>NC_090375.1:115967201-118367201 GCF_036365525.1 Heterodontus francisci | reverse complement strand
GAAAAACCCAGGTTGCCAAGCAGGTTAGTCATGGGACTAACTGGTCTGACCACGTCTTGGATTGGATCACCTTAGCAATCTCTGGCATGCTCCTCTTACACACAATACCTGGTGATGAAGGTCCATTGTGGGTTGAATGTGTCAGGGAATGGTCCTTTGTCCTTCCAAGCACTGTCTGTTAATATGCAAATATCTTTTCCAGCCACGGCTGCTCTGTTTAACAAGTCCTTTCTTCACTCCAGTAACTGTTTAAAATCAATGTTCATGACAAAATTAATGTGCCTTATTCTTGGCAGGTGGGGACCTAGCATGACAAGGGCTTCATCAGTAGTCTTTGCTGCCCCTGGATTAGTTTGCAGGACGACATTCAAGATGAATAAATAATGAGCTTACTGTCAGAATGGATGACCTGACCTTGCAGCATATTGATCAATCTTGTTACTCGCAGTACAAAACTTTTTTTTTTAAAAAGGTGCAGATGTTGGAAGTCTGAAGTAGAAACAAAATACTGGAAATACACAGCAGGTCTATCAGCATGCGAAAATTAACATTTCAGTTGGAGACCCAGCCTGAGTTGTTTTGTTAAACCACTCAGTGTCCTTTGCTGAGTGTAGTGTTGTGAAGTGATGACATCAGCAGCTGTCTCTGCTGTTTACTTTAGAATAACATTAAAAATCCATTAATAAGATTTAATAAAACAAATTCTGATACATGGTATCAGGTAAAGGTAAATGTTGTTTGATTTTAGCAATTCTGGTGAAAACGAATAGATTTTGAGGTTTATGTAGTAAGGTAGGGAGAAAAACCAGTCAGGATTTTACCACAGGCCTCAGGACCCCGAGTTCAGGCCGAAATGGGGGTCCTGAACCTGCACTTGCTGGCAATAAGAACTGCTTGGCAATTTTCCCCAGAGGCGGCCTCCTAATCGGCTACCTTCGATCTTGCCAAGGACAGCGGGTGGGGTCCCATCAACATTCAGTTGGTCTGCGACGACCGAAGAAGTTTCCTGCAGGTATGTGCCCTCTTCCCAGGGTCAGCCACAATGCCTACATTCTTAGATAGTCCCAGGTGCCGCAGCTCTTCAGGCCCCGGCTATCCTTCAGGAATGGATTCTCAGGGACACGGGCTACCCATTGAAGGTTTGGCTACCAAGGCCTGTGATGAACCCTCGCATTGCAACAGAGGGGAGGTAAAACACTTACCATGGCTCCAGCTGAGTGACTATTGAGCAGGCGATTTGGATGCTGAGGATGAGATTCCAGTGCCTGGATCGATCCGGTAAAGCCCTGCAGTATGTCCCAGCGAGGGTTTCGCATATCACTGGGGTCTGCTGCACTCTGCACAATCTAGCACTGCAGAGCGGGGAGGCCTTGCGTGAAGAGAACATGATTGATCGCTTTTTCTCCACTGACGAGGAGGATGTGCAGGAGGGTGATGAGCAGGCAGTATTGGATCTTGAACCCCTTGCACCGGACACCAGGCACATTGAGCGACGGACCAAGGAAGCAAGAGACAATCTAATACTTATCTGCTTCCAGCCTCTGATGGCCTCTCAGAGTGAAAGCAATAAAGACTCACCTCAATGTATTCAGTCTGTCACCTCCTTTCTGGGTTTTGGGTTCCGTGCTGAGCACCCAGCAGAACCACACACTGTGGCCCATGGGAGACGCTAACCAAAGGAGGGCTGTGCCGACACAGGCATCCACTAAGCAGGAAGGGTGCAGTCAGCATCTCACAATTAAGGCATGAAAGAATAAGCATTTTCCATGATCAAGAAAATTAATTTCAAAAACAAAACAACTGTATATGAGAAAACAAATGTTAAATGTCAAACACCCGTGAAACACCAAGTGTGTCTAGGTGATTTCCTTGATACATTTTTGAGTACTGCTATGAGGTGTAACCCCTGCCCTAGTAACTGGGTTGGAGGCAGGCTGTTGATCAAGCTGCCTCTTTGCCTGTGATGACTTCAGCGGCTGTCCTCTGGCTGCCTGAGGCCAGGAAGGCCCCAGCTACCTGAAAGTTTCCTACACTGGTGCAGGACTGTCCTCAAGCGTGTAGCTACTGGAGCTGGGCTCACTGTCAGAGGAGTTGAGGAGCCGGTGTCCACACTTGGAACGCTCTGAGGGGAGCCTCCAGCTGTAGAGGTCAGTCTCTCCTCCTGCCTTTCAAGGTTCATGCGAACCTCCCTGCTGACCAGAGAAAGACAAGGAGCTGGAGAAGGCTCCAGGGGCCTAGTCCTTCTTTTGCCTTGCCACTGCTGAGTTGAGCTTATGACCAAGGTGATGGTGTGCAGGTCTGCGCGCATCTGCGGGATCTGGCTATCCGATGAGGGTTGCCAATCTCTCAATGGAGGAAACCATGCGCTCACATGCCTGAGGCATGGCAGCACTCATGACATGGATGGACCCCTCCATCATCTGTTCATGGCTGTGCCTGGTCTCTGGGCATCTCCGCCAGATGTTACCTTAACTCTCTCCGCAACACCAGCATGCCCTGTGCTGTCAATACCAGAGGCTCGTCTCCAACCTGGGGCTCAGCATGGGCCTGGCCACCCATAGTCCTCTGAGTGTCATAGGTTTCGGCTGTCTCAGCCTCAGCCAGCTGCTCGAATGTGTGTGCGGTGCTCTCACCAGATTGTGACCCGAATTCTACAGTCAAGCAGAAACACACCGAGGTGAAAGTATCTGCAGTGGTGGATAGTGCAGGAGAGTCATGGGATGGTGCATCCTCTGACTCCTGATCCTTCTCAGAGTTGGAGTTATGCCACCCTCCTGCTGGAGTCCTCTGGATGCCAACTTGCATGAGAGAACACAAACATGTATGGGTGTGGATGAGCAGATCTCGTCATGCCAGCCTCGCATGATGTGTGTCTCCAGAAGTGATCTATAGGTCAATGGAAGACAATCCACTCTCTCACGCAGAGCCTCCAGTCTCACCATCTACAATTGAGCGGCTGCCCTGAATCCCTGCTAATGCCTATTCCTCAGCTGTGGAGAGAGGCTTGATGTCCGAAATGCCTCCTCCAGTCTCTGATGTCTCCGTCTTGTTATGGGCTCTCTTGTCCTGCAAGTGGAAAGAGGGAAGTTGTCCTACTTTGCAGAGAGATCAACATGACAGTTCTGCTAGTGTCAGCCCCTTGTCCCCTACTGGGGTATCCTATATAGCTCATGCTCCCGTCAGCTCTTAGGGGAGTTAATGGAGGTGAGCTGTGAAAGAGGTGGCCTGTGGCTGAGGCGCAGCCATGCACCTGTCAGAATGAAGTGATGCCTAACCTCCTCTGCCAACACTTTTGTGGGCCTTCCTCCCAATGTCCCACTTCCTCCTATGTAACCACATGCAAATCCTAAATAGGAGTTATGGAGCAGTCACCTTGGCAGAACGAAGGAGGTCATTGACCCTCTTGTGGCACTGGACCCTTGTCCTGGGGGGGGCAGGGGGAGTAACCCCATGGCTGCTGACCTCCTCTGCAATCTCCGTCCAGGTTTACTCAGTCAGGCGGGAGGACTTCTTGCCATCACTGGGGAAGAGGACCTCCCGCCTTTCCCTTATAGCCTCAAGGGAGGCATCGCTAAATCATGAGGCCACCCAGTGTCTTCTTCAGCCACAGTCACTGTAGGTTCACATTCAGCTCCATGCCTATCAGGCTGTAGAGGTAGCAGAATGGGTCCTGGGGCAGCAGAGGGTGCTCAGGAAGGCACTCTTTTAAACCAGGCAGAAGCGAATGTAGGGCTAGCAGGCCTTTAAATATGGTGCCAACACCTGCTCCGGGGTCATCTGATGCCATATTCAACGTCTCAAATCCGCCCCCGGTGTATGATTGGCCCGGCCCCATGACTCCATTATGAGAATTGGCTGCCCATCACATGATCGCAGAGGGTCAGCTGCACACGTGACGAGCGGGGACGGCGCCCATTTCCAGGTCCGCCATCAGGACCCGCGAAAGGCTCATTAAATCCAGCCCATGTGTGTGCAGTCAATACTCCGTGTAGCATTTAGAATCCTGCTACCTTGACAAAACTATAGACTGCTCCTCCTGCTTTTGTCTGCTTAGAGAGAAGACTATGAAGTTCCCTCTCCTTGTGCGCAGAGCCTTTGTGGCCTGACTGATGCAGCGATATACGGCAAGCTGGGAGATGTTGACAGTGTTGCCAGCTGTAACCTAGAAGGGTCCTGAAAGGTAGAAATTGAAGGTGATGGTGACCTTGACGGCTACTGGCAGTGCTGTCCTTGCCCTGCTCTGTGGCTGGAGGTCTGGTTCAAGGAGATGGCACAGTTCAGTGACCATTTCCTTGGTGAAACGTTATCGCCTCAGACACTGCTCCTGGCTGAGGTGAAGGCTGAAGTAGTGCTTTCTGAATACTGTAGGTGGGTAAGGCCTTCTGTTGAGAGCCCTCGTCCCTCTGCCCACAGCTTCTCCTCTCTGCTCGCTGTGCTCCATCTCCCTGTCACTTTGCAGCCCAATTGAGACTGCAACTATAACCCCATGAGGGAGAGCAACCTTTCTGCTCAAAGGCCTTCAAACTCCTCTGAAACCCTTGCAAAGATCCAGCACCACTCCTTTCTGACTCCAACAACTTGTATGTGTTCCTCCAACACCACAGTATTTCCACTAACTCTGCAACACCAAAAGAAAGTCAAAAGCACCTCAGCTGAAAGTCCCATGCTGATGCTTTAAATAGTGTTAGTTGGCGAGGGGAGGGTCCTATGGGCAGTTGGACACATGTTCAGTTATGCCTGTTTAAGAGTGGGCATTAACAACACCTGTGAGTTCCACAATGGCAGTTCAGACGCCAAATCAGTGCTAGATGCTGACTTGTCACAATCTGCCACACTGCATATTCCTGGCATACGCGCATCACACCCGTGTTATCACCGTTCCCAAGATGGCGATCGGTGTGGGTCGTGCCAGAAGTGGATTGACCGCCCTATTTAGCCCTTCCAGGCTCCCGTAGCACGGAAACTAGCGGCACTACAGAGCCCAAGCTTGCAGCCTTACAGTCCAACACAGAACCTAAATTAGTCATGGCAGCAATAAAAGTAGATTTTACTTCATTATGTGGAAGACCCACTTTCTATTCAGTAAAATTAGCTGTCTTTTTTCTTTTCATTGGCTTATTAGCAGCTTTAGTTAGCACTAATCTTTTCCTTTTGTATGGCTGTTTTTTTCTTTATCTGTTCTTTGTGTCTCTTTACTTAATTTGTTTTTTTTTGTATGTGCATATATACTCTTTCCTGAACCAGAATACAATGGCCTGGAAATTGGATTGCGCCCAAATTAAGGCCCGCTCCTGTTGCAATGCACGTACCACACGAGATCGGCAGCAGGATCAGGGCAAATTGATCCACAGGCCATATTAGGATAGTGTCAGCAAGCTGTGGGCCCCATTCGCAGTCCAGAGGCAGATTGCTGGTCACGGGGCGGAGGGAGGGCACAGCAAGATTGGCCAGCTCGGACACAGGCTGAGTCAGAGGGACATGGGTAAGCAGTAGGGCAGCGAGCAGTGGCCGGAAGCTACTTGCAGTTTTAATGTGGAGCCGGGAGGATCACGCCTGCTCTAGCTCTACAATGGTATCTAACTTCACATCTGTCTTTCAGGTGGGCAGCCTCCGGCAGTCCCTTCAATGCAGTAATTCACAGTCCATTTGGGCAAAGCAGCCTGAAACAGGTGTTAGGCCCCTGACTGGCCTATGCAATGTGCCTAATGCCAGTTTCAGGCATGTGACCTGGATGCCTGCTGAGTAGCCCTGACTAATATGGCGAGTGCTGCACTGCCGGTGTGGAATGAGCATATTCGCGCCGCCTGTCATTCTGGACCCATGGAATCCAATTTCTTGGCCACTGCATTTTACTTTTATAAAAGCCCAGGTCAGCTCACTGCTTCATAAACATTGAGCCCGAATACTCACAATCCTGCTGTGCTGTCCCCAGTGCATGGGAATCACATTTCTGCCAATGACCAGCAATCTTGACCCAAACTAGAGTTTGCGGGATTCCATTTCTGGCTACCATCTAGTAACCTGACTGAAATATGATAACATGTATAATGGACTCACACATGTAGAACGCTCATTTAGATGAGATATCAGAGGGCGGTGAGTGCTTGTGGAACTGCACGACCCAGGATATGCAAAGTAAAAACAGAACTAATATTCATGGATGAGCTGGAACAACTGCAGTTATTCATTCTTCATGACTGGACTCAGTAACTCCTGCAAATAGAACTTTCCCCAGTGATGCCAAAAAAAATGTTCACAACCTCAAAAGATGACAATTGTTAACATTAATCCATTGCAACAGTAGAAATTCTGAAAGGAGTACTAAAATTCGCTCTTTAAGGTTTCATTTGATACAATAATGGGTGAGGCTGGGCACAGGCATGTTTTAACAGTTAGGGTTAGGTATAAAACCAAGGTACTATGAAAACATTACTGGCAGCAGTCTAATTGGGATTATCAGACAAAAAAGTGAAAGAGTAAATTAAAGCTACCTTTTTCCCCCATGAGCAAGTTGTCCTTTCGTGCTATTTTGAGATATGGGTTCAGTTCCCCAAATGCAGCAAAACGTGTCCATCAGCTGGCTCAAATCTTAGGTGTTGGCTGTACTACAGCATGTGTACTGTGCCTAAATCTCCATTATAAGCCCTGTTCCCTATTTTGCACAGGGGATCTTGACCTACATAATATTTGATTGGGGATCAGCTTTTAAAAGGTTGCAGCTCACCGTAACTGGGGCAGTTGTGCTAGGAACTAAAAGAATTGTCTTATTTGTTCACAGCTGTGAAATGTTGGCAATATAGTTTAATATTTTGGGATCCTGCTGCAGAAGTTCCACCCAAAGAGCATGGCTTTATTTGGACCATTATTTAAAATCATAAGTGTCAGCTCCGTGGAGGAAGTCAGCACCCAAGTCGTTGCAGTTACCCAGCATGGCAGAAACCTAAGGTAAACTTACCAGCCATCCAATAGATATTATTTGAAGCATTGTGCACAACCACTGCCCTTTCTGTCCAAGCTACATGGCATGCTTCTCGCCAACTGGAGGTGGCCGATGTTAAATTACACACAGATGCTCAGGCTTCTTAAAGGGGCTTCATACAGCAAATCCTTGCAACAAAACTTAGTTGCAAGAATACATATTCATGCACTGACATGTATTGCAGCATGGGCATTTGGTCTCTTTCTGTGCTCCCAACGTCCCTAATTTCTCAAAATTATTTCTTTATTTGCAAGGAAAGGAGGCACATAACAGACAGGAGTAGACCAAAATAGGACGACGGCCAAGAAATCATTTGCCCTTGAATTCCATGAAGAAAAGCTCTGGGACTCACAGCACTGGACTGAAAGTGGAGTGATCCCCCAAACTATGGATTTATACCATCTTTATTATGTTCTTTTTCACTCATTCACTGTCATCACACTTACACTCAAACATAAGACCAGAGCAGAGTATAATTGCTCCTCAGGAGTATATTTAAATGTGAATAATATTTGAAAGGCTGTCAAGCAGTCAGCTTTCCAACATATATTCCTTGCAGTATCAGAAGCACTAAATTTAAATATTAAAATTATATTCTCGCATATAGAAGTTGATTTTGAATTCTGGGCAAGCGACTGGTGGAGGGATTAACGATAAATGTTTACTAAGAGACTGGGAGACCTCGCCTACTCTTCTTTGAATCGTGCAGTGTGATCATTTATGTCCACCTGAGAGAACAGGCAAGGCCTTGCTTTATCATCTCATCTGAAAGAATATTAGGTTGGTTCCTTAATCTGTGCTGAGTTATCTGGCAGGGAGATAGTGGGCCACTATAATAGGGTTCAGTGTCCTGGACTGAGGTGCGAAAAACAATTAAAGATCCCATTTGTGATTCTGTGGGCATAGTGTAACAAAGCAAAAGAAACCGCAGATGCTGGAATTGAAACCAGAAAATGTTGGATCGAGACAAAATCTCCATCATTAGAAAAGAGAAAAGGCAGCTTAATATTTCAGTTGTAGACCCTTCTAAAATATTTTTCACTTTTATTTATGTTGGGTTTAGAACAAAGAACAGTACAGCACAGGAACAGGCCATTTGGCCCTCCAAGCCTGCGCCGATCTTGATGCCTGCCTAAACTAAAACCTTCTGCACTTCCGGGGTCCGTATCCCTCGATTCCCATCCTATTCATGTATTTGTCAAGATGCCTCTTAAACGTCGCTATATTACCCGCTTCCACCACCTCCCCCGGCAGCAAGTTCCACCACCCTCTGTGTAAAGAACTTGCCTCGCACATCCCCTCTAAACTTTGCCCCTCTCACCTTAAACCTATGTCCCCTAGTAACTGACTCTTCCACCCTGGGAAAAAGCTTCTGACTATCCACTCTGTCCATGCCACTCATAACTTTGTAAACCTCTATCATGTCGCCCCTCCATCTCCGTCGTTCCAGTGAAAACAATCCGTGTTTATCCAACCTCTCTTCATAGCTAATGCCTTCCAGACCAGGCAACATCCTGGTAAACCTCTTCTGTACCCTCTCCAAGGCCTCCACGTCCTTCTGGCAGTGTGGCGACCAGAATTGCACGCAATATTCTAAGTGTGGCCAAACTAAAGTTCTGTACAGCTGCAGCATGACTTGCCAATTTTTATACTCTATGCCCCGACCGATGAAGGCAAGCGTGCCGTATGCCTTCTTGACCACCTTATCCACCTGCGTTGCCACTTTCAGGGACCTGTGGACCTGTACGCCCAGATCTCTCTGCCTGTCAATACTCCTAATGGTTCTGCCATTTACTGTATACTTCCCACCTGCATTAGATCTTCCAAAATGCATTACCTCACATTTGTCCGGATTAAACTCCATCTGCCATTTCTCCACCCAAGACTCCAACCGATCTATATCCTGCTGTATCCTCTGACAATCCTCATCACTGTCCGCAACTCCACCA
This sequence comes from Heterodontus francisci, assembly GCF_036365525.1. NCBI lineage: Eukaryota > Metazoa > Chordata > Chondrichthyes > Heterodontiformes > Heterodontidae > Heterodontus > Heterodontus francisci. Next base: position 118,358,273 of record NC_090375.1, on the reverse strand, counting down.
ACCTTTGTGTCGTCCGCAAACTTACTAATCAGACCAGCTACATTTTCCTCCAAATCATTTATATATTCTACAAACAGCAAAGGTCCCAGCACTGATCCCTGCGGAACACCACTAGTCACGTCCCTCCATTCAGAAAAGCACCCTTCCACTGCTACCCTCTGTCTTCTATGACCGAGCCAGTTCTGTATCTATCTTGCCAGCTCACCTCTGAATCCATGTGACTTCACCTTTTGTACCAGTCTGCCATGAGGGACCTTGTCAAAGGCTTTACTGAAGTCCATATAGACAACATCCACTGCCCTTCCTTCATCAATCATCTTCATCACTTCCTCAAAAAACTCAGTCAAGTTAGTGAGACACGACCTACCCTTCACAAAACCATGCTGTCTCTCGCTAATAAGTTCATTTAGCTGTGATGTCTGTCAAAGTTGAATAGCTTGTTAAAACAAAGGGCTGGATTTTAGCGTGGGTTTTGGGACCCTGACATCAGGGTTAAAAGCGGGCCCCGAGCCCACACTAGCCGGCAGCGGGACCAGCTTGGCGATTTTACCGTAAGTGGCCCCCTAGTTGGTTGCCTGTGAGCCCGCCATCCAATTAAGGGACCAAAAACAGGTTATCAGTCCTTTGTCACATTATACTGTTCAACTGGTGGTCAAAGAATGATGGAAAAAAATGTTTTAGTCTATTTATTGTTGAATAAAACAAGGGAAGTTTCCTCTATTTATACTTGGTATAAACGTTCACTTGTCTGCACCATATTAGAGGGAAATCGGGCAGGAAGATTCACTTGTACATAGTGGAGCCCACCCAATTGACTGTCCATTTAAATTGACTGGTTTTCCTCCTTTATTTGCTGAACCTAAGCATTCCATGACACCAAATGTAACAGGAGGAAAACCTGCCCCATCCTGCTTCTAGGGCCCAGGATACTGACCAGCAGAGTGTTATTCATAGGTTCTGAAGCTTTATGCTTGTGTTAATATGTGGATATTAGGCCAGATGGCTTGCTTTTGCAGAACTAGGGCTCAGCTTCAGCATGGCTGCATTTTTGGGCTCAGGGCACTGTAGATATTTTTGATGGGGTCTCTGGCCTCTGCTAACAGTCCACCTGAAATGGGCTGGAGGTTGGCTGCAACAGTCATTGGAGGCCTGACAGCATAAATGTTGTCAGTAGCTGCTTTGCGGTCAGTAGAAGATTTCAAAAATTGCACAGGTTTTCCACACTTTTTAAAGCCCTCTAGCTGCCAGTCGCTGATGTCTGGCTTTATTGTGTCACAAATGACAGAAAATATGAGGATTACATAATTCTGTCATTTGAATATCACTGGGAAGACCAAAGTTATTGTCTCCAGGCCTCACCATGAACCCCATTTTGTTGCCACAAATTCCATAGTCTACCCAGTTACTGAGCCGGACTGTTTGTATCCTCAACATCCTCTTGGATCTAAAGCGGAGCTTCTGACTTTATCTCCTCCCTATCATAAAGTCTGGCTACATCTACCTTTAACAACACCTGCCTCCACCCCTACTTCAAATCATCTGCTGCTAAAACCTTCATCCATGTTCTAATCCAGATAGTCACCCATAAGAAATACTATGAAACCAGCTGCACTAGAAAACCCATCAGAAAGATTAGCATATGAAGCATCACTAAAGATGACTAGCTTCATGTTCATTGGGTTACCTAAGAATGGGAACTTAAGTATACCTATCTCCAGATTTAATTTTTGTAATGTTTCATTTGCTCTTAAAATATCCTCTACTTTGCAGTGTTTCATCAAAGTATTTAATTCGAACACATCAAGACTAGCATCTGACCTCATGAGCAAACAGTTGAACTGACCAATCAAACTTTGCAATTACTCTGTCCCTTCTTTAGATATAACATCATCTGTCTGAGATGAGTGAGTACGATTAACTGGGATGGGAGTAACACTTTTTAAATAGGATTGTTGATTTAAAGTTATACCAGACCCACTTTGCTTAATATCTAACCCAACATATTTAAAGTCCCCATATGCCTGACTCACACCTTTAAATTCTACTCTAATCTTATTAGCACATTTCTCAATTTCCTCAGTCCCACCCCATAAGAAATCGTCAACATGTATCATGAAGATGTCTGAAAGTTTTCCTTTATGGTACCAATAAAAATTTGTGGTATCTGATTTTAGTTGAACACAACCTATTTTCAGAAAAACACATCTCACTAAAAAAAGCACACCCTGGAAGCATCATTCAGGCCATAGATGCATTTGTTCAGTTTTCATAGTTTTTCTTCCGTATGCTTAGGCGGTTTCAAAAACACTTCGCTCTGGAAGTATCGACCTGCAGAAATATAGCTTTTATGTCAATTAATCTACTTTCACATGAATATGTGGTCAAAAGAGACATTCTTAAGATTATTTTTCCAGCAATGGGAGAGTCCACTCTAACATAGGTGTCACTCAGTCGCTCTTCAAAACCTCTAGCTACAAGCCTCGCTTTAGCCTTGTAAGTCCCATCTGCAAGGACTTTTTCAGTACAAATCCACCTATGCGGTAAAGCTGGCTGACCCTTATCTGGTACATCAGAATAAACTCCAACTATCTAACTCACTTTGTTTTGCCTCTTATGAGTTTATCCTCAAGTTTACTGGCAGCCACCAAAACTTCATGATCACGACGACTTATGCTTCTAATTCTGTTGCAAGACTGTTCTGTGGCCTTTATTTCACATGTAAAAGTCAATCCATGACTTTAGGCCAAAAAATATTGAATTTTTCCTACATCTTGTGTAAAAGTCGACCTTAACTTTCAGAACGCAGACAGAACACTCTAATCTCGCACTAGTATAAATGCACGAAAGTTCAGCTAGGACCCCCACATTTTTCAATATGGTGCCAAAGAAAAACAACAAATACACAGCGCAGTTTAAACTAAAAGTCATTGCGTGTGCAAAGGCGGCGAATAATTGTGTGGCAGCAAGAGAATTCAAAGTATCAAAGAAGAAATTAGAGAAAGCTTTCCACACAGCTCATGAAGATGCCAAAGAATAAAAGTACCAACGGGGGAAAGTCTAGCAAGTGGCTACAATTAGATGGTAAAGTTGCAGAATGGGTCAGTGAACATCACCAGAATGGATACTTAGTTTCCCGTGCATCCATCCGACTGTAAGCCCCGTTTCCATGGTGGCTATTATTTCATAAATATAAGTTCGAAAATATGACTCCTGCAAAAGTCAACCCCCAAATTTTAACCTCAAAAATTCGACTGTATTACCACTACAAGATCTCCCTCTTGCACTGTCAGAGGTTCTTCCTCCAGTTCGTGATTGTTTTCTGATGCAAGAGTCACTTCCGGACTCACTATCTGTACTTGCACTGTACTTTCTTAATTTCCACTCTTTCACTCCATTCTGCCAGGCCAAGGAACTCACTTCTTGGCCATCATCCTGAATATGCAACCATTTGACTTAGAGATAAAAAGATTGGAAGGCTAATGGTGTGGCTGAAGGAATGGTGTGGGAGGCAGAGGCTTCACTTCATGGATCACAGGCACCAGTACTGGGGAAAGAAGGAGCTGTTCTGTTGGGAGGCTCCACTTAAACAGGGCTGGGACCAGTGTCCTGGGAAAGTAAATTACTAGGGCCTTAGGCAAGGCTTTAAACTAATAAAAGGAGCGGGGAGTGGTGGGAATATTCAGGAAAGGGTAAATTCAAAAGCAGCAAGTGAAATGCCAACACTACAGCAAAGCAGTATTTTGGGTAAAAATAAGTAGAGTGGGTCAGGAAGGGACAGAGAGTAACAAAGGCCTTAGTGACTAATGTGATGCCAGGGAAAATTAAAAAGAGTCAAAGTTAAAGACAATATATCTGAATGCACAAAGTATTCGCAACAAATTAGGTGAATCAACAGTACAAATAGAAATGAATAGGTTTGATCTATTAGCCATTATAGAGACATGGTTGCAAAGTGAAGTGGCCAAGGTTGGGAACTAAACATTCCAGGATACTTAACTTTTAGAAGTGATAAGCAAAATGGAAAAGGAGGTGGGATAGCCCCGAAAATAAAATATGGGATAAAGACAGTGAGAGAAAGGATCTTACATCAGAAAATCAAGAAATAGAATCAGTTTGCGTCGAGCTAAGGAACAGCAAAGGACAGAAAACATTGGTAGGAGTTGTTTATAGGCCCCCAACAATAGTTGTAGTGTAGGGCAGAGTATATATTAGAGTAATCATGGGTCTTTAAACTTCACGTGGATTGGGCAAGACATATTTGCAGTAATAGTGTGGAGGATGGGTTCACAGAATGTATACAAGTTAGTTTTTTAGATCAGTCTGAAAAGGAACCAACTAGGGAACAGGCTATTTTGGATCTACTGTTGTGCAATGAGAAAAAGTTGATTAATAACCTTGTAGTAAAGAGCCCTTTAGGGAAGAGTGTCCATAATACAATAGAATTTTATATTGAGTTTGAAAGTGATTTAGTTAAGTCTGAAACTTGGGGTCTTAAATCTAAACAAACAGGCAGAAGGTAGGAGAGGCAACTTGACTAAGATAGATTGGGAAACTCCATTAAAAGATATGACAGTAGACAAGCAATGGCAAGCTATGACAAGTAGGGTGACCCAATTGTCTATGCAACTTTAAGACAATCTTTTCTTCCTTATTCTTAGCACCTGATGCCATTAATACTTGTCTCCAACTCTGATGAGAATCATCCCATTTTGTTAAGGGGGTACAATAATGTCCTGTCTGGGTAAACTGATTGCCTAATCATGCTCCATGTCAAGTTTCATTTGTGTGTTTTTCACTGAAGGTTTACTCAACAACATAGGTTTCTCACAAGCAACTAAGGATTCCATGACTAACACATTCATCACAGACCTAAAACTCCTTGTAACCAGTATAATTTGTTTGGATTCATCAGCATCATCATCCACTTCATCATGTATCATTTCGACACTTTGTTTTAAGCAGAGATGGTGAAAGGAGTGAATGTTTAAGCTTGTGGATGGGGTGACAATCAAGCGGGCTGCTTTTTGCCTGAGGGTGTTGCGCTTCTTGAGTGTTGCTGGAATGTCGAGTCACAGCTGAAGCATCTCAGAGTCATAGAGAGATACAACACCGAAACAGGCCCTTCGGCCCAACGAGTCCACGCCGACCATCAACCACCCATTTATACTAATCCTACATTAATCCCAATATCCCTCTCACATCCCCACCTTCCCTCAATTCTCCGACTACCTATCTACACTAGGGGCAATTTTTACAATGGCCAATTTACCTATCAACCCGCAAGTCTTTGGCATGTGGGAGGAAACCCATGCGGTCACAGGGAGAACTTGCAAACTCCACACAGGCAGTACCCAAAACCGAACCCGGATCGCTGGAGCTGTGAGGCTGCGGTGCTAGATACTGCGCCACTGTGCCGCCCATTAACAGTTCCTCCAGCTTTCCTGGGTTTCATTCGCCCATTATTATTCCAATTTGCCTTCTGCTGTAATAAACAGATCTGCTAAAGGTGCTTTCATCCTTATTCTGCCTGTCTTTAATCCTTCTGCTGTATTAGCGCATGCATCCAGTAATCGGACTATTTCGAAGTCTGGTAATCTTTGAGTCTTCTATTCTTTGTGTCACCACGGAATGTCTCATTTGTTCCACGAAGGCTGAAGGAAATGATTATTTACCCAGGAATTTTATTAAGGCAGCCAACATCTGATCTAACAGAGCCTCCTTCTCTGAGAACTGAACACCAGTTAGAACCACATGAGACATTTTAATACAATCCAATAATTTAAACACTAGTACCAATCCAGGGATTGCCAAATTGAACTTTGTCAACATTTTATACAATCTGTAATTTAAATTCCATGATATGTTCTTCTAGGGAGTGACCATCTGTTTTCTGAAATCTATCAAATTCTGGCTATGCCTCATAGGCATTTAACAGATCACCTTTCTTGTAGATTTCATTCAGGAACTCTATTAGAAGGTCCAAACCTTCATCACTATCCAACTGATGGGCATCCATCTCACAAACTACTTCTGATTTTACTTCTTGTGGGAAGCGACAACACCAAGGCTGAACCTTTTTCCCCCTTTAATAGGGACGTCACCCATGTTCACATATCCACTTCATTCTTCCACTGGTCATATGGCTGAGACTTTAAAAGCATCGGAGTGCAACCACAATCTGAAAAATTACACTTGCTTCCTGCCATTTTCCACAATGGCCACTAGGATTTTAGTTTTATGTTTGATAACAAAATTTCATAGTTTCCAACCTTCATCTTTAGGCAACCATCCTCTAGTCTAGATAGCCAGGTGGTGAAAGGTAGAACTGGAGTCTAATCTCAACACACTTAAGCTGTTATTTACAGGGAGACACATTACAAACATGCACATCCAAACCCACCAACCACAGTTTCAGTCTGCTCCTATAAATAGGAGCACAAGTGAATGCCCAGATAATGCCCACCATCTGAATACAATTAAACAATTACTATAAAATTAACAATCCCCGCCTTTGCCATTTCACAGACACCACCCTCTGTAAACTTCAGCTCATCAAAAATTATGTTGCCCATCTGCTATCCCACACAAAATCCCATTCACCTATCACTCCTATCTTTGCTAACCAATATTGGCTCCCAGTTCTTCAACACCTTAAAAATAAAATTCTCATCCCAATGTTTAAATCATACAAACATACAAATTAGAAGCAGGAGTAGGCCACTCGGCCATTTGATCCTACTCCGCCATTCAATAAGTTCATGGCTGAACTGATTACTCCACATTTCTACCTACCCCCGACAACCTTCCACCCTCTTGCTTATCAAGAATCTATCTACCTCTGCCTTAAAAATATTCAAAGACTCTGCTTCCACCGCCTTTTGAGGAAGAGAACTCCAAAGACCTCTGAGAGAAAAGATTTCTCCTCATCACTGTCGTAAATAGGTGACCCCTTAATTTTAAACAGTGACCCCTAGTTCTAGATTCTCCCACAAGGGGAAACATCCTTTCCACATCCACCCTGACAAGATCTCTCAGGATCTTATGTTTCAATGAAGTCACCTCTTACTCTTCTAAATTCCAGCGGATACAAGCCTAGTCTGTCCAATCTTTCCTTGTAAGACAACCCGCCCATTCCAGGCATTAGTCTAGTAAACCTTCTCTGTACTGCTTCCAATGCATTTACATCCTTCCTTAAATAAGGAGACCAGTACTGTACACAGTACTGCAGATGTGGTCTTACCAATGCCCTGTATAGCTGAAGCATAACCTCCCTACCTTTGTATTCAATTCCCCTTGCGATAAACGATAACATTCTATTAGCTTTTCTAATTACATGCTGTACCTGCATACTAATCGTTTGTGATTCATGCACTAGGACACCCAGATCCCTCTGCATCTCAGAGCTCTGCTATCTCTCACTATTTAGATAATATGCTTCTTTTTTATTCTTCCTACCAAAGTGGACAATTTCCCACTTTCCCACATTATACTCCATTTGCCAGGTCTTTGCCCACACAATTAACCTATCTACATCCCTTTCTAGCCCCTTTATGTCCTCTTCACAAGTACTTTCCAACCTATCTTTGTATCATCAGCAAATTTAGCAACCATACCTTGAGTCCCTTCATCTAAGACATTTATATAAATAGTAAAAGGTTGAGGCCCCAGCACAGATCCCTGTGGCATCTTGCCAACCAGAAAATGACCCATTTATGCCTACTGTTTCCTGTTAGCTAGCCAGTCTTCTATCCTTGCCAATATGTTACCCTCTACACCATGAGCTTTTATTTTCTGCAATAACCTTTGATGTGGCACCTTATCAAATGCCTTCTGGAAATCTAAGTACAGTACATCCACCAGTTCCCCTTTACCCACAGCACATGTAACTCCCTCAAAGAACTCCAATAAATTGGTTAAACATGATTTCCCTTTAACAAAACCATGTTGACTCAGCCTGATTACCTTGAAATTTTCTAAATGCCCTGCTATAACGTCTTTAATAATAACTTCTAACATTTTCCCTAAGACAGATGTTAAACTAACGAGCCTGTAGTTTCCTGCTTTCTGTCTCCCTCCTTTTTTGAATAAAGGAGTTACATTCGCTATTTTCCAATCTAACGGAACCTTCCCCGAATCTAGGGAATTTTGGAAAATGAAAACTAACGCATCAACTATCTCACTGGGATGTTACTTGTATCCTCAACAGTGAAGACCGATACAAAATATCTGTTCAATTCATCTGCCATCTCCTTATTAATTTTCCAGACTCACTTTCTATAGGACGACTTTGTTAACTTTTTTCTTTTTAAAATATCTATAGGAACTGTTACTATATGTCTTTATATTTCTAGCTAGCTTTCTCCCGTACTCTAATTTTACCTTCCTTATCAATCTTTTAGTCATTGTTTGCTTTTTTTAATATTCTGTCTAATCTTCTGACCTGCCTCATCTTTGCGCAAATATAGGCTTTTTCTTTAAGTTTGATACTATCTTTGTTTCAGTTAATCATGGATAGCGGGTCCCACCCTTGGAATCCCTTTATGGTTTAACCCCTCCCTATCACTGAAAATCCCTCTAACCCTAGAGTCCCACTGCCATTCATCCCCTCATTTCCCAACCCTCCCCCTGCCTCCTCAGAACTCTTGTTCCCCTAATTCTCCAATTTCTCACCCCCTGTGTATCCCCCACCTCCCTTTAGCCCATCACTGGCATTGTGCCTTCAGCCATTTAGATCTCACTAATTCCTCCATCTTTCCAGCTCCCCTTTCTTCTTTAGGACCTTCCTTAAAACCTAACCTCTTTGACCAAGTTTTTGCTCATCTCTCCTCATATTTCCTTCAGTGACCCAGTGTCCATTTATTGATTACATTTCTGTAAAGCACCAAAGCTATAGAAATGCAAGTTGCTATTATTATTATTACACATCACTTTTGGAGGGGCATTGGATGGGTATAAAAATGGGTAGGGTTACATATGAACATACAAACTAGGAACAGGAGTAGGCCACTTGGCCCCTCGAGCCTGTTCCGCCATTCAATAAGACCATGGCTGATCTGATTGTAACCTCAACTCCACATTCTCGCCTACCCCCAATAACATTCACCCCTCTCTTATCCAGAATCTATCTACCTCTGCCCTAAAAATATTCAAAGACTCTGCTTCCACCAGCTTTTGAGGAAGAGAGTTCCAAAGACTCAAGGGTTCTTGCTTCCAACTGTCCCAGTTTAGTTGTGAAATTGACTGGAATAGGGGACAAGGGTCCCAGGATACATTTGAAGGGATTTTTCATGGTGCCTGTGGTGATGGAGAATTCTAAGATGTTTAGTTTATGAACAGCGTTTTAGGGGCAAATTGGAACAAACAAAAAGAAAGACTTGCATTTATCTAGCGCCGTTCATGACCACCGGATGTCTCAAAGCCCCTTAACAGCCAATGAAGTACTTTTGAAATGTAGTCACTGTTGTAATGCAGGAAACACAGCAGTTAATTTTGCACATAGCAAACTCCCACAAACAGCAATGTGATAATGACCAAATATTCGTTTTTGTGATGTTGACTGACGGATAAATATTGCCCAGAACAGCAGGGATTACTCCCCTGGTTTCTTCAAAATATTAGCATGGGATCTTTTACGTCTAGACAATCAGATGGGGCCTCGCTTTAATGTCTCTGGTATCTCTGACAGCGCAGTGCTCCCTCAGTACTACACTGGAGTGCCAGCCTTGATTTTTTCTCTCCAAGCCCTGGAGTGGGGCGTGAACCCAGAAATTTGTGACTCAGTGGGGAGACTGCTACCAACTGAGCCACAGCTAATGCTCCAAAAACAGAAATATAAACTGCTGCCCCTCCTAAGAACTTTGTAATTATTTTGCACGAGATGAAAAATATGAGGAGCGACAATTTATATGCTGTGCAATCATTGAACAGGAAGATTCTCACAAGCATACAACTGAAAAGTCCTGTAAACCCCACTCACTGGTGACAGACATATACCACCAAATGTAAAGACAAATAAATTAATCCAAAGCAGTACAGATAGACTTGATAATCCTGCTAAATTGTCACCTTCTCAAACACCTGCTGATCACTTTAGCAGAGTGCTTTCCTTTTTAACCATCCTATCACTTAAACAAAGACATCAAGGTATCTGTGGAAAACACTTCCATTACACTTCCCCTAAAAGCATTCAGAAGAGAGAAAAATGGAAACACATCCTCTATATTTAGCAGTAAGAATTACTTAAATTCTACACTCAGTGCAGAATTCATGAGGGTACCGATTCTTTCAACTTATACTGTTGTACACTGTAGGCTGAACAAAATGTACTGGGTTTACCACTATTCAAGCTTCATTTGCATTTAGTATATTTCTCAGGTTGATCATTCTGAAACAGCCAACAGCATGGAAAAAATAAACTTTGGTGCAAAGTTAACAAACATTTTCAAAATCATTCTACAATAAAAGCACTCACAAATGACTGTGATCCAGCATCTTTACAACTCTAGTTATTACTTACTGCCTGCATTTCAAATCTGTTATATTTCATGTTGTACTCTTTGTAATTTTCTACGTAACTTTCTAAGGGTTTATGACTACATTGCTCTATCTGAATCTGGCATAAATCTGTTGAAAATAGTTAAAGTTTCATACCTTGTCCCTAGTATTCTCCCGGTCCTTTTTAAGGCCTCGACATGTCAGTAAGTGATTAATGATGAAGTACTTGGTCTTCCATTAAACACAAATATCTTCAATAAGGGAATCTGTATTGACAAATAAACAACATATTAAGAAATACTCGAGATTTTCATTGACTGTATTAAAGGAATACTCTGGCAGATGCTCCTATTTTGTAAAATGTTATTCCTGTAGGTAAAAAAAATGACAGTGAAGACAGCAACAAAAAGGAAACCGGGTGCAAATAGATTGGAAGTATGAAATAATAAAAATAAGGAGTTGTTCAGAAGATCTTCATTTTAACACAATTTGGAAAAACTGCAATTTGGATGAAGTCTCCTTTAAAGAAAACGGGCTATGATTGAGCAATAGAAAATTCTCTCCTATTTTATGCACTGCAATATACCCAACAAGGTTTCTGGCTTAGATTGTGGTATCAAGAAGTACCAGCTAAATATATATTTTTTAAACTTGTTTGTTTGTGTTATGTTATTATGATTTTGCTGTTGATCTGCAGGGTAGACTTGCAGGGCTACAGGGATAGAGCCAGGGAGATGGACTGTCTGCATGGCTCTGTGGAGAGCCAGCATGCACTTGATGGGCCGAATGGCCTCTTTCTGTGCCATATATGACTCTATGGTGGATTCCATCTGTCCAAGATGCCTATTTCTTTGACAGTCTTTGGTGGTAGTATGTGATGATAGGAAGAATGGTGGTGGGACTGTGTATCATTTTTTCCTGCACTGCCGCATTAATGACAGGAAACATAAAATAGGTGCCGCAGAGAGCGCCACAGCCTGAAGGCTACATGTCATCATTGCTCAAACCCAGAGATACACTGAGTTCTCAGCACTGCTGTCTCCTCAGACCTTCTTTGACCAGAAAATGAAAGTCATAAAAACAAGTTTTCAACAGTTGCACGTCTAAAGCTTGCACAGTTGCTTCCCCCTCCATCCTGTGCTCTAAAATTCTTTTTCCAATGTAAATGAGAAAAATTCAGAGGTCTGGGAATCAAAAGCAGTTCAGTTGAAAATCATTATTGCAATGAAAATGGACCATGATTCTAATATTCTAAGTGACTGAACTAGCAGTTTTACAGTGTTGCAAGAGCTGATCACATACTTGATGTAAAGCATACTGCAATTTAATGGTGATTAAACACAGTCCACCAAAACACAGCAAGGGACATTTGTGAAGGTGTGAGGAATATACACATTTATACAGCACAGTCATTCCCTAACAAGTGGTCTAGAAATTGGCAGGTCAGCACAAACTGAGCACAGGAAACAATCCCTGTACTAGTAGAATAAAAGCAAAATACTGCACATGCTGGAAATCTGAAACAAAAACAAAAAGTGCTGTGACAGACCTGAAACATTAACTTTGCTTCTCTTTCCACAGATGCTGCCAGACCTGCTGAGTATTTCCAGCACTTTTTGCTTTTGTCCCTGTACTAGTAAGTTCAAGGCACACTTGATATTTGACCTGAGCCTTACTCCTGCTCCTCCTAGCTCCATATTAAGTATTTTAAAGTAAATATACCTATTTTGGTTATGAACTTCAGTGGTCCCTTTAAGGACTGCTGGTTAAGTTGCACACAGCCCAACTCTGCTGCTTTCAGGGCAGCCCAATTTTGCATATGGCAACTCAATCAGGTGTAGGCCTCCTATTTGCATATGCAAAGGGTTTAACACCTGATTCAGGCATGGACCCTGAATGTCCCATTTTCTGATAAAAGGTGCACTTCCAGTGGCATCATGAGTGTGTGCACCCCACCCATTGGATGCTTAGGTACCTGTTTTGTGCCTGCAAAATGAGTGCGCTGCCATTGAGTTTTTAGGCTGGTATATCCCAATGACAGAGCACAATGGCAACTCTGGAAATATGCACTCTGGTCATCTGAAGAAAAATGGAACATTTAAGATATTCTATGGCCCTGACTGATAATTTCATAGTTAATAAAATCCAGTCTGCAGCAATGTGTGGCATTTCAAAATTCGAGGCACACATGATTATTTCTAGATTTTGGCACAGACAATAAACAGAATTTACCACTAACAATGGGAAATTCCAGGTGCTTAGACACTAATGTGAATGACAGTCATAGATGAGTCGAGCCTGGGGCAATGGTGAGTTATGAGTCTTTAGCTGCTATAGTTCACAGCGACTGATGAGACATCCTGCTTATCTGATTACGTCCTGACATGTTGCTGCAAACTTCAATGGTTTCAATTGCACACTACTATGTACATTTTGGAATTTTTACCCAATTTTCTTCTTCACTGTTGGTTTGGGAAAATAGCTATGGCAGGCACAAAGCGTCAAAATGGCATTGTACAATATTAATAGCATATCAATTAAAATATTTGCATAAAATTCCTGTGAAAACTATATTAATGAAGACATAAATGCATTTATTTTGGACCATTTAATGTCTTTGTTATAATAGCTGGCAGAGGAATTTCAAATGATTGCATTATCCCATTTGTTATTAATGTTACCGTAAAATCAAACATGTGCCAAACAGAAAATTCTTCCCTTGGAGAAATAGAGACATCAGAAGAGGTGTGCTATCACTGCTGCACAAAGCTTTAGGCAGTGCAACAGCCATAGAATCAGCAGGTCCATCTTGACTTTTGGGAGAAGTACAGACAGGCTATCAGAGCAAAGTTTGGCAGAACCCTGTATGAAATGCTGAGGTGGACTGTTGGACATGGGTTAAGGGAGACCATGAGGCGAAGACAACAATGGAGGTGCCTATGATCATCAGGCAGGGGTGAAGTGGAGCATTGAGCCCAGGTTGGGAATCCCCATTAGCTTAAAGTATAGCAACTGGAAAACTGCACAAAAGCTGTTGGGCCAAAGCTCATGAGGGTCACCTGGCCCAGGTTCAGGAGGGCCATCGGGAAAATGTGGGCCTGGTTTTCAGAGCGGTCAGGGCCAAGTTTGGCATGGCCATGGAGATAAAGTTCAGCAGGGTGATTGGGCTGAAGCAGCACAGGGCCATGATTCATCCATGTCTATCAGAAAAATTAGGAGACAGTGGAGTACATACATTATTTTTGTAGGCAGGATGGACAAAGTCAATTTACTCACTTTTACCAAGATGTCTGCCATGCTCCAGCAAATATACTGGTACAGCACCACTCAGTGATAAATATTGTGAAGTGCAGTGAAAACTCTCAACTGCAGATTAAAAGTAGTTGATTAACAGTCACATAATGTTAATGGAAACCCCAATTAAATTGATGAGTCACATAATGTTAGTCTTACACTGTCACCTACAGGTGAAATACGATTAGAATGTTGTGACCACTCACTCTTTGCAATATATAATAGATATATTTTTATATATATGTTCACACATATATTTGTTTTTTCCACAGTCCATCCATCATACTTCAGACACACACTTCAAAGTGTCATATTTCTTACAGATGAGAAACAACCTTAAATATTATGAAAAAAAGTCAAGAATTTCCTCAGATTTTTTTACCTCAGTGAGGAGCCTCTGATTTGCAAACATTTCTCAATTTATAGAGATTACCCTCTAATTAAGCCAAAAATGTTCCTAATAGGAATTTATCTTTAGTTGAATGAGGATTAATGTACTTGCGACTGATGTTCCCTGTAGCATTAAAGAGTTGCACTGGTCCTGTTTAAAAGCTAAATAATATGCTGTACACTACACTCGATTAGGATTTTGTCCTTACACCATAGCAAATGCTCCAGTTTACAGTGAGCAAGGTCATAGGACATCCATCAATATATTAGGAGGGAGTTTCTTGAAGACTGGCACAATTGTAATGGTGCATCTTTGTTGTAGGACCCTGGGTCATTTTTGCCCTCCACTGAAACAGTGCATAGCTTATCATAGCTCTGCCCACCATTAAAATCAAGGGTGATTGTAAATTACCTGAATGGAAACAACTTATATCTCTGAAATAAAACCAATGATGTGGCTTTTGACTCCGGTCTGGGTACAGCAGGCCTCAGTAGTCAGCTAATCTCTGCTACCACTTAGATGGTAAATAATAGGACTGATGGGCTACTGGTGATCTGTTAGTGGTGTGAGTTATTGAATCTAACAGTCCATTCATTGTTGCTTCTCAATTTGACTTAAGTCTTTTTCATATGACCCTGGTGACATATGAAATAAACGAATTTAATTAAGTTTTTGAAATTGACATCTCTGCACTGGTTAACATTCCAATATAATCTTGTTACAGGTGTCTGTCTGATGTCCTGACAATGCTGCCTCTTTCTATTTCAGCACAACTACGTCCGTTTTAAGCAGCGTTGAAATGTATTTTAATGATTTGTAAATGTTTATGTTTATTGTTAAAATATTAATTTGAATGCAAAATCTATTACAATTTAATGCCATGGATTTCATGGTCAGCGGCGAATCAAGATTGCTTGCTGCTGACCTTGAAGAAATCTGCCCACAAAGATCTTGCAATCTCTGTGGCATGAATTTCACCTCTCCTGATGTCAGTTTGAATATGGGGAGAGGTCAAGAGGATCTCCAAGCATCCAGAAACAGTAATGTCATTAAGTAGGAAAAACAGCTAATAACACTGAAGTATTTTCTCACAGTGAACCATAGAGTCATAGCCATTCGGCCCATCAAGTCCATGCCAATTTTCCACAGAGCTATCCAGTCAGTCCCACACCCCTGCTCAACCCCCTTAGCCCTGCAAGTCTATTTCTCACAAGTGGCTATCCAACTTCCCCTTGAAGTCAGTGATTGTCTCCGCTTCCACCACCCTTGTGGGCAGCGAGTTCCAGCTCATTACCACCAGCTGCATAAAAGAAGTTCTTCCTCATATTCCCCCTGCATCTCTTGCCCAAACCTTTCAATCTGTGTCCCCTAGTCCTTGTACCATCAGTTAATAGGAACAGTTTTTTCTTGTCTAACTTAACTAAGCATAACTTAATCTTGTACTCTTCTATTAAATTTCCCCCCAATCTCCTTTGTTCTAAGGAGAACAACCCCAGCTTTTCCAACCTAACCTTGTAACTAAAATCCCACATCCCTGGAACCATTCTGGTAAATCTCCTTTGCATCCTCTCAAGGACCCTCACATCCCTCCTGAAGTATGGAGACCAGAACCGGATGCAATACTCCAGTTAGGGCCTAACCAGAGCTTTATAAAAAGTTCCACATAACTTCCCTGCTTTTGTACTCAATGTCCCTATTTATGAAGCCCAAGATCCCAAATACTTTACTAACCACTCTCTCAATATGTCCTGCCACCTTCAAAGATCAATGCATATGCACCCACAGGTCCCTCTGTTCCTACACACTCTCTAGAACTGTGTCATTAAGTATATTTTGCCTCTGCCTATTCTTTCTGCCAAATGCATCACCTTACACCTGTCAGTATTAAATTCCATCTGCCACTTGTCTTTCCATTCTGCTAGCCTATCTATGTCCTGTTGCAGGTGATTCATATCATCCTCACTTTTGCCGCACCTCCAAGTTTGGTGTCATCGGCAAATTTTGAAATTCTACTTTGTATTCCAAGATCCAAGTCATTTATAGATAGCAACAAAAGCAGTGGTCCTAGCACTAAACCTTGGGGAACATCATTGTCCACCATCCTCCAGTCTAAAAAGCAACCATTTACTACGACTCGCTGTTTTCTGTACTTAAGCCAGTTTTTTTAATCCAATTGGACACTGACCTTCCTGATCCATGAATCTCAATTTTGTTAACCAGTCTTTTATGTGGTATCTTATCAAACACTTTCTTCAAATTCATGTAAACAATTCCCTTCATCAACCTTCTCCATTACTTCATCAAAAAATTCAATTCGATTAGTCAAGCATGATCTGCCTTTTACAAATTCATGCTGGCTATCATTAATTAACTCAAACCTTTCCAAGTGTCTATTGATCATTTTCCCTGATAATTGTTTCCAAAACCTTACCCACCACTGATGCTAAACTAATTGGCCTGCAGTTGTTAGGACAGTCCTTGCACCTTTCTTGAATAAGGGTGTCTCATTTGCCACCTCAAATCCTCTGCCACCTCCCCCGTATCCAGGGAAGGTTGGAAGATTATGGCAAGCCATTTCCACTATCTCCATCCTCACTTCCTTTAGCAACCTGGGATGTCAGCCATCCAGACCAGGTGAATTATGTACCCTAAGCATAGCCAGCCTTTTTAGTACCTCCCCCTCTCAATTTTTACTCTGTCCATTGCCTCTACTCTCTTCACTTCTATTGATATTTTGTCAGATTCCATTTCCTTAGTGAACACTGATACAAAGTACTCATTAAGTGGATTCGCCTTGCCCTGCGCCTCTTTGTCCCTAATAGGCCTCACTCCACCTCTTACTACTCGCTTACTATGGAAGATCAGGAAGTAGGCCAGGAAGTAAAATGCACTGATTATCCTTTGCTTTTAATTACATTCTACAGAGAGTAAAATAAATGATTAGGGCATACAGATAGAATGAAAGTAGAAGCTAAAATATCAGAAACAAACTTTAAAAATATTATATTATAAAATGGTTTTATCAATGGAGAAATTTGACAATCTACAGATATAAAATAAGCTTTTCAGGGCCAGTGAAAGGGTTTAGCAGTAATTATGAACGTAATACGCCATTTAAAATCCAGTTACACCTCATTCAACAAGATATAACATTTTCAAGGGTTTTTACAGTGAGATTAAGAACATAACAGTGCACGTTCTCGTCAGTTCAATGATTTCCCATTGATTGCAGTCTGGGGGGGACCTCAACAGCTCACCTTCTGGAGAAGCATTGAATCACTGACAGCACCTTTTGTATTTCCACGTTTAACTGCATATGTGCAAACTCCGTAAGTTGCTGACAATTTCTGAAGAGTAATTATGGCGAATGCTAACAGTTTCACTGCCATTACTACTGCAAAATCTGGGCCGTTATTTATTTATTATTTTTATTTAGACATACAGCACTGAAACAGGCCTTTCAGCCCACCGAGTCTGTGCCGACCATCAACCACCCATTTATACTAATCCTACACTAATCCCATATTCCTACCACATCCCCACCTGTCCCTATATTTCCCTACCACCTACCTATACTAGGGGCAATTTATAATGGCCAATTTACCTACCAACCTGCAAGTCTTTTGGCTTGTGGGAGGAAACCGGAGCACCCGGAGAAAACCCACGCAGACACAGGGAGAACTTGCAAACTCCATACAGGCAGTACCTAGAATTGAACCCGGGTCGCTGGAGCTGTGAGGCTGCGGTGCTAACCACTGCGCCACTGTGCGAACTGTTTGTCTATTTTTTTTTTTAACCTGAATTTTAAAACAAGCACTACTTTTTATTTTCTGAAATACTTGCCATTTAACAGACACATGCATATATTAGTAAATATTGCTCATTGGCTGTGCCCATTCTGCTCCCTGCAGTTTATTCCAATTACAATTACTTTGAGTAAATTAGCAACGGCGAAATTTATGGTGTATGTCTCCTTATTCGCTGTTGTCAACTTTTGACAGGTTATGTTTTTGTGAAGTGCCTTGGTACGTTTTTACAAAGTTAAAGATGCTTCATAAATGAAAGTTGTTGTTACAGGATATTCTGCAACAAATTAAAAGTATTGGGAAAGAGTAAGTAGTTTAGCAGGGGGTGGGAACCTGAGGGCAGTTTCACAGAGGACAATTTCAGGGCAGGGAATGGGAGGCAGAAAAGTAGCGAGTGACTCTGAAAGACAGAAGAAGCAAAAGTTAAAAAGTATGCAGCACAGGAATTTGGCAGTGTTAAAAGGTATTTACTTAAATGCAAGGAGTAGAGCAAAAAAAGCCAATGAGCTGAGGGCACAGATAGACAAATGGCAACACGAGATCATTACTACAACGGAAACTTGGCTTAAAGAGGGGCAAGAATGGCAACTCAAAGTCCCTGGATATAGAGTTTTCAGGCGAGACAGAAAGCGGGCTAAAAAGGAGGGGGTGTAGCATTAATGGTTAAGGATTCAATAACAGCTGTGAGGAGGGATGCTATGCTAAATGAATCATCCAATTAGGCCATATGGGTTGAGCCCAGAAATAAAAAAAGGGGCAGCCACACGACTATGAGTGTACTATAGACCCCCAAATAGTGAGGTGGAGATTTAAGAACGAATATGTATTCAAATTTCTGAGTGCAAAAACTATAGGGCAATAATAGTTGGGGATTTCAACTATCCTAATATTACCTGGGATACAAGCAGTGAGGGCACAAAATTCTTGAACTGCATTCAAGAGAACTTTTTTAGCCATCACATAACAAACCCAATGACAGGGGGTGCAATTCTAGATTTAGTTTTCAGTAATGAAGCTGGGCAAGTTGATGAAGTAGCAATGGGTGATCATTTTGGAGATCATGACCATAATACAGTTAGTTTTAGCATAATCATGGGAAAGGACAAAGATAAAACCGGAGTAAAAGTTCTAAATTGGGGGAAGGCAAATTTTATGAAGTTGAGAGGTGATCTGGCGAAAGTGGACTGGATACAGCTACTTGAAGGAAAATCAGTGGCAAACTACAGGCATAGTGTAGACATGTCCCCACAAAGATAAAATGTGGTAAGGCCAAAACTAGAGCCCCTGGTTATCTGGAAGCATCCAGGGTAAAATTAAGCAGAAAAAGAAAGCTTGTGACGGTCATAAAAAACTTAATACTTTAGAAAGCTTAGAGGACTATAGAAAGTACAAGAGGGTCTGACATCCTTGAAAATGGATAAATATTCAGGGTCAGATGGATTGTGCCCCAGGTTGTTAAAGGAAGCCAAGGAGGAAAAAGCTCTGAGGATAATCTTCAAATCCTCACTAGATACAGGCGATGCACCAGAGGATTGGAGGTCTGCAAACGTTGTACCATTGTTTAAAAAGGGTGTGAGGGATAGGCCAAATAATTATAGGCCTGTCAGTCTGACCTCGGTGATGGGAAAATTATTAGAATCAATTCTGAGAGACAGAAATATCGGCCACTTAGAAAGGAATGGATTAATCAGGGATAGTCAGCATGGCTTTGTTAAGGGAAGGTCATGTCTTACTAACTTGATTGGGTTTTTTGAGGAACTAACAAGGAGGATTGATGAGAGTAGTACAGTGGATGTGGTTTACATGGATTTTAGTAAGGCATTTGACAAGGTCCCGCAAGGCAGACTGGTCAGAAAAATGAAAGCTTATGGGAATCAGAGGAATGTGGCAACCTGGATCCAAAATTGGCTCAGTGATAGGAAACAAAGGGTAGCAGTTGACGGATGTTTTTGCGAATGGAAAGTGGTTTCTAGTGGCGTTCCGCAGGGCTTAGTGTTGGGTCCCTTGCTGTTTGTGGCATATATTAATGATTTGGACTTAAATGTGGGAGGCATGATTGGGAAATTTGCTGATGATACAAAAATTGGCCGTGTAGTTCATAGTGAAGAGGATAGCTGTAGACTCCAGAATTATATCAATGGTTTGGTTGAGTGGGCGGAAAAGTGACAAATGGAATTCAATCCAGAGAAGTGTGAGGTAATGCATTTGGGAAGGGCAAACAAAGCAAGGGAATACACAATAAATGGGAGGATATTGAGAGGGGTGGAAGAAGTGAGAGACCTTGGAGTGCATGTCCACAGGTCCCTGAAGGTGGCAGGACAGGTATATAGAGTGGTGAAGAAGGTATATGGAATGCTTTGCTTTATTAGCCAAGGTATAGAATACAAAAGCAAGGATGTAATGCTGGAGCTGTATAAAATGCCAGTTAGGCGACACCTGGAGCATTGCGTAAAGTTCTGGTCACTACATTACAGGAAGGACATAATTGCTCTGGAGAGAGTACAGAGGAGATTTACAAGAATGTTGCCAGGACTTGAAAGTTGTAGCTATGAGGAAAGATTGGATAGGCAAGGGTTGTTTTCCTTGGAACAGAGGAGGCTGAGGGGTGACTAAATTTGAGGTGTACACAATTATGAGGGGCCTAGATAGAGAAGACAGGAAGGACCCGTTTCCCCTAGTTGGGAGGTCAATTACAAGGGGGCACGGATTTAAGGTGATTGGTAGAAGGATTAGAGGGGACATGAGGGAAACTTTTTCACCCAGAGGGTTCTGGGTGTCTGGAATTCATTGCCCAGATTGGTGGTGGAGGCAGAAACCCTCAACTCTTTTAAAAGGCGCCATGACATGAACCTGAAGTGCTGTAACCTGTAAAGCTACGGACCAGCTGCTGGAAGGTGGGATTAGATCGGGCGGCTAGTTTTTTCAGCCGGCGCAGACACGACGGGCTGAATAGTCTCTTTCTGTGTCGTAACTTTTCTATGGTACTGAGTATTGGGAAGTCACTTAAAGAAGCACTGTCTTCAGGTCTGGGGACGGAGAGATGAAAAATGCCACCACAAATCATTTCTATCCGTATGATGTTCTGACTTGAATTGTGCCATTGCATCAAGTGCTTGACAAATAAATGTCCCAAACTCCCTTGAATAAAGATCACATCCCTTTAAACTTGAAGTCCAATAAGGTCTATAAAACCACTTGAACTTTGCTTTTATAGGTTATGATGTCATCTAACTGCCTTGGTTAAATTACAACCTTTCTACTCAGAACCAACCATTAATACAGATTGGGACATTCTGACTTTATAGGTGGCACATTGGAACAGTATAATTTATTAGAAAATAAATCTTCTCGTTGTCAAGCACAATATTTCCAATCATTTTGACAAACGCTCTGTACTTCATCTGCTGCTACCAACAACGTGTTTATTGAACAATTCTGAATGACTTCCTTGTGTGCACTCAAAGGTTCAATATACAGTTTAGAAACTTTTTGTAACAGTTAACAATGCTAGAAACAGATGTCATCAAGCCTTTTAGCTCTCTAATGAGGCAGGAAATGAGCAGCAGCATAAGCACAGCTACTTGTAAATGGATGAGCGTCCATCTGCAGTTAATAATAATCAGTCTGTTTCACCCGCTACCAATGCTACATGTGCAAACTCAGTCCTCAGGTGTCAGCTTACACTTGCTCAGAGCAGAATGGAACGATGTGTAGCAATTTATATGAATAAGCCCCAGTTCAGTACGGTCTTTTCAAACGCGATCTAAAGGGACCTGTATGGCTATGGTAACACATTTTTCACAACTCACCAAGGCACTGATATCACTGCATTTACAAAAAAAAACTGTGAATACACTGATTTGGAAAACAAAAAGGTACAGATGTGAGAATCATATTCCAGAAGTGCATGCCACTGGAATCTGACTATCTTGCTGCAATGGGCCAACATGGCAGCCGAGTAGTTACAATTTTCATTACAGATTATATCTAGCAGTTCTCAGAGCTGAATTGAAAGAAAGATCCCTAATACAGCCCATTTAAACAAAACCACCTGAGTTAGAACTCAAAGCTTGATGAAACACTGCTGTACTTTATTTAAGAGACATAGTCACAGTCAAAAATCTAAATAATCAGCAACCTTGAAGACATTTTTAACAGCGAGGATTGAGAGGAAGGACGGAGGCTGAAATGCCTTGGTCACAATCCCGGTAGTTACTCTGGGATAATGCTCATTGGTGCCTTGCAGCAGCAGTATTCCTCCTGATTCCACATTAAAAAAAAAATGCCCCCCCCCCCACACCTACCTACCCACGTCCCACTTCAGGCACCGATCTCTCTGCATCTCCCCAGCTCGAGACCCGATCGCTCTCCTCTCCAGTCCAATGCCCAATCACTCCTCCCATAGCTCAAATATCCTTCCACCAGTCATCAAACATCCACATCAGCTAATGATTGCTTCCCTCGGCTAATTTTTTTTTTTAACGATTGCTAACTTCCTCTCCCCGTCTAATGATTCCCCTTATCTGGCTAGTGATTCCCCTCGCCCCGTCGCCATTGATTGCACCCTCCTTGCAATGGCTGTCCCCTCCTTCACTTACTTGATGGCCGCTGCTAGAGTCACAGAGGTCGGACCCTCAGCAATTCTGCATTGGGTGAGCTGCCTCTCACTCTACACAGCTTGTCTACTTCATGGGAATGAGGACCAAGCACTCATATCGGGGTGCTTCGGGCCTCACCATTCAGACAGAGGAATTGTACCCTGTGCCCTCTATGCACCCAAAAATGGGCCCTCCTGAATATCTAGGCCAATATCTGTGTTATCTTCTCTTTGCATCATTAACTGTCATGTTCTGCCTGTCCATTTGTTGCTGGTCAGTGTTCCTGCTTTCCTCTTCAAAGTGCTTGAACGTGTTTTTGTCTCCCAAATTTAACCATGTTTGATCCTTTTGAATCAGGTTTCTACTCCACCACAGCACCAAAACAGCTCTAATCAAAGTCACAAATGATAACTTCTGATGCTGTGGCCATGCTTGACGATATCTCCTTGTCCTTCTCAGTCTCTCTGTAGCCTTTGACATGCTCAACCATGCCATCCTCGTCCAAGCCGCTCCTCTGTTTTCCAGTTCACTGGAAATGATCTCACTTGGTTCCACTCTTGCCTATCCACCTACATCCAGAACACCTCCATCAATGGTTTCTCTTCCTGTCCCTGCACCATTACCTCTGGAGTACCCTAAGGGACTTTCTTTGAACCCCATCTTCTTTCTTATTTATATGTTGCTCCTTGGTGACACCATCAGAAGGCATGGAATTGAGGGTTAAGGTCAAAATTTTCACTGGCAACACCCAGATCTACCTCTCCACCATCTGGCTTGAGCCCTCCGCTGCCTCTGTTATCAGACTGCTTTCCCAACATCCAGTCCTGGATGCTTCGCAATTTCTCCCAACGATAATTTAAATTTGGTTGTCACTCATCACTGACTCTCCAGGTGTAGACCCTCCATCAGGAATTATGTGGGATCTCGTTAAAGGGGCTACACCTAAAACATGAACATATCCTAATCTAGAAATTCCTTTTCTGGCCTCCTGTGGGTGGATCTGGGGTGGAGTTGTGCCTTGATCCATTCTAAATGCCAGGACCAGAGTATTGGTATATTTTGTGTTCTGTGATCAACTGCTATACGCAAACAAGCCTTTAAAATAATCGTGTCCCGCTTCTGTCAGGATCAGATTCTGACAACGTGTATGCTTGTTGCATGCCAGCATGTGTACATTGGAAGCAAGAACTGGCACTATTTCCAGGAGAGAATGACCAGTCCCACAAGCATCGCCTGCTTGCACTTCCAGGAGAATTTTGAAAAAAAGGATACACATCTAGGTCCCAACTCAAATTCCACATTTGTGTATCGTGATAGTAGTGGCCTTTTGCCACCAGGGGCTTGGAATTTCAGGGATCTTATCTCTCCCCAGATGCTCCAAATACACTTGCTGTGTATTTGCAGCATTTTATGTTTATATTACAGCATTCCTTTAAATCTAGTTTCATGTCCTGTTGGGATTTAGCTTGCTGACCATTACTGACCATGCTGACCATGGTGCAGTAAAGAGGGTGCATTCATTATACCACACTGGTCCCAGCTACCTGTATACTAAACAGAGTCAGATATCACAATTGCCTTTCTGTTTAAATTCATCTTAACCTCAATTTGACTTGCTTATAATTTGGCAACTTACATTTTTGGAAGTACATAAGCCACCTCTGTCCATCTACAGAGATGTCGTCTGGACTATGAAGCCGTCTTTAGGTTGCAAGTGCATGAGTGACACATTGAGAAACATCTGACTGGCTTACTGTTTGAAATTTACCCCGGTTTAATGGAATGCATGAAATGGACTTCAGGTAGGACAGGATATAGATTTCTACTGCCGCAGTGCTGTACTCCAATGGGCAATGTTATTTTCCCACATGCATTCTAGGAAAAATAACCTAGATGATCTTTGAAAGAAACTCTTTCCTTTATTGCTGCTGCACTATGCACCAAAAGCATGATACTTGTGTGTCAAAGTGACCTTCATGTGATTGGTGGTGCATTTGCATGGCATGTAAGCAAAAAAATAGCTGTGTGTGGAAGCTAAATGTGAAGACTGAACAAGCTATCAAGGTGTAAATTGAATTCAAAGGGAAATAGAGTAAGACTAACATCTCCAGGGCATCCCGCTCCACTTTGTTCTGGAGTCATATTGAGTCCTGGCACTATAGTCAGCCTGCAACTACATGGCAATGGTGTGCAGAAAAAAAACACTTCACACCAACACGATAGTTAGTGTGAATGCGCTCTTTAGAATAGCCGAGAACTGACTCCGATTCTGATTGTCTGTCACTGTGGGAAGTCTCAGTGTTACTACCCAGCATTGTCTCACAGCAGCACAGTTAAAATCAGGAACTAATTAGCAAAAATATTGCACACCAGCATAATACAGCTGATAGCACAAAGCACTGGCAATCCAGTGTCCTGCCATCCCATTCAGTGTGCCCTCACATTTAAAATTAAACAAACCTTGGCCATTATTCATAAAATGAACAAGAGCAAAAAATGTATTGTGCAAAGTAACAGCTTGCCATTTGATAAGTTAGAAACATATATATTTGGGATCATTTTGTGCTTGTAGCTGAACAAATCATCATCCCATTTGTATACATACCTGCACAAATGATCTTTACATTGTTCACTTGGCTAGCCACCTATCATTGTCACCTAATGCACAGTGCAGAGCTGTCTTCACTGAGGATTCATACACAGACAGAACACGCGGTCAAGTTAAGCAAGTTAGCTAGAGATGGTGTAGCATTTTTGTCCTGCACTATGTGGTGTGGCAAGTCACTACAAGTCACCAATCTCTGCCTGGTGTTCACAGGAAGGCTTTGAATAAAAGCCTCCTGCTTCACCACAGGAAAAGATGAAGGCAGGGAGGGAACACTGGAAAGCAGGTCAGCTGCAACTATTCACATGTCGGATCAAGAGCAGGATTGACAGAGGTCAGGGAAAGTGCAGTTGTAGATGACTGTCCACCCATTCAGCTAAGGAAAAGGTGCAGGGTGATCGAAAGGTGCAGGATGGAAAGTGCATTCAAAATTTTCTCTGATGACCACAAACAGAATTATTCATCAGTATATGTGGGTATTCAGAATTCATTAAAAACTGCAGAAGTTCACTTTTTAAAAATGTCTTGCATTTAAATGAGAGGGTTGTAGCTGGTAACAGTGGTCTTGGCAAGTGTAATGGAGGTCTTGGAAAGGATAAGCCACAGGGAACGTCCGAGAGGGAAGTGACTGTGGTCTTTTGAAGTGTAATAGCAGAGGCCTGAGGAAGGGATTACCGCCCTTAGGGAGGTAGAAGATGATGATAACAGAAGAGGAAGATGTTGTAAGATACTACAGTCTCTGCTCTAAGTAGAATCAATTGTTTCTCTATAAGTTTTCCATTCCAGCTGTCAAGAGTCACAAACTATACATAAATCACAATTCTCAGTACGGTTCACTGTTGTTTTTAAAGAACAACCAGCCGTGAGGTGTTCGTTCAGACTGTTCAATTGCTGAATTAGACTTAGATCTGATCAACTACACTTCAGTTGTTCTGTATTCTGCTGTTGTTCATTGGCAGGTCACCTTAGGAGAAATTTGTGGCAGAAAAATAGAACAGGGAGGATGACTGGTGTGCTGTAAGGTTACCAAATCTGGTTAGATGTTTTCCTTGAAATTTCATTACATCACCTCCCTTTTCCTGGGTTGTTCACAGTAGTGTCCAGGAGATTAATCATCAATTCCAAGAGACTCCAAGGCAATCCTGGAGGTTGACAACCCTAGAAATCAGGTGGAGGTCCATCTCACTTGATCACCACCCATTCTTATATTCTGGCTTAGTACAATTGAATGCTCTCAGCACAGAGCTTCAGATGACAGGAGCACATACCAGAAATTTCAGCAGTGAGGTCTGTACAGCTAATTCACTTCTTGCACTATTTTCTGATGATCTGAGAGGAAATCGTGCAGGCCATTAATCAGGAATACTGATCCTTACACCTCAATTCTCCATCCACATTCCCATCTCATAGTTCTGCATTAGGAATGCTAAATCTTAATATCTACCCGAGGAAATCAACATTGAAAAATGTCAAAAGGCCTAAATCATTTTGGACTTTATGCCAATGCTAGTTGGAACTTTGCTATCTTACTAAACACACTCAGTTTTTTTTTGGTGGGTGGGGGGGGGGGTGGTGATGGTGGAGTGCTGGCTCTTACACAGACTCTCAATGTCTTTTGATCATCACTATTGACAAACCTCATCTGGCTAATTGAATTTAGAAGAGTAAGAGGTGACTTGATTGAAACATATAAAATCCTGAGGGGTCTTGACAGGGTGGATGTGGAAAAGATGTTTTCCCTTGTGGGAGAATCTTGAACTAGGGGTCACTGTTTAAAAATAAGGGGTTGCCCATTTAAGACAGAGATGAGGAGAAATTTTTTCTCTCAGAGGGTCGTGAGTCTTTGGCATTCTCTTCCTCAAAAGGCTGTGGAAGCAGAATCTTTGAACATTTTTAAGGTATAGATAGATAAATTCTTGATAAGCAAGGGGGTGGAAGGTTATCGGGGGTAGGTGGAAATGTGGAGTAATCAGTTCAGCCATGAACTTATTGAATGGCGGAGCAGGTTCGAAGGGCCGAGTGGCCTACTCCTGCTCCTAATTCATTTGTTCGTATGTTCGAATCAGGAAGCACTCCCATTGTCTCTCTATGCAACTGTCTTTCAAAATGTAAATGTGCAGCCATGTTTACAGCCATTCAGTTCTGTGGTCTCTTTAAACAAGTTATGTTCAATGTCCAATAAACATTCAAATAGTGTTCCATATGACAAGATTAATATGTTTCTATTCGGCAGGTGTGGTTTCCATCACAATGTTGTTGATATGGATTTTAAGAAAGCATTTGATAATGTACCACATAAAAGGCTGGTTAACAAAATTGAAGCTCATGGAATAGGAGGGTCTGTGTCCAATTGGATAAAACAAAAATTTCCTTAAGGACAGAAAACAGCGAGTGGTGGTAAATGGTTGTTTTTCAGACGGGAGGATAGTAGAGAGTGATGTTCCCCAAGGGTCAGTGCTAGGACCACTGCTTTTTTTGCTATACATAAATGACTTGGATATTGGAATACAGAGTAGAATTTCAAAATTTGCCAATGACACCAAACTTGGAGGTGCGGCAATGAGGATGATATGAACAACTTACAACAGGACATAGATAGGCTAGCAGAATGGGCAGACAAGTGGCAGATGGAATTTAACACAGAGAAATATGTGGTGATGCATTTGGCAGAAGAAATAGGGAAAAGCAAAATCGTCTTAATGGCACAGTATTAGTGTGTAGGAACAGAGGGACCTGGGGGTGCATGTGCATCGATCTTTGAAGGTGGTAGGATATATTGAGAGAGTGGTTAGCAAAGCATATGGGATCTTGGGCTTCATAAATAGAGGCATAGAGTACAAAAGCAGGGAAGCTATGCTGAACCTTTGTAAAGCTCTGATTAGGCCCCAATTGGAGTTCTGGTCACCACACTTTAAGAAGGATGTGAGGGTCCTTGAGAAGGTGCAGAGGAGATTTACCAGAATGGTTCCAGGGATGGGGGATTTTAGTTACAAGGTTAGTTTGGAGAAGCTGGGGTTGTTCTCCTTGGAGCAAAGGAGATTGAGGGGAGATTTGATAGAGGTGTACAAGATTATGACAGGCTTAGGTAAGTTAGACAAGGAAAAACTGTTCCCATTATCTGATGGTACAAGGACTAGGGGACACAGATTGGAGGTTTTGGGCAAGAGATCCAGGGGGAATGTGAGGAAGAACATTTTTTTACGCAGCTGGTGGTAATGAGCTGGAACTCGCTGCCCACAAGGGTGGTGGAAGTGGAGACAATCAATGATTTCAAAAGGAAATTGGATGGCCGCTTGAAGGAAATAAACTTGCAGGGCTCCGGGGAGTGGGACTGACTGGATTGCTCTGCAGAGAGCTGGCATGGACTCAGTGGGCCAAATTGCCTTCTTCTGTGCCGTAAGTGACTCTATGACTCTAAATAGTTAGGATAAATGGGTGTTGCTCAGATTGGAGATGGTTTGGAACTGGTGTACCCAGGGGTCACTTTAATCTCACTTTCGACCCAACATCTCCAAACTCCAAAATGTTGGTATGCATAGTAAGGGTTATATAAATTCAGAGAGATCACTTGAAAGCAAAACTGCAGCTGCTGGAAATCTGAAACCAAAACAGAAAATGCTGGAAATACTCAGCAGGTCTGGCAACATCTGTGGAGAGAGAAAAACAGAGTCAACATTTCAGGTTGATGACCTCAATGATGAAAGGACACCAAGCTGAAAGGTTGGGCTGAATTTTCCCAGCTCTGAGATGGTGGGCTTGCTGGCGGTGGGGGGGGGGGGGGGGGGGGGGGGGGTGGTGGGGGCTGGGAAAATGGGGGGAGCTGCATTAGGACGGCTCCCTGACACATTCCTGTCGCCGGGGAGCTTTCCCGGGAAGGGCTGAGAATTGGATCAACTGCCCACTCCGCGGGGGAGGGCAGCCAACTACGCTGGTTATGGTCCAATTAAGGGCAATTTTACAGCCTTGCCGGCATTTTGCCACCACCCCCTGCACCACCGCATGCGGAGGCTGGCAGCTCAATGGAGGCGGCCTCCCTGTGGCAGGCTGGGTGGCCATCGGAGCCGGAAGCTCTATGCCCCATTGAAGGCAAGCATGTAAGATCACAATCAGCTGAGCCCGATCCAGCGGCAAAGTTTCCTCGCTTTATGGAGCTTATGCTTATGGACCTGCCAGACTAGATTTTGTTTATCTCTTCACTGATGCGTTCCATGTTGATATGCCATCATGGTTCCCAACCTGCCTCAGCAGTGCCCAGCTCTCCCGGTGAAGCTAGCGAAACTCCAGAGCTGCCGGCCCAATCAGGATCGAGAGCTTGCCCGTCATCCATTAACTCTTGCCACAGATGCTGCCAGACCTGCTAAGTATTTCCAGCCTTTTCTGTTTTTATCTGAGGTAATTTTAAAATTGTATCTGACCCTTGTGCGACTGCAGCTTGAGTATTGCAGGGTGTTTTGATCTCCCCATTTCAAAATGGATATTTAGTTATTGGAAGGGATCCAGAAAAAAGCTATACAGTTGATCACAAAATTTAACTGAATAATCTATGAGAAAAGATTGACTACCCTGGGTCTTGTCTCTTTTGAAAAAAGACTGAGAGGGAATATGATAGAGGTGCATAAAATGAAGAAAGGTTTAGACAAATTGGATCCAAGCTTTGCTGCCATGTATAAATTTAAGCACAAGGGTTCATATTTACAAATTAAGGGCAACAAAAGAATGGAGGAAATGCCAGAGAATTTTTTTGACTAAAAGAGTGGTAAGTATGTGACACAGATGTGGTGGAACAAGAAACCTTAATGGGTTTCAAGAGGAACTAGACAGAATCCTTGTCAAAAAATGGGATTCAGGGTTATCAGAAATCCACTAAGTGAACACTGTGGATAGATGAACTAGATGGAACAAAAATCTTCTTCCACCTGTCTGAATTTGTTACTCATCTAGCCATGGTGAGGACTTGGAAAACCTACACTGAGCTGATTCATCTCCTTCACAATGAGAGGTTCAGGAGCTGCTCCACATCCATTCTCTTCATATTGTCAACAGGTCTCTATTTAAAATAAAATGCTAAAAAATTAAAGAAAGATGCAAGATCGTCATTTAGTTTCAATTGGTGGTGCTAAAATCCCACCAGGATTGCCCGATCTGGATTCTGCTTTGCAAAAAAGAAATTCAAATCACCCCTCACGTTAACAATTGGAGGCCCATAGCAGCCTTTGCTTCTGCTTACAATTATCATGACCTTATCAGAAAAGGGGAAGTAACAAAATTATTTTGAATGTAAGTAAATGTGAACAGCCCCAGATGGTGAGGCTGTGTCCTTTGTTTCAAGAGATATTATTAAACTGACTTTCCAGCTAAAATGCATCTTTCAACCTTAACCAGACCAACTGGAAAATGCAGCCTAAAACA
Source organism: Heterodontus francisci (assembly GCF_036365525.1). Lineage (NCBI taxonomy): Eukaryota > Metazoa > Chordata > Chondrichthyes > Heterodontiformes > Heterodontidae > Heterodontus > Heterodontus francisci. The sequence goes on along the minus strand of NC_090375.1, from coordinate 118,327,676 downwards.
TCTACTCTTGCACCTTTTGAACCCCACTACAATGTACTTTATAATAATTTCTCATGGGGAAGAGGCAGGGTTTTCAGTAATTGCATACAGTGCTAAAATCAACAACTAAAATTGAACGGGAGATTCACAACTGCAGAAATGCAAAACCTTCACAAATCATTGACATTTTTGAATATTTTGTCTAATATATATCCTGTAGATAAGTTGGATAAAGTTTTCCTAAAATGCAGACACAATTTAGTACATTGTACCTTTAGCAATGTAAATTTGCTCAAGCCTGTTCATTTAAGAGTAAAGTAAATTGGATCAACTTTGTTGCTGCATTAGCATTATGTTTATTCTCAAGTAGCTTTGATGAAAAGGGATGAATTAAGAAGCCTAAAATTAAATGTACTGTCAAACACAATGTGTATTTCTCCCACAGTTCAAGAAAATCAGAGTGACATACTATATATGATATTCCACATGCTTGAAAATAATCCTAGATAACATTCCTTCTGCTTTAGCTGCTTATCAGATGCCTAGCTCTTTTGTCCTTTCACCTTTTCTCTACAGTTTGTTCTATTCTGTGCTGTAGGGGGTTTACTTCTTGATCAGTCAAACTCTCTAATCTGAAACTTTCCATATTCATGCAGAGTTTAACTGTTATGAATTCAAATAAAATATTAAAAGAAATCAGTCGGCTCATTTAAAAATAATTCTTTCCAAACTTTAAAATTTACAACCTGAAGACGGAAGCACCTCCCAGTTTATTTGAAAAGTGAATAATGGTTTCAGTGCCAGTGATGCACGCCTCACTGTTTTGAAAGAAACCTAAGAATCAGCAAGTGTTTGGTCTGTTCTCTGATCAGACCTTGGAATCTATTTCTTGCAGACAATAGAGCCTAAAACCTCGACAACAGAGAGCTAAAAAAAAACAAACAGGTCAAAAATGCAAGGTATGGAGTGAATTCACAGTCCGACCTACCACACTCACGATGTAAAACAGCTAATCCTGCACATCTCAGCGAGGTAGGAGCAAGATTTTCTCAGCTAGTTCATTAACTTTTTCTAGCCCAAGGGTGTTCTGCAGTTTCAACAATGCGATCTTCATCAATTCCAAGCTGATATTTTCCCTCAGTTTAAATGTCAGTTGAAATCAGGCCAACTAAATTTAAGAACCATTAGGAAAGAATTAAAAGCAGGTGGAAATAAATCCTTTTGATGAGGCACTTCACAACCTTCTGGATTCAACGAAGAATTCAACAATTTCAGATCATTATCACTACTCGCATTGTTTCAGTCAGCAGGTGCTGGTAATGATTCTGCTGTTGCCATTTACGGCTCCTTTAGACCCAAATCTTGTTTTTTTTCACTTGCCCCATGAGTGCCCCTTTTGCCTTGCACCATCATTCCCTTTGTCATTTAATCACTCCTACCTTCCAACCTATCACAGACCACCTTTCCTCCCGTACCCCCTTACCTGCCTCCCTACTTGCTTAAAAACCATTACATCTCTTTTTTGCAGTTCTGACAAAATCCCATTGCGCTGAAACATTGGAGGTGAATTTTAACCCCCCCCACCCCCCCAAAATGGATGGGTTAAAATGAAATGTTAAAATTTTAAAAATTCAAACCTGACACCAACCCATAGAGGCGGGCCAGGGGCAGGCAGCCAACCCACTCTCCGGAGGCGGACTGTCCATTTAAATATTATAATGAGACTGGGTTAACTTTCTTTGCATGGCCTCGGGAGACTCAGATGCTCAAGGGAGGCGACAACAGCTTTAGCGAAAAGGTTAAGTGTTCTTGCAACACTGTTTGTGGTCCAGGAAGGCAGAAGTGTTTCCCTCATCCCCTCAAGCTTACCTAATTGCCTGAGATTGGACACCCCTCCCCAGTCAGAAACCACTCCCATCCAAAGATCCTTATATAATCAGGGTTTCCCCTCCAACAGGGATTGGACCACCCCCCCCACCCTCAGATTCAGACCACCACCTTCTCATGCTCCCACTAGCAGCTGCAGGCTCCTTACTTGAGGCTGCCGCCTGCTCCAGAGTGCTCCCAGCCCTATTGGAGGCCAAGCCTGTGAATCAGGCTGACTTCAGGTGGAGATCCTGTTTAAAAAAAAAGTTACACGCCGTGGAGTTAAAACTCCATAACATGGAGGGAAACCCGGAATTCCTGGTTTCCCGACCGAAACTCGCACACCCACCACCACAACCTGCATACCAAACCTGCCTCTGTCAATATCAGGTCTGTTAACTCGATTTTGCTCCGCACAGATGTGGCCTGACCAGCTGAGTATTTTCAGCATTTTCTGATTTTATTACTGGGTTTAACTGCTAACACTATTCAGACCATACTCACTTAAAAATTTGTATGTACGAAAGTTCTGAGACAGTACAGTGCTTGTTGTACACATTAAAACAGTATTAACACATGAAAATTTGCAAAGATGAGTAAACTTTCCCCCAATGGGTAATGGAAATAACCTGCTGCACAGACATTGCAAGTGGCCAACTGTGGCTGAGTAACTCCAACAAAGTTCATGGCTAAGAACCAGAATATCAGAAGTGGAGTACCCACAGCTGCTTCTCACAGATTAAAGTTGCTTTTACACTTGTGTATTGGCTTTTTAATTTGGTTTCCAATGTCCTAAGGCTGAATTTTCCTGATCCAATGATGACAGGTTTGGAGGTGAGGAGGCTGTGAAAATAGCAGGGAGCCACACCAGGAGGACTCCCCCGACACATTCCGCCACTGGGGAAGTTTCCCAGGGGCAGGCAGGAATGCGGTTTGGCTCCCACATCACGGAGGCAGGCAGCCAATTTATATAAATAGTTTACATAATTAATTTTCCAGCCTTGCCAACAGCAGAACAGCCCCCCACCACTGCCTCCCTGCAGCAGTCCAGGGGTCCATCGAAGCTCGAGACTCCCTTGCCCCAAAAGGGGGGGCTCCAGGCATCAAAGATTGCCCCCACATTTCCAATGATCCAAGAAGAGGGGTTTCCCTCCAATCCAAGGACCTGCCCCCTCCAAAATATTATTTAATCTTTTTACCCCTGAGGGCACTTCCATTTTGAGACGCCCATGAAGTCTCCTACCTGCCTCAGCAGCACCCACCTCCCCGGTGGGGCTGCTAAGTTTCTCGAGCTGCTGGCCCTCTGATTGGGCTGGCAGCATTGGGAGCCCACCCGCTGTCGAGAGTGGAGGCAGCCAATTAGCTGGCTGCATCCGGGAAAACAGCTCCGCCAGTTTGGCTCCTGGCAAGTGCAGGCTCAGAACCCCCATTTGGTCTCGATGTCGGGGTCTCAAAGCCCAGGGAAAACACTGCCCCTAGACTCTGTGAGCCAACTGGCATTTGTGCTGTTAAATCTATAAACTAGCAGTAGGCTTGTAGACCCAGTTGGCTTACATAAATGATATCAGTTTAGTTCAGTTGGTACCAGAAAGTTGAGGATTCAAGCCTCATATCACGACTTGAGTAGATAAGATGGGCTGACACTGTAGTGCAATACTGAGAGTGTGCTGCAGTGCCATCTTTCACTCTGACAAAAAGCAGAGAGTTCTGATGGGGCCCTGGCCAACATTCCTCTCTCTCTACAGGCCAGTTACCCTTTGCTCTTTGTAGGACTTTACCTTGAGTAATTTCCCAAAGTACCAACAATGACTACATTTCAAAAATGATTCACTGCATATGAAGTGCTTTGGGGTGTACTGAGGATTTGATAAGATGCCATGTAAGTAACTGTGTGTTTACTCTTTCTTTAAAATATACTATGCTGTTTCATTAAGATTCTGGGAAACCAGCATTTGTAAGACATTTACGCTATTAAATCTGACTCTTTTATCCTGAGAGCAGACATAGAGACACACAATAAACTGGGTAAGGGAGTCTGCTGCTAGGATAAAGAAACCAGATTCAGTAGTGTTGTAACAGAAAGCCCAGATCCTGGAATCTGAATTAAAACAAAGTCAATACAGAAGCAGCTTTACTTGCCTCTGTTGGGTGAGTGCTTAATAGCTGAGGTTTTTTTCAGTAACAAGGCATTCATTCCATCTGAAGGGGAGGGGACAGACAAAAACTGGCAGAACCTGCTTTGTCCAGATCAAGCCAGATTTGGCTTCCTGTTGGCTAACTGTGGAGCACTGCTAACAGAATCACTGGCGCAGACAGAGTTGCCAGCTCTTGAACAATCTTTAGCCAAAATGTTGCTATGGATCCCTTTGTAGCTTTACATCCTCCTGTGTATTCCTGACTGCTGATATAAGTAACTGATATAAGTAACAGCTGATATAAGTAACAGGAAATAAAGTACAGAAAAATTGCAAACTTAGTGTTGTATTATCAGTAAGCACTGTCTTGTTTCCTAGCTATTAGGAAAATTCTAGTTATTATTCGGTTAACTTAAATGGAAAAGCCCCACCCTTCCTGACAACTCATAGCTGGCCTGGACTGGTCGTGGATGGTAACTATCCCTGTGTATAGCAAATTTAAACAGGATTTTCCTGTGTGCGCAGGACTCCATGTGGTATTTGGGGTCCTACCATATGTCACACAATTTTTAAAAATGTTTTTTTGTTGCTGGAATGCCATTGGCAGGTGCTGTTGATTGGAACTCTTCAATTTAAATAACTGAGCCTCACAAGGTCCCCTGTCATCAATGACTCAAATGTTCCTGGGTCCAGTAAATTGCAGTCAGGTCTCCAGTTAAAATTGAAAGTGTGGGTTTAGATTTCCTTGTTTTTAACTATTTGAATTACAGAATTTGGAGTAGCTGCTGGAAGACAAGTAAATAGGAGGCATAGCACATGGAGATCGTGGCTCTCTGTTTCGTCACTGATTTCTTACCAACCCCCCCCCCCACCACCCTGCCGTCCCCTGCACCCCCAACCCTCTGGATCACTTCTGTAATGCAAAAATTATGTTTTGCAGGGGGTGGTGGTGTGGTGGTGAACAATATCCATCGTATTGATGATTCTTAAAAATGCCTAACCCCTTGTCAGTTCTCACATTAGAGCTTCAAACCCAATAGTAAACTGTCCAAAAAATAGATCTGTAAATGACATTAATGAGAAGCTTTTAAAGGGTCTGCAGTTTTCTCTCAGAGTTGAGGCATCATCCCCTGGAACATTTGAGTGGCTGAAGCGCTTGTCAAAAAGTAAACGTTAGGTCTTGGTACATAGCAGTCAGAAATTCAATCTTTCCAGGGCTTTGTCTTCTTGAATATAGTGGTATAAAAACAAAACAGATACTTTCAATAATGATCTGTGATCCTGCATCACTTTAGAAATGCAAGCTAGTAGTGCTATATTATTAAAAATAATAAGTTATACTCTAGTTTAATTTAAATGTAATTTCCTATATTGCAACGGTGACTGCACTTTAAAACTACTTTATTGGTTGTACAGTGTTGGGAACATCTTGAAGTCATGAAAAGCACTATGTTACAGACAGGGGAGAAGTGGTGTGGGTGACTTTCACTTTTCAGCTCTCAACTCACCACAGATAGTGTTTTAAAAAAGTGTTCTAGTCCCTGAGTGTTTTAAGGGGCAAATAAATAGAAAAATGACAGATTTTCTCCTAGGTTAAAAAAAAGATAAATGTTTATTTTTACACAATAACCAAAAAAGGTTCGCAACCTCTCCCACTCACGCATTCACACACACAGAAGAAAGGATAGAGAGTAGACTGGTAGCATGCAGGTAGAGTCCAAGTATGGTAAAAGAGTTCGCTGTTTTAAGAAAACCTTTAGAAGTTTTTCGGGAGGAAATCTTTCATCAGTGCAGGCCTAAATGTTCATTGTCTTGAAAAGGCTCCTTGTGGTTAAGCCTCTATCTGAGGTCAATGGGGAAATTCTGGTTCAGTTTCACAGATGGGGAGTCCCAAAGTCACCTTGCAATTTCTCTGCCGCAGTAGTTAGAATATGTGGTCAGCTGGAAAAAGACCTTCTCTGGCTATTCTGCTGTCCTCCTGTTCTCTCTCCAGAGAGATACCTTTTAAGGTAGAAACTTGTCAGGTTGTGGTGTCAGTCAGGTGACTAAGGGCTTTCTCCCCTGGGGTGATTCATAAAATGTTCCAGGATATGCAAAACATTGTTCCATGATGGCGTCTGAATGTGGTCCATTCTGATGAATAGGTGCTCCTTCATACCTCTTATTTTAGCCTTGGCGATGGAGTTAGTTTGTACACACCAGTCTCTTTTAGCTCCATTCCTGAAGATAGGAGCTGCTTGCATGGAATGGGCTGTTTTACATTTCAATGTGTTTTCCCCAAAACTAATTAAGATGTGGATAATAGGTTTTGTCTTCAACAAACAGATATGTTTATTGACAGTACAGGAAGGGTCACCTGACCTCTATTCCATTTTGTCTGTGGTATAAAAGTGTCTATTTGGCTTTAATTTCATAATTCCTCCAGTTCATTTCATTTTTCATCAATGTTCTCTTTGTGAGCAAGACAACTATCTAAATGCAAGTCTTTTTTTTTGTTTTAGTTTGATTTTGTTTTGTTTCCTTACTTAAGAAAGGATATAATTGCATGAGAAGCAGTTCAGAGAGGGTTAACTCAACTGATTCCTGAGATGATGAGGAAAGGTTGAGCAGGTTGGGCCTATACCCATTAGAGTTTAGAAGAATGAGAGATGATCTTATAAATCTTTAGGGACTTGACAGGTTGGATGCTGAGAGGATATTTTCACTTGTGGGAGAGTTTTGAACTAGGATACACAGTTTAAAAATAGGGGTTTCCCATTTAAGACAGAGAGGAGGCGAAACTTCTTCTCTCAGAGGGTCGTTAGTCTGTGGAATTCTCTTCCCCAGAGAGCAGTGGAGGCTGGGTCATTGAATATATTCAAGGCTGAGTTAGACAGATTTTTGATCGACAAGGGAGTCAAGGGTATTGGAGGCAGACAGGAAAGTGAAGTTGAGGCCATAATCAGATCAGCCACGATAGCAGGCTCGAGGGACCGAATGGCCTACTCCTGATCCTAATTCTTGTGTTCTGAATGCCCGGGATGAATCTTTATTTGCATTATGGTGATGCTGACAACATTTTGAAACAATTAAATTTTTTTGCACCCAGTGCTCTTGGGCCTGCTGTGATATATGTTTTGTTGTAGCTCAAAGCTCTCTTACTGCACCAGGAACTTCTGCAGTGCATGCACAAGCACAGTGTTATCTCTTGCTGCACTATATCTCCTTGAAGGAAGTTAAGCTTACTTTTATATTGCTCATTTAATTTGGATTCCAGGAGACTCAAATCTGGCTCCCTCATCAAAGTGGAAAAATCATAAGATGGAACTTTCATCTTCAATGGAAAGGAAAATCAGGCGAGGTGTATAACAGGTGCTGATCTGCTAATGCCCATTTTATACACTCCACCAATGTGGAAAGTTCTGGGTCTTCAAGTCTGTTCCCTAGACTCAGCAGCATAACCATCAGAAGTTGGCTCATGAATGTTGACATCCCGGAAGTCAGACTAAAACAGCACCATTATAAAAACAACTTTACAACCCATCAGCCTGAACAGAAGCTGAAACAGTTCCTAAAGTTAAACTAGATCTCCCCTCTGGTTCTTTTACCAATTACCTTAAATCTGTGTCTATTGGTTACTGACCCTCCTACCAGTGGAAACAGTTTCTCAAAAAAAAAGCACCGGCTCTCCTGCATTTTTGTTATTTCTGCAACTTGCTGGAAAATAACACCACCATGAAAACACCAGGGGATTAACACATCAGGGGACTTTAGCATTCCCAAATCAACAACAGTTTTCTGTTCCTCCCAGTCATGCTGGCACAAACCATATGATATACTTAGTTTTTTTCATTCATTCATGGGAAGTGGGCGTCACTGGCTATGCCAGCATTTATTGCCCATCCCTAATTGCCCTTGAGAAGGTGGTGGTGAGCTGCCTTCTTGAACCACTGCAGTCTATGTGAGGTAGGTACACCCACAGTGCTGTTAGGAAGGGAGTTCCAGGATTTTGATCCAGCGACAGTGAAGGAACGGCAATATAGTTCCAAGTCAGGATGGTGTGTCACTTCGACGGGAACTTGCAGGTGGTGAGGTTTCCATGCATCTGCAGCTCTTGCCCTTCGAAGTGGTAGAGGTCACGGGTTTGGAAGGTGTGATCTAAGGAGCCTTGGTGCGTTGCTGCAGTGCATCTTGTAGATGGTACACACAGCTGCCACTGTGCGTCAGTGGTGGAGGGAGTGAATGTTTGTGGATGGTGTGCCAATCAAGCAGGCTGCTTTGTCCTGGATGGTGTTGAGCTTCTTGAGTGTTGTTGGAGCTGCACCCATCCAGGCAAGTGGAGAGTATTCCATCACACTCCCAACTTGTGCCTTGTAGATGGTGGACAGGCTTTGGGGAGTCAGGAGGTGTGTTACTCGCCTCAGGATTCCTAGCCTCTGACCTGCTCTTGTAGCCACGGTATTTATATGGCTACTCCAGTTCAGTTTCTGGTCAACCGTAGCCCCGAGGATGTTGATAGTGGGGGATTCAGCGATGGTAATGCCATTGAATGTCAAGGGGAGATGGTTAGATTCTCTCTTGTTGGAGATGGTCATTGCTTGGCACTTGTGTGGTGTGAATGTTACTTGCCACTTATCAGCCCAAGCCTGAATATTGTCCAGATCTTGCTGCATTTCTACACGGACTGCTTCAGTATTTGAGGAGTTTCAAATGGTGCTGAACATTGTGCAACCATCAGCGAACATCCTCACTTCTGACCTTATGATTGAAGGAAGGTCATTGATGAAGCAGCTGAAGATGGCTGGGCCTAGGACACTACCCTGAGGGACTCCTGCAGTAATGTCCTGGAGCTCAGATGATTGACCTCCAACAACCACAGCCATCTTCCTTTGCGCGAGGTATGACTGTAACCAGCAGAGGGTTTTCCCCCTGATTCCCATTGACCTCAGTTTCGCTAGGGCTCCTTGATACCATACTCGGTCAAATGCTGCCTTGATGTCAAGGGCAGTCACTCTCACCTCACCTCTTGCGTTCAGCTCTTTTGTCCATGTTTGAACCAAGGCTGTAATGAGGTCAGGTGCTGAGTAGCCCTATCGGATCCCAAACTGGGTATCACTGAGAAGGTTATTGCTAAGCAAGTGCTGCTTGATGGCACTGTTGATGCCACCTTCCATCACTTTACTGATGATTGAGAGTAGACTGATGGGGCGGTAATTGGCCGGGTTGGACTTGTCCTGTTTTTTGTGTACAGGACATACCTGGGCAATTTTCCACATTGCCAGGTAGATGCCAGTGTTGTAGCTGTACTGGAACAGCTTGGCTAGGGGTGTGGCAAGTTCTGGAGCACAGGTCTTCGGTACTATTGCCGGAATATTGTCAGGACCCATAGCCTTTGTAGCATCCAGTGCCTTCAGTCATTTCTTGATATCATGCGGAGTGAATCAAATTGGCTGAAGTCTGGCATCTGTAATGCTGGGGACTTCAGGAGGGGGCCGAGATGGATCATCAACTCGGCACTTCTGGCTGGAGATTGTTGCAAATGCTTCTGCCTTATCTTTCGCATTGATGTGCTGGGCTCCCCCATCATTGAGAATAGGGATATTTCTGGAGCCACCTCCTCCAGTTAGTTGTTTAATTGTCCACCACCATTCATGGCTGGATGTGGCAGGACTGCAGAGCTTAGATCTAATCCGTTGGTTATGGGATCGTTTAGCTCTGTCTATTGCATGCTGCTTATGCAGTTTGGCATGCAAGTTGTAGCTTCACCAGGTTGACACCTCATTTTGAGGTATGCCTGGTGCTGCTCCTGGCATGCCCTCCTGCACTCTTCATTGAACCAGGGTTGGTCTCCTGGCTTGATGGTAATGGTAGAGTGGGGGATATGCCGGACCATGAGGTTACAGATTGGATTGAGTACAATTCCGCTGCTGCTGATGGCCCACAGCGTCTCATGGATGCCCAGTTTTGCATTTCTAGATCTGTTCGAAATCTATCCCATTTAGCACGGTGATAGTGCCACACAACACGATGGACGGTATCCTCAATGTGAAGGCAGGACTTCGTCTCCACAAGGACTGTGCGGTGGTCACTCCTACCAATACAGTCATGGACAGAAGCATCTGCGGCAGGCAGATTGATGAGAACAAGGTCAAGTATGTTTTTCCCTCTTGTTGGTTCTCTGACCACCTTCCGCAGACCCAGTCTAGCAGCTATGTCCTTTAGGACATAGTCAGTCGTGGTGCTACCGAACCACTCTTGGTGATGGACATTGAAGTCCCCCACCCAGAGTACATTTTGTGCCCTTGCCACCCTCAGTGCTTCCTCCAAGTGGTGTTCATCATGGTGGAGTACTGACTCATCAGCTGAGGGAGGGCGGTAGGTGGTAATCAGTAGGAGGTTACCTTGCCCATGTTTGACCTGATACCATGAGACTTCATGAGGTCCAAAGTCGATGTTGAGGACTCCCAGGGCAACTCCCTCCCTACTGTAGACCACTGTCCCGCCACTTCTGCTGGGTCTGTCCTGCCGGTGGGACAGGACATACCCAGGGATAGTGATTGCAGTGTCTGGGACATTGTCTGGAAGGTATGATTCCGTGAGTATGACTATGTCAGGCTGTTGCTTTATTTTTCCCACCTGAGAATTTTTTGATGATGAAAGCAAGCATTCTCCTTGGGTGCAGTTTCAACGGTTCTATTGCATTAAAGATATCTACCTCCTTAAACCCTTCCCTTTCCCCCTCATCTCACCAACAAGTGCAAGAATCTCATGGACTTCTTTTGTCATTAAGATTAAGGTCACCCGTTAGCCGTCTCTACTACGTTCCCCCTTTCCCTTTCCTTATCAAGGTGAGTCTTTCCGCAGGTTCTCCGTGCCCTCGTCCTGAGCTCATGTCTCTCCCCACATTTGGGACAAGTTAACATAATGTGGGCCTCATGGACAAGATGAGCTCGGAGAGGGCATGGTGGAGAATGGAGAGAATCTGACAATACACACATAGATAAGAAAGCAAATTGTGAGGAGGACACAGCGTCTGCAAAGAGATATATATAGGTTAAGTGAGTGAGCAAAAATTTGGCAGATGGAGTATAATGTGGGAAAATGTGAGGTTGTCAACTTTGGTAGGAAGAATAGAAAAGCAGAATATTATTTAAATGGAGAGATGCAGTGGTATAGAGGGATCTGGGTGTCCTCGTATGTGAGTCATGAAAAGTTAGCATGCAAGTACAGCAAGTAATTAGGAAGGCAAATGGAATGTTGGCCTTTATTGCAAGGGGGAGGGAGGATAAATGTAGTGAAGTCTTGCTACAACTGTATAGGGCACAGGTGAGACCATCGTACTGCATACAGTTTTGCTCTCCTTATTTAAGGAGGGATATATTTGCATTGGAGGCAGTTCAGAGAAGGTTCACTCGGTTGATTCCTGGGATGAAGGGTTGCCTTATGAGGAAAGGTTGAACAGGTTGGGCCTATACTCAATTAGAGTTTAGAAGAATGAGAGGTGATCTTATTGAAGCATATAAGATTCTAAGGGGCCTGACCGGCTAGATGCTGAGAGGATGGACTAAATTTTATGGGCCACCTCGGGACGGGAATGGAGGTGGGTGGCCGATAAGATTGCGTCAGAAGGAGTGCCAGTCGTCTTCACAAAGCCTCCGAATTAGTTTGGGTGGGGAAGGCCAAGGGCCCATCCCAGGCTGATTGAGGCCCTTAAGTGGCCAATTAACAGCAACTTAAGAAATCCCTCTTCCCGCCTCCGCCTCAATTTATTAGAACGTGGAGGGGCCTGCTGCAGCGGGGAAATGCTGCCAGTTGGGTGCGGGGGATGGGGGGTCCCTCCTTTGGGGGCATTCCAGGGGCTCCCAGAGGGCCCCCCCCCCCAGCGGCATGCACCACCACCCCACCCTCCACCCCATTGCCTGGGCCTGCCTGAATGGATCCGGTGACCCCAAGTCCACTTACCTCTCCCGAGGCCTCCGTAGTCCTCAAAGCTTCAGGGTCTCCTGTAGTACCGACAATGGCCACTGCTCTCAGTGGTACTGCCGGTACTGCAGAACTGCCGGCTTTCTGATTGGCTGGCAGCTCTTGGAGGTGGGAGCTTGTCCCTTAAAGGGACCGAGTCGCTGATGTGGGCAGTTAAATACCTGCCCGGTGTGTAATTGCAATGCGGGTCCGACGGAAGGCCAAGGGAGGGTATCCCTCCCAATGGGATCCCTGCCATCACAAAATAAATTCAGCCTGATGTTTCCCCTATGGAGGAATCTACAACTGAGGGCATTGTTTCAAAATAAGGGGTTTCCTTTTTAAGATGGAGATGAGGAGGAATTTCTTCTCTCAGAGGGTTGTTAATCTTTGGAATTCTCTATTCCAGAGAGCAGTGGAGGCTGGGTCATTGAAAATATTCAAGACTGAGTTAGACAGAATTTTGATCTACAAGGGAGTAGAGGGTTATGGGGGCAGGCAAGAAAGTGGAGTTCAGGCCGCAATCAGATCAGCCATTATCTTATTGAATGGTGGAGCAGACACAAGGGGTCGAATAGCTTAATCCTGGCCTATTTCTTATGTTCTTATTCCCACTGAACTGCTATCCACCCAACTCTCCTGCCTGTCACACATTCTAAATGATGTTATAAATTGTTTTGTCTCCTCAGCTACTGCCCCTTCCCTTTCACAACTGCCATCATCATCCTCCTCCTCCAGTCTTGACCATGATGTTCTTGCAAATCACCACCCCATCTCCAATTTCTCTTTCCTCTTCAATGTCCTTGGAACATGTTGCCATCTGCCAAATTCATGCCCATTGTTTCCAGAACTTCATGTCTGAATTTCTCCAATCAGGTCCCCGCCCTGCCAAAGCACTAATTTGGCCCCAATCAAAGCCACAAATGGTATCCTCTGTGGCTGTGACTCTAGAGCATTACCGCTTCTCATCTTCCTTAACCTGCCTGCAGCCTTTGACATGGCTGACATTCTGCTCCAATGCTTTGCCTCCTTTGTCCACTGTTGTTTGTTTCCACTCTTTCCTTTGCGATGTAACCAGTGTATTTCCTGCAATGGCTTCTCTTACTGCCTCCGCACCATTATCCCTGGAGTCGACCGAGGATTTATCCTTGGCCTCCTGCATCTACATGTGCCGTTGATAACATCATTCACAGAGATTGGGTCATCATCCAAATGTATGCTGACAATGCCCAGCTCTCAAATCCTCCACTTCCTCTATGTTGTCAGACTGCTTGTTCGACACTCAGCCTTAGATGAGCCGAAATGACCTCTAGCTAAACATTGGTATGATCAAAGCCATTGTCTGTGGTTCCCCCCACCCCCACCCCACAAACTCTATACCCTTGTCACTGATTCCATCCCCTTCCACACCACTGTCCCATATTGAACCAACATATTTGAAACCTCGGCATTCTGAGTTGAGTTTCTGACTCCATATACTCTCCATTATTAAAACTCCCTACTTCTATCTCTGTAATGTTGCCCTGCTTCACTCCTACTGCAGCCCATTTGCTCCAAAAACCCTTTGTCACCTTCTAACTTGACTATTCTAACACTCTCCTGGCCAACCTTCCTCTTCCATCTTCAATAAACTTCAGTTCATCCAAAATTCTACAGCCTTTATCCTATCCCATACAAACTCCAGATCAGCTAACACCCCTGTCTTGCTGATCTGTATTGATTCCTGGTCACCCAATGTCTCAAATTTAAAATTTTCATTCTGTTGTTTCAGTCTCATTATGGTCTTACTCCTGCCTACATCTGTAACCTTCTACAGCTCTAGAACCGCTCCCCAAAATCTCCATTCATCTAACTTCTAATTCTAATTCTAAAAAAAAAACTTTGGCCTCTCCTGCATCCCCCTACCCTTTGCAGCTGAACCTTCGGCCATCGTGGCTTCACACTCTGGAATTCCCTCCCTAAACTGCTTTGCCTCTCAATTGCTTTTTCCTCTTTTAACGCCAATGACCAAGCATTTGTTCACTCCATCTATTATCTCCTTCTTTGGCTCGACATTCATCTTTCCTTATGTTGGTGTTTTTTTCACATTAAGCGCACTATAAAAGTGCAAGTTGGTGTCATTGAATTTGTGCTCATAACATGATAAAATTTCAGGAATTCTATCACGCAATCAGTTGTCAGTACTTTGGGAAAGTCACTGCCTACCCTTTGTGGACCTACACTTTATTGCTTCGTAGTTTTAGAAATGTCTCATCCACAACATAGAAACAGGGTCAGTTCTGCATTCTGCAACAAATACATTCCCCTTTTTCAGCAGGATGAGACTGGATAGTCCAAGAAGGTTAGTTCCTTTTGCACTGCTTGAACTAGGTTGAATTTTGGCAGCACCTCCAAAACCCATGACTTCCGCCACTTGGAAGGACAAAGGCAGCTGACACATGGGAACACTATCACCTCTAAATTCCCTTCCAAGTCACATGTCATCCTGACTTGGAAATATATTGCCACACCTTCATTATAGTTGGATCAGAATCCTGGAACTCCCGACCTAACAATATTGTGGGAGTACTCTAACAGCACAGACTGTAGTCAAGAATATGCCCATCATCACCCTCTCAGTTAACTAAGGATGGACAACAAATGCTAGCCTTACCGCCAATGTCCGTATCTCGAGAATTAATGAAATTTCAATTAAGCAGCAAATTTCATTGGTCAGGGTAAATTGGGGGTGAGAATTTGAATTTGAATTAACCAATTAGGAGGTTTGAACCAAGCAACATATTTTCATGGGAGGAGCTTCTGTATGATTTCAATTTAAATTAACAGGTTACATATACTGAGTAACTTTGAATTAAGAGTAGACTGTACACTTGTACTATGCAAAACAGCTCACCTTACTCAGTGTACCGAAAATGGAATACATGACATTGGTATACACATTAATCTTCACACTAATGTTCACAAAGGTGAGAGTGACTACCCTTGACATCAAGGCAGCATTTGACCGAGTATGGCATCAAGGAACCCTAGCAAAACTGAAGTCAATGGGAATCAGGAGGAAAACTCTCGCTGGTTGGAGTCATACCTAGCACGAAGGAAAATGGTTGTGGTTGTTGGAGGTCAATCATCCCAGCTCGAGGACATCACAGCAGGAGTCCCTCAGGGTAGTGTCCTAGGCCCTACCATCTTCAGGTGCTTCATCAATGACCTTCCTTCAATCATAAGGTCTGAAGTGGGGATGTTCGCTGATGATTGCACAATGTTCAGCACCATTCGCGACTCCTCAGATACTGAAACAGTCCGTGTAGAAATGCAGTAAAACTTGGACAATATCCAAGCTTGGGCTGATAAGTGGCAAATAACATTTGTGCCACACAAGTGCCAGGCAATGACCATCTCCAACAAGAGAGAATCTAACCATCTCCCCTTGACATTCAATGGCATTATGATCTCTGAATCCCCCACTATCAACATCCTAGGGTGGGTTACCATTAACTAGAAACTGAACTTGAGTAGCCATATAAACACCGTGGCTACAAAAGCAGGCCAGAGGCTAGGAATCCTGTGGTGAGTAACTTACCTCCTGACTCCACAAAGCCTGTCCACCATCTACAAGGCACAATTCAGGAGTGTGATGGAACACTCTCCATTTGCCTGGATGGGGGCAGCTCCAACAGCACTCAAGAAGCTGGACACCATCCAGGGCAAAGAAACCTGCTTGATCGGCACCCCATCCACAAACATTCACTCCCTCCACCACCGACGCACAGTGGCAGCAGTGTGTACCATCTACAAGATGCACTGTAGGAACACACCAAAGCTCCTTAGACAGCACCTTCCAAACCGACGCTCTCTACCACCGAGAAGGACAAAGGCAGCAGATGCATGGGAACACCACCATCTTCAAGTTCCCCTTCAAGCCACACACCATCCTGACTTGGAACTATATCGCCATTCCTTCACTGTCGTTGGGTCAAAATCCTGAAACTCCCTTCCTAACAACACTGTGGGTGTACCTAACCCACATGGACTGCAGTGGTTTAAGAAGACAGCTCACCACCACCTTCTCAAGGGTAATTAGGGATAGGCAATAAATGCTGGCCTCACCAGTGATGCCTACATCCCATGAACGAATGAAAAAAAAATTGTTGTTATTTCTTATTTGTTGCATAGGTTGCTCACTGATTGTTTTCAGTCACTGGCAAAGATGATCTCCTGGACATTTCTTCTTAAATATAGTCATTAACACGGTGAAAAGGTTTCAGTTATTATTGGTTTCACTCTGTAATGAACTCTAGCTAAAATTTGATCCTCACATTTCTCACAAATGTGAGCTGAGTTCTATATTGAGTCACATTCTCAAAAACTCAAAAAACTGGATCAAACTCTTGGAAGGTTTGTTGCTCAGAATATTTTTAGCAGCGCTGCAATAGTTGAGCCTGTTGAATGCTGAATTAGCAGCTGATTTTAATCCTGTGCATGTGCTATAGATGAAAGAGGTGAATAAAAATATTGGTCAGCAAGTGAGACAGAGAGTGAGAAACCAAGGCCTAGAAATTCCATGGCCCCACATCTGTTTTTTGATCACCAGATGGGCACTGAGCCTCCAATTTGCCGAGCAGAAGGCCAGCGCCAGCTACGTTCAGGAAAACCAGGTCTACATGCAGCCTAACATGCGGTCCTTAAAGGAACCACTTTAGGTCACCACCAAAAAGGGGGGATTTTAAAATATACTTAGCTGAATGTGGTTCTAGGAGAGCAATCATACACACGACCTGTTGCTGCCGCCACTACCACTCTGCCTCCCACCTCGATTTGTTAAAAAGTCCATCTTTTGGAGCCATGAGGAGCAGGAGTTCTGACTGACTGCACAGGAATCCTGATCGCCTCCCCACCTGTAACCCACTTCAGTTCCCCTCCCAGGACCTACCTGAGGACCACTACGGCTGAGGTAGGCTGCCCGACATTGATGTCTTCACTCAACACTGCCAGCTTGCAGCGAGTATGTTTATGAAGCCCAAGGACCAACTTCCATCCATCCACGGGCGTCTCGGTTCAGGCACCTGTTGGTTGTACAGCGCTGAGGCTGGGCTCAAAAACCAGCTCAGACTAATTTCTAGGCTAGAAAGTGATATAGCCAGAGCTACAGTGCAGGCACATGACCAGGAAAGTGAAAGTTTAAGTGTAAGTATGAAAAATACCTTGCTATGCTTCACTTGTAGTATCAGAGTCACAATAGGAACAACAGAACTACAGAAGTAAAAGTACAAAGATCTCTCTGCCATACTAACTCTCTTGTGTCAGGAGGAAGGTAACCAATACACAAGTGGTATCACCAACATTTTAGCAAAATGGGTGTGTGAAATGTCCATATGTATCCATTTAGCTTTGAAAACACCTTGAAGCATTTGTTGATTTTGTTCTTGCAAATGTTGTTTATGTCTACAGAGAGCATTTTGAGCTGCATAACAATAGGCTACAGTACTGACGGCTACAGGTCTGTCACGGCTGGTGAAGCAATTGGATGATGAGAAGTATGAAAATGGAAGCTTTACTGCACAACTTTAAAGTGTATTGGCTTAAGTGTGATTTGTTTTTTATGGTGCATTGGTACCCATACATTAAATACGTCTGGTGACAGCATTGCTTCTTCTGCTGCTAACTGGCAGGACATCAATGCAGCCGTACTGAATTCATGGTGCACGGAGGTGAAGGCTCAAGAAATTTAAAGGAGCTTTTATATTACGTGGGACCCGCATGAATGCTGCCAGATTCCTGAAGTGTAGGTCTTGAGCAGCCAACTGCAACTCGAATATAAAATTACTGGCACATGCTAAGATTGGATACCAGGAAAACTGGTTTTATAGTAGGTCTTCCATGCTGCTGGTGCTGGTGAGTTCTGGCAATTTACATTTGGCTTGTCAGATGTGAGCGACCTGCACTTGAGAACTCAGAGACAAAAACAAAAGCACCTTTAATGCAGGCCTTGAGGTTTGGAAATGCCTGCATTTTTCATTGAGATCTTTCTTCCCCTTCTTCCAGTATTTAACGTTGAAGATTTATGCCTTTTTCCCTCTCTTTCTATAGTATTACTGTTCCATAAGATTGCGATGCAGCATGAAGTCACAGGTTGCTGCTATTACAGTGCTGCACAATAAATTTATAGGTGTGTCAAGCAAATATAACTGAGCCCTCCTTCATCAATTGATTGCCACAGATTTGCTGCTCGCAACTACACATAAGAAAGACATGTACCTGTCCACGAAAACACAGGTACATTTGATGCATACGAACAGCCACACACAAGGATTATTTACAACTAACTAGCCTGTACTTAGACCCATATTCCTGAGGTGAAAGGTCTGTTCAAAATTCATTGCTCCACTGAATCCTACGTTTATGCATTCTGTCCTATAACATTGGTCAATAACAAAGTACAAAAATACAGAATGCGTTTGACATTCACGTTCTTTTTCTCAATCCCTATTTGACAAAACTCTTACAACAGTCAAACTTTATGCAGAATTATCCTTTCAATATTCAAAAGGTTAAAAAAAAAGAACTTGTGTCCAAACTATCTGCTGTATCTGTGTAATTGTAATTAGAAACATACAGTATGTTGCTATAATTATTACATTCTTACAGTTGGAAAGATCACACCATCCATTTGTATACTGTAATCAGTAAACAGCAATTCTTTGAATACTAAGAACATTCAAATATATAAAGTAGCATTTTGAAAGTTGTTTCTACCTCGTTGGCTGATAATTTAATTATTTCCAAATAATTCTTCAAAGAAGCATTTTAAAAATGTCTGGTAATTTACCAGTAACAGCGTGTAAATGGATAGAAAACTGCAAGTGTCAGTGACTGCAACAGGCTGTGCTTCCTGCAGTTCCATCAGGAGTGCATATTGCTGCCTTTGTGATTCTCAAAAGTGGTATCAGTGGAAACAAGTAAAAGCTGATTGAGGACAGAGGCTCCTAACCTCCTGAGCTCTTACTTTCCCACACCAGCTTAAGCAACCCAGCCCTTCACTGAGACTGAGGCATTCTGATAGAATTACAGATCTCGCCATTGCAAATCTTTAAAGGGGAAACAAAAACAAATTACTTTTAATGCTGAAGCATCAAGGACATACTTAAAACCTTCCAGTCATACCACAGTAACTGATTATCAGAAAGGAGAAACAGTTTTATGGTAGTTACATTCTAAGCACTTCAACATTCCCTGTCTAAAAACAAAATCCTGTACCTGAGAGATTGTATTCCTTTTTGTCTTTTTCTAAAGAGATCTTCTTGAAAGGATCTGCTTTCCACACGCAGTGCACTCTCACAGGACCACACAGTTCCTACTGTACAGTCTTTCCTCTCTAACCCCCTCTCAGATGTGATGACACACACTAACCCCAACCATCTGTTGAAACACGTCCTCAACCACTCAGCACAAGACAACCTACCCAATCCAATCACTGGAGCTGGGTGGCTCTTAAAAGCAGGAGGCTGGAACAAGGACATAAAAACTTTAGTTTTTAAGACTCTAAGCACCAGTAACCTGAGAGCGTGTGAAAGAGGAGACTGCTATAAACGAGGGGAAGGGGAGGTACTGGAGGAGTAGAGGGGAGAGTGAATTTTTTTCCCCGATAGTTAAACTATTATTTAACACAACTCTCTGTAATCCCAATGGACAGTCTTCTCCCCACACCCCCACCAACCCTCCCCACCCCCGGCACCCCACCACCTCCAAGGAAACATCACAATAGGGTAAACGGAAACACATTAGTCCCACTTATAACATTCATAACACAGTCACTGAGAGTAGTTTCCCTTAACAGCTACAGTGCTTTAGAGGTGGAGACAAACCCTAGCTGATCTGCTGATAAAACTGTTAACATAGCAGTGGTTGTGCAGGGCTGCTCCAGTGACAGCCCAGCACACTGTTTGATAAGTCCCGGACTCCCTGCAGCATTCTTGCCTTCCCAAATTGCCTAGTATACCAGTACAACAACTCAAACTGCACATCTATGGACTCAGGATTTACATGCTAAAGGTCTTTAATCAAATTAGCTCTTAATTAATCAATAAGGAAAAATCACTGAAAATACGTGGGGAATATTCCACTGCTTTGTGCTGATGATACACGAGCAGACCTAGGGCTGGATTTTGTTATCACGTCACTGAGAGCGGCAACGTGTGCGCAAAATGTCAGCCATCCCGCATTTGATGTTAGCAGAATGACGGCGGCCGTCCCCCCAATCACGTGGCGGGGGCGGCTTTGGCGACACCATTTACTCTGTATCCTGACATTGGATTGCAAGGCTTCCTGCTCCCCCCCCCCCCCCTCCAAACAGTACCTAGTTGCAGAATTGCCCCCTTCCCTCACGTCTGTAGATTGAGCTTAGTGGCAATGTCCAATGCTGAGAAAAATTCATGAAGCTAACAACACATAATTTACCGAACCTTTACTGCAAAGACGGGAAAGTGAAGGCACGTGAGTGCCACACGTTATGCATAAGATCGCGAATGCCTGGTAGGATCCTGGTGTATTATGTATGAATGCATGCAAAACAGTATTTACTATATTTCAACTACAATCCTGTCACTTCACGGTGGAGACTCGCCACCTCCGAAAAAATTGGAAACCAGTATTACGGCATCGAGTTCCATGGCGGACGAATGTGCGCTGATTCTCCGGCCCAGCACCCACTCCACCACGCCCCCCCACCATAGAACCTGCCTTCCAATCGAGTACAAAATCCAGCCCCTAGTGTGTGGGGGAGGGGGGCAGAAAATCTACAATTACAAAAGGAGTCCTTGCCCCTAATTTGGAGCAGAAGTGTGCTGCCTACTATTTTATGCGTTGTACTCTGGACTAAAGAGGCTCATGTTGCTGGCATGCATGGATCTGAAAATTATGTTTGGGTAATCTTCTTTAGTTGACACTTTGCAAACTCAGCACACAAAATGCAGCAAGAGTGCTGAAGGCCCATGTTGTGTGGGCACTTTTTTTTTGTAACTGATAGCCAGTTTCATTGGGATTCAGCACAAGGGATCTTTGGCTTTTTGGCTTGTTCTTGTTTTGTGTGTGATTTGTTTGGTCATTTTATGCTTAATGTTTTCACTTTTGCAGTTGTCTTAATTTCTGTTTGTGCCAGCAACCACTGAAGGGGGCTCCACTTTCAATCCAAACACTCCCTGCTGGTAGAGTGGACGTTCCTCTGGGAATTCCTCCCGTCCTCAGGGAGTTTGAAGATGGGAAGGAGTTGCAGAGGCATGATGCAAGAAAAATCTGCTGTACCTGCGTCCTGTAGTGCGGCTGGAGCCCATTGCCCTTCTGACTGAAAGGTGAGAGTGCTGCCACTGAGCCAAAGCTGACACCTAGAAGGTGTTTATTTTTTTTAAAGTACACACCAGTTTCATTCTTCAACCCAGACCTCAGGTCCCATGATTGGCAGGGACCGAAAGGTTGAGGAGTGAAGGTGTGAACAAACAAAGCACACATTACAGGAGTCAAACTCTACACAAAAGTTAACTATTTTCAAATGGATAGTGCAGGGAATACTTTTTCAGAGGCACCTTTCAGTTCTCCATATAAATGAGGAAAGACCAACTGCAAATTAAAAGGAAATTATCACAGTTTTGAGACAGGCGTCATTTTTAGAACATTTCAACATAGTCTGTCCTGAAAACATTCAGGAAGTTCCATACTGCCATTTGAAGAGATTGTGCTAAAGCAAATAATACGTGTTTATTGCAGGAACCATTGCAATGCAGTTTTTATGCAGTGGTAAAACTAGAATATAACTTTAAACAAAACTGAGAGTACGACAAGGGGACAGGCTCAAACTAGCATTTTTTTACTCGTTCATGGAATGTGGGCGTCGCTGGCCAGGCCAGCATTTATTGCCCATCCCTAATTGCCCTTGAGAAAGTGGTGATGAGCTGCCTTCTTGAACCTCTGCAGTCCGTTGGTACACCCACAGTGCTGTTAGGAAGGGAGTTCCAGAGTTTTGACCCAGCGACAGTGAAGGAACAGCAATATATTTCCAAGTCAGGATGGTATGTATCTTGTAGGGGAATTTGCATGTGGCGGTGTTTCGATGCGTCTGCTGCCCTTGTTGGTAGAGGTCATGGGTTTGGAAGGTGCTGTCAAAGGAGGCTTGGTGAGTTGCTGTAGTGTAGATGGTACACACTGCTGCCACTGTGCGTCAGTGGTGGAGGGAGTGAATGTTTAAGGTGCTGGATGGGGTTCCAATCAAGCGGGCTGCTTTGTCCTGGATGATGTCGTGCTTCCTGAGTGTTGTCAGAACTGCACTCATCCAGGTAAAAAGCACATTTGATATCTGAAAGTTCATCTTTATAGGAACATAAGAACTAGGAGCTGGAGTAGGCCATTTCGCCCTTGGAAGCTGCTGATCTTGTACCTCAACTCCACCTTCCCCAATATCCCCATTTCTCTCAATTCCTTTAATACCCTGAAATCTATCAAACTCTGTCTTTCACATAAAGAGTAATCAACACCTCGAACAAACCTCAGGATAGAGCAGTGGAGACAAAAACCCTGGAATGATTTAAGAACCAACCAATGGGCACTTTGAGGTATTTTTTGCTGAATGAGCTAAGATGGGTGAATGACTGCAATCATCTAAAATTATCTTGTGCTTATGAAAATCTAAACATTTTTTCTTGTATCTCCTAGTTTGCTTCCCTGAAATTGATGGCTCACACTGCAATTGCCAGGAGCACCTTGTACTTCACCCCATTGAGGATACTTTATAAAGTCTATTCTCCTTTAAGACCACCCTAAAGCCCATTTCTTTAACCAAGCTTTAGGTCATTCCTCCTAATCCCTCCTTCTTGGTTTAGTGTCTATTTTCCTGATACCTCTGTGGAACGCCTTGAAACATTTCTCTTTGTTAAACGTACAATATAAATGTAAATTGTTATTGTTGAATGGGATGTTGGCAGGTTATTTAGCTATAGCGGACATTGCAGCTAAGCTCTATCCCATCCTCCTCAGACATTCAGCAGAAAGCACTATAGAAGTGAAAGTTGGCATCTTTAAAAGCCTCAGAGCAGTGAGTAAGTACTAAATGAGACTGTTTCAACTCCAAAGAGAAACTGTTTCAGTCAGAGGATAACTAAACCAGTATGAATTTTTCATCCTGTATTTCCATATTGAAGCAAAGAAAGGGGTTTTTATATTACAAGAGTACAGCTGACTGCGGACATGCAGCTCTCCCACTGTTGGAGGCAATCCCAAGCCTAAGCAGCAAAGGTCACCTGCAGCTGACAGCATTAGAGCCACAGAAATATGCCCAGACTGCCCAGTGAAGTAAAACAGGAGCCGAGTGTGCATGTTTGCACACTAAGTACTGGAATTTGGAGTGAACGGTGCAGATCTCGGCGGCAGCACCAGAAACGGGTGCCATTGCCGCACGAGCGAAATACGGCCGGCCGACAGCGATCACACAACGGCTGGCCAATTAAGGAAAGGGAGCTGAGGGACCCGTGCAATCGAACACCAGAGGTGGGAGATGAGGCGCTGATGGTGGCATTATCTGACTCAACAGCAGGTGCTGGCACCATATTTAAAAGGCTGCCAGCCCTGCGTTCACTGCTGCCTGGTTTAAAGGAGTGCTTTCCTGAGTGCCCTGAAGAAGCCTCCTGCTGCCCCTGTTCCCCAAGCAGCCTCCTGCTGCCCCTGCTCCCCAAGCAGCCTCCTGCTGCCCCTGCTCACCAAGCAGCCTCCAGCTGCCCCTGTTCCCCAAGCAGCCTCCTGCTGCCCCTGTTCCCCAAGAAGCCTCCTGCTGCCCCTGTTCCCCAAGAGGCCTCCTGCTGCCCCTGTTCCCCAAGCAGCCTCCTGCTGCCCCTGTTCCCCAAGAAGCCTCCTGCTGCCCCTGCTCCCCAAGCAGCCTCCTGCTGCCCCTGTTCCCCAAGAAGCCTCCTGCTGCCCCTGTTCCCCAAGAAGCCTCCTGCTGCCCCTGCTCCCCAAGCAGCCTCCTGCTGCCCCTGTTCCCCAAGAAGCCTCCTGCTGCCCCTGCTCCCCAAGCAGCCTCCTGCTGCCCCTGCTCCCCAAGCAGCCTCCTGCTGCCCCTGTTCCCCAAGCAGCCTCCTGCTGCCCCTCTTCCCCAAGAAGCCTCCTGCTGCCCCTGTTCCCCAAGCAGCCTCCTGCTGCCCCTGCTCCCCAAGCAGCCTCCTGCTGCCCCTGCTCCCCAAGCAGCCTCCTGCTGCCCCTGTTCCCCAAGAAGCCTCCTGCTGCCCCTGTTCCCCAAGAAGCCTCCTGCTGCCCCTGTTCCTCAAGCAGCCTCCTGCTGCCCCTGTTCCCCAAGAAGCCTCCTGCTGCCCCTGCTCCCCAAGCAGCCTCCTGCTGCCCCTGTTCCCCAAGAAGCCTCCTGCTGCCCCTGCTCCCCAAGCAGCCTCCTGCTGCCCCTGTTCCCCAAGAAGCCTCCTGCTGCCCCTGCTCCCCAAGCAGCCTCCTGCTGCCCCTGCTCCCCAAGAAGCCTCCTGCTGCCCCTGCTCCCCAAGAAGCCTCCTGCTGCCCCTGTTCCCCAAGAAGCCTCCTGCTGCCCCTGTTCCCCAAGAAGCCTCCTGCTGCCCCTGCTCCCCAAGCAGCCTCCTGCTGCCCCTGTTCCCCAAGCAGCCTTCTGCTGCCCCAGTTCCGCAAGCAGCCTTCTGCTGCCCCTGTTCCCCAAGAAGTCTCCTGCTGCCCCTGTTCCCCAAGCAGCCTTCTGCTGCCCCAGTTCCGCAAGCAGCCTTCTGCTGCCCCTGTTCCCCAAGAAGCCTTCTGCTGCCCCTGATCCGCAAGCAGCCTTCTGCTGCCCCTGTTCCCCAAGAAGCCTCCTGCTGCCCCTGTTCCCCAAGAAGCCTCCTGCTGCCCCTGTTCCCCAAGAAGCCTCCTGCTGCCCCTGTTCCCCAAGCAGCCTTCTGCTGCCCCTGCTCCCCAAGCAGCCTTTTGCTGCCCCTGTTGCCCAAGAAGCCTCCTGCTGCCCCTGTTGCCCAAGAAGCCTCCTGCTGCCCCTGTTCCCCAAGGAGCCTTCTGCTGCCCCTGCTCCCCAAGCAGCCTTCTGCTGCCCCTGTTCCCCAAGCAGTCTTCTGCTGCCCGTTCCCCAAGAAGCCTCCTGCTGCCCCTGTTTCCCAAGCAGCCTTCTGCTGCCCCTGTTCCCCAAGCAGCCTTTTGCTGCCCCTGTTCCCCAAGCAGTCTTCTGCTGTTCCTGCTCCCCAGTAGGCAAGGAGCTGAACGCGAGCCTACAGCGACCATGGCTGATGGAAGACTGGGTGGTCCAACGGTTTAGTGATGCCTCCTTGCTGGTTCTCCTGCAGCCTGCATGGGAAAGGCAGAAGATTCTCTTCCCCAGGGACTGGACGAGGAGATCTGCCTGCCTGACCTAGCAAGCCTGGATGGAGATAGTGGAGAAGGTAAGCAGCCATGGGGTCACCCCCACGACATGGATCCAGTGCAGGAAACTGATCAATGATCTCATCCCAGCTGCTATGGTGAGAACTCCAAACCATTTTGACCCTTTGGGCATTGCGTGTGGTGGAGTAAGAGGGAGCATTTGGTGGAAAAGGAGTGACCACCCAGTCATGTGCATTGGGGAAGGGCAGCAGGAGATGCTGCCTGAGGCTTGGCGGCATCTCAGTAAGAGGGGCACGTCAGTCACTGTATAATCCCACACAGTCCCTGGAGAGGAGTCACATGCAGGAGGCATGTGTACACCCATCATGGACCATTGGACTATCAACGTCAGATGTCTTGAGTTTGCCCCTGCTGGGAGGCTAACTTTGTTCATCATTGTGTCTGCAGAAAAGACAGTCCACAATCAAAAAGAGTGTGCCAAGACTGGTGGTGGAATGCCTTCTCTTCATGACTTTAGCCCGATGGAGGAGATGGCCATGGAACCAGCAGGGCAGCAAGGTGGATGCTCCATAGCCAATGGCGAGACAAGGAACTTGTCCATGAAAGTGAGTGAGCATCTCCTGGGGAACAAGGGTGTATCTGCTACAAAGGGTCCATTTTGCTCAACTGTTCACCACTGCATCAATGGATCTGCACGATAGAGGTGGTTGGAATGTCACAATTGGCAGACCCTAACCCTTTAATGTCTCTGTTTGTTTTCTCATGCAGGTTAAGATAAACAACAAGAGTGAAGAGCTGGAGAGACTGGGGAACAGCCGGCCACCTCTGAGGAGGAGGAGGGTGCCTCAGAGGATGCAGCATCACATCATTTCCCTGCACCCTCCACCAGCACATTGGTGGGTATCCATTCATGATTAGATTTAGACACACAAGCTGGTGAGCACATCACATACCCACCCAAGCAGCTGACAGAGGCTGTGACAGACAAGGCCACTGACAGTTGGAGGCCCAAGCTGAAGATATGCCTCTAATGTTGCCAGCAACATGGGAAATGCTGGCTGCAGCAAGAGGCAAGGCAACATCTGGCAGAGATAAGGAAGGTAAAATTAGAGTACGAGAGAAAGCTAGCGAGAAATATAAAGACAGATAGTAAAAGTTTCTGTAGATATTTAAAAAAAACAGTTAACAAAGTGAGCATTGATCCTATAGTGAGTCTGGCGAATTAATAATGGATAGTAAGGAGATGGCAGATGAATTGAACAGATATTTTGCATCGGTCTTCACTATTGAGGATACAAGTAACATCCCAGTATTGGCTGTGTCAGGAAATGGAAGGGAGGGAGGAACTCAAGGAAATTACAATCACCAGGGAAGTGGTACTGAACAAATTGTTGGAGCTGCGGGCAGACAAGTCCCCAGGTCCTGATGGACTTCATCCTAGGGTGTTAAAAGAAGTGGCGAGTGAGATAGTTGATGCTTTAAGTTTTAATTTTCCAAAATTCCCTAGATTCAGGGAAGGTTCCTTTAGATTGGAAAATAGTGATTGTAACTCCTTTAATCAAAGAGGGAGGGAGACAGAAAGCAGGAAACTACAGGCCAGTTAGCTTAACATCTGTCTTAGGGAAAATGTTAGAAGCTATTATTAAAGATGTTATAGCAGGGCAATTAGATAAATTCAAGGTAATCAGACAGAGTCAACATGGTTTTGTGAAAGGGAAATCATGTTTAACCAACTT
Source organism: Heterodontus francisci (assembly GCF_036365525.1). Classification (NCBI taxonomy): domain Eukaryota; kingdom Metazoa; phylum Chordata; class Chondrichthyes; order Heterodontiformes; family Heterodontidae; genus Heterodontus; species Heterodontus francisci. The sequence goes on along the minus strand of NC_090375.1, from coordinate 118,300,660 downwards.
ATTGGAGTTCTATGAGGGAGTTACATGTGCTGTGGATAAAGGGGAGCCGATGGATGTATTGTACTTAGATTTCCAGAAGGCATTTGACAACGTGCCACATCGAAGGTTATTACAGAAAATAGAAGCTCATGGTGTAGGGGGTAACATATTGGCATAGACAGAAGATTGGCTAGCTAACAGGAAACAGACAGTAGGCATAAATGGGTCATTTTCTGGTTGGCAAGATATAACAAGTGGTGTGCAACAGGGATCTGTGCTGGGGCCTCAATTTTTTACAATTTATATAAATGATAAACTTGTATAGATGAAGGGACCGAAGGTATGGTTGCTAAATTTTCTGATGACACAAAGATAGGAAAGTAACTTGTGAAGAGGACATAAGGGGGCGACAAAGGGATATAGATAGTTTAAGTGAGTGGGCAAAGACCTGGAAAATGGAGTATAATGTGACAAAGTGTAAAATTGTCCACTTTGGCAGGAAGAATAAAAAAGAAGCATTTTATCTAAATGGTGAGACATTGCAGAGCTCCGTGATGCAGAAGGATCTGGGTATCCTAGTGCATGAATCGCAAAAGATTACTATGTAGGTACAGCACGTAATTAGGAAAGCTAATAGAATGTTATTGTTTATCATGAGGGAAATTGAATACAAAAGTAGGGAGGTTCTGCTTCAGCTATACAGGGCATTGGTGAGACCACATCTGGAGTACTGTGTACAGTACTGGTTATCTTATTTAAGGAAGGATGTAAATGCGTTGGAGGCAGTACAGAGAAGGTTTACTCAACTAATACCTGGAATAGGCGGGCTGTCTTACGAGAAAAGATTGGACAGGCTAGGCTTGTATCTGCTGGAATTTCGAAGAGTAAGAGGTGATTTGATTGGAACATATAAGATCCAGAGGGGTCTTGACAGGGTGGATGTGGAAAGGATGTTTCCCCTTGTGGGAGAATCTAGAACTAGGGGTCACTGTTTAAAAATAAGGAGTCGTCCATGTAAGACAGAGATGAGGAGAAATTTTTTCTCTCAGAGGACCGGGAGTCTTTGGAATTGTCTTCCTCAAAAGACGGTGGAAGCAGAGTCTTTGAATATTTTTAAGGCAGAGGTAGATAGATTCTTGATAAGCAAGGGGGTGAAAAGTTATCTGGGTTAGGTGGAAATTTGGAGTGATTAGTTCAGCCATGAACCTATTGAATGGCGGTGCAGGCTCGAAGGGCCAAGTGGCCTACTCCTGCTCCTAATTCGTATGGTCGTATGTTCATAAGATCTTTGTATGCTAATGAGCAGAGTACTAGGATGCAGTCCTGTGACTACATGCCAATGTCACTCTGCCACTGTAACACCTAGAGGCAGGTCTTGTTAATAGGTAGCTTAGCACTGTATATACTTGTTAGCTGTTAATAAACCTGTTTGAGATCTTCAATCTCAGGCAACATAAGAAAGCTTCTCACTATATGGTGGCAGCTGTGGTGAGAAGACAGAATCCAAGATTGAAGACCACAGGAAAGCAGCTTTAAAAACTACCTACAGCTCAAAGAGAGAAAGTTAAAAGAAACACTGGCCCAAACAATGTAAAAAAAAAACTCATCTCCAGCTGTAGAAGACAGAGCTCTGAATGACAGGCTGCAAATCAACCACTGTGATCGGGTGAGTCAGTCTGCCCTCGGTTGAGAATTCCCAGTTGAAACAAAAGACTTGAAGTCCTTAAAAAATTGATTTGTTTTTCTGTCAAAGGCTGCCTGAGAGAGTATAAAATACAGGCAAGACCCAATCCCTTTTGTAGGCTGATCGGGTCGGCGCCATTACAAGAGGTGTCTGACAGCAAAAAGTGCGGGAATGCTCCATTCACACTGCTCGCAGCTGAAGCTATAACAAGAAATCCACTAAATCACTCCAACTTAAAGAGCTTTCACTCACTCAGCCAGAGCTTTAGAGAAAAACTCATAAAACCACCCAAGTGTGAAGAATTACCTATCGAACAGCTGTATAAACAAACCCTAGTTTTAAAAAAACACTTGAACTGCCCACTCAACAGCCGTATAAACAGACAGACTAGAGTGCTGGAAGCTAGATAAACAGACAAGCAATGTTAAACACCTGCTTCTGTCAATCAAAGCAGCAAAGAAGATAATTTTTTAAAGGGATAGCAGTACAGAGTCACAGAACCAGGCCCCAAAGCAAGATTTAAAGCAAAAAAAAAGCAAGAAAATGGATACCAATTTTCCTAGCATGAACTGGAAAGCCTTGGATATCCTATCCGAGTTCAAACTGTTCCAACATAGAATGTAATTATGCTTTACAGACCAAATGATGGTAGAACCAGAGAAACAGGCTGTAAAAATGCTCGCAATTGGAAATGAGGGCTTACACAGAATGAATTCCTCAGGCATATCGGAAGAGGACCAGAAAGATCCTGCAAAGATATGGAAAGTGCTCGAAGATCAACTCTGATTGAGTGAATTTTCAAATTCACCACCTAGAATTAATGTCCTGCAGGCAACAGCCACATGAATCAATACACCAGTTTGTCAGTAGATGCCAAAGTAAGGGCAATGAATGCGATTTCTCAGAAACTGAGCTGTTAGACCGAATAGTGGAGGTGGTGATCGCATCAACACCCACTGAAGCATTTCAGAAAGACGTCTTGGGGGAAAAAGAAAGGTCACAGCATCGATGCACTGCTAGAAGATGGCAGGAAGTACAAAGCCATTGTGGCTGTTCAACAGCATCTACAAGCACTAGGTGCAGCCAACAAAATTGGTGCAATAACTGGGTCAAAGAGAACAAGCAAGCACCACAACGTTGTCCTGTATTTCAAGACCTGTGCAAGACGTGTGGTGCAAAAGGTCACTGGGCCCATCTGTGCAGGAATTCTGGCTCCAAAGACACAGCCAGAAGTCAGGGTTGCATGCAAACGGACAGACAACAGGGCAACAGCAGCAAGGGAAGTGTCAGAGACCGGGGCAAACGCAATTGATACACGAAGTCCATGGCAAAACAGACTTGAGTCAAGATTCAGAGAGAAGAAGTTCTCAGACAGAAGATGAAGAGGCAATCCATATTGTGCATCTGACACATCATGTTGATGAAGTCAAACAATTGGAATATTTCACCACAATTAATATCATGTGCCCAAAGAAAGCTGGCAAACATACACTCAGGGTCAAGTCAGACACAAGTACAAATAGTCTACCAGTCCGAATCCTCAAAGATATGTACTGGAGTCGTTGGAGATCAATAATACAACTGACAACTGCCAAGTTATTTGCATACAATGTGGCACCTATCCGGTGAAGTGGCACATTAACAATGCAATGCAGCTATGGCAAGTTGGCATGGAAACCACAAACGTTCTACCTAGTAGACATGAGCGGACCAGCAGTGGAAGGACAACCAGCGTTTAAGGATCTCAATAGCATAACTATCCACGAGAGCATTGCCAAGGGGAAATCTCCAAGGAGTGGAACCCCCCTCGCAGACTCTGACCAGCATCAAACGGTGCAGTCTGGAAACCCAGCAACAGCACAAATATGCCGCGCCTTCACTCCTGCTGTCCAGAAAACCGCCAGCACCACAATGAGCCACAACGGCCAAGAACCTCCATGAGATCAAGTATTCTTCCCCCAACAAGTCTTCGAACTTGAGCCCCAAGCCTTCAGACGTGGAGGATGAGGAAAGGCGAAGGACATGCAATGTCCTGAAGAGGCAGTGGAGGAATGAGTTGAAGCATTGTCTGTTGGCTCTTCGAGATGAGGTGCCGGAACTTTCCAAGAATGACAAGGCCTCAAAGATGGTCATCTTGAGAAAAACAACAGAGTATGTTAGCAGGCTGAAGGCAGAGCAACAGAAACGGAATGCAGAGAGTACAGCAACAGATGAAACGTAAACGCCCCGAGAAAGAGTTGTCAAACCACCGAGACGATACAAAGACTTTTGAGCCTCCTAATTTGTAATGTTCACAATTTCCACCCATGTGTAAATAATTTTGATGTTATCTAATTTTATATGTTTTTGCTTTTAGCATACAAGACTTATCTTTGGAAAGAAGGGGAATGTTGTGTGATTGCCTTTAAGAATGATGTCCCTTGGAGATCTTAGTATGCTAATGAGCTGAGTACCAGGATGCAGTCATGTGACTACATGCCAGTCTCACTCTGCCACTATAACACCTCGAGGCAGGTCTTGTAAATAGGTAGCTCTGCACTGTATATACTTGTTAGCTGTTAATAAACCTGTTTGAGATCTTCAATCAACTGAACTCCATGCATCTCATTTATGTTGCATCAGGCAACATAAAACTGCAGATAACTGAGCCTCAGCTGGTAGACCTTCTCTAGAGGGTAGCTTCTTCAACAGCAAGAGGCTGTTGGCATGCCCCTCTGCACCCATCTCCAGCATGCCAACCCTGAAGCTGGCCCTCTTGGGGGCCCCCGAGGATGTGGACGTCCTTCTGCCGGTGTCTGGACCTCTCTCCCTCTCTGCTGCTCCTCCTCCTCAACCGAAGCCAGGTTGAATGAGGCCCATGACAGGCTGCCTCTCCCTGTGTGCAAGACCTTCACTGCCAACGGAACCCACTTTTCCCCCTCAGTTGTCACCTCGGAGAAGGTGGAACTTGCCTGATGGGACCCTGTTATTCTGCCCCACAAAGTGCAGGCACCTTTGCCCCCTCTCCTCAGACTGATTCCTGATTCCCTCTCTCCTCCACCCTCCCTGGCAATCGATGCTGCCTCACCTAATGGCTTCCCTTTGCAGCCAGACTGAGCTCCCACCTCCTTGTCAGCTTCATTAAGTAGGTGAAGCTCTGAAGGCCTGGGGTTTCCATGCGCAATACTGCCGGCCGTAAAATATGGACAGGTCGCCACGACGTCAGACTTCCGGTCCAATGTCTTTTGTCCGATTTTGTGCCCCAACTCTGTTCCCATAAAATTCAGCCCTAAGTTTCTGTATAGCACAGGGAGGCCAGCTTGCCTATAGTGACCAACTGGCACCTGAGAACACTTTAAAAAAGGGATGCTCACATGGGAGCAAAGAAACCCAGTACTTAAATCTTGCATGTTTAACATGGCCAGTCACTCATATCACTCAAAAAGTGAAAACTATTTATTTGTATTAACACCAATGTCAAAGTTGCTGGGTTTAGTATTTTAAGTGCTCCATTTATTTTGGGCAGAAACAGCTGTGCTTTCTCACTAGTTCACTCAACCAGCTAATAATCAGCCTACTGGAAAGGCACGAACCATTCTTACCACATTAGATCAATTTAGAACAGGAGTGTTAGCTGCTCTGTGATTGAAGGAGTGAATAAAGCAATTAATATTAAAGCAGTGGAGCTACATACACAGGCGCTGCTTGAAGTTGTTAATGCAAATTGCTAAGATACATGGAATAGAAAACCTTCAAGACTCCAACTGTGAGATCAAAGATACAAAAATGAGACCAACAGCCAATGACAGCATGAGCTAATGAAGTCAAATGTCCCAATATTTACTGACTTCACAGAGCCCATTTTTTTAAAAAACAGGATCTCCCTCTGCTAGCCAGTCTGATTGACAAGCTTGGTTCCCTCTTGGGCAGGGAATGCTGCAGAAGAGACTGCAGCCCAGGAGCAGGTAAGGTTGTGCTGCTCATGGTGGGGATTTGCTGGGGTGGTGTGTGTGTGGTGGGTACAAAGCAGCTTATAGGGTCAGGTGTGATTGTGGGGTGTCAGAGGCAGATCACGGGAAGACATGGGGGGCGGGGGGGTGGTCACAGATCGTACAGGTGGGGGGTTGGTGATCTCAGGGGGTGCAGGTAATCTTGGGGGGGGGAGGCGGTCAGTGATTGAGGTGCTATGGATGGTTGTGGGGGCGGTCGGAGATTTTCTGGTGGAATCTGGAAGGTCCAATCGCAGAGACAGAAGCAGGTTAGCTTGGTGGGCCAGAAGGATGCACTGCTGCTCTTTCTGGCCCACGAGCAGTGCTGGCAAGGCACTTACGTCTGCCATGCAGCAGTCCTTACCTGCTTCTAACTGCAGGGTGCCTGAGGCCTGGGAAAGCTGGTCAGTCAGGGTTAAATTTAAAATGGAGATAAAATGTGAGGAACGCAGCCTCATTAAAATATTTAAATGAACAACTCGCCTCCTAGAAGCAGGTGATTGCCCACCCCCGACCTTCCTCCATTAAAACTGAAAGTGGGTGAGTTTGAGGTGGGTTGGATTCAAGTTTGAGATTTTCAAAAATGTTTACACCTTTTGGTCAGACAACTATTCAGAAAGTAACCAGGTACATCAAACATCTAAACTGAGCAACAATTCAGCTTGATGCAGTCTCAGATGCAATTTTATATTGGTCATTGTTTAAATTATTTTAAAATTTCTTTGATAAATAAATGTATTTTGGAAGTCAGTCAACAATTTGCATTTATATAGTGCCTTTAACCTCGGAAAACATTCCAAGGTGCTTGACAGAAGTGTCATCAAACAAAATTTGACATCGAGCTACATAAGGAGATACTCAGGCAGGCTTGGTCAAAGAGATAGGTTTTAAGGAGCATCTTGAAGGAGCAAAGCAAGCTAGCGAGGCACAGAAGTTTAGAGAGGGAATTCCAGAGGTTAGGGCCTGAGCAACTGAAGGCATGGGCTCCAAAAGTGGAATGGGTTAAAATCAGGGGTGTGCAAGGCCAGAATCAGAGGAGTGCAGATATTTCAGAGGGTTTTGGGGCTGGAGGAGATTACAGAGATAGGCAGGGGCGAGGGCATGGAGCGATATGAAAACAAGGATGAGAATTTTAAAATCAAGACATTGCTGCACCCGGAGACAATGTAGCTCACCGAGCACAGGAATGATGGTGAATGGGAGTTGGTACAAGTTTGGATACAGACAGCAGGATTTTGGATAAGCTCGTTTATGTTGGATGGAAGATGAGAGGCTGTTTAAGAGAGCACTGGAATAGTCATGTCTAAAGATAACAAAGGCATAGATGGCAGTTTCAGCAGCAGACAAGCTGAGGCAGGGGCAGATTCAGGCAATGTTACTGAGCTGGAAGTAGGCAGTCTTGGTAATGGTGTGGCTATGTGGTCGGAAGCTCATCTCGGGGTCAAGTATGACATCAAAATTGCAAACTGTTTGATTCAGGCTCAGACAATTGCCTGGGAGAGGGATGAGTTGGTGGATAGAGAACGGAGTTTGTGGCAGGGACTGAAGACAGTGGCTTCAGTGTTCCTAATATTTAGTTGGAGGAAATTTCTACTCATCCGTTACTGGATGTTGCACAAGTGTCAAATCATTAACAGTGGAGAGTTGGCAAAGGTGGTGGTTAGGTCAATCTGGTTGACCCCAGTGTATATAGAATCATACAAATGTAACAGCACAGAAGGAAGCAGTTGTATCTCAGAGTCATAGTTATACTGCACAGAAACAGGCCTTTTAGCCCATCGTGTCTATGCCAGCCATTAAGCACCTATCTATTCTAATCCCATTTTATAGAGTCATAGATTTATACAGTGTTAAAGCGTTATCTGTGCCAGCTCTCTACAAGAGCAACTCAGCTAATCCCACACCCCCACCCTTTCCCTGTAGCCTTGTAAAAAAAAATTTCTTCAGGTGCTTATTCAATTCCCTTTTGAAAGCCATGACTGATCTGCCTCAATGTGGAACTTGACATTATTTTCTGATGTCAGCGAGGGGCAGCATGTAAATGAGGAATAGAAGGGGACTCCAGAAGTAACAGCAAAGGAGTGGAAAGAGAAGCCATTGCAGTTGATACTCTGGCTGCGACTGTACAGATAAGAATGGAACCAGGCGAGTACAGTCCCACCCAATTGGACAGAAGGAGAGGCATTAGAGGAAGATGCTGTGGTCAATTGTATCAAAGGTTGCTGACAGGCCAAAAAGGATAAGGTCACAGACCTGAAATGTTAACTCTGCCCCTCGCTGCACAGATGCTGCCAGACCTGCTGAGTATTTCCGCCACTTTCTGTAGATTTAAGGATAAGGAGGGATTGTTCGCCATATTAAAAATCTACATTAAGATGGGAAAGGCATAACCAGGGCACATACATTATGAGCAGCAGTATAGAGTCTAATATAAAGACTAGCTTGACATTTTAAATATAATTGATGACTCAAGCTTTATCAGATGTTATACTGTCCATTGTGTAGAGTGGGCAAACTGCATTTGCACGAATGTGGCTGCCATAAGTGGTGGGGGTTGTAATTATAAAAGTGCCAGTAAACTGTTTCCATTGGCTACTGTACAAAAACAAACAGCACACATGTATAGAAGTTGAAAGGGTGATCTAATTGGGGGATTGAAGGATTTGATACGTTAGGTTAAAAAGAAATTGTTTCCTCTGGTGGAGGACAAGGGGTATAAAGTTAAAACTAGAGATAGGCTATGTCAAGAAACACTTCTTCACAGTAAGAGTAGTGCAAATCTAGAACTCTCTCCCAAAATGCTGTTGAGGCTAGGCCAACTGAAAATTTCATAACTGTGATTGATAGATTTTTGTTAAGCAAGGATATGGAATGAAGGCTGGTAACTGGAGATAAAATGCAGATCAGCCATAATCTAACTGAATGACAGAACAGGTTCGAGGGGCTGAATGACCTTCTCCTGTTTCGATATTCTTTTGTTCCATTCAAAAGACTGTAACCACAGTACAAGCTCAATAAAGGAGGTTGCTTTAGAAACATTGCTCAAACCCTCGGCCCAGTGCACAGGTGCAGTAAAAACAAACAAGCTGCTAGGCTGCATCAGGAGGGGGAAAAGTACAAATCAAAAGAGGTGATATTGTTACTATAGTAGATGCTGAATTGAGACGTTGCTCTTGGCTGACATACGTTGTCCAGGCCTCGCTGCCATAGAGTACCTTGCTCTATGGCAGTGATGCCTGGACAACGTATGTCAGCCAAGAGCGACGTCTCAATTCATTCCATCTTCGCTGCCTCCGGAGAATACTTGGCATCAGGTGGCAGGACCGTATCTCCAACACAGAAGTCCTCGAGGCAGTCAACATCCCCAGCTTATACACACTACTGAGTCAGAGGCGCTTGAGATGGCTTGGCCACGTGAGCCGTATTGAAGATGGCAGGATCCCCAAAGACACATTGTGCAGCGAGCTCACCACTGGTATCAGACCCACCGGCTGTCCATGTCTCCGCTTTAAAGACGTCTGCAAACACGACATGAAGTTCTGTGACATTGACCACAAGGCGTGGGAGTCAGTTGCCAGCGATCACCAGAGCTGGCGGGCAGCCATAAAGGCGGGGCTAAAGTGTGGCGAGTCGAAGAGACTTAGCAGTGGCAGGAAAAAAGACAGGAGCGCAAGGGGAGAGCCAACTGTGTAACAGCCCCGACAAACAAATTTTTCTGCAGCACCTGTGGAAGAGCCTGTCACTCTAGAATTGGCCTTTATAGCCATTCCAGGCACTGCTTCACACACCACTGACCACCTCCAGGCGCTTACCCATTGTCTCTCGAGACAAGGAGGCCAAAGAAGAGTAGATGCTGGGTAACTACAAAAGAGAATTGCCTCTGATAAATTATTTTATAAAACAATCTGGAAAGCTGTGTGCAGATCAGTCAGAAAACCATCAGAAGAACATTATGGCTCTTTAAGAGGGTGCAGTAGATTTACATCATCAGTATTGCTTTTGTGGCCTCCCTCTATAAGAACAAGGGTGACCGCGGTGACTGCAACAACTACCGTGGAACCTCCCTGCTCAGCATAGTGGGAAAAATCTTCACTCGAGTCATTTTAAACAGACTCCAGAAGCTGGCTGAGCATGTCTACCCTGAGGCACAGTGCGGCTTTCGAGCAGAGAGATCCACCATTGATATGCTGTTCTCCCATCGCCAGTTACAGGAGAAACGCCGTGAACAACAGATGCCCCTCTACGTTGCTTTCATTGATCTCACCAAAGCCTTTGACCTCGTCAGCAGACGTGGTCTCTTCAGACTACTAACAAAGATCGGTTGTCCACCAAAGCTACTAAGTATCATCACCTCATTTCATGGCAACATGAAAGACACAATTCAGCATAGCAGTGCCTCATCAGACCCTTTTCCTATCCTGAGTGGCGTGAAACAGGGCTGTGTTCTCGCACCTACACTGTTTGGGGTCTTCTCACTGCTGCTCTCACATGCGTTCAAGTCTTCAGAAGAAGGAATTTTCCTCCACACAAGATCAGATCTCAGGTTGTTCAACCTTGTCCGTCTTAGATCAAAGACCAAAGTACGGAAAGTCCTCATCAGGCAACTCCTCTTTGCTGACGATGCTGCATTAACATCCCACACAGAAGAGTGACTGAGGAGACTCATCAACATGATTGCGGATACCTACAATGAATTTGGCCGAACCATCAGCCTCAAGAAAATGAACATCATGGGACAGGACGTCAGAAATGCTCCATCCATCAATATTGGCGACCACGCTCTGGAAGTGGTTCAAGAGTTCACCTACTTAGGCTCAACTATCACCAGTAACCTGTCTCTCGATGCAGAAATCAACAAGCGCATGGGAAAGGCGTCTGCTGCTATGTCCAGACTGGCCAAGAGGGTGTGGGAAAATGGCACACTGACACAGAACACAAAAGTCCGAGTGTTTCAAGCCTGTGTCCTCAGTACCTTGCTCTACGGCAGCGAGGCCTGGACAACGTATGTCAGCCAAGAGCAACGTCTCAACTCATTCCATCTTCGCTGCCTCCGGAGAATACTTGGCATCAGGTGGCAGGACCGTATCTCCAACACAGAAGTCCTCGAGGCAGCCAACATCCCCAGCTTATACACACTACTGAGTCAGCGGCGCTTGAGATGGCTTGGCCATGTGAGCCGTATTGAAGATGGCAGGATCCCCAAAGACACATTGTGCAGCGAGCTCGCCACTGGTATCAGACCCACCGGCCGTCCATGTCTCCGCTTTAAAGACGTCTGCAAACGCAACATGAAGTTCTGTGACATTGACCACAAGGCGTGGGAGTCAGTAGCCAGCGATCGCCAGAGCTGGCGGGCAGCCATAAAGGCGGGGCTAAAGTGTGGCGAGTCGAAGAGACTTAACAGTTGGCAGGAAAAAAGACAAACACAAGGCGAGAGCCAACTGTGTAACAGCCCCGACAACCAATTTTATCTGCAGCACCTGTGGAAGAGTCTGTCACTCTAGAATTGGCCTTTATAGCCACTCCAGGCACTGCTCTACAAACCACTGTCCTCCTCTAGGCACTTACCCATTGTCTCTCGAGACAAGGAGGCCAAAGAAAGGATTGCTTTTGTGGGCTCCCTCTTTGAATTGTCCAGGTGTGGACATAAGAGCTGAATGCCAGAATAGAAGTGAGAGTAGTTACCCTGACCTCAAGACATTGTTACGCACGCCACAAGTGCGATGATGTAACAATCATGGAACAAACTCTGAAGAGTTTTTAAAACTGACATTCATTTTTTTTCGAAAGACACTTTATTTTAAAAAGTGACAATGCATCCAAAATGATCGCTGAAGAAAACAGCTTAGCCATTGTGAATTCAAACTGTCTGACAAAGACAAAGGACACATCTTTAAAGCTAAGAGGTGTCAATTGCACCCCAACCTAAAACATTTCAGAATTGAATGTCTTCTTCTGAAACAAAGAAGGTGTGAAGTAGCCACATCCTGAGCCATTGTGTGATCTCCATGGGGAAGACACCCAAGCGTCTCCCTCCAGGAGGTGAGATGTAACACAATTTTACCTTAAAAAAGGATAGCCAGAGAGAAACAACATTCAGCAGCTTGTTTTCCAGCAAGCCAGAAGGCACATGCCCTGCTGTGGAATCCTACATATGCACTAGACAGCAGTGAACTAGATGTGACCCACCGTCTTCAACTGAACTTACAATCGAGAAAAATCTACTATCATCAGGCCAGAATCTACTATCATCCCATCCAGAACTTGATTTCCAAGAGAATTCGACAGGTTTATCGTGACCTCCCCCTGCCCCCACCATTAAAAATCACTTTCCTCTTTTTCCCTCTCTGTTTCTTTTGTGTATGTATGTGTGAATGAATGCGTGAGAGGATGCAGTTGCAACAATCACGGGATAAGATGTATTGATCAATAAATAATTGATTTTTCTGTTTTTAAACCTACAGGAAAACCTGACGCAGCCTGTTTATTTGAAAAATAAAACACCAAGGCGTTAAACCCTAATAACGAAACATACTTACTGTGGTCAGGTAGGGGGTTGAACAGTGGGAACCACCCACATCGCACCATCTGGCCATAACAACAGTATTCCACTAAGTATCAAACCAAAGTGCTCTAGGAAAAGTGACATTAATAGGGAGCAAGGGAAACTGCTTCACTGGCTTGAATTATGCCTGACAACAGGAAGATGATTGTGATTGTTGGGGGCCAATCATCACAGCCCCAGGACATCGCTGTATTTTTGGCCCAGTCATGTCCCATGACTTTTACTATCAGTTCGGATTAAAGCAGAAAAACGGGTAGGCCATTACCTGCAGGTTTCCCTTCAAAACACATACCATCTTGACTTGTCAATATACTGATGTTCCTTCATTTTTGCTGGGCCATATTCCTGGTAGTCCTTGTCCAACACCATCAGCACAAGAACTGCTGTGGTTCAAGAAGACCCTCCATCAGCTTCTTGGGGCAACTAGGGATGGACAATTAACGTGGCTTCTTAACCTGGCTTTCACTCATCCGCAATACCCACCAGTTTACAAAAAAGACTTGTTTGTAAACTAACAGCTATTCATAATTGTAAGCTTACTCATATCACCAGGTTCAACATGTACATTGGGATGCAGGCACCAGCAGTTCTACTGTCATGGAAATCTGAACTGATCGGTCTTCTGTAACATACAAACTGAATCCACCCTCACACATAAATCACACTCTGTTCACTGCAACTTGCTCAGCTCTACTCTCTGTCCACCCGTTGCAGGGCAAATGACAGCCAGGGGTCAGAGCTGGGTGTAGGGACTCCCTACACCAGAAGCTCCTGCTCCTCAGTCTCCAGAAGGGCCTGACGTATCAGCGGAGGCTGGTTCGTCAAGTGTCTGGAGGCATATCGGCCTTCACAAGGACCTATGTGGCCATTCTAGGCAAGCGGCCTGGATCCTCAAAGAGGAGAGATTTTTATTTAATGGTTTTGTAGATCTACCTTTTCCAGCCAACAGGGATCAAAGGGCGATGGTGATGCACCAAAAGTGGGGCTTGTCCCTCCCTGCCACATGCAAGTGGTGTGCTCCCCCAATGAACTTGCAAAGTCTGGCAGGGTTAGTATTGAGAGACACTGAGCAGAATCCCAGTGGAGACACCAGGATCGTAACCAAGGAATTTCAGGGCAAAAAATACTTTGCTATTGGAAGAGTACAGTAACGATGAAGGAAGAATTCCTCTGTGCAATATGTAACAAAATTGCAAACATGCTCTTTCTATGCAGCTTTGTTGTATCCAGGAGGATGGGTGTAGCAGCAGTCATGGTGGTACCCTCTCTCTTAGGCCTCATCGATGATGACTTGCTTCCACTCTGGTTCAATGGGTTCTGAAATGGCTGATAAGTCAAATGTGTGATCTGCAGACTCTGCCACATGAGGGGCAGGTGGTGGTTGAAGGGTCAGGTAGATAAGTAGTTTGAAGGTTTGTGCGCTACCTCTGATGCCTCAACTTCGCCTCCACATGTTCCCAATGAAGTCCCTCGAGGTGTGCGATGCGTTCCTGAATTAGCTTTCTCCATCTAACACGGTCACAAGCCCGGGACTCCTACTAGTTGACGGGGATATTTGATATTTTCAGGGCTGCTTTGAGGTCATCTCAAGTGTTTCCGTTGTCCTCCTGGGAGTCTCCGCTGCGACCAAGTTCTGAGTAGAACAGCTGTTTTGGGAATCTGGTGTCAGGCATGCGGACAACATGTCCCACCCAGTGGAGCTGGTTTTGGGTGATCAGCGCCCTGATTCTGGGCAAGTTGGCTTGGGAAAGGAGGCTGCTTTTGGACCACCTTGCTTGCTGCCTGATTTGGAGGATCTTGCGGAGGCACCTCAGGTGGTATTTCTCCAGTGCTTTGAGATGTCTGCTGTCGGTTGTCCAAGACTCTGAAGCATATAGGAACACAGGGATCACTGCTGCCCGGTAAACCATGATCTTAGTCTTGGGTTTGAGATCCTGATCCTCAAATACTCTCTTCCTCAGTCTGCCAAAGGCTGAGCTGGCACATTAAAGGTGATGATGTATCTCGTCATCTATGCCTTTGCCAAGAGGAGGCTTCCAAGATAAGGAAAATGGTCCATATTTTTCTAGATCTTGCCATTGATTTTGATTGACAGGGGGAGGTGTTGTGCTGTGGGAGCTGGTTGGAAGAGGACCTCCGTTTTAAAAGACCCATTTTCTCATATGCTTTGGTGAAGGGGTCGACGGTGATCTGGAGTTCAGTTTCAAAGTGAACGCACATGCAAGCGTCATCTGTAGACTGAAACTCGATGACTGAGGTTGGAGTGATTCTTAGTAAGGATTGCAAGGTCTTTGCGAGTAAGTGTCCTTCCCAGGGATGCAGTGAAGTTATCTCACATTCTGAGATTTCTGACTATGCATCATGGGAGTAACTTGATGTAAAATCTATTAAAAACGCTACTATTGAACCAAACTTAGCTCTTAAGGGGATAAATGCACAGGACAGCAGGCTGGGAGAAGTCATTAGCATTCAGGGTGTCTGACCAAGTGTGCTTCAGACAATGGAAGTTAGTTTGGACCTTTCAGTGATTGTTCACACCTATTCTCTTGAAATGATGGACTGGTTTGAGCTCAGCAGGGGTAGTTGCCACTGTCACCTGTTGAGATTTCATTTTGTGGGGTCAGAATTAACAAAAAGAGAAAAGCCCACATTCAAGGTTAGTCTGATACAACAAAGGCATTGAGGAGGCAAGTCTGGGACTAAGCTGGGAATTGAGGTATATCAGGTTAGCTTTCCCAACTGTAGCAGAAAATTTATGTCTGGAATTTCACATTTTGCTCAATCACCTGTATTCTGCAAAACAAAGCAGCTTTTAGATCTGACATTAATCTTGAATGAGAGTGATCATTGGTTCAAAGTATCAAAAGACTAGAAAAGGCCAGTGGGGGTACGTGCAGATTTTATGGTATCGAGTTCATATGTCAAGGGAGATGTATTGTTACATCGCTGGGTAATGCTCGAAGAAAGTCGAAACAGGGCAGTGAAATTTGATATCAGAATGTAGGAGACGTAGGACCTGCTTATGACCAATGTTACTTATACCCAGAAGATATATCCAACAGATCCAAAATTTGGAACAGTTACTCCCTAAATCTCGCTGCCTCTCTACCTGTCTCTCTCCTTTAAGATTCTCCTTAAAATCTACCTCTTTAATCAAGCTTTTATTCATCTGTCCTAATATCTGTTTATGTGGCTTGGTAACATTTTATTTGATAATGGTTCTGTGAAGCATCTTAGGACATTTTACTATGTTAAATACAAGTTGTTAAAGAGAAGGAGGATCCTATGGAGGTGCAGGGTAGAAAACGAGTTGAGTGTTTTTGGGCACACTGTGGAATTTACCTAGCTATCAGGGCAAGTAAATACACTCTTGAGGACATAGAGATCTAGGGCTCAACTCCAAGCGTTGTCTGAAACATGAAAACCAAAATATCTAGAGTGAAGGAAGGGTAAAAGAAGCCCCCCAGAAAATCAGAAAGTGCTGCAAACATGCAACTGGTCAGTCAGGTTTATGTTTCAGGTACTGACTTATCTTCAGAACTGAAAAATTAGAGGTGGACAGGCATAGTAATGAAATCAGGTGAAGGCGAGCAGGGAAATACATAAATTCTATAAGGAAGAGAAACACTGATGATTATGAATAAAGTGATTTAACAGGTCATTTTAGTCCAGCAATGGACACAAACATTCAGACATTAAAGAGGCAAAGGATATGTAGCTAAGGAAATGGGAGACCAACAGAAATGCGAGAAAATGGGAGAGATAGAAAACCTGAGATAGTCAGTTATAAAATTAAATCTGGTTTGAAAATGAGGATGTAGGTAGTCTGAAGTCAGTGTTCTGACCAGAGGGTTGCAGGGGCACTTCCAAGCACAATATTTCCTTTTTCTCCTCAGCACCCTGCAACTCACCTGGCCTGATCACTGGCATCAGTAACTTCAGACTTAAACTATTTCCTCATTTGGAAACCAGTTTTAATTTCATAACTGACCACCAACCCCCACCAGGTTTCAATGTTTTTCATATCTCACATTTCCCTGTATTTCTGCAAACCTCCCATTTCCTTATCTATTTACATAGCCTCTGTTTCATTTTTAGTCATGCTCAGGATGTGCGTGTCACTGGCAGGCCAGCATTTAGTGCCTATGCCTAGTTGTCCTTTGAGAAGGTGGTGGTGGGTTATCTTGTTGAACCGCTGTGGTCCATGTGCTGAAGGTACTCCCACAGTGCTGTTAGGTAGGGAGTTCCAGGATTTTAAACCAGCAATGGTGAAGGGAATATATGTCCAAGGTGGAGTGGTGTGTGACTTGGAGAGATGGAAAACCTGGATACTTAGTTATAAAATTTAAAACTGGTTTGAACATGAAGGTATAGGTGAAGTCTGAAGTCAGTGTTCAGACCAGAGGGTTGCAAGGGTCCTTCCAGCGCATATCTCCTCTTTCTCCTAGGGACCCTGTGCTTCTGACTTGGCAAATGTCTGAGCTGAACCAGACTATTCACAACCCTTGTGTCATATTTGACTTCAAAGGAGCTTCCAAGCGCATATCCATGCCATCACTAAGACCACCTATTTCCAAATCTGTAACATCACCCAACTTCATCCTTGCCTCAACTCATCGGCTGCTGAAACCTTCATCCATGACTTTGCTACCTCTAGACTTGACAATTCCAATGCACTCCTGGCCGGCCTCCCACCTTCTACCCTTTGTAAACTTGAGGTCATCCAAAACTGTGGTGCCCATGTTCAGTCTCGCACCAAGTCCCGTTCACCTATCACCCCTGTGCTCGCAGAGCAACACTGGTCCTAGTTAAGCTGCGGAGCAGTGCGAATCAGAGACCAGACGGGCTATAAACAGCGAGGAGAAGGAAGGCGAGAGTTCAGTCAGAGCAGTGCAAATCAGCAAGACCAGAGGGGCTAGCTGTAACCAATCGGAGCCCGCATTCAGAAAGAATAACAAGAGGTGTAACATCACAGGGAAGCAGGTAGGTGATTGGCTGGTGAGCAGTGCAGTTTAGGGACTGCATCTCAACAACTGCCAGACTAAAAATGAGAAAAACAGATTAATAATGAGGAACAAGTGAGTAGCTGGTGAGTGTTAATTTTTTAAGAAAGGTTTATTTTAACTAGTGAACTGCATTGGTTAGTAGTAGAAATTATCAGTACTAAAAAGGTTCTATTAATAGTTGTAAGGCGTTTTAGTATTAGTAAGGTTTCTTTTGTTAGCAGTAGTAAAGGGCCAGCTAATAAATAAAAGAAAGGCAGGGTTGCTTCAACCTCTGGAGTGCACATCCTGTGCTGTTTGGGAACTCCAGGGCACTTCTCAGGTTCTGGATAACCATTTGTGCAGGAAGTGTTGTCAGTTGCAGCAGCTTAAGCTCTGGGTTTTGAAGCTGGAGACACTGCAGTGCTTCTGTGAGGATGGGAGCTTCGTGGATAGCATATTTATAGATGTGGTCACCCCACAGGTTAAGAGTATGCAGGGAGAGAGGGAATGAGTGACCACCAGGCAGTCAAAAAAGGACCAGAGGCAGGTAGTACAGGAGACCCCTGAATGCATCCCGCTATCAAACCGATATTCAGTTCTGAATACTGATGAGAGTGATGGTTCACCTGGGGAATGCAGCCAAAGCCAGGTCCATGGCACCACAGGTGGCTCAGCTGCACAGGGAGGTACAAGGAAGACTGGAAGAGCCATAGTGATAGGTGATTCAATAGTTAGGGGAGCAGACGGGCATTTCTGCAGCCGCAAACAGAATTCCAGGATGGTATGTTGCCTCCCTGGTGCCAGGGTCAAGGATGTCACTGAGCAGCTGCAGAGCATCCTGAGTAGGGAGAATGAACAGCCAGCAGTCGTATTCCACATCGGAACGAACGACTTGGGTACAAAGAGGGATGTGGTCCTGTAGTCAGAATTTAAGGAGCTAGGCAGAAAATTAGCAAGCAGGATCTCAAAATAGTAATCTTTGGATTACTCCCAGTACCACGCGCAAGTGAATACAGGAATAGGAGGATAAGACAGATGAATGCGTGGCTGGAACGTTGGTGCAGGAGGGAGGGCTTTGGATTCTTGTGACATTGGAACCAGCTCTGGGGGAGACGGGACCTGTACAGGCCAGACGGGTTGCGCCTGCACAGAGCCGGGACAGAGTTCCTTGCGGGATGTTTTGCTAGTGCTGTTGGGGAAGATTTAAACTAGTTTGGCAGGGGGATGGGGTCCTGAGGGTAGGCTGAGTTGGGACAAAATCAGAAATGAAAATGGAAGGCAGAAAATCATTGGATGAGTCTGGAAGGCAGAGGAAACAAAGGTTAGGAAATTTAAAAAAAGGTTGGCAGTGCTCAAGGGTATATACTTCAATGCAAGGAGTATTGCAAATAAAGCATACGAGCTGAGAGCACAGATAGAAACATGGCAGTATGATATCATAGCTTTAAAGAAACATGGCTTAAGGAGGGAATGGCAGCTCAATGTTCCTGGTTACAGGGTTTTCAGAAGCGATAGAGAGGGGGGATAAAAGAGAAGGGGTGGCAATTTGGTCAAAGAAACAATTACAGCTGTGAGGAAGAATGATATCTTCAAACGATCATGAAATGAGGCTATATGGATAGAGCTAAGAAACAAAAAGAGGGGCAGTCACACTGCTGGGAGTGTACTATACACTCCCAAACAGTCAGAGGGAGGTAGAAGAGCAAGTCTGTAGGCAAATCTCTGAAGTGCAAAAACAATAGGGCAGTAATGGTAGGGGATTTTAACAACCCCAATATTTATTATTATTCGTTCATGGGATGTGGATGTCACTGGCTGGGCTAGCATTTATTCCCCATCCCTAATTGCCCTTGAGAAAGAGGTCCATTTAGGGTAGGTATACACAGTGCTGTTAGGAAGGGAGTTCCAGGATTTTGACCCAGCGACGGTGAAGGAACGGCAATATAGTTCCAAGTCAGTTTGGTGTGTGACTTGGAGGGGAACTTGCAGGTGGTGGTGTTCCCATGTATTTGCTGCCCTTGTCCTTCTAGTTGGTAGAGACCGTGGGTTTGGAAAGTGCTGTCGAAGGAGCCTTGGTGAGTTGCTGCAGTGCATCTTGTAGATGGTACACACTGCTGTCACTGTGTGTCGGTGGTGAAGGAAGTAAATGTTGAAGGGGGTGGATGCGGTGCTAATCAAGCGGACTGAGTTGTCCTAGATGGTGGACAGGCATTGGGGAGTCAGGAGGTGAGTTACTCACCACAGAATTCCCAGCCTCTGACCTGCTCTTGTTACCACAGTATTTATGTGGCTGGTCCAGTTCAGTTTCTGGTCAACGGTCAATCCCAAGGATGTTGATAGTGGGGGATTCAGCGATGGTAATGCCATTGAACATCAAGGGTTGATGGTTAGATTCTCTCTTGTTTGAGATGGTCATTACCTGGCACTTGTGTAACGCCAATGTTACTTGCCACTTATCAGTTGTCCAGCATCTGGACATGGGCTGCTTCATTAGCTGAGAAGTCGCAAATGGTGATGAACATTGCGCAATCATTAGCGAAAATCTCCACTTCTGACCTTATGATGGAGGGAAGGTCATTGATGAAGCAGCTGAAGATGATTGAGCCTTGAACTCTACCCTGAGGAATTCCTGCAGTGATGTCCTGGAGCTCAGATGATTGACCTCCAACAACCACAGTCATCTTCCTTTGTGCTGGGTATGACTCCAACCAACGGAGAGTTTTCCCCCAATTCTCATTGACTCCAGTTTTGCCAGGGCTCCTTGACGACATACTCAATTAAATGCTGCCTTGCTGTCAAAGACAGTCACTCCTATCTCATCGCTTGAGTTCAGCTCTTTCGTCCATGTTTGGACAAAGGCTGTAATGAGGTCAGGAGCTGAGTGGCCCTGGTGGAACCCAAACTGAGCGTCAGTGAGCAGGTTATTGCTGAGCAAGTGCCGTCTGATAGCACTCTCGACGATCCTTTCCATGACTTTGCTGATGATCGGGTGTAGAGACTGATGGGGCGGTAATTGGCTGCGTTGGATTTGTCCTGCTTTTTGTGTACAGGACATACTTGGGAAATTTTTCACATTGCCGGGTAGATGCCAGTATTGTAGTTGTAATGGAACAGATTGGCTAGAGGCGTGGCTAGTTCTGGAGCACATGTCCTCAGTACTATTGCCGGAATATTGTCAGGGCCCATAGCCTTTGCAGTATCCAGTGCCTTCAGCTGTTTCTTGATATCATGAGGAGTGAATCGAATTGGCTGAAGACTGGTATCTGATTCTGGGGACCTCAGGAGGAGGCCGAGATGGATCATCCATTCGGCATTTCTGACTGAAGATGGATGCAAAGGCTTCAGCCTTATCGTTTGCACTGATGTGCTGGGCTCCCCCATCATTGAGGATGGGGATATTTGTGGAGCCTCCTCCTCCTATTAGTTGTTTAATTGTCCATCACCATTCACAACTGGATGTATTAGGACTGCAGAGTTTAGATCTGATCCATTGGTTTTGGGGTCACTTAGCCCTGTTTATCACCCGCTGCTTCTGCTGTTTGGCATGCAAGTAGTCCTGTGCTGTAGCTTCACCAGACTGACACCTCATTTTTAGGTATGCTTGGTGCTGCTCTTTGCATGCCCTCCTACACTCTTTATTGAACCAGGGTTGGTCCCCTGGCTTGATGGTAATGTTAGACTGAGGGATATGCCAGACCATGAGGTTACAGACTACGGTTTGAATTCAGTTCTGCTGCTGCTGATGGTCCACAGGGTCTCATGGATGCCCAGTTTTGAGTTGCTATCCCATTTAGCAGGGTGGTAGTGCCAAACAACAAGATGGTGGGTATCCTCAATGTGAAGAGGGGATTTTGTCCCCACAAGGACTGTGCAGTGGTCACGCCTACCAATATTGTAATGGACAGATGCACCTGTGACAGGCAGATTGGTGAGGACAAGGTCAAATAGATATTTTCCTCTTGTTGGTTCCCTCACCACCTGCCGCAGACCCAGTCTAGCAGCTATGTCCTCTGGGACTCAGCCAACTTGGTCAGTAGTGGTGCTTCTAAGCCACTCTTGGTGATGGACATTGAAGTCCCCCACCCAGAGTACATTCTGTGCCCTTGCTACCCTTAGTGCTTCTTCCAATTGGTACTGGGATAGAAAGGAATTGAGGGAGCAGAATTCTTGAGGTGTGTTCAGGAGAACTTTTTTGGCCAGTATTTAGCGAGTCCAACAAGAGAGGGCACAGTTTTGGACTTCATTTTAGGAAATGAAGATGGGCGGGTGGAAGGAGTGGCAGTAGGAGAGCATTTTGGTGGTAGTGATCATAATTCAGTCAGTTTTAACATAATTATGGAAAAGGACAAAGTTGAACAGGAGTTAGAGTTCTCAACTGGGGCAAGACCAATTTAACTAAGCTGAGGAGTGATTTAGCAAAAGTGGACTGGAGACAGGTACTCTAAGGTAAATCAGTGTTAGAGCAGTGGGAGGCATTCAAAGGGAAGATTTAAGGGGTTCAGAGTAAACATGTTCCCAGAAAGAAAAAGGGTGGGACGGCCAAATCTGAACCTCCTGGATGTCAAGGGCTTACAGGGCAAGATAAGGCAGAAAAGGAAAGCATATGTCTGACACCAAGAAGTCAATTCTACAGAATAACAACACCAGGGAGGAAATAGTGGAAGGTCTGACTATCAGTGTGGTGCCAGAGGATTGGAAAACTGCTAACTTCGTACCGCTGTTTAAAAAGGGAGTAAGGGATAGACTGAATAATTACAGGCCAGTCAGTCTAACCTCAGTATTGGGCAAATTATTGGAATCCATTCTGAGAGATAGGATAAACAGTCACTTAGAAAGGCACAGGTTAATCAAGGATAGTCAGCATGGATTTGTTAAAGGAATATCTTGTCTGACTAACTTGACTGAATTTTTTGAGGAAGTAACAAGGTCTACATGGATTTTAGCAAGGCTTTTGTCAAGGTCCCACATGGCAGACTGGTTAAAAAAAATAAAAGCCTCCTGGGATCCAGGGAAATGTAGAAAGCTGGATACAAAATTGGCTCTGTCAGAATAAAAGGGGTAATTGTTGACAGGTGTTTTTGCGACTAGAAGGCTGTTTCCAGTGGCATTTCGCAGGGCTCAGTACTGGGTTCCCTGCTTTTTGTAGTATATATTAACGATTTGGATGTAAATGTAGGAGGCATGATCAAGTAGTTTGCAGATGCCACATAAATGGGCCGTGTGGTTGATAGTGAGGAGGATAGCTATAGACTGCAGGAAGATATCAATGGTCTGGTCAGGTGTGCAGAAAAGTGGCAAATGGAATTCAACCCAGAAAAGTGTGAAGTGATGCATTTGGGGACGTCAAACAAGGCAAAGGAATACATCGTTATTGGAAGAATACTAAGATGCAGAGGAAATGAGGGAGCATGAAGTGAATGTCCACATATCCCTGAAGATAGCAGGACAAGTCGATAAGGTGGTTAAGAAGGCATATGGTCCTTTTCTTTATTAGCCGAGATGTAGAATATAAGAGCAGGGAGGTTATGCGGGAACTGTATAAATCATTGGTTAGGCCACAACTTGAGTTTTTTAAAAATTCATTCATGGGATGTGGGCGTCGCTGGCCAGGCCAGCATTTATTGCCCATCCCTAATTGCCCTTGAGAAGGTGGTGGTGAGCTGCCTTCTTGAACCGCTGCAGTCCATTTGGAGTAGGTACACCCACAGTGCTGTTAGGAAGGGAGTTCCAGGACTTTGACCCAGCGACAGTGAAGGAACGGTGATATAGTTCCAAGTCAGGATGGTGTGTGACTTGGAGAGGAACTTGCAGGTGCTGGTGTTCCCATGCATTTACTGCCCTTGTCCTTCCAGTAGGTAGAGGTCACGGGTTTGGAAGGTGCTGTCTCAGGAACCTTGGTGCATTGAGGCAGTGCATCTTGTAGATGGTACACACTGCTGCCACTGTGCGTCAGTGGTGGAGGGAATGAGTGTTTGTAGATGGGGTGCCAATCAAGCGGGCTGCTTTGTCCTGGATGGTGTTGAGCTTCTTGAGTATTGTTGGAGCTGCACCCATCCAGGCAAGTGGAGAGTATTCCATCACACTCCTGACTTGTGCCTTGTAGATGGTGGACAGGCTTTGGGGAGTCAGGATGTGAGCTACTTGCCGCAGGATGCCTAGCCTCTGACCTGCTCTTGTAACCACGGTATTTATATAGCTACTCCAGTTCAGTTTCTGGTCAATGGTAGCTCCTAGGATGTTAATAATGGGGGATTCAGTGATGGTAATGCCATTGAATATCAAGGGGAGATGGTTAGATTCTCTCTTGTTAGAGATGGTCATTGCCTGGCACTTGTGTGGCGCAAATGTTACTTGCCACTTATCAGCCCAAGCCAGGATATTGTCCAGGTCTTGCTGCATTTCTACATGGACTGCTTCAGTATC
Organism: Heterodontus francisci; assembly: GCF_036365525.1. Lineage (NCBI taxonomy): Eukaryota > Metazoa > Chordata > Chondrichthyes > Heterodontiformes > Heterodontidae > Heterodontus > Heterodontus francisci. Next base: position 118,277,056 of record NC_090375.1, on the reverse strand, counting down.
TGAGGAGTCACGAATGGTCACGAGTACTGTGTGCAGTTCTGGTCACGTCATTACAGAAAGGATGTAATTGTACTAGACAGGCGACAGAGGAGATTTATGAGGATGTTACCAGGACTGGAAAAATGCAGCTATGAGGAAAGATTGGATAGGCTGGGGTTGTTCTCCTTGGAGGAGGCTGAGGGGAGATTTGATTGAGATGTGCAAAATTGTGAGGGGCCTGGAAACAGTGCATGGGAAGGGCGTATTTATCATAGCAGAGATATCAGTGACTAGGGGGGAATAGATTTAAAGAGATTGGTAGAAAGATCAGGGAGATGAGGACCCCTGAAGGTGGTGTGGGTCTGGAACTCATTGCCTGAAAGGGTAGTAGAAGCAGAAAGCCTCAACTCATTTAAAAGGTGTCTGGATAAGCACCTGAAGTGCCGTAACCTACAGGGCTACGGACCAAATGCTGGAAGGTGGGATTAGGCTGGGTGGCTCGTTTTTCTGCCGGCGCAGACACAATAGGCCAAGTGGCCTCTTTCTGTGCTGTAAAGTGTCTATGATTCTATGAGCTAACCAATCCCCAGAACACACTCCAGCCAACAACAGCTTGTACTTGTATGGTGTCCTTAATGTAATAAAATATACCAAGGTGCTTCACATGGGTGCTACAAAGCAAAATTTGACATCAAGCCACATAGGGAGATAATAGGGCACATGACCAAAAGCTTGGTCAAGGAGGTAGGTGTAAAGGAGAAAAGGGAGGTTTAGGGAGGGAATTCCAGAGCTTAAGACCTTGGCAGCTGAAGGCACAGCTGCTAATGGTGGAGCAATTAATATAAGGGATGCACAAGGGGAATTAGTGGAACGCAGATATCTTGGAGGGCTGGAGGAAATGACAGAGATAAGGAGGAGTGAGGACATGAAGGGATTTGAAAACAAGGTTGAGAATTTTCAAAATCAAGGCATTGCTTAACCAGGAGCCAATGGAGGTCAGAGAGCACAGGGGTGATGGGTGAATGGGACTTGGAGCGAGTAGGATCTGGCAGCAGAGATTTGAATTATCTCAAGTTGATGGAGAATAGAATGTGGGAGACCAGCCAGGGGTGAGTTGGAATAGTTAAATCTAGAGGTAACTAAGGCATAATTGAGGGTTTCAGCAGCAGATGAGCTGAGGCAGGGGCAGAGTTGGGCAATGTTGCAGAGATGGAAATAGGCAGTCTTAGTGATGGCACAGTTATGTGGTCATAAGCTTATCTCGCAATCAAATATGACACCAAGGTTGTGAACAGACTGGTTGAGCCTCAGTTGCCAGGTAGAGGAATGGAGTCGGTCGTTAGGGAACGGAGTTTGTAGTGGGGACCGAAAACAATGGCTTCGGTCTTCCCAAAAGTTAATTGGTGCAAAATTTCTGCTCATCCACTACTGGATTTCGGACAGTCAATTACATAATTTAGAGTTATGGAGGAATCAAGAGCGGTGGTGGTGAAAGAGAGACGGATATTGTTAACGTATATGTTATGACTTCAGTAAGGCGTTTGATAAGGTTCCCCATGGTAGGCTGATGGAGAAAGTGAAGGCGCATGGGGTCCAAGGTGTACTAGCTAGATGGATAAAGAACTGGCTGGGCAACAGGAGACAGAGAGTAGCAGTGGAAGGGAGTTTCTCAAAATGGAGACGTGTAACCAGTGGTGTTCCACAGGGATCCGTGCTGGGACCATTGTTGTTTGTGATATACATAAATGATTTGGAGGAAAGTATAGGTGGTCTGATTAGCAAGTTTGCAGACGACACTAAGATTGGTGGAGTAGCAGATAGTGAAGGGGACTGTCAGAGAATACAGCAGAATATAGATAGATTGGAGAGTTGGGCAGAGAAATGGCAGATGGAGTTCAATCAGGGCAAATGCGAGGTGATGCATTTTGGAAGATCCAATTCAAGAGTGAACTATACAGTAAATGGAAAAGTCCTGGGGAAAATTGATGTACAGAGAGATTTGGGTGTTCAGGTCCATTGTTCCCTGAAGGTGGCGCTAGCTATGAAGAGAGGTTGAGTAGATTAGGATTATTTTCATTAGAAAGACAGAGATTGAGGGGGGACCTGATTGAGGTGTACAAAATCATGAGAGGTATAGACAGGGTGGATAGCAAGAAGCTTTTTCCCAGAGTGGGGGATTCAAAACTAGGGGTCACGAGTTCAAAGTGAGAGGGGAAAAGTTTAGGGGGGATATGCGTGGAAAGTTCTTTATGCAGAGGGTGGTGGGTGCCTGGAACGCATTACCAGCGGAGGTGGTAGATGCGAACACGATAGCGTCTTTTAAGATGTATCTAGACAGATACATGAATGGGCAGGAAGCAAAGAGATACAGACCCTTAGAAAATAGGCGACATGTTTAGGTAGAGGATCTGGATCGGCGCAGGCTTGGAGGGCCGAAGGGCCTGTTCCTGTGCTGTAATTTTCTTTGTTCTTTGTTCTTTGTATGTGAAAACTGATGCTATGTTTTCAGATTATGTTACTGAGGGGGCAGCATGTAGATGAGAAATAGGAGAGGGCCAAGGATAGATCCTTGAGAGTCATGGTGCAGGAGCAGGCAGAGGTGCCATTGCAGGTGATTCTTTTACTACAATGTTATTTATTTGTTCTTGGGATGCGAGCATTGCTGGATAGACTAGCGTTATTGCTCATCCCTAATTGCCCTCGAGAAGGTGGTGGTGAGCTGCCTTCTTGAACCGCTGCAGTCCATGTGGAGTAGGTACATCCACAGTGCTGTTCGGGAGCTAATCAGGATGGTGTGCAGCTTGTGGGGGAACTTGCAGGTGGTGATGTTCCCATGCATCTGCTGTCCTTTTTTCCTCTAGGGGTAGAGATTGGAGCTTTAGAAGACGCTGTCAAAGGAGCCTTGATGAGTTGCTGCAGTGCATCTTGTAGGTGGTACATACTGCTGCTACTGTGCACTGGTGGTAAAGGGAGTGTCAATCGAGCAGGCTGCTTTGTCTTGGATACTTGGATATTGTTGAGCTTCTTGAGTGTTGTTGGAGCTGCACTCCTCCAGGCATGTACAGAATATTCCATCACACTCCTGACTTGTGCCATGTAGATGGTGGACAGGATTTGGGGAGTCAGAAGGTGAGTTACTCACTGCAGAATTCCCAGCCTCTGATCTGCTCTTGTAGCCACAGTATTTATATGGCTGATCCAGTTAAGTTTCTGGTCAATGGTCAACCCCAGGATATTGATGGTGGTGGATTCAGTGATGATAATGCTGTTGAACATCAAGGGGAGATGGTTATATTCTCTCTTGGAGATGGGCATTGCCTGGTACTTGTGTGACACTTGTCACTTATCAGCCCAAGCCTGAATGTTGTCCAGGTCTTGTTGCACGTTGGCAGGGACTGCTGCAGTATCTGAGGAGTTGCAAATGGTACTGAACATTATGCAATCATCAGTGAACATTCCTATTCCTAACTTTATGATGGAGGGAAGGTCATTGATGAAGCAGCTGAAGATTGTTGGGCCTAGGACACTACCCTGAAGAACTCCTGCAGTGATGTCCTGGGGCTGAGATGATTGGCCTCCAAAAACCACAACCATCTTCTTTTGTGCTGGTATGACTCCACCCAGATTAGATAGGTAAGGAGGGAACCAGACACGTGCAATCCCATCCTGCTGGACAACAGTGGAAAGACACACAGGACAGTCACATGGGGTACCACTTGATGACACAGCGATGTTGTCTAAATGTTTTTGTCCATTACTTGATTCTTCTAAGGGTTTGGCTGTTCTTTTATCTATTTATTTTCATCTCCCATGTATGCTCGTATGTTCTCTTAAGGGATGCTGACTGTTACCAGCTTTTTTTGTTTTTGTTTGAAGTTGCCTGTATGTGCAGTTTTTTGCATTTTATCCAAAAATATACCACAATTTTTCTTGTGTGGTAAGCAAGTTGCCTTTATCTAGACCCACTGTACTCTGGAGCAATAAAAAGCTTTGCCCTCATTTTAAATAATCTTGAAGCATCCTGGATACACACTGAGCAGCTGTTACTGTGGGTTGGAGTTTCAACCAAAAGTTATTACTAAGTGAATAATAAAGCATAAGGCAGAGTCATCATCTAACTAGGGGCCACCTAACTTAAATCCAGGTACTGTGGTTATCACTACCACACAAAGCTTGTTGCAGAAATCAAACAGTATAAATGTTACTTCTTAGCAACAGCTGGGTAGCAGCTGCCAGCACCACCTGACACTATAGCTATGTAACTAAATCAGATCTTTTAGATGTTGAAAATTCCACTAAATACACTGAATGAAAGTTGTCTTTGAAAGAATCCCACTCCTCCTTTAATAAAAATAGGAAATTACTGGTAGGTTTGACTTAAAAGGGTCTGCTTATTTAAATTAGTAGCTCCAAAACCCACAGTTTATTTGAAGCTTCACATTCAACACACCAAGATCACAAATGGATTATAAATCAGGCTTTGGTTTTGGCATTCATTTTTTACCACAGACATGTTCATTTACCCAGAGACGGGAAGAAAAAAGCTATTTCTGCAATAGCTTTACATTTGTACAACACGTTGGACATTTCATCGAAGGATTACTATTCTTTTGAGTGCTGTTTAAATGGTTAATCCTTGTTTTAAACAAGTCATCTGGTAAAGCTGGTATATAAAACAACTAGCTGACACCTGGAGCCTATTATTAACACGAACAGTTTGTTTCACTGGAGGGAAAAACCAACAGCTTGAAATTGTTTAATTGCCAAAACATTACACTGGAAACAAATAGTTATTTTTGTCTTATTTAGGCTTTTAAAAAAAAAAAAATGCACTAGGCTTTCTTTCGTACATTTGATATACTTCTTGATAATTTTAAGTGTAAAGGGAAGGAGGGGGAGGAATTTCTGGATTGTGTTCAGGCGAACTTCCTTGATCAGTATGTTCTCAGCCCAACTAGAAAGGAGGCATTGCTGGATCTGGTGCTGGGAAATGAGGTGGGCCAAGTGGCTGTGGGGGAACACTTGGGTAAGAGTGATCATCGTATCATAAGGTTTAGACTCGTACTGCAGAGAAGCAAGGAATGATACAAGGTAGAATGGCTAGATTGTAAAAGGGCTAATTTCAATGCGATGTGAAGGGATCTAGCTAGGACAAAATGAAACCAAAGATGGAGAGGAAAAACTGTAACGGAACAATGGGTTATCTTTAAGGAAGAGATGCTTCAGGTACAGGCTGGGTACATTCTAACAAGGACAAAAGGTAGGGAAAGCAAAAACAGGGCTCCTTGGATGATGAGGGAGAAAGAACATAGAAAAAATATAGCACAGGAGGCCATTCAGCCCATCGTGTCCAGGCTAGCCGAATAAGCTATCCACCCAAACTAATCGTATCTTCCTGCACCTGGTCCATAGCCCCGCAGATTACAGCACCTTAGGTGCATGTCCAGGTATCTTTTAAAAGAATTGAGGGTCTCTGCCTCCACCACCATTCCTGGCAGTGAATTCCATACACCCATCACCCTCTGGGTGAAAACGTTTCTCCTCATATCACCTTAAATCTGTGTCCCTTGGTAACTGACCTCCCCACCAGGGGAAACAGGTCCTTTCTGTCTACTCTATCTAGGCCCCTCATAATTTTGTACACCTCAATTAAGTCACCCATCAGCCTCCTCAATTTCAGGGAAAATCCCCAGCCTATCCAATCTTTCCTCATAGCTGCAACCTTCAAGCCCTGGCAACATTCTTGTAAATCTCCTCTGGACTCTCTCCAGAGCAATTATGTCCTTTCTGTAATGTGATGACCAGAACTGCATGCAGTACTCCAGCTGCAGCCTAACCAGTGCTCTATACAGTTCCAGCACCATATCCCTGCTTTTGTACTCCATACCTCGACCAATAAAGGAAAGCGATCCATATGCCTTCTTCACCACTCTATCTACCTATCCTGCCACCTTCAGGGACCTGTGGACATGCATTCCAAGGTCTCTCACGTCTTCTACCCCTCTCAATATCATCCCGTTTATTGTATATTCCCTCGCTTTATTTGCCCTCCCCAAAAGCATCACCTCACACTTCTCAGGATTGAATTCCATTTGCCACTTTTCCGCCCACTCAACCAAACCACTGATATCATTCTGGAGTCCACGACTCTCCTCCACACTATTAGATTATATAGATTATGATTAAGCAAAAAAAGAGGGTGTATGATGCATATCAAGTGAATTCTTCAAGTGAGAACCACGCCAAATACAATAAGTTGAGAGGGGAGGTGAAGAGGAAAATAAGACTGGCAAAGAGAGAATATGAGAATAGAATGGCTGTCAACATAAAATCTATTAGCATGTAAATAGTAAGTGGGTAGTAAGAGGTGGAGTGGGGCCTATTAAGGGCAAAGAGGGTAATACATGCTTAGAGGCACAGGGCAAGGCTAGAATTTTTTTTTTATTCATTCAGGGATGTGGGCGTCGCTGGCTAGGCCAGCATTTATTGCCCATCCCTAATTGCCCTTGAGAAGGTGGTGGTGAGCTGCCTTCTTGAACCGCTGCAGTCCATTTGGGGTAGGTATACCCACAGTGCTGTTAGGAAGGGAGTTCCAGGATTTTGATCCAGCGACAGTGAAGGAACGGCGATATAGTTCCAAGTCAGGATAGTGTGTGACTTGGAGGGGAACTTGCAGGTGGTGGTGTTCCCATGTATTTGCTGCCCTTGTCCTTCTATTTGGTAGAGGTCGCGGGTTTGGAAGGTGCTGTCTAAGGAGCCTTGGTGTATTGCTGCAGTGCATCTTGTAGATGGTACACACTGCTGCCACTGTGCGTCGGTGGTGGAGGGAATGAGTGTTTGTAGATGGGGTGCCAATCAAGCGGGCTGCTTTGTCCTGGATGGTGTTGAGCTTCTTGAGTGTTGTTGGAGCTGCACCCATCCAGGCAAGTGGAGAGCATTCCATCACACTCCTAACTTGTGCCTTGTAGATGGTGGACAGGCTTTGGGGAGTCAGGAGGTGAGTTACTCGCTTCAGGATTCCTAGCCTCTGACCTGCTCTTGTAGCCACGGTATATATATGGCTACTCCAGTTCAGTTTCTGGTCAATGGTAGCCCCTAGGAAGTTGATAGTGGGGGATTCAGCAATGGTAATGCCGTTGAATGTCAAGGGGAGATGGTTAGATTCTCCCTTGTTGGAGATGGTCATTGCCTGGCACTTGTGTGGCGTGAATGTTACTTGCCACTTATCAGCCGAAGCCTGGATATTGTCCAGGTCTTGCTGCATTTCTACACAGACTGCTTCAGTATCTGAGGAGTCACGAATGCTTAATGCGTACTTTGTATTGGTGTTTACTAAGGGAGAGGAATTTGACAAAATATCATTAGAAGTGGAAAGAGTATAGGCAATGGATAGGGTAAAGATTGAGTGGGGGAATGTACTAAAAAGGTTGGCTACGCTTAAGGTTGATGAAACTGGTCCAGATGACTTGCATCTCAGGTTGCTAATGGAAGTCGGGATGGAGATAGCGGAAGGACTTGCCATAATCTTCTAATCTTCCTTAGATACGGGGGAAGTGCCAGAAGATTGGAGAGTGGAAAATGTGACATCCTTATTCAAGAAAGGGTGTAAGGATAGTACTAGCAACTAAAGGCCAGTTTGTTTAACATCAGTGGTGGTTAAGGTTTTAGAAATAATAATTAGCGAAAAAAATGAACAGGCACTTGGAGATATTTGAGTTAATTAAGGACAGCCAGTATAGATTTGTAAAAAGGCAAATCATGCTTGACCAATCTAATTTAATTTTTTGGTGAAGTAAGAGAAGGTTGATGAAGAGAATGCCGTGGATGTTGTCTATGTGGATTTTAAGATAAAGTACCACATAAAAGGCTAGTTATCAAAATTGAGGCTCATGGAATTGGATGGTAGTGTCCAACTGGTTAAAAAAAATTGGCTTATGGACAGAAAACAGTGAGTTGAGGTAAATGCTTGTTTTTCAGACAGGAGGATGGTGGACAGTGGTGTTCCCCAAGGATCATTGCTAGGACCACTGTTTTTTTACTATATGTAAATGACTTGGATGTTGGAATACAGAGTAGAATTTCAAAATTTACTAATGTTACCAAACTTGGAGGTGCAGCAAAAAGTGAGGATGATACTAACCACCTACAACAGGATATAGATAGGCCAACAGAATGGGCAGACAAGTGGCAGATAGAATTTAATACAGACAAGTGTGAGGGTATGCATTTTGGCAGAAGGGATAGGGTGAGGCAATATAGACTTAATGACACAGTTCTAATGAGTGTGGAGGAAACGAGTAACCAGGAGGTGCATATGCATCGATCTTTGAAGGTTTCAGGACATATTGAGAGAGTGGTTAGTAAAGCATATGGGATCTTCGGCTTCATAGAGACATTGAGTACAAAAGCAGGGAAGTTATGCTGAACCTTTATAAAGCTCTGGTTAGGCAACAGCTTGAGTATTGCGTCCAGTTCTGGTCACCACAGTTTAGGAAGGATGTGAGGAGGCCTGAAAGGGTGCAGAGGAGATTTACCAGAATGGTTCCAGGGATGGGGGATTTTAGTTAAAAGGTTAGGTTGGAAAATCTAGGGTTGTTCTCTCTGGAGCAAAGGAGATTGAGGGGAGATTTGATACAGGTGTACAAGATTATGACAGATTTATATAAGTTAGACAATGAAAATCTTTTCCCATTAACTGATGGTACAAGGACTAGGGGACACAGATTGAAGGTTTTGGGTAAGAGGTGAAGGGGGAATGCGAGTAAGAAATTTTTTACACAGCGGGTGGTAATGACCTGGAACGCGCTGCCCATAAGAGTGGTGGAAGGAGTGCCAATCAATAATTTTAAAGGGAAGTTGGATGCCACTTGAAGGAAATAAACTGTCAGGGCTACAGGAATCAGGTGGGAGAATGAGACTGACTGGATTTCTCTGTGGAGAGCCAGCATGGAATCAATGGGCCGAATAGCCTCCTTACATGCTGTAAATGAATCTAAATCTATAATACCTAGAAATAAATATTGGGCAAATTTTTGACAAGTGTTCGACATGAAACTAGAAGGCCATGAATGTGACTTCCAAGCGGTCATGGAATTCATTTATCCCATTTGGGCAAGGTCTATAACTGTTGCTTGAGGCAGTAGGGATAGTGCTATGAGGAATCAGATTGAGAGGAAGAGAATCGAGTGGGCAATCAAAACATTTCAATGATTGCATGCATGCTGCAAGAACCTGACTCATTAAATTGTCATTAACTCTACATCTGAAAGCTGCCTTGATTGCTCAGTGAGTAAATGTACCCCATGGTGTGGTGTTCAGTTGAAACACCAAAATTCCCTGTGTTTTGTTCCTGGTTTGTGCAGATCTGATTAACCGATCTTAGTCAGGTTAGCAGTGGTGTTTTATGATTGGTTTCAGCGTCCACTTGCTAAATGGTGATAAAAATCAATCATTCTTAATTGTTCTCCATTGAGTCCTGCTGAAAAGTGGGCATGTACAGATATTGGACAGGGCAGCACTCTGTTTAAGAATACAATATAGAAATAGATAGAAAGCAGTTCCACAGGTCGGGCCCAGAGTTGAGTGAGATAAGATCACATGAAAGTATTGGCAAATACTTCAAACAGCCAAGTCAACAGTTAGTTCATTGTTATATATTATTCATACAGGGACTCAGGATGATGCAACGGGTTAATTGTCCTTTCAATTTTTGGTTCTGGATTTAAATTCAGTTCATAAAAGAGGGATAAAAGCTGCTCTTTTATTGATGCTGTTTTAATATGAATTCCATAAATAAGCCTGCAGCTGACATTTATGCTGCTAAATACACCTTACCTCGCACAGTAGCAGACACATCAAAGGCTGGGTCTACTCCTGGGATGGCTGCAGATGGCACACATCAGGTGTTCTGAAATCTAAATTAAAAATGATTCAATTTAAACAAATAGACAGGATTGTCTGTTTCCATCCTATCCAATTTCCCACTGGCAGGACACAGCATGGAATATGCCCACACAAATTTTACAGAAATGGTGGAGGAATGTGATGCATCTCATTTGCTGTCATTTTCCTAAATTACAACAGTGACTACACTGTGCTTCATTGGCAGAAAAGAAGTCCTAAAGTCATGAAAGGGATTAAATACATGCAAGTCTTTATCTCTTTACTTATTGGCACCAACAGCACTGGATTCCAAGGGATACCATCACGTAATTAGCATTCACCACATGCATCAGTTGTGGTTCAGTTGGTAGCACTCTTGCTTCTGAGTTAGAAGGTTGGGGGTTCAAGGCCCACAGCAGGACTTGAGGGAGTGCTGCACTGTTAGAGGTGCTGTCTTTCAGATGAGATGTTAAACTAAAACCTCATCTGCTCTTTAAGGTAAATATAAAAGATCCTATTGGATCAGGTGAGGAGTAGTCAAAAGGCTCCCCTCCTGTCCCTCTCCTTGTTTGACCACAACAGGGTTTATTTCCTTTAAACAGTGGATACGCTTACCAATTCAGTGAGTGTTTAACCATTTATGTGCTATCATAAAAGAACCAATCGGACAGATTTTCTTGAGTTTAAACAAGAAAGCGATTAGTTTATTGTACTTAAAACCAAAACCTGATCTAAGTAAAATAATAAACTATGCTCCAACTTACACACACACACACACACGAGAATCAGACACACACAAATAGGTTACAGAGTGGAGAAGAATAGCTTGGTTGGATGAGAGTCCGAATCAATAAAAAAAGAATATACAGTCTGTGGAGTCAGCTAATTCAGTTGTCCTCCGGATGAACTCATGGTCCTGAAGTTTCTGGCTGGTAGAGGTGGCCAACTGGTTCAGGGTTTTCTTGGAGACAGTGATGCAGATGGTTTTCTTTCCAGGGTCTCTGCAGCAATAATAGACTTGGATGTTTTGCAGCCCAGCAGGGAGGGTTCAGACTTGTCAGGTGGCCTGGAGAGGGGCCGGGGTGGATGAGAGCGAGAGAGCCAGACTCCCACTTGAGTCCTGCACTGGTCAAACTCGCATCCTTGTCTGCTGTAGAGATAAGAAACTGCAAGTTTTTACCCAGATGGAGGGTCTGTCACATGATGGTCCAGTGTATTCTCTCTTTTGCACTAATAAATCAAGTCTAAGAATTCCAACCTCTCTTGGATCCCATTGTTTCAGTGTTTGCCCTTTGAGGTATTCGTTTCCACCAGTGTTAATGTTCCAAGATGGCTTTGAATGTCTTTTTAATGAAGGCAGGACCAGGTAAAAACAGATTGTAAGAGCTTTTACAAGTACATAAAAAGGAAGAGAGTAGCTAAAGTAGAACTTGGTCCTTCAGAGGCAGAGACAGGAGAAATCATTATGGGGAATGAGGAAATGGCAGAGGCATTGAACAAATATTTTGTGGCTGTCTTCACAGTAGAAGACATAAGTTCCATTATAGAAATAGGCAGTAACCTGGGGGCTAAAAAGTGACGAAAGTAAGGATATTAATATCAGTCGAGGAAAAAGTATTGGAGAAACTTGAGGGACTAAAATCTGGGGTGGCACAGCAGTGCAGTGGTTAGCACCGCAGCTTCACAGCTCCAGCAACCCGGGTTCGGTTCTGGGTACTGCCTGTGTGGAGTTTGCAAGTTCTCCCTGTGTCTGCGTGGGTTTCCTCCGGGTGCTCCGGTTTCCTCCCACATGCCAAAAGACTTGCAGGTTGATAGGTTAATTGGCCATTATAAATTGCCCCTAGTATGGGTAGGTGGTAGGGAAATATAGGGACAGGTGGGGATGTGGTAGGAATATGGAATTAGTGCAGGATTAGTATAAATGGGTGGTTGATGGTTGGCACAGACTCGGTGGGCCGAAGGGCCTGTTTCAGTGCTGTATCTCTAAACTAAAGATAGCTGCAGAGATAGTGGATGGGCTGGCTATGATTTTCCAGAATTCCTTAGATTCAGGAATGGTCCCGTCAGATTGGAAGTTGGCAAATGTTACGCCGCTTTTTAAGAAAGGAGTTACAGAGAAAACAGGGAACTACAGGCCAGATAGCCTAACATCAGTCATTGGGAAGATGCTGTAAACTATTATTAAGGAAGACTTAACATTGTACTTGGGAAAGCATAGTATGATTAGAACAAGTCAGCATGGTTTTACTAAAGGGAGATCCTGTTTGACAAATTTATTAGAGTTTTTTGAGGGTATAACTAATAGGGTAGCTAAAGGGGAACCAGTAGATGTAGTATATCTGGATTTTCAAAAGGCATTTGATAAGGTGTCACATAAAAGATTAATAGGCAAGGTAAGGGCTCATGGTGTTGGGGGTAATATATTCGTATGGATTCTTTTGGGCCTCCTTATCTCGAGAGACAATGGATACGCGCCTGGAGGTGGTCAGTGGTTTGTGAAGCAGCGCCTGGAGTGGCTATAAAGGCCAATTCTGGAGTGACAGGCTCTTCCACAGGTGCTGCAGAGAAATTTGTTTGTTGGGGCTGTTGCACAGTTGGCTCTCCCCTTGCGCCTCTGTCTTTTTTCCTGCCAACTACTAAGTCTCTTCGACTCGCCACAATTTAGCCCTGTCTTTATGGCTGCCCGCCAGCTCTGGCGAATGCTGGCAACTGACTCCCACGACTTGTGATCAATGTCACACGATTTCATGTCGCGTTTGCAGACGTCTTTATAACGGAGACATGGACGGCCGGTGGGTCTGATACCAGTGGCGAGCTCGCTGTACAATGTGGCTTTGGGGATCCTGCCATCTTCCATGCGGCTCACATGGCCAAGCCATCTCAAGCGCCGCTGACTCAGTAGTGTGCATAAGCTGGGGGTGTTGGCCGCTTCAAGGACTTCTGTGTTGGAGATATAGTCCTGCCACCTGATGCCAAGTATTCTCCGAAGGCAGCGAAGATGGAATGAATTGAGACGTCGCTCTTGGCTGGCATACGTTGTCCAGGCCTCGCTGCCGTAGTGCAAGGTACTGAGGACACAGGCCTGATACACTCGGACTTTTGTGTTCCGTGTCAGTGCGCCATTTTCCCACACTCTCTTGGCCAGTCTGGACATAGCAGTGGAAGCCTTACCCATGCGCTTGTTGATTTCTGCATCTAGAGACAGGTTACTGGTGATAGTTGAGCCTAGGTAGGTGAACTCTTGAACCACTTCCAGAGCGTGGTCGCCAATATTGATGGATGGAGCATTTCTGACATCCTGCCCCATGATGTTCGTTTTCTTGAGGCTGATGGTTAGGCCAAATTCATTGCAGGCAGACGCAAACCTGTCGATGAGACTCTGCAGGCATTCTTCAGTGTGAGATGTTAAAGCAGCATCGTCAGCAAAGAGGAGTTCTCTGATGAGGACTTTCCGTACTTTGGACTTCGCTCTTAGACGGGCAAGGTTGAACAACCTGCCCCCTGATCTTGTGTGGAGGAAAATTCCTTCTTCAGAGGATTTGAACGCATGTGAAAGCAGCAGGGAGAAGAAAATCCCAAAAAGTGTGGGTGCGAGAACACAGCCCTGTTTCACACCACTCAGGATAGGAAAGGGCTCTGATGAGGAGCCACCATGTTGAATTGTGCCTTTCATATTGTCATGGAATGAGGTGATGATACTTAGTAGCTTTGGTGGACATCCGATCTTTTCTAGTAGTCTGAAGAGACCACGTCTGCTGACGAGGTCAAAGGCTTTGGTGAGATCAATGAAAGCAATGTAGAGGGGCATCTGTTGTTCACGGCATTTCTCCTGTATCTGACGAAGGGAGAACAGCATGTCAATAGTCGATCTCTCTGCACGAAAGCCACACTGTGCCTCAGGGTAGACGCGCTCGGCCAGCTTCTGGAGCCTGTTCAGAGCGACTCGAGCAAAGACTTTCCCCACTATGCTGAGCAGGGAGATTCCACGGTAGTTGTTGCAGTCACCGCGGTCACCTTTGTTTTTATAGAGGGTGATGATGTTGGCATCGCGCATGTCCTGGGGTACTGCTCCCTCGTCCCAGCACAGGCATAGCAGTTCATGTAGTGCTGAGAGTATAGCAGGCTTGGCACTCTTGATTATTTCAGGGGTAATGCTGTCCTTCCCAGGGGCTTTTCCGCTGGCTAGGGAATCAATGGCATCACTGAGTTCCGATTTGGTTGGCTGTATGTCCAGCTCATCCATGACTGGTAGAGGCTGGGCTGCATTGAGGGCAGTCTCAGTGACAGCATTCTCCCTGGAGTACAGTTCTAGGTAGTGCTCAACCCAGCGGTCCATCTGTTTGCGTTGGTCAGTGATTATGTCCCCCGATTTAGATTTGAGGGGGGTGATCTTCTTGATGGTTGGCCCAAGAGCTCTCTTCATGCCATCATACATTCCTCTGATGTTTCCGGTGTCTGAGGCCAGCTGAATATGACTGCATAGGTGTTGCCAGTAGTCGTTTGCGCAACGCCTAGCTGTTCTTTGTGCAGTACTTCTGGCTGCTTTAAGTGCTGCGGATGTTAAATCGCTGGGGGCTTTCTTGTAGTTCAAAAGTGCAATGCGCTTAGCGGCTATGACAGGTTCCAGCTCTTCATTATGAGATTGAAACCAGTCTGCATTTCTCTTCGCACTTTTGCCGTAGGTGGTCAAAGCTGACTCATAGATGGCGTCTCTGATGTGGGCCCACTTGGTCTCAGCATCCCCTGTGGGAGTGTTTTGAAGGGCTGTTACAAGTGAATTTAGAAATTTTTGTAACAGCTGTGGGTGAGAAATTCTGCTCGTGTTGATGCGCGGATGGCCCTTCTGCTTGGAATGATGCAACTTCTTTGGTCTGAGTCTAACCTTGCTGCACACCAGGGAGTGGTCGGTGTCGCAGTCCGCACTGTGGAAGCTGCGTGTGATTTGAACACTGTTTAAGGCGGCTCGCCTTGTGACAATGAGGTCTAGCTGGTGCCAACGACGTGATCTTGGGTGCCTCCATGAAACCTGGTGACAGGGTTTAGTGTGAAAGAACGAGTTGGTGATGCAGAGGTTATGATAGGTACACAACTCAAGCAGTCTCTGCCCGTTCTCATTCATCCTTCCAACGCCATAGCGCCCAAGGCAGGAGGGCCATGAGTCATGGTCGGCCCCAACCCTGGCATTAAAGTCCCCCAGCAGGAATAGGTGTTCGGTGTTGGGGATGCTGCTAATGATGTTATGGAGTTGTTCATAGAACTGGTCTTTAGCTTCAGGTGCGGAGCAGAGTGTTGGAGCATGGATGCTGAGTAGGTGTACTGGACCAGAGGTGGTGAGCAGTCGGATGGACAGTATGCGTTCCGAGCCATTTGAGGGAGGCTCTATCATGCTGAGCAAGGAGTTTCTGATGGCGAAGCGATTGGTTAACAGGCAGGAAGCAGAGAGTGAGCATAAATGTGGCATTCTCAAGTTGACAGGCAGTGGGGTGTCGCAAGGATCAGTGCTGGGGCCTCAGCTGTTTACACTCTATATTAATGACTTGGATGAAAAGACAGAGTAATGTATCTAAGTTTGCTGATGATACAAAGCTCGGTGGAAAGGTAAGCTGTGGGGAGGATGTAGAGAGGCTGCAAAGAGATAGACAGGTTAAGTGAGTGGGCAACAAGATGGCAAATGGAATATAATGTAGGGAAGTGTGAAGTTGTTCACTTTGGTCATAAAAATAGAAAAACAGAATATTTTTGAAAATGTGTGAAACTGGTAAGTGTTGATGTTCAGAGAGACTTGGAGGTACTCGTACAAGGAATTCACAAAGTTAATATGCAGGTGCAGCAGGCTATTAGGAAGGCAAATGGCCTTTATTGCAAGGGGATTGGAGTACAGGAATAAAGAAGTCGTACTAAAACTGTACAGGGCTTTGGTGAGAACGCACCTGGAATACTGTGTGCAGTTTTGGTCTCCACATTTAAGAAAGGATATACTTGCACTGGAGGTGGTGCTGCGAACATTTACTAAATTGGTCCCTGGGATGAGGGGGTTGTCCTGTGATGAGAGGCTGAGTAAATTGGGCCTATATTCTCTGGAGTTTAGATGAATGACAGGTGATCTAATTGAGACATTAGATTTAGATTAGATTAGAGATACAGCACTGAAACAGGCCCTTCGGCCCACCGAGTCTGTGCCGAACATCAACCACCCATTTATACTAATCCTACACTAATCCCATATTCCTACCAAACATCCCCACCTGTCCCTATATTTCCCTACCACCTACCTATACTAGTGACAATTTATAATGGCCAATTTACCTATCAACCTGCAAGTCTTTTTGGCTTGTGGGAGGAAACCGGAGCACCCGGAGAAAACCCACGCAGACACAGGGAGAACTTGCAAACTCCACACAGGCAGTACCCGGAATCGAACCCGGGTCCCTGGAACTGTGAGGCTGCGGTGCTAACCACTGCGCCACTGTGCCGCCCGGCAGATTCAAGATTCTGATGGGGCTTGATATGGTAGAATCTGAGAGATTGTTCCCACTGGTCGGGGAATCTAGAACACGGGGACACAGTCTCAGGATAAGGGGCCAATCATTCAGGACTGAGATGAGGAGAAATTACTACACTCAAAGGATTGTGAATCTTTGGAATTCTCCACCCCAGAGGGTTGTGGATGCTCCATCATTGAATACATTTAAGGCTGGGATAGATAGATTTTTGGTCTCGCAGGGAATCAGAAGATATGGGGAGCAGGCAGGAAAGTGGAATTGAAGCCCAAGATCAGCCATGATTGTATTGATAGGCTGAGCAGGCTCGATGGACCATATGGTCTACTTCTGCTCCTATTTCTTGTGTTCTTGTAATCTATTCAAAATTCTCACCATTGTTTTGGATGGAGATTAACCAGACATTCATCTCCATACCAATACCTTAGAATGTAAGGTATTTAGATGCAAATTGTGGTGGCTATTTTAGCTGCTAGCAGTGATCCTTTTATCAGTTTTTTTTGTCTCCTGCTTTCTTTTTAAAGTTTACTTCAGGTTTCCAACTGAAGGATTTTTAAAAAATCATCATTCGGCATAGCACATGTTCATGACAGATCCTATGATACTATTTCACAGAAGTTATCCCTGGTGTCCTGGCCAATATTTGTCCTTCAATCAACATCACAAAACAGATTATCTGGTCATTATCACATTGCTGTTTGTGGGAGCTTACTGTGCACAAATTGGCTGTTGTGTTTCCAATAGTGCCACAGTGACTACATTTCAAAAGTATTTCATTGGCTGTAAAATTCTTTGAGACATCATGAGGTTGTGAAAGGTGCTATATAATGCAAGTCTTTCCTTCTTTTTAACATAGTTTTAGCACACTGGAGAGGATATAAATTTTACAAAGTGTATTCCAGAGGACTGTCATTAATCACAGGGTGATTGATTGCACTCCCCATTCCTTCGGTCTATGAAATCTTTCAACAATTTAGCTGTTCTCTTAAGCTACCCTGGAGGCAGCTGGTCCCACTCCAATGCTGCAGGCACTCGAGACCTGCAGCAGCCATTTTACTCTCCAGCTATCCCACCCCATGCTTGATCTCATCTGAAATCCTGCCATAATTATGTTAATTAAGTTGACCCCACGGTCAGCGAAGGAGTGATTGATTAGCCAAAAGTTTAGTTATATTGCGTTTCCAATGGATTGCTGCTTAAGTAGAAAATCTCGCACAAAGTCTGCTGTCTGCTGGCTATAAAGGCCCTACATGAAATGAGTTTGGGCTATCTCAACCCAAGTGCTAGTTGGTACAAAGCTCACAAACCTACTCATAACAAAGGAAGGACTAAATTGGTCATCTGTGCCAGAAACACCACAAAGATGGCTGGTGGTTATATGCAGTTGCAGTTGAGGGGATTTTATGTAGGCGACGGGAGTCTCAGCCAGCAGCTGAAGAGCTGACGAGAGCCCCGCATCACCTCTTTGGCACATAATGTGGCAGGCCTTCCCACAACCAGGCACTTAAATGGACAGCGATGGTCTTTCCCGGAGGCGGTGGCTGCTACTGGTAATTCACCCACCCAAGGCCTAGGATTGTCGAGGGACCCAGGCCACAGGTGAGTCAGGGCGGGAAGGGTTTCGCGGGGTGTGGGTCATGGAGGAGGGGGTTGTAGGGGGGTTGGTAGCAAGGGCAGGGGGTGGCTCTCAGCGGGCCCCCCCCCTTCCTGATACCAGGTCCCTCGATCAGGCACTAAGTGCCTTTGAATGAGGGACCACACCCCCTCCACCCCGGGAGCAGGTAGGAACCCGCAAAGGTTTTCTTGTCATGCTCCCCATGTAGTGACAGGCTCACCCGCTCCCGGGCTAATACCTGTGGAGGGAGGATGAGGCCCTTAATTGGGCATTAATTGCCCACTTATGGATCTCAATTGGCGGTGGGGCGGGAAAGCCATCCACAGGCCGTCCTGCCATGAACTTAGTTGGGGTGGAGGTGAAAAGGGTGTAGGGTACCCAACCGCCACCATCCCACCTGATTAAATTCTCTCCACGCCTCCAAACTTGCCAGGGGGGAGAGCACAAAATCCCCCCCCACAGTATGTTGGCTACAACATTGAATAACCAAGTATGAAAGCACCCCATTGATAGTCATTTTAATTAATATGAAATCAGCAAAATTAAAAAAAATTATGAACTTCAAACTGTTTGGCCATGATATTTATTGACAGGCACGTTCCGAGTGGTGGGTGCTGGTTTGGTGAAGGAGATGTGGACGGGAAATCCAGAAGTACAGTGTCATGCAGACCGCCACTTGCCAGGAATGAGGCATATTAATTTTGTCCTATGAACCTTGATTTTAAACTGGTGCTGGAGTGAAGAAATTATTTGTTTGAAGATCACCAGACACTGGGCTGGAAGGCTATTTGCATATTAAGAGATGCTGCTTATGGAGACAAAGGACTATTCCCTGCTCCAATTCACCCAAATGGATTTTGTTCACCAGACATTGAAGGTGTGAGGAAGCCATTCCAGAGACTGCTGAGGTCCAATCCACAAACCTCACAGGAGAGACTGTTCCAAATAAGGAGCTAGTCACATGACTAACCTGCTGGGCAACCTGGGGTTTTTTGAATTGTGCCACAGAGAAAGAATCAGAAGGCTGTTTAAAACTGAAGCTGGAACAAGGAAACAGCTCTCTCTCTCTTGCTTTCTCCCAAGCCACCAGACCCACGGAAGACATGTAAACCTCAAGAGAGAAAAAACTCCTACATCGGAAAAGGTTGAAGCGTGAGCTGGGCCCCAACGAATTGCAAGACTTACCGGCAACCAAAGACTCCACAATGAACTCAAAGGACTGTAATACCAGATGTTGCCTCAAACTTTTCCCCTTTATTCCTTCTACTTTTTCTGTCTCTATCTGCGTATTCTGAGATCTGAGATTCTTGATGAGCAAGGGGGTGAAAGGTTATTCGGGGTAGGTGGAAATGTGGAGTAATCAGTTTAGCCATGAACTTATTGAATGGTGGAGCAGGCTCGAGGGGCCGAGTGGCCTACTCCTGCTCCTAATTCGTATTTTCGTATGTATCTGTGTGTATATCACGTACATGTGCTAGCGTGGTTGTGCCAAATTCGTAGTTGTTAACTGGTTCAGAGTTTAAGATTAATAAACTTCTCCCTTTCTTGTTTAAATCTCAGGAAACCTATTTGATTTCTTTCCCTTACAATTGGAGCAGTCAACAAGGATTCACTGAAAGGGAAGCTAAAAACATGGTGTTTCTAAAATTAAACCCTGTTATGGTTAGACCAGGCAAAGGCTGAGAGGGAACCCTAGACCCCTTCTCACCTGGTCGTTACAATGAGTTTTCCGGATGTCCTGCAGATATTATCTACAGGATGTTTTTCAAAATTTTTCTGTCAGTTTTCTGCCTGATAGCCAGCCAGCCTGACTGATAGGGCTGTCAGCTGCAGAAGCCTGCAGTGCAAGGCCGCAGCTGAGGAGCAGATAGCAGGAAGTGAGGCAGGGAGAGAATGTGACTGGGGGGGGCGGGGGCTGTGTAGGGGCCTTGTGGAAGTGGAAGGGGGAGAGAGGAGAGATCACAGGGACTGGGGTGGGGGGGGGGAGGTGGTGGTGCCAGGAAAGCATGATCAGGGGCTGATGGGGGTCAGGTTGAGAGATGCTGATGGGGAAGAGATCGTGTGGAGCTGGAAGCAGGTAATCTTGGTGGGCTGGGGCAGGGGTGGGGGGGAACACTCCTGCTCCTCCTCAGCCACATGCAGTGCTGTAAAGGCTGTAGTAAGTCTGGCTGGCCCTTCTCACCTTCCTTTACCTGCTGGGTTTCCCGAGGCATGGGAAACCTGGCCGAAATGGGTTAAAAATAAAAGGTTTGTTAAAGTGGAGGACATCGTCTCCTTAAAAACTGTTAACGATCAACCTGCCTCCTGAAAACAGAGTGGTCGCACCCCCACCACCCAACCCGACCGGTCTCCATCAAAATTAGAAGTGGGTAGGTTCAAGACAAATTGGGGTCAGGTTTAAAATTCTTAAAATTTTAACTTCTGACTTGACCCAAACCTACCTGTTTAAGATGGCCCCCTTTGAAAATCTTCTCGCTTTGCAGCTGTATAGTTAAAAGGAAACGCTATTAAACTACTACTTCTGCCCAATACTTATTTACTATTAGAAAGAATTGGACTCCACTTCAAGGCATATCTTCATTT
The DNA here is from genome assembly GCF_036365525.1 of Heterodontus francisci. Lineage (NCBI taxonomy): Eukaryota > Metazoa > Chordata > Chondrichthyes > Heterodontiformes > Heterodontidae > Heterodontus > Heterodontus francisci. Next base: position 118,256,497 of record NC_090375.1, on the reverse strand, counting down.
GATCACAGGATCACTTTAACAAATGATTGCTAAAAAGCACCAAGGGCAAGGACTCTTCAAAACCAGTAAAAATAAAACAAGAATTTACTTCCTGTGCTTTCTTGAGCTTAAATCATATTGTTACTTGTCAATTTCACACATGTCATCTGCACACATTCAAAGCTGGTGACCCGCATTTCCCCGTCATTGTAATAGCTGTCCCTCTTTCCTTCTCCAACTGCTCCAAATACTGTGACCTTTGCTGTCCTGTTTTGTCAAAACCCAAATGCAGCCCATAGAAAACTAATGTAGCAGAGAAAATGGCTGTGTGTAGTTGTGTTACCCAATGGGCTATTATCTTACTCACTGTGTTTGTAACACATCGCATGGCAGGGCACATCTAAATGCACACCACAGCAACTACATCTCTGGGCAAGCTTCACTTTAATACCTTTTCTCACTGTAAAAAGATATACATTCACTTCAAGACATATTAGTTGTCTTACCATGGTTATCCTTTTACAGTATTTAAGGACGCATTGTGTAAGACACTGGATGCATTTTCCTGTTTTCTTTCCATTGTCTGTTTCCATTCAGGACCATTCAGGACCAAAAGCCACACAGAAGTTTTTCACTCCAGCCACCCGAAAGCTATTCTCAGCTTAGCTCTTTCTAAATCTCTTCTTAATAAAGGACAATGATTTTGCCCAAGACCAACCTTGAAACAAATTTGTTTCCTGGCTGAGGAAACATTTTATTTTCTCATTTCAAGTTCTGTATGTCCCCTGCTGCTTGCATTCTTTTCTACCAAGTACATTAAGCCCCAAGAGGCAACCTATTACAACAACTAAACCTTTATTTTTCCTTCTCGCACCTCGAGGGATTCCCATGCTGATGTCTTTATGAACTCAAAAGAAACAGTTTTGCATGTTTCAGAATACACTTACTCAGTCATGAAGTTAGCTCACATAGAGTGAAACAGCTGGTATTTTAACAGCCAAATCTTTCTGAACACATGGACATAATATAAACAAGTGACGTCCTGTTTCATCTGCACTCAAACATCCACAAAGGCAAGAAAGAAAAGCACAATAGTAGGGCACAAACTTTTAAATTAAAAAGTATTAACAATGTCTACTGCAGAGAGATTAGTGGTTTATTGCTAAAAATACCATTTGTATGATCTTTAAATACTTACTGTAAATCTAACAGATTACTTATGGCATTGTTTATGGGTAGTCTTGTGTCTGCATGTTTGGCTGCTAATCTGGTCTCTGTCTTTAAGGCCATTAAATAGGCAACTCTAGGTCACTGGAGCTACTTAGGAATTGCTGAGGTGAATCAGGGGACATTTGAATTGCTGGTAAATTTCAGGCTCCAGGTCAATGATTGACTTTCTGCCTTTTGAGTGGTAAGATTATTCATCTTCTGTAACAATTTGTTACATTTTGGAGAGTGGTGCCTACTCTGACATCTGAAGAAAGCAGATTTCCTGTGGGATTGTTCATTGTGTTTCAGAAGTTCACTATTTTACAAGGACAGGAGCATTATATCATATATTATTATAGTGGATTGGTCTCCCTTTGAGGATATAAATAGGCTGACGGTGCAATGGACAGCTCATTGTACAGAACGATATAAGCTGGAAATACTATGTCTTTTACAGGAGTGCACAGATTATACACAAGGATTATAAAAACCATAATGCACCAGCGTTCCTGATGGCCAATATCCATTTGTGCAGATTGCTTCAAACGAGACCTTGTTACTGGGTGTCCCTCTTCTCAACATATGGCCACTCTTCATTGCAAGACCTCTCACTGGCCTGACATCTCTAAGGGTAGCCTGTAACAGGTGCTGGCATGGACAACACGCATGTTACTTTGATGCTTTCCAAACATGCCATGCAAACACATCTGAATATTTTAAGTAGCTGACCTTGCAATATAAAGAGAGACCAAGGCATTGTTGTTAAGTAAACAAAGCAAAAAGTCAATCAAGATTTAATTCTTTAGTGAGGTGAGATCAGTTAGGGTTTTATTGCTGTTCAGGCTGCAAGTTCAAACACAATTACATTTCTGACTTTCTCTTTTTCTACAAGAAATTGCCAAGATTAATTTTTAAGCCATTAGTTACAAACACTCAATATTCATATTTTATATTAATACAAGAATTTTATTGTACATTTCAAATGTTTTTTTGCATAAGCAAAGGTGTTGGAATAAATTTGCGTATAAGATAATTAACCTCAAGAAAACTCTAAAACGTATTTGCCTATCATTAAGTGTGACATAAAATGTGTGATATGGTGTATAGGAAATGCGCACAAAAATTGTCCATTTTCTTATTACTAGCAAATCTCCCATGTCATTTCTCTAAGAATATCAGAGGATGTGTTGTTTAATACCGCATACTGGATTATTCTACAGCTAAACTGTAGGTGTGTGACTCTTTATGGTTACAAAGTTTAACTGATAAGTAAACACAGGCTGAATTCATTCAAAGGTTGATTGACATTCAGACGAGAGAGCGTAATCCTGACTTCGTTAATTACGGACCCGCAGATATGATGACTGTGATATTGTGTGTTCTTGTACAATGCAAATTACTGCCTTTATGCTTTTCTGAAGTGTTACAGAAATTTACATTAAACACTGACATCTGACATGTGAAGACAATTTATCTGCATGTGTAAAGTTTTATAGTATTATAGATAAATATACAGGAAGTAACTTGAAAATTGTGAAGGTCAAGATTCACACGCATGCAACTGATTTAACCAATCTGCCTTCTGAGCAAGTAAGGCTCTGTGTAATAAAAGCAAAACACTGCAGATGCTAGAAATCTGAAATAAAAACAAGAAACGCTGGACATACTCAGCAGGTCTGGCAGCATCTGTGGAGACATTTCTTGTTTTTATTTAAGTCAGGCTCTGTGTTGGAGTCCTTCTTCCTTTTGGCCTCCTTGTCTCGAGAGACAATGGGTAAACGCCTAGAGGTGGTCAGTGGTTTGTGGAGAAGCGCCTGGAGTGGCTATAAAGGCCAATTCTAGAGTGACAAACTCTTCCACAGGCGCTGCAGGTAAAGTTGGTTGTCGGGGCTGTTACACAGTTGGCTCTCTCCTTACACTGCTGTCTCTTTTCCTGCCAACTGCTGAATCTCTTCGACTCGCCTCTCTTCAGCCCTGCCTTTATAGCTGTCCGCCAGCTCTGGCGATCGCTGGCAACTGACTCCCATGACTTGTAGTCAATGTCGCAAGACTTCATGTTGTGTTTGCAATCATCTTTAAAGCGGACACATGGATGGCCGGTGGGTCTGATACCAGTGACGAGCTCGTTGTACAATACGTCCCTGGGGATCCTGCCATCTTTCCATGCAGCTCACATGGCCAAGCCATCTCAAGCACCACTGGCTCAGTAGGGCATACATACTGGGGATGTTGGCCGACTCGAGGACTTCTGCGTTGCAGATACTGTCCTGCCACCTGATGCCAAGGATTCTCCGGAGACAGCGAAGGTTGAATGAATTGAGACGTCGCTCTTGGCTGACATACGTTGTCCAGGCCTCGCTGCTGTAGAGCAAGGTACTGAGGACACAGATTTGAAACACTCGGACTTTTGTGTTCCGTGTCAGTGCGCCATTTTCCCACACCCTCTCGGCCAATCTGGACATAGCAGTGGACGCCTTTCCCATGCGCTTGTTGATTTCTGCATCGAGAGACAGGTTGCTGGTAATGGTTGAGCCTAGGTAGGTGAACTCTTGAACCACTTCCAGAGTGTGGTTGCCGATATTGATGGATGGAGCATTTCTGACGTCCTGTCCCATGATGTTCGTTTTCTTGAAACTGATGGTTAGGCCAAATTTGTTGCAGACAGCCGCAAGCCTGTTGATGAGTCTCTGCAGACACTCTTCTGTGTGAGATGTTAATGCAGCATTGTCAGCGAAGAGGAGTTCCCTGAGGAGGATTTTCTGTACTTTGGTCTTCGCTCTAAGACGGGCAAGGTTGAACAACCTGCCATCTGATCTTGTGTGGAGGAAAATTCCTTCTTCTGAAGACTTAAATGCATGAGAGAGCAGCAGGGAGAAGAAGATCCCAAACAGTGTAGGTGCGAGAACACAGCCCTGTTTCACACCACTCAGGATAAAAAAGGAGTGCTAAATCATAAAATTTAACCCACAGATAAATACTCACAAAACTAAACTAGGTATTTTCTGTTATAAAGTATAAAACTAATGTGGCATTTGTAATAAAATGAAATTAAATGGCACTTTTCAATACTCTATGATGTCTGCAATGCTGAACAGTATGTTAAAAATGCTAACTTGTATTTTTTTCCTCCAACTTTATCTGCTCTTTTCCAGAAAGGAGTGACTCTTGCTTGCTGCCCTCCAGTAATATGAGGGGGCCATTGCAGTCAAGCTCAATCCTGACTCAATATACACACAGGAGGCTCAACAGAAACCAGGAGTTAAAATCCAAGTTGAATTTCCCCTCCCTGACTCCGGGAGCGATTGTAACTGGAAAATGATGCACAACATTCCACAAGATTGGCCGCCAATATGACACAATTACCGGTGGGAGTCATGGTAAATATTTAAAGAATGAATGCATCTCAAGGGAGGCTGCATTCACAAAGTGAAGTTGCTGCGAAAGATTTATGATGACATAAAGGCCTGCTACCCGACCCGAACCTGATGGGACCCGACGACATGTGTCGGGTTCGGGTCACTCTGCTGGGTCTGGCTTTCGGGCTCGGGTCGGGTCAGGCTGGGTCCGGGGTCGGACACACAAAGTAAGTATTGCATTTTGCTCTGCTGGTAAGTGTTAAAAGTTGAAGAGCCTACCTGAGCTGGGAGTCCAGGACGTTGAGGAGGGAAACTCAGAGGCTGTGCAGTGAGCGTCTCTATGATGTTATCATGCTCATGCTGCAGCTTCCTGCAGATTCGGAATCGGAAGGTAGGTAAAGGGAACATTCCGGTCGTCGGGTCAGGGTCGGGTCGGGCGCGGGGAAAAAATGGACGGACTCGGGCCGGGTCGGGCTCTGGTCCAATGTGGTTCTGTCAGGTTCGGATCGGGTTTTTTCCCCTGACCTGAGCAGGCCTTTATGATGACTGGCAAGAGAGGGGAGTTGTCCCCCAGGTTCTCTGGTACCTCAGTGGAGGAGGCGCAGTCAGCCTTCAAGGCAGAAGGGATGTCCGATTCCCCAGAAGTAGGTTGAAGAAGCCCAACACTCTCTCCAAGAAAACATAGCTGGAAGTGAACAGCAGAATCATCAGCCAGAGGAAATGCATCCAGTGCTGGAAATGATTCAAAGACATCATTCAGTCAGGAAGTGAGTGCCTCCTTGACCCATCTCTTACAGTGTATCCGTTTATAGATCCTCTTTTCCCTCACCATTGATCACAAGAACATGCTCTACTATGTCTCCTCCTTGCTCCTAACACACACTCACTTGCAGCTTCCTCGTTTCACTGTTGTCACTCATGCTATCCTCTTCTCATCTGCTCTTAATTGCTCAACCTGCAGTTCTTCTCATCACTCCCTAATTCATACGCAAAACACTCATGACATCCCCATTCTCATGCCATCTTCCTTCTATTCCTTCTCATCTTATGCACTATATCCAGAAGTATCACACATCTTCAAGAACCACTTATAACACCCTCCTTTACAGGAGAACAGAGTGCACAATAATAGGGAGAGGGACAAGATTGGTGGAGGATCATGCCAGTTTGTGACCCTTACCCAGGCAAAGAAAGAGGCACTGCGATTAGTGAGCAACACTGCCAGCTTTGGAGATAGCAAGATTGGTGTCTCTGCTGAACAGAGTGACTTGTACCTCACTTGTACCCCTTCATTTACCACAAGCAAGTGCACTGTCAACCAACTTCAAGACCTCAATCAGCATGCTTAAGTCATTCATGAGCTGCTATTCAGCTTGCCATCCTAACTCTTCTCCCTTTCTTCTTACCTCTAAATCCTTCTCACCAAAGGATAACTACTACTTCTTACAACAGAAGACACCTCAAAGGAAGGCATCCCTCTTGAAGATCCATCATCATGCACTACATCCCTCCTGCTGTGTTATTGGCTCTTAACACAAATGTACCATTATAAATTGCCACTAGTATAGGTAGGTGGTAGGGAAATATAGGGACAGGTGGGGATGTGGTAGGAATATGGAATTAGTGTAGGATTAGTATAAATGGGTGGTTGATGGTCGGCACAGACTCGGTGGGCCGAAGGGCCTGTTTCAGTGCTGTATCTCTAAATCTAAATCTAAAATCTATAACAATGTTTGGTAAACTAAATGAAGAGTTCTTTAATGAAGAAATGCAGGATTCTAGGGGCGCTTTTCAATAAACATGCTACCTGCTAACTAACACTGGTCCAACAACTGTATCACATGTTAACTTGCATCACTTCCTGTGATGATGCGTACTAAACTATTTACATATTCAGTAGTATGTTAATCAGTATTAAAGCAATTTTAAAAAATCACAACACCTCCCAGGTACCAGAGCACAGATTGGTACTCCATTTGGGGATGATAGCAAGGTAGGTCACTCAGCAGAAGTGAGCAGGAGCAGACAGTGGTGGCAGGGACAGCCCAGGAAATGATCAGCCAGGGAGTGGGGGAGGGGTGGTGGTGGTGGTGGTGGCGCTATCTTTTCCCAGCTCTGCTGGCAGGACAAAGATGTGGATCTCCAGCCCACCCGTGATAAAGCAAATGCTTGCGGCAAACCAGCAAATGTATTAAGTATTGGCAGACCTGCAAAACACTTTGAGTACTCTGGCAGGAAGGTTGAAGGAACAGAGGAGCTCAACTCCAAAATGTGTGTCGTGCTCTCACAGAGCATTTGTACTCTGGAATTTACCCTGGACTGTGTGGCTAATTCAGTGACATTGCAGCTGAACCCTCTCAAGCAGCAGTCTGTGCCTCTAATCCTTTGGAGCTTTGATGCAAGCTCAGATGGCTGCCATACAGGAGAGTTAGCTCAACATCTGTCTTAGAGAAAATGTTAGCTATTATTAAAGACGTTTTAGCAGGGCATTTAGAAAAATTCAAGGTAATCAGGCAGAGTCAACATGGTTTTGTGAAAGGGAAATCATGTTTAACCAATTTATTGGAGTTTTTTGAGGGAGTTACATGTGCTGTGGATAAGGGGGAGCTGGTGGATGGATTGTAAAGGTCTGTTACCCGACCCAAACCCGACGGAAACCTACGACATGTGTCGGGTTCGGGTGGGTTGGGCCGCTCTTCCGGGTCCGGCCTTTGGGCTCGGGTCAGGTCAGACCGGGTCCGGGTCGGACACACAGCAAGGTAAGTGTTAAAAGTTTAAAAACTTACCTGAGCTGTGAGTCCGGGACATCAAGCAGGGAAACTGAGTCTGCGCAGTGAGCGTCTGTATGACATCATCACGTTCATGCTGCAGCTTCCTGACGATTGGGAGTCGGAAGGTAAGTAAAAGGAACATTCCGGTGGTCGGATCGGGCTCGGGTCAGGTCGGGCATGGGGTGAAAATGGAGGGACTCTGGCAGAGTCCGGCTCGGGTCCCATGTGGTTCCGTCAGGCTCATGTAAGATTTTTTTTTTGTGACTTGAGCAGGCCTTTACGATAATGTATTGTACTTAGATTTCCAGAAGGCATTTGATAAGGTGCCACATCAAAGGTTATTGCAGAAAATAATAGCTCATAGTGTAGGAGGTAACATATTGACATGGATAGAAGATTGGCTAGCTAACAGGAAACAGAGTAGGCATAAATGGGTCATTTTCTGGTTGGCAAGATGTAACGAGTGGTGTGCCACAGGGATCTGTGCTGGGGCCTCTACTTTTTACAATTTATATAAATGACTTAGATGAAGGGACCGAAGGTATGGTTGCTAAATTTGCTGATGACACAAAGATAGGTAGGAAAGTAACTTGTGAAGAGGACATAAGGGGGCTACAAAGGGATATAGATAGCTTAAGAGAGTGGGCAAAGACCTGGCAAATGGGAATGTGGGAAATTGTCCACTTTGGCCGGAAGAATAAAAAAGAAGCATATTATCTAAATGGTGAGAGATTGCAGAGCTCTGAGATGCAGAGGGAACTTTGTGTCCTAGTGCATTGAAACATAGAAAATAGGAGCAGGAGCAGGCCATTTGGCCCTTCAAGCCTGCACTGCTAGTCAATATGCTCATGGCTGATCATCCAAACTCAGTACCCTGCTCCCGCTTTCTCCATGTATACCATGATTCCTTTAGTCCTAAGAACGAGATCTAACTCTTTCTTGAATATATTTAATGTTTTGGCCTCAACTGCTTTCTGTGGTAGAGAATTCCACAGGTTCACCACTCTCTCTGGGTGAAGAAATCCCTCCTCATCTCAGTAAGCCTAAATGGCTTACCCCTTATCCTTAGACTGTGACCCCTGGTTCTGGACTCCCCCGCCATCGGGAGCATCCTTCCTGCATCTAGTCTGTCCAGTCCTGTTAGAATTTTGTAGGTTTCTATGAGATCCCCTCTCACTCTTCTAAACTCTAGTGAATACAAGCCTAATCGACCCAATGTCTCTTCATACGTCAGTCCTGCCATCCCAGGAATCAGTCTGACGAACCTTCGCTGTTCGCCCTCCATAGCCAGAACATCCTTCCTCAGATAAGGAGACCAAAACCGCACACACTACTCCAGATGTGGTCTCACCAAGGCCTTGTATAATTGCAGCAAGACATCCTTGCTATTGTACTCGAATCCTCTCACTACGAAGGCCAACATACCATTTGCCTTCTTAACTGCCTGCTGCACCTGCATGCTTACTTTATGTGACTGGTGCACAAGGACACCCAGGTCTCGCTGCACTTCCCCCTTTCCCAATCTATCGCCGTTCAGGTAATAATCTGCCTTTCTGTTTTCGCCACCAAAGTGGATAACCAAAGTGAATCGCAGAAGGTTAGTGTGCAGATACAGCATGTAGTTAGGAAAGCTAATAGATTGTTATCGTTTATCGTGAGGGGAATTGAATACAAAAGTAGGGAGGTTATGCTTGAGCTGTACAGGGTATTGGTTAGACTACATCTAGAGTACTGTGTACAGTACTGGTCTCCTTATTTAAGGAAGGATGTAAATGCTTTGGAGGCTGTACAGAAAAGGTTTACTGGACTAATACCTGGAATGGGCGGGCTGTCTTACAAGGAAAGATTGGACAGGCTAGGCTTGTATCCGCTGGAATTTAGAAGAGTAAGAGGTGATTTCATTGAAACATATAAAGTCCTGAGGGGTCTTGACAGGGTGGATGTGGAAAGGATGTTTCCCCTTGTGGAAGAATCTAGAACTAGGGGTCACTGTTTAAAAATAAGAGGTCGCCCATTTAAGACAGAGATGAGGAGAAATGTTTTTCTCTGAGGGTCGTGAGTCTTTGGAACTCTCTTCCTGAAAAGGCGGTGGAAGCAGAGTCTTTGAATATTTTCAAGGCAGAGGTAGATAGATTCTTGATAAGCAAGGGGGTGGAAGGTTATCGGGGGTAGGTGGAAATGTGGAGTAATCAGTTCAGCCATGAACTTATTGAATGGGGAAGCAGGTTCGAAGGGCCGAGTGGCCTACTCCTGCTCCTAATTCGTATGTTCGTATATAGGCAGCATGCCACAGTTCTCCATGAGATTCTAGCTGGGAAATATTGCAGGGTGCCCCCGGATGTCTCAAGACACCTAAATCTCAGCTTTAGTTTCCTAATGGCGTGCTCAACCTTGTGGTGGAATGGCTGTTCTTCTATCTGTTCTGCTTAGGATTGGTGGAGTTTTGAAGGGGTGTCATCAGCCATAGAATAGAAGAGGGCTGCCCTTGCCCTCTGCAGAAACCTGCCACCATTTAAATGCCTTCAGACAGGAATAGAGTGACTTGGTGCTGGTGAATACATTCAGCCCACTTTAAACCTTGCTTGCCTGGTCACACCCTGCAGGAGGGTTGAAAATCAGGGCCAATCTGTTGAATTGTCGCACCCTAATTGACGCCCTGATTGAAGTCAGCTAATTCGGAAGAGACTGGGAATTGAACTTGGGACTTTCCAGATCTGCCTAGCTCAATATCATATTGGGTGATGCATTTAACAACTAGTTCTGAAGTCTTTGAGATAAGAGACTCCTTGTCCATTGGTTGTCCATATCGAGCATCATGGATCACTCCATGACATTAAGCACAGTGTTTGTCAGAAAACAAGACAAAGTTATTGGCTGTTTTTGTAGGTGACTGGAGTTATAACAGAAAACTCCTTGAGACAGAAATTATCTGCTTCTACTGGCAACTTGATGGATTTCATATTTAGCACTGCTCTGGGTTACTGGTAAGCTCAAATTTTAACTCCAAGCATTGATACTGAAAGCTATTCAATCCGTGAGCTGAGAGGTACTGAGATACCATTGTGGTATATGTACTATTTAGTTATTATCCTTTCAAAAGGGAATTTGATATATACTTAAAATGGAAAATTTTGAGGGGCTATAGGGAAAGAGCAGGGGAATGGGACAAAGAATTGGCACAGGCACAATGGGCTGAATGGTCTCCTATGCTGTATGATTTTATCAATCTACTTTCAGCATACACAAGTTGACTGAAATGGTGTGTATCTGAAAAATAAAGCATCCCCAAAATTACTCAGGGCATGATCCTCGTGGTGATGCCAGGTACCTGACCCTGCCGGAGTTTGCGGGTTTAATGAGAGGGAACAAAATTCTTCGAGGGCATGACAGGATGGATGTAGATAGGATGTTTCCCCTGGCTGGTGAGTCTAGAACCAAGGAACATAATCTCAGAATAAGGGGTAAATTATTTAAGACTGAGATGAGGAGGAATTTCTTCACTCAGAGGGTGGTGAATCTTTGGAATTCTCTATCCCAGAGGGCTGTGGAAGCTCAATCATTGAGCATGTTCAAGACAGAAATTCATAGATATCCGGATACTAATGACATCAAGGGATATGGGGATAGTATGGGAAAGTGGCATTGAGGTAGATGATCAGCCATGATCTAGCTGAATGGTGGAGCAGATTCAATGGTCTGAATGGCCTACTCCTGCTCCTATGTTCCTGTTGAAACTTATGTCCATATTGAAACTGCATTAGCATGTGGCAGATGGATGCTGTCACACACATGCAAGGAGAAATTATGAACTATAAAATTAACTGATGAACTGAATTCAAAATGGACACCTTTTGCTGCAAAACAAGATAGAGTAAGAGGTCAGGTCAGGTGCACATACACAAGGTAACTGCTGGAATCCTGAACAAATTGTCATATCTGGTCAAGTGTTGAGGAAAGCATTAAAAATGTAAATGGCTCATTCAATGTTAATGGCTACCCCTCTTCAACAAGTAGGGTAAATAATGACTTCGCAGACATCGAGACTCCAGACTCAAACGTAGGATAATGGGTGTGGAAAAAAAACACCTTATCAAGATGTCATAGAAATGAGCAATCCAAACCCATTGTCTGACACTGGCCACACCATAAAACACCATTTATGAAAACACAATGGGAGAGAAACTTGGGTGACCTTACAGAAACCAAGTCTCTGATAAGAAGGTTTTGATAAGAGACATTTTCTTTGCAGATAGCCAGAAGGAAGAGAGATCAATCCCAGCAAGAAGAACCCTGCCAGAATACCATCTTTTAAATTACCTAGAGCAGAGAGGAAAGGTGAACTTAACTCCCTACCTGAGCAATTGTAACAGGATTTCTGCTATTGAACTGTGACTGAGATTTAACCAAACACGTCTGCAGCAACTGTCCACCTGAAACTTTCCAAGGTTTGACAGCAAAGTTTCCCCTCACGGGGAAACAAATAAGGTTTCACAACAAACACTTTGTTAACACCATCAGCCCTAAAATGCATGCTACCTTTTAATCGCTATCTTTTCTTGTGTCTGTGCATGTGTGTGTGAGAGTAGCTGAAGTTGCGAATATTTTCGGGTATTGTTTAATAAACATTTATCTTTCTTTAAGATCCATAAGAATACCTGTCATGTGTCTGTTTATTGACCATAAAATGTTCATGGGTTAAAATATAATTCTAATAAAAAGATACTAGGCTGAAATTTATACTTCTGCTGCTGTAAACAATGCGGAGTAGCCGCTATGTTAAATGTGGCAGCTCGTTTAAATGGCCAGGGTGGACCGCACTGCCCCCCACCACCACGATGACATGGAGGGGTTGGGCGGTCCATCCCTGGCAATGGCGTCAGTGGCCTTTGCGCTGGCGCTGACGCCATTTTTAAAGGGCTTCAAGCCCTATCATTACATTTAAATATTTAAAGGAGAATGGATTTTTAAAAATTAAATTAATTGATCTTGCCCCTTTCCCATCCCCCCAACAACCATAGATTTCCCACCCCCCAAAATACTTAACTTGTGCACCTGACCTCCTCTACCCAAAGTTCATAATCTTTAAACTTTAACCCTTCCCACCATCATCTACACCAATGAAATTACTCTGACGCCACTCCCCCACTGAAAGTATACCTACTCCCCCTCCCCATCAGTGTTCTGCTGAAGGGGATCCAAAGGCGCGGGAGTGCTGGTCACTGGCACCAATATCGCTCCGGGATGGATGACAGGAGTGCGACGGTAATCAATTCATTTATTTACATTAATTCACATATTTAAATTGGGCTCCCATTGCTGAGTGGCAGGTGGGCCGCCACGAAGCCTCGCCACCGCTGGCAATATGGGGTCACGCCATCCCGGTGTAAACGGCTCGTCCGCTCGCTGACCAGAGGCGGATGGCCAGTAAAACCAATTAATTGCCCAATTAAGGGCCACTTACTACCCCAGCTGGCATTTTACCAGCGTCAGAAAAGTTGCTCACGCGTGGAAGACTACAAAGTAAAACTTGATAGCGTTCCAGTGGGTATCCGGAGGGGGCCTTTCTTTATGGCTGCTCCATGGCCCTTGGAAGGGCTCCCCAGTGGCAAAGGCTGCCCCATGGCTATGGAGCTGCTGTTGGATAGTGCTCCCCACCGATCGCTGGGGCCTGCCTGCCCAAACCTGGTATCATAAGCATGGAGGCGCCCTTTCCTTCTTCCTGTAGCCTCAGCAGTCACCACCTCTGTTGGTGGCACAGCTGAGGCTGCCGACCCTCTGATTGGGCTAGCAGGCCTGAGAGGTGGGCCACTGTCCTCAATAAGACAGTAGTCCCAGCGACGGCCTCTTAATTGACTGCCGCCCACTTGCATGGCTTCCGGTCTTGCTTTCGTTCCTGGCAGTGGCACTACTTAACTCTTGAAAAAGTTCCAGTCCATCCCTTGCCCTGGTAATTGTCTGAGGCTGAACCAGACTGTTCACAACCTTGGTGTCATATTTGACTCCGAGATGAGCTTCTGACCACACATCTACACCATTACTAAGACTTCCTATTTCCGCCTGCGTAACATTGCCCAGCTCTGCCCTGCCTCACTTCATCTGCTGCTGAAACCCTCATTCATGCCTTAGTTACTTCTGGACTTCACTATTTTAACATGCTGCAGGCTGGCTTCCATCTTCCACCTTCCATAAACTACAGGTCATTCAAAACTCTGCTGCCTGTATTTTAACATGCACCAAGTCCCATTCACTCATCACCCTGTGCTCGCTGACCTACATTAGCACCTAGTTAAGCAACGCCTTGATTTTAAAATTCTCTTTCTTGTTTTCAAATCCTTCCATAATCTCACATCTCCCTATCTCAGTAATCGCCTTCAGCTCCACACCCTCTGAGATATCTGCGCTCATCTAATTCTGGCCACTTGAGCATCTCCAATTTTAATCTCTCCATTTTTGGCAGCTGTGCCTTCTGCTGCTTCAGGCACCAAGCTCTGGAAATCCCTCCCAACATCTCTCCCCCTCGCTACCTCTCCACCTCTCTACCCCTCTTTCCTCCTCCAAGATACACCTTAAAACCTACCTCTTTGACCAAGCTTTTGGTCATCTGCCCTAGTATCTCTTTATGTGGTTCAGTGCCAAATTTTGTTTGATGCTCCTATGAAGTGCCTGGGCACGTCTTACTATGTTAAAGGTGTTATATAAATACAAATTGTTGTTGTTGTTTAATTGCAGCCGATGCAAAGCCGAACATTTTAAGTGTCAAAATTGAAGAACTCGGGTGTCTGGGGCAATATCCTGCCAAATCTTTAAGCCCTTAAATGTATCTCTAGCAATCTTAGTTTGTCAATGAGGAACATGACAAGCCAGATAATATAGGTTTCCATCACGTATTCATAGCACTTTGCACAATATCAAACAGCGGGTGAATTACTCGTGAGCACTTCCCACAATACAGCGTTAGGCTTCATGTTCCCACAATGACTTTGCTTCTACTCAGCAGTCATTCTCAGGTCAGGAGCGTGACATAAAAAGATGTCAGCCAATCACTGTGATCAGCACACCCGGCTGTCACGGTCATAACTCCACCCCACCCCAGTCCCCGTTCTTGCATGATATCAACGTATTTAAATGATGGTGTAAATCCAATTTTAATTTTCCTCTCAATGTGATGCTGCCTCATCCATCACTTTTTAGATGTTTCAAACAAAACTGCACACTTTAACTTTATAAAAACAGCGAAGTTTGAGTGACACTAATGTTTATTGTCTTAAAAAATCGTAAACACCTTGTTTATTTTAAACTGGTCACACCTCATGTAATAGTGTAGCGATAAATTTCATCCAAGCCAGTTATATATTTGTATTGTAATATTCAACGCTAAGCGCATTGCACTTTTGAACTACAAGAAAGCCCCCAGCGATTTAACATCCGCAGCACTTAAAGCAGCCAGAAGTACTGCACAAAGAACAGCTAGGCGTTGCGCAAACGACTACTGGCAACACCTATGCAGTCATATTCAGCTGGCCTCAGACACCGGAAACATCAGAGGAATGTATGATGGCATGAAGAGAGCTCTTGGGCCAACCATCAAGAAGATCACCCCCCTCAAATCTAAATCGGGGGACATAATCACTGACCAACGCAAACAGATGGACCGCTGGGTTGAGCACTACCTAGAACTGTACTCCAGGGAGAATGCTGTCACTGAGACTGCCCTCAATGCAGCCCAGCCTCTACCAGTCATGGATGAGCTGGACGTACAGCCAACCAAATCGGAACTCAGTGATGCCATTGATTCCCTAGCCAGCGGAAAAGCCCCTGGGAAGGACAGCATTACCCCTGAAATAATCAAGAGTGCCAAGCCTGCTATACTCTCAGCACTACATGAACTGCTATGCCTGTGCTGGGACGAGGGAGCAGTACCCCAGGACATGCGCGATGCCAACATCATCACCCTCTATAAAAACAAAGGTGACCGCGGTGACTGCAACAACTACCGTGGAATCTCCCTGCTCAGCATAGTGGGGAAAGTCTTTGCTCGAGTCGCTCTGAACAGGCTCCAGAAGCTGGCCGAGCGTGTCTACCCTGAGGCACAGTGTGGCTTTCGTGCAGAGAGATCGACTATTGACATGCTGTTCTCCCTTCGTCAGATACAGGAGAAATGCCGCGAACAGCAGATGCCCCTCTACATTGCTTTCATTGATCTCACCAAAGCCTTTGACCTCGTCAGCAGACGTGGTCTCTTCAGACTACTAGAAAAGATCGGATGTCCACCAAAGCTACTAAGTATCATCACCTCATTCCATGACAATATGAAAGGCACAATTCAACATGGTGGCTCCTCATCAGAGCCCTTTCCTATCCTGAGTGGTGTGAAACAGGGCTGTGTTCTCGCACCCACACTTTTTGGGATTTTCTTCTCCCTGCTGCTTTCACATGCGTTCAAATCCTCTGAAGAAGGAATTTTCCTCCACACAAGATCAGGGGGCAGGTTGTTCAACCTTGCCCGTCTAAGAGCGAAGTCCAAAGTACGGAAAGTGCTCATCAGAGAACTCCTCTTTGCTGACGATGCTGCTTTAACATCTCACACTGAAGAATGCCTGCAGAGTCTCATCGACAGGTTTGCGTCTGCCTGCAATGAATTTGGCCTAACCATCAGCCTCAAGAAAACGAACATCATGGGGCAGGATGTCAGAAATGCTCCATCCATCAATATTGGCGACCACGCTCTGGAAGTGGTTCAAGAGTTCACCTACCTAGGCTCAACTATCACCAGTAACCTGTCTCTAGATGCAGAAATCAACAAGCGTATGGGTAAGGCTTCCACTGCTATGTCCAGACTGGCCAAGAGAGTGTGGGAAAATGGCGCACTGACACGGAACACAAAAGTCCGAGTGTATCAGGCCTGTGTCCTCAGTACCTTGCTCTACGGCAGCGAGGCCTGGACAACGTATGCCAGCCAAGAGCGACGTCTCAATTCATTCCATCTTCGCTGCCTTCGGAGAATACTTGGCATCAGGTGGCAGGACTATATCTCCAACACAGAAGTCCTTGAAGCGGCCAACATCCCCAGCTTATACACACTACTGAGTCAGCGGCGCTTGAGATGGCTTGGCCATGTGAGCCGCATGGAAGATGGCAGGATCCCCAAAGACACATTGTACAGCGAGCTCGCCACTGGTAACAGACCCACCGGCCGTCCATGTCTCCGTTATAAAGACGTCTGCAAACGCGACATGAAATCGTGTGACATTGATCACAAGTCGTGGGAGTCAGTTGCCAGCATTCGCCAAAGCTGGCGGGCAGCCATAAAGACAGGGCTAAATTGTGGCGAGTCGAAGAGACTTAGTAGTTGGCAGGAAAAAAGACAGAGGCGCAAGGGGAGAGCCAACTGTCCAACAGCCCCAACAAACAAATTTCTCTGCAGCACCTGTGGAAGAGCCTGTTACTCCAGAATTGGCCTTTATAGCCACTCCAGGCGCTGCTTCACAAACCACTGACCACCTCCAGGCGCGTATCCATTGTCTCTCGAGATAAGGAGGCCCAAAAGAAGAAGAATTCAAAGAGCACCATTTCAAGGTGCAAGTTGATCAAGATTTACTGGTTAGAGTCATAGAGAGAGATACAGCACTGAAACTGGCCCTTTGGCCCACCAAGTCCACACTGACCATCAACCACCCATTTATACTAATCCTACATTAATCCTATTTTCTCTCTCACATCCCCACCTCCCCTCAATGCTCCTACCACCTACCTAGACTAGGGGCAATTTTTACAATGGCCAATTTACCTATCAACCTGCAAGTCTTTGGCTGTGGGAGGAAACCCACACGGTCACAGGGAGAACTTGCAAATTCCACACAGACAGGACCCAGAACCGAACCTGGGTCACTGGAGCTATGAAGCTGTGGTGCTAACCACTGCACCACTGAGGTTGTTTCCTCATATGACTCTACCAACTACAGCAGAACACTACTGAGCCACACAGGCCTGGATGCTCACAGATCTGATCCCTTATCTGCACTGATTTAGATGATTACAGTTGGCATGCAGCAGAGGTGTTACAATTGGCCTCAGAATTCTGAGGAGAGGGAGGCTAGCTTAAATTCCTGTTCCTGCTCACTATCCTTCAACCTCTCCTGCATTGCACCAGCCTCGACTGCAATGTCCCTCCAACCTACTCTTGAAAGATTAATTTTTTTCATTCATTCATAGGATGTGGGCGTTGTTGGCTAGGCCAGCATTGCCCATCCCTAATTGCCCTTGAAAAGTTGATGGTAAGCTGCCTTCTTGAATCGCTGCAGTCCCTGGGTGTGTAGGTACACTAGCAATGCTATTAGGAAGGGAGTTCCAGGACTTTGACCCAGTAACAGTGCAGGAACGGCGATATAGTTCCAAGTCAGGATGGCGTATGGCTTGGAGGGAACTTGCAGGTGGTGGTGTTCCCATGCATCTGCTATCCTTGTCTTTCTAGGCGCTATATGTCGCTTTTTAAGTGTTGTTGGAGCTGCACCCAGCCAGGCAAGTGGAGAATATTTCATCACACCCCTGACTTGTGCCTTTTAGATCGTGGACAGGCAATTGGGGAGACAGGTGGTGAGTTACTTGCTGCAGAATTCCCAGCCTCTGACCTGCTCTTGTAGCCACAGTATTTATGTGGCTGATCCAGTTCAGTTTCTAGTCATTGATAACCCCCAGGATGTTAATGGTAGGGGATTCAGCGATGGTAATGCCATTGAACATCAAGGGGAGATGGTTAAATTCTCTCTTGTTTGAGATAGTCATTGCCTGGCACTTGGGTGGTGGAATGTTACTTGCCGCTTATTAGCCCAAGCCTGGATGTTGTCCAGGTCTTGCTACATCTAGGTACGGGCTGCTTCAGTATCTGAGGAGTCGGAAACATTGTGAAATCATCAGCAAACATCCCCACTTCTGACCTTATGATGGAGGGAAGGTCATTGATGAAGGAACTGAAGATGTTTGGGCCTAGGACATTACCCTGAGAAACTCCCGCAGTGATGTCCTGGGACAGAGAAGATTGACCTCCAACAACCATAACCATCATCCTTTGCGCTAGGTATGACTCCAACCAGCAGAGTTTTCCCCCTGATTCCCACTGACTCCAGTTTTGCTAGGGCTCCTTGATGCCACACTCGGTCAAATGCTGCCTTGATGTCAAGGGCCGTCACTCTCACCTCACCTCTGGAGTTCAGCTCTTTTGCCCGTATTTGGACCAAGGCTGCAATGAGGTCAGGAGCTGAGTGGCCTTGGAAGAACCCAAACTGAGCCTCAATGAGCAGGTTATTGCTGAGCAAGTGCCGCCTAATAGGACTGTCAATGACCCCTTTCATCACTTTGCTGATGAAAGAGAGTAGACTGAGGGGGGGGGGGCGCGTAATTGGCCGTGTTGGATTTGTCCTGCTTTTTGTGAATAGGACACACTCGGGCAATTTTCCACATTGCCAGCTAGATGCCAGTATTGTAGCTGTACTGGAACAGCTTGGCTAGGGGCACAGCAAGTTCAGGAGCTCAAGTCTTCATACTATTACTGTAATGTTGTCAGGGCCCATAGCCTTTGCAATATCCAGTGCCTTCAGCTGTTTCTTGATATCACGTGGAATAAATCGGATTGGTGAACACTGGCATCTGTGATGCTGGGGACCTCAGGAGGAGGCCGAGATGGATCATCCACTCAGTACCTCTGGCTGAAGAGGGATGCAATTGCTTCAGCCCTGTCTTTTGCACTGTTGTGCAGGGCTCCCGCATCGTTGAATATGGGGATATTTGTGGAGCCACCTCCTCCTGTCAGTTGTTTAATTGTCCACCACCATTCATGACTGGATGTGGCAGGACTGCAGAGCTTAAATCTGATCCATTGGTTGTGGGATCGCTTAGCTCTGTCTATTGCATGCTGCTTCAACTGTTTGGCATGCAAGTAGTCCTGTGTTGTAGCTTCACCAGGCTGACACCTCATTTTTCGGTATGTGTGGTGCTGCTCCTGGCAAAGCCTCCTGCACTCTTCATTGAACCATTGACACTTACTGTCAATGCCCACTGATAATAAATGACCACTTGGCCAAGTCACCAGAATGTACCATAGCCAGCAATATTAAATTTAATTTGGGCATACCCAAGATGCAGTGTAAATTCCTCAATCTGGTTCCACCCCACCTCCACCGTCCCGCCCAATTATATGCTCTCCCTGCCAGCAAAGTCGCTGAGGGGGAGTGCAGAAAATTCCTCCCCACTGTGTCGGCAGGAAGGTCTATATCCCTGGTGTTGACCTGATTTTCTTTTTCTCCTAGGTTCCTGGGCCGTTGGAGCTTTGCCTGTTTTTCTGGCTTCCATTTTGTACCTGACACCCACACTGCCTCAGCTACTTGTTTCTCATAAATATCTTTAATTTATCACATTGTGCCTCTTATTGTTCTTTTTTTTTTAAGAGATACAGCACTGAAACAGGCCCTTCGGCCCACCGAGTCTGTGCCGACCGTCAACCACCCATATATACTAATCCTACACTAATCCCATATTCCTACCACATCCCCACCTGTCCCTACCACCTACCTATACTAGGGGCAATTTATAATGGCCAATTTACCTACCAACCTGCAAGTCTTTTGGCTTGTGGGAGGAAACCGGAGCACCCGGAGAAAACCCACGCCGACACAGGGAGAACTTGCAAACTCCAAACAGGCAGTACCCAGAATTGAACCCGGGTCGCTGGAGCTGTGAGGCTGCATTGCTAACCACTGCGCCACTGTGCCGCCCTTCTGTGTTAATATTATTTCATCTATTTAACCATTCTCTATTGTCCATTTAAGCATTTTATTGGTCATTCTATTTCCTTATGTGTACATGATTTTCCTTCCCCTTGCCTTTGTTTTGTTCCTTATAAAGTGTTCATCTACTAATTCTTCTAGTTCTGCTAAAGGATTGATGCCTGAAATGTTAACCTGTCTGGTCTCTGCACAGAAGCTGCGTGTTTCCAACTTTTTCTGTTTTTGTTTCAGATTTGCAACATCTGCAGTTTTTTTGCTTTATCCTCCAAGCATGAGTTTGAGACCAGTATGAGACCACTAGCACAATGTAAACAGACCCAAAGTGTATTCAACCTTTGATCTGTGCCACGTGTCTCTAGGCAACAGTGGCCAGAAGCAAGGTGACACAATATCACTGCAATGTCCTCCATCCTGTCTGGCTGTATAAGTACATTCTAAGGAGCTAGTCCCTGCAGCAGTGTAAACACAGGAGAGACTCCAGGCTTTATCTGACCATTGGAGCTACTCTTTGTATAAACATGCATAAATGCTGCTTAAATCTTTTCAGTAGTGATACAGTACACTGGTTCTAAACCTCATTGTCTTTCTCTTTTCTCCAGCTTGGGCAAGTACAAAACAAGGGTTAAACTGTGACCTTGAATTCTCTGAGCTCTGTGAATTTGTTTGATAAGTTTTCTCCACAATTCAAGCTTGGGGGTTGGCTCTGCCATTCCGCGTATGCCCCAGGATTGGTCCACACTAGATGGGATTATCTGATTGTCACCTGGCTGATGGCATTTTCAGATACAATTGTGATAACACGGGAGGGACAAGTTGTGCATGATGATTGGATTCCAGCTTTTTTTTCAGAAGTGATTGCTCCAGATTAGAACTATTGTTCTGACAAAGCCTTTGTTCACTTTGACTCCAAGAAAAATTATCTCTCTAGATTCTGGAAGCTGATGTCCTCAAAGAATTTCTGCAAAAATATTTCTGTAAGATAATCACCAAGCAAAAACCGACCAAAACTTGAACTGTCCTTTCAAAATTGAAAGTTGTATTTGTTACATGGAATCCTCCCCCGGCTCTGGTTCACAACACCAATTTAATGTTTATCATTTCATCTGTGCAAAGAAAAGAAGTTTCAATATGAACACTTCCTCCTTAAGAACTTAAAATGATATGGATGAAGGGAAATATATTGAGCCCACGTAAAGGCCACACAGCTCACTCTGTTTAGACCCATTGTTCAGGATCTGCAATGATCATTTTGAAGATTAAGGGATCCAGTTTTGGGTAAGCAGCCTTCTTGCACCACTCTCTTGCATCCATGCACACCACTAGGCCAATTCTTTGCAGCCCTGCGGATCCCTGCTATATAGTATGGAGATGCGGAGAGAAATGTGAAGAACCAGGTCCCCATGTTTACCTTGCTGAAACAGGTAAACATAACCCAGCGGCAGATTCATAGCCTGAAATTTGGGGGTGGGGGGGGAGGAATTGGAAAAGGTCCAAAAGAGGGCGCGGGGATTGAGATGCGTAATTAACCCATACCCATTTGTTGTGATTGAGGCAGCATGCAAATTTTATGCTGCCTACTAATTTTAATGATAGCATGCAGCCCAGCATTAAATGGGCTGCTGAGTGGCTGCCGCCTCAGCAGGGTCCCAAGTTTGTATGAGGCTAGCATCACGTAAAGCTAGCCTGCACTACTTAAAGGGGAGGCGCATTCTGGCTGCAGCAAGTGCTGGAAGTGACTAGGAAAGAGTATCTGATCTGCAAGAAGAGTGAACTTACTTTTGATACGTACCTGGCAGGGGAGAGACCATGATCAGTGGGCTTTGACTCTGCAGGTGGTGTTTTTGTGGGGTGTCTTTACGGCATTTCGCCCTTTGGGATTGGAGATCTACCATGGTTGTTGTTTTCCTGTTGGTTGGGGTTTTAGTGCCCATCCCAGGAAAGCTTCAAACAAATAATGGCTGCAACCAACAAGGCTAGGGGGTGCGTAACATCATTAGGGTGGCGGTGAAAGTTAGCGAAGGAGGTGCACCCATCGACCGCGCCTTCTTCATTAAGAAAATCCTGATTTAATGCTGTGGAATCCAAGCTGTGGACATTTCTGCTTGCAGGACTTCCGCAGCAGTGGATATTTCGATGTGACATTCAAGAATGTGACAGAGTGCATAAAGTTCCTGAAGGTGTTCAATCGCTGTCAATCCTCACGGCGGAGCTGCTCTTCACATTGCCATCATAACAGAACCAGGTGGTGACAATCCACCTCGATAACCCCCATATTCATGTCGTTGATGTGCTTACCTTCCTCACCAGGTACGTTCAGGTGGCCAGCAGCAGCGAGGCCAAGGACCCATTTGGGATTTGGACCAGCAAGTGGCTAGTCAAGCTGACCTTGAAGGTTGGCACCAATGGAGCCATCATCCATCCTCCCTCTAGCTTTGCTATCGGGGAAAGTCGAGGCTTCCTGGTCTACGCGGGGCAGCTCAGAATTTGTTGGACCTGTGGCAAATCTGGTCATGTGGCGGCCAACTGCAGGACAGTCATCTGCAAGAACTGCAAGCAGGAAGGCAATCAGACGAAGGACTGTAAACAGATTAAGTGCTGCAACCTGTGCAGTGGGGCAGGCCACCTCTCCAAGACCTGCCCCAAGCACTGCCTCAATCACGCACAAGCGGCAAGGTCACAGGAAAGGCTGGAGGAAGGAATGGTGATGGCGCCTGGCGCTGCGAAGGAGACCGGCAACCAGAAGAGTAACATGTGACTTGATTGAAACATAAGATCCTGAGGGGTCTTGGCATGGTGGATATGGAAAGGATGTTTCCCTTTGTGGGAGAATCCAGAACTGGGGTCACTGTTTAAAAATGAGGGGTCGCCCATTTAAGACAGAGATGAGGAGAATCTTTTTCTCTCAGAGGGTCGGAGTCTTTGGAACTCTCTTCTTCAAAAGGCTGTAGAAGCAGAGACTTTGAATATTTCTACGGCAGAGGTAGATAGATTCTTAATAAGCAAGGGGGTGAAAGGTTATCAGGGTAGGCGGGAATGTGGAGTGATCAGTTCAGCCATGAACTTATTGAATGACGGAGCAGGCTCGAGGGGCCGAGTGGCCTACTCCTGCTCCTAATTCATGTGTTCATAAGTATGTTCGTATGTCCATCCAGTTTCTTTCCTTTTCTTAGACTTTGTAGTAGTTTGATGCAACACATTGCTGTGGGTCTGGAGTCACATGTAAGCCAGACCAGGTAAAGACAGCAGATTTCCTTCAATAAAGGGCATTAGTGAACCAGATGGATTTTTACAACAATTGACAGTGGTTTCATGATCACCACTAGACTAGCTTTTTAATTCCAGATTTTTACGAAAGTGTATCTGTGTATCTGTATTTTGTTAAATATATTTTTTGAGGATTCATTTTTGAAAGATTGAAGAAATTTTAAACTTCATTTTCAAAGGGGGTCATGTAGAAGCCACTTGACTTTGAAAGAACAGTCCCTGGAAATGTTTTTTAAAAGGAACACTGAGAGGCTGTTTGAGGAAAACAAGTCTTTTTGGGAAACCCCCTGACTTCCAGCTCAATAAACAACAGAGAACTTTGGAATAAAAGAAAAATACTGTAAATGCTGGAAATCTGAAACACAAACAAGAAATGCTGGAAATACTCAGCAGGTCTGGCAGCATCTGTGGAGAGAGAAGCAGAGTTGGCATTTCAGGTCAGTGACCCTTCAACAGAACCCCATCAGAGAACTTTGGATACCTGGAGAAGTTGTTTACAAAGAAGTGACATGTCAAGATTGATGGAGGCCAAAAGGCTGACCTCCTGTTGTCAGTTTCATTTTTGTATTGTTTTGAGTTGGGGTTTAACTGTATAAAAAGGGAGAGAATTTCCAAGGAGGGAAGAGAACTTCCAAAGAGAGAAGAGAATTCCCAAGGAAGGAGAGAAGACCACAACCCAGCTCAGCTTTCAAGCACCTCTCTAAGAGACCCTGAGAAGTCCACTGTGTCAACTCATCTCGTCTCCTGTCTTTGAAGAAAAGCCCGTTAAATTAATTCTCAACACCGCCTGAAAAGAACTGTTCTAAAAGATCCCAGTGACCTGTCTACGTGTACACAGAAGCCAGACTGTATGCCAGTTTTGGAACA
This sequence comes from Heterodontus francisci, assembly GCF_036365525.1. Classification (NCBI taxonomy): domain Eukaryota; kingdom Metazoa; phylum Chordata; class Chondrichthyes; order Heterodontiformes; family Heterodontidae; genus Heterodontus; species Heterodontus francisci. The sequence continues at coordinate 118,232,272 of NC_090375.1, read as the reverse complement.
CAACATATCTCATCTGCTGTTTCTTCAAGAATGAGCAAGTATTCAGCCCAAGTGTTTTTCTGTCTGTAAAAGAGCTCTTAAAAACAAAAATCCCTTTATTTGTCTGGTTAACTGATGTATGTATGTGTGTGAGTGTGAGGGGCTAAGATTAAAAGAGAATTTTAATATTTCAATCTGTGTGTTTTACTTTACTTCATTACTGGTTAAAATTTGGTTTATAATAAACTGATAACTTTGTTGTTTATTAAAGAAACCTGGTTGGTGTGTTTTATTCTGGGTTAAAAATAGAGCCTATGATTAACCGTATCGGTAAGTGGGAAAAAAATTAAATATATGTTGTGACCCATGGAGAAGTGGAACAAGAATAAACAGTGCACTCCTCCTGCCTCGGGTGTAACAAGATTTTTTAATTGAATTCAACTTCCACCATCACCATGGCAGGATTCAAACCCACATCCCCAGAGCATTACCCTAGGGGTCTGAGTTACTACTCTATTGATATTACCACTCCGCTACAATCTCCTCTGTATGCCTGGTATTGTTCCTGGCATGCTCTCCTGCACTTCTCATAGAACCAGGGTTGGTTCCCTGGCTTGATGGTGATGGTAGAGTGAGGGATATGCCAGGCTATGAGGTTACAGATTGTAGCTGAATACAATTGAGGCTGTGGCCAGTGGTGAAATTGAAACCATCAAAGATGATGGCGCATTCCTACTTAATCCACCTTCTCACATCACACTTCCCCCTCATCCTATAATCTCTTCTGATTTACAAGTTGCAGATGGTGTAAACATGCACATCTTGCTTTCCTCCCACTCACTCACCTTTCTCTTTTCAGGGATCCAAAAACTGTCACCTGGTCAGGCAGTGGTGTAGGAATGTTAAGTGCAAGAAGAAGAAGAGACTGATGATGATGAAACATGGTCACTTGATCTCGTCCATCACAACCACCAGCTCAGATGCTGGCACTGTGTGTACTTTGGAGAGTAGTAGAAAGGCTGGATCTGCCCACAGTGAGCCACCAGGCAAGAATGGGCTGCAGACACAGCAGGAGGAAATAGTGATGCAAGTGCTAGCTCCCCAAAAGGTGAGGTCACACACGTGTTCTGTTACAGAGGAGTCAAATGAGGACTTTGATAAGGCGGCATACAGAGGAAGGCTGGAGGATATGCACAATGAAAAGCCTAGTTCATTTGTAAGCCCGCTAGAAAGCCTGTGGTGACTCTCAAGGAGCATGGAGTTATCCACTACCGACTTGTTACAGGGTTTTGTGCAGATCTGGGAGCCCATCCTTTCCAGCATGGAAGTGGTAACTAACTACAGGAGAATACTTGCAGATCTAGCCACGATATAGCATCTGATGGCCAATGTCTCAGCTTACTATGCAGCACAAGCAAAAGCAGAAGCCACCCAGTGACTAAGTGCTGCAGTGGAAACTCAGACTGAGCTCATGAAATTGCTTCTTGCTGCCATGTGGGCTCAAACTGCTGCCATCATGGATGCAGATACTGGTGCTCAAAGGGGTTTGCAGAATCTTGCAGTCCAGATATCTGTCATCCATAAGGTTACTAAGATTGCTGAGTTGTCCCCTCTTAGGATGACAGCATTCGCCCTCCCAACACTACCCCTCCGCCAGTACCCACTTGTTGCCGGTGGGCCAATCAGCCCAGACTGCTGCTGCCTATGCTGAGATGTTGCAGTCAAAAGTAGGGCCTGCTAGGCCCAGAGCTGTTGGACGGGATCCTGCAAGGCCAAAAGCTTCACTGAAAGTCAGCAGCCTTCCACCAGCCATGCTGCAGCCACTGGGAGAGCACTAGACCAGGCAAAGGCACGTGGAAGGCAGGCATTAAAGGAATGCACAAGGGTGATTAGTTGAATTTTGTATGGAATTGGATAGTTTGCTTGATAAAGTTAGTTTGCAACATTTGTTTTGTGGTGGCTTTTATTTCAGCACTACGACTAAGAGAACGCTGTGATAGTAACAGAGAGAATGTAAGGTGTGGGATTATTGTTGAATGTGAAATTGGGATTATGTTCATAGCGACCGCAGTCAGATGAAGCAATCATGGACAGCCAGGCCAGAAAGGTGATGTGTTAGTTGCCTTCTCCCTGCTCCTCCTGCACCTCATCCTCTTCCTCTTTCTCCTTTTCCTCAGCTGCTGGAAAGTGGAATCCCCTCATGCAAGGTTGTGCAGGGTACGGCAGACCACAAAGAATTGTGACACACGCTCTGGAGAGTGCTGCAGGGCCTTTCCAGAGCAGTCCAGGCAGCAGAAGCATTGCTTGAACACCCCAGTGATCTGCTGATGATATTTCATGTGACAGCATGGCTCTCATTATATGCATGATGCTGATGTGTGGTTGCGTTGCGCATCAGAGTAATCAGCCAGGTGGTCAGTGGATGGCACTTGTCACCCAGCAGCCACCCTCTGGTTTGATGTAGTGGCTTAAATACTGAGGGAACAGCGGCTGGCACAGAATAAATGCATCATAACTGCTGCCAGGATTGTGGGCTTTCACCTGCATGATGTGTTGAGCATGGTCACACACCAACTGCATATTCGGTGAGTTGAATGCTTTGTGGTTGTGGTATATCTCCGCATTTAGATGCAGTGCCTGCAAAGCCAAGTGTGTGCAGTCAATGGCACGCTGCACCATGGGGAAGCCAGCTATCCTGCTGAAGCAATGTGCACGCTCCACCTGCTTCTTTCTGGCTAAAGAGAAAGCAATGTACGCTGCTGCCCTGGCATAAACGGTGTTAGTCATCTCCCTTGTACAGCATGGATGACAAACTGGGAGATGTCAGAGATGTCACCTGCTGCAGCCTGGAAGGATCCCAATGCAAAGAAATTCATAGCCACAGTCACCTTCACCACCACCGGCACTGCTCTCCTCGCCCCACACATTTCAGTGAGCACTTCCTTGGTAAATCAGAGACAGTTGCACACATTGTTAGCTTAGCTTGAGGGAAGAGCATTGCTCCCTTAAGACCCTGGATGGCTAAGGCTTCCTGCTGACAACCTGCCTCCTCCTCGCTTTCCTTGTAGCTTGAACTTCTATGTGTTGCCTATGCTGAATTTCCCTGTTATTTTGCAAGCCAAGGTGGGTGGTAACAAAAGTAACCAAGACTGGGTGCAAGTGATCTGGCCAGAACCTTTGAACTCAGCACCAAGGCCTTCATCATGTGTAACACCACTCCCTCCTCACTTCATCTACTTTAAATAGCACAAGAAATCTCACAACACTTTTACAAATCAGATAGAACCTGATAGTTTTTATCAGCAACTAACCTGAAAGTAGTTGATGATCCAACAACAACAATAATTTATATTTACAAAGCAACTTTTTAACATAAAAAATGTCCCAAGGCACAACACAGGAGCATTATAAAACAAAATATACACTGAGCCACATATTAGGTCAGGTGACCAAAAGCTTGGTCCGAGAAGCAAGTTTTACGGAGTGTCTTGAAGGAGGAAAGTGAAGAGGAGAGGCATAGACATGTAGGGAGGTTATGCGAAAGCTTGGGGCCTAGGCAACTGAAGGTGTGGCCACCAATGGTGGAGTGATTAAAGGCAGGGATGCACAAGAGGCCAGAACTAGAGGAGCGTAGATACCTCGGACGGTTGTGAGGTTGGAGGAGATTACAGAGATAGGGAGGGACGAGGCCATGGAGGGATTTGAAAATCAAGATGTTGCTTGACCAGGGGCCAATGTAGGTCAGTGAGCACAGGGTTGTTAGGGGAATGGGACTTGGTTAAGATACAGGCAGCAGAATTTTGGATGACCTCAAGTTTACAAAGGGTCGAATGTGGGAGGCCAGCCTGGAGTGTGTTGGCCTATTGGTAACTAAAGCATGAATAAGGGTTTCAGCAGCAGATGAGCTGAGATCCCTTTAAATAGCACTGTTGAGGCAGGTGGGTGGGGTCCTTCCCACTGCTGGATGCATGTTCAGCTGTGTGTGTTTAAGAGAGGGCATTAACTGGAGTGGCAAGTTCAAAATGGGCCGCACCATTTCTATGTTGCACGCTGACTGATGTCACAATCTGTCTACTCTGCATACTTCTGGCACATGTTCCCAACACCCATGCTAATGACCAAAATGCCATCTGCTGTGCTGGAAGTGTGTGTGCACACTGTGAATGCCATTTTTGATGTCAAAACGTCACCTGTCGCACCAAATGCTACAGAGCTGAATTTTGCGGCCACTGTCTTTTATAAAGTTATGATGGCTAATTTTCCCCTTATTGCACTTGGACATAATCATTGTGGGCCCATAGAAGAAAATACAATGGGTAGGATCGCACACATGTAACAGGGTTTTTCCTAGTTCTCTGTTTACCAGGACATTCCTTTACGTCCAAGTATATTAATAGGGGCAAACCGACCGGTGGCGTGCAGCCTACAGAAGGAAAACTGCACATCTGTTGTCAGCTGTACACTAGAAGTATGTTTAAACCTAAATTTTCCAACTATCCACCAGCAGCACACTTAAAGAATTAATCCCTTGATTTCTCTATTATTTTTCCTCCAAAGCTGTTTTCCTTTGCTGCCTGTTAGATCACAAATCTATTGATTTCCTTTATAATAGAGCTCATTTGTTTTTTGTTGAGCAATCCTGAGTGGTAGCCTGCTCCAGTGGCACTCTCAAAGACATTTTTTAAAAACATTAGGTCCCATTTTCCAGAACTAAAGTACAGGAACACTAAGTGCTGAGAGCTTATCGCTCAGTAACATAGAATCATAGAATAGTTACAGCACAGAAGGAGGCCATTAGGCCCATCGCGTACATGCTGGCTCTCTGCAACAGCAACTCAGCTAATCTCACTCCCCTGCCTTTTCCCCGTAGCCCTGCAAATTTTTTCTCTTTAGATAATTATCCAATTCCCTTTTTTAAGGCCTCAATTGAATCTGCCTCCACTACACTTTCAGGCAGTGCATTCCGGATTCTAACCACCCGCTGCACGAGAAAGCTTTTCCTCATGTCGTGTTGGTTCTTTTGCCAATCACCTTAAATCGGTGTCTTCTAGTTCTCAACCCTTCAGCCAATGGGAACAGTTTCTCTCTATCTACTCTGTCCAGATCCGTCATGATTTTAAACACCTCTATCAAATCTCCTCCCAATCTTCTCCCCTCCAAGGAGAACAGGCCCAGGCTCTCTAATCTATCCAAATAGCTGAATTCCCTTATCCCTGGAGCCATTCTTGGAAATATTTTCTACATCCACTCCAGTGCTTTCATAACCTTCCTAAAGTGTGCTGCTCCAGTTAAGGCTGAACCAATGTTTTATACAGGTTCACCATAACTTTCTTGCTTTTGCATTCTATGTCTCAATTTATAAAGCCCAAGATCTCGTAAGCCTCATAGGGACATAGGAACAGGAGAAGGCCATTCATCCCATCGAGCTTGCTCCGCCATTCAATACGATATGGCTGATCATCCATTTCAATACCTTTTTCCCACACTATCCCCATATCCCTTTATGTCACTGGTATTTAAACATACTCTGCTTTAAACATACTCAATGACCCCTCTGGGGTAAAGAATTCCAAAGATTCACAACCCTCTGAGTAAAGAAATTTCTGCTCATCTCTGTCCTAAATGGCTTCCCCCTTATTTTGAAATTGTGTCCCCTGGTTCTAGACTCCCCAACCAGGGGAAACATCTTAACTGTATCTACCCTGTTTATCCCTTTAAGTATTTTGTAGGTTTCAATGAGATCATCTCTCATTCTTCGAAATTCTAGAGAATACAGGCCCAGTTTCCCTAATCTCTATTCATAGAACAGTCCCACCATCCTGGGAACAAGTTTGGTGAACCTTCATTGCACTCCCTCTATGGCAATAATATCCTTCCTGAGGTAAGGGGACCAAAACTGCACACAGTACTCCAAGTGCAGTCTAACCAAGCTTATATACTTTTGAAGACTTTGCTACTCCTGTACTCAAATCCTCTTGCAATAAAAGCTAACATACCATTAGCCTTCCTAATTGCTTGCTGCATCTGCATGTTAGCTTTCAGTGACTTATTGACAAGGACACCCAGGTCCCTTAGTACGTCTACACTTTCTAATCTCTTACCGTTCAAGAAATACTCTGCACATCTGTTGATCCTACCAAAGTGGATAACCTCACATTTTTCCACACTATATTCCATCTGCCACATTCTTGCCCACTCACTCAGTCTGTCCAAATCTCCTTGAAGCCGCTTTGCATCTTCGTCACAGCACACATTCCCACCTAGTTTTGTGCTATCCGTGAACTTGGAAATATTACATTTGGTCCCCACATCCAAATCATTGATATATATTATGTCCTCAGTACCTTGCTCTACGGCAGCGAGGCCTGGACAACGTATGCCAGCCAAGAGCGACGTCTCAATTCATTCCATCTTCGCTGCCTTCGGAGAATACTTGGCATCAGGTGGCAGGACTATATCTCCAACACAGAAGTCCTTCAAGCGGCCAACATCCCCAGCTTATACACACTACTGAGTCAGCGGCGCTTGAGATGGCTTGGCCATGTGAGCCGCATGGAAGATGGCAGGATCCCCAAAGACACATTGTACAGCGAGCTCGCCACTGGTATCAGACCCACCGGCCGTCCATGTCTCCGTTATAAAGACGTCTGCAAACGCGACATGAAATCGTGTGACATTGATCACAAGTCGTGGGAGTCAGTTGCCAGCATTCGCCAGAGCTGGCGGGCAGCCATAAAGACAGGGCTAAATTGTGGCGAGTCGAAGAGACTTAGTAGTTGGCAGGAAAAAAGACAGAGGCGCAAGGGGAGAGCCAACTGTGCAACAGCCCCAACAAACAAATTTCTCTGCAGCACCTGTGGAAGAGCCTGTCACTCCAGAATTGGGCTTTATAGCCACTCCAGGCGCTGCTTCACAAACCACTGACCACCTCCAGGCGCGTATCCATTGTCTCTCGAGATAAGGAGGCCCAAAAGAAAAAAGAAAGAATTATGAACAGCTCGGGCCCAAGTACTGATCCTTGCAGTACCCTACTAGTCACAGCCTGCCAATGTGAGAATGACCTGTTTATTCCTATTCTCTGTGTTGTGCCTGTTAGCCAATCTTTAATTCATGCCAGTGTATTACTTCCTAGACCATGTGCTTTAATTTTTCTAACCAATCTCCTGTGGGAGACTTTATCAAAAGCTTTCTGAAAATCCAAGTATACCACATCCACCGACTCCCCTTTATCAATTTTGTTAGTAACATCCTCAAAAAAACTCCAACAGGTTCGTCAAACATGATTTCCCATTCATAAATCCATGTTGACTATGCCCAATCAGATCATTATTATCCAAGTGTCCATTTATCACATCCTTTAGAATAGATTCTAGCATTTTTCATACTACTGATGTAGGGCTAATAGGTCTGTTAGTTCCCTGTTTTCTCTCCCCCTCCGTTCTTAAATAGTGAGGTGACATTTGCCGCCTTCCAATCTGCAGGAACCGTTTCAGAATCTACAGAATTTTGGAAGATGATCACCAATGCATCCACTATCTCCAGAGTTACCTCTTTCAACACTATGGGATGTAGAATATCAGGTCCTGAGGACTTATCAACCTTTCACCCCATTAATTTCTCCAATACAACCTTCTTATTAATACTAATTTCCTTCAATTCCTCATTCTCCCTAGTCTCTTAGATCTCTAATTCTGGGAGATTTATTGTATCTTCCTCAGTGAAGACAGACACAACTTTCTCAACCTGCCCTGTGACTGTCAACGATTTGTGCACATATACCACCGGGTTCCTCTGCTCCTGCACCCCCTTTACAATTGTATCCTTTATTTTGTATTGCCTGCCTCGTTCTTCCTAACAAAATGTATCACTTCATACTTCTCTCCATTAAATTTCATCTGCGTCGTGGCTGCATTTTCCAAAAGCCATTCTATATCCTATTGAAATCTATCACTATCCTCCTTACAGTCCACAATATTTCTAAGTTTTGTATCGTGTGCAAATTTTGAAATTGTGCCTTGCACACCTAGGTCTAGGTCACTAATATATATCAATAAAAGCAGTCGTCCTGTACTGACCCATGGAGAAGAACTTCCTCCAGGCCAAAAAACAACCGTTCACCACTACTCTGTCTCCTGTCACTCAGTCAACTTTGTATCCATGCTGCCACTGTCCCTTTTATTCCATGGGCTTTAACTTTGCTGACTAGCCTGTTATGTGGAACTTTATCAAATGCCTTTTGGAATTCCATGTACACCACATCAACCATATTACCCTCATCAACCCCTCTGTTACTGCATAGAAAAACTCAATTAAGTTAGTTAAACACAAATTACCTTTAACAAATTTGTGATGGCTTTCCTTAATTAATCAACATTTGTCCAAGTGACTGTTAATTGTAACTGGTGGGATTTCTTGAGTTAATCAGCTTGGCACTGCGAGCTTGCCAAAGGGGTTGTGTGGCAATTGCCTTGGTTATTAGCACTTAAATGGTTGCAGGCAATATTTAAAGGGATGTAACCACTTGATAGTAAGTGGCTGCATCTGGAAACAAAGCTTATTTCAGCTTTTCATAAATGCATTCCAGGAGAAGCTAGATAAAAACACGAGGAAGAAAGCAATAGAAAGTTATGCTGATACAGTTAAATGAAAAGGGATGGGAGGAGGCTCTTGTGGAGCATTAATACCGGATTGAGCCAGCTGGGCTGAATGGGCTGTTTCTGTGCTGTACATATTATGTAATTATATGCAATGTAATTTACCAAAGGCTACAGATGTTTTCAATGTATTTTTCAGCCTTTCCAAAGAATATGCAATGAAAGAAAAATCTGGCAAAATTCAAGGGAAGGCAAAACAACTGCAGCGTCAGGAAACAGGAATCTTTGTGCAAGTGGTGAATTATCACAGCTCCTGAAGCTCCTGCTGAAGTGGATGTGTTACTGCATGAAGCGGGATTGAGGAAGGTCATCTCATTTTGTACTTCAGGACACATTCCTCAATTGGTAGTGTAGCATGCCTGGCTGTAGGTGGTGGTCAGGCACAACACTGTTTGCACTATTCTTATGACCTGGTGTCCTGCCAATTTCTATCCCTCAAGCAGCACCACAAAAAACAGATTGGATTACAGTTTCCACTTTGGAGGCAAATGGTGGTTCTGGCACAAATTGCGGCACAAATTGCGCCCAAAATTGTGCCCGTTTTGAAAAGTGTTTCTTCCCCCGCACCCCAACCCCACCCCCCCCCCAAGTTTCCTCAAACTCATTTGCATATCGTTGAAAGCATAATCTAAAATGAACCAGTGCAACTGGGCGGCTTTAAAGCGCAATTTTAAAAAAACATTTTTGATTTAAAAATATTCCTTTATATATTTAGGAATGGTAACATGGTAAAGTTTGATGAAAATGGGTTTCTCACAAAAAATAAGCATTTTAAATCTGTGCCAACTCACCATCTCTGAGTAACCTGATTTTAAATCACTGAAAATGACTTTTAAAAAAATATGCAAAAGTATTTTCCCATAGGATTGGGGGTGAGTTCATTGAGTTCCTTAGTAAACCTTTCAGAACGTACCTATAAGTGTCCTTGTCGCCAAAAGTTCCAGCTTCATTTTTGGAGCTTCCACATAGGCTGGCAAATGAGTGCAATTAGCAGAAACTTCCAATGGCAATTAATTCATCTTGGGGCATGGCCAGTGTTGTAAGCAGGGCCTGATTCAAGTGCAATATTTTTAAAACTAGCACAAAAGATCATGGAAGCTCAAGTTCCACGATCTTTTGTGGAGGTTATGCCAATATCAGGGGAATTACACTGTAAGAAACAGCACAATCAAATGGAAACTCCAGGCCTTTATCTGGTTATTTATCTCATTTCTTTCTGTGAGAGTTTGCTGTGCACAAATTGGCTGCCATGTTTCCTACATCACAACAATGTTTATGCTTCAAAAGTAGCTCATTGGCTGTGAAGTGTCGTGGTACATCAGAGGCTGTATAAATGCACGTGCTTTCTTTCTGTGAGGAAGCTGCCAAGGTAACACTGCCCAATGGTACCATTTATCGGGTAGTTGCAAAAGATTAACTGTCACAAAGTGTTGGCTGCCAATCTGTTCCACATTTAAACCTGGCCTATGTCAAGCTTACCCACAACCGTAGATTTTTAATTAGCTCTCATACATGTCAATACTCCAGCATGGCACATGTTCAAGTGTCAGCATACAAGTGTAGGTCTTGGCATGTACCACCTCTTCAAACATGTTCAGACACAAGATCATTGTAACAGAATATAGTTATAGGATGCATGGTCACTTACTGGCATACAAGATAGACTGCAGTTTACACATATCTGTCACTGGCAATTTTCATCTTTGTGTGGGAAACAGGTGGGCAAGACCCACGTGGTGACTGCCCAGAGGAGTCAATGTGGAACCAGTACCATTTTAATGATTGGCAAATATTATCATGTGGTTGGTGAGCTGCCAGAATGAAACATGTTTGCAATCAGCAGTTCGCCAATTTGAAAGCAGGTAATTGTATGATGCAACAATCTGTCAAGGGAATGCAGCAGCAGATTAAAGGAGGTGATTTTTTTTTTGGAAGCAGAAAGAAGCAGCACAGTGGAACATCAAACAACACGGGCAGGATTTTGGATCATCCGAGAGGATGGGTTTGGGGGCGGGCAGTCGCTTAAACCCGCCACCTGGGTTGGTGTTCTGGTTTCCTGACAAGAGACCAACATGATCAGATTTTGAGAGGCACCGAAGAGAGCTGGAAGAGGCAACTTGCCCAAACTGCTTAAGGCCATTAGCGAGCTTGTTTTTAGCTTGTTTAAGGAACAGACTTTGATTTTGGTATTCAGGGTTGGGTTCTACTCGTCGTCAGAATCATGGCATGGAGGAGGAGGCAGTGACATATAGCGGGGAGGAATCTTAACAGCAGGATAGAGACAAAAGACAGCATTGAAGAGAGAAGTCTGAGAGATGGCCCTCATTCGCAGGTAAGAAGTTGTGCTCAGTAATAAGAAACATCCTTCATATCTTTGCACTCTTGACGAGGGTTTTTTGGAGAGGTGCCAGGGCTTTGGAGAGTGTGAGGTCAGGGAGACTCCACAGCCAATGCCAATAAAGGAAATGGGATCAAGCCTCTCTGTGCTTGGTTTGACTAGCGATGAGGAGCAGCATCCCCCAGAGCAGAGACAGACCCCTGGGCAATAGGGATGGAGGGGTTAGGTAGGATGGGCAGGAAGACTCCAGACTCTCCACCTTACATGGATCAGATCTAAGCTCTATGCAGACCTGCCACATCCAGTCATGAATGGTGATGGACAATTAAACAACTAACTGAAGGAGAAGGCTTCACAAATATCCCCATCCTCAATAATGGGGGAGCCCAGCACATCAGTGCAAAAGGTAAGGCTGAAACCTTTGCAACAATCTTCAGCCAGAAGTGCTGATTTGATGATCCATCTCAGCCCCCTCCTGAAGTTCCCAGCATCACAGCTGCCAGTCTTCAGCCAATTCGCTTCGCTCCTCGTGATATCAAGAAACGACTGAAGGCACTGGATACTGCAAAAGCTATGGGCCCTGACAACATTCCGGCCATAGCACTGAAGACCTGTGCTCCAGAACTTGCCACGCCCCTAGCCAAGCTGTTCCAGTACAACTACAACGCTGGCATCTACCCGACAATGTGGAAAATTGCCCAGGTATGTCCTGTACACAAAAAGCAGGACAAGTCCAACCCAGCCAATTACCGCCCCATCAGTCTACTCTCAATCATCAGTAAAGTCATGGAATGTGTCGTCGACAGTGCTATCAAGAAGCACTTACTTAGCAATAACCTGCTCAGTGAGGTTCCGCCAGGGCCACTCAGCTCCTGACCTCATTACAGCCTTGGTTCAAACATGGACAAAAGAGCTGAACTCAAGTGGCGAGGTGAGAGTTACTGCCCTTGACATCAAGGCTTTTGACTGAGTATGGCATCAAGGAGTCCTAGCAAAACTGGAGTCAATGGGAATCAGGGGGTAAACTTTCCACTGGCTGGAGTCGTGCCTAGCACAAAGGAAGATGGCTGTGGTGTTGGAGGTCAATCATCTCAGCTCCAGGACTTCAGGGTAGTGTCCTAGGCCAAACCATCTTCAGCTGCTTCATCAATGACCTTCCTTCAATCATAAAGTCAGAAGTGGGGATGTTCGCTGATGATTGCACAATGTTCAGCACCATTCGTGACTCCTCAGATACTGAAGCAGTCTGTGTAGAAATGCAGCAAGACCTGGACAACATCTAGGCTTGGGCTGATAAGTGGCAAGTAACATTCATGCCACACAAGTGCCAGGCAATGACCATCTACAACAAGTTTCCGGGTAAACAGCAGCCTTAGCAATGGCTGCCACCCGCCTTTAACTTGGGCCAACTGCTGGCTTAGTCCCGCCTCCTTCCTGCACCCCCCCCCCCCCCCCCACCATTATTTGGGTGATGAACGTGACTCTTGACCATTTAAGTGCTCTACAAATCAAAAGAGCAGCCCATGCACGTTTCCATGTCAGTGTGGGTTCAGGATCTGGAAGTCATCGCAACGCCGGGATTCCAACCCGGGAATTGAAATCCCGTCTCGTGAGAGCAGAACCTACAACAGCAACTGCAGAACCTTTCAAATCTAGTAATGGGAAAACATAAGCTATAAAAATGTCTCCAAAAGCTCTGTTCAGCTTTGCCTAACAGCAGAGAGGCTCCCATTAAGTGTCACAGAAAATGGTCACCTTTGCATTTGGATCACTTGTGGTTGGTGGGCAGACATGGTGCACAGTGGGCAGAATCTTACCAGCTTTGAAATTTTTCTCCCATCGGGTCTCGACCGATTGGGTCTCGGCTGACTGCAGAGCGTTCAATCTTATGGGAGGCGGCCAATTAAGAGGCCAGCTCCACGTTCGCTGTCCAATTAAGGAAGGTTGATGGGTTCCCAAGGCGGGAGGCCCAATCAGAGGGCCCAAAGCCCTGTATGGTTGGCAGCCCCACCAGGAGAGATGGGCGCTGCTGATGTAGGTAGGGGACTACTTGGGCACCTAAAGATGGAGCACTCTCTGAAACCTTCTGAAAATTTAGAAATAAAAAATGGCCACAGCAGTCAGGCCATCATCGACAGGATTGCTTGTGGGTGCGGCTGTGGCCTTCTCAACCCAGCGGCTCCATGATGGGGGGATTGAGAAGAGGCATTGATGGCCCCCGGCCTGCCGCTGAGAGGCTGCCTTCAGGTATCTGCTGCACTCCGGCCCCAGCAGTGGGCCCGTTCAACATCGGGAAGGTCAGGAAGTTGCCCCCAGTTGGTCCCTTAATTGGCCTAATTGGCTACCTGCCGCTGCCACATTGAGCCCAACTCCGGCAAGATGGCTCAGAGTTGGGAACACATTGGGGAGCCAGCTTGCCATTGAATGAGCAAACAATATTTGATTATTTTGCGTTCCACATAAACCTTAAATAGAGTTATGAAAAAAGCCTTTAAAAATTAAAAATATTTGTTTACAAGGTGCCCCAAAATTAAATAGTCCAGTACTAAATATACACAGTAAAGCTGGAAATTAGAAATTGCCTAAAAAGCCTCCCCGCATTGTATATGCAACTTTTCGCAGACACATTTTATAGGCAAATGGAGTACACAGTATGATTCTAGCCTAAATGGACAGAAAATTGCATTATGCTAAATATGGATGTGTTATAAAAATTGTAATGACTTTCTAAGGCATTTTCAATGAAAACACTTCTGGCTAGCCTAAAAGGCTGATCCAAAATGAAAATTCACAAAGAATATTGTGACGTGCAAAAGTGCTAAAGGTTCATTGGTGAGGATCTCATCTGATTTTTGACCCCGAGTCAATTCTGGCCCCTCTGGCCATGCAGATAAAAAGTCGGAACTTGTGCTTCTCACTTTCACTCCCCTGAATCTCAACTCAAAGAACAACCCAGAGGCAAATCAAAAAGTAAAGTCTGAGACAGCCATAGGTGAGGAAGGGAGAGATTATAAGAATAATTGATTTATAAGAACAAATACTGGCATTAACTGCTTTAACAAGATTGTGAGAGTTTTTTTCATCAACAGTTGGTGTCTCAGCACTTGGTGTTGATGAAAATTAAGTTCTGGAAACTTTGTGTTTAAACGTTCATTCTTTCAGCACAATCCCCTGTTTAATTACAATGAGATGAAAGACCAGTTAATCTGGATTTTTTTGGTTGTGCTTGTTGAAGGAGCAATTAGGGCTACAACTCTTTTTCATCTTCAAAATTGTATGATGGAATCCACCTGGAAAGACATATGTTGAAGGTCCCAAGGCATTATTTTGAAGAAGAATAAAACAATCTCAATTGTTGAAATTTCTAGTTTTCCTGTGTAAGCAGCAAGCACTGAAGCAACAATAGGCAGCATGGAGGAGTTGGAGGTGTTGAGCTTCTGTGCGTGTGAGTGGAAGCCGCCAACTAGAAAAATATTAAAATGTTGGAGAAGTATAGAGAGGAATTTTAACCTAACCTGCCCAGCAGGCAGACTTAGAATGGAATCATAGAATGGTTACAGCACCGAAGAAGACCATTCTGCCCTCTTTTAGTTTGTTCAAATGAAAAATAAAGCTTACACAATATATCATAAAAGGACTTCTAGTCAACATTAGAACAACAGATTCCAGAAAAACATGATAGAAGTTTTTAAAATTATGAAAGGATGGGAGTGGGTAGCTAGAAGCAGACGAACGGTTTTTAGGACTTACCTCTAGACTTGACTATTTCCGTGCACTCCTGGCTGGTCTCCCACATTCTACCTGCTGTAAACTTGAGGTCATCCAAAACTCTGCTGCCCATGTCTCGCACCAAGTCCCTTTCACCTATCATCCCTGTGCTCGCTCACCTACATTGGCTCCTGATCAAGTAAAGTCTTGATTTTAAAATTTTCATGTTTGTTTTCAAACCCTTCCCTGGCCTCATCCCTCCCTATCTCTTTAATCTCCTCCAGCTCCACAACCCTCCAAGATATCTGCACTCGTCTAATTCTGGCTGCTTGAATATCCCCAATTTTAATTGTTCCACCATTGGTGGCCATGCATTCAGTTGCCTAGGTCCGACGCACTGAAATACCCTCCCTACACCTCTCCTCCTCTATACCTCGTTTTCCTCCTTTCAGGCACTCCTTGAAACCTACCTCTTTGATTAAGCTTTTGATCATCTACCCTAATATCTCCTTAAGTGGGTCAGGGTCATATTTTGTTTTATAGTGTTCCTGTGAAGCGCCTTGGGACGTTTTATTACAAATACAAGTTGTTATTGTAGTTGAGAGGTTTAGAACAAGGGGTCACAGATACAAGAATAAATGCAAAAGGTTTGGAACAGAGAGCAAAGAAACATCTAAAGGCAGATGAGTTGTGAGGCTGTGAAATTCACTTCAGGGTTAGTGGTTGAGGGATAAACAATACCAACATTTAAAATTAGATTGAATAGGTGGATGAAGGTAAAAGGGAAGAAAGGACATGGGAGCAGGGAAAGTAACTAGGATTAGGACTAAATGCTCATATAAAGGGTATATGGACTGGTTGGCCTTAACAGTCTGTTTCCTTGTTGTAAATTCTATGTAGCTCCGCACTAGCTGTTGCCTGACTGTGCACTCTAGTTTGCTCATTGCTGACCTAATTGAGTTCCACAGAACCTTCTAGTAAGGCACCAATATTCCCTTTACGCTACGTGGCCACATGGCCTCGCAGCAACCCAAAAATTCCCACACAGGCCACGCACAAGCCAGCCCCGTTTAACAACCGTGTGTGCATGGCTGCAAAAATTTTTTGAAGGGGCCACACACTTAAAGAAATCACCCATGCACTTCAAAAAATTTAGAGGATACTTTGCCAGGCAAGTGTTTCATAGCCATGTAGATTTTGAGCAAACCTACAAATTATTAAAGAATATTTGCTCCCACCCAACAATATAAGCTAGTCTTTCTATTCTTATTGAATAGACTAAAGGCTGAACCTTGACAGGGCTGGTCTGTGTAGGCAGGGGAGGGGTGGGGGGAGCGAGGAGGCAGAGTTTCTGTCAGGAAACCTGGAAGTTGAGGTTTCCATGCATGCTATGGCGTTTTGATTCCACAGTGTGCATAGTTTTTGTTTGGCAGGTTCCTCACCCAGAAGTTAGCCTGATTGACAGGCTTGGCTTTCAGACAGACAGGAAGCTCTGTGGAGCAGGCTGCAGGAGCAGGAGCATTGCCTGCTGCTGCTAGTGGGAGCATGGTATAGGGTGGGGTATTACAACTTCAATGTGGGGGATGGGCGGCTGATCCCTGGAGGGAGTTTAATCCTCAAACCCAGACTGCGTAGTGGGAGAGGGGGGCCACTCTCTGACCCTGGAGGGTAGAGGGGATGATCTGATCCCTGACCAAGTAGGGGTTTGATTGGGGTGGGAGCTTGGGGGCTGAGGAAAGCACCCCTGCTCCTCCTGGCCCACAAACAGTGCTGTAAAGAGACCTACCTTTTCCCCAGAGCTGTTTCCACCTCCTTTCATCTGCTTGGTTTCCCAACGCCTGGGAAACCTGGCTGGCTAGGGTTAAGCCTATAATGCTATTATATTAGATGCTCCCAGCCTCATTATAATATCGAAATAACCAACATGCCTCTATTAAACAAATGATTAGTAATGGCAGACCCCCCATGTGAGTGCAAAAAGACAAGGCCGAAGCATTTGCAACCATCTTCAGCCAAAAGTGCCAAGTGGATGATCCTTCTCGGCCTTCTCCTGAGATCCCCACCAGCCAATTTGATTCACTCCATGAGATATCAATAAACACCTGAGTACACTGGATACAGCAAAGGCTATGGGCCCTGACAACACCTTGGCTGTAGCGCTGAAGACTTGTGTTCCTGAACTAGCCGCGCTGCTAGCCAAGCTGTTCCAGTACAGCTACAACACTGGCATCTACCCAACGATGTGGAAAATTGCCCAGTTATGTTGTCATAGAGTCTTACAGTTATTCAGCACAGGAACAGGCCCTTCAGTCCATCGTGTCTGTGCTGGCCATCAAGCACCTATCTATTCTAATCCCATTTTCCATCACTTGGCCCGTAGCCTTGTCTGCTATGGTGCATATGTTGTGTCAACAAAAAGCAGAACAAATCCAATCCAGCCAATCGCCGTCCCATCAGTCTACTATCGATTCATCAGCAAAGTGATGGAAGGTGTCCTCGACTGTGCTATCAGGCAGCACTTACTCACCAATAACCTGCTCACTGATGCTCAGTTTGGGTTCCGCTAGGGCCACTCGGCTCCAGATATCATTACAGCCTTAGTCCAAACATGGACAAAAGAGCTGAACTCCAGAGGTCAGGTGAGAGAGACTGCCCTTGACATTAAGGCAGCACTGGAATGTTTGTGGCATCAAAAGGAGCCCTTGTAAAATTGAACTCAACGGGAATCATGGAGAAAACTCTTCGCTGGTTGGAGTCATACCTAGCAGAAAGGAAGATGGTTGTGGTTGTTGGAGGTCAATCATCTCAGTCCCAGGACATCACTGCAGGAGTTCCTCAGGGTAGTGTCCTAGGCCCAACCATCTTCAGCTGCTTCATCAATGACCTTCCCTCCATCATAAGCTCAGAGGTGTGGACTTTCGCTGATGATTGCACAGCATTCAGTTTCATTCATAACTCATCAGATAATGAAGTGTGCCTGCCCGTTGCAAGACCTGGATAATAGCGGGCTTGGGCTGATAAGTGGCAAGCAACGTTCGTGCTACACAATTGCCAGACAATGACCATCTCCAACACGGAGGAACCTAACGATCTCTCCTTGACATTCAACAGCATTACTATTGCTGAATCCCCCACTAAAGCCCTGCTCGGGTCTGCAAAAAAAAGCCCGACTCGGCCCGGGTCCTTCCATTTTTTCCTGCACCCGACCCGGCCATCAGTTAACTAACCTTCCATTTTTCATTTTGTTGCTGATCTGCATAAGCTTAAAATAACTGTAACAAAACCACCTTTCTAGTCAAAAAAATTATATTAACAGTGGAACCACTTAGCTGTGATAGAGTGTGTCCGACCTGAGCTGAGCCCGAATGCTGGACCCGGAAGTGCAACCCGACCCGGCCCGAACCCGACACATGTCATCTGGTCCCATCAGGTTCAGGTCAGGTAGCAGGCCTTTATCCCCCACTATCAACATCCTGGAGGTCACTGTTGACCATAAACTAACTGGACCAGCGACATAAATACAGTGGCTACAAGAGCAGGCCAGAAGCTGGAAGTTCTGTGGTGAGTAACTCACCTCCTGACTCCCCAATCCCTGTCCACCATCTACAAGGCATAAATCAGGAATATGATGGAATACTTTCCACTTGCCTGGATGGGTGCATCTCCAACAACACTTAAGAAGCTCGACACCATCCAGCACAAAGCAGCCCGCTTGATTGGCACCCCATCCACCACCTTCAACATTCACTACCTCCACCACCGATACACAGTGGCAGCAGTGTGTACCATCTACAAGATGCACTGCAGCAACGCACCAAGGCTCCTTTGACAGCACCTTCCAAACCCTTGACCTCTGCCACCTAGAAGGACAAGGGAAGCAGATGTATGGGAACACCACCACCTGAAGGTTCCCCTCCAAGCCACACACCATCCTGACTTGGAACTATATTGCCGTTCCTTCACTGTCGCTGTGTAAAAATCCTGGAACTCCCTTCCTAACAGCACTGTGGGTATACCTACCCCACATGGACTGCAGTGGTTCAAGAAGGCAGCTCACTACCACCTTCTCAAGGGCAGTTAGGGATGCGCAATAAATGCTGGTCTTGCCAATGATGTCCATATCCCATGAATGAATCAAAAAAGGAAAAGAAATACTGGAAGTGGGCAGGTTGGAGGCGGGTTAGGGTTAGGTTTGAGATTTTTAAAGTTTTACCACCTCACCTGACCCCAACCCACCTGTTTTTCAGAGCTAAGATTCAGCCCTAAAATTCTCTTCCCCCTTCTACCTTAAGATCTCTTCAACTGATTTCAATGGGACCTACTTCTGCATCTCTATTATTCTAAAATTGAACTTAACTTTTTTTTAAAAGTACATTTCCCAAGTGGTTCAGTTGGCAAGTTAATTGTGACTTAGAGACAAGGAATGCCCAGGTTCAAACCTCTGTCTATACTAATTTCCTCTCTGCTAAGCAGCAGAAAGCTGCTTCAACTGACCTGAGCATCCTATGGTTAGGGAAGGGGGACGAAAATCAATCAGAATTCCAGTAGCTGAGTATTATCCAGTGGCACCTGCTGCAAAGTGTACACATGTGAATGCTGTAATACTGCTCATGGTCGAATAGCTAGATGACTGACTGTCTAGGCTCACACCTGAAGAATAGCTACATGGGTGAAGCACTGGATGGAGGGTTGTCATCACCTATGAATTTGTAGCCAGCATGAGTCTGAACCTTCGGGGGCGAAGGAGAAAAAATAAATAAAAGCTCTCATTTCTGGTTGGTATTAATATTTTTGTTGAAAAACAAAAAGCGCATTGATTAGAGTTACAATTAAGGTGAGTTTTACTTATCTACATGGTCTAAATTTGCAATATTAATTGTAGCAGACGGAAGCTGAATCATCACAATTGTTCCAGTGATGCAGCATTAGAAGGAAGTTCAATTGGAAAAATTTCACTTTGAAACTTGTGTAAGTGCAATGAGAAATAAATTGAAGAACTACAGTGTCCAGGTTGCTCTGCATATGTACCCATAGAGATGGTTTGGAGTTGTGAATTGTCTTTTCTGGTTACATAACCGACTCTAACCTGATATTTGATCCGGCAGTGAAGTCTCTTCTCCATAGACTATCATTCCATCCCATTTCACAGCTAGTGTCATTATGCTATGGAAAGCCATGGAAACAGTTCTGTACTATGCCAGAGGGAAGTCATGGTGAAGTCTCTGTAATAAGCTGTTGGTTTACCTGCCTGCAGCAAGCAGCTCATTCAATAACTGCAGCAATTAACACGTGAGTGGCTGCAAATGTCCTGCGTACAGTCTGTCATCCATAATTTAGGTTCTTTTTATAGAAAGCACCTTTCACTTGCTGTAATTCGTGACACACTCCCAGTGCTAGAAGAACTGAACTGGTTTCGTCCCTGCCATCACAAGAACCCCAGGGGCAGTATTGCATTAACATGTGAATCATTTCAGAAAATATTTGCAGTACCGTGCAGGATTTCTGCTGAGGTCCAAGCAGCTTATTTCTCTTTTATGCAACAGTCGCTCCTCTATTCTCCCCTCTGCTTCTGAAGGCAATGGTTTATGTAGGGTACAGTTCATGAGATCTGGCAGCCGTTGGCACCGCAACTAAGTTGCCCTGCTTCCTGTACAAGTCAAGCCGTTTTAAAATGAAAGGATTTCTGCCATTATTAAAATAATGGCAATTGGAAAATTCAGGCTTTAAGGCCAGTAGGCTATTCAAGCATGAAAGGCATCACAGGTGAGCCCCAATCTGCCTTTCCTGGCAATTACAATCGATCCCATTCCTGGAGGGGTCACTGAACAGTGTCCAGAAACAGAACACAGTGATACCTGCCATCTTCCATCACAAACCAGGCTGAGGTCAACTAACTCAGCATATACTGGGAATCCGACCTGGGGACTTATTTATTTCGAGATACAGCACTGAAACAGGCCCTTCGGCCCACCGAATCTGTGCCAACCAACAACCACCCACCTATACTAATCCTACATTAAACCCATATTCTCTACCACATCCCCACCATTCTCCTACCACCTACCTACACTAGGGGCAATTTACAATGGCTAATTTACCTATCAACCTGCAAGTCTTTGGCTGTGGGAGGAAACCAGAGCACCCAGCAGAAACCCACACAGACACCGGGAGAACTTGCAAACTCCACACAGGCAGTACCCAGAACTGAACCCGGGTCACTGGAGCAGTGAGGCTGCAGTGCTAACCACTGCACCACTGTGCCGCCACTTCCTGGTCTAGGTGGCTCAGTATCACAGCACATGATGCATTAACTAACTGAGCCACAGGGAGAGTCTGGAAAAGTTGAAGTGATGACTATTCCAGTTTTAAACATAACCCATAATTTAAATCAGTTACAATATAAGACAGGCTTCCCTCAGGTCTCACGCATGATGCAAGTTGGCATGATCTGCTAACGTAATCAATAGTAGATTACTCCATCCTTTTATTTTAAAAAATGTGTTTGCTTTCAACTGTGTTAATGCTGCATAAAATAAAGATCATTTGGTCATGCATATATATGTAAGTAATATGTACACAGCCTCCCTCTCCCAAAAGATGTCCCACACTGACAGGATGCATATAATAGGGACAAATTTATTAATATTCCTGCAGGTGTTCAATGTACAATTACAACACAACCTTTTAGTATAACTTAAGTCTCTTTTGTTCAAAGCATAACCTTGTCATTTTTTTATTTGTAAATTTCACTCTTGAAAAGTCTTGGAAGTATGACAAACTCAAACATTAATGCACAGCCCTTGTTGTAAAATTCCTCTAGTAGTGATTTCAAAAGTGTTCCCATGGTGCTGGAAATGATCTGCAGTTTGTTTGATGGGTGTCCAGCCAAAAGTTTCTCATCCATCATGCCCACTGACTGGAATTTGAGACTTTTACTGGATTAAGTATCTAACAATAGCAACAAAGGTAGGCATGGTAGGCGTTTTCTTTTTCATTTATTTCTTTAAACTTATGGTTTCACTACTTGTAGCCTAATGTGTCAGGAATTCCTCCTGGCTCCACAAAAATGTTTTTTAAAAAATCAAAAACTTACCCAGTTATGGAGTGGCCTGTAGTGGTCACTTTAAGGACGGCTGGTTAGGCTGGTCAATGTCTCATTGATTCATCTAAAATTCTTAGAGGAGTTCACAGGGTAGATGATGAGAGGCTGTTTCCCTTGGCTGGACAGTCTAGAACTATGGGCCATATTCTCAGGATAAGGGGGGATAATGAGAAATTTCTTCACTCAGAAAGTTGTGAACATTTGGAATTCTCTAATCCAGAGGGTTGTGGATGCTCAGTCATTGAGTATATTTCTTATGTACAAATGGCAAGTACAGCAGTGATTTTTGGGCAACTTCTACTCCTTTCCTGCCTGCTGGATTAATTTAAATTCGGCCCCAAGGAATCCTAATTTTTAATTGTCCAAAATGGAAGTCTGAATTTACCCGAAAACTCATCCCTAAAGCATTGAAATAATTAAGAAAATAAAGATCAGATTTTGCATTAAATTAAATTTTGTAAATATTCCAACATTGTCAATTATTTTTTCTCTCAGTAGATTTAGAATCAAAAGATACCATACCAACATTTGATGTAACTCAGGAGCACAGATGCCAGCCTAGAAACTGTCTTCCTCCACATAAATTCTGTTACAACAGCAGCAACTTGCATTTATATAGCACCTATAGCATGGTAAAACATTTTAAGGAGGGTCACAGGAGTGATTATCAAACCAAATTTGACACTGAGCAACATAAGCGGATATTAGAACTCATTTTGGTCAAACAGATAAGTTTTCTATCTTCAAGGCTGATATAGATTTTTGGTTTCTCAGGGAATCAAGGAATATGGGGTGTGGGTGGGAAAGTGGAGTTGAGACAGAAGACCAGTCATGATCGTATTAAATGGCAAAGCAGGCTCGAGGAGCAATATGGTCCACTCCTGCTCCTATTTCTTATGTTCTTATGTTATGTTTCTTATATCTTCAAGGAGGAGAGAGAGGAAGAACGGCAGAGAGGTTTAGGGAGGGAATTCCAGAGCTTAGAGCGAAGGCAGCTGAAGGCTTGTCCACTAATGGTGGGGCAATTAAAATCAGGAATGCTCAAGGGGCCAGAATTGAAGGAGCACAGATATCTCAGGGTATTGTAGAGCTGGAGGAGGTTACAGAGCTATGGAGGGATGAAGGCGATGGAGGGGTTTGAAAATAAGGATAAAAATGTTAAAATTGAGGTGTTACTGGAACAGGAGGCAATGTAGGCTGGCAAGTGTGATAGCCAAATGGGACTTAGTGCGAGTTAGGATATGGACAGCAGAGTTTTGGATGAGCTCCAGTTTATGGAGGATAGAAGATAGGAGACCAGACAGGAGAGCATTGGAATAGCCAAGTCTAGTAGTAACAATGGCAAGGATGAGGGTTTCAGCAGATTTTGAGATCTTTAAGCTGAGGCAGAGCCAGAAATGGGTGCTGTTACAGATGTGGAAATAGGAGGTCTTGATGATAGAGCAGTTATGTGGTCGGAATCTCATCCCAGGATTCAATAGGATGCTAAGGTTGAGAACAGTCTGGTTCAGCGTGATAATTCAGAGGCAGGGGTAGGGTTGGGAGAGGTGATGGACCCCCTTGACCATGCCACCTTTCGTGGTTTCGCTACTCCGGTGATCTCAAACACTGACAAATTCACTCCAACCACTTCCTTTCTAAGTTCACTGTTCACATTCCTTTATCCTCCTTTAAATCCACGTATTTGACCACAGTTGGCAGCCCAGGTCATTTATAACTGTCCCTTCAAGCTCTCAAATGCCTAACCTTTGACTTTCCATTCACCAGCATATCTCTACAGCTGTTGATTTCCTAAAATAGTCTCTTATCTTTACTTACAAAACCCCAATCTGCAGAAAACCCTGCATTTTGTCCCACCCATGTCCCCTGCCAGGTATAATCTTATCTTTAATCCCTCAGTTCTAAGGGATGAAAATAGACCTGGTGTACAGTTGGCCTAGCCTTCAATCTCTCGATCTGGTTTGATAGTATCAAACTGCATCGATTGCTTCCAGCCTTGCCTGTAAGCCATAGGCCCTCTATATTCCCCCCAACTCTAGTCCAAAACCTTTCTTTTTCTAGTGTTTTCCCCATCTCTGTCCCATCCTCTGTAAGCTCAATCCATTCATGAGATATGCTTCCTGCTCCCTCAACCCCATTGCCATTAAGCTCCTGACCAACAACTTCCTTTCCTACCACCCACACACCGCCTGACACCATTAGCTAACATTGTAAATAGTGCAGGGTAGTGATATGGGTAATGATAACCAGAGTGTGACAGGAAGGGACAGAGTGTACAAACATAAGAGTGCAGCAGCAAATAGGTTCAGAGTAGGGAAAAATGGTAAAAAAACAAAATTAAAGACTCTTTATCTGAATGCAGGCAGTATACATAACTAGATAGATGAATTGATGGCACAAATAGAAATAAATGGGTATGATCTGATAGCCATTACAGAGACATGGCTGCAAGGCTGGGAACTGAATATTCAAGGGTACTTGACATTTTGGAAGGATAGATAGAAAGAAAAAGGAGGTGTGGTAGTTTTGTTAATAAAGGATGAGATCAGTACAGTAGTAGCTCAGAATATCAAGACATAGAATCAGTTTGGGTGGAGATAAAAAAAAAGCAAGACAAAGAAGTCACTGGCGGGAATGGTCTATAGGCCCCCTAACAGTAGCTATACTGTAGGACAGAGAATAAATCAAGAAATCATGGGGGCTTTTAAGAAAGGTAATGCAATAATCACGGGTGACTTTAATCTTCATATAGATTGGACAAATTAAATTGGCAAAGGTAGCCAGAAAGGAAGCTCTGGGGAAGACTGATCATAACATGATAGAATTTCACATTCAGCTTGAGGGTGAGAAACTTGGGTCTGAAACTACTGTTCTAAACTTTTTTAAAAAGCAATTACAAAGGCAGGAAGGCAAAGTTGGCTAAAGTGGACTGGGAAAATAGATTAAAAGGTAAGACAGTAGATAAGTAAAACTCTATGAGAAGGATGAACAATCCATGGCTAACTAAGGAAGTAAAGGATTGTATCAAATTGAAAGAAAAAGCATACAATGTTGCAAAGATTAGTGGTAGGCCAGAAAATTGGGGACATTTTTGAAACCACCAAAGCATGACTAAAAAATAGGGAGTAAATATATTATGAGAGTAAACTAGCAAGAAATATAAAAATAAACAGTCAGAGCTTCTACAACTATATAAAAAGGAAGAGAGTAGCTAAAGTAAACATTGGTCCCTTAGAGCAAGAGACTAGGGAATTAATATTGGGAAACATGGAAATGGCAGAGAATTTGAACAAATATTTAGTGTCTGTCTTCACAGTAGAAGACACTAAGAGCATCCCAATAATAGAAAATTAGGGGCAAAAGGGAGGGAAGAACTTAAAACAATCACTACCGCTAGAGAAACAAATACTATGAAAACTAATGGGACTAAAGGCTGACAAGTCCCCTAGACATAATGGCCTGCATCCTTGGGTCTTAAAAGAAGTGGCTGCAGAGATAGTGGATGTATTAGTTGTAATCTTCCAAAATTTCCTACATTCTGTAAAGATCCTAGCAGATTGGAAAACCACAAATGTAATGCCCCTATTCAAGAAAGGAGGGAAATGGAAAGCAGGACAGTGAGCCAAACATCTGTCATTGGGAAAATACTGGAATTCATTACTAAGGAAGTAGTAGCAGGACATTTAGAAAACCATAATACAATCAAGAAGAGTCAACCTGGTTTTATGAAAGGGAAATCGTGTTTGACAAATTTCTTAGAGTTCTTTGAGTATATAATGTACAGGGTGGATAAAGGGGAACCAATAGATGTAGTGTATTTGGATTTCCAAAAAGCATTTGATTAGGTCCCACATAAAAGGTTACTGCACAAGATAAGAGCTCATGGTGTTGCAGTAATATATTAACATCAACAGAGGATTGGCTAGCTAACAGGAAACAGAGTCAGCATAAATGGGTCATTTTCAAGTTGGCAAACTGTAACCAGTGGAGTGCTACAGGGATCAGTGCTGGGGCCTTCACTGTTTACAATCTATATTAATGACTTGGCTGAAGGAAAAAAATGTATTGTCACCAAATTTATTGATGAGACAAAGGTAGGTAGGAAAGCAAGCTGTGAGGAGGACACAAAGAGTCTGCAAAGGGAGATGGATAGGTTATGTGAATGGGCAAAAATTTGGCAGATGCAACATATGAGGAAAATGTGAGGTTGTCCACTTTGGTAGGAAGAATAGAAAATGGAGAGAGACTATAGAATACTGTGGTATAGAGGGATCTGAGTGTCCTCGTACATGAAGCACAAAAAGATAGCATGCAGGTAATTAGGAAGGCAAATGGAAGGTTGGCTTTTATTGCAAGGAGGATGGCGTATAAATAGGGAAGTCTTGCTACAACTGTACAGGGCATTGATGAGACCACACCTAGAGTACTGCATACTGTTTTGGTCTCCTTATTTAAGGAAGGATATACTTGCATTGGAGGCAGGTCAGAGAAGTTCACTAGGTTGATTCCTGGAATGAAGGGGTTGTCATGAGGATAGGTTGAGCAGGTTGGGCTGATACACATTGGAGTTTAGAAGAATGAGAGGTGATCTTATTGAAACATATAAGATTCTGAGGGGACTTGACAAGGTAGATACTGAGAAGATTCCCCTCATGAGGGAATTTAGAACTAGGGAGCATAATTTCAGAATAAGGGGTTACCCATTTAAGATGGAGATGAGGAGGAATTTCTTCTCTCAGAGGGTTGTGGATCTTTGGAATTCTCTACCCCAGAGGGTTGCGGAGGCTGGGTCATTGAATATATTCAAGGCTAAGATAGACAGATTCTTGAACCAAAGGGGGTCAAGGGTTAGAGGGAACAGGCAGGAAAGTGTAGTTGAGGCCCAAATCATATTAGCCGTGATCTTATTGAATGGCGGAGCAGGCTTGAGGGGCCGTATGGCTACTCATGCTCCTATTTCTTATGTTCTAATGTTTTCATTCTTTACCTACTGTCTCTATTTCAAAATTGGCATTATCATCCCCTCCAGAAGAAACCACCCTCAACCCCATTGTCCTCAGTAACTACCCTGGCATGTTTAAGCTCACTTTCTTGTCCAAGGCCCTTGAATGTATTGCTGCCTCCTAGATTCCTGCTCAAATCCCTCATAACTGGATTTCTGAAGTCCAGTTTTCACCTCTCCTACAGGGTCAAAGCCACAAACAACATTCTCTATGATTGTGACCATAATTCATTATCTTTCCTTGCCCTCCTCAACCTCATCACAGTCTTAAACACAGTTATTGATGTTGGGTGAGAATAGGATTGCACTCGGCAGTGATGCCCCATGTGGGTAAATCCATGTTGAAACCCCACGTCAAGCTTGATAACTAAATAATGGCCACTTGGGTGAGGTACCAACAACGGAACCTTTCTCTAACAATAGTCAACACTTTCAGCAAAGGAAGGTCGTCAGGGAGTCTCGGGGGGCGGTGGGGGGAGGGGTTGTGGGGTGTAGGGACGGGAGCAATGGAGAAACCGGGAAAAGAAACTTTGAAAAAATACTTTTATAAATTGACAGCTAACTAGTTCCCAGTTGGCAGTGTTCAGTCAGGTGCTTCACTAAAATTTATTTTGTTTGGCATAAAATAAATAGGAGTCACACATGTTTACTTTAGGCAGGAAAGAAAGAGCTGGTGTTGCAAGTTTAGCAACCAAATTATCTCTGGGTGAGTGTACATGTATTATTTCTATAAATCTGTCAGCAATCATCATTAGATGAACAGCCCGAAGCCAAACATCTTTCTGCTCTAACTGCACTCACTTTCAGGTGAGTTTTATCATCGGTTCTTCAAAATAAAAATGTGGATCTCAGTCTGTACATAAATTGACTTCTTTTACTTGCTTATATTTAACTGCATGCAGCTTCTGCTTTCCTAATTGATATCAAAAGTTGGTTACTTTCAGTCCTTTCACCATTTGGAATATAATGGATCAGTAAAGTTGTTACAATGGAGAATGAACATTTTCTGTTTTGCCGACCCAGTGTCATTCTTTGGTGAGGTGCATCACAGTTCAAGGTGCAGACAAGCTCCTTTTATTCTGTCCCAGCAATGTGCATAGGTCCAACCTCAGATGAGCATCAATCTGATACTGTTTTATTCCCACACCGGCCATCCTGTGGTCTTTTGCCTGAAATTACCAATTTACTGCCAATTAGTGGCATGCAGTGCGGATCCTATGCCCGTTTGGAACTGGACTGAGGCTGCCTGAACTCATGAGGACCTTTAAGGGCTTATTTTCCTGGCCCATGCACCCAGGGAATGCTCATTTTCCCAGGACAAGGGAAAAGGGATAGAGATTTTACTCCTTTAACACTGCTCTTAGATTTCTGGAGTTTCCATTGCGTTGGTGGCGGGCTTTGGGATGGGCTGTTAGGGCAGGGAGACACAACTTAGCCGTATAAATAATGTGGGGGAGATGTTGCAGATCCCCTGCCTCATTCTTCACTTGGAATGGGTGCTATGCAGAGGTAAAATAGGTATTAATGTTTTGTCTTGTTCTGCATCTGAACTGCATTGCATCCAAACATCCTCTGCAGTTTTTTTGAGCGGCG
This sequence comes from Heterodontus francisci, assembly GCF_036365525.1. Lineage (NCBI taxonomy): Eukaryota > Metazoa > Chordata > Chondrichthyes > Heterodontiformes > Heterodontidae > Heterodontus > Heterodontus francisci. The sequence continues at coordinate 118,203,896 of NC_090375.1, read as the reverse complement.
GCACCTGACAGTGCCTGAAGAGGGTATAGAAATTAAATTTACAAATAAATGGCTGTCAGATGGCATTGCACATGCCTGGGGTGGATCAGTGGCAGACTACTCTCATAACAACCTGTCACTATTGCTTCTAAAGCTGCTATTTAGGTGCTATTTATCTCAAAGGATATTATTGTTAAGTACAGTCTTTATTTTCGTCTTTTGGCATTCACAAGATTGCTGCACCTTGAGAACGAGTTGCTGAAGGCTGCTTGTCTTTAACAGTTAATAATATAGGCATCTCAGTACTGTGCTGCTCTTCCTTTTATGATTTGGCTTTTCTGGTGTTAGATTTGGGGCCAAAGCCATAACCCCCTGACAGCTGTTGGAAGAAATTCACCAAGTCCTCTCCAGAGCCAATATTAAATGTTGCCCTACAATGGGGAAAGAATCCTCCCTTTTGCGGACCATGCAACTACTCCATTTTACCTTGAATAACAAGAGAAATCCCACTGTTAAACCAGCACCCTTCTCCTATTCCCGCACCATCATTCTCCATATCTACTCTTGTTTTCCCAGGTCCACCTCCTACTTCATGGCACCACGCTGTCGCCAGCTCCCTCCAACCAGACTATGAACACACAGATACCTGCTTAGGTACTATTGCCACCTCAGTCTGGTACAGCAGTGTGAGCAGATTGACAGGGGAAACTCATTGAAATAAATGAGAGGAGCAGAGTCATGTTTTCTTCTGGTTGACAAAATGGATTTGAAAACTTTTAAATCGAAAGCTGTGAGTGCTCAATGAATCCATTGTTGAATTACTTCACTTGTATAATTTTGAAAGACGGCACGATTAGTGCAACCTTGTTCCCATGCAAGAGGAAACTAAGAGTGCTGCAACAAAGACAGCTCAACATGCAGATTGTAGCTATAGATTTTCAATTACCTCACAAAAAATTACACTGTTTATTTACCCACAGAGCCACCAAAATTATATTCTTACCAAAAGTTTGAAAGTCAAATTGAGAAGTTGAGAAATTCACACCACACAATTTTTAAGATCTCAGGAACACCTGGACTTCCTCTTCCATTTGGCCTATGCCCACAAGTGTGCCCCACATGTGCCCATTGGTGTGCCAGTAGTATTGAAATTAGACCTGAAAGGCAGTTTGGATACTGTGAGGTCATGCTCCTGGCATGATACACTTGATGGTGTGCTGTGCCAAAATTGCTCTTGACAGTGCTCGAAGAGGACGATTGGCCCTTATAAGTTCGAATTTTTACAAGGCTTTAAGGTTATTAATAAATGTGAACTAACTACAGCTTATATCTAGAGGTCACAAAATAAAAAAGTATAAAAACTACTAAACAAAATATAATAATTTACTTAAGATGTTCCAGCGATCATTTCAATGTATTCCCACAACTCCTTATAAGAATGGCTCTGAATTCCTCAGACTTTCTGCTACTGATCGACTGTAACTTAGTAAATGGGGTTTCGGTGCACTTCTGACAATGTTCCGATGGCAAAGTGGCAGAAAGTCTGACAAAATTCTGTCTAGTTCAGCCTTGGCTGGTTGGAGTCATACCTAGCACAAAGGAAGATGGTTGTGGTTGTTGGAGGTCAATCATCTCAGTCCCAGGACATCTCTGCAAGAGTTCCTCAGGATAGTGTCCTAGGCCCAACCATCTTCAGCTGCTTCATCAATGACCTTCCCTACATCATAAGGTCAGAAATGGGGATGTTCGCTGATGATTGCATGATGTTCAGCACCATTTGCGACTCCTCAGATAATGAAGCAGCCTGTGTCCAGATGCAGCAAGACCTGGACAACACCCAAGCTTGGGCTGATAAGTGGCAATTAATATTCGCGCCACACAAGTGCCAGGCAATGACCATCTCAAAGTGAGAATCTAACCATCACCTCTTGATGTTCAATGGCGTTACCGTCGCTGAATCCACCACCATCAACATACTTGGGGTAACCATTGACCAGAAACTGAACTGGAGCAGCCATATAAATACTGTGACTACAAGAGCCAGGCAGAAGCTAGGAATTCTGCGGGGTGTAACTTACCTCCTGACTCCCCAAAGCCTGTCCACCATCTACAAGGCACAAGTCAGGAGTGTGATGGAATACTCTCCACTTGCCTGGATGGATGCAGCTCCAGCAACACTTAAGAAGCTCGACACCATCCAGAACAAAGCAGCCGCTTGATTGGCACCCCATCTACCACCTTCAACCTTCACCGATGACGCACAGTTGCAGCAGTGTGTACCATCTACAAGATGCACTGCAGCAACTCACCAAGGCTCCTTCAACAGCACCTTCCAAACCCATGACCTCTACCATCTAGAAGGACAAAGGAATCAGATGTGCAGGAACACCATGACCTGCAAGTTCCCCTCTAAGCCACACACCATCCTGACTTGGAACTATATTCCATCACTGTCACTGGGTCAAAATCCTGGAATACCCTTCCTAACAGCAGTGTGGGTGTACCTACACCCCAAGGACTGCAGCGGTTCTAGAAGACAGCTCACCACCACCTTCTCAAGGGCAATTTGGGATGGGCAATAAATTCTGGCAACTTCATGCTGCCTACCTACTTGAATGATCTCTGCATCCAACCAGTGTTAACCGTGCTGTTCATTGGCTGGACACATCTACCAGGGTGATGGGAGTGGAGACGATCAATGATTTCAAAAGGAAATTGGATGGGTACTTGGGAGAAATAAACTTGCAGGGTTATGGGATAGAGCCGAGAATGGGACTGACTGGATTGCTCTCCAAATAGCCGACATGGCCTCCTTCTGTGTTGTAATAACTCTATGACTCTAGCATGGAGCCAATATCGTGAATGGCTAGCACCACTTAAAGTTATCCTGCACTGTTTAAAGCTAAGCTGTACCTCAAAAAGGGCAGGTGCTGGGAGTCCTGGTTGAAGAGACTTTGATTTGAAAATGATTGAGGAATAACACAACAGCGGACAGCGGAGAGAGTCAACTCCAAGGTTTTCAGATGCTTCACTGGAGGTCTTGGAGGAGATGGAAAGGAAGAGAGATGTCTTATTACCACATGGGGGAAGGCTAATTTCGATGGCATCAGACAGGAACTCTCAAAAGTAGAATGGGAGAGGCTGTTTACAGGTAAAGGGATGTCTGGCAAGTGGGAGGCTTTTAAAAGTGAGATAGGAAGAGTTCAGAGCCAGCATGTTCCTGTTAGATGGAAGGGCAAGGCTGGCAAGTTCAGGGAACCTTGGTTGACGAGGGATATTGAGGGTCTGGTCAGGACAAAGAAGGAGGCAAATGTCAGGTATAGGCAGCTGGGATCGAGCGAGTCCCTTCAGGAGTACAGGGGATGTAGGACTACACTTAAGAAGGAAATTAGGAGGGCGAAAAGGGGCCATGAGATTTCCTTAGCAGATAAGATAAAGGAGAATCCTAAAAGATTCTATAAGTATATTAAGAGTAAAGGGGTAGCTAGGGAGAGAGTAGGTCCCCTTAAGGATCAGTGTGGTAATCTATGTGTGGAGCCACGGGAAATGGGTGAGGTCTTAAATTAATATTTCTCATCCGTATTTACCGTGGAGAAGGTCATGGAAGCTAGCAAGTTCAAGGGAGGGAACACCGATATCCTGGAGCATAACATTACAAAGGAGGAGGTGGATAAATCCCCAGGGCCTGACCAGGTGTATCCTAGGATGCTATGGGAAGCAAGGGAGGAGATTGCTGGGGCCTTGGCAGAGATTTTTGTATCATTGTTAGCCACGGGTGAGGTACCGGAAGACTGGAGGATCGCTAATGTTGTGCCATTGTTTAAGAAGGGCAGCAGGGATAAGCCAGGGAACTGCAGGCCAGTGAGCCTTACATCAGTGGTGGGAAAGTTATTGGAAGGGATTCTGAGAGACCGGATTTATATGCATCTGGAAAGGCAGAGTCTGATTAGAGATAGTCAGCATGGCTTTGTGCGTGGGAAATCATGTCTCACGAATTTGATTGAGTTTTTCGAGGAGGTGACCAAGAGGACTGACGAGGGCAGGGCGATGGACGTTGTCTACATGGACTTTAGCAAGGCCTTTGACAAGGTCCCGCATGGTAGGCTGGTCCAGAAGGTTCGAACACATGGGATCCATGGTGAGCTAGCAAATTGGATAAAAAATTGGCTTGGTGATAGGAGGCAGAGGGTGGTAGTGGAGGGTTGATTTTCAGATTGGAGGCCGGTGACCAGTGGTATGCCGCAGGGATCGGTGCTGGGCCGTCTGTTGTTTGTCATATATATTAATGACTTGGATATGAATATAAGGGGCATGATGAGTAAGTTTGCAGATGACACCAAAATTGGTGGTATAGTGGACAGTGAAGAAGGTTGTCTAAGGTTACAACAGGATATAGATCAACTGGGAAAGTGGGCAAGGGAGTGGCAAATGGAATTTAACGCAGATAAGTGTGAAGTGATGCATTTTGGGAAGTTAAACCAGGGCAGGACATATACAATGAATGGCAGGGCCCTGGGGAGTGTTCTTGAGCAGAGACCTTGGGGTGCAAGTACATAGTTCCCTGAAAGTGGCAACACAGGTAGGGTGGTGAAGAAGGCGTATGGAATGCTTGCCTTCATCGGCCGAGGCATTGAGTACAAGAGTTGGGACGTCATGTTACAGTTGTACATAACTTTGGTTAGGCCGCATTTGGAGTACTGTGTGCAGTTCTGGTCGATGCACTCCAGGAAAGGTGTGATTAAGCAAGAGAGGGTGCAGAAATGATTCACAAGGATGTTGCCTGGTTTGGAGGGCTTGAGCTATAAAGAGAGATTGGATAGGCTGGGTTTGTTTTCCCTGGAGCGAAGGAGGCTGAGAGGGGACATGATAGAGGTATATAAAATTATGAGAGGCATAGATAGGGTAGATAGCCAGAGTCTGTTTCCCATGGTAGGGGTGACTAAAACTAGAGGGCATAGATTTAAGGTGAGAGGGAGGAGGTTTAAAGGGGATCAAAGGGATACATTTTTCACACAAAGAATAGTGGGTATCTGGAATGAGCTGTCAGAGGAGGTGGTGGAGGCAGGAACAGTAGCAACATTTAAGAGGCATCTGGACAGGTACTTGAATGAGCAAGGCATAGAGGGATATGGAATTAATGCAGGCAGGTGGGATTAGTATAGATAGGCATTATGGTCGGCATGGACGCGGTTGGCCGAAGGGCCTGTTTCTATGCCGTATGACTCTATGACTCAATGAGGCCCACAGACACACAGTCAAAGAGAGTGAGAGCAGTTAATCATGGAGGTCAATATCAGGAGTCAAGCCCCAAGCACCTGAGTGCAGTGCCACAAGAAGGCGTCACAGTGGCGCAGTGGTTAGCACCGCAGCCTCACAGCTCCAGGGACCCGGGTTCGATTCCGGGTACTGCCTGTGTGGAGTTTGCAAGTTCTCCCTGTGTCTGCGTGGGTTTTCTCCGGGTGCTCCGGTTTCCTCCCACAAGCCAAAAGACTTGCAGGTTGATAGGTAAATTGGCCATTATAAATTGTCACTCGTATAGGTAAGTGGTAGGGAAATATAGGGACAGGTGGGGATGTTTGGTAGGAATATGGGATTAGTGTAGGATTAGTATAAATGGGTGGTTGATGTTCGGCACAGACTCGGTGGGCCGAAGGGCCTGTTTCAGTGCTGTATCTCTAATCTAATCTAAAAAAAAAGTTCAAAGACTTCATATGGTGCAGGTCAGTCATTGCATCTTAAAATGTAATATCATACCAACTGTACCAGTAGCCTCAAAGGCTGCTCAATGTACCACATCTCCATCACCAGGGATAGTCAGCAACATGTTGCACTACAGTCATTGGACAACATTATTGATTCAGCCACAGACATGCGGCTATTAATCTATGTGTAAAGTGTATAGCCAACCTAATGCCATTAAAACAAAGTCTGATTTAAAATGCATTTCTCCCTATTTAATAATATACCTGGCATTGTTTTTGCTTGCACAAGTAGTCAATGTCTGCCACACACTTGATGTAATGATGTGAAGAATCTGCATAGATGTCCATCTGTCAGGAGTGATCTTGACTTCTCTCTCTCTCCCTCTCTGTGTCAATCCCTATCCCCTCTCTGTATCCATCTCTCTTACCTCTCTGTGTCCATCTCTCACCCCTCTCTCTCTCCTCTCTGTGTCCATCCCCCTCCCCCTCTCTCTCTCTCACCCCCTCTCTCTCGCCCTCTCTCCCCTCCTCTATCTCTCTCTCCCCCCCCCCCCCCCCTTCACTCTCTGACCATTGCTGGGAGTGGGAACAGCAGTTTTTGAACTGCAGACAGATTTGTGGTTTTCCGGCGAGCTTTAAAAAAAATCGGAAACTACCGGAAGACACCAAATCTGTCTGAAGTTCAAAAACTACTGTTCCCGCCCCCAGCACCTATCAGCTGTCAGCTGTGAAACTGACAGAGCAATTTTTTTTAAAGTCACTCTGCTCAGAAAGAAGAAGTCAATGGGAAATTTCTCGTCCCTGAAATTACCAGGCACAACGGACCTCAAAATATTTTACCACGGATACTAGTGTCCATGTAAGGACATGTTGCTGACCCCTGCCCATCACTCACCTACCAACAATCTCTATCAGAACTCATATCTGACATATTCATATACTTCTCCTCACCCTCACACACTTAGCACTGCTGCAAGCCTCACATCCACATCTCAAAGATTGCACACAGTCAGCTCGGTATGTCCTATCTGCTGCCTGTTGGATATGTTCCGTCCCAGTGACAGGACAGACCAACCAGAGGTGGTGGCACAGTGGTGTACAGTCGGGAGGGAGTGGACCTGGGAGTTCTCAACATTGACTTCAGAAACCATGAATACTCATTGCATCTGGTCAAACATGGACAAGGAAACCTCCTGTTGATTACCACCCACCGCCCTCCCTCAGTATTCCTCCATATTAACACCACTTAGAAGAAGCACTGAGGGTAGCAAGGGCACAGAATGCACTCTGGGTGGGGGACTTCAATGTCCATCACTAAGAGTGGTTCGGTAGCACCACTATTGATTGGGCTGGCCAAGTCCTGATAGACAGAGCTGGTAGACTGTGTCAGCGGCAGGTGGTGAGAGAACCAACACGAGGGAAAAACCTACTTGACCTCGTCTTCACAATCCAACCTCTCACAGATGCAACTGTCCATGACAATAATGACTGGAGTGATTAACACACAGTCCTTGTGGAGATGAAGTACCATCTTTACACTGAGGATACCCTTCATCATGTTGTCTGGCACTGTTACTGTACTTTATTTAATCGTTCATGGGATAAGAGCGTTGCTGGCTAGGCCAGCATTTATTGCCAATCCCTAATTGCCCTTGAGAAGGTGGTGGTGAACCGTCTTCTTGAAACCCTGCAGTCCATATGGTGTAGGTACACCAAAAGTGCTGCTAGGAAGGGAGTTCCAGGATTTTGACCTAGCGACAGTGATGGAATGGCGATATAGTTCCAAATCAGGATTGTCATGCTAGGCCCCCACCTGCCAAGAATGAGCAGCATTAATTTTGGCATGAACATTGATTTTAAAATGTTGCTGAAGCGAGGAAGTGACTTGTTGAACAGATCAGCCACGGCTGGAAAATACATTTGCATATTAACAGACAGTGCTTGAAAGGACAAAGGACCATTCCCTGACACATTCAATCCACAATGGACCTTGATCACCAAGTATTGTGTGTAAGAGGAGCATTCCAGAGACTGCTAAGGTGATACAATCCAGGACTGGTTAGACCAGCTGGTCACATGATTAACTGACTGTTCCAGGGTCTTTTGAACTAGAGAGTTTGAACTCAGAAAGACTGTTTACTCCTGGACTGAGAAGATCTCTCCTGTCTGTTCCCATCTCTTTCTCACAAGTCTTGAATCCAGTGAAGATACATGAACCTCAAGAGAGAAAAGTCTGCTACAGCGAACAAGGTTTAAGAAGAATACTGGGCCCCAACGAAAAGCAAGAGCTACCTACAATCAAGGACTTGACAGTGAGCTCGAAGAACCATAGCAAAAACTCTTCAGATATTGCCTCAAACTTTTCACTTTACTTTTTCTTCTGCTCTTTTCTGTCTCTATTTGCATGTGTTTATCGCGTATGTTTGCTTGCGTGGACACGTCGTGTATCTGTTGGCGTCAAACGAATTAGAGTTTAAGTTTAATAAATTGCAATCTTTCTTCTTTAAACCTAAGAAAACCTGTTTATACTGGTTTCTTTGCCTTATAATTGGAAAGCGGTGAATAAGGATTCACCAAGGGGGAGCTAAAAACACGGTGTGTTTAAAATTAAACCCTGTTACAGCAAGACCAGGTGAAGGTTAAAAGGGAACCCTAGACCTCTTTCTCACCTGGTCGTAACAGGATGGTGAGTGACTTGGGGGGAGGGGGGAACATGCAGGTGGTGGTGTTCTCATGCATCTGCTGCCCTTGTCCTTCTCAGTGTTAGAAGTTGTGAGTTGGAAGGTGCTGTCGAAGCAGTCTTGATGAGTTGTTGCAGTGCATCTTGTAGATGGTACACACGGCTGCCACTGCATCGGTGGTGGAGGGAGTGAATATTGTGAATGGGGTGCCAATCAAGAAGGCTGCTTTGTCCTTGATGGCTTCGAGTTTCCTGAGTGTTGTTGGAGCTGCACCCGTCCAGGCAAGTGGAGAGTATTCCGTCACATGCCTGACTTGTGCCTTGTAGATGGTGGACAGGCTTTAGGGAGTCAGGAGGTGAGTTATTCGCCACAGAATTCCTAGCCTCTGACCTGTGTTTGTAGCCACAGTATTTATATGGCTGGTCTTGTTAGGTTTCTTGTTCATGGTAACCCCAAGAATGTTAATAGTGGGGAATTCAGAGATTGTAATGCTGTTTAATGTCAAGGGGAGGTGGTTAAGTTCTCTACTTGCCACCTATCAGCCCAAAGCTGAATGTTGTCCAGGTCTTGCTGCATCTGGATACAGATTCTTCAGTATCTGAGGAGTTGCAAATGGCACTGAAGACAGCAATCGTCAGCGAACATCTCCAGTTCTGACCTTATGTTGGTGGGAAGGTCATTGATGAAGCAGCTGAAAATAGTTGGGCCTAGGACATTACACTGATGTCCTGGGACTGAGATGATTGACCTCCAACAACCACAACCATCTTCCTTTGTACTAGGTATGACTCCAATCAGTGGAAAGTTTTTTGGGGGGGGTTACAGTTACTAGTATTACACCTGGATGAGTTCTTCACAGACAGCCCAGGCAGGAAGGGGCTGTTAGGTTGCCTCCTTTCTTCCTTTTCCTCATCTTGCTCTTCTTCCTCAGGGTCCTCCTCCTCAGTTTTTTGCTGTAGAGCTGGTGCAGGGACTGTCTCCTCATGATGGTGAGGTTGGGCAGCATGCAGCAGTCCACTGCAAATCTTGACACCCTCACTGCTGAGTACTGCAGGGTTCCCCAGAGCGGTCCAGTCATCAGAAGCAGTGGTTCAGGACAACAATGTTCTGCTGTATCACATTTTGTGTGACAGCATGGCTTTTATTCTATGCATACTGCACACGTGTGCATGGGTTACGCACCAGATTCATCAGCCATGCGGATAGCTTTCTTTCCCAGAAGCCACTCTTTGGGTTGTTATGGTGGTTCAAATGCGGCTGGCACAGTGGACTGCCACAGAATGATGGCATCATGATAGTTACCAGGATACCAGGCAATGACCTGCATGATTTTTTTGCCTATGGTCACACACCATGCTGAGGGGGAGGAAACTCTTTCAGTTCTGGTATAGGGTAGAGTTGACGTGGGGCCCCCGCAAAGTGATGTGCGTGCAGTCAGTGGTACCATGCACCATGGGAAAGTCTGCAATCCAGAGAAGGCACTTGGTAGCTTTGACTGATTGTCCCTGGAAAGAGAGAATGAAATGTAGTTACCCCTCTTTGGAAAGAGAGCCTCGGTGACCTCTCTTATGGAACAGTGGTTGGCAAACTGCAAAACTTTGCAAATATCTCCAGCTCCAGTCTTGAAGAAACCAGATGCATAAAACTGCCCTCATGTACCTGTGGCCTGGTTCCAAGGCCTCAAGTGGTGCTCTACTTTCAGCAGCCAGCGACTCCACAGTGGCGCTGCTCAGTTAAAGAACTGCCACTCTCTGATTGGTTGACAGCTCTCAGCAGGTGGGACTTCCATCACTGGAATCGTGATCCCAGGGAACGCCTGCTGCTGCCCACGTAAGTGCCTAATTGGCACTTGATCTGGCAAGCCCTTCCTAGAGGAGGCGATGCTGTCATCTCACTGGCGCTTTTGCCAGTGGTCGAGACACCTGTCGCCAAGCCAAAATCCTGGCCATTGTTCCTTACTGAGATTCAGGTAGGAGGATTGCTCCATGAACACCCTCGGCCAATATAGCCTCCTGCTGAGAACCCTTTTCCCCTCCTCCTCCTCCCTCTTCCAGCTGCTTGTCCTACCCTGCATGGTGTCAGTTCATTCTCTGAGTCATGCTGTATTCCAAGGGAAATCTCTACTGGTACATTCATATCTGGGAACAACTGGTCTGTGCAGAAGCCTTGAAGTCAGCAAAAAGTCCTTCAGCACCTGCCAGACCACTCCCTACATATTTTTGCAACATGAAACAACTATAGAAAGGAAAACCGCTTGTAGAATTGTAGCAACAGCCAGAAAGATAGACTTGCATTTATATAGTGCCTTTCACAGCCATCAGAAACCACAAAGCACTTTACAGCCAATGAAATACTTTTGAAGTGTAGTCACTTTTATAATGTAGGAAACATGGCAGCTAATTTGCGCACAGCAAGCTCCCATAAACAGAAATGTGATAATGACCAGATAATTTGTTTCTTATGATGTTGATTGAGCAATAAATATTGGCCAGGACACCAGGGATAACTCCCCTGCTCTTCTTTGAAATAGTGCAATGGGATCTTTGATTTCCACCTGAGAGGGCAGGCAGAGCCTTTGTTCGACATCTCATGCGAGAGGCCAGCATCTCCAACATAGCAGCACTCCCTCAGTACAACACTGGAGTGTCAGCCTTGACTTTTGTGCTCAGCTCCTGGATTGGAGTTTTAACCCATAACTTTCTGGTTATGGGTTAAAGCTGTTGATGATCCCTTTAAATAGTGCTGGTGGGAGGTTGGCAGGGGGGTGGGGTCTTTCCTGCTGCTGAACATGTGTTCAACTGTGCAAGGTTAAGAGAGGTTGGAGTGTTGAGTTCCAAAATGGCAAATGGCTGATGTCAAATAAGCATTACATGATTTGACTTTTGGTGAATGTTCACTGTGCAGCTAACACCTGCACCAATATGAGGTCTGATGTGATTTGCCACACAATTGTGTGCGTGCCATAGATGCTATTTTGGAGTTCAAAGGGGACTCGTGGCGGCGCTAAAAAGTTCAATTTCTTGCCCATCAACTCTAATTTATCTCCACAGAGTAAGAGCAACCAGTATTCACAAAGACAAAGAACAAACTGCTGCTAACAGCTTCTGAAAGTAAATGAACCACTTCATGACATTTGTTAACAGCCCCAACATGATTTCACAGTGCAGAGGTTAGCGGACAGGATCCTCTCTCTTGCTGCACTGGGAGCAAACAGTTAACCAGCAGAATCCTTCATTTTTATTCATGTTGCAGTTACGGCCTAAGAATGACAGAAAGAATGCACAGAATAGAGTAACTCTCATACCTTTCAGCTGCTGCAGACTTTATCAAGCACGATAAACTTGTTATTGAAAAGAATACTTCAGATCCTGCCAGCCATGGCTGTGCTGCTGCTCCTATGACTATTCGACTTGCCTTGAAATACAGCTGTTTCTGTAAGCCTCGATCTTTTGTACTGCTCATCTGACGCAGAGCCAGCCCTCCTTACTCAGGATGTGCTTGCATATGCATGAACACAGAGCACAAGCAAACCAACCTTTTCCTTATCTTTTATCCAACTATTAGTGATGGTCCCTGGATTCAGATGTACTTTTTCTGAAGACCTTTAATTAGCGCCCATTGTTCTCTGTCTACCCGGCTGTCCTCCATCCTCACTTCAGGAATCTAAACTTTGCAACTGAGTCAATCAACAAACTCTACATGCCCTGTAAATTCAGTAATGAGGAGGGGACTGGGAGAAAGGCTAATATCATGTTTGCTTACCTCCTAGTTAAGAGGAACTTTCTTAATTACTAAATGTCACACATAGTCTCATTATTCTCACATGATCTGTTAGACTATTTCTCCCCTCCCCCCATCTTTTCAGGTGCAGCCCACACTGGGAATTGAGGCTGGTGGGTTTATCTCTGGGCACACTTCTTGAAGTTGTCACAATGCTATCAGACAACTGTTACCTATCAGACTATCAGAAGATTGACCCTTTTTATAAAGTATTAAAGGGGCCAGTAGGCCAGTGTCCTGCAAAAAATACTGCAGAGAAAGAAAGCAGAGCATGTAGAATTCAAAAATTGTGTTCTTATTTTATCACACTATACCAATATCCCATGATATTATAATTTTGAAAGTACTGTAAAATCTTTCAAAATGTCTGAATAAACACAGATGGCAATTAAAGAATTTCTAGGATTTGCATCCTTTAGCTTGTGCCTTGTTTTTTACCAGTACTATAAAAGGTTTTTCTTATCAGCTCAGCATCTCTCAGCACCTGGTAATGAGAACGTTCTTTGTTCACTCTAATTCCCCAAATTACACAGAGGCAGAGAGAGAGCAAGAGACAGTGAAAAGGTTTACTGTTTGCTGTGCAGACTTGCCTATTAACTGCCCTCAATTGACTGAAACTTCATCAGATAACAGGCTAGCCTTGCCTCTTATAGCACTGAAAACAAAGCATAAGTACACACTGAAACAGTTCTCAGCAGCCTTTGGGCATGAATGCATATGGGACAGACTTTAGAGTGACTCTGAACTGTATTAAATTTTAATATCTGTTGATGACCTTCAGTAAGCCATAACAGATCAATACAGGTCAAAGAAATCAGTTAAAACATAAGGATCTATTAAACAAATCTGACTCAATATTAATAACGAATAAGGGCAGAAATTGGAATTATGCAATGCAAGTGACTAAACATTTTCTTAAGCGGACAAAATTGTTTTATATTTCGCGGTACTTTATTAAAACAATCAGTGTAAATGCTGCAGATTATTACATTTTCAGTATTTTTCAGAATATTTAAAAAAGATTAATTATGTTTTATTTTCCTTCCTCGACAGGGTTGACAAATGCTGAGGTATATTTTTTGAAGTGTTGACTGTCCTGCAGTATATGACCTAAGTAGACGTCCTCCATTCATGATCATAGTTGGTAAGTGTTGGCAGACTTTGTTACTGTAGGGTGCATCATAGCCAAGCCCAATGTTGTCCTTACCCATTATCCATACTTGTACATTTTTCAACATGGGTCATTTAATAGTTATAAACTGCTAAAACTTCCCTCTTGTGGGTTGTGACATCATTTGAATCTCCTAGATCAGATTACTGCCTTGTAATTGTTACCAGGTATCTAATATTCTCTATTTAGTTTAATGAGTAAAAAATAAGTTCTACTCCATTATCTTACTTAAATAAACTTTTAGGATAAGATGTCTTGCTGATAGCATGGAGAAAGCACTTAACTTTTCCCACTGAGAGAGAAAAATAATAGAATATTACGGAAGTTGTCTTGCAGTTCTGCAGGACTCACATACTTTGGCAGTTATCCTTCAGCAAATTGTTTCTTATTTGGAAGATTAGGAGGGAAGCGCCTGTGGCAGTGCATTTCCCTGAAAAACAGAATTTGTATTTTCCCACAGTCTTAACTGTGGGTTCACAATCAGATGCCCAGTAATGACTGAATCTGATATTGTCATGTGTCCAAAATGCCATTGGCTGTTACAATTTTAATACTTATCTTGGCCAGCTGGTTAATCTGGCTGACTGTGATTCTGTTAGATTTGTTGACAATATCGCTTTTAAATATATAAAACTGTTTAGTGGCTAAGTACATCCATCTGTTACCAAAGCTATTTTTTCTAGAAGAAAAAACTATACTTGGGATTCCCTCCTGGAACCAAAGCAGGAGGAATGAAGTCAGCTGCATGGTGGTGCGTTGCATTGGTGCTCCAAAACACCGATGATAGATTTTGGATTTATGTCCTCATTGGCATCCAAGGCCAGCCTGATTTAATTTTCAGGTAGGTAAGCAGTATGGCCACTTATTTCCTGTGGGAAGCTGCATAAATATGCAAATTGGGGCTCCCTATTTGTAGGCGCCTGATTTCAACTTTCAGGTACAATTGGACAGAGCATGTGCTGTTATACCAGGCATTAAGCAGCTTAACCAGTAATCCATGAAGGGAACATGGTGATCAAGAGAAGACCAGAGAGTTGTTTTGGAAGAATTTTTGTGGGACCAAGAGAAGCAGGAACACTCCTTCTGGTCCCACAAAAATACCACAGCTCACTGACAGCCTCTGCTCAACCTCCTCTGGGATGGACTCCCACACCCGCACCCCCCCACCGCCCCCCAGTCCCCTCCAACCTGGCCTGCCGGTCAGCTGAGCATGGGATTCATGTCCTCATTGGCGCCCTCCCAGAATTGAGGAGTTGCTTCAGGGTACTGGCTATCTCGAGAGTCCCCGAAGGATCTATCCATGACCTTCTTCTGTTTCATGTCTATATGCCATCCCGTGACGACATCATCCGAAAACACATCTTGTTCCACCTGTATGCTGATGACACCCAACTCTGCCTCACCACTACCTCTCTCAACTCCTCCATTGTCTCTAGTTTGCCACACTGCTTGTCTGATATCCAGTACTGAATGAGAGAAATTTCCTCCAATTAAATATTGGGTAGACTAAAGCCATTATCTTTGGTCTCTGCCACAAACTCCATTCCTTAGCCACTGACTCCAACCCTCTTCCTGACAACTGTCTTCTTTTGAACCAGGCTGTTTGTAAACTTGGTGTCCTATGTGACCCTGAGATCAGCTTCCATCATATCTGCACCATCATAAAGACTGCCTATTTCCAACTCTGTTGCATTGTCTGACTCTGCCCCTGCCTCAGCTCGTTTGCTGCTGAAGCCCTCAGCCATGCCTTTGCTAAGTCTAGACTTGACTATTCCCACGCTTTCCTAGCCGGCCTCTCATCTTCCAACCTCCATAAACTTAAACTCACCCAAAACACTGCTGCCCATGTCTTAACTCACACCAAATCCCATTCACCCATCACTCCTGTGCTCACTACTTTTGCGCCGGGTTAAGCAATGCCTCGATTTTAAAATTCTCATCCTGGTTTTCAAATGCCTCCATGGCCTTACCCCTCCCTTTCTCTGTAATCTCTTTGAGCCTTACATACCTCTTAACTATCTGTACTTCTTTAATTCTGTCCTGTTGTGCATCCCCAATTTTAATTGCTCCAACATTAGATGGCAGTTATCCCAGAGTGTTCGAGAGGACTAGGGAGGGGATTTGCAATAGCAATCATTGTAAAGGTGCCATTGGACACTGAGGAGATACCAATAGATTATAAACATACTATCATATTCCTAAAAAGGGAGAAATAGATACAGGCAACGACAGGCCCATTAGTCTCATTTTAGGCCTACGTAAAGTAATGCAATCAATTATTATGTGTACAATTGATTATCTGTACAATTATAACTTCATGAACTGCAGTCAACATTGACTGCAGTTCACAAAGTTATAATTGTACAGATAAAAGCGCAACACTTTGTTTCTCTCTCCACAGTTGCTGCCAGACATGCTGACTATTTCCTATGTTTATAACCGTTCACCACTACTCTCTGTTTCTTGTCACTCAGCCAATTTTGTGTCCATGCTGCTCCTGTCCCTTTTGTTTTCGGAGGACCAGGGGACTGCTGGGTAAGTAAAAACTATATATTTGGGCGGTTTAAAATCACTTTCTTTTTGGTTGCAGCAGCTTTGACAGAAGCGGAGGTGCGGAGCGAACTTGCAGCTGGGAGGTCAGTTTCAGTGTAAGTTAAAGTTAATTCCCTTTTGTTTTCGGAGGACCAGGGGACTGCTGGGTAAGTAAAAACTATATATTTGGGCGGTGGCTGTACCCGAGACACTACACGTGTAGTGTCTCCCACCCACCCTCCTCCTCTAACCAAAAAAAAAGGACTCTGGTGTGTTGATAAGGTAAGCTTTTTATTTAAAAAGTTCTGTCCGTCGGATTGCTAAGCGAACAAGTTTTGACTTTTTTTTGGTTTTTCAGTAGATTTGTTGGGAATTTAGAATAGTGGGAATGGAGGTTAAGGCAGTTGAATGTTCCTCCTGCAGAATGTGGGAGGTAAGGGTCGCCAAGAGTGTCCCTGCTGACTGCATCTGCGGGAAGTGCACCCAACTCCAGCTCCTCGAGAACCGCGTTAGGGAACTGGAGCTGGAGCTGGATGAACTTCGGATCATTCGGGAGGCGGAGGGGGTTATTGAGAGGAGTTATGGGGAGGTAGTCACACCTCAGGTAAAAGAAGTAGGTAGATGGGTTACCGTCAGGGGAAGGAGAGGGAACCAGCAGCCAGTGCAGGGATCCCCTGTGGCCGTTTCCCTCAACAACAGGTATACCGTTTTGGATACTGTTGCGGGGGACGACTTACCAGGGGTAAGCAATGGGGTACAGGTCTCTGGCACAGAGTCTGTCCCTGTTGCTCAGAAGGGAAGGGGGAAGAGGAGCAGAGCATTAGTCATTGGGGACTCCATAGTTAGGGGAACAGATAGGAGGTTCTGTGGGAACGAGAGAGACTCATGGTTGGTGTGTTGCCTCCCAGGTGCCAGGGTTCGTGATGTCTCGGATCGTGTTTTTGGGATCCTTAAGGGGGAGGGGGAGCAGCCCCAATTCGTGGTCCACATAGGCACCAACAACATAGGTAGGAAGAGAGATGGGGATTTAAGGCAGAAATTCAGGGAGCTAGGGTGGAAGCTTAGAGCGAGAACAAACAGAGTTGTTATCTCTGGGTTGTTGCCCGTGCCACGTGCTAGCGAAGCGAGGAATAGGGAGAGAGAGAAGTTGACCACGTGGCTGCAGGGATGGTGTAGGAGGGAGGGTTTTGGTTTCCTGGATAATTGGGGCTCTTTCTCGGGTAGGTGGGACCTCTACAAACAGGATGGTCTTCACCTGAACCAGAGGGGTACCAATATCCTGGGGGGGAGATTTGCTAGTGCTCTTTGGGGGGGTTTAAACTAATTCAGCAGGGGAATGGGAACCTCAGTTGTAGTTCCAGTGTACAGGATGTTGAGAGTAGTGAGGTCAGGGATAAGGTTACAAGGACGCAAGAGGGCACTGGCAAGCAAGAACTTGATTTAAAGTGTGTCTACTTCAACGCCAGGAGCATCCGGAATAAGGTGGGTGAGCTTGCAGCATGGGCTGGTACCTGGGATCTCGATGTTGTGGTCATTTCGGAGACATGGGTAGAGCAGGGGCAGGAATGGATGTTGCAGGTTCCGGGATTTAGATGTTTCAGTAAGAACAGAGAAGATGGTAAAAGAGGGGGGGGTGTGGCATTGTTAATCAAGGAGAGTATTACAGCGGCAGAAAGGACGTTTGAGGACTCGTCTACTGAGGTAGTATGGGCCGAGGTTAGAAACAGGAGAGGAAAGGTCACCCTGTTGGGAGTTTTCTATAGACCTCCGAATAGTTCCAGAGATGTGGAGGAAAGGATAGCGAAAATGATTCTCGACAGGAGCGAGAGTAACAGGGTAGTTGTTATGGGGGACTTTAACTTTCCAAATATTGACTGGAAATACTATAGTTCGAGTACTTTAGATGGGTCAGTTTTTGTCCAGTGTGTGCAGGAGGGTTTTCTGACACAGTATGTTGACAGGCCAACCAGGGGCGATGCCACATTGGATTTGGTACTGGGTAATGAACCCGGCCAGGTGTTAGATTTAGATGTAGGTGAGCACTTTGGTGATAGTGATCACAATTCGGTTAGGTTTACCTTAGCGATGGGCAGGGACAGGTATACACCGCAGGGCAAGAATTATAGCTGGGGGAAAGGAAATTATGATGCGATTAGGCAAGATTTAGGATGCGTAGGATGGGGAAGGAAACTGCAGGGGATGGGCACAATCGAAATGTGGAGCTTATTCAAGGAGCAGCTACTGCGTGTCCTTGATAAGTATGTACCTGTCAGGCAGGGAGGAAGTTGTCGAGCGAGGGAGCCGTGGTTTACTAAAGAAGTTGAAGCGCTTGTCAAGAGGAAGAAGAAGGCTTATGTTAGGATGAGACGTGAAGGCTCAGTTAGGGCGCTTGAGAGTTACAAGCTAGCCAGGAAGGATCTAAAGGGAGAGCTAAGAAGAGCAAGGAGAGGACACGAGAAATCATTGGCGGATCGGATCAAGGAAAACCCTAAGACTTTCTATAGGTATATCAGGAATAAAAGAATGACTAGAGTTAGATTAGGGCCAATCAAGGATAGTCGTGGGAAGTTGTGTGTGGAATCAGAGGAGATAGGGGAAGTGTTAAATGAATATTTTTCGTCGGTATTTACAGTAGAGAAAGAAAATGTTGTCGAGGAGAATACTGAGATTCAGACTACTAGGCTAGATGGGATTGAGGTTCACAAGGAGGAGGTGTTAGCAATTTTGGAAAGTGTGAAAATAGATAAGTCCCCTGGGCCAGTAGGGATTTATCATAGGATTCTCTGGGAAGCCAGGGAGGAGATTGCAGAGCCTTTGTCCTTGATCTTTATGTCGTCATTGTCGACAGGAATAGTGCCGGAAGACTGGAGGATAGCAAATGTTGTCCCCTTGTTCAAAAAGGGGAGTAGAGACAGCCCTGGTAATTATAGACCTGTGAGCCTTACTTCGGTTGTGGGTAAAATGTTGGAAAAGGTTATAAGAGATCGGATTTATATTCATCTTGAAAAGAATAAGTTCATTAGCGATAGTCAGCACGGGTTTGTGAAGGGTAGGTCGTGCCTCACAAACCTTATTGAGTTTTTCGAGAAGGTGACCAAACAGGTGGATGAGGGTAAAGCAGTGGATGTGGTGTATATGGATTTCAGTAAGGCATTTGATAAGGTTCCCCACGGTAGGCTATTGCAGAAAATACAGAAGTATGGGGTTGAAGGTGATTTAGAGCTTTGGATCAGAAATTGGCTAGCTGAAAGAAGACAGAGGGTGGTGGTTGATGGCAAATGTTCATCCTGGAGTTTAGTTACTAGTGGTGTACCGCAAGGCTCTGTTTTGGGGCCACTGCTGTTTGTCATTTTTATAAATGACCTGGAAGAGGGTGTAGAAGGGTGGGTTAGTAAATTTGCGGATGACACGAAGGTCGGTGGAGTTGTGGATAGTGCCGAAGGATGTTGTAGGGTACAGAGGGACATAGATAGGCTGCAGAGCTGGGCTGAGAGATGGCAAATGGAGTTTAATGCGGAAAAGTGTGAGGTGATTCACTTTGGAAGGAGTAACAGGAATGCAGAGTACTGGGTTAATGGGAAGATTCTTGGTAGTGTAGATGAGCAGAGAGATCTTGGTGTCCAGGTACATAAATCCCTGAAAGTTGCTACCCAGGTTAATAGGGCTGTTAAGAAGGCATATGGTGTGTTAGCTTTTATTAGTAGAGGGATCGAGTTTCGGAGCCACGAGGTCATGCTGCAGCTGTACAAAACTCTGGTGAGGCCGCACCTGGAGTATTGCGTGCAGTTCTGGTCACCGCATTATAGGAAGGATGTGGAAGCTTTGGAAAGGGTGCAGAGGAGATTTACTAGGATGTTGCCTGGTATGGAGGGAAGGTCTTACGAGGAAAGGGTGAGGGACTTGAGGTTGTTTTCGTTGGAGAGAAGGAGGAGGAGAGGTGACTTAATAGAGACATATAAGATAATCAGAGGGTTAGATAGGGTGGATAGTGAGAGTCTTTTTCCTCGGATGGTGATGGCAAACACGAGGGGACATAGCTTTCAGTTGAGGGGTGATAGATATAGGACAGATGTTAGAGGTAGTTTCTTTACTCAGAGAGTAGTAGGGGCGTGGAACGCCCTGCCTGCAACAGTAGTAGACTCGCCAACTTTAAGAGCATTTAAGTGGTCATTGGATAGACATATGGCTGAAAATGGAATAGTGTCGGTCAGATGGGTTCACAGGTCGGCGCAACATTGAGGGCCGAAGGGCCTGTACTGCGCTGTAATGTTCTAATTCTAATTCTAATTCCAGGGGCTCTAACTTTGCTGACAAGCTTGTTATGTGGCACATAATCAAATGCCTTTTGTAAGTCCATGTACACCACATTAACTGCATTACCCTCATCAACCCTCTCTGTTACCTCATCAAAAAACTCAAACAAGTTAGTTAAACATGATTTGCCTTTAACAAATCCATGCTGGCTTTCCTTAAATAATTCACATTTACCCAAGTGACTGTAATTCTGTCCCGAATTATCATTTCTAAAAGCTTTCCCACTATCAAGGTTAAACTGACCGGCCAATAGTTGCTGGGCTCATCCTTATATCCTTTCTTGAATAAGGGTTTAACATTTGCAATTCTTCAGTCCTTTGGCACCACTCTGTATCTCTGGAGGTTTGAAAGTTTATGGCCAGTGCCTCCACAGTTTCCACCCGTACTTCCGTCAGTATCCTTGGATGCAGCTCATCCTGTCCTGGTGACTTATTAACTTTAAGTACAACCAGCCTAGCTAATACCTAATCTTTACCAATTTTTAGCCCATTCAGTGTCTCAACTATCTTCTCTTTCACTATGACTTTGGCAGCATCTTCTTCCTTGATCAAGACAGATGCAAAGTAATTTAATACCTCAGCCATGCCCTCTGCCTCTATGCTTAAATCCCCTTTTAGTTCCCTAATTGGCTCCACTCCTCCTTTTACCACCCTTTTACTATTTATATGCCTGTAGAAGACTTCTGGATTCCCTTTTATGTTAGCTGCCAGTCTTTTCTCATATTCTCCCTTTGCTTCCCTTATTTGTGTTTTTACTTCCCCTCTGATCCTTCTATATTCAGCTGGGTTCTCACTTGTATTATCCACCTGACATCTGTCATATGTACATTTTTTCTGCTTCAGCTTACTCTCTAACTCTTTCATCATCCAGCGAGCTCTGGATTTGTTTGCCCTACCTTTCCCCTCATTGGAATGTACCCAATTATACCCAAATTATTTCCTTTTAAAGGCAGCCCATTGTTTTGGTGCAGTTTTGCCTGCCAATCTTTGATTCCAATTTACCTGGGCCAGATCCGTCCTCACCCCATTGAAGTTGGCCCTCCCCTAATTAATTATTTTTACCCTGGTTTGCTCCTTGTCCTTTTCCATAGCCAACCTAACCTTATGATGCTATGATCACTGTCCCCTAAATGTTCCCCTTTTGTCACTTGATTCACTTGACCCACCTCATTCCCCAGAACCAGATCCAGCAATGCCTCCTTTCTCATTGGACTGGAAACATATTGATGTTGAAAATTCTCCTAAACACACTCTAGAAACTCTTGCCCCTCTCTTCCCTTTATACTATTACTATCCCAGTCTATATTAGGATAATTTAGGTCCCCCTTTATAACTACTCTATTGTCTTTTAGCTCTAACCAATTAGATTTTGACTATTTTGAAAACCTCAAACATATGTGAAGAACAAGAGGATGGCCAGAGTGAGGGTAGGGCCGATCAGGGATAGTGGAGGGAACTTGTGCCTGGAGTCGGAGGAGGTAGGGGAGGTCCTAAATGAATACTTTGCTTAGTATTCACTAGTGAGAGGAACCTGGTCGTTTGTGAGGACAGCGTGGAACAGGCTGATAGGCTTGAACAGGTTGAGGTTAAGAGGGAGGATGTGCTGGAAATTTTGAATGATATGAGGACAGATAAGTCCCCAGGACCAGACGGGATATATCCAAGGATATTACGGGAAGCGAGGGAAGAGATTGCCGCGCCTTTGGAGATGATCTTTGCTTCTTCACTGTCCACTGGATTAGTACCAGATGATTGGAGGGTGGCAAATGTTGTTCCCTTGTTCAAGAAAGGGAATAGGGATAACCCTGGGAATTATAAACCAGTCAGTCTTACGTCAGTCGTGGGCAAAATATTGGAGAGGATTCTGAGAGACAGGATTTATGATTACTTGGAAAAGCATGGTTTGATTAGAGACAATCAGCATGGCTTTGTAAGGGGCAGGTCATGCCTCACAAGCCTTATTGAATTCTTTGAAGATGTGACAAAACACATTGATGAAGGAAGAGCAGTGGATGTGGTGTATATGGATTTTAGCAAGGCGTTTGATAAGGTTCCCCATGGTAGGCTCATTCAGAAAGTAAGGAGGCATGGGATACAGGGAAAGTTGGCTGTCTGGATACAAAATTGGCTGGCCCATAGAAGTCAGAGGGTGGTAGTAGATGGAAAGTATTCAGCATGGAGCTCGGTGACCAGTGGTGTTCCGCAGGGATCTGTTCTGGGACCTCTGCTCTTTGTGATTTTTATAAATGACTTGGATGAGGAAGTGGAAGGCTGGGTTAGCAAGTTTGCCGATGACACGAAGGTTGCTGGAGTTGTGGATAGTGTGGAAGGCTGTTGTAGGTTGCAACGGGACATTGACAGGATGCAGAGCTGGGCTGAGAAGTGGCAGATGAGTTCAACCTGGAAAAGTGTGAAGTGATTCATTTTGGAAGGTCGAATTTGAATGCGGAATACAGGCTTAAAGACAGGATTCTTGGTAGTGTGGAGGAATACAGGGATCTTGGGGTCCATGTCCATAGATCGCTCAAAGTTGCCACCCAAGTTGATAGGGTTGTTAAGAAGACATATGGTGTGTTGGCTTTCATTAACAGGGGGATTGAGTTTAAGAGCCGCGAGGTTATGCTGCAGCTCTATAAGGCCCTGGTTCGACCACACTTGGAATATTGTGTTCAGTTCTGGTCGCCTCATTATAGGAAGGATGTGGAAGCTTTAGAGAGGGTGCAGAGGAGATTTACCAAGATGCTGCCTGGACTGGAGGGCATGTCCTATGAAGAAAGATTGAGGGAGCTGGGGCTTTTCTCATTGGAGCGAAGAAGGATGAGAGGTGACTTGATAGAGGGGTACAAGATGATGAGAGGCATAGATAGAGTGGATAGTCAGAGACTTTTTCCCAGGGTGGAAAGGGCTATCACCAGGGGGCATAATTTTAGGGTGATTGGAGGAAGGTTTCGGGGAGATGTCAGAAGTAGGTTCTTTACACAGAGAGTAGTGGGTGCGTGGAATGCGCTGCCAGCGGTGGTAGTAGAAGCAGATACATTAGGGGCATTTAAGCGACTCTTGGATAGGTACATGGATGATAGTAGAATGAAGGGTAGGTAGTTACTTAGATCTTAGAGTAGGTTAAAGGTTCAGCACAACATCGTGGGCCGAAGGGCCTGTACTGTGCTGTACTGTTCTATGTTCTATCCCTCATGTCTACACTTTTCTAGGGGTAAAAATGCCCTATTTCCTAATAACTATAATAATAACTAAGGGCCCTTAAAAAAAGAAAGATTTGCATTTATATAGTGCTTTTCCCAACGTTTAGAGCTACTGAAGTACTTTTGAACTGTAGTCACTGTTGTAATGTAAGAATTGCAGCAACCAGTTTACACACAGCAAGACCGCAGAATCAGCAATGTGACAATGGCCAGATAATTTGTATTAGTGATGTTGATTGAGAGATAATTATTCACAGGTCCCTAGGGAGAATGCCATTGACCTTCTTTTGAAATAGAGCCATGAGATCTTTTATATCCACCTGAGATGGCAGTCTGGGCCTCAGTTTAATGCATCAGCCAAAAAACAGTGCTTTTGACACTGCAGCACACCCTCATTGCTACATTGGACTTCAGCCTAGATTTTGTGTTTAGTTCTCTAGCGTGGGCCTTAAACCAACAACCTTTAGACTCAGGGGTAAGAGCACTACTAACTGAGCCACAGTTGGCACAGCTAGCTTGCTATCAAATGATCTTCAGCGGGTCTTTTCCAAGGCCATGGTATTCACCACTATGTGAGTGACCCAAAATCAGGTAGAGTATTCTTCTTCTTCTTCTTTGGCCTCCTTGTCTCGAGAGGGTAAGGTTGCTAAAACAAGGCCTTGTACCTCAAGGCAAGAATTGTACTTTTGGTAGCTATAATTTAATTTTAGTATCCTAATATTTTATTTCTCTTTGAAATAGCTGGTCATGGACCTTTACTGTTTCATTAACTACAACTCAGCAGATTTGAGTGGCAGCCCAGCATGCTGTATACATGTCTGGAAGTACCCCAGTCCAAATGCATCATGTAACACTTGTCTATAGAGAAAGACATTTATCACACATGGGCTAATTATACCAATGTGTATAGATCCATCTGCAGACTATTTTGTCTAACTCGTATTATCAGCAAACTTGTGAACTATTCTCCTGATGCCTTGATCCAGATCATTAGCAAAGATGGTGAAGAGCAGCAAACCTAACACAGAATTCTGCAGACTTCAGTAGTGATCAGCCCACACATAGAGCTGCTGCCATTAATAATTAACTTCCATCTACATGAAAGCAACCAATTCCCTATCCAACCTAATATTTGCCCACCAATTGCACATGATGCAACTTTATTTTGCAGTCTTCTTTGCAGCACTTTATTAAAGGCTCCTTGATAATCAAAGTTCTTAATACCTGTCCTCCATTATCTACCAACTTCGTAACTTCCTTGCTAAATTCAGTCAATTTGGTGAGACAGGGTCTTCCGTTCCAGAATCCATGCTGTGATTCCCTAATAGCCCCTGCTTTTTCTATATGACTGTATAACACATCTCTAATAATACCTTTCAGTGATTTGCCTACAATTGAACCTAAATTAATCACCTACAGTTTCCTGGTTCTGTCTTATTTTTTAAAGTACTGGTATCATATGGACCATTGTCCTGTCTGTGGAACCAATCCAAGGCCTCAGTGAGCTATTAAGTACCAGTGGCCTTTATAATACAGATCCCATTGCTTTTCATTTGAGGGTGAAAATAAGCATGGCCAGCAACCCAATCTGCCTTAACATCTCTAATTCTAGTAAGGACCACTTATCACTTCAACATTTCAATTTTAGCAACACCTCATGTAACAGCATTGCTAACAGTGTCATCTTCAATAGTGAAGGCTGATATCAAACAAACATTTCTAATATTAGCCATTATCATCGAAATCCACCCCAATCTGCCTGGACGGTCCTCAATGGCCCTATGACTCTTAACATAGATACTAAGGGCTTGCCATCACTGGCACACCAATCCACTGTCCTCGTTTCTTTCCAAAAATAATTAAAAATTAAGAAATCCTGAAACCAGAGGATAAAACATCAATAATGTGCTGACCACATATTCACAACATGTCCCAGTGCTTACTCTGAAAATGAATTACTTCCTTTGAGCACTGGGGTGAAGAGCACGCATCAGGAGGTATATTCAGAAGAGAGGGTCTCACAGCCTTTGTTGTCCTATGTGTACACAGCAGTGTATATTTGGCAGAATACAACATACTTTTTCAGTAATCCTCCAATTTATAATTTTTTTGTTCTTTCATGGGACGTCACTGGCAAGGCCAGCATTTGTTACCCATCCCTAATTGCCTGTGACAACTGAATGGCTTGCTCAACCATTTCAGAAGACAGTTAAAAGTCAACCACATTGCTGTGGGTCTGGAATCATATGTAGGCCAGACCAGGTAAGGACAGCAGATTTCCCTCCCCAAAGGACATTCGCAGACCAGATGGATTTTTACAACAATCGATAATAGTTTCATTGCACCAATACTGAGACTAGCTTTCAAGTTCAGATTTTTATTAATTAATTGAATTTAAATTCTACCAACTGCAAGGGTGGGATTTGAACCCATGTTGCCATGCCATTAGCCTGGGTCACTGGATTACAAGTTCAACAACATTACCATTATGCCACTGTCTCATTTAGGTATGTAATTTGGGTACAATATAACTTGTCTTCTAGAATTTCGTCAGACAACAGCTGAGACCTCTGCACAACAGAACCATCTGTTTTCCATCACCAAGATCATTGTGTGGACATAACATTGCACAATGGAACATGCACCATTCACAAATAATTTCACAATGAAAGCAGTGAATGGATGTTTGAACCCCAAGCCTCAAGGCTGCCCAACACTCAGACTTGCTCATCTTGAATAAATTGTAACTGTTGGGGCACATATGGCAGTGGTTCTTTATGCAGCAGCAGACAGCCTTTTTATTGTAAATTTAAAACAAAACAAATAATGATAAACAAGTAAGTATAACAATATTTCACAAGTTATAAGCATGACTGAGGTTGAGTATTCACTGCCATTGCCTGGCATTAACAGCCTCAAAATGGGTCTGTAGCCTTATTGCCTCGTTACAATGGCAATGCAGCTGGGTCAAACTTGAAAGGGGGCTACCACCGAGTTTTCAAAATGTCCGTTTGTTTCAGGCAATAGGCCAATTTTAATATGGAAATTGGAGCTCTATGACTTAAATGCCTAATTGCCATTTTAGGTCGGAACTGGTTGGAGTTTGCATCAGACACACTCCTAACAGTTCCATGGCAATGGATCCTGAAGATGCTGACCAACTGTAAAGGCCAAATTATTCTGGTGGGCATTGAAGGAGCAGTAACCTGGGCCACTTCCACCCCGGGACCTCCATCCTGCATGACTGTGATTCTGCAACACCCAATCCCCCACCCCACCCCCATAACTTGCCTTGTTGATGACTATCCCGGCCCAATCATGAGGCCTCAACCTGATTAGCTGCATTTTTAAAAATTCATTCTTAGGATATGAATGTCGCTGGGAAGGTGAGCATTTATTGCCCATCCCGAATTGCCATTGAGCAGGTGGTGGTGAGCTGCCTTCTTGAACCACTGCAGTCCAAGTGGTGTAGATACTCCCACAGTGCTGTTAGGGAGGGAGTTCCAGGATTTGAATCCAATGACAGTGAAAGGATGGCAATATATTTCCAAGTCGTGATGGTGTGTGGCTTGGAGGGGAATTTGCAGCTGGTGGTGTTCCCATGCATCTGCTGCCCTTGTCCTTCTGGATGGTAGAAGTCACAGGTTTGGAAAGTGCTGTCGAACAAATCTTGGTGAGTTGCTGCAGTGCATCTTGTAGGTGGCAAACACTGCTGCCACTGTGCACTGGTGAAGGAGGAAGTGGTGGTGGATGGGGAGCCGATCAAATGGGCTGCTTTGTCCTGGATGGTGTCGAGCTTCTTCAGTGTTGCTGGAGCTGCACCCATCCAGGCAAGTGGAGAGTATTCCATCACACTCCTGACTTGTGCCTTGTAGGTGGTGGACAGACTTTGGGGAGTCAGAAAATTAGTTACTTGCCGCAGAATTCCCAGCCTCTGACCTGCTCTTGCAGCCACAGTATTTATACGGCTGGTCCAATTCAGTATCTGGTAACACCCAGGTTATTGATGATGGGGGATTCAGTGATGGTCATACCGTTGAATGTCAAGGGGAGATGGTTGGATTCTGTCTTGTTGGAGATGGTCATTACTTGACACTTGTGTGGCTCAAATGTTACTTGCCACTTATCAGCCCAAGTCTGAATGTTGCTCATCCACACAGACTGCTTCAATATCTGAGGACTTGCGAATGGAACTGAACACTGTGCAATCATCAGTGAACATTCTGAGCTTCATTCATACCTTCTTTACCTCCAGACATCGCGATTCCATCACACTCCTGGATGATTTCCCACATTCTACTCTCTGTAAATATTGAGGTCATCCAAAACTCTGCTGCTTATGTCTAACTCGCACCAAGTCCCGTTCCCCTATCATTCCTGTGCTCGCTGACCTACATTGGCTCCCGATCAAGAAACGCATTAATTTTAAAATTCTCATCCTTATTTTCAAATCCCTCCATGGTCTCGACCCTCCCTATCTCTGTAATCTCCTCCAGACCCACAACCCTCCAAGATATCAGCACTCCTCTAATTCTGGCCTCTTGTTCATTCCTGATTTCAGTCACTCCACTATTGGTGGCCATGCCTTCAGTTGCCTAGGCCCCAAGTTCTGGAATACCACCCCTACGCCTCTCCATCTCGCTTTCCTGCTTTTGGTCATCTGACCTAATATTTCCTTTTGTGGCTCGGTGTCATACTTTCTTTATAATGCTCCTGTAAAGTGCCTTGGGATGTTTTATTACATTGAAGACACTATATAAATATAAGCTGTTGTTGTTATGATGGAGGGAAGATCACTGAAGAAGCAGCTGAAGATCTGAAGATGGTTGGGCCTAGGAAACTGCCCTGAGGAATTTCTGCAGTGGTCTCCTGAGGCTGAGATGATTGGCCTTCAACAACCACAACCGTTTTCCTTTGTGCTAGGTATGACTCCAACTAGTGGAGAGTTTCCTCCTGATTCCCATTGACTTCAATTTTGCTAGGGCTCCTTGGCACCCTGTAGCTCAGCAAACAAAGTTAAATGAGGCTGGCGCCTCAAAATCGTGGAGTGGAACAGATGGTTGATCAATGGGCTCCGCCAACACATTACCCAAAAGCCAAAGCCTAACCCCACTGTTTCTAGCTATTACCATAAAGTACATTTTCGAAGATGCACAACTTGTATTTTATATATTTTGGATGTTTGATTATGCACCAGGATTCCCCCAAAATAGAAATGCCCAACCCCAATTTCCTCACAGCTGGCGTGCAATGAAAGGATAAAATAAAAGGAAGAGGCCTTGAAGGAGTGTGAAATGGACTGGATCCAGAAACTCCAGGTGTCCTCCCAGAAGATGAGCCATTAAGGGTTACCACTGAAGCTTGTGTGAGCAGATGTTCCATCTATTCCATACAAGATCCATGACAAAAATGGAGTTATTGTCAGGCAGCTCAAGTACTTAAATGGTTGAAACCCAAACAAGACACTCAAGTTTGAAGGCAGCCTGTCATTTAAATGTGCTTACCTCAGTGGAATGAATTGCAGCAGTTTTAATAAAATATACAAACTGGGTGGTTTTATTTTAATAAAAAAAAGTCAACAGATTAAACTCTCCGCCGAACAAAGGCGGTGGAGGGGTGCCACCACCACCCGGTAACTGTGAATCTCTTTGAAATCTTTGGGGAGGCAAAACCTGGCAGATGCCATCTCAATTAATTGTGCTTCTTTCAGACAATTACAGAAGACCACTGACAGACTACCATGAGCATACCAAAGGCTCCCGTCATCATCATGACTAAAGTGAAGAAAGTGAAAGTTATTAACCATGGGATGGGGAAGAAAAGGAGAAAAATATAAACAGCTTGCTTGATTTAAAATGTAATGCCAGACTGTTGATGATTTTCACAGAAGTTGTTCAGTTTTCTTTCCAGATGTTTGTGTTTGATTTTAAATTTGCTGGTTCTGTTGTCTCTCCTTTGAGCTATCAATAGTGATTATAACAGACATCTGTGAGCAGTTCATGCCATTTCTTGCAGTAATAAGACAATATTAACATTTGTCTGCTTGTAAAAATGCAAACTACATATAAAGGCCCTGAAATGTTTTGTTTTATGTTTTTAGGCAATGCACATTTTGTTACATCACCTGTCTTGTTTAAGAGTTCTTTACATACAGTACACTCAATTAGTGTTGAAAGTAATTGTAAGGATATTTTTTAATGTATGCATTGAAAATGAAATCAAGATATTGAATTTCCCCAAATAAGTTTCTTTACTTTTAGAGTTAATTGAAGTCTAAATCTTTACTAACTACTTTATTAACAGACCACTTTATGATCACTGCATCAAATCCAGGCTAATATCTCTCGATATTACTAAAGGAGCTTGGAGTATTTTGTTTTATTGGTTGATAGATTGCTAATCTTCTCCTCACCACTAACATGGAATATACAAATACATGGCATCCATTTCAGCTGGTAAAACGGACTCCTTGCCTAGAAATTCAATTGTGCTGCATCTAATTTTCACGCGTATATTGGGTGTCTAGGGCTCCAATATAGCAGTGAGTCACCAGCAATTGGATTGGGTTGCTCTGAAGGTGTTCAATTTGCACACTGTAATGATTCAAGATGATCATTATATATTTAAATAAGGTTTCTGCACTAGTGTGGGACTCTGTTGTGTAATTGCTCTGTCCAGTGCCTGACTCACCATGTGCTAAACTTGCCCTACAATTCATGGTGCTTAGTGACAGTCAGCAAGGACCTTGTATGACCGCTATTTAAAAGGCTCACCCCCTCCATACAGGTTAGCGGCTGGTTTGTCCTCTTCAGCCTTAGAGTTCTTAAAAAGGACAGGAGGAGGCTCTCCCATGCAGTGTGTGTGGTGATATAGAAGTGAGAAAGGAAATATAGGATGAGGTGTCTAGGTGAACCTGCGCAACATTTGCTCCAGTATTGCCACTCACGATAATTAGGTGCCTGAAACCAATACACCCAATTTCCAGTGTCTAGGTCCCTATTTCCCGGTTAAAGGAATGATTATAGCATCTTGAGCAAATGCTGGTTGAAGATGTGTGAGTGATTTGAGAGGTTAGTGTACATTTATGCTGATCGAGTCCAGAGGTTATGTATAATGGTCAAAATTCTTTGGCAGTGTTCTACGGGGATGGTGACTTCTTCCCTTGACACCACTAGAGTACCTTGAGTTAAAATTTCGTCATGACAGCAATGGGTACCCGTTGATTGGGATGGCAGAAAAGTGGTGCTGGCAAGGTTAGAGCTGCAGCTGGCATCAGCAGGCAGCAAGATTTATAAAAAGTGGTCCAATTGAGTCCCTTTTTAAGGAGGCCGGAATCAATCATGCTAACGGGATTTTGAGTGAAGATCCATGCACCTGTCTCCAGGTGTGCCCCAATCCTGCCCCTCATAGCACCTGATGCTAGGTTTATTGTGTTTGAAGCAGATGTAGGTTCAGCCCCAACCAGGCCCTATCAAAAACTGCAGACTTGGGTTGGCACCTGGTATATCTGGGTCCTTCCTAAATTACTTTGTGCTGCACTGTGCTACAGCAGGACATCCATTTGGTGCCCATAGCTTGCTGGTGGCATGGTAATGAGGCCTGAATCCAAGTTTTGTTTGGCCCTCATGTGGGCACGGGTGAGCACTCCTTTCAGATGGAAGTTGAATTTCTCCTCACATGTCTCACAATAAAATTCAAACAATTTAACAAACTACTGAGGAAATTCTTAAACAGCTTTTGCTTTCTTTGATTCTAAGCTTGACATAGCCATAATTATAAATGGACCAAAATCTAGCTTTATGAGATAACCAGTTATCATCATCTACAATGATAAGAATGCCATACTAATTCAGACCCTTCCCTCATCTCTGACAATCATAGTGTTGAGGACTAGATTTTCTCTGAAGAATGGAGCAATTTCATTAAACAATGTCAAAAATGTCCAATTTACAAACATATTCAAAAGGGAGACACATTTTGAATAAGAAGTGAGGCTTTTATGGTGTATTGGGCCTATCAGTCACTCATTATGGTACACTTTCACTGCTTAATATGAATATAACTGTTCTTAAATTGTTGTCTTACTGTAGCAATGGATAAAGCCAATCTTATATGCAAACTATTGGTTCAGCATAATATTTGAGATATGGCATAATGAAGTTCAGCTGTGACCTTTATGCTAATACCTTTTTTTGGTTGGGTTCATGCGCAGTCTCCACACAAAAACCTTTTTTTGAGAAGAATATACATTTGATAATCGGATTATGCAAGACCAGCACATACTTAATTGAAATGCAATGATTCAAATGAATTACAATGATTTTCACGTGGTATCACTTTCTTACTAGTATTGTCTCTACCATGAATAGCAGCAAGATATAAGACATATTAGGCCCCCATTGCTACATGGTAAATTCATCTTGCATTGCTGCATTACTCTGCTATTATTAGCAGTGAAGAGGAACTAATTTCTTGGACACTACTGTCATGTTGCCAATGTAAATAAGTGAAGGAAGTAAATCCTTAATGCCAAGACGAACCCACCTGTATGCATTTATTCATGAAATCAAACTGTTATTATAATGAAGTGTTTGAATAGTACTTCCAAAAAGTGCATGATTACGTTTAAGTTTCTGACGTTCTGTTCATTCAACAGACAGATCTTCATCTATGATGATGATTGTGATCTTGATATGATCGAATTGGTAAATGAACATGAATCCTAATAACATCCTGTGTTCCATTCTAACTGTTTTCAAGCATTTTGATAGATATTTTTCTGGTCAGCTTCTTGCACACTGGTCCTAATGCTTCTTTTTAAACACAAAAAGAGAGCCTGATAGATGGCAATAAATCAAAATCAGATTCCTATTGATTTCCTGATCAACTGTAAATAGTAGCAGTAAATATATTTTTCAGCTGATTGCCACAGATTATAGTATTGAATCCTGACTGTCGTGTGGGCTATGGAAAGCTTTTAGATGCACACAAGAAAAAGCGAAGATTATAAGTCTTCTTTGTCTTCTCTTCTTTGGCCTCCTTGTCTCGAGAGACAATGGGTAAGCGCCTAGAGGTGGTCAGTGGTTTGTGAAGCTGCGCCTGGAATGACTATAAAGGCCAATTCTAGAGTGACAGCCTCTTCCACAGGTGCTGCAGATAAAATTGGTTGTCGGGGCTGTTACACAGTTGGCTCTCTCCTTGCGCTTCTGTCTTTTTTCCTGCCAACAGCTAAGTCTCTTCGACTCGCCACTCTTTAGCCCCACCTTTATGGTTGTCCGCCAGCTCTGGCGATCACTGGCAACTGACTCCCACGACTTGTAGTCAATGTCACAGGACTTCATGTCGCGTTTGCAGACGTCTTTAAAGCAGAGACATGGACGGCCGGTGGGTCTGATACCAGTAACGAGCTCGCTGTACAATGTGTCCTTGGGGATCCTGCCATCTTCCATGCGGTTCACATGGCTCACAAGGTTATGAGTATGTTTGACATAATGTATTGTTGTATGTTTGCTATCTAGCAGAGATTACTGAGTCTTTGGTCAGTTTAAACAATAACTAGTTTATTACATATTAAAGAACAGCATACAGATTTACAGTAGAATGTCTAACTCCACTGATGCCATGTTGCTTCTCCTTCAAGTCTCTCTCTCATGTGATCTCTTACATCATCACTGTGGAAGGTATTACTCACACTGTCCCAAACATTAATCCTTTCAAACCCTTATACTACATTTCCCAGTTTTCAACATGGGCATCACGATTCGTGATCTGCTTGTGCCTGTTCCCATTGAGGCAGGCAGCATGCAAAAGTTATGCTGCCTCCTCATTTGAATGAGTTCAGCATGCAAGCCCAGTGTGACCCGCACTACTGGCTGGCTGCACGTACAACAGGGGACCCAACAGTGTGTAAGACTAGCACATGTTCCAGATGTCAAGAGTTTCTTTGTGTTATCTTAAGCAACACAGTGAGGTACATGGACACCAGTCCCTTGAAGCTCTCGAGTAGTTTTATTAACAGCTAAACTAGTACATACAATACAGAGCAAACTATATACAGAACCTTTGTCCAGGGCGTTACAGTGCAGAGTGACTATGGCTTCTGGTCACACGACTATATCCTGGTACTTAGATCATTCACATACTGAGTTCTTAAAGGGACATCACTCTTAAAAGCAATCATACAACATCAGATAGCCTCCAGCTCTTAAAGGCAGTCTGTTACACTTAAAGGGAAGCTGAACTGAATGAAATGAGGCTGCTGCTGTCACTGCTGCAATTGGAGAGAAGGCAAATGGAGCACCAGGGCAGAGAGAGTGGTTCACAGATGCGGTGCTGGAGGCCTTAGCCATGAAAGTGAGCAGGAGAAGAGATGCCATGTTTCTGCAAGGGGGCAAGGAGGCCTTCAAGGCCAGCTCTCTAAAGGGAATGGGAGCAGGGAATTGGATAAGCACCTGAAGAGAAAAAATTTGCAGGGCCATGGGGAAAAGGGGGGGGAGTGGGACTAGCTGAGTTGCTCTTGCAGAGAGCCAGCACAGTCACGACAGGCCAAATGACCTTCTTCTGTCCTGTAGCCATTCTATGATTCTGTGGTTCTAGGTGGCCAGGGAGAGCAAATTCCAGTGTCTAGCCCCGAGGACTGGCAGCAATGCTGGAAGAAATTTAATGACCTCACACATGTGGTCAAGGTCAGAAAATGCATTTTCAAATGACATACCCACTGCACCACCATCCTCTCATGCTGCTCCATGTACCACACCTCATCACATATCAGCAATCTCTTGCACTAGGACTCATGCCTAACATTCGATACTCCAGCTCACCCACACACACCTTCCAATACTGCCAGCCTCACACCCACCTCTCGCTGCCTCCACATACCTCCAGCTATTCAGCTATGGCAGGCACATCAACTAAACACATTGCAACACAACCACTAACATTCTTCCCTCTCTCTTGCAGAACAAGGTTTCCACAACAGAAAGGAGAAAAGCAGAGCCAGTGGCAGATAGGCACACCTTAATTCCCCTGAGCCCAAAGCAGGAGATGGTGCTGCACAACATGGATTGGCTGTGACAGAGCCCTCAGCATCGGGCATCACTGAGATCATTCATGATGATGGTATGTTCCTGCCTTATGTCCCTTTTCAACTCCCAACTTACCCTCATCCTCATATCTGGCATGATGAGGAACGGCAGATGGTGTGACCATGGACCTCTTGCTTTCCACCTCAATACCCCTCTTTCACCCCAATCCTCCCCTTCTAATTGTCTGCTTTCAGATACCCAAAAGCAGCTGGCTGCCCAGCCACAGCAACCCCAAGAAGAAGAGAGAGGGCAATGGCACAGCACAATCACATAAGCTGATACAGCCACCAGCTCAAATATTGGCACTGTGCAAACTTTAGAGGGTAGGAGGACCGAAGGGCCTATTTCGGTGCTGTATAACTCTATGACTCTATAGAGTCAGGACCTGGGCATGGTGGGTGGAATTTAATGGGCCCCCGGGAGATGAGCTGGGAGGTGGGAGTCCCCATAGAATAGTGACGTAAGGTGGGAAGCGGAGGGCCTGTCGCCTACCCGTCGCCCTGCAATTAAGCCGTGAACAGTGTTACGACCAGGTGAGAAGGGGTCTAGGGGTTCCCTCTCAGCCTTTGCCTGGTTTAACCATAACAGGGTTTAATTTTAATACATCATGTTTTTGCTCCCCCTCCGTGAATCTTTGTTCACTGCTCCAATTGTAAGGCAAAGAAATCAAACAGGTTTCCTTAGATTTAAACAAGAAAGGTAGAAGTTTATTAATTTTAAACTCTAATCCAGTTAACGACTCCGAATATGCGACGTGACCACACTAGCATGCATAAATGATAAACACACACGCAGATAGAGACAGAAAAAAGTCGAAGCAATAAAGAGGAAAAGTTTGAGGCAATATCTGGTAGCTACAGTCCTTTAAGTTCAATGTGGAGTCTTTGGTTGCTGGTAGGTCTTACAATTCGTTGGGGCTCAGTTCACGCATCAACTTGTCCTGATGTGGGAGCCTTTTCTCTCTTGAGGTTTACGTGTCTTCCGTCGGTCCGGTGGCTTGGGGAGAAAGCGAGAGAAAGAGAGAACCAGGCAAGAGATTTGCCAGTTTCAGCTTCAGTTGCACACTGCCTTCTGAATTCAAATTGTCCTGTGTCTAGTTCAAAAAATCTGGACCAGCCAGTTAGTCATGTGACCAGCTGGTTGAACCAGTCCTGGCTCTGTGGATTATATCATCTTAGCAGGGCCTGGAATGAGCTTCCTTACACCTTCAATGTCTGGTGAACAAAATCCATTTGAGTCAATTGGAGCAGGGAATAGTTCTTTGTCTCCATAAGCAGCGTCTCTTAGTATGCAAATGTCCTTCCAGCCCAGTGTCTGGTGATCTTCAAACAAGTCATTTCTTCACTCCAGCAACAGTTTAAAATCAATGTTCATATGACAAAATTAATATGCCTCATTCTTGGCAGGTGGGGGTCTGCATGACAACAGGAAGGGCCTAAGACGGCCTTCCTGCCTTGAGGCCAAAGGATGCCTTTAAGTGGCCAATTGTTAGACACGGAAGGGTCTCTTCCCACCACTGGAATTACACCAGCAGCGGGGTGTGCCTCTGCCAAGCAGGGAGGTCACCCAATAAAACAAGGTGGCCTCCCTGTGGGCTTCGGCGGGGGGGGCACCTCCACGGGCAACCTGTGGCCCACAAAGGGCCCCAAGCGGCAAAGGCCACCCTTCTGCTAATCCTCCCACTCCTGCCCTCAATGTCCACGCTCCACCCCATTTGCCAGGGCCTGCCAGACTGGCCCCGGCTACCCGGTCACACTGGGGTCCAGTGCTGTTCCTGTTCCCAGGCCTAGTCTAGTACTGGCAGTGGCAACCACTCCTGATAGCGCTGCTGATACTACTGAGCTGTTGGCCCTCCGATTGGCCGGCAGCTCTTGGAGGCAGGATCTGCGTCCTTAAAGGGACTGGGATCCTGGCACGGGCAGTTAAATGCCTGACCAAGGTTGAATTGCACTGGGGTTGGGGAGGCTCCGAAGGACTGAGGCTGTTTCCCTCACCTTTTTGGCCCAGCATTGGGATTCCCACCAGTTCAATAAGTCACTGAAAGCTAACGTGCAGGTTCAGCAAGCAATTAGGAAAGTGTCAAGCAGGCCCCCACCTGCCAAGAA
Organism: Heterodontus francisci; assembly: GCF_036365525.1. Classification (NCBI taxonomy): domain Eukaryota; kingdom Metazoa; phylum Chordata; class Chondrichthyes; order Heterodontiformes; family Heterodontidae; genus Heterodontus; species Heterodontus francisci. The sequence goes on along the minus strand of NC_090375.1, from coordinate 118,167,349 downwards.
TGAGGCATATTAATTTTGTCATATGAACGTTGATTTTAAACTTGCTGGGAAGAAGAGAAGGCCTGTTACAAGGGCTGCCAGACACTTAGCTGAAAAACATTTGCATTCTAACAGACAGTGCTTGTGGAGACAAACGGACCATTCCCTGACACATTCAACCCACAATGGATTTTGGTCACCAGACATTGAAGATATAAGGAAGAGCATTCCAGAGACTTCTAAGGTGATACAATCCACAAAAGCCAGGACTGGTTAAACCAGCTGGTCACATGACTAACTGGCTAGTCCAAGGTTTTTTGAACTAGCCACAGAGTTTTTGAACTTGAAAAAAGTCTGTTTGCTGCTGGAGAGAGAAGACCTCTCCTGTCTGCTCCCATCTCTTTCTCACAAGCCTCTGGACCCACTGAGAACGCATGAACTTCAAGAGAGAAAAGTCTCCTACATTGAACAAGGTTTAAGAAGAGTACTGGGCCCCAATGAAAAGCAAGACCTACCCACAATCAAGGACTTTACAGCAAGCTCTAAGAACAGTAACCAAAACCATCTTCAGATATTGCCTCAAACTTTTCCACTTTATTTCTTCTGTTCTTTTCTGTCTCTATCTGCATGTGTGTATCGCATATGCATGCTAGTGCGGGCATGTCACATATCCGTAGGCATTAACCAAATTAGAGTTTAAGTTTAATAAAGTTCAATCTTTTTTCTTTAAACCTAAGAAAACCTCTTTGGCTAGTTTCTTTGCCTTATAATTGGAAGACAAGGATTCACTAAGGGGGAAGCTAAAAAAAAGGTGCATTTAAAATTAAACCCTGTTACGGTGAGACCAGGTGAAGGCTGAAGGGGAACTCTAGGCCCCCTTTCTCACCTGGTCGTAACAAAGGCTAGTGGTACGTTAGCCTTTATTGCAAGAGGATTTGAGTATAGGAGTAGCGAAGTCTTGCTTCGATTGTATATAAACTTGGTTAGACCACACGTGGGGTACTGTGTGCAGTTTTGGTCCCCTTACCTTAGGAAGGATATTATTGCCATAGAGGGAGTGCAACGAAGGTTCACCAGACTTGTTCCCGCGATTGCGGGACTGTCCTATGAAGAGAGATTGGGGAATCTGGGCCTGTATTCTCTAGAGTTTCGAAGAATTAGAGGTGATCTCATTGAAATAAACAAAATGCTTAAATGGATAGACAGGGTAGATGCAGCTAAGGTGTTTCCCCTGGTTGGGGAGTCTAGAACCATGGGACACAATTTCAAAATAAGGGGGAAGTCGCTTAGCACCAAGATGAGGAGAAATTTTTTTACTCAGATGGTTGTGAATCTTTGGAATTCTTTACCCTGGAGGGATGTGGAAGCTCAGTCATTGAGTATGTTTAAAGCAGAAATTGACAGATTTCTAAATACCAATGACATAAAGGGATAGGGGATAGTGTGGGAAAAAGGCATTGAGGTAGATGATAAGCCATGACCGTTTTGAATGGCGGAGCAGGCTCGATGGGCTGAATGGCCTCCCCCGCTCCTATGTTCCACTAAATTCAGCCCGGTGAATCACCAGGTATGAGTGTACTACAACCAGGCCAGTGGGAAAGGATAACTCATGTGCCAGCTCACTGGAGGTCAAGGTCGCAATTGAGTTCTGCTACAGAGGACTCAGATAAGGACTGATGACGATGCACACCGAGATGCTGGATGCATTGTTAGGCCTGATAGACAGTTTCCTGTCACTGTCAAGAAGCATATAGGAGTTCGGCTCCGTAGTGGCAGAGGGCATTGCTCAGACCTTGGAACCCATCCTTTCCAGTGTGGTAATGGTGGCCAAATCCATGATGCAATGTCTGGTGGCTGCTCTATCTGCTTCCAGTGCAGCACAGGAAGAAGCCACCTAATGTCTGAGTGCTGCAGTGGAAACTCAGGTGGAGGTTATGAGATCCATGCTTGTTGCCATGCAGGCTCAGACTGCTGCCATCATAGCTACAGATACCTGTGCTCAAAGGGGCATGACAGTCCAACAGTCTGACCTCCAACAGATTGCGGGGATTGGTGAGGTGCCACCCAGTTGGAGTGGCAATGGCTGCTTGGAGCAGGAACCTGCTGTCCCTTCTCAGCATGACAGCATTCATCCTCCCATTATTGACACTCTGACAGCACACTTGCTGTTGCCTCTCTGCCAACCAGCTCAGACTGCTGCTGCCCATGCTGAGATGGCGCCATCCAAAGCTGGACCCTCAAGGCCCAGTGCTGTTCAAGGGTGTCCTGCAAGGCCATTTGCAGTGAAAGTTAGCAGCCTTTCCCAGCCATGCTGCAGTCACTGGGGTAGCACTGCCAGACATAGGCACCCGCAAGACAGGCTCTAAGGGAGTGCACAAGGGTGAGTAGATCATTTCTATTTGTATAAGTGGATGTGTTTTTAGAGAAAGATATTATACAAAGGTTATTGTTGGCTTTTATGTTAGGATCTTGGCCAAGGGAATGGTGTAATGGGGCATCCCAAATGGATGGTGTCATCGAGTCATAATGGCACAAGAGGAGGTCATTTGGCCCATTGAGTCCATGTTCGCTCTCTGTAGAGCAATCCAGTCAGTCCCATTTCCCTGCTGTATCCCTGTAGCCTTGTGAGTTTATTTCCCTGAAGTGCCCATCCAATTCCTTTTCTAATCATTGATCGTCTCCGCTTCCACCACTCTTGTAGGCTGCGAGTTCCAAGTCATTACCACTCGCTGCATGAAAAAAGCTCTTCCTCACATTCTCCTTGTATTGCTTTCCCAAAACCATAAATCTGTGTCCCCTTTGTACCATCAGCTAATGGGAAATCTTTACTTTGTCTACCTTACCTAAACCTGTCAGAATCTTGTACACCTCTATAAGATCTCCACTCAATCTCCTTTGCTCCAAGGAGAACAAACCCAGCTCCTCCAACCTAACCTTGGAGCTAAAATCCCTCATTCCTGGAACTATTCTGGTAAATCTCCTCTGCACCCTCTCAAGGACCCTCACATCCTTCCTAAAGTGTGGTGACCAGAACTGGACGCAAGATGAGGACTAATGGAACCACAGTGGTAAAAGAAAGTTGTCCTATGGGAATGGGAGTTCAAGCAGGCGTTCTCAGATGGACCATCTGGAGCAAAGGTGTCTCTGATGCCAAAATAAGAGCGAAATACTGCAGATGAGTCTGAACAATGATGAAGGGTCACTGACCTGAAACGTTAACTCTGTTTCTCTCTACACAGATGCTGCCAGACCTGCTGAGTATTTCGGGCACTTTCTGTTCACATTTCTTGTCTCGGATGCCTCCTTCCTGTTTCCTCTTCCTCCTCTTCCCCCGCCTCTCAAGGTTGCCTCCAGATTCCTGGTGGCTATGGCTGCACCCTCATGATGACACTGTTGTGGAGGACACAACAGATCACCACGAAATTGCAGACATCCTCTGGTGTGTAATGGAGGGCTCCCGCCAAGCAGCCCAGGCTGCGGAAGCGTTGCTTGTGCAGGCCGATGGGTCTGCTCCATTATGCTCCATGGCTCTTGTTATATGTCCTTGTGTGGTTGGGTGGCAGGGAGTAGTGGAGATCATCAGCCTTGCGTACAGGGGGTAGCCTTTGTCACTTAGCAGCAATCCTCTGCTTGTTTGGAGGTTGAAAGATGACCTCAGAATGACGGCACATGGCTGCTGCCTTGATAACGGGTATTCACTGATATGATGTACTGTGCATGGTTGTGCACCAACTGCACACTAATGGAACGGTAGCCTTTTTTTTGTCAAAGGGGCCTTTATTCCCAAGGTCTCCTCTTAAGTGTTTTTTTGTTCTTTTTTAAAAGGAATACATTTATTAAAAACAGATAAATAAAACAAAACTCAAATATAAAATACAATTTTCTGCATTTATGATGCACTCCAGCCCCTGCGGTGCCAACTGGTCGTGGAAGGCCTCAAGTGAACTAACGGACACCACATGCTCCCTCTTCAGGGACACCTGGGCACGAACGTAACCTTGGAAAAGGGGCAGGCAATCAGGGTGGATGGACACCCCGGACGGCCCGCTGCCTGGACCTGTGAATCGCCACCTTGGCCAGGCCCAGGAGCAGTCCGATGAGGTGATCCTCCTCCCAGCCTCGCCCCATCCTCACCACGTTGCCCAAATATCAGGAGCGGGAATGGTAGCCCTTGTGGTTGCTGTACCTCTCCACATTGATGCATCGATGGATGGCTCATTAGGAGATGTTTGAAATGTTGCCTACTCCTGCCTGGAAAGATTTGGTCGCATAGATGTTTAATGCTATTGTGACCTTTATGGCTACTGGCTACGATGTCCTCCCCTAGTGTGAGGCTCCAGGTCATGTTGCTGAAGTTGGCACAGTTCTATAACCATTGCCTTGATGACCTTTAATTGGATTAGGCATTGCTCCTGGCTCAGCTAGCGGTATGAGAAGTACTCTCAGAAAACCTGCGGTGGGTAGGGGTTCCTCCTCCCTAGTTGCAGAGCTTCCCATCTCTGTAGCCTCTCCTCCATTTGTTGGTCGTGTTACAGACCCAGAGGCATTGCAACCACAGCCTCTTGCAGACCACAAGTGGCAAAAACTCTGCCTTCCCTGAATGGATGCACAAGTCATCAACAGACCTCCAAAAACAAGTCACAGTACTTCCACAAACTTATCCACAGCAGAAGTAAGTCAAAAGCACCTCACCTGCAAGTTGGATGCCCTGCCCCTTTAAATAGTGCTAGTGGGATGTAGGGGGTCAAGGGTTTCCTCAAACAGCCGGACACGTGTTCCGCTGACAGTGATTAGCACAGAAAATAAGAACATAAAAGCATAGGAAGTAGGAGCAGGTACAGGAGTAGGCCATTCAGCCCCTCGAGCCTGCTCCACCATTCAATAAGATCATGGCTGATCTGATTGTGGCCTTAACTCCACTTTCCTGCCTGTCCCCATAACCCTGAACTCCCTTGTAGATCAAAAATCTGTCTAACTTAGCCTTGAATACATTCAAAATCCAGCCTTCACTGCTCACTCGGGAAGAGAATTCCAAACACGAATGACCCTCTGAGAGGTACTTAATGGATCTGTGCCATCCAAATTTGAAAGATGTGTATCTAAACAGCTGGATTGGCTGATTGACATAACTATCCGATCTCTCCTCAAGCACGCCCGTGCTAGCGCCCTACTCACCGTGGGATGGCTTGTGGGATGTGTCGGAAGTGGCCGGCAGTGCAGCTGGCACCATTTTATTCCTTCAAGGCTTCCGTAACACTGGCATCAGTGACGCAATGGAGCCCAATTTTGTGGACCTTACCTTCGACAGTGGTCTTTTATTTGAGTAGTAATTTTCCCTTATCCATTTCAGGTTTTAACTTGCAGCTTGAACTGCTTTGCTGATATATATCATAAGAACAGTCTTTATTCATCTCAGAAACAGCTCTGCTGTGCTCAGATCGCCACACAGGCTAATGAGATGAGAAATTATCGACTAATTTGGAATTATCCCCTACAATGAATAATATACTTTCTTCAGTATGTTTTGAAGTAATGAATATTAACATGTGGGGCAATATCTTGAAGGATACATTGTTAACTCACAGGGATATTCGAACATATGACAAAGGATGGTAAAGACCATCTGATATATTTGATGTGCCTCCAGTCACTGAGGGGTTGTCTTATTAACCCCCACTGAACTCAAATTATCTAGAGCTCCTCAGTGTTGTACTTTGAATGTAGCTCTCACCTCTTCTCTGGCCTTCAGCGCCTGCTTCCATCACAGATCAAGGCTGTGACAAGCAATTCTGATGGAACCGAAACTGAACAACAGAGAGAAGGTAGAAAAAGACTTTCATTTATATAATGTCTTTCACAACCACCAGATGTCTGTTACGACCAGGTGAGAAAGAGGTCTAGGGGTCCCTTTCAGCCTTCACCTGGTCTTACCATAACAGGGTTTAATTTTAATGTTAATTTTAATTTAATGTTTTGAGCTCCCCCTTAGTAAATCCTTGTTCACTGCTTTCCAACTATAAGGCAAATAAGCTAGCACAAACAGGCTTTCTTAGGTTTAAAGAAGAAAAGTTGAAATTTATTAAACTTAAACTTTAATTCAGTTGATGCCTACGGATACATGACGCACCCACACTAGCATGCATACGCGATACACACATGTAAATAGAGACAGAAAAGAGCAGAAGAAAAAATAAAGTGGAGAAGTTTGAGGCAATATCTGAAGAGTTGTTGTTACAGTTCTTCGAGCTGAAGTGTAGTCACTGTTGTAATGTCGAAAATACAGCAGCTGATTTGCACGCAGCAAACTCCCACCAACAGCAATGTGCTAATAACCAGATAATCAGTTTTGAGGAATAAATATTGGCCAGAATAGTACCATAGGATCCTTTTCATCCACATGAGTGGGCAGACAAAGCGTTGGTTTAATATCATCTGAGAGACAGCAGCTCTAATAGTGTAGCACTCCCTCAGCTCTGCACAGGAGTGTCACCCTTGAATTTTGCCCTCAAGTAGGACTTGAAGCCACAATCTTCTGACTTAGAGATGAGAATCTACCAACTGCACCACAGTTGATACCCAGCAATCAGCTATCAGAAGGTGTCAGAATCTATAGGCTTCACTGTGTTCAATGACCTTAGCTACTTCTTAGTATCATGTGGAGTGAAAGTAGGCTGGTGCTTTAACGAAGATATACTTGGTGCTGCTCCTGTCATTGCCTTTCTATATTCCCCATTGATCATCTGGCTTGATGGTGATGGAACAATGTGGTATGTGCTTGGCCATGAGGTTACAGATTATGGTGGTGCATTAATCTGCTGCTACTGATGGTTTACAATGCCTCATGGATGCCCAGTTTTGGACTTCTGCCTCTGCCTTAGTTGTGCCCCTTAGCACAGTGGTAGTGCAACACCGCACGGTGGAGGGTGTCTTCACTTTGACAAAAGATTTTGACTTAAGGACTGTATGGTGGTAATTCCTGCCAGTGCTATGATGGACAGATATGTCAGTGACATGTACGATGGTGAGGATGAAGTCAGAGGGATCAATTACCCACCCCCCCCGCCCCACCATGTGTTGGCCACTTCACCACCTGATGCAGGCCCAGTCTGCCCTCTATGGTGCTAAGGATGTGGCAAGCTCGGTCAATGGTGGCATTACCAAGCCACTCCTGTGGCATTCTGTGCCCTTGCTTCCCTATGTACTTTCTCCAACTGATCTTCAACATGGAGAAGTACTGATTCATCAGTTGAGAGGTGGTGGTAAATGGTTATCAGAAAGAGGCTTGAACTGGAGCCATGAAACTTTATGGGGTCCAGAGTCAATGCTGAGGACTCCAAAAACGAAGCCCACCCACAAAGAAGTGATTCGGGAGTTCACAGTAAACATGTTCTCACAAAGAGTAAGGGTGGGACAGCCAAATCTAGAGCCCCCTGGATGTCAAGGAGCTTACAGGGTATGATAAGACAGAAAAGGAAAGCTTATGTCAGACACCGAGGACTCAATACTACAGAAAGCCGAGAGGAGTGTAGAAAATGGAGGGGTGAAATCAAAAAGGAAAGTAGGAAAGCAAAGAGAGGGCATGAAAGAATTTTGGTTAGTAAAATCAAGGAGAACTTTATCAATACATTACGAGTAAGGGAATAACTAAGGAAAGAGTAGGACCCATAAAAGACCATAAAGGTAACCCATGTCTGGAAGCAGAAAATGTGGGTCTGGTTCTTAATGCATACTTTGCATCTGTCTTTACAAAGGAATGAGATGATGCAGACATTATAGTTAAGGAGAAGTGTGAAGAATTGGATGTGATAAACATAGGGAGAGAGGAAGTATTAAGCGGATTAGCATCCTTGAAAGTTGATAAATCATCAGGGCCAAATGAAAGGTACCCCAGGCTGTTAAAAGAAGCCAGGGAGGAAATAGCGGAAGGTCTGACCATCATTTTCCAATCCTCACTGGATATAGGTGTGGTGCTGGAGGATTGGATGTCTCTAATGCTGTACCTCTGTTTAAAAAGGGAGCAAGGGATAGACCAAATAATTACAGGCCAGTCAGTCTAACCTCGGTAGTGGGCAAATTATTGTAATCATTTCTGAGAGACAGGACAAACTGTCACTTAGAAAGGCAGGGATTAATCAATGATAGTCAGCTTGGATTTGTTAAGAGAAGGTCATGTCTGACTGACTTGACTGAATTTTTTGAGGAAGTAACAAGGAGGATTGATGAGGGTGGTGCAGTTGATGTGGTCTACATGGATTTTAGCAAGGCTTTTGACAAGTTCTCACATGGCAGACTGGTTAAAAAAAAGCCCCCCGGGATCCTGGGAAATGTAGCAAGCTGGATACAAAATTGGCTCAGTGTCAGGAAACAAAGGGTAACTGTTGATGGGTTTGCGATTGGAGGGCTGTTTCCAGTGGGGCTCCACAGGGCTTAGTACTAGGTTACCTGCTTTTTGTGGTATATATTAATGATTTGGATGTAAATTTAGGAGGAATGATCAAGAGGTTTGCAGATGACACAAAAAATGGCCACGTGGTTGATAGCGAAGAGGATAGCTGTAGACCACAGGAAGATATAAATGGACTGGTCAGGTGGGCAGAAAAATGGCAAATAGAATTTAACTCAGAGAAGCACGAGGTGATACATTTGGGGAGGTAAAATAAGGCAAAGGAATACACAATAAATGGGAGGATACTGAGAGGTAGAGGAAGTGAGGGACCTTGGAGTGTATGTCCACATATCCTGAAGGTAGCAGGACAGGTCGCTAAGGTGGTTAAGAAGGCATATGGAATGCTTTCCTTTATTAGCCAAGGCATAGAATATAAGAGTAGGGAGGTTATGCTGGAACTGTATAAATCATTAGTTATGTCACAACTTGAGTACTGTGTGTAGTTCTGGTCACCTCATTACAGAAAGGATGTAATTGCACGAGAGAGGGTACAGAGGAGATTTACAAGGATGTTGCCAGGACTGGAAAATTGTAGCTATGAGGAAATATTGGATAGGCTGGGGATGTTTTCCTTGGAACAGAGGAGGCTGAAGGGAGATTTGATTGAGAACTACTAAACTGTAAGGCGCCTGGATAGAGTGGATGGGAAGGGCCTATTTACCTTAGCAGAGAGGTCAGTGACTAGGGGGCATAGATTTAAAGTGATTGGTAAAAGGATTAGAGGGGAGATGAGGAAAAACATTTTCACCCAGAGGGTGGTGGGGGTCTGGAACTCACTGCCTGAAAGGGTGATAGAGGTAGAAAACCTCATCTCATTTAAAAGGTGCCTGGATGTGCACCTGAAGTAACCTGCAGAGCTATGGACCAAATGCTGGAAAGTGGGATTAGGCTGGGTGGCTCTACTTTTTGCAGCCAGCGCAGGCACACTGGGCCAAGTGGCCTCTTTCTGTGCTGTAATGTTTCTTTGATTCTATGATTCTAACTCAATGTTGTGTCTGGAAAACTGTAAAATGTCTAATTGAAAGACAAGGTGTTGTTCCTTGCGCTTACGTTGAGTTCCACTGGAACAGTGTAGGAGGCCGAGGACAGAGGGCTGAGCATTGGAGAGGGATGGAGGATTAAAATGACAGACGACCAGAAGTATGGATCACATTTAGGGACTGAAAGCAGGTGTTCTATAAAGTGGTTACCCCAGTGTTGAGGAAACTGCATCATGAGCAGCAAATACAGAATACTAAATTGAAAAAAGGACAAGTAAGTTGTTATTTCACCTGGAAGGAGTGTTTGGAAAAGGAGGAGGTAAAAGGGCAGGCCTTGCATCTCCGGCATAGGAAGGTGCCGTGGGAAGGGGAGGGAATGTGGTGGGTGATTGATGAGTGGACCAGGGTGTTGTGGAGGGAACAGAAGGAATGAGAATTTTAAATTTGAGGAATTGTCACTGAGGTCCGATGCCCAGAGAGGACTCCTACCTCATTTTGGGAAATTGAAGATTTAATGACAGCTTTTTTCTTGAACCTTTTGTTATGTAAGGTAAATAAGGCAATGGTACTGCTGCTTCCTGCATTGCCAAAAACAAATGAAAAAAATGGATTTTACAATAGATCTACAACTAGCAGCACTCTGTGGTAAGTGGAACACTGCCATCAGAGGCACAGATTACAAAGTTTTGGAGCATGGGAAGATTGAGTTTTCAGCCTGGCTGTGCAAGCAAGCAAGAAGTTTTCCTGATTGTTGGTCTGTAAGGGTCATGTCCAGCCATCAGCCAAATCCAGAAGTAAAGTTACAGATTGTTACTTTCTAACAGTCATGAACAAACAGGATTGCTGGTTCGTGAGCCTTGGGTTTTACAGAACCGTCTTCGTAAAGTGATTCTGTACTATGGAGTGGGGTTCGGGGGGGGGGGGGGGGGTGGTGGTTGAGAGGGGGTGCGTGGTGGTGGTATTAGATGGGTAGATACCTAGATAAATTGATAATTACTTTTCTTCCAATGGTCACAGCCTTATTTGATTTCAGAGAAACTTAAGAGTTGCATAGAGCTACAGTGCACTGTGGCTCAATATTTACATTCTACATGATGTATTGTAGCAATTCACTAAGATTACTTCAACAGCACGTCCCTCACCTGTGACCTCTACCAGCAAGAAAGACAACAGCAACAATGTTATGGAAACAGCAATATCTCCAATACCTTCCAAGTTCCCCTCCGAGTCACATGCCATCCTGGCTTAATCATATATCACTTCATCATTGCTGGGACTCTATTTTGAAAACACCATCACCACAAGGACTGCACTTGTTCAGGGAGAATATCCACTATCATTTTGCAGGGATTAAAGATGGGCAGTAACTGCTGCTTTGCTATTGTTACCAATATCCCGAGAACAAATTTAGAAAAAAGAACGAATGGGTTTAGACTCCATCTCCTGTACGGAACTAGACTGACAGCACTGGCTGAAAAGTCAACCTCCCAGAAGGCTTGTATTATGTTACCAGCCCTTTTCTCATGCTGAGCACTGTTATGGAATGGGATCGTATTGCTGGGCTGTAGGATTCCACGCCAGTTTAGTTTCTCTGTTTTAATTAATAACTGAAGCCCTGTAGTGATTCATTAATTTTACAAATGGACATGAAGTTAAATAATGTAATTGTCTTATACTTAGAGATAGGTAGACAAAAAGATAAATGACCCCTTTGCTGATAATTTAGTTACTTTGTATTAATTATTTCTGCCCCTATATCACATACCATTTTCTAAGATACTACATAGCAGCATTATCATCCCGCCTTCGGGTTCCCCGACAAATCAGGGAGGGCGGGCAGGATAATGTCTCCATTCTGTCAAAGGAAGGATTTCTAATGAAAAGCACCATGACTTGGGTTACAAGGGCTCATCAGCACTTGGATGTTTGAGGCTGCAGCAACCAGGAGTCGGCAATGTGTCCATACATGGATGCCAGTGTCCGTGATAAAAGATTTTGTGGTCCATGACTGGTAATTTCAGAGACGAGAAATTTCCCATTGGCTTCTTCAGACCGACTTTTTAAAAAATCGCAAGTATCAGTTTCACAGCTGACAGGTGCTCAGAGAGGGAACAGCGTTTCTGAACTTTAGACAGATTCGGGGTTTTCCGGCAGGTTCTGATTTTTTTTAGAAGCCCACCGGAAAACCCCAAATCTGTCGGAAGTTCAGAAATGCTGTTCCGCTCTCAGCAATGGTCAGAGAGCGAGAAAAAGAGCGGAGGGAGAAAGAGGGAGGGAGAGGGGAAGAGAGAGTGAAGGAAAGGGGGCAGAGAAAGGGGAGAGAGAAAGAGAGGGGGACGGAGAGAGAGAGGTGGGAGAGAGAGAGAGGGGTGAGAGATGGACACAGTGATGGGATAGGGATTGACACAGAGAGGGAGAGAGTGAATTAGAGGGGAGAGAAAGAGATCAAGATCACTCTGTACATCTGTCCGGATTCTCTGCATCGCTACATCAAGTGTGCGAGCAGACATTGACTACTTGTGCAAGCAAAAACAATGCCAGGTTTCTCACTAAATAGGGCAAAATGTATTTTAAATCGGACTGTGTTTTGATGGCTTTAGATTGGCTATACACTTTATATACAAATTGATTGCCCCCATGTCCGTGGCTAAGTCAATAATTTTGTTAAATGTCCGCAGTGCAACATGTCGGTGTCTATCCCTGGCAGCAACCACAGGAATAGAGAGGAGTCCCGGGAAAGCTGTTCCCCAGGTCTGTTACTCTTACCTGGAAGTCCTGCTGTGGGATCTGAGGGGCTGCAATTAGTTGAGCTCTCCCAAGCATGGAAAGAAGAAGACAGCCTCTCCAACCAGGCAGGTGTGGATGGAAGTGACCGAGGAAGTCAGCCGCAGGAATGTGGTCGCTCAAACCTGGCGCCAGTACAGCAAGAGGATCCAGAACTTCCGTTCCCGGCCCTGCTGGGGACTAAAACTCAGGCCCCCGAGAGTCTGTACATCGTGAGAACATCCCAGATTAATAACTCCATGCACTATTGCACTTTATTTTTCAGATACATCACCATGGTCTACACGGTCATCATCACATTGTGCTTCAACATGACCAAGAACAGGCTGTGTGTCAGCAGTTTGTGCATACCTGCCATGTCCTGAGTCCAAAATATTTATGCTACTATGCCAGAAGATGCCAACACAACCAGGATGAGATAAAGGGGTGGAAGACTTGGTCTACACTTTTCATTGAAGTCATGAAGAAGAAAGAACTTGTATTTATACAGCACCTTTCAGAACCTCTAGGCATTCCAAAGACCCTCACACCCTACTGAATAGCAGTAATATAGGGCATTGAAAAGTGTGGGCCAAGAAGTTGCCTTGCATAGTTCCACTTGTAGTGGTGCTAGGGAAGAATTGCATTCATCTCCATGTGTCCCCTGCACAGCTGGCCACTTTCTGTATGGCTTGCGTACCATCTTGTTAGTAGAAGGTTACATGCGGGGGCATTCCCTGCATGTGTCAGGAGACTATGAATCGACACTATCCTGAAATCACATAGCTCAACTGGCTGATGTGACTCCAGGATTCCAAATTTGGTGAATGGATGTGCAGGCAGCATATTCTTACATCACTCAGCAAACAAGAAGCCTTAAGCTGAAAGACGGGCCCTGCACTAGCATTATTTAAAGAGCTAGGAACCCAAATTGCAGGTAAGGTTTTTGTTGGAACTTTTTCCATTATAAAGTGTCTGGAGGTCTTCTGGACAGTTTATGGAGGTTTTGGGCTGTGTTCTGGATTTCCCACAGATTGTTGCTGCACCCACACAAGGGGAGCCAGAGGAATAGGTGACCTGTCCATACAAAGGCTGCACCAGGTGAGGGGACTACAGTGGCAGTGTCTCTGGGTCTGCAACATAACAGGGAAATAGAGCACAGGCTGCAGAGGGCACGTTCAGTGCTATGCCTTCTGCAAAGTTAGAGCCAGTGTCCTTCCTCATTGACAGTGCTGGGAGGCTGTCTGGAAGGCCAGTCAATACACCCAGCATCTCGGTGTGAATGCCCACCAGTCCTCTCCTGTATGTGCCCCATCGGGAGGTCTCATCAGAATCCTCTGCAGCAGAATCTGTCTGCCACCCTGCCCTCTGGTGAGCTGACAAATGAACCATCCTTTCACTTTGGCCTGGCTGTAGCCCACTTGTGCTCGGGTGACTCACCATGTGCTAATCCCAACTCCATAGTAGACCCCAAGTCATGTGCAGTACCAGTATATAAGCTGGTGGCTCTGAGTGTCTCTTCATCAGTGCTGTGCTATTACTCTCTTTCTCCTGGCACTACTGTTGCCGGGAAGGAGCAGTTTTTGAGTGTCTTGAAAATTCAGAATGGGTGGGTGAGGGGGGCGGGGGTAAGAAAAGGGCGGGGGGGGGGTGGTGTTGGGTGGGAAGCAAGCAGTCATGGCACACCATTAGCAGCTTCCTCATCATGCCAGTGAGCTGCGAGTTGAGAAGGGGGATAAGGCAGGGATATGCAATCATGCACAATGTTCTGAGCAATGTTGGATGTCATGGGCCCCATCGCAGTCGGTCTCATGATGCAGAAAACATTTCCTCATTAGGTGATGCAGGTGTCCTTGTCCCCTGCCAGTTCTGCCCTGCTCCCTTCCATTGTGTACCACCATGTCCTGCAAGAGAGAGGGCAGAATGTCATTGGTTGTGTAGCACTGAGTTTGGGTGATGTACCTGCCATAGTTGAATAGCTGGAGGCATGTGGAGGCAGTGAGGGATGGGTGTAAGGCTGGCAGTATTGGTGGGTGTGTGAGGGTGGAGTCTCCGGATGTTAGTCCTGAGTACCAGGTAGTGCTGATGGGTGAATGAGGAGGGTGTGGTGCATTGAGCAGCATGACAGGTTGGTGGTGTGTTGGACAGGAGATGTCATGTGAAGATGCATTCACTGATGTTGATCACCTTTTTGAGGTCATTAGACCTCTTGTGGCACTGCTGCAACGTCCTCGGATCAAGTCTCCAGGAATTGACCCCCCCCAACCACCCCCTTCTGAGGGTGGTCCTTGAGGGCCTCCTGGTCCCCTGTGGAACCATGGTGTCTCTCCTCCTGCCCACTTGCACCACTAATCCCTCCAGTGCCGTAGCCATCACCCGAGAAACCTTTCGATGCCCCAGTATTCAGTTTGCAATAATTTACATTGCGGCAATATTTTTGAGCAGCTTCCTTTCAAGGTAAGGGCAGCCTGGCTGTGCCACATGACCAGCAAAGAATGTGACTGGCCCTCCTGCTGTGCACGAAGGCCGCAGGCGGCTTGGAGGAGCAGACTGCAACCCAGGGCCTGCTTGGACTTACACTACGTTAATTCAAATGAGGTGGGCACACGGAAATTGCGTGGTGCCCACCTCAATCTGCAAAGACACGGGCAAGTCGTAAATCACGAACTCTGCGTCCAGGGCAACCCAATTTGTAGCCCGCTTTATTTTATCACTGCCATAATGTAGGAAACAAATCTAGATTTTGGGTAGTAGTAATCAGATAAAAATCTGTCAGCCTATTCTCAAAGTATTTAAACTATTTTATTTTTGCCAAGCCTATATAATTGACTCGGGCCTCTTGTCCATTACCCCTGCCCCACCCGTTCTATCTCCCACCATTGGTAGCTGCATAGGCCCCATATTCTGGAGTCCCCCTAAAAATGCATCTCTCTTTCTTTTACTTTGAAGTCCTCATTAAAACCCATTTCTTCAACCACAAGTTTTTGGTCACTGCTCCCCTTGTCTCATACTTTGCTTTTGCATCCATTTTTTTGATTACGTCTCTCTGAAGCGTTTTGAGAAGTTTTTCTATGTCAAAAGCACTGTATAAATGCAAGTCACCATTGTCAATGTAGGCACTCAGCTGTCTAGCATTCCTGGGCAATTTTGTCCAATATTTCCTTTTTTTTGATCAGCGGTAGCGGTGATAGTGCGAGCCAGGGGGCAGCCGGGAAGGTAAGTTTCACTATAAAGTACTTACCTCGCGATTCGGCGGACGCGGACACGGGGACTGCTGGGTAAGTGAACTTATATATTCGGGCAGTGGCTAAACCCGAAACACTACACGTGCAGTGTCTCCCACCCATCCTCCTCCTCTAACCAAAAAAAAGGACACTTGTGTGGAGGGTTTGGTAAGGTAAGGTTTTCCTTTATTTTTTTTTCTTTTAATCTCTGTTGTCAATTTAGAGCAGAGGGGATGGAAGCTAGGGCAGTTGCATGCTCCTCTTGCAGGATGTGGGAGGTAAGGGTCACCACTTGTGTCCCTGCTGACTTCACCTGTAAGAAGTGCACCCAACTCCAGCTCCTCGCAGACCGCGTTAGGGAATTGGAGCTGGAGCTGGATGAACTTCGGATCATTCAGGAGGCTGAGGGGGTGATAGAGGGCAGTTATAGGGAAGTAGTGACACCTAAGTTGCAGGATAAAGGTAGCTGGGTGACCGTCAGGGGAGGGAAAGGGAATAGGCGCACAGTGCAGGGATCTCCTGTGGCCGTTCCCCTCAATAATAAGTATACCGTTTTGGATACGGTTGGGGGGGACGACCTACCAGGGGAAAGCCACAGCGGCCAGGTCTCTGGCACTGAGCCTGGCTCTGTGGCTCAGAAGGGAAGAGGGGAGAATAGGAGAGCGATAGTGATAGGAGATTCAATGGTTAGAGGAACAGACAGGAGATTCTGTGGTCGCGAACGAGACTGCCGGATGGTATGTTGCCTCCCGGGTGCTAGGGTCAGGGATGTCTCGGATCGAGTCTACAGGATTCTTAAGGGGTAGGGGGAGCAGCCAGAAGTCGTGGTACACATCGGTACCAATGACATAGCTAGGAAAAGGGATGAGGACCTGAAAAGCGAATATAGGGAGTTAGGTTGGAAGCTAAAAGGCAGGACGAGCAGAATAGTAATCTCAGGATTGATACCGGTGCCACGTGCTAGTGAGGCTAGAAACAGGGAGCGAGTGCAGCTGAACACGTGGCAACAGAGCTGGTGTAGGAGGGAGGGCTTCTTTTATGTGGATCATTGGGATACCTTCTGGGGAAGGTGGGACCTGTACAAGAAGGACGGGTTGCATCTGAACTGCAGGGGCACTAATATCCTGGGCGGGAGGTTTGCTAGAGCTCTTCGGGAGGGTTTAAACTAGTTTGGCAGGGGGATGGGAACCGGAGCTACGGATCAGTGGATGGGGTAGCTGTTGAACAGGAAGATACAGAGTGCAGAGAGTCTGTGAGGAAGGTTAGACAGTTGACAGGGCAAAGTTGCAGCCAGTATGATGGGTTGAAGTGTGTCTATTTTAACGCAAGAAGTGTCAGGAATAAGGGTGATGAACTTAGAGCATGGATCAGTACTTGGAGCTACGATGTTGTGGCCATTACAGAGACTTGGATATCACAGGGGCAGGAATGGATGTTGGATGTTCCGGG
This sequence comes from Heterodontus francisci, assembly GCF_036365525.1. Classification (NCBI taxonomy): domain Eukaryota; kingdom Metazoa; phylum Chordata; class Chondrichthyes; order Heterodontiformes; family Heterodontidae; genus Heterodontus; species Heterodontus francisci. The sequence goes on along the minus strand of NC_090375.1, from coordinate 118,150,508 downwards.
GTGTCGATGTTTCAAAAGGAATAGGGAGGGAGGTAAAAGAGGTGGGGGAGTGGCATTGCTAATCAGGGACAGTATCACAGCTGCAGAAAGGGAGGTCGTCGAGGATGGTTTGTCTACTGAGTCATTATGGGTGGAAGTCAGAAAGAGGAAAGGAGCAATCACTTTTTTGGGAGTTTTCTATAGACCCCCCCAATAGCAAGAGAGACACGGAGGAACAGATTGGGAGGCAGATTTGGAAAGGTGCAGAAGTAACAGGGTTGTTGTCATGGGTGACTTCAACTTCCCTAATATTGATTGGAACCTCCTTAGTGCAAATAGTTTGGATGGAGCAGTTTTTGTCAGGTGTGTCCAGGAAGGTTTCCTGACTCAATATGTAGATAGGCCGACTAGAGGGGAGGCTATGTTGGATTTGGTGCTTGGCAACGAACCAGGCCAGGTGGCAGATCTCTCGGTGGGAGAGCATTTCGGTGATAGTGATCACAACTCCCTGACCTTTACTATAGTCATGGAGAGGGACAGGAGCAGACGGGATGGGAAAATATTTAATTGGGGGAGGGGGAATTACAATGCTATTAGGCAGGAACTGGGGAGCATAAATTGGGAACAGATGTTCTCAGGGAAATGCACGACAGTAATGTGGAGGTTGTTTAGGGAGCACTTGCTGCGACTGCTGGATAGGTTTGTCCCGATGAGGCAGGGAAGGGATGGTAGGGTGAAGAAACCTTGGATGACAGCTAGTCAAGAGGAAGAAGGAAGCTCACTTAAGGTTGAGGAAGCAAGGATCAGACAGGGTTCTAGAGGGTTACAAGGTAGCCAGGAAGGAACTGAAGAATGGACTTAGGAGAGCTAGAAGGGGACATGAAAAAGTCTTGGCGGGTAGGATTAAGGAAAATCCCAAGGCGTTCTACACTTATGAGAGGAACAAGAGGATGGCCAGAGTGAGGGTAGGGCCGATCAGGGATAGTGGAGGGAACTTGTGCCTGGAGTCGGAGGAGGTAGGGGAGGTCCTAAATGAATACTTTGCTTCAGTATTCACTAGTGAGAGGGACCTGGTCGTTTGTGAGGACAGCGTGAAACAGGCTGATATGCTCGAACAGGTTGATGTTAAGAGGGAGGATGTGCTGGAAATTTTGAAAGACATGAGGACAGATAAGTCCCCGGGGCCAGACGGGATATACCCAAGGATATTACGGGAAGCAAGGGAAAAGATTGCCGCGCCTTTGGTGATGATCTTTGCGTCCTCACTGTCCACTGGAGTCGTACCGGATGATTGGAGGGTGGCAAATGTTGTTCCCTTGTTCAAGAAAGGGAATAGGGATAACCCTGGGAATTATAGACCAGTCAGTCTTACGTCAGTAGTGGGCAAATTATTGGAGAGGATCCTGAGAGACAGGATTTATGATTATTTGGAAAAGCATAGTTTGATTAGAGACAGTCAGCATGGCTTTGTGAGGTGCAGGTCATGCCTCACAAGCCTTATTCAATTCTTTGAAGATGTGACAAAACACATTGATGAAGGAAGAGCAGTGGATGTAGTGTATATGGATTTTAACAAGGCGTTTGATAAGGTTCCCCATGGTAGGCTCATTCAGAAAGTAAGGAGGCATGGGATACAGGGAAAGTTGGCTGTCTGGATACAGAATTGGCTGGCCCATAGAAGACAGAGGGTGGTAGTAGATGGAAAGTATTCAGCCTGGAGCTCGGTGACCAGTGGTGTTCCGCAGGGATCTGTCCTGGAACCTCTGCTCTTTGTGCTTTTTATAAATGACTTGGATGAGGAAGTGGAAGGTTGGGTTAGCAAGTTTGCCGATGACACGAAGATTGCTGGAGTTGTGGATAGTGTGGAAGGCTGTTATAGGTTATAACGGGACATTGACAGGTTGCAGAGCTGGGCTGAGAAGTGGCAGATGGAGTTCAACCTGGAAAAGTGTGAAGTGATTCATTTTGGAAGGTCGAATTTGAATGCGGAATACAGGCTTAAAGACAGGATTCTTGGTAGTGTGGAGGAACAGAGGGATCTTGGGATCCATGTCCATAGATCGCTCAAAGTTGCCACCCAAGTTGATAGGGTTGTTAAGAAGACATATGGTGTGTTGGCTTTCATTAACAGGGGGATTGAGTTTAAGAGCCGCGAGGTTATGCTGCAGCTCTATAAAGCCCTGGTTAGACCACACTTGGAATATTGTGTTCAGTTCTGGTCGCCTCATTATAGGAAGGATGTGGAAGCTTTAGAGAGGGTGAAGAGGAGATTTACCAGGATGCTGCCTGGACTGGAGGGCATGTCTTATGAGGAAAGGTTGAGGGAGCTAGGGCTTTTCTCATTGGAACGAAGAAGGATGAGAGGTGACTTGATAGAGGGGTACAAGATGATGAGAGGCATAGATAGAGTGGATAGCCAGAGACTTTTTCCCAGGGCGGAAAGGGCTATCACCAGGGGCATAATTTTAAGGTGATTGGAGGAAGGTTTTGGGGAGATGTCAGAGTTAGGTTCTTTACACAGAGAGTGGTGGGTGCGTGGAATGCACTGCCAGCGGTGGTAGTAGAAGCAGATACATTAGGGACATTTAAGCGACTCTTGGATAGCTACATGGATGATAGTAGAATGAAGGGTATGTAGGTAGTTTGATCTTAGAGTAGGTTAAAGGTTCAGCACAACATCGTGGGCCGAAGGGCCTGTACTGTGCTGTACTGTTCCATGTTCTATGTTCTATTTCTCCAAACTCAGAAACACGTTACAACTAGCAATAAGCCAGTGCCAAATAACTAATCAATGACTGAATTACTGCACAACGGTAGAATGGAATTCTTTACAAAATAAAGTAATATTCAATTGATATATCCTATTAAAATATACAAAAACTGCTTTAAATGAACAAGTACATTATATGGTTCCTCTGATTTCCTGTACCAAATTTAAACCTGAAACTCTTCAGGCCAGTTCAGATCAGAATAGGGTTAGTTGAGAGACATCATTATGTAATAGAAACAAAACACTTATCATGACAGAAGAAACGTCTTTTATTAAATTAATGGATAAAGATAACTTAGATCGTAAGCAAAACCCCGCATAAAACAGATCTCTGAAATGGAAGAAATCTGAATGCCTTCCTTGCTGGTTTAAAAGAGATACAATCAGCACAATAAGTAAAGCTACAGCAATCTTGCTGCTTTTCTGAAAAGTGCTTTTCTGCTCCAACAGCATATTAGTAAGAATACTTCCTTTATTATGCCAACGCTAAGGAGTTGGGGATAGCATGAAAGTAAAGCCATAATGTTCACTGTTATGTAGCAGAGGGTTTTTCCACCATGCTGTGTGTATTACCAAGATAAAGTGACTCACCACTGACTTCTTCAAGACAATTGTGCAAGAGATAAATCAGTACCACAGTAATTCTGCACATTAATTATAATCCTTTCGGTTATTTCATTTGATTTACTGTAAGGTATGCAGAACATTTTGAGAAACTTCATTTGGTTGATTTTCTTCCCTTTTACATTATATTCTACAGTAAACTGAATGTTTCCTTTTTTACTGCTTAAATGTTACATTTATTCCAACTAATTTATTCCAGCACAGCAGTGTGTACCATCTACAAGATGCACTGCAGCAAAGCACCAAGGCTCCTTAGACAGCACCTTCCAAACCCGCGACCTCTGCCACCTCAAAGGACAAGAGCAGCAGATGCATGGGAATATCACCATCTGCAAGTTCCTGTCCAAGGCACACACCATCCTGACTTGGAACTATATCGCCGTTTCTTCACTGTCGCTGGGTCAAAATCCTGGAACTCCTTTCCTAACAGCACTGTGGGAGTACCTACCTCACATGGACTGCAGTGGTTCAAGAAAGCAGCTCACCACCACCTTCTCAAGGGCAATTAGGGATGGGCAATAAATGCTGGCCTTGCCAGCGATGCCCACATCCCATGAATGAATTTTTAAAAATGTGTTTGCTATTGTAGCAAGTACTCAAATTTAACACAACTGGAGTAGCAGAACCAATGAAATCACAGATGAAAATTGAGCAGTGGATGAGTAAAACAGATGTACAATGGAACTTTAAACTCTGTACTCTAAGCCCCTATTTATTAATCCCCAAATGCCATTGAACTTTATCAATAAAGGCTAAGAGTACAAGAAAAAGAAACAATGATAAAGTTGTACAAGGCAATAGTTAGGTCCATGTTCAGGATACTGTGGGGTGTTTTGGACATTCCATATTGAAAGTACATGAAAACCATAGAGAGCATAAAATGTGGATATGGCAGGATGATGCCAGAATTGAAAATATATAGTGATTAGAAAGACTTGAAATACTAGGACTATTTCCACTGGAGGAGGGGAAAAAAAATAAGAGCGGATTTAATAACGTTTTTTTGAAATTGAGGGATTTTGCAAAGCAAAAGAAAAAAGAACTTGCATATTTGTAACATCTTTTAGGATCAAAGTGCTTTACAGCTAATTAAGTACTTTGAAGTGTGGTCATAGAATCATAAAATCAGAGAATTGTTGCAGCACAGAAGAAGGCCGTGTCTGTGCTGGCCCTCATAAGGAGTATTTCACGTACTGCCACTCCCCTGCCCTCTCCCCACATTCATCCACTTCAAATATTTAGAATATTTAGAAAATGTAGAAAAAATTATGACACAGAAGGAGGCCACTCTCCCCATCGAGTCTACGCTGACCGAAAAACGAACCACCCAGCCTAATCCTATTTTTCAGCACTTGGTCCATATCCCTGGAGGTTATGGGACTTTAGGTGCATATCCAGACACCTTTTAAATGAGTTGAAGGTTTCTGCCTCTACTACCCTTCAGGCAGTGAGTTCCAGACCCCTACCATCCTCTGGGTGAAAAATCTTTTCCTCATCTCCCCTCTAATTTTTCTACCAATCACTTTAAATCTATGCCCCCTAGTCACTGACCTCTCTACTAAGGTAAATAGGCCTTTCCCATCCACTTTATCCAGGCCCCTCACAACCTTGTACACCTCAATCAAATCTCCCCTCAACCTCCTCTGTTCCAAGGAGAACATCCCTAACCTAACCTATCTTTCCTCATAGCTGCAATTGTCCTGGCAACATTCTCGTAAATCTCCTCTATCCTCTCTAGTGTAATTACATCCTTTCTGTAATGAGGTGACCAGAACGGCACACAGTACTCAAGTTGTGGTCACTGTTGTAATGTAGGGAAATGCAATGGTTTTGGTCAGAAAAGCTGTCAGGGTGATAGAATAATAATATTTCAGGGGGAAGCATGTAGACAAGAAATAGGAGGAGGCCAAGAATAGATCATTGAGAGATACCAGAAGTAATGGTCATGGGAGAGAGAAGAGAAGCCATTCTAGGTGATTCTGTGGCTACAATTAGATAGATAGATAAGAATGGAACCAGGTGGGAGCAGTCCCACCCAGCTAGATGAGTTTGGAGGGGAGTTGGGGGAGGATGGTGTGTACAGACTGTACAGTAGAAGATGGGAGAGAATCATTCCATCTTGGAGGTATTTTTTATTCCAGATTTATTTTTTACTTTTCGAAAAACAGGAACGATTTTCACAACAGTTCAGTGTGGAATTCAAATTTTTTGCTTTTTTGATCATTCGCTCAGGCCTTCGGATTAAAACACATACAGAGTCAGAACCAGCTTGTGGATTCAGACCTTCCTTCTGCTTTTGTCTGGAGTCTCAGGTTTCGCATATTACCCTCTCTCTTGCCCTTTTATATATTTGAAGACTTTGAAATTAGTCAGACATTGGTTAACCATTTCATCCTCTTTGGGCATTTACTGTAAACAGCTTCAAACTTGTGTACCTGCAACATACATAATCTAATTCTTATCCTATTCAATCAACCAAAACCTGCACCTCCGTTCAACAATCCCATCTCCTGTCTCTGTAAAGATAACACAGTTCCATAATGCAGGAATCTATGAATGGAAACAACTTTTGACCAATTTCCCACGCACTGTGCACATTCCCGCACCACTTTAGGGCGGGCGTGGAGAGGGAGGTGGTGGATTGTTGAGAAGGCAGATGCCTGCTCCAGAGCTTGAGTCAGATCATGTATAGACAATACAGATGGACATCTCAGCCTTACAGGGGAACAAACTGTTAAGTGTAAGTGTAGGACAAACCCCACTGACTTGCTATTCAATGTCTGTCTGACAGTCCATTGCAGATCTTCTAACAAGAAACAGGTCTTTTAAAAAGTATGGAAGAATAGGCAGCAATGTTCAATGTTCTGTCCAGGGCTAAAAGAAATACTGCGTCACCTGGAGCACATTCTTGAAGGTCTACTTGATACAGGCTCTACCTCTCTCCCTTCTCTCCTTCCCCCGCACCCCCCCATACCCCCACACACTCAGCAGTGCAGCATCCAACCCACTACTAACAAAGGCCAACAAGCTCTGACATAGAGTTTGACTAAACAGGACCTCCTTCCTTTACTCCTCTCCATATGTAACTGATCCTCAGAAATTAAAAAAATAACAAATTGGCACAATTCTTTGACTTGTGTTGTTCCCAGCATGTTAGTGCTTATGTTGGGATTTTTGAAATAAGGTTTTAATTCAAACCTGAGCATACCCCCAACACAGCTCATTTGCAGAAAGTTTTGTATTTCTAGCCAGGATAATCAAATAACACAAGTCAACCTGTGCCAGGAGCTCAGCTCTACATTCTGAACTCCAGATTGTGACCTTACGTGGAAACCCCGATAGACTGAAAAATGCACTGTTTTTCATCATTTCACCTGTCCTTACACACTCTACTAAAATACTTGCCATCTCTTTTTCAGGATGCATGCACGGTTTGGAAGTTGCTGAAGAGGTTGCAGATAATGACGTCACTGACAACGAAACTGTGCATGAGTGAGAGGTTTGCCCCTGCAGTTTTGTTGCCAACAAACGCGTCCTTCAATTTTGTGGGTCTATGATTCTGTCATCAGGGATATGGGAGCTGCATTTAAAACATGGGAGCCTTTATTTTAATTTCTGCAATCATAATTTTAAGAGCTTTTAGATTTAATATTTTTTGTAATGGTCTCAGAGTTGCCTCATTTCATAGAAACTAGAATTTCACATTCTAAAACCTGTTGAATAAGATTAGACCCCAACTCCTGTACTGAACTAATCTGTCAGCAGTGGATGGAAAGCACACCTCCCACAAGGTGTGAATTAATTTATCAGCCCTATCCTCATACTGAGTTCTGTAATGGAATGGGATCGCATTGCAGCACTGCAGGATCCTACAAAGGCTTTATTTCTATGCTTGAATTAATGACTGAAGTCGTGTGGCAATTCATTAATATTACACATGGACATTAAACGAAGTAATCTAACAGTCTGATTGCAAAAGTTAATGACTTGTAACATTCTTTTACATGATTGAAAGAATCTTGATAATGCTGTGGGAATGAGGTAATATTGCACTTATTAGATGGGAGCACTCTGAATGAACCATTTGTTGAAGGCAATTTAAGAGCTATAGGTCAGAATTCTATAAACTGTTCTCTCTTGCTGAATTAACAGTAAAGTTACAGGATGAGTTATTCATGTGAAGATGTGTTTACAAAATTAGATACTGCAACTCAATTTCACAGAAGAAAAATGAAGATCATGCCTTTGCTTGCCCTCTGCTCTCTTTCCTTACTTTCCTTTCATTTCTCTGCTTTTTCAACGCCTAAAATTTTACAATTTTCTAACTAATGTTCTTTCATTCTAAATTCTAAATGTATCCCTATTTTTTCTAAATTTAAAATATATTTCTTCATAAGTTCATGGCTGTTCTGGCATACTCCTTCGTAACTTCTCCGGGTGCTCCGGTTTCCTCCCACAAGCCAAAAGACTTGCAGGTTGATAGGTAAATTGGCTATTATAAATTGTCACTAGTATAGGTAGGTGGTAGGGAAATATAGGGACAGGTGGGGATGTTTGGTAGGAATATGGGATTAGTGTAGGATTAGTATAAATGGGTGGTTGATGTTCGGCACAGACTCGGTGGGCCGAAGGGCCTGTTTCAGTGCTGTATCTCTAATCTAATCTAATCTAAACTTGGGATGAATTCTGTTGGAACTGGTGAAATGTAGGATGGGACCTGAATATGGTAAGTCCCGACCTTACACTGAGGCATCTGGATGGCCATGTGAGTGTAGCACCTCTTCCCACCCCAAACCAGGGCCTCATTGCTGGAGGGAGGGAGGAATCGGGAGGAACCCCTACATTGGAAGTTCTCACATCCAGGGCCTTAAAGAGGTATATGCTTCAAGGAGGAATGCCTGGTTAAGGCAGGCTTACCTACTCCATAATTAGTATATATGTATCCCCCAGGAGTCCAGATTAGCATCGTTGCCAAAGAAAGACAGAATTTCATGTGCAGCTGGACTTCGTGATGCTTTTGTGACACTGTGATCTTTTTTTCAAAGAAATGCTTTTCCATGTAATTACAATATCACAATATGAATTAAAACATCTTGTAACATGTCTACAAAACAGTAGGAAAGAATTTGCTCAAGAACTTTTCAGGGCATTGATGTTCCTTCATAAACCATAGCTTTTCATAAAGCCAACGAAACTCCATAAAACACCCGAGCTACAACTGGAAAACTCTTGCAAAACAACACAGTGCAAGAAATGGGATGGGAATGGGAATGTTTTTCTCTTTGCTTTCCTCCTGGTTTTCTCCCCTGACATGGGCTTATGCTGGAATAGGGTTCCATGGGCACTGCAGGCCTCAACTATCTTGCCCAAGTGACTGTTCCTCGTGTGAGGGAGTGGAAGATGATGATGACAATTATGGCAACACCATTGTAAATTGTATAGCGCTCCTCATGTAAATGAATGTCTCAGGGATCTTTACAACAGAAAGGGGAGGACACGGAGCAGCAGATGAAGGAGCGTACATCAATAACTTACCTCAGCTGGCTTTTAAACTCCCCGCGCACAATGACTGGGCTTTAATGGAATGATCACCAAATCAAAATTGAGACAATAACATATTATTTTAAAAAATGCACCTTTTTTGTTTCGGTTTGATTTTACTGGCTGCCCCTTTAAACATCAACCATGGTGCATAGGGAATTTAACAGCCAGCTGTAGACAAGATTTATATCAAAACTATCCTAATACATGCTGTTATAGCTCCCCCCTGTAAAGGGCTTGAGAGAAAATCTAACACACAATTTTCATATAAACAGACTTCAGCTTCTGTTTGATGGATACCTTCTTTGGAATTGAGTGGCTAATTTAAAAAAAACAGATAATTCTCTTCTGGGTGATTTTGGTTAATAGTTTGGCTGTTGTGAAATCCTATGAAACAGACAGTTTTGAAAATCCCAGCAAAGAGACTTTGTGAAAAACTCAGAAGAGACAAGCTGATATTCCTGAAAGACAGAAAAAACAGAGTCCCCAAAATCTACAGTTAGCTGAGGTCTGAAGGGGGTAAAAGCAGCTTGACTGGAGCAACGAGGGAAGGAGCAGAAAAAAAGGGCATTAAGAAAATGCAGAACAGGGTTATTAAATAAAGCTCAATTTTTAAAACAAGGAGCACAATAGCGCAATTTTTAAGATAAGAAGTGCAATGTAGCACTTTTTAAAATTAACGCTTCCATTGGTGGAAAAATGTATAATTCCAGCATGACAGCTTATATAAACAGTTTTCACTGTAAATGTGCGCACAAGAATTTGACAGGAGGTGTGATCAGATGTAAGATTTTCAATACATTACAGATATAGATATCAATATAGATGTTCTAGTCAGAAGTGGGATCCCAGATCTGGAGGTTTTCTTCTGTCCATCATATATCCCATACAATCAGACAATCAATATAGCAATTGATTATTAGAGACCAAAAAAGTAACCTGTGTGTGGAGGTGGAAGTAGTGGGCATGGTTCTTAATGAAAACTTTGCATATATCTTCACAAAAGAGGGGATGATGCAGACATTGTGGTTAAGGAGGAGGAGTGTGAAGTATTGGATGGTATAAATATAGTAAGAGAGGAAATATTAAGCGGTTTAATATCTTTGAATGTAGATAAATCACCACGCCTGGATGAAATGTATCACAGGCCACTGAAAGAAGCAAGGAAGGAAATAACAGAAGTTTTAACCATCATTTTTCAATCCTGTCTTCTTACAAGCATGGTACTGGAGAAGTAACAAGGAAGATAGATGAGGGTAATGTGGTTGACGTGGTCTACATGGATTTTAGCAAGGCTTTTGATAAGGTCCACATGGCAGACTGGTTAAAAAAATAAAATCCCTTGGGGTCCAGGGAAATACAACAAGCTGGATACAACATTGGCTCAGTGGCAGGAAACAAAGGGCAATTATTGACGGTTGTTTTTGCGACTGTAGGACTGTTTCTAATGGCATTCTGCAGGGCTCAGTATTGGGTCCCCTGCTTTTGTGGTATATATTAACGAATTGGATGTAAATGTAGGGGGCATGATCAAGAAGTTTGCAGATGACACAAAGATTGGCCGTGTGGTAGATAGCAAGGAGGATAGCTGTAGGAAGATATTGATGGTCTGGTCAGATGGGCAAAAAAATGACAAACGGAATTCCACCCAGAGAAGTGTGAAATGTTGCATTTGGGGAGGTCAGACAAGGCAAAGGAATACACGATTAATGGGAAAATACTAAGAAGTGTAGAGGAAGTGAGGGACCTTGGAGTGAATGTCCACAGATCCATGACAGTAGCAGGGCAGGTCAATAAAGTGGTTAAGAAGGCATATGGAATCCTTTCCTTTATTAGCCGAGGTATAGAATATAAGAGCAGGGAGTATATGCTGGAACTGTATAACTCATTGGTTAGGCCACAACTTGAGCGTCTTCACACCCTACCTCCTGTAAGGACTCCATTCCATTCTCCCAGTTTCTCCGTCTCCGACGCATCTGCTCTGATGATGCTACCTTCCATGACGGTGCTTCTGATATGACCTCGTTTTTCCTCAACCGAGGATTCCCCCCCACTGTTGTTGACAGGGTCCTCAACCGTGTCCGACCCATTTCCCGCACCTCTACCCTCACCCCTTCCCCTCCCTCCCAGAACTGTGACAGGGTTCCCCTTGTTCTCACTTTCCACCCCAATCAGCCTCCATATCCAAAGGATCATCCTCCGCCATTTCCGCCACCTCCAGCGTGATGCCACTACCAAACGCATCTTCCCCTCCCTTCCCCTGTCAGCATTCTGAAGGGATCGTTCCCTCCACGACAACCTGGTCCAGTCCTCCATTACCCCCACCACCTCGTCCCCGTCCCATGGCACCTTCCCCTGCAATCGCAGGAGGTGTAATACCTGCCCATTTACCTCCTCTCTCCTCACTATCCCAGGCCCCAAACACTCCTTTCAGGTGAAGCAGCGATTTACTTGTACTTCTTTCAATGTAGTATACTGTATTCACTGCTCACAATGTGGTCTCCTCTACATTGGGGAGACCAAACGCAGATTGGGTGACCGCTTTGCGGAACACCTCCGCTCAGTCCGCAACCAGGACCCCAAGCTTCTAGTTGCTTGCCATTTCAACACTCCGCCCTGCTCTCATGCTCACATCTCTGTCCTGGGATTGCTGCAATGTTCCAGTGAACATCAACGCAAGCTCGAGGAACAGCATCTCATTTACCGATTAGGCACACTACAGCCTGCCGGACTGAACATTGAGTTCAATAATTTCAGAGCATGACGGGCCCCCCATTTTACTTTTATTTTTAGTTATTTTTTCTTTTTTACAACTTTTTTTTGATGTTTATTTCATTTCATCTTAGTTTGTTCAGTTTGCTTACCCACTGTTTTTTTCATGTTTGGACTTGCTGCTGTTCAACCTTCAGTCCGTTAACACCCTATTTGTACTAATGCTTTGTCTTTCAACACACTATTAACATATTGTTTGCCTTTGCTCCATGACCTTTTGGTCAGCTATGTGGCCTTGTCCAATCTACACCTTCTCCTTTGTTATCTCTTGCCCCACCCACGCCTCACTTGCTTATAACCTTTGATATTTCTAATATTTGCTAGTTCCGAAGAAGGGTCACTGACCCGAAACGTTAACTCTGCTTCTCTTTCCACAGATGCTGCCATACCTGCTGAGTGGTTCCAGCATTTCTTGTTTTTATTTGAGTACTGTATGCAGTTCTTTCTTTCTTTCTTTCTTTGGGCCTCCTTGTCTCGAGAGACAATGGGTAAGCGCCTGGAGGTGGTCAGTGGTTTGTGAAGCAGCGCCTGGAGTGGCTATAAAGGCCAATTCTGGAGTGAGTACAGAGGAGATTTACGAGGATGTTGCCAGGACCTGAAAAAGGCAGCTATAAGGAAAAATTGGATAGGTTGGAGTTATTCTCCTTGGAACAGAGAAGGCTGAGGGGAGATCTGATTGAAATGTTCAAAATTTTGAGGGGCCTGGATAGAGTGGAGGTGAAGGACCTATTTATTTTAGCAGAGAGGTCAGTGACTAGGGGCATAGATTGATAGAAAAATTAGGGGGGAGATGAGGAAACATTTTTTCACCCAGAGGGTGGTGGGAGTCTGGAACTCACTGCCTGAAAGGATAGTTGAGGAAGAAACCCTCAACTCATTCAAAAGAGTCTGGATATGCACCTCAGGTACCGTAATCTGCAGGGCTACGGACCAAATGCTGGAAGGTGGGATTAGAATGGGTGGATCGTTTTTCGGCTGGCACAGACACAATGGTCCAAGTGGCCTCTTTCTGTGCCTTAAACTTTCTATGATTCTATGATTCTTACTGCTAACAAACCATTGTTTACAAAGGGAGAAAGAGATAGACTGAGTAATCACAGGCCAGTCAGCCTAACTTTGGTGGTGGCCAAATTTTCGGAAAATGTTCTGAGGGACAATATTAATTTAGAAAGGCATGGATTAATCAAGGACAGTCAGCGTGGATTTGTTAAGGTCGGACTAACCTGATTAACTTTTTGAGGAGGTAACAAGGAGTGTTGATGAGGGTAGTGCATTTGATGTAGTCTATATGGATTTTAGAAAGATTCTTGACAAGGTCCCACATGGCAGAAAGTGACAAGCTAGATCCAAAATTGTCTCAGTGACAGAAAACAAAGGGTAATGTCAACAGGTGCTTTTGTGACTGAAAGGCTTTTTCCAGTGGGAACTGTGGGGCTCAGCTCCCTTTCTTTTCATGGTATATATCGATGATTTAGACTTAAATATAGGGGAATGATTAAGAAATTTGCAGATGATAGAAACATTGGCTATGTGGTTGATTGTGAGGATGAAAGCTGTAGACTGCAGGAAGATATCAATGGACTAGTCAGAGGGGCAGAAAACTGGCAAATGGAATTCAATCCACAGAAGTGTGAGGTAACACATTTGGAGAGGACAAAGACGGCAAGAGAATATACAATAAATGGCAGGATTCTGAGAAATGTAGAGGAACAGAAGGACCTTTGGGTGCACGTCCATAGATCTCTGAAAATAACAGGACAGGTAGCTATGAATGTTAAGAAGGCATACAGGATACTTTCCTTTATTAGCCGAAGGATAGTATATAAGAACTGGGAGGTTATGCTAGAATTGTATAAAACACTAGTTAGACCACAGATAGACTATTGCGTACAGTTTCAGTCATCACATTACAGGAAGAATGTGATTGAACTAGAGAGGGAACAGAGGAGATTTCGGAGGATGTTGCCAGGAATGGAGAATTTTAACTATGGGGAAAGACCGGATTGGCTGGGGTTGCTTTCTTTGGAACAGAGGACGTTGAAGGGAGATATAACTGAGCTATATAAAATTATGAGGGGCCTAAATAGAGTGAATAGGAAGGACCTATTCCCCCTAGCAGAGAGGTCAATAATCAGGGAGCATAGATTGAAGGTAATTGTAGAAGGTTCGGAGAGGAGCTGAGGAGAAATTTTTTCACCCAGAGGGTGGTGAGGATCTGGAACTCACTGCCTGAAAGAATGATAGAGGCAGAAAACCTCATCTCATTTAAAAGGTGCCTGGATGTGCACTTGAGGTGCCATAACCTACATAACTACAGAGCAAGAATTGAAAAGTGGGGTTAGGCTGGATAGCTCTTTTCTCGCCGGCACAGACACAATGGGCTGAATGGCCTCCTTCAGTGCCATAAATTTCTATGATTCAATGACATGAGCTCTGAACAAACAATGACAATCCTACATTTTGACTCCAGCTTTGTTTGGAAGAATTATCCTTTCATATAAGCTGATCATACAGTACAGCAGACACAATTGCAATGAGCCAAAACATCTATTTTGTCACTGAAGCAATTGTCAGTGTTAATTTATAAGAATTTTGCATATCAGAGGTTTTGATTTGACAGCAGAAATAAGGATCTGAATAAGAAATAAAGGGATTCAATTTAGCAACATTTCTGCGGTGACTTATTATTTCTCCACAATGAATAGCTGTTCCTAGCCAGCGACAGGCTAGTTATTTGAAACTGCCTTTCACTTGTACAAACAGATGAAGGCCTAGTTTCCACTTGTAAAAACAGATGACGACCCATGTGCTTCCCCTATTTAATATCAACAGAAAGCTTCCACCAAATGTCCAGACCCCTGGGATTCCTTCTGTCATTTCACAGTTTGTTTTTAAAGCATCTGAAACTCAGACCTGGAATCAGTTCTGTAAGGTACAATGGTGGGTCCCAGGTTACACTTCTCTCTGACGCTGTGAACTGCTGTGAACCAATTATACTTGGAGGTACAGCGACAAAATAAAAACAGACTCAAGTAGAGATTAAAATCATATTGGAAGTTAATTTACCAAGTGCATGTTATTAGCAATCTGTCAGTTTCAACTCTTTCTTGGTACAATAATGAAGTGTTCCAAAACATTAGTAAAATAAAACATGGTTCTAGGCAACAGGTTAATAAATAACTGGAATTTTTTTGTCCTCATATACTCTGACTTGTGAACCACAATAATAACCTCAGGTTTCAAAACTAAAACCCTTTGTCTCCCCAGCTCGTTGTTGCTTTCAGTCTCACCAACTATAAGATCCCTGTAGCTGACTGTCATCCACCAATCCACTGACATAACAACTATTGGCTACTGAAATCCCCAAAGATGACATTCTCATAAAAGGCTTGCAACCTTACTGTAGTAACATCCTGCTACAAATTCTTCAGTACTTCACCATCATTGATACCTCATTCAAGTGGCATTTGTACAGTCATATTTGTTGTGGGTTTGTATTAATAACAAATCATGTCAACTACAGAAAAGAAAAGCAGGAGGATATTCTCATGGCTCAGTTTTGGTCTCTCAGGGAATCAAGGGGTATGTCAAGTGGACAGGAAAGTGGAGTTGAATCCTAAGATCAGCCATGATCGTTTTGAATGGCGGAGCAGGCTCGATGGGCCATATGGTCTACTCCTGCTCCTATTTCTTGTGTTCTTGTGTTCAGTGAGTAAATGTACTAGTGGTTGTTTACTGAGCTGTAAAGGCCAGGAGGGTGCCGTGTTAGATCCCTGATTATTTGATTATCTGATCTCAGCCAACGGGAGGATGGCCTGAATGGCTGAAAGCTAATGAGGGGAGTTATCAGCCAAGATCCCTGTTCCTGACTGTCATCCATCAATCCATTGACCTCACTGGAAAGGCTATTAGATAAGGACAGAATGAGATTCGACTGAGAAGTGTCCTGGTTAATTAGCTCCCCCCGCCCCCCGCCAGTGGCATTTTGCCACTGTCCCCCGCTGTCAACCCTATTAAACTCCTTCATAAACTAAAAAATCTCTAACAGACCACCTCTCAGTCTTCACTTTTCTAGAGAAAAGGGCCCCTGCTGCCTGGGGAGACCGTCAGGGTGGCCTCCCAGCAGAGTCCCGGGTGGGTCTTCATTAATGGCTGCTGCAGGGCGCAAAAAGGGCCCCTTGGTAGTAATGGCCGCCCCGTGTCTTCAATGCTGCCACTGAAGGATTCTCCCCTCTGATCACCAGGGCCAGCTTGCCTGCCTGGGCCTGGCACATTAAGTAAAAAAAAGCTTATCTGGCCTTGACGGTTGCTTCAACATGGAGGTCCCCTCTTCTTCTGGCAGCCTCAGCAGCAGCCACTTCTATTGGTGGCACTGCCAAGGCTGCTGAGCTGCCAGCCCTCTGATTGGGGCGGCAGCTCTGAGAGGCGGGCGCCATCCTCAATTGTATGGTGGTCCTGGTGGTGGCCTCTTAATTGGCTGCCACTGGTCACATCCTAAACGTGGTTCTGCCCTCCATTCGCGTGGGCTCGGGTCTTGCTTTCCGCTTCCCATTCAACACCATGTCTTTCACCTCTGCACTCCCTGCTATTTGAAATGATCATCTTCCTCAATTTCAGTGTTTCTTGTAATAGTATAATTACAATATAATACCTGGATAACACTATGGTTGTAATTTTATAGGCTCCCTAGGGATGGGAACGGATGTGGGGGGGCCTATAAAATAGTGACGGAAGGGGATGGGTGGCGTGCCCATCGCCTTCCTGTCGCCATGCAATTTTGTTGGGGTTGGGAAAGGCTGAAGACAGCCTTCCCGGACAGAGGCCAATTGAGGCCATTAAGTGGCCAATTATAGTCACTTAAGGGCCTCTTCCCTCCACTGATTCAGATGCTTCCTCCCCTTTTCCGTATCGAGTAGGCCAACTATTTAGGCCAAAGTTGGTTGCAAGCACTGGTAAAGTGGTCCTTAATTGCTTTCCATTGAACATCTACCAGGGAGCTATGCATTTGCTAGTGGGATATTACAATACATAAAGATACCTAAGTGCAGCCTCTTTCTAGTCTGTACTTTTCGCTCCCACTCACCAATACTTTAGGAATACTTGTGGCTGTTCACAATGTGAATAAATCCATATAGCTTTCCAGATACTTTGGGTTGGATTTCAATTCTGGGGAGAGGACCCCGACGTCGTGTTCATTTCCGGGTCACAATCCCGCACAGCTGCAGCAATGCGCTTGCATTGTTATTTTAACTGGAAATCCTGTTAATTGGCTCCGGGTCATGTTTGCTACCCAATTGATGGCAGTGACAAGGAGGCAGGACACAAAGAGCAGCAGGCCCGATTTAAGGGGTGAGCGGCAGCCATTGCTGTAGTTGCCATTCATCTGAATGATGGAAGGATGAGCTGAGCAGAGGTAAGTGGGTAGGGAGGGCCCCCCTGCCAGGGCGGCCCCCCTGCCAGGGCGGCCCCCCTGCCAGGGCAGCCCCCTCACCCTCCTGTTTTTCTGAAGCCTTACTTGATACTGGAGGAGGTGACAGCACAGAGACATATCCTTTTGCCTGCCAGTGGCAGCAAGGCAGACCAAGAAGGCATGGCTGGAGGTGGCTCATGAGGTCAGTAGCAGAGGAGTGCTGAGGAGGAACAGAGTCCAGTGCAGGAAACATTTCAATGACCTGCTTAGATCTGGAAAGGTGAGTCCAAAGATAGACCCAGATGGCATTCCTCATGATCAGCAGGCACCAGAATGCAAAAGAGAGGGGCATCCTGAGGGTGTATAGAGTTCTCCTGACCATAGGAGAGATGTGTGCACAGCATCATTGATGAACCATAAACATACTTCATGATCTGAGCACTATTAGACAGTGGGCTATGGGGAAGTCTGCAACATTCCATGTGAATGAAAAGTTGCAAGTTGTGAGGGAGAGGGCTATTGTCTAATGCTGTCTTTCTTCACCTTGCAGGCCAAATGGGAAAACAATGCTAGGAAGAGGGAGAGGGCACGTCTGGACAGTGGGGTGCCCCAGCTCTTGTCACTGATGCATTTGAGGAGCTGGCCCTTGGTCTGGCCAAAGTGGCAAGTCACCGAGACAATGGAGACAGAGAAACGGAAGTCCAACATAGACGGGCTGAAAAGATATTAATATCCTCAGGTTCAGGGAATGCATGGTAATCCTTCCCATGCAATGAGCTGTCAATATAAAAGTTGTCATCTTATTATTTTAAACAGCTGAAGCATCTGTTGATTGTACCAATTTCTCAGAACCACCTTTTGTTATGTCTCCAACAGGGCCAGCTGCAGAGAGAGAGGAGTTGAGACAACACCAACATGTTCTGCACGAGTCAGAGGAGGAAGACGCCTCGCAGCACCCTCCTCCAGCGCAGACACTCGTACCTCAGTGGGTTCTCGTGTGGTATTAGAGAGGGTGGCACAGGATGAAGCACACCACACATCAAAGCAAGAGGATACAAGGGAGGACCGGTGCAGCCCTGTTCAGCAGGGTGGAATTGCAGAGCCTAAGGAGTCACAAACAGGCGGCTCCACCTGGAGAATCAGCATGAGATGTGTGCCCACATGTCAGAGTTACCTAAGGCACTGTGGAGTCATGGGATGAGAATGGAGGAGTCCATTCATCTCACGTGCTCCAAAATGTCTCAGTGTTTTCAGAAAATGAGCTCCTACATTGAGAGAGTGGCCAACCTCATGGACGGCTGTATGCGGCAGCACTCAGAGTGGATGCAGGAACAGCACACTGACAGGCATGGAATGCATGCCACAATCTGTAGCACTCACCGATCCATGGCGCAAATGCCGCAATGAAGCATGGAGTAGATGCCAGCAGTGCCCCAGCTGGTGGTTCCCTCAAGCGATCAAGGGTGCCATGAAAGGGCTGAGGTGGCAACAGATGGTGATAAGGGGGCCACTCCTCACAGGGCTTTGTCATCATCATCCACCATGTTACAACCAGGTGAGAAGGGGTCTCGGGGTTCCCTCTCATCCTTTGTCTGGTTTAACCAGCGTTTAATTTTAGAAACACTATTTTTAGCTCCCGCTTAGTGAATCCTTGTTCACTGCTCCAACTGTAAGGCAAAGAAATCAACCAGGTTTCCTTAGATTTAAACAAGAAAGGTAGAAGTTTATTAATCTTAAATGCTAAAATGATTAATGACTATGAATACACGACGCGACCACGCTAGCATGCATATGCAATAAACACACACTCAGATAGAGATAGAAAAAGCAGGAGGAATAAAGGAGAAAGGTTTGAGGCAATATCTGGTAGTTACAGTTCTTTAAGTTCAATGTGGAGTCTTTGGTTGCCAGTAAGTCTTGCAATTTGTTGGGGCCCAGTTCACACTTCAGTTTGTTCTGATGTAGGAGTTTTTTCTCTTTTGAGGTTTACATGTCTTCTGTGGGTCCGGTGGCTTGGGAGAAAGCGAGAGAGAGAGAGAGGGAGAGACAGGCTTCCTTGTTCCAGCCTCAGTTGCACACTGTCTTCTGAATTCAAACTGTCCTGTGGCTAGTTCAAAAAATCTGGACGAGCCAGTTAGTCATGTGACCAGTTGGTTTAACCAGTCCTGGCTCTGTGGATTGCATCATCTTAGCAGGGCCTGGAATGAGCTTCCTT
Organism: Heterodontus francisci; assembly: GCF_036365525.1. Taxonomy (NCBI): domain Eukaryota; kingdom Metazoa; phylum Chordata; class Chondrichthyes; order Heterodontiformes; family Heterodontidae; genus Heterodontus; species Heterodontus francisci. The sequence continues at coordinate 118,131,197 of NC_090375.1, read as the reverse complement.
ACACCTTCAATGTCTGGTGATAAAAATCCATTTGGATTAATTGGAGCAGGGAATAGTCCTTTGTCTCCACAAGCAGGGTCTCTTAGTATGCAAATGTCCTTCCAGCCCAGTGTCTGGTGATCTTCAAACAAGTCATTTCTTCACTCCAGCAACAGTTTAAAATCAATGTTCACAGGACAAAATTAATATGCCTCATTCTTGGCAGGTGGGGGTCTGCATGACAACCTCCATGGCCCCTCTGATGGAGGAAGCATCTGTAGAATCATGCCCTGTGACAGAGGCTGCCCTGCAGTGATGCCGGTGCAGCAATCTTTGGAAGTCCCGCCTCTGGCACCTCCACTATGAGGCTGCCCGCCACAGGCATTTCAGTCACAGATAGACACTAGTGAACAGTCTACCACCGCCTCATCCTTAGCCACTAATCTAGTAACATAACTACTGTGCTACTATATAGCTGAGGGAAATAAAAAACAATTACCTTACTTAGACGAGTACATGTGAGATACGCTGCAAGGCTGAGATGAGGAAAATAAAATGTGAGGAGTCTCATGTTGAGTCTAAACATCAAGACAGCCTAATTGTGCTGAATGGCCTCTTTCTGTGTTGTACATTCTAATTCCATGCAAATACAAATACAAAAACCAAGCATAAACCTGGCAGCAGAGAATCACTTTGAACCATGCCAGTAGGAAGGAGAGCTATTGTAGCTAATGGATTTGCACTGGACTGACTCTGGTGTAATACCAGGCATTATGCTCAAGATTCAATCCATATTTTAATGTCACTATTTATATTTACCTCTCAGTGTGAGCCCAACTCCATGAGTTAACATTATATTAATCATTTTATGAATTTTCACTCCTAGCACAGAGCTCTGCCAATGGGAACATGTATCCATGATATTCCATGATCCAATGCTCCCAGTATCTTAAATTATTGTGAAGCACAGCTTGCCTAGATCACTGGTTTGTGAAATCAGCCCTTTCAAGAGTTTAGGTGTGTGTTCCCCATGAACTTCTGTCCATTACCTCTGCAGGGTTAGTCAGATTTTTGCATTTCCCATATATTCAGGGCATTCCAGTTTCCTCTGCAATGGGGGGGCTTCACCATCCATAGGCAGCATGCGCACAGTACACAGGATCATAACCCAACTGGTACAATTGAAGTGTGAAAAGAAGACTTGGAGGGCGGAGTAACTTACCTCGGGTGGAAAAAAACTGAAAAAGCGACGTCACGGGAAGGCTGTGACCTGATTGGTTGGTAGGGAATCTGCACTGAATTTGAAAATGAAACATTGATTAAAATTGATTAAAACCCTAATTAACTAATTAATTAATAAGTAGAGGAGTAACTAAACCAGAGGGAGGAGAATACTTTATTTAGCATTTAATATTTATAGTAGAAATCTAGTGCGAGGGATTATATAGTTAATTGTAATTTAATTTAATTTAATTTATGGCTGGCGGGCAGCCATAAAGACAGGGCTAAAATATGGCGAGTCGAAGAGACTTAGTAGTTGGCAGGAAAAAAGACAGAGGCGCAAGGGGAGAGCCAACTGTGCAACAGCCCCGACAAACAAATTTCTCTGCAGCACCTGTGGAAGAGCCTGTCACTCTAGAATTGGCCTTTATAGCCACTCCAGGCGCTGCTTCACAAACCACTGACCACCTCCAGGCGCGTATCCATTGTCTCTCAAGATAAGGAGGCCCAAAAGAAAGAAAAGAAGAAAGAAAGAAAGAATTTAATTTAGAAAGGATTTAATAAGTATTTATTTTAAATTAATTTATTAATTAGTGCTAGAAATGTCAGTTAGAGGGGCAAAGTGCTTCACCTGTGAGATGTGGGAGGTTCATGATGCTTACAGCGTTTCGGACAACTACATCTGCAGGAAGCGTACCCAGTTGCAGCTCCTCACAGACCGCATGGATCGGTTGGAGCAGCAATTGGATGCACTTAGGAGCATGCAGGTGGTGGAAAGCATCACAGACAGGAGTTTTAGAGACGTGGTTACACCCAAGGTGCAGGCAGATAGATGGGTGACCGCTAGAAGGGGCAGGCAATCAGTGCAGGAATCCCCTGTGGCTATCCCCCTCTCTAACAAATATACCGTTTTGGATACTGTTGGGGGGGATGGCCTAACAGGGGAAAACAACAGCAGCCAGAGCAGTGGCACCACGGCTGGCACTGTTGTTCAGCAGGGAGGGACAAAGCGTAGAAGAGCAATAGTTATAGGGGACTCTATAGTCAGGGGCACAGATAGGCGCTTCTGTGGACGTGAAAGAGACTCCAGGATGGTATGTTGCCTCCCTGGTGCCAGGGTCAAGGATTGTCTCTGAACGGGCAGGGGGCATTCTGAAGGGGGAGGGTGAACAGCCAGAGGTTGTGGTACACATCGGGACTAACGACACAGGCAGGAAGAGTGACGAGGTCCCGCAGGGGGAGTTCAGGGAGTTAGGTAGAAAGTTAAAAGACAGGACCTCTAAGGTTGTAATCTCGGGATTGCTCCCTGTGCCATGTGCCAGTGAGGCTAGAAATAGGAAGATAGTGCAGCTAAACACGTGGCTAAACAGCTGGTGTAGGAGGGAGGGTTTCAGATATCTGGATCATTGGGATCTCTTCCGGGACAGGTGGGACCTGTACAAGAAGGACGGGTTGCATCTAAACTGGAGGGGCACAAATATCCTGGCTGCGAGGTTTGCTAGCGTCACTTGGGAGGGTTTAAACTAGTGTGGCAGGGGGGTGGGAACCAGAGCAGTAGGTCAGCAGGTGAAATAACTGAGGGGGAACCAGTGAATAAGGCCAGTAATACTGAGAGGAAGAGCAGGCAGGGAGATGTTGCTGAGCACAGCGGGACTGATGGTCTGAAGTGCATTTGTTTCAATGCGAGAAGTATAACAGGTAAGGCAGATGAGCTTGGATTAGTACTTGGAAATATGATGTTGTTGCTATTACAGAGACTTGGTTGAGGGAAGGACAGGATTGGCAGCTAAACGTTCTGGGATTTAGATGCTTCAGGCAGGATAGAGGGGGTTGTAAAAAGGGTGGGGGAGTTGCATTACTGGTTAAGGAGAATATCACAGCTGTAGTGCGGGAGGACACTTCAGAGGGTCATGCAGCGAGGCAATATGGGTGGAGCTCAGGAATAGAAAGGGTCACAGTGTTGGAGGTTTACTACAGGCCTCCCAACAGCCAGCGGGAAGTAGAGGAGCAGATATGTAGACAGATTTTGGAAAGATGTAAAAGCAACAGGGTTGTTGTGGTGGGTGATTTTAACTTCCCCTATATTGACTGGGACTCAGTGCTAGGGGCTTGGATGGGGCAGAATTTGTAAGGAGCATCCAGGAGGGCTTCTTGAAACAATATGTAGATAGTCCAAGTAGGGAAGGGACTGTACTGAACCTGGTATTGGGTAATGAGCCCGGCCAGGTGGTCGAAGTTTCAGTAGGGTAGCATTTCGGTAACAGTGACCATAATTCCGTACGTTTTAAGGTACTTGTGGATAAGGATAAGAGTAGTCCTCGGGTGAAGATGCGAAATTGGGGGAAGGCTAATTATAACAATATTAGGCAGGAACTGAAGAATTTAGATTGGGGACGGCTGTTTGTGGGTAAATCAGCATCTGACATGTGGGAGTCTTGCAAACGTCAGTTGATTAGAATCCAGGACCGGCATGTTCCTGTGAGGATGAAGGATAAGTTTGGCAAGTTTCGGGAACCTTGGATAACGAGGGATATTGTGAGCCTAGTCAAAAAGAAAAAGGAAGCATTTGTAAGGACGAAAAGGCTGGGAACAGATGAAGCCCTTGAGGAATATAAAGACAGTAGGAAGGAACTTAAGCAAGGAGTCAGAGGGCTAAAAGGGGTCATGAAAAGTCATTGGCAAACAGGATTAAGGAAAATCCCAAGGCTTTTTATACGTATATAAAGAGCAAGAAGGTAGCCAATCTATGTGTGGAGCCAGAAGAAATGGGCGAGGTACTAAATGAGTACTTTGCATCAGTATTCACCAAAGAGAAGGACTTGGTGGATGATGAGCCTAGGGAAGGGAGTGTAGATAATCTGGGTCATGGCGATATCAAAAAGGAGGTGTTGGACGTCTTGAAAAACATTAAGGTAGATAAGACCCCAGGGCCTGATGGGATCTACCCCAGAATACTGAGGGAGGCAAGGGAGGAAATTGCTGGGGCCTTGACAGAAATTTTGTATCCTTATTGGTTACAGGTGAGGTCCCAGAGGACTGGAGAATAGCCAATGTTGTTCCTTCGTTTAAGAAGGGTCGCAAGGATAATTCAGGAAATTACAGACTGGTGAGCCTTACGTGAGTGGGAGGGAAATTATTGGAGAGGATTCTTTGGGACTGAATTCACTCCCATTTGGAAACAAATGGACTTATTAGTGAGAGGCAGCATGGTTTTGTGAAGGGGAGGTCGTGTCTCACTAACCTGATCGAGTTTTTTGAGGAAGTGACAAAGATGATTGATGAAGGAAGGGCAGTGGATGTTGTCTACATGGACTTCAGTAAAGCCTTTGACAAGGTCCCTCATGGCAGACTGCTCAAAAGGTGAAGTCACACGGGATCAGAAGTGAGCTGGCAAGATGGATACAGAACTGGCTCGGTCATAGAAGACAGAGGGTAGCAGTGGAAGGGTGCTTTTCTGAATGGAGGGCTGTGACTAGTGGTGTTCCGCAGGGATCTGTGCTGGGTCCTTTGCTGTTTGTAGTATATATAAATGATTTGGAGGAAAATGTAGCTGATCTGATTAGTAAGTTTGCGGACGACACAAAAGTTGGTGGAGTTGCGGATAGTGATGAGGATTGTCAGAGGATACAGCAGGATATAAATCGGTTGGAGACTTGGGTGGAGAAATAGCAGATGGAGTTTAATCCGGACAAATGTGAGGTAATGCATTTTGGAAGGTCTAATACAGGTGGGAAGTATACAGTAAATGACAGAACCCTTAGGAGTATTGACAGGCAGAGAGATCTGGGCGTACAGGTCCACAGATCACTGAAAGTGGCAACGCAGGTGGATAAGGTAGTCAAAATGGCATATGGCGTGCTTGCCTTCATCAGTCAGGGCATAGAGTATAAAAACTGGCAAGTCATGCTGCAGCTGTACAGAATCTTAGTTAGGCCACACTTGGAATATTGCGTACAATTCTGGTCACCACACTACCAGAAGGACGTGGAGGCTTTGGAGAGGGTACAGAAGAGGTTTACCAGGATGTTGCCTGGTCTGGAGGGCATTAGCTATGAGGAGAGGTTGGATAAACTCGGATTGTTTTCACTGGAACGATGGAGGTGGAGGGGCGACATGATAGAGGTTTACAAAGTTATGAGTGGCATGGACAGAATGGATAGTCAGAAGCTTTTTCCCAGGGTGGAAGAGTCAGTTACTAGGGGACATAGGTTTAAGGTGCGAGGGGCAAAGTTTAGAGGGGATGTGCGAGGAAAGTGTTTTACACAGAGGGTGGTGAGTGCCTGGAACTTGCTGCCGGGGGAGGTGGTGGAAGCAGGTACGATAGCAACGTTTAAGAGGCATCTTGACAAATACATGAATAGGATGGGAATAGAGGGATATGGACCCCAGAAGTGCAGAAGGTTTTAGTTTAGACAGGCATCAAGATCAGCGCAGGCTTAGAGGGGTGAATGGCCGGTTCCTGTGCTGTACTGTTCTTTGTTCTTTGTTCTAGAGAGATATCTGCCTAAGCACAGAGTTTTGAAAAAAGTTGGGTGAATAAAAATCTGCTGTACAAAAATAATTAAATAAATAATTGGGAATGAGGGGATAATAAACTAAAAACATATCTTCATATATAACATAATAGATAGGCTTTTAAGCAAAATGATGGGGCAGCTGAGACCCGTTACAATTTCTGTGCCTTGTTGGTGCTGAATACCTCTAAGGGTGATGACACCTCACAGGAGCACAGTCTAGAGCATATTTACAGCACTGTACAGCAAATGACTGCATAGAGAGGCACAGCAAAGTGTAGAAATGTTGTGATTATAGGGGATTTGACAGTCAGCGGGATAGACAGACCTTTCTGCAACCACTGACGTGAGTCTCGCATGGCGTGCTTGTTTTCTGGAGCCAAGGTAGAGGACACCACTAAATGATTATAGAATGCTTTGCGGGGATAAGGCAAAAGCCAGAAGTTGTGATCCATGGAAAATCAAATGATGCAGGTAGGAAAATGGTTGAGGCTCTGCAGATAGAGTGTCAGGATCTAGGGAGAAAGTTAAAGAGCAGGACCTCAGAGGTAGTAATCTCTGGATTATTCCCAGTGTCATGCACTAGTGAGAATAGGAGCAGTAAGATAAAACTGGTAAACAACATATGGCTGGAGCAATGGTGCAGGAGGGAAGGCTTCAGATTCCTGCTGTCATCATCTCCTCCTCAAAAAATCAACACTTGACCCCTCTGTCCTTGCAAACTATCAAATTCTCTTTCCTCTCCAAAGTCCTTGAACATGCTGCTGTATCCCAAATCTGAGCCCATCTTTCCTGGAATTCCATGTTTGAATTATTCCAGTCAAGTTTCTGCCCCTGCAACAGTATCAAAACAGCTCTTATCAAAGTAACAGATGGATGATTATGTGACCATGACACCTTCCTCAACATGTCTACAGCCTTTGATACAGTTGACCACACGATCCTTCTCCAACGCCTCTCCAACATCGTCCAATTGCATGGGATTGCACTTGCTTGGTTCCATTCTTATCTATTCAGTCCTAACCATAGAATCACCTGCAATAGCTCCAATTCCCATTCTTGCAGCGTCACCTCTGGTGCTCCCCAAGGATGTAGTCTTGGACCCCTCTTATTTCTTATCTACATGTTGTCCCTCGGTGACATCATCTGAAAACACAGCATCAAGTTCCACATGTACACTGACAACACTCAGCTCTGCCTCACCACCAATTCTCTTGAACCCTCCACTAAATTGTCTCTAAATTGTCAAACTGCTTGTCCGTCTTCCAGTACTCAATGAGCAGAAATTTCCATCAAATAAATATTGGGAAGGCTAAAGTTATTGTCTTCTGTCCACGCTACGAACTCCGCTCCTTAGCCACCAACTCCATGTCTATCCCTGGCAACTGTCTGAGGCTGAGCCAGACTGTTCACAACTTTAGTGTCATACTTGACCCTGAGGTGAGCTTCTAGCAATATGTTATTTTTTATTCTTTTATGGGATGTGAGCGTTGCTGGCTAGGCCAGCATGTATTGCCCATCCATAATTGTCCTCGAGAAGGTGGTGGTGAGCTGCCTTCTTGAACCGCAGCAGTACATGTGGTGTAGGTACACCCACAGTGCTGTTAGGAAGGGAGTTCCAGGATTTTGACTCAGTGACTGTGAAGGAACAGTGATATAGTTCCAAGTCAGGATAGTGTGTGGCTTGGAGAGAAACTTGCAGGTGCTGGTGTTTTCGCATGCGCCTGCTGCCCTTGTCCTTCTAGGTGGTAGAGGTCACAGATTTGGAACGTGCTATTGAAGGAGCCTTGGTGAGTTGCACACCATCACTTATGCTGCCTCATTACACCTCTGTAACATTGCTCCAATCTGACCCTGCCTCAGCTCATCTTCTGCTGAAACCCTCATCCATGTTTTTATTATCTCGAGACTTGACCATTCCAATGCTCTCCTGGCTGGCCTCCCAGCTTCCACTCTCCATAAACTTAAGGTCATCCAAAACTCTGCCGTCCATATCCCAAGTGCCGTTTACCCATGAACCCTGTGCTTACTGAGCTACATTGGCTCCCGGTTAAGTAACACTTTGATTTTTAAATTTTCATCCTTGTTTTCAAATCCCTCCATCGCCTCTCCCCTCATCTCTGTAACCTCCTCCAGCCCTACAGCCCTTTGAGATAACTGCACTCCTGAGCATCCCCGATTTTGATCGTTCCACCATTAGTGGCCATACCTTCAGCTGCCACCGCCCTAAGCTCTGGAATTCCCTCCATAAATCTCTCTATCTCTCTTCCTCTCTTTCCTCCTTTGAGATTCTCCTTAAAACCTCCTCTTTGAGCAAGCCTTTTGGTCATCTGCCCTAATAGGGACAGGTGGGGATGTGGTAGGAATATGGGATTAGTGTAGGATTAGTATAAATGGGTGGTTGATGGTCGGCACAGACTCGGTGGGCCGAAGGGCCTGTTTCAGTGCTGTATCTCTAAACTAAACTAATTATCTCCTTATTTGGCTTGATGTCAAATTTTGTTTTACAGTACACCTGTGAAGCATCTTGGATGTTTTACTACATTAAAGGTGCTATATAAATTCAAGTTGTTATTGGTAAAGGCAAATCATGTTTTACTATCCTGCTTGAGTTCTTTGATAGGTTGATGATGGTCGTGCAGTTGACAAAGTACCACATAATAGACTTGTAAGCAAAATTAAAAGCCATGGGATTAAACGGACAATGACAGCATGATACTGAACTGGCTAAGGAACTGATAGCAGAGAGTAGTGGTGAACAGTTGTTTATCAAACTGGAACGAGGTTTACAGTGGTGTTTCCCAGTGGTGGGTATTAGGACAACTGCTTTTTTTGATAGATATTAATGACCTGAACCTGGGCATACAGGGTAAATTCAAAATTTGCAGATGTTACGAAATTTGGACCAGAGCCAACCTAATTCCATCAAAACACAGACTGATTTAGAACACATTTCTCCCCATAAAGTAGCTAAGCATACAAACATCAATGGAGAGCAGCACAACTGTATTAGATAGCTAGCAAGCAAAACAGTATGAAATGCCAATGCGAATTACTTTTGTTGAATCAATAATAGCTTCATGGTACCATTACTGAGACTGGTTTTCAATTCCAGATTTTTATTAATTAATTGAATTTAAATTCCACCAGCTGCCAAGGTGGGAGTTAAACCCGTGTCCCCAGGGCATGGATTACTCGTCCAGCGACATTACCACGATGACACCATCTACCCTATGCAGCAACTTGTTGTGATCAGGAAAGCACTACCTGAAATTATGGTGGAAGCAGATTCAATCGTTACATTTAAAAGGAATTAGATAAATATTTGCAGGAAATTTTTTTTGAAAGGTTATGGGGAAACTGCAGGTGAGTAGGACGAATTTGATAGCTCTACTAAAGAACGCAGGCACAATGGACCAAATGGCCTCCTGCTGTGCTGTATCATTCGATGAAAGCCAATATTTTCGACCAAGCTTTTGGTTACCTTTTCTAACTCTCCCACTATGTGGAAGGGGGAGCCAGGAATTGATTCTCCTATGACTCTGAAGGTGACAGTGCCGGGGTGAGAAGAAAGAACAATACGGGGAATCTGCTGGCTGCTTCGGAATTGGTAGTAAGGAAACCACATAAGGGTGGTCCCACAGATTGGAATAGTGGAGAACAGACAATAGAAGAGGATGATGTGATCGACTGTGAGGAAAGCTTCAGTTTTAAAAGCCTGTGGAAGGTAAGTGGAAACTGAATCATATGATTTCACAATATCAGTTTAACTTAAAATAGATATTTACTGCCTTACTAATGCAAACAGCATTTTTCCTGCGGCAGGATGTATTCCACCAAGATCACATTACTCGATACCGTTATTTAGATTTGACCTGAAAATGCCTTTTCGATTACAGATACATTTCTGGGCCATTCAACTCAAACCATTCACTGGAGTTTAATTTCTAAGCAAACACAAGATTTATGCATGATATCCATATCAGATGTCTCACTTTCCTTATCCTCTTTGACTTTTCATTTTTCCTTCCAAATACTTTTTCATATCTAAACACACACATCCAAACATAAGGCTAAAAATTCAATATGGTCAGTTTGCGAATGCAGGGATCGAGATGCAAGATTACCCCGCACCTGATCACAGTGATGCCTGCATGCTCATCTCAATGATTGCAGTGTGCAGTCTACTGCTGAACACACTGCTGAGTGGCTGCACGCTCAGCAGGGGCCCCAGGTGCATGCAAGGCTAGCACAAGTTGAAGCTAGTCAGCACTTCTTAAAGCCAGCCTGCACCTCTTAAAGGTGAGGTGCATTCCAGATGCAGCAGGTGTTCAAACTGTCTCAAAAAGAGTTTCTCACAAGAAAGAAAGAGGATCACTGGAGCAGCAGGCCAGAGAGAGGGCTCCCAGGTTCCCTGATGCAGTACTGGAGGCCTTTGATCAGGAGGTGGAAAGAAGGAGCGATGTTACGCTTTTTGCAGGGGATCAGGAGACTTTCAAAGCATACGCTGTAAAAGGAATGGGAGCAGTTTAGCCACCGGTGTCAATTCAAGGGGTTCTCTCCGCCAGGGCGTTGCAAAAAGCTCAATGACCTTACACAAGTCGGCATGGTCAGTGAATGCATCTTCAAATGCCAAATGCAAATGCCAATACCAATCCATCACACCATCTCACACACTGCTCAATGCACCATGCCCCCATCACTCATCCATCAGCAATCTTTAGTAATCAATCTTGTGCATAGCATTCATATGCTCCACCTCACCCTGATACACTTAACACTGTTACAAGCCTCATACCTTGCATCTTCCATATACCTGCAGCTCTTCAGCTATGACAGGCACATCAGCCAAACACATTGCACCACACTCACTGACACTCTTCCCTCTCTCTTGCAGGACAAGATGGCGCATAACGGGAGAGAGCAGCAGAGAACTGGCAGGGGACTGGCATGGCTAAATTTCCTGAGCCACTTGGAATAGACAGTGCTGCAAATTGTTGGTGTGGCAGTCACTGAGGCAGTCACTGAGGCTGTTGCAACAGGCATCAGTGAAAATATCCAGGATGACAGCATGTTCCTGCCTTATGCACCTTCTCAAAATCCACTTCACCCTCATCCCGCAATCTGGCATGAAGTACAAGCTTCCGCTGGGGTGACTATGGACCTTTTACTTTCTACCCAAACCCCTTACACCATCCCAGCCCTCCCCTTATGCATTATACTTCCAAATACCCAAGAACTGCTGCTTGGTCAATCAGTGCAGCCTCACAATGAAGGGCATGGACATGAGCAAATGTCTGACGAAGAAGCACCATCACTTGATTTGATACTCACAGCACTGAGCTCAGGTACTGGCACTGTGCGTACTTTAGAGGGGAGTAGAAAGGTGGGATGACCGGGCATGAGTGGTTTGCAGCCAGATCCAGGGGAAAGGATTGCTTATGTGTCAGCTTCCTGGAGGGCAAGGTTATAGGTGAGCTCTACTGCAGAGAACGCAGATGAGGACTTTGATGGGACTGTATACAGGAAAAGGCTGATGGACATGCACATAGAAATGCTTGGTACATTGGCAGGCCTGCCAGACAGCCTCCTAGCACTGTCAAGGAGCATGAAGATATCAGACTCGAACTTCGCACAGAGCTTGGAGTTCGTCTTTTCCACTGTGGAAGCAGGGATAGGCACCAACATGTTGCACCATAGACATTTGATGAAATTATTGACAGCCATGGACATGGGGACAATTAGCCTGTATATACTGAAGCAGTCCGTCTAGAAATGCAGCAAGACCTGGACAATATCCAAGCTTGGGCTGATAAATGGCAAGTAACATTTGCGCCAAACAAGTGCCAGGCAATGACCATCTTCCCTTGACATTCAATGGCATTACCATCACTGAATCCCCCACTATCAACATCCTAGGGGCTACCATTGACCAGAAACTGAACTGGAGTAACCATATAAATACCGTGGCTGCAGGAGCAGGTCAGAGGCTAGGAATCCTGCAGCGAGTCACTCACATCCTGACTCCCCAAAGCCTGTCCACCATCTACAAGCCACAAGTCAGGAGTGTGATGGAATACTTTCCACTTGCCTGAATGGGTGCAGCTCCAACAACACTCAAGAAGCTCGACACCATCCAGGACAAAGCAGCCCGCTTGATTGGCACACCGTCTACAAACTTTCACTCCCTCCACCACCGATGCACAGTGGCAGCAGTCTGTACCATCTACAAGATGCACTGCAGCAATGCACCAAGACTTCTTAGACAGTACCTTCCAAACCCGCGACCTCTACCAACTAGAAGGACAAGAGCAGCAGATGCATGGGAACACCACCACCTGCAAGTTCCCCTCCAAGTCACACACCATCCTGACTTGGAACTATATCGCCGTTCCTTCACTGCCGCTGGGTCAAAATCCTGGAACTCCCTTCCTAACAGCACTGTGGGTATACCTACCCCACATGGACGGCAGTGGTTCAAGAAGGCAGCTCACCACCATCGTCTCAAGGCAATTAGGGATGGGCAATAAACGTGGTCCAGTCATAGCCGGCACTGCACAGGGTCCAGTCACAGCCAGCACCGCACGTTGTCCAGTGACAGCCGGCACCGCACATGGTCCAGTCACAGCCGGCACTGCACATGGTCCAGTCACAGATGGCACCGCACATGTTCCAGTCACAGCCGGCACCGCACGTTGTCCAGTCACAGCCGGCACTGCACATGGTCCAGTCACAGCCGGCACTGCACATGTTCCAGTCACAGCCGGCACCGCACGTTGTCCAGTCACAGCCGGCACTGCACATGGTCCAGTCACAGCCGGCACTGCACATGGTCCAGTCACAGCCGGCACCGCACATGGTCCAGTCACAGATGGCACTGCACATGCTCCAGTCACAGCCGGCACTGCACATGGTCCAGTCACAGCCGGCACTGCACATGGTCCAGTCACAGATGGCACTGCACATGCTCCAGTCACAGCCGGCACTGCACATGGTCCAGTCACAGCCGGCACCGCACATGGTCCAGTCACAGCCGGCACTGCACATGGTCCAGTCACAGATGGCATTGCACATGGTCCAGTCACAGCTGGCACCGCACGTTGTCCAGTCACAGCCGGCACTGCACATGGTCCAGTCACAGCCGGCACCGCACGTTGTCCAGTCACAGCCGGCACCGCACATGTTCCAGTCACAGCCGGCACCGCACGTTGTCCAGTCACAGCCGGCACTGCACATGGTCCAGTCACAGCCGGCACTGCACATGTTCCAGTCACAGCCGGCACCGCACGTTGTCCAGTCACAGCCGGCACTGCACATGTTCCAGTCACAGCCGGCACTGCACATGGTCCAGTCACAGCCGGCACTGCACATGTTCCAGTCACAGCCGGCACTGCACATGGTCCAGTCACAGCCGGCACCGCACGTGGTCCAGTCACAGCCGGCACCGCACGTGGTCCAGTCACAGCCGGCACCGCACGTTGTCCAGTCACAGCTGGCACCGCACATGGTCCAGTCACAGCCGGCACCGCACGTTGTCCAGTCACAGCCGGCACCGCACATGCTCCAGTCATAGCCGGCACCGCACATGGTCCAGTCACAGCCGGCACCGCACATGTTCCAGTCATAGCCGGCACTGCACATGTTCCAGTCACAGCCGGCACTGCACATGGTCCAGTCACAGCCGGCACCGCACGTGGTCCAGTCACAGCCGGCACCGCACGTGGTCCAGTCACAGCCGGCACCGCACGTTGTCCAGTCACAGCTGGCACCGCACATGGTCCAGTCACAGCCGGCACCGCACGTTGTCCAGTCACAGCCGGCACCGCACATGCTCCAGTCATAGCCGGCACCGCACATGGTCCAGTCACAGCCGGCACCGCACATGTTCCAGTCATAGCCGGCACTGCACATAGTCCAGTCACAGCCGGCACCGCACATGTTCCAGTCATAGCCGGCACCGCACATAGTCCAGTCACAGCCGGCACCGCACATAGTCCAGTCACAGATGGCACCGCACCTGCTCCAGTCACAGCCGGCACCGGACATGGTCCAGTCACAGCCGGCACCGCACATGGTCCAGTGAGGTGCTCAAAGAACGTTGGCGAGCTATCAGCAGCTCGCAATTGACATGTTGGCGACCCCTGTTCTGGGACCTAGTCCGATGCCCTGATGACCCTGATCCTTTCTAATTACCTTCATTCCTGGTAATTTTAAATGACTTGCTCCAAGTTTTTAAACTTGTGTTTTAAAATAAAATAAAAATAATTTTAAAATAAAAGTTTTACCAGGGACACTGGTGTCCGTGTACGGACACGTAGCCGACCCCTGTGTGGAAATGGTGGCCAATTCCATGACTACACCTGCGGACCGATCCGTGATATAGCGTCTGGTGGTTGATGCCTCAGTATCCATTGCAGCACAGGCAGAAGCCACCCAACGTCTGAGTGCTGCAGTGGAAGTTCAGACGAGGGTCATGAGATCTATGCTTCATGCCTTGCAAGCCCAGCTGGGTGCCATGCAGGCTCAGACTGCTGACATCACGTCTGCAGATACCAGTGCTCAAAGGGTCTTGCAGAGTCTCCCAGCGGTCCAGCAATCTGTGCTTCAGCTGATTAATAGGATTGCTGAGGCACCTCCCCAGGGGAGTGGCAGTGACTCCATGGACCACAAACCTGCTGTCCCCTCTCAGGATGAAAGCATTCATGTTCCCACCACTGCCACTCAGCCTGTGCTTCGTTGACGCCTGAAAGTGAGCCAGCGCAGGCTGCTGCTGCCCGTGCTGAGGTGGTTCAGTCCAAAGCCGGGCCCTGAAGGCCCACAGCTGCTCGAGGTCATCCTCCAAGACCACCTGCAGTCTCCCCCATTGAAAGGCAGCAGCCTTCCACCAGCCATGTTGCAGCCACTGGGGTAGCACTGTGCAGGAGGGGTAGCACTGTGCAGGAGCACTAGGTCAGGCAAAGGAACTCACAACATAGGCATTAAATTAAAGTACAAGGGTGAATAGTTGACTATTGTATGTATTATTGGAAATGTTGGTCAATAAAGTTGTTATGTAATGGTTTTTTTATGGTGTCCTTTATTTCAAGATTTTGGTCAGTGTGATGCTATGATGGTCTGTAGCAGAGGGATAGAAAGGTGGGGAATTGTGGAGCAACAATTATGTGGGAATGTTTTCAGGGGAACCAGAGTCTGATGTGATGCTGACAGACAGCATGTTCCAAGCGATGGTATCCTTGATGATTTGTCCAATCCTCCTAATTTTCCTCCTCGTCCTCTCATGCGATGGTCACTGAAGGCCTGGTGGTGAGGCCTGCACCCTCATGAGAGACAAGTTGTGTAGAACACGGCAGACAGCCATGAATTTGGAGACACGGTCTGGCGAATATTGAAGGGCTCCCGCCGAGCAGTCCAGGCAGCGGAACTGTTATTTGGGAATGCCGATGGTTTGCTCCGTGATGTTCCCAGTTGCAGCATGACTTTCATTGTAAGAGTGCTGTCAACATGTGGTTGGGTGGTGGAGGGGAGTCATACGACAAGTTAGGAAGAATAGCCCTTGTCACAAGGAACCCACCCTCTAGTTCATTATAGTGTCTTGAATATGGCAGGAATGGCTGACTAGTGCAGGATGAAAGCATGGTCACACAGCAACTGCACGTTAAGGGAGTTGAGCCTTTTGCGATAATGCTATATCTCCCTGTTGCCGTGTGTGTAGTTGATAGCTACCTTCACTATTGGAAATCCTGCTACACTGGAAAAGCCGTGGGACCACTCCTCCTGCTTCTCTCTGCTTAGAGAGAAGACCATGAAATCCCCTCTTCTTGTGTACTGGGCCTCTGTGACCTTCCTGATGCAGTGACGCATGGTGAAGTGAAAGATGCTGCCGATGTCTATGGCTTCAGCCTGGAAAGATCCTGAGGCATAGAAATTGAAGGCGACGGTGACCTTGATGACCACTGTCACTGTCGTCCTCATCCTGCTTTATGGCTGCGGTTCTGATTGGAGGAGGTAGCACAGTTCAGAGATCACCTCTATGGTGAGTCGCAGCCACCTCAGACATTGCTGATGGCTGAGATGGAGGTAAGAGAAGTGCTCTCTGTGCCCTAGGTGGGTAGAGTCTTTTATTGACAGGCTCCCTCCTCCTCCCTCTGCACATAGCTTCCCATCTCTGCTGCTTGTGCTCCATCTCCTTGTCACACTGCAGCCCAAGATGGACAACGGCTATAGCCCCCGTGAAGGAGAGCTAGCTTTTTGTTCAGAGGCATTCAAACTCCTCTGATCTCCTTGCCAAGATCCAGCACCACTCCTATCTAACTCCAACAACTTATGAAAGCTGCTCTATTAACACAGTACACAGAAGTTCCACTAAATTGGCAGCAGCAAAAGAAAGTCAAAAGCACCTCACCTAAAATCTCAAGCTGATCATTTTAAATAGCATAAGTGGAGGTGGGCCCTCATGCAGTTGAACACATGTGAGTCTTTAAGAGAGGGCACTAACAGGAGCTCAGAGGTCCAAAATGGAGGCCAAATCAGCATTAGGTGCACCTGTGCTAGTGCCCTCCCAAACATGGCAATCTGCGTGGTCTCTGCTGGAAGTGGTCGGAAGCAGGTTAGCCATTATTTTTAGCATCTCCCTTTGGTTGCCTTCCACTTACTTACCCCCTTGCCATTCCCAGATTTACCTGAGAGCTACTGCTAGCGACACTGAAGCCCAACATTCAACTTGATTTGCTGCTGAGCTGCATGAGGATGCCCAACACGTGTCCGCAGCTTGCCAGTCTCATGCAGATGAAGCCCAACGACCAATATTGGGTGCCCAATCCATTGCAGGGATTTTTCTACAGCGCAAATCAATTTCTCAGCCAGCATCTTTACAAAAATGTTTTAGACAAAAATACTTTGGAAAATGTTACAATTTAAAATTGACTAAGCTAATAGATGGAAAATCATGCAGAGCATGTAAGTGTGTGCTGGCCTCTGATCAAATTCTCAATATGTGCTCTCTTCACTTGATTAATCGTATAGGCTACCTCTTTGCTCACTGTTAAGTAAATACATGATTGGATTTCACATAAAAGACATTAAAGTTCACCAGTGAGTCATGAATATGACACAAATGTTCTGGTTCATCTTCCTCCCAAAAGAAACATTTCATCAAACTTTTTTAGGAGGAATGTGCCCTTTTAGTTCCTGTAAATGAATTGACGTCTTAATCCCAATTTAGGGTGTTTTTTTCTGCAATCAGCCCTGTGGCAAAAATATTCAGCTGATGATAATTACATTTCATATTTTTGTCTACAAAACACTTCAAAACTAATTCATTGGCTATAAAGCACTTTGAGACACCCTGAAGACATGTAAGACACTGAAGAAATGCAATGTCTTTAGTTCCTTCACTCTTTCTTGCTACAGCTCAGTTTGTGCCAGTCTTCCTCCCAGTTTCTGCCAAGCGAAACTCCTGATAATGGCAACAGTGGGAGTTAAGCCATGGCTAGGTTTTTATTCAAAATGATTTAAGAAAGGCAGGCATGGGGGTTAAAATGAATCAAAATTAAACATCATATTTTGACAGCGGCGACAGGGAGAGCGAGGTGGCAGCTGGCGGTGACAGGGAGAGCGAGGTGGCAGCTGGGTAAGTGAGTTTACAACTTATATAAACTTACCTTTTTGTTTTGGCAGTTTCTTTTTGCAGCGGCGACAGGGAGAGCGAGGTGGCAGCTGGGTAAGTAAGTCCTATATATTTGGGCAGCGGCTGAACCCGAGACACTACACCTGTAGTGTCTCCCACCCGCCCTCCTCCTCTAACCAAAAAAAAAGGACTCGGTGGTGTGCAGATAAGGTAAGGCTTTTTCTAATTATTTTTTTTTCGTGTGATTGGTAAAAACTTTTCGTTCCTTTTTCGTTTATCTAAGTTAAGACTAACTTAAGCTTAAGATTGAAAATGGCAGGAGATCTCAGACCTGTGTTATGCTCCTCTTGCTCAATGTGGGAGCTCAGGGACACGGCATTTGTCCCTGACTCCTTCACGTGCTGGAAGTGCGTCCAGCTGCAGCTCTTGTTAGACCGCATGACGGCTCTGGAGCTGCGGATGGACTCACTTTGGAGCATCCGCGATGCTGAGGAGGTCGTGGATAGCACGTTTAGCGAATTGGTCACACCGCAGATTAGGATTGCTGAGGGAGAAAGGGAATGGGTGACCAAAAGGCAGAGAAAGAGCAGGAAGGCAGCGCAGGTGTCCCCTGTGGTCATCTCCCTCCAAAACAGGTATACCGTTTTGGATATTGTTGAGGGAGATGGCTCACCAGGGGAAGGAAGCAGTAGCCAGGTTCATGGCACCGTGGCTGGCTCTGCTGTTCGGAAGGGCGGGAAAAAGAGTGGAAGGGCTATAGTCATCGGGGATTCGATTGTAAGGGGAGTAGATAGGCGGTTCTGTGGTCGAAAACGAGACTCCCGAATGGTATGTTGCCTCCCAGGTGCACGGGTCAGGGATGTCTCAGATCGGCTGCAGAACATTCTGAAAGGGGAGGGTGAACAGCCAGTTGTCGTTGTGCACATAGGCACCAATGATATAGGTAAAAAACGAGATGAGGTCCTACAAGCAGAATTTAGGGAGTTAGGAGCCAAGTTAAAAAGTAGGACCTCAGAGGTAGTAATCTCAGGATTGCTACCAGTGCCACGTGATAGTCAGAGTAGAAATGAAAGAATAGTCAGGATGAATGCGTGGCTTGAGAGATGGAGCAGGAAGGAGGGGTTCAGATTTTTGGGACATTGGGACCAGTTCTGGGGGAGGTGGGACTATTACAAGTTGGACGGTCTACACCTGGGCCGGACTGGAACCAATGTCCTTGGGGGTGCTTTTGCTAACGCTGTTGGGGAGGGTTTAAACTAATGTGGCAGGGGGATGGGAACCAAATGAGGAGGTCAGTGGACAGTAAGGAGGTAGTAACTAAAGTCTGTAAGGAACTAGATAATGAAGTCAGCGTGACTAAGGGAAAGAGTAGACAGGGAGCAGATGATGAACGCAAAGGGACTGGTGGTCTGAGGTGCATTTGTTTTAATGCAAGAAGTGTAGTAGGTAAGGCAGATGAACTTAGGGCCTGGATTAGTACCTGGGAATATGATGTTATTGCTATTACTGAGACTTGGTTGAGGGAAGGGCATGATTGGCAACTAAATATCCCAGGATATCGATGCTTCCGGTGGGATAGAGAGGGAGGTAAAAGGGGTGGAGGAGTTGCAGTACTGGTCAAAGAGGATATCACAGCTGTGCTGAAGGAAGGCACTATGGAGGACTCGAGCTGTGAGGCAATATGGGCAGAACTCAGAAATAGGAAGGGTGCGGTAACAATGTTGGGGCTGTACTACAGGCCTCCCAACAGCGAGCATGAGATCGAGGTACAAATATGTAAACAGATTATGGAAATATGTAGGAGCAACAGGGTGGTGGTGATAGGAGATTTTAATTTTCCCAACATTGACTGGGATTCACTTAGTGTTAGAGGTCTAGATGGAGCAGAATTTGTCAGGAGCATCCAGGAGGGTTTTCTAGAGCAGTATGTAAATAGTCCAACTCGGGAAGGGGCCATACTGGACCTGGTGTTGGGGAATGAGCCCGGCCAGGTGGTTGAGGTTTAAGTAGGGGACTACTTTGGGAATAGTGATCACAGTTCCGTAAGTTTTAGAATACTCATGGACAAAGACGAGAGTGGTCCCAAAGGAAGAGTGCTAAATTGGGGGAAGGCCAACTATACCAAAATTCGGCAGGAGCTGGGGAATGTAGATTGGGAGCAGCTGTTTGAAGGTAAATCGACATTTGATATGTGGGAGGCTTTTAAAGAGAGGTTGATTAGCGTGCAGGAGAGACATGTTCCTGTGAAAATGAGGGACAGAAATGGCAAGATTAGGGAACCATGGATGACAGGTGAAATTGTGAGACTAGCTAAGAGGAAAAAGGTCTAGGAGGCTGAAGAAAGACGAAGCTTTGAAAGAATATCGGGAATGTAGGACCAATCTGAAACGAGGAATTAAGACGGCTAAAAGGGGTCATGAAATATCTTTAGCAAACAGGGTTAAGGAAAATCCCAAAGCCTTTTATTCATATATACGGAGCAAGAGGGTAACTAGAGAAAGGATTGGCCCACTCAAGGACAAAGGAGGAAAGTTATGCGTGGAGTCAGAGAAAATGGGTGAGATTCTAAACGAGTACTTTGCATCGGTATTCACCGAGGAGAGGGACATGACGGATGTTGAGGTTAGGGACAGATGTTTGATTACTCTAGGTCAAGTCGGCATAAGGAGGGAGGAAGTGTTGGGTATTCTAAAAGGCATTAAGGTGGACAAGTCCCCAGGTCCGGATGGGATCTATCCCAGGTTTCTGTGGGAAGCGAGAGAGGAAATAGCTGGGGCCTTAACAGATATCTTTGCAGCATCCTTAAACACGGGTGAGGTCCCGGAGGACTGGAGAATTGCTAATGTTGTCTCCTTGTTTAAGAAGGGTAGCAGGGAAAATCCAGGTAATTATAGACCGGTGAGCCTGACGTCAGTGGTAGGGAAGCTGCTGGAGAAGATACTGAAGGATAGGATCTATTCACATTTGGAAGAAAATGGGCTTATCAGTTATAGGCAACATGGTTTTGTGAAGGGAAGGTCATGTCTTACCAACTTAATAGAATTCTTTGAGGAAGTGACAAAGTTGATTGATGCCAGCGGAGGTGGTAGACGTGGGCACGATAGCGTCTTTTAAGATGTATCTAGACAGATAGATGAATGGGCAGGAAGCAAAGAGATACAGACCCTTAGAAAATAGACGACATGTTTCGATAGAGGATCTGGATCGGCGCAGGCTTGGAGGGCCGAAGGGCCTGTTCCTGTGCTGTAATTTTCTTTGTTCTTTGTTCTTTGACATGTCACCGAACTAGTAAGCCAGAGGCCCAGGCAAATGGACTGGGGACATGAATTCAAAACCCACCATGGCAGCTGGTGGAATTTAAATTCAATTAATTAATAACTTCAATTAAATAATAAAAATCTGGAATTGAAAGTTAGTCTCGGTAATGGTGCCATGGAACTATCGTTGATTTTTGTTTAAAAGAACATCTGCTTCACTAATGTCCTTTCAGGAAGGAAATCTGCTGTCCTTGCCTGGTCTGGTCTACATGTGACTCCAGACCCACAGCAATGTGGTTGACCCTTAACTGCCCTCTGAAATTGCCTAGTGAGCCACTCAGTTGTCCAGGGCATTTAGGGATGGGCAACAAATGCTGGCCTTACTAGTGACACCCACATCCCATGAAAGAATTAAAACAAATTCTGAGTGAGTTAAGGTACAGCAAGTAATTAGGAAGTCAAATGGAATGTTGACCTTTATTGCAAGAGGGTTGAAGTATAAAAGTAGGGAAGTCTTGCTACAAGTGTATTGGGCATTGGTGAATAGTGGGGTGCCGCAAGGATCAGCTATTTACACTCTATGTTAATGACTTGGATGAAGAGACAGAGAGTAATGTATCTACGCTTGCTGATTATACAAAGCTTGGTGGAAAGGTAAGCTGCGAGGAGGATGTAGAGAGGCTGCAAAGCCAGGTTAAGTGAGTGGGCAACAAGATAGCAAATGGAGTATAATGTCGGGAAGTGTGAAGTTGTTCACTTTGGTCGTAAAAATAGAAAAGCAGAATATTTTTTAAAAGGTGTGAAACTGGTAAGTGTTGATGTTCAGAGAGACTTGGGGATACTCGTACAAGGAATGCACAAAGTTAACATGCAGGTGCAGCAGGCTATTAGGAAGATGAATGGCATGTTGTCCTTTATTGCAAGGGGATTGGAGTACAGGAATAAAGAAGTCTTACTAAAATTGAACACAGCTTTGGTGAGACCACACCTGGAATACTGTGTGCATTTTTGGTCTCCACATTTAAGAAACGATATACTTGCACTGGAGGCAGTGCAGCGAAGATTTACTAGATTAGTCCCTGGGATGAGGGGGTTGTCCTATGATGAGAGGCTGAGTAAATTGGGCCTATATTCTCTGGAGTTTAGAAGAATGAGAGGTGATCTAATTGAGACATACAAGATTCTGAAAGGGCTTGATAGGGTAGAAGCTGAGGGATTGTTCCTGCTGGTCAGGGAATCTAGAACACAGGGACACAGTCTCAGGATAAGGGATCAATCATTCAGGACTGAGATGAGGAGAAATTACTTCTCTCAAAGGGTTGTGAATCTTTGGAATTCTCTACCCCA
Organism: Heterodontus francisci; assembly: GCF_036365525.1. Lineage (NCBI taxonomy): Eukaryota > Metazoa > Chordata > Chondrichthyes > Heterodontiformes > Heterodontidae > Heterodontus > Heterodontus francisci. Next base: position 118,109,253 of record NC_090375.1, on the reverse strand, counting down.
GAGGATTGTGAATGCTCCATCATTGAATACATTTAAGGCTGAGATAGATAGATTTTTGGTCTCGCAGGGAATCAAGGGATATGGGGAGCAGGCAGGAAAGTGGAATTGAAGCCCAAGATCAGCCATGATTGTATTGAATGGAGGAGCAGGCTCGATGGGCCATATGGTCTACTTCTGCTCCTATTTCTTGTGTTCTTGTGTTCTTCTGGTGAGACCACACCTTGAGTACTGCATACAGTGTCAGTCTCTTTATTTAAGGAGGGATACATTTGCATTGGAAGCAGTTCAGAGAAGGTTCACTAAGCTGATTCTTAAGATGAAGGGGGTTTCTTATGTGGAAAGGTTGAGCAGGTTGGGCCTATACTCATTAGAGTTTAGACGAATGAGAGATGATCTTATTGAAACATATAAGATTCTGAGGGGGTTTGACAGGTAGATGCTGAGAGGATGTTTCCCTCATGGGACAACTGGAACTCGGGGGTACAGTTTCAAAATAAGGGGTTTGACATTTAAGATGGCGATGAGGAGGAATTTCTCCTCTCAGAGGGTCATTAATCTTTGGAATTCTCCTCCCCAGAGAGCAGTAATCCAAAGGATTGGACTAATAATCCAGCTCACTTGTGTTCAAATCCCACAGTGGCTGTTTGAGAATTTGAATTCAGTTTAAGATAAAATCTGGAAATTAAAAAGCTGGTATCAATTAAAAGCCACGAAGCAGTCAGATTTTTGTAAAAAGGCAACAAATTTAATAATGTCCTTTAGGGAAACAAACCTGCTGTCCTTACCAATACATGACTCCATTCCCACAGCAATACCAGCTCCTCCTGACTCCATGTTCAGCTTAGCTATTAACTGCAGTAGCTCAGTAGCAGTGGTTTCACTGAGTACAGACAACGATGGTGCTGGCTGCCATGTAGAAAATCAATTTTACAGTGGGAGGCCTGAAGCAGGCATTAGACCCCTTATTTTTATATGCAAAGGGCTAATGCCTCTTGTTTGTCCTTACCCAACACGATGAGGGCATACTTCAGGTCTGAAGTTTGTGAACACTTTCTGCCCATCTGTTTGGAAACTTACAAGGTCCAATTTCTAAGCCAGTATTTGGTTATTATCACATTGTAGTTTGTGGGATCTTGCTGTGCAAAAAGTGGCTGTTGTGCTTCCTAGTAACAGTGACTAAACTTCAAAACACTATTTCATTCACTGTAAAGTGCTTTGGCACATCCTGATGTCATTGAAGGAACTAGATAAATGCAAGTCTTCCTTTCTTTCATATCATCTCCATCACAAAGATCACCTACTTCCACCTCTGTAATACTGGATGTCTCCACCCCTGCCTCAATCCATCTGATGCCGAAACCATCATCCGTGCTTCTGTTACTTCCAGACTCAGTTATTTGAATGCTCTCCTGGCTGGTCTCCCATCTTCCACCTTCCATAAATGTAAGCTTATCGAAAATTCTGCAGCATGTATCCTAACTTGTATCAGATCCAGTAACCCATCAGTCCTATGCTCGCTGACTCCTCGTGTAGCAAGGCCTTGGTTTTGAAATTCTCAGTCTTGTCTTCAAATTCTCCCTTTGCCTCACTCCTCAATATCTCTTTTTAGCTTCACCAGCACGAGAACGTTTTGAGAACTCTGTATTCCTTCAACTCTGGCCTCCTGTGCATCCCTCACTTCCTTTGTCCCACCATTGGCAACTGCACCTTCAGCAGTCGAGGCTTTAAGCTCTGAAATTCCTTACCTAAAATTCTCCATATCTCTGTCTTCCTTTAAGATTCTCCTTAAAACCTACTTCTTTGATTAAGCTTCAGGTCACTTGTCCCTTTTTATCCTTCTTTGGCTTTGTGTCAAATGTTGTCTGATTGTGCTCCAGTGAAGCTCCTTGTGATGTTTTAATATGTTAAAGGTGTTTTAGTTGTTGTTACTTTCAAAGCTTTCAGATGATAGTTAAACCTGACCTACTCTTGTGGTTTATAACATAACTTAATGAGTTGAAGCAATACACAAGTTCCAAATATGATATATGAATAATGAAAGTCAGAACATCAGTGAGAGTTTTAGTAGGAACAGTTGTATTCCCATAATGAAATAAACAGTCACACTTTAGCCTGAGGTTCTGAGACGGACCTTTAGTCAAACATACTTTTCAAATCATCTGACTGGTTCTTTTCTTTCGCTATCCATGAGACATTAAAATTTAGAAATTACTGTTACCAATGTGATCATATAAATGTTTAATATAATTATATTAAATTCCTTTATTTATTTGAAGTGGATTAACATCACGATTAAAATAGAGAGAGGAATTTGAAACAAATATGTTAATCATTCGCATGATAACATCATTCAGTCATTTCCAAGATCATGCAAAGGATGAATAATAGCACGACAGAGCCCAAGTTCTTGTAACATGCTCCTGTGATAAGAAATATATTAACGTTTGAATTTGCTCTTAATTTTGTTTGAAAATCTATGAACCAATTTGGAATGTTGAAACAAACCATATGCTTCCAGTGAATGAAAATGCTTGGCCATTCTCCATTGAACAGTCTTAAGAGTTAGGCAGATTGCCTCAAAATGGATGAACTAGTGGAAACTTAACAAATAACTATAATTATTAATTTCAAATTTCCTCCAGGCACCACAAGCAAAGCTTAGGTCTCCCTGCCATAACCTCACATTCAATATTGCAAGATTCCCACGGGATAGTCCCGGCAGCTGATCCCGATCCCCAACTTCTCTCGGTAGGCGGCCTTAAGGTTCTGTGGTTTTCCATCACTTCCCGCCAACTTCCAGGCCAGAAGATGGAAAATTCAAGGGGACAGTTATGAACATAAATAGGAGAGGTTATATAGAGGGAAAGGTTAAGGTTGGAAAGGAAGGCAGAGGAGACAGGGTGAGTTCAGGGCAAGGTGAGTTCAGAAGGATATTGAAATCATTGAGAATGTGGAGTTGTTCAGTGCAGAGGCTAAGGGAGGAAAGGAGGCGGGATATCTCAGAGAGAAACTGAGATGGGTTTGGGTGAGGGATGAAGGGGAAATGCAGTAGAGAACAAGGATTTTAAGGGAGTTGCAATGGTTGGGACACAACTCAAACCTCACATTCATATGTTTCACCACACCCTCAAACACTTAGCACTGCTGGAAGCTGCACATCTCACAGCTTGTACACACTGTCGGCTACTCAACTGTAGCAAACAGATCACCCAAACACTACACTCACTGACACACTTCCCTCTCTCTTACAGGACAAGGTGGCCCACAAGAAGTGTCAGCAGTAGCTAACCAGTGGGGACCAGCCACGGCTGCATTTGCTTACCACAGTGGAGGAGACGGTGTTCGAAATATCTGGAGCGGCATCACTGAGGCTGTGGCCAGTGACCCAGCTGAAACCATCACAGATGATGGTATGCTCCTGCCTTTGCACCTTTAAACACCCCACTTCAGCTTCATCCTGCGACCTGTTCTGATTTACAATCTGCAGTTGGTGTAACTATTGACCTCTTGCTTTCCACCCCTTCCCTCATCCTAACCCTGCTCTTGTGCCTTTATGCTTTCAGGTACCCACGAGCTGCCATCTGGCCAGGCAGATAAAAGAGGCTGAAGGCCTAAAGGGAGAAGGCACTGAGGAGGAAGAAACACAGTCACTTGATTTGACACATGCAGCCACCAGCTCAGATACTGGTACTGTGTGTACTTTAGAGAGTGGCATAGACACATGATCTACACCTGGTGAATCACCGGGCATGACTAGACTGCAGCCAGGAAAGGGGAAAAGGATAGACCAGTGGGCCAGCTCCCCGGAGGGTGAGGTCAGATAGGTTCTGCTCCAGAGGACTCAGGTGAGAAATTTGATGGGGCAGCATACAGAGACAGGCTGATGGGCATGCACATGGATATGCTTGGTGCATTGGCAGACCTATCAGAAAGACTGCTGTCACTGTCAAGGAGCATGGAGGAGTCCAGATCCAACTTGGAGCCCAGCTCCAACTTGGAGCCCATCCTTTCCAACATGAAAGTGGTGACCAACTCCATGAGAATACCTGTAGACCCAACCATATGACCATATGAGTTAGGAACAGAAGTAGGCCATTCGGCCCATCAAGCCTACTCTGCCATTCAATATGATTATGGCTTATCTGTTTCTGTCTCAAATTCCACACTCCCATCTACCCCCGATAATATTTGATTCCCTTGCCTACGAAGAATCTATCTACCTCCACCTTAAAAATATTCAATGACCACATTCTGAAGTCGCACAACCCTCTGAGAGAAAAAATTTCTCCTCATCTCTGTCCTAAAAGGGCAATCCCTAATTTTCAAACAGTGTCCCAACAGTGGGTGGCACAGTGGTGCAGTGGTTAGCACCGCAGCCTCACAGCTCCAGCGACCCGGGTTCAGTTCTGGGTACTGCCTGTGTGGAGTTTGCTAGCTCTCCCTGTGACCGCGTGGGTTTCTGCCAGGTGCTCCAGTTTCCTCCTGCAGCCAAAGACTTGCAGGTTGATAGGTAAATTGGCCATTATAAATTGCCCCTAGTGTAGGTAGGTGGTGGGGATGTGGTAGGGAATATGGGGTTAATGTAGGATTAGTATAAATGGGTGGCTGTTGGTCGGCACAGACTCGAAGATCCTGTTTCAGTGCTGTATCTCTAAATAAATAAATTTTCTGGGCTCACACACAAGAGGAAACATCCTTTCCACATCCACCTTGTCAAGACCATTCAGGATCTTATATACTTCAATCAAGTCTCCCCTCACTCTTCTGAACTCCAGTGAAAACAAGCCCAGTCTGTCCAACTGTTCCTCATAAAACAACTCGCTCATTCCAGGTATCAATCTAGTAAACCTCCTCTGAACCACCTCGAATGCATTCACATCCTTCCTTAAATAAGGAGACCAAAACTGCACATGGTATTCAAGACGTGGTCTCACCAATGCCCTGTATAACTGAAGCATAGCATCCTTACTTTTATTTTCAATTCCTCTCGTGATAAAGGATAGCATTCCATTAGCCTTCTTTATTATTTGCTGTACCTGAATACTAACTTTTTGTGACTCATGCACTAGAACACCTAGATCCCTCTGCACCTCGGAATTCTGCAGTAGTTCCCCATTTAAGTAATACTCTGCTTTTTTACTCTTCCTGCCAAAGTGAACAATTATACATTTTCCCACATTATACACCATCTGCCAGATTTTTGCTTACTCGCTCAACCTATCCATATCAGTCTGCAAGCTCCTTATGTCCTCTTCACAACATACTTTCCTACCTATCTTTGTGTCATCTGCAAATTTAGCTACCATGGCATCGCTCCCCGCATGTAAGTCATTGATATAAATTGTAAAAAGTTGACCCCTCCGGACTCCACTCGTCACATCCTGCCAATTAGAAAAGGACCTATTTATGCATACTCTCTTTTATCTGCCAGCCAGCCAATCTTCTATCCATACTAATATGTTACCCCCTATACACCATGAGCTCCTACTTTGCGCAATAACTTTTTATGTGGCACCTTGTCAAATGCCTTTTGGAAATCCAAGTACAGTACGTCAACGGGCTCCCCTTTATCCATGGCACATATTACTCCTTTGAAGAACTCCAATAAATTGGTTAAACATGATCTCCCTTTCACAATGCCATGCTGACTATGCCTGATTACCTTAAGTTTTTCTAAGTGCCCAGCTATAGCCTCCTTAATGATTGATTCTAACACCTTCCCCACGAAAGACATCAAGCTAATTGTTTTCTGCCTTCCACCCCCTTCTTCAATAGAGGGGTTATATTTACTACTTTCCAGTCTGATGGAACTTTCCAGAATCTGGCGAATTTTGAAAAATTAACACCAACGCATCTACAACCTCATTAGTCACCTCTTTTGAGACCCTAGCTTGAAGCCCATCAGGACCCGGGGACTTGTCAGCCCACAGCTCCATCAGTTTGCTTAATACCGTTTCCCTGGTGATTGCAATTTCACCAAGTTCCTCTCCTCCTTCCATTTCCTAATTTACAGCTATTACTGGAATGTTTTTTGTATCCTCTAATGAAGACAGAAGCAAAATATTTGTTCATTTCTTCCGCCCTTTCCTTATCATCTACTATTAACTCCCATTCTCACTCCCTAGAAGACCAACACTCACTTTACTTACTCTTTTCCTTTTTAAATACCTGTAGAAACTCTTGCCATCCGTTCTTACATTTCTAGCTAGCTTCCTCTCATACTTCAAGTACTTTCTCCTGATTAGCCTTTTAGTTATTCTCTGTCATTCTTAATATTCTGACCAATCATCTGAATTGCCACTCATCTTTGCACAATTATATGCTTTTTCCATAAACTTGATGCTTTTCTTAACCTCTTTAGTTAACCACGGATGGTGGGTCCTCCCCTTAGAATTTTTCCATGATGCAGTGTCTGATGGCCAATGTTTCAGCTTCCATTGCAGCAGAAGCAGAAGCCACCCAAGGACTGAGTGCTGCAGTAGAGGCACAGACTGAGGTCATGAAATCTCAGCTTGCTGCCATGCAGGTTCAGACTATGTAGGAGCACTAAGCCAGACAAAAGCATTAACAAGACAAGCACTAAGGGAATGCACAAGGATGATTAGTTGAGCATTGTATGGAGTATTGGATGTATGGTTGGATAAAGTTGGTATGAAATGGTTCCTTTGTGGTGGCTTTTATTTCAGGATTGTGGTTAAGAGGACGCTGTGATGGTCTGTAACAGAGGGAAGGGAAGGTGTTGGACTGTTGGAACAATGGGAATTTGGGGTTTTATTCATGGAAACGGGAGACCAAAGAGGTGCTCACAGACATTCCGTCTGGAACGTGGATATTCTGGCTGCCTCCTCCTTGCCTCCCTCCTTCCTCCGCTACCACCTGAGCTGCTTGCCAAATTCGTGGTGCAAGTGCTGTGCCCTCATGATGGCCAGGTTGTGGAGGATTCAACAGACCATCACAAATCAGGATACACACTTCAGCGAGTACTGGAGGACTCCTCCAGCATGGTCCTGGCAGCGGAACTGTTGCTTCAGCACCCCAATGGTCTCTTCTGTGACGCTCCTTGTGGCAGCTTGGCTGTCGTTATATGGATACTGGCCACATGTGATTGGGTTGTGGAGGCGAGTCATTAGCCAGGCCGCTTGTTGAAAAGCAGCCACCCTCTTCTTTGACGTGGTGGCTGAAAGATTGCTGGAACCACAGACTGGCGCTGGATGAATGAGTCATGACTGCTGCCAGGATAATATCAGCATGATGTGCTGGGTGCAGTCGCACACCAATTGCACATTGAGTGAGTGGTAATCTTTGCAGCACCGTGGGGAAGTCCGCTATCGTGGCAAAGTCACGTGTGTGCTCCTCCTTCTTCTCTCTGTTCAAAGAGAAGACAGTGAATTCCCCTCTCCTGACATAAAGAGGATCTGTCACCTCCTGGATGTAACAATGGATGGCAAACTGTGAGACTTTTGATATGTCGCCTGTTCCAGCCTGGCAGGATGGGCTCATCTTCCTGGCCACTGGCAGTGCTGTCCTTACCCTGCTCTGTGCTAGCAGGTCTGGTTCCAGGAGGTGGCAGAGTCTGTAAGCACCTCCTTGGTAAATTGTAACTAGTAAACATACTGGTCCTGGATTGGTGCAGGTAAGAGAAGTGCTGCCAGAAGACCAGGTGTAGGTGGGTAAGGCCACCTGATGAGATCCCTTCTCCCTTCCTCCTCCTCCTGCCTCTGCAAACAATTTGTTCTCCTTGCTGCATTTGCTCTATCTCCCTCTGATGTTGAAGACCAAGAAGGACTGCTACTATATCTCCATGACTGGGAGAAAATGGTGTAATCTGAGCCATTGCAGTCACAAGCAATGCCTTCCCCATGTCCAGCACCACTCCCTGCAAACTTCACCAACTTTTATGAGCTCTTCCAAACACCCCATAATTCCACGAGCTCAACAAGGGCCAGTAGAAACTAATCAGCAACTAACCTGCAAGTTGCCTACAAGTTCTTTAAATGGCACTGGGTTGGTGGGGGGGGGGGGGGGGTGTTTAAATAGCACTGGGTTGGCGGAGGCAGGGGGTTTAAATAGCACTAGGTTAGGGGGGTTTAAATAGCACTGGGTTGGTGGGGACGGGGGTTTTAAATGGCACTGGGTTGAGAGGGGCAGGGGGTTAAAATAGCACTGGGTCGGGGAGGGTTTAAATAGTATTGGGTTGGGGGGGTTCAAATAGCACTGGGTTTGGGGGGGGTTTAAATAACACTAGGTAGCGGGGGGTCTCGCGTGCTGTTGAATGTTTATCCAGCTATGCGTGTTTAAGACAAGGTGTTAATTAGAGTGGCAAGGTGAAATGGCAGGTCAGACGTCAAATCGGCATTCGAAGGTGACTAACATCATGATGTGCCTACTCTGCATATTTCCGGTGTCCTCATGTAATGCTCATGCTAACACCCTCAATAAGTTGGTGTTCAACATTCGCCATGCCAGAAGTGGACAGAAGTTGCATGGATGCCACTTTTCTGCTAAACTGCCACCTGGAGTGCCAGAACCGCCTGCACTACGGAACTAAATTTTGCGGCCCTTAAGTTTTATTTACTCAGAACCTGTTTCTATTTCCAGTTAACATCTAAAGCCCCAGATACAACATGTGTTAACTGTAGGGATTTCTTATTTATTTAACAGAGTGAGGGTTAATCGTCTACTTATTCCATCATTCTTTCATCACAAGCAGTTTATCTGTGTGTCAGTGGGTAATCTACCGTCTGCTGATGGAATACATTTCACCAGCTGCTGGATTATAGTAAAGTGAAGCTTTTTTATTGTTTTGAGAGGCAGAGCACTGCTAAGGCAACGCACACAATGATATGGTTATGTGTTGAAAACCGAGGGCCTTGTTTTGAAAGTGGACTTTTTTTGTGAAACTTGTTTAATTTGTAGCTGTGCTGTTTGAAAATGCCACTGTCATGTGTTGCTACACTACAGCTGTCATGCAGCATTTTGATTGTTCCCAAATGCATGAATTAAAAAAACTGTATGAAATTAGAAAGACTTACATATTCCCCGCAACCAAAAGCATTTAAATGAAACTGCAGGCTGTGCTGGGGTCCAAAACATTTGTTCATAGAGAGGATTCCAATTTATGTCTATGATTGCATAATGTTGGAAGTTACTGAACTCACTTGAGTCATACTGGAGGTGGGGACAGGGTGCTGAGTGTGAAGGGAGGGTACTGAGTGTGGGGGAAGGGTGCTGTGTGTGAGGAGAGGGTGCTGAGTGCAAGGAGAGAGTACTGGGTGTGGGTAGAGAGTGCTGGGTGTGGGGAGAGAGTACTGGGTGTGGAGAGAGGGTGTTGGGTGTGGGGAGAGGGTGTTGAGTGCGAGGAGAGAGTGCTGGGTGTGGGGGGAGTGTGCCAAGTGTGGAGAGAGAGTGCTGGGTGTGGGAAGAGGTTGCTGGGTGTGAGAAGAGGGTGCTGGGGGTGGGGAGAGCATGCTGAGTGTTGGGAGAGGGTGCTGAGTGTGAGGAGAGATTACTGGGTGTGGGGAGAGAGTACTGGGTGTGGGGAGAGTGTGCTGGGTGTGGGGAGAGGGTGCTGAGTGCAAGGAGAGGGTGCTGGGTTTGGGGAGAGGGTGCTGAATGGGAGGAGAGGGTGCTGGGTGTGGGGGGAGAGTGCTGAGTATGGGGAGAGGGTGCTGAGTGTGGGGGGAGGGTGCTGAGTGCGAGGAAAGGGTGCTGAGTGTGGGGGGAGTGGGCCAAGTGTGGAGAGAGAGTGCTGGGTGTGGGAACAGGTTGCTGGGTGTGAGAAGAGGGTGCTGGGGGTGGGGAGAGCATGCTGAGTGTTGGGAGAGGGTGCTGAGTGTGAGGAGAGATTACTGGGTGTGGGGAGAGAGTACTGGGTGTGGGGAGAGTGTGCTGGGTGTGGGGAGAGGGTGCTGGGTGTGGGGAGAGGGTGCTGAGTGCAAGGAGAGAATACTGGGTGTGGGAAGAGTGTGCTGGGTATGGGGAGAGGGTGCTGAGTGCAAGGAGAGGGTGCTGGGTTTGGGGAGAGGGTGCTGAATGGGAGGAGAGGGTGTTGGGTGTGGGGGGAGAGTGCTGAGTATGGGGAGATGGTGCTGAGTGTGGGGGGAGGGTTCTGCATGTGAGGAGAGAATGCTGTGTTCGAGGAGAGGATGCTGGGTGTGGGGAGAGGTTGCTGAGTGCGAGGAGAGGGTGCTGGATGTGAGGAGGGTGCTGGGTGTGGGGAGAGGGTGCTGAGTGTGGGGAGAGGGTGCTGGGTGTGAGGAGAGGGGGCTGTGTGGGGAGAGGGTGCTGGGCGTGAGGAACGGGTGCTGGGCGCGAGGAGCGGGTGCTGGATGTGAGGAGAGGGTGCTGGGTGTGGGGAGAGGGTGCTGTGTGTGGGGAGAGGGTGCTGGGTGTGGGGAGAGGGGGCTGAGTGTGGGGAGAGGGTGCTGGGTGTGGGGAGAGGGTGATGGGTGTGGGGAGAGAGTGCTGGGTGTGGGGAGAGTGTGCTGAGTGTGGGGAGAGGGTGCTGGATGTGAGGAGAGGGTGCTGCATGCAAGGAGAGAATGCTGTGTTCGAGGAGAGAATGCTGGGTGTGGGGAGAGGATGCTGGGTGCGAGGAGAGGGTGCTGGATGTGAGGAGAGGGTGCTGAGTGTGGGGAGAGGGTGCTGGGTGTGGGGAGAGGGGGCTGAGTGTGGGGAGAGGGTGCTGGGTGTGGGGAGAGGGTGATGGGTGTGGGGAGAGAGTTCTGGGTGTGGGGAGAGTGTGCTGAGTGTGGGGAGAGGGTGCTGGGTGTGGGGAGAGGGGGCTGAGTGTGGGGAGAGGGTGCTGGGTGTAGGGAGAGGGTGGTGTGTGTATGGGGAGTGTGATGGGTTGGGTGAGAGAGTGCTGGATGTGGGGAGAGGGTGCCGGGTGTGGGGGGAGGGTGCTGAGTGTGGGGTGAGGGTGTCGTGTGGGGAGAGGGTGCTGAGTGTGGGGAGAGGGGACTGAGTGTGGGGAGAGGGGGCTGAGTGTGGGGAGAGGGTGCTGGGTGTGAGGAGAGGGTGCTGGGTGTGGGGAGAGGGTGCTGAGTGTGGGGAGAGGGGGCTGGGTGTGGGAAGAGGGGGCTGGGTGTGGGGAGAGGGGGCTGGGTGTGGGGAGAGGAGGCTGACTGTGGGGAGAGGGTGCTGGGTTTGGGGAGATGGTGCTGAGTGTGGGGAGAGGGTGCTGAGTTTGGAGAGAGGGTGCTGGGTGTGGGGAGAGGGGGCTGAGTGTGGGGAGAGGGGGCTGGGTGTGGGAAGAGGGGGCTGAGTGTGGGAAGAGGGGGCTGAGTGTGAGGAGAGGGTGCTGGGTGTGGGGAGAGGGTGCTGAGTGTGGGTAGAGGGGGCTGGGTGTGGGAAGAGGGGGCTGAGTGTGAGGAGAGGGTGCTGGTTGTGGGGAGAGGGTGCTGAGTGTGGGGAGAGGGGGCTGGGTGTGAGGAGAGGATGCTGGGTGTGGGGAGAGGGGGCTGAGTGTGAGGAGAGGGTGCTGGGTGTGGGGAGAGGGTGCTGAGTGTGGGGAGAGGGGGCTGGGTGTGGGAAGAGGGTGCTGAGTGTGGGGAGAGGGGGCTGGGTTTGGGGAGAGAGTGCTGAGTGTGAGGAGAGGGGGCTGAGTGTGGGGAGAGGGTGCTGAGTGTGGGGAGAGGGGGCTGGGTGTGGGGAGAGGGGGCTGGGTGTGGGGAGAGGAGGCTGACTGTGGGGAGAGGGAGCTGGGTTTGGGGAGAGGGTGCTGAGAGTGGGGAGACGGGGCGGAGAGTGGGGAGAGGGTGCTGAGTATGGAGAGAGGGTGCTGAGTGTGGGGAGAGGGTGCTGAGTGTGGGGAGAGGGGGCTGGGTGTGGGGAGAGGGTGCTGGCTTTGTGGAGAGGGTGCTGAGTGTGGGGAGACGGGGCTGAGAGTGGGGAGAGGGTGCTGGGTTTGGAGAGAGGGTGCTGGGTGTGGGGAGAGGGTGCTGAGTTTGGAGAGAGGGTGCTGGGTGTGGGGAGAGCATGCTGGGTGCAAGGAGAGGGTGCTCATTGTGGGGAGAGGGGGCTGAGAGTGGGGGTTGTGTGCTGAGTGTGGGGGGATGGTGCCGAGTGTGGAGAGAGGGTGCCGCATGTGGAGAGAGGATGCTGGGTGTGGGGAGAGGGTACTGGGTATGGTGAGATGGTGTTGGGTGTGGGGAGAGGGTGCTGAGTGTGGAGAGAGGGTGCTGAGTGTGGGGAGAGGGTGTTGGGTATGGGGGGTGGGTGCTGAGTGTGAAGAGAGGGTGTTGGGTATGGGGAGACGGTGCTGGGTGTGGGGAGGGTACTGAGTGTGGGGGGAGGGTACTGAGTGTGGGGGGAGGTTGCTGAGTGTGGGGGGAGGTTGCTGAGTGTGTAGAATTTAAGTTATAATTGATAGGAAATTCAGATCTATGTAACATTTCAGTAGTACGTCTTGATTCATTTTTTTATCAAAACCATGATTATCATATTTTGCCATCAGAGTTAAAGCAGTCTGACAGAAATCTCCATTCACTCAGCACTGGGGAGAGTTCATGATATATTTTCTTATTGTGTTTGATCAGAATAAATTATTTCCAGATCTTTATACTGGATCTCGCAAAGTACAACTTGGACAATTTGCACTGACCATAAATCTGATGCTTGAGCAGAAATTTACCTCAATGTAATTTAACCAAACTTCTGTGATATATTTTAAATTGATATTTTAATTTTACTTGCTGATTTTCTGAAAGCGTATCTTAGTGTGGTACCTTGCCCAGGAGCACATGGCAGAAAACTATGGGGAGTATACTCCCAACCTATCTATAATCAATACCAAGGTTCCACACTAGCAGAGTCCATTAGGAAAATTGACACTACTGTGTTGCTCTAATAAAACATAATATTACAAGAGTGTGCATTCTGAAAATCGGTTCTTGTGGTATTGTATTTTATAATAGTAGCATATGGGGCAGATTTTTCAAATGCACGCTCCCTGCAGAATGTCACTACGAGATACTGGGCACCATCCCCACAATTTTCTGTCCATTATTTTATGAACAAGGTCACAGGACCATGTCCACGATTTCTCAGTATGTGCTCCAGGTTGTAGGGCTCTAAATTAAGTATACCAATTTGGAAAATTGACCCACCTGCTAAATAGGTCTTCCTTGTTAATTTGTTCAATGCATCTTAGATGTTTAAAGAAAATCTCATGTGATAATGAATACTCTGCACAGAGTATTCAATTAAATGCAATGTCACGCACGCAGGAAGCGTGATGATACAGCAATCATGGAGTAATTCTGAAAAGTTACGAAAAACGGACCTTGTCTTTAAAAAAATTAACATTTATTTTAAAAAGTGAACAATGGTCCAAAATAGCCACAGAACAAAAAGGGAATGGCCTTTTGTGCATTCAAACTGACAAAGACAAAGGACAAATCTTCAAATCTAAAAAGTGCCAATGGAACCCATCCTACACCTATGCTAAAACATTCCAGAATTAAATGTCTTCTTCTGAAACAAAGGAGGTGTGAAGTAGCCACATCCTGGGCCATTGTGCAATCATCATGGGGAAGAGAAGAGAATGTCTCCTACAAGGAGGTGAGTGGTGATACAGTTTTACCTTAAATAAAGACAGCCAGAGAGAGAGAGAGAGACTCACCCAGGTTGAGCAACATCTAACAGCTTGCATTTCAGCCAAGCCAGGAAGCACATGCCCTGTTGAAAAATCCGACATCCACATTATATAGCAGTGAGAGTTAGAAGTAACCCACTGTCTCCAACTGGGCCTTCAATCAAGGGAGAAATCTACACTTATCTCAGGCCTGCATCCATCTAGAACTTGATTCCCAAAAGAATTCAACAGGTTTATCGGAACCTTTCCACCCACTGAAAGCCACCTTCCTTTTACCCTTCTCTATCTGTTTTTTCTTGTGTGTGTATGTGTGGGTGCATGAGTGCAAGCAAATGCGTGAGTGGATGCAGTAGTGACAATTTTGGGATAAGGCGTCATGATCAATAAACAATTAATTTTCTGTTTTAAAGCCTATAAGAAAACCTGTCACTGTCTGTTTATTTGAAAAATAAAACATCAAGGGGCTAGACTGTAATATAAATACACTTGCTGCGGTCAGGTGGGGAATTGAACAGTGAGAACCTCCCACGTCACACCACTTGGTCATACAGCATTTAAAATTTTTTCCAATGCTTGATCTCAGGCTGAAATACAACAGTTTCTAAATGCTTAAATTAATAGTCTTAACATATTTATATGCCCAATGGCTTAGCAGTGCCCTGGTAAAACCATGCCACAAAATGAGCATCTTGGTATCTTCTGGGCGTCCATATGCACTTTGAGATCATTTAGCTATGTAGCACAATAATGAACCACGCAGGAAGGAGTTAAACTAAAAGTGATTATGAATCAATTATTTCTGGTTATTGATTCCTTCATTGTTGTCATGAATACTTGTGCTTGCATAGCAGGAGAAGGAGGAGCGAAAGCTTAATTTAACAACCTTGGGAGCTTTATTGACTTATGTGTTTCTGTGTGGCCTTCGTTCATCATCCTTTATTTCACTTCAGCTTCTTTTAAAGGCTGAGCTTGATAAATAAATAATTTGTTCATTTAATTGAAGGAAAACCAATACTCCCAAAACAGACCAAGGTCTGAGAGCCCTCTTAGGATTAACAGGCAGTAGCCAACTGGTTAGTTTTCAACAATAGATCATCATTGAAAGGTCGGATTATCCTTCATCAATGTAGGTGATAGTTTTCTCTCTGTTATATATTTAAAGAATAACTTAACTGTTAAGATACAACAATGTATCCTAAATAAGTAGATTATTTACTTTGATTTAAAGGGGAATTATTGTTTGCTCGGGGTTCCTGAAACAATCATGATGGGGGAAAAGGCAACAAAGCAGAAGTATTTAGAAAGTGAGTTTCAGATTGTGGGGATTTGATGACTGACATCTCTGCCTGCGAGAGTGGACATATTGTTATGACTGACCGCTCAAGTCAAAGCCCCCAATCAAAATATACCATTCTGATTGTGGTGGGAGAAACGCACCATTGATTCAGTCCCATCCCTCCACAGATCGCCTAATATATCATTTTAAACTTTTCAAATTAAAGAAAAACCCAGCCAAATTGCACCATTGATTAACCCCCGAATGAGGCTAACCAAACCAGGTGTCGTTAGATCAACAAATTAACAGTTTAATTAGAAAAACTAAATTCTTAAACACTACTAAGATATAGACAACATTTAAAATAGAAAAAAATAGTGTCCTTGCATATTTACACTACTGCTGAAGTGAAATCTTCCAATGTGGAATAGTTCAAGTTTGCTTGAAATTTTCACAGCCGTCCGATGGGGGGCAAAAAAGGCTCTTCAACAGTAGAACAGTCCGTAGTCTTGTTCAGCAGTTGAATTGATGCTCTTCTTTTCCAGTGAGGAATTTCAACAATTACAGTTCAGTAGTTAAAGGAATTGGTTATTTTCTTTTAAGAAATTAATCTGGCTTGACGTCAGAATTCTGAGAGTATAATAAACAGGGTTTCAATAAACTGAGAGAGAGCTCTCTTTTCCTTCAGTATATGCTGGCTGACAATCTGTGTGTCTGTCTCTGTTAACTTTTTCTCAAAAGCCAGTTTTTCAGCTAGTTTCAAATGTCAATTGGCAACAATGTATCTCTCGATCCTCAGTCTCTGAGTGTCTGTATCCCAGGGCAACAAGAAGGCACTCTTTGACTCAGTCTCTGGAGTTTGTTGCCTTAAAGCTGTCTTGCTCCATTTCCAGCCTTAAAGGCACACTGCATTATTCCCGGAAAAAAATAAAAACATAACAATCATGGTGGGGGAAAAGGCAGCAAAGCAGAAGTATTTAGAAAGTGAATTTCAGATTGTGGGAACTTGATGACTGACATCTCTGCCTGTGATGGTGGACCTATGGTGGACCAAGGTCAGAAAAGTGGATGGTGTGCGCAAAGATATAAAACACTGTAAAAGTGGGGAGGAGTATGGCTGTGGAGGGATTTGAAAATGAGCATGGATCTCATCCCACTGTCTGTTAATAGATCTTTTTTATTGCTAGTTGGCAGTACTGATTATATTGCAATAATCACTCTGAATAACATTAAATGTATAATTTGATAGCAGTAAGTGTGAGCAGCTCTGGGTAAAATTGAGGAATAGAAAAGGACGCAAGACTTTGGTGGGAATTATCTACAGACTTTCTGGTAGCAGTGAAATATTAGTGGGATGCATAGACACAGAGATCGGAGAAACTTGTTGCAAAAACAGAGTGGTAACAATGAGAGATTAATTTTCACATAAACTGGGAGAAGCTAGAGTTCCA
This sequence comes from Heterodontus francisci, assembly GCF_036365525.1. Lineage (NCBI taxonomy): Eukaryota > Metazoa > Chordata > Chondrichthyes > Heterodontiformes > Heterodontidae > Heterodontus > Heterodontus francisci. Next base: position 118,092,929 of record NC_090375.1, on the reverse strand, counting down.
AAGAAAAAGAATTCTTGATGCATTTGAGACAGCTTTCTGGAACAATATATTGTGAACCAACAACAGGTCAGGTCATATTGGATTCACTGGTGAGTAATGAGCCTGAACGAGTCAATAGTCTACCTGTAAGGGTACATTTAACTAACAGTGACCATAACATAATTGAATTCAATATTAGGTTTGAGAGGGAGAAAAGTGAGTTACAAACCAAAGTTTTTAAATTTAGGTAAGGTGAGCATTGGAGGGATGAGGCAGTATACTAGGCAGAAATTATTAATGGATAAATTATAGGCAAACAATGGAATTTAATCAAAAAATCATTTGGCAGAATACAAGACCTATACATACCCCTAAAGGGCAAGGACTCTACTTGTGTAATTAAACAATCTTGATCAACAAAAGAGATCAGAGGCAGTATAAACTGATAGTAAGGACCCACACAAATGCAAAGAATAATGGAGATCCCACAGACTGGGAGTAATATGTAGGACAGCAAAGAAATACTAAGAAAGTAGGAAAAGCTGCAAAAATGAATACAAGAAAAAACTGGTGAGGGATATCAAGGAAAATTAAAGATTTTTACAAATATATTGAGAGAAAGAGGGTGGCTAAGAGTAATGTGAACCCCTTAAAGACAAATGCAGGTGACAATGTCATTGAAAATCAGGACATGGCAGACTTGCGAAATGTATACTCTGTGTCCGTCTTCACTGTGGTGGAACAGGGTAAAGTAGCAGAGATACGAGACAAATTAAATAATAAGTCAAAAGGAGGAACTTACTAGATTTATTACAAGTTAAAAAATGATAATGGAATAAAGAATGAGACTAAAGATAAACAATTCCCTACGGTTTTAAAAGTAGTAGATTAGGAAATTGTACACGCTCTAGTCAGGATTTTCCAAAACTTTCTCGATTCAGGAATTGTCCTTTTAGATTGGAAAATTGGCAATGTCATTCCAGTATTTAAGAAGGATAAGCCAGTTAAACTAGGCAATATTAGGCCTATTAGTCTAATGTCTGTTGTGGAGAAGTTATTAGAATCTATTTGTGGGAAAAAGTGACTGAGTTCTTGGACCAACATGAGGTGATTAGAGAGAGCCAGCATGGATCTGTAATGGGTAAGTCATGTTGAATAAATCTTGTTGAACTTATTGAGGAGGTAACTAACATGGTAGATAGGGGAGTTTCAATGGATGTCATTTATATGAACGTCCAGAAGCTTCCACATAAGAGACCTATTGACATGTGTTGGGAATTGGTTAGGAAGTAGGAGACAGAAAGTAGAGATAATGGATATGCACTCCAATTGGGAACATAGGAAGAGGAGTAGGTCATTCATCCCCTCAAGCCTGTTCCACCATTCAATGAGATCATGGCTGCTCTGTATCTTAAATCCAGCCACATGCCTTAGCTCTATATCCTTTTATACCTAAAACATCGAGTGATCTTGTAGTGTTTGATTGATCTGGGTTTGATTATATTAGTCTGTCCAGTGTTCACTGTGTTTGATTGCTTAAGCCTATGGGTGGAGCTTAAGTGTTTGAAACTGAAACCAAAAAAAGACAGAGACTGTTCTGGAGGAGACATTGTACTGAGATCTAGTAAGAGCAGAGATACTTTAATATGCTGTAAATAAACCAGCTCGTGATTTAATACAAGTATGATATCTGCATTGTTTTGAGATAAATAAGATATACATAATATATCCAGCAATCCAGTGGAAACATAACAGATTTCAGACTTAAAATTATTAATGGAGGTAGCATCTATTGCTTTTTGTGGGTGATAGTTTTAAGGGTATGTCTGAAACACCCCCATACCCTATCAATTCCTTTCAAAATCCTAAAAACCTTAATCAAATGACTCCTTAACCTTTTTCTTCCAGGGAATACAAGCCTAGTTCATGTAATTTCTCCTCATAATTTAACCCTTGGAGCCCTGGTAACAGTCTGGTGAATCTGTGATGCAGTCTTTCCAAGCCCACTATATCCTTCCTAAGGAGCAGTTCCCAGAACTGTTCATAGTACTCCAGATATGATCTAACATAACCTTAAAATCATTCAGGAAAAAATTAGAAAACACTTCTTCATGCAAAGGATGGTAGAAGTGTGGAAATCTCTCCCACAAAAAGTAATAGATGCTAGCGCAATTAATAATTTTAAACCTGAGATGGATAGATTTTTGTTAAACAACATTATATAAGAACATGGCGTCAAGCTGGGTGCTTGGAGCTAAGATACAGACCATGCACAGCTGTAGCAAAACCTCCTCCCCATTATATTCTAGTCCTCTAGTTATAAAGACTAACATTCCATTAGCCTTTTGAATTGTTTTTCTACCTATACTTAAGACGTAGCTAGGACCCAGAGTTAGGAGATAACTGGTCAGAGCAGTGCAGTGCCCGCTTCACCTGACAGACAGGCCAAAGGGAGGCCAAAATATTACGTTTTTAATGATGTTTGTGGAGCCAGGAGGAGCAGGAGTGCTCCTCAAGGTTCCAGAAGCATAATGTGGACAGCTACTGCACCTGGTTCCCCCCCTCTTCCACAAATGCTCACCTTCCAGACTTACCTCGATGCCAGCTGTGTTGGCCTCTAGGATGGCCCATCTTGCCCATCCAGGAGCTGGTGAGTGTGACATGGCTGCTCCTATGGCAATGAGGCCCAGCCTTCCAAATGAAGCCGGACTCCCGTTAACACTACTGATGCGCTCCATCATTCGGCCGCCTGATAGTTAAAACCTGCCCCACTCTGTGTGCTTTCCACTGTGATGCTAACACATGGTTCTGCAGCCAGAAATTAATCAGCAAATGCAGAGTCCAGGGGAAAAATGTACTTTACTTGGTTTACACAGTGAACGGCAGTGACCTTTTGCTGTTGCCAACCTTTAATTAGCTCATTAGGTGATTCATAAGTGCCTCGTGCTTACTATGGCAGGTCTGGCAAAATGAGTCAGTTTCTCATTGACTATGGAACAAGTCTGTCACATAAAATACATCCACATACAAAAAATATCTTTACTATCTAAAACTTATGAACGTGCCATCTCCTTTCATATTTTCAACGACCAGGGGAAATCTTCCAGTTATCATTTCAGATCCACTTTCATAACAGTTTTAATTGGAAGTGATGCTATTTCACATTGCCACAGTTTCCAACATTAGCTGAAGAGGATTCTGGAAGGAATGGTACATTGCAAAAATCTCAACCACAAAGTCTCCAGGTTCTGCTCTTTTGACAAACTTTAAATCCTTCCAAATGCACTCAACCTAAGCTGAGAACACAGAAATATAGAAACATAGAAAATAGGAGCAGGAGCAGGCCATTCAGCCCTTCGGGCCTGCTCCGCCATTCAAAAAAGATCATGGCTGATGGTCTAATTCAGTACCCTATTCCTGCTTTCTCCCCATATCCCTTGATCCCTTTGGCATTAAGAAATATATATATCTCCTTCTTGAATATATTTAATGACGTAGCCTCCACTGCCTTCTACAGTAGAGAATTCCACAGATCCACCACCCTCTGAGTGAAGAAATTTCTCCTCATCTCGGTTATAAATGGCATACCCCGTATCCTGAGACTGTGACCCCTGGTTCTGGAGGCCCCAGCCATCGGGAACATCCTAGCATCTTAGCATCTAGCCTGTCTAAAAGAGATACACATTTTTCCTCATGAGCATAATGACCACATCCATGATGTCAGGGACACTGAAATAAATTCTCTTCTGAATTGTAGATTAAATATACAATAACCACAAATGATTATTTTTCAAAAATTACTTGCGAGAAGAGCGATATAATTCTTCTGTAATGATTTAATTTAAAGGGATCTAAATGTAATATTGCTATTCATTTTATGGGCATAAAGCCAGCGCAACAAGGGAATCAAGGGATATGGGAATCAGGCAGGAAAGTGGAGTTGAGATCAGCCATGATCTTATTAAATGGTGGAGCAGGCTTAAGGGGCCAAATGGTCTACTCCTACTTCTATTATGATCAATTTAGCAGTTCAGATCCATGCCTGATTGTGACAGGAGTTTGGGGCACTGCTAAGTTGTTTGAGGCTCCTGCACTTATTTCAGATGTGGATTCCTATATTTGTTTGGCCTATCGTCAGACGAAGGTCTGACTGGAATTTCTGGTTCCAACCCAAGCGGCAGTCCTTAAAGTGATTGCAGGAAGCCGGTCAAAAATGGCCACAAAACTTTTTAAATTTTTTTTGTGGAGTTGGAAAAAGCAGGATATGCTCCACAGAAATCCACAAAACAACTGTAGACCTCTGCAGGCCTGCCCTCGTGCCCCTTCTGATTGCTTAGCTCCTCCTGGATTTACCTCTGGGGCTCGCCACGTCTGAAATTCATCACACCCTGACTGTGTCAAACTGCCAGATTGCATCCTGCAGTTTGCCTGATTTAGTCTGATGATGCCCAAGGACAAATTTACTTTGATCCTTGGGCCTCACTGTTCCTGATTTGGGCGCTAAGTAATATAAGGCCTCAAAAACCTTTATGCTATGAATCATAAACTAAATTACACAATTTGTCTTGCTCCCTAAAATGTGAACCCTGCAAAGGTAATAATATCAGTAACCAAATGCCCTGAAGTGCAAATCACTTGAAATTTAGAACAGTATTCGAGAGACACAACTATGGTTCTACTCACAGCTTCAGCTGTAAATCAACTTCTCATTTCAACTTCAGGAACATAGGGCTAAACTTTACCAGCCCTTTGGAGATGGGCTGGGAGGTGGAAGGGCTGGCAATATGGCAGGGGAAAGCATTGGGAGGGGAGACTGAAGTCTTCCTGCTCCATGGCACATTGCCAGTGATGGGAATGTCAGTGGGGTGGCTGCCATTGAGCCACTTAAGGGCCCAATAAGGGCGACTTCCCACCCAACAGGCATTTTGCCCACATCAAGATGACTTGCAGCTGCATGGGGAGACTGCCAGGTAAACTCTGACGGCTTCCTAGTGATTTCCCGGGGCACCCTACTTGATGGGCACTCTATGGCCCACAAAGGGCACCCCCCCTCCCCACAGCAATGGCCATCCTTGTGCCTAACTCACCACTGGTGCACCACAATGCCCCCACCCCTACGTATCGCTGGGGCCTGCCTGCCTGGCCCCAGCTGTTAAAAAATAATTTACCTGCTGTTCAAGAATGCCTCTCCTTCATCTTGCAGCCTCAGCAGTGGCCACCACTAGCAGTGGTGCTGCCGAGGCTGCTGACCTGCCAGCCCTCTGATTGAGCTGGTAGCTCTGGGGGGCAGGCCACTGTCCTCAATTGGATGGCAGTCCCGATGGTGGCCTGTTAATTGGCCGCCACTGGCAAAATCCCAGCCTAGGGTCCCACTGCCCCCTGGAGCGGGGTCGGCTACAACCTTCCATCCCAGTGGTGAGACTTCTTTGGGGCTGCCAAAATTCAGCCCAGAATTTTACTTAGTTTGTTTAAATACCGTACAACTTCAGAGTTACAAGGGACCCCACAAGCGCTATGTAAAGGGCCAGCCATTCATTCTGCAGGTGAGGTGCTTTCGACTTATTCTGCTGTGGCACAGTTTGTGGAAGTACTGTGGAGTGTTTTTGGAGCTGTGTGTTGGTGAGTTGGTGCATCATTCGGGGAGGGCAGAGGATTTAAAAACAAGAAATGCTGGAAATACTCAGCAGGTCTGGCAGCATCTGTGGAGGAAGAAGCTGAGTTAACGTTTCAGGTCAGTGACCCTACATCAGAATTTAGTCACTTTATTTAGTTACTTGGACACACCAAGTCTGCAGAAGGTATGGAGGCTGTAGTTGCAGTTCCTTTGGTTCTGCAACACAGCCGAGAAAGGGAGCAGAGGTGCAGAGAGGGGAAGCTCTGTGCAGAGGGAGGAGGAGGAGGTCCTACCCATCTTGTGTTTTCAGGGAGCACATCTCCTCCCTCTACCTCACCCAGAAGTAATGCCTAATGCCTCAGATTCAGCAGGGAAGTGATTATAGAACTGTGCCACTTCATACCAGAGGACCTGCAGCCTCATACTAGTGTGAGGATGCTGCTGCCAGTGGCAGTAAATGCCACAGTGGCATTGAACATCTATGTGACTGGATCATTCCAGGCAGAAGTGGGAAACACAACACACAATTCCCGGTATGCCCTCCGTCGATATATTCCAGAGGTGATGGAGGCCCTGTATGCGAAGACAGATGATTTCATTGTGTTCTTGCCAAGCAGAGAGAAGCAGATGAGAGGGTACATGGGGTTGCCAGGATAGTAGGATCTCCAATGGTGCAGGGAACCATTGACTGTGTGCATGTGGCTCTGCAGGCCCCCATGTTTATGGGGAGAGGTAAATGAACTACAAGGGACATCATTCTTTTAATGTGCAGTTAGTGTGTGACCAGCAACAACAATTTATATCAATATAGCGCCTTTAAATGCCCAAGAAACTTCACAAGAGCATTAAAAAAACAAAATATGATATACTGATTTAAAATATGATATAAAATACTGAGCCACAAATGGAGATATTAGAGCAGATGACCAGAAGCTTGGCCAAAGAGATAGGTTTTAAGGAGTGTCTTAAAGGAGAAATGGGAGGTAGAGAGGCAGAGAGGTTTAGGGAGGGAATTCCAGAGCTTAGGGCCTAGGCAACTGAAAGCACAGCCACCAATGGTGGAGCGATTAAAATCAGGGATGCTCAAGAGGACAGAATTGGATATGTGCAGATATTTTGAAGGGTTGTTGGACATTATAGAGATAAGAAGGCGCGAGACGATGGAAGTATTTGAAAACAAGGATGTGAATTTTAAAAACAAGACATTGCTTGAGCGGGAGCCAATGTGGATCAGCGAGCATAGGCGTGATGCTGAATGGGACTTGCTGCGAGTTAGGACACTGGCAGTAGAGTTTTGGATGATCTCAAGTTTACATATGGTAGAATATGGCACACCAGCCAGGAGTGCATTGGAATAGTCAAGTCCAGAAGCAAGAAAAGCATTAATGAGGGTTTCAGCAACTGATGAGCTGAGGGAGAGGCAAAGATGGGCAATGTTACGTAGAAACATAGAAAATAGGAGCAGGAGTAGGCCAGTCGGACCTTCGAGCCTGCTCTGCCATTCATTATGATCATGGCTGATCATCCAACTCAGTCACCTGTTCCTGCTTTCACCCCCATACACATTGATTCCTTTAGACCCAAGAGCAAAATCTAACTCCTTCTTGAAAACATACAATGTTTTGGCCTCAACTGCTTTCTGTGGTAGCGAATTCCACAGGCTCACCACTCACTGGGTGAAGAAATTTCTCCTCATCTCAGTCCTGAAAGGTTTACCCCATATCCTTAGACGATGACCCCTGGTTCACAACTCCCCCACACTTGGGAACATCCTTCCTGCATCTACCCTATCAAGTCCTGTTAGAATTTTATAGGTTTCTATGAGATCCCCCCTCACTCTTCTGAACTCCAGCGAATATAATCGTAACCTACTCAATCTCTCCTTATATGTCAGTCCTGCCATCCCAGGAATCAGTCTGGTAAACCTTCGCTGCACTCCCTCTATAGCAAGAACATCCTTCCTCAGATAAGGAGACCAAAACTGCACACAATATTCCAGGTGTGGCCTCACCAAGGCCCTGTATAACTGCAGCAAGACATCCCTGCTTCTGTACTCGAATTCTCTCGCTATGAAGGCCAACATACCATTTGCCTTTTTTACTGCCTGTTGGACCTGCATGCTTACCTTCAGCGACTGGTGTACGAGAACACCCAGGTCTCGCTGCATATTCCCCTCTCTCAGTTTATAGCCGTTCAGATAATAATCTGCCTTCCTGTTTTTGCTACCAAAGTGGATAACCTCACATTTATCCACATTATTATGCATCTGCCATGCATGCGCCCACTCACTCAACTTGTCCAAATCACCCAGAAGCCTGTCTGCATCCTCCTCACAACTCACCCTCCCACCCAGTTTTGTGTCATCTGCAAATTTGGAGATATTACATTTAGTTCCCTCATCTAAATCATTAATATATATTGTGAATAGCTGGGGTCCTAGCACAGATCCCTGTGGTACCCCACTAGTCGCTGCCTGCCATTCGGAAAAAGACCCATTTATCCCTACTCTTTGTTTCCTGTCTGCCAACCAATTTTCTATCCATCGCAATACACTACCCCCAATCCCATGTACTTTAATTTTACATGCTAATCTCTTATGTGGAACTTTGTCGAAAGCCTTCTGAAAGTCCAAATAAACCACATCCACTGGCTCCCCCTCATCAACTCTACTAGTTACATCCTCGAAGAATTCTAGTAGATTTGTCAAGCATGATTTCCCTTTCATAAATCCATGCTGACTCTGCCCAATTCTACCACTGTTCTCTAAGTGCTCTGTTATAAAATGTTTGACAATGGACTCGAGACTTTTCCCCACTACCGACGTCAGGCTGACTGGTCTATAATTCCCTGCTTTCTCTATACTTCCTTTTTTAAATAGTGGGTTTACATTAGTTACCCTCCAATCTGTAGGAACTGTTCCAGAGTCTATAGAATCTTGGAAGACCACCAATGCATCCACTATTTCTAGGACCACTTCCTTAAGTACTCTGGGATGCATACCATCAGGCCCTGGGGATTTATTGGCCTTCAATCCCATCAATTTCCCCAACACCATTTCTCGACTAATACTGATTTCTTTCAGCTCCTCTCTCTCACTAAGCCCTGTGTTCCCCAACATTTCTGGTATGATATTTGTGTCCTCCTTTGTGAAGACAAAACCAAAGCATGCATTTAGTTTAGTGCATTTAGCCATTTCTTTGTTCCCCATAATAAATTCCCCTGTTTCTGACTATACATTTGTCTTCACCAATCTTTTTCTCTTTATATACCAAATAAACTTTTACAGTCAGTTTTTAGGTTCCCCGCAAGCTTGCTCTTGTACTCTATTTTCCCCTTCTTAATCAATCCCTTGGTCCTCCTTTGCTGAATTCTAAACTGCTCCCAATCCTCAGGTCTGTTGTTTTTTCTAGAGAATTTGTATGCCTCTTCCTTGGATCTAATGCTGTCTCTAATTTCCCTCATAAGCCATGGTTTGGCTACCTTCCCTGTTTTACTTTTGCGCCAGACAGGAATAAACAATTGTTGCAGTTTATCCATGCGCTCTTTAAATGTTTGCAATTGCCTATCCACCGTCATCCCTTTAAGTAACGTTTCCCAATCCGTCATGGCCAACTCACACCTCATACCTTCGTAGTTTCCTTTACGAAGATTCAGGACCCTAGTCTCAGAATCAACTACGTCACTCTCCATCTTGATGAAGAATTCTATCATATTATGGTCGCTTGTCCGCAAGGGGTCTCGCACCACTAGATTGTCAATTATTCCTCTCTCATTACACAATACCCAGTCTAGGATGGCCTTTTTTCTCGTTGATTCCTCAACGTATTGGTCCAGAAAACCATCCTGTATACACTCCAAGAATTCCTCCTCTATGGTATTGTGACTAATTTGATTTGTCCAATCTATATGCAGATTAAAGGCACCCATAATTACAGATGTTCCTTTATCGCATGCATCTCTAATTTCTTGTTTAATGCCATTCCCAACATCACCACTACAGTTTTGGGGTCTATATACAACCCCCACTAACGTTTTTTGCCCCTTAGTGTTTCTCAGCTCTACCCATACAGATTCCACATCGTCAGAGCTAATATCTTTCCTCACTATTGCGTTAATTTCCTCTTTAACCAGCAATGCAACTCCACCACCTTTTGCTTTTTGTCTGTCCTTCCTAAATACTGAATACCCCTGGATGTTCATTCCCCATCCCTGGTCACCTTGCAGCCATGTCTCCGTAATCCCGACTATATCATACCCTTTTACATATATTTGCGTGATTAATTCATCCAATTTATTGCGAATGCTCCATGCGTTAAGGTACAAAGCCTTAAGGCTTGACTTTTTAACATTACGTGTCCTCTTCCCACTATTTTTCACTGTGGCCACGTTTGATTCTGGCCCTTGATTTCTCTGTCTATCACTTTTCTTATTCCCCTTACTGTCTTTTGTTCTTGTCTCCTCTGACTCCTTGCAAAGGTTTCCATCTCCCTGCCATTTTAGTTTGAAACCTCCCCAACCACTCTCGCAAATACTCCCCCTAGGATACTTTGATGGGATTATACTATAGGCCCCCCAGTAGTCAGAGGGAATTGGAGGGCATATATGTAGGGAAATCACAGATAGGTGCAGGAATTATAGGGTTGTAATAGTAGGTGATTTTAACTTCCCTAATATTGACTGGGACTGCCTTAGTACTAAGGGATCAGATGGGGAAGAATTTGTTAAGTGTGTCCAGGATAGTTTTCTGAAGCAGTATGTGGATGGCCCCACTAGAGAAGGGGCTACACTCGACCTCCTCTTAGAAAATGAGGCTGGCTAGGTGGTTGATGTGTCAGTGGGGGAGCACTTTGGGACCAGTGACCATAACTCTATTAGCTTCAACATAGTTATGGAAAAGGATAGGACGGGTCCTCAAGTCGAAGTCCAAAATTGGGGGAAGGCTAATTTCGATGACATCAGACAGGAACTCTCAAAAGTTGAATGGGAGAAGCTGTTTACAGGTAAAGGGACGTCCGGCAAATGGGAGGCTTTTAAAAGTGAGATAGGAAGAGTTCAGGGCCGGCATGTTCCTGTTAGATTGAAGGGCAAGGCTGGCAAGTTTAGGGAACCTTGGTTGACGAGGGATATTGAGGGTCTGTTCAGGACAAAGAAGGAGGCATATGTTAGGTATAGGCAGCTGGGATCAAACGAGTCCCTTGAGGAGTATAGGGGATGTAGGAGTACACTTAAGAAGGAAATTAGGAGGGTGAAAAGGGGACATGAGATTTCCTTAGCAGATAAGATAAAGGAGAATCCTAAAATATTCTATAAGTATATTAAGAGTAAAGGGGTAGCTAGGGAGAGAGTAGGTCCCCTTAAGCATCAGTGTGGTTATCTATGTGTGGAGCCATGGGAAATGGGAGAGGTCTTAAATGAATACTTCTCGTCTGTATTTACCGTGGAGAAGGTCATGGAAGCTAGTGAGTTCAAGGCAGGGAACAGCGATATCCTGGAGCATATCAACATTACAAAGGAGGAGGTGTTGGAGGTTTTGAAGCGCATTAAGGTGGATAAATCCCCAGGGCCTGACCAGGTGTATCCTAGGATGCTATGGGAAGCAAGGGAGGAGATTGCTGGGGCCCTGGTAGAGATTTTTGTATCATCGTTAGCCAAGGGTGAGGTACCGGAAGACTGGAGGATAGCTAATGTTGTGCCTTTAATTAAGAAGGACAGCCGGGATAAGCCAGGGAACTACAGGCCGGTGAGCCTTACATCAGTGGTGGGAAAGTTATTGGAAGGGATTCTGAGAGACAGGATTTATATGCATTTGGAAAGGCAAGGTCTGATTAGGGATAGTCAGCATGGCTTTGTGCGTGGGAAATCATGTCTCACGAATTTGATTGAGTTTTTTGAGGAGGTGACCAAGAGAATTGACGAGGGCAGGGCGATGGACGTTGTCTACATGGACTTTAGCAAGGCCTTTGGCAAGGTCCCGCATGGTAGGCTGATCTGGAAGGTTCGAACACATGGGATCCAGGGTGAGCTAGCCAATTGGATACAAAATTGGCTTGGTAATAGGAGGCAGAGGGTGGTAGTGGAGAGTTGTTTTTCAGATTGAAGGCCGGTGACCAATGGTGTGTCACAGGGATCGGTGCTGGGCCCTCTGTTGTTTGTCGTATATATTAATGACTTGGATGTGAATGTAGGGGGTATGATTTTTAAGTTTGCAGATGACACCAAAATTGGTGGTATAGTGGACAGTGAAGAAGGTCGTCTAAGGTTACAACAGGATATAGATCAACTGGGAAAGTGGGCAAGGGAGTGGCAAATGGAATTTAATGCAGACAAGTGTGAAGTGATGCATTTTGGGAAGTTAAACCAGGGCAGGACATATACAGTGAATGGCAGGGCCCAGGGGAGTGTTGTTGAGCAGAGAGACCTTGGGGTGCAAGTACATAGTTCCCTGAAATTGGCAACAAAGGTAGACAGGGTGGTGAAGAAGGCATATGGCATGCTTGCCTTCATCGGCTGAGGCATTGAGTACAAGAGTTGGGACGTCATGTTACAGTTGTACATAACGTTGGTTAGGCCGCATTTGGAGTACTGTGTGCCGTTCTGGTCGCTGCACTACAGGAAAGGTGTGATTAAGCTAGAGAGGGTGCAGAAAAGATTCACAAGGATGTTGCCTGTTATGGAGGGAAGGTCTTACGAGGAAAGGCTGAGGGACTTGAGGTTGTTTTCGTTGGAGAGAAGGAGGAGGAGAGGTGACTTAATAGAGACATATAAGATAATCAGAGGGTTAGATAGGGTGGATAGTGAGAGTCTTTTTCCTCGGATGGTGATGGCAAACACGAGGGGACATAGCTTTAAGTTGAGGGGAGATAGATATAGGACACATGTGAGAGGTAGTTTCTTTACTCAGAGAGTAGTAAGGGCGTGGAACGCCCTGCCTGCAGCAGTAGTAGATTCGCCAACTTTAAGGGCATTTAAGTGGTCATTGGATAGACATATGGATGAAAATGGAATAGTGTAGGTCAGATGGTTTCACAGGTCGGCGCAACATCGAGAGCCGAAGGGCCTGTACTGCGCTGTAATGTTCTAATTCTAATTCTAATTCTAATTCTAATCTCCTGACAATGTGGAAAATTGCCCAGGTATGTCCTGTCCACAAAAAGCAGGGCAAATCCAATCCGGCCAATTCCCACTCCATCCGTCTAGTCTCAATCATCAGCAAAGTGATGGAAGGGGTTGTCAGTGCTATCAAGTGGCACTTACACAGTAATAACCTGATTACTTACACTCAGTTTATATTCCACGAGGGCCACTCAGTTAATTACAGCCTTGGTTCAAACATGGACAGAAGAGCTGAACTCAAGAGGTGAGGTGCGTGTGACTGCCCTTGACATCAAGGCAGCATTTGACCGAGTCTGGGATCAAGAAGCCGTTGCAAAACAGATATCAATGGGAATCAAGGAGAAAACACTCCACTGGTTGGAGTCATAACTAGCACAACATCAACAGCAACTTATATTTATATAGCGCTTTTAACGTAATGAGATGTCCCAAGGTGCTTCACAGGAGCATTATAAAGCAAAGTATGACACCAAGTCATAAAAGGAGATATTAGGTCAGATGACCAAAAGTTTGGTCAAAGAGGTAGGCTTTAAAGAGTAAAGAGGGAAAGCGAGGTGGAGAGGTGTCGGGAGGTTATTCCAAAGCTTGCGGCCTAGGCAACTGAAGGCGTGACCACCAATAGTGGAGTGATTAAAGGCAGGAATGCACATGATGCCAGAATTAGAGGAGCCCAGATATCTCGGAGGATTGTGGGGCTGGAGGAGACTACAGAGATAAAGAGGGGTGAGGACTTGAAAACAAGGATGAGAATTTTAAAATTAAGACATTGCTTGACTGGGAGCCAATGTAGGTCAGTGAGCACAGGGGTGATCGGTGAACGGGACTTGGTGCGAGTTAAGACTAGGGCAGCAGCGTTTTGGATGACCACAAGTTTACGGAGACCAGTCAGAAGTACATTGGAACAGTCAAGTCTAGAGTAACAAAGGTATGAATGAGGGTTTCAGCAGCAGATGAGCTGAGACAGGGCAAAGTCAGGCAATGTTATGGAGGTGGTTATACAAAGAACAAAGAAAGAACAAAGAAACAGGAACAGGCCCTTCGGCCCTCCAAGCCTGCGCCGATCCAGATCCTCTATCTAAACATGTCGCCTATAGGCGGTCTTTGTGATGGCATGAATATGTGGTCGGAAGCTCATCTTGGGGTCAAATGTGACACCAAGCTTGCGAACAGACTGGCATGATTGCCAGGAAGAAGAGTGGAGTCAGTAGTTAGGGAATGGAGTTGGGAGCAGGGACTAAAAACAATGGCTTCAGTCTTCCCAATATTTAACTGCAGGAAATTTCTGCTCATCCAGTACTGGATGTTGGATATGCACTCCGATAATTTAGCAACAGTGGAGGAGTCAAGAGAAGTGGTGGTGAGGTAAAGCTGAGGGTCATCAGCATATATGTGAAAACTAATGCTGTGCTTTCGGATGACGTCACCGAGGGGCAGATGTAGATGAAAAATGGGAGGGGGGCAAGGATAGATCCTTGACGGACACCAGAGCTAACGGTGCGGGAGCAGGAAGAGAAGCCATTACAAGTGATTCTCTAGCTACGATTAGATAGACAAGAATGGAACCAGGTGAGAGTAGTCCTACCCAGCTGGATGACAATGGAGAGGCATTGGAGGAGGATGGTGTGGTCAACCATCTCAAAGGCTGCAGACAGGTCAAAAAGGATGAGGAGGGAAAGTTTACTTCTGTCACAGTCACATAGGATGTAATTTGTGACTTTGATAAGAGCTTTTTCGGAACTGTGGCAGGGTCGGAAACCTGATTGGAGGGATTCAAACATGGAGTTTCAGGAAAGATGGAATGGATTTGGGAAGCGACATGTTCAAGAACTTTGGAGAGGAAAGGGAGGTTGGAGATGGGACAGTAGCTTGTAAGGGCAGCGGGGTCAATGGTTGTTTTTTATGAGGAGAGGGGTGATCTTGGCAGGTTTAAAGGAGAAATAGACAACACATGAAGCAAGACAACCATTTACAATATCAGCTGACATGGGAACCAGGAGGGAAAGTTGGGTGATCAGCACAAAGGAGGTTGTAGTTGTTGGAGGCCAAACATCTAAGCTCCAGGATATCGCTGCAGGAATTCCTCAGGTTAGGGTCCTAGGCCCAACCATCTTCAGCTGCTTCATCAATTACCTTCTCTCCATCATAAGGTCAGACGTGGGGATGTTTGCTGAAGATTACACAGTGTTCAGCACCATTCGTGACTCCTCAGATACTGAAGCAGTCCATGCCCATATGCAGCCAGACCTAGACAACATTCAGGCTTGGGCTGATAAGTGGCAAGTAACATTCGCGCCACATAAGTGCCAGGCAATGACCATCTCAAACAAAAGAGAATCAAACCATTTCCGCTTGACATCAATGGCATTACCATTGCTGAATACCCCATCAGCATTCCAGCGGTTAACGTTGACCAGAAACTGAACTGGACCAGCCATATAAGTACTGTGGTTACAAATGCAGGTCAGAGACTGGGAATTCTGCAGTGAGTAACTCACCTCTCATGTAAACCTGGGAGCCCTGTCTCTGCCCTGGTGTTTCAGTTGTGTTGTTTCCAACTGCAGACAATTGCAGTATCGCAGTCAGCAGCAGCTTCCTTTCAGTCAGTGAGGTAGGTTTAAGAGAAGCAGACTGCTTTCAGAGCTGGAGGCTAGCTGGAACACGTGCTATCCATATATGCAGCTAGGACTTCTGTTGCGCGTGCAGCCAGCCAGCAACGTGGGTCCTGCTTCGCTGAATGCTACAATCACGGAAATGAGGAGGCAGTTTGAAGTTGGGTGCTGCCTGCCTCAATGGAACTGGAGGTGGGCAGATCGTGAATCGTGACTCCTGCGCCCAAATACAAGATCAGACAAATTTTTAGTCCTTGGAATTCATTACTTTCTGAAGGACTCATATCTGTCCTCTTTAAAACAGATCAATGAAGCAATCTGAGTTATGTTTTTATACCACAACTCTATTGGCAGATTTTAATGAAAGTACATTGTAAATGGAATGAGTTCTTTTGGGCCTCCTTATCTCGAGAGACAATGGATACGCGCCTGGAGGTGGTCAGTGGTTTGTGAAGCAGCGCCTGGAGTGGCTATAAAGGCCAATTCTGGAGTGACAGGCTCTTCCACAGGTGCTGCAGAGAAATTTGTTTGTTGGGGCTGTTGCACAGTAGGCTCTCCCCTTGCGCCTCTGTCTTTTTTCCTGCCAACTACTAAGTCTCTTCGACTCGCCACAATTTAGCCCTGTCTTTATGGCTGCCCGCCAGCTCTGGCGAATGCTGGCAACTGACTCCCACGACTTGTGATCAATGTCACACGATTTCATGTCGCGTTTGCAGACGTCTTTATAACGGAGACATGGACGGCCGGTGGGTCTGATACCAGTGGCGAGCTCGCTGTACAATGTGTCTTTGGGGATCCTGCCATCTTCCATGCGGCTCACATGGCCAAGCCATCTCAAGCGCCGCTGACTCAGTAGTGTGTATAAGCTGGGGATGTTGGCCGCTTCAAGGACTTCTGTGTTGGAGATATAGTCCTGCCACCTGATGCCAAGTATTCTCCGAAGGCAGCGAAGATGGAATGAATTGAGACGTCGCTCTTGGCTGGCATACGTTGTCCAGGCCTCGCTGCCGTAGAGCAAGGTACTGAGGACACAGGCCTGATACACTCGGACTTTTGTGTTCCGTGTCAGTGCGCCATTTTCCCACACTCTCTTGGCCAGTCTGAACATAGCAGTGGAAGCCTTACCCATGCGCTTGTTGATTTCTGCATCTAGAGACAGGTTACTGGTGATAGTTGAGCCTAGGTAGGTGAACTCTTGAACCACTTCCAGAGCGTGGTCGCCAATATTGATGGATGGAGCATTTCTGACATCCTGCCCCATGATGTTCGTTTTCTTGAGGCTGATGGTTAGGCCAAATTCATTGCAGGCAGACGC
The DNA here is from genome assembly GCF_036365525.1 of Heterodontus francisci. NCBI lineage: Eukaryota > Metazoa > Chordata > Chondrichthyes > Heterodontiformes > Heterodontidae > Heterodontus > Heterodontus francisci. The sequence continues at coordinate 118,076,299 of NC_090375.1, read as the reverse complement.
AAACCTGTCGATGAGACTCTGCAGGCATTCTTCAGTGTGAGATGTTAAAGCAGCATCGTCAGCAAAGAGGAGTTCTCTGATGAGGACTTTCCGTACTTTGGACTTCGCTCTTAGACGGGCAAGGTTGAACAACCTGCCCCCTGATCTTGTGTGGAGGAAAATTCCTTCTTCAGAGGATTTGAACGCATGTGAAAGCAGCAGGGAGAAGAAAATCCCAAAAAGTGTGGGTGCGAGAACACAGCCCTGTTTCACACCACTCAGGATAGGAAAGGGCTCTGATGAGGAGCCACCATGTTGAATTGTGCCTTTCATATTGTCATGGAATGAGGTGATGATGTGATGAAGTATCATCACCTCATTCCATGACAATATGGAATGAGTGAATATTGCCATTTTGAGTAGGAACAATGGTTTTATTTTCGTTTTAAAGTCTTACAACAGTTAAAGATCTCCAAAATTTCTCCAGAAGTAAAGCGCCAATGATCTTCCCCCAAATATTTCTGACATTACCAGAAGACATGTAATAATATGCTTTCTTTTGTTTGATATCTCCAGTACCCATCTTTTTTAATCCCCATGCTGTGTAATTTACTTGGATTATAATAAGCACTTTTCAGTACTTGATATTTAATGCATTTTAGCCTCAGATTTAATGTATAATCAACAGTCATCATGCATAGTTTTATCCATCTGTTTCAAATTTACATATTTTGAGGTCTTTTGCCCATATTTTTATTGAAGTCTTCCAAACTAACCCTAAACATCAAAATAGAATAAACAAAATCGTGTTTGTTTCCAAATTTCAAAATCCAATGAACAAGTGTGGAGAAAGTTGGAAAGATTTTATGTAGGATAAATCTCGATTACTGCTATCTGAAAAAGTGTGCAGGCAGCCTTGATATTGGACACCAACAACAAAGTTCTGAGAGAGTTATTTCAAATTCAGCAGTTAAGCATGTCATGTTCCCTTATGTTCATCATATTTACTTGTGGCAAGATAGAACCCATTTGCTAGACATTTCACAATATTTAGCACAACACTTAAAACTCGGAACAGAGCTTTCAACACTGAGAGTAACTTAAAAGTAAAACCGTTTCTTGAAGCCATGTCATTTGCCATATACTAAAGTGTTTTCCAATAAAATCATTACAATTTGTTCAGCTGATTCAGTAGGGATCAGTCTAACTGGTCAGCTGAGGAATTTAACATCCTAGGCTGGATTTTCTAGATCGCTCTGACACAGAAATTACAGCAAAATTTACTTTGATTTCAACGTTGATCTTACTGAGAGAAATGTACACTCCAATTTCCTATGGAGCTGTCTTACCAGAATGTAAAAGATGGGGTAAAACAAGTGCAAATGCATCATCACTGACAGGGGAAATTATTTGGGCTGTTTTCTCCAGCCTAAGTCTCTGAGCCTGCTGCCTCTGCTGCTCCTCTTCTATCATCTTGCAGAATGGGGATATCCTACCAAGAAATAACATAGAAATATAGGAACAGAGGACAGGGGTAGGCCATTTAGCCCCTTGAGACTGCTCCACCATTCAATGAGATCGTGGCTGATCTACGCCTAACTCCATTTACCCACCATTGCTCCTTATTCCATAATACCTTTGGTTAACAAAAATCTATTAATCTCAGAGTTAAAGTTAACAATTGATACAGCATTGATTGCTGTTGCAGAAGAGAGTTCCAAACTTCTACCACCCTCTGTTTGTAGAAGTGTTTCCTAATATACTCCTGAAAGGTCTGTTTCTAATTTTTGGACTATGTCCCCTTGTCCTAGACTCCCCAGCCTGCAGAAATGGTTTGTCTCTATCTACCCTATCTCTTTTCCTTAATACCCTGAAAACTTCAATCAAATCACTCCTTAACCTTCTAAATTCCAGGGAATAGAAACCCAGTTTGTGTACTTACTCCTCGTAATTTTACCCTTGGAGTCCAGGCATCATTCTGGTAAATCTACAGTGCACTCCCTCCAAGGTTATTATATCCTTCCTAAGGTCGGGTGTCCAGAACTGCTCACAGTTCTCCGGGTGTAGTCTAACCACAGCTTCGTACAGCTGAAGCACAACTTATATCCACTTGTATTCTCGTCCTCCAGGCATAAACCTATAAAGGCCAACATTCCATTAGCCTTTTAGATTATTTTATGTACCTGTTCATGACACTTTAATTTCATTCCAGCTGCTTAGCCCCCCAGACATATGGGGAATTGTGGTGGGCATTGGTGGCAGGTGCAGGCACCGAGACATGTTGGGTGCACTGAGATTTCCAGCACTTTGGTGAAGTATATTGTAGGACACAGAAGAAATATTTTAAATGATGCTGAAGAAATTACTACTTTACTCGTGAAATCGCAGGTGTGAGCCATGCTGCATGTAAATTTTGGACGTAATTCTATGCAAGCACATTATTCAAGTAAATCCAGCATACTTGTATGAGCATTCTTCTGCACAGGGCTCGAGTTATGTAAATAAGTGGCAGAGGGTTTTGGCAGATTTATCTTAGAAATGGCGTAAATGGTCAAAGAGATTTTCGCATAGCAATGTTTTGATGTAAAACTAATGTAAATCTTTTAACATGAATTTCCTTCGGAAATACGATGCAACTTTCTTCTTAACCTATAGTTATGATAAAACTTTCCAGGAAATTCTGGGGACAGCAGTTACACAATGAGACAATTACATATTTTCTTTTTGTCCGGGCGCAATGTTCTAACTACTCTTCTTCTGCCTCAGATTTGCACAGTTTGTCAGTGTAAAAAAGGACCATCCTTCTTCTTCTTCTTCTTCTTCTTCGGCCTCCTTGTCTCGAGAGACAATGGGTAAGCAATAGAGATGGTCAGTGGTTTGTGGAGCAGCCCCTGGAGAGGCTATAAAGGCCAATTCTAGAGTGACAGACTCTTCCACAGGCGCTGCAGATAAAATTGGTTGTCAGGGCTGTTACACAGTTGGCTCTCTCCTTGCACTTCTGTCTTTTTTCCTGCCAACTGCTAAGTCTCTTCAACTCGCCATACTTTAGCCCCGCCTTTATGGCTGTCCGCCAGCTCTGGCGATCACTGGCAACTGACTCCCATGACTTGTGGTCAATGTCACAGGACTTCATGTCACGTTTGCAGGCGTCTTTAAAGCGGAGACATGGACGGCCGATGGGTCTGATACCAGTGACGAGCTCGCTGTACAATGTGTCCTTGGGGATCCTGCCATCTTCCATGTGGCTCACATGGCCAAGCCATCTCAAGCGCCACTGGCTCAGTCGGGTGTATAGGCTGGGGATGTTGGCCGCCTCGAGGACTTCTGCTTTGGAGATACGGTCCTGCCACCTGATGCCAAGGATTCTCTGGAGGCAGTGAAGATGGAATGAGTTGAGACATCGCTCTTGGCTGATATACATTGTCCAGGCCTCACTGCAGGGTACTGAGGACACAGGCTTGAAACACTCAGACTTTTGTGTTCCGTGTCAGTGCGTCATTTTCCCACACCCTCTTGGCCAGTTTGGTCATAGCAGCGGACGCCTTTCCCATGCGCTTGTTGATTTCTGCATCGAGAGACAGGTTACAGGTGATAGTTGAGCCTAGGTAGGTGAACTCTTGAACCACGTCCAGAGCGTGGTCACTGATATTGATGGATGGAGCATTTCTGACGTCCTGTCCCATGATGTTTGTTTTCTTGAGGCTCATGGTTAGGCCAAATTTGTTGCAAGCAGCCGCAATCCTGTCGATGAGTCTCTGCAGATACTCTTCTGTGTGGGATGTTAATGCAGCATCATCAGCAAAGAGGAGTTGCCCGATGAGGACTTTCCGTACTTCGGTCTTCTCTCTAAGATGGGCAAGGTTGAACAACCTGCCATCTGATCTTGTGTGGAGGAAAATTCCTTCTTCTGAAGACTTGAACGCATTTGAGAGCAGCAGTGAGAAGAAGATGCCAAACAGTGTAGGTGCGAGAACACAGCCCTGTTTCACGCCACTCAGGATAGGAAAGGGGTCTGATGAGGCACCGCTATGCTGAATTGTGCCTTTCATATTGTCATGGAATGAGGTGATGCTTAGTAGCTTTGGTGGACATCCGATCTTTTCTAGTAGTCTGGAGACCACGTCTGCTGACGAGGTCAAAGGCTTTGGTGAGATCCATGAAAGCAATGTAGAGGGGCATCTGTTGTTCACGGCATTTCTCCTGTAGCTGGCGAAGGGAGAACAGCATATCAATGGTGGATCTGTCTGCTCGAAAGCCGCACTGTGCCTCAGGGTAGACACGCTCAGCCAGCTTCTGGAGTCTGTTTAAAATGAATCGAGCAAAGACTTTCCCCACTGTGCTGAGCAGGGAGATTCCATGGTAGTTGTTGCAGTCACTGCGGTCATCCTTGTTCTTATAGAGGATAATGACATTGGCATCGCGCATGTCCTGTGGTACTGCACCCTCATCCCAGCAGGGGCAAAGCAGTTCATGGAGTGCTTAGAGTATAGCAGGCTTGGCACTCTTGATTATTTCAGGGGTAATGCAGTCCTTTCCAGGGGCTTTACCACTGGCTAGAGAATCAATGGCATCACTGAGTTCCGATTTTGTTGGCTGTTCGTCCAGCTCATCCATGACTGGCAGAAACTGGGTTGCATTGAGGGCGGTCTCAGTGACAACATTTTCCCTAGAGTACAGTTCTAGGTAGTGCTCCACCCAGCGGTCCACTATGCTTATGTCAGTGATCGTTTCTCCTGATTTAGACTTGAGGGGAGGCGATCTTCTTGATGGTTGGCCCAAAAGCTCTCTTAATGCCATCATACATTCCTCTGATGTTTCCGGTGTCAGAGGCCAGCTGAATATGACTGCATAGGTGTTGCCAGTAGTCATTTGCACAGCACCTGGCTGTTCTTTGTGCAGTGCTTCTGGCTACTTTAAGTGCTATGGATGTTTGGTCACTGGGGGCTTTCTTGTAGTTAACAGTGCAGTGCGCTTAGCAGCTATGACAGGTTCCAGCTCTTCAAAGTGAGATTGAAACCAGTCTACATTCTGCTTCTCACGTTTGTCAAAGGTGGTCATAGGTGGTGTCTCTTTTGTGGGCCCACTTGGTCTCTGCATCCCCTGTAGGAGTGTTTTGAAAGGCTTTTTCAAGTGAATTTAGAAACTTATGTAACAGCTGTGGATAAGAAATTCTGTTAGTGTTGATGCGCGAGCGGCCCTTCTACTTGGAGTGATGCAGCTTCTTTGGTTTGAGTTTAACTTTGCTGCACACCAGGGAGTGGACGTTGTCACAGTCCGCACTGTGGAAGCTGCATGTGATTTGGACACTATTTATAGAGGCTCGCCTTGTGACGATGAGGTCCAGCTGGTGCCAACGACGTGATCTTGGGTGCCTCCATGAAACCTGGTGACGGGGTTTATTATGAAAGAACGAGTTGCTGATGCAGAGGTTGTGATAGGTACACAACACCAGCAGTCTCTGTCCATTCTCATTCATCCTTCCAATGCCATAGCGCCCAAGGCAGGAGGGCCATGAGTCATGTCGGCCCCAACCCTGGCGTTAAAGTCCCCCAGCAGGAACAAATGTTCGGTATTAGGAATGCTGCTAATGATATTATGGAGTTCCTCGTAGAACTGGTCTTCAACTTCAGGTGAGGAGCAGAGTGTTGGAGCATAGATGTTGAGTAGGTGTACTGGACCAGAGGTGGTGAGCAGTCGGATGGACAGTATGCCTTCCGAGCCATTTGAAAGTGGCTCTATCATGCTGAGCAAAGAGTTTCTGATGGCGAAGCCCACTCCACGCTGTCTTGGTTCTTCAGGATCCCTACCCTGCCAGTAGAAGGTGTAGTCTTGCTCTCTTAGAGATCCACTTGCAGGGAGGCGTGTCTCCTGAAGGGCTGCTATGTCTACATTGAGTCTACTGAGCTCTTGTTAATGATGGTGGTCTTCTGAGAGTCGTTGATTTGTGTAAGGTCCTCTGACAGGCCAGGACACATAGTTCTGACGTTCCAGCTTGCAAAGCGAAGGGCAGGTACCTTGTACCTTTTTTTGTCGTGCTGTTTTGTGCAGTGTTACAGTCCACTTGTCGGGCAATGACCCTGAGCTTCAAGCACCCATTGAAGCAGGTGGACTGTGGCGGGACGGATCCTTTCTGACCGGGGGCTGCCTGACTTGAGGCGGGCAGTAGCTGTCCAGTGAGATGCGATGACCTCTGCCACTGCCAAAGGCAACCCGTGGCACCCAATCTCTACGCTGGACTTATAACCCATAACTGCTGCCTTCCTTGTTGTTTCGGTCGCTGTGAGGCAACTATGGAGTGACTTCTCCATGGCGCATGCCTGGGCAAAATGTATGGAGGTTGTGAGTTACCTACGCGTCAAAACCCCCCTCTCGGCCTTCCTAGTGGGGTCCAAAGGAGTGCAGAGTATGATGTTTGGCACCGGTATAGCTGCAGGAACTGCAGGAAACATGCCAAAGGTGACACATGACCGCCTTAGGGGTTCCGCTGTGGATTTTCTGTTAGGGTTTACTCCCTAAGCCTTGGTCTCTCCTGAGACGCCCACAAGGCAGTGGGATTGTTAGGACCATCCTATCAATATCAATTCTATTATTCTCTACTCTTTCACTCAGACCTCTCTTTGAATACTCCCTTGAGCAACACCTTGCATCAAACAAGGAAACAGAATAGATCATGGAATACGTTTTCATCTTTACGGCCTCGACGTTAAGCATCGCTTGAGCAGAGAGCAGAAAGGAAAATCTGATGGGTAGGATTGAATATACATTACAGAACTTAGCATGCTTTCCACTTATTAATTTCAATGTAAGAAAAATCCAGCAGGTTCTGCAAGTGGTGCATGATCTTGCCACCAGAAACTCTCTGTCTAGGTGATGCTTAAAGCCAAGGTGGCAAAGAAATAAATTTACCTCCATCTAGCTTCCATTACTTTTTGTCGCAACCATGTTTTTTTTAGGAAATAGGAATAGGATTCAAAACAAATCTTGAAATATATTTTTGGCCTGGAAATTAGATCACCTGTTTTACAGGTGCTATGTGCCCTCCTAGGACACAAAAGTGGCGGTCAAGAAACTCACTTCCCACTATATTCCCTTTCTGATATCTGGAGCTTCTTGGACCGTACCATTCTGAAGCAGGGGCCTAAGTCTTTTAACAATGTTTTCTACTAATTTCACAGACTTGCTAGGTCAGTGGAAAGCCATTCCTCCCCACTGCCCAGCTCAGCGTACATGATGGCACAAGTGTGTAAATTGTGCACAAGTCTCTACAAAGTCTCATTTATGCATTGTTCAGGTAAAATTCAGCCAAATATCTCTTCATGATACCAATATTCATTAACTCTAGCAGATAGCAACAAAAACTAATAATTTGAAAGAAAATATCTTTGTTTGCATTTTAGTGAGCAATACAAATACAAAAGTTTGAGTATCACTGTCACATTTTATGCTTGTGGACTATTTTCTCAGGCTCTGTGTCACCAGCCACTCCCTTAAGAGGACTTCACTTCTCCTTCAATTGGGGGTGGACCATTTTTTGCCCACTATTTAGGTAAATGATAGCGAAACCCAGGGGTTATGTACATTGCCCACCAGAATGCATCAAATGTCACCACATCATTTCCACTGTTCTAAAGTTGAATCGGATATACCTGATAAGGAGGGAGACTTTAGAGTAGACTAGTAAGTGGTTTGACTTAAATAAAACAGCTAAATGAATAGTAAATAGTATAATATGATGAGATATATTTTCCCTACCCTTGTCAATATATAAAACAACAAACACTCAATTCACTTTCTCCATGGAGTAGATGCTAAATCAAAGTTTACTGAATGAAAAAACAAGAAACAGAGCCTTTCATGACCGCAGGATGTCCCAAGGCACTTTACCACCAATTTAGTACTTTTTGAAGTATAGTCTCTATTGTAATGTAGGAAATTTACCACAATTTCATTCTAGCCTGAAGTGCCTTGCTAAGCTAGCACTGAAACTGTTAAGAACATGGAGACATCTGGCGATCATTGGTGAATTAAAACACTGTTTGTTGATTGTAACAGGCTCCCAAGATAATTCTGTAATATGAGAATTTTGACCCTGACCTCTCAATTATCAAGGGCACTTTCCAATCAATGACTCCACCAATTCTCAAAAGTCTCAGAAACAGGTGTCAATGAAAACTATCATCCCAGGTTTGGCCTCATCCTTTGATCTGTGCCCAGATGGCTAGGGATTACCCCGACAGCCATCCTAAAACATAAGTACTGGATGATTGCATCTCTTTATTATATCAGATCAAACAGCTATTCATCAATATTGAATGTAGGCAATCTTTGACAAGAACGCAAGATGTTTATCACTAAATGTGATAGCTCCAACCAATTGACAACTTGAACCTTCCATTGTCCTTAGCCTTATCAATTCACATTTGTGAAGAGTACTGGGGCCAGATCATCTGGAACTGAACTAATATGCTTACTTTGGAAAACACCCTATAGAATCCTGCTTTTAACTCCTTATAATAAAAAAGTTAAAAATTGAGCATGGGCAAAAGTCCATATTTACTGCAATCACAGCATATTAGGGGTGGGAAGATTGAGTACATGGGGGGAAATCTGTTCAAACATGAACAATACATTCTGGAAGAAAGGATAAACAATTCAGAACAAAGAGCTTTAATGAAGGATTATATACATAGAGCACTAATTTGTCTTTCCTCCTTCAAATACTGACTGATCGTCTGTTTATTTCCAGTATTTTCTATTTTTATATCAGATTTCCAGCCTTCGCATTTTTTTTCTCTTTTTTACCCAGAGTCATCAATTACATTGGCTTTACAGCACAGAAACAGGCCATTCAGCACAACTGATCTATACTGTCTTCATGCTCCACACAAATATCTTTCCACTCTACTTCATCTCACTCTATCAGCATAATCTTCTAATCAATGTTTTTTTTCTTCAGCTTTCTTTCTACCTCTTCTGAAGGCACTGGGACTGATTTGCCTCTTCTGGCACCAGTCATCTCCAAATGTTAAGAACTAGTCCTAAATCTGCCTCAGATTAATACCACTTACATTTCTTGGATCAATTAATTTGCATCTTTATTCCCAGACCGAGGTGCAGACTGGAGCAAGTGTAGAGAGCACACTCATGGTAGAAGAAGAAATGTGTGTGTAAGTGAATTTAAAAGAATGGGGTTATTTAAGATTATGAAAGTGTCATAATGGAGGGAAAATATCCCTGAAAGCCTTTAGAGAAGCTGAACAACCATCTCATTCTTTAGCAGCTGTTGCTAAAACGGAAGCAGCCGGGTTTTAAGCAGTGGCAGGCAAAGAAGAAGGGACAGGAAACCCAAAGGTGCAAGCTTAAGGCTGCAGCTGGCTGGTTGCGTCACCTGTTGCGCCAGCTCAACCGTGCATTTTAACACCAGGTGGCATTCTCGTAGATGGCACAGTACCAAATGTCTCTGATACGATCAAGACTCTGTGAAGATACATTTCCACAGATAGGTGCAACAATACCTCCAAATATGGTTGGTGGTGCATTGGCAGGTGTGGCTAAACAGGCTTCGCTGGCACAACTTCTTTCATGCAGTATCACACAAAAATGGATGTATTGTAATTGAATACTTCTTAAAAAAATCCACCTTTGTCATGCCTTCACAAATAGCATTTCATGGGGGCTCTTGTCACATCCCACCTTGAGAATTGATCCCAGCATGAGAATTGGTGCCTCCACATGCACAAATCATCAGCCAAAGCAAGGCCTGGTCACCTCTTTATGTAAAAATACATGGGTACAAAACACTACTTAGGCATCAATCCACTTGACGTCCCTTCAGGTGAATGCTCCTACTCAGCACCTCATAATGGGGGAATTCGCATTGGGAAAGCCAGTGATGGTACTAATTGCGCTGCAGGAAGAGAATGCAACATTTGGCATAAAGGGTCATGAGGACCTATGTGCCATGAGGAATAAAATAGGAATAATAGGTCAAGAATAAATTTAATGCAGTGAAAAGCAATTTCTTTATGGATCTTTAAAATTACTTACTGCACTCTCATCACCTGCTGTGAAATGGACATTATTTTCTAATGCTTTGGAATGACATAAAGCATGGAAAAGGGGCAGGTGAGGCCTCAGAATGGTGCTGCTGCATCTTTTTAATGTTATAATTAAGAATCTGCAAGGCTCAAGATAAGCTTCAACAACTCTATCACTGCCCTCCAGAAATGTGCGTTGAGTATTACCGGGGCAGATACCTAACATTATGGGTCTCTTCCCATTTTTCCTCATTGGAACATCCTGGAAATAGGCATTAACAGTAAGGAAAATTGGCCTCACTTGTGAGCATCACTGGCTGGGATAGCATTTATTGCCCATCAGCTGAATGGCTTGCTAGGCCATTTCAGAGGGTATTTTAAGAGTCAATCACATTGCTGTGGGTCTGGATTCACATGTAGGCCTGATCAGGTAAGGGCAACAGATTTCCTTCCCTAAAGGAAGGAAAGGACATTAGTGAACTAGATGAGTTTTTACAACAATCGACAATGGTTTCATGGTCACTATTCGACTGGCTGTTAATTCCAGATTTATAAATTGAATTCAAACTTCACCATCTGCTGTGATGGGATTTAAACCCAGAGCACTAGCTGGGCTCTGGATTACTCTACACCACTGTCTCCCCTGAAAGTTGCTATTCTTCATGTATGAGTTTATACATTGATCATTTGTTTTAATTATTTGCTCTTGAATAATCATTCACAACTGTAACAACCTGAATATCAATTTGGTTACTTTGTGATACCCCGACAGCTGCCTGGTTGGGATCAACTAGTTTGGTCCAGACCAGGGATTGAACCTGGATCTGAGTAAATCTGAAACTTTTCTAATATTAATTGCGGCTGCAATTATAGCTGCTGAGGGAAATTCTATCTATCCTGGAACAGTAACAGACTGTGATTAACACCACTGAATTCTGCTGTGATGATCATTTTTTAAAAATTAATTTATTCTTGCTCTCTGTTCAAATTTATTGATTTGACTTTTTTTCTCCTGCTCTGTTTTGGTGTGCTGGACCCAAGGTCCTGACAGACAGAACAGGGAAGCAATCTGCTCCTGGCCTTCTGCCAATGCTAAGAATATTTTGGAATGTGCCAGTTTTACTTCCCTTACACTCAGAGGCTGCCAAAGAGGGATCCAAATAAACCTGAATTCTCACCCTCCCCTCTCCCTCATCAACCAGTATTTTACACCCAAGGCTGCTCAAAGCCAGTTAATCCATTAATTAATAATCCATATTGATAGTAATATATTCCTCTCACTTCTGCAACACACACTGAAAGACACAGACACACACACACAAATAGACACACACACAGACACACAAACACAAACACAAATAGACACACACACTGATAGACATACACACACATGGATAGACACACACACTGAAACATACAAACACTGATAGACACATGCACATACAGACAGACACACAAAGACAGACGAGATTATTAGAATCATATCATTCATTCGAATATGACTCTGCTTCACAGCTCAAGCCAAATCCAGGATCAGCTTTTTACTAAATTCCACCATCAGAGAAATAGCCCTGCATGATTTATTTTTGGCTGGGGGTTACCATACAGAAAATTAAATTTGCAACTCAGGTATAAACAGGGCTTTTGTCTGTGTTGGCTTCCTTCAGTATCTCTGCCTCTGGACACATTTACCTCTATACCTTGAATAAAACAGCTACAGGAGTCTCTTGGTGCAGAGCTGAAAATCAATCCGAGCTGTTTCATTAACACTACTGTACACACAGACAGCAGCTCCTCTGACTGCAAACACTCAGTAACATGCACAAAGACGGTACAGATGCCAGCATGGCAACATCAGGCGCAATGTAAATGTGCCAAGTATGTGCTGCCAGCCAGACTCAATCTCAAGATAGAGATTCCAGTTTCCGACAGAGAGACCATTTAGTCCACTGATCCTTAAGAGTCAGTTAATCCTGAAGCCCAATTGTACAGTGTTTGGGCAGAGGTTGGAGTTGGTAATGAAATGTGCAACCCAGGTTTTCTGTAATTTCTAGAACTGAAGCTGCTCTGACTCATTCTGTCCTGTTAACAGTGCAAATGGGAGGCTGGTTTCCCATCCAGAATTTATGGTTATATTAGGACTACAGTGATATAAACCAGACTCATTGCTTTGAATCACTGTAGTTGGATTAAGTGGTGTTGGCCCTGTGCACTCAACAGCAGAAATATTTTGTCTCTTGTTTACATACATGCACATGTATACAAACCACTACCATGTCTTTTTTTAATATTTTTTTGCTCACCAATTTTTTCACATAAGGAATGAGGAACTTCAGCTATTAGGAGAGACTATAGAAGCTGGGATTGTTCTCCTTACAGCAAAGAAGGATAATAGGAGATTTAATTAATGTATTAATGAGGGCCGGTAACCAGAGGACACAGATTTAAGGCCATTGGCAAAAAGAAGCAGAGGGGAGATGAGAGTTTTTTTTATGCAGAGTTGTGATGATCTGAAATGAATAGCCTAGAGGAGTGCTGGAAGCAGATTCAATTGTAACTTTCAAAAAGGAATTGGATATATATGCATATGAAAAGAAAAAAATGGAAGGTCTATGAGGAAAGTGCAGAGAGTGGGATTAATTGGATAGCTGTTTCAAAGATCCAGCATAAGCATGATGGGCAGAATGGTCTTTTGTGCTGTATGATTCTATAATCTTTCCTGAAGACATTGACTCCTTGCTTGGTTATTTCAGTGGCAGTGGCCACCCTCTGACACCTTGCCCAATCTGATCTTCACCAAATGTTCCCACATGTACACTTTCACCAAGGATCACTCGACAGTGATCATGAGTCAGAACTCTGGTGATATTTTTGCTCTCTAATTCATAGGTGTGAGGTCATTCTAGTACCTTTTCCATCACCTTAGGTAAGATCAGCTAATGCATTGTGTAATCAGCTGTTAACTTGAAAAAATGTTATCTTAAAGAATGGCCAGGATTTTACCAGCCCCAGGGTGATGGGCTGGGAGGTGGGTGGGCCAGTAAAATGTCAGGAAGTCACATCAGGACAGCTTTCTAATGCAGTCACACTGCGAGGACAATTTCCCAGTGGCGGGTACGGCAGCAGCTTGGCTGCGCACCGACAGGCAGGCAGCCAATTTGAATAATTAACGGCCCAATTAAGGGTGATTTTCCTGGGCAGAGGGCATTTTGCAGGTGGTGGAGCACCCCCCCCCACCCCCCCCCCCCCCCCCCGATGCATGGGGAGCCCAGCTGCTTCCTAGGAGGTGCCATCGGAGTTGGAAGCTCCATGGCCCAAGGAGGAGGCTGCCAGCACCAAAGGCCACCACTGTGGCCCTGATGCTGCCACTGGAGAGGTTACCCCTCCGATCACTGTGGCATGTCTGCTTGGCCCCAGCGAAAAACCAACCCCCTGCCACCCCTGCAAGGGCACCTCAAAATGGGGGTTCCCTCGCCTTCTCCTTGCTGCCTCAGTAGTGGCCATCTCTCCCAGTTGTGCTGCCAAGGCTGCAGAGCTGCCGGCCCCCTGATTGGGCTGGCAGCATGGAAGGCCCATCCGCCTTCCTTAATTGGCCACCTCCCCATCTGTCATTTGTTATTTGGATAGCCCTAATAATACTGCCTTCTCACTTCCGCCTCCACCCCCTGGCCACGTGGCCATGCCACCCGCTTTATGTCCCGATGTCATTGCTGGCAAAATCCCACCTGTTATTTCAATGGCAGTCAGGGATGTCCAACGGCACTGCAGAGAAGGGTTTGGTAGGGATTTCATTTTTAGTTCACCAGCAAACATGTGAATATATAAGCACCACCGAAGGACAGGATTTAAAAGGAATGAATATAATGGGATTGATATTCAATTTGCCAACTGGACAGAAAATTGGATGGCTTCTGTACTACACAGCTGATCCACAATGTCAATTTTACGCCCAGGCAACCTCATAGTATCTTGGAGGTTGGGCGACAGCCATGTCTCTTCTGTCTTTCCCATTTCTTTTGATATTACTTTCTGCAGCAGTATTAGTGTTACCTCTTGCTCTCAAGATCTGAAGTATGGAATATTTTACGATGTGTGATCTGGCAACTGTGGAAATAAAACTTGTACTTCCACAGTTGTCACATCATCAGCTACACTTAAACCCTTACAAGATGCGTGCAAGCTTTCGTATAAGTTCCATGCAGATCAGCAAGCAAGACACCTCCCCCCCAGTTGATGTGAACTCCACTGCACTACTTAGCAAACAGATGGAATCGAGAGGCAAAATCATTTTAGATCAATGATCTAAAATGCTCGTTCACAACCAAGGGTAAAAATAAAACTTTAAGCTAAGCATTTGTCCAAAGGATTGAAATAAAATATACAATTGTTATAGAAAGAACTCACTGGTAAGTTGTCTGGTCGGCTTCATTTATGAAAATAAAAATAGAATTGCATTGCTGCCTGGGACATCTCCTCCAGGAATAATGTTTTTTATTTTCAATTCAAAATAAATCTATTACCAAGGATTGCTACAAATAGGCAACTGTTCTACACTTTTTAAGTTTGGTTAAGAAAAAAAGCCACTTGTTACTGCATTTGAGTATAAGCACCTTAGCAGATGAAGATGAATGCTATGCTATCACAGAGAAACAGGCATTGCTTGGTCACACTGTAAGGGACAGCTGTGCTGGCCTCACAATAAGCATGGGGTGTGTAGGCCACATGGGTTAAGACTTAGAGCAAGCTCTGGATTTGGGGGAGGGGAGAGGACAGTAAACTCAGTCAGCACAGAAGGATTTAGAGAATGGGTTCCCGTGGAAAGCAATGTTTCAAAGACACACAGAAAAGCAAATCCTTTTGAATTCTTTGTCTGATTATAGTTGATGCCGGTTAGTTGGGATACCCTGGTGGAAATCAAACAGCTAAAAAAAAACATAAAGTGCTGTGGGCACATATTTTTAAATTGTTGCTAGTTGAGGAATATGTTCCTGAGTATGAACTCTCAGCTATTCGCAATTCGAAAAATATATGAGTGGTCTAAAATCTCTGAATAATCAGGTCATGAAGAAAACATATCTCAAAATATATTTGAAAATATTTATAATTGCAACGGCCTCAGCAAGAGTACTTAAATTACATCTATGAAATCTGAATGATAACTTCCAAGCTTTATATTTTACCGATTCCTATGATAAAGGGCCAATTTCTCAATGTTGCACTTGAGGCACCTTGCTGGTAGAGGGCAAGCAGTGAGAAAATGAACCAGGAGGGTTGGACACAGATGATGTCTCAGTCCCGACTCAGCAGGAAAAATTGAAAAGCTTTTTGAGGCTGTGCTGCAGATTGGCATGGGGCTCATTATAGCCCCGAAAATGATTTAATTCATTGTAAATTGGTCCCACACGATTTGCCTGTGATTTCTTGCCCGACAGCTCTTTGTGTGCTATTTAAAAGAGGCACTGGATGACCTTCATGCTGGTTGCTGCAGCATGTCAACAATTAAACCTGGGACAGCCTGCTTTACAAACATTCAAGAATTAGAAACCCTTCTCCAACCCGCCTTCAATGTGGCCCTTCTGCTTTAAACTAAGGTAGGTGTGAGGGTGGCGGGCGAGGGTAGGGCAGCTGGATGATGGGGTGCGGGAGGTGGTGTGGGTGACTAATCTGCACTCCAGAGGTGGCTGCATCACTTAAATATTTTAAAGAAGAGAGATTACATAAACTAGGCTTGTATTCCCTGGAATATAGAAGGTTAGCAGGTGATTTGATTGATGGTTTTAGGATTTTGAAAGCAAATGATAGAATAGATAGACCGAAAATGTTTTCACTGGTTGGAGAGTCTAGAATAAGGGAACACAACCTTACAATCAGAGTTTGGCCTTTCAGGAGAGAAGTCAGGAAACACTTCTTTGTGCAAAGGGTGGGAGAAGTGTGGAATTATCTCCCACAAAAAAATGGTGCCAGCTCAATCAAATTTTTAAATCTGAAATCAATAGATTTTTGCTCGACAAGGGCATAAAAGGATAGGGAATCAAGTTGGATGGAGTTAGGATACAAATCAGCCATTATCTCATTGATGGTGGAACAGGCTAGAGGGGCTGAAAGGACTCCCCCCTCACTTCCCCAACTCACTCCCCGCCTGCCTCGCTGTAAATATCGGAGCCCTAGATTTGGCTAAGCAGAAATTTCCTCCAATTAAATGTTAGGAAAACCAAAGCCATTCTCCTCTGTCCCCACCACAATTTCCATTCCCCAGCTCCAATTCCATTCTCTTCTTGACGGAGGCTGAACCAGACCATTCATAACCTTGGCATCGTATTTGACCCTGAGCTAAGTTTTTCAACCCCGTATCCTCTCCATCACCAAGACTGTCTACTTCCTCCTCCATCACATTGCCTGCCTCCTCCTCTGCATCAGCTCATCTGCTGCTGAAACCCTCATCTCATACCTTTGTTACCTCTAGACTTGACTATTCCAACGCTCTCTTGGCTGTCCTCCCACCTTGCACCCTCCATAAACTTGAGCTCCTCTAAACTCTGCTGCTAACTTGCACCAAGTCCTGTTCACCTATCACCCAGTCCTTGGTGATCTATATTGTCTCCCTGTCTGGTAACACCGCAATCCCCCCTTGACCTTGCTTCCCCCATATCTCTGTAATCTACTCCATCCTTACAACCCTCCGAGATCTCTGTGCTCTTTCAATTCTGGCCTCTTGAGTATCCCCAGTTTTCAGCTCTCTACCACTGGTGCCTGTGCCTTTAATTACCTAGGCCCTAAACTTCAAATTCCTTTTCTAAACCTCTCCACCTCTCTATCTCCCTCTCCTCCTTTCAGATGCTTTTTAAAACCTACCGCTTTGACCAAAGTTTTGGTCTTCTATCCTAATATCTTTTTATGCAGCTGTTAATTTTTGTTTGATAAGGCTTCAATGAAATACCTTGGATGTTTTACTATGTTAAAGGTGTTATATAAATACAAGTTTTTGTTGTTGGGTATGGGATCAGAATAATGTAAGATACTCTGGCAGTAGCCATGATATCAACATCTTGCAAAATTCATGGCACCAACTGAATTGGAAGGAACGATCAGACTGGACAGATAGCTGCTGGGAATCTGGGCTATCCCCTGGAACCCTCACTGAAACCGAAAGAAAGTACAAAAAGACTCACGCCTCACCAAAATTCTGGTGAAAGACAATTGCAGTGAGAGATTGGGCATATTAGGGAAAGTCCTCTGTACTGCCAGGAATTTTCTCAGGTATTCTCCCAATTGGCGATTGCAATTTGGACAGAAGATAGGCGGAAGCTCTAGAAAGATTGGAAACAAGGTATTGGCTGAATCTTTGCCAAAGTTACAGTAGCCGACTAGGAGAACACCCGAGGAAATTTCTGGTTGTCATTTTTACCTCACCGCTCTGAGAAACTTAGAACTTACATTAAAATATAATGTTAATTGCAAAATAACTTTTCTTTCTAAATTTTAAGGCTATCGCTACCCCCGCCTATCCACCTCACCCAAAGCCAATGCTACCTCCTGACCCGATCACCCCACTCCCTGGCTGTCCCTCTTATGGTAGCCCCCCCTTAGCCACTTTCTTCAGGGTTCAAACTTTCATTCTGCTTCGCTGGCGAGCTGCCTGTTAGTGTCTGCAGCTTGCCGGCTTGAAGATAATGAGGCCAAGGCCCAATATTGGATGCGCCTTGGGCATCATCATCCAAGCGCAAGAATGGCTTGCTGTGTGCCCCCTCTAGCCCTTCTGCCCAGCATGCTCAATAAAGTGAGGGCCTGAATTTCTAGTCCTATAAATGTAGGCTGCAAAGAAATAACACAGGGTCACAATGATTAAAAATAAAAACATATTTACCGCACTCCATTCCATAATGACATGTTCAATCCACCTACTGCCCGCCTTCCATCTTGGCGCCCCATATGGAGCAACCTTTCTGAGCAAGATCTACCAGCAGACATCCTTCAGATCAAGAAATGGGAAAGATGAGAAGGCACTAACAAGTTCCTTGTGACAAACCCCATCTGCCGAATGGCAGGCTTTGAACTACCACAGCGAGAGTGGTCCTTGCTAAACTGGCTCAGGACAAGCCAGGGCCCCTGCACAGCCAACCTCCACTGCTGTAGCCTCAGTACAAACCCCTTATGCATTTGTGGAGAGACACACAATCAATGCTGCACATTACTGAGGTGCGTCGTCTCTACAGACTAAGTGGCAGACTAATCACCTTAAACTCAGCAAATGAGGAGGCTATCACTTGGCTCCAGGGATTTGCATTCACTAAATAAATAACACCACACGAGAGATTATTTGGCCTGTAAATTTAACTGAGCTGAGTTCTTGTCAATGCTACAGTAAAAAATGATAATCACAGAGCCACTACATGCCTGAATTGTTAAACAGTAATTACAATAGTTACAGTATAATGATATAGGGGTCAATATTGCAATGACTAATGTTGTGCGCCAAGGTGCAATCAGTCAGGGTGTAGCCTCTATTCAAACTGTGAACAATATTCACTAAAGCCCCAAACATTATGCAAATGAGGAGCTTCCTGTTAAAATGAGCAAATCACCTCAGCAACGCTTCATCACCAGGTGACTGTAAAAAGTTGATCCTGGATCGCTGTCATCATTATATGCAATCTCCTTTCCTTCTCCCTGTTTTTTGTAATGGCCTTCACCCCCAGCCAGCAGCTTTATCATAGCTGCTGCTGCCCAGCATTCTGGCCCCTGACCCCATGGTAATCCAATGTATTCTGCACCATATGCTGGGACACTACCAAATTATGTTCATGAGCTGAGCTTGTATTTCAATATGAAGTCAGCTCATTCAGGTGCCAGTATTAGAATAATAGAATGGTTACAGCACAGAAGGAGGCCATTCAGCCCATTAAGTTCATGCCGGCTCTCTGTAAGAACAATTTAGCTAGTCACACCCCCCCACCCTTTCTCCGTAACCCTGCAAACATATTTCCGTCAGGTATTTATCCTGTTCTCTTTTGAAAGCCTCAATTGAATCTATCTCCACCACTGTTTTAGGCAATGCATTCCAAATCGTAACTGCTCGCTTCCTAAAATATTTTTCCTCATGTCACTTCTGGTTCTTTTGCCAATTACCTTAAATCTGCTTCCTCTGGTTGTCAACCCTTCCACAAATGAGGAAAGTTTCTCTCTGTCTACTTTCTGGAACCCTCATAATTTTGAACACCTCTATCAAATTTCCTCTCAACCTTTTCTTCTCTAAGAAGAAGAACATCAGCTTTTCCAATTTATCCATGTAACTGGAATCCCCTTGACAGTGTCTTCAGAACATTGTTGAGCCTACAGTACCCCTTCCTCCTTACCCCAACTTTATCACAGCTGTTAAATACATGATTCTTGTTGAACAGCCCTCAACTATTAAGTTTAAAAAATGTTTTTTTAAACTTCTGTAGAATAAGCATTTCCAAAGACTCAGTGGGTAAATGCACTTCCCCACATACATACATATCAAATCGGATCTCCTGATTGTACTGAGTTCACTAAACTCAGCTGGTTGGGGTAGTATAATTGGCCTCAGTGCCATGGGGTAAAGGAAAAAATCAGTTAGGGTTCCAACCTCTGATCACAATCCTGTGACCATCCTCTGAAAGGTTTGCATGTGTGGAAGTTGGTCGAAGAAGGAATCAGACTACGATGTGGTCCACCTCCCCTAACCCCAGGGGTCGGCAACGTGTCCATACACGGACACCCAGTGTCTGTGGTAAAACATTTTGAGATCCGTGACTGGTAATTTCAGGGATTAGAAATTTCCCATTGGCTTCTTTTTCCAGACCAGTCCGACTTTTAAAAAATCGCAGCCATCAGTTTCACAGCTGACAGGTGTTCAGAAGCAGAGACAGTGCTTTTGAACCTTGGACAGAGTCATGGTTTTTTGGCAGGTTCCCATTTTTTAAAAAGCCCACCGAAAAACCATGAATCTGTCCGAGGTTTGGAAGCGCTGTCTCTGCTGTAAACACCTGTCAGCTGTGAAAGTGATGGCTGTGATATTTAAGAAAAAAACTGACCAACCCACAAAGCTCAGAGTTCCCGCTGTCTGCAAGAGTCCGAGAGAGTGGGTGGAGAGGAGAGAGAGAGAGGGGCCGAGAGAGGCGGCAGAGAGAGTGGGGGCAGAGAGAGAGAAAAAGGGGCAGAGAGAGGCAGCAGAGAGAGAGAGGGAACAGAGCGAGAGAAAGATAGAGCAGAGAGAGGGGGAGAGAGAGGGGCAGAAAGATAGGGGGCAGAGAGAGACAGAGGGGAAGAGAAAGAGAAAAGGGGCAGAGAGGGAGGGGGCAGAGAGAGAAAGAGGGGGCAGAGAGAGAGGGGAGAGAGGGGACAGAGAGGGAGAGATGGGGAGAGAGAGAGAGGGGGGCAGAGAGGGAGAGAGAGGGGGAGAGAGAGAAAGGGCAGAGAAAGGGGGAGAGAGAGGGAGAGAGAGAGAAGGAGAGAGAGATAGATGGGGCAGAGAAAGAGGCGGCTTAGAGAGACAGAGGGAAGAGAAAGAGAAAAAGGGGCAGAGAGAGAGGGGGGAGGGAGCAACAGAGAGAGCGAGAGATGGGGAGAGAGAGAGGGGGCAGAAAGAGAGAGGCAGGGAGAGGGAGGCGCAGAGAGGGGCGGCAGAGAGAGGGGGCAGAGAGAGGGGGGGCTGAGAGAGAGGGGGAGATGGAGAGGGGCAGAGAGGGAGAAGGGACAGAGGGAGTTAGGGCAGAGAGAGAGGGTCAGAGAGAGACAGAGGGGAAGCGAAAGAGAGGAGGTAGAGAGAGAGGGGGGGGCAGAGAAAGGGCAGAGAGAGAGGGAGGAAGAGAGAGAGAGATCGAGTGAGGCGCAGAGAGGGAGAGGGGCAGAGAGAAAAAGAGGGGACAGAGAGGGGGGAAGGGAGAGGAGACAGAGAGAGGGGGCAGAGAGAGAGGAAAAGAGGAAGAGGAGAGAGAGAGACAGAGAGAGGGGCAGAGAGAGGGGGAAGAGAGAGGGGACAGACAGAGAGAGAAATAAGGCAAGGGGAGGGAGGGGCAGGGAGAGACAGGGGGCAGAATGAGAGAAAGATGGAGCAGAGAGAGGGGGAGAGAGAGGGGCAGAAAGATTGGGGGCAGAGAGCGACAGAGGGGAATAGAAAGAGAAAAGGGGAAGAGAGGGCGGGGGCAAAGAGAGAAAGAGGGGGCAGAGAGAGAGGGGAGGGTGGGGGCAGAGAGGGAGAGAGAGGGGGGCAGAGAGAAAGGGCAAAGAGAGGGGGGGAGAGAGGGAGGGAGAAAGAGTTAGATGGGGCAGAGAGAGGCGGCTGAGAGAGACAGAGGGAAGAGAAAGAGAAAAGGGGCAGAGAGAGAGGGGGGAGAGAGAGGGCAGAGAGAGTGGGGGGCAGAGAGGGAGAGAGATGAGGAGAGAGAGAGAGGGGCAGAGAGAGAGGGGAGAGAGAGGGACAGAGAGGGAGAGAGATGAGGAGAGAGAGAGAGAGAGGCAGAGAGAGAGGGGAGAGAGAGGGACAGAGAGGGAGAGATGAGGAGAGAGAGAGAGAGGGGCAGAGAGAGGCAGAGAGAGGGAGGTGCAGAGAAGGGTGGCAGAGAGCGAGGAGGCAGAGAGAGGGGGGGCTGAGAGAGAGGGGGGCAGAGAGAGGGGCAGAGAGGGGGACAGAGATAGAGAGGGGAGAGAGAGGGACAGAGAGGGAGAGAGATGAGGAGAGAGAGAGAGAGGGGCAGAGAGAGAGAGGCAGAGAGAGGGAGGTGCAGAGAGGGATGGCAGAGAGAGAGGAGGCAGAGAGGGGGGGGCTGAGAGAGAGAGGGGGCAGAGAGAGGGGCAGAGAGGGGGACAGAGATAGAGAGGGGAGAGAGAGGGACAGAGAGGGAGAGAGATGAGGAGAGAGAGAGAGAGGCAGAGAGAGAGGGAAGAGAGAGGGACAGAGAGGGAGAGAGATGAGGAGAGAGAGAGAGGGGCAGAGAGAGAGAGGCAGAGAGAGGGAGGTGCAGAGAGGGGTGGCAGAGAGAGAGGGGGGGCTGAGAGAGAGAGGGGGCAGAGAGAGGGGCAGAGAGGGGGACAGAGATCGAGAGGGGCAGAGAGCGAGAAGGGACAGAGGGAGATGGGGCAGAGAGAGACAGAGGGGAAGCGAAAGAGATAAGAGTTAGAGAGAGAGAGGGGGAGAGAAAGGGCGGAGAGAGAGGGGGAAGAGAGAGAGAGGGATAGAGTGAGGCACAGAGAGAGAGAGGGGAAGAGAGAAAAAGAGGGGACAGAGGGGGGAAGAGGGGGGCAGAGGGAGAGGAGACAGAGATAGAGGGGGCAGAGAGAGAGGAGAAGAGGAAGAGGAGAGAGAGAGGGAGAGAGGGGTGAAGAGAGAGGGGGCAGAGAGAGAGAGAAAAATAAGGCAGAGAGAGGGAGGGGCAGGGAGAGAGAGGGGCAGAGAGATGGAGAAAGAGAAAGGGGGCAGAGATCAGGGAAGAGACAGAGAGAGGGGGACAATACAGAGAGGGGGGATGACACAGAGAGGGGGGAACACATAGAGGGAGGGGGAGAGAGAAACACACAAAGAGAGAGAGAGACAGACAGACAGAGAGAGAGAGTGAGATGGGAGAGAGAGATCGGACAAAATCACTTCTGACAAATGGACGTCTATCCGGAATACTCCGCATCTCTACAAAAGGTGTGCAGGCAGGCATTGACTACTTGTGCAAACAAAAAAAATGCCAGGTATCTCACTAAATCAGTGTCCAATATAGCGACCAGAAAGTAAGTCAATAAATAAGTCTTCTCATTTAAAGCTTTCTCACAAAAATGCACCTTTGTGCACCTTTTTAATGCTTTTATCTTTCCAAAATTGTTTATCTAATTATGTCACTAGCTTTGGTGAGCAAATGATATTTTGTCCATGAGAGATTCTGTTGTTTCTGTATTTTAGAATCCAGAATCTAGTTTAACAGCTTGTCAAGATGAATAAACTAGTTTTGGCTACCTACCATTAATCTCGATGTCCCTTCCTGCCCTACTTTGCTTTTCTGTTTTACATGACTCTTCTGAAGTACTATCTGCATCATCCTATAACATTCTCCTGATTTGGAGATCACTGCCCTTTTGTTGGCTTCCATGTCTTCAGACACATATTACAAGCAGGTGGAGAAGTTGCACAAATATTGACCATCATAGATTGAATTGTCTTGTGGCAATAGCAATGTGAGAAATAGTCCATCTGCCTATTGCTGATTTTTCTACTGCCTCACCTCAGTAACCACAATAACAAACCTGTCCTTGAGCTTCATGGTTTATTGGATGAATTTGCACTCCTGAGACAGTGTGAATCCACAGAGGTCATCCAATAAGGTCCCTCTACCATCCTGTGACATGGTGCAGTGCAGTTAGCATTATTCTTTCAACAAAAGTAATTCACATTGACATTGCATACTAAAATAAAAGCAAAATACTGCGGATGCTGGAAATCTGAAACAATGAAGGTGCTTCTGATATGACCTCCTTTTTCCTCAACCGAGGATTTCCCCCCACTGTGGTTGACAGGGCCCTCAACCGTGTCCGACCCATTCCCCGCACCTCTACCCTCACCCCTTCCCCTCCCTCCCAGAACCGTGACAGGGTTCCCCTTGTCCTCACTTTTCATCCCACCAGCCTCCATATCCAAAGGATCATCCTCTGCCATTTTCGCCACCTCCAGCGTGATGCCACTATCAGTCGCATCTTCCCCTCCCTTCCCCTGTCAGCATTCCAAAGGGATCGTTCCCTCCGCGACACCCTGGTCCACTCCTCCATTACCCCCACCACCTCGTCCCCGTCCCAGGGCACCTTCCCCTGCAATCGCAGGAGGTGTAATACCTGCCCATTTACCTCCCCTCTCCTCACTATCCCAGGCCCCAAACACTCCTTTCAGGTGAAACAGCGATTTACTTGTACTTCTTTCAATGTAGTATACTGTATTCACTGCTCACAGTGTGGTCTCCTCTACATTGGGGAGACCAAGCGCAGACTGGGTGACCGCTTTGCGGAACATCTCCGCTCAGTCCGCAAGCAGGACCCTGAGCTTCCGGTTGCTTGCCATTTCAACACTCCCCCCTGCTCTCATGCTCACATCTCTGTCCTGGGATTGCTGCAGTGTTCCAGTGAACATCAACGCAAGCTCGAGGAACAGCATCTCATCTACCGATTAGGCACACTACAGCCTGCCGGACTGAACATTGAGTTCAATAATTTCAGAGCATGACAGCCCCCCATTTTACTTTCATTTTTAGTTATTTTTTCTTCCTTTTTTTTACATTCTTTTTTACATTTTTTACTATCTTTTTTTGCATTTATTTCATTTCATCTTAGTTTGTTCAGTTTGCTTACCCACTGTTTTTTTCAGGTTTTTTTTCAGGTTTGCACTTGCTGCTGTTCAATATTCAGTGTATTCACACCTAATCTGTACTAATGCTTTGTCTTTCAACACACCATTAACATATTGTTTGCCTTTGCTCCGTGACCTTTTGGTCAGCTATGTGGCCTGGTCCAATCTGCACCTTCTCCTTTGTTATCTCTTTCCCCACCCCCACCTCACTTGCTTATAATCTGTGACTTTTCTAATATTTGTCAGTTCCGAAGAAGGGTCACTGACCCGAAACGTTAACTCTACTTCTCTTTCCACAGATGCTGCCAGACCTGTTGAGTGATTCCGACATTGCATACTATTTTGCTTGCTAGCTAGCTAATGCAGTTGCGCTGCTCTCCATTGATGTTTGTATGCTTAGCTACTTTATTTATCGGGAGAAATGTGTTTTATATTGGACTCTATTTTGATGGCATTAGATTGGCTATATACTTTATATACATATTAATTGTCCCCACGTCCATGGCTGAGTCAATAATTTTGTTAAATGTCTGTGGTGCAACATGTTGATGCCGATCCCTGCCGAACCCTTAATCCTTATCAGCACCCAGTGACAAGGCCCTGACTTGAAGAATGGCCACTTGGTTGAGGTGCTTGGGTGGAATCGTACCCCAGCATCAGCTGATACCTTCAGGAGAGGAGGGCAGAAAAACTGAAGTGCAGGAAAACCTTCTGTTCAAAGAAACAAATAATGTTGCAAATTCTTTTAAAAACAATCATAGAAAGCATGGCAGTCAACTGATTGCTTTTTATCCCTTGGCAACGCTTTTCACTCTGATTGGAAAATAATCAGAACTGATTTGTTCAGTCATAGAGTGGAGCCTTCTGCTTCTTGGTCTGTACACAACAGCTACATATGTAGCTTTTAACAGTAACTTTTTATCTGTAATGCTGAAATCAGTAAATGCAACAGGGGCGAATGGAGACACACTTGCAGGCAGCTGGTACAAGAAGAATATTTTATCGCAAACCATT
Organism: Heterodontus francisci; assembly: GCF_036365525.1. Taxonomy (NCBI): domain Eukaryota; kingdom Metazoa; phylum Chordata; class Chondrichthyes; order Heterodontiformes; family Heterodontidae; genus Heterodontus; species Heterodontus francisci. The sequence goes on along the minus strand of NC_090375.1, from coordinate 118,050,931 downwards.
GAGGTTTTTCTTTATAAAAATAAGCCAGTAATTGCTTGTGCTTTGAAACTGATTAGAACCAAAGGATACTACAGAATTCTCTAGCCCTGAGAACTATGGATGCTGAGTCATTGAATATATTTAAGGCTGCGATAGACAGATTTTTGAACTATAGGGGAGTCAAAGGTTATAGGGAAAAGCAGGAAAGTGGAGTTGAGACCAAGATCAGATCAGTCTTGATCTTACTGAATGCTGGAGCAGGCATGAGGAGCTGTGTGACCTATCCCTGCTCCTATTCCTTATGTTATTATGTTCTTAAAAATGGATTGAAAAAACAAGAGGTATGGCTTACAAATAAGGACTTCCTTTTTAAGCTTTTGTTTAATCATTCAAAGTTCCTCTCACATTCAGTAACTATATTGTTTAAAACTTTCTTAGAAGTGTAGAAAGTATCTAGGGCCACAAAATCCGATCCTGAAAGCGGGCTGATGTGATAGTTTATTGTTAATATGCTAAATATAATCATTTAAATATGCTTATTTTAATATGTATGTCATCACGGGAGATGATGCAATATCACATGATTCAGTTCTCCTGCACAGCCAGCTAACACGTGTAACCTGAAGCAACAACAAGTCTCCATTAAAGATCTGCATTCAAACCTTTATGCCTGCCCTTCAGCTTCATTTGTATTTGGCTAGAAAGAGATAATACAACATGGGCATTGGGATCCTGATATGTGATTAATCCTCATCCATTACTTCCAATGCAGGTAGCAGAGAAACTTTTAAATGAGTGTAGATTGCAGCCAACACTAAGTGAACTGTTGAGTGCTGTATTCCTGAGCAGGGGGCACAAAATCATGAGAGGCTAGTATGAGTTCAAGCTAGCCTGCACTACTTAAAGCCAACCTGTATCAGTTAAAGGGGAGGTGCATCGTACTGGAGCAGGTGCTGAAGATCATTGTAAAAGTGAATTTCAGTTGGACACAAAACACAAGACTGGCACAAGAAGCAGGCTCCAAGATTTTCCAATGCTGCACCGGAGGACTCGCTCAAGGAGGTGGAGAGGAGGAGAGACGTTAACCATCCACAGGGAGCCAGGAGGGTCTCCAGACAAACTCAGCAAACAGTGTGACCAGATAGCTGTGGTGGTCAATGCCAGCAGTGTAGCCCCGTATCCTGGGCACAGTGCCATAAGAAGTCCAATGACCTCACGCAAGTGGTCAAGATCAGTAAGTGCATCCTTAAATGACAAAGCCACCAACTGCACCAATAGCCACACACACTGCTCGATGAACCACAGCCCCATCATTTACCTACCGACCATCTCCATCAGTCATGACTCATACCTAACACTTACCTGCTTCATCTTACCCTCACACACTTAACACTGCTGCAAGACTCACACCGACATCTCAAAGCTTACACACACTACCAACTATTCAATCATGACAGTCGCATTACCCAAACACATTGAACCACACTCACTGACACACTTTCCTCTCTCTTGCAGGACAAGATGGCGCATAACTGGAGACAGCAGCACCTAAATGGCGGAAAACAGGCACGCCTGCATGTTCTTAACCTCGATGGAGAAGGCAATTCTCACCATCATTGGAATGGTCATGACTGAGGATGTGGCCGGCATCAGAGCTGAAACCATTGTAGATGATTATTATGCTTATACTTAATTCTTCTCACACCAAAATTTACCTCATAGAAACATAGAAACAAGAAAATAGGAGCAGGAGTAGGCCATTCGGCCCTTCGAGCCTGCTCCGTCATTCGTTATGATCGTGGCTGATCATCCAACTCAGTAACCTGTTCCCGCTTTCGCCCCAAGAGCTATATCTAACTCCTTCTTGAAAATATACAATGTTTTGGCCTCAACTGCTTTCCACAGTGAATTCCACAGGCTCACCACTCTCTAGGTGAAGAAATTTCTCCTCATCTCAGTCCTGAAAGGTTTACCCCGTATCCTTAGACTATGACCCCGGTTCTGGACTCCCCCACCATTGGGAACATCCTTCCTGCATCTACCCTGTTAGAATTTTATAGGTTTCTATGAGATCCCCCTCACTCTTCAGAACTCCAGCGAATATAATCCTAACCGACTCAATCTCTTGCCACAATCTCTTCTGATTAATAAGCTTCAGATGGCATGCACTTCTTGGTTTCCTTTTCTCCCCTCACCACAAACCGACCCGAGTGCTTTTCTCCTTTCAAATACCCAACAACTGTAACCTGGCCAGGCAGTGGTGGCAGAGCAGCAGGTGGAAGAGCAGGAAGACAGTGATGATAAAGAAACACTGTCACTTGCTCTCACACTCGCAGCCACCAGATCAGGTACTGAAACTGCAGATACTTTATGCTATAACTTAGAGGTGGGATCTGCAGATGGTGAAGCACCAGGGACAAGTGGCATCAGCCAGGACAGTAGACAAGGGTAGCACAGGTATCAGATTACCGGACATCCAGGTCACATATGAGGACTCAGAAGATGGGTATGCACACTGATACATTGGCAAGCTTGCCAGAAAACCTGCGTTCAGTGTCAAAGAACCTGGAGTGGCCTGGCACTAACTTGGCACAGGGCTTTGCGCAGAGCTTGGACCCCATCCTCTCCAGCATGGAAGTGGTGACCAACTGCATGAGACCATTTGCGGTCCCATCCATCATGCAGCTTTTGATGGTCGATGTCTCAGCTTTTTAAAATTTATTCGTGGGATGTGGGCATCACTGCTAGGCCAGCATTTATTGCCCATCTCTAATTGCCCTTGAGAAGGTGATGGTAAGCCTCCTTCTTGAACAGCTGCAGTCCATGTTGGGTAGGTACACCTACACTTCTGTTAGGAAGGGTGTTCCAGGATTTTGACTCAGCGACAGTGAAGGAATGGTGCTATAGTTCCAAGTCAGGAGGGTGTTTGGCTTGGTGGTCATGTTCCCATGCATTGGCTGCCCTTGTCCTTCTAGGTGGTAGAGGTCGTGGGTTTGGAAGGTGCTGTCGAATGAGCTTTGGTGCATTGCTGCAGTGCATCTTGTAGACGGTACACACTGCTGCCACGGTGCGTCGGTGGTGGAGGGAGTGAATGTTTGTGGATGGGGAGCCAATCAAGTGGGATCCTTTGTCCTGGATGGTGTCGAGCTTCTTGAGTGTTGTTGGAGCTGCAACCATCCAGGCAAGTGGTGAGTATTCCATCGCACACCTGACTTGTGCCTTGTAGATCTTGGACAGGCTTTGGAGAGACAGGAGGTGAGTTACTCGCTGCAGGATTCCTAGCCGCTGACCTGCTCTTGTAGCCATGGTATTTATATGGCTACTCCAGTTCAGTTTCTGGTTAATGATGTTGATTGTGGGGGATTCATTGATTGTATTGCCATTGAATGTCAAGGGGAGATGGTTAGATTCTCTTTTGTTGGAGATGGTCATTGCCTGGCACTTGCATGGTGCGAATGTTACTTGCCACTTATCAGCCCAAGCCTGGATATTGTCCAGGTCTTGCTACATTTCTACACAGACTGCTTCAATATCTGAGGATGGTGCTGAACATTGTGCAATCATCAGCAAACATCCCACTTCTGACCTTACGATAGAAGGAAGGTAATTGATGAAGCAGCTGAAGATGTTTGGGCCTAGGACACTACCCTGAGGAATGCCTGCAGTGATGTCCTGGAGCTGAGATAATTGACCTCCAACAACCACAACCATCTTCTTTTGTTCTAGGTATGACTCCAACCAGCAGAAAGTTTTCCCCCGATTCCCATTGGCTCCAGTTTTTCTACAGCTCCATGATGCCATACTTTGTCAAATGCTGCCTTGATGTCAAGGGCAGTCAGTCTCACCTCACCTCTGGAGCTTAGCTCTTTTGTCCATGTTTGAACCAAGACTGTAATGAGGTCAGGAGTTTAGTGGCCCTGACGGAACCCAAACTGAGTGTCAGTGAGCAGGTTATTGCTAAGCTCGATCGCACTGTCGACTACACCTTTCATCACTTTGCTGATGATTGGGTGTAGACTGATGGGGAGGTAATTGGCCGGGTTGGACTTGTCCTACTTTTTGTGTACAGGACATACCTGGGCAATTTTCCACATGGCTGGGGAGATGCCAGTGTTGTAGCCATACTGGAACAGCTTGGCTAGGGGTACAGCAAGTTCTGGAGCACAGGCCGAAATGTTGTCAGGGCCCATAGCCTTTGCAGTATCCAGTGCCTTCAGTCATTTCTTGATATCACGAAGAGTGAATCGAATTAGCTGAAGACTGGCATCTGTGATGCTGGGTAATTCAGGAGGGGGCCAAAATGGATCATCAACTCGGCACTTCTGGCCGAAGATTGTTGCAAATGCTTCAGCCTTATCTTTCGCACTGATGTGCTGGGCTCCCCCATCATTGAGGATGGGGATATTTGTGAAGCCACCTCCTCCAGTTAGTTGTTTAATTGTCCACCACCATTCATGACTGGATGTAGCAGGACTGCAGAGCTTCGATCTGATCCGTTGGTTATTGGATCGCTTAGCTCTGTCTATCGCATGCTGCTAACGCTGCTTGGCATGCAAGTAGTCCTGTATGCCAAGTGCTGCTCCTGGCATGCTCTCCTACACTCTTCATTGAACCAGGGTTCGTCCCGTGGCTTGATGGTAATGGTAGAATGGGGGATATGCTAGGCCATGATGTTACAGATTGTGGTTGAGTACAATTCTGCTGCTGCTGATGGCCCACAGCGCCTTATGGATGCCCAGATTTGCATTGTTAGATCTGTTCAAAATCTATCCCATTTAGCAGAGTGGTAGTGCCACACAACACGATGGAGGGTATCCTCAATGTGAAGACGGAACTTTGTCTCCACAAGGACTGTGCGGTTGTCACTCCTGCCAATACTGTCATGGACAGATGCATCTGCGGCCGGCAGATTGGTAAGGACGAGGTCAAATATGTTGTTCCCACTTGTTGGTTCACTTACCACCTGCCCCATACCCAGTCTAGCAATTCTGTCCTTTGTGACACGGCCAGCTTGGTCAGTAGTGGTGCTACTGAGCCACTCTTGGTGATGGACATTGAAGTCCCCCACCCACTGTACATTCTGCGCCCAATGCAGCAAAAGCAGAAGCCATCCAATGTCTGGATTCTGCAGTGGAAACTTAGAATGAAGTCAGGCAAAGTCAACTTGTTGCCACACAAGCTCAGATGCTCTAATGCAAGCTTAGCTTGCTGCCACTAAAGCTCAGACTGCTGCCATCATAACCACAGATACCAGTGTTCAAAAGCATTTGCAGCGTGTCAAAACAGTCCAGCAATATGTCCTCTTGCGAGGATTGCTGAGGCACTGCCCCTGGAAGTGAGAGGGGCTGTGCCCTCATGATGGTGAGATTGTCTAGCATGTAGTAGACCACAACAAATCTTGATAAGCAGTACTGCAGGGCTCCTCCAGAGTGGTCCAGGCAGTAGAAGCATTGCTTAACCACAGCAATGGTTTCCTTGAGCACACTTTGTGTGGCAACGTTGCTTTCGTTAAATACATGCTACATACATGTGCGCAGGTTGCGCGCCTGTGTCAGGCGCCAGGTGATCAGTGGCTAGCCCTTGTCGCCCAGTAGCCATCCTATGCTTTGTTGTGGTGGCTCAAATGCAGGTGGCACAGCTGACTGCCGCAGAATGAAGGCATCATGACTGCTGCCGGAATACCAAACATTGATCTGCGTGTAAAGCTGAATATGATCACACACCTGCTGGATGCTGAATCCCTTCTGGTTGTGATACATCACAGAGTTGACATGCGGTGCCTGCAAAGTAGCATGCGTGTAGTCAATGGCACCCTGCACTGTGGGGAAGCCTGCAATCTTCTCAAAGCTATGTGCTCACCCTGCCTACTTCACTCTGGAAAGAGACAAGTGTCAGTGACCTCACTTATAAAGCAGTGGATGGCAATCATTGCCTGGAAGGAGCCCAATGCATATAAGTTCATGGCCATGGTCACTTTCACAGACCCTGGCAATGCCATCCTTGCCCTTCTCTGAGGATGCACTTATGGCTGCAGCAGGTGGCAGATTTCAATACAATCCTCCTTAATCAAGTGGATACATCTGACTCACTGTTCCTCACTGAGGTTGAGGTAGGAGAATTGCTCGCTGAAAACTTTGGGACCATATGACCTCTGCTAAGAGCCGCTCTCCCCTTCCTCCTCCTCCCTCTTCCAGAAGCTTGTCCTGCACTGTATCACCTTTGCTCATTCTCTGTCATGCTATATTCTAAGGGGAATGCAAACTACTGCACCCATGTCTGGGAGCATATGGTTTGTGCAGAATTCTTGAAGTCAGGATAAAGGCCTGCAGCCTGTGCCAAACCACTCCCATAGACTTTAGCAACTTTAAGTACGACTGGAAACCACCAAACACTTCTGCAATTGCAGCAAGAGGCATTAGTAATAAATCAACTTCTAACCTTAAAGTGGCTGTTGATCCATTTAAATAGTCCTGGTGGGTGGTCCTTCCTGCTGTTGAACGCAGTTTCAGCTGTGTGAGGTTAAGAGAGGGCGTTAGCTGGAGCATTGACCTCCAAAATGGCACTGTTAGCATCAAATCAATGTTACACACTGACTAATGTCACAATCTGCCTATTCACCATAGTTCCTGCAGATGTCCTCTACATGTGCACCAGTGTTGTCACCAAAATGGCACCCAGAGTGGCCAGCAGCAGAAGTGTGTGCACCCTGGTCACCATTTGTTAGGCAAAATGGCACCCGCTATTCCGAAAAACCGGGCATTACGCACCATAGCTACATTAATCCTTTTAAGGTGTTCATTCATGTTGAATATCTACACATGGTGGATCAATACTAGCACACTTTGTTTAAAAGATAATCTTCTGGCTTATTGTCAAATATTTCATTTTAATCCACCCAGCTTTGTTTTCTGATAAACTGAGAAACGCAACTGTTTGTACCCCTGAAACTTAAAAGCTTAACACACATTCAAAGTAACCTAAAAAAGTAGGAATTACAAGGCTGGTAACATTGCTGTCTGAAGAGTGAAGATTTTCCACACTGTTGACCAACAGGAAGAACTGTGCTCAAGTCAGTGATAAGATGGAAACTTGTATATATGCCCACATCCTCTTCCATAATAGTTGAAAATGCTTTCTATCTTACCAGTTTGAAAAACATACAATGTCCCTCACTGCTGACCTTTGTAGTGACTTGCAGTCAATTGAGGAGCTTTTCTAATGGTTGTGATACTGTCCAATGTCATAGTCCTGTTGAGTGAACAATTACTGGTTTATCCTCAAATTTCAGATACTTTTCTTCATTACGACTAATGACTCATATGATTACATTAAATGCTAGAAGGTACTGTGCACAGTAACAAATAAAGATGTATTGTTGAATGTCGTAAGCATTTTTCTTTAGAAAAACACAGTGCACATTGTGTTCAGGTTCAGAGATTAAAGGCTGCCTATTTATCACAGCATGCAGCATTCAGACCAAACTTTCAGTTCAACAGACATTTATATTACAGACAAGCTCATGGTAAAGACACAAAAATAAAATTAGAATAACCTGATAACAATTTTCATGTTGTACTTAGTCCAATGTATTTTCATAAGTGCAGAATGACATGGTGAAATCACACCTCTATTGTATAACGTAAGCATGATGTAAGCTTTTAGCTTGAGGCTGAAGTTCTTATCTTTTTCTCCATTATTTTTCTGTACATTACAAATATTCTTTGGAATGTGCTGTGAGGCTGTGCAATGTTGGATGCATTTTGTTCACCATGCCCGCTAGTAGCAACATGCAGGCTCGTGTGTGTTGTCGCCTAACTAGTGAACTTACATCCACAGCCATACTGATGGCTCCAGATACCACAGGGATTCCTGTATGTGTGAAAGAAAGCTCTACTTCCATTTGCTCCACACAAAGATGACCCCATTGAAACAGTTCTCAGGTGGCTTATGTGAGCATTTCAGCTGCACGTGGACTGGAACAGATGTTCTTTATCTGTATAAGTGAACTGTGAGCAATAATCAGCTACATTACAGGTTTATTTATCCAATCAGCTACCTCTGCCCCGAAACGTTAACTCTGCTTCTCTTTCCACAGATGCTGCCAGACCTGCTGAGTGGTTCCAGCTATTCTTTTTTTTATTACCTCTGCCATTTACCTCCCTTCCACTAGTCCACCGGGCCAAACTTCCTCTAATGCTCTCCCCTACTCTTGCCCTGAACTTGCAGTTTTCCTTGTTTTTTCTCCTATCACCCCTTTCTGAGCTTATCCTGTACATGAGACCCACCTCTTGCTCCCTCAACCCTATTTTAACTAAATTGATAACCACCCAACTTCCCTTCCTGGTCCCCATGTCAGCTGATATTGTTAATGCTTCTCTCTTTCAGGTACTGTTCCTCTCTCCTTTAAATCGTCCATTATCGCCCCTTTCCTCAAAAAACCAACCCCACCATCCTTGCAAACTACTGCCCCACCTCCAATCTCCCTTCCTCTTCAAAGTCCTTGAACTTGTTATTGCCTTCCAAATCGCTCCACGGCCTCACCCTTCTCTACCTCTGTAATCTCCTCCAGCCCCACAAACCTCTGAGATATCAGCACTCATCGAATTCTGGCCTCTTGAGCATCTCCAATTTTAATGCTTAATCATTGGTGGCAGCAGCTTCAGTTGCCTAGGCCCTAAGCTTTGGAATTCCCTCCCTAAACCTCTCTGCCTCTCTACCTACCTTTCGTCCTTTCAGACACTTCTTAAAACCTACCTCTATGATTAAGCTTTTGGCCAACTGCCCTAATATTGTCTTATGGGTTCACTGTCAAATTTTGCTTTATAACTTTCCTGTGAAGTTCTTTGGGAAGTTTTGTTACATTAAAGGAAGTCTATAAATGCAAGTTGTTGTAATACAAGTTGTTACTGTTATGTAATAATTTGGCACCACAAATGTGTAATGTTTTAATTTTTTGGCTTTATTCTGTTCTTTCCAGTACACGGGAAGATGTTTGCAGCTGCAAATGCGCAGACAGAAATATTTGGGTTAAGCTTCGATTAGGAATTCAGAGCCCTGGTCATGCTAACAGAGCAAGGTGCAGCAGTAAAGCTGAAGTTAGGCTCTTTCTAATTTCCAATTCAAGAGTAGCATTGCCTGAGTTCTGGGAGCAGGCAACATGCATGGCTGTTCTGACAGGGAAATGCAACAAAGGATCTAAAGGAAGGGAGAAATATATGCTTCTTTCAAAATGAGTGCAATAGTTTAAAAAGCACTACAAAATATCAGAAGTGTCACTAAAAATGTTTCCAATGAATGTATGGAAAAGCATCTAAACATCTTGTAGAATATGCTACAAAGACCCAATAATTCAAGATTCTATTAGTAATGTATTTTATGAAAAAATTTGCAGAATATCTGGCTTCAATTTTAACCTTTGCCCTGGACAGGCAAGAGTTGGGGTTATAGTATCAGATCAAGCAATCTGACCCCAACCCAACCTTATTCCAAGCCACCAGAATATTTACAGCAGCGATTCAGGCCCTGATCAAGGCTCCCACGAGAAGCTTGAAGAGGCCTACTTAACATACAAAAGCTGTGGCTTGGGGATCGTCTCCCAGCAATTGGGAGGGGGTAAACTTCAGCGATCACAGCATGAAGAAAAGAGAGAGGCCTTCGTGGTGAGAGGGAGAGAGAGGCCATCGGGCTGGGCAGAAAGGGAGGCTTTGGGGCTGAGCAGAGAGAGAGGCCTTTGGGGCTGAGTGGAGACAGAGAGGCTTTTGGGCTGGGAGAGAGAGAGAAGTGTGGGCTGGGGTAGAGAAGTCGGCAATCGTGGCAGGGATGATGAGAGGCCACGATCGGTGGGCGGAGACTGATGATTTCCTTGAATGACCAGGGAGAATGCTGCTGGAAAAGGCTCTTACTTGCAGATCTGGGAGTGCTTGCCTTCTTTTCACTGCTAGGTTTCCCAATTCCCGGGAAACCTGCAAACCAGCAAACTTTAAATTGGGCTCCCAATTATACTGTGGGAGTCCAATTTAAATATGTTAATAAAGTGCCTTGCTTCTCCACAGCACGACACTTGGACACTCAGATATCAGCTGCCATAAAAAAGGTGGTGGGCATCTGTGTGACATGTTGGGATGCATTCCCTGTATTTAGTTCTTTAACCCTTCCTCTGAGGTCTTCTGCCCGTCGGTGGGGTTTGAATATTGAGGCCATTGTGTCTTTTGATCTGGAACTGTAAGTTAAAATATAGACACAGTATTGAACAGATTGAAAATACTGTACCTATACTTCCAAATTCTGCATCTGATTTGATTTTCTGCTTTAGTGCTGAACATTTAAGAAAGAACTAAGATTTTCATTTGTATATTTTTCTGTTAAAAGATTAGTTTGTTTGGTTATAGCAAAGGCAACACAAAGCAACTGCTTATTTTAATACTGCTTATCAAAGGGAGAACAGTATACTACAATAATCTTCCCAGTGAATCCTCTTCAGTACACATCTCAACAACGTTTGTATTATAAGGAATCCATTAGGCATATTTCTCTTCCTTGTTGTGATTGTCATCTATCATTGCTTGAAAAATGCCTATTGATTTATTATACTGTTTTATATCAGAAGCCAGTGCAGGTAATAGCTGCATCATGCACACAGGATGGAGAGCTTTCCTATAACTCATTGTAAAAAAATAAGCTAGTAATGCTGCAAATCCTATATCACCAATCTAATTGATTTAGATTTAGATTTAGAGATACAGCACTGAAACAGGCCCTTCGACCCACCGAGTCTGTGCCGACCATCAACCACCCATTTATACTAATCCTACACTAATCCCATGTCCCTAACACATCCTCACCTGTCCCCTGTCCCTATATTCCCCTACCACCTACCTATACTAGGGGCAATTTATAAGGGACAATTTACCTATCAACCTGCAAGTCTTTTGGCTGTGGGAGGAAACCGGAGCACCCGGAGGAAACCCACGCAGACACAGGGAGAACTTGCAAACTCCACACAGGCAGTACCCAGAATTGAACCCGGGTCACTGGAGCTGTGAGGCTGCGGTGCTAACCACTGCGCCACTGTGCCGCCCAAACTTTAATGTCTTGTGTCACTAATCTAATAAAACTGCAGGTTCTATGTTGCAAAATCAATATATAGCAGTTTGCATCTTGTCCCATGCAGGCCCCCACCTGCCAAGAATGAGGCATATTAATTTTGTCACATGAACATTCATTTTAAACTTGCTGGGAAGAAGAGGAGGCATGTTACAAGGGCTGCCAGACACTTAGCTGAAAAACATTTGCATACTAAAAGACAGTACTTGTGGAGACAAAAGGACCATTCCCTGGCGCTTTCAACCCACAATGGATTTTGATCACCAGACATTGAAGATGTAAGGAAGAGCATTCCAGAGGTTGCTAAGGTGATACAATCCACAAATGCCAGGACTGGTTAAACCAGCTGGTCACATGACTAACTGGCAAGTCCAGGGTTTTTTGAACTAGCCACAGAGTTTTGAGCTGAAAAAGACTGTTTGCTCCTGGAGTGAGAAGACCTTTCCTGTCTGCTCCCATCTCTTTCTCACAAGCCTCTGGACCCACTGAGGACACATGAACTTCAAGAGAGAAAAGTCTCCTACATGAAACAAGGTTTAAGAAGAATACTGGGCCCCAACGAAAAGCAAGACCCACGTACAATCAAGGACTTTCCAGTGAGTTCAAAGAACAGTAAACAAAACCATCTTCAGCTATTGCCTCAAACTTTTCCACTTTATTTCTTCTGTTCTTTTCTGTTTCTATCTGCATGGGTGCATCGCTTATGCATGCTAGCGTGGGTGCGTTGCGTATCCGTAGGCGTTAACCGAATTAAAGTTTAAGTTTAATGAACTTCAACCTTTTTTCTTTAAACCTAAGAAAACTTGTTTGGCTAGTTTCTTTGCATTATAATTAGAAGTTAGTGAACAAGGATTCACTAAGGGGACAGCTGAAAAAACGGTGTGTTTAAAATTAAACCCAGTTACGGTAAGACCAGGTGAAGGCTGAGAGGGAACCCTAGACCCCTTTCTCACCTGCTTGTAACAATCCTAAAACTGCAGCAGAACCTGAAATAAGGTCGTACGGTGGAAACAAAGATCAAGAAAACTCACAAGCTGATATACAAGTCTGAAAAATAACAGGTGTCAGTCAATGAATTTAAAACTATCTTGATCTCAGTGTTTAAGTGATGCCATAAACTTACTAAATCCTGTGAATTTGTAAAGCTATTTTGTTGCATGACATCATCTAAACTTCCCAATTGGGTTACTGATTTGTAATTCACTAACAGCTATCTATTATTCTTGGCAGGAAGAAGGCAGTCTTTAGTCTGTCTTCTCAAATAGTTTCAATTCAGGATATATACCTCAGGCACATCAGTAAGGGATCGTGCCAAGTGTGCAAAAAATTGTGATTTAGTGTTAGCACTGAGCTTGGAAAAAAATGCTATTTATGCACTGGGCTTTCAATCAGGCATCTCAGAGCCCCTTTATCAAAGAAGAAAAAATGAAGTTTGACAAGTTGAATCAACACTCTATATAAATACTGCTGTATTCAGATAATGGTAGCAGAATTCAAACAGCCTTTCACTCCTCACCACTTCAATCAGTGCTAAGAAGCCAGAAAGGAAATCTTTTAGTTCTAGGCCATTAACCTTATACTCTCACAAGCTTGTCTTTGCTAAGAGAGGAAAAGCAAGCTGGAAAACTAAGAGCTGTCAAATAAGTAGGCATTAAAACCTGAGACTAGGTATGACATCATGCTCCAACTGATCAATATCATGTCAAAAAACAACAGTCTAAGCACAATTTTAGCCTGCTTTTCCTTTCCACTGCTCACTACAGCTGTCTAAACTGGTTTCTCAGGAGGAAACAGTTTTTTAAGTGAATCCGACCCAAATACAAAATATTTAACCATGTCAATGGTAAAGTTATAATTCAAAATATGAAAAGCAAGCTGGAAAACTAAGAGCTGTCAAATAAGTAGGCATTAAAACCTGAGACTAGGTATGACATCATGCTCCAAAACAATATCTTATGTTAAGATTTCATAGGCGAACAATCCCAAGACTACTACAATATGATAGTCAGCAGTATCCTGGCTAAAATAAAAAGAACATGGCAGCACCATCCTAATTGAAAGTTCGTTTCACATGAATAGGTAACCTTGCAAAACCAGGCAGTGACCCAACAGAAAGGCTGAAAGGATAATTACCAGCCATTCTCACAATGTATAGGTCTTTAAATAGTAAAGCTGAGGAGCTAGCAGTCATCAACTGCAGTGAAATTTATTATTGTATTTGGAACTTGATGGTCATTCTTTGTGGAGATAAGACTCAGATAGGGTGTGGTGTGATGAGATTGATAATGTGGACTGATGTGGAAGAAGAGTTTTGGAGGGTCACTGTGTGTCCCTATAAAGCTGCATACAAAACTGTGCTTCTGAATGTGTGCAGTGCTGACTGTAGTTACAATAAGAATGAAGATTACCGTCTTCAATTATTCTGCTTTTATTCTTAAAGCAGAGATTTGGAGTGGAGAGAGATGCTGATATCCAATCTGATTTACTAAGTAAACAGCCTGTAAACTGCAGAGAAAGCCAGTCTATCAAAATGTCACTCAAAATGTAATTTAAGAGCTTTGAGGTGGAAAGGTCATTTTTTTTCAGATGAGCTTATAAAAGATCAATGATAAAGCAATTAAGACAAAGAAATTTTTTTGTTTGAAATGCATTGAATTTCTGCCATTGTTGTAAACTATGCACCTGCTCACAGGAACATAGAAATCTCAAGTGCACGATATCTGGGACTCAATTATGGGTGATGATCGGGTCTTCAAGAAGCTGATCGATGTCATTTTAATCTAATGATTCATATATATTTGTTTCAGTTTGCTGTTTTAAAATTTATTTGACTTCTCTTTTTAGCTTTAGTGAAAAGCAATTTCATATTTATCCAAATTCCATTTTAAATAAGATTGGACAACTGTCTCTTTTAATCAAGAGATGTCAAAATACACACATATACAAATAGTCATTAGCCAATTTAGATTAGTTAATGGCTATTTATACTTCATGCAGCAATCTTAATTATTCAGATTACTCAAAGCAATTTAAAAGAATCTCCTATCTAAAGGTGAGACGGATAATTTTCTATCACATTTGGATGACTGCCTTTTCTGACGTGGTTGAAAATTACTGATAAATGAGACAATTTCCCCTCCCCCACCAATTTAACGAAACCTAATTGTATACAGTTATTTTCTGCTTTCCTTTTTCCAGTTTTCAAAACCTGAGCCAATGTCGCACAGCTCTATTCATATTTTACTGATTGCTTAAATGACCACCTTCCTCCATATTTATTTTTGGAAGGTCACTATAACCCTGCAGTGCTTAGTTTTTGATGGGGTTTTGACCCAATCACTGACAAAAATGTTGCTAGTTCATAACCAGCTTACCAGGAATGAATGGGATATTAGTGGAATCCATGGAGTGCAGAGAGTGCACAGATGCACCATCCATTGAATATAACATATGAGGCTGGAAATAGGTACTTTAAAGAGAGGTTACAGGCATTCGATTAAACAAATAGGCTCTCTTTTGTTCCCCCATCCTCCGTCCATGCTGGCACTTTGTATCCTTCCTGGATGTCGATTCTGGCACTGTAGTCCGCTTTTTCCCCAAATACTGGCATTGTGTCTCTCCTCTCCCCAAACTGTCAATGTGTTACTCCTACCCGCCATGGTGACAATGTGTCCCAATCCTCTCCAATACTATTCCTGTATTTTTCCTCTGCCTTCTTCCTGTTTCCTACCAAGTACTGCCAGAGTCAGTTCAGTCCTATCTCTTACCTGAATTGGTCTGGGTTCTATTGAAGCTTTTTGCTGCCAAAGTGGAAATGGCTGAACATGGCTGCATACTGTGGCCAAGTTAAATTACAACAGAGGCAAAATCTAAATCAGATAAACAACAAGCTTCATTTGTCCCTCACTGACCTCAGTGCTATTGCGCAACACAGTCTGCTGATCTGATACCAAACCAAAATTTTCTCAGTCAGATACATACACTATAGCAGTTTGAGAGAGGGACGATATGTGAAACATAGGTTTTTGAGAGTACTGCATTTGATTTCTGGTCTGTGCAATTGGCTGATCTTTACCAGGATCCATGCTACAGGATTAGGAATGGTAAAAAAAAATCCCACTCCTGGTTACCAGTGATCAATTACTCATACCTGTTCTGAGCTCATGTCACGACTTAGTGGGTAAATGCATGAGTTAAGTGTGGTAGTTTATAAACCAGGAAGCTGCTGGTCTTTTCCACTTCAGTAATTGGTTCTTGCTGATGGTTAGGTTGCAATGGGAATTGACTATGAAGGATAAATGATCAGCCTAATTTGCCCCTCACTGGTACCTAGGGAACAGTATCCAGTATAAGGCAGTAGAAAACATTGCAAACTTTTCCTGCCTCCTGGAGACAACTTTCCTTAAGAAGGGAGAGGTGGCACTGTCGGGGCTGAATTTAGTGAGGCCGCTTGGAGCGGGAGTGGAGGCGTGTCGGCCAGAGAATAGCATCGGACATGTCCGCCTGGAAATCTGACATCGTGACATGGGTTCTGGATTTAGTCAGCAGCAGGAAAGCACCAAGGTGGTATCACCTCCACCGATGCGATGGGACTGTCATTTAAATTACTGAACAGTTAGTTTTAATACATTAGCATGATTCAATGATAATTCAATGGGGGGGCTTGGTATTAAGTGGACGATTGGCAGTCCTCACGTGCCTTTGGATCTTCAGCCGTTGAAAGCTGAAAGCACCAAGGCGAGGCCTCAGTGCCATGAAGGGTAGTCAGCCATGACCAGCACTGCATCGAGGAGGAGGGGGGAGCGGAAGCCATTGTCACCCTACAGTGGGAACTTGGTCTTGGATGGTCTGCTCAGGGGGCTTGGTCTCGGATGGCAGTAGCGGGTGGCTATACCGCTGGGTGAGAGGGTCAGGTGGCCATACTGCTGGGGGAGAAATCAGGTGGCCAACCTATTGGCTGAGAGGGTCGGGTGGACATAGTATCGGGTGAGAGGCTTAACTATCAGCAAGGGTGGGCACTAGTGAGACAGCTGAGAGGAGTAGCAAAGGGAAAGTTGTCAAGGAAACCTCATCCCTGCAAGGACAGTGCTCTGGAGGCCTACTGATCACCTGGCGTGGGTCTTGTGCACCCTGTCTTTTTGGACACTCTTGGTGTGATGCAGCACTTCTGATGGAGGGAGGGCCATGGGGCAGCTGTGCCTGCCTGTGAAGCTCCACAACAAGAGAAGCAGCAGCTGTCCATGCCAAGAAGGGCCCATCTCCACAAGAAAGTGTAACGGACTCGAATCAGCTACCTCCATTTGTCCGAGCAACATTGTCAGTGAAAACCATGCCTCTCTAGGGAGGCCATTACCAATTTATATGCCCTGCTTCAGGATGAGTTGTGACCTATGGGATTCGGTGGTCATCCTATAGCTGTGGCCTTGAAGATCACCATGGCACTTAAATTTTACGCGTCTGGATCATTCCAAGGATCCACTGGGGACATGTGTGGGTTCCTCATGCAGCAGACAACTGCTGCATCAAGGAGGTGACCCATAAATGAGATGCATGGATTTCAGGTTGATTGAAGATCTCAAAACAAGTTTATTAAACTTCACAGTCGCTGGGTCAAAATCCTGGAACTCCCTTCCTAACAGCACTGTGGCTGTACCTACCCCTCATGGACTGCAGCAGTTCAAGAAGGTAGCTCACCACAACCTTCTCAAGGGTAATTAGGGATGGGCAATAAATGCTGGCATAGCCAGTGATGCCCACTTCCCATGAATGAATAAAATAAAAAAAACAGCTGATTAATATATACAGTACAGAGCCATCTATTTGAAGGTCTTGCCTCTTGGTGTTACAGTAGCAGAGTAGGACTGGCATGTAGTCACATGACTACATGCTGGTACTTGGCTCATTAGCATACTAAGCTCTTAAAGGTACATTACGCTTAAAGGCAATCGCAGAACATCCCCCTTCTTTCTAAAGATAAGTCTTATATGCTGGAAGTAAAAACATATAACATTACATAACATCAAAATTATTTACACAGGTATAGAGATTGTGAAATTTACAAATTTCGAAGTTTAGGAGTCCATATATCATTTCGGTGGTTTGATAACTCTTTCAGATCTGATTATGGTATAACCTTCTGGGGATATGGATTTCATCCTTGGCTGTCCTGGGTTTGCAGGCATGTTGTCATTGCATTGGCTGCCATTCTGTTGATCTGTCACACCCCCACTTTCGGAGTGTTCTCCCTCGAGTCTGCCGTGCACAGTTGGAGTACTGCACACCTCCCTCAGTTGGCTTCGGTTCCTTTTCAACACCGCTCCGCTGAATGCTGTAATCTCATAGGATCTAGGCTCATTGCACACTCCGGGCACCTCTGCAGGTAACCATGGTTATATTGTGGGATGTATGACCCTGATCTTTTGTCCTACATGTAGCGGAGGTAGTTCCACCCTTTTGTGTCGGTCACACACCATCTTCATTCTTCCCTGTTTTTCAAGCAGTGTCTCCTGAACCTCAGAGAATTTGGATAGATGATGGCTTGGCAGAGTCGTCCGCACTTGTCTGCCAAACATGATCTCTGCTGGTGACGGTAAGCCCATATCCATAGGTGTAGCTCTGAGGTGGAGCATGGCATCATGAAGATCTTGTTTCGTTACCCTACACTTTAGGATAAGTGCGTTGACTGTGCGGACCATTCGCTCGGTGAGATCATTAGACATTAGGTAATGTATCATTGCAGCCCTGTTGAAGAGGGCCGGCAACTATATGCACTACTGTCCTGACAGTCAGGATGAGAGGGCTATCGGATTTGGGGCCATTGCTGGATTCCCCGAGGTGCAAAGTGTAATAGATTGTATGTATGTTGTCATGGAACTGTTTTTATCCTCTGTTTAAACAGTGTGCCTTTAAGAGTCTGTTTAAAAACAGTGTGCCTTTAAGACTGAGCAGAGTGTGCCAGCAGCTGCACCTGTTTCCTAGGCCACAGCAGGAGAGAAAGAAGGTCACATGGTGTACTGTAACTTTTAACTGTGGATAAAGACTGGCTTCAACCAGTTTGAACTTGGGACCAGTGACGTGTGCTTCACTGAAAGGAAGAATCCCTCACTCTTAGCAGAAAAATCTACATTTATCTTCAGGCTCTGTATTGCCTAAGGAAAGTATAACCATAGAAAAAAAGAACATTTGCTTTCCAGAGGAACTCTCTGTTGTGTTTGTGTTTGCTAGAAATCTCAGTAAAGTTTCTACTGAAAAACTACCAATTTTAGAATCCAAAATAGACCTGTGGTCATACTCCTTGTTAAAAGAACTGTGTGATGCCTGCTGCAACTGAAGTGCTTCGAATGGCTATCAAATTCGCCTGGAGACTTCGAGTGGCATCTGATTGTTCTAATCTGGGACACCCCACCAACCAGGAATGTAACGCACCAGGACTTACAACCCAGCTACTTATTTTATTCCTAAGAAATACTATATTTAAAACCAGTTAACAATTGATTTTTGAATGTATGTGTGTGTGCATTAGGGTTAAGAGAAAATAAGAAGTTATAAAGTCTTTAGACATAAATTTATCTTAATAGTGTTTAAGATTTTGTTTATTAATAAATAGTTAATTTGTTGTTGTCTAAAGATACCAGGTTTATTCTGGGGTTAATAAAGTGTTTAATTTGGCTGATTTCCAGTTAGGTGGGAAAACTTTAATAATATGCTGTGACCTGTGGAGTAATGGGACTGAATTGACAGTGAATTACTGCCGCCTCAATCGCAACATATTAATTGGGGGCTCGTCTTTGGGATAACATATAAATTGGGGTCTTGCGTCTGGGATCACATTAATTGCTCTCGCGTCAGGGATCATATTAATTGGAGACTTGATTGTTGGGATCCAAATCTAACGCTAATAATGTTAATTATAAGAGGAGTGATAATTTGAAAGAGGCAAATAAAAGGAACCAGCTTTCTTGTATATAAGGGTAAAGGCTGCATTATTAGAATGGCATTAGCAGTTTCAGCAGTTTTTCCGGGAAAGGAGAATGTGTCCCTCAGTGATTTGATAACTTTAATTAAGAATAAACTAAAAGATCTGACAGCAAAATTGGGGTTAGAGTTGAAATCAGGTGACAAAAAAGCAGTGAAATTTGACATAATAACCCAAGAAAGAAGAAGAGGAAGAAGAAGATAGTAAGTCAGAGAGTGATGCAATGCAATTGGCTGGAATTCACTTAGATACAAAAAAAGTGAGGCTGAAAAAGAATTAAGAAAACTTGAACAAGAAAATGAAACAGCAGTAGCAATTAGAAAACTTGAACTTCAGAGAGAAAGTGAAAGAGAAGAGAGGGAATTTAGGTTAAAAGAGATGCAACCAAGACAAAGGGGTAGTCTTGAAGCCAGGGAAAGTTCTGGTCAGGAAGAATCTGAATTCAGCCCAGGACCTAGCGTAAAGCTATTTAAATTCATACAAGCTCTTCCTAAGTTTGAGGAAAGGGACATAGAGGCATTTTTCATATCTTTTGAAAAAATAGCCAAACAAATGAAATGGCCAAAGGAAAGCTAGACACTGCTTATGCAAAGCAGGTTAATAGGCAGAGCTTATGAAGTTTACGCCATGGTTTCTGAAGAGGCTTCTGCAAATTACAAGATAGCAAAAAAGGCTATTCGCTCTGCGTATGAGTTAGTCCCTGAAGCTTACCATCAGAAGTTTCAGAATTTACGGAGATTGGCTGAACAGACATATGTAGAATTTGAGAGGGTAAAGCAAATTATTTTTGTCTGTTGGATATGGCCATTAAAGATAGAAACCACAAATGAAAACCTTCGAAAATTGATTCTCTTGGAAGAGTATAAAAATTCCATTCCTTCAGTAGTGAGAACTCATATAGATAACCTGAAAGTTTTGAAAGCTAGGCAAGTGGCAGAAATTGCTGATGATTTTGAGCTTGTGAATAAGCCAAAACCTTTTGTCCGTCACCCCCATAAACCCGAGAAGGATAGAAAGTGGAAGAGCGAAAGGAAGGCAAGTAGTCGGGGTCAAGAAGGAACAGCTGGGAATGCCCCAGGATCACCTCCTCAGGCCAGAAAGGAAGGTGCTGAGAGTAGAAGTGAGGTTTTCAAGCCGAAGTGTTATCATTGCAACAAAACGGGTCATCTTTGTTCAGAGTGCTGGAAATTGCGAGGTAAACCCATAGCACTTGTTGGGGTACACAAAGCTAATGTAGAGAAAGCAGCTCTGACTGAGAGTACAACAGACCAGGCTATAGCTTTAATGGTGACTGTAAAACCAGATATAAAAACTAAAGTGAGTGTAGAGGATAAGAATAAGATGTCCGAAAGTTATAATGAATTTTTGTCAAAGGGGAAAGTAACTCCATGTCCTTTAAGTGAGGATACAGGGATACTCAGGGATACAGGAGCAACCCAAACACTCTTGCTGGGGAAAGGTATAACATTTCCACCGGAGAGCGCCTTGAACGCTAAAGTTTTAGTTAATGGAATTGCAGGGAGTGTATAACTGTACCTTTTTATAAAGTTCGCTTAGAGAGTGACTTAATATCTGGAATGGTAACTGTAGGAGTGTCCACAGTTTGCCAGTCGAGGGAATTAATCTACTCCTAGGAAATGATTTGGCCGGATCAAAAGTATCAGTTTCTCCTATATTTACAGAGGAACCGAGTGAAGTTGGAACAATTACAGGAACAAGTTCCAGGAATATTTCCTGCATGTGTAGTCACCCAAGCAATGGCTAAACACGTTCCACTGTCGGAGGTAAAAGTGGCACCATAAACAGGTAAGCAAGTATCTGAAACCTTATTTGGGGATTTAGATAATCCAAATGAGATATTTAACAGATCTTCTATAATTGCAGCACAGCAAGCTTATCTAGAGATATACAGAATAGCACAGACAGCTCTGACAGATGCTGAGGCGGAAGGAGTTCCAGAAGGCTATTATATGAAAAATGGGGTTTTGAGGAGGAAATGGAGACCGCCTCAAAGACCTGCAGACGAAGACTGGACAGTTGTTGAACTGATAGTGGTCCTACCTAAATATCGCCAGGGATTATTAAGGTTGGCACATGACATTCCTTTTGCAGGACATAAGGGGATTTGGAAGACTAAATCAGGAATAAGCCAACATTATTACTGGCCAGGTCTTACAAAGGATGTAAAGCAGTTTTGTTGGGCTCAGGAGCACCTTAAAGCATCCGAAGTCAATATGAAAACTTGGGCAGATAAAAATGCAAAGGCCCGCAATTTTCAACCAGGGGATGAAGTATTGGTTTTGTTACAGGGGGAACCATTAAAAGCATGGTTCAGTGGCCCATATAGATGATTAAAAGAGTGGGTAAAGTAGATTATTTGATTGACACCCCTGATCGCCGGAAGAAGAACCAATTGTGTCACATCAATATGTTAAAGCAATATTATCGCAGGGAGAAGGATAAGCCACATATGTCAGGTAATCGGGACTGTTGAGAAGGAAAAGGATAGTGAGGATGAGGCAGAAGGAGGCTCAGATAATTCTCAGATTGAATACAGAATGGCTAGGAAAATTGGACAACATGCTTTTCACTTAAAGGCAAAACAACGCGAAGACCTAACCAGGCTTTTCACAACATTTAAAAGAGTCTGTAGGGATAAACCAGGATGTACAACCTTAAACACACATGATGTGGATATAGCGGAATCCGTTCCTTTAAAGCAACATCCTTACTGCTTATGTCTGGACAAACAGGCCAAGTAAAAGCAGAAATCCAATATATGCTGGAAAACAACTTGATCAAACCCAGTCAATGCAGTTGGAGTTCACCAATAGTTCTAGTATCTATATCTGATGGTCAACCCGGTTTTGTATAGACTACAGAAAAATCAATGCGGTAATGAAGGCAGACCTCTATCCAATTCTGCATTTAGAAGACTGTATCAACAGAGTGGGCAGTGCTAGGTTTCTTACCAAGATTGACTTGTTAAAGGGATACTGGCAAGTTCCTTTGACTCCTCGAGCCAAAGAAGTATTAGCTTTTGTAAAACCAGATGGTCTTTATCTGTGCCGAGTGATGCCATTCGGACTATAAAATTCCCAAGCCACTTTTCAAAGATTAATGAATCAGGTGGTAGCCAGTGTTCCCAACTGTGTAGTGTATCTCGATGACGTACTAAATGTAATATCTCCAAATTTGCAGATGACACAAAACTGGGTGGGAGGGTGAGTTGTGAGGAGGATGCAGAGAGGCTTCGGGGTGATTTGGACAAGTTGAGTGAGTGGGCGCATGCATGGCAGATGCAGTATAATGTGGATAAATGTGAGGTTATCCACTTTGGGAGCAAAAACAGGAAGGCAGATTATTATCTAACGACTATAAACTGAGAGAGGGGAATATGCAGCCAGACCTGGGTGTTCTCGTACACCAGTCGCTGAAGGGAAGCATGCAGGTGCAACAGGCAGTAAAAAAAGCAAATGGTATGTTGGCCTTCATAGCGAGAGAATTCGAGTACAGGAGCAGGGATGTCTTGCTGCAATTATACAGGGCCTTGGTGAGGCCACACCTGGAATATTGTGTGCAGTTTTGGTCTCCTTATCTGAGGAAGGATGTTCTTGCTATAGAGGGAGTGCAGCGAAGGTTTACCAGACTGATTCCTGGGATGTGGGACTGACGTATGAGGAGAGATTGAGTCGGTTAGCATTATATTCGCTGGAGTGCAGAAGAGTGAGGGGGGATCTCATAGAAACCTACAAAATTCTAACAGGACTTGACAGGGTAGATGCAGGAAGGATATTCCTGATTGTGGGGAGTCCAGAACCAGGGGTCATCGTCTAAGGATACAGGGTAAACCTTTCAGGACTGAGATGAGGAGAAATTTCTTCACCCAGAGAATGGTGAGCCTATGGAATTCGCTACCACAGAAAGCAGTTGAGGTTTTCAAGAAGGAGTTAGATATAGCTCTTGGGTCTAAAGGGATCAAAGGGTATGGGACGAAAGCCGGAACAGGCTACTGAGTTGGATGATCAGCCATGATCATAATGAATGGCGGAGCAGGCTCGAAGGGCCAAATGGCCTACTCCTGCTCCTATTTTCTATGTTTGCTCCATTAACCGATTTGCTACAGAAAAAGAAAAACAAAGTGCTATGGTCAGATGAATGACAGGAAGCTTTTGAAAAGCTAAAGGCAATCTTAACTAATGAACCAGTGTTGGCTGCTCCAAATTTTGCCAAACCCTTTAACATAGCGATTGATGCTCGCGATCTGGGGTTGGTGCAGGATGATGAATCGAGCATTGAGAAGCCAGTAGGGTACTTTTCAAGAAAACTAAATAGCCATCAAAAAAAGTATTCTACTGTGGAAAAAGAAACATTAGGACTTTTGCTGGCTCTCAAACATTTCGAAGTATAAGTCCACCAAGACTATAAAGAAATATTAATATACACAGACCATAACCCATTACTGTTTGTGGAAAAATTTAAAAACCAAGTTGCTAGAATATTTGGATGCAGTTTATTGTTATAGCCTTATGATTTGTAAATTGTACATATTTCAGGGAAAAACAAAGTTCTCGCCTCAGTCAGAACAATGTGGCTATCAAAGCTCCAACAGACCAGCTAGCTGCCTTCAACAACAGTAAGGGCTTACATTCCATCAACGTGTTTCCTGTAGGCGTGTGCCTGCTTCCTGGGAAGCAGCCATGACACCTAAATACATCGACAGTCTCAGATGCCGCAACTTTTCTGACCCCTACTCACCTTCAGGGATGGATTCTCGGGGACAAGGGTTACCCATTGAAGACATGGCTACTCATGACTGTGAGGAAACCTCGCACTGCAGCAGAGGGGAGGTAAAACTCTTGCCACGGCTCCACCCGAGCAACCATCGAGCAGACCATTGGGATGCTGAAGATGAGATTCCAGTACATGGATAAATTCGGTAGACCCCTGCAGTATGTCCCAGCAAGGCTCTCGCGCATCATTGGGGTCTGCTGTGCTCTGCACAATCTAGCACTGCAGAGGGACAGGCTTTGTATGAAGAGGACATGATAGATCATCACTCCTCCACTGAAGAGGAGGATGCAGAGGAGGGTGATGAGCAGGCAGCACTGGATCTTGAACCACTTTCACCAGAGACTAGGCACATTGAGCGATGGGCCAAGGAAGCAAGAGACCATCTCATACTTACCCGCTTCCTGCCACCATGATGGCATCTCAGAGTGAAAGCAGTAAAGACTCACCTCAATGCATTCAGTCTGTCATTTCCTTTCTATTTGGGATCCGTGCCTAGCGCCCAGCTTAACTACGTGCCGTGGCCTATGTGAGACGCTAACCAAAGGAGGGCTGTGCCTACACTGGCAGCCACTAAAGGGGAAGGGTGAAGTCAGCATGTCACAATTAATCCATGAAAGAGTAAGCATTCTCCACAATGAAAGTTAACTAATAATGAAAAAACTTTATAAGACAAAACAAATGACAAATGTCAAACACCCGTGAAACCGCAAGCGTTTCCAGGTGATTATCTTTATACATTTTCATGGGCTTCTATGAGGCATAACCCTTTCGCTAGCAGTTGGGCTGGAGGCCAGCTGCTGATCAGGCTGCCCCTTGGCCCGTGATGATTTCAGCAGCTGTCCTCTGGCTGCCTGCGGCCTGGAAGGCCCCGGCTGCCTGGGGGTTTCCGACACTGGTGCAGGACTCACCTCAGGCATTGTGGTTACTGGAGCTGGGCTCACTGGCGGAGGGGCTCAGGAGCTGCTGTCCACACTCAGAGTACCCTGAGGGGAGCCCCCAACTGTGGAGGTCAACCTCTCTTCCTCCCTTTCAAGGCTCACTTCAACCTCCCTGCTGAACATAGAAGGATGAGGAACTGGAGAGGACTCCAGGGGCCTTGTCCTCTCTTGCCTTGCCACTGCTGCATTGAGCTCATGGCCAAGGCGATGGTGTGCAGGTCTGCACGCATCTGTGAGATCTGGCACTCCATGAGGGTCGCCAACCTCTCGATGGAGGAAACCATGCGCTCATAAGCCTGAGACATGACAGCAGTCATGGCATGGATGGACTCCTCCATTGTCCACTCATAGCTGTGCATGGCCTCTGGCATCTCCGTCAGATGCTCTCTTACCTCTCTCTGCAAACCGACCATGCCCTGTGCTGTTGAAAGCAGAGGTTCGTCATCAGTCTGGGGCTCAGCGTGGGTCTGGCCACCCACTGACCTCCGACAGTCAGATGCTTTGGTTGTCTCAGCCTCAGCCAGCTGCTCGGCCGCATGTGCGGTGCTCTCACCAGTTTGTGACCCTAATTCTACAGCTGAGCAGACACCCACTGAGGTGAAAGTATCTGCAGTGGTGGAAGGTGCAGGACAGTCATGTGACAGTGCATCCTCTGACTGCTCCACCTCCTCAGAGGTTGAATGATCTCCCCTTTCAGCTAGAGCCTCCTGTGGATGCCAATTTGTATGAGAGAACATAAGCTTGTAGGTTGGAATCAGCAGATCTCATCATGCCAACCATGTGTGATGTGGGTCTTTAGAAGTGTACTGTATGTTGTTTGAAGACAATCCTCACTTTGTTGCACGGAGACTCCAGTCTCACCATCCGCAATTGAGTAGCTGCCCTGGGCCCCGCTAACTCCAGTGTCTCCTCCTCAGCTGTTGAGAGAGTCCACGATGTCTCCCTGCTGCTATGGGCCCTCTTGTCCTGCAAGTGGAAAGAGGGAGATGGTGGTACTTTGCAGAATGATCAACAGGACAGTTCTGCTAGTGGAAGCCCCTTGTCCCCTGCTGGCATTTCCTATATAGCTCATCCTCACATCAGCTGTCACGGGGGTTAATGTGGGTGAGCTGTGAAAGAAGGTGGCCTGTGGCTGAGATGCAGCCATGCACCTAGCAGAATGTGGTGATGCCTAACCCCCTTTGCCAACGCCTTTATGGTGCCTCCCTCCCCATGTTCCGCTTCCTCCTACATAGCCACATGCAAATCCTAAAAAAGAGAGGTACAGGGCACTCACCTTGGCAGAACAAAGGAAGTCATTGACCCCTTGCGGCCCTGGACCCATGTTCAGGGGGGTGACCCCCATGGCTGCTGACCTGCTCTGTGATCTCCATCCAGGCTTGCTTGGTCAGTCGGGAGGAGCTCTTTTTGCCATCGCTGGGGAAGAGGGCCTCCTGCCTTTCCCTTGCAAACTGGAGGAGAACCTCGAGGGAGGCATCATTAAACCATGGGGCCACCCTGTGTCTTGCCTCTGCCATCCTGCAGTGTCCTTCACCTGGACAGGGGTTCCAGGAGTTACTCCAAAAACGGATTCAGCAAAGACCATGAAACGTCAAATGAGTCTAAGTCTGCAATGCAAGCAAGGCTGGCAGAGCTTTAAATATGGCGCCAGCATCTGCTCCGGAGTAACATGACGCCATATTCGGCGCTTCAAATTCTGCTCCCATCATGTGATTGGACGGGCCCCATTCCTCCATTATTATAATTAGTCTCCAACCACATGATTACATTGACTGGCCACACACCTGACTAGCAGGGACGGCACCCATTTCCGGGTCTGCTGTCAGAACCCGTGTCGGGCTCACTAAATTCAGCCCTATGAGTTTAACTTTTAAACTGTTTTATTTCTGCCCTGTTTAAAATATATTTTCTTGTCTTTAAGTTGCCATGTGGCATGCATTATTCCCCAGTTCACAACACAGCAGACTAATTTCTATACCATTGTGTTGCTTAAAGATTATTTTGAAAGATCAAATGAATGCAATATTTATTACAGACTCATAGGAATGAAGATATCAAGCATTAATTGCATTTTAGTTAAAGATTTGCAAAGTAAACAATAATTAAATGGATTAAAAATATATTCAAAGCTAAAATATAACACTGAAATTGACTAAAATTATAGCCATATTAAACATGGATTATAAGAATACTTTTTCTTGACAACTATAAGCTGAAACGGAGTTTCTGAAATACTGAATTGTAAATTATATTCAATTAGGGCATGTTGAAACTATCACACCACAAGAGTAATTGCTCTATTCCAAAGGGGAGGGTAACAGTGCTGAGTGAAAACAGTATCAAATGCTGGATAGATGTTGCATAGGTCAGATAAGAATGACTTTATAATGCACCCATAACTCTAACCTCAGAAAGCATCTTTGTAATACAGACCTGATAGAAGCTCAGAGACAGCTACAATAACATCTATTAATTCATCCAAATTATTATGTTGTGAAGAATACACTTAAGAACCAGTCTTCAGCGTATTGTAACCATCCTTCCAAAGTTCAATGCTGATCACATTTTAAAGCACATAAAATAATTGAGGTAGTTCAAGAATATGTGAAGAACATTCCTACTGATGTGAGTGCCAGTCTTGCCTTAGTGGTAGCACTCCTGCCTCTACAACATAGGTTCAAGACCCAGTCTACAGAATTGCGAGCATGATTTATCTTCACTTTAAGTCATGTATTTGATATAAAATACTTGGGTAATCCCAGAAAACTCAGATTGATTAGATGAGTAGCAATGGGTGAAAGAGGAGGACTCCAAAATCAATTCCTTTAATTCCCAGGGAAGGGCTAGGGTACCAAATATCATTAACATGAATAAGCAAGCTGTTGTTAGAGATTACGATGACAGCATGTCATACGGACATCAAACAATATGAAAGGTCAAATAGAGATATGGGAGTCATATTAATTGAAACAATGGTCTTTACTACCTGGGAAAGAAAAATAGGACCATTAAGTTGGAATTCTCTTTTGTTCATAGTAAACCTATGAACAACTCTTCATTGCATAAGCTGAAGGCTTTCTTGTCATAAGCATAAGTTTAACATGCAATACCATTCAGGTCCATGAGCAGGACAATTGAATTTGCTCCAATGTCCCAGCAGGACATCTTAGAGGACAGGCCAAGTACCAGACTTTGGTACATGATAGTTCATTTAGTATAGGTGGTATTCATTCATTTTGCATTCTATGGTACCAATGCAACCATAGAATCAAAAACACCAAAAGCAGATAGCACATAACAGTTTCCATTTATACTGCAGAGAGTAAACCATTATGAGGCTTATTCAAGATCAAATACTGCCCTGTAAACCGTTTTACAGATTTGGAAAAAGATCTTCACTCCTGTGGCTTTGGGTTTCATATTGGCTTGACACAAACACTGACCTTTGCTATAAGATCAGTGTTCATCCTACATTATTGCCAAGTATCTCCAGGCAACGACAGCTTACAATGTGTTGGTTTTAAGACCTTACACTGCTGTCCTTGTTTAGCATTTGCCCAGCAGAATTTAAAAAGTCTAGGCATGCAGTAATACAAGCACTGAAGGTTTTAGAACAGTTGCTATAACTCCCAGTAGTCAATACAAGGAGATGTACACAGAAATAAGAGTCAAGAGAAATAAGATGCACACAAATATATACATATAATACATTACTGTTTGTGCCCAGAATTGCAGATTCAACTGCAGATATACAGGAATGGTTTTGGAGAGAAAAGGTAAAAAAAAACTTAAAGCATGTGGATTAAGACACCACATGCAACAAAAAAATAGGGCTAGGTTTTGCAATCAGTGGCAAAACAATGGCTATGAGGGATATTGTGGCACACTTTTAAGTGGGTCTGATTATGTTTTTTGTATACATTACTGGAGGGAAATAATGTAATGTATCATGTGACTCAGACTCAGTCTACTGTGAGGGAGCAACCAGATCAGACGTGTACAAGTTCTCCTACTTTATAATGCTGCTACCAACTCTTCAACTCCTTTATAAATTTGCATTTGTGTGTCCCTTATGCAGGGTTGGGACCTTGATGTTTATTTTTAGGAATGTTACGACCAGGTGAAGCAGGGGTCTAGGGCTCCCCCCTCAGCCTTTTCCTGGTTTGGCCGTGATGGTTTAATTTTTAAAATACCGTGTTTTTAGTTTCCCCTCAGTGAGTCCTTGCTCACTGCTCTCTAATTGTAATGGCAAAGAAATCAACCAGACAGGTTTTCTCAGATTTAAACAAGAAAGGTGTAAGTTTATTAACCTTAAAACTCTAATTCAGTTAAAACTACTAAAATACGTGATGTGACCATGCTAGCATGCATACGCGATAAACACACACGCAAATAGAGACAGAGGAGGAGAAAAAAAGGGGAAAGGTTTGAAGTAATAGCTGGAGTTCAGTTACTGCTTCTGGATTGGATGTAAAGTCTTTGATTGAAGTTAAGTCTTGCAGTTTTCGTTGGGGCCCAGTGCACACGTTCAAAATTGTTTTGCAGGTCTTCAGTCTTGAGGCTTAAGTTACTTCCGTGGGTCCCTGGAAGTTTGCATGAGAGAGAGAGATGCTCTCTTCTTGAAGTTCAGTTGCAGTCTCTACCCAAACTGTTCTGTGAGCACAAATCAATTAACTCCAGGTTGGCCAGCAAGTTAGTCATGTGACTAGCTCCCTGTTTGAAAAACAGCCTCTGCTGTGAGGTTTGTGGATTCCTTCAAGCTCACCAGGCACTCTCAGTGTGGGGGTGAGATGCTGGCTCAATGACTCTCAATGTCTCTTGATCATCTCTATTGATAAAAATCCATCTGGCTAATTGAATCAGGGAATACTCCCATTGTCTTCTTCATGCAACTGTCTTTTAGAATGCAAATGTGCAGCCATGTTTTCAGCCACTATTGTGGTCTTTTTAAACAAGTTATTTCAGATCCTGTAACAGTTCAAAAATGATGTTCCATATGACAAAATTAATATGTCTCATTTTGGCAGGTGTGGCTTCCAAAAGGAAGCACAAGGAGAAAAAAACACAAGTCAGAGGGGCCAAGGAGGCTGAGGATGATGAGGGTGCACTGAGAGAGGTGGCACCCTTATCCTTCATCATCCTCAGCCCTTGCCTGGTGGAGGACGCCAGCTGCGGTGCAACTGGCATCCCCTCCAAGGATCTCTCTGCCACCAGCTCCACTGACTGGTCCACGCTACCCAGTGTCGCATTGATCCCATGGATGTCAGCGAGCAGTTCCTGCATCCACTCAGAGAGATGCTGCATACGGCTCTCCATGAGGTTGGCCACTCTCTCAATGGAGGAGCTCATGTGCTCATAGCTCTGAGCTATGGTATTGAACATGAGCTGGATGGACTCCTCCATCCTCGCCCAAGATCCCTCACTGTCTCAGGGAATTCCAACATGCGGGAGCACATCTCCTGCTGCTATCAAGGCAGAGCCGTCTTTCCTGTGACTCCTGAGGCCCTGCACCTGTGCCCAGTGGAGCAGGGCTGTGTCTGTCCTCCCTCCTCCAAGGGGAACTGACCACAGCTCCCTCTGTCTCTAGTACCTCCCCCTGCCCACTAATGCCGAGATCAACACCCTGTGCCATCATATCTGAACACGCATGAGGACCCACTGAGGAGAGAGTATCTGTGCTGTTGGATGGTGCTTCTTCTTCCTTGTGTAGCTCGGGTCCCACTGAGGCAGACGAAGAGGGTGCCCTGGGTTGGACGTCTGCATATGTGTGGGATGCAGTGTTGTAGTGTTTTGAAACTTCAATTGCATTGTACATTGTGTACTCTAGAGGCTGCTGTAGAATACACATGCTAGCAAAGGGAAAGTGAAAGTAAAACAGAATAAAGAAGAAGACGTTATGTTTAACAGCCTGCTGCTTCTGTCTCAATCTCTGTGTCACATACCTTATACTTGGCTAAACCTCACTCCAGTCTTGAGAACATCACAAAGGCACAAGAAGAGATGATGAGAGCTAGCCTTGGAGACTAGAGACCTCTGCAGTGCTGAGCCTACCCAATCTTACTCAGTGCACGACACATTATCAGATGGGTGGAGTGCACTGCACCCCCTTAATAATCACTTTGCCCTCTGTAATTACCAGGTGTACCAGGAGCTCCGGTTTCACCAGGCCAGACTGCCTCCTCTTCCACTATCCTGGCTATCTCCATTGACGTCTCCTCCATGGGGGTTATTCGATAGAGGAAGAGTACCCCTCCTCCTGTCTGGGTCCTCTCCCTCACTTTGTGCATGCATTTCTCCTGCAAGGACAAAAGAGTTCAAGATAAGGCACTGTTGTCCTCTGTATCCAATGTCATCTGTCTTTATGCATTAGAAGCTGCATGTCTCAGTGGTGACAGGTCCTCAGCAGCACCATGGCTGTGAATCATTCTGAGGGGGTCAGTAATTGCCCTGGTCACATACTCCTCCTACGTTCAGGAGCAGCGTGTGCTGAGACTCCTCAGATGGTGTATCTGCTGGAGGGTGTAAGCCCTGAGGCCTGTCCAGAGGGTTGGGGGTTGCATTCACCTTGCCAGAGCGCATCAGGTCATTGAAGCTTTCTCAGCACTGGATCCAGGATCTCCTTGTCTCACTTCTGCTGCTGATGACGGCAGCTATCTGGTGCCAGGCCTGCTTGGTCTCAGATGGTGACCTCCTCTGGTAACCCTCTGGGAAAAGGACCACTCGCCTCTCCTTCATGGCCTTCAACATGAGATTCAGGACCATATCAATAAAGTGAGGGGCAGCCCTGCCCTGGGTGCTAGTCTGCTGGCTGTCCTGAGTCATCTCACCTCCCTTTGTCACAGTGGAAGGGTTTGTCATGATGCATAGTTTTCTTCAGGGCAATCAGCAGCCTCAGTGATAGCCGCTGTGGGGAGTCTAAGAGAGTCCCACACTTGATCCGACCCTCCTCCATTCCCTTGGAATTTCTAACAGTTTCTGTTATGCCAATGTGCTTTGTTGAATGATAATTTTCTTTAATCCACTGACTGGAGATCTGAATCTATATTTTTTTGAAGAAATTCAAAAACAAACTGATGAAAAAGGATGATTTTGCTGGCAGCTTAGGATGGTCACCTAATTTGCAACACCGTATCCTCCATTGCAAGGCTTGTGAGGAGGGAGACAATTACTACTTACTGCTATGCTTGAATCACTGAGTGAGTGTCATGTGACAAGCCCCTCCCCATCTGTGGTTTTTAAGCTGGTGTTTTTCTCTGCAGCAGAGCAGAAGCAACTGGACTCTTGACATGAGCAAACCCCAAGTGGGGGTCCCTCACTCTCTCTCTCCATTCCAGCTTACAAGCTTCAAACTCTGCCTGTTGACTGACCACCTTTGCATATTCCAGCTACAATCAGTAACCCCGTTGGAGGAAATCATCTGCATCACTGTCTCCAAGAGACCCACCGAACTAGTCATCTACCTCTTCAAACTCAAAGCCTCAGGACCATCGAATTCAGTTCGAAGCCAGTCGAATCACAGACTGTATACCCCTTTTTTCTATGGGTTCTAATTCAACCAATCTACCTTTCCTCACTCTGTAACCTATTTGTGTGTTTGTAAACCTTTCGTGCAGGGCTGTCCAACATATGGCCCGCGGGTCAGAATCCGACCCGCCAAAGCTTTTCATCTGGCCCGTGGATGTAAACTGTACCTGGGGCCGTTCCTCATCCTCACCAGGGATCCGTGACTGGAGATGAGAAATTTCCCATTGTTAGACAGGCTTTTAACAAACATTCATGCTGTCAATTTAACAGCTGACAGGTGCTGACCTTGAGAACAGCCATTTCCCAACTTCGGGCAGATTTAGGGTTTTATAAAAGCCCGCCAGAAAACCCCGAATCTGTCCAAAGCTCAGAAACCGTTGTTCCCAATGTCAGCAGCTGTCAGATGTGAAACTGACTTGAGATTTAAAAAAAAACTGACCAACCATCTGTTCAGCATTTCTATTCTCTACAACTGTCAGAGAGAGAGAGAGAGAGAAAGGGGGGACAGAGAGAGAGACAAAGGGGCACAGAGAAAGAGGGGAGCAGAGAGAGTTAAGGGGGCAGAGAGAGAGGGGGGGACAGAGAGAGTGAGAGAGGGGAGGAACAGAAAGAGAGGAGGGACAGAGAGTTATCAAGATCACTCCTGACAGAATGACATTTATCCGGAATATTCTGCATGCTACAAGTATGCGGGAAAACATTGACGACTTGTGCAAGCAAAAAAATGCCAGGTTTCTCACTAAATCAGTGTCCAACATACTGAAGAGAAAGTAAGTCAATAGATTAGTCTTCTCATTTAAAGCTTCTTCACAAAAATGTACATTTATTATTGTTTTGATTAATAGTAAGATAAATGTTAATACCTTTATTGCTCCGAAATTATCTCACCAGCCCCCCATGTAAGACAAAAAATTGTTATGTGGCCACCCCCCCATGAGAAAAGGTTGGACAACCCTGCTCTAGTGTGTGTGCGTGAGTGAAAGTTGGCACATAGTTTATAATTTGCATTAGTTCATTTTAAGTACAATGAAGTTAACCTCTTTGTTAAACTCAGGAAAACCTGTCCGATTAGTTCTTGTTATGATCAAAGCAAGTAAGTAATCAAACACCTACTGAATTAGTCAGTACATCCACTTTAAAAAAGAATTAAACCTGTTGTGGCCAAACAAGGAGAGGGAAGATAGGGAAGCCCTACGACCCCCTTCACTTGACTGTAAGAGTTCCACATTAGTAATTAATATGGATGGTGAGGAGTCATGGAATAGATGAAGTATGGTGCGGAATAGAAAATTGTCTTATAAGAGGAATCAGAGGATAGCCAGAAATGGGAAACTATTAGGCTGAAAAAAAAACTTTCTCAGAGATCTGTCCGGGCCCTCACTTTTTTATATCGGCTGATCTTATGTGCCATTACTCACCTTAGAACATGGTTATAATGTTTAGTTGCTAACTTGGCCTGTTCCTTTATGATTATATCTCAACTCCTAACTTGTCTAAATAAGTCTGTATGATGAGAGAGGGTTGCAAATTGCAACATGCGTGTAAATCTATGCCCACAGTCCAGGAATAAACAGTTCAGCTTCTTTCACTTCTTATATTTTTAACACTTCAGCATGTGATGAATTCTTAGAAAACTTTTATATAGATAGTTAGAAAGATACATTTGTGAATTAGTAACAGTATAGTTGACAAAATTCATAAGTTTGTGAATTATACCATAATAGGGGGCCACAAGGTGAGTTATATATTTGGAAGAAGGGTGCTTAGATAATCAGGAGCAAGTGCAGATTGATTTGAAAATGAGGGTTAAGAATTTGAAATAAATCACTCTACTGGGGGCAAAAAGTCAAGGGAGTTTGCAAAAAGACCTTCAATGTAGTTATTCAAGTTTTGGGGAGGACTAAGGCTACTAAATAGAACTTGTGAAGAGTGAAGGAGAAGAGCCTGTGAGAGCTGAATTAAGGGGCTGAATTTTTTGGGGCGCTGCGCTCCGTGGCAGCGCCCTTTGAACTCGGTGGCACACCCGCATTCGCTGGCCGTAGCTGAGCCGTGGGGGCTCTTTTCCATAGAGGCCGTGCGCTTTCCCGCCCCCCCTTATTACGTGGGGAGAGGTGGGACATTCAGCGCAGCAAGAGTTTTTGACAGTTGTACAGCAGGTGCTGGGACCCTATTTTAAGCTCCCTGCTTCCTGACAGCTGTCAAAGAATACTTACTTGACTGCGAAGAGTGGGGCTGCTGTCAATCTGGCCGCAAAGCAGAAAGTGCTGCAGAAATCCAGCAGTTCAGGCAGCATCTGTGGACAGAGAAGCAGCGTTAACTTGTCCAAGTTCACAGACCTGAAAGTTAACACTGCTTCTCTCTCCACAAATGCTGCCTGACCTGCTGAGTGACTCCAGCACTTTCCACTTTGCTGCCACATACTTATCCTGCTGTGTCCCAATGTCATGAGCTTCTCCACGGATGCAGTAACATGGACATTGTCAGCTGCTGCCTCTAATGGTTTACACAGGGATGCTGCAGATGTGGACTGGTGCACACCAGGTGAGCGAGGGTGATGTGTGGTTTGCAGAGCACATGTCGGTTCTTAGGGAGCAGACAGCCTTTGTCTGATAAGCCACTTACGTACACCCCTACCTCACTGCTAGCCCTGCGTGCAGAGCCTGGGTGTCATCTGCCCCTCCATGTGTCTTTCATATTGTAGAACCTCACTGTCCTCATAGTCCGAGGAGGAATCCTGTTGATGTCTCTTATCATGCCAGGCCTGCACCCTATTGGGTGCGTAGTTGTGCAGAGCAGCAAAGAAAGGAGCTGGCCTTTTCGGCCTGTAGTACAGGGCATCACCCTATCCATACAGGCATTTGGAGGCGCTCTGTCAGCATGCCGACCTCCTGCTCAATGGTGGCTCATGTAGCTCAGTGGCCGGTGTTGTATCTCTCTTCTGCAGCAGTGATGGAGACTCTCACCTGTGTCAGGAGCCATGTCTGCAAAGGATAGCCCTTATCTCCAAGAAGCCACCCCTCCATCTGAGCCAGTTCAGTGAACAGCGGTGGCAGCCGGGACAGGCGCAAGACCCAGGTGTCATGGCAGCTGTTTGAGAAGCGGCCACACATTCGCAGCAAGCATCTGTGGTGTTCACATAATAGCTTCACCTAGAATAAGGAGGGCTCCTTTAATGCGCCGTTTGCAGGTGGTAGCCTGGCAGTAGGCCTGATGGCCACATGAGTGCAATCTATGAACATTACAACCTATGGTTCTCCGGCAATGGTGCCAGAACCAATGGCCCTCTGGCCCTGGCTATGAGAGTCCGTCCTGAAGCGGACATACTCACTGGCCCTCCGGTGCAGGACATTGGTGACCTCCCTGAAGCAGCGGTGCACTGCTGACTGTGTGACCCCACAAAGGTCTCTGGTTCCCTCCTAAAAAGGCTGCAGAGGTGTCAGGCTTGAGAACCGCTGCCACTATGAGTAACAAAGGCATGGGATGTCCACACTGGTGCTCCGACATCCGATGGCATGTCATGTGGGACCTGTAGATGCACGGCAAATATAATGGCGGGCTCCTCTTGGGGGCTGCTGCTCATGACCGGGGGCCTCTACGTGGATCGAACCTGCCTGTTGATATTGTCTCTGGCGCATACGGATCCTCACATGCAGAGGATCACACAATGTAGTATGAGCCATATCTATTTCCATGTGATAAATAAAGTTGAACCCTGTGTGTATTCGAAGGTTCCTAACAGGGCATGGACTGGGGTTGACGGGTACATCAGCTGCTTTCCTGGATCAACTATGTGGCGTGCCATGGCATTGCCCATCTTGGCCATCACTCAGAGTTGCACAGCATGACCACATCAAGATCCTACCAGCTGAATCGATTGCCCCCACCATCCATATAACCTTAATGCTCCTGCCCTTTCTCGCACCCTCCCCACACACAGTGTGCCTGGTGTGCCATTGCTCCCTCACAAACACGAACAAATACAGAACGTACACTGTTAATAGAGGGATGGTACACAGTACCTCCCTTCATGCCAGCAGAGCTTTCCCACCAGCAATCCCAGGCCCCTTCCCTTTAAGAATGCAGAGTGAGACCGCTGTGTAACCCCCTCCCTTCCAGTATGCAGAGTGAGACCCCTGTAATGCCCCCCTCCCTCATCACTTTAAGAATGCAGAATGAGACCCCTGAAAAGAAACTTACCTTCTGCCGCGAAACCTTCTGCCTCTGTGGACTCGCCGGGTTTTCCAACCGTGAACAGAATGGCATGTGACGGCCACCCGTTCATCGAAAAATCAGGAAGTGTCAATGGAGAGGCGGCGGGCTGCATAATCAGCAAAGATAAGTACCGTTTACCATATGCTAATTGTGGTGGTGCCACCGCCGTGCACCGGGGGGCGCGGTGGGGGGGGGGGGGGGGGTGGGGCTCACCAAGGTCCCGCCGCTGCTGGTAATATGCGACGTGCCCTTCATGATGTCTCGGGTCGAGGAGGGCCTCTCCCCGTAGCATTTTACCAGCACCCACGCCGCGACGCACACCGTCGAGGGGCCAGTGAAATTCAGCCCCAATTATCAAGTCTTGTAGGTTTCAACAGCAGAGGGAAAGCAGTAATGATACAAGCAAACAATCCTTTCGCTTAGTGATAAATTGCAGCTCTGATAGCTGATTGGATTTTGGGGTAAGATGGTTATGTAAGGTTACGTGGAGCACCATGTTTACTTGCCATCTGGTTACGCCTGAGTAGGTAACAGGGGAATTTTATAGAGAATGAACTAGAAACACCCAAGATGCTGGCAGGTGAGAAGGAATGCCTTAGTTTTACTGATATTGAGCTGATGGAAATTACAGCTTACACATGATGATTTAAACAGGTAGTCACACTGCATGGCAATTGGTTTGTAGATGATGATAGTAGTTAAAGAGATAGAGTTGGGTGTTACCATGATACACATGAAAACACTGACATTGGCCACAGCCATTCTGCTTTACGTTGAGTTGCCATATGTATTGTAAAGTTTTATTTAGTTAAAATATTGAGGTGAACATGGTAATTTATCGACCTATTATTTTGCAAATGTATTCACACTACCAACAAAAATAAATCTTTTGTGCCACTTTGCATGGAGTTCTGATCTGTGTCAGTGCTGATATGTACAAAAAGAACATAAGTCAATTCTTTGCCTTTTGTTTCTAAACAGTAAATTGTAAGTTTAACAATTTAGTTGTGGCTTCCAGTCCAAATTAGACATTTGTCAAGGGACAGTCAAATAATTATCTTCTAAATACAATCTCTGCATCGTTCTTGATCCATCAACTGAGTCAGTGCTTAAAAACAAAAGGTAGCACAATTACCATCTTGTATTCTGCACCAAATTATCTCTTAAAAATGGTAATATGGAGAAGACTTAAAATCCTGAGGCAATGTCACATTTTAGTAGGAATTAGCAAGCTAAAGAGGAAATGAAATAATATCTATTTAAAAATGTTATTTAGTTTCTGTGTTGTAATCTGTATCCACTGCTCTAGTCTAATAACCAATAATGTGGGTAGGGATACTGATCACACAATGTTCAACCATGTATACTAATGCAAAAATTAAATATTAAAGACAAATGTGACCTGGATATAACGTATGAAATAACTTGTACAATTACCAAGTAACTGATTCGCTGTGTTATGGATTGCAATTGTAACCAGTTTGGAATTTCATGAACATTTCCAGATTCAAAGACCCGTTCAAAGCATTATACACAACCTATAATCAACCTAATTATTGCATTTTAATAAAGCAAAACAGAATGCAAAGTATCTCCTCTGCTTAAGTTTTCTTTAACACCATTGTACAAAAGGAGACAACAATATTTTCCAACCAATAATTGATATCTGTTACACATTATACTAAAAATATTAAAAATCACTCAGAAATGATTTTCAGATTTATTTTTTATTTAGAGATACAGCACTGAAACAGGCCCTTCGGCCCACCAAGTCTGTGCCGACCATCAACCACCCATTTATACTAATCCTACACTAATCCCATATTCCTACCACATCCCCACCTGTCCCTATATTCCCCTACCACCTACCTATACTAGGGGCAATTTATAATGGCCAATTTACCTACCAGCCTGCAAGTCTTTTGGTGGTGGGAGGAAACCGGAGTACCTGGCAAAAACCCACGCAGACACAGGGAGAACTTGCAAACTCCACACGGGCAGTACCCAGAATTGAACCCCGGTCGCTGGAGCTATGAGGCT
Source organism: Heterodontus francisci (assembly GCF_036365525.1). Taxonomy (NCBI): domain Eukaryota; kingdom Metazoa; phylum Chordata; class Chondrichthyes; order Heterodontiformes; family Heterodontidae; genus Heterodontus; species Heterodontus francisci. Next base: position 118,012,366 of record NC_090375.1, on the reverse strand, counting down.
GTGGTGCTAACCACTGCGCCACTGTGCCGCCCATTACATTTTAACTGGCTAAATTTGAGGGCTCTATACTGTATGGAAAAACAAATTTTGTTCAGTTTTTCTTTGTTAAATGCTTTCATTCTTCATTAAACATTTTCATGTAATTTTCTTCAATGTGTACATGCAGATAGCTACCAAATTCACACCTCTGTTTCTCTATTGGATAAGGTCTGGTGAGCTTCAGCTTGTTTTCCAGAGTTCTCTACCTAGAATTATTTTGTGACAAACAAGATGGTAGCTTAAGACCACTTGGACTGATTTTTGAACCTGAAATGTTGACTGATCGCCTGAGGTGCATATCTCCTGTGATCCTCCCTATCCTCCTCCTCCAGAATGTAGCATTACAGAGGAATAGCCAGGGAATACCCATAGCTTCTCTCAAAGCAGCACACAATAACTATTCCATGGGGAAACAGGCACAGACAATAAATACAATGCAGCTTAAAGAAACTGTCAGTACGGCCCCATTAAGTTTCACTAACTTGCTTTCTCCGCAACATTAATAGGGTACAGAAATAATGAAAGACAAATAACTGCATAATAATCAGAAAACCAAGAATACGCTAAGACATAGACCCAACTGAAGGTATGAGGCATTCCAAGCAGTGCCCATTTGATATGGGTGCTAAGCATCTGAAGTGTTGTACAAGTACTCCAAATGTACTATGTGTATATCAAGTAATTTAAATTGAAATCCAGGCCTGAATGAACATGGCAATCTACAGGTGCTTAGGCTCTGAGTGTCCCAGGTTCTTCCAGGGCACACTATGATTCACATTCTGCACAGCATACTGAGAAGACCTCTGGCCTCAGTATGCATAATGTATGGAGTTGGCACCTGATGTGCTGCTGCATTACAGATGCTCCAGTTGATTTTATTGGCACCTATCACAAACCATTGATAAAGAACAGCATTACAAATTGTACATGCAGCACACAGAGAAACCTGACCTGCAATATCTTATTGGACTTGTTTTTATATCTAATTGGTTTTTCCCTCATGGTCCTCAAGGTGAGGGATGTTAGTGCTGAAGATTGGAACATCTTCCATTTCAGGCATGTAGTATCAACACCAAGCACTCCTCAGTATGGCACAGCAGAGTAATGCTCCCTAATGCACTGCCCTAACTATGTGCCACAGCTCCACCTCAAAACACTGCCCCTTATGTACCAAAGTGATGTTGCATATTTGGGGTTGTTTTGCACTGTCGAGCATGCTCACTCAGATTTGAATTGAGATTTCCCAAACTCATTTCATATAGCACACAGAAGAGACATGAATCCTGTTCCTGTCTGTCTGGGCTAGATTTGAACCCTGAACCAATAGCTGATTGGCCATGTCTGATTCACTGCGCCATTTAATTTCCCTTAAAGGAGTTTTGTAATTTTTTTTGGAGAGTTCAGAAAGAATTACAATTAGAATAAATCATTAGAACAACATTTGCAAATTCAATTGCCACATTGTGCAGTTGTTTTCAGCTTTTCTAACAAAATTCAAATAAAGAGACTTTTAATGTGCCTGACACCTAATACTGCTGTGGCTGTTGTAGGAGTGTGTGGAGTGACTACAAAGCAGTCGAGCCTATTAATCTGTGTACCATCATGCCTATCATCATTTCAATCAATTCATGTATGAGGAACTGCATTAAAGGCATAATAAATAATCAATGTTGCCACTTATTTTGGTGATTTCTGCTTATTTCTAACACAGTTTAAAATCTCTCTGGCAGACCAATGTTGCAGTGGATCAGCTGCAGCCATTGTTACAATGTCATGGTAAAGGCAGCAAATTATATGCTGTTGTGTTGGTGAGCTGACCCATGTCCAAGAGGTCAGAAAGACAGACGCTGGGAGAAGGAAATGTTTACCGAGAGAGTTGGACCTAAAAACGAAAGCCCTGATTTTGAGAGGCCCTGTTTGTGACTGGCAGCAGGACAAGTTGGTAACTTGGGCTCCCAACCTTTTGCATCCGATCTGTAGCAATTTTCTGACAGTCAATTTGCGAGCAGAAATTGAGGCTGTGCTACTGGCAAATGTGGTATCTTTTCAAAGGATTGAAAATAATTGCCTGAAAAGGACCCACTGATCCACCTAGCCTGTCCTATATAGTTGCGATACCCAATAAGTCATGATACAGACACTACCTCCCCATCTGAAGCTAGGTAATCTGGGAGAGGTAACAAACCAAGTAAAACCTCATGTCAATTAGGGAAAAATAACTGGGAAAGTTATTTCTGACCCCTTTAGGAGAAATACTTTAAAGGCGTTCAGGTCAAAGGCCAACATGCTGTGATTATCCAGACAATTGCGAGCTGCGAACATAAGGCTTCCTAAAGCTGCACTCCCTTGAAGTGCTGCTCCTGGCTGGGAGTACTTGATCATAGAATAAGCATTTCACTAGACCACAGCTTAGACAATAAGCTGTTAAATTGACTTATTAACGAGTAAATGACTAAGTGAACAGGAGCATTGTAGATTTATTATAGTCACATGCGAACGTATGAAAAAGGACAGGAAAAGCCCTGTTGACCCATCTAGCCTATCCTATCCCAACATACTGCAACCTACTCACAACACAACCCCATCCATGGTAACTGACATCAGTAGTCCCCATTAACCTACCTACTTTCTGAAACATGAGATGCTTTGTACTCACAGGAACTCACCCAGTTCCCTTTTGAACACTTTACAGTAAACTCATACTCACTGTATGCACTGGAAACATATTCCAGAGGTCAACGACTTTGCAAAAAGAAATGCTTCCTGGGAACTAGCTGAACTGATCTTTTTTTAATGTATTGATGTCCCTCTAATTTTACCTTATCTATCGAGGTCAATAATCTGTCCACCTGGACAGAATCTAATCCCATCATTATTTTAAAGACTTTAAACATATCCCGTTGACGTCTACGCTGAAAAGCCCCAATTCTCTCTTAACAATCCTGACTACAAAGGCTCTTAAATTCAGTCGCAATCAACTGACCCTCCTTTGACCTTTTCCAGGACCTCAATAGCTACCACCATGTCAGTGGATCAAAATTGGGGACAATAGTTTAGATGCAGCTGGGCCAAGGTCTTGTTCAAAGAAATGAAAGGATTATATTTCAAGTGTTATGCTTATCGTCCCCTTTATAGGATAGGAAATACAAGTAGTCATGCCTGCTGCTCTAAAGCACTTAATTGTAAGCTGATCAGGATAGAAGGGGTTGGGGTGAAATTGGAAAAGAAAATGGAGCAGGGCATAAAACGGGCTGCTGATTTTCTATCATCTGTTTTGTGCTTCTATCCAAGACCACTTTCACACCCAGGGAGAGAACTTCTCTGAAGATGATGCCAAGGTGGCATTATGATATTAGTTCTCCTTTTATGATGAGTCTCACACTGAACATTCTGCATCCTCAGCTGCATTGTTACTGCCACCTCAAGAATTTCTCCCTTGAAAGCTTCCACAGAGCATCATAGTCAGCATTTTTTAGATCTGCCCTGATGTTTCCTGCCGAAGCACATATCAAGATGCAGGCACTAACTGGAGCTACTGAATATCAAAATAATTTCCGACAGCAAGCATAGATTTTAATGGTAGAATTTGACTTAAAAATATTTACAAACTGCATGGACTGCAGCAGTTCAAGAAGACAGCTCACCACCACCTTCTCTGGGGCAATTAGAGATGGACAATAAATGCTGGCCTTGCCAGCAAAACCCACATCCCATGAACAACAACAAAAAAAAATCCTGGTAAATAAAACCAGGAAAATTAAAAAAACTTCCTGCAGACCTTTGAAGTGATTGAGGCTGATGGGAGAAAAGGAGCAAAACAAAGGAAACATCCCAGAAGTATTCTTAAAGAAGCAAGCTTACAAAACCTCCATAGGAACTGCTAATATCAATCACTAACCTGGAGAGTACATATAGAGGGGAACACTGCTTTGCAGTTTAATGGAAATAACTTTTTGTTCACACTGATCTAGGCATAATAAAAACTATTTAGTATCGGATTATTGTTCCCATTATGCCTGTCCACTGAACATCTGACAACAGAAGGATATAAAATTCGACATTATGTCTTCTTCTTCTTTGGCCTCCTTGTCTCGAGAGACAATGGGCAAGCGCCTGGAGTGGCTATAAAGGCCAATTCTAGAGTGACAGACTCTTCCACAGGTGCTGCAGATAAAATTGGTTGTTGGGGCTGTTACACAGTTGGCTCTCTCCTTGCGCTTCTGTCTTTTTTCCTGCCAACTGCTAAGTCTCTTCGACTCGCCACACTTTAGCCCCGCCTTTATGGCTGCCCGCCAGCTCTGGCGATCACTGGCAACTGACTCCCACGATTTGTGATCAATGTCACAGGACTTCATGTCGCATTTGCAGACGTCTTTAAAGCGGAGACATGGACGGCCGGTGGGGTCTGATACCAGTGACGAGCTCGCTGTGCAATGTGTCTTTGGGGATCCTGCCATCTTCCATGCGGCTCACATGGCCAAGCCATCTCAAACGCTGCTGGCTCAGTGGGATGTATATGCTGGGAATGTTGGTTGCCTCGAGGACTTCTGCGTTGGAGATACGGTCCTGCCACCTGATGCCAAGAATTCTCCAGAGGCAGCGTAGATGGAATGAATTGAGACGTAGCTCTTGGCTGACATATGTTGTCCAGGCCTCGCTGCCGTAGAACAAGGTACTGAGGACACAGGCTTGAAACACTCGGACTTTCGTGTTCTGTGTCAGTGCGCCATTTTCCCACACTCTCTTGGCCAGTCTGGACATAGCAGCGGACGCCTTTCCCATGGGCTTGTTGATTTCTGCATCGAGAGATAGGTTACTGGTCATAGTTGAGCCTAGGAGGTGAACTCTTGAACCACTTCCAGAGCGTGGTCGCCGATATTGATGGATGGAGCATTTCTGACGTCCTGTCCCATGATGTTCATTTTCTTGAGGCTGATGGTTAGGCCAAATTCGGTGCAGGCAGCCACAATCCTGCCGATGAGTCTCTGCAGACACTCTTCAGTGTGAGATGTTATTGCAGCATCGTCAGCAAAGAGGGGTTCCCTGATGAGGCCTTTCCATACTTTGGTCTTCAGTCTTAGATGGGCAAGGTTGAACAACCTGCCATCTGATCTTGTGTGGAGGAAAATTCCTTCTTCTGAAGACTTGAACGCATGTGAGAGCAGCAGTGAGAAGAAGATCCCAAACAGTGTAGGTGCGAGAACACAGCCCTGTTTCACACCACTCAGGATAGGAAAGGGGTCTGATGAGGCGCCGCTATGCTGAATTGTGCCTTTCATATTGTCATGGAATGAGGTGATGATACTTAATAGCTTTGGTGGACATCCGATCTTTGCTAGTAGTTTGCTAGTACATTATGTATGTTCCACAAAAGGTATTAAGAGACATAAGCTGCAGGACATTTGATTTCTCTATTCCAGATAATTGAAGAGTGGGAAATGATTTGTGAATAAGGTCTTTATATTTCAGCAGAGATATTGAGAGAATGATACGATACTTTAAATTTAAAATTCTTGGGCTGGATTTTATTCTGGTGGCAGGGGTCCCGGTGACGGTCCGGAAAACGGGGTAGATGAGGCAACCCCGCCTCAGCCATTTGTCAGATCCGCATTAAACGCTGGACAGGCAATTAACTGCCCGCCAATTGGGAGCAGTGGCCAGTGCTGGGACCGCAGGTGGCAATGATGGATGCCAACCACCACACAAGGTGAGTGTGGTCAGGGCTCACTAGGTCCAATTGAGCAGGCAGGCCCCGGTGGTCAGAGTTTGGGGACAGGGGGTTTTGGTGAGGGCTGGGGGCGGGGGGGTGGTCGTTGGGCTGCAGGGGTGGCCATTGCCACCAAGGAACCCCCCGCCCCCCCATGGGCCATAGAGTGGCTGAGTAGAAGGGCAGCCACCTCAAGCCCATTAGGAGACTGCCAGGTTTTGGTGGGCCCCTCTGACATTGGCCAAATGCCAGTGAACATAGGAGGTGGTCCTTAATTGGCCCAAGTGGCTCAATTGGCTTGCAACAGACAAAATAACATGGGGGCAGGACAACCTCAGGTACGCCACCTGACACCACCCCACGCCATTTTGTCTGCACTCCCCTCATCACCTCCCCCTGGGCCTCCTAGCCCATTGTCACAGGCCCCTTAAAATTTCAGCCCTTCGGCTGGATTTTATAAGCTTGCCGCCGATTTCAACCGCAAGCTTTGAAAATAATGGCCCACTTGCGCGGACCGCTCTTCCCAGAGCCGCTGTGATATTCAGCACGGCAACTCATTTAAATGGCCAGGGCAGACCGCCCCCTCCCAATGACGTGGAGCGGGTGGACGATCCATCCCCAGCAATGGTGTCAGGCATCAATGTGCAGGCACTGATGCCATTTTTAAAGGGCTTTGAGCCCTACATGGCCATTTACACTTTTAAAGATATAGGCATTTCAAATTTATGTAGAAAAATTAAATAAATGATTCATGTCTCTCTCCCACCCCAATAACCATACAATTCATTCCTTGCCCTCTCTCCCCCAAAAAATATTTACCTTGTTTAGATTAGATTAGAGATACAGCACTGAAACAGGCCCTTCGGCCCACCGAGTCTGTGCCGAACATCAACCACCCATTTATACTAACCCTACACTAATCCCATATTCCTACCAAACATCCCCACCTGTCCCTATATTTCCCTACCACCGACCTATACTAGTGACAATTTATAATGGCCAATTTACCTATCAACCTGCAAGTCTTTTGGCTTGTGGGAGGAAACCGGAGCACCCGGAGAAAACCCACGCAGACACAGGGAGAACTTGCAAACTCCACACAGGCAGTACCCGGAATCGAACCCGGGTCACTGGAGCTGTGAGGCTGCAGTGCTAACCACTGCGCCACTGTGCCGCCCTGACCTGCCCCCCAACAAAGTTCATAAACTTTTACCTTCAACTCCTTCCCACCATCCCCTCCACCAATCAGATTAGTTTGATCCCGCTCTCCCCCGCACTGAAATACTTACCTGCTCCCCGCTCCCCACCAGTGTCCCGCATCAGATCTCCAAATGGCGATCCGAAGGCACAGGAGTGCTGGCTGCCGCCACCAATATGACACTGGAATGGATGGCGGGAGCGGGTCAGTATTTAATTCATTAATTTAACTACATTAACTTATTTAAATTTTGGGCCCATCACCGAGCGACAGGTGGTGCGGGGGAACGCCACGAAGCCACGCCACCGCTGGCAATATCGGGCCAGGCTTTCCCGGCGTCAAGGCCCATGGCGGAACTCTCCCAGAGGCATTTTCTGGCCACCCTGCCACGACCCCCGACATCGGTGGCGGGGATGGGGTGGCTGTAAAATCTAGCCCCTTATTTCAGTTTCTAATTTGGATTCAGTGAGTAATGTGTCCTGTAACAAGAGTATGCCTTGTTACAATTAAAATGCACCTTACAGAATATCCCAGATAATAGACATGGTACACCATGCAACATTCAAAATACTTTGAGAAATCATCAAAAATACAAAGCCCTGATAATAACTGACAGCCGCATTCAGAGCCGGGGAGGATGAAAGGCAATGGAGGTGGGGTGTGATATTGGGTGTAAAAATTGAAAGAAGCTTCAGTATGTCTGTTTTTGATATTTCAACAGAACCACTTCTTTAGAATATTACTTCTGAGTTTGGCAATGAATACTTGACAGTGGCGTGGATCCGCATAACGTAACCTGAACTGGAGCATTTAAAGGGCCAATCCAAGGGTGTAATTTGGAGGAGATTGGATTTGCAGCAAAGTAAGGGTGAAGTAATGGATTCAGAATGGGCATGGGTCACACAAACATTTAATGATGCAACCCTTAATGTATTGTTGGGTGCCGTGAGGAGTAAAAAGGAGATATTCTTCCTCAGTAATGCCAGAAAAAAACCCTCTGCTGCTACAAGGAAGGGATGGCTGGAAGTGGCTGAGGAGGTCAGCATCAGGACATTCTATGCCACGCTCCAGGCTTCAATGCAGGAAGAGTGTTAATGACATAACCAGGTCGGGAAAGGTGAGTACAGTTGCACATTCACCTACATTCTCTTGTGCACACCCTCCACCTCTCACTCTGCCTGGTCAAGCGTACTCCATCAAGTCACTCCTCACACTCACTTACCTTGCAAGTGCATCCATCCTTTTCTTTCTATGCACTTCCTCATTTTCCCATCTATCCATCCACCACTGCCACTTAACTTGATTCTTACGCAGTTTGATTCCTCTCCCTGACAGTCCCCCTCACCAAATGCACTGTATCCATCAGGTAAATTCTTTCCCTGTTGCAGGAAAAGAGAATACAGATCAGTAGCAATAGGGAGAGATCAGAGTTGGGTCCTCCACAGATTGTACAGTTGACAGCTGCAGAGGAGAAGGAAGTACTGGAGATCAGCGGCATTTCAGTGCCCCTGATCATTGGAGATAGAGAGGTTTGGATCTTGCATCTATCTGGTGATGGAATTTAAATGTCAATGACCCACATGTCATCCAACACTCAGTCAGATTGGCTTGATTTCAACAGCAGGTGAAATATGATCATCTTTATGATGCTGAGATATAACATTCTTACCAAGGATGTGACTGTTACATCGGTCCAGTGGTATTGACTAACTGCACCTTACGGCCATGAGGGAATCCCTGACATCCATGCAGCAACGTAAACAACTGGTGTTGGGGGCGCCATCTTCATCCTCCTTCTCCTTGTTCTCCTCCACCTCTTCTACTTCCTGCACCTCCTACTCTTTATTGGATTTGTCTGCAAACAATGTGTACTGAGTGCATTGTTCCTTCTGCAGCTCCAATTGTTGCTGCTGCACAAAGTTGTACAGAGTGCCGTACACCACGATCATTCTGGAGACCTTGCCTAGTGAGAACTGAAGATCTGTCCAGCCACCTGAAGCCCACCTTGAGTATGCCGATGCTAGTTATAGGGCTGTGTTGCACTGCTTCAGTATTGGTTGGGTTTCTCACAGGTGTCATCAGCCAAGTTTGAAGTAGGTATTCTTCGCCTCCTAGCAGCCACCCCTTAAATCAGCTTGCAGGTTCAAAGAGGTCAGGGAGCTTGGATTGCCATGGGATGAAAGCACCATAGCAGAAATCTGGTCAAGGAAGGCCAAGGTCAAGGAAATTAAACCTCTGCCTGTACATGTTATTTCACAGGTAGTGACTCCTGCAAGCTTCTCTTTTCTCTGCTGCTCCCCACTTTGCATGTCTCTCTCCAGCAGGCTGTTGCTGCTGCTGATGGTCATCTTGCTCCTCATCCCAGGTCCAATTGAAGGCAGCCACAGTGTCACCCTTCTTAATCTTCAGTTTCAATACCTCCAAAGTGCACAAATTAGCCTCTCAACACAGTTACTCCCAACAAACCCTTCCCAGCAGCTATGAGCACTGTGTATTTATTGTGTGCCTGACTTTTAATGAGCCCCATGAGTTGCCATTCATTATTCTAGCCTGTGTTTCAATGGCAAGTTTCAAGAAGTCTGGGAAACCTGTGCATGTCATGACAAATTAAATGCCGGTCAAAATCTTGTTCAAATAGTCTCACTTAAATACACTCAGCAGTAGCCTGCCTCTCAGGAGGGGGTTACGCAAGCACATCAAAATGTGCCCGAGTTAAACCAGGAAGTCGGTGCATTAGAGCTGACTTCTGGATGTGCTGACATTTTTGCAAATTTTAATGACCCTCCCTAGCACAAACCTTCACACAGTTTACTATTAAAACTCCCCCCAAAATGCGTGCAATTAATGTTGACACAAATTATTGCAGGTGTGTTCATTTATAGGTCAAAAACAATAGTGAGCTTTTTCACATTTTATTGAGATGCAAAACAGAAAGAGGTGGAAGATAAAAATGTTACATTTAACTCCAATGGAACATGTGGGCCTGACATCCAGGAGATGCTGCTTAAATACCCAGTCTGTTCTAATAGCCAGGCCTTTCAGCAAAGATATGGTGAATGTAGGGAAGATGGTGTCGTAGTGGTAATGTCACTGAGCTACTAATCCAGAGGCCCAGGCTAACGCCTTGGGGACATGGGTTCAAATCCCAACGTGGTAGCTGGTGGAATTTAAATTCAATTAGTTAATAAATTCAATTAATTAATAAAAGTATGGAATTGAAAGCTAGTCTCAGAAACAAATTCATGAAACTATCATTGATAGTTGTAAAAACTCATCGAATTCATTATTGTCCTTTAGGGAAGGAAATCTGCTGTCCTTACCTGGCCTGGCCTACATGTGACTCCAGAAACACAGCAATGTGGTTGACTCTTTACTGCCCTCTGAAATAGCCTAGCAAGCCACTTAGTTATCAAGGGCAATTAGCGATGGGCAACAAAATGCTGGCCTTGCCAGCGATGCTCACATCCCATGAAAGAATAAAAAAAAATTCCTGCCTCGAATGGGTGTCCAAAGGAAGCTTGCCTGGATCTAGCCAGTGGATATCAGGTGGCCTAGAGACTGCCTGGCCAATGCTTGGTGAGGAGGGATTTAGAAGGGTTTCGTGAATGTGCAGGACGGGAATCTACAGCAGCAGTGGCCCAAACTTTTTTCGCGGGATTCCTCCCGGCACATGATCAAAAATCATATTTATACTGAGCTGTAAATGTCTCTGCTTCATACCCAGCAGGTTTTACTGAATGGAATGAGGGAAAGGGTGGTGTAGTGGTAATGTCATTGAGCTAGTAATCCAGAGGCTCAGGCTAATGCCTTGGGGGCACAGGTTCAAAGTGGAATTTAAATTCAATTAATGAATACATTTAGTTAATTAATAAAAACCCAGCTGGTTCATTATTGTCTTTTAGGGATGGAAATCTGTTGTCCTTACCTGGTCTGGCCTACATGTGACTCCAAACCCACAGCCCTCTGAAATGGCCCAGCAAGCCACTCAATTGTCAAGGAAAATTAGAACCATAGAAATGTTACAGCATAGAAAGAGGCCATTCAGCCCATTGTATCAGCGCCAGCTGGAAAAACTAGCCACCCATTCTAATCCCACCTTCCAGCACCTGGTCCATAGCCTTGCAGGTTACAGCACTTCAGGTGCAGGTCCAGGTACCTGAGTTGAGGGCTGCAGCCTCTACCATCAATCCAGACAGCAAATTCCAGACACCCACCACCCTCAGGATGAAAAGGTTTTGCCTCATGTCCCCTCTAATCATTCTATCAATCACCTTAAATCTGTGCCCCCTGGTAACTGACTTCTCTGCACAGGGTGTCCTTCCTGTCTACTCTGTCTAGGCCCCTCATAATTTTGTACACCTCAATTAAGTCATCCCTCAGCCTCCTCTGTTCTAAGGAAAACAACCCAAGCCAATCCAATCTTTCTCATAGCTACAATTTTCCAGCCCTGGCAACATTCTTGTAAGTCTCCTTTGTACTCTCTTCAGAGCAATAATGTCTTTCCTGTAATGTGGGGACCAGAATTGTACGCAATACTCCAACTGTGGTCTAACCAGCATTTGATAAAGTTCCAGCATTACATCCATGTTTTTGTATTCTATACATAGGCCAATAAAGGAAAGCATTCCATATGCCTTCTTCACCACTTGATCTACCTGTCCTGCCACCCTGAGGGACCTGTAGACATGCATTCCAAGGTTTCTCATTTCCTCTATCGCTCTCAATATCCTCCCATTTATTGTGTATTCAGTTGCTTTGTTTGTCCTCATCAAATGAACTACCTCACACTTCGCCAGATTGAATTCCATTTGCCACTTTTCCACCCATTCAACCAAACCATTGGTATCACTCTGGAGTCTACAGCTATCCTCTTCACTATCAACTACAGGCCAACTTTTGTGTCATCAACAAATTTCCTAATCATGCCCCCCACATTTAAGTCCAAATCATTAATATACACCACAAACTGCAAGGGACCTAACACTGAACCCTGCGGAATGCCACTAGAAACCGCGTTCCATTCGCAAAAACATCCGTTGACCATTATCCTTTGTTTCCTGTCACTGAGCCAATATGGATCCAACTTGCCACATTCCCCTGTATCTCATGGGCTTTTAATTTTCTTACCAGTCTGCCATGTGGGACCTTGTCAAATGCCTTACTAAAATCCATGTAGACAACATCCTCATCAATCCTCTTTGTTACTTCCTCAAAAAATTAAATTAAGTTAGTAAGAGACAACCTTCCCTGAACAAATCCGTGCTGACTATTTCTGATTAATCCATGCCTTTCTAAGTGACAGTTTATCCTATGTCTCAGAATTGATTTGAATAATTTTCCCACCACTGAGGTCAGACTGACTGACCTATAATTATTTGGCCTATCCCTCGCACCCTTTTTAAACAATTGTCCAACGTTCGCAGACCTCCAAACTCCTGGTACCTCGCCTGTATCTAGCGAGGATTTGAAAATGATCCTCAGAGCATCTGCTACATCCTCCCTGGCTTCATTTAACGGCCTGGGACACAATCCATCTGGCCCTGGTGATTTATCCACTTTCAAGGATGTCAGCCCCTCTCGTACTTCCTCTCTCATTATGCTTATCGTATCTTATATTTCACACTCCTCCTCTTTAACTACAATGTCTGCATCATCCCTCTCCTTTGTGAAGGCAGAGTCAAACTACTCATTAAGAACCCTGCATCCATGCATAAGTTCCCTTGTACATCTCTGATAGGCCCTACCCTTTCCTTAGTTATCTTCTTGCTCTTAATGTACTGATAAAACATCTTTGGGTTTTCCTTGATTTTACCTGCCAATAATTTTTCATGTCCTCTCTTTGCTTTCCCATTTACCTTTTTTACTCCACCCCTGCACTTTCTATGCACTTCAAGGCTTTCTAAAGTATTACGTTTTTTGTGACTGTCATAAGCTTTCTTTTTCTGCTTTATCTAACCCTGTATGCTTCTAGATAACCAGGGGGCTCTAGATTTGGCAGTACCACCCTTTTTCTTTGTGGGGACATGTCTACATTGTCCTTTTCCATAATAATGCTAAATCTAACTGTATTATGGTCAATATCTCCAAAATGGTCACCCACTGCTACTTCATCCACTTGCCCAGCTTCATTTCCTAAGACTAAATCTAGAATTGCGTCCCCTCTCGTTGGGCTTGTTATGTGTTGGCTAAAAAAGGTCTCCTGAATGCAATTCAAGAATTTTGTGCCCTCTGTGCCCTTCACACTGTTTGTATCCCAGTTATTGCAGTTCTTTGAGAGAGTTACATGTGCTGTGGATAAAGGGGAACCAGTGGATGTATTGTACTTAGATTTCCAGAAGGCATTTGATAAGGTGCCACATCAAAGGTTATTGCAGAAAATAGAAGCTCATGGTGTAGGGGGTAACATATTGGCATGGATAGAAGATTAGTTAGCTTACAGGAAACAGAGAGTAGGCATGAATGGGTCATTTTCTGGTTGGTAAGCTGTAACGAATGGTGTGCCACAGAGATCTGTGCTGGGGCCTCAACTTTTTACAATCGATATAAATGACTTAGATGAAGGGACCGAAGATATGGTTGCTAAATTTGCTGATGACACAAAGATAGGTAGGAAAGTACTTGTGAAGAGAACATAAGGAGGCTACAAAGGGATATAGATAGGTTAAGTGAGTGGGCAAAGATCTGGCCAATGGAGTATAATGTGGGAAAGTGTGAAATTGTCCACTTTGGCAGGAAGAATAAAAAAGAAGCATGTTATCTAAATGGTGAGAGATTGCAAAGCTCTGAGATGCAGAAGGATCTGGGTGTCCTTGTGCATGAATCGCAAAAGGTTGGTATGCAGGTACAGCACGTAATTAGGAAAGCTAATAGAATGTTATAGTTTATTGCAAGGGGAATTCAATACAAAAGTAGGGAGGTTATGCTTCAGCTATACAAGGCATTGGTGAGACCACATCTGGAGTACAGTGTCCAGTACTGGCCTCCTTATTTAAGGAAGGAGGCAGTACACAGAAGACTAATACCTGGAATGGGTGGCCTGTCTTACGAGGAAAGATTGGACAGGCTAAGCTCGTATCCGCTGGAATTTAGAAGAGTAAGAGGTGACTTGATTGAAACATATAAGATCCTGAGAGGTCTTGCCTGGGTGGATGTGGAAAGGATGTTTCCCCTTGTGGGAGAATCTAACTAGGGGTCACTGTTTAAAAATAAGGGGTCGCCCATTTAAGACAGAGATGAGGAGAAAATTTTTCCTTCAGAGGGTCGTGAATCTTTCGAATTCTCTTCCTCAAAAGGCAGTGGAAGCAGAGTCTTTGAATATTTTTAAGGCAGAGGTAGATAGATTCTTAATAAGCAAGGGGGTGGAACGTTATCGGGGGTAGGTGGAAATGTGGAGTAATCAGTTCAGCCATGAATTTATTGAATGGCGGAGCAGGCTCGAGGGGTCGAGTGGCCTATTCCTGCTCCTAATTTGTATGTTCATAGGTTTGTATGATATTACGGTAGTTGAAATCCTCAACTATTATTGCCCTATTGGTTTTGCACTCAAAAATGTGTCTACATATTTGTTCTTCTTTCTCCCTCCCACTATTTGGGGGGTCTATAGTACACTTCTAGTATTGTGGCTGCCCCTTTTTTATTTCTGAGCTCAACCCATATGCCTCATTTGATGATCATTGAGCATATCATCCCTGCTCACAGCTGTGTTTGATTCTTTAACCAATAATGCTACACCCTCTCCTTTTTTTACCCCCCTCGTTATCCTGCCTGAAAACTCTATATCCAGGGATGTTGAGCTTCCATTTTTGCCACTCTTTAAACTAAGTTTCCCTTATAGCAATGATAATATGTTGCCATGTGTCTATCTGTGCCCTCAGCTCATTGGCTTTATTTGCTGTACTTGTATTTCAATAAATACATTTTAACACTGCCAAATTCCTGTGCTGCAAATCTTTTAATTTTTGCTTCTTTTGTCTTTCAGAGTCACTCACTAATTTTCTGCCTCCCATTCACTGACTTTGCCCTATCTGAAGCTGCCCTCAGGTTCCCATCCTCCGCCAATCTACTTTAAACCATCCCCAACAGCACTAGCAAACCTTCCTGAAAGGATATTCGTCCTGGTCCTGTTCAGGTGTAGACCGTCTGGCTTGTATGGGTCCCACCTTCCCCAGAACCGGTCCCAATGCCCCAGAAATCTGAAGCCCTTCCTCCTGCACCATCTCTCCAGCCATGCATTCATCTGGTATATTCTCCTATTTTTATATACACTAGTATGTGGACTTGGGAGCAATCCGGAGATTACTACCTTTGAGGTCCTGCTTGCTAATCTCTTTCCTAACTCCTTAAACTCAGCCTGCAGGACCTCATTCCTTTTTCTACTTATATTGTTGGTACCAATGTGGACCATGACCTCTGGCTGTGCACCCTCACCCTCCAGAATGCTCTGTAACAGCTTGGTGATATCCAAGACCCTTGCATCAGGGAGGCAACATACCATCCTGGAATCATGTCTGCGACCAGAGAAACGCCTGTCTGTTCCCCTAACTGTAGAATCCCCTACCGCTATTGCTCTCCTGTCTTTTCTCCTCCCTCCCTACACAACTGAGCCACCCGTGTTACTCTGGTCATGACTCTCGCTGCACTCTCCAGAGGAACCCTCTCTCCTATCGGTACTCAGGTTAGAAAGTGGGATGCCCTCCGGGAACTTTTGCACAATGTGCCTTGTCCTTTTGTTTGTCTGGTAGACACCCAGTCCCTCTCTGCCTGCGCTCGCTTAAGCCCTGGAGTGACTACCTCTTGAAACGTGCTGTCAACGTATCTCTCATTTTTGTAAATGAAACTCAGTGACACCAGCTGCTCCTTGAGTTCCAAGACTTGGCATTCGAATTTTTGTATTTGGTGGCACTTTTTATACATGTAATTTTTCAGGACATGGGTAGGGTCCTGGAGTCCCCACATGGCATAGGGTGTGTATTCGATGGGTGTGAACAGCCCTGCCATGCCTCAAATCATTTATTTACTGCACTAAAATTGGAAGTTAAATAAACACGATAAAGTGGTTATACCACCGACTGATTACTGGTATTTTAGCTTTTACTTAGTAGATAGACTTACATATTGGAGAAAAAATAAAAATCAGTAGAAAAAAGAAAATAAGAAAGTAAGAAAATACCCACCAGATACTCACCGACTAGCTCCTTGTGCCTTGCCGCTCTCTCTCCGCTCTCATGCTGTTTGTAGCTTCGAAGTCACACCCAACCAATCACCAATTAGGAATGGGCAACAAGTACTGGCCTTGCCAGCGATGCCCATATCTCATGAAAGAATAAAAAAATGTCTGCAGTAGGTGCTCTGCCCAGTGGGCCATTAAAATAAATTTGGGGCGCTATGGATATCATAGGACCAAGATTTGCATGCATTCATGTTGTTCCCACCTCAGTCAGGTGGATGCCTCAACTGCCCAAGAAAGTAGTAGTGATCAAATGTCCACAAACAGGTAAAAAAGTGGCAAGTGTCCCGAATAGATTTTAACTCCCATTCCACCAAGTTTCCGCTGGACAGGAGGAGTTAAAATTCCCTGATTGACAAGTTTCAGACCACACACTTTGGGATAGATTTACAACTTTCTGGCTGAGTGTAAAACTGGCATTGTGGGTTGGTCACCTGTTATAAAAAATGCCAGATTTTTATTTCCATTGATTTCAAAAGGCCTTGAATGTGCCATCGCCTCCCATATCCATGTCCATCTTTCCTGGAGACACATATTTGAATCCCTCCAATCAGATTTCTGGCCTTCTATAATACCAAAACAGCTCTTACCAACCTCACAAATAATATCCTTTGTGACTGTTACAAAGGTAAACTATTAATCCTCGTCCTTCTTGACCTGTCTGCAGCCTTTGAGACGGTTGACCACACCATCCTCCTCCAATGCATCTCCACCATCATCCAGCTGGGTGGAACTGTACTCACCTGGTTCCATTCTTATCTATCCAGTCATAGCCAGATAGTCGCCTGCAGTGTCTTCTCTTCCTGCTCCCACACCGTTACCTCTGGTATCCTCTGAGGATCTATCCTTGGCCCCCTCCTGTTTCTCATCTACATGTTTCCCCTTGGCAACATCATCCAAAAGCACAGCATCAATTTCCACATGACACCCATCTCTACTTCACCACCACCTCTCTAACACCTCCTAATCTGTCTCTAATCTGTTAAACTACTTGTCCAACATTGAATCCCAGATGAGCAGAAATTTCCTCCAACTGAATATTGGGAAAACTGAAGGCATTGTCTTCAGTCTCTGCCACAAACTCTATTCCATAGCCACCAACTTCATTCCTCTCCCTGGCAACTATCTGAGACTGAACCAGGCTGTTCATAACCTTGGTGTCATACTTGACCCCAAGATGAACTTCCGACCACACATCTGCAGCATCACTAACATCATCCAACTCCAACCCTGCCTCAGCTCATCTTTTGCTGAAACCCTCATTCATACCTTTGTTATCTTTAGACTTGACTATTCCAACATACACCTGACCGGCCTCCAATCTTCCACCCCGGCCGTAAACTTGAGGTCATACAAAACTCTGCCACCCGTGTCTTAACTTGCACCAAGTCCCGTTCCCCTATCACCCCTGTGCTTGCTGACCTATATTGGCTCCCGGTTAAACAATGTCTTGATTTTTAAATTCTCATCCTTGCTTTCAAATCCCTCCATGGCCTCGCCCTTCCCTATCTCTGTATTCTTCGCCAACCTACAACCTTCTAAGATATCTGTGCTTCTCCAATTCTGGCCTCTTGCATATCCCTGATTTTAATTGCTCCACCTTTGGCACATGTGCCTTCATTGTCTCAGCCCTAAGCTCTGAAATTCCCTCCCTAAAATTCTACACCTGTCTATCTCTCTTTCCTCCTTTAAGACACTCCTTAAGAACTATCTCTTTTAGACGTATTGCTACATTCAAAGCGCTATATAAATGCAAGTTGTTGCATTACAATCAGTTGATTTCTTTGCTTATTTTTCTGAAGTTTCTATCCACCCTTTTTTTGGTGACCTTAATTTCTTATGACAAGAAAACAAGCTCAGCATCAAGCAGATACATGAAAATTGTTCTGACACATCACAACATTCCCACCCTCTTGAAGCCTGATGTGGGTATTTTACTTTAAACAATATTACTTCCAATTACTCATCAAACGGAAGTTACATTTAAGAAGCTATCCAAAATGTAAAGGATATATACGAATACAATGCAAACATTTTTATTCCCACAAGATTCTACTTGAATGCAAAATGTTAGTTATTTCTTTTCACATCATTAAGTGACTTTATTATAGAAAGTGAACCCAAGTGTGAAAGAAGAATAATGCAAAGACCTCTCCACTTGTATCCAGAAAATAGCTTAAAAGGTAAGTGGGATTAAAACAGATCCACTTAAACACAGAAGAAGAAATCAAATGACTAGATAAGATACAGTACCTCAGTCTTTGCAACCACTTTAAATATTTCACATCCGTATGCCACTAGCTGGATTTAAGCAGGAGCCAGTTGGAATGACAATGTCTTCAAGAGCTTTGCAAAAAACACATTCCCAACTTATGTTTGGAAATAGGCGAAACTGAATAAAAATGAATGTCTGATTGTTTAACATTTAGAGCTATAATTTTATGAAACACGGCTACTTATATTCAGCTGTGACTTCATTCCTAATGGCATTTGCTGAGTACTGTACTCATTTAGTCCTATCAGCTACTTGTTTAGACTGCATCACCTTCCAGATGTGCTCCTCTGTCACAAGGGAAACATTCATTCTGAAAACATATGTACACTACCTTTCTCAGCTACAAAATCTGTTCCAAATCAAACTGCTCAAAAAATCCCTCAGAGTCCCAGTTATTAAAACTTACCTCATGATGCCACATAGTTCGTTATGAATTATGTGGTCTTTTATATATATATTGTATGTGTGTGTGTTTGTGTTTATGTATGCATAACATATATGTGCATTGGTTATATGATATATATATATACTATTTTATATATACATATCTAGACACACATAGGTTCACATTTGAGTTAGTGCATGTACCGATATACACAAAGGGTCAGGATACCCCCAGCTTGCTAACGGGAGGCTTGGACCATGTTAACTCTCAGGCCTCGTTAGCATACTTCAAGGCGAAACAGAAGCAGCCAAAACAGAACCTAATCAGTTGCTGTTAGTACATAGTGTGCATTGTTGATAAATTACACAAAGCTGCTAGGAAACCAGAACCAACAAAAAGCCAGTAACATTTCTTACAACAAGTATTTAATTGCAGTGAAGAAAATTAAACTAGGACAAAGAACATAGCAGCACATTTCAACCTTATTATTTGTGAAGTTGATGATACTCGCTGTATAAATAGTTGGATATGCACAGTGTTATGGCCAGGAGGGTGATGGCTGACTGGTTTCCATGTTCACCTCCCAACTGACTACAGACAGTGTTTCAGTCCTTGTGTTTTGTTTGCCAAGTAAACAGACAGTGACAGGGTTTCTCGTAGGCTTACAACAAAAGATTAAATATTTATTAAACAATAATCACCTGAAATGTTTGCAACACCACCCACGCATGCGTTCACTCTCATAGGCACATGCAAGAGAAACAAGATAGAGTCATAGAGTCATTTGCAACACAGAAGGAGGCCATTCCACCCGTTGAGTCTATGCCAGCTCTCCAACGAGCTAGTTATTCAGTCCCAAACCCCCACTCGCTCCTGTAGCCCTGCAAGTCTATTTCTCTCAAGTGGCCATCCAACTTCCTCTTGAAGCCATTGTCTCCACTTCCACCACCCTTATAGGCAGTGAATTCTAGGTTATTACCACCCGCTGTGTAAAAAAGTTCTACCTCATATTCCCTGCATCTCTTGCCAAATCTTTCGATCTGTGTCCCCTAGTCCTTGTACTATTAGTTAATGGGAAATGCTTTTCCTTGTCTAATTTATCTAAGCCTGTCATAATCTTGTACACTTCTATTAAATCTCCCCTCAATCTCCTTTGTTCTAAGGAGAATAAACACAGCTTTTCCAACCCTAACCTTGTAACTAAAATCCTCCATCCCTGGAACCATTCAGGTAAATCTCCTCTGCACCCTCTTGAGGACCCTCACAACCAGAACTGGATGCAATTCTCCAGCTGAGGCCTAACCAGAGCTTTATAAAGGTACCAGAGCTGATAGAAGGGAAAAGGTAAGAGGTGTTAAGAGTTCAAGGTGTTAAAGTCTGTTGTTTCAGAAAAACCTGTGGATCCTCTTCGAAAGTAATTTTTTAAAGTTGCAGGCTTGTTTTCTGGCTGTCTTGTATTTGTTGGGTTACTGAAGACTTCTGGCAGTTCACTTCAGTTTGAAGACAGAGCTGGTATTCTTAGTTCAGTTTTCACAGGTGGAGGAGCTTTTTCATAGGTACTGTCTTTTCTCTGCTGCAGTTGGCTTTCAACTCGTCTCAATAGGGTTCAAATGTTAGCTGGAACTGGTCTCTCCCTCTCTCTCAGCTTTGTATCGGAATTCAAGATGCCTTTCAATGTTGACTGGAGAGACCAGACTGGTGTTGATAATGTGATGACTGATTCCTTTGTTCTTCAAAATGATTACCTTTAAAGGTGAACTCATGAATATTAATTTTCCCACAAGACTTTAGGTTTCAGCTTCTGATGGGCCGTACAATAGCTTTTGATGGCCCCCATTTTGATAACATGAGGGCTGTTCACACTCTATTGTGGTGAAAGGTAGCTGGAGATGTAGTCTGGGGGGTGTGTCTTTGTTTTAGCTTGTTTTGTGTTTCGCACACATGTGTGATAAGCTGTCTTATTTCCATGGAAATAGTGTTAATTGGTCGTGGGAGTCAGTTGCCAGTGGTCACCAGAGCTGGCAGACTGCCATAAAGGCGGGGCTAAAGAGTGGCGAGTCAAAGAGACTTAGCAGTTGTCAGGAAAAAAGACAGAAGTGCAAAGAGAGAGCCAACTGTGTAACAACCCCGATAACCAATTTTATCTGCAGCGCCTGTGGAAGAGTCTGTCACTCTAGAATTGGCCTTTATAGCCACTCCAGGTGCTGCTCCACAAACCACTGGCCACCTCTAGGCGCTTACCCATTGTCTCTCGAGACAAGGAGACCAAAAAAAGAAGAAAGCAAGTTCTAGTAGACAGGAATGTGTACTTTATGTCGGAGATGGTATGGGGCATGTGACTTGCTCTCCATTTTGTTGACAGCAAATGTACCAGTCTTTTAAAATTGTTCTAATTTTTCATAACTCTTCCATTTGTTTCTGTATTTTCATCACTGCACTTCTCATCAACGTGACAACAGACATTAATGATCAGCAAAAGATAGAAGATAGTTTGAATTAGGCTAATTCAGATTAATTAAAAACAATAAAACTTCACCTGATCTTGGCTTTTTGGACCTGAAGTTCCTGAATTTGGTGGGGTGAACTTTATGTTGGGGACGAATTTGGGACAGAACTCAGCATTCTGCCACAATTGATCATAAATTCCATTATTTCTGCTTTCCCGGATACCATGGTAAAATATAAGGTAGGCATATTTTCCAGGACCAGCTGATCCTGATCAGAAGCAGCCACTTAAAGGGGCAAAACTGGACTTTGACTATCTTCTGACAGTTCTTGGAATGGGCTGGACTTTATAAGCTCGCTGACGATCTCAGCTGTCATGGCAGTCTGCCCACGTGGACCACACATCATGGAGCTGCCATGAAATTAGACACAGCGGTTCATTTAAATGGCTGGGGTGGACGGCCCCCCCGCCGATGACGTGGAGAGAGCGGGCGGTCCATCGCTGTCAATGGCGTCAGCTGCCACTGCACAGGCGCTGATGCTATTTTAAAAGGGCTTCGAGATCTACATTACAATTTAAAGTTTTAAAGCGATAGTGCATTAAAATTTATTTTAAAAATTAAATAAATGTTACTAGCCTCTCTCCCAACCCCCCAATAACCAGACAATTCATTCATTGCCCTCTCCCCCCAAACAATACTTACCTTGTGTACCTTTCCTTTCCAACTACAAAGTTCACAAACTTTTAACTTCACCCCTTCCCACCATCTCCTACACCAACTAGATTAGTTTGACCCTGGTCTCCCCGCACCTCCCCACATTAAAATACTTACCTGCTCCCCCACCTCCCCACCAGTGTCCCGTGTCGGATCTCCGACAGGTATCCGAAGGTGTGAGAGTGCTGGCATCCGGCACCAATATCGCCCTGGAACGGATGGCGGGAGCGGGGGGGCCACCATGAAGCCTCGCTGCTGCCAGTAATATTGGGCCGGGCCTTCCTGGCGTCGAGGCCCATGGCAGGCCACTCCTGGAGGCATTTTCCAGCCCCTGCCGCCACGATCCCTGACATCAGGGGGGCTGTAAATTCCAGCCCAATATCTTTGTAATTGCTGAGCTGAGTTCAATTTCTTATTGTTAGAGACCTCATAACTTGGCTTTCATTTTGTGTGCATATTGGAGTAGGTGAGGCACCAAGGAACTTTGTCCTAAACCCAGAAAATTGTCCAACTACATCCTGTTCACAAAAAGCAGGACAAATCCAACCCGGCCAATTACCGCCCTATGAGTCTACTCTCAATCAGCAGTAAAGGGATGGAAGGGGTCATTGACAATGCTATCAAGTGGCACTTGCTCAGCAATAACCTGCTCACTGACACTCAGTTTGGGATCCGTCAGGGTCACTCAGCTGCTGATGTTATTACAGCCTTGGTCCAAATATGGTCAAAAGAGCTGAACTCCAGAGGTGAGATGAGAGTAACTGCGTGTGACATCAAGGCAGCATTTGACTGAGTATGGCACCAAGGAGCCCTAGAAAAATTGGAGTCAATGGGAATCGGGGGAAAACTCTCTGCTGGTTAGAATCTTACCTAGCACAAAGGAAGATAGCTGTGGTTATTGGAGGTCAATCATCTCAGCTCCAGGACATCACTGCAGGAGTTCCTCAGGGTAGTGTTGTAGGCCCAAACATCTTCAGCTGCTTCATCAATGACCTTCCCTCCATCATAGGGTCAGAAGTGGGGATGTTGGCTGATGATTGCACAAAGTTCAGCACCATTCGTGACTCCTCAATTACTGAAGCAGCCTGTGTCCATATGCAGCAAGACCTGGACTACATCTAGGCTTAGGCTGATAAGCTGCAAGTAACATTTATGCCACACAAGTGCCAGGCAATGACCATCTCAAACAAAAGAGAATCTAACCATCTCCCCTTGATGTTCAACGGCATTACCATCGCTCAATCTCCCATTATCAACATCCTTGGGGTTATAATTGACCAGAAACTGAACTGGATCAGCCACATAAATACTGTGGCTACTAGAGCAGGTCAAAAGCTGGGAATTCTGTGGCTAGTAACTTGCCTCCTGTCTCCCCAAAGCTTGTCCACCATCTACAAGGCACAAGTCAGGAGTGTGATGGAATACTCTCCACTTGCCTGGATGAGTGCAGCTCCAGCAACACTCAAGAAGCTCGACACCATCCAGGACAAAGCAGCCCACTTGACTGGTAACCCATCCACCACCTTCAACATTCACTCCCTTTACCACTGAAAGACAGTTACAGCAGTGTCTACCATCTACAAGATGCAATGCAGCTACTCAGCAAGGCTCCTTCGACAGCACCTTCCAAACCTGTGACCTGTACCACCTAGAAGGACAAGGACGCAGATGCATGGGAACATCACCACCTGCAATTTCCCCTCCAAGCCACACATCATCCTGACTTGGAACTATATCACCGCTCCTTCACTGTCACTGGGTCAAAGTCCTGGAATACCCTCCCGAACAGCACTGTGGGTGTACCTACACCCTAGTTAGTTCAAGCTGCCTTAACTCCCTTTGGAAAACTCTTTCCCCCCCCCCCCCCCCCTTTTTTCCATTTCTTTTTCCCTTTCCTGGAATTCTCTCTCCTTTTTCTCTCTCTGGAAAGCTCTTTCTTTCTCCCTTTCCTGAAACTCTCTCTATTCTTTCTCCTTCTGGAATTCTAATTCTCGTCTCCTCCATTCTAGTTGTACCTTAGTGAATGTTATTTTGTCTGTTTCAGATTCTGTGCCTATCTCCAGTTCTTCAGTGTCAATTTTAAAATGTTTGGCTACAAGTTTTAGGATTTCAGGCTTCCTGCCTTTTGGACGGATAGTAATCTCTAATTTCCCAGCTACATTCCTCAACTCTTCAACAGATAGGGCTTTTAACCTGGTGCAAGTTACTTCACTCTGTTCGAGGAAGGTACTGGCCTCGAATGTGGACATTTTAGTACTCTAGCACTGAAAATCACAAGAAAACCTGTACTGAAGTTTTAAAATTATTGCTGGGGATCAATTTGGTTTGTCACTTCCAATTTCTCATTTGTCTTGGGGTTTGATCCCAGACATGAGCCACCAAATTTCTGTTATGATCAAGTGAGGAGGGGTTAAAGGGCTTCCCTCTTTTCCTTCTCCTTGTTTGACCACAACAGGTCTAATTCTTCTTTAAAGTGGATGCACTGGCCAATTCAGTAGGTGTTTGATTACTTACTTGCTATGATCATAACAAGAACTAATCAGACAGTTTTTCTTGATTTAACAAAGAAAGAGGTTAACTTTATTGTACCTAAACCGAACTAATAAAATAATACAAAATGCGCCAACTTTCACTCTCACATACACAGTAGAGGGTTACACACACATAAATAGGTTACAGACTGGGGAAAGGTAGATTGGTTGAATTAGAGTCCATACAAAAAGTATACAGTCTGTGGCGTTCGGTGATTCATCTGGCTTCTGTCTGAATTCGGTGGTCCTGAGGCTTTTAGTTTGAAGAGGTAGATGACTGGTTTGGTGAGTCTCTTGGAGATAGCGATGTGGATGATTTCCTCCAACAGGGTTTCGCATATGCAAAGGTGGTCTGTCAACAAGCAGGATTTGAAAGCTTTCACACTGGAATGAAGAGAGCAAGAGAGAGACCCCTACTCGCTCATATCAGAGTCCAATTGCTTCTCCTCAGCTGCAGAGAAAACACCAGCTTAAAGCCACAGATGCGGAGGGGCTTGTCACATGACAGTCACTCAGTAATTCAAAACATAGCAGTTAGCAGTATTCCTGTCTTGCTGAAAAGAACAGGTAGTTCCTTTAAACATCCTGGGTCTTGATTCTTGCTGGGGAATTCGCAGCGATTTCATCTTCCTCCTCACAAGCATTGCAGTGTAGGATATAGTGTTGTAAATTAGGTAGCCAACTTAAGCTGCCAGTAAAATCATCCTTTTAGCTGGTCTTTTAAAAATGTCTTAAAAAAATACAAGTTCGGATCTCCAGTGAGTGGATTACAGAAAATTATTGTTCAACAAAGCACATTGGCATAACAGTAAGCACATCCACTGTTTAAAAGAAATAAGCCATGTTGCGGTCAAACAAAGAGAGGGAAAAGAGGGGAAACTTTTGACCCCTCCTCACCTGATCGAAACACTTGATTGAGTTTTTTGATGAGGTAACAGAGAGTGTGGATGAGGACACTGTAGTTGATGTTGTGCATATGGTGCTGAATTCTATAAAGGCTTTGACAATGGGATCCATGGTGGGAGGGCATGAAGATTGCCAAGGATGAGGCCTGCCATGGACCTTGACGCCGGCAGGGCCCGACCCAATATTGCATGTGGTGGCCAGGCCTCGTTGGGCCCTCTGCCGCTTGGCGACGGAACCATAATTAAAATTTTCAAATAAGTTTACTTACTTACATTAATGACTTTCCCATTGCCTCCTGAAGTGCTGCCACGATCTTCATCCCAGCAGCTGGCACTGCCTTGCCTTCGGATCCCCAACCGGGGTCAAATGAACGTCACGGGTCTAGGGGAAGGTGGGAAGATTATAGTTGAAAGTTTGTACAGTTTGGGGGAGTAAGGTCAGATTGTGAAGGTAAGTGTTTTTTGGGTGTAAAGGGCAAATAATTAATTTAATCGATAATGGGGGTGGGGTGAGAGAGGGGCAAAAGAAATGTATTTATTTTCTTTCATTCAATGTTTCTTTAAATACTTAAATTTAGCGACTACTTAAATGAACCGCTGCGCTTGGAATCGCGGTGGCTCTTTGGTGTGTGGCCCACATGGGCGGGCCACCATTGTTTTTGCCCGCCAACGATCTCGGCGGTGGGCGAATAAAATTAAGCCCATGGACTTTCAAAAGGCATCCGATAAAGTACCACCTATTAGGCATGTTAATTAAAGCCTGTGAGATAATAGGGGCAGTAGTAGCATGAATACAAAATTGGCTAAAGGATAGAAAAAAGAGAGTTGTGAGGAATAGTTGTTTTAAGATGGAAGGAATTATAGAGTGGTGTTTCTCAGTAATCAGTATTAGGACACTGCAGTTTTTGAAATATATTAATGACTTGGACTTGTGGGTACAAGAAACAATTTCAAAATTTGCAGATAACGTGAAACTTGGAAACATAGTAAACAGTAGGATAGATAGTAACAGACTTCAAAAGGACATAGAAAGGCTGATGGAATGAGTGGACACACCACAGATGAAACTCAAAGCAGAAAAGTATGAGGTGTTACATTTTGGTAGGAAAAATGAGGAGAGACAATATAAGCAAAATGTTACAATTTAAAAGGGGGTGCAAGAAAAGAGAGACCTGAGGGTGTTTGTTCACCAATCTTTGAAGGTGACAGGCCCAGTTAACAAAGTGCTTCATAAAGCATGTGGGATCCTGGGCTTTATAAATAGAGGCATTGAATACAATGAAGGCTTGAGATGGCTTGGCCACGTGAGCCGCATGGAAGATGGCAGGATCCCCAAGGACGCATTGTACAGCGAGCTCATCACTAGTATTAGACTCATTGGCTGTCCATATCTCCGCTTTAAAGACGTCTGCAAACGCGACATGAAGTCCTGCAACATTGACCACAAGTCATGGGAGTCTTTACCCAGAGATTGGAACTTGCCATCACATGGAGTAGTTGAGGTGAATAGTATAGCGTTTAAGGGGAAGTTAGATAAGTACATGAGGAAGTAAGGAATAGAAGGATATGCTGATAGGGGTTAGATGAAGTTGGTGAGAGAAGGCTCATATGGAAAGTTCTTCTTCTTTGGCCTCCTTATCTCGAGAGACAATGAATAAGCGCCTGGAGTGGCTATAAAGGCCAATTCTAGAGTAACAGGCTCTTCCACAGGCGCTGCAGAGAAATTGGTTTGTCGGGGTAAACACCAGCAAAAACCAGTTGGACAGAATAGCCTATTTCTGTACTGTAAATTCTCTGCAATACTATGTATGCAATATGTCAATGTGCACTTTACAATTTACCCAGTTAAGCATTTGTTATGTCACATATGTTGTTCTTTGTTATCAGTCATCAGTTCATCGTTCATGACAATGCAATGTGCGTCAAGCACTTGCACCTTTGTAGAGTACCCCTGACTGTTCGTTATTCTATTTTATATATAAAATATGGTCTACCTTTCACTAAGAAAAACTATTACCAATCATTTACAAGCTGCCAAGAGTAGTGAGGAAGAACAGCTGCAAGGTTACAAAATGTGTTAAAAATGCTTATAAAACTTACATTCTAACTTCATCTGTAGACATTTCAGTGGTGTTTTACCGCCCAATGACACAACCATCTGGTTACTGCTGCTCTGGGACATTAGCGAAATGCAGACATGAAAACCTGTCCTCTCTCAGTTTTGCCAAAGCTTTGCATCACTTTTGACAGAAAGCCAATGTAATTATGACACTTGGCACCTTTAATTTATTGACATACTTCAAATCGGTCTTATTTTCACTAAAATGACCCCATACAGGAAAAGTATGTTAGTGTATCCTTTTCACAGCATGCATTGCAAATTAGTATTCTGAATAGGTAACTTTCAGCAATGTCTGGCTTTATTTTGCTTCCTGTTAAATTGGTGCTGTATAGCTGTCGAGGCCAAGCATGAATAAAATTGAAGTTTTTTTTATCAATATAAGTTGTCAAGGCAGGTTCCAGAAACTGAAAAAAAATCACAAGCGAATTGACCTGCAGCAATGCTTTCTACACACCCAGGGCTGAATTGAACTCGGTGGCGGGCCCACATTTGCTGGCCGCCGCTGAGCCCCCATAATATTAATGGCGAGGGCTCATTAGAATCTCGGTGCCGAGCCGCCCTCCCCATGTTACGTGGGAGAGGTGGGACATTCGGCGTAGTGAGAGAGTTTTTGACAGTTGTACAGCAGGTGCTGGGGCCCTATTTTAAGCGCTCCAGCACCTGCTTCCTGACAGCTGTCAAAGAATACTTACCTGACTGCTGAAGAGTGGAGCTGCTGTCAATCTGGCAGCAAAGCAGAAAATGCTGCAGAAATTCAGCAGGTCAGGCAGCATCTGTGGAGAGAGAAGCAGAGTTAACTTGTCCAAGTTCACAGACCTGAAAATTAACTCTGCTTCTCTCTCCACAAATGCTGCCTGACCTGCTGAGTTACCCCAGGACTTTCTGCTTTGCTGCCACATACTTACCTTGCTGTGTCCCAGTGTCCTGTGAAGTTGTGATCCTCTTCTCCCACTCAAGTGTAACATTCCTTCTTGTAGGCGTGCCGCACCTGGGTGAATAATCTTAATTTTGCACATTCCAGGACGTGAGACTTAAATAAACCATAAAAGGTATTACAGAGGTTTACAGAGAACTCACTGACACAAATGGGAATGCATGGGTGTCACAGAAATGTAAATATGTCTTTCACTAACTGTTCCTCACCAACATATGTGTCCTTTTCTCTGAGTGAATGATGTGTGCCAGTAAATAGCACCAATGTCACATCCTTTTGCACCTTTGGCTCTTCAGGAGAGCCAATGTATGTAATAACATCATTGCCATGCCACCATTACTCAAGAGCATCTCCACAGACTCAGTGACATGGACATTGGCTCAGTCAGCTGCTGCCTCTAATGATTTACACAGGGATGCTGCAGATGTGGACTTGTGCACAGCAGGTGAGCGAGGGTGATGTGTGGCTTGCAGAGCTCATGTTGGTTCCTATGGAGCCAACAGCCTTTGTCTGTTAAGCCACTGCCGTACATCCCTACCTCACTGCTAGCCCTGTGTGCAGAGCCTGGGTGCCATCTGCCCTCCCATGTGTTTTTCATGTTGTAGATCCTCAGCACCCTCATAGTCCGAGGAGCAATCCTGTTGATGTCTCTCCTTATCATGCCAGGCCTGGCCCCTATTGGGTGCAAGGTTGTGCAGAGCAGCAAAGAAAGGAGCTGGCCTTTTCGGCCCATAGTACAAAGGCATTATACAGGCATCGGAGGTGCTCTTTCAGCATGCCGATCTCCTACTCAATGGTGGCTCATGTAGCTCAGTGGCTGGCGTTGTATCTCTCTTCTGCAGCAGTGATGGAGTCTCTCACTGGTGTCGGGAGCCATGTCTGCAAAGGATAGCCCTTATCTTCAAGAAGCCACCCCTCCATCTGAGCCAGTTCAGTGAACAGCGGTGGCAGCTGGGACTGGCGCAAGAACCAGGTGTCATGGCAGCTGCCTGAGAAGCGGTCATACATTAGCTGGAAGCACCTGCGGTGTTCACATACCAGCTTCACCTGGATTGAGAGGGCTCCTTTAATGGTGACGTCTACAGGTGGTAGCCTGGCAGTAGGCCTGATGGCTACATGGGTACAGTCTATGAACATTACAACCTATTGTTCTCCGGCAATGGTGCCAGAACTAATGGCCCTCTGGGCCTGGTTATGAGAGTCTGTCCTGAAGTGGACATATGCACTGACCCTCTGGTGCAGGGCATTGGTGACCTCCCTGATGCAGCGGTGCACTGCTGACTGTGTGACCCCACAAAGGTCTCTGGTGGGTCCCTAAAAGGCTGCAGAGGCATTAGGCTTGAGAACCGCGGCCACTATGAGGAACAAAGGCATGGGATGGCCACTGGAGCCCATGGGCTGCAGGTCATCCTTGAGCAGGGCACAGAGACGTGTCACCACCTTCTCTACATGTGCAATCTCCTCTGACACTGGTGCTCCGACATCCGATGGCATATCGTGTGGGGCCTGTAGATGCACAGCAGAAATAATGGCGGGCTCCCCTTGGGGGATGCTGCTCACAAACTCTATGTGGATCGCACCTGACTGTTGTTATTGCCACTGGCACATACGGATCCTCATGTGCAGAGGATCACACAATGTAGGATGAGCCATACCTATTTCCATGTGATAAATAAAGTTCAACCCTTCATGTATTCGAAGGTTTTTTAGTTTAGAGATACAGCACTGAAACAGGCCCTTCGGCCCACCGAGTCTGTGCCGACCATCAATCACCCATTTATACTAATCCTACACTAATTCCATATTCCTACCACATCCCCACCTGTCCCTATATTTCCCTACCACCTACCTATACTAGGGGCAATTTATAATGGCCAATTAACCTATCAACCTGCAAGTCTTTGGCATGTGGGAGCAAACTGGAGCACCCGGAGGAAACCCACGCAGACACAGGGAGAACTTGCAAACTCCACACAGGCAGTATCCAGAATTGAACCTGGGTCGCTGGAGCTGTGAGGCTGCGGTGCTAACCACTGCACCACTGTGCCGCCCTGTTCCCAACAGGGCATGGATTGGTGTTGACAGGTACATCAGCTGCTTTCCTGGATCAAATATGTGGCGTGCCATGGCATTCTTGGCGAACACTCAGAGTGGCACAGCATGACCACATTAAGATCCTACCAGCTGAATCAATTGCCCCCATCATCCATAAAACTTTAATGCTCCTGCCCTTTCTGGCACGTTCCCCACACACAGGGTGCCTAGTGTGCCATTGCCCGCCTCACAAACACAGAGTGTACACTGTTAACGGAGGGATGGTGCACGGTACCTCCCTTCATGCCAGCACAGTTTTCTCTCCAGTAATTCCAGACCCCCTTCCTTCCAGATTGCAGAGTTAGACACCTGCATATTGCCCCCTTCCTGAATGCAGAGTGAGACCCCTGCATGTCCCCCCTCCCTCCTCCCTTCCAGATTGCAGTTAGACCCCTACATATCCCCCCTCCCTTCCAGAATGCAGAGTGAGACCCCTGCATACCCCCCCTCCCTCCTCCCTTCCAGATTGCAGAGTTAGACCCCTACATATCCCTCCTCCCTTCCAGATTGCAGAGTTAGACCCCTGCATATCCCCCCTCCCTCCTCCCTTCCAGAATGCAGAGTGAGACCCCTGCATATCCCCCCTCCCTCCTCCCTTCCAGATTGCAGAGTTAGACCCCTACATATCCCCCCTCCCTTCCAGATTGCAGAGTTAGACCCCTGCATATCCCCCCTCCCTCCTCCATCCCAGATTGCAGAGTTAGACACCTGCATATTGCCCCCTTCCAGAATGCAGAGTGAGACCCCTGCATATCCCCCCTCCCTCCTCCCTTCCAGAATGCAGAGTGAGACCCCTGCATATCCCCCCTCCCTCCTCCCTTCCAGAATGCAGAGTGAGACCCCTGCATAACCCCCCTCCCTCCTCCCTTCCAGAATGCAGAGTGAGACCCCTGCATATCTTCCCTCCCTCCTCCCTTCCAGAATGCAGAGTGAGACCCCTGCATATCCCCCCTCCCTCCTCCCTTCCAGAATGCAGAGTGAGACCCCTGCATATCTTCCCTCGCTCCTCCCTTCCAGATTGCAGAGTTAGACACCTGCATATTCCTTCCCTTCCAGAATGCAGAGTGAGACCCCTTCATAGCCCCCCTCCCTCCTCCCTTCCAGAATGCAGAGTGAGACCCCTGCATATCTTCCCTCCCTCCTCCCTTCCAGAATGCAGAGTGAGACCCCTGCATATCCCCCCTCCCTCCTCCCTCTCAAAATGCAGAGTTAGACCCCTGCATATCCCCCCCTCCCTCTCAAAATGCAGAGTTAGACCCCTGAATATGCCCACTCCCTCCTCCCTTCCATAATGCAGAACGAGACCCCTGAATAACACAACTTACCTTCGCTGGCGACAGCTTCTGCCTCTGAAGACCCGCCAGCTTTTCAGATCGTGAATAGGACGGCACATGATGGGCGCCCATTCAGCGAAAAATCTAGATGTGTCAATGGAGAGGCGGCAGGCTGCATAATCAGTATAGGTAAGTACTCCTTACCATATGCTAATTGTAGTCCTGCTGCCATGTGGCGGAGGGGCCGTACCGAGGTCCCGCCCCCACCAGTAATATTCGGCGGGCCCTTCTTGACATCGCGGGTCGAGGGGGGCCTCTCCCCGCAGCATTTTACTGGCCCTCACGCCGTGACCCGCAGCGTCGAGGGGCCAGTAAAATCCAGCTCCTAGTGTGGTTTTATCAATTACAAACAGCAATGAAATCAAACTGCAGAACAAAATCTTGAGGGCCCAAGATTCAGTAACATTTCTGCAATATTTCCAAAATACATATTCAGGTTAATTTTGTTCATAATACAGCAGTTACTGAGTCTGAGCAATAATATAGTTGCAAGTTGAAATGGCTTGAATTATTAACAGTGAGCAAAATTTTATTCCAATGACTATACTATATCTGAGGGAAATTTCACCCTTATCTGCATGAGAATATTCATCCTATTTGTAGTCATGGAAATACTCTGTCCCTAGTCATTAATTGAGGATGTTTTGGTCACTTACATGAATTCAGCTTTCTCACCCTATCCATTCATCTGCTTATATTGTAAGCACTTAGTTTGAAACTTAACACTTCAAGCATCAACAGAGGGGAAAAATAAACAATTTTAATAATTATTTGTAACTGTTGGATTTTAAATACAAGAATAAATGCCTTCTCAATAAAGTGGATTTGATGGCCTAATCAACTGCAAGAATTTGTTTCAGATCATCAGCAGGAATGCAAGATTGAATAACTACAATTTAACACATTACCAAGCATTTCCTAATTGTTTTTCTTACATTGTGTACCTTTTACTTATCAATATATTGACCCTGGAGGAAGGAAAATCTGACCACTTTTTGCTTTCAGTTTCAGAATTAAGCACTTCAAGGTCAGATGTCGTATGGTTTATATCGACCATTGAGACCCCCCCCCCCCCCCCCATTATTCTAAAACATGAACTAATCCCAGCCTTAAGTGAGGACCCTCAATTGCAGCATGGTGACATTTTGATTTTTGCCATCAGCTAATGTTCTAGATGCTGTGAAAATGCCAATTTAATTCTAAATGTTGTTAAATTGGGAAAGTTTTTGTGCTGTGGCTACATGATCGGAACTGAATTAACACTCACCAAGTTAGTTTCAGTGAAAAGCCTTACAGCCAGAAGAGAGGGAAGCATGTCATCCTATCTGTCTTGATTGAACTTCCTTAACCCACCCTTAGCACCGCAGCCTCACAGCTCCAGGGACCCGGGTTCGATTCCGGGTACTGCCTGTGTGGAGTTTGCAAGTTCTCCCTGTGTCTGCGTGGGTTTTCTCCGGGTGCTCCGGTTTCCTCCCACAAGCCAAAAGACTTGCAGGTTGATAGGTAAATTGGCCATTATAAATTGTCACTAGTATAGGTAGGTGGTAGGGAAATATAGGGACAGGTGGGGATGTTTGGTAGGAATATGGGATTAGTGTAGGATTAGTATAAATGGGTGGTTGATGTTCGGCACAGACTCGGTGGGCCGAAGGGCCTGTTTCAGTGCTGTATCTCTAATCTAATCTAATCTAATCTTAATCCAAAGGCTGTCCAGTCCTTCATAAACAATTGAAATGGCAAACAAATTTAACTTGCATTCATAAAGGGGAAAGATTCCTACAAATGTCAGGTATTGAAATTGCAACCCATTTATACAGAATATCCTTATGCTTTTATTACAGTTAAGAGCTAATTCAGTGATTCCAGGTAAAATACATCCACTGGATGCTGCACAAGTTCAAATCCCATGGCAACAGAGTGTTGAGCTTAAGGGGCTCAAAATGAAACAGATTTAAAGGAAAGTGACTGAATATGGTGCTAAAAATGCTGGTGCCTTTTGAAAGGTTAGAAAGTGCTTCACAGGAGTATTTAGCTTTTCTAAAGGCTCTATAAGTGGGCGGGGAAGAGACAGGGCTAAAAATTGGTTTGCACATGTATTTGGGCATGGAGGGGGGCGGGGAGGTGGTGTCATGATCTGCACCTGTTCCCATTGAGGCAGGCAGCACACAGACTTCATTTAAATAGTTTCATAGGATGATTACAGCACAGAAGGAGGCCATTTGGCCCATCAGGTCCATGCCAGCTCTCTGCAAGAGCAATTTAGCTCGTCACACTCCTCCACCCTTTCCTCGTAACCCTGCAAACTGTTTCCTGTCAGGTATTTATCCTGTTCCTTTTTGAAAGCCACAATTGAATCTGTCTCCACCACTGTTTTAGGCAATGCATTCCAAATCGTAACTGCTCACTGCCTAAAATATTTTTTCCTCATGTCACTTCTGGTTCTTTTGCCAATTACCTTAAATCTGCTTCCTCTGGTTGTCAACCCTTCCACAAATGAGGAAAGTTTCTCTCTATCTACTTTTGGAACCGTCATAATTTTGAACACCTCTATCAAATTTCTTCTCAACCTTTTCTTCTCTAAGAAGAAGAACATCAGCTTTTCCAATCTATCCATGTAACTGAAGTCCCCAGTCCCTGGAACCATTCTCATGAATCTTTTCTGCACCCTCTCTAAAGCTTTCACATCATTCCTAAAGTGCGGTGCCCAGAATGGGGCACAATACTCCAGCTGAGGCCAAACCAGCATTTTATAAAGTTTCATCATAGTTTCCTTGCTTTTGTACTCTACACCTCTATTCATAAAACCCAGAATCCCATATGCCTTTTTAACCACTTTCTCAACCTGCCCTGCCACCTTCAACAATGTGTGCACATACGCCCACAGATCTCTTTGTTCTTATACCCCCTTTAGAATTTCACTCTTTATTTTATATTGTCTCTCCTCATTCTTCCTGTCAAAATGTAACACTTCACACTTCTCTGCATTAAATTTCATCTGCCACGTGTCTGCCCATTCCACCAGTCTATCTATGGCCTCCTGATGTTGATCACTATCCTTCTCACAAATCACAATCCTTCCAAGTTTTGTGTCATCTGCAAATTTTGAAATTGTGCCCTTGTATACCCAAGACTAAGTTATTCATATATATTAAGAAAAGCAGCCATACTAGTCCAGAACACTGGTGAATACCACTGTGTACCTTCCTCCAGTCTAAAAACAACAGTTCACCAGTACTCTCTGTTTCCTGCCACTCAACCATTTTTGTATCCAAGCTGCCACTGTCGTTTTCATTCCATGGGCTTCAATTTTTCTGGCAAGCTTTTTATGTGGTACTTTATCGAACGCATTTTGGAAGTCCATATACACCATGCCAACCGCATTTCCCTTCTCAACCCTCTCTGTTACCTCATCAAAAAACTCAAGCAAGTTAGTTAAGCACAATTTGTCCTTAACAAATCCGTGCTGGCTTTCCTTAATTAATCCACATTTGTCCAAGTTACTGTTAATTTTGTCCTGAATTACCGTTTCTAAAAGGTTTCGCACCACTGAGTTAACTTTACTGGTCTATAGTTGCTAAGTTTATACTTGCATCCTTTTTGGAACAAGTGTGTAACATTTGCAATTCTCCAGTCCTCTGGCACTACCCTCCCCCCCCTTCCCATAACTAAGAAATATTAGAATGTTATCGCCAGTAGCTCATCAATTTCCTGCCTTATTTCCCTCAGCATCCTTGGATGCATCCAAGTACAGCCAACCTTTCTAATACCTCATCTTTATCAATTTTTAGCCCATCCAGTATCTCAACCACCTCCTCTTTCATTATGAGTTTGGCAGGTTTTTCTTTCCTGGTAAAGACGTATGCAAAGTATTAAGTTAGTACATCAGCCATGCCCTCTGCCTCCATGTATAGATCCCCTTTTTGGCCCCGAGGTGGTCCCACCCCTCCTCTGACTACTCTTTCACTATTCACACGCCTATAGAAGACTTCTGGATTCCCTTAGCTACCAGGCTTTTCTCATACCCTCTCTTTGCCTCTCATATTTCCTTTTTCTCTTTGCCTCTGAACGTTCTATATTCAGCCTGTTTTTTGCTTGTATTATCAACCCGATATCTGTCATATGCACTCTTTTTCTGCTTCATCTTACCCTCCATCTCTTTCATCATCCAGGGAGCTCTGGCTTTTGTTGTCCTGCATTCCCCTTTCATGGAAATGTACCTAGACCGTACCTGAACCATCTCCTCTTCAAAGGTAGCCCAATGTTCCATAACAGTTTTGACTGTCAATCTTTGATTCCAATTTACTCAGGACAGAACTGTTCCCAACCCACTCAAATTGGCCCTCCTTCAATTAAGCATTTTTACTCTAGATTGCTCCTTGTCCTTTCCATAGATAATAAAAACCTTATGATACTATAATCACTGGTTGAGGGACCGAATGGCCTACTCCTTCTCTTATTTCCTATGTTCCTATGTTCTATGGTCCATAAATGTTACCCGACTAACACTTGATCCACCTCATTCCGCAGAACCAGATCCAGGAATGCCTCTTTCCTTGTTTAGGTCAGAAATATACTAATCAAGAAAATTCTCCTGAACACACTTCAGAAACTCTTCTCCCTCTCTGCCCTTTACATTATTACTATCCCAGTCTGTATTAGGATAATTGAAATCCTCCATCATAACTACTGTAAACTTCTTACACCTCTCAATTATTTCCCTGCAAATTTGCTCCTGTACATCTTTCCCATTAGTTGGCGTCCTATAGAATACACCAAGTAGCATCTCTATTGTGTCTTAACTCTAACCAATAGATTCTGACCCTGACCCCACCAGGAGACCCTCTCTCTCCAGCACTGTAATATTCTTGTTAATCAATACTGCCATCCCTCCTCATTTCTTTCCTTCCCTATCTTTCCTGAACACCTTACATCTACTAATATTTAATACCCAGTCCTGTCTTTTTTTGAGTCAGGTCTCCATTATCAGCACGTCACATACCCATGTGGCTATCTGCATCTGCAGCTCGCCAACTTTATTTACCATGCTTTGTGTGTTTACATACATGCATTGTAAGCCTAGTTTAGACCTTCTTGTATTCTCTCTTAGTTGGCCCCACCTAACAACTTCCTATTTCTTACTCTAGTGTTATCAGTCTCTCCCAATCCTTTGATGCTACATCCTGGGTTCCCATCCCCTGCCAAGTTAATTTAAATCTGCCCCAACAGCACTTGCAAACCGCCCTGCAAGGACTTGGTCCCTGCTCTTTTGAGGTGCAACCAGTCTGGCCTGAGCAGATCTCAACTCCCCAGAACTGATTTCAATGTCCCAGGAATCTAAAGCCCTCCCTCCTGCACCATCTCTCCAGCCACACATTAATCTGCTCTATCCGCCTATTTTTATACTCACTGGTGCATGGCTGCATAATCCACACTGCTGGCTGGCTGCACACTCAAATAGGGGCTTAACAGCATGCGAGGCTAGCATGTCTTCCAGCTGACCTCCAGCTCTTAAAGGCAGTTTGCCCTCTTAAAGGGAAGCTGCCTGAATCATAGGAGGCTGCTGTTGAATAGTACTGATGCAAATACAACCAAGAGGGGATGGAACATCAGGGTAGATAGAGGCATCTACCTTTCATGGGTGCAGTGTTGGAGGCCCTTCTCATGGATTTGGACAGGAGGAGGGAGGCTATTTCTGCAGGAGATCAGGAAACCCTCAAGGAACACCCCCCGAAGCAAGTGGCCAGGGAGGATAATTCCCTAAGTCTGGCCCAAGGGGTCAAGGCTGGAAGAAATCTAATGACCCCACGTGGGTGGTCAGGTTCAGTGAATGTATCTTCACATGACATCTCCTACTCACACACCACCAACCTCCCGTCTTTCTCAATGCACCATCAGCACTCCCTGGCATTCAGGGCTCATACTTCACATTCACATACTCCACCTTACCCTCACACGCCTTCAACTGATCCCAGCCTCCCACCCACTTCTCACTGCCTTCACATACCTCCAGCTATTCAGTAATGCAGGCACGTCACTCAATCACTACAAGTCCTACACAATCACTAACATTCTGTCCTCTCTTTTTCGGGACAAATAGTCACACAGCAGAAGGGAGAAGTAGAAAACTGTTGGGAGCCAGGCACAAATTCATCCAAAGAGTCCTTCAGAGGAGATGGTGCTCCAAACCTTGGGGCCAGATGCAATGGAGCCTGTAGCATCTGGCATCATCCAGACCACGTATGATGATAGTATGTTACTGCCATATGCTGCTTCTCATCTTCCAGCTCACCCTCATCCTGATTTATGGCACGATGAGCAAGCTGCAGCTGTTTTGACCATGGACCTCTCGCTTTCCACCCCACCCCACTCCCTCACCCCACTCCCTCCACTTCTGATTTTCTGCCTCCAATACCCAAGACCTGCCCTTAGCCAGCCACAGAACACAGAGGAGAAAGAGAGAGAGCAACTGCTCACCAATGATGAGAAAGCATGGTCACTTGATCTGATATTTGCAGCCACCAGCTCAGATACTGACACTGTGTGTACCTTCGTGGTGAGTATAGAGTCAGGATCAGAACATGGTAAGTCACTGGGCATGAGAGAGAAAGGATAGTAGGTATACCAGCTCGTTGGAGGGCGAGGCCACCATTGAACTATTATGTGCCTGGGTCTTTCCAGGCGAGAGCAGGCGATATCTGAACATTTCCCAGTACGCCGTCCATTGGAGCATTCAGGAGGTCACGGAGAGCATCTATTCCAGAAGAAGGTATATTGTTTTCTCCCACAGCAGGGACAAGCAGGATGAGAGGACACATGGCTTACGCCAGGACTGAGAGATTCCCAATGCTGCAGGATGCATGTGGCTTCCTGGGCTCCCATATGTTAATGGAGAGAGGTACAGTTACTGCAAGGGCTACCATTCTATAAACATGCAGTTGCTGTGCAACCACTCCTAACACATCATGTTGGTAAACGTCCACTATCTTGGGAGCAGCCACAATGCATTCATCCTGTTCCAGTCAGTCATGCTCACCATCTTCGGGCCTCCACAGAGAACCAGAGCTGGCTCCTCAGGGACTAAGGCTACCTCCAGTACAAGTGGCTGATGACACCACCCACCGCGACCCCCCCCCAACCCCTCCTCCACCGAAACACACAATGTCAGCGGGCATATAATGAGAAACATGGAACCAGAAGAAATATGTGGAGCAGACAATGTGTGTGCTCGAGCAATGATTCCGCAGCCTGGACCACTCAGGGGGACCCCTCCAGTAAAGGCCAGGAGTGAGTTTTGAGTTAGGCAGCACAGTGGCGCAGTGGTTAGCACTGCAGCCTCACAGCTCCAGCGACCCGGGTTCAATTCTGGGTGCTGCCTGTGTGGAGTTTGCAAGTTCTCCCTGTGTTTGCGTGGGTTTCCTCCGGGTGCTCCGGTTTCCTCCCACAAGCCAAAAGACTTGCAGGTTGGTAGGTAAATTGGCCATTATAAATTGCCACTAGTGTAGGTAGGTAGTAGGGAAATATAGGGACAGGTGGGGATGTGGTAGGAAAAATGGGATTAGTATAAATGGGTGGTTGATGGTCGGCACAGACTCGGTGGGCTGAAGGGCCTGTTTCAGTGCTGTATCTCTAAAAAAAAAGTTTGTGTTAGTCTGCTGCATCCTCCATAACATTCCCAACATGAGGATGTAGCCATTGCCACCAGGAACCCAGAGGCCACCTCGGGAGGAGGAGGAAGCAGAGGAGGATGAGGAGGAGGAGAAAGAGGAGGATGCATGGAGGGTGCATCTTGATATTTTTGCTCTGAATAGGCTTTCGGTATAACTACCTCCCTTGACCAACATGTATCCACCATTCTCCACCATCACATCCATCTGAGACGCTCCATCATAGCCTCCCCTTGGCCACCATCTGACATTAAAAGCTACCCACAAAAACTTGCTCTTTAACATCTTTATCCAACAACACATCCAATTATACAAACAGAAATGAACTATTCACTCTTGTGAATTCCCTTAGTGTCTGTTTTGTGGGTGCCTTTGCCTGTCCTAGTGTTCCTACACAGTACTACTCCAGTAGCTGCAGCTGGTGGACGGCTGCTGACTTTCAGTGGAGGAGACTGCAGATGGCCTTGCAGGATGATCTTGAGTAACTCTTACCCTGAGGGCCTGGCTTCAGATTGTCCTCGCCCTGGTGCAAGGCTCCAGGTCAGGTTGCAGTGACCACCTCCTTGTTTAATCTGAGTTGCTGTAGGCATTGTTCCTGGGCCAGATGGATTTAGCAGAAATGCTCCTGAAAAACCCTTGGGTGGGTAGGGCCTTCTGTGGACAGTCTTCCTCCTCCTCCCTCTTCACAGAACTTCTGCTCTCTGCAGCCTATGCTCCAGTTGATGGTCATGTTGCAGACAAAGAGGCACTGCAACCATAGCCCCATATCATGGTCATCAAATCCTGCCTGCTCGCTCATTTTAAGCACCAGCTCTCCAAAACAACTCCAGAAATACAACACAGTACTTCCAGAAACTCAGCCTAAGCAGAAGTAGGTCAAAAGTACCTCACCTGCAAGTTGGTGTCCAGCCTTTTAAGTAGCGCAGCTGAGAGGACGTTCATGCTGCTGAATGCCAGTTCAGCTGGGAATGATCAACACAGGTGTTCATTGCATAAAGATCCTGAAAATTCCTAAAAACGTTCCTGGAATGGCTGTTTGACGTCATGATAGCACCACTCCTGACCCTTCCAGCACGCGTATGCAAGGCACACCCGTGCCAGCACCCTCCCCAGCATGGGGCACAATGCGGGCTGTGCTGGAAGTGGCCAGAAGCAGGGGTGAGCGCCATTTTCTTGCTTCAGGGCTCAATTTTGCACCATGGTCTTTGAGCAAAAGGAAAGAAAATTCAATGTGGAAAAAAGAAATATAGTATGTGGGGAAATGATGGAGCAGCACTGTCCCTGACCCTATGTGATCACTGGCCAAATGGACATCTTGCTGCATGATGGGTTGCAAGGAGGTTTGCCTTTAAAGCCTGGCTACCCGACCCAAACCTGACTACACCCGACTACATGTGTCAGGTTTGGGTGGAATTGGGTCTATATTCTGTGTCCAGCATTCAGGCTCGGGCCGGGTCGGGCTGGACTGTACTGGCTCCATGTTTTATAAATAAATGCATTATTACATTTTAGCAAGTGTTTTCTCCACTTCTCAGTGTGCAAATGGCTCCTATAATTACTTCCGATTACTGTGGATTCCACAGTATTTGGAAGTAATCTTCCATCCAACGTTAACAAGGCATGAAACGTGCAGTCTGCACTCTGCAGTGACTGAATGAGCGTCTCTATGTCATTCCATTTATGCTGTAATTAATACAGCCAAAAGTGATTCTACGGTACACTATGTATGGAGGCCGTTGCTGTAAAATGAATGCCGTCTACTGGAGAATGTTTAGCAGTGGCAAGTTCTGTAGCCGGAAATGGTAAATCTTCTGTTTGGAAACGTTTCGACGCTATTGTTTTCTGCGATAGTAAAAGTTCAAGTGGATTTGTACAATGCAAATCTTGAAAACGTCTATTAAAATATGACAGCAAAAAGACAGGAAATTCATCTTTGCAGCGGCACACTGAAAAAGGTTGTACTCAGCCCGCAGCAGGGCCAAGTCAGTCATTTGTACAGACGAGCAAAAAAAACGTACCTGCTCACAAGAAATCAGAAATTACAGACAAATGCGTGAG
The DNA here is from genome assembly GCF_036365525.1 of Heterodontus francisci. Lineage (NCBI taxonomy): Eukaryota > Metazoa > Chordata > Chondrichthyes > Heterodontiformes > Heterodontidae > Heterodontus > Heterodontus francisci. Next base: position 117,970,733 of record NC_090375.1, on the reverse strand, counting down.
TCTCTGTTGCAAGGATGTTCGACCTTTCCAAACTGTCTCTGGTGAAGAATTTGTTGAGCTAGCACAAAAGCTTATCAATGTGGGTGCTTCATACGATCGAGTATCAGCATCAAGTGTGTTACCAAATCCAATTACAGTTTCAAGAAGGTGTCGTGATGTGGCCAAAGTAAAGAGAAAACAACTAAATTCTCAGATTATTGACATACTGAAGGATGTGAATGTGGGAATGACAACTGACATGTGGACGGATGACTACCTTAAAATCCATTATATGTCGATAACTTGTCATTACAGCAGATTTTAAACTTAATGCCAAAGTTTTAACAACAGCAATGTTTCCACTGGAGGACACCAAAACTGGCGAAAACATCAGGCATGAGATTTTAAAGCAGCGAGTGAATACTTCTGGATTCCACCCAGCAAATTTAAATAAATTAGTCTGGGTGACAGATCAGGGCACTAACATAGTGCTTGCTCTGAGACCATATCGATGTCTGGATTGTCAGCACCATGTATATAACACGATCCTTCGACATTCACTTGATCCAATGGAATTAGCTTCCAAAGCTCCGGGTGTTGTCGAAACTATACATCATGCCAAAGCCTTGGTGACATACGTTAAACAGTCTGATCTTGCTGCACAGTTGTCTAAAACTTTAAATCCAATGGGAGAAACGAGGTACAGTGCTGTGTATCTGACACTGAATTCAATTCAGGATATTTATCATGAGCTGCACGAGAAACTGGACCAGCGTGGGGAAAACTACAGGCTGGAAAACATCGCCCCTGATGTCTTGCCGTTTTTGGTCGATTTCCTCCAACCATTTTATGAAGCTCAGAGGGAACTCGAGGGAGACCAGTATCCTACATTGAACCTGGTAATTCTGTGGTTTGAGAAACTTCAACGACTCTGTATGCCACTTCCTTCAGATACTCCAATGCAAGCAGTTGTCAGGCAACAGCACAGAGAGCGGCTTCTGAAGAAAGTTGAAGTAAATGATGTACACAAGATAGCAACATTTCTCTGGCCTAAATTTAATCAGCTGTGATTGTTGTCCAGCCATGATAGGGAAGAAGTTCATTCTGAAGTGCGCAGACGTATCAACAACTTTAAAACAGAAGACCCTGCGAAGCAAACGAAAGTGGTTGACGGTGAATGTACAGCTGCCAAAAAAGCACTGTCTGAATTTGCTGAATGGGAGAATGTTCATGAAGAAGTGGACTTAAATGATGAAGTGAAGCAGTACACAGCATAGAGGCCTGCTATGTTGGCAATGGCAAACGAGCGTGATCTGTTGGGCTGGTGGAAGGAACACAATGTTGCATACCCTAAATTGACCAGGCTGGCTAGAAGTATACTTTGCATTCCAGCGAGCAGTAGCAGCAGTGAGAGGAACTTCAGCGTAGCTGGAAGGACAATCGACCAGCGGAGGACTGCCCTTGAGCCTTCCACCATTGACTCTATTCTTTTTTTACATGACAATTTTTAAGACCTTTTATCTTTTCTTTTTTTTTCTATGTCTGTAACTGAGATTACTTACTTGCTATGTCTGTAACTGAGACTACAAAATCTAACTGCTTATTGGGTGCTTCATTGAGAGTAGGTTATTTGTTTTCTTTTTAATCTAAGTTTTGATGTGATTTTTTTTCTGTTTCAATATATTTTGTTTATTCATTCATGGGATGTGGGCGTCGCAGGCCAGGCCAGCATTTATTGCCCATCCCTAATTGCCCTTGAACTGAGTGGCTTGCTAGGCCATTTTGAGGGCATGTAAGAGTCAACTATATTGCTGTGGGTCTGGATTCACATGTAGGCCAGACCAGGTAAGGACAGCAGATTTCCTTCCCGAAAGGACATTAGTGAACCAGATGGGTTTTTACAACAATTGACAATGGTTTCATGGCCATCATTAGACTAGCTTTAAATTCCAGATTTATTAATTGAATGCAAATTCCACCGTCTGCTGTGGTGGGATTCGAACCCATGTCCCCAGAGCAATACCTGGGTCTCTGGGTTACTAGTCCAGTGACAATACCATTACGTCACCGCCTCCCCGTATAGCATGTTTGATTTATCTTCAAAGAGATTGAAGAAGTACTCATACAAAGTGCACAAATATCTAATCCAAGTTATAAGGGGATGATATTGTTATGTGCCTGGCATAAGCCATCATAAAATTAGGTATAGAGCAGAGTGAGTCAATTCCTCTAAAAGTAAGATGCTCAGATTGCTTACAGGAATGACTGATGCCACTGAATCCAAGAAAGTATCTACGTCAGATAGGAATTTGTAATGAGTGAAGTATTTGGTGGTCACCCGTCATTGTAGCTTGTGTGTGAGTAAATGAATGTGAATCATGCAGGGTAGTTATGTGGTAAACTTGCTTTTTTAGGGCACTTTCTCAAGTGGTCAAGTGACAACAGCAACAAGTACTGGCCTTGCTAGTGACGCCCATTAACCGAGAATGAATATTTTAACAAGTTTCAGAAAGGAAATATGCCCTGTTTCAGTATGGACATACATGGTAAGCTGCAACCATTTCTCGTCCTCTGATGATGCAGTGAGGCAAATGATTATCTCAACAGTTTCTGTTTATGGTGAATTGCCTTAAATGAACCTGACATATCTGAATGCTTAGAGACAAGCATTCACTTGCATGATCCTGTGTTGATGCTCACAGATGACCTGCACATTGATGGAATGAAAGCCATTGCATTTACGAAGGTGACGGGATTGGTTGCTGTGGCTTATAAGGCCACATGGGGGCTATCACTGGTGTCCTCGGCTTTAGAAAATATGCAAAAAATAGCAACGTAATTTCATCCAGCTGCCAGCTGCCCATGAGGAAAGTGTTGACAATTTTTCTCTGGTGAACAGCATGTTGGTCAACTGCTTTATACCACTACAAACTGTAGATTGACTGATATTGGTTTTCCTTGTGGCATGTGCATTAGACACATAAAGGTTCAGGGTTGTGACAGGTACCATCAGGTAGAGGTTGGCTGGAGGTCAAATTCTAGGAGATGGCACAACTTTATCACTATCTCACTAGTGAAACGCAGTCTGCAAAAGTAGCTCTCCTCTGACATTCCAAGGCAAGTGTGCCATGATGTGAAAAATAGCAGGTAAAGTATGCATAACTGCAGTCCACCTTTGATGCAGTCTGACTTCCCTCAAATTTTTCCTTTCATCCTGTTCCCCATCCTCCAAATAGCACAGAAAAAATTGAATTTCCATTCAAATGGCCATTTACAAAATTATAATTATAGCAATTGAAAATTGGCACCCCAAAGTCAAGAATAAAATCTTGAAAAAAATGAACTAAAAAAATGCTGGAAATAACATCTGGCACAAACCTGAAAATAAATGGCACTTTTAGATGCACCTTTTCATAAATGGAAGGTCCCTGTTTAAATGCTAACTTCCTGTTAGCATAGATTGCACCTGTTTCCAAGATCCATTTTATAAGGCAAATGCAAGGTTTAACCCATTCCTTGTGAGAATCAGAGAGAATACATATGCAGTCATAAGCATGTATTAGTAAAATAAAACTATAACTGGTTTTTGGCAAGAGTCTTACATACTGATGAGAAGGTTGCAAGGGGTACGAGTTCAAATCCCACCATAGCAAGCTATGAAATTGAATTCAACACTGTGGGCTTGCACTGGTTAATTACCATGTAAACTGTCAACATAAATAGTATTTATTTTTATCTGTCAACATATTTGCAGTTCTTTACACTGCAGTTGTCCACAGATCCCACTTTTGAACTTCAACATGTTTTCAAAACTCACTTAATATATGAGCCTGTGATTAGTCAGATCTTCCTTTTTTGTCTTTCATAGAAAGAAAGAAAGAAAGTAATCTGGAAAGGGCAAATAACTTTTTTAATTACATTATTGACAGTTTAGATAAATCATGAACAGTCTGACAACAATTTCAGCATCTTTAAAATATCTATGCTGTCTTTTCCTATGGTCTCCTCTGCTGATTTAATTGGAAGGGAGGATTCCTTTAAGCCAAAGGGTGCAGCAATACTGCAGCTTTTGTGAAGCAGTTTCAAGATGAATGCCAAAGTTACAGTACAAGCCTGAAGCCAGATCCCGATCTGACTCTATAAGGCAACGGTGGAGGCCATCTCATGTCAGGTGGGCTTGACATCATGTACAGCATAACTTCAGTGCACTGTCAACACAATTTTAAAAATGGCTCAGAGTATTGGCTGGAATTCCTGGGTAATTTGTTAGAGTTTTTAATCTTTTGAGAAAGAGGACACTCACATCATTGTTGTGTATGAAGAACAACCTAACATGGTGCATTCATGCAGAATCAAAAGTAAAACTAAATTAAAATTCCATGTCTGTTTTGAATTATTAGTGCAGAATGTTGAGGTGGTTATGTAGCATTAGAAATAGTGTGTAGGCTTTTCTTTCATTGTGAAGGCAAAGATTATTTTAATTTCACCTTTCTCCCCTTAGTTCACCTATGCCACACACTATAGGAGTAATTTTAAATGCACCCACCTGGCATGAAACTAACAAGATTGGATTGGATTGGGTGTCTGTTTTACACCCCACCTAATTTTACTTTCTCTTGACGTTAGTAGAAAGTGGGATTGGGTGGAGTGTAAAATGGGCACCTGAACCAATCCTGTCAGTTTTCTGCTAGGCAGGTTGGATTAAAATTACCCCCTATAAATCATGGCTGAAAGGGCAGGAAGACAGACTGCTGTGCATGACCTGACCATCAATAGGTACATAAGATTAGCCAGGATGACCTCTAATTTACCTTCTTCTCTTCCTGTGCTATGCACCTAATTAAACGGAAGATAGTTATCATTGTAATTATTATTGTATTATATTGTGATATACATGTTCATCAGAGTGTGCTTTTTTAATTAGCAGTTTGAGTGTTTGCTGTGGCTCTGTTGGTAGCACCCTTGCCTCTGAGTCAGAAAGTTGCTGGTCCAGGCTGACACTTCAATGCACTACTGAGTGCTGCACTGTCAGAGGTGCCGTCTCTCAGATGAGATGTTAAACCAAGGCCCCGTCAGCTCTCTCAGGTGAACGTAAAAGTTTCCAAGGCACCATTTCAAAGAAAAGCAGCTGAGTTATTGCCAGTGTCCTGGCCAATATTTATCCCTCAACCACCATTACTAAAAAATAGATTATCTGGTAAGTATCATGTTACAGTTTGTGGGAGCTTGCTGTGCACAAATTGCCTGCTGTGTTTATTACATTACAACAGTGGTTACACTTCAAAAGTACTCTGTTGGCTGCAAAGTGCTTTGGGGCATCCTGAGGTCATGAAAGGTGCTATATGAATGCAAGTCTTTCAAAATGTCAAGACATGAAGCTCTTCACTTGTGTGTAATTGCCATACATAGCGTTCTTTCCTGGCATCTCGCAGCCCACAACATAATTCTGCAAATCATGCTCTACAGAATTGAGGCCAGAACCTCAAGATAACTCAGTATAACTGCAATACCAAAGAAAGGACAAATTCTTAAGTACATTTGTGGGAACTTTAAAAAAGAATGAGGAAAGACCCATCATGAACATTCCTTCCAATAACCGTTTGGAAACCATTCTATTTCATGGAGTCTATTATCCCCTTGAATCTCCTGAATAAAGGTTTTACAAGATCTCAAATATTATTGCTATCCAAACCCACATCTTACCCCATTTATCCTCCACTAGTAGCTCTCTTGGAAATGGCACATCCATATTCCCAACAGTGCAAGAGCTACAATATTCCACACAATGTTTCATCATTCCTGCTTGCTTTCATCCTTGTGATTCCCCAATCCTATTTCCAACATGATATTCATCCAGCTCTCTTTAAAAAGGAGATAATTCAGCATTATCTAATTTTGGCTGGGAGTTTAGTCCATATTTCCATCATTCATTCAAAATAGATGCTTTCCAATTTAGAGTTGGTTGAACATTGTTAATATCATTTTAATCTTCTTTAGTTCTGTATTCATAGTCTAATTTAAATACTGTTTACATCAATCATAGAATCATGCAGCACAGAAGGAGGACATTCAATCCACTGTGCCTGTGCTGGCTCTCTGAAAGAGCTATCCAGTAAGTCCCACTCCCCTGCTCTTTCCCTGGAGCCCAGCAAATTCTCTGTTTTCAAGAATTGATCCAATTCACTTTTGAAAGTTAATTTTGAATCTGCTTTCACCATCCTTTCAGGCAGTGCATTTCAGATCATAACAACTCACTGTGTCAAAATTATCTGCTCTTTCCTTTGGTTCTTTTGACAATTACCTTAACTCTGTGCCCTCTGATTATCAACCCGCCTGCCAATGGAAACATTACTTACTCTATCAAACCCTTCATATGTTATTAATTTCTCTCAACAATTTGAAAACCTGAATCATGTCAGCTTTATCTTCCTTTCTCTAATATAAATAAGCTCTGTTCTGAATCAGTTTTTTCAGACCTTCTAAGTTCTGGAATTATCCAAATTCTGCCCAGTGCATCAAGGTCCTTTTACCCCTTTCACAGTTGTCTACTATGTGTCTTTTTTTTATCATAGTAAAGAATTCTTTCACACTTGCTACCTTTGTGGATTTTAGAACAAACACATAGCAGACAGACTTAACACAGATAATACAGATACTGATGTTTTACAATAATCATTTATCAAGGTCTTTTGCAGTATTAGCAAAAGCATCAACACCCATTGAGGTTTACTTCTCTTACCACTCCTTTTGAGTGTTTCCAGTTTTGAAAAGGATGGAATGTTGCTGAAAATTAATGCTTGAGCTCAGTCATAATCTGTGCAATTTAGCATAGACAATAAATAAGAAGTAAGTCATATTTATGCTAGAGCAGCCATAAAAGATAACTTAAAAATGTTCCGATAAGCAAAAGTATATTCCTCACAAGTAAAGATAGGCATCTTAATAATAGGTTCTGAAATGTTCATCTCCTTTAACTCTGACCCGTTTATCCATTATTTGCTATTGTTACTGGTCATCTACAAGCTCAAGTGTTAAAGCGGAAACAGGAACATGCAACATGATGTATTTTCTTTTAGCTACAGTAATTTTTGCGTATACTAACCCCGGTTTAGTTTTCAAAAATAGATTTTTGGTAAAATCAGATTTGTCATAGAATGCTTTCTGAAATTTGAAAATGTACATTACTACAGCCCAAAATGTTATTCTATAAAAATATGTCTGTAAATTAGAGTTGGTGATATTAGTGGATGAACTGCTATTGTGTTCATATAACATTCAATTACCTACTATTTTAATGTCGCAATGTTCATTTTAACTCATTTCTAGGCTAATATGTGACTCAGGTTCTACAATGAAACAGTGGGCTGAATTTTACCAGCCCCTTGACTGCGGGATGCGGTGGGGCGGGGGACTGGTAAAATTCTATGGGGAGAAGCCCGCCTTGACCCACGACGTCGAGAAGGGCCCGCCACATATTACCAGCGGTGGGGGGACCTCGGTGAAGCGGCGGGCCCTTCATCTACATATTTAAATTAATCTAAATGTTATGCAAATAAACTTACCTGCAGGCGGCAGCCGTCCCACACTGATTTTATGGCCGCCATTCGTCCTTCACGCGCCTTCGGAACTCCATACAGAGTTCCATGGCAAGAAGCTGGTGGGGAGGGGGGAAGATTAAAATTTTTAGGGCGGGAGCAGGGGGAGCGGCAAAAGCGAACGTGATTGGGTGAGGGCATGGTGGGAAGGGGTTGAAGGTTAAAGGAAGTAAAGTTCGGGGGGTTGGAAAGGTTGTTATGGTAACTTTAATGTTTTTGGACGGGAGAGTTAGACAAATATTACTCTGATTATTCACTGAGGGAGTGGGAGAGGGGATTTGAAGTGTGCATAACATTTTTATCCAAAATGTTTCAAATCTTGTCACATTAACCTATATAACTTAAGTGAGGGCTTCAAAAAAATTGCGCCGGTGCCTGCGCAGTGGTGCCGGATACCGTTGCCGGGGGCGTGGTGGCCGCCCCTTCTATGTCACTGGGGGGCAGCCTCTCCACCCCATCTATTTAAATGAGCCCCCGTGCTTAATATCGTGGGGGCTGTTCAGCGGCACTTCTGTGTCGAAAGCATATTTGCTAAATATTTTACTGATCACAATATCAAAGTACCTGTGATCCTGTGGTACATAGTAGTCAAGGAGTTATTTATTAATTTATTTTATTTAGAGATACAGCACTGAAACAGGCCCTTCAGCCCACCGAGTCTGTGCCGACCATCAACCACCCATTTATACTAATCCTACACTAATTCCATATTCCTACCACATCCCCACCTGTCCCTATATTTCCCTACCACCTACCTATACTAGGGGCAATTTATAATGGCCAATTTACCTATCAACCTGTAAGTCTTTGTCATGTGGGAGGAAACCGGAGCACCTGGAGGAAACCCACGCAGACACAGGGAGAACTTGCAAACTCCACACAGGCAGTACCCAGAATTGAACCCGGGTCGCTGGAGCTGTGGGGCTGCGGTGCTAACCACTGCACCACTGTTCCGCCCTAGAGTTAGACAAAACATCTTATTAACCAGAATTGCATAGAATAACATACTGGTGCTTGGTGAGGATTCCTTTATATTCCTGACTGTTAATTGAAATTTAGTTAGATTTAGTGATCTGTCTTTTTTTCTAAATTATTCAAGATTTATACTAAGGTTGCAAAATAAATTTGATAGAGTAACTCGTTGTATTGGCACAAAGTCACAAAATGCATTTGATAGAATAATGACAGTCAGGTAATAATAATTAAAAAACACAAAATCTTCTCTCTCAGTGGGAGGCCAATCAGCTGGATTTAGCTAAATTGCTACTGCATGTTTTATAGTGAATTCAATGTGGCAAGGGAGATCACTCAGAATGTTATTATATAGCTACAGCCTTCACTCAGATGAAAACGTTAGTGTGTACTGGGCCAAAAGCTACATTATGTCAGCCACGTTAAATCTATGAACACATTATTGATATTACTCGAACAAATGCGGATTGTCAAATACAGTTCCAAAAATTACATGCTTAAGACCTAATTCCTCTCAGAATTGAGCACTGCATGAAATAAAGCTTTATTTTTAGTAAAATATGACAGGTAAATTGATGTCTTTGGTAGACCCAGGCCTACAGTGGTTTTCCGTTATCAGTTTCCCTATGGAGAAAAGTTTATTCATCTGGACAAACTGGTCTAGATTTCCAGATATGGTGGGTGCACCTGGTAGGTTAACTATTTTTTTCTTTCATGGGATGTGGGCGTCATTGGCAAGGCCAGCATTTGTTGTCCATCCCTAATTGTCCTTGAGAAGATTGTGGTGAGTCGCTTTCTTGAACCACTGCAGTCCTTGGGGTATAGGTACACCCATAGTGCTGTTAGGAAGGGAGTTCCAGGTTTTTGACACAGTGACAGTGACGGACTGGTCATATAGTTCCAAGTCAGCTTGGTGTGTGGCTTGGATGGGAACTTGCAGATAGTGGTGTTCCCATGCGCCTGCTGCCCTTGTCCTTCTAGGTGGTAGAGGTCGCAGGTTTGGAAGGTGCTGTCAAAGGAAGCTTGGTGATTTGCTGCAGTGCATCTTGTAGATGGTACACACTGCTGCCACTGTGTGTCGGTGGTGGAGAGAGTGAATGTTTAAGTGGTGGATGGGGTGCCGATCAAGCAGGCTCCTTTGTCCTGGATGGTGTCGAGCTTCCTGAGTGTTGTTGGAGCTGCACCCATCCAGGCAAGTGGAGAGTATTCCATCACACTCCTAAGATTTGTGCTTTGTAGATGGTGGACAGGCTTTGGGGAGTCCAGAGGTGAGTTACTTGCCGCAGAATTCCCAGCCTCTAACCTGCTCTTGCAGCCACAGTATTTATGTAGCTAATTCAGTTAAGTTCAGTTCAATTTCTTGTCAATGGTAATCCCGAGGATGTTGTTGGTGGGGGATTCATCGATGGTCATGCTGTTGAATGTCCTGGGGAGATGGTCAGATTCTCTTTTGTTGGAGATGGTCATTGCCTGGCACTTGTGTGGCGCAAATGTAACTAGCCATTTATCAGCCCAAGCCCGAATGTTGTCCAGCTCTTGTTGCATGTGGACATGAATGGTACTGAACAATGTACAATTGTCAGTGAACATCCCACTTCTGACCTTATGCTATGGCACCTTGATTAAAATTAAATGCTGCCTTGATGTCAAGGGGAGTCACTCACACCTGACCTCTTCAATTCAGCTCCTTTTCCATGTTTGGACCAAAACTATAATGAAGTCTGGAGCCAAGTGGCTCTGGCGAACCCAAGCTGAGCATCAGTGAGTAGTTTATTGCTCAGTAAGTGCCACTTGATAACACTGTCAACAACACCTTTCATCACTTTGCTGATGATCAAGAGTAGACTGATGGGGTTGTAATTGGCCTGACTGGATTTGTCCTGCTTTTTGTGTACAGGACATATTTGGGTAGATTCCAGTGTTGTAGCTGTACTGGAATAGCTTGGCTAGGGGTGCAGTTAGTTCTGGAGCACAGGTCTTCAGTACTACTCCCGGGATGCTGTCAGGGCCCATAACCTTTGCAGTATCCAGTACCTTCAGCCATTTCTTGATATCACATGACATGGAGTGGATTGGCTGAAGACTGGTATCTGTGATGCTGGGGACCTCAGGAGGAGGCCGAGATGAATTATCCACTCAGCACTTCTGATGAAGATGGTTGCAAATACTTCAGCCTTATCTTTTGCACTGATGTGCTGGGCTCCCCCATCATTGAGGATGGGGATGTTTGTAGAGCCTCCTCCTACAGTTCACTGTTTAATTATCTACCATCATTCACGATTGGATGTGGCAGGACTGCAGACCTTTGGTCTGATCTGTTGATTGTGGGATTGCTTAGCTCTGTCTATCACATGCTGATTCCACTGTTTAGCATGCATGTAGTACTGTGTTGTAGCTTCACCAGGTGGGCGCTTCATATTTAAGCATGCCTGGTGCTGCTCCTGGCATGCACTCCTGCACCCCTCATTGAACTAGGGTCGATTCCTTGGCTTGATGGTAATGGTAGATTGAGGGATATGCTGGGCCATGAGGTTACAGATTGTTGGATACAGTTCTGCTGCTGATGGTCCACAGCGCAACATGGCTGCTGAGTTTTAGATCTGTTGTGAATCTATCCCATTTAGCATGGTGGTAGTGCCACACAACATGATGGACAGTATCCTCAGTGTGAAATCAGGTCTTTGTCTCCATAAAGACTGTGTGATGGTCACTCCTACCAATACTGTCATGGACAAATGCATCTGCGACAGGCAGATTGATGAGGAACAGGTTAAGCTGGTTTTTCACTCGTGTTGGTTCCCAGTCTGGCAGCTATGTCCTTCAGGACTCGGCCAGCTCGGTCAGTAGTGGTGCTACTGAGCCACTTTTGGTGATGGACATTGAAGTCCCTCACCAGAGTGCATTCTGTGCCCTTGTCACCCTCAGTACTTCCTCCAAGTGCTGTTCATCAGCCGAGGGAGGGTGGCAAGTGGTATTCAGCAGGAGGTTTCCTTGCCCACGTTTGACCTGATGCAATGAGACTTCATGAGGTCGGAGTTAATGTTGAGGACTCCCAGGGCCTCTCCCTCCTGACTGTATACCACCATGCTGCCACCTCTGGTGGGACAGCAAATACCCAGGGACGATGTTGGAGGAGTCTGGGACATTGGCTTTAAGGTATGATTCAATGAGTATGACAATGCCAGGCTGTTCAGGATGTTGCTTGACTAATCTGTGGGACAGGTCTCCCAATTTTGGCACACATCCCCAAATGTTAGTAAGGAGGACTTTGCTGAGTCAGCCATTGTCATTTCCAGTGCCTAGGTTGATGCTGGGTGGTACATAAGAACATACAAACATATGAATTAGGAGCAGGAGTAGGCCACTCGGCTGCTCGAGCCTGCTACATCATTTAATAAGATCATAGTTGAACTGATTGTGGTCTCAACACCACATTCCCGCTTACCCCCGATACCCTTTGTCTCCCTTGTTAGTCAAGAATTTATCTACCTCTGCCTTAAAAATACTCAATGACTCTGCCTCCACTGCTCTCCGGGGAAGAGAGTTCCAAAGACTCACAACCCCTTGAGAGAAAAAAATTCTTCTCATCTCCATCTTAAGTGGGTGACCCCTTATTTTTAAACTGTGTTCCCTAGTTCTAGTCTCTCCCACAAGGGGAAAAATCCTTTCAGCATCCATTCTGTCAAGTCCCCTCAGGATCTTATATGTTTCAATAAGATCACCTCTCATTCTTCTAAACTCCAATGGATACAGACCCATCCTGCCCAACCTTTCTTCATAAGATAACTACCCCCCTCCCACACCCCCCATCCCAAGTATCAGTCGAGTGAACCTTCTCTGCGCTGCCTCTAATGCATTTATATCCTTTCTCAAATAAGGAGACCATAACTGTACACAGTACTCCAGATGTGATCTCATCAATACCCTATACAACTGTAGCAAAACATCCCTACCTTTATATTTTATTCCCCTTGCAATAAACGACAACATTTCATTTACCTTCCTAATCACTTGCTGTATCTGCATACCAACCTTTTGTGATTCATGTACCTGGACACCCAGGTCCCTCTGCAACTTGCTGGATCAAAATCCTAGAACTCCCTCCCTAACAGCACTATGGATTTGCCCACACCAGATGGACTGCAGTGGTTCAAGAAGGCAGTTCACCACCACCTTCTCAAGGGCAATTAGGGATGGGCAATAAATGCTGGCCTTGCCACCAATGCCCACATCCCATGAAAGAATAAATGAAAAAAATTGGCAAAGGAATTTATTTTAATTATTTTAATGAATCCTCTCATCCATTTATTTGAAAGAAGTTAAAATACCAGATGGATGAATTTCACATGAACGCATATAGCTTCTGTTCAATGATCATGACCAGGATGCTGATGGTGAGGGATTCACCAATGGTGGTGATTGGACAATTTGCTCTTGGAGATGGTGGCCTTCCACTTGTTAGCCCAAAACTGGATGTTGTCCAGGTTACTACTATAGATTGGCATGGACTGCTTCTTTATCAGAGAGGTTGAGAATGGTGCTCACTATAGAACTGTCACAAACAGCTCCCTTCCTGACTTTATGATAGTGGAAAGATTACTGATAAAGCAGCTGAAGATGCTGCCCTGAGGAACACCTGTTGTGATGTACTGGGTATGTCATGATGCCTCCAACAGCAATGAACATCTTCCTTTCTGGCAAGACTCCAGTCAGTGCAAGATTTCCTCTTGATCCTCCCTCCTCTGCACACATCCCATTCCCCCCACCCCATCATTGGCCTCAGTTTTGCAAGGATTCTTTTGTGCTATACTCAGTCAAATGCTGCCTTGATGTTGAGGGAAGTTACTCTCACCTTTCATTTGGCATGGAGTTCATGCCAATTTCTGCATCAATAATGACCAAAAGCCAATGATAATTCTTTTTGAATGTTTGTTTTTTTTTTGAACTGGTGATGGTGGACCCGGTGCTCAAATAGTCACATTTCAACAGTTAGTTTTAAAACTAGTGCAGATTATTAGATTGCGCACTCCTGTATAGACATATAATCTTTCTTAACAAAACTTCCTTAAAGAGTGACATGACTTGGATCCTTTTAAAGCAAATTAAAACATTTTGCTTTAGGAAGGATAAAAAGGATTATGTCTGTGAAACACATTTGCAATTGAAGCCAAAACTGCTTCAAAGATTTTTTAATAGATGATTTTATGGATTTCTGGGTTAGGGGAAGGATTGAGGGATTTGGTGAGAAGGTAACTTGGTGTCATGGATCTATGAAAAAAAAACCCAATTGAGCTAAAGGCCTTTTTCCTGTTTCTATAAATCCTTAATAACATCTTTCTCACTTTAACAACAACAATAACTTACAATAATATAACTTACCTTTAACATAGAAACAACATCCCAATGAGCTTCCCAGAGGCTGAAGGATAAAAGGGAAGGCAGAGCCAAATAAGGACATATCAGGAGGGCATTAAAAGAGAAAAAGCAGGTCGGAAGTTGCAGGGGTTTAGGGACCAAATTCCAGAAGACGGAGAGGTGGGGATGCACAAGCTCCCAGAATCAAAGCAACATAGTATTCCAATGAAAAGTCATCAACCTGAAATGTTAACTCTGTTTCTGTCTCCACAGATGCTAGCAGACTTGCTGAGTATTTGCAGGATTTTCTGTTTTTATTTTTTGTAGAGTTTGGGTGTTATTGTAAGGTGTTGGCAGTTACAGAGATAGGAAGGAGCAAGACCATAAATGGATTTAGGCACGAGGATGAGAACTTTAAATCAAAGATATCGGGAGACCATGGGCCATTCTAGGTCATTGAGAATAGGGGTGATGTGCAAGTGTGCCTTCGTACAGTACAGGATAGGGGCAGCAGAGTTTGGATAAGTTTACAGAGGGAGGAGCATTGGAGGCTGGCCTGAACAGCATTGGTACAGTCAAGTCTAGAAGTAACAGAGGCATGGCTGAAGGTTTCAGCAGTAGATACACTGAGGCAGAGGCGGAGGCGGAGGCAGAGGTGGGCAATGTTATCAAGGTAGAAGTAATTGATCTTTATGATGGAGAGGATATGGGATTGGAGACTCAGCAGATAGGATGCTGAGATTGTGAAAAGTCACGTTCACCTATTTTTATGTAAATATGTAATGTACATAATGTGATCACAGAAATCAATTATCAATTTATCTAGACAAAATTTTACGCGGGGTGGCGGTGGCGAAAAACAGGCTGCCTGCCCCAGGCCAATCAAGGCCCTTAAGTAGCCAATTAACTGGCACTTAAGGGCCTCCTTCCATCGCAACGGGTATTTTACCCTCGGCAGCCGGACAGCAAAAGCCTCAAGATCCCCACCTGGTAGAAGCAGGTGGCCTTCTTGCAGGCTGGGGGGCCATCCTGGTCGGGCACCCTGTGTCCCATGTGGGGCCACCCCCAAAGCCCCAACCGTCCCCAATGCATAATACTCCCCCCCAACCCACCCACCAACCGGCCCCCCCCCCACCCTTGCCTCGCCGGGGCCCGACCGATTGTCCCAGGCGAGGCCCTAAAAACTCACTTGTCTTCCGGGCTGCCCTTCACCTTGCTTGCAATGAATGGGTGTAGTCCCAGCAGTGGCCACCGCTCCTGGTAGTGCTGCTGGGACTAAGAGCTGCCAGCCTGCTGATTGGCTCGCAGCTCCATTGGTCAGCACTTCCTGCCTAAAGGAGGTGGAAGTCCTGCCCAAGACCTGGACAGAGAAAAATCCCGGCCTGGCATACCAGGCCTGTTGGAGGCTGGCTCGCCACTGACTTTTTGTCCGGTGGGCGGGGCCTCTCGCCCAACAAAAAATTCCAGCCACTGTTTCAGCAAGTATTTTCTAGGTCTATTACATGAAATGCCACACTCGAGTGGTTGCAAAATTAACCTAAGATTGAAATGTTAACTTCCATTTTCTACTGTTTAAAGGAATAACTATGATAAAGTATGTCACTCACCCTTATGTTTTTCACACTCATTCCCTGCAGGCCCTGAAGCCTGGTGAATGTCTCTGACCCTAAACCAGTTATGTCTAGAACTTCCTGAGTTAGCTCTGATTGTGACGTTAGAAACAGCCACAACAACAAGCTATGCGGGCATAAAAAAAACCACTAAACCTGTAACATAGTATTAGTGATTTTTATGCTTTCTGAGAATGATTGGCAGATTTGCATAGTAATTTTCTTGTGAAATAGAATAGTATTATACACCACGTAGTATTTGTGTTGCGAATGATAGATTACTATTTTTCAATTGAAGAAAAGAATTCATTTTTTTCCTTAAACTTTACAAAAGAAAATATTTTACAAAAAGATTAAAGACTGAATCATATTTTGTGTAGGTGTAAAAGTTCTTTAGGTACTAACATTATGCTGATTGCTGCCCAGCCATTAATTTGGTATTCTTTACATTTTTTTCAACGGTAGTTTTTAACTGAAGGTAGATTAAGTGACCCAATGAAAGGTAACATGCAATTATACTAATTAAACAGTATTACAACTGAAACTTATCTGCTTGACCTTCATTAATGTGCATAGCTTATTGTATACTAATGATAAACATAAGGGCCAATAGTTTCTGCTTCAGGCACAATCAGTGGTCTGGGTGCAAATTGCACGCTCAAAATTCCACTTGTTTTTAGAAGTGCTTTCTTTTCTCAAGTTTCCCCTCAAATTCATTGGCATATTCCCGAATGTAAGATGTGCCATGAATCAGCACAATCAGACAGCATTTTAAAATGGAATGTTCTAGAAAACATTTTTGCATTAAAATCATTCTTTGATGCATTTAAGAGTGGTAGCCGAGTTTTATTAATACAGTTGAAATTGGGTTTATCACAAAAAATGTCTATTTTTAATCGATGTCCAGTACACCACTTGTAAATAACCCAATTTTTAATAACTGAAAATGAACTTTAAAAAAATATACAGAACCATTTGCCAGTTACATAGGTGTCAGTTTCTTAATAAATTTTTTTAAATGTTTAAAAGTTTTTAATGCCTGCCTTTTTGTACCCTCGCACCTGAAAAAAAAGCTTAATTTTTAGAGCCTCCTCAAAGATCCAGAAATGGCTATAATTCGTGGAAACTCCCAAAAGGGATTTATTTGATCTTGGGGCCTGGCCAGTTTTGCGGGTGGGACCGGCTTCTAGTACAATGGTTTTCAATCTAGTGCAAAATATCATGGACATTCAAGTTGTGCTGAATGTACTTTGTGCTTAAAATTCCACAATGTATTGCATTGGTTTTGCTGATTTCGGACGACTGACCCTGAAAAAAAAAGTGCAACATCATGCAAAATCCTCACCAAGAAACAGTATGCAAAATCAAACCTGTACAAAAATATTACGGTTCAGGGATAACAGCTCAAAAATTTATTGGAACAATGAATTTAAAAGGTTCCTGTCAACCAACTGACTACAGCTACTGGGCATAAAAATGCCAGAACGAAGACAAAACAAAAAGCAAGAAGCATTTCAAAAATTATCAGGAATAGTAAGGAATACACAAATCACATCAATAACTGTAAAAGGATAACATGCTTAAAGGTGGCCCATTACTGTGGGCTAAAAATAAGGGCCAAGGGGACATTAGCAAAGGGATTGATGAGAAGACCACTAAATCCAAACTCAGTATCCTACAGCTGAGGTGCTGGCAGTAGTGGCAGGGTCGTCTCAACAGGGCATTTGCCACAGGCAAGCCAAGAGGTTCCCATTTTCACAGCTCTTTTCACTGAGGAGGCACTTAGAAGGAGCAGGAGACTGGAAAGCAGACAGTAAACAGTTTAATGCTCTCATTAAGGGTAAGCAAATATTGATGCCAGGGATGAATGAAACTGATTGCACCTTCTTTGGTTTGTCTGACAATAATTTGTTGGGCAGAAGAAGCATGTGACTATTTGTGTTGGTGGATAAATGTAGCAATAGTAATAAAGGTCTTCTTCTTCTTCTTCTTCTTCTTCTTTGGTCTCCTTGTCGCGGGAGACAATGGGTAAGCGCCTGGAGGTGGTCAGTGGTTTGTGGAGCAGCGCCTGGAGTGGCTATAAAGGCCAATACTAGAGTGACAGACTCTTCCACAGGCGCTGCAGATAAAATTGGTTGTCGGGGCTGTTACACAGTTGGCTCTTGCCTTGCGCTCCTGTCTTTTTTCATGCCAACTGCTAAGTCTCTTCGACTCGCCACACTTTAGCCCCACCTTTATGGCTGCCCGCCAGCTCTGGCGATCGCTGGCAACTGACTCCCACGACTTGTGATCAATGTCACAGGACTTCATGTCGCATTTGCAGACGTCTTTAAAGCGGAGACATGGACGGCCGGTAGGTCTGATACCAGTGGCGAGCTCGCTGTACAATGTGTCCTTGGGGATCCTGCCATCTTCCATGTGGCTCACATGGCCAAGCCATCTCAAGCGCCGCTGACTCAGTAGTGTGTATAAGCTGGGGATGTTGGCCGCCTCGAGGACTTCTGTGTTGGAGAAGCGGTCCTGCCACCTGATGCCAAGGATTCTCCGGAGGCAGCGAAGATGGAATGAATTGAGGCGTCGCTCTTGGCTGACATACGTTGTCCAGGCCTCGCTGCCGTAGAGCAAGGTACTGAGGACACAGGCTTGATACACTCGGACTTTTGTGTTCCGTGTCAGTGCGCCATTTTCCCACACTCTCTTGGCCAGTCTGGACATAGCAGTGGAAGCCTTTCCCATGCGCTTGTTGATTTCTGCATCGAGAGACAGGTTACTGGTGATACTGGTCAACGCCAACTCATGGACACTTCTTCCTACCTCCCTCTGGACCATGACCCCACCACCGAACATCAAGCCACCGTCCAAAGGACTGTCACTGACCTCAACTCCTCTGGAGATCTTCCCTCCACAGCTTCCAACCTCATAGTCCCACAACCCCGGACAGCCCGCTTCTACCT
Source organism: Heterodontus francisci (assembly GCF_036365525.1). NCBI lineage: Eukaryota > Metazoa > Chordata > Chondrichthyes > Heterodontiformes > Heterodontidae > Heterodontus > Heterodontus francisci. The sequence continues at coordinate 117,952,268 of NC_090375.1, read as the reverse complement.
CCTTCCCAAAATCCACAAACGGGACTGTCCCGGCAGACCCATTGTGTCAGCCTGCTCCTGCCCCACTGAACTTATTTCTTCCTATCTAGACTCTATCTTTTCTCCGCTGGTCCAGTCTCTTCCCACCTACATCCGTGACTCTTCTGACGCCCTCCGTCATTTTGACAATTTCCAGTTTCCTGGTCCCAACCGCCTCCTCTTCACTATGGACGTCCAATCGCTCTACACCTCCATCCCCCACCAGGATGGTTTGAGGGCTCTCCGCTTCTTCCTGGAAAAGAGGCCCAACCAGTCCCCATCCACCACCACGCTTCTCCGCCTGGCTGAACTTGTTCTCACATTGAACAACTTCTCCTTCAACTCCACGCACTTCCTTCAAGTAAAAGGTGTTGCTATGGGTACCCGCATGGGTCCTCGTTACGCCTGTCTTTTTGTGGGATATGTCGAGCATTCTTCGTTCCAGTCCTACACAGGCCCCCTCCCCCAACTCTTTTTCCGGTACATCGATGACTGTATCGGTGCCGTTTCCTGCTCCCGCCCCGAACTGGAAAACTTTATCAACTTTGCTTCCAATTTCCACCCTTCTCTCACCTTTACATGGTCCATCTCTGACACTTCCCTTCCCTTCCTCGACTTCTCTGTCTCCATCTCTGGGGATAGGTTGTCTACTAATATCCATTATAAGCCCACCGACTCCCACAGCTACCTCGACTACACTTCTTCACACCCTACCACCTGTAAGGACTCCATTCCATTCTCCCAGTTTCTCCGTCTCCAACGCATCTGCTCTGATGATGCTACCTTCCATGACGGTGCTTCTGATGTGACCTCCTTTTTCCTCAACCGAGGATTTCCCCCCACTGTGGTTGACAGGGCCCTCAACCGTGTCCGGCCCATTCCCCGCACCTCTACCCCCACCCCATCCCCTCCCTCCCAGAACCGTGACAGGGTTCCCCTTGTCCTCACTTTTCACCCCACCAACCTCCACATCCAAAGGATCATCCTCCGCCATTTTCACCACCTCCAGCGTGATGCCACTACCAGTCGCATCTTCCCCTCCCTTCCCCTGTCAGCATTCCGAAGGGATCGTTCCCTCCGCGACACCCTGGTCCACTCCTCCATTACCCCCACCACCTCGTCCCCGTCCCATGGCACCTTCCCCTGCAATCGCAGGAGGTGTAATACCTGCCCATTTACCTCCTCTCTCCTCACTATCCCAGGCCCCAAACACTCCTTTCAGGTGAAGCAGCGATTTACTTGCACTTCTTTCAATGTAGTATACTGTATTCGCTGCTCACAATGTGGTCTCCTCTACATTGGGGAGACCAAGCGCAGACTGGGTGACTGCTTTGCGGAACATCTCCGCTCAGTCCGCAAGCAGGACCCTGAGCTTCCGGTTGCTTGCCATTTCAACATTCCCCCCTGCTCTCATGCTCACATCTCTGTCCTGGAATTGCTGCAGTGTTCTAGTGAACATCAACGCAAGCTCAAGGAACAGCATCTCATCTACTGATTAGGCACACTAGAGCCTGCCGGACTGAACATTGAGTTCAATAATTTCAGAGCATGACAGCCCCCCATTTTACTTTCATTTTTAGTTATTTTTTTCTTCCTTTTTTTTTTACATTCTTTTTTATATTTTTTACAACCTTTTTTTTTGCATTTAGTTCATTTCATCTTAGTTTGTTCAGTTTGCTTACCCACTGTTTTTTTTCAGGTTTGCACTTCCTGCTGTTCAATATTCAGTGTATTAACAGCTAATCTGTACTAATGCTTTGTCTTTCAACACACCATTAACATATTGTTTGCCTTTGCTCTGTGACCTTTTGGTCAGCTATGTGGCCTGGTCCAATCTAGACCTCCTTTGTTATCTCTTGCCCCACCCCCACCTCACTTGCTTATGACCTGTGACTTTTCTAATATTTGTCAGTTCCGATGAAGGGTCACTGACCCGAAACGTTAACTCTGCTTCTCTTTCCACAGATGCTGCCATACCTGCTGAGTGGTTCCAGCATTACTTGTTTTTATTACTGGTGATAGTTGAGCCTAGGTAGGCGAACTCTTGAACCACTTCCAGAGCATGGTCGCCGATATTGATGGATGGAGCATTTCTGACGTCCTGCCCCATGATGTTCGTTTTCTTGAGGCTGATGGTTAGGCCAAATTTGTTGCAGGCAGCCGCAAACCTGCAGACACTCTTCAGTATGAGTAATAAAGGTAAGCTTATTGGTATTGGGTGGCAAGCCCATAACGCTGTTCATGTCGGGGCTTTTAACTAAAGTCTGGTCAGTCAGTCTTTGATTTACTAGTCTACTTGGCTGTACATCAGCAGGGTCTTTTTCTCTTTCCAAATTTTGTTCTCTGTTGCCTCTTCTTCTTCCTCCTCTTAGGGCAAAGCTGTAGGCACACGTTCGGCTGCTTGGGTTCCACTCTCCTAATGGCAGTTTCTTTTTAGAGATACAGCACTGAAACAGGCCCTTCGGCCCACCGAGTCTGTGCCGACCATTAACCACCCATTTATACTAATCCTACATTCCTACCACATCCTCACCTGTCCCTATATTCCCCTACCACCTACCTATACTAGGGGCAATTCAAAATGGCCAATTTACCTACCAACCTGCAAGTCTTTGGCATGTGGGAGGAAACCGGAGCACCCGGAGGAAACCCACGCAGACACAGGGAGAAATTGCAAACTCCACACAGGCAGTACCCAGAATTGAACCCGGGTCGCTGGAGCTGTGAGGCTGCGGTGCTAGCCACTGCGCTACTGTGCCGCCCTGATGCAGATGCAGATGATTTTTGATACTTTTTCCGACCTGTGCTGTAGGACCCCTTTTGATCTGTCCATGTCAGAACTTCTGCTTCAGCATCTCATTGATATGTTCCACCAGAATGCCTGTATTTTCTTTTGGCCTCCTGACTCGTGTTAACAATCAGAGCAGCAAAGGGTATCTCTGGTTTCTCAGCAGCCATCCATCCTTTCAGTCAGCTCCTTCAAATAGTTGTGGCACCACTATACAAGAATTGTAAGATGAAAGCATCATAGCCACTGCTGAGATATCTGTTTACACCTTTTATTCCCCAGGCTGTAATGACTCTTCCAATAAGAAAAATCCCCATGGAAATTAACCACCTGGAAGCAAATGTGGTGTCCAAAATGATATAATTCGTATTGTCATTTTATGTAGTTGCAATGACAGAATTTTCCCAGTCCGGTGGATGCAGGTTCTGGTGTGTGTAGGGTGGGAAAGGCCCAGAAAATGATGTTGGGTTAGTATCCTGATGTCGCCTGCCCACTTCTGACTTTTTCCGGGGTGGGTTCTGAGTCCTGCAGGGAACCCCTATTGTGCTGGCAGGAAAGCAATTGAGGTGATTAAAAAGGCAATTAAGAGCCTTTTTAATATAAAAGCAAAATACTGCGGATGCTGGAAATCTGAAATAAAAACAAGAAATGCTGGAACCACTCAGCAGGTCTGGCAGCATCTGTGAAAAGAGAAGCAGAGTTAACGTTTCGGGTCAGTGACCCTTCTTTGGAACTGACATATATTGGAAAAGTCACAGGTTATAAGTAGGTGAGGTGGGGGTGGGGCAAGAGATAACAAAGGAGGTCGAGATTGGACCAGGCCACATAGCTGACCAAAAGGTCACAGAGCAAAGGCAAACAATATGTTAATGGTGTGTTGAAAGACAAAGCATTAGTACAGATTAGGTGTTAATACACTGAATATTGAACAGCAGCAAGTGCAAACCTGAAAAAAAACAGTGGGTAAGCAAACTGAACAAACTATGATGAAATGAAATAAATGCAAAAAAAAAAGATTGTAAAAAATGTAAAAAAGAATGTTAAAAAGAGGAAGAAAAAATAACTAAAAATGAAAGTAAAATGGGGGGCTGTCATGCTCTGAAATTATTGAACTCAATGTTCAGTCCGGCAGGCTGTAGTGTGCCTGATCGGTAGATGAGATGCTGTTCCTCGAGCTTGCGTTGATGTTCACTGGAACACTGCAGCAATCCCAGGACAGAGATGTGAGCATGAGAGCAGGGGGGAGTGTTGAAATGGCAAGCAACCAGAAGCTCAGGGTCCTGCTTGCAGACTGAGCGGAGATGTTCCGCAAAGCGGTCACCCAGTCTGCGCTTGGTCTCCCCAATGTAGAGGAGACCACACTGTGAGCAGTGAATACAGTATACTACATTGAAAGAAGTACAAGTAAATCGCTGCTTCACCTGAAAGGAGTGTTTGGGGCCTGGGATAGTGAGGAGAGAGGAGGTAAATGGGCAGGTATTACACCTCCTGCGATTGCAGGGGAAGGTGCCATGGGACGGGGACGAGGTGGTGGGGTAATGGAGGAGTGGACCAGGGTGTCGCGGAGGGAACGATCCCTTCGGAATGCTGACAGGGGAAGGGAGGGGAAGAGCCTTTTTAACCCTGAATTACTTCTTTCCCAACAGGGCACGGGTTCCCTGCTGTGTTTGCACCTCGCCAGAGTTTAGAAGAATGAGAGGTGATCTCACTGAAGTATACAAAATACTTACAGAACTTGACTGGGTTGATGCAGAAAGGATGTTTCCTCTGGCTGAGGGACTCTAGAACCGGGGGACATAGTCTCAGACTAAAAGGTAGGCCATTTAGGACTGAGATGAGGAGGAATTGCTTCACTCAGAGGGTGATGAATCTTTGGACTTCTTTACCCCAGAGGGCTGTGGAAGCTCAATCATTGGGAATGTTCAAGACATGGATTTCTAGATATTAAAGATATCAAGGGATCTGGGGATAGTGTGGGAAAATAGCATTGAAGTTGAAGATCAGCCATGATTTAGTTGAATGGCGGAGCAGGCAATTTGGCAAATTGGATTCAAAATTGGCTCAGTGGCAGGAGGCAGAGGGTGATAGTCGAGGGTTGTTTTTGCGAGTGGAAGCCTGTGACCAGTGGGGTACCACAGGGATCGGTGCTGGGACCCTTGCTGTTTGTAGTGTACATTAATGATTTAGATGTGAATACAGAAGGTATGATCAGTAAGTTTGCCGTTGACATGAAAATTGGTGGTGTCGTAAATAGTGAGGAGGAAAGCCTTAGATTACAGGACGATATAGATGGGCTGGTAAGATGGGCGGAGCAGTGGCAAATGGAATTTAATCCTGAGAAGTGTGAGGTGATGCATATTAGCAGGACTAACAAGGCAAGGGAATATACAATGGTTGGAAGTACAGAAGGTCAGAAGGACCTTGGTGTACTTGTCCATAGATCACTGAAGGCAGCAGCATAGGTAGATAAGGTGGTTCGGAAGGCATATAGGATACTTGCCTTTATTAGCTGAGGCATAGAATATAAGAGCAGGGAGGTTATGATGGAGCTGTATAAAATGCTAGTTAGGCCACAGCTGGAGTACTGTGTACAGTTCTGGGCACCACACTATAGGAAGGATGTAATTGCACTGGAGACGGTGCAGAGGAGATTCACCAGGATGTTGCCTGGGCTGGAGAATTTCAGCTATGAAGAGAGACTGGATAGGCTAGGGTTGTTTTCCTTAGAGCAGAGAAGGCTGAGGGGCGACCTGATTGATGTATACAAACTTATGAGGGGCATAGATAGGGTAGATAGGAGGAAACTTTTTCCCTTAACCGAGGGGTCAATAACTAGGGGACATAGATTTAAGGTAAGTGGCAGGAGGTTTAGAGGAGATTTGAGGAAAAAAAAATTTTCACCCAGAGGGTGGTTGGAATCTGGAACACACTGCCTGAAGGGGTGGTAGAGGCAGGAACCCTCACAACATTTAAGAAGTATTTAGATGAGCACTTGAAATGCCATAGCATACAAGGCTACGGGCCAAGTGCTGGAAAATGTGATTAGAATAGTTCGGTGCTTGATTTTTTTTAAATTTCCAAAATATACTTTATTCATAAAAATCTGTAAAAAATACATCACCAAACAGTTTCAAACAGCACCAAAAAATACAAACATTGCAAGGGAGATCAGTTTCCTTCAATACAATCATGAGTTGCCTCACAACCCTTCCATTTCATTTGTCATTCCATTAACATTTTTACATTTTACAGCAAATGAAATATTTCCCAATACAGTTTGAGGGGTTTCCCATGGATCCAGCCCCTCAGTTCAGCTTGGTGGGGGGACCTTACACTGTGGTCTTTCCCCATTGAGCCTTTGCTGCGGCTGCCCCAAGCTTTAGTGCACCCCTCAGCACGCAGTCCTGGACCTTGGAATGTGCCAGTCTGCAACATTCGGTCGTGGACAACTCTTTGCGCTGGAAGACCAGCAAGCTTCGGGCAGACCAAAGGGCGTCTTTCACCGAATTGATAGTCCTCCAGCAGCAGTTGATGTTTGTCTCGGCGTGCGTCCCTGGGAACAGCCCGTAGAGCACAGACTCCTGTGTTACAGAGCTGCTTGGGATGAACCTCGACAAAAACCACTGCATCTCTTTCCACACCTGCTTTGCAATGACACATTCCAGGAGGAGGTGGGCAACCGTCTCTTCCCCAGCACAGCCACGCTTGATGGCCGGCACAGACACGATGGGTCAAAGAACTTGTTTCTGTGCTGTATAACTCTATGACACTATGACCTTCCGCCTGCCACTTCCACCTCACCGTGACCCCGTCCCAAATTCAGGGATCAAGGTTATTTGAATAATGGGGTTGGTTATTCATGCCTGTAGTGGAGCAACAGAAGAGTGCACCTTATTGAGGCCACAAAACCCACAGTGGCATTGTGCTGATCTGAGCAGGGGAGCCAGAGGGCCAAATCAGGCCTTAGACAAAGGGGCAAGATCATTTGTATTGTTAACTGGACTTCTCAATGTTGTCCCACAGAAATGGCAATCCATCCTTCGGGTATCAATTACTTTTTCCTTTTCCACTCCAAGCTTCAATTTAGGCCACTATGCCCGCTCACAGCACACATTGGTCATCAGGGCCTATCAATGGTGCTTCTGATAGAACTCCTGGGGTAGTCCAGGAAGGTCCTGAGAAAGGAATTGCGAATTGAGAGCTTTACAAGTAAGGGTCTTGACATGAAATTAAGTGAAACTGATGGGCAGAGGAGCAATCAGTGTCCGGATCAACTGGAAGTTGCAGAGTAAGCATGCCTTCAATTTTCATGCTCATGTCCTCTGTGTGTACACTACTGGAAGAAGGAAAGTTCACATGATGCAACTGGAAGGTTACTGTGAAAAATTCACTGCAAAAAATTAGTAAATCACACAATTTTACAATTTAAAGTCCTGAATTAAACAAAGTCCTTATACTTTGTTCGTTGAGCAGCTATGAAAATATAGTTAATTAAAACGGAAAATGCTAGAAATACTCAAAAGGTCAGGCATCATCTGTGGAGAGAAAAGCAGCATTAATATTTCAGGTCAATGACCTTTCATCAGAATATCGACCTGAAATATTGGCTGAATTTTACCGCCAGCTTTGGGACCTCAATGTCAGGGCAAAAAGCGGGTCCCAAGCCCGCGCTTGCAGGCAGCGGGACTGGCTTGGCGATTTTACCGCAGGTGGCCTCCTATTAGGCCGTCTGCGGGCCCGCCGTCCACTAAGGACAGGCGGGCTCCCGATGTTACCAGTCCAATCAGAGGGCCAGCAGCTCTGAAGCCTCAGAAATCCACTGGAAGGGTGGGTGGGGGCACTGCTGAGGCAGGCCAGAGACCTCGGGGCACCTCCAGGTAAGTAAATAAAAAATAAAGAATTCAGGGAGATGACAATCGGAAGAAAAGCTCCTCCGGGAGGCATCACTGGGGCTGTGGGAACTGCCTTTCCTGCCTGTGGCCCCCTTTTGGGGCTATGAAGCCTCTGGCCCTTGTTGCGCTTCTGCAGGGTAGCTGCTCCATTAAGCTGGCGGCTCTCCTGATAACAGGAGGCCACCCTGCCACCAGCATAATGCCAGCGGTTCCATAAAATGACCTTTAATAGGGCCTTTATTTTCGCAAATCAGCTGCCCACCACTGGGAAACTTCCCCAATGCCGGGACTGCGGTGGGCAGCCATCCTGATGCGGCTCCCCGCTATTTTACCAGACCCCCGCCTGGGTTCCTGTCACCTGGGAGCGGTAAAATTCTGACCATTAACTCTGATTCTCTCTCCACAGATGCTGCCTGACCTGCTGAGTATTTCCAGCACTTTCTGTTTTTATTTGAGATTTCCACCATTTTCAGTACTTTGCCTTTGTCTTGATGAAAATGTAGTTCATTGGCCATAAATATGCCATAATTTGCATTGCTTTCCCATTTGGGCTTGTTATGATTAGCTTCACAAAATAAAGTTTATAGTGAAAACACACACTGTTTCAGCAAAACTTACTACATTTTAACTTAAAGCAACAGGAAGCCACATTCTTATAAAGGTTTAAACATGAGCAATGCTTTAGGATATCAATCATAGTCAACATTGCATGATCCTACAGAACCTGGATTTGTGCCAACTATTCATCTCATGAGTTAATCTACATTCTCAGTTGCATTGTAGGGAGGAAATGCCAAAGATTTCCGAGCAGGTTTGGGGAGAAAATTGAACAGTCACTCTCAAGTTACCATTTTACATCTCTTAGTCCTGAATTTTCACTTACGGGCAAGAAACAGGAACTGGCACTGTTTACAGGTCCCAAACCCACCCTGGGGGTAAACAGTTTTTGTTGGAATTTTGACTGGGGTGGCCTTTAATTAGCATGGAAACAGGTTCCCTGTCCTATTAAGGGCAGTGGGATGGGCTCTCAAAGCTGGAGGGCCAATCAGAGGCCTTGCAGCTTCAGAGGAGCTCTGGCTATAATAAAAGGTAAGTAACTGAGAGGGAGCATCAACATGAAGCTGCCCTCTCAGCCACTTTTAAAAAACTTTCATTAAAAAATACAAAAAGCAGCCAGGCCACCACTGTGGTATGGAGGTGGGGGAGGGGGGTGGGAGAGGAGGAAGCCCCTCGACAGGGCAGCATTTGGCTGTACCCCAACCCAGGCAGGGCCTGTAAACATGTCTGGAGTGTTGGCTGCCTGGCCTGCCACAGGGTGCCTGCCTCCAGGCAGTTGAACTGCCCCCCGTCACATCAGGAAACTGGAGGCCAACTGGAAAATCCTTGTTCACCTCCTTGACCCTTGGGAGTGGGCAGCCTTGCCGGACCCTGAACCCAAATCGGCCAAAATAGCTGATGTCAGGAATAGGGTTGGGAAACTGGCACACAATCCAGCATAGTAATATTGGGGCCCGTCTGCCTCCATTCCCAACATCAGCGGGGCCTGAAAATTCAGTCCTAAGGATCTGTTTTATGAGTAGCATCGGAGCAGACTTGGTAGCAAGATATGGTTCATGGCGTAAGGTAACTCAATTCAGGAAAGAAGGAGAAAACAATTTTAAACAGGAGAAATACTCTCACAAAATATGGGACTCATAATATGATCTTTGGCTGGAGTAGCCATCGGGGGTGCCATGCAATGGAACATTAAAAAGGACACGATTCATTTGCTGCTGTTTTGAGGAGTAATTATCATAGTTCAAGTTCAACTCTCACTCAACCATGTGTAAGAATCCTGAAAAATCCCTACATTGGGTTTTCGTGCTAATTGGTGAAAGATCACTTAAATACTATCACTGTCTTGAATTTCACTGTTACACTGAGTTTTATACTGAACTATATTTTTAATGCAGTTTGTGATACGCTCTGGGTAAAAGCGGCTGAGAGGGGAATTTTTATTTGGACCTTCATTGACTCAATTGATTTTGACCCCGAAGATTTTGAAAGGGACCAAATCATAAAAAGGTAAAGTTCAGGAGAAATCTAGCACGGTGTGCAAACAGGCAGCCGGCTGTGTGAGAACTAAAAGATAAACACCTTCGCAGAATTCCAGAGGCCCAGATAGAGGGCAGAGAAAACATTAATGCATGAATCATAGACAAGACACCTGGGTGCCAAAGCTACCATGTTTTCCTTGCTTTGGCCAGGCACTAGCATTAAAATGATTATGAGCTGATAGGAGCCTGAGCTTGGGAAGCCAGAGATCTTGAGAGTTTGACCTGGCTTGGGCAGGCAGATGAATAAATGACATCTTTTTGTAATTTGCCCATTCAAATAATAGCGAGGCAATGATTAGCTTAAATAGGCTTTGATTTGTAAAGAATATATAAGAGCACATTAATTGTAGAGGTATTACATGTCGCATTGCCTGACAAGACAGTACCTGGGATACAACCAGGGAGTAGTTACAAGGAGATCCTACCCAGGGCGCGATGGTAATGCTCAGACATTGGCATGTGTCAAGGCTTACTTATGCTGAATAAAATATAACCACTGTCACCAATAATATCACTTCAAATCATTTCGGAACTTGAGAATAGGGGTTAAATGGTTAATAGACTCTGATACCCTGATTTCTAACAACTGGTAAGCCAGCCAGCAGTGACAAGACAGTTTTTTTTTGTTTTCAAACTCTATTCAGTGTAAGTGGGATCTTAGGCTGTGTGTCTTATCACCCAGCAGCTTAGGAAGGGAACCTTCGGGAGTGTAGGCATTTGACCTTCCAGTAGTGAAGCCATAGGCGACTAGATATGGCTGACTGTATTTTGTCTGCTAAGGACAAGGAGTTTGAGAAACTGTCTGCCGGTGACTTGGTCTTGTTTCTTCTGAGTCTGGAAGGGGACTCGTACAAGAAAGCAATCGAATGGGTCTAGGATCAGGTTATCCTGGGCAGGTTTAAATTGGGTAAAAGGAGGCATCTATTGGAGTATGCGACCCTACTGTGCACACAATGCAGAGACTTGAGTGAGGGAAAGAAGAGTGGTTAAATTAAATTTTTATGAATTCTGTGTTTATGTGTCATGCAGACCGCACCCCGCCCCCCCCCCCCCCCCACTACCTGCCAAGAATGAGGCATATTATTTTGTCATATGAACATTGATTTTAAACTGTTGCTGGAGCGAGGAAATGACTTGTTAAACAGATCAGCCATGGCTGGAAAAAACATTTGTATACTAACACACAGTGCCTGGAGGGACAAAGGGGCTATTCCCTGCTCTAATTTAACCCACTGTGGACTTTGAGCACCAGGTATTGTGTGTAAGAAGAGACATTCTAGGGTTGGCTAAGACAAGAGAGTCCACAAACAGATGTGGTCAGATCAGCTAGTCACATGACAAACCTGCTTTGCAACCTGGGTTTTCCTGAATTGTATGAGAGTTTGAACTGAAAAAAAAAGACTGTTTGCTCCTGGAGTGAGAAGACCTCTCCTGTCTGCTTCCATCTCTTTCTCATAAGCCTCTGGACCCACTGAGGACACACGAACTTCAAGAGAGAAAAGTCTCCTATATCAAACAAGGTTTAAGAAGAATACTGGGCCCCAATGAAAAGCAAGACCTACCTATCTACAATCAAGGGTTTTACAGCGAGCTCGAAGAACAGGAATCAAAACCATCTTCAGATATTGTCTCACACTTTTCCACTTTATTTCTTCTGTTCTTTTCTGTCTCTATCTGCATGTGTGTATCGCGTATGCATGCTTGCGTGTGCGTGTTACATATCCATAGGCGTTAACCAAATTAGAGTTTAAGTTTAATAAAGTTCAACCTTTTTTCTTTAAACCTAAGGAAACCTGTTTCTTTGCCTTACAGTTGGAAGTTAGTGAACAAGGATTCACTAAGGGGGAGCTAAAAAAACCCGGTGTGTTTAAAATTAAACCCTGTTACGGTAAGACCAGGTGAAGGCTGAGAGGGAACCCTAGACCCCTTTCTCACCTGGTCATAACATTAAGTTAGAAATTTATGAACTATTGGGTCAGTTGAGGTGGTGTGATACTGTAGTCTCAACTGTAACTTCAAAGGGGATAGGCCATGTGCAGTGAAACAGGGATGATAAGCTTGGTGTGTTGCTGCAGTGCATCTTGTAAATGGTATACACTGCTGCCACTGTGTGTCGATGGTGAAGGGAGTGAATGTTGAAGGTGGTGGATGGGATGTCAATCAAGCAGGCTGCTTTGTCCTGGATGGTGTCAGGCTTCTTGACTGTTGTTGGAGCTACACTCATCCAGACAAGTGGAGAGTATTCCATCTATTACAGACAAGTGAGGAGGGGTTGAAGGACAGCGATATCCTGGGGCTGAGATGATTGGCCTCTAAAAACCATAACCATCTTCCTTTGTGCTAGGTATGTCTCCAGCTAGTGAAGAATTTTCTCCCTGATTCAAATTGATCTCAATTTCACCAGGGCTCCTTGATGCCACATTTGGTCAAATGCTGACCTGAAGTCAAAGGCTCACCTCACCTCACCTCTGAATTCAGTTCTTTTGTCCATGTTTGGGCCAAGGCTGTCATGAGATCTGGAGCTGAGTGGCCCTGGCAGAACCCAAAGTGGGCATTGGAGAGCAGTAAGTGCCGCCTGGCAGCATGTTGATGACACCTTCCATCACTTACGCTGATGTTTGAGTGTAGGCTGATGGGACAGTAATTGGCTATATTGGATTTGTCCTGCTTTTTGTGAACAGGACATAGCTGGCCAACTTTCTACATTATCAGTAGATACTAGTGTTATAGCTGTACTGGAACAACTTGGCTAGTGGCATGGCTAATCCTGGAGCACAAATCTTGAGCTCTACAACTGGGATGTTGTGGAGGTCCATAGTCTTTGCTATATCCAGTGTTTGATATCACATGGAGTGAATCGAAATGGCTGAAGATTGGCATTTGTGATGATGGGGACCTCCGGAGGAGGCCAATATAGATCATCCACATGATCCTGACTGGATGTGACAGGACAGCAGAGCTTTGATTTGATCTGTTGGTTATGAGATAACAGATCTATCAAGAACTTGCTGATTGCACTGTTTAGAATGCATGTAGTCCTGTGTTTTTTTCCCCTGCCAACTGCTAAGTCTCTTCGACTTGCTTACCCATTGTCTCCCGAGTCAAGGAGGCCAAAGAAGAAGAAGAAGAAGAAGAAGAGTCCTGTGTTGTAGCTTCACCAGGTCGGTACCTCAGTTTTACTTAGGCCTGGTACTGCTCCTGGCATGTTGTTTTAGATTTCTCATTAAACCAGGGTTGATTCCCTGGTTTGATGATAATAGCAGAGTGAGGGATTTGTCGGACCTTGAGTTTACAGATTGAATAAGTTCTGCTGATGCCTCACAACATCTCATGTGTGCCCAGTTTTGAGCTGCTGGATTTCTTCTGAATCTATCCCATTTAGCACGGTAGTAATGTGACACAACGTGATGTTGTCAGTGTACTGATGGGACTCCATTTCCACAAGAACTGTGCGGTGGTCACTCCTATCAATACTGTCATAGACTGATCATCTGTGACAGGTAGATTGGTGAGGATAGTAAGTAGTGGTTGCTACTGAACCACATTCTGTGCCCTTGCGACCCTTAGTACTTCTTCCAAGAGGTGTTCAACATGGAAAAGCACTGTTTTCCCAGCTAAACGAGGTAGTCAGCAGGAGGTTTTCATGCCCATATTTGACCTAAAGCATGAGATGTCATGAGGTCCGGAGTCAATGTTAAACACTCCTAGGGTAAGTCCCTCCCAAATGTATACCACTGCTGGTGGGCTAGGGCATAGCCAGAAATGGTTAAGCAGTTGTCTGGGATGTTGGCTGAACGGTATCATTCTGTGAGTATGACTATTTCGGCTTGACCATTCTGTGGGACAGTTCTCCAGTCCCTCATAATAAAAAGCAGGACTTTGCAGGTTCAACTGGGCTGGGTGTGTCTTTGTTATACCCAGTGCCTAGTTTGATGGTGGGTGGTCCATCCAGTTTTATTCTTATTAGAATTTTTCATAGTAGTTTGATACGACTGTCTGACTTGCTGGGCCATTGTCACTCTGAGCCAAATACAGACCAGACAGGGTAAAGGTGTTGCAGATTTCATAGAACTAAACACCATAGAAAAATTACGGCACAGAAGGAGGCCATTCAGCCCATCATGTCTGCGCCGGCCGAGAAAACTAGCCACCCACTGTAATCCCACCTTCCAGCTCATGGTCCGTAGCCTTGCAGGTCACAGCACTTCAGGTGCAGGTCCAGGTATCTTCTAAATGAGTTGAGGGTTTTTGCCTCCACCACCGATCTGGGCAGTGAATTCCAGACACCCAAAACCCTCTGGGTGAAAAGGTTTTTCCTCATGTTCACTCTAATCCTTCTACCAATCATTATAATTCTGTGCCCCCTTGTAATTGACCTCTCTGCCAGGAGAAACTGGTCCATCCTGTCTACTCTACCTAGGCCCCGCATAATTTTGTACACCTCAATTAAGTCACCCCTCAGCCTCCTCTGTTCCAAGGAAAACAACTCTAGCCAATCCAATCTTTCCTCATAGGTGCAACTTTCAAGCTCTGGCAACAATCTTGTAAATCTCCTTTGTACTCTCTCCAGAGCAATTATGTCCTTCCTGTAATGTGGTGACCAGAACTGTACGCAATACTTCAGCTGTGGCCTAACCAGCATTTTATACATTTCCAGCATTACATCCCTGCTTTTGTATTCTATACCTCGGCCAATAAAGGAAAGCATTCCATATGCCTTCTTCACCACTTTATCTACCTGTGCTGCCACCTTCAGGGACCTGTGGACATGCACTCCAAGGTCTCTCACTTCTTCTACCCCTCTCAATATCCTCCCGTTTATTGCATATTCCCTTGCTTTGTTTGCCCTCCCCAAATGCATTACCTCACACTTCTCTAGATTGAATTCCATTTGTCATTTTCCTGCCCACTCAACCAAACCATTGATATAATTCTGGAGTCCACAGCTATCCTCGCACTATCAACTATAAGGCCAATTTTTATGTCATCAGCAAATTTCCCAATCATAGAGTCATACAGCACAGAAACAGGCCCTTCAGCCCATCGTGTCTGTGCTGGCCATCAAGCACCTAACTATTCTAGTCCCATTTTCCAGCACTTGGCCCGTAGCCTTATATGCTATGGCGTTTCAAGTGATCATCTGAATACTTCCTAAATGTTGTGAGGGTTCCTGCCTCTACCACCACTTCAGGCAGTGTATTCCAGATTCCAACCACCCTCTGGGTGAAACATTTTTTCCTCAAATCCCCTCTAAACTTTCTGCCCCTTACCCTAAATCTCTGTCCCCTGGTTATTGACCCCTCTGCTAAGGGAAAAAGTCTCTTCCCATCTAACCTATCAATGCCCCTCATAATTTTGTATACCTCAATCATGTTCCTCCTCATCCTTCTCTGTTCTAAGGAAAACAACCCTAGCCTTTTCAGTCTCTCTTCATAGCTGAAATGCTCCAGCCCAGGCAACATCCTGGTGAATCTCCTCTGCACCCTCTCCAGTGCAATCACAACTTTCCTATAGTGTGGTGCCCAGAACTGTACACAGTACTCCAGCTGTGGCCTAACTAGCGTTTTATACAGCTCCATCATAACCTCCCTGCTCTTATATTCTATGCCTCCCACATTTAAGTCCAAATAATTAATAATATACCACAAACAGCAAGGGATCCAACACTGAGCCCTGTGGAACACCATTGGAAACTGCTTTCAATTCACAAAACATCTGTCGACTACTACCTTTTGTTTCCTGTCACTGATCCAATTTTGCATCTAATTTGCCACATTCCCCTGTATCCCATGGACTTTCATTTTACTGACCAGTCTGCCATGCGGGACCTTATCAAATGCCTTACTGAAATTTATGTCGATCACATCCACTGCACTACCCTCATCAATCCTCCTTGTTGCTTCCTCAAAAAACCCAACCGAGTTAGTAAGACATGACCTTCCCTTAACAAATCCATGCTCACTATCCCCGATTAATCTATGCCTTTCTAAGTAGTAGTTTATCCTGTCTCTCAGAATTAATACTAATAATTTGCCCACCACTGAGGACAGACTGACCAGCCTATAATTATTTGGCCTATCTTTCACACCCTTTTTAAACAATATTATAACGTTTGTAGACCTCCAATCCTCTGGCACCTCGCCTGTATTTAGTGAAGATTTGAAGATGATCCTCAGCGCATCTGTTATTTTCTCCCTGGCTTCCTTTAACAACCTGGGATACAATCCATCCGGCCCTGGTAATTTATTCACTTTCAAGGATGTCAGGCCCTCTCATAATTTCTCTCTCATTATGCTTAACGTATCTACTATTCCACACTCTTTTACTCCAATGTCTTGTGATGACAGGAACAAAATACTCATTAAGAACCCTGCCCACATCTTCAGCATCCACGCATAAGTTCCCTTGTACATCTCTGATAGGCCCTACCCTTTCCTTAGTTATCCTCTTGCCCTTAATGTACTGATAAAACATCTTTGGGTTTTCCTTGATTTTACCTGCCAATAATTTTTCATATCCTCTCTTTGCTTTTCTAATTTCTTTTTTTACTCACCCCTGCACTTTCTATATTCCTCCAAGCTTTCTAAAGTATTAAGTTTTTTTGTGATTGTCAAAAGCTTTCTTTTTTTGCTTGAACTTACCCTGTATTCTTCTAGATAATCAGGGGGCTCTAGATTTGGCTGTACCACCCTTTATCTTTGTGGGGACATGCCTACACTGTGCCTGTAGAATCTTGCTTTTGAATGCCTCCCACAGGTATGCCACTGATTTTTCTTCAAGTAGCTGTATCCAGTCCACTTTCGCCAGACCGCCTCTCAGTTTCGTAAAATTTGCCTTCCCCTGACTTAGAACTTTTACTCCTGTTTTATCTTTGTCCTTTTCCACAATAATACTAAATCTAACTGTATTATGGTCACTGTCTCCAAAACGGTCACCCACTGCTACTTCATCCACTTACCCAGCTTCATGACCGAAGATTGAATCTAGAATTGCACCCCCTCTCATTGGGCTTGTTATGTGCTGGCTAAAAAAGTTCTCTTGAGTGCAATTCAAGAATTTTGTGCCCTCTGTGCCCTTTGCATTGTTTGTATCCCAGTTGATATTTGGGTAGTTGAAGTCCCCAACGATTATTGCCCTATAGTTTTTGCACTCAGAAATTTGCCTACATATTTGTTCTTCTTTCTCCCTCTCACTATTTGGGGGTCTATAGTATACTCCCAGTGGTGTGGCTGTCCCTTTTTCATTTCTGAGCTCAACCCATAGGGCCTCATTTGATGATTAATTTAGCATATCATTTATCCTCACAGCTGTTATTGATTCCTTAACCAATTATGCTACACCCCCTCCTTTTTTATCCCCCTTTCTATCCTGCCTGAAATCTCTATATCCAGGGATATTGAGCTGCCATTCTTGCCCCTCTTTAAGCCAAGTTTCCATTATAGCAATGATATTGTGTTGTCATGTGTGTATCTGTGCCCTCAGTTCATCGGCTTTATTTACTATACTCCTTGCATTTAAATAAATACCTTTTAACACTGCCAAATTCCTGTGCTGCACACATTTTAACCTTTGCTTCTCCTATCTTTCACAGTCACTCGTTACTGTTCTGCCTCCCGTTCCCTGCCCTGAAATTGTCCTACCTGAAACTGTCCTCAGGTACATGCCAAACTAGTTTAAACCATCCCCAACAGCACTAGCAAACCATCCTGCATGGATATTTGTCCCAATCCTGTTCAGGTATGGACCGTCTGGCTTGTACAGGTCCCACCTTCCCCAGAACTGGTCCCAATGCCCCAGAAACCTGAAGCCCTCCCTCCTGCACCATCTCTCCAGCCACATGTTCATCTTGTGTATTCTCCTATTTCTATACTCACTAGCACGTGGCCTTGGGAGTAATCCAGAGATTACTACCTTTGAGGTCCTGCATGCTAATCTCTTTCCTAACTCCCTAAACTCAGCCTGCAGGACCTCATCCCTCTTTCTTCCTGTATTATTGGTACCAATGTGGACTACGACCTCTGGCTGTGCACCCTCGCCCTCCAGAATGCTCTGTAGCCGCTCAATGCTATCTATGACCCTTGCACCAGGGAGGCAATATACCATCCTGGAATCATATCTGCGACCGCAGAAATGCCTGTCTGTTCCCCTAACTATAGAATCCCCTAGCACTATTGCTCTTTTGTCTTTTCTCCTCCCTCCCTGCACAGCTGAGCCACCCATGGTGCTCTGGTCATGACTCTCCCTGCAGTCAGAACTGAATACCGGTTAGAAAGTGGGATGCCCTCAGGGGACTCTTGCACTACCTGCCTTGATCTTCTTGTCTGTCTGGCAGCCACCCAGTCCCTCGCTGCCTGTGCTCTCTTAAGCCCTGGCTAACTACCTCCTGAAACATGCTATCCACGTAGTTCTCTGCCTCGCGGATGGACCACAGTGACTCCAGCCGCTGCTTGAGTTCCAAAACCTGGAGCTCAAGCTTCTGCAGTCGGTGACACTTGCTGTCAAGGACACATGGTACGTCCACAACTTCCCATATACCACAGGGGGCACATTCCACTTTGCCGAGTTGCCCTGCCATTACTTAGCTGTACAAACTAATTATTGCTTATGTAATAAGTAGAATTACTTACCAGTTACTTGCCAATCAGCTTCTTTCCCTGTACCGTGGAGGCTGAAAAGGCAGAAAAGGCTGCGTAGAGCACCTTCTTCCCCAGTCAGTAAAATTGCTCACACACCAACTCACAGCCTTGTACTCTGTCCAAACAGCATTAATCTAATTTGTAATTATTAGTAAATTACACTAACTAAAGCCTTAGTGGTACTAACCTTACCACTTACAAGGTATCTACTTAAGGGTTTTAAAGAAAAACTTTTGTTTCTCTGATTTTCTAAGCTATTTACAGGCAATAACAGCTGTTACTTACCAATCAATCAGCTTACAGATTTCCCGTGATGTCACTGTTAGTTTTTTCCCACTTATAACCCAGCGCACAGGGATACAGACACAGACTGCCGCTCCAGTCTTCAGTTAAGTGTAGGTCTCGAGCCCCGATCTTTATTTATAGCCCCCGTGCCAGTTCCGGTTCCTCCTAAGTCCGCCACCTGCCACTCCGGTCCTCCAGGGAAGTGTAGGCCTCAAGACCCACTCTTTATTTACAGCTCCCACTCCGGTCCCGGTTTCTCCTGCCGCGCCGGTCTTCAGGTAAGTCCTTCCGTAAAGGACATTAATGAACTAAATGGGTTTTCAATGACAATCCCATAGTTTCATAGTTGCCAGTACTAATACTAGTTTTCTTTATTTCAGATTTATTTAATTAACTGAATTTAAATTTGTCAGCTGTTTGTGGTGGGATTTGAACTCATGACTTTAGGATCATTAGTCCAGGCTGCTGGATTACTAGCCCAGTAATAGAACCACATATTCTACCAAACCCACATGGCCTGGCCTAGGTTGTAATCACTTTAAATTGGTTAATGTACTACTGCGTCCAGCCAGCTTAAATTCAATACACATATTGCAATAAATTTGATGAGGTGCATCTGCTGGTGTGGATCATTGCTTAAGGGAGTACATATTGGAAAAACAGATATGAAAATCAGTGTATCAATTGAGGATGCTCCCAATTTCTGGTGATTAAAATTAAACTCTCCTATCTGACCTGCTTTGCTACCATCTATGGCATCTTGATATGCAAGCAATTGGATTTTGAGTTTCTTTTCTTCTTTGATGTCTTTCAATTACATTTACAGACGTCGAGTGCTGAGTTGCAAGTTGGGCCCTGCTTCAATGCTATTTAAAGGGCCAGGCACCCAACTTATAGATATGTTAATTTTGAAAAACGTCTGCTATTGCAAAGTGCCTGAAAGTACTGTGGAGTGTCTTTGGAGATGTTGTGGTGAGTTGCTGTATTTGGCAGGGCATGTTGCTGCATCCTCACAGGGCAGGCAGAGGATTTCATGACCTGTCCAGAAAAGGCTGCAACAGTTAAGGGAGCTGTAGTTGCAGTGCCATTGTGTCTGCAGCACAACAGGGAGATGGAGCAGAGGCTGTGAAGAAGGGAATCTCTGTACAATGCCCAAGTTGGAGCTGGGTTCCTCCGTGCTGCTTGACAGTGACAGGAGGCTGTCTGGCAGGCCTGCCACTGCACCCAGCATCTCAGTGTGCATGCCCATCAGCACACTCCTGTATACTGCCCCATTGAGATCCTCATCTCAGTCCTCTGCAGTAGAATTCATCTGTGACCTCGTCCTCCAGGGAGCTGTCAAATGAACCATCCTTTACCGCTGGTATGACTGCAGCCACTCATGCCCAGTGATTCACCATGTGCTGATCCCAACCCGATACTAGCCTCCAAAGTACATGTTGTGCCAGTAACTGAGCTGGTGGCTACAAGTGTCAGATCAAATGGCAGGGCCTCTTCATCAGTGCAGTGGTGAAGGGGAAAGTTAGTGTGAGGGAATGGGGTGGAGTGTCGAGTAAGAAGTCCATGCTTACGCCATTAGCCGCTTGCTCGTCATGCCAGATAGCAGGATGAGGGTGAGCTGGGAATTGAGAAGGGACATAAAACAGGAACATACTGTCACCTCAAGCTTTTCAGTGACGCTAGATGACTTGGGCTCAGTCACACCCAGGCCCTTGATGCTGAGAACTATCTTCTGTGTTGGGCTCAGGAGATGATGCAGGCATCCTTGTCCCCCAATGTCCTTGTCTCCCACCAGTTGTGTTCTGCTACCTTCTATTGTGTGCCACCTTGTCCTGCTAGAGAGAGGGCAGAATGTCAGTGACAGTGCAGCAGTGTGTTTCGGTAATGTTTCTGCCATAACTGAATAGCTGGAGGTGTATGGAGGCAGTGAGGGATGGGTGTGAGGCTTGCAGGATAGGCAAGTATGTGAGGGTGAGATGGAGTATCTGAATGTTAGGTGTGGCTAAGTGCCAGGGAACACTGCTGGGTGAGTGATGCAGGTGTGGTTCATTAAGTAGCATGAGAGGTTGGTGGAGTGGTGGGTAGAAGATGTCCTTTGAAAATGCATTCACTGACCTTGACCACCAGGGTGAGGTCATTAGTCTTCTTGTGGCACTGCTGCCAGGTTGTTGGGGCCAGATGCTGGGAATTCACCTCCCTGGCCACCTGCTCCCACTGTCTTCTGAGGATAGCCCTTAAGGACCTCCTGCAACGCACCCCCCCTCCCCCCTGCAGAATCATAGCATCTCTCCTCCTGCCCACCTCCATCCCTAATACCAGCAATGCATCAGTCACCCTGGAACCTTCTTTTTGCCTTTGTATTCCATTTTCCAAGTTTTAAATTGCAACTATATTTATTCAGTGCAGCTTCCCTTTAAGACGGAGAGACTGCCTTTAAAAGCGGAAGGCTGGCTGCACCACATGCTATTAGCACACTCTGCTTGGCACCCTATAATGAGATGGCAGCACCAAGTTTACATGCTGCCCACAATAATGGAACCAGTGTGAGCAAGTTGCAAATCATAAACCTTGCACCTGAAAAACAGAGTAAGCCAACTTTTAGCCTCTGGTCTACAGGAAGGTGTTGTATGTTTGTTTGGTATGCTGCCACTTTAGTTAGTCTAGCTGAGAGAGATTATTTAGTCTGTAGTAATTAGAACATTAACCTTTATGACATTATAACTATGTACAACTTCACACTAGCCTGTGTGACTCCTGCACAGCCATGCTGCATCTATCTTCAAGTCTCTCTCACATGATCTCTTACATCATTATGGTAGGAGGTATTCTTTACACGCTCTCAAGATTAACCCTTTCACACCCTTATACTACAGAAGGGGATGGAGCTAATTGCTTGGGATTGCTCACCTATCACAGAGTGTGTGTTTGTTTTAACAGAACTTTCAATCAGGTGTCTGATGCTGGTGCTGATATTTTGAAAGAAGGATTGTGAGTTAAGTAACGTTTTGTTAGCTAATATATCCTGCTGTGCTTTCTCTTGCCCAGCACAAGTCACCCTTTGTGCTGGGCATGAGAGAATGTATTAGGAGAGTACTAAAATTGTAACAGAGACAATGGCACAAAATGTGTACTAACCTGTCCCCTAATTGTTTACTTTCGCTTCTCATTGACCCACCATCTTTCTCCCTAATGTTATGTGCAAAGTGTAGCCAGCTGGAAAATTATAAGGGGATGCAATTTGGTTCAAAACATGCCTCGGGTCGACAGGTCTATTTGTGTGATTCTTTGTTGGTTTTGTGCCTGCTTAATTGACATAACTGATCAGAAAATCTCTTCTCAAATCTCTGTGAAGACCACCACAAGCGTACATCTATCAGGAAAATGTTGAACGACCAGACAAATAAAACTGTAAGAAAATTGATTCGTGATGGGAGCGCATAATAACATATATAAGATGAATGGACCTTACAGAAAATCTATGAATAAAAAGAAAAAAAAGAAGGATTTGCATCTGTATAGTCCCTTTCAATACCACCAGACATCTCAAAGCGCTTTACAGCCCTCAAAGTATTTTTGAAGTAGTCACTGTTGTAATGGAGGAACCACAGCAGGGGAGGTGGTGGTGTAGTGGTATTGTCACTGGACTAGTAACCCAGAGACCCAGGCTATTTCTCTAGGGATATGGGTTCAAATCCCACCACAGCAGAAGGTGGAATTTACATTCAATTAATAAATCTGGAATTAAAAAGCTAGGATAAGGATGGCCATGAAACCATTGTCAATTGTTGTAAATACCCATCTGGTTCACTAATGTCCTTATCTGGGCTGGCCTACATGTGACTCCAGACCCACAGCAATGTGGTTGACTTACATGCCCTTTGAAATGGCCTAGCAAGCCAAACAGTTGTATCTAACTGCTACAAAGTCAATAAAAACGTAGCACTGTGGGTGTACCTACCCCACATGGACTGCAGCGGTTCAAGAAGACAGCTCACCACCACCTTCTCAAGGGCAATTAGGGATGGGCAATAAATGCTGGCCTGGCCAGCGATGCCCATGTCCCATGAATGAATTTTTTTAAAAAAAGCAATGCAATAATGACCAGTTTTTAATATTTTGATTGAGGGATAAATTTTGGCCAGACCACCAGGGATAACTTTTCTTCTCTTCTTTAAAATAGCACCATACAATCTTTTGAGTCCACCTAAGGCCTCAGTTTAATATCTCATCCAGAAGATGACACCTCTGACAGTGCAGCACTCCCTCAATACTGCACTGGTGTTGATATTTGCACTCATGGCCTGCAGTGCGACTTGAATATACAGCCACCTGGCTTAGAGATAAGATCACGAAGAACTAAGCCACACCTGACACCAAGCTACAAAATGAAGCTTTTTCTTATATCTATTGCATAGACACATCCTCTAATTATTTTCTACTTTCTCTCCTCATTGGCTCACTATCTTTCACTCCAGTGTTATGCATTATCAACATCAGAGATAACAGGCCAGGCAGCTTTCTGTCATGAATCTTTGGCCGGGACTTTATGTGGCCCCTTGAGGCGGGATCAGAGTGTCATGGAGTATCGCAATGGGTGGCGAGGGTACGGAAACCCGTCGCCTCCCCGTCGCTTAGTGATCTTCCCGGGGGTGGGATAGGTTGACGACGAGCTTTCTGCCTAGAGGCCAACTGAGGCCCGCAAGTGGCCTATTAGTGGCTAATTAAGGGCCTCTTCCTGGCACCTCTGGGATCTTACCAGCAGCGGGGGTCCCTCCGCCATGTGGGGAGGATACCTTGACAAACGAAGTTCCCTCCGTGCGGGCTTGGGGGGTGGGGGGGGGATCTCTCCTTCATGGGCGATCTGTGGCCCATGAAGGATAGACCCCACCAGGAACCAATTTAACCCCTGGGACATCCCCCCTTCCCCTGGACTGCATGACCACTCCCCCTCACTGGGGCCTTCCGGACTGGCCCCAGCGACCTCGCCTCACTTACCTGAGGCCCGGGGTTCCAGCTCTGGGCCTGGGTCCAAGGCCTCTGCAGTTGTAGCAGTGGCCGCCACTCCCGGTTGCACTGCCGATACTGTTGAGCTGTTGGCCCACTGATTGGCCGGCAGATCTTGAATGCGGGATCCCCCTCTTTAAAGGGAGGGGCGAATCTCAGCTTCTGAAACTTAGGACTGGATTTTGTGTTGGAGGTGTGGCTCCTAGTGCCGGGCCGAAAAGGCGGGGGAAAGCCCACCCCTGCCTTTCATGCCCCCGCACCACCACCCCACCCCCAACCCCTCCCCGGTGTGATCCTCCGATCTTTATAAAGGTAAGTTTCAGGAACCAGGATCCGCGTCCCTTTAAAGATGGGGAACCTGCCTCCAAGAGCTGCCGACCAATCAGCGGCCGGCAGCTCAGCAGTATCGGCAGTACCATTGGGAGCGGTGGCCACTGCTGGTACTACAGAGGCCTCAGACCCAGGCCCAGCACTGGATCCCCAGACATCAGGTAAGGGAGGCAGGGTTACCGGAGCCAGTCCAGAAGGCCTGGTGAAGTGGGATGGGGGCTTGATTGTGCAATCCAGGGGAAGAGGGGTTCCGGGAGTTAAAGTGGTTACTGGCAGGGTTCCTCCATGGACCACAGATTGTCAATGGAGGAGGCTCCTCCACCCCGCCACCCTCCAAGCCTGCAGGGAGTGAGCCTCATGTCACAGGGTGCCCTCCCCACATGGGGGAGGCAGTCCTGCAGCTGGCAAAATCCCAGTGGTGATGGGAAGAGGCCCTTAATTGGCCATTAATGGACCACTTAAGGGCCTCAATTGGCCTCTGGGCAAGAAGGCTGTTGTTGGCTTATCCTGCCCCCAGGAAGATAGCTTGGTGACAATGCGGCAGCGGGTCCTCTGCCTACCACCACACCGCGCCCTGGCCATCTGCCGCGATACTCAGTGTCTCCCCCAGCCTCCGACCCGTCTCAGGAGGCCTCTTAAAATTCCAGCCTCAGATTTTTAAAAACGGAGGATCGCTCTGGGGGTGGGGGCACGAGAGGGCAGAGCCGGGCTTTCCCCTGTCTTTTCGGCCTGGCACCGGGAGCCCTGTGTCCAATACAAAATCCAGCCCTTTGACACCTATCAGTAGACATGCTGTAGCATCCTCAGCGAGATTATCCACCAGTCTTCCCTCTGCTGCTTCTGATCAGTGGCACTCATTGCATCGTGCCTGGGTTTGTGAATGCAGCAGAATGGAAATCAAAGCCATGCTGCCCTCGAAAGGGAGACTATTATCTGACTGCACTGGAACATGGTTTTATGGCTGACGTATTAACAAAAGTTGAAAAGAGTTGAAGAATTCTTAGAATCGGCAAGTTTGAACCAGCTGTGGCAAAGTGAGAAAAAAAATTACTGACATCACCCTGTCATGCAGAGTTTACATAGGGTCTGAAGCTTTTAGTCTTCAAGCAGGTCAATCAGTCAGTAGTCAAGGTTTAATCCATAAATATCTGCACATTGAAGACCCAACCCAGCAAGAAAAACATATTTCAATATCTCTCAACGATGAATAAAAATGATTGTATCCAAAAAAATAAACAGGTTTGCCACATTTTTATAAAGTTTTCCTCTTAGAAGTTAAAAAGGGGATGTTTCATAAGAATTCAGCATTTAGTTGCAAGAGTAAATTTTCAATATTCGGAGGAAAGAATTCTGCTTTTGATGATAAGTTACACATTTAATAATATTCAACTTCATTATTTTATAATGGGATTTGAACTTAAGAGTTGCTGGACTATTACCATAACTATTACTGTCCTGTTTTTTTTTTATTCATTCATGGGATATGGGTATCGCTGGCCAGGCCAGCACTTATTGCCCATTCCTAATTGCCCTTGAGAAGGTGGTGGTGAGCT
Source organism: Heterodontus francisci (assembly GCF_036365525.1). Taxonomy (NCBI): domain Eukaryota; kingdom Metazoa; phylum Chordata; class Chondrichthyes; order Heterodontiformes; family Heterodontidae; genus Heterodontus; species Heterodontus francisci. The sequence goes on along the minus strand of NC_090375.1, from coordinate 117,926,666 downwards.
GCCTTCTTGAACTGCTGCGGTCCATGTGTGGTAGGTACACCCACAGTGCTGTTAGGAAGGGAGTTCCAGGATTTTGACCCAGCAACAGTGAAGGAACGGCGATACAGTTCCAAGTCAGGATGGTGTGTGACTTGGAGGGGAACTTGCAGGTGGTGGTGTTCCCATGCATCTGCTGCTCTTCTCCTTCGAGGTGGTAGAGGTCGTGGGTTTGGAAGGTGCTGTCGAAGGAGCCTTGGTGCGTTGCTGCAGTGTATCTTGTAGATGGTACACACTGCTGCCACTGTGCGTCTTTGGTGGAGGGAGTGAATGTTCGTGGATGGTGTGCCAATCAAGTGGGGTGCTTTGTTCTGGATGCTGTCGAGCTTCTTGAGTGTTGTTGGAGCTGCACCCATCCAGGCAAGTGGAGACTATTCCATCACACTCCTGACTTGTGCCTTGTAGATGGTGGACAGGCTTTGGGGAGTCAGGAAGTGAGTTACTTGCCGCAGGATTCCTAGCCTCTGACCTGCTCTTGTATCCATGGTATTTATATGACTACTCCAGTTCAGTTTCTGGTCAATGGTAGCCTTAGGATGTTGATAGTGGGGGATTCAGCGATGGTAATGCCATTGAATGCCAAGGGGAGATGGTTAGATTCTCTCTTGTTGGAGATGGTCATTGCCTGGCACTTGTATGGCACAAATGTTACTTTCCACTTATCAGCCCAAGCCTGGATATTGTCCAGGTCTTGCTGCATTTCTGCACAGACTGCTTCAGTATTTGAGGAGTTGTGAATGGTGCAGAACATTGTGCAATCATCAGCAAATATCCCCACTTCTGACTTTATGATTGAAGGAAGGTCATTGATGAAGCAGCTGAAGATGGTTGGGCCTAGGACACTACCCTGAGGAACTCCTGCAGTGATGTCCTGGAGCAGAGATGATTGACCTCCAACAACCAAAGCCATCTACCTTGCGCTAGGTATGATTCCAACCAGCAGAGAATTTTCCCCCGATTCCCATTGACTCCAGTTTTGCTAGGGCTCCTTGATGCCATATTTGGTCAAATGCTGCCTTGATGTCAAGGGCAGTCACTCTCACCTCACATCTTGAGTTCAGCTCTTTTGTCCATGTTTGAACCAAGGCTGCAATGAGGTCAGGAGCTGAGTGGCCCTGGCGGAACCCAAACTGAGCATCACTGAGCAGGTTATTGCTAAGCAAGTGCTGCTTGATGGCACTGTTGATGACACCTTCCATCACTTTACTGATGATTGAGAGTAGACTGATGGGGCGGTAATTGGCTGGTTTGGACTTGTCCTGCTTTTTGTGTACAGGACATACCTGGGCAATTTTCCACATTGCCGGGTAGATGCCAGTGTTGTAGCTATACTGGAACAGCTTGGCTCGGGACGCGGCAAGTTCTGGAGCACAGGTCTTCATTACTATTGCCGGAATATTGTCAGGGCCCATAGCCTTTGCAGTGTCTAGTGCCTTCAGTCATTTCTTGATATCACGCGGAGTGAAACGAATTGGCTGAAGTCTGTCATCTGTAATGCTGGGGACTTCAGGAAGAGACCGAGATGGATCATCAACTCGGCACTTCTGGCTGAAGATTGTTGCAAATGCTACTGCCTTATCTTTCGCACTGATGTGCTGGGCTCCATCATCATTGAGGATGGGGATATTTCTGGAACCACCTCCTCCAGTTAGTTGTTTAATTGTCCACCACCATTCACGGCTGGATGTGGCAGGACTGCAGAGCTTAGATCTGATCCGTCAGTTATGGGATCGCTTAGCTCTGTCTATCGCATGCTGCTTACACAGTTTGGCACGCAGATAGTCCTGTGTTGTAGCTTCACCAGGTTGACACCTCATTTTGAGGTATGCCTGGTGCTGCTCCTGGCATGCCCTCCTGCACTCTTCATTGAACCAGGGTTGGTCCCCTGGCTTGATGGTAATGGTAGAGTGGGGAATATGCCGGGCCATGAGGTTACAGACTGTGGTTGAGTAAAATTCTGCTGCTGCTGATGGCCCACAGTGCCTCATGGATGCCCAGTTTTGCATTGCTAGATCTGTTCGAAATCTATCTAATTTAGGACGGTGATAGTGCCACACAACACGATGGACAGTATCCTCAATGTGAAGGCGGGACTTCGTCTCCACAAGGACTGTGCGGTGGTCACTCCTACCAATACTGTCATGGACAGAAGCATCTGCAGCAGGCAGATTGGTGAGGACAAGGTCAAGTACGTCTTTCCCTCGTGTTGGTTCCCCCACCACCTGCCGCAAACCCAGTCTAGCAGCTATGTCCTTTAGTACTCGGCCAGCTCGGTCAGTAGTGGTGCTACCGAGTCACTCTTGGTGATGGACTTTGAAGTCCCCCACCCAGAGTACATTTTGTGCCCTTGCCACCCTCAGTGCTTCCTCCAAATGGTGTTCAACATGGAGGAGTACTGAGTCATCAGCTGAGGGAGGGCGGTAAGTGGTAATCAGTAGGAGGTTACCATGCCCATGTTTGACCTGATGCCATGAGACTTCATGGGGTCCGGAGTCGATATTGAGGACTCCCAGGGCAACTCTCTCCCTACTGTAGACCACTGTTCCGCCACCTCTGCTGGGTCTGTCCTGCCGGTGGGACAGGACATACCCAGGGATAGTGATTGCAGTGCCTGGGACATTGTCTGTAAGGTAAGATTCCGTGAGTATGACTATGTCAGGCTGTTGCTTGACTAGTCTGTGGGACAGCTCTCCCAACTTTGGCACAAGCCCCCAGATGTTAGTAAGGAGGACTTTGCAGGGTCGACAGGGCTGGGTTTGCCGTTGTCATTTCCGCTGCCTAGGTCGATGCCAGGTGGTCCATCCAGTTTCATTCTTTTCATTGACTTTGTAGCGGTTAGGTACAACTGAGTGGTTTGTTAGGCCATGTCAGAGGGCATGACATTGCTGTGGGTCTGGAGTCACATGTAGGCCAAACCAGGTAAGGACAGCAGATTTCCTTCCCTAAAGGGCATTAGTGAGCCAGATGGGTTTTTACAACAATCGACAATGGTTTCATGGCCATCATTAGACTAGCTTTTAATTTCAGATTTACCTACCCCACATGGACTGCAACAGTTCAAAAAGGGAGCTCATCACCACCTTCTCAAGGGCAATTAGGGATGGGCAACAAATGCTGGCCTTGCCAGGGATACTCACATCAGTGAACAAATAAAAAAAACAGTGGGTGCTCAGTTCCAGGGCCTAGCACAAATGGAATTTCTATAATCTACCTTCATAATGCTGTCCTTTCTCCTCATGGCAGCTCATGTGACCTTTCTAATCAGCTCTCCCACATTCCTGCTCATGTAGGTGTCAGACTGGCCATTCAGCTCAGGTGGCAAAGTAACATCCTGACATCTTCTCACAACTCAGAAGCCAGAATCCTTGGCCATCGTCTATGTTAGTACAGCACAAAGGCACTAGGGTGGACACACTGGTAAATAAGAAACACGTGCTGCCAACATACATGCGTGTCATCAAATCACTTTATGAAATGAAGCCCAGTGCTCTGATCTTAGTCTAGTCTATGCTGTTTTGTTTTTGAGAGGATGCTTGGAGGTCAGCTTGCAATGGGTGACAGAATTTGCTCTATGCTTCCATACTGAACTGTTGCCTTTTTGAGCAAACTTTTTCTGAGAGATTATCAAGGGAGCTGCATGGTCTGTAGACTCTGATGGAAAGGTACCTTTTAGCTGGTCTGCTTCTTTGGTGTAGCTCGAACCTGCTTGCCTCTGTCATTTCCTGCCTGAAACTGCTGAAAGACAGTTTGCAGGATTTCTTAGTTCTTAGCCATTTCTTAGTTCCATAGCAAAGAATTTTTTGTGTCGTAATGACTCTATGGGCTGAATTTTGGCAGGGCAGTGATGGTCTGGACAGCAGGTAGGTAAGACGGGCCCAACCCCACCTCGGCTGTTTGGAGGGCCCCAGCCAGATTTTTTTTACCAATCTAGCAGCTAATGAGCTGCTGTCGGGGCTCCAACCCTTTTCAAGGACGGCTGCCTACCTCCAAGAGCTGCCAGCCAATCGGTCAGCAGCTCTTCAGGCCCAGCAGCGCCACTGGAAGTGGTGGCCACTGCTGGGACTGCACCCAGCTACGAGATTCATTGATATTCACCAGCTTCACAGCAAGGTAAGAGGAGGTGGGAGTCGCTGGGGCCAGTCATGCAGGCCCCAGCGAGAGGGGTTGATGTGGTTGGCGAGGGCAGGGGAGGGTATTACAGCAGGGGCAGACATTGCCATTGGGGACGTCCCCTCTGTGGGCCACAGAGTGAAATTGGCCACTTAAATGGCACAATTGGCTTCTGGGCCAAGTAACATTTGTGCCATTCAAGTGCCAGGCAATGACCATCTCAAACAAGAGAGAATCTAACCATCTCCCCTTGACGTTCAATGACATTACCATCGCTGAATCCCCCACTGTCAACAACTTGCGGTGAGTAAATCACCTCCTGACTCTCTAAAGCCTGTCCACCATCTACAAGGCACAAGTCAGGAGTGTGATGGAATATTCTCCACTTGCCTGGATGAGTGCAGCTCCAACAACACTCAGGAAGCTTGACACCATCCAGGACAAAACAGCCCATCCACCACCTTCAACATTCACTCCCTCCACCAAAAACACACTGTGTCAGCAGTGTGTACCATATACAAGATGCACTGCCACAATTTACCAAGGCTCCTTCGACAGCACCTTCCAAACCTGTGACCTCTACCATCTAGAAGGAAAAAGGCAGCAGATGCATGGAAACACCAAAACCTGCAAGTTCCCCTCCAAGCCACACACCATCCTGACTTGGAACTTTATCACTGTTCCTTCACTGTAGCTGGGTCAAAATCCTGGAACTCCCTTACTAACAGCATTGTAGGTGCACCTACACCTCAAGGACTGCAGCGGTTCAAGAAGGCAGCTCACCACCACCCTCTCAAGGGCAATTAGGGATGGACAATAAATGCTGGCCGAGCCAGCATCGCCCACATCCCCCAAACAAATGAAAAAAACATGATTTGCAGACAGGCCTTGAAATGGGTGGTTAACACTCCCACCTGAAACAAGCAGGAAATATCTAAATCTGCAAAAGACTGCACCAGTCTGCTCAAAAAAGGTGGGTGAAACTTATTTTTTATGAATCCTAACTGATTTGAAATCTGGCTGAGTTGCTGTAGACATTCTGTCTTCAATTTTCCATGTGGCGGGGGAGGTGAACTTCTATTTTCACTCTAATTATTTTGAAATACTGCATGATATAAAGTGAGAAATTTTCCTATTATGACAGAGTTTCTTTTTGCATTTTATAGCTCTTATCATTAAGCTATTATCGTGTGAAAACACAAAAACAGAACACATTAGAAAAATACTTATTTTCAGTTAGAATTGGCTCTGAATTACAGACCTACCCGATAGAGTCTTCCGTGCTTTGTATTCCGTCATATCAGGCAATTCCCTAATGAATCTGCAGCTTTAATGTCCTTCTTATAGTGTGTTACCCTTAACTGCACACAATTCCAACTATGGGTTTACTTATATAGATTCACTATCATATGAATTGTTAATTAGTTTATCACAATTAACCGATATTCTTGAACATCTTACATTTTATATATATAGATTATGATTTATTGTAATAACCCTGTCTTTCTGTTGGGATGTAATATTTAATGTGACTTTATTACAGGAGGTATTAGTTTATTTGCTTCCGAAGGTAATGTGACTGCTTTCTCTCTAAACCCGCCACTGATCATGTTTAAGCAGTAAGTACGTGCTACACTGATCCTGCACTTCCTTCATGTATCTAATCCCAATTTGAAAAGGAATTTTACACTGTTTCCTTTCTATACCTTCCTGTGAAAAACTGCACAATTTCATTCTGACCCTTCAGCAAGGCCTTCATAATCCTTAACAAGCACAATTACTTTTAGTTTACATTAGTCTGCTTACACCAATTTTCAAAGGTGACTAACAGGAGTAAGGGAAGAACAGTCCATCGCCTCTTTCCTTCATCAGTTTATTAACATCTAAGGGTCGATTTTAACCTCCCACACAGCAAGAATGATATGTGTTATGAGCTCACAGGAAAACAGTCTTGCTTGTACTGTGTCTTTATTGAACTGAACTTGTCATGGCTGCCTGCAGTGAGGGACCTCAAGGCGAAATCAAGGCGCCAGAGGGAGTGCACAAACCTCCAAACTACTCATCTACCTGACTCTTCAAGCACCACCTGCCCCAGCATGTGGAAGTGTCAGCCATCTCAGAACGCATTGACCTGGAGTGGAAGCATGTCATCCTCGATCCCGAGATACACTGCCTAAGATGAGAGATGAGTTGCCATTTACCTCAGTTGCAAGCCCAGGTTCCTGCACCGAGTGTCACCTGATGCTTCTGCATGCTCAAAAAGATGACCACAAATGCTATGACCCCTTCCAAACAGCCCTTGGGGTGAGCCATGGTAATCCTGCACTTACAGAGAGACTCCAACAATAGATGGAAATGTCAACAAAATGAATAACAACCTTTATTACAAACAGTGACACACACAAGCATGAACACCTTTACCTGTGAAGCCCAAGTGCATCTAGTGTGTTTTCTTCATTCTTTTACAAGTGTTCCTACATGGTGCTCCTCCTTCACTGCCAGCTGCGATGGAGGCAGGCTGCTGACCTTGCTGCCCGTTGGCCTGGGATGACCTTGGCAGCTGTCCTCTGGTTGCCTGAAGCCTAGAGGGCCCCAGCATGCTGAGAGGTTCCTGCACAGATGCAGGAGTCTCCTCTGTCCAGGCCAGATCTCCCAGAAACCTGCAATTCCCCGTGCCGGCCCTTGATGCCATCACTTATCTGTGGCTGGTGTGACACTTGCAGAGGCCTGATCTTCCACCACTTACCTTCTTGGCTTCCTCCTGCAGCATTGTTCATATGGGAATAAGGTCTGAAACCCAATATCTGAGACTCCTTAGACCCTACCATTCAGGCTCATTGTAAGTATCCTGTCTGGGAATTTCAAGACCACTGTTTTATGACAATAGGAATATTATGTCAAGTGGCATAAAGTGAATTATGGTGACTGGATGGGCTAAATTTTACCAGCCCTCTGGCGTCAGGGGTTGTGGCAAGGGGGGCCCGGTAAATTCTTCCGGGAGAGGGTCGCCACGACCTCCAAGGTTGAGAAGGCACAGCCGCTTATTACTGGCAGTGGCGGGGCCTTCATTTTAATATCAAACTTAATTAAAACACGTGCAAATAAACTTACCTTGTCCCGGCTGCCATCCCATGCTGATATTCTGGCCAGTAGCTGAAAGTCCTGTGCCTTCAGATCTCTGTTCGGAGATCCGAAGCGAGACACTGGTGGGGGAGGGGAGGGATTGAAATTTACAGGATGGGAGGGCAGGAGAAACGGGGAAATATCCTTCACACACTAAAAAAAAAGCAAAACAATGGAAATATCCTTCCATTGACTGAGGGGATGGTGGGAAGGGGTTGAAGGGAAAAGTTACAAAGCTCAGGTGCAAAGTTGATGATTAGCAAGAAGAGGTTTTCCAGTGTGTAAATAACATTAAATGGCCATTATGTGGGGGGAAGGGGTGGGAGAGGGGCCTCAATCTGTTGATAAAGTTATCAATTATAATTTGCCCACAATATGCCTTTAAAAAGTTAAACTACTGGTAAGGACTTGAAGCCCTTTAAAAATGGTGCTGGCACCTGCGCGATGGTGCCATTGCTGGGGACAGAGCGGCCGCCCCCATCACGTCATCGGGGGGGGGGCCGGTCATTCTGCCCGCTCCATTTAAATGAGCCCCCTCGCGGAATATCGCAGGGGTTCAGCGATAGGTGATCCGCGCGCGTGGACCACCTATTTCAAAACGTGCCGCCACAATTTGCACTGGGGATTCAATTAGAAATATGTACCTAAGGGACAAATTTGCACCTCTGATCCATTCGTAAACCTGCGTAACTGGTTGGGTACAGAGAAAAATGCAAGGAAAGCCATTCTACTGGTTTGCTCCACACACGACCGTTTTGGGGATTTTCTGCCAGGGATAGCATCTGGTGTGTGGTGCATCCACCCAATATAGCTGGTTATGTTATAATAGGAGATAAATGACATGATGGTGTTTTATTAGTAGAATGGCTGTTCAAGATTGGTTATTATCTTAAGACTTAATTCATCTCTCATTGGCAGTTTTCTAGATTTCCAGTGAGGCCTGCTATGCTCGTACTGGTTGGCAGGTCAGTTCTGGGAAAGGGAGCCAATGGGAGTTGAGCATGGATTGGCAGCAGGCCGCAGTCTCTTTGGTGGAGCTAGGAATAACATTGTACAAAGTAAATCACATTAAATGACAGTGTCCAGGGAATGGTGCTCCTGTAATATAATAATCTACTGTTGGCCTCAGTCTATCTTCACAAATCACTTTCCTTTGAACTATCCTATATTCCAGCTTTCTTTGGGTAACTGGAATGTGGCCTGAGTGCACACAAACTGGTGCAAGGATCACCCACACAGATGCCAGAAAGGGTAGAGAACGTATCCACCCACATCCTCTCAGGGAATTGAGAAACAAAAGAAAAGCATGAGTCAGGGTGAAAGTTGACCACAACATTATGACTAAAGGCTGTCAGCATCTGTGGAGAGAGAAACAGAGTCCACATCAGAACTTGAAAAAGTTAGAGATGTAACAGGTTTAAGTAGAGCCCTACCAAATTCATGGTCATGAAAAATGCATCCCGAGCAGTGAAATCTCAGGTCCTCTGTGAAATCGACCATTTTGTAAACTTACCACATTTTATTCATTGACACAAGGCTCACCTCACTGATTGCTGGGCATGTTGCAAACATCATGTGTTTTAGTAATTGACACAAGGTTGAACTCGCTGATTGGTAGTTGAGGGAGGGCTTCCAGTGCAGTTTTGAGAGAAGCAGTCTCAAGAATTAGCAGACAACTGACAATGCCAGATTGAGCAAATCAAAAACAGCCACAACCATTACAGGTGCACATTGAGTTAAAGAATTTGGAAGCCAAATTCTGCATGCCGATGGTGGAATACAGTTTTGCACAAGCTGCAATGTTTCATCAGTGTCACTTAGAGTCTGAAAGTCATTGCAGCAGAAAGAGAGCATTCGACACCGCAATGCTGGAAAACAAAAATGCATAAAAACAAGCAACAATTTCATCTCTTTTTTAAGAAGTCGACAGAGAGCTCAGAAAATTGCCAGTTGGTTACAATGCAACTTGTGAATGCTTTTGCACGCACCAACATACTATTGGAAAAACTTTATCACCCAAACCTGCAGGTATCCATTCAATGTAATCTGCAAAGTGGTGGTTGCTTGCCAAGCGAAAACAAACTAGGACAGGATTACTGACTGAAGGTTTTTGCTAGACATTGTGAGGAGGTGAATTCTCAGATTCACACATGTGAGTCTTTTGCAATTATTTATGATGAGTCCACCGTGAGCAAGAGAACTATGTGCTGCATATTTTATTTGATTTTATGTCTGGTAAGGCCGAAGATGTATGGCCAGGAAAGCTAACAACAGTGCTCGCAGACAGCGCCCACTTGGAAGCTTCTAATTACATCACAGTTTTCCAAGCGATAATCATCCACCATCTACAAGACACAAGTCAGGAGTGTGATGGAATACTCTCCACTTGCCTGGGATAAGTGTGGCTCCAACAACACTCAGGAAGATTGACACCATCCAGGACAAAGCAGCCCGCTTGATCAGCACCCCATCCAACAACTTAAACTTTCGCTCCCTCTACCATCCGACACACCGTGGCAGAAGTGTGTATCATATACAGGAGGCACTGCAGCAACTCACCACACCGCCTTCAACAGCATCTTCCAAACCCGCGACCTCTTCCACCTAGAAGGACAAGGGCAGCAGACATGTGGGAACACCACCATCTGCAAGTTCCCCTCCTAGTCACACACCATTCTGACTTGGAACTATCCAGCATCCAATGAGCTGTCACCAAGGCTCCGGTCCCTTTAAAATTACTGTTAGATTAATTAAGTTCTGATGTATGTAGCTTGAGCAACACCTTGGGCAGATGCTGCTCTGGTGATGATATTTTTATAAGCAGAGTTCTAACACTGTTCAAAGGCATAAGGTAATATTGCATAAAACACAACAGGTCACCGAACTGTCCCGCACCTATTGTAATAGACCATCTGACATAGCACCATATATTGAGAATTCCAAATTGTTGCTCCTTTACACCTCAAGTGGTAGAGTGTATTTGACCATGGAATAAAGTTTCACCTATCAGTAATTAATAGTGAGTATAAAATGTTTTGCATTCACAGATTTATCTTTTTAGTAAAATTGTCATTGGAAAGAATTTCACCTTTTTTTCTTTTGAGGAAGTGCTGGACTAGAGCAGAATCAGCAGTGAGTTTTCAATGAGCTATCGTCATAAGCAAAACAAAAATCCTTAGGCTATAATTCATACCATGATAGTCCAATCTTATCCATGAAAGAAAGAGTTGAATACTCAGCCACCATTAGCCCTTCAGGCTGCTATCTTGTCTGAAAGTGTTTGTGAAGAGACGGTTGAGGTAAAATAAATGCATTGTGGCGGTATCCTGGGAAGTTTGCCAGCAAATGAATGATGACATTTTTGACATCACTGCTTAGCTACACATTCACAGAGCATAACTCTCTCTGATTCCAGGAAAGGAATATACTCTGTGCATGTCCTCCTTTTTCTCAGGACCTTGAGGAAGCTGAGTAGGTTATCTGGTTCCATAATTTCCTCTTGCTGACTAAAGGTGCAAAGAAAACATTAAATGCTCTGTCACCTTTAAGCCATGTCACTGTCATATCCAACTGGGTGTTGTGGACTTATTCTGATATCACCTGCAGGTCGTGAAAGATACCAGCAGCACAAAAGGTGACAGTGGTCATAATGTTTACTGATAGTGTCAAGATTGTGTTCATTGCAGATCATTTTTTGAATTAATTCCCACCTTCAAATAGGAGCCAAGAACTGTTGGATTTGTCAATCGAAACTTTTACAAACAATGACTGTTGGGTCAGGTCAAAAGCCTTTCCAGCTTCTCTCCCTATACAGTCTCTGCAGAATCTTGAAGTTAAAGATTCAGAACTTTATTGAGTAAGTTCTAGAGCAGGGGGTCTAAACATAGAACTTGCCTATCCTTAAGACTTGGTAAAAATAGATTGTAGTTATATCTATATTTTAAAGAGAACATGGCCTGAAAATTGTATGTGATCTGAAAATGGCTTATAGATGAATGAGGTAGACACTGGTATGCTTTAGTTCTACATGGGAATATGCTTAAGGAAAAATATTCTGAGGGCTGGAGAGTACAGAGGATGTTGCAGCTGGGGACTTAGTCCAGATTTAGTGCTTATTTAAACAGCTCAGCACTTCTGTATTCGTAATTGTGCATCGCACACTGGGTGGAAATTCAGTTCCATCTCCTTGCCTACTTGGTGAGGATATCTTAAAATAGAACTGGAGCTGTGACCCTTATACTGCTAATATAGATAAATGCAATGGTTCAGATCCATTATTGTACAGCAATTGCTTGTGGCTCATATTTTACAAACACCGCCCATTTCATTCAGTAATTCAGAGCAGTTAATTTGAATTAATGCCCAACATTCATCTTGTCAGGATTCAGATAGGAAAATGACTATAAACCAATCATCATATTTATTAAAACTGCCTGAGGCAATAATCTGTTTTCTGCAAAACAAGGGAAATCTTGTGTAAAATGCGATTGTTGTCTAAAATGAATGCTTTTTCCCCCTGATATTAATTTATTAACTAGATAACAGCTGGGCCTTTTCTGTGAAAGAAGAACATAATAGATTTTGGGAAGAGGTTATCTGGCCCACTCCCATTTTCAGTTTGTCCTTTTGTGATTTTACTCAACTTACTTACAGGCCAATTATACAACAGATTTTAACTGCAAAAAAAAACTTTCAGGTTTGTACTGTGTGAAATGGCACAAATCAGATTTAGGCAGTGGTGTGAGATTATCTGCAGGAAATGTGCTCATGTCATTGACTTCAGTGTAATCACAACTGGTAGGAAGTGAAGTTTAAAAATTTCCCAGGTTGTTCATGGACCAGCTGAAAACTTTTCAGCTTTCATTTTTGATCTCTGGGAAGCAGAGCGAAGATACATTGCTCCATTTTCCCTGGACAGGTAGCAAAGAAGAGCTGGTGATATAACTGAGGACTGCATTGCTATCAAGAGGTTGGTCTCAGGATAATGAGCAGGAAGTGACTAACCACAGTTAAAATTGTAAGATGATCAAACTCAGTAAAATTTATCTCTGACTCCCTAATATTATCCAGGAAGATTCTTGGATTCTAGTCGAAAGCTAGAACCTACAACTATGCAACTCTGATCATTTGCATTCCAGAGATGATATTTCCTTAATAAGGCCTAATATGTCATTCAGTCATTTACATTTGTGGTCAAAGTGATATCATAAAGTACAAGAGAGAAATTCAAATGATTCATCAGTGATATCTCAACCCTGAGAAGTTTGACTGTCCTGAATTATATGCTGGGGTGTGATATTCTTTATAAAATACTAGCAAATCTTCCATGGAATTGCTCACAATGAGTCAGAGGATTTGTTTGTTTTATAACAAAAGGGTTTTTTTATGTCATATAGAGGAAGCTATAACGACATCTGATTTACAGTAACTGAATAAGTCAAATTCCATTTTTATTCATTATTATTCTGGGACTGTATTGGTGTTCTGAAGATTGAACTCAACACTTCTGTCCACTATTCAACGAGAGCTGTAAGACAGTTGGGGGATTTTTTTCACAGGCACAAAGTTGGCAGAGCAGACATTCCATCCGCCCGAACCATTTCCAGATTTGGGTCTTATTTAAATGTAGAGGGCACCAAATGGGTGCTCTGCTGTAACTTAGCATTGTAGGTTGAGGGGTGGGAGGCTGGTGGTGGTGGTTGGTGGGCCGGAAATAGGCTGCTAGCCAGCTGGCAGATTGTGCTGGGAGAAGATGGAGCATCAAATGGCAACAGGCCATAGTAATAAATCTATGACTCGATGTCTATACTTTTATGGAACCAGGAGGAGCATTGGTGCTCCACAAAAATTAAAAATATTTTTGGGGTCCTTTGTGGAGTAATCACCAGAGGTCCCTTTAAGAACTGTTGATTAAACATGGGCGGCACAGTGGCGCAGTGGTTAGCACCGCAGCCTCACAGCTCCAGGGACCCGGGTTCGATTCCGGGTACTGCCTGTGTGGAGTTTGCAAGTTCTCCCTGTGTCTGCGTGGGTTTTCTCCTGGTGCTCCGGTTTCCTCCCACAAGCCAAAAGACTTGTAGGTTGGTAGGTAAATTGGCCATTATAAATTGCCCCTAGTATAGGTAGGTGGTAGGGAAATATAGGGACAGGTGGGGATGTTTGGTAGGAATATGGGATTAGTGTAGGATTAGTATAAATGGGTGGTTGATGTTCGGCACAGACTCAGTGGGCCGAAGGGCCTGTTTCAGTGCTGTATCTCTAATGTAATCTAAACTACTCATTGCCTAATACAGATGAGCAGAGACTACACAATGCATGCTTCATCCATTTGTACTTTGTAATCACAGTCCTGTGATGACTTATGACTTTGATTTACGTATTTTAAACACCCTCTTGCTGGAAGTAGGCAAGTATGTAGTTTGCCCATATACAGGTCACCTGAAAATCACATTAGGCTGGCATTTGTGTCCAAGGGGCAGCCGAGGGGTGCTTGCCCACAGCCCTACCCACCCTACCGCTCAAATTTCAAGAACAAAGAACAGTTCAGCACAGGAACAGGCCATTCGGCCCTCGAAGCCTGCGCCGATTTTGATGCCTGCCTAAACTAAAACCTTCTGCACTTCCGGGGACCGTATCCCTCTATTCCCATCTTATTCATGTATTTGTCAAGATGCCTCTTAAACGTCACTATTGTACCTGTTTCCACCACCTCCCCTGGCAGCAAGTTCCAGGCACTCACCACCCTCTGTGTAAAAAACGTGCCTCGCACATCCCCTCTAAACTTTGCCCCTCGCACCTTAAACCTATGTCCCCTAGTAACAGACTCTTCCACCCTGGGAATAAGCTTCTGACTATCCACTCTGTCCATGCCGCTCATAACTTTGTAAACCTCTATCATGTCGCCCCTCCACCTCCGTCGTTCCAGTGAAAACAATCCGAGTTTATCCAACCTCTCCTCATAGCTAATGCCCTCCAGACCAGGCAACATCCTGGTAAACCTCTTCTGTACCCTCTCAAAAGCCTCCACGTCCTTCTGGTAGTGTGGCGACCAGAATTGCACGCAATATTCTAAGTGTGGCCTAACTAAAGTTCTGTACAGCTGCAACATGACTTGCCAATTTTTATACTCTGTGCCCCGACCGATGAAGGCAAGCATGCCGTATGCCTTCTTGACTACCTTATCCACCTGAGTTGCCACTTTCAGTGACCTGTGGACCTGTACGCCCAGATCTCTCTGCCTGTCAATACTCCTAAGGGTTCTGCCATTTACTGTATCCCTCCCACCTGCATTAGACCTTTCAAAATGCATTACCTCACATTTGTCCGGATTAAACTCCATCTGCCATTTCTCCGCCCAAGTCTCCAACCGATCTATATCCTGCTGTATCCTCTGACAATCCTTATCATTATCCGCAACTCCACCAACCTTTGTGTCGTCCGCAAACTTACTAATCAGACCAGCTACATTTTCCTCCAAATCATTTATATATACTACAAAGGGTTGGCCATACATGGGCCTTCCCACCACAGACTTAATTGGGGTGGAGGCAAGAAGGTGGCACCTGCCACCATCTCGCCCGATTAAATGCACTCCCCGCCTCCAAACTCACCGCGGGGGAGAGCATAAAATTCCTCCCTCTGTATGTGACAAGCACACATTATAATCATAATATTTATAACATGTCTGTGTTTCTTTGTTTCTATCCTGGCTCACAGAATCAAAGAAGGAGGACATTTGGCCCATCTAGTCCATGCTGGCTCTCTGCAGGAGCAATTTAGTTAGTCGCATTTCCCCATAGCCCTGCAAACTTTTTCCCGTCAGGTGTTTATCCTGTTCCCTTTTGAAAGCCACAATTGAATCTTTCTCCACCATCATTTCTGGCAATGCATTCCAAGTCGTAACTGCTCAAAGCCAAAAATATTTTTTCCTCATGTGTGAAAATAATGGTACTACATTAATGCATATCTGCTGCAGACTTTTAGATAATGATACAGCATGTAATCTGTAAAAAGTTGGACATAGAAGACCCCATACCATAAGAAAAAGAGAAAGAGAAAGAAAGTTAGTTATTTTTTCTGACATAATGCTGGGAATTTATAAGCAACTCTCCACAAGCAGGCTTCTCAGCAACAACAATTAACTTCATTTTACCTCAGGATATTCTATTTAAGCAATTAGACTGAATTCATTAGTGCCCAAACTGAGCACAATTCCAAAAGTGATGGCAAACCAACACGGAAAAGCCCAGTGACAAAGCTGAATTTGTCCTTGGGCCTCAACATCACAATTCAGGCAAGTTGTGGACACCAACTGAACCCCATTTCCCCTCCCCAATACTGCTAAATGCCAGATTTATATACAATTGATGGATTTTGCACTTTATTTTGAGCTTTAAAAATGGTAAAAGCTGATATTATTAAATAAAAATTACAGGGGATGATTTTTAACTGCTGTCTCTCCATTTCTCACCTGAATGCAGGTAGTTAGCAGTTAAATGTTATCTATATGGACTTTAGTAAAGCCTTTGACAAGGTCCAGCATGGCAGACTGGTACAAAAGGTGAAGTCACACGGGATCAGTGGTGAGCTGGCAAGATGGATACAGAACTGGCTCGGTCATAGAAGACAGAGGGTATCGGTGGATGGGTGTTTTTCTGAATAGAGGGTTGTGACTAGTGGTGTTCCGCAGGGATCAGTGCTGGGACCTTTGCTATTTGTAGTATATATAAATGATTTGGAGGAAAATGTAGCTGGTCTGATTAGTAAGTTTGCGGACGACACAAAGGTTGGTGGAGGCACAGTGGCGCAGTGGTTAGCACCGCAGCCTCACAGCTCCAGCGACCCGGGTTCAGTTCTGGGTACTGCCTGTGTGGAGTTTGCAAGTTCTCCCTGTGTCTGCGTGGGTTTCCTCCGGGTGCTCCGGTTTCCTCCCACATGCCAAAGACTTGCAGGTTGATAGGTAAATTGGCCATTATGAATTGCCCCTAGTATAGGTAGGTGGTAGGGAAATATAGGGACAGGTGAGGATGTGGTAGTAATATGGAATTAGTGTAGGATTAGTATAAAATGGGTGGTTGATGGTCAGCACAGACTCGGTGGGCCGAAGGGCCTGTTTCAGTGCTGTATCACTAAACTAAACATCACATCCCCTTCCCGTGGCACCTTCCTCTGCAATCGCAGGAGGTGTAATACCTGCCCATTTGCCTCCTCTCTCCTCACTATCCCAGGCCCCAAACACTCCTTTCAGGTGAAGCAGCGATTTACTTGTACTTCTTTCAATGTAGTATGCTGTATTTGCTGTTCACAATGTGGTCTCCTCTACATTGGGGAGACCAAACGCAGACTGGGTGACCGCTTTGTGGAACACCTCCACTCAGTCCGAAAGCATGACACCGAGATTCCGGTTGCTTGCCATTTCAACACTCCCCACTGCTCTCACGCTCACATCTCTATCCAGGGATTGCTGCAGTGTTCCAGTGAACATCAACGCAAGCTCGAGGAACAGCATCTCATTTACCGATTAGGCACACTACAGCCTGCTGGACTGAACATTGAGTTCAATAATTTCAGAGCATGACGGGCCTCCCATTTTACTTTTACTTTTAGTGATTTTTTCGCTTTTCTTTAAAAAAAAATTTTTGTGTTCATTTTATTTCATTTTATCTTAGTTTGTTCAGTTTCCCTACCCACTGTTTTTTTTCATGTTTGT
Source organism: Heterodontus francisci (assembly GCF_036365525.1). Lineage (NCBI taxonomy): Eukaryota > Metazoa > Chordata > Chondrichthyes > Heterodontiformes > Heterodontidae > Heterodontus > Heterodontus francisci. Next base: position 117,909,688 of record NC_090375.1, on the reverse strand, counting down.
GCTTGTGGCTGTTCAGTTTTCAGTCCATTAACACCCTATCTGTACTAATGCTTTGTCTTTCAACACACCATTAACATATTGTTTGCCTTTGCTCCATGACCTTCTGGTCAGTTATTCTTTGTGACCTTGTCCTATCTATACCTTCTCCTTTGTTATCCCTTGCCCCACCCCCGCTTTACTTGCTTAAAACCTTTCACATTTCTAATATCTGCTAGTTCTGAAGAAGGGTCACTGACCTGAAATGTTAACTGTGCTTCTCTCTCCACAGATGCTGCCAGACCTGCTGAGTATTTCCAGCATTTCTTGTTTTTATTACAGATGAAAAGTAATCATTTAAAACCTCACCTATGTCCTCCGGCTCCACACACTGATTGCCGCTTTGGTCCCTAATGGGCCCTACTCTTTCCCTGGTTATCCTCTTGCCCTTAATATACTTATAAAATGCCCGCCAGTGTTTTTTCATGTCTCCGCTTCGCTCTCTTAATTACTTTTTTTAAGTACCCCCCCCCCCCCCCCCCGCACGTTCTATACTCCTCTAATGCCTCCGCTGTTTTCAGCACTCTGAATCTGCCATAAGCCTCCTTTTTTTTCTTGATCCAATCCTCTATATCCCTTGACATCCAGGGTTCCCTGGACTTGTTGGTCCTATCCTTTACCTTAATGGGAATATGTTGGCTCTGAACTCTCACTATTTCCTCTTTGAAAGACTCCTACTGGTCTGATGGAGACTTTCCTACAAGTAGCTGCTCTCAGTCCACATTTGCCAGATCCTGTTTTATCATATTCAAATCGGCCTTCTCCCAATTCATTATATTTCATCTGCCGACTTTTTGCCCACTCACTTACCTGTTTGTGTCTCTTTACGAACTTTTTGGCTGCAGAATTCACCTCCATAGTGCCGCTGGTGCTGCAGAAGCCCAGACATCAGAAAATGGCAGCTGAAGCACTTCCAACCACTTCTTGCGCCCTCCCACAAAGTGTGCCATGCTGGCAATGGTGGTAGCACGGGTATGCTATGCATGTGCCGAAAGCTTGCAGAGTGAGCAGATTGTGATGTTCAAAAGCATCCAATGCCCGACCAGCCATTTTGGACCTTGCTGGTCATGTTCACACACTCTCTTCAAAACTTTCAGCTGAATGTGCGTCCAGCTACACGAGGGCCCCCAGCCTCCATCTACCCCCCGACTAGTCCTATTTATAGGGATCAGCATGGGACCTTTTAGGTGCTTTTGACTTTCTGCTGCAGAGTTAGTGGAAGTACTGCATACTGTGTTGTTGGAGGAGTTCTGAGAGTTGTTAGCATCAGAAGGGACAGAAGTGGAGTTTAAAGGCCTGTCAGCAGAAAGCTGCTATCATGAATGGGGGCCATAGTTGCAGCTCCTCTCAGGATGAAGCACGACAGGGAGATGAAGCAGAGGCAGTAGTGAGGGGAAGCTGTTCGCTGAGGAGGAGGAGGAGGGCTCTCAATAGAAGCCATAAAACCAAGGGTCTTCAGGGTGCACTCCTCCTATCTCCACTTCAGCCAGGAGCAGTGTCTGAGGCAGCTCCGTTTCACCAAGGAGGTGGTCACTTAACTATGCCACCTCCTCCAAATGGACCCGCAGTGGCACAGCAGGGCAGGGACAGAGCTACAAGTGGCTGTGAAGATCACCGTCGGGGTCAATTTCCTTCCAGGTGGGAGCAGGTGACATTGCCAATGTATCACAGTTTGCCATGCATCACTGCTTCAGGGAGGTGACAGCTGCCCTGAATGCCAGGAGAGGCAATTTCATTGTCTTCTCTCTGAGGAGAGAGAAGCTGGAAAAGTGGGTATGTAGCTTTGCCAGGGTAGTGAGATTCCCAATAGTGCATGGAACCATCGACTGCACGCACGTGGCTCTTCAGATGCCACATATTAAAAGGGAAAGGTACCACTTCCTAAGCATGGAGATGCACAACCATGCACACAATATTATATCGGTGAATACCCGCTATTCTGGCAGCAGCCACAATGCTTTCATCCTGTGGCAGTCAGCTGATCCAGCCACGACAACAAGCTGGAGGCGAGCTGCTTGGTGACAAAGGCTACCAGCTATATACCTGACTCAGGACTCCCCTCCTCCATCCTGACCATATGTGGACAATGAGAGCCAAGCTGCGACCAGGAACATCATGACGTAAGCCATCAGTGTTCTAAAACAACAGTTGTGTTGCCAGGACCACTTGGGTGGAGCCCTTCAGTACTCGGCAGAGCATGTCTCCAAATTCATGGTGGTCTGTGTCCTCCACAACCTCGCTCTCAAGAGGGAGAAGCCTTTGCCACCAGGCCTTCAGTGGGCACTAGGGGAGAAGGGGGAAGAGGCATCCGGGATCATCTGCTACAGGCCTTCATAGTGTCCTCTTCACCAAAAATAAAAGAAACCAAAAAATCATTCCAAAACAACTTTATCCAACAACCTTTCCAATAATACATAGAAAAAATGAACTACTCACCCTTGTGCATTCCCTTAGTATTTGTCTTGCAGGACCATTTCCTGGCCTAGTGCTCCCATGCAGTGCTACCCCTGTACCACTGTGGGGGAGACTGCTGATGGTCTTGTAGGACAACCTCAAGTAGCTCTGGGTTTTAAGGGCCTGGCTTCAGACTGCACCACCGTGGCATGGGTGGTAACAGTCTGGGCTGGCTGGCTAAAAGGCAACAACGAATGCATTGGCAGAGTGGCAGTGGTAGGAGCATGAATGCTGTCATCCTGAGAGAGGACAGCAGGTTTGTGCTGCACAGTGCGGCACCTCAGCAATCGTTGTCATCTGCTAGAGATTGTTGACCGCATGCGAGCCTGCATGTTCCTATGAGCACTGGTATCTGCAGCCATGATGACAGCAGTCTGAACCTGCATGGCACCAAGCTTGGCTTGCATGCAATAAGCATTGATCTCATGACCTCAGTCTGAGCTTCCACAGCAGTCACGAGACATTGCATCATGGCCAGATGCGTAACTGCTGTCATGGAGTTGGCCACCATGCTGGAAAGGATAGGCTCCAGGCTCTGCATGAAGCCTTGTGCCAAGCAGCAGCTAGACACCTCCATGCTCCTTGACAGTGACAAGAAACTCGACGGCAACACTGCCAAATGCACTAAGCATCTCGGTGTTCATGCCCATCAGAGTTCTCCTGTACCCCACCCCATCAAGGTCCTTATCTGCATCTTCTGCAGCAGAACTCATGTGCAACCTCACCCTGCAAGGAGCTGGCACACGAGTTATCCTTTCCTGCTTGCCTGGTTGCAGCCCACATTGATCTTGACTCTATACTGCCCTCTAAAGTATGTGCAGTGCCAGTATTTCAGTTGGTGGCTGTGAGTGCCAGCTCAAGTGACGATGCCCCGATGGCTGAAGGGGAACATCAGCTGAGGCATAACTGGCATCCAGTCCAAACATCTCTGTGCCATCAGCACCACTGACCGGTCAAGGCTGCAGAATGTGGCATGCATTCTGTGTCTGTCAGTGCACTGCTCCTGCATCCACTCATTGTGCTGCCACATATGGGTCTCCATGAGGTTGGCCACTATCTCAATGGAGGAGCTCATAAGTTTAAAGCCCTCAGCCATGGTGGCGCACATGAGCTGAATGGTTTCCTCCATTCTCAGTTCATGACCCCGCACTGCTTCAGGGAACTCTGACTTGGGGGGATCATATTTGTTGCTGCTGGTCAAAATAGACCCTCCTTTCCTGAGGCCCTGCATCTGTGCCCACCTGAGCAGGGCTATGTCTGTCCTCCATCCTCTGGGAGGCCTCTGCCTCTCACCTTCTCCTGCACACTCGTGACGTGCTCATCTTTCAGTGCCACCCTATTTAATTGTGTACAAGGACCCATCAAAGTGACTGTATCTGCGCTGGTGGAGGGTGCACTTCTAAGACATGACGGTCCTTGGTCTGATGTCTTTGTTGCCAGTGTTTGCCCCGGTGCAGACAGAAGAATCTGTCCTTCCCCATCGATGTCGGAATGTGTGGGAGACACAAGAAGAGATCAGGGGAACTAGCCCAGGCCATCAGAAGCCTCTGCAGTGCTAAGGCTTCCCAATGTAGCTGAGTCTTTGTCAGCTGCCGGACGGGTAAAGTGCACACCAACCCCTTCATTTATGGACTGTAATATATTTTCACCCTCTCCACTAAGAATGCCTATCTCGCCTTTCCCGACTTGCTGCTGTGAGGGCCACCCTGGCCATTTCCATTGCTTTCTCCCCCGTGGCAGTCATGATGTGCAAATGGGGCACTCCTCCTCCTGTTTAGCACCCTGTCTTGGGTGTTATGAGCCCTTTTCTCCTGCAAGGATAAAAGAGTGAAAGATAATGCACTGCTGGCCTCTATGGCCAATGTGATTAGCTCATTGAGATAGGAAACTGCATGTATGGAAAGCAGTTGAGGCCAAATCATTAAATATATTCAAGAAAGAGTTAGATATAGTTCTTAGGGCTAATGGGATCAAAGGATACGGGGAGAAAGCGGGAACAGGCTACTGAGTTGGATGATCAGCCATGATCATATTGAATGGGGGAGCAGGCTCGAAGGGCCAAATGGCCTACTCCTGCTTCTATTTTTCTATGTTTCTATGTATCAGTGTTGGCAAGTCCTTAGTAGCATCAGGGCTCTGACCATTGCTGAGGGGGTGGGGGGGTCACTTGTTACCCTGGGCACCCATTCCTCCCATGTTCAGAAGCAGCATGTGCCTTCAGGCTCCTCAGCTGGTGTGTCTGCTCGGGGTTCAACACCTAGAGGCCTGTCCTGAGGGTCTGGTATTGCACTCACCTTCCAGAGTAAATAATTGAACCTTTTCTGTCACTGGACCCAGTTTCTCCTGACCACACTTTGTCAGCTGACTGTCTTGGCGACCTTGATCCATGCCTGCTTGGTTTGGGAGGGTGGCCTTCTCCGATAGCCTCCAGAAAGAGGACCTACCCCTTCTCCCTCACTGCCTCAAGAGGCCCTCCAGGTTAGCATCTGCGAAGTGAGTTCTGCACTGCCGCAGGTTCCAGCCATCTGCCTTTTTTGTTCCATAACTACTGCTGCAATTCAAGGAGTTAAACAGCAGCTACAGTGGTGGTTGCCATGGTCTGTTTAAATTGGGCCCACACTCACTCAGTTCTGCCTCCATTCCCGCCCCCAAAGCCGCTAATTGGCTGCCCAACCCACCCTGCAGCCAATTAACAGGCCGCCCCAGTGTAAATGAGGGCCTGTGACTGCTTCCCCATCGAGGCGGAATCAGGACCCGGAAACAGACCCAACATCCGTTTCCCGATCCCGGAAGAAAAATCAAACCCCTGGTCTCTCAACTAAGAAATGAGCCCCATCTGACATTCACTCTCACGCTTTCCATAAGTAAAGTATCAGTCTGCCATTCTTATGCTACTGGGGAGGGTGGGGATTGTGTTGATAATGAACCAGTTTTGAGTGACTTGTTTTTGAGATTTCTCAAGGTCGTCAACTACCTGCTGACCGACTTTGCATTAATGGCATCTCCAGGAGTATTAAGAGGTAGAGTTGGTCCCAAAGGGTATTGGAGAGGGTAGCATGGAGGCACAAACAATTAGTTTTAATATCCCACCACAGTAAAAGCTAGTTTAATCCTATGTTTGAAAAATCCTTAAAGGGATGAGAGCCTTACACATAGACTGTGTTCAATATTTCAAGGAGCAGTTCTATTTGAAAACTAGATTTCTGAAACTTGATACCCTTTAGTATGCATCTACTGTACAGGTTTAATTACAATGAACATTAAATCTGTCTTCAGTGAATTCTGCTTCAGATGCTCAAACAACTGTGATTAGATAATTGCTTACTGTAGAATTTGAGATGTCAGTCACTAAGGCTCCTTTCTGTCTCTTCAGAGGAAAGAACAAAACTTTAATTTAGGTACATGCACTGCGTCATGAAATTGAGTACAGGTTATTATACTAAAAGAGGAGACTGAGAACAACATAGCCTTAATTCCATCGCCCAGTACACTCACAAGGCTGTTGCCACTATTTAACCAGTCCCTGAAATGACAAGCAAATTTATTAAACTAGATTTAACTGTTGGGCTAGAGTCTACAGGCATCATTTGTAGGAACATAATGGAAGCTTTTTCTTTGTTGCAACCATCAATGGGGCATGTGGCAGCTTCATTGGAATGTGCATTGTTACAGCCACCTGACAAGTGCTTAGGGAACAGTTGGTGCTTTTTGCCCCAAAGAAGCACAAACTACTGCCCTGGAGACATACGGAACAGATTAAACAGCACCTTGCACATTGGTTTTTAGGCACTTTGGGCTTGAATGCACATCCTGGGAAGCATGGCCTAACCAAGGAGTAGGATGGCTAATGCTCACTTTTAAATTGCATGAGAAGATGAACTTATTTCATGCTCAGTTATTCAGAGAGATTCTAAAGATTGGACATAGCCAAATAGGGACAAACAGGTTTGATATGCTGCAAAGTTGTAGGATGAGTGGAGCACTTAAGGAATTGGGAATTATGAGAAGACGATTAACGTGGAGTAAAATTACAAAGGGAGACTGTTAAACAAAGGAGAGCATTTTATTGATAAATTCAGCATTGATGCCCCTTGCAACGGAGGAGTCCTCTGGGCCACGATCGTCATGACGCTCCATTCGATGTTCTTCTACCTCCAAAGCAGGTGGAGTCACCTCCCCAGGAATTTCCACACTTAGGCTGTGAGTTATGTCGGGCATATCAAGTTACCAATATGCAGGCTACCCACTTGGGAGTATATGGCAGAGCCCCCCCCAGATCTGTCAAGGTAATGAAAGCACATATTTAAACCCTTGACATTCTCTCAGCTGTAACTCCTGTAAAATTATCTGCCTTATTATGGCGCTCCTCAGCTGCTGGTCTCACAAGTCTCAGAGAGGTTACAGGAAATAATTGTTGCTGCCCATGAGCCATCTGTTTACTTCAAATTCTTCCTCAAAGAAATCAAAAAAGGCAGAATTTCTGAGGGAAAAGGGTAGTCATGGCAACTTCCAGAAAATGTGGCATTTACATGTAGAATTCTTTTCATCGGCTCACTTATGATTGGTACATTCAGTGAGTGAAGGCCCTTTCTATTCAAAAAGTTTGGAGATTTACTGTAGGAGTTCACAAAGTGGCACGAAGTGCCATCTGTTGGGAATCCCAGCAACTTGATAAATCTGTGTGCTCTTATCATGCAGCTGCCTGACATTTATGCCAATCTGAATGAAATCCCCTGTTCTCCCTCAAATAAAGAAAAGAAAGACTTACATTTATATAGCGCCTTTCATGACCTCAGGACATTCCAAAGTATTTTATAGCCAATGAAGTACTTTTGATGTTCAGTCACTATTTTAATGTAGGAAAATGGTTTGTCTGACCTGATAAATGTTTGGTACCCTGAGTGATATTACATTGGCTGCGTGAAAAGAGCCGGTGGCATAAATGTTGAGTACATGGTTACTATTAGTGCCAACAGACAGAGTTGTCTAGACAGATGATCTTGGCTGCAGAACTGCATGCAAAAGACGACATGGCTGCCTTATACCTCTTTGGTAAAGTGCCCTCTTCTCACCCAGGGCCCATCACTGAGGGTTGCGTAATATCTACATGACCTGTAAATTACTTATTGGGAAAATCCTCCCCAAATACTGTCTCACTCTCCTTTTCATCATCCTCACTCTTATTCTCCTCAAGTAAAGTAAAAAAAACAAGGGAATAACAATTGTAAATTGCATAACTGTAACTCATTACCTTTCTGTGACATTTTCCTGTGGGTCTCAAATGTCCATAGGCTATCAGTGACAAGGCCAGTACAGTTGATGTGAAAAATCAAATAAAAAATTCCAAAACTCTTTTGCAAATCAAACAATCACAGTTCAAGGTTTCCTCAGACAGCAGGTTCCAAAATAAAGCACCTCACAACAGTCACTGCTGATGCTGGCAATAGATGCACCTTTGTCAGATTCACATTAATTGCCTTGGTGCACTGGGATGCACAACATGGAATTTGGGAACAATGCTAATCATTCTCTTTGGAATATAGCTAATGGTCTTGCAGCAGCACAAGCGATTGCACCCATGGACTGTGCCAGAAGCACCAGCACAGCTGTTACTTGGTGGAAACCCAGCTGAAACGGTCCCACTCCAGATTGCACCCCAAAATTATCAGTATGTTCAAATTACACCCAGGAATCACTTCAAAATATGTGTAAGTTCAAGGCCCTGAAATTTGGTTGGGCCTTGACTCAGGATTTACATTATGTTGCAAAGCAGAAACGACTTCATAAAAAATGCTAAATCTGTAGTGTAAATGCACCCTGGATGTATAACTCGGTTTCACTCATGAATTAGCTTGAGGTCTCATCTTACTTCAGGTTAGAAGCAAAGCCATTTTGAATCAGCGTGACTGCTGTAGTAGTAAATGCTCCTGGGAAACCTATAGTCAAATAATAATTTTGATTTGCTTCAATCAACTTATATGAACTCAAATTTCCTGTCACTTGGGGGCCTGGAGAACATTTTTGTCTATTTGCAAGAAAGCACTGGCCCTTCACAGAAATTACAGACTAAATGAAGGATAGACTTTCGAATCACAGAATTTGATCATATTGACCTTTTGCCATTCTATATATATATGCACATGTAGAAAATTCTAACATTAGCAAGATTGCTTTCTTCTCTTCTATACTCCAAAGACTCTGCCTGACATATTCTACAAATCTGTGAGTTACATGTAATCTTGCTTCACACCAAGGGCTGAATTTAGTCAGGACAGCGGAGACCCTGATGATGGGCATGAAAGCTAGGGCAACCCTGCCTCCACCATTTGTGGGACCCCTGGCTACATTTTGAGCCTATCTGGAAACTGATTCGTTGCCATGGGGGCTCCCGTCCCTTTAAAGGACCAGAGCCTGCCGCCAAGAGCTGTTGGCCAATCGGAAGGCTGGCAGCTATTCAGGCTCAGCAGCGCCGCCAGGAGCGGTGGCCACTGCTGGGACTGCAACCAGTTGAGCAGATGCAATGATGGATGCCATCCACGCAACGAGGATAGTGGTGTAGTCGTACTGTTACTGGACTAGTTATCCAGAGGCTGAGACTAATGCTCTGGGGACACGAGTTCAAATCCCATCGCAGTAGCTGGTAGAATTTAAGCAGTGGAGACTGGGTCATTAAATATATTCAAGGCAGATTTCTGATCCTCAGGGGAGTCAAGGGTTATGAGGGTGGCCATTGTCGCCAGGGGGGCCCTCCGTGAATCACAGAGTGCCCGATTAGGAAGGCCCCCTCAAGTCATGAGTGAAGTTGCCAGGGTTCACCAGGAGGTCTCCCCATGTGGCAGAGGGCGCATCTGTCTGGTAAAATGCCAGCGGCGGCGGCCTCTGAGCAGGCAGGCCATCCTCCACCTTCCCCACTGTTGGTAAAATGCCATGGCAGCAGGTAGGCAATGGGCACACCACCGGCCCCACCTTCCCTCGCCATTTATGGCCCACCCCCCCACCCCACCTCCGAGCCTGTTCCTAGAGGGCTGGTAAAATCCAGCTCCAGGTGTCAGAATTTTATAACAAATACTGGTAAAAGCTTCTGACTGAAACCATGATGATTTAAAAAGGCCAAAGATAATTCTTTTTCTCAAAGAGTTGCCAAATTATAGAATCATTATAGCAGCATAGTAACACAATGAGTAACAGAATTGTAAAAAAAATAGACAGCTATTGTCAGTTGCTCCATACAGCTTGCTTAAAGTAACTTCATAACACTCAAAATAAAATACTTCTAAAAATGGACTCTCCCAATCAACAGCAGTAGGTATTAACTTCTGTTATTCTTTTAAGAAATGTGAAGAGCTAACTGGACAAATTTGGTGCCATACTGTCCTGACACATTTATAAATTTCAGACAGCTAATATGTGCCGAGCCTACAATTCTCACAGCCTATACTTTAGCACTGACAATCCCAGTTTTGGAGTGTTGCTGATTTAATCAAATTCATGCCCTTTCTACTCCTCCTCCCACCAAGGTTGCCATGTTTCTTCAAACAGAGAGAAAGAATGACTGTGTGTGTTTAAAACAATCCAGGTTCCAGAACTCACCCATTCAAATCATTGAGGCACATGGAAATGAACCTCAACGGAAGACTAGCAACTGACTTCATACATGGTATGTAAGCTGGAAGATGAAACCTACCCTCATGAATAAAGAGATTAAGATTTCTCTCAGTTCTGCAAGGTCATTGACAGCCAGTGTCAACAGCCCTTTCTGTCCTCTCACAGCCAAACTATCAAACAACAGATCTTGCCACAAATGTACGTCTGGTCGTTGATCACATCCTATACACTGCTACCCCAGGAACACAGCGATCTGTTTAGCTAGGCCGAATTCTATCTCTGTGCCCTCAATCCGGAGCTATGCCAAACACTATCAAGTTACCTGCTTGATGCATGCACTGGCGTGCCAGGAAGAACAGGAGACCAACAGGGATTTGAATCAGACTATTTACACCAGGCTGATTCAAATCTATTTGCTTTGGAACTAGTTTCAAACCAGCATCAGGAGATGATTGTTTATGTGCCTCGTCTTAAGAACATACCTACCATTTATGGCTCCTGAACTACACATTTTCATTTAAAAAGCAAAAACTAAACACTTGTCTTTATGCAAACGAGCTTGATTAATCCAGACTGACAGACTTGTAGAATGTTTTTCCAGAAGCAAATCAATCATGCTGTGTTTAATAGCATGACGACTTTCTGTGATATACTTATTTTACGATAATGTATTTTAAAATTGAAAGCGATTCTTCCCTAATTATCCCTGTTCAGGTTGCAGCGCTGGTTAGGCAGAAACATCTGACAACAGAACTCTCTATCATTGCTGTCAGTGGTGCTTAATGATCAGTCAGCAGGCGACATGCTTCTATGGGTGGCACTGTTTGCGCCAGTTTGTCTTCCTCCCCTTAGAGATGCAGCACTCAGCAGAAACATAGGGTTTTATCCAACAGCCCAGCCAAGAGCTAGCAAAACCTATCCATTCAGTGCAAATGTGAACTTAGGCTGGAATCCAAATTCAGACCTTGTGGTTAGAAGCAATGCTCCACTGCTACAGCTCCTAGGCCACCCTGAGCAGCGTGAGGTTTTGTACACTACCTAATAAATAAATGTCAGTGGTCTCTACTGTAACCCATTTATTTTCCTCTGTGACCCAAATCTTTCTTCTACTGAGAAGCAGAATTTTGATTCCTGGTTTGTTATTGTTAATTAGCATTACTATGATAGTAAACTAGTCCATATTTTCATTTCTTTCTCTCTTAGCAGCACGTCAGAGGTATAGTTTTTATACAGCCTAGTCTTTTCAGTGCTGTGGAATTCATCCTGCATGGAACAGATCCAACAGCACTGGGGCAACCAACAAAGAAGCTTGCACAGGCACATTTGTTTCAACATTATGGCCCATGAATTGTGACTTTATTTATGGTCACCAAACATTCACCAATGCCCGGGCTGCAGGGGGAGAAGGAAAGAGGGGCTGGAAGATTGCGAGAAGCTGGGGCGATGGGTGGATGGGGTGTGGGGTGGGGGTGCTGTGGGGTGAGGGTGGTGAAACCCAGAGTAGCAGCAGAACATGAAACCTGATGCTGCTTGAAGAGACAATGGCAGCATCAGAGGAAACAAGCAACCTGGGCAAGAAGAAACAAGTGTTAAATTACTGACAGCTCACTATGCATGTCCCTGTTACAGAGATATGTAACCAGAGCAGTGGTCTTTGGAAATGAAAATCAGAATACATGTATAGGGTGGTTGATTTGATATTGCCCGTTTTACACTATTGGCCAAAGTCAAAATTACCCCCATGGCCTTCACAAGATGAGTGATAAAGGGAGAATGCTAAACAATGTCAAATACTCTTTAATATAGAATATCTATTGATTAAATTATTTTTCCATTGACTAGTACATTTGTGATGTTGCCCCTTTAAGAAAACTTGAATCAAAAAAAATTAAGTTTTCAAATAGGGCTGTATGTCAATAGATTAGTGTGCAAGCAGCATTCACAAATTTAACTAACAGAGCTAGAACTAGATTAAAACATGTGTGTTTGCCAAGGTGGTTCAGTTTGTTTAGATTGCATCCGAAGATAGTTGTCCAGTAATTACAGAACTGCTGTCAGGGGACTGGGAAAAGTACTGAAAGTTCTAAATGGCGCCAAGCCTGATAATGTGAGCTTGGAAAGGGAGTGATTGAATCCAAATACTTCTGTCAGAGATTATAAAAACAGAAAGTTTTTGTTCAATTATATGTGTAGTTAATAACAAGATGGAACAAGGCCACTGGTGCTGCAGTGAGAAGTTCTTTTCCACGTAACAAGTTTATGAAACAACTAGGAATAATCTGCTTTATAAAATCAGCTAAAAGCCCATGTGTTGATTGCTGCTGCAATAATCCATTGCAAGATCAGCTGCAGTGCAAACTCTTCCAATGATTCTTTGTTTTCATGTTTCATTACAGAACAAATCGTCTCAATGGGAGAATGTCATGTGCTGCCAAGCCATACTGACCAGCGAGATCTTAGGTTTGAGATATAGTTTTTACTGAGTTATCTTACATCAGGAGGATGGCAGGAAGCTACCAGTGACCTTAGTGCCTTTGGCAAAAAGAAGAAAATGAATCTCCTCCTGCTGAAAAATATGTGAGATGAGGACAGGATCAAATTTAGTTGTAGCGCCTCCCATAGTTGCACAGCCTGTCAAAACTCACTCTTGGCACTGACACTTGGTGAACTCCTACTTTGAAGAATTAAAAAAGAATGAACTCACATTTATGCATCACTTTTCACAAACTCAAGACATCCCAAAGCATTGCACAACCAATGAAGTACGTTTTTGAAATGTAGTTTCAGTTGTAATGTAGGAACTCTGGCAGCTAATTTGCACATAGCAAGATTCCACAGATAGCAATGAGATGAATGACCAAATAGATTATAGTAATGTTGGTCGAGAGATAAATGTTGACCAAGACGCAGGGTAGAACTCTCCTGCTTTTCTTCAAATAGTGCCTTTTGGATCTTTGCATCCAACCAAGAGAACAGACAGAAGGCTTGGTTTAACATCTCGTCCAAAAGGCAGCACCTCCAACTGTGCAGCTGTCTTTCAGCACTGCAGTGACGTGTCAGCCTCGATTATGCGCTCAAATGTTTGGAGTGGAGCTTGAACAACAACAATAATGAGCATTTACAAAGCACCTTTAACATGCTAAAATGTCCCAAGGTGCTTTACAAGGGTTATCAAACAAAATTAGACACCGAATCACTTAAGGAGACATTAGGCCAGATGACCAAAAGTTTGGTCAAAGAGGTAGATTTTAAGGAGCGTCTTAAAGGATGAAAGAGGTAGAGAGGTGGAGAGGTTTAGAAAGGGAATTCCAGAGCTCAGGGCTTTGGCATCTGACGACTCGGCCACGAATGGTAAAGCAATTAAAATCTGGGATGCTCAAGAGGAACACAGAGATCTCCAGGTGCCTGTAAGGCAGGAGGAGGTTACAGAGATAGAGAGGGGCAAGGCCATGGAGACATTTGAAAACAAGGATAGGAATTTTAAAATTGAAGTGTTATTTAACCGGGAGCCAATGTAGGTTAGCGAACACCGGGGAGATGGATGAGTGGGACTTGATGCAAGTTAGAACACAGCAGCAGAGTTTTGAATGACCTCAAGTTTGTGGAGGGTAGAACTAGGGAAGCTGGCCGGGTGTGTGTTAGAATAGTCAAATCTAGAGGTAACAAAGGCATGGATGAGAGTCTCAGCAGCAGATGAGATGAGGCAGGGGCAGAGTCAGGCAATGTTATAGAGGTGGAAATAGGCAGCCTTAGTGATGGTACAGACATGTGGTATGAAGCTCATCTGGGGGTCAAATATAACACCAAGGTTCAGCCTCAGACTATTGCCAGGGAGAGGGATGGAGTTAGTAACAAGCGAACAAAGCTTGTGAGGGGGATAAAAGACAATAGCTTCTGTCTTCCTAATTGAACCCACAATCCTGACCCAGAGCCAAAAGTGTTATCACTGAACCATGACTGGGATGCTGCTGCCTTAATTTTAATGGCTGTAAAATCAAGAGTGCAGTGAACAGGGCACGCTGACCTGTGCACTCAATGCTCTAATTTGTACTTCGATCAAGTGAAAGCCTGTGCCAGGAACAGTCCCACAGTTTTGGGTCTTATGTATGAAGTAGTGATTTAAACTCTCATACTAATTAAGTTGGCTTTTGTTACAACTACTTCCAATTCTGCTGTGATGCAGGTTGTCAAAATAAACAGTTCTTGACTTCCATCAGGAGTTGAAGATTGATTTAGAAACTTTTTTTGTGACCTACCATTGTCTGTACTGCTTACTATTGCTGCTCATACCCTCTATGCTTCTGGCAAATTTCAGGTCCTGCAGATTTTATTACAGGCTTCAGTCGAACTACCATACTGATTGTTTGCATAGGGTGAGGGATGGCAAGCATATGCCAGAAACAAGGGAGCTTCATCAGAAAATTAACAGAAAAAAAAAGACTGACGGCTCCATAGTCCTGAGAGTAATAAATACACCTTGAGAGAGCCCAATTCCACAAATGCAAAGAGTTGTGCTGTGTGATTGTGCTTGTAGTCTGTAATACACACAGCATTATTACCCATATGTTAGCTATTTCCCAAAATCATGGCATTGAATGTTAATTCTGTCAGTCGTTGAGACAGATGACAACTTGCAGGACTAACTGTGAATTGAATGTGCCTGGTTGTCTGTCTTCCTGTGGAATATGTGCAAACGTAAATTTATAGCCAGCTGAAGCCCTTTTCCAATTTTGTTTTGAAGTTAATAATAATAAATCAAAATAATACAAAAGCCTCAGCTAGAATTAACCATAAGCTTTAGGGAAAACTGGGAGTCTCTGAGCAGCAAGTTAATATGGATCCTGCATGTTTAGATTAATGCTAGAAATATTAAATAAAACATTACAATTATAGTTATATGCAGCTATGGAGAACTTAGATATTATATGTATTCCTGAGATATGGAGGGAATTTTACCAGCCAACGGGGAGGTGGGTTTGCTTGCGTGTGGGGTTTTAAATACCTTGAAATTGGCACTGGGTCGGGATCCCAACATCTTCCCATACTCTTCCATTTCTGCGGGGCAGGATAGAAGGTGAGCGGAGAACCCCTTGGATCGGTCGGGTAAGTAATTAAGGTAGTTAAAAAGCCAATTAAGAGCCGCTTTAACCCTCATTTCTGGATTTTCCAGACAGAGGACCTGTTTCCTGACCTGTCAGCAACTCACCAGGCTCACCGAGGTGATGGCACAGCGGAAAGAGCTTCTTCAGTGAAACTGACAAACTAGGAATTCCTTGGTTAGTTAAACTGAAGAGCTCCAGCCATGGCCAGGTGAGAGACTGCTGTACAAAGCACTTCTTCTCTCAGAGAGTGCTTTCACTGCTTGACAGGTGATTACCAACTTCTTGGGAGGAACTTCACCTCTTTATCACTTCACTCACCTTCAGTTGCACTGCCCTGCTACCAACCTTCACTGTGGCACAGGAGCAGCTTATGCAGCTCCACTTTCCACCTCTGATGATGGGCAAGAGCAGAAGCCACTCCACCACTATCAGCACCAGCAGCAGCAGGAGCAAACCCAAGTGCCTTCTCCCTTTTTTTATTCATTTGTGGGATGTGAGCATCACTGGCAAGGCCAGCAATTATTGCCCATCCTCTAATTGCCCTTGAGACGGTGGAGGTGAGCCTCCTTTTTGAACCACTGCAATCTATGTAATGTAGGTGCACTCACAGTGCTGGTAGGGAGGGAGTTCCAGGTTTTTGACCCAACCACAGTGAAGGAACAGCAATATAGTTCCAAGTCAGGACTTGGAACTTAAAGGGGAACTTGCAGATGGTGGTGTTCCCATGCATCTGCTGCCCTTGTCCTTCTAGGTGGTAGAAGTCACGGGTTTGGAAGATCCTGTCGAGGAAACCTTGGTGTGTTGCTGCAATGCATCTTGTATATGGTACACACTGTTGCCACTGTGCGCTGGTGGGGGAGGGTGTGAATATTTAAGATGATGTATGGGGTACTGATCAAGTAGGTTGCTTTGTCCTAGATGGTGTCAAGCTACTTGAGTGTTGTTGGAGCTGTACTCATCCAAGTAAGTGGAGAGTATTCCATCACACTCCTGACTTGCGCCTTGTAGATGGTGGACAGGCTTTGGGGAGTCAGGAGATGAGTTACTCACCACAGAATTCCCAGTCCCTGAACTGCTCTTGTAGCCACAATATTGATATGGCTGGTCCAATTAAGTTTCTTATCAATGGTGACCCCCAGGATGTTTATGGTGGGGGATTGAATGTCAAGGAGAGATGGTTAAATTTTCTCTTTGTTGGAAGTAGTCATTGCCTGGCACTTGTGTGATGTGAATGCAATTTGCCACTTATCAGCCCAAGCCTGAATGTTGTCCAGGTCTTGTTGCATGCCAGCGCAGACTGCTTTACTATTTGAGGAGTCGTGAATGGTACTGAACACTGTGAAATCATCAGCGACCATCCTCACTTTTGACCTTATGATGGAGGGAAGGTCATGGATGAAGTAGCTGAAGATGATTGGGCCTAGGATACTACCCTGAGGAACTTCTGCAGCGATTTTCTGAGGCTGAGATAATTGGCCTCCAACAACGACAACCATCCTCCTTTGTGCTAGGTATGACTCTAAACAGTGGAGAGTTTTCCCCCCCAATTCCCATTGACTTCAATTTTGTTAAGGTTCCTTGATGTTACACTTGGTCAAATGCTGTCTTGATGTCATGCGCAGTCACTCGCCTCATCTCTGGAATGCAGCTCTTTTGTCCATGTTTGGACTAAAGTTGTAAGAATTGCGGATCCCAGTGGCCCTGGCAGAAGCCAAACTGACCATCAGTGAGTAGGTTATTGGTAAGTGCCTCTTGACAGCACTGTCGGATGACTCCTTCCATCACTTTGCTGATAATTGAGAGAAGACTGATTGAGTGGTAATTGGCTGGATTGGATTTGTCCTGTTTTTTGTAAACAGAACATACTTAGGCAATTTTCCATATTGTTGGGTGGATTCCAGTGTTATAGCTGTACTGGAACAGCTTGGATAGAGGCGCGGCAAGTTCTGGAACACAAGTCTTCAGCTGCATGTATCTACCACATGCCTCTCTACAGGGGAGAGGGAATGGATATCAAGGTCCAGCTGGAAAGAGGCAGGATCCCCAACACAGGCAGAGGACCAGCTCCCTCAATATATCTGAGCAATAGTATCTCAGGAGGCTCAGGCTGTCACAGCAGGTTGCTGCTGACATCTGCAGCCCCCGGAACAAGAACTCCTTCCCAGTGGAGCAGGGGGTATGCATTGCCAGTGGCTGACAAGGTGCTTGGCACTGGAGGGCCACACCCACCCCCCTCACCCAGCTCAGGTCTTTGCCTCTTGCCAAGTTATGTGCTCTCTTCTGCAAGGAGAGAAAGGAGAGGGGTGTGAATATTTGTAATGGCTTGGGCTGATAGGAGGGAAGGACACCATTTCTGAAGGATGACTTTGAGGCCGGGATGCGAGAGGGCAATAGGATGAGGGTGAGTGTGAGTGTTGGCTGTTCAGATGGGGATTTGAGGAGGTACCTAGAGAGAGAGGAATGAGTGGAGCTGCACCATGTCTTGCCTGAGACATGCTGCACAGGAGAATGCTGGGAAAGTCAGTATATAGCACTTGGTACTTGAAAGTGTTATGCTACTCACCTGTCATGGCCTCCTGAGGTCCTGGATCCTCTTGGTATAATGGGCTGCATGTTCAAATTGGGATTGTGTCAGTGTCACAGATGTGACACGATTTTCAAATTCAAAGTAGGTATTTGAACTGGGGCCAGTGGCGGGAGTGGCCTGGAGGTGGGACATGGATCTGTCACATCCATTTGCAGCCATGACTGGGTTTACCATTTGCTGAGGCCATATCACAGGAGGGTGCTGACCAGGCCGCCGCTGGCACCGGCATCTGCCCACAGGCAGTGCCAAGGTTTTCGATGCCTCTCTTGAGATGCCTCAGGAGACCAAAAGGGCCTGGACGGAGGAGGCCAGGAGTAGAAGTGGTGCATGGAGGAAGTGGGTCCAGTGCCGAAAGAGGCAGTGGCGTAGTGGTATTGTCACTGGACCAGTAACCCAGAGACCCAGGGTATTGCTCTGGGGACATGGGTTCAAATCCCACCACAGCAGAAGGTGGAATTCGAATTCAATTAATAAATCTGGAATAAAAAGCTAGTCTAATGATGGCCATGAAACCATTGACGATTGTTGTGAAAACCCATCTGGTTCACTAATGCCCTTCAGGGAAGGAAATCTGCTGTCCTTACCTGGTCTGGCCTACATGTGACTCCAGATCCACAGCAATATGGTTGACTCTTACATGCCCTCTGAAATGGCCAAGCAAGCCATTCAGTTGTATCTAACTGCTGCAAAGTCAATAAAAAGGAATGAAACCGGACGGACCACCTGGCATCAACCTCGGCACCGGAAACGACAACGGCAAACCCAGCCCTGTCGACCCTGAAAAGTCCTCCTTACTAACATCTGGGGGCTTGTGCCAATTTTGGGAGAGCTGTCCCACAGACTAGTCAAGCAACAGCCTGACATAGTCATACTCACAGAATCATACCTTACAGACAATGTCCCAGACACTGCCATCACCATCCCCAGGTATGTCCTGTCCCACCGGCAGGACAGACCCACCAGAGGTGGTGGCACAGTGTTATATAGTAGGGAGGGAGTTGCCCTGGGAGTCCTCAACATCGACTCTGGACCCCATGAAGTCTCATGGCATCAGATCAAACATGGACAAGGAAACCTTCTACTGATTACCACCTACCGTCCTCCCTCAGCTGATGATTCAGTACTCCTCCATGTTGAACAGCACTTGGAGGAAGCACTGAGGGTGGCAACGGCACAAAATGTACTCTGGGTGGGGGCCTTCAAAGTCCATCACCAAGAGTGGCTCGGTAGCAACACTACTGACTGAGCTGGCCGTGTCCTAAAGGACATATCTGCTAGACTGGGTATGCGGCAGGTGGTGAGGGAACCAACACGAGGGGAAAACATACTTAACCTCGTCCTCACCAATCTGCCTGCTGCAGATGCATCTGTCCATGATAGTATTGGTAGGAGTGACCACCGCACAGTCCTGGTGGAGACGAAGTCCCACCTTCACATTGAGGATACCCTCCAACGTGTTGTGTGGCACTACCACCTTGCTAAATGGGATAGATATCGAACAGATCTAGCAATGCGAAACTGGGCATCCATGAGGTGCTGTGGGCCATCAGCACGGCAGAATTGTATTCAACCACAATCCATAACCTCATGGCCCGGCATATCCCCCACTCTACCATTACCATCAAGCCAGGAGACCAACCCTGGTTCAATGAAGAGTGCAGGAGGGCATGCCAGGAGCAGCACCAGGCATACCTCAAAATGAGGTGTCAACCTGGTGAAGCTACAACACAGGACTATCTGCGTGCCAAACTGTGTAAGCAGCATGCGATAGACAGAGCTAAGCGATCCCATAACTGACGGATCAGATCTAAGCTCTGCAGTTCTGTCACATCCAGCCGTGAATGGTGGTGGACAATTAAACAACTAACTGGAGGAGGTGGTTCCACAAATATCCCCATCCTCAATAATATAAAAGCAAAATACTGCGGATGCTGGAAATCTGAAATAAAAACAAGAAATGCTGGAACCACTCAGCAGGTCTTGCAGCATCTGTGAAAAGAGAAGCAGAGTTAACGTTTCGGGTCACTGACCCGAAACATTAACTCTGCTTTTCTTTTCACAGATGCTGCCAGACCTGCTGCGTGGTTCCAGCATTTCTTGTTTTTATCCCCATCCTCAATGATGGGGGAGCCCTGCACATCAGTGCGAAAGATAAGGCTGAAGCATTTGCAACAATCTTCAGCCAGAAGTGCCGAGTTGATGATCCATCTCGGCCTCCTCCTGAAGTCCCCAGCATCACAGATGCCAGACTTCAGCCAATTCAATTCACTCCGCGTGATGTCAAGAAACGACTGAAGGCACTGGATTGTGCAAAAGCTATGGGCCCTGACAACATTCTGGCAATAGTACTGAAGACCTGTGCTCCAGAACTTGCCGCGCCCCCAGCCAAGCTGTTCCAGTACAGCTACGACACTGGCATCTACCCTGCAATGTGAAAAATTGCCCAGGTATGTCCTGTACACAAAAAGCAGGACAAGTCCAATCCGGCCAATTACCGCCCCATCAGCCTACTCTCAATCATCAGTAAAATGATAGAGGGTGTCATCAACAGTGCCATCCAGCGGCACTTGCTTAGCAATAACCTGCTCAGTGACGCTCAGTTTGGGTTCTGCCAAGGCCACTCAGCTCCTCACCTCATTACAGCCTTGGTTCAAACATGGACAAAAGAGCTGAACTCAAGAGGTGAGGTGAGAGTGACTGCCCTTAACATCAAGGCAGCATTTGACCAAGTATGGCATCAAGGAGCCCTCGCAAAACTGAGGTCAATGGGAATCAGGGGGAAAATCCTCCACTGGCTGGAGTCATACCTAGCGCAAAGTAAGATGGTTGTGGTTGTTGGAGGTCAATCATCTGAGCTCCAGGACATCACAGCAGGAGTTCCTCAGGGTAGTGTCCTAGGCCCAACCATCTTCAGCTGCTTCATCAATGACCTTCCTTCAATCATAAGGTCAGAAGTGGGGATATTCGCTGATGATTGCACAATGTTCAGCACCATTCGTGACTCCTCAGATACTGAAGCAGTCCATGTAGAAATGCAACAAGACTTGGACAATATCCAGGCTTGGGCTGATAAGTGGCAAGTAACATTCGCACCGCACAAGTTCCAGGCAATGACCATCTCCAACAAGAGAGAATCTAACCATCTCCCCTTGACATTCAACGGCATTACCATCGCTGAATCCCCCACTATCAACATCCTAGGGGCTACCATTGACCAGAAACTGAACTGGAGTAGCTATATAAATACCATGGCTACAAGAGCAGGTCAGAGGCTAGGAATCTTGAGGCGAGTAACTCACCTCCTGACTCCCCAAATCCTGTCCACCATCTACAAGGCACAAGCCAGGAGTGTGATGGAATACTCTCCACTTGCCTGGATGGGTGCAGATCCAACAACACTCAAGAGGCTCGACACCATCCAGGACAAAGCAGCCCGCTTGATCGGCACCCCATCTACAAGCATTCACTCCCTCCACCACTGACGCACAGTCGCAGCAGTGTGTACCATCTACAAGATGCAATGCAGCAACGTACCAAGGCTCCTTAAGACAGCACCTTCCAAAACCGTGACCTCTACCAACTAGAAGGACAAGGGCAGCAAATGCATGGGAACACCACCACCTACAAGTTCCCCTCCATGCCACACACTATCCTGACTTGGAACTATATCGCCGTTCCTTCACTGTCGCTGGGTCAAAATCCTGGAACTCCCTTCCTAACTGCACTGTGGGTATACCTACCCCAAATGGACTGCAGCGGTTCAAGAAGGCAGCTCACCACCACCTTCTCAAGGGCAATTAGGGATGGGCAATAAATGCTGGCCTGGCCAGCGAAACCCACATCCCGTGAATGAATAAAAAAAAACCTGCTAAGATCTGGGAAGGTGAGTGGCAAATGATACCCTTGTGACAGGTCTCTAACTCTATATGCAGTGGCCTGCGCATGAGCTGAGCAGACTGAGTGCCCATAGTTCTCCCTAACATTGTCAGAGCAAGTGCCCAGTTGCATCACTGAGACGAGAGCATCCCTCACATGTGGGGCGCAATTGAGAAATGGACAACACTGAGGAGCGCAACAGATCATGTCAATGTCATGCTGGAATAGGTGAGGAGGGCAGCCTACTGATATATATTTATGTCCTCATCCTGAAGGAAAAGGGAGTGCACAACAGGCGCAAGATGGCTCGAATGGGTGGTGGTGTTGCTGACCTTCACGACCTGACACCGATAGAGGAGGCGTCGCTTGATATTACATGGGCGGCATCATGACAGGCCATTGACGATGGCGAGACCAGAAACCTTGAAGAGCAGGGTCATTTGAGTGCTCTATCTTCAGGTGAAGGGCACGGAGGAAACTCCTGCACAATGCGCACTGTGGCTCTTCAAACACTGTCATCTATGGGTTTGGTTGTGCTGATGCACCTGCTGAGTTCCTTGAGTTCTCATCACCACGTTCTTGTGTTTCCTTTCTGATGAAAGGTCACAGACTTGAAACATTAACTTTGCTTCTTTTTCCACAGATGCTGCCAGACATGCTGAGTATTTCTAGCACTTTTTGTTTTTATTTCACAAAATGAGACACCTTGGCTGGCTCATACTGGAGGGCACCACCCGACCTGTCATGGCAATGGAAGTGCTTCTTCATAATGCCAATAGTCTGTTCAATGCAGGTTATCGTTAGAAGATGGCTCTGATTGCAGCACTGCTCTTCATCTGTGTCTGGGTACCGGATGGGTGTCAGGAGCCACCTCCTCAGAGGATAGTCCCTATCCCCTAGCAGCCACCCATGGAGTCTGGATGTTGGCTTGAAGACATGCGGCACCTGGGACTCTTGCAAGCTGAAGGAAGCATGACAACTGCCCGGGTATCGCGCCCAGACTTGCAAGATGCGCTTCTTGTGGTCGCAGATCAGCTGGACATTCATTGAGAGGAAGCTTTTCTGTTCAGAAATCTGTCTGGCTGGTCTGTTGTTGCCTTGATAGCTACTTGAGTGCAATCAAAGACCCCCTGGACCTGTGGGAATCTATCGGTGGCAGCAAAGCCCAAAGCCCTCTGTTATTGCGCTAGCCCATCTGTTTCAAAATGGATATATTCCCCCGCCCTCCTGAATAGGGCATCTGTGACCTGCCTGATGATGTGATGAGCTGCCAACTGCGAGATCCCACTCAGGTCCACAGCTGATCCTTGGAACAACCTGGAAGCAAAAAAATTCAGAGTGACAGTGACCTTGATGGCTACAGGTAGGAGACTGCCATGGGATCAACAAGGCCTCACGTCATTGTGGATCAGAGTACAAATGTCTGAAACCAACTGCCTGAATAGGTGCAGTCTCTTATGGCACTGGCGCTCTCATTTGCAGGTAGCTGACTCATGGGCAGTACACCCGATGTCTTGGGTAGCACCTTCTTCCTCTTGCAGCCGCTTGCTGAGCTTTTCTGGGCTCCTCCCTCCAAGGAGGATGCCTCTGCACTAGACCTAATTTTTGGCAGGGACCAGAGCTGTATCAGATCTCCATGTGGGGGAACACCTGAATAACAGTGACCATAATGTCTTTCGAATCAACTAGATCAACTAAGCTAATGTTGCTGAAAATTTAATGGTAGTGCTGGCTCAATTTACAAAAGTTTTATTTTTATTTATTTTAGAGATGCAGCACTGAAACAGGCCCTTCGGCCCACCGAGTCTGTGCCGACCAACAACCACCCATTTTATACTAACCCTACAGTATTCCCATATTCCCTACCACCTACCTACACTAGGGGCAATTTACATGGCCAATTTACCTATCACCTGCAAGTCTTTGGCTGTGGGAGGAAACCGGAGCACCCGGTGAAAACCCACGCAGACACAGGGAGAACTTGCAAACTCCGCACAGGCAGTACCCAGAATTGAACCCGGGTCCCTGGAGCTGTGAGGCTGCAGTGCTAATCACTGCGCCACTGTGCCGCCCATAATGCCCAAAATGCCAGACAACTTGAGTTAAATTGGCTAGAGAGAGGATAATTACAGCGTGAATGAAAAATGGTGTACTTTTAAAAGCATTCTTAATGCTAAAGAAGCCATATATGACCCCATGGTCAAATGAAGGGTATGTGGTAAAGCAAAGCCAAAATGGCTAACTGGGGATGCCCAAAGACAAATTCAACTCAAGCGGGAATATTTGACCAGGTATAAGGTAAACAATTCTCAAGAGAATAGGGCTAGGTATTGGATTCAGTTGAGGTAGCAAAATCTGTTATCAGATTGACCAAACGAATAAAGAAAAAGAGGCTAGTGGATTAGTGTGACAATGATACCTCTCCATATCTATGTACCTATACCTATATACCTATAACTATGCTGACAGTCAGAGAGCTGTCAGGTTGCAGAAGGGCCACTGAGGGATTCTGGAGGGCAAATTTGGGTAGAGTGGCAAATTAGCTCATATATTTAAGTGATCATTGAAGTCTGGGATTTCTCCCATTGAGGCCATGTGCTATCTATATTTGTAAAAAGGCAGGATGTCAGAACCAGGAAACTGTGGTCCAGATTTTGAAAGGCTGTGGGGTTGGGAGTTGATGCAGATGCACTTTAAAAATCACGGTCCTGCAGGTCATCTCCGGAACTCGACGCCTTTGGGACAGTCTGCAATTTCTAATGTGAGGGTGGGCAGGAAGGAATGGGTAAACCTCTCATCTTCAATGAAGGACCCACTAAGCTCCTTTAGGAGCTTGCTTTCAGGCCAGGGTATCCGCACCACAATTTTCAAAGAGGAATCCAGCTAGTCCGACCAGTCTGGTGAACAATAATGCACAGCTGCTGGACTCGCAGCGGGCAGAGGCGTAACTTTGTTGTTTGAAGAAATGTTTTCAGCCCACGGTGCTGGGTTCAACACAGGATTTTTTTATATAATGAAACCGCTGCCTTACCCACGAATTGTGTGCCGAGCTTGCCTCCTGCCCAATTATGGCATTACCATATGAAAATTGTGTTGAATTGGCAACGCAGCTGGGGCACAAGGTTGGGACCCGGAAATCATCCAGGCATCAGGTTTTTGACCTCGATTTGAAAATCCAGCCCTATAGATCCATTTGTCGACTTCAGTTCAGGTCAAGTTGCGAAGAAGTGTTATTAGAGATGTGTTATATTAAATTCTTGCCTCAAATTTGTCTCTATACCATCACCATCTTGCTAATAGCTAAAACAGGATCTTTAAAAAAAATTTCTGGCACACGGAAGTTTTGCTCCACCACATGCACTATGATCTACCCTGGGTGTCCTTTATGATCTGCATCTTCTGGGATTTGAGTAGCTATGCTGCTGTAAGGCAGAGATGATGGCCTGTGATCAGCAGCAAATGGGTGGCAATCACCACGGACCTTGAAGAAAACTACCCACAAAGATCTAATGGGCTCTGTATCATTGGTTTCTCTTATTACAATGCCAATTTCATTCTGACACCATTTGTAGGTATCTGTGGCATCCAAGAACAGTGAAGTCACCAAGCAGACTGAACAGCCAATCAGATTGTAGATTTCTCACACACAGCACATCGGAAATTAAAAAGCAGATTATCACTCACATTTTTACCATTTCACAGAGAGTGAAATAAAGATTGGGGCATACACATGGGATTAAGGTAGAAGATGAAATACCATAAAAAATTATTTTTAAAATCTATGGAATCTTTATCATGGAATGGAGGGAATTACACTCCAAATTTCAAATTGAGCTTTTCAAGACCAGAGAGGGTGTTCAGCAGTAATTCTGACCATTAAAAACTCAGTTACACCTCATTCAACAAAGTGTAATATTTTCAGTGGTTTTATAGTGAGAATACTGCATAAAAAGTTGAGGCTCATGTCAAATAATTGATTTCTGTGTTGCTCGCATTTGTCATGCTTGCACCAGAACACCCTATGGAGGAGGAAGGAATTCCTGAATATTTCCATTTTCCACGTTTAGCTGCACATTGTGCAGACACCAGAAGTTGCTATCAGTTTTGTAAAGTAATGACGACAAACACGAACAATACCACCATCATTACAACTGTGAATCTAGACCGACTATGACATAGGGTGCTATGAGTTGCTGGCTTGTTTAGGGACACTGTGGCAAATAGATTTTCTTCCTAGTCTAAGAAAGCAGAATTAATAAAATGT
Organism: Heterodontus francisci; assembly: GCF_036365525.1. NCBI lineage: Eukaryota > Metazoa > Chordata > Chondrichthyes > Heterodontiformes > Heterodontidae > Heterodontus > Heterodontus francisci. The sequence goes on along the minus strand of NC_090375.1, from coordinate 117,883,764 downwards.
CAAAACACTGCCTCAAACAACCATCTTCAAGTATTACTTGCATATAATAATACGGTATGTGATGCTACTGATGTTCAGCAAGTGATTGACAATCTCAGTAAGACAACCATTATAGGATGTGAACTTTACAGTATTATTCATAAGCTTGGGGAAGCCTCCAGTTTCACTGTTGCCTCATTCCTTTGATATCCTTGGAAAGGTTGAAGGGTTTGAAATATTGGGACCAGTACCTTTATAAATTTGTTACCAACAATCCTATCTTCTCTAAATAGAAGAATATTAGAAAGACAGTGGGTGCAAAATTCAATAGCTTCCAAAAACAGACATGGGGATCATAATGTGCGATTAACCTGATTAATCCTCTATTGCAGTCAGCCCGCCAACTTTGTGCTGCCCGCTTAATTACATGATTCTGACTTTCAGCCTGTGCTAAGCAGGCTATTAGATCACTGCACACCTGAGCTGGGGTGCAAAAATGTGAGAGGCTTGCATGAGTTTAAGCTAGCCTACACTACTTAAAGCCAACTGCATGTGTTAAAGGGGAGGTGCATTTTGACTGGAGCAGGTGTTGGAAGTCATTGTAAAAGTTAGTTTGACCTGGTAAAGACACAGGAATTGCACAACATGGCAGAAAGTATGCTCCGATGCAGCATTGGAGGCCTTGGTGGAGGAAATGGACAGGAGGAGAGAGGTCCACTTTTCACAGGGGGCCAGGAGGCCCTCCAGACAGACACTTTGAAGGCAGTGGGAGCAGACATCCATCACGGTCAATGCCAGCAGTGTCTCCCCGAGAACTTGGATACAGTGCCGCAAGAAGTTCAATGTTATCGCATGAGTGGCCAAGGTCAGTGAATGCAACTTCAAATACCATATCCCACCAACTGCACCACTAGCCTCAATCACTGCTTAATTCACAAGCCCCCTTCACTCACCTACCAACAATCTCTATTATTCATGATTCATAATTCACATTCACAGCTTCACCTCTCCCTCATACACTTAACACTGCTGCAAGTCTCAAATCCACATCTCACAGCTTGCACACACTTTTATGACAGGCACATCACCCAAATACATTGTACCACACTTACTAACACACTTCCCTGTTTTGCAGAAGGTTGTGCATAACAGGAGGCAGTAGCATCTAACTAGCGGGAGACAGGCACGGCTGCATTGCAGTTGTGGTAAGGGGATGGGGGGATCCCTGGTGAAGGAGTCAGTGCTTGCCAACACTGGAGTGGCCATGGCTGAGGCCGTGGCCAACAGCAGGGCTGAAACGTTGAAGATGATGGTATGCTCATAACTAATCCTCTCTCTCACATTGCACATCCTCCTCATCCCAACATCTCTCCTGATTTACAAGTTGCAGATGGTGTAAGCATGCATCTCTTGCTTTCCCCATCCCCTTACCACAACTCCACCCTTGTGTCTTTCTCCTTTCAGATACACAAAAACTGCAACCTGGCCAGGCTGTGGTGCAGGACCAAGAAGTGGAAGAGAAAGAAGAGACTGATGAGACACTATCACTCGCTCTCGCACTCACAGCCACCAGCTCAGATGTGCAATCTACAAGATGCACTGCAGCAACGCACCAAGGCTCCTTTGACAGTACCTTCCAAACCCGCGACCTCTACCAACTAGAAAGACAAGGGCAACAAATGCATGGGAACACCACCACCTGCAAGTTCCCGTCCAAGTCTCACACCATCCTGACTTGGAACTATATCGCTGTTCCTTCACTGTCGCTGGGTAAAAATCCTGGAACTCACTAACAGCACTGTAGGTGTACCTACCCCACATGGACTGCAGTGATTCAAGAAGGCAGCTCACCACCACCTTCTCAAGGACAACTAGGGATGGGCAATGAATGCTATCCTAGCCAGCGACGCCCACATCCCACGAATGAATATAAAAAAAAACTAACACTGAGGGTACTTTAGAGGGTAGCTCAGAGGAGGGATCTGTATGTGGTAAGATACTGGGCACGAGTGGCCGCAACCTGGGAAGGGGACAAGAATAGCGCAGATGCCAACACGCCGGAGGGCAAGGTTGCACATGAGTTCTGCTACAGAGGACTCAGATGAGGACTTTGATAGGGTGGTGTACAGTAACAGGCTGATGGGCATGCACATAGAAATGCATTGGCAGGCCTGTGAGAAAGTCTACGGTCACTGCCAAGGAGCATGGAGGAGTCCAGCACCAACCTTGCACATGGCTTTGCATAGAGCTTGGAGCCCATCCTTTCCAGTATGGAAGTGATGACCAACCCCACTACTTACTTGTGGAAGCAACCATGATGCAGCATTAGATGATCAGATGATTGATGTCTCAGCTTCCAATTCAGCAGAAGCACAAGCCACATAAAATCTGAGGGCTGTAGTGGAAGCTGTCAAGATCCTGTTTTTCTTTTCTCTCCGGGAAATATGTGGTGTGTCTTTAAGACAGCAAAGGATTAGTACCGCTTTAAGCACAAGCAGGCCTCAGGAGTTACCGAGAAGGCGCATTTTGGTTGCCGTTGGACACAACCATCTAGAGAGGGAACCAACCAACTCATAGTGATGTCACCCGCACACCGCACAGACTCAGTTTCATCCCGGTCTCCCAGCTCAGGTAAGTTTTTTCTCTTCAATACTTACCAGCAGAGCACTTCCCATGTGTGTCTGGCCCGACCCAACCCCACTCAACCTGGACTCGGCCCGACCTGACCCAAATCCGAAAGCCAAATCCTGAAGATGGGCCCGACCTGATCCAAACCCGACACATGTCATCGGGTCCCATCAGGTTCGGATCGGGTAGCAGGCCTCTACTCTCAGACCATTTAAACTGAATGAAGAGAATTTAGTCTGTTTATTTATTATTCTCTCTCAAAATTCTAAAAAGTCAAGCCAAAACAGAGATCTCTAATAACTTAAACTGAAGGAAGGGAAGTTAGACTGTGACAACTTTTTATCCCTCAAAAATTCTAAAGCCAAATTGATTTACTAAAAAGTGTTTGCAAGTTGTCAATTGCTTAAATTCATCGCTGGAGAAAGAAAGCAACAATTTTGACTTCTGGATTAGACTACGGACTGTCCTACTGTTGAAGAACCTATTTCATCATCGGATGGCTGTGAGGACTTCAAGCAACCTTGGACTGTTCCACATCCGGCAGGAGTGCAATATCTGCAATTTTTTTCTATTTTAAATGTGTTTTATATCTTCGTAGTGTTTAAGAATTTAGTTTTTCTAATTAAGCAGTTAATTTGTTGATTTAAAGACACCTGGTTTGTTTAGCCTCATTCGGGGGTTAATAGATGGTACAATTTGGCTGGGTCTTTCTTTAATTTGGAAAGTTTAAAATGATATGTTTGGCGATCTGTGGAGGGATGGGATTGAATTAACAGTGTGTTTCTCCCACCACAATCAGAATCGTATATTTTGATTGGGGGCTTTGACTGGAGCAGTCGCTCGTAACAAAGCTCAGATTGAGTTCATGAAAACTCAAAATGCCGCCATCATGGCTGTGAATACCAGTGTTCAAAGGGGCCTGCAGGCTTTCCTAGCAGTCCAGCTATCTGCCCTGCAGCAGATTACTAGGATTGCTGAAGTGCCACCACGGTGGAGTGACAGAAGCTCCGTGGAGCATGTACCTCCTGTCCTCTCTCAGGATGACAGCATTTGCCCTTCCCCCACTGCTACTCCATCAGTGCTACTCCATCAGTGCTCTTACTGTTGCCTGTCAGCCAGCCAGCCCAGATTGCTGCCACCCAAGCTGAAGGGGTGCAGTTCAAAACCAGTCCTTCAAAGGGCATCTGCAGTCTCCCTCACTGAAAGTAAGTAGCCTTCTGCCAGCCATGCTGGAGCCACTGATGTAGGACTGTGTGGGAGCACTAGGACAGGCAAAGGCACAGGGAAGAGGCACTAAGACAATGCACAAGGGTGATTAGTTGATTTTTGTATGGAATATTGGCTGGTTTGATAAAGTTGGTTTGAAATGTCTGTTTTGTAGTGGCTTTTATTTCAGAATTGTAGTTAGAAGGACGCTGTGATGGTCATTAACATTGGGAAGGTAAGGTGTGGGACTGTTGTTGAATGGGGAATTGGAGTTGCGTTCACTGGTACCACAGTTAGATGAACCAATTGCGGAGAGCCCGGTCAAAAAAGTGATGTGTTGGTTGCCTCCTCCCTTCCTCCTGTTCCTTCTCTTCCTCAGCTGCTCGTCATTTCCCTGGTAGCGAGGGCTGCTTCCTCATGATGCTGAGCTTGTTCAGCATGCAGCAAATTGTGACATGTACTCTGGACAGTACTGCAGGTCTCCTCCAGAGCAATTCAGGCAGAAGAACCATGTGTAAGCAATCATTGCTTGATGACATTTTATGTGGCAGCATGGCTCTTGTCATGCACATGCTTCTCACATGTGTGTGGGGATCCATACTATAGTCAGAAGCAAGGTGATTAGTGGATAGCCCTTGTGACCAGTAGCCAGCCTCTGGTTTTTCATAGAGCACAAATGCTTATGGTACAATGGGCTGCCATAGAATAAAGGCAGTATGACTGCTGCCAGAGAATTGACATCATGTGCTGAGTATGGTCACACACCAGCTGCACAGTGAGGGAGTGGAGCCCTTTGCGGTTGCAGTACGTTTCTGAATTTACAGTGTCCTAAAAGTGATGTGTGTGCAGTCAATGACAACTTAGATCATGGGGAAACCCGCTATCCTGGCAAAGCTGTGTGCTCACTCCACCCGCTTCTCTTTGGAAAGAGGGAATGCAAGCAGAGTGTCAGTGATTGCTCTTATACAACAGTAAGCTGCAAGTTGTTGGAGTTGTCACCTGCTCTAAGCTGGAAGGAGCCCAATGCAAAGATGTTCATAGCCATGGTCACCTTTACAGCCACTGGCAATTCTGTCCACACCCTGCTTGAGGCTGCAGATTTGCCTGCAACAGCTGGCAGATTTCATTGAGCAAGTCCTTAGAGAAATGGAGACATTACACACACTGAGCTGGATTTTATTTTCCTGCCGATAAAATGGTGGCCCACACACACGAGCCACACACCGCCAGGCTGCCGCCACACACCGCCAGGCTGCCGCCATCTTGAGTCTGGTGGCTCATTTAAATATGCAGGGCAGCCGCCACCCCCCCTCCCCCACCCCCCACAATCATGTAGTGGCAGCAGCCTCAGTGACGCCATGAACGGCATTAGCTGTCTCTGCGCAGGCGCAGGCGCAGGCACCAATTTTTTAAAAATTCATTCATGGGATGTGGGCATCGCTGGCCAGGCCAGCATTTATTGCCCATCCCTAATTGCCCTTGAGAAGGTGGTGGTGAGCAGCCTTCTTGAACCGCTGCAGTCCATGTGGGGTAGGTACACCCACAGTGCTGTTAGGAAGGGAGTTCCAGGATTTTGACCCAGCGAGAGTGAAGGAATGGTGATATACTTCCAAGTCAGGATGGTGTGTGACTTGGAGGGGAACTTGCAGGTGGTGGTGTTCCCATGCATTTGCTGCCCTTGTCCTTCTAGTTGTTAGAGGTCGCGGGTTTGGAAGGTGCTGTCAAAGGAGCCTTGTTGCGTTGCTGCAGTGCATCTTGTAGATGGTACACACTGCTACCACTATGCATCGGTGGTGGAAGGAGTGAATGTTTGTGGATGGGGTGCCAATCAAGTGGGCTGCTTTGTCCTGGATGGTGTCGAGCTTCTTGAGTGTTGTTGGAGCTGCACCCATCCAGGCAAGTGGAGAGTATTCCATCACACTCCTGACTTGTGCCTTGTAGATGGTGGACAGGCTTTGGGGAGTCAGGAGGTGAGTTATTCGCTGCAGGATTCCTAGCCTCTGACCTGCTCTTATAGCCACGGTATTTATATGGCTACTGCAGTTCAGTTTCTGGGTAATGGTAACCCCTAGGATGTTGATAGTGGGGGATTCAGCGATGGTAATGCCATTGAATGTCAAGAGAAATGGTTAGATTCTCTCTTGTTGGAGATGGTCACTTGTGTGGCGCGAATGTTACTTGCCACTTCTCAGCCCAAGCCTGGATATTGTCCAAGTTTTGCTGCAACATCTACACGGGACTGCTTCAGTATCTGAGGAGACGCAAATGGTGCTGAACATTGTGCAATCATCAGCGAACATCCCCACTTCTGACCTTATGATTGAAGGAAGGTCATTGATGAAGCAGCTGAAGATGGTTAGGCCTAGGACACCGCCCTGAGGAACTCCTGCAGTGATGTCATGGAGCTGAGATGATTGACCTCCAACAACCACAACCACAAGGGCTACCAGCTCTGCTCAAAGAATGCAGAGTTGCCCCCGTTTCCCCCCCACCCCCGAACTACACTGAAAAGAAATGTTTGACACGTCCCCACTACACTAACAGTGCAGAGTGGACCCCTTCTCCCTTCCAACTGCACAAAGTGCAGAGTTCACCCCTTCCCAATATTAAAAATGCAGAGTTCCCCCCAACTACACTAAAATGCTGGGCTCCCCGCTTCCCCACCTTGATGACGTCAGCTTTTCCTGGATGGGAAAGTGAAGGCGTGTGATTGCCGCCTGTTGCACTGAAGATCCGGAACGGCTGATGAGATCACTGTGGGTTAGGTTTTAATGCATGTAAACACCCGATTTAAATATTTAAAATTGAGTCCCGTCCCCGAGCAGCGGGGGGGCCACCATGGAGCCTCACTGCCGGCGGGAAGATCGGGCCCGGCAATCCTGGCATCAGGCTCCATGGTGGACCACTGCTGCTGTGATCTTTTGGCCCCCCCACCCCTGCCACGGAGCCCAACGTCGGGAGCTCAACAAAACTCAGCCCACTGTTCCTCGCTTAGGTTGAGATAGGAGAACTGCTTCCTGAAGACCCTGCTGGGAGCCCTTCACCCCCCATCTCCTTCAAGCAGCTTGTCCACCCCTGTGTTACCTCTGCTCCTTCTCCCCTTCACGCTGCAGGCCAAGGGGGATAGAAACTACAGCACCCATGATTGGGAGGAAGTGATCTGAGCAGGGCCCTTGAAGTCAGAAACAATGCCATCACCACGTGCCAAACCACTTCCTGTAGATATCAGCAACTTTAAGTAATAGTACAAACCATCAAACACTTCCACAAATGCAGCAACAGCCAGTTGAAATCAATCAACAACTAACCTGAAAGTAGTTGATGATCCATTTAAGTAGTGCTGGTGGAGTGTTCTTCCTGCTGCTGAGCACATGTTCATCTGTGTATGGTTCAGAGAGTTCATTAGCTGAAGAACTCAGGTCAAAAATGGCACCACTATAAACAAATCAGCCTTAAAAGCTGACTGATATGCGATCTGCTTACTCTGCACATTTCCAGTGCACACTCACAGTGCCCAGGCTAATGGCCTACCCAAAATGGCATCTGGCTTGGCCCATACCAGCAGCAGACACCATTTTGGACCCAAAATGGCACCCATAGCACCAAAAATACAGGCGTTATGCAACTGAATTGTGCGGCAATTGAAATTACATAGGACAATGATAGTGTCATGCAGTTGCACAGATTCATGAGAACATTGCATGCTAGAACTTTACATGCTTATTCCTTGTGTGATATTGTATTCCAAAGTGTTTTAGGTTATCAATTAGTTACACTTTTGACTTGCAGATAATAACCCACTCCATGGGTAAGCTACCCATGTAATTCTGGGAAAGACTTTCACCAACAGGCATGACATAAATATCCCTTTCTGAGAAACATTTTCTATTGCTGGTTAGACAGATGTGCAAAGAAAGCCATTCAAAGGAATTCAGTTGATTGGTCTGCCTGTTTAACCCTTTTGTGAACTGGTTCAAAACTTCTGTATTATTTGAACAGACTTCAACAATTGTTTGCTGCTGTAAATTACTTTACGAACATACTTGGCTGGTAGTTTAATCTGTTCAAAAGTATTGATAAACTGTTATCAATCATGCTCTGAAGTGATGCAGATGTATAGTGTAATTCCTACATTTAATCCAGTGTCTTTGAAGGTCGACATTCTCAGATGAGAAGTGGCAGTCTGATGAAGGGTACAATTTTGAATGTTTTTTGCCCTTTACAAATGCTGACTGGCCTGGTGTGTATTTTCAGAACATTCTGTTTTGATCCCAGAATACTTTGTGTACAAGGGAGGTATTTTTTGTACTGGGCATGAGAAAAAGTATCTTTTTTTTTATTCATGGGATGTGGGCATCACAGGCCAGGCCAGCATTTATTGCCCATCCCTAATTGCCCTTGAACTGAGTGGCTTGCTAGGCCATTTCAAGGGCATGTAAGAGTCAACCACATTGCTGTGGATCTGGAGTCACAGCAGATTTCCTTCCCAAAAGGGCATTAGTGAACCAGATGGGTTTTTACAACAATCAACAATGGTTTCATGGCCATCACTAGACTAGCTTTAAATTCCAGATTCATTAATTGAATTCAAATTCCACCTTCTGGCTGTGGTGGGAATCGAACCCATGTTCCCAGAGCAATACCTGGGCTTCTGGGTAACTAGTCCAATACACCACCGCCTCCCCTGGAGAAACATGAATTGTGATAAATTAATTAACCCTTGATTAGCCCAAAAACTAGGTTCTATTGCTTTACATGAGGGATGGCAAAGATGTTGAAGTTAAACTATTGACACTGATGCTGACAAAATATATTACATATGTTGAAGAATGCAATTTTGAAACTGATAAATCTTAAATATTATCTTCTTCAACATACTTCAACATATTTCTGGAGTCAGAAGTTCGTGGTTTCAAACTATGCTCCAGGACATGAGCATATAATTTAGATTGACATATTAGTCCAATGTTGATGGAATGCTACACTGGCAAAGTTGTCCTCTTTCACGTGAGATGTTAATGCTGAGGATTTGCCAGTTCAAGAGCATGTGAAATATTGCATAGCATTATTTGAAAACGATCAGGAAGTTCTTCTGATAAATCAAAATTACCACCTGGTGAACATTCATTCCTCAACAAGGCCAACTTGGAGATGGTAATTTTGATTGACAGCACTATCTGATACCAATGAGACAGAGCAGGGCAAGTAATTGACTGTAGTCTTTTTGATGGTCAATACCGCTGCATCTGCATTGAGTACAGATTTACTGGAACATAGGAACAGGAGTAGGCCTGTTCCACCATTCAATTTGATCAGATGATCTGTATCTTAACTCCACTGCAATTTTTTCCCCAAAAATATACTTTATTCATAAAATTTGTAAAAATACATTACAAAACAGTTCAAATTGGACATTTCATAAAGTGCAATACAGATCAGTTTCTTTCAATACAGTACATGAGGAGCTTCACTACACTCGCCATTATAGGTTATATTTACAATGTACATTTGCATTACATACCAAAAATATTCTCTGTTGCATACAGCCCGAGGCATTTTAAACAGGTTCCAGCCCCTCGGTATAAACAGTGGCCTTTCCCCATTGGGTCTTTGCTGCGGCTGCCCCAAGCTTTAGTGTGTCCCTCAGCACGTAGTCCTGGACCTTGGAAAGTGTCAGTCTGCAACAGCTGGTCATGGACAGCTCTTTGCTCTGGAAGACCAGCAAGTTTCGGGCAGACCAAAGTACGTCTTTCATCAAGTTGATGGTCCTCCAGCAACAGTTGATGTTTATCTCAGTGTGTGTCCCTGGGAACAGCCCATAAAGTATCATGTATTAACTCCACTGCAAATATTTAAAAGGGATATGGTCAAGTTTCTGGAGAAGGCTGATATCACTGTACACCGAACATAGGTAGATGTTTAGCAATACACCTTGTGGTCATTGTTATCTTCTGGAACTTGCTTTTGATCACATTCAGGGGTGAGAGAGGAATCTATCAGAATTTTTGTCCCCCGAATTGGCCTAGAGTTTTTAAAAACCTATTTTCTGCCTCTTCCAGGAGAATACATGGGTGTTGGAGTGTGGGAGCATTGAGGGTCATGTTAGTTGCAACTCGTCTAAAAGGGACTGACTTGATGGACTAGTTGCTCCTTTACTGTCCATCTTTTTCATATGTTTGTATATTTGTATTTAACTATTGAAGATTGAAATTCCTATGAGTTATTTTTTGCACAATGAGTTTGTTAAAATAGTGCATACAAGAATTTGATGCAAAGATATTAAGCCATTCATTTTAAACAGCTTAATTATTTCTTAAAAATGCAAACAATTTGTCATAAATGCATTAATTTGTGCATTAAAATCACCTGCAAAGGTATTTCAACCCCTTAGTGTACAACATTCCAGTGAATTTGTCTTTGACTGGAAAACTAATACAGCAACATTGGAGGCTACTTCATAATGTGTCCAGTAAATGAAGAAATCTTAGAGAAATGACATTAAAATCCTAATCATCTAACTGATATTGTCATCAAGGTTGTCAGATTCAGGCTGTGATTAACAATATCAAATATTGTGTTATGGTTTTCAAATATCATTGCAGGCAATAATTAGCATTTCTGTGGAAATTTCTAGGTGGATATCAGCTTCTACAACTGTTGCTTTGATTGAAATTCAAATCGGAATTGACTGATGGTGATGTGTTCGAAGAGCCCCAGAGAAAGTGCTCCAATATCTGCCTGCCAGATGATCTAATTGGCACGCATTAATACACAGTCCAGTGCCCAGACTCTTTCCTCCACCCTTGTCTAGCAAAGCTATTAATTTCAAGTAAAACATGAATCCCAGCCAAACTTTATTTTTTTTTCTTCGAAATAGGATGATTGAAGTTTACAAAGTAGATCCAGCAGTTGGATTTATTTTACTCCAGATGAGTATCTTCAATGTTTATTTTATTTAGAAAGGGAGAAATTGAATTTAAATAGCACCTTATCATGACCTCAGGTCATCCCCAAGTACTTTATAACTAAAGAATTGCTACCTTTTAATTTCTTGTGAAGTACTGCAGAAAATATTAAAAGTTGCTACGTTACATGACGAATATTATCATAGGGAAGAATGTGTGTTACTAAAAAGAGTCACGCTGCCCATGAGTTTCCACCCATTCATTTTAGTTACAGCCAGCAAGCCTGTAATTTCTCCATTTGATTCCCAGGCACAAGTGCACATTCAGAAATTCAGCCCTCAGGCGCATAAAATAAAAAGCTTAGCCAGCCAATTCATCCCTGAGATGGATACCAGATAAGTAACAATTTGATAAATTTGGCACTCCAGCACTCTTAATGGAGACTTGGGTTCGGAGGGAGCACAGGTTGGTAATTCGGAGTGACAGTGTTGTCACCATGGGCTGTATTTTATGCTCTCCTCTGTGGCGGGTTTGGAGGAGGGGAGGTATTTTAATAGGACGTGATGGTGGTGGGTGGGGATTCTGCCAACTTCCCGCCTCTACCCTGATTAAGTCCGTGGTGGGAAGGCAATGTTCAATTAATAACCAAATAAGGGCCTTTTCCTGCCGTCGCTGGTATTAACCCAACAGCAGGCGGGCCTGTCACCATGCGGGGAGCGCGACATGCAAACCCGTGCGGGGTTGCTTGTGGTCGCCCAGGGATGGTCCCTCATTCAAAGGCATTCAGTGCCTAATCGAGGGACCTGGCATTTGGAAGGGAGGCCACTGACAGCCACTCCCCTGCCCTTGCTGCCGATCCCCCTACCCCATGAGCGCCACTTCACTAAACACCTCCTGCCATCACTTATCTCTGGCCTGGGCCTCTGCTGGGTGCCTTTCCGGCAGCAGCCACCACTTCCCTGGTGGTGCTGTTGAACAAAAGACCTGCTGGCCTCTTATTGGCCAGCAGCTCTCGGCCGGTGGGACTTCCTGTCTCGTGGGTCCTGATCCTGGGAAAGGCCTCTCAGGTGCCTGATTAGTTCGTGATATGACAGGCCTTCCCCAAAGGAAGCAATGCAGGTCTCTCCCTGTTTCTCCAGCTGCCTCCATAAAACTCCCCCCCATCCAATTTCTAATCCATGCTCCCTTCAGAACAAATAATTAATGCTGCAACTTAACCACTGCAGCTGTATAAATGAATCCTATAGAAAAGTGATTTGCTTTTGAATTGATTGGGGCCTATGTTACGCGAATGTGCTCTGTTGAATGATCATTTTCTTTAATCCACTGACTGTAGGTTAATATATTTTTTTAAAGACATTTTTAAAAGACAAACTACCAGAAAAGTCATAATTTCAGCTTAAGATGACTACCTAGTTTGCAACACTGTATCCTACACTGCAAAGGACTGTGAGGAGGGAGACAAAATGGCTGCATTCCCCAGCAAGAACCAAGACCCATGACGTTTAAAGGAACTGCTTGTTCTTTTAGCAAGAGAGAGATATGGCTAACTGCTATGTTTGACTGACTGAGTGACTGCTATGTGACAAGCCCCTCCCCATCTGTGGTTTAAAGCTAGTGTTTTTCTCTGCAGCAGGGGAGAAGCAACTGGACTCTGACATGAGCAGACCCTAAGTGGGGGTCCCACTCTCTCTCTCTCCATTCCAGCTTGAAAGCTTTCACGTCGTACTTGTTGACTAACCACCTTTGCATACTCCGGCTACAATCAGAAATCCCGTTGGAGGAAATCATTCGCATCACTATCTCCAAGAGACTCACTGAACCAGTCATCTACCTCTTCAAACTAACAGCCTCAGGAGCTGAGCTTGCAGCATGGGTTGGTACCTGGGATCCTGATGTGGCCATTTCGGAGACATGGGTAGAGCAGGGGCAGGAATGGATGTTGCAGGTTCCGGGATTTAGATGTTTCAGTAAGAACAGAGAAGAGGGTAAAAGAGGGGGGGGTGTGGCATTGTTAATCAAGGAAAGTATTACAGCGGCAGAAAGGACGTTTGAGGACTCGTCTACTGAGGTAGTATGGGCCGAGGTTAGAAACAGGAGAGGAGAGGTCACCCTGTTGGGAGTTTTCTATAGACCTCCGAATAGTTCCAGAGATGTAGAGGAAAGGAGAGCGAAGATGATTCTCGACAGGAGCGAGAGTAACAGGGTAGTGGTTATGGGGGACTTTAACTTTCCAAATATTGACTGGAAATACTATAGTTCGAGTACTTTAGATGGGTCTGTTTTTGTCCAGTGTGTGCAGGAGGGTTTTCTGACACAGTATGTGGACAGGCCAACCAGGGGCGATGCCACATTGGATTTGGTACTGGGTAATGAACCCGGCCAGGTGTTCGATTTAGATGTAGGTGAGCACTTTGGCGATAGTGATCACAATTCGGTTAGGTTTACCTTAGCGATGGGCAGGGACAGGTATATACCGCAGGGCAAGAATTATAGCTGGGGGAAAGGAAATTATGACGCGATTAGGCAAGATTTAGGATGTGTAGGATGGGGAAGGAAACTGCAGGGGATGGGCACAAACGAAATGTGGAGCTTATTCAAGGAGCAGCTAATGCGTGTCCTTGATAAGTATGTACCTGTCAGGCAGGGAGGAAGTTGTCGAGCAAGGGAGCCGTGGTTTACTCAAGAAGTTGAAGCGCTTGTCAAGAGGAAGAGGGCGGCTTATGTTAGGATGAGACGTGAAGGCTCAGTTAGGGCGCTTGAGAGTTACAAGCTAGCCAGGAAGGATCTAAAGGGAGGGCTAAGAAGAGCAAGGAGAGGACACGAGAAGTCATTGGCGGATAGGATCAAAGAAAACCCTAAGGCTTTCTATAGGTATATCAGGAATAAACGAATGATAAGAGTTAGAACAGGGCCAATCAAGGATAGTAGTGGGAAGTTGTGTGCGGAATCAGAGGAGATAGGGGAAGCGTTAAATGAATATTTTTCGTCAGTATTTACAGTAGAGAAAGAAAATGTTGCCGAGGAGATTACTGAGATACAGCCTACTAGGCTAGATGGGATTGAGATTCACAAGGAGGAGGTGTTAGCAATTTTGGAAAGAGTGAAAATAGATAAGTCCCCTGGGCCAGATGGGATTTATCCTAGGATTCTCTGGGAAGCCAGGGAGGAGATTGCAGAGCCGTTGTTGTTGATCTTCAAGTCGTCATTGTCGACAGGAGTAGTGCCGGAGGACTGGAGGATAGCAAATGTTGTCCCCTTGTTCAAGAAGAGGAGTAGAGACAGCCCTGGTAATTATAGACCTGTGAGCCTTACTTCGGTTGTGGGTAAAATGTTGGAAAAGGTTATAAGAGACAGGATTTATAATCATCTTGAAAAGAATAAGTTCATTTGCGATAGTCAGCACGGTTTTGTGAAAGGTAGGTCGTGCCTCACAAACCTTATTGAGTTTTTCGAGAAGGTGACCAAACAGGTGGATGAGGGTAAAGCCGTGGATGTGGTGTATATGGATTTCAGTAAGGCGTTTGATAAGGTTCCCCACGGTAGGCTATTGCAGAAAATACGCAAGTATGGGGTTGAAGGTGATTTAGAGCTTTGGATCAGAAATTGGCTAGCTGAAAGAAGACAGAGGGTGGTGGTTGATGGCAAATGTTCATCCTGGAGTTTAGTTACTAGTGGTGTACCGCAAGGTTCTGTTTTGGGGCCACTGCTGTTTGTCATTTTTATAAACGACCTGGATGAGGGTGTAGAAGGGTGGGTTAGTAAATTTGCGGATGACACGAAGGTCGGTGGAGTTGTGGATAGTGTCGAAGGGTGTTGTAGGGTACAGAGGGACATAGATAGGCTGCAGAGCTGGGCTGAGAGATGGCAAATGGAGTTTAATGCGGAGAAGTGTGAGGTGATTCACTTTGGAAGGAGTAACAGCAATGCAGAGTACTGGGCTAATGGGAAGATTCTTGGTAGTGTAGATGAGCAGAGAGATCTTGGTATCCAGGTACATAAATCCCTGAAAGTTGCTACCCAGGTTAATAGGGCTGTTAAGAAGGCATATGGTGTGTTAGCCTTTATTAGTAGGGGGATCGAGTTTCAGAGCCACGGGGTCATGATGCAGCTGTACAAAACTCTGGTGAGGCCGCACCTGGAGTATTGCGTGCAGTTCTGGTCACCGCATTATAGGAAGGATGTCGAAGCTTTGGAAAGGGTGCAGAGGAGATTTACTAGGATGTTGCCTGGTATGGAAGGAAGGTCTTACGAGGAAAGGCTGAGGGACTTGGGGTTGTTTTCGTTAGAGAGAAGGAGGAGGAGAGGTGACTTAATAGAGACATACAAGATAATCAGAGGGTTAGATAGGGTGGATAGTGAGAGTCTTTTTCCTCGGATGAGGATGGCAAACACGAGGGGACATAGCTTTAAGTTGAGGGGTGAAAGATATAGGACAGATGTCAGAGGTAGTTTCTTTACGCAGAGAGTAGTAGGGGCGTGGAACGCCCTGCCTGCAACAGTAGTAGACTCGCCAACTTTCAGGGCATTTAAGTGGTCATTGGATAGACATATGGATGTAAATGGAATAGTGTAGGTCAGATGATCGGCGCAACATCGAGGGCCGAAGGGCCTGTACTGCGCTGTAATATTCTAATTCTAATTCTAATTCTAATTCACTGAACTCTGCTGGAACCCAATCAAATCACCAAACTCCACAGACTGTATACCTTTTTTGTGGACTCTAACTCAACCAATCTAATTTCCCCACACTGTAAGCTATTTGTGAGTGTGAAAACCTCTAGTGTGTATGTGAGGGTGAAAGTTGGCGCATTGTTTATTATTTTATTAATTCAGTTTCCCATTCTTTGTTAACTCAAGAAAACCTGTCCAATTAGTTCTTGTTATGATCATCACAAGTAAATAATCAAACACCTACTGAATTGGCCAGTACATCCACTTTAAGAAAGAATTAAATCTGTTTTTGTCAAACAAGGAGAGGGAAAAGAGTGATGCTCTTCAACCCCTCCTCACTTGCGCATAACAGAAATTTGGGGGCTCGTCCGGGATCAAACCCAAATACAAACGGGAAATTGGAAGTGGGAAACTAAATTGATGTAGACCAATAATTTAAAAACTTTAATACAGGTTTTCTTGTTGTCTTCAGTGCTAGAGTACTAAAATGTCTGCATTCGAGGCCAGTAACTTCCTAGAACAGGGTGAAGTAACTTAAGCCAGGTTAAAAGCTGAGGAATGTAGCTGGGCAGTTAGAGATTACAATCCATCCAAAATCCTAAAACATGTGGCCAACCATTTTAAAACTGACACTGAAGAACCAGAGACAGGCATAGAATCTAAAACAGACAGACTAACATTAGTTAAGGTACAACTAGAGCAGAGACACTAGAATTAGAATTCCAAGAAAAAGAAAAGGAAAGAGCTTTCCAGAGAGAGAAAGGGGAGAAAGAATACTAGGAGGGAGAAAGAAACAATTCCAGGAATGGAAGGAAGAGAGGGTATTCAAGTTAAGGCAGCTCGAACCAAATAAGGGAAGACCTAATGTACTCAGTGAAAGAATCGTTAGTGAGGGAACTACCCCTAGCTTAGGACTGGATGCTATGGTGTTAAAGTTCTCCCAGAAGTTCAATGAGGGGTATGTGGAAGCATTTTCCGTCTCTTTTGAGAAGCTTGTAAAACAGTTGAAGTGGCCATTAGACAACTGGACACTGTTATTGCAAAGCAAACTAACAGGAAAAGCCCATGAGGTTTATTCACTGTTGCCTGATGAGAGTTCATTAGACTATGAGATGACTAAAAATGCTATCCTGAATGCATATGAGCTAATAATGGAGGCGTATCGCCAAAAGTTCTGAACTGTCCGAAAGCAGCCTGAACAAACTTACATCGAGTTCGAAAGGATTAAGCAACTCACTTTTGACTGATGGATACGGGCACTTACGATCTAATCCACCCATGAAATTCCAAGAGAGGTGATCCTCCTTGAGGAGTTCAAAAACTCGCTTCCCCTTTCCATAAGAAACCAAGTGGAGGAATAAGAAGTTCCAAGAGCCAGGCAGGCAGCAATCCTGGCTGATGATTATACACCTATTCACAAGCCCTTACCTCAAGGGAAACCCTTCACCTCCAAAAACCTGAAAAGGGTCGAAGATGGGAGAGTGATAGGAGGATGAACAGCCATGAGTGAGAAGGGAGAGCTGGAAACACAGGGGGCCCTCCTCAGGCCAAAAAGAAAGATACTGAGAACAGGAGAACACCCGAAAGCCTGTATGTTTCCATTGTTACAAGGCAGGTCACCTTCGAGCTGACTGCTGGAAGTTATGGGGAAAACTCCTAGGTTTAGTCAGGGTACACCAGGACAGTACAGAAAAAGGGGCCCTGATGGAAAGCACAGTAGATCAGCCTGTGGCTTTAATTGTGGCAGTAAAACCTAGAAAACCTACCACTGATAGTGTGGGAAAACTTAACAAAATCCCTGAGAGTTACCAGGATTTTGTGTTCAGAGGAAAAATAACCCCATACCCCTCGAGTGAGGCGAGTAAGCCCATAATCATACTTAGGGATACAGGGACCACCCAATCCCTTCTGCTAGGAAAAGGCATGACCTTTCTCCCAGAGAGTGCATTGAATGCTGGTAAACGGTATTGAGGCAAGATATATGCCTATACCTGAAGTGCAGCCTTGTTTCAGGACCGGTAACCATGAGGATTGTCCCTAGTTTATCTGTGGATGGGGTCGACCTGCTCCTGGGTAACAATCTGGCGCAGGTGGAGGTGGTAGCTTCCCCAGTGGTTTTACAGAGACAGAAAAAGGTCAGGAACACAGAGCAGTTACAGGAAAAGATCCCTGGCATTTTTCCTGACTGTGGGGTGACTCAGTCCATGGCCAAACAAGCTCCTTCAGAGGAGGTTAAACTGGCACTGCAGACAAATGACCCTACTGTCCGGTTATTTGAAACATTCTTTGGGAATTAGAGGACCCAAAGGGTGGGTTAAACAGATCTTCCTTGGTCGAGGCTCAGCAAGCCGACCCGGGGTTAAAAAAGTTAGCACAGACTGCCCGAACTGAAGCAGAGGGAGTTCCAGAGTACTACTATTTAAAGGATGAGGTGCTGATGAGGAAGTTGCCATGCAGGGCCCCACCCGCCAAGAATGAGGCATGTTAATTTCGCCACATGAACATTGATTGTTAAACTGTTACTGGAGTAAAGAAAGAACTTGCTTTATAAAAGAAAGCAACACCAGACCCTTGACTGGAAGGACATTTGCATATTTACAGACGGTGCTTAAAGGGGACAAAGGACCATTCCCTGCTCCAATTTAATCCACAAAGGACTTTGATTACCAGACATTGAGGGTGGAGGAGCTCGCATTCCAGGTTAACTGCTAAGATGGCCGAATACACAAACAGATGTGGTTAGAACAATTTGGTCACATGACTAACTGGCTGTTGGAGTTTTTTGAATTTGAACTTGCCACAGAGTTTTAAACTGGCAGAAAGCTCTTTGCTCCTGGACTGAGAACATCTCTCTCCTGTCGGCTCCCATCTCTTTCTCACGGAACTGAAGAACCATTGAAGACACATGAACCCCAAGAGAGAAAAGTCTCTACAGTGAACAAGGTTTAAGAAGAATATTGGTTTCCAAGAAAAGCAAGACTACCTACAACCAAGGACTCTACTGCAAGCTGGAAGCACAGTAACAAACCCCCTTCAGAGATTGGCTCAAACTTTTTCACTTTATTTTTTTTCTGCTCTTTTCCGTCCCTACTTGCATGTGTGTATCACGTGTGCATGCTAGCGTGGGCGCATCTTGTAGCTGTAGGCGTTAATCGATTTAGAGTTTAAGTTTTAATAAATTTCACTTTTCTTCTTCAAACATAAGAAAGCCTGTTTGTGCTCATTTCTTTGCCTTATAATTGGTAAGTGGTGAAAAAAGGATTAATCGGGGGGGAGCTCAAAACACAGGGGGCTGAATTTTATTTGGGCATCATGCTGCGCAGCGGCGTCCTTTTAACTTAGTGCGGTGCCTGCATTTAGTGGCTGCCACAAAGCCCCCGCGATATTATGCGCGGGGGCTCATTAGCATCACTGCGCCGAGTCTCCCCCCAATATTATGTGGGGAGAGGCGGGACATTCGGTGCAGTGAGGAACCTTTGACAGTTGTGCAGCAGGTGCTGGGGCCCTATTTTAAGCGCTCCAGCACCTGCCTTCAGACAGCTGTCAAATAATACTTACCTGACTGCTGAAGAGTGGGGCTGCTGTCAATCTGGCAGCAAAGCAGAAAGTGCTGGAGAAACTCAACAGATCAGGCAGCATCAGTTCAGAGAGAAGCAGAGTTAACTTGTCCAAGTTCACAGACCTGAAAGTTAACTCTGCTTCTCTCTCCACTGTGAAATTGCAATCCTCTTCTCCCACTCAAGTGTAACATTCCTTCTTGTAGGTGTGCCGCACCTGGGTGAATAGTCCTAAATTTGCACATTCCAGGACGTGAGACTTAAATAGACCATAAAAGGTATTACACAGGTTTACAGAGAACACACTGACACAAATGGGAATGCACGGGTGTCACAGCAATGTAAATACATCTTTCACGAAATGTTCCTTACCAACATGTGTGTCCTTTTCTCTGTGTGAATGATGTGTGCCAGCATGTAGCGCCAATGTCACATCCCTTTGCATTGTTGGCCCTTCAGGAGAGCCAAAGTATGCAATAACATCATTGCCATGCCACCATTACACATGAGCATCTCCACGGACTCAGTGACATAGACATTGGCTCATTCAGCTGCTGCCTCTAATGGTTTACACAGGGATGCTGCAGATGTGGACTGGTGCACGGCAGGTGAGCAAGGGTGATGCGTGGCTTGCAGAGCTCATGTCGGTTCCGATGGAGCAGACAGCCTTTGCCCGTAAGCCATTTCCGTATATCGTACCTCACTGCTAGCCCTGCGTGCAGTGCCTGGGTGCCATCTGCCCTCCCGTGTGTCTTTCATATTGTAGGTCCTCAGCGTCCTCATAGTTCGAGGAGGAATCCTGTTGACATCTCTCATAATCATGCCAAGCCTGGCCCCTATTGTGCAGAGCAGCAAAGAAAGGAGCTGGCCTTTTCGGCCCCTAGTACAGAGCATCACCCTATCCATCCAGGTATTGGAGGCGCTCTTTCAGCATGCCGATCTCCTGCTCAATGGTGGCTCATGTAGCTCAGTAGCTGGCATTGTATCTCTCCTCTGCAGCAGTGATGGAGTCTCTCACCTGTGTCAGGAGCCATGTCTGCAAAGGATAGCCCTTATCTCCAAGAAGCCACCCCTCCATCTGAGCCAGTTCAGTGAACAGCGGTAGCAGCCGGGACTGGCGCAAGACCCAGGTGTCATGGCAGCTGCCTGAGAAGTGGTCACACGTTCGCTGCAAGCATCTGCGGTGTTCACATACCAGCTTCACCTAGATTGAGGAGGGCTCCTTTAATGGTGATGTCTGCAGGTGGTAGCCTGGCAGTAGGCCTGATGGCCACATGAGTGCAGTCTATGAACATTACAACCTATGGTTCTCTGGCAATGGTGCCAGAACCAATGGCCCTCTGGGCCTGGCAGTGAGAGTCCGTCCTGAAGCGGACATACTCACTGGCCCTCCGGTGCAGGGCATTGGTGACTTCCCTGATGCAGCGGTGCACTGCTGACTGTGTGACCCCACTAAGGTCTCTGGTGGGCCCATAAAAGGCTGCAGAGGTGTCAGGCTTGCGAACCGCTGTCACTATGAGGAACAAAGGCATGGGATGTCCACCAGAGCCCATGGGCTGCAGGTCATCCTTGAGCAGGGCACAGAGACGTGTCACCACCCTCTCCATATGCGCAATTTCCTCTGACACTGGTGCTCTGACATCCGATGGCATGTCATGTGGGGCCTGTAGATGCATGGCAACCATAATGGCGGGCTCCCTTTGGGGGTTGCTGCTCATGACCGGGGGCCTCTACATGGCTCGCACCTACCTGTTGATATTGTCTCTGGCCTATACAGATCCTCATGAGCAGAGGATCACACAAGGTAGGATGAGCCATACCTATTTCCACGTGAGAAATAGAGTTGAACCCTGCATATATTTGAAGGTTCCTAACAGGGCGTGGATTGGGGTTCACGGGTACATCAGCTGCTTTCCTGGATCAACTATGTGGCGTGCCATGGCTTTGCACATCTTGGCCAACACTCAGAGTTGCACAGCATGACCACATCAAGATCCTACCAGCTGAATCGATTGCCCCCACCATCCATAAAACCTTAATGCTCCTGCCCTTTCTGGCACCCTCCCCACACACAGGATGCCGAGTGTGCCATTGCCCCCTCAGAAACACGGAGCGTATACTGTTAATGGAGGGATGGTGCACGGTACCTCCCTTCATGAAAGCACAGTTTTCCCTCCAGTAATCCCAGACCCCCTTCCTTTCAGAAAGCAGAGTTAGACCCCTGTGTATCCCCCCTCCCTCCTCCCTTCTGTAATGCAGAGTGAGGACCGCTGGCTTTTCAGATCGTGAACAGGACGGCACATAACGGACGCCCATTCAACAAAAAATCCGGTAGTTTCGGTGGAGAGATGACTGGCTGCATAATCAGCACAGGTAAGTAATCATTACCATATGTTGATTGTGGTGCGGCCGCCGTGCGGCGAGGGGGCCACAACGAGGTCCCGCCGCTGCCGATAAAATGCGGCGGACCCTTCTCGATGTCGCGGATCGAGGCGGACCTCTCCCTGCAGCATTTTACTGGCCTCCATACCACGACCTGCAGCGCTGAGGGGCCGGTAAAATTCAAAATTAATTAAAAATTAAGTAATTAAAAATTAAATCCTTTACAGTACGACTAGGTGAAGGCTGAAAGAGACTCCTAGACGCCTTTCTCACCTGGTCATAACAAAGTGGAGACCTCCTCACAGACCTGCAGACGAAGAGTGGACAGTGGTTCACCAAGTAGCGGTGCCGCCGATGTACCATAAGGAAATGTTGAGAATATCCCATGAATTTCTAATGGCCGGGCATGTTGGTATCAGAAGAACCCAAGATCGCATAAAACAGCATTTCCACTGGCCACAACTCTGCAAGGATATGATGGAGTTCTGTAAAACTTTCCACACGTCAGGTTGTAGGGAAGCCCCAACCTGCAGTAAAACCGGCATCCCTAATTCCCATACCAGCTTTTGGGGAATCATTCTGCAGAGTGCTGGTAGACTGTGTGGAACCCCTGTCAAGAACAAAAGGGGGATACCAGTATCTTCTCATCATTATGGATACTACTCGATTTCCAGAGACTATCCCCCTAACAGCTATCTCTGCCAAGGTGGTGGTGGAGGGGGCTAACCCAATTCTTCACCCAATTCTTCACCCAATATGGGTTGCCTGCTGAGATCCAGTCAGGTCAAGGCACAAATTTTATGTCCAGTATTTTTCAAAAGCTCATGGGTAATCTGGGCATAACCCAGCTTAAGTCCTCAGCCTGCCACCCACAGTCACAAGGGGCTTTGGAACGGTACCACCAGACCCTAAAGATAATGATCAGGGCAAACTGCTATGAATACCCCGATGATGGGATAAAGGGCTGTGATTTCTTCTGTTTGCTACCAATGAGTCCACTGGCTTTCGTCCCTTTGAATTAGTTTATGGACTTGAGGTGAGAGGTCCTCTAAAACTAATCAAGGAGAGGTTTTTGGGACACAAGGATGAATCTTCCCTGTTAGACTACATCTCCATGTTCCGAGAATGGCTCATGAGAGCCTGTGCTGTGGCTCAGGAACACTTAAAAACCTCCCAGACAATTATGAAAAGGTAGGTGGATAAACATACCAAGGCCAGAACATTTCAAATGTGTTAGTGCTATTATTAATACAGGGAGAACTATTGAAAACCCGGTTCAGTGGCCTGTACAGAGTAATAAAGAGAATTAACAAGGTGAATTATATAATTGACACCCCAGATCATAGGAAAAAGCAAAGGCTGTGCTACATCAATATGTTAAAATGGTATCACAGCCGGGAAGGGGAGAAATAAGCACAGGTATGTCAGGCAGTCAGGAAAGAGGAGGGCGAAAGTGACAGTGAGGACGGGTTAGAGGGAGGGCTGGAGGATTCCCAAATCGAAACCCCTACCATCCAATTAGCTAACTCTGAAATGTTAGACAAATTAGACACCATACTCTCCTATTTAAACACAGAACAGAGAGGAGACCTAACAAGGTTGCTCACAGTGTTTAAAGGGATCTGCAGGGACAAACCAGGGTGCACAAACCTAACCCTACACAATGTGGATGTAGGATAGATCCCTCCCATTAAACAAAATCCCTATCACCTAGGCCATGCCAATTAGTCCTCTTCAAGTACATGTCCATGAATCAATTCACACTTATCCACATTAAATTACACCTGTCATATGTCTTTCTCTCTTTGACTTACTTATATCCTTTTACCATTTCTCTTTGCACTCTTTGTATTCTGCCTGGTTTTTGATTCTATTCTGCACCTGCTCAAATCACAATAATTAGCACTTTCACTTGGGTACTTTTCACGATTGATTTTACTTTGTCCCTTTCCGTAACTGCTTTCAACCCAGTGTCATGCTAGGCCCCCACCTGCCAAGAACGAGTCACATTATGACAAATGGTATTCGAGGGCAGTGTATGCACCTGGAGTGCAACCTAGTTTTGGGACCGGTGACTGTCGGGATTGTCTCTAGTTTTCCTGAGGACAGGGTTGACCTGCTCCTAGGGAATGATCTGGCAGGGGTGAAGGTGGTAGCCCCCCACCCCCACAATGTGAAGGAAAGACCGCAGGAGGTCAGAGAGACAGGGCCGTGGCAGGAGACTGTTCCCTGCAGTTTCCATGAATGTGTAGTGAATCAGACCATGATCAAACCAGCTCTCCCAGAGCAGACTGCATTGGCCCTGCAGGCAGATGACCATGAGGTCTGCCCTTCTGAGACTTTCTTTGGAAAGTTAGGAGATACAGGAATGAATTAAATGGATTTTCCCAAACTGAGGCTCAGCGAGCCGACCCAGTATTGTGAGCATTAGCACAGGCTGCCCAGTCTGAAAGTGAAGCAGAGAGAGTCCCTGACTGCTACTATTTACAGAATGAGGTACTGATGAGGAAATGGAGTTCTCCTCACAGGCCTGACAGCAAGGAGTGGACAGTAGTTCACCAGTTAGTGGTGCCACAGAGGTACTGGAGAGAAATATTAAGAAAGGCCCACGAGACTGCAGTGGCTGTACATGCCGGTATACGAAAAACCAAAGCCCACATAAGACAGCAGTTTGACTGGCCAAAACTCCACAAAGATGTGGTGGAGTACTGCAGGAGTTGCCACATGTGCCAGGTTGAGGGGAAACCCCAAATTACAGTGAAACCTGTACCCCTAAGTCCTGTACTGGTGTTAGGAGGACTCTCCAGCAGAGGGCTGGTGAACTGTAAGGGACCCCTGCTGAGAACAGAAGGGGACAGGCAGGCACAAGGCTGGCAAAAGTTTAGAAAGAGAAGGGGAAAATGTCACCAAGTGGGCAGGTTAAAGGTTATCCGGGAGGAATGCCGGATGAAAACCCCCACTGTCCGTTCAGCCAACCCTGAAAAATGTGAAATGTTGGACTCCACATATTCTTATGTGAATGGAGACACTAGAAGCACCCCACCAGTGTTGTTAACGGCATTTACAGGAACCGGCAGAGACAAAGAAAGACCTTTAGAGGGCAGAGAAACTGTGAGGGTGATGCCTTATCTAGTCGAAGTGTCACAGGGTAGTGCCGTAGAGTCTGCACAAATACCTGCAGGCAGGAGTGTCCTCTGGGACAAAGGGGAGATTAACAAAGAATCTTCCCCCACAGTCAGAAAAAAAGCGAAACACCCATCCCCTGAAGTCAAAAGCCTTTGCATGACGCAGCAAAGCACTGAAAGAGCGTTCAGGATAGACCCGCCCACTACTGACCTTTTTTTTAAAATTACCTCAGCAGGAACAAAGACCCTAGGCAGTCATGGAAATGGGCAAACAGAAGAGAAACTTCCCTAAAAAAAAAGAACCACGTGTTCATTAGGATGCCAAAAGGGGATAATTAAAGCAGCACTGGCACCAAGAGAAGACAGGCTGTAATAAGCTTTAGGATTTGTGGGAATGAATGAGAGAAATGCATGGGTTTTTATGTATCTTTCTCACGACCCTTTGAATGAAATGTGCTTTTCTCAAATTGCATTTCATTCTGCTGGTGTGAAGATGTCATGCGATGCCCCCACCTGCCAAGAATAAGGCACATTAATTTTGTTATGAACATTGATTTTAAACTGTTACCGGAGTTAAGAAAGGACTTGTTAAACAGATCAGCCGTGGCTGGAAAATAAATTTACATATTAACAGACAGTGTTTGGAAGGACAAACTCCTCAGATACTGAAGCAGTCCGTGTAGAAATGCAGCAAGGCCTAGACAATATCCGGGCTTGGGCTGATAAGTGGCAAGTAACATTTGCGTCACACAAGTGCCAGGCAATGACCATCTCCAACAACAGAGAATCTAACCATCTCCCCTTGACATTCAACGGCATTACCATCGCTGAATCCCCCACTATCAACATCCTAGGGGTTATCATTGGCCAGAAACTGAACTGGAGTAGCCATATAAATACCGTGGCTACAAGAGCAGACCAGATGCTATGAATCCTGCGGTGAGTAACTCACCTCCTGACTCCCCAAAGCCTGTCCACCATCTACAATGCACAAGTCTGGAGTGTGATGGAATACTCTCCACTTGCCTGGATGGGTGCAGATCCAACAACACTCAAGAAGCTTGACACCATCCGGGACAAAGCAGTCCGCTTGATTGGCACCCCATCTACAAACATTCACTCCCTTCACCACTGACACACAGTGGCAGCAGTGTGTACTATCTATAAGATGCACTGCAGCAATGCACCAAGGCTCCTTAGACAGCACCTTCCAAACCTGCGACCTCTACCAACTAGAAGGACAAGGGCAGCAAATGCATGGGAACACCACCACCTGCAAGTTCCCCTCCAAGTCACACACCATCCTGACTTGGAACTATATCGCCGTTCCTTCACTGTTGCTGGGTCAAAATCCTGGAACTCTCTTCCGAATAGCACTATGGGTGTACCTACCTCACAATGACTGCAGCAGTTCACGAAGGCAGCTCACCACTACCTTTCTCCAGGACAATTAGGGATGGACAATAAATGCTGACCTAGCCACCGACGCCCACATCCCATGAATGAATTAAAAAAAGCAGCCATACCATGACATTCAGCCCACAATGGACTTTTGATCACCAGACATTGAAGGTGGAGGAGCTCGCATTCCAGGTTGACTGCTAAGATGGCCGAATACACAAACGAACATGGTCAAACCAGCTAGTCACATGAATAAAATAAAAGCAAAATACAGAAGGTGCTTGAAATCTGAAACACAAACAGGAAATGCTGGAAATACTCAGCAGGTCTGGCAGCATCTGTGGAGAGAGAAGCAGAGTTAACATTTCAGGTCAGTGACCCTTCATCAGAACTGGCGGATATTAGAAATGCAAAAGGTTTTAAGCAAGTAAAGTGGGGGTGGGGCTTTACTTGCTTGCTTGCTTAAAACATTTTGCATTTCTAATATCCGCCAGTTCTGATGAAGGGTCACTGACCTGAAATGTTAACTCTGCTTCTCTCTCCACAGATGCTGCCAGACCCGCTGAGTATTTCCAGCATTTCTTGTTTTAGTCACATGACTATCCTGCTGGGCAAAATGAGTTTTTTGAATTTGTACAAACAGTTTAGGCGGAAAGTCTGTTTGATCCTGGACTGAGAAGATCTCTCCTGTCTGCTCCCATCTTTGTCTCACGAGCCTCTCAATTCACTGAAGACACATGAACCCCAAGAGAGAAAAGTCTCCTACAGCGAACAAGGTTTAAGAAGAATACTGGGCCCCAACGAAAAGCAAGATCTGCAGTGACCTTGAAGAACCATAACAACAACTCTTCAGATATTGCCTCAAACTTATCCACTTTATTTCTTCTGTTTTCTTTCTGTCTCTATTTGCATGTGTATATCACATGTGCATGCAAGAGTGGGTGCGTCATGTATCCATAAGTGTTAACCAAATTAGAGTTTAAATTTAAATAAATTTAACTTTTCTTCTTTAAACCTAAGAAAGCCTGTTTGTGCTGGTTTCTTTGCCTTATAACTGGAAAGCGGTGAACAAGGATTCACCAAGGGGGAGCTAAAAACACGATGTGTTTAGAATTAAACCCTGTTACAGTAAGACCAGGTGAAAGCTGAAAGGGAACCCTAGACCTCTTTCTCACCTGGTCGTAACACTAGTTATATTATGACCACTATTTCCCAGCTGTTCTACCACTGCAACAAACTCCACTTGTCCTATTTTAATCCATAGAACTCAATCCAGCACTGCTTTCTTCCTCATTGAGCTTTGAACATACTGATGAAGGATGTTCTCCTGTACACATTTTAGGAATTCTTCACTCACCTTGCCCTTTACTCTGTTTTTCCCCCATGTATATTAGGGTAATTGAAGACCCCTATTATTACTGCTGTACCTCAAATAGTTGTGGAGGCTAGATCACTAATTGTTTAAGGAGGAGGTAGACAGATTTTTGAAATCTCGGGGAGTTGAGGGTTATGCGGAGCAGGCCCGAAAGAGGTGTTGAGGCCTGGGGCAGATCAGCCATGATCTTATTGAATGGCGGGGCAGGCTTGAGGGGCTGAATGGCCTACTCTTGCTCCTACTTCTTGTGTTCTTGTGTACTGTTTTTATATTTCTCTAATATTTGCCGACAGATTTGCTCCTCTATTTCCTTCTCACTGTTTCAGGGTCTAAAGTAAGCACCCAGCAATGTAACAGCTCCTTCTCTGCGACTTAATTCTATCCAAATAGATTCAGCTTTTGAAGCTCCTAATATATCACTCCCCTGTTCAACTGCAGTATTATCCTTGATCAATACAGCCACACCCCAATCACACCATCTTTTTCCATCTCTGTCCCTCCTGAATACATTCTAGCCAGGAATGTTTAGTTCCCATTCCTGCCCATGTTTAAGACAGTTCTCCGTTATAGCCAGTATATCATAACCCAAAGTGTCTGTAACTCATCAACATTATTTGTTACACTCCTCACATTAACACATGCATTACTACAGTATGATAGTCTACTTTGCATTTTGCCTGCACCTAATCCCTGCTCTAAATGTTGGTTCCAGCTTGTACAGTTGTCTCCTGCCCCAGAACTGGTCCTAGTGCCCCAGAAATCTGAAACCCCTTCTCTTGCACCACTTCTCCAGCCACATAGTCACCTGCATTATCTTTCTCTTTCTGTAACTATTAGCACATGGCACTGGGAGTAATCCAGACATTACCACCTTTGAGGTCCGGTTCTTTAATATTTTTGCTAGCTCCTGAAAGCCTACCTGTAGGACCTCAACCCTTTTTCTACCAATGTCATTGGTTCTGACGTGTAACATGACTTCTGCCTGTTCCCCTTTCCCTCATAGAATGTTCTCCACCCATTCAGTGATATCCTTTACTCTGGCACCCAAAAGGCAATACACCATTTGGCACTCATGTCTGCTGTTGCAGAAATGATTGTCTATCACCCTTGCTTTACCTGCACATATGATGTCTAATGGCTGCCTCCTCCATTGATTGAGGGCCTGAATGGAGGCTGGCACTCCACTAGTTCTGGTCCTCTCCTGGTTATTGTCAACCAGCTTCTCCTCCAGAAAGAAAGGGAGAGTTCATGAATGGGTGTTGGGGATTCGGTCATGTGAAGGAAAGTGACTCCACTGTGAAATGAGAAAGCGATCAGCAGACGAGTGAAATACTTAGCAGTGAATATCGGAAAAAAGCAGATGCCTGCTAATGCCTGTTGTGAAGGCAGCAACAACAGGTGATTAGAATGAGGAGAGTTGTTGCAGAGTCCTCTAGTGTTGAAATGTGGAGTTGAATGATACTTTAAGAGGCGCATTCACTCCTTAAATGGGCATCAAGCCCACTGGAAATCATGACCTCCAATGGGCAGAGTAAAAGTCAGTGCTGCCAACACTTGGGATGCCTGCCAATGAAGCCCAAATATCAAAATGTTGCAGGCCTCAGACATATGACATCAGGCTATAATAAAAGCAAAATACTGCGGATGCTGGAAATCTGAAATAAAAACAAGAAATGCTGGAACCACTCAGCAGTTCTGGCAGCATCTGTGGAAAGAGAAGCAGAGTTAACGTTTCGGATCAGTGACCCTTCATCGGAATTATATTATATATGACATCAGGCAGTTGGTTTGCCCACTGCCTGGCCAAAAACTATCTGCCAGTAAAACTTCCTGTTTCAGAATAGGTGTGTGATGTCGTTAACTCATAATTTATTATTATCAGGCTGCTTAGTTATGATGATTAATAAAGCAAATCATGTTCTGTAAAACCAATAAAGTGTAACAGGGAAAGTGTTCCAGGAAGTAAATGTGATACTTATAAGAAATGCGTCCTTTGGACAAGACTTTTAAGAGATTACTAGTCAATCTCCCATGTCAATGCACAACAGAGAATCAAGAGCTACATCTTGATATCAACTCCCTGCAGGTTTTTGGCAGGGAACCACAGAATGCAGTTAAGATCAAAGGTCTCTGGTTGTCAGCTACCACCGAAGTAGATGTGGGGACATCTCACAATAGGGAAAGAGGGGAGGAAAGAGAGGGCAAATGGGAGGCCTAAACTTTCTGTGAAGCCTGGAGGAGCATTGCTGCTCCTACTGGTCCAACAAAGGAAATTAAAATACCCAGGCAAGCGTTAAGATTGCTGTCTGGGCCGGAAGATGTCATCAGACACTGATTTGCATTTTAAAAGAAGGACATCATCTGTTTTAAGTCGGTGGCTGAGCTGTCTATCTAGAAGTGCCAGTAAAAATCAGAAATGGCAGGAATGGCGGGGCATCAATGTGTGAGTCAACCAGTGGATTTTAACTACTTCCCCATGCAAGGGGGAGTTTAAGCTGCCTCACCCCCCACTCCAGTGAGATTGGAGGCAGGGGGACCATTTAATCAGGCAAGATGGTGGCGGGTGGGACCCCACCACCCACCCGCCTCCACCCCAATTAAGTCTGTGGGGGAAGGCCCGTGGATGATGTTCCTGCCCCACCGCCAATTGAGACCCTGAAGTTTAATGCCCAATTAAGGGCCTCTTCCCACTGCCACCGGTATTAGCCCAGTGGCGGGTGTGCATGTTGCCATGCGGGAAGCATACTCAGCATGCTAAGCAAACCTGTGCAAGTTGCTTGCTGGCTCAGGGGTTGGTAGGGGGAGGGTGTCCCTCGTTCAAAGACACTTAGTGCCTGATCAAGGGACCCAGCATCGGGAAGGGGGGTTCCTGTTGAGAGCCACCCCCCCTGCCCTTGTTGTCAACCCCCTACAACCCCCCCATGACCCCCACCCTGCGAAACCCCTCCTGCCATGACTCACCTGTGGCCTGGAACCATTGACAATCCTAAGCCTCTGGAGGATGCATTATCGGCAGCAGCCATTGGGCAGGGGAGAAATCTGGATCATGCTGTGGCTCTCCCAGGCTGAGACCATGATCCATGGGCTTTGATCCTGTAGGTGGTGTTTTTGTGTTTTTATTTGTGTTTTTTGGGGGGTTTCAGCACTGTTTTTCACAGAATTTTGCCCTTTGGGATTGGAGATCTACTGTGGTTGTTGTTTTCCTGTTGGTTGAGGTTTTAGTGCCTGTCCCAGGAAAGCTTCCAGCAAACAACGGCTGCAACCAACACCAGACCTCCAGACCAGGGGGTGTGTAACACCGTTAGGGTGGCGGTGAAAGATAGCAAAGGAGCCTTCTTCATTAAGAAAATCCTGATTGAATGCTGTGGATTCCAAGCTGCGGACATCTTCTGCTTGCAGGACTTTCCCAGCAGTGGCTATTTCGACGTGACGTTCAAGAAAGTGACGGGATGCATCAAGTTCCTGAAGGTGTTCAAGGAAACAGGAAACCAGGCACTGCTGTCGATCCTCAAGGTGGAGCCATTCTTCACGCTGCCGTCACAACAGAACTGGACGGTGACAATCCACCTCTACAACCCCCATGTTCCTGTCGTCGATGTGCTCACTTTCCTCGCCAGGTACGTCGAGGTGGCTGGCAGCAGCACTGAGGTCAAGGACCCCTTTGGGATTCGGACCAGCAAACAGCAGGTCAAGGTGACCTTGAAGGTCGATGCCAATGGAGCCATTATCCATCCACCCCTCCAGCTTCGCTATCGGAGGAAGTCGAGGCTCCTTGGTCTATGCGGGGCAGCCCCCCCAGAGTTTGTCAGACCTGTGGCAAATCAGGTCATGTGGCGGCCAACTGCAGCACTGTCGTCTGCAAGTACTGTAAGCAGGAAGGCCATCAGATGAAGGACTGTAAGCAGAGTAAGTGCTGCAACCTGCCCAAAGCGCTGCCTCAGTTACACACAGGCGGCAAGATCACAGGAAAGGCTGGAGGAAGGAACGGTGAATGCGTCTCGTGCTGCGAACGAGACCAACAACCCTCCCCACAGCGAGGAAAATCTGTCTGAGAAGGAGAGGAGAGGCAACAAGTGACCCGCCACCTACCCCATGCCCGGAAACTCCTCCTCAACACACAGAATCAATGGAGGAGGAGGCAGCAGAGGGACAACTAGACGAGTGGCAAGTGGTCAAGAGGAAAACCACAAAGAAGAAGCCTCCAAAAAAAGGAACAGGTCACCACCCAAACCAGTGACAAGAGGAGGCTACCATCTGAGACGGACCATGACAGCTGCTCCTCATTAGATGAGGAAGGGCCGGAAAGACGGCACATACAAAAGAAGCGGCGGAACCCAAAGGAGCTGGAAGGAAAAGCCCCCCAGCTCCGATGTCACTGGAAGTAGCGATGGGCCCAATGTGCCCCAACCCCAAGGCACTGAACCCAGCAAGATGCCCAGTGCACTCCTGCTCCAGGAGACTAAGAGCAACGAAGTGTTCAGCTTCGGGAAGCCGAGAGCAGAAAGGTCCTTGAGGAGGGACAGAGGGGAAAGACACCACCAGCAGAGCACAGTCCAAATCTTGCTGCCTACAAGACCCCCCAATGTCACCCCAGCGGAACAAACCCCATGTGAGTGACCAGAATGGTTTTCTGAGCATAATGGGTATGCACGAACATACCCAAGGACATGGACTTGTAAGGCCACCTGGTGTGGTAAACAACATCCAATTTTAAATGGGTATAAAGATTGCTTCCATTAGTGTGTGTAGTGTTAAATCCACTACGCAATGTTTTTCGACCTTGGGTTATCTTGCCAAGGTCAAAGCCGACCTACTCTGTTTCTGCAGGAGTGTGGGATCCCACACCTCGGCACCGATAGACAATGGTCGCGATGGTGATCCCAAGGGCTATCGATCTGGTCAGGGGGAAATGATTCCCGTTCCTCTGGCCTGGGTATTACGCTGCGGGGAGACAACTTCACCATCTCCGAAGATAAGGAGGTGGTAGGCGATCGCTTTCTCGTAGCAGATGTAATGTACAACAATGCTCCGCTCCGGTTAATCAATGTGTACGCCCCAGTCCAATACAGAGAGCGGCTGACTGTCCTCCAGCAGTTCTCACTGCTGCTGGCGACGACCAGGCCGGTCATTCTAGGTGGTGACTGCGACTGCATCATTAATGCAGCTGGACAATCTGGCAGTGACAACAGCAAACTGGACGCTATGCCCAGATTCTTAATAGAAACAGTAAAAGATGCCAAGCTGCGCGATATCTTCAGCAGCCCTGCAGATGGAGCGCAGCATCGATACACCTGGTCAAGACAGGATGGGTCTGCCCATTCCAGGATTGGCTTCCTGTTTGTGTCCCGTGCTTTCACGGTCAGATCCACTGATGTCCAGCAGTTGCTCTTCTCTGACCACTGCTTTCTACTGGCCGACTATCACTTACAGGACGACCAGCGGGTTGGCAGGGGGACATGGAAGTTGAATGTAACACTGCTGACCCCAGAGAATATTGAGGAACTCAAAGGGGATTACAAAGGTTGGAGAACCATGAAACCCCTCTTTGAGTCTCCGGTGCACTGGTGGGAAGCGATCAAGGTGAACATCAAGAGGTTCCTTATCCTCAAAGGTGTTCAGAAGGTGAGAGAGAGAGACAAAGGGAAATGGCCCGACTCCAGAAAAGAATGCAGAATCTGCTCCGGCTGCAGGCGAATGGGGGTCGAGATCAAGGAGGATCTCCAAGAGGTGAAGAGGCAGCAGGCCTCGCTCTATGCCACGGAGGCCTCCAAGATCATCATCCATTCCAGAGTCCACTCCTTTGAGCAGGATGAGACGTGCTTGCATTTCTTCTTCCAAAAGGTACAGAGAGAGAGCTCTGTGATCAGCAGCCTGAAGGAAGAGGACGGCCCAGTAACATCATCACAGTCTGACATACTAAGAATTAGCAAATGTTTTTATGCTGGGCTGTACGACGTGAAGCCCACGGTCAGCATGGCATCCCAATGTTTCCTGTCATCTATCACGGAGGTCTTAGATGACAGTAAGTGGGAGAATCTGGACAAACGAGCTGACAAAGGTCATCAGGTCCTTCGAGACGAGTAAAACTCCCGGCAGCGACGGCTTACTGGTTGAGTTGTATTCGACTGCTGGAAGTATACAAGAGTATGCTTCTGGCCGGCAGCATGTTAGAATCCATGAGGAAAGGCATCATCACCTTCATTTACAAGCGAAAGGGGGAGAGGGCGGAAATCAGAAATTGGCAGCCCATCTCACTGCTTAATGTAGACTACAAGATTCTGTCCAAAGTCATCGCCAGTCAGGTCAAGTCTGCTCTGGAGTTGGTGATTCACCCCAATCAGACCTGTACTGTACTCGGCAGGAAGATCTCCGATAGCCTCGCACTACTCAGGGATACGATCGCCTATGTACGGGACAGGGCTGTGGACACCTGCCTCATCATTTTGGACCAGGAGAAGGCTTTTGACAGGATGTCGCACACATACATGATGGAAGTGCTCTCCAAAATGGGGTTTGAGGAGGGAATCCACAGTTGGATCCAACTGTTCTACACAAACATCAGTAGCTCAATGTCAAGCAATGGGTGGGAATCAGAAAGTTTCCTGGTCAAATCTGGAGTCAGACAGGGCTGTCCTCTCTCCCCTGTCTTGTTTGTTTGCTGTATTGAACCTTTTGCTGAGTCCATTAGGAAGGATGTGGGCATAAGAGGGGTGACAATCCCCGGCAGCGGAGGCACGCAGGTCAAAGCGTCCCTGGACATGGATGAGTTTGTCATCTTCTGCTCGGATCCGCTGTCCATTCGTAGGCTGAAGAGTCATAGAGTCATGAGTTATACAGCACAGAAACAAGCCCTTTTGCCCATCATGTCTGTGCCGGCTATCAAGTACCTATCTATTTTATTCCCATTTTCCAGTACTTGGCCCGTAGCCTTGTATGCTATGACGTTTCAAGTGCTCATCTAAATGAGCATCTGCAACCAGTTCGAACTGGCCTCGGGAGCCAAAGTAAATCACAGCAACAGCGAGGCCATGTTCTTTGGGAACTGGGCCAACCGCTCCTTTGTCCCCTTCACTGTCAGGTCAGACTACCTGAAGGTGCTGGGCATATGGTTCGGAGGGGCTGGGGCATGCGCCAACACCTAGAAGGAGCGAGTAGCCAGGGTAAACCATAAACTGAGTATGTGGGAGCAGTGTTCTCTCTCCATTGCAGGTACGAACCTGGTCATCAGGTGCGAGGTGCTCACATTGTTGCTGCATGTGGCGCAGGTCTGGCCCATACCCAGCTCCTGCGCTGTGGCAGTCACCCAAGCCATCTTCCGCTTTATCTGGAGATCAAAAATGGACCGTGTCCTGAGGGACACGATGTTCAAACCTCCAGATAAAGCGGAAAAAACAAACCCAACATCGCCCTTATCCTGATGGCCACCTTTGTGTGCATCTGCATCAAGCTGTGCATAGAACCCCAGTATGCAAACACCAGGTGTCACTACATGCTGAGGTTCTATCTGTCCCCAGTGTTGTGAAGGATAGGTCTGGTCACATTGCCGCAGAACGCCCCAACCAGTTGGACCATGCCATACCACCTATCCTTCGTGGAAAAGTTTGTGCAGAAAAACACCATTGACCACCAATCCATCAGGCAGTGGTCTGCACAGAATGTCCTCAAGGCCCTACAGGACAAGGAGATGGTGGATCCTGTCGGATGGTTCCCCAAGCAGTCTGCCAAAGTCATTTAGCAGAATGCCTCATCACCAGAACTTTCAAACAAGCACCAAGACATAGCTTGGCTTGTGGTGAGAAGGGCCCTCCCCATCAGATCTTTCCTGCATGCCTGGAGTCTCACTACCCGCACGCTGCCCTCGAGGTGGCTGTCGTGGGGAAGAGACAGTTGCCCACCTCCTTCTGGAATGTGCCTTTGCAAAGCAGGTGTGGAAAGAGATGCAGTGGTTTTTGTCGAGGTTCATCCCGGGCAGCTCTGTAACTCAGGAATCTGTGCTCTACGGTCTGTCCCCAGGAACGTATACCGAGATAAAAATCAACTGCTGCTGGAGGACCATCAACTCGGAGAAAGACGCTCTTTGGTCTGCCGGAATCTTGCTGGTCTTCCATTGCAAAGAGTTGTCCAAGACAAAGTGTTACAGACTGGCACATTCCAAGGTCCAGGACTATGTGCTGAGGGATGCACTAAAGCTTGGGTCAGCTGCCGCAAAGGCTCAATGGGGAAAGGCCACCGTGTAAGGTCCTCCCCGCCATAGTGAACTGAGGGGCTGGAACCTGTGTAAAACCTCTCGGGCTGTATGCACCAAAATAAGGTTTTGCTGTGTAATGCAAATGTACATTGCATGTAAAATAGAATGAAAGGATTGTGAGGCAACTCACGTTCTGGATTGAAGAAAACTGATTTCTTTTGCACTTTCTGGAATATCAACTCGGAACTGTTTTGAGCTGTTTTGTAATGTACTTTTTGAAGATTTTTAAGAATAAAGTATATTTTTGGTAAAAAAAGTAAAAGAGCTGCTGGCCTCTGATTGGTTGGCAGCTCTCAGCAGATGGGACTATTGGCGCCGGGGTCCTTAATCCCGGGGAAGACCTGCTGTTGTCCTCTTAACTGCCTATTGGCATGTAATGCAGCAGACCTTCTCCAGAGGAGGTGATGCGGGGCTCTCGCCGGCTCTTCAGCCAATGGGCGAGACCCCCGTCGCCTACATTAAATCCCCGCCTCCCAGTTTCTACTGGGGTTAATATCCCCCCAAACCCAAAACTGAAGTAAGATGAGAGGTTGGGGGACAATTAGGTCAAGGCACGCAGATATAATTCAGTTCACACCTTACAGTAATTTATTGTATCATTATTTTTATATAATACTTTAATTTGATATAATTATTTAAGATTAAATAGCTAGATGTATGGCAATTTGAAAAAGCAGAATAGAGTTGGTTAAAGCATAAAGGTTTCTGTGCAGGGCAGGCAGAGGAGCTGGGAATAATTTGAGGTGGTAAATTGCCATCACTACTGGGAGGGTACCATGTGTTACATGATGCAACAGGCAGCTTACATTATAAATATGAACATAGGAATTCCTAATGGAAAAGGTTGACAGAAAATGCGTGCAAACATAAACATTTTAACATATTAGTGCTCAGTTTCCCATGGCAGTTTGCACATTCAAGACCATGGGTTGAATTTTACAGACCCCACCAACGTCGGGGGTCATGGTGGGAGGGGGCTGAAAAATGCCTGTGGGAGAGGCCCGTCATGGATCTCGACACCGGGAAGGCCCGGCTCGATATTGCCGGCGGTGGCAAAGGCTCGTAGTGGCCCCCTTGCCTCTCGGCGACAGGAGCCCTATTTAAATATGTAAATTAATTTAAATAAACAAATAAATTACCTTTACGCTCCCGCTGTCACTCCCGGTGTGACATTCATGCCAGTGGCCGGCACTTCTGCACCTTCAGATTCCTGTCCGAGGATCCAAGGCGGAGCACTGGTGGGGAGGGGGGGGCACTGGTAAGTTTCTCTGTGCGGGAGGGGGATCATCTCATTGATGTAGGGGATGGTGGGAAGGGGTAAAGTGTAAAGTTGATGCACTTTGGGGGGGAAGGTCAGGTGCACAACTTAAGTGTTTTGTGGGGGGAGAGGGCAGGTAATTAAATCTATGGTTATTGGGGAGGTGGGAGAGGGGCAAGATCAATTTATTAAATTTTTTCGAAAAAATCTCTCTTTAAAAATTGAAATTGAAATGTAGGGCTCGAAGCCCTTTAAAAATGACGTCAGCACCTGTGCAAAGGCAGCTGACGCCATTGTCAAGGACAGAGAGCCCACCCCCTCCACGTCATCGGG
This sequence comes from Heterodontus francisci, assembly GCF_036365525.1. Taxonomy (NCBI): domain Eukaryota; kingdom Metazoa; phylum Chordata; class Chondrichthyes; order Heterodontiformes; family Heterodontidae; genus Heterodontus; species Heterodontus francisci. The sequence continues at coordinate 117,846,693 of NC_090375.1, read as the reverse complement.
GTGGGCGGTCCGCCTGGCTATTTAAGTGAGCTGCCACGTTTAATATTACGGCGGCGCTGGGACGTGCAGCCCACGTGTCATTGTTTTCGCCCATCGCCAATCTCGGCGGTGGGCCTGGAAATTTCAGCCCCAAATGTGTGGCTTTCAGCAGAGGTAAGGATAGAGGCTGGGGTGGAGGATTAATTGGGGCACAAGCATCATTCAGTGGCCATTTTAAAGTCAGGCATTTTGTCCTTATTTTTGTTTTGCCATTATAAATTCCAAGTTCACATGTATATAATGGAAACTGCCTCTTTAATTTGTCACACAGTAATTACAGCCTTCTGCCAGTGCTGAATGTTATGGCTGACTGTCAGATTAAACAATGCCATTTTCAGTCTCATTACTTCTAATTATCTCAATTGGCCTTGGTTCTGTCTTAGTTCTTAGTTCTGTCATCAGCCAGAAAACTTAACTTCACCAGCGGTTGTCTCCAAGTAAGTTTTACCAGCTTTCCTCATCCTCTACTTACTATTTCCTTTTCACTTCCCCATTATGTATGTTCTTATGTTTATATACCTTCTTTCTCAAGGCCTGTTGCCCACTTTTTTTTTGTTTCTTATTCTCTCTCGTAAGGCCCACTTTGTTCTTTTTCCTTTCTTGTACTTTTTTGAAGGCCCAATTGCCACTCTCCAATTCTGCCACCACCACTGCTAAAGCCATTACCTATCCCTCCCAATTTTTGGAATATTTACCCACCTCTAAGCTTCTTGGTTTCTCTTCGCTGGTTTCCCAACATTGAGAAAAAAAAAGGTTGTGTTGATTCTTGGCACAAATTCATCTGTACCCATGATTCAGCAGACAATTATCACTGAATATTGTAATGGGAGTCTTTCTCCCTAATTTGAACAGGCTACTGATAAGACAGCTCCTGTTAAAGGGCTGCAGTTTGCCATTAAAGCAGCAGTGATAACAGAATGCTGGACTATGTGTTCACACTGGCACAGCAGAGCCATTTGGACAACAATAGTCTTTTAGATGAAGAGTTGGAGGCCCTGCACATCAAACACAGGTGGTCCTTTTTGTGATTGACAGCCACCCTCCATAAAAACACAGGTGCAAGTTGCATGGATGGAGGATGCGACCAAATTTCCACACATCATGGCTGATTACTCCCATTTTATATCAATCACTTCCAAATGGATGAGCAAATGACCAAACTTGGGAAATTCTCATGTATATTGTCCATAATGTGAATGCTCACAGCTCATTTATCATCAGTTTAAAGGTAGTGCAGCTCAACTATGTGGAATTCCCAGCCCCTGATCCTGACCTTACACTGGTAAGTCTTGCATGTCACCTTGCTGGAAGTTTGCAGCTTTAAAAAATGGTAGGGGATAAAAATTAAATGCATATGAAAGGAATATATGTATATATATATAAAAATATATAAGTTACGGTCAAGTGAGAAGGGGTTGAAGGGCTTCCCTCTTTTCCCTCTCCTTGTTTGACCACAACAGGTTTAATTCTTTCTTAAAGTGGATGTACTGGCCAATTCAGTAGGTGTTTGATTACTTACTTGCTATGATCATAACAAGAAGCAATCGGACAGCTTTTCTTGAGTTAACAAAGAAAGAGGTTAACTTTATTGCACCTAAAAACCAATGCGCCAACTTTCACTCACACACGCACACTAGAGGTTTACACACACACAAATAGGTCACAGAATGGGGAAAGGTAGATTGGTTGAGTTAGATTCCATAAAAAAGGTATACAGTCTGTGGAGTTTGGAGATTTGGCTGGTTTCTAGTTGAATTCAATGGTCCCGAGGCTTTTAGTTTGAAGAGATAAATGACTGGTTCGGTGAGTCTCTTGGAGATAGCGATGTGGATGATTTCCTCCAACGGGGTTTCTGATTGTAGCCAGAGTATGCATAGGTAGTCAGTCAACAAGCAGGATTTGAAAGCTTTCAGGCTGGAGTGGAGAGAGAGAGAGCAGGAGCCTCACTTAGAGTCTGCTCATGTCAGAGTCCAGTTGTTTCTCTTCTGCTGCAGAGAAAACACCAGCTTAAAACCACAGATGGAGAGAGGCTTGTCACATGACAGTCACTCAGTCTTTCAAACATAGCAGTTAGCAGTATGTCTCTGCTTGCTGAAAGAACAGGTAGTTCCTTTAAACTTCTTGGATCTTGGTTCTTGCTGGAAAATGCAGCCATTTCGTCACCCAGCTCATAGTACTTTGCAATGTAGGATACAGTGTTGCAAACTAGGTGATCATCTTAAGCTGCCAGTAAAATCATCCCTTTAGGTGGTCTTTTAAAAATGCCTTTTTAAAAAAAATATATAAATTCAGATGTCCAGTCAGTGGATTAAAGAAAATTATCATTCAAAAAGCACATTGGCATAACTATATATTTATAAGATAAAGGCTACCATTCATTTACATTTTTAACAGAATAATGGATATTATCACAGATCTTGATCCCCAAAGCATTGGACAGAAATCTCAGAGTACCATATGTTAAAAACAGAAATTCACTTATTCAGTCATGGTAAGTTATTTGCCTTTTTGTAATGCTATATGTGGCATAATGCCTCAATTGGTATAAAACAGCATATTATCTGACTCGCCACAAGAAATGCCATAGGACATCTGTGTGTGTGTATGTGGGTTTGTATCTTACACTTTACTATGAAGTTAATCACTGGCTTGGAGCCTGAAATTTAAGGACACCTTCCATTTTGCAAAATAACTCTGACTGACTGACTGATCTCACACAGAGCCAAATTAGCAGCATTATGGTATAACGCAAGCAGCAAAAAACTGTAGCTGCTGGAAATCTGAAGCATAAATGGAAAATGCTGGAAACACTCAGCAGTTCAGTCAAGATTTGTGGACAGAACAGCTGAGTGAACATTTCAATTATAGGCCCTTTGGGGGAGAAATTGGTCTTCTGTCCAAATCGAGAGGTAAGACAAGAGACAATTTGTCATTGAGTCTCTTTTAAATGGAAGCAGTGAGCTGTAAGTAACAATCAAACGTCCTGGTGGAGCATGCTGATAAGGGCCTGACAAATTCTGGCCAGTTCCCGCAAGGTAGTTCCCTTTAAGGACTGCTCATTATCAAGATCTTGTACAAATGGGTGGAATTTGTGCAGCAGAAACTCCACAAATTTGTACCTGAGCTTTGCAACAGGTCCCATAACCAGTATAGGACATATTTCAGGCAGGCGGCCTGCTCGTCCATTTGCAGGCCCAGCTGAATATGGCATTGGGCACACCTTGAGCATCAATGGGGCAGCCATTTGACCTCTGGCCACCCATTTGCAGGTGTCAAACGGATGGCCACGAATGGAATTTCTTTCACTTTATGCTCTGACGAAGGATCAACACCTGAAATATTAGCTAATCTATTCTCCCCGCTGATGCTGAATGACCTACTGAGTGTTTCTGTTTTTGTTACACATAAGTCCCTTTTCATATTAAACAGTGCATCATCCATCTTGCCATGAAGAATGTCAGGGAAGATCAGCTAGTTATTTTAAAAACTTGGATTATACCTTCCAAAAATTTAAAAAAATAAAATACATCATAACTTTATAATCACTTATTTCCTCCTTCACACTTGAGGCTTTCAAATGCCAAGGTTGTTTCAACTAATCATTGCTTCCTGATTTACCTGGTCTCCTTTACACTTTTCTATCGTGCTGGTGTCCTGGGTTTCTCCATTTTAAAAAAGGCCATACTTTATGCCTAGCATCAGGAGTTCATTCACTGGAGAAGCTAGGGAATTATCTTAACCACTACAGAGCAAAAAGGACCATCTTCTTATAGTACTTTTTGTTCAAAAAGGGAATTGTCTCATAGTTTTTGAACGAGGGTTGATTTTTTTTCTTGAAGCTAGGGCTAGGTTGAACTGCAGTGTTGTCAGATCTATTGCCAGCAAAAACAATGAAGTAGGGTAACTGAAAGCTTAATATAGTATGAAGATTAATAGTCCCAATCGATAGATTCAATAAAAAAGGGCCATGAATTTCACCACCTGAGCATTTAAATGAAAATACCCTGTAGAATCAAACTTTCCATCAAGTAAATTAAAAAGGCAAAACTTATCAATATTAAAATGGTGCTTCACATGCACCGTACTCAAACTAATACCTCTGCATTTCCTTTGATGCAGATCAGAAGGAGATAACAAAAAGGCAACTAGTGAAAAATATTTGACATATGTATTTGTTTAAAGTCATTAATGTAATATTGTTACATGTGGTACACTCAGTTTGAAACCAATGCTAAAACATTTGCACGTTCTGTCTGTTTTTATTTGAACACAGATACAGCATGCTACACACAATTCAGTAAGTCCCATAAGTAATTTTCCATATTACCTTGTATGTGTGCTACATACCTAACAAATAAATATGGAAGAAATCATGAATAAAATATAAAATCCTTACAGGTGTATATGTACACACATACTTGCATAGGCATGTTACATTGATGCACACTTTAATCAATCCCTGCTGTTCGTGCTAGAAAGCTAGTTTTCAACACTTAGGTTGGGTGAGCAAGCTACCTTTCACAGCATGAAAATGAACAGGAGTTAATTTATTTTCAGAGGAGGCAGAAAATTCCAATATAGCATTTGCTTTTATCTGAAATTGTTTTTAACAAAAGTCCACCTTAATATAAACTTTGTACCAGTGGGGGATTGAGGAGTCATGACCCATTCAATCATTTTGAGGTCAGTCAACAGGGCATTGGAGGAATATCCCAGGCACCTCTGCAGCAAGTCTTCTGTCTGCAGGTTTAGCTTGTAAATCTGTGCGGTTCCTGGCTCAGCATTTGAACCAGGTAAGCAGGCATTCCGCAATTCCTAACCTAGTTCCCTTCCTGCAGTGCTTTTCGATAAGCCCTCAGTTTCCAGGTACTCACCCAATCCACTGGAATTTAGCAAGTATTGTAAAATAGGTGAAACACTAATGTATCTGACATACACCCGAAATTACGGTCCCCTATGCCAAATAAGAAATCATGCTTAGCATTTAAAGCACAAATTCTTTCTGTAACATTACATTACAATAATGCTTCGCCACGGTCTAAATCATAAGCAAATTTCCAGTGTCACAGTTGCAGAAGATTGGTTCAAATAAGCAAGAAAGATTTGCATTTGTATAGCACCTATCACAACTTCAGGACAGCCCAAAGCACTTTACAATCGATGAAAGGCTTTTGAAGTGTATCTGTGTAGTAATCTAAGAAATGCAGCAGGTAATTTGCACACAGCAAGCTCCAATGAATAGCAATTTAATTAATGACCAGTTCATCTGTTTAGTGATGTTGGTTAAGGGATAAAAGTTGGCCAAGACACCAGGCAGAGCTGCCACGCTGTTCTTCAAATAGTGCCATGGGATTTTTATGTCCACCTGAGAGGGCAGACAGGGCTTTGGTTTCGTGCCTCATCTGAAAGATGGTACCTCCAGCAGTGCAGAACTCCCTGAGTATTGCACTGCTGCACTGAAGTATCAGGCCAGATTATGTGCTCAGGTGTCTAAGAATAAACCTTCTGATTTAGAGGTGAGAGTACTACCACTGGGCCAAGAATGACACTTTAACATGACACCTTATTGAAATTTATTGGTTCATATATAAATTTCTTTGAACTGATCGGCTGGGGTACAAATTTTTTCATTCTCATAAAATGGAAACACCCTTGAATGGTAATGAAAACCAAAATTTAAATTGACTTTATTAAATTACAGCTTTCTGCCTGTCATTACAAAATGACCTGTTTTCTCTATGAGAATGCCACAGAAGATCAACTAGTACATATGTAAAACTGTTGCACCTAGTATGCAGCTTCTTTATTACACTTCAGACATCATCCCTGTTGAAATGCAAATATATTTGTTACATTTTTGTTTGAATGGCTCAAGTTTCATCTTATAAAATAGTAATAAATTACAACTAACTGTGTAAGGAATTAAGTAATCAACAAGAACCAAGCAAAAATGAAAACAAAGCATCATCCAAATAGATCCAAAAACTAGGAGACAAAAATGAACAGTCAGCATAGTTACTGATTAAAGCAAGATGGCCAAAAAATCAAATTGCTCAGTGTTTTTGACAAATTCTTTAGCCTGCCATGTTGGTTTTAGTACTATACAGTACTTGCTTGAACATGCCTACTGTCAGCCTTTCCCACTGACATCCAGTGCTCAGTGATTACACTAACAGAGCAGTTCTCCTCCTCCCACTCTGACCCAAATCCAGCTGCTACTGCGTGGACTAGTTCCCTATCTCCACTACCGCTCCCAGCAGTAATAGAACAATTGAAAAGTTATTGCACAGAAAAAGGCCATTCAGCCCATCGTGTCTGTGCCGACTGAAAAAGCTAGCCACCCAATCTAATCCCACCTTCCAGCACCTGGTCCAAAGCTTTGCAGGATACAGCACTTCCGGTGCAGGTCCAGGTACTTTTTAAATGAGTTGAGGGTTTCTGCCTCCGCCACCGATCCGGGCAGCGAGTTCCAGACACCCACCACCCTCTGGGTGAAAATGTTTTTTCTCATGTCCCGTCTACCCTTCTACCAATCACCTGAAATCTGTGCCCCCTGGTAATTGACTTCTCTGCTAGAGGAACCAGGTCCTTCCTGTCCACTCTATCTCAGCCCCTCATAATTTTGTACACCTCAATTAAGTCACCCCTCAGCCTCCTTTGTTCTAAGGAAAACAACCCAAGCCTATCCAGTCTTTCCTCACAGCTGCAATTTTTTTTTTTCAGATTGCAGCCAATGTTTAATGTAGGTGGGAGCTCTTGCAAGAACATAAGTTGGTAGTCCTTGAGCCTAGACACCCTCAGATTAGAGAATTTGGGCAAATCAGATCTAAACACCTGTAGGGGGCTAACAGAAGGTTAGTATTTTATATATCATCGAGAGCAAAATTTCCGGGGCTGGAAGAGATCTGGCTGCTCAAACCTCTCAGGGCCATGCTTATGGCCTGAACAATAACCACAATAATTTGCATTATATGGTGCATTTAATGAAGTAAAACCTCCTAAGGTGATTCACAGGAGCATTATCAAACAAAATTTGGCACTGAGCTGCATAACGAGGAATTAGGACAGTTATTCAAGACAATTTGTTTAGGAGTCTCTTAAAGAAGGAGAGAGGGTAGAAAGGCAGAGACGCTTAGGGAGGGAATTCCAAAGCCTGAGGCCTTGATTATTGAAGGCATGGCTACCAATGGTGGAGCAATTCAAATCAGGATGTGCAAGAGGCCAGCATTAGAGGAGCGCAAAGATCTCAGTGGGTTGTGGGGCAGGAGGAGATAACAGAGATAGGGAGATGCAAGGTCATGGAAGGATTTGAAGACAAGGATGAGAATTTTAAAAAGGAGGCATTGCCGGACTGGCTGCCAATGAAGGTCAGTGAGCAGAGGGGTGATGGGTGAATGGAGTTTGGTGTGAGTCAGGATATGGGCAGCAGAGTTTTGGATGCCTAAAAGTTTACAAAGAGTGAAGATTGGGAGGCAGGCCAGAAAAGCATGGGAATAGTCAAGCCTAGTGGTAGCAAAAGCATGGATGAGGGTTTCAGCAGCAGATGAGCTGAGGCAGGTCAGAGAGGCAATTTTACGGAGGTAGAAGTAGATGATCCTGTAAATGGAGTAGATATGGATTGGAAGTTCAGCTTATTGTTTAGTAGGATGCTAAGGTTGTGAATGATCTAGTTCAGCTTCAGACAGTGGCCAGGGAGAGGGATGGAGTCAGTGGCTGGGAATTGGAGTTCATGGCGGGGACCGAAGACAATGGCTTCAGTGTTCTCAATACGTAGTTGGAGGAAATCTCTGCTCATCCAGGACTGAATGTCAGACAAGCAGCGTGAAAAATCAGGGACAGTAGAGGGGGTAGAAAAGTGGTGATGAGGTAGAGCTGGGTGTTGGCAGCATACATGTGGAATATAGCTTTGTGTTTTCGGATGATGTCAACAAGGGACTGTATGTAATAAGAAAAAGGAGGAGATTAAGGATAGGTCCTTGGGGAGTCCAGAGGTAACCATGTGGGAGTGGGAAGAGAAGCCATTGCAGGTGATTCTTTGGCTACGACTGGAAAGATAGGAATGGAACCGGACAGGGGCAGTCCCACCCAGCTGGATGATGGAGGAGAGATGTTGGAGAAGGATGCTGTGGTCAACCATATCAAAGGCTGAAGGTAGCTGAGAAGGTTAGGAGGGATAGTTTACATTGTCACAGTCACATAGGATGCCATTTGTGACTTTGATATGGGCCATTTCAATGCTGTGGCAGGGCGGAAACCTGATTGGAGAGGTTCAAACATGGAGTTGCAGGAAAAGTGGACTCGATTTGGAAGGCTCAAGGACTTTGGAGAGGAAGGAACCCAGAAATGCAGCAGGATTGGTGTTTGAGTCTGGTCTGGCACAACACACTTCAGTTCCAGTCCACCTGTCAGCATTTGGATGCAGCGGCAGAGGAATATTTGGGCCCAAAATGTCTACATTTGTGATGTAAATGTTACTTTGTGAAGTTACATCTCAACCTTGGTATTTTTTTTAAGTGATTTTGTAACGTTGTGGAGAGAAGCAAAAATATATAAGTTTTTCTATTTTTGCTCTTTTGTTTAAAATAATGTAATAGCTTTGTGTCTTGGCTACAGTTGATCAAAAGCACTAGTAGGTTGACTGAATTTATGAATCTGACTTGAAGTTGATGAAAAGAAGTTATTTTGTTGTTAACATACCTAAAAATTTCCACAGGTTAGTTCATTCACAGTAACCTGTGACATTCCATTTGGCTTACCTCCAGAAGATTTGTTTTTTTAAACTTGGCTTCTAAACCATTTTTTCTAAGGGCAAAATCCTCCTCGGATGAATGATTAACAGTGAGGACTGAAGTGGTATTACAATAGAACCCTCTTGTTATTATGCCCAACTTGCTAGCCAATTTTTAAGAATATATTACGTGACATTATAAAAGCAAATGAAAGCAGAAGCAATGCCAAAAAATATAAAAGGAAAGCAAGGAAAGGAAAGAAAATGAGCAACTAATCCAATATACTGGAAACAGCAAAGATAACAGCAAAATGATAGCTGTATAATAGAAACCAGTGACACTGCAGAGATACTGCAAGAAGATATAGGGAGAGCTATTCTGCGGCAACTCACTGTCAATGATGCCATATTACCATGCACCAATGTACAAAGAAAAAAGAACAGTGCAGCACAGGAACAGGCCATTCGGCCCTCCAAGCCTGCGCTGATCATGATGCCTGCCTAAACTAAAACCTTCTGCACTTCCGGGGACCGTATCCCTCTATTCCCAGCCTATTCATGTATTTGTCAAGATGCCTCTTAAACGTCGCTATCGTACCTGCTTCCACCACCTCCCCTGGCAGCAAGTTCCAGGCACTCACCACCCTCTGTGTAAAAAACTTGCCTCGCACATCCCCTCTAAACTTTGCCCCTCGCACCTTAAACCTATGTCCCCTAGTAACTGATTCTTCCACCCTGGGAAAAAGCTTCTGACTATCCACTCTGTCCATGCCATTCCTAACTTTGAAAAACTCTGTCATGTCGCCCCTCCACCACTGTTGTTCTAGTGAAAACAATCCGAGTTTATCCAACCTCACCTCATAGCTAATACCCTCCAGACCAGGCAACATCCTGGTAAACCTCTTCTGTACCCTCTCCAAAGCCTCCAGATCCTTCTGGTTGTGTGGCGACCAGAACTGCACGCAATATTCCAAGTGTGGCCGAACTAAGGTTCTGTACAGCTGCAGCATGACTTGCCAATTTTTATACTCTATGCCCCGACTGATGAAGGCAAGCATGCCGTATGCCTTCTTGACTACCTTATCCACCTGCGTTGCCACTTTCAGTGATCTGTGGACCTGTACGCCCAGATCTCTCTGCCTGTCAATACTTCTAAGGGTTCTGCCATTTACTGTATACTTCCCACCAGTATTAGACCTTCCAAAATGCATTACCTCACATTTGTCCAGATTAAACTCCATCTGCCATTTCTCCGCCCAAGTCTCCAACCGATCTATATTCTGCTGTATCCTCTGACAATCCTCATCACTATCCGCAACTCCACCAACCTTTGTGCCGTCCGCAAACTTACTAATCAGACCAGCTATATTTTCCTCCAAATCATTTATATATACTACAAACAGCAAAGGTCCCAGCACTGATCCCGGTGGAACACCACTAGGCATGGCCCTCCATTCAGAAAAGCACCCTTCCACTGCTACCTTCTGTCTTCTATGACCGAGCCAGTTCTGTATCCATCTTGCCAGCTCACCTCTGATCCCGTGTGACTTTACCTTTTGTACCAGTCTGCCATGAAGGACCTTGTCAAAGGCTTTACCGAAGTCCATGTAGACAACATCCACTGCCCTTCCTTCATCAATCATCTTCATCACTTCCTCAAAAGACTCGATCAAGTTAGTGAGACACGACCTCCCCTTCACAAAACCATGCTGCCTCTCGCTAATAAGTTCATTTGTTTCCAAATGAGAGTAAATCCTGTCCCAAAGAATCCTCTCCAATAATTTCCCTACCACTGATGTAAGGCTCATCGGCCTATAATTTCCTGGATTATCCTTGCTACCCTTCTTAAACAAAGGAACAACATTGTCTATTCTCCAGTTCTCTGGGACCTCATCTGTAGCCAATGAGGATACAAAGATTTCTGTCAAGGCCCCAGCAATTTCCTCCCTTGCCTACCTCAGTATTCTGGGGTAGATCCCATCAGGCCCTGGGGACTTATCTATCCTAATGTTTTTCAAGAAGCCCAACACCGCCTCCTTTTGCTGATTTTGGGGCCCAAATTCTTGAGATGCAATCCAGAGTTTTTACAATTTTCCTGGGGAATTACAGCAGGAGATTGGTAATATTACTGAGTAATTTGTAGATGGTACACATTGTTGCCACTGGGCATCAGTGGTGGTGGAGGGAGGGAAGGTTTGTGGATGGGGTGACAATCAAGCAAGCTGCTTTGGTGTCGAGCTTCTTGAGTGTTGTTGGAGCTGCACCCATCCAGGCAAGTGGAGACTATTCCATCACACGCCTGACTTGTGCCTTGTAGATGGTGGACAGGCTTTGCGGAGTCAGGAGGTGAGTTACTCACTGCAGGATTCCTAGCCTCTGACCTGCTCTTGTAGCCATGGTATTTATATGGCTACTCCAGTTCAGTTTCTGGTCAATGGTAACCCCCAGGATGTTGATAGTGTGAGATTCAGCGATGGTAATGCTATTGAATGCCAAGGGGAGATGGTTAGATTCTCTCTTGTTAGAGATGGTCATTGCTTGGCACTTGTGTGGTGCGAATGTTACTTGCTACTTATCATCCTAAGGCTGGATATTGTCCAGGTCTTGCTGCATTTCTACACGGACTGCTTCAGTATCTGAGGTGTTGAACATTGTGCAATCATCAGCGAACATCCCCACTTCTGACCTTATGATTGAAGGAAGGTCACTGATGAAGCAGCTGAAGATGGTTGGGCCTAGGACACTACCCTGAGGAACTCCTCAAGTGATGTCCTGGAGCTGAGATGATTGAACTCCAACAACCACAACCATCTTCCTTTGTGCTAGGTATGACTGCAACCAGCGGAGGGTTTTCCCCTTGATTCTCATTGACTCCAGTTTTGCTAGGGCTCCTTGATGCCATACTTGGTCAAATGCTGCCTTGATGTCAAAGGCAGTCACTCTCACCTCACCTCTTGAGTTCTGCTCTTTTGAACATGTTTGAACCAAGGCTGTAATGAGGTCAGGAGCTGAGTGGCCCTGGCGGAACCCTAACTGAGCGTCACTGAGCAGGTTATTGCTAAGCATGTCCCGCTTGATAGCACTGTTGACAACACCTTCCATCACTTTTCTGATGATTCAGAGTTGACTGAAGGGGCGGTAATTGCCCGGGTTGGACTTGTCTTGGTTTTTGTGTACAGAACATACCTAGGCAATTTTCCACATTGCTTGGTAGATGTCAGTGTTGTAGCTGTACTGGAACAGCTTGGCTAGAGGTGCAGCAAGTTCTGGAGCACAGGTCTTCAGTACTATTGCCGAAACATTGTTAGGGTCCATAGCCTTTGCAGTATTCAGTGCCTTCAGTCGTTTCTTGATATCACGTGGAGTGAATCGAATTGGCTGAAGTCTGGCATCTGTGATGCTGGGGACGTCAGGAGGAGGTCAGGATGGATCATCAACTCGGCACTTCTGCTGAAGATTGTTGCAAATGCTTCAGCCTTATCTTTTGCACTGATGTGCTTGGCTCCCCCATCATTGAGGATGGGGATATTTGTGGAGCCACCTCTTCCAGTTCATTAAAATAAAAGCAAAATACTGCAGATGTTAGAAATCTGAAAATAAAAACCAAAAGAGCTGGAAAATACTCAGCAGGTCTGGCAACATCTCTGGAGCCAGAAGCAAAGTTACCATTTCAGGTCAGTGACGTTTCATCAGAACTGGCCAAGCATGGAGGCAAAGGCGACAGAAGAAGAGATCACTGTCATGCCGAAGACAAAATTCATTGAGGTGGGGGCGTAAGGGTAAGTCAGAAGGGAGTGGTGTTGGACAGTTGGAGGAAATTGTCTGCTTCTGAAAGGCATCTGAGTACACCTTTGTTTCTCCAGTCATGGGGACTCTAGATGCAGTTCCCCTTGTGCTGCAGCAGCAGACGGAGATGGAGCAGAGGCAGCAAAGAAGACAGGCTGCTCATGGAGGGAGGAGTATGATGGCTCTCAGCAGGAAGCCTTACCCACCTTTACCCACCTAAGGTCCTCAGAGAGCACTTCACCTACCTGCACCTCAGCCAAGAGAGATGTGTTTGGCGGTTGGGATTCACCAAGGAGGTAGTCACAGAATTCTGACACCTCCTCGAACCAGACCTGCAGGCTCATATCAGGGCAAGGACAATGCTGCCAGTGGCCATCAAAGTCACTGTAGCCCTTAAATTTTATGCCAGCAGATCCTTCCAGGCTGGAACTGGTGACATTGCCAACATATCACAGTTTGGCATCCATCGCTACGTCCAGGAGGTTACTGAGGCCCTGTACGCCAGGAGAGTGGCTATTATTGTATTCTCTCTAAGCAGAGGGAAGCAGGAAGAATGAGGAACTGGCTTTGCCAGGTTAGAGGAATTCCCCATGGTGCAGGGAGCGATTGACTGCACGCACATCGTTTTGCGGCTGTTAAATCTCAATGGTGAGATGTAATGAGACTGCAAGGGTTACCACTCACTCAACATGACCATGCCCAGACTATCATGGTGAATGCCCACTATCCAGGCAGCAGTCACAATGCTTTCCTCCTACACTTGTCTGCAGACCATCCATCTTCAAGTGACCACATTAAACCAGACAATAGCTGTTTGATGACAATAGCTCTCTGCTCTATCTGTGGATAATAACTCCCTGTGCACGTGGCCAGTGCTCATACGCTGAGAGCCAAACTGCCATGAGGAACATCAGGGGGCAGACCTTCAGTGTGCTGAAGCAATGGTTCTGCTACCTGGACTATTCAAGGGGAAGTACCTGCCAGAGCATGTCATGTGATTCACTGTGATCTGCTGTGACAGGCACAATCTATCCGTCATGAGGGCACAGCCTGTGCCACCAGGACTTCAGCAACCACCTCAGGAGGAAGGGACGAGACGGCTGACACATCCATGGCCTGGATGGGCTCTCTGTGAACGCATCATATTCTGGTTCCCCAGATTACTGTTAATCAACACTTCCCCATCTTACCAGGCCTCTGACACGGACCATCACAGCGTCCTCTTGATCACAAGCCTGACATAAAACACACCAGAATTTAACACAGACAAGTGTGAAGTGATGCATTTTGGGAAGTTAAACCAGGGCAGGACATATACAGTGAATGGCAGGGCCCTGCGGAGTGTTCTTGAGCAGAGAGACCTTGGGGTACAAGTACATAGTTCCCTGAAAGTGGCAACACAGGTAGATAGGGTGGTGCTTGCCTTCATCGGCTGAGGCATTGAATACAAGAGTTGGGACGTCATGTTACAGTTGTACATAATGTTGGTTAGGCCGCATTTGGAGTACTGTGTGCAGTTCTGGTCGCCGCACTATAGGAAAGATGTGATTAAGCTAGAGAGGGTGCAGAAAAGATTCACCAGGATGTTGCCTGGTTTGGAGGGCTTGAGTTATGAAGAGAGATTGGATAGGCTGGGTCTGTTTTCCCTGGAGCGAAGGAGGCTGAGAGGAGACATGATAGAGGTATATAAAATTATGAGAGGCATAGATAGGGTAGATAGCCAGAGTCTGTTTCCCATAGTAGGGGTGACTAAAACTAGAGGACATAGATTTAAGGTGAGAGGGAGGAGGTTTAAAGGGGATCAAAGGGGTAAATTTTTCACACAAAGAATAGTGGGTATCTGGAATGAGCTGCCAGAGGAGGTGGTGGAGGAAGGAACAGTAGCAACATTTAAGAGGCATCTGGACAGCTACTTGAATGAGCAAGGCACAGAGGAATATGGAATTAATGCAGGCAGGTGGGATTAGTATAGATAGGCATTATAGTCGGCATGGACGCGGTGGGCCGAAGGGCCTGTTTCTATGCCGTACGACTCTATGACTCTATGACCACAAAACAACCATTCCATACCAACTTTATCTTTATCTTGTGCATTCTCTTAGTGCCTGTCTTGCAGGGGCCTTACCTGGTCTAGTGCTCCTCTGCAGTGCTACCCCATTGGCTGTAAAATGGCTGGTGGAAGGCTGCTGACTTTCACTGGGGATGACTGCAGATGGCCTTGGAGGCCTGGCTTTGGACTGCACCAACCCAGCCTGGGTGGCAGCAGTCTGGGGCTAATTGGCTGACAGGCATCAACAAGGGGCACTGGTGGAGTAGCAGTGGTGGGAGGGTGAATGCTGTCATCCTGAGAGAGAACAGCAGGCTTGTGCACCACAGAGTCACCACCAAACCCCCAGGGTGGTTCGTCAGCAATCCTAGTAGTCTGCTGGAGCACAGATTGCTGGACCGCTGTGAGATCCTGCAAGCTCCTTCCAGCATTGGTATCTGCAGCCATGATGGCAGCAGTCTGAGCCAGCATGACACCACACTGAAATTGCTTGACCTCAGTCTGAGATTCCACTGCAGCATTCAGACATTGTGTAGCTTAGGCCTGTGCTGCAATGGAAACTGAGACAGTGGCCATCAGATGCAGCATCATTGGTTGATCTGCAAGCTCTGTCGTGGAGCTGACCATTACTGGCATGCTGGAAAGAACAGGCTTGAACCACTGCACAAAACCCTGTGCAAAGTTGGAGCTGGGCTCTTCCAAACTTCCTGACAGTGACAGCAGTCTCTGTGGCAGGTCTGCCAATGCACTAAATATTTCTGTGTACATGCCCATCAGCCTTTATCTGCATGCTGCCCCATCGAAGACCAAGGATAAAATCAGACCCAAGAGCAAACCTGCGGGAGAGTGAGAGAAGCGACCTGGAATAAAATCAGGCCTGAGAGTGGACCTGCAGGAGCGTAAGAGGAGCAGACCAAGGATAAAATCAGGCTGGAGAGCGGATCAGCGAGACAGTGCGAGGAGCGACCAGGAATAAAATCAGGCCGGAGAGTGGATCAGTGGGACAGCGAGAGAAGCGGAGAGTTGGAAACCGAAGTTTCAAAATTAACAAAGGAAACTCAAGGAGTCATGTCACAGAGCAGCAGATACTGGATTGGTTGGTGAATATTGCAGTTTTATTTTTGCTCTTCTGCAACACATTACTTTATTAAATTAATAAACTAGATAACCTAATTAATAGAACCAAAATAATCGATTGAACAATAATTGTATCTAATTAAGTAAACAAACAGTTTTGCTACAGATGGTAATAAAAACAAGAAATGATGGAAATACTCAGCAGGTCTGGCAGCATCTGTGGAGAGAGAGGCAGAGTTAACGTTTCAGGTCAGTGACCCTTCATCAGAACTGCAGATGGTAATGCAGGTGGTGTGCTGTAACTGCAGCATGTGGGAGTTTGTGGAGAGCATTTCAATCCCGGAAAATCACAGCTGCAATAAGTGCCTGCACCTCAAGGAACTTCAGCTCAGAGTTGTTGGGCTCTTGTCTGAGCTACAGACACAGCAGGGCATCAGGAGGGGGTGAGTTACCAGGACACTTTGGGCTGAATTTTATGAAAGAGGTTGAAGTCCTGCTAGTGGGGCCGAAGGTGGGAGGCGACTCCTTTTTAGCTGATGGTGGAAGCTGCGGGAGGCATATTCCTGGCGGCTGTCAATTAATTGGCTGCCATCACTATTATGGACAGCGGCTGGTCCCCAAGAGCTGCTGGCACATTTAGAGGGCCGGCAGCTCAGCAGAGGTGGCCAGTGCTGAGGCTGCACCTGCAGGATTGATGGCCATGCAGCCTTGAAGAGTGGTAAGTCGGGTCTGGAGATGCCAGGCCCAGGCAGGCAGGCCCTGGCGATCCGGGGTGGGGCTGGGGAGGAGGGATGTTCATTGAGGGCAGGCGGCAGAATTGCCGTGGAGGTGGCCACTGCCACCGAGGGGCCCCTCTGTGGGCCATGGAGTTCCCACAAAGGAAGGTCCACCCCCAGGAGCCCACTGGGAGACCTTCAGGTTTCACTTGACATGGGAGGGAGTGGATCCAGTTGTCATGGTCCATGCAGGGACCAATGACATAAATAGAACTAGGAATGATGTTCTGTGGAGGGAGTTTGAGGAACTGGTTCTAAATTAATAAGTAGAACCTTCAGGGTAATAATTGCTGGATTACTACTGTGGTTACATGCAAATTGGAAGAGAGTCAAGCAGATTAAAGAATAAAACAATCTGATGAAATGTCACAGACCTGAAACGTTAACTCTGCTTCTCTCTCCACAGATGTTGCCAGACCTGCTGAGTATTTCCAGCATTTTCTGTTTTTATTTTGCTTTTGCTTTTGCTTTTGCTTTTGGCTCAGAGGTGTGGGAAGAAGGGGTTTTGATTCATGGGCCACTGGCACCAGTACTAGAGAAAGAGGAAGGTGTTCTGTTAGGATGGGCTCCAGTTAAACTGAGTTGAGATCAGAATCCTGGCAAATCATATAACTACAGCCGTGGAGAGGGCTTTAAACTAAAAGATGGGGGCAAAGGTCAGGTGAACAGAAATTTAGAAATCTAAAAATTGGAATAGCAGCGGCAGTGGAAAGAGGCCTCAATTGGCCTCTGGGTGGGAAGGCCTTCCTTGACCTTCCCTGCCCCCGGTAAAATTCCATGGCATCAGGGAGGTGACGGGCACTCCATCCCCCACCTTCCCCTGCCTAACCTCCCAGCTAGTCCCTAGATGGCTGGTAAAATCCAGCCCTTTGATTCTGTCTTCACAGTAAAACACACAAATTATATACTAGAAATAGAGGGTAAACAAGGGGCTAATAATAGTGAGGAACTTAAAGTAATCAATATCAGTAAAGAAAAACTATTAGAAAAGCTTGAGGGATTAAAATCCAACAAATCCCTTGGACCTGATAGCCTACATCCATGGGTTCCAAAAGAGTTGGTGCAGAAAATGCACTGGCTATGATTTTCCAAAATTCCCTACATTTTAGAACTTTCCCAGTGGATTGAAAGTTAGCAAATGTAACACCGCTATTCAAGAAAGGAGGGAGAGAGAAAAGAGAGAACTACAGGCCAGTGAGTCATTGGGAAAATGCTGTAACCTATTATTAAGGAAGTCTTAACTATGCACTTAGAAAATCATATTATGATCAGACTGAGCCAATATGGTTTTGCAAAAGTGATATCCTGTTTGACAAATTTATTAGAGTTTTTGGATGTAATTAGTAAGGTAGATAAAGGTGAGCCAGTAGATGTAATATATTTGGATTTCCAAAGTGTATTTGATAAGGTGCCAAGCAAGATAAGGGCTCATAGAGTTGGGGGTAATATATTAGCATGGATGGAGCATTAGTCAACTGACAGGAAGCAGAGAGTTGGGATAAACGGGGCATTTTCAAGTTGGCAGGTGATAATTAGTGAAGTGCTGCAAGGATCAATGCTGGGGCCTCAGCTATTTGTAATTTATATTAATGACTTAGACAAAGAGACCAAGAGTAATGTATCCAAGTTTGCTGCCTATACAAAGCAAGATGGGAATGCAAGCTTTGAAGAGGATACATAGAGGCTGCAAAGAAATATAGACAGGTTAAGTGAGTGGACAACTAGGTGGAAGATGGAGTACAATGTGGGGAAGTGTGAGGTTATTCACTTTGGTAGTAAGAATAGAAAAGCAGAATATTTTTTACAAGACATGAAACTTTTAAATGTTGATGTTCATAGGGACTAGGGTGTACTTGTACAAGGAACACAGAAAGTTGGCATGCAAGAACAGCAAGCAATTAGGAAAGCAAAGGGCATGTTACCCTTTATTGTAAGGTGATTGGAGTACAAGAATAGGAAGTCTTGCTACAATTGTATAGGGCTTTGGTGAGACCACACCTGGAGTACTGTGTGCAGTTTTGGCCTCCATATCTAAGGAAAGATATAGTTACATTGGAGGCAGTACAGTGAGTATTCACTGAATTGGTCCCTGGGACAAAAGGGTTGTCCTATGATGAGGACTATGACTATGTTAAACATATTGGGCTAAATTTTTGGGCTCCACCGGGTGTGGGAATGAAGGTGGGTGGAGCCAGAAAACCGGCACCAACTGGTGTGTCTGCTTTGTGATAACGTTCCCAGTGCTGACAATGTTCACTAGGGCAAAGGGAGGACCGCACAGTGATCCCACCCACTCCCCAATTCAGGCCAATTAAAGTAAAGAGTCATTATGAGCTGGTTAAAGGGGGTCGTTGAAATGTTCATGGGGGCACACAGGTTGCATGCGCTGTCTGGTGCTGACCAGCTGAAGGGAGCCAGTCATGGCTGCCCCAAGGAATCACCTCAGCCCCATAAAAGAGTCAACAGCACAGAGGGGGACCTAGTCTTTGGGAAACAATTGCCCTTAGCACAGTGCAGGTGATGGGGAGAGTGGGCAGTCAGGGAGTGGGTAGTGCAGGGGGCCGTCATTCTCCCAGCATCACAGGGACAGAAGAGCAGGGGGCAAAGCAGCCAAGGAGGACTGTGTAACCAGCTGAGCACAAAGAAGGCTGCAACTAACAATGGGAGACACGACTCTCAGATTTTGGGCCCAGTGGCGATGAGCAGCAACACCCTCCATAGCAAGGTGAAACCCCAAGCAGGAGAGCATGGGAGAGGAAAGAGGGACAGGAAGGCAATGGAGGGCATACCCTCACCACAGGATCTACCACCGAAGACGGAGCTACCTGGAGATGACCAAGACCCAGTGCCGCAGGAGACTGTGATTCTCCAAGCAGATGGTCACAGACAGCTGTGCCCTCATCGCCGAACACTTCACACCTCACAGCACTGGTTGCCATGCCCTGCCAGTGGACAGCAAAGTCACTGTGACCTTGAACTTCTTTGCTTCCAAGGATCAATGGCAGACCTTAGTGGCATCTCACTAAAAGCTGCACACCATGGCATCTCACTTTTACTGATGCCCTCTTTACCAGAGTTGGACAGTACATAACTTTTATGACAGACATTGCATCGCAGGCACAGAGGGCAGTGGGTTTCACCATCATTGCTGGATTCACCCAGGAGCAGGGCATCATTGATTGCACCCATGTGGCCATCAAGGCACCCAGTGACTGGCCAGTGAGATTTATCAATAGGAAGGGCTTCCACTGCCTCAACGTCCGACTGGTCTGCGGCCACAACAAGAGCTTCCTCCATGTGTGCAATTGCTTTCCTGGCAGCTGCCATGACTCCTCCATCCTCTGGCAGTCCAGGCTGCCTCACACCAAACCCGAAGCTACGTGGATGGATCCTCAGGGTCAAGGGATATCCTTTGAAGAGATACCTATTGACCCTTCTATCGAAGCCCCAGACAGAAGCATAGAGGCAACACAACCAATACCACCTGGAGATAGATAGCTCATTGGAAGAAGAGCAGCAGCAGGAGGTCAGAGAGGAGGAAAAAGAGGAGGTGGTGGGAGAGGATGCTGCACAGAGAGTTTCCCGGCTGCACAAAGAGGCTGCCAGGCATGGCAGAGGGACAAAGGTCTCGTCAGGATACCATGAATGACAGGAATCATTTGATTCAGGAACATTTGTCCTGAGTCTCTCTAACCTAGGATGAAGGGCATGACATGGAAGTCAGTCTGAGATACCTGTGCTAACACATCCTTTGAAGAAGCGCCCTGAAACATCTAAGCTCACCATGTAGAAACCCATAATCTCCTTCATCACCTCATACCACTATTCCTGTCATTCCAGCAATAAAAGGAATCTTAGACTTGTGGCTTGAAGTGTTATCATTTATATAGTGCAAAGAAAGTAAAACATTAGACAGAGAGTGTAAGAAGGCACCCTAGTGGCCCACTCAGTGCTTTTCACGCTCGGACACTCCTATGCAGTGCTCCCATTGTCACCTCGGAGGAGGTGGAGGCAGCTTGCTCACTCATCTTGGCTTGTACCTGAGATGCATGTGGTGGTCATCCTCATTGTGGAGGTGCCTGTGAGTGCATCTCCAGACTCTGCTGCACCTGCATCATTCCAGGGCAGCCTCCGTCACTTGACCCTGCTGCACAGATTGTCCCACAGTTGGAGGGGCCAAAGAGGCCAAGGATGATAAAGGTGCCCCTTGAGGGGTGACACCCTCATCCTCCTCTGTGATATCCTCAGCCCTTGTCAGGCACTCCCAATGCCTGCAGGACGGCACCAACTGGGACGTAACCAGCATCCACTGCAAGATCTCTGCGCCACTGACCAGTCCATGCTAGATAGTGTGGCATGCATCCTGTGGATGTCAGTGCACAGTTCCTGCATGCACTCTGAGTGATGCTAAAAATCACTCTCCAAGAGGTTGGCACATCTCTCAGTGGAGGAGCTCATGCCCTTATAGCCATGAGCCATGGTGGAGCACATCAGCTGGATGGACTCCTCCATCATCTGTCCAAGGTTCCTCACTGCCTCAGGGAATTCTGACATGCAGGAACACATCTTCTGCTGCTGTTCAAGGGAAAACCTTCTTTCCTGTGACTCCTGAGGCCCTGCACCTTTGCCCAGTGGAGCAGGGCCTTGTCTGTCCTCCCTCCTCCGAGGGGAACTGACGACAGCTCCCTCTGCCTCTGGTCACTAGTGGCATGATTTTCACCTAGTGCCACCCTCTCTACACACACACAAGGCCTCAGAGCTGAGAGCAACTGAACTGGTGGCCAGTGCACTTGCAAGCTGTAATGGTGCTTCTTCATCTGCATCCTACTGCTCTGGGGCCACAGAGGGTGGGGGAGAGGGTGCCCTGGGTTGGACACACGCAGCTGTGGGAGACACAAGAAGAGATGATGAGAGCTTGCCTAGAATGGTAGAAGTGCCTGCAGTGTTCATGCTACCCAATGCAACTCAATGCATGACATACTTTCATACAGGATGGAATGCATGGCACCTCCATAATGGCAACATTGCCCTCTGTAATCACTAGCTCCACCATGGGCGCCCAGCTTGCCTGAACCGACTTCCTCCTCTTTCACAATCCTGGTTGTCCTCCATTGGGGTAATGTGGTGGAAAAATGGCACCCCTCCTCCCATTTGCCCTCTCTCAGACATAGTGAACAAATTTCTCCTGCAAAGACAAAACAGAGCGAGGTAAGGCACTGCTGTCCTCCATGTTATCTGCCCTATTCATTAGAAGCTGCATGTCTCAGTGGTGACAGGTCCTCAGCAACACTTTGACACTGAGCCATTCTGAGAGATGAGTAAGTGCCCTGAGCACACACCTTTCCTATGTTCAGGAGCAGTATATGATGTGTCTGCTGGAGGGTAAGTACCCAGACGCCTGTCCTGAGGGTTGGGGGTTGCACTCACCTTGCCAGAGCATATGAGGTCATTGACTCTTTTCCCACACTGCATCCAGGCATCTCCATGCTCCAGCCACTCACTGTGGTTGCCACTTCCACCCTTCTAGAAAAGGACCTTCTTCCTCTTCCTCATGGCCTCAAGCATGATATCCAGTCTGCATCCGAAAACCTAGGGCAGCCCTGCCCTGGGTACCAGACCTCCGGCTTTCCTGTGATGTCTGGTTCTACCCCAGTGCTGTCCAAGGCTCTGACAATCTCTGCAGCTTTCTTCCTTCTGTCAAATGGCAGCCTGGGTAATGGCTGTCATGGTGAGTTTAAATCGAGCCTGCACTTCCTCTGACCCGCCTCCATTCCTGCCCTCAAGGCCCCAAGGCCTCCAATCAGACAGCAAACACATCTCCATATCAATTAAGGGGTCACCCCCCTAAAAATCCTGACACTAATCCGTCCCGCCCGAGGCGTTTCGGGACCCAGAAACAGTCCCGAATTCCGTTTCCTGCCCCCAACGTAAAAATTCAGCCGATTAACATTTATCTTGCATACTTCTATATGATTAGGCGGTACAGTGGCGCAGTGGTTAGCACCGCAGCCTCACAGCTCCAGCGACCCGGGTTCAATTCTGGATACTGCCTGTGTGGAGTTTGCAAGTTCTCCCTGTGTCTGCGTGGGTTTCCTCCAGGTGCTCCGGTTTCCTCCCACAGCCAAAAGACTTGCAGGTTGATAGGTAAATTGGCCATTATAAATTGCCCCTAGTATAGGTAGGTGGTAGGGGAATATAGGGACAGGTGAGTATGTGGTAGGAATATGGGATTAGTGTAGGATTAGTATAAATGGGTGGTTAATGGTCGGCGCAGACTCGGTGGGCCGAAGGGCCTGTTTCAGTGCTGTATCTCTAAATCTAAAAAATCTAAATTACTCCTGGGCCTTCGCCCTCCAGTTTAACCATTCCCAGCCAATGCAGCCTATATTCATAACTCAGTTGCTAATTCCAGCAATCAGTTTGTCGCTTTGTAATTTTTCTCCATGAATTACCTTTTAAATTTGAAATCTACCGTGCATGCACTGTACTTCATACAGCATTTTAAATAATGTGAAGATACTGGGAGGAAACATTTTTATAGAGTCATTTATGGCACAGAAGGAGGCCATTCAGCCCATTGAGAATTGAAAAGAAACATTATTTAAATAGAGAGAGATTGCAGAACTCTGTGATGCAGAGGGATCTGGGTGTCCTAGTACACAAAACACAAAAAGTTAGTATAAAGGTAAAGCAAATGATTAAGAAGGCAAATGTGATGTTGTTGTCTATTGCAAGGGGAATGGAATATAAAAGTAGAAATGTTTTGCTCCAGTTGTACAGGGCATTGGTGAGACCACATCTAGAATATTGTGTACAGTTTTGGTCTCTTTACTTAAGAAAGGATATAATTGCATTGGAAGCAGTTCAGAGAAGGTTCACTTGACTGATTCCTGGGATGAGAGGGTTATCTTATGAGGAAAGGTTGGATAGGTTGGGTCTGTACTCGTTGGAGTTTAGAAGGATGGGAGGTGATCTTATTGAAACATATAAGATCCTGAGGGGACTTGACAGGGTGGATGTTGAAAGGATGTTTCCTTTTGTGGGAGAGACTAAAACTAGGCTGCACGATTTAAAAATAAGGGGTCTCCCATTTAAAACAGAGTTGAGGAGAAATTTTTTCTCTCAGAGGATCGTGATTCTTTGAAACTCTCTTCCCCGGACAACGGTGGAGGCAGGGTCATTGAATGTTTTTAAGACAGAGGTAGACAGATCCTTGACAAACAAGGGAGTTAAAGAGTATTGGGAGTAGGCAGGAAAGTGGAGTTGAATCCACAAACAGATCAACCATGATCTTATTGAATGGCAGAGCAGGTCGAGGGGCCAAATAGCCTACTTCTGCTCCTAGTTCGCATGTTTGTATGATCATTTGAGTCCATCTCAGCTCTCCATGGGGCTATCCAGTCAGTCCCACTCCCCCACTCTCTCCCTGTAGTCCTGCAAGTCTATTGCCTTCAAGTGGCCATCCAATTTCCTTTTGATGTCATTGATTGTCTCCGCTTCCACCACCCTTGTGGGCAGTGAGTTCTAGGTCATTACCACCTGAAGCGTAAAAAAGTTCTTTGTCATATTCCCCCTGCATGTCTTGCCCAAAACCTTCAATCTGTGTCCCCTTGTCCTTGTACCATTAATTAATGGGCACTTCTATTAAATCTCCCCTCAATCTCCTTTGTTCTAAGGAGAAGAACCTCAGTTTTTCCAACCTAACCTTGTAACTAAAATCCTCCATCCCTGTAACCATTCTGGTAAATCTCCTTTGCACCCTCTCAAGGACCCTCACATTCGTCCTAAAGTGTGGTGACCAGAACTGGACGCAATACTCCAGTTGGAGCCTAACAGAGCTTCATAAAGGTTCAGCATAACTTCCCTGCTTTTGTACTCAATGTCTCTGTTTATGAAGTCCAAGATCCCATATGCTTTGTTAACCACTCTCTAAGTATGTCCTGCCACCTTCAAAGATCGATGCACATGCACCCCCAGGTCTCTCTGTTCCTGCACACTCTTTAGAACTGTGCCATTAAGTATATTTTGCCTCTCCCTATTCCTGCTGCCAAAATGCATCACCTCACACTTGTCAGTATTAAATTCCATCTGCCACTTGTCTGCCCATTCTACTAGCCTATCTATATCCTGTTGCAGGCAGTTCATATCATCCTCACTGTTTGCCACACCTCCAAGTTTGGTGGCATCGGCAAATTTTGAGATTCTACTCTATACTCCAAGATCCAAGTCATTTATACATAGCAAAAAAAGCTTTGATCCCAGCACTAACCCTTGTGGAACACCACTGTCTTCCATCCTTCAGTCTGAAAAACAACCATTGACTACGACTCGCTGTTTTCTGTCCTTAAGCCAATTTTTTATCCAATAGGACACTGACCATGAGCCTCCTATTAACAATGAAGAAAGTCTTGCAACTTAACTTAATAATATGATGAATTGATACCACACTCCACAAAGCCCAGAGCAAAATTTATCAATGCACCAGCCCAAAGGCGCACACTGATTCCCATCACTGGGTTCTGTCAGGTACTATTGGGTGGGGCTCATCTCTTTGGGGCAGAGTAGTGACAGGGCATCTGCCCTAACCCCAACCCATTTTCCTTGAGCAGGGACCATTGAAGATTCATAAGCAGACTCCTGATTGGAGTCCCATTGTCAAGAGGATGCCTTCCAGTGCCCAATTGCAGTGGCACTGCCACTGTAATACCAGAAGAGGTGCCAAGCATTTAAAGGAACAGAATAGTCCCATAGATCAATGAAGCTGCAGCTTTATAGGCCTGTAAAGATAACTGAGTGGGAGCAGGATTGGAGGGACAGAAGGCCTGTTCTAGTCCTTCTCCCTTCATTACCTAATCTTGGAACTTTCTCACTGCTATCCTGATCCTATCACCACCTTCCATATAGTGGTCCTGGGAAATGGCAGCAAATGGACTAGAGGCTGTGCACACCCCATGCCTCTCTGCTGGCATTTGCATGTGGCAGAGTAAGGGTGGCCAATAGAACTCGGTGGCAGCAGGATGGGAAATCCAGGGCAGGGTAGCAAAGCAGCAGTAGCTCTCATCACCATAGTTTTCCTCTTTCTTCACTGCTATGTCAACCCTATGTCATAGGGTTGCATCACAAAGGGAAATACACTATAGCCCTGATTTTAACTGCCCCTAGCCTGTGGAAGCTGGGCAAAAGGGTGTTAAAATGAGACTAGTAACTTAGTCACTTAGCTCCTCTGATCCTGTTGCCTTCCCACATGCGCCTTCTATAACCCACTCTTCAGAGCAAGCGAGCACGACACCTGCAGGAAGTAAGGGAGGTCCTGCTTTAACTGTGCAAATCATGTCCAATGATGACATCAGAAGCTGATCTACAATTTTAGTTGAAGGCCAAGCAAGGGAGCAGTGATCCTTCCCTGTCAAATCGAGCGTGCTGGCGTGGGTGGGGGGGGGGGGGGGGGGGTGGGGGTGCAGTGGGTCGTGGGGCAGAAGAGGCCTAGCAGATAAGTTTTAAAGTTTTATTTTATATTTTCTTATGGACCAAGTGGAGCAGGAGTGGTTCACAAGGAAGTTATGGCCTTTCCTGTCCCAAGCTCCCATACCCTCAATCGTGGCTAAAACCTCCCCACTCCCACACACTTCTGGACCTTCCCCCTTGACCACTGGGGACTGTTGCCCCATGTTTCTGAGTCAGGCCTCCTGCTGCCAAATTCCCACCAGGTAATGTATCTGGCTGGCTTCTGACAGGGCTCTGGGAACATGTATGGAAATGAGGCCAGTGCATCACCCACTTCAGGGCACCACACCACCCTCCTTAAAGTTGGAACCTTTATAGGGGCGGCACAGTGGCGCAGTGGTTAGCACCGCAGCCTCACAGCTCCAGGGACCCGGGTTCGATTCCTGGTACTGCCTGTGTGGAGTTTGCAAGTTCTCCCTGTGTCTGCGTGGGTTTTCTCCGGGTGCTCCGGTTTCCTCCCACAAGCCAAAAGACTTGCAGGTTGATAGGTAAATTGGCCATTATAAATTATCACTAGTATAGGTAGGTGGTAGGGAAATATAGGAACAGGTGGGGATGTTTGGTAGGAATATGGGATTAGTGTAGGATTAGTATAAATGGGTGGCTGATGTTCGGCACAGACTCGGTGGGCCGAAGGGCCTGTTTCAGTGCTGTATCTCTAATCTAATCTAATCTCTGCAAAAGCAAGGACCACTTTAAAATTAAAATATATCAAAAATAACTTTTACATAATTAAAGTGCTGACATTTCCTGTTGAAAAAGTATACAACATAAATCTAAATGTAACGCTACAGTTATTGACTAATGTTTGAATATGAGGGTTTCTGATCGACCAAGGCCTTCAAAATGTCCTGATGAGGAAGTCGATGAAACAGAGAAAATTAATGTAGGATTTAAATTAGATAGGTATTCTAGAGTTTTACTTGACTACTCCTTGGAGGGTAGGGAGAAAATTTTCAGAATCTTTCCTCGCAGGTTAAATGGGTTTGGTAGCTTACCATTGTGCATTGTGTATTGCCTGTGAATGGCGTGATCATCCGCAAGCTTTTTTTTAATGTTCTTTAAACTCTGATTGGACAAAATCAATTAGCGTCTTTGCTATGGTGCTACATGACTCTATTAGTTATGATTCAAAATTTAGGCAAGTTAATCTGACTGCATAACATTGACAAAAATATAGTTATATGTAAGGTCAGCCAGATCCATCAGTGGGACAGTGCACTAAAACTTTGTGGTGCCTTCTATAATTCACAAATATTTGAGTTCCTGTTAACTCCTACACTGCAGACTAGAAAGAATGCTGCACTATACCGAGTTGCTATTTGCCAAATGGTACCAAAACCATAATCAATTTGACAGACAACAGCATTCATATACTTCTGAGGGAATATAATTTCGTTTAAGATTCTGGCCTTTTTACAGGTAACTGAAAGCAGTTATGAAAAGATTAAACCACTTCTATCAAGAGACACTATACACAAATAATACCTTGCACTGGCACATCAAAAGCTTATAAAAAAAATTTCTAAGTCAAGTTAAAATGATCAGTCTAGTCTTGAATGTACTGACTGTCTGGTTTTGATTTTTTAGTTTGGAACTGACAGTATATTGCTTCACAAAGAGTCTTAGAGAGAAAAAACATGGTCATTCACAATGAATTCATTGAAAAGAAATAACCAGTCATTGATTTTTCTTCAATATGCCTTTGGTGTAGCTGCCTACAGAAAACAAGCTCATTGTTTGATGGCTGGCATCTAGAAATGTCATTAATCCCAATTTTTAAAGTATGCTTTGATCAGTATTGCTCCAGATATGCTTTATGATGTGCGCACTCTTTCTCGGGCGCCTCATCTTCCATGCAGATTCTTTTTTAATCTTCACATCAGTGTTCATAAAACAACAGAAATCTGAATGCCCTCAATAGACCCTAAGAGCACCTCACTTAATCATCTTTTGGACATTTGAATGTACAGGGAAAAATCCATCAAGTGAATTAATTCTGCCTTGTCTAACCAGACTGAGATTCATGCCCTTTCGCCTCATGGGGTGGTGTAACTGTATTTGAAGTCAGTGGACAACATTGCAATGCACAGCCAATCTTGCTCCTGAACATCTGATGAGGTTATATGGGAAGCCTCATGGCCCTTATCAGCTAGCCACTTTGATTTTTTTCCATCAACACTGATGGAGTTGTGTCCTCATTAGGGCAGAACTATCGGGAGGAGCTTTTCACTGGCAATGCCAGCAGAAAGCACAGCGTTAGTGCCCAAAAGTGGTGGGGGAAAGCTTACTATCCTGTTCCCACTCTTGGTCCTGCTGATGCCATCGTCAGAATGGCATATTGTTGGGTGGCCAGGGCACTGGGCTTTTTTTGTAATCACTTAGTAGACTCTGTCCTCATTACCAGTATGGGATTATATTCTTTTTCTAAAACTTTTTTTTTTGTTTGGTATGATTGCTTGGTGAAGGGGGGAGGGGTGGGGGGGGGTTAGTTTTAACCCCCAAGGATGGGTGGCTTTGGGGCAGGTGGGAAGCAAACATTTTAAAAAATCTCAAACCAGCCCCAACCCACCTACGTCTTGGACTGGATTCGCCCGATCTCGGTGGCGAGCTCACAAAAATGGCAGGCCGCACACCAAAGAGCCACCGCGATCTCCCACGTGGCAGCTCATTTAAATAGTCGGAGCGGCCTGTCCCCCCACCAATCATGGGGAGGGGGCAGTCTATGCGACGCTGGCAATGGCGTCAGACGTTGGCGCTATTTTTAAAGGGCAGCCAGCCCTGCTGGCATATTTAAATTTTTAAAGATACAACCCCAAAATATATCAAATAAATTTCTAACACCCCTTTCCCACCCCCCCCAATCCCAATAACATCAACTATTTTCCCTTTCCCGCCACGAAACTCTTACCTTTTAAATCTGACCTATTCCCCCCACCAGAATACACAAAATTTAACGTTCAGCCCTTCCCATCATCCCCTACACCCATTACTTGTATTTGGCCCCCATTCCCCAACATCCCCACCCCTGCACTGAAAATCTAATCTCCTCTCCCAACAATGTCACACTGGATTTCCCCAGACAGGAATTGAAGGCGCAGGAGTGCCAGCTGCCGCACTGTGAATCGCAGTGGGCCCTGAAGATTAAAGGTAAGTTTATTTAAATTTATTCATCTCGCTCATTTAAATGTTGTAATTCAATTCCCATCGCCCAGCGGTTGGGAGGGGGGGGGGCACCATGGAGGTTCACCGCCATCGGGAGGATCGGGCTGGGTCCTGCCGTCGTCAGCCTCCCTGGCGGGCCTCTGCCAGAACAATCTTCCAACCCCCATCACCACCACGGAGCCCGACATCGTGGGCTTGGAAAAATCAAGCCCCTAGTTTTAACGAAGGTAGGCCGGGGGTGGGAGACCAACATGTTCCCAGGGGGTAGGTCAGTCAGGAAAAGCTTTTAAGGAGGCTATGTGGCTCCATTTTAACACAGCTTATATTATTAACTCATGAAGGCTGGGATTCCCAGAGATCAGGAAACCTGGCAGCTAAAAGGAGGCGAGCAGCCGGATCTTGAGGTACGTGCCTTCATAGCACTTTTTGTGGGCCAGGAGAAGCAGGAGTGCTCTATACAGATTCTGCGATCAGGTGACCTCCCCAGCCTTGTGATCTCCGACTCCCTCCAGCCCCGATTTACAACTCCTCTCACCCAACCCCCCCCCCCCTCTACAGTCGGCCTCCCCTCCCCACCACGATCTACTATTTACCTGGCATCCACTCCTTGGCTGCTTTCTCACCTGAAAGGCAGTTAGCCTGTTAGTCTGGCTGGCTTCTGGGTGAGAAATGTACGGCAAAAATTTAAAAGCCGTCCTGCTATTGATTTCAGTAAGACATCTGTTGTTACCCCAGGCCCAACATGTTCCCTCTTGGGTAATAGGTAGGAGCAACAAGCCCAGAGAACCATGGATGACCAGAAACATTCAGGGTATGATGAGAAGGAAAAGAGAGGCTTTTAGCAAATACAAGGAGAGCAAATCAACGGAAGCATTAGTGGAGTACAGAAAGTGTAGGATGACGCTGAAGAAAACAATTAGGAGAGCAAAGAGGGGATATGAGAAAGCTCTGGCTGGTAAAAGTAGGGAAAATCCCAAGATATTCTATAAGGATATCAATGAGAAGAGGATAACCAGGGAAAGAGTAGGACCCATTAGGGACTAAGGGGGAAATTTGTGGGTGGAGCCAGAGGACATTGGTAGGGTGTTGAATAAATACTTCACATCTGTCTTCACCCAAGAGAATGAGGATGTAGATATGGAACTCAGGGAGAGAGACTGTGAGGTTCTTGAACAAATTGTCATAGGGAGTGACAAGGTATTGGAGGTTTTGTCAGGCTTAAAAGTGGACAAATCTCCAGGTCCAGATGATTTGTGTCCCCGGATGCTGTGGGAGGCGAGGGTGGAGATTGCAGGGGCTCTGACCCTAATTTTTAATCCCTCTCTGGCCATGGGGGAGGTGCCAGAGGACTGGAGAACAGCTAATGTGGTCCCACTATTTAAGAAAGGTTGTAGAGATAAGCCAGGGAACTATAGACCAGTGAGTCTCACATCAGTGGTAGGGAAACTATCGGAGAAAATTCTGAAGGAGAGAATCTATCTCCACTTGGAGAGGCAAAATTTGATTAGGAATAGTCAGCATGGCTTTGGCATCGGGAGGTCATGCCTAACAAATGTGATTGAATTTTTTGAGCATGTGACCAGGTGTGTAGATGAGGGTAGTGCAGTTGATGTAGTTTATATGGATTTCAGCAAAGCCTTTGACAAGGTCCCACATGGGAGACCTATCAAGAAAGCAAATGCACATGGGATACAGGGTAACTTGATAAGGTGGATTCAAAATTGGCTTAGCTGTAGGAGACAGAGAGTGATGACAGACGGCTGTTTTAGTGACTGGAAGCCAGTGTCCAGTGGCGTACCACAGGAATCTGTGCTGGGTCCCCTATTGTTTGTCATTTATATAAACAACATAGATGACTATGTGGGGGGGTAGGATCAGTAAGTTCGCAGTTGACACAAAGATTGGCCGAGTGGTTAACAGTGAGGTTGAGTGTCTTGGGTTACAGGAAGATATAGACGGGATGGTCAAATGGGCAGAAAAGTGGCAGATGGAACTTAACGCTGAAAAGTGTGAGGTGATACACTTTGGAAGGAGTAATGTGACACGGAATTATTCAATGAATGGCCTGACACTGGGAAGTTCTGAGGAACAAAGGGACCTTGGCGTGTTTGTCCATAGGTCTCTGAAGGCAGAAGGGCAGATTAATAGGGTGGCGAAAAAGGCATATGGGACACTTGCCTTTATCAATCGAGGCATAGATTACAAAAGCAGGGAGGTCATGTTGGAGTTGTATAGAACTTTGGTAAGGCCAAAGTTCTGGAGTACTGTGTGAAATTCTGGTCACCACATTATAGGAAGGATGTGATTGCACTGGAGGGAGTGCAGAGGCAATTCACCAGGATGGTGCCAGGGTTGGAATATTTAAGCTATGAAGAGAGGTTGGATAGGCTTGGGTTGTTTTCGCTGGAGCAGAGAAGACTGAGGACTGACCTGATCGAGGTGTACAAGATTATGAGGGGCATGGACAGGGAGCAGCTGTTCCCCTTAGTTGAAGGGTCAGTTACGAGGGGACACAAGTTTAAGATGAGGGGCAGGGGGTTTAAAGGGGATTTGAGGAAGAACTTTTTTACCCAGAGGGTGGTGACAGTCTGGAATGCACTGCCTGGGAGGGTGGTAGAGGCGGGTTGCCTCACATCCTTTAATGTGCACTTGGATGAGCACTTGGCACATCATAACATTCAAGGCGATGGGCCAAGTGCTGGCAAATGGGATTAGGTAGACAGGTCAGGTGTCTTTAATGCATCGGTGCAGACTCGATGAGCTCTTCTGCACTGTATTATTCCGTGATTCTGTGATTCTGCGATCTGAGAAACCCATATACCCAGGTTTTCCATCCGGAAATCCTTCCTCCCACTCTCTTCACAGTCGAAAGTAATTATCGGGCCCCCTCATTCTAAGACATGTTCTCCCCTTTCTTTCACTGAGGTTTCTCCGTGCCATGCACCATTCTCAGCCAACAGGATTCTGCCAATACCACTCTCAAACCACTGCCTGAGAGTGGCACTGTGATTATTCATTTCCTTTGTGCAGGGAGACACCTTTCATCTCTTTGGCACGTTCCAGTGCTAGGATTAAGATCAGGAACTTTGTAAGAACTTGTCTCTCAATTAATGTACATTAGTAGTGAAATATTATGATTGTGCAATACATTAATAATGTAGTATATTAGTATTGCAATATAATGGTTGTGCAGCACATGGCTGATGTAATGTATTGGTAATGCAATGTATTGGTGGTGCACAAAGACAGCACAGTATATTTATTGGGTATTTTATTCATGTTGCAATACATTTATGGTGTGGTACATATTGGTAGTACAATGCATTGGTGAAGCTTTATATTGGTATTGCAGTGTATTGGTGATTGAGTACATTGGTGTAGCAGTATATTGGTAATGCTGTGTAATGATGATCTAGTACAATGGTGAAGTATGCATTGCTTTTTTTTATTCGGTCATGGGATGTGGGCATCACTGGCTTGACCAGCATTTATTTTCCATACCAAATTGCCGTTGAGAAGATGGTAGTGAGCTGCCATCTTGAACCGCTGCAGTCCTTGCTGTAGGTACACTCACAGTGCTGTTCGGATGGGAATTCCAGGATTTTGACCTAGCGACAATGAAGTAACAGTGATATAATTCCAAGTCAGGATAGTGTTGGCTTGGAGGTGAACTTGCAGGTGGTGGTGGTCCCATGCATCTGCTGCCCTTGTCCTTCTATGTGGTAGAGGTTGCAGGTTTGGACGGTGCTGTCGAAGAAGCCTTGGTGTGTTGCTGCAGTGCATCTTGTAGATGGTACACACTGCTGCCACTTGCATCGTTGGTGAAGGGAGTGAATGGAGTGAATGTTGAAGGTGGTTGTTGGGGTGCCAATCAAGCAGGCTGCTTTGTTCTGGATGGTGTTAAGCTTCTTGAGTATTGTTGGAGCTGCACCTCTCCGGGAAAGTGGAGAGTATTCCATCACACTCCTGACTTGCGCCTTGTAGATCGTGGACAGACATTGGAGAGTCAGGAGGTGAGCTATTCACTGCAGAAATCCTCGCCTTTGACCTGCACCAGTATTTATATGGCTAGTCCAGTTCAGTTTCTGGTCAATGGTAACCCCCGGATGTTGATAGTGGGGGATCCAGTGATGGTAATGCCATTGAACACCAAGGGAAGATGGAAAGATTCTCTCCTGTTTGAGATGGTCATTGCCTTGCACTTGTGTGGCATGAATGCCACTTGCCACTTATCAGCCCAAGCCTGAATGTTGTCCAGTTCTTGGTGCATCTGGACACGGGCTGCTTCAGATCTGAGAAGTTGCGAATGGTGGTGAACATTGTGCTATCATCAGTGAACATCCCCACTTCTGACCTTATGATGGAGGGATGGTCATTGATGAAGCAGTTTGGCCTAGGACACTAGCCTGAGAAACTCCTGCAGTGATGTCCTGGGACTACCATGATTGACCTCCAACGACCAAAACCATCTTCCTTTATGATAGGTATGACTCCAGCCAGTCGAGAATTTTCCCCCTGATTCCCATTGACTCCAGTTTTGCTCAGGCTCCTTGATGCCTTGATGACAAGGGCAGTCACTCTCACCTCACCTCACTGGTGTACTGGTGATGTGTATTGACAATGCACTGCATTGGCAAATATAAGAATGTGATCAATGCCCTGATAAGAATATTCATCTGGGGCACAAGACAAACCCTTAACCCTTCACCTTAACTGCTTGTCAAGGAATTATTACTTAAGTTATGCTTAGGGCATAACGATGCCTAAATGTGGCTTATTGAACTAGTTGTTGTAAAGCTGTTTAGATTATATTAGCAGTTACTCCACCAACTTCCCATCAGGATCCACACAAGTCACTGAGTGAATTTATTAAATCTTTCTTGTCAATTATCAAAGAAGTCCTCTTCACCTTGCTCCTCCACATCTTCCTCCTAAGGTGGTTCCAAGCTTTTCTCCCTTATTAGGGCTTTGTTATAAATAGAGCAGATGACGACAATTCTGGAAACTCTCTTGGGTCTATGTTAAAGGAGCTCGCCAGATCTGTCAAATGATTAGAAGCACTGTTTAAGAAGGGCAATCGTTTGCTCTATCAGAGCAGTGATGGAGGTGTTATTTTCTGTGTATCATTTCTCTGCCTCTGTGCTCAGGTTTATGAGCCACAAGCAGCCAGCCTGACACCCAATGTTCTAGTTTTAAGAGAGATGGGACTGAGTACTGGAACAGAACAATGGCATTGCAACTATTGCCAGGAAATTGGGCACAGGCCTACATGATACACTGCCTATTGTCACACACCAGCCGCATATTCAGAGTGGAAACCATTCCTGTTGATGAACCAAGATGAAGAGGATCAACAGGATGAGCAGGAAGACCAAAGCTCGAATGTACCAGAGCTCTATGTCAGCAAATCATAAATGAACAATTTCATTGAATCCAAAATAAGGCACACTAGCAGCCTAAAATGACTTACCAGAGAATTACCCAACTGTCGCTGAGGATGCCTTTAGCTATCATTGAGGCAGCCTACTTACTATATGTTTAAATGTTTACCCAGTTACTGATACAGCCAATTTTATACTTCATCTATATTCGTTTCAGAATAAAAATCCGCCAACCAGGTTTCTTGAATAAACAACAAAATTATTAATTTGTTATAAAAAAGACTTATTCAGTAAAGATGCAAAGCTTATTAACACATAGGTTGAAATATGAAAGTACAAATATATTCCCTGCAAAATAACCCAACATACACGCCGGTTAAAGAAAAATATGAAGAAGCTTTCTCTGCAGAGATTAATTTTGCAAAAACAAAAATACCTTGGCCAAATACTTGTTAATTCTTGAAGAAAAAAGGGATATGAAATGTTCCAGCTGGCCCTTTGGGCTGGCGTCCTGGTACATGTAGATAGCTGTTACTGGGATCTTTCTGGAGCAGTTCTGTTCAGGAGACAGCGAGGTGCAGTCTTGCAGTCTTTTCGGGAGAATTAATGCATCAGTGGGTTCAGCTATCACACTGGATTCTCAGAAAATCTTTCAAAACAGATGGCAAAGGTTGAGTTGGGTGGCTTCTCTCTTCTCTTTGGCCTCCTTGTCTCGAGAGACAATGGGTAAACACCTAGAGGTAGTCAGTGGTTTGTGGAGCAGCGCCTGGAGTGGCTATAAAGGCCAATCCTAAAGTGACAGACTCTTCCACAGGCACTGCAGATAAAATTGGTTGTCAGGGCTGTTACACAGTTGGCTCTCTCCTTGCACTTCTGTCATTTTCCTTGCCAACTGCTCAGTCTCTTCGACGCGCCACTCTTTAGCCCCGCCTTTATGGCTGGCCGCCAGCTCTAGCGATCACTGGCAACTGACTCCCACGACTTGTGATCAATGTCACAGGACTTCATGTTGCGTTTGCAGACGTCTTTAAAGCGGCGACATGGATGGCTGGTGCGTCTGATATCAGTGACGAGCTTGCTGTACAATGCATCCTTGGGGATCCTGCCATCTTCCATGCGGCTCACATGGCCAAACCATCTCAAGCACTGCTGGCTCAGTAGGGTGTATATGCTGGGGATGTTGGCCGCCTCGAGGACTTCTGCGTTGGAGATACGGTCCTGCCACCTGACGCCAAGCATTCTCCGGAGGCAGCAAAGATGGAATGAGTTGAGACGTCGCTGTTGGATAACATACGTTGTCCAGGCCTTGCTGCCTTAGAGCAAGGTAGTGAGGACACCGGCATGAAACACTTGGACCTTTGTGTTCCGTGTCAGTGTGCCATTTTCCCACACCCTCTTGGCCAGTCTGGACATAGCAGCAGATGCCTTTCCCATGCGCTTGTTGATTTCTGCATTGAGAGACAGGTTACTGGTGATAGTTCAGCCTAGGTAGGTGAACTCTTGAACCACTTCCAGAGCGTGGACGCCAATGTTGATGGATGGAGCATTTCTGACGTCCTGTCCCATGGTGTTCATTTTCTTGAGGCTGATGGTTAGGCTAAATTCGTTGCAGGCAGCCGCAATCCTGTCGATGAGTCTCTGCAGACACTCTTCAGAATGGGATGTTAATGCAGCATCGTCAGCAAAGAGGAGTTCCCTGATGAGGACCTTCCGTACTTTGGTCTTCGCTCTAATATGGGCAAGGTTGAACAATCTGCCATCTGATCTGTGTGAACGAAAATTTCTTCTTCTGAAGACTTGAACGCATGTGAGAGCAGCAGTGAGAAGAAGATCCCAAACAGTGTAGGTGCAAGAACACAGCCCTATTTCATGCCACTCAGGATAGGAAAGGGGTCTGATGAGGCACCGCTATGCTGAATTGTGCCTTTCATACTGTCATGGAATGAGGTGATGATACTTAGTAGCTTTGGTGGACATCTGATCTTTGCTAGTAGTCTGAAGAGACCACGTCTGCTGATGAGGTCAAAGGCTTTGGTGAGATCTATGAAAGCAACGTAGAGGGGCATCTGTTGTTTGCCGCATTTCTCCTGTAGCTGGCAAAGGGAGAACAGCATGTCAATGGTGGATCTCTCTGCTCGAAAGCCGCACTGTGCCTCTTAGCAGGATACAAACCAACTGCCCTCCAGACAGTCTCCAAAAATGAAACCAAATCTCCTGAGTCATAAATCTAGACATGTGACTTCTCTGATAACAACTCCAAATAGTTCCATAGTCCCCAAGGCTCCGGCTGTTTTATTAGCTTAAGATATGTGACTTCCAGAAAGTGTTTGTTTTTAAACAAAGTCCCAAGTGCCCTTCCAGTGACCATTTGAAAAAAACAAGTCTAGCATCTCCTCAGGAATTTTCCACAGTCTTTTAAACACAAGTCCTCACAAATATTAATAATGGAAGCAAATTCATGACAATATATTAATGACGCCCTCGCTCCTTACAGGTGACTGTTCGGGATGACAAAAGGTTGCTGGATCTAAAATAGTAACCAGTGAACTTCCATGGGAGATCGGGCATTGGAGATCATAACACAAGATTTATCCTCCCCCTCCACCCCATAATTCTGACTCTACATGCAAAAAACAGAGAGTGATGTTAAATTTTCTTCGCCCAATATCTGTCAAAAAACAGTGCCCTGAAGCAACTTAAGTTTGTACTTGCAGAAATGAAGTTGCACAAGGCAATGAGTGTACTGTTATTGTCACTACTTGTTCAAAATTAACATAGCTGTGTTTTACTACTAGCCAGAGTATTTTAATTTACATACCAGACAGTGTAACTAGGCACATTATTTAATCAGAATTAATTAAAATGGATCAAGCTTCAAAATTAATTTTCAGTTCTATTAAAAGGAAAAAAAAACTATTCAAAGGAAGCTGAAGTGTCCTGTATAACACAGGCTTCTTTGTACACTTTAACATTGTGGCTTGACATAGACTTGGCAATTGGCGACATAATGCTTTAGGAGAACTTGTGCAACAAGGACTGGCCGACATCTGTGTTTGCAGCTTTGTGTCTCAAATAAGCTGCAAAAAGAATGAGGAAAATATTTTCAGACTCAGCTTCCATTTTAAATTCTTGAGTCAGCTCTTATTCAGCTTTCCAACAAAACACAAAGATACTGAATTTCTTCAGCTGAACTAACAAAGATCTGTATGCTCATGGCCCTGTTCAGAACCTCACTGCTATGTAAAGTGGTAACCTCTGTAACCCAGAAATTTCAGTATGATTAGAGGATTAGAGGGGCCATATGTATGTTACATTGTGGACTCAGGCTAAAATTTGAAGGAGACATTCTCATCCCTTGCTATTTTATATGTACCTCTCGCAGTCTACTAGGCTAACATGCCTCAACATTGAGGTCTGAACAAATTATTGGAGCTGTGGGCTGACAAGTCCCTGGGTCCTGACGGACTTCATTGTAGGGTGATAAAAGAAGTGGCTAGTGAGATAGTTGATACATTAGTTTTAATTTTCCAAAATTCCCTCGATTCAGGGAAGGATCCATTGGATTGGAAAATAGCGTATGTAACGCCTTTATACAAAAAGCGAGGGAGGCAGAAAGCAGGAAACTACAGGCCAGTTAACATCTGTCTTAGGGAAAATGTTGGAAGCTATTATTAAAGACATTATAGCAGGGCATTTAGAAAAATTCAAGGTTATCAGGCAGAGTCAACATGGTTTTGTGAAAGGGAAATCATGTTTAACCAATTTATTGGAGTTCTTTGAGGGAGTTACATGTGCTGTGGATAAAGGGGAACCAGTGGATGCATTGTACTTAGATCTCCAGAGGCATTTGATAAAGTGCCACATCAAAGATTATTGCAGAAAATAAAAGCTCATGGTGTAGAGGGTAACATATTGGCATGGATAGAAGATTAGCTAGAGAGTTGGTATAAATGGGTCATTTTCTGGTTGGCAAAATGGCAAGGTGTGCCACAGGGATCAGTGCCGGGGCCTCAACTTTTTACAATTTATATAAATGACTTAGATGAAGGGACGGCAGGTATGGTTGCTAAATTTGCTGATGACAGAAAGATAGGTAGGAAAGTAACTTGTGAAGAGGACACAAGGGGGCTACAAAGGGATATAGATAGGTTAAGTGAGTGGGCAAAGACCTGGCAAATGGAGTATAATGTGGGAAAGTGGGAAATTGTCCACTTTGGCAGGAAGAATAAAAAACAAAGCATATTATCTAAATTGTGAGACATTGCAGAGCTCCGAGATGCAGAGGGATCTATGTATCCTAGTGCATGAATCGCAAAAGGTTAGTATGCAGGGACAGCATGTAATTCGGAAAGCTAATAGAATGCTATTGTTTATCACGAGGGGAATTGAATACAAAAGTAGGGAGGTTATGCTTCAGCTATACAGGGCATTGGTGAGATCACATCTGGAATACTGTGTACAGTCCTGGCCTCCTTATTTAAGGAAGGATGTAAATGCGTTGGAGGCAGTACGGAGAAGGTTTACTGGACTAATACCTGGAATGGGCGGGCTGTCTTACGAGGAAAGATTGGACAGGTTAGGCTTGTATCCGCTGGAATTTAGAAGAGTAAGAGGCGATTTGATTGAAACATATAAGATCCTGAGGGGTCTTGACAGGGTGGATGTGGAAAGGATGTTTCCCCTTGTGGGAGAATCTAGGGGTCACTGTTTAAAAATAAGGGGTTGCCCATTTAAGACAGAGATGAGGAAAAATTCTTTCTCTCAGAGGGTCGTGAGCCTTTGGAATTCACTTCCTCTAAAGCCGGTGGAAGCAGAGTCTTTGAATATTTTTAAGGCAGAGTTAGATAGATTCTTGATAAGCAAGGGGGTGGAAGGTTATCGGGGGTATTTAGAAATATGGAGTAATCAGTTCAGCCATGAACTTATTGAATAACGGAGCAGGCTCGAAGTGCTGAGTGGCCTACTCCTGCTCCTAATTCGTACGTTCGTATGTCTAAAAGCGAAATGGGTGTCAACTGCAATGGGGACAGAGGACCCCTTCTGCCTCTCCCCTTTGAAGTTGCTTCCGTGTATGTTGAATAATAAACAGACCTGTGTAATTTTAGGAACTTTAAGCTGGTGCAAGTTAGGCATTCTATAGCACAATGCAACCAATGTTTCAGATGAATAAACTAATGGCCCAGCACAATGACAAGTCAGCAGACTAGTGTAAGCAAATCTCATTTTCAGCTGATATATCCTGCCCTTGTAAAAGGCTTAAAGTAAAATATGCAACAAAATCAACAGAACAGGCTACTGCCATTAAAGCCCCTCAGTGCCTATTTTCCTTAATGTCAGGAAACATATTAGATGAGAACAGAAAGTATCAGCAGGTCTGGCAGCATCTGTGTGGAGAGAAAGAGAGCTAACATTTCAGGTCTGTGACCCTTCATCAAAATTGGCAAAAGTTAGAAATGTAACAGTCTTTGAGAAAGTGAAAGGGGGAGAGGGAAGAAGAACAAGAAGGAAGGACAGCGGGGGGAGAGATACTGTCCACGAGTATTTATTTATAAGCCCACTGACTCCCACAGCTACCTTGGCTGCATTTCCTCACATCCTGCCCCCTGTAAGAACTCTATTCTATTCTCCCAGTTTCTCCATCTCCGACACATCTGTTCTGATGATGCAACCTTCCACGACAGCACTTCTGATATGTCTTCCTTTTTCCTCAACCAAGAATTCCCCCGCACTGTGGTTGACAGGGCCCTCGAACATGTCCAACCCATTTCCCGAACTTCTGCCCTTACCCCTTCCCCTCCCTCCCAGAACTGTGACAGAGTTCCCCTTGTCCTCACTTTCCACCCCACCGGCCTCCACATCCAAAGGATGATCCTCCGCCATTTCTGCCACCTCTAGCATGATGCCATCACCAAACACATCTTCACCTCCCCTCCCCTGTTAGCATTCTGAAGGAACCGTTCCCTCCACCACACCCTGGTCCACTCCGCCGTCACCCCTGACACCTCGTCCCTTTCCCATGGCACATTCCCATGCAATCACAGGAGGTGTAATACCTGCACTTTTACCTCCTCTCTCCCCACTATCCAAGGCCCCAAACACTCTTTCCAGGTGAAGCAGTGATTTATTTGTACTTCTTTCAATTTAGTATACTGTATTCACTCCTTACAATGCTGTTGTCTGTACAATGGGGAGACCAAACTCAAATTGGGTGACCGCTTTGCAGAACATCTCCGCTCGGTCCGCAAGCATGATCCCGAGCTTCCGGTTGCTTGCCATTTTAATTCACCACCTTGTTCTCATGCCTACACTTCTGTCCTCGGCATGCTGCGATATTCCAGTGAACATCAACGCAAGCTCAAGGAACAACACCTCATCTTCCGATTAGACACTCTACAGCCTTCTAGACTCAATATTAAGTTCAACAATTTCAGACCATGAGCCCCATTATTTTTTGTTTATTTATTATTTTTATTGTATTTTATTTTATTTTTATATTTAGCTTTTCTTCTTTTTTAATTGTTTATTTTTAACCATGTGCGAGTCTTAAACTTATTTTTCATGTTTTTGCTTTCGTACAGAGCTGTTCATTATTCTGCCATTAACACTCTCTCTGGACTCATGCTTTGTCTTTTGCTACAACTATTTAGCACTCTATTTGCATTATGTTCCATGACATCTCTGTCATTTAATCTCTCCCCCTGCTGTCCTATCACAGTCCTTCCTTCTTGTTCTTCTTCACCCCTCTCACTTGCTCAAAGACTTACATTTCTTTTGCCAGTTCTATTAAGGGAATCACAGACCTGAAACTTAACCCTTTTTCTCTCTGCACAGTTGCTGCCCGACCTGCTGCGTTTTTCCTGCACTTTCTGTTCTCATTTCAGAGTTCCAACATCGGCAGTATTCTGCTCTTAAGATATTAAATGAGTTTTATAGGAGGTCTAATTGCTTGAGACAAAGAAGAAAATGAGAAATCTGGCATTGTACAAGATTATTTGAAATCATTTTCAAAAAATCTCTGAAATTTATTTTCCATCATGCAAAAACAGAGCATGTTTTCATGTTGAAACATTATCAACTGTAAAAACTGTAACTGATAAAATTCTTCACTAAAACCACCACACCACCCCTTTTTCCCTGTCTTTCTTTCTTGAAAATGTTATAACCAGGAATATTAAGTTGCAAATAAAAACAAGAAATGCTGGAATCACTCAGCAGGTCAGCAATATTAAGTTGCAAACCTTGTCTCAGCTTAAGCACTGCCTCTCTTATAGCCACAATATAATATTCCGCTTTGTTGTTATTGCTTCCAATTCTCTGTTTTGTTCTGAATGCTTTATGCATTCACATACATAACACTCAATCCTAATTCCAATTTTTTTGGAATGTTGACCTTAATTCTTTTTCCCAATTCTCTCATTTAACAAACAAATTGTATAAAAAAGTGCTCCATGGGCAAACATAAATGCAAAGGGACGAAAAATAGTTGTCATCCAAACAAAATTCTATATCTGAACATTGAGTTCAATAATTTCAGAGCATGACAGCCCCCCATTTTACTTTCATTTTTAGTTATTTTTTCTTCTTTTTTTTACATTCTTTTTTACGTTTTTTACAATCTTTTTTTTGCATTTATTTCATTTCATCTTAGTTTGTTCAGTTTGCTTACCCACTGTTTTTTTTCAGGTTTGCACTTGCTGCTGTTCAATATTCAGTGCATTAACACCTAATCTGTACTAATGCTTTGTCTTTCAACACACCATTAACATATTGTTTGCCTTTGCTCCGTGACCTTTTGGTCAGCTATGTGGCCTGGTCCAATCTACACCTCCTTTGTTATCTCTTGCCCCACCCCCACCTCACTTGCTTATAACCTGTGACTTTTCTAATATTTGTCAGTTCCGAAGAAGGGTCACTGATCCGAAACGTTAACTCTGCTTCTCTTTTCACAGATGCTGCCAGACCTGCTGAGTGGTTCCAGCATTTCTTGTTTTTATTTCAGATTCCCAGCATCTGCAGTATTTTGCTTTAATTAAAATTCTATATCTGTCGAGTAGGAATAGGAATATTGAAGATCTTTCGGTACTCAAAGGGTTCCATGGTTGACTTCATTGCTCGCTGCTAGTGCTGGCCACATCAATGAAACCAACTTATATTTGGAAATAATTCAATCGGCTGTTGTATGTTTTTCTTGCATCTTTGATGTGAACTGAGAATATTTACCAAGCCTCCCAGATTTCCCCAGTGGAACAGCTGTTTCTACCAGAAAATAAATACATCTAACCAGGATGTGT
This sequence comes from Heterodontus francisci, assembly GCF_036365525.1. Taxonomy (NCBI): domain Eukaryota; kingdom Metazoa; phylum Chordata; class Chondrichthyes; order Heterodontiformes; family Heterodontidae; genus Heterodontus; species Heterodontus francisci. Next base: position 117,803,899 of record NC_090375.1, on the reverse strand, counting down.
GGTTCCCTGACTCATTGCATCATGTGCAGATCAAGGAAATAAGATCAGCAAAAAGGTGCATCAAAGTCTGTGGATTCAGCATGAAGTTTGTGACTCGACAGGACTGCATGAGCGAACTGCAGAAAACCAGTGGTGCATAGTTTATAGCCACTCAATCTAAATTGTTCCTAAAGAATTAAAATGGATTTAAAGAGAACTTGTATCTGTGTCACTTATCCGACTACAGCCTCCTATTTCTGGTGCTCTTCCATATATGGATTTATCATAGATAGAGTACTCAATCCTAAATGAGGATAGAAAAGTTGTTTCGGCAACAACATCATTGCTTTTATATAATGACTTTAATATAGTCAAGTCACTTCACAGATAAAAATGGATGCTGAGCCAAAAAAGGTGATATTAGGAGGGGAGACCAAACGTTTGGTAAAAGAAGTGGGTTTTAAGATTGTTATTTAAGGAGGAATGGGAGAGATGGAAAGACAGAGGGGTTTCTGGGGGGCATTTCAGATTGCAGGGTCCAGACACCCGAAGGCACAGGTCCCCGTGCTATGTGACCAAACCAATGGATACACAAAGACCAGAGTTACGGGAATACTGAGTTACTGAGTTCTGGGCAGGACAGTTGTAGAGTTGGAGGAGGTTACAGGGTTGGAGAGAGCTGAGGCTATGAAATGATTTAAACACACAGCTGAGAATTTCAAATTAAATGCATTGGGGAACTAGGTGCCAATGTACGAGTAGCACTTGTGCGATAGGATACAGCCAACAGAGTTTTGAATAAACTGAAGTTTATGGAAGATGGGTGGCTGGTCAGAACAACATTGGAGTAGTCTAATCTGGAGGTAATACAAGCACAGATATGGGTTGCAGCAGCAGGTGCACTGATGTAGTGGAAGTAGATGTAATGGTAGTGAAAGTCAGAAATAGAAAATAGCAAAGGATGGGTTTCAGAAGCTCAGCTTGGGTTCAATATGCTGAGACTGGGAAAAGTGTGGTTCATCCTGAGACTGTGCTCAGGGAGTGGGATGGTTCAGCGGTACAGGTTCAGAGTTTCTGGCGAAGACTGAATGTTCAGCACCATTTGCGACTCCCCAGATATTGAAACAGCCCATGTCCATATGCAACAAGAACTGGACAACGTTCAGGCTTGGGCTGATAAGTGGTGAGTAACATTCGCGCCACACAAGTGCCAGGCAATGGCCATGTCAAACAAGAGAGAATCTAACCATATCCCCCTGAAGTTCAAAGGCATTGCCATCAGCATTCTGGGGGTTACCATTGACCAGAAACTGAACCGGACCAGCCACATAAATGCTGTGGCTACAAGAGCAGGCCGGAGGCTGGAAATTCTGCAGAGTAACTCACCTCCTGTCTCCCCATTGCCCATCCACAATCTACAAGGAACAAGTCAGGAGTGCAATGGAATACTCTTCACTTGCCTGGATGGGTGCAACTCCAACAATACTCAGGAAGCTCGACACCATCCAGGACAAAGCAGCCCGCTTGATTGGCATCTCATTCACAAGCTTCAACATTTACTCTCTCCACCACTGACGCACAGTGGCAGCAGTGTGTACCATCTAGAGGATGCACTGCAACAATTAATAAAGGCTCCTTTGACAATACCTTCCAAACCTGTGACCTCTACCACCTAGAAGGACAAGGGCAACAGATGCATGGGAACACCACTAACTGCAAGTTACCCTCCAAGTCACACAATATCCTGACTTGGAACTATATCGCCGTTCCTTCACTGTCGCTGGGTCAAAATCCTGGAACTCCCTTCCTAACAGCACTTTTGGTGTATTTACATCCCATGGACTGCAGTGGTTCAAGAAGGCAGGCACCACCACCTTTTCAAGGACAATTAGGAACATAGGAATATAGGAGCAGGAGTAGGCCATTTTAGTTTAGTTTAGTTTAGAGATACAGCACTGAAACAGGCCCTTCGGCCCACCGAGTCTGTGCCGACCATCAACCACCCACTTATACTAATCCTACCCTAATTCCATATTCCTACCACATCCCCACCTGTCCCTATATTTCCCTACCACCTACCTATACTAGGGGCAATTTATAATGGCCAATTAACCTATCACCCTGCAAGTCTTTGGCATGTGGGAGGAAACCGGAGCACCCGGAGGAAACCCACACAGACACAGGGAGAACTTGCAAACTCCACACAGGCAGTACCCAGATTTGAACCCGAGTCGCTGGAGCTGTGAGGCTGCGGTGCTAACCACTGCGCCATTGTGCCACCATTCTGCCCATCGAACCTGCCCCACCATTCAATATGATCATGGCTGATCATCCACTTCAAAGCCTTTTCCACACACTATCCTGATATCCCTTTATGTCATTTCTATTTCGAAATCTGTCAATCTTTGCTTTAAACATACTCAATGACTGAGCTGCCACAGCCCTCTGGGTAGAGAATTCCAAAGATTCACAACCCTCTGAGTAAAGAAATTGCTCCTCATCTCTGTCCTAAGTGGCTTCCCCCTTATTTTGAAATTATGTCTCCTGGTTCTACACTCCCCAACCAGGGGAAACATCTTAGCTGCATCAACCCTGTCTATCACTTTAAGTATTTTATAGGTTTCAAAGAGACCACCTCTCATTCTTTGGAACTCTAGAGAATACAGGCCCAGTTTCCCCAATTTCTATTCATAGGACAGACCTGCCATTCCAGGAATAAGTCTGGTGAACCTTTGTTGCACTCCCTCTATGGCAATAATAAGGGGACCAAAACTGCACACAGTACTCCAAGTGTGGTCTGACCAAGGTTCTATACCATTGAAATAGAAATGCTGGAAATATTCAGCAGGTCTGGCAGCATCTGTGGAGAGAGAAGCAGAGTTAATGTTTCAGGTCAGTGACCTTTCATCAGAACTAGCAAAGGTTAGAAATGTAATAGGTTTTAAGCAAATAAAGCAAGGGTGGAGTAAGAGATAACAAAATGGAAGGTGTTGAGTGGACAGGGTCACACAGAATAACTGACCAGAAGGTCATGGAGCAAAGGAAAACGGTATGTTAATCGTGTGTTGAAAGACAAATCTTTAGTGCAGAGATGGTGTTAATTTTCTATACAATTGAAGCAGGACTTCACTACTCCTGTACTCAAATCCTCTTGTGATAAAGGCTAACATACCATTAGCCTTCCTAATTGCTTGCTGCGCCTGCATATTAGCTTTTATTGACAAGGACAGCCAGGTCCCTTTGTAATCTACACTTTCTAATCTCTTACCATTTAAGAAATACGTTGCACATCTATTCCTCCTATCAAAGTGGATAATCTCACATTTTTCTACATTATATTCCATCTACCATGTTCTTGCCCACTCACTAAGTGTGCCCAAATCCCCTTGAAGCCGCTTTGCATCTTTTTCACAACACACATTCCCACCTAGTTTTGTGTCATTCATGAACTTGGAAATACTACATTTGGTCCCCACATCCAAATCATTGATATATATTGTGAACAGCTGGGGCCCAAGCACTGATGCCTGCCAACATGAGAATGACCCATTTATTCCCAGTCTCTGCTTTCTTCCTGTTAACCAATCCTTAATCCATGCCAGTATATTACCTCTTATCCTATGTGCTTTAATTTGCTAACCAACCTCCTGTGGGGGAGGGACTTCATCAAAAGCCTTCTGAAAATCCAAGTATACCATGTCCACTGAGTCCCCTTTATCAATTCTGTTAGTAACATCCTCAAAAAACTCCAACAGGTTCGTCAAACATAATTTCCCATTCATAAATTCATGTTGACTATGCCCAATCAGATCATTATTATCCAAGTGCCCATTTATCACATCCTTTAGAATAGATTCTTGCACTTTCACAATGACTGATGTCAGGCTAACAGGTCTAAAATCCTCCCAATCCTCAGGTTTACTACTATTTCTGGCAACTTTATAGGCCTTTTCTTTTAATCTTATACAAACCTTAAGTTCCTTTGTTATCCACAGTTGACTGCCTTTACCTTTGGGGTTTTTGTGCCTTGAAGGAATGTATAGTTGCTCTGAACTATGTAATATTTCTTTAAAGACTATCCATTGCCTATGTGCTGTCTTACCTTTTAATGTATTTTCCCAATCCACCTCAGCCAAGTTGCCTCTCATACCTTCATAATTTCATTTGTTCAAATTTAACACCCTGGCTTCGGATTGAACTACCTTTTTCAAACATAATGTAAAATTCTATCATATTATGGTCACTCATCCCTAAAGGTTCTTTTACAACAAGATTATTAATTAGCCCTTTCTTATTACATAATACTAGATCTAAAATAGCCTGTTCTCTAGTCGGTTCCTCAAGATACTCCTCTAGAAAACCATCCTTAACACATTCCAGAAACTCGTCCTCCACAGTATTAGTGCTCATTAGGTTTACCCAGTCTGTATGCAGATTTAAGTCACCTATGATTACTGTATTACCCATGCTACATGCTTCTCTAATCTCCTGATTAATACCATGCCCCACACTACCACTACTGTTTGGTGGTCAATAAACAACTCCTACCAATGTTTGCTGCCCCTTGCTGTTTCTTAGCTCCACTCAAACAGATTCCACATTTTATTCTTCTGATCTGAGAGCCTCCCTTACTAATGTACTGATCCCATCCCCTATTATCAGTGCAACACCACCTCCTTTTCCTTTCTGCCTGTCCTTCCTAAATGTCGAATATCCTTGAATATTTAGTTCTCTATCTTGGTCACCCTATAGCCACGTTTCTGTTATGGCAATTAGATCATATCCATTTACTTCTATTTGGGCCTTTAAATCATCTACCTTGCTGCAAATGCTGTGTGCATTCAGGTAGAGTGTCCTTAACCTTTTCTTCTTGACATTCTGCATTCTAAGCTGAGTTGATGCTGGCTTTTGTTTCGTCTGCTTTCTAACGTCACTTGCTACTTTTTACCTCCTGTTACCAGCTTTACTTCCTTCCAATTAGGATGGGCAATAAATGCTGGCCTAGCCAGTGATGCCCACGTCCCACGAATGAATTAAAAAAAATCGTGAGGGGTCTGGACATAGTAGATAGGGAGAAACTGTTCCCATTGGCTGAAGGATCCCCAGAACCACAGGACACTAATTTAAGGTGATTGGCAAAAGAAGAAACAGTGACATTAGGAAAAACTGTTTTCACGCAATTAGTGGTTAGGATGTGGAATGCACTGTCTGAGAGTGTAGTGGAGGCAGATTTAATTGAGGCCTTCAAAAGAGAACTGGATAATTATCTGAACAGAAAAAATTTGCAGGGCTACAGGGAAAAGGCAGGGCAGTGGGACTAGGTGAGTTGCTCTTGCAGAGTGCCAGCACAGACACGGCAGATCAAATGGCCTCCTTCTGTGCTGTATCTATTATATGATTCTATGTGCCTTCCTCATTCACATCCAAGGTCTTCCTTAAGCCACTGGAACTTTTCTGACCACTGCACAGCCATTCCATGTGACTGAACCCCTATCTCTATGCCACTCTCCTCATTACTGGAGGAGTCAAAGTCTGAAAGCATTGACCCCATAGACAGATGAAACATCGACTGCGATGAGCCTCTCAAGAATCTTGTCCTGCTTGCAGTGGCTGCTGTGGGCCTGGGAGATACCTTTCCACTAACAGTACTTCACTTGGTCCCACCCTCTGCAGTGCCTTCAAACTTCATTGTGTCATTTCTTCAACATACAGCCTGCAGAAAGCTTCACAGTGTGGCTGCTCATTCCCTCCACAACTCAACTGCCGCTGAGATCCCGTCTCATTTGAGTAGGCGAAACTCTGCGCCTCCGTGTATCCTGTGCACCGTTGGAAAAATCTGAAAAAGGTAGGAAAATGCTTGACAATTGGCTGTTTAACGACCTTAATTACCTGCCTGCTGCCGATCTGTCAGCCATTGATCTTGTCCTGTATCTGGCAAAACTGGTTGGCGGCAGGAGGACATCAGGGAGCTGATCCGAAGCGGGCCCAGGCCATTTTACTGGCCCCCAAGCCCCCTATATCCATTCCTGCCTCCACGAGGCCAGTAAAATTCTGCCCAATGTTTTCAGTATTCAGAAGATTTAACTGGAGGTAATTATGGCTCATACAAGACTGGATGTCAGACAAGTAATATGACAGCACAGAGGTAGGGAAGGGGTCAAGACAGGTAATGGGGATGCTACATTTCTAAATTTTCCCAGTTCTGATTACCTGAAACACTACCTCTGTTTCTTTTTCCACAGATGCTGTCTGACCTGCTGAGTATTTCCAGCACTTTGTGTTTTTATTTCAGACTGTCAGCATTTGCTTGTTTTTGTATTATCAATGGAGAGGTAGGACTGCATGTGAAGCTGACTCTGATGTCATCAAGTGGCAACATACATATGAGGAAGAGGAGGAAACCAGGAAGAGGGATGGGAAGAGAAACCATTGTTGAATATGATTGTCCAGGCAAGAGTGGAGCCAAGCAAGGGCAGTCTCACTGAACCAGACAATGAAAGAGAGGGCTTAGATAATGTGTGGTCCACCATGTCAAAAGCTGAAGAGAGGTCAAGGAAGTCATTAAAAAATTCTAATTTTAAGATTATGTTCTCTTATTCTGGATTTCCCCATCGGAGGAAATAGTTTCTCTGCTTCTACCCTATCAAATCCCTTAATAATGTAAAATACCTTGATTTTACATCAATTTTTTAAAATTACATTTTAAATGCTGCCTAATTGCATGGGTTCATGCAGATTTTGCCTTCTGTGAGTGGAAACTCGGGAGTAGAAAAACACTTTACAAACCAGGAGCATTTTTTGTGCAATGTGTGCCAGAATCACTGATTGTGCTCCAAGTGGAAACTCTACCCCTCTGTATAGCCTGCCCACCAGTATCAAAGGACCTATAGCGTTAAGGCAGGGTAAGATGACAATCTGAATCCACTTATCCAAGCTGACGAATTCTGGGTAGAATTCAGGCACCTAAAGATGATATCCATAATCTAAGCAGAGAACCAATGTTTTGTACAATCCCAATAGCTGAATCTGATTTATGTACAGCACTGCATGTGTGTGCTGGTTTGTTCAATGACAAGTTGGGAGAAAAGAAATGTAAATATTAGCTGGTCTGTTTGACCATAACTTGGTTTATAACCAAGCAGACTTTTGCAGTATGTTGGAAGAAATATCAACCGCATGATCGTCGAGGCCAAATGGAACAGTTTCCAGCAGGAAGTTGCTCCCTTAGATGGGTATCCCACCTACCATTGGAAAACATGCAGATTTCATTTAATCTCAGACCAAACACATCATATTCTGTGATGAGAAAAGACATATCCTATTCAAATATTGGCATTGGCTCATAGCCCTGAATTGATGAAAGATGCGCTACAGCACTTGCCAAAAACTGGAATGCCTGGGTAAATGGATGAAGGTTGGGGCAGGACTTCCACCCACCTCCTCAACTCTGCCATGATCTTGACCCATTTTTCTGGGATGGGTCTGTTTATATATGGTCAAGCCCATTGGAGCTGGAAAGAACATCCAGGATCCAACTCTTTTTCCTGTACAGTCCAAATTAATCTAGACTTGGTTTACAGCAGAGGTGTTCAATGTGCACCCCGAAGGCCTTGACAGCTGACTCCTATCTGTGCTTATATTCCTTATTTAATGGTTTGTCTTGTTAGAATTTTATGGGCATGGGGGCTTGATTTTCAGAGCACTTTGCCTCAGTTGCCTCATTGGTAGATAAATCCCAAATCAGAACACCAAGATCTGTTAGTAGCAGCAACTTTAGATATATGTAAATTAATGAGAGCATGCATTTTAATATTGTACGAAGGCCCCAAGGCTCCATGATATGTATTTAAACAGCATGCAAGAAAAAGCTTGGATACCCCATGTCTACTGCATGCTAAAAACCACCCTCTACTGTAGAGAGAACTGGGCTTTGAGTGTCCCATACATTTATGACATGAACACCAAACCAGTAGATCTAAATTCTATATCGATCTGAAGTGTGGTGGTGAGTCACAGCTGCTTTTTAAAAATTCATTCATGGGATGTGGGTGTCACTGGCTAGGCCAGCATTTATTGCCCATCCCTGATCGCCCTTGAGAGGGTGGTGGTGAGCTGCCTTCTTGAATCACTGTAGTCCTTGGGGTATAGGTACACCAACAGTGCTGTTAAGAAGGGAGTTCCAGGATTTTGACCCAGCAACAGTGAAGGAGCAGTGATATAGTTCCAAGTCAGGATGGTGTGTGGCTTGGAGGGGAACTTGCAGGTGGTGGTGTTCTCATGCGTCTGCTTCCCTTGTCCTTCTAGGTGGTAGAGGTTGTGGATTTGGAAGACGTTGTCAAAGGAGCCTTGATGAGTTGCTGCAGTGCATCTTGCAGATGGCACACACTCCTGCCACTGTGCATTTGTGGTGAAGGGAGTGAATGTTAAGGTGTTGGATGGAGTGCCAATCAAGCAACACAGAGCCTGCGATTGTCTGACTCATACTGGTGGTGGATGAGGTTCCTCACTGCCAGCACTTGATTCAGATATTTCCTCTGTAAAATTCTCACAAAATACCATTGAGGGCATAAGTTTATATGACGTAAGAATAGGCATGGACTAAATGTTAGCCAGTTATTCTTTTCCCCAGGGAGTAGTGAGGTTGATGTGGTGAGCGCTGAAACTCTGCTCATCTTCAAGAGAGAGCTGGACTAGTTCTTGACTGGGCAGAGATTGCATCATGTAGAAGGATAAGGGACCAAAAGCAGTTATGGGAATCGCAATGTATAATTATCCCATAACCATTGCTTCCATTGCTGGCAGCATGCAAACTTCATGCTGCCTGCTAATTTAAATGATTGCAGCATGCAGCCCAATGCTATGACAACCATGACAGCCACATCACCCGAACACATTGCACCATACTCACTGCCACATTTCCCTTTGTCTTGCAGGAGAAGGTGATGCATAACCGGAGAGAACAGCACCTAACAGGCAGGGGACGCGCACAGCTGCATGTCCGTTGCCCAATGGAGGAGACAGAGGACACCATCATTGGAGCAGCTATGACTGAGGCTATGACCAGCAGTGCGGCTGAAAGGAGTGAAGATGACAGAATGCTCATACCTAATCCTTCTTTTCACATCCCACTTCCCACTCATCCTACAATCCCTTCTGAGGCAAAGGTAGCCTAGATGAGGAGCTCATAGAATGTTTTCGGGATAGTTTCTTAGAACAGCATGTTCTGGAGCTAAGCAGAGATCAGGCTATACTAAACCTGGTATTGTGCAACAAGATAGGATTAATTAATGACCTCATAGTGAAGGCGCCCCTAGGCAGCAGCAATCATAATATGATTAAATTATACATTCAGTTTGAGGGAGAGAAGAGTGAGTCTAAGACTAGTATTTTAAACTTAAATAAGGGCAATTATGAGGGCATGAAAGCAGAGCTAGCAAAAGTGAACTGGCAAAGTAGGTTAAGGGATAGGTCAATAGAGATGCAGTGGCAGACATTTAAGGGGATATTTCAGAATACACAGAATAGATACATTTCATCAAGAAAAATTCCAAGGGGAGGACCCACCATCCATGGTTAACTAAAAGTTAAAGATTGTATCAAACTTAAAGAAAAAGCATATAATTGCACAAAGATGAGTGATAAGTAAGAAAACTGGACAGAATATAAAAAGCAGCAAAGAACAACTAAAAGATTAATAAGGAGGGAAAAATTAGAGTACAAGAGAAAGCTGGTGAGAAATATAAAAACAGATAGTAAGAGTTTCTTTAGATATTTAAAAAAGAAGAGTTAACAAAGTGAGCGTTGGTCCTATAGAAAGTGAGTCTGGGGAATTAATAAGGGAAAATAAGGAGATGGCAGGTGAATTGAACAGGTATTTTTCATTGGTCTTCACCATAAAGGATACAAGTAACATCCCAGAAATAGCTGTAAGTCAGGAACTGGAAGGCAGGGAGGAACTCAAGAAAATTACAATCACAACGGAAGTGGTACTAAGCAAATTGTTGGAGCTGCGAGCTGAAAAGTCCACGGGTCCTGAAGGATTTCATCCGAGGGTCTTAAAAAGAAATGGCTAGTGAGATAGCTGATGCGTTGGTTTTGATTTTCCAAAATTCCCTCAATTCGGGAATGGTTCCATTAGATTGGAAAATAGCCAATGTAACTCCTTTATTCAAAAAGGGAGAGAGACAGAAAGCAGGAAACTACAGGCCAGTTAGCTTAACATCTGTCATTGGAAAAATGTTGGAAGCTATTATTAAAGATGTTATAGCAGGGCACTTAGAAACATTCAAGGTAATCAGGCAGAATCAACATGATTTCTAGAAAGGGAAATCATGTTTAACCAATTTATTGGAGTTCTTTGAAGAAGTAACATGTGCTGTGGATAAAGGGGAACCTTTGTACGGTACTTGGATTTCCAGAAGGCATTTGATAAGGTGCCACATCAAAGGTTATTGCAGAAAATAAAAGCGCATGGGGTAGGGGATAACATTTTGGCATGGATAGAAGATTGGCTAGCTAATGGGAGACAGAGAATCGGCATACATTGGTCAAGTGTAACGAGTGGTGTGCCGCAGGGATCAGTGCTGGGGCCTCAACCTTTTACAATTTATATAAATTACTTGGTTGGAGGGACCAAAGCTATGATTGCTAAATTTGCTGATGACACAAAGATAGGTAGGAAAGTAACTTGTGAAGAGGACATAAGGAGGCTACAAAGGGATATGGATAGGTTAAGTGAGTGGGCAAAGATCTGGCAAATGGAGTATAATGTGGGAAAATGTGAAATTGCCCTTTTGGCAGGAAGAATAAAAAATAAGCATAATATCTAAATGGTGAGAGATTGCAGAGCTCTGAGATGCAGAGAGATCTGATTGTCCTAGTGCATGAATTACAAAAGGTTAGTTTGCAGGTACAGCAAGTAATTAGGAAAGCTAATGGAATGTTATCATTTATTGCAAAGGGAATTAAATACAAAAGTAGGGAGGTTATGCTTCAGCTGTACAGGGCATTGGTGAGACCACATCTGGAGTACTGTGTTCTGTAATGATCTCCTTATTTAAGGAAGGATGTAAGGCGGGTTGCCTTATGAGGAAAGGTTGGACAGGCTAGGCTTGTATCCGCTGGTGTTTAGAAGAATAAGAGGCGACTTGATTGAAACATATAAGATTCTGAGGGGTCTTGATAGAGTAGATGTGGAAAGAATGTTTCCTGTAGTGGGAGAATCCATAACTAGGGGTCATTGTTTAAAAATAAGGGGCCACCCATTTAAGACAGAGATGAGGAGAATTTTTTTCTCTGGGAGGGTCGTGAGTCTTTGGAACTCTCTTCCTCAAAAGGCGGTGGAAGCAGAGACTTTGAATATTTTTTTACAGCTGAGATATATAGATTCTTGATAAGCAAGGGGGTGAAAGGATATTGGGGGTAGGCAGGAATGTGGAGTTGAGGTTACAATCCGATCAGCCAAGATCTTATTGAATGGCGGAGCAGGCTCGAGGGGCCGAGTGGCCTACTCATCCTAATTTGTATGTTCATATGTTTGTATGATTTACAAACTGCAGATGATGTAAGTAAAGACCTCTTACTTGGCCCCCTACACCCCACCCCCTCAACTCACTGCAACCCTACCCTTGTGTCGTTCTGCTTTCAGATGCCCAAGATCTACAACTTGGTCAGACAGTGGTGGAAGTCAAAAAGCTAGAAGAGCAGGAAGTCAGTGATGATGAAGAAACACTGTCATTTGTTCTCACACTCATAACCACACCATGTGTACTTTAGAGGGTAGCTTAGATGCAGGATCTGCATATGGTGAGACACAGGACTCAAGTGGTCTGCACTCAGGGCAGGGGACAAGAGAAGCACAGATGATAGCTCGCCAGAGGGCAAGCGCGTACATGACTTCTGTTGCACAGGATTCTAATGAGCATTTTGATTGGGTGGCCTACAGGAAAAGGCAGATGGGCATGCACCCTGAAATGCTTGGTGTATTGATAGGCCTGACAGAAAGCATGTGCTCAATGTCAAGGAGCCTAAGAACATAAGAAATAGGAGCAGGAGTAGATCATGTGGCCCCTCAAGCCTGCTCCACCATTTAAAACAAGCACGGCTGATCTTCTGCCTCCAGTGGCTTCATGGAGCAAGAACCTGTTGCCCTGTCTCAGGATGACAAGATTCGTCATCTCAGCATTGCCACTCCGCCAGTGACCTTGCTGTTGCCTGTCAGCCAGGCAGCTCAGACTGCTGACAACCATGCCGAGATGTTGAAGTCTGAAGCTATTGCCAGAGCGAGTTGAAGTCAGCCTGCAAAGCCATCTGCAACTGAAAATCAGCAGCCTTCCATGAGCCATGCTACCGCCATTGGGGTAGCACTGTATAGGAGCACTAGGACAGGCAAAGAACTTTAAATGTTTATTTTGTGGTGGCTTTTATTTCAGCATTGAGGCCAAATGGACACTGTGATGATCAGTAGCAGAGGGAAGGTAAGGTGTGGAACTGCTGGTGAAAGGCCAGCATTTATTGCCTAGCCCTAATCACCCATGACCAGGTAGTGGTGAGCTGCCTTCTTGAACTGGATGTTGTTGGTATACCCACAGTGCTGTTAGATAGGGAGTTGCAGGACTTTGAGCTGCGACATGCAGGAACAGCAGTATATTTCCAAGTCATGTTGCATGACTTGGAAGGGAACTCAAAAGTGGTGTTATTACCATGCAACTGCTGCCTTTGGCTGTCTCTACGTGGTAGAGGTTGCATGTTTGGAAGGTGCTGTCAGGTGGAAATGTTTCCTGTTCCTCCGGCCTGGGTATTCTGCTGTGCGCAGGCAACTTCACCATCTCAGAAGTTAAGGAGGTGGTGAGCAGTCACCTCCTTGTAGCAGACGTAATGTACAAAAATGTTCTGCTCTGGTTAATCAACGTGTACACCCCGGTTCAATACAGTGAGCTGCTGACCATCCTCCATCAGCTACCACTACTGCTGGTGACGTCCACGCCGATCATTCTAGGCGTTGACTTCAACTGCATCATTGATGCAGCTGGATGATCCAGCAGGACCGACAGTCAAATGGACACCACATCCAGATTCCTGATGGAAGCAGTAAAATATGCCAAGCAGCAGAACACCTTCAGCAACCTTGCAGACAGAGCACAGCGGAGATACATCTGGTCAAGACCAGATGGGTCCCTCTGTTCCAGGATTGATTTCTTGTTTGTGCCCTGAGCATTCACAGTCAGATCCACCGATGTCAAATGGTGTTCTTCTCTGACCACTGCCTCCTACTGGTGGACTGTCACTTACAGGACGAGAGGATTGGCAGGGCGACGTGGAAGCTGAACGTAAAACTGTTGACCCCAGGGAACGTTGAGGAACTCAAAAGGGATTACAAAGATTGCAGAACCATGATACTCCTCTTTGAATCCCCGACACACTGGTAAGAAGCAATCAATGCTAACATCAAGAGGTTTTTCATCTTCAAAGGGGTTCAGAAGGCAAAAGAGAAACAGAGGGAAATAGGTCAACTCCAGAAAAGCATGCAGAATCTGCTCCTGCTGCAGTCCATGGGGGTCGAGGTTAAGGAGGATCTCCAAGAGGTGAAGAAACAGTAGGCCTCACGTTTTGCTGCGGAGGCCTCCAAGATCATCATCCGGATCAGCATCTGCTCCAAGGAGCAGGAGGAGATGTGCTCACACTTCTTCTTCCAAAAGGTACAGAGAGCTCTGTGATCAGTAGCCTGAAGGAGGAGGATGACATGGTGACGTCATCGCAGCCTGACATTCTAAAGATCAGCAAATCCTTTTATGTCAGGCTGTACGACGTGAAGCCCACAGACAGCACGGCCTCCCAGTCCTTCCTGTTCTGTATCTTGGAGGTCTTAGATGACAGTATACGGGAGAGTCTGGACAAACTGCTAACTCTGGACGAGCTGACAAAGGCCATCAGGTCCTTCGAGACGAGTAAAACTCCCAGAAGCGACAGCTTACCGGTCGAGTTGAATTCCATATGGGACTGCCCCAGACCAGACCTGCTGGAAGTATACGAGAGTATGCTTCTGGCCAGCAACATGCCAGAATCCATGAGGAAAAACATCATCACCCTCATCTACAAGCGGAAGGGGGAGAGAACGGAAATCAGAAATTGGCGGACCATTTCACTGCTTAACGTGAACTACAAAATTCTGTCCAAGGTCATTGCCATTCGGGTCAAGTCTGCTTTGGAGTTGGTGATTCACCTCGATCAGAACCTGTACACTATCCGGCAGGAAGATCTCTGATAGCCTCGCGCTACTCAGGGATACATTCGCCTATGTACGGGACAGCGGTGTGGACACCTGCTTCATCAGCTTGGACCAGGAGAAGGCTTTTGACAGGATATCGCACACCTACATGATGGACGTGCTCTCCAAAATGGGGTTTGGGGAGGGAATCCGCAATTGGATCCAACTGCTCTACACAAACATCAGTAGCACAGTCTCATTCAATGGGGGGATTCAGAAAGTTTTCCGATCAAATCTGGAGTCAGAGAGGGCTGTCCTCCCTCCTGTCTTGTTTGTTTGCTGTATCAAATGTTTTGCCGAGTCCATCAGGAAGGATGTGGGCATAAGAGGGGTGACAGTCCCAGGCAGCAGAGGCACTCAGGTCAAAGTCTCTCTGTACATGGACGACGTTGCCGTCTTCTGCTCGGATCCACTGTCTGTTCGTAGGCTGATGAGCATCTACGACCAGTTTAAACTAGTCTCGGGAGCCAAAGTAAATCGCGGCAAGAGCGAGGCCATGTTCTTTGTGAACTGGACTGACCGATCCTTTGTCCCCTTCACCGTCGGGCCAGACTACCTGAAAATGCTGGGAATATCGTTCGAAGGGGCCGGGACGTGCGATGAAAACTGGAAGGAACAAGTAGCCATGGTGAAACAGAAAGTGGGCATATGGGAGTGACGCTCCCTCTCCATTATGGGTAAGAACCTGACCATTAGGTGCGAGGCGCTCTTGGTGTTGCTGTACGTGGTGCAAGTCTGGCCTGTACCCAACTCCTGTGCCGTGGCGGTCACTCACGCCATCTTCCACTATATCTGGAGATCGGAAATGGACTGTGGCCGCAGGGACATGATGTTCAAACCTCTAGATAAAGGGAGAAAAAACGTACCCAACGTTGCCCTCATCCTGATGGTCACCTTTGTCTGCGGCTGCATTAAGCTGTGCGTAGACCCCCAGTACGCTAACACCAGGTGTCACTATTGGCAAGCCAACTTGCTTTGTTGAATATAGTTTTCTTTAATCCACTGACTGGCGATCTGAATTTATATTTTTTACAGAAATTTAAGAGAGAACAGATGAAGGATGACTTTGCTGGCAGCTTACGATGGCCACTTTATTTGCAACACTGTATCCTACATTGCAAGGCCTGTGAGATGGAGATGAAATGACTGCTCATCCCAGCAAGAACCAAGACCCAGGAAGTTTAAGAGAACTACCTGTTCTTTGTAGCAAGAAGAGAAACACTGCTAACTACTATGCTTGAATCACTGAGTGACAAGCCCTCCCAAGCTTGTTTTTCTCTGCAACAGCAGGAAGAAGTTTCTGGACTCTGACACGTGCAGACCCCAGTGGGGAGGGGGGGTGGCGGGGTCCCTCTCTCTCTCTCTCTCTATTTCAGCTTACAAGCTTCGAATTCTGCCTTTTGCCTGACCGCCTTTGCATACTCTGGTTACAATCAGAAGCCCCATTGGAGGAAATCATCCACATCGCAGTCTCAAGAGACTCACTGAACCATCATCTACCTCTTCAAACTAAAAGCCTCAGGACCACTGAATTCAGCTAGAAGCCAACCGCATAACCAAATGCCACAGACTGTATACCTTTTAATGGACTCTAACTCAACCAATCTACCTTTTCCCACTTTGTAACCTATTTGTGTGTGTGTAAACCTCTAGTGTGTGTGTATGAGTGAAAGTTGGCACATGGTTTATTATTTTATTAGTTCGGTTTAGGTACAACAAAGTTAACCTCGTTCTTTGTTAAACTCAAGAAAACCTGTCCGATTGGTTCTTATTATGATCATAGCAAGTAAGTAATCAAACACCTACTGAATTGGACAGTACATCCACTTTAAGAAAAAATTAAACCTGTTGTGGAGAAACAAGGAGAGGGAAAAGAGAGAAGCCCTTCGACCCCTCTTCACTTGACCGTAACACTACGTGCTAAGGCTCTATTTGTCCCCGGAGTTATGAAGGATGGGCTGACCCTGTTGCCATGGAATGCTCCATTCAGTTGGACTGTGCTGTACCACCTGTCCCTCATGGAAATGTTTGTGCAGAAAAATACCTTTGACCACGAGTCCATCCACAAGTGGTCCGCACATAATATCCTCGAGGCCCTGCGGGAAATGGAGATGGTGGATCTTGTCGGATGGTGTCCGAGAAGACAGTCAAACTCATTTGGCAGAATTCCCATTGCCAGAACTTTCAACCAAGCACCAAGGCATAGCTTGGCGGCGGTGAGAAGGACCCTCTCCGTCAGATCCTTCCTGCACGCCTGGAGTCTCACTGCTTCCGCAGGCCGTCCTCGAGGCGGCTGCGGTGGGGAAGAGACTGTTGTCCATCTCCTTCTGGAATGTGCCTTTGCAAAGAAGGTCTGGAAGTTCATTAATGAAGCAGCTGAAGATGGTTGGACCAGTAATTAATGAACTTCCCGAAGTTCAGAAGTGGGGATGTTCGCTAATGATTGCACAGTGTTCAGTCCCATTCGCAATTCCTCAGATAATGAAGCAATCCGTGCAGGTATGCAGCAAGAACTAAACAACATTTGGGCTGGGCTGATGGCTGGGCCTAGGACACTACCTTGAGGAACTCCTGCAGCGATGTCCTAGGGCTGAGATGATAGGTCTCCAATATCCACAAACATCTTCTTTTGTGCTAGGTTTTCCCTCCTGATTCCCACTGACTTCAGTTTTACTAGCAATCCTTGATGCCACACTCAGTCAAATGCTGCTTTGATGTCAAGGGCGGTCACTCTCAGCTCACCTCTGGAATTCAGCTCTTTTGTCCATGTCCGAACCAAGGCAGTAATGAGGTCAGGAGCTGAGTGGTCCAGGCAGAACCCAAACTCAGCATTGGTGAACAGGTGAGTAAGTGCCACTTGATAGCACTGTCAACGACACCTTCCATCATTTTGCTGATGATTGAGACTAGACTGATGGGGTGGTAATTGGCTGGATTGGATTTGTCCTACTTTTTGTAGACAGAACATACTTGAATAATTTCCCACTTTGTTGGATAGATACCAGTATTGTAGGTGTACTGGAACAGTTTTGCTAGAGGCACAGCTAGTTCTGGAGCACGAAACCAACTAACCTGCGAGTAGTTGATCATGCCTTTAATTAGCGCTGATGTGCGCTCCTTCCTGCTGCTGAACACATGCTCAACTGAGACATTAGCTGGAGCATTGAGCTCCAAAATGGCAGTGCTGGCATCAAATCAGCATTACAGGCTGATTGGCATCATGATCTGTCTACTCTGCATACTCCTAGCGGATGCTCCCTACGTGCATGTTAATGCCCTGGGCGTTTTACCTCCTCCATGAAATCACAAGGCTGTGTGGGGGTGGGAGGTGAAGATGTGGGAGTGCTGGTGGAGGGGGTGGTATGCAGTAAAGAATTGTCCAGTCATGATGCACCAGCTGGTCTTTTCCAGTACATCATTTTTTTGGTAGTATTAGAAAAGTTGTGCATACCTTTGTTTACTACCCATGCAACTTTTTTTCCCCCTGAACTGTACTGTTGCCTAGAACCTCGATTTAAAGAAAGGTATTACAAATCTTTTGTAGCAAATGAGGCCATCGACTTTGTTAAGTTGAATGTCTCTTTTTTGGAACCTAACAGCAAATTTGTCGATTTCAGCAAACAGATTACACTACATTGCTAAAATTCCTTGCAGATCCATCAATTATGTGGCATTGTCCTGCTCTCTGATTGTCTCCTTCAGTAAACTTACAACTCTGCAGATTTTCCAGTCAAACTTCTTGCATAGATTCTGTTGAAAAGGAGGATGGTGAGCAAGCAAGGATAGTTTACCAGTTATCTGCCACGACAGCTATTTGTCAGCAACTTCCCGAAGGGAACCTCAGCTGTACAATTCCTCGAGTGGGAATTCCTAGAAGGACCCCTATGGAAATACAACCACAATACCAAAATCCCGTTAACAGCTGAATAGTCACTCGGAGAACTTTTATCAACCGTAAGTTTAAATACCCACAAATCAGTGCAAGAACAATATTTCCAAAAGCTCCATAGAGCTTTACCTGAGAGCAGCTCAGAATCCCTTTAAATCACATTTAAAATGATCACCTCAGAACTTTTACCATTCATGGCTTGTGGGAGGGAGCAAGAAGTGGTGTTTGTCAGGAGATAAGGCTGGGAAACTGCATCAGCGTTATAATGACCTCAGGCTCATCCTTATTTCAAATGGGAGCCCTGTGGATTAGGGTATTATTCCCCATCTTAAAATTCAAGCAAGTTCCACAAGCAGCTGAATCCAACTCTATCCACTACTGCCCCATTTTTGAGCACAAACATGGCAGTAAGGAGACGAAATGTTTTCATTATGCCTTTGGCAAAGCAAAGAATACTTAAACCATTATTGCACACTTTTCACAATAATATGGAAATAGATTATTTGTGAAGACAAGTTCCATAGGGAGCAGTAAGTACTTCAGATAAAGGGAAACCTGGGGAAGGAGCATGGTGAAAAATGTTTAGAAAACACATTTGAGGTTTGAACTAGTTATGAGAAGGATTAACATTTCTATAGGTAGATATATGCATAAAGATTGAACACTGCATGGAATACTGCACTGAGTATGGGAATCTCATCTGTGGAACATCATTGAATCATGTTATACTGGTGTCCTGGAGGGTTTTTATGCATGATTTTCCTGTAAGATTTGCTGTATTAGTGATAGTTCCCATCACAATGCAATCCTGTCAGAACCGCTCCTTTGAAAAAAATAAAACCAGGAAGGGCTTGCTTTGTTGTATCTGTGAATGCTAGCAGCATTAACCCCCAATGGAAATCAACCTTTTCAAAATAGGTTTGTTTCTAAAGTCAATTAAAATTGAAATAGTAGTTTTCTTTCTTCACCCGATGAAGATCTCTTGGGCAATGATAACACTAATAAATAATAAAAATTCACGAGGACTGGTGAACCCATTTTAAAGAAAATAAAATTGTGTCTACTAACTCAGATGAGAGATCTTTAGTTAAAAAACAAAGACTCCATTATTTTCCCTTCCAATAAAAAAATGAGCAAGTTCTACCTGTGGTCATTGTGAGCTGTCTGCACTTGTCTGAAACAAAGTCTAGAACATTTCAAGAATTTTCTAAGCAGCATTCGTCCCTCTGTATAAAGCATCATAGTGTTAAAGGAGAAGAGGTAACACCCTGCCAGGTGTTATGGTTACTAGAAAGGAAACCAGTTTCCTAGAATTTGGAGTCTATGGAAGATCTACACATATTGACCCTTATTTGCATTTCCTATCCAGTCACCACCAGACAGTAAAGACTGGTCACTAGAAGACAGAGCCCCTTCTATCTGTGGAGACAATCCTGATGTGATGAAAAAGCAGCTTCGGCATGTCAGGGAGGCCCCACAGTGAAAGGATCCCACTTAGTCTGATCAACAAAATGATTAATCTTTGTCAAAACTACTTCATCCTGGACACAAAAGAGGCCTCATTTAGAATGCATAGCACTTTCTCTTGTATAAAATCTTTTATTTTATTTGAAATGTCTAGACTATTTCAAAAAGAAAACACAAAATAGGCAATTACTTCACAGTGGATCTACTGCTAACTGTTGCTGATGTCTCTGAGGTGGACATAGTCAAAAAAACTGACTCTGGAGGCTCAAACTCTACAAAGGTTCTACTCCCTGATGTATAACTGTATTTAAAGAAAGGTATCACAAATCTTTTGTAGCAAATGAGGCCATCGACTTTGTTAAATTGAATGTCTCTTTTTCTGAATTTAGCAGCAAATTTGTCGATTTCAGCAGATTACACTACATGGCTAGAATTCCTTGCAGATCAATCACTTATGTGGCATTGTCCTGCTCTTTGATAGTCTCCTTCAGTAAACTTACAACTCTACAGATTTTCAGTTGAAGTAAATTGATTTGTTGTGCTGTGATATTCATCAAACTTCCTGCATAAATTGAATTTGCTGCAAATTTTATGTAAACCACAGAATGTTAGTGGATAGAGGCCATAGTTTGAACAGATGCTTCATGCCTTAGGCATGTTTATATATATATTATATATATACACACATTGATTTTCACTGGCAGTTATTTTAAGATTGAAATAACCTTTTGCACTTTTCTCCTCTTCTGCCTTGCAGATATTACTTTTTGTTGCCATGCTGTTCTATAGATGTCTTGCATGAACCCAGGAAGTGAGTTTCAGCAGTAACTTAATCGTGGGGCCATCAAAACAGAGCACAGTTTTGTTCTGACCTAACATCCCTCTGTGCCAGGTTTGTATCCAAATTAATATTCAGACAAGTACAGTTACCCTGTCCACTAAAAACATGCTGCCAATGACATAGTCCCAAACTTTCATGCCATTTTTGATTCTAGAGCCAACAAATTGAAGCCACTTCCACCATCAAAAACAAAGCACCCAAATTTGCAATTGCAACTCAGCTCTTCCCAAGATCTGTCCACTGAATCCACATGTACCTAACTGCCATATATTTAAGTGAGGGCCAGTGGCACTTCAGCTCCAAATGTTTTGTATTTACATCCTCAATGCACCTGAGGGAAGTTGGAAAGACAGCTGTTTCCAGGATCAGCTGAGATTGGTGGAAATGAGGAGTTTTTGAGACTGAAGACTACTGGAAGTTTGAGCAGAGACTATTGAAGCTGGGAACAACTTTTTGAAGTGTTGGTTTGACAATGAGCTTAGATAGCCTTGGACTTGCTTCAGACTGCCTGAGGGAGTGTGAGACAACCAAGTGACTTCGACTTCTCCCAACAAAGTGAAAGCTTCTCAGGAGTACGTATGGTTTTCCCTACGGAAATATATTTCTATGCCCGAATCATGCTCCATGAATCACCCAGTACAACATCCTCACTAATGCTATCTAATTCCCTCCCAGTGAAAGTATCTGAGCTGGTGTGTAGACTGAGAAAGCAAGTGACACAATGGTCCAATAGAGGAGATTGTGACAGAGGAACATGGAACAGGATGTTAATACAGGAACTCCTGGATGGACTTAAGATCCTGGAATCAGTCAAATCTTTAATGTCCTGGGTCAACCAGCTGCTTGCTCATCCCTCTGAGATGCTGCCATCTATATTTTGCAACCTGATTGACACTGACCTGTTTAGACTGTTTCCCCCAAGGCCTGAGTCAATGTCGCTACATTGAGCTAATTTATTGGCCTGAATCTCTCTTGATGTAGAGGAAAGTTTGCAGATGTGGCTGGAGCTGCCATTTTCTCGCAGTTTGCCTGCAATGATTTGAAAAC
The DNA here is from genome assembly GCF_036365525.1 of Heterodontus francisci. Lineage (NCBI taxonomy): Eukaryota > Metazoa > Chordata > Chondrichthyes > Heterodontiformes > Heterodontidae > Heterodontus > Heterodontus francisci. The sequence goes on along the minus strand of NC_090375.1, from coordinate 117,782,410 downwards.
TCTCTCAGATGTTGGGGAACAGCAGGGCAGTGGATATCACTGCTACTCCAGCCATCTGACATATGTAGAAATATTGGGAGAATGCTATGCAAAACATCCATATGTGCTTAATGCTTTGTTAGTATCCTTCATTTTATTTCAGAAACCCCTGAGATTATCACTACATGCCCTGTAGCCAAGGTCTAACATTTCTAAAGCCTACACTCAGGTACATCAGGCTCCACTTTCACGTCTGTGTTCTCTGGCCTCCTTGTGCTCAGAGTCACTCTCTCTACATACCTTCTATACTATTCATATCCCACAAGTCTCTGGGATGCTAAGTACAAGGGTGCGGATGAATGATGTTAAGTGGCCCTAGTGTTGGCAAAGGTGGAAAGGATTTGGCCATCATCATTCTTCTCACTTGTTACCTGGCTTATAGCCTCGAGAGGAAAAACACAACAGTTACTGGAAAAGCAAAATACTGCAGATGCTGGAAATCTGAAATAAAAATAGAAAATGCTGGGAATAGTCAGCAGGTCTGGTACCATCTGTGAAGAGAAAAAGAATGTTTACATTTCAGGTCTTTGACCTTTCATCAGAGCTGTGGAAAATTAGAAATGTAATAGGTTTTGAGAAAGTGAAAGGGGGAAGGGGAGAGAAGAAGAACTAAAGGGAAGGTCTGTGATAGGGTGGAGGGCAGGAGAGATTACAAAACAAAAGGTTTCATGGTACAAAGCCAAAGGGAGTGGTAATGGGACAAGTAAAGGAACAAAAGATGTGTCTGGATGAGGTGTGAATACAAGATAGCAGCTGTCCAAAAGTAAAGGGATTAAGGAAGAAACAAGAGGGGCAGAAAAAACAACGGGAAAAAAAAGGAAAAAAGGAAAAAAAAATAGAGGCAGAGGTTATGATCGAAAATTGTTGAATTTAATGTGGTCCAGAAGACTGAAAAATGTCCAGTCAAAAGATGATGTGCTGTTCCTCGAGCCTGTGTTCAGCTTCACTGGAACACTATAACAGGCCAAGCACAGAAAGGTCAGAGTGGGAGCAAGGTAGAAAATTGAAATGACAAGTGACAGGATGCTTGGGGTCATGCTTGCAGACTGAGTGGAGGGCCACTGATCACCTGGCATGGGTCTCATACACCCCGTCCTTTTGCATCCCCATGGCGTGATGCAGCACCTCTGATGGAGGGAGGGCCAGGAGGCAGCTGCACCTGCCCGTGAAGCTCCACAATAAGAGCAACTGCAGCTAGCCATGCCAAGAAGAGCCCATCTTCGCCAAAGAGTCAGCTACCTCCAAATGTCCGAACAGCACTGACAGCGAACACGGCGGCTCTCGAGGGAGACTGTCACCAACTTAAGCACCTTGCGGCAGGATGAGTTACGACCTATGGGATTTGGTGGTCATGCTATACCTGTGGCCTTGAAGATCGCCATGGCACTCAACTTTTACACATCTGGATATTTCCAGGGATCCACTGGGGACATGTGTGGAGTCCCCTGGGTAGCAGCCCACTGCTGCATCAAGGAGGTGACGCATGCCCTGTTCAAGACGGCCGTGATTATGTGTGTTACCAGACCATGACAGGGTTTTTGCTGTTGTTTTTTCTGCCCCTCTTGTGTGTCTAGGTGCTTTTCTTAATATGTTTTCGTGTGCCTCTACGAGGTATGACTACTGGACTAGCAGCTGGGCTGGAGGCAGGCTGCTGATCAGTCTGTCATTTGGCCCCGACTGCCTGGGGATTTCTGTACTGGTGCAGGACTCTCCTCAGGCATTGTGCCTATGGGAGCTGGGCTCACTGACAGAGGGGCTGAGGAGCTGCTGGCCTCACATGGAGTGCCCTTAGAGGAGCCCCCAGCTGTGGAGATCAGTCTCTCCTCCTCCCTTTCAAGGCTCATTTGAACCTCCCTGCTCACCTGAGAAGGACAAGGAGTTGGAGAAGACTCCAGGCACCTCATCCTTCTCTCGCCTTGCCACTGCTGCATTAAGCTCATGAGGTGCCGGTCTGCGAGCATTTGTGGGATCTGGCTCTCCATGACAATCACCAACCTCTCAGTGGAGGAAACCATGCGCTCATATGCCTGAGACATGGCAGCACTCATGGCATGGATAGACTCCTCCATCATCCGCTTGCGGCTGCGCATGGCCTGCAGCATCACCGCCATATGGTGTCTTACCTCTCTCTGCAACTCCAGCATGCCCTGTGCTATTGACACCAGAAGCTCATCATCATCCTGGGGCTCAGCATAGGCCTGGCCATGCACAGCCCTCCAACTGTCAGATGTCTCAACTGTCTCAGCCTCAACCAGCTGCTCAGATGCATGTGTTGTGCTCTCATCAGCTTGTGACCCTGATTCTACAGCCAAGCGGAAACCCACTGGTGCAAGTATCTGAGCTGGTGGACTGTGCAGGAGAATCATGTGATGTTGCATCCTCTGACTGATCCTCCTCATCAGAGGTTGACAGCTGCCCCCCATCAGCTGGAGCCTCCTGCAGATGGTGACCTGCATGAGAGAACACAAACATCTGTGGGTTAGGCTGTGCAGATCTTGTCATGCCAACCATGCATGATGTGGATCTGCAGAAGTGTAGTGGATGTCAAATGAACACAATCCTCACTCTCTTGTGCGGAGACTCTAGTCTCACCATACGCTACTGAGCGGCCACCCTGGGCACCCAGACCACGGCTATTCCTCTGCCAGTCCTTGAGGTCTCCCTGGCGTTATGGGCCCTTTTGTCCTGCAGTGGAAAGAGTAACATGGTAAGACTTCGCAGTAAGTGCAAGGGAGCAGTTCAGCTAGTGGCGGCCCTCATCCTCTGATGGGGTTTCCTACATGGCTCCTCCCCACATCCGCTCTGGCATGGCATCATTGGGCTGAGCTGTGAAAGAAGGTGGCCCTGTCACCAAGATAATCCATGCACCTTCCAGGATCCCTTACCATCGCCTTTGTTGTGGCTCCCTCCCCATGTTGTGCTGCCTCGCACCTAACCACATGCCAGTCCCAAAGAGGAGAGAGGTATGGAGCACTCACCTTGGCAGAATGAGGTAGGTTCCTGCACTGGACCCAGTTGTGTTGGGTGGCCCCACGGATGCTGACCTCCTCAGCGATCTCCATCCAGACTTGCTTGCTCAGACGGGAGGACATCTTCTTGCCATCACTGGGGAAGAGATCCTCCTGTTTTTCCCTTGCAGCCTGGAGGAGAATCTCCAGGGAGGCATCGCTAAACGGTGGGGCCGTTCTGTGTCTTGCCTCAGCCATAGTGCCCAGTCGCTCCTGCTGTGTGCTATTGTTCATCTGTCCTTCTCTGGTGTTGGGGATAGGGGTTCAGGAGTTCCAAAAGCTGCCCACTGGGTCTGCCAGCAATCTAGAATCATTGATTCAGTAAAGATCAGCATTACAAGCAGGGCTGACTGCACTTTAAATATGGCGCCAACATTTGCATTGCAGTCATCTGACGTCACATTCACTGCCTCGGAGCCCTCCCCCGTCACGTGATTGGATGGTTTCTGTGCCTCCATTATGTAGAGTGACTGCCTGCCATGTGATCGTGGTCAGCTGTCTGCACGCGTTACAGGCAGCGAAAGTGCCCGCTTCCAGGACTGCCGTTGGGACACGCGATAGGCTCACTAAATTCAGCCCTGAGTGTGCACTGAAAGCGTGCAGAGTAGGCAGATCATGGCATCAGTCAGCATGTAACATTGGCAGTGCCATTTTTGACCTGAACTTTCCAGCTAATGTCCTCTCACAACTGAAAGTGTGTTCAGCAGCAGGAAGGACACCCACAAGTGCAATTTAAAGGGATTATCAACTGCTTTCAGGTACTTGCTGATTAATTTCTACTGGATGCTGCTGAGTTATTGAAGTGTTTGGTGGTTTGTATTGCTATTTAAAGTTGTGGAAATCTACAGGGAGTGGTGTGGTACATGGTGTAGCCTCTTAACACCCAGTAGTCACCCTCTGCTTTCTCATGATGGCTCAAATCCTATTTCACTAATGCTTGATTTCTGCACATACTTAGTTTCAAGAAGGCAAGGACGCAGTAAAAGCCATCTAGCAAATTAATTTTGTATTTAATTCAGGGAAAAGGCTTGTAAGTTCATATTTAATGTGACTTTTTTCATTATATATAGTCAGTATGTAGATAAGAATCTCTTTGATGTATTCAGTTGCTTGACTGGAAGCCAATGTAGGTCAGCAAGCACAGGGACAATAGGTGAACGGGACTTGGTGCAAGTTATGACACAGGCAACAGAGATTTGGATGACCTCAAGTTTACAGAGGGTAGCATATGGGAGATCAGTCAGGAGTTCATTGGAATAATCAAGTCTAGAGGTAACAAAGGCATGGATGTTTTGAGCCGCAGATGAGCTGAGACTGGGGCAAAGTCGGGCGCAGTTACAGAAATGGAAATAGGTGGTTTTAGTGATGGCTCAAATATGAGGTTGGAAGATCATCTTGGAGTCAAATATGACACCAAGATTGTGAACAGACTGGTTTAGTCTCAGACTGTTGCCAGAAAAAAGGATGGAGTCGGTAGCTAGGGAACTGAGTTTGGAATGGGGAACGAAAACAATGATCTTCCCAATATTTAATTGGAAGAAATTTCTGTTCATCCAGTACTGGATGTCAGATAAACAGTCTGATAATTTAGCAACAGTAGAGGAGTTGAAAGAAGTGGTGGTGGAGTACAGCTGGGTGTTTTCAGCCTACATATAAAAACTAAAGCTGAGCTTTCCGAAGATGTCGCCAAGGGGCAGCATGCAGATGAGAAATAGGGGAGGGCCAAGGATAGATCCTTGGGGGAACATCAGAGGTAATGGTATGGGAGCAGGAAGAGAAGTCATTACAATTGATACTTTGGCTACAATTAGATAGATAAGAATGGAACCAGGTGAGAGCAGGCCCACCCAGCTGGACACAGTGGAGAGGTGTTAGAGGAGGTTGGCATGGTCAACCGTGGCAAAGACTGCAGGCAGGTTGAGAAGGGTGAGGAAGGATAGTTTACCTTTGTCACAATCACATAGGATGTCATTTGTGACTTTGATAAAAGCCATTTCTGTACTGCGGCAGGAGCGGAAACCTAATTGCAACAGCAAAGACACTAGCGGATTGTCAGTGGTGGGAGTAGAAATGCTGTCATCCTGAGAGAGGACAGAAGCTTTGTCCTCCATGAAGCCAGTGCCACTCCAATGTGCCTCAGCAATCCTGGTATCGTGTTGGAGAACAGATTACTTGACCGCAGTGAGACCCTGTAAGTCCCTTTGAACAGCCACAGCCAGTCTAGCAGTAGTTTGAGCTTTTGTGGCAGAAAGCTGAGCTTGCATGACTTCAGTCCGAGCTTCCACTGCAGCACTCAGATGTTGGGTGGCTTCTACTTGGGCTGCAGGGCAAGCTGAAACATTGGCCATCAAGCACTGTATCACGGTTGTGTCCAAAAATGTGCAAATGGAGTTGACCACCACTTCCACATTGGAAAGGATGGGCTCCAAGCCTGATGGAAAGCCCTGTTCAAGTTGGCACCAGACTTCTCCATTCTACTTGACATTGACTGCAGGCTTTCTGGCATGCCTGCCAATGCACAAAGAATTTCAGTGTGCTTACCCATCAGCCTTTTCCCCCTGTCAAACACCCTATTGAAGTCCTCATCTGAGTCCTCTGCAGCAGACCTTGGCCTCTGATACGCGACCTTGGCCTCTGAAGAACTGACACTCAATCTGTCCTTGTTCCTTGCCCTGGCTGCAGCCCACTTGTGCCTGGTGCCTCACCACATACAAATCCCACCGCTACGCTGTCCTCTAAAGTACCTGAAGTGTCAGCATCTGAGCTGGTGGCTGCAAGTATAAGATCAAGGGATGCTGTTTCTTCCTCATCACTGTCTTCCTGCTCTTCCATCTTCTTCTCTTCCCACACTGCCTGGCCAGGTTGAAGCTTTTGGGTATGTGAAAGAGAAAGACACAAGTTGTTGTGAAGGAGAGGGGAAAATAAGAGGTGCATGCTTCACACCATCTGCAGCTTATAAATCAGAAGTGGGATGTGAGAAGGAGGATTAAGTATAAGCATACTGTCATCTTCAATGGTTTCAGCTCCGCTACTGGCCATGACCTCAGTCATGGCAGCTCCAATGATGGTAAGCACTGTCTCTTCCATAGAGGTGAGGATGTGCAGCTGTGTCTGTTCCCCATGTTTAGGTGCTGCTGCCTGTAGTCCTGCAAGAGAGAGGGAAGAGTGTCAGTGAGTGTAGTGCAATGCGTTTGAGTGATATGCCTGTCACGGTGAATAGCTGACAGTGTGTGCAAGCTGAGAGATGTGTGTGTGAGACCTGAAGCAGAGCTAAGTGCGTGAGATGAAGCCAGGAATGTGAAGCATGAGTTCTGATTGATAGCGATTGATGATTGGTGAACAGTGGGGGTGTGGTGCATTGAGCAATGGTTGAGGCTAGTGGTGCAGTTGGTGGGATATGGCATTTGAAGATGTATTCACTGACCTTGATCATTCATGTGAGGTCATTGAACTTCTTAAGACACTGCATCCAGGCCCTCAGGGCTACACTCCTGGCATTGGCCAACACAGCTATCTGCTCCCACTACCTACTGAGTGTGTCTGGAGGGCCTCCTGGCCCCCTGTGGATAGATCACATCTCTCCTCCTCGACCAAGGCCTCCAGTGCCGTGTCAAAAAATCTTGGAGTCCACTCTCTGCCATGTTGTACCATCATTCACTGTTTTTCTTACACTCATGGATGCATGCTACAATAGTTTAAATTAGCAAGCAGCACAAAGTTCACGTGTTGTCTGCATCACAAGCATTGGGTGCGGGTTAATCACGCATAACAATCCCCGCATCCATTTTCGGCCTCATCGAATTGCGTGGCCAATCTGTCAGTGTTTATGGAATGGATAGTAATCTTAGTGGGTGGAAGGGATAAAGTACCTAGAATGTGAACCTGCAGTGTACAAGCATTGATGTACTAATATACTAACAGGACATGAGGCTGTAACCTGAGTGAATGTCAGGTTACTGTGTAGCTAGGACAAGGACCAAGATTTTGTCTCATACCACAAAGGGTGCAGGGAACACCCATCTCTCTTACTGTTTCTATAAGTATTCCTGTTTATCAGCTGACTACAGACTTACCTTTGCTGACCTTGGGATCTCCTGAGACTTCTTTTGGCACTGTAATGCGTCCACAGGGCTTTTTGTGTTCTCAGACTGTTGTGATAGTGTATTTGTTAGTCTTCTTTGGCCTCCTTATCTCGAGAGACAATGGGTAAGCGCCTGGAGGTAGTCAGTGGTGTGTGGAGCAGCGCCTGGAGTGGCTATAAAGGCCAATTCTAGAGTGACAGCCTCTTCCACAGGTGCTGCAGAAAAATGTGTTTGTCGGGGTTGTTACACAGTTGGCTCTCCCCTTGCGCTTTTGTCTTTTTTCCTGCCAACTGCTAAGTCTCTTCGACTCGCTAAATATAATCATTTAAATATATGTTTATGCTAATATGTATGGCATCACAGGAAGTGATGCAATATCACATGATTCAGTTCTCCTGCACAGACAGTTAGCATGTGTAAGCTGAAGCAACTGTCAAGTCTCCATTAAAGTACTGTGTTCAACCTTTAGCTTAGTGTTTTAGTCCAGAAAGAGATAATGCAACACAGACTGGTACAGTCACCTCTACTCATAGGGCCTGTGCTGCTGCATCTGAAAGTTTCCTCCAGTGATTCCAACAATGGCATCTCATGATTGTCTTACTTCTGAGTAAAGTTTTAGAAAAGCTTGATTATCTTTTCCCTCCTCTTGTAATTATCAATGTGTGTCATCTCACCACCTGTTTGAAAGGAATGAGCCTTTTAAATCAGGATGTTGAGCCTGTATTTCACTTCCTTTCTGAATTGTCCAGGCCTCTCAAAACCCCCACCGTCGTGTGTCTGGCCGACTGCTGGCAGGACGCAAAGCCTTGCCCTTCCCAGTATTATACAGAACTGCTCATCTCAGGATCTCTGATAGTCTTCCTTTCCTTGGATATTGCAGGAAGTAATCCCTTCCTGTCACACTTCCACCAAGCATCAGACTCCCAGAAATTTTGGGGCCACAATGTTTAATGCAAGACAAAACTGTCACTGTAATGCCTGTTATAGCTGTCAACCAGCAACCAGTGATAATTAAAAACATTTGGTTGTATCTCCAAAGCTTAACCAGATGGCAACACTAACTGTGCTGTATATGTGTACAAGCAGAGCAGTCACACATGCAGTGATAGTCATCAAGTTCTTTTTTTCATTTGGTTTCAGAATTCAATCGGTCTCAAAGGGTTTGGAGGTAAATGTTGTTCATAGATAAGAACAGACAATAAGTGGGAGGCAACAGCCAGTTGTTGCTGAAGGTACTGGGGTAATAGACAAAGATGAACCACGTGGGAAAATATCTGCTCATTATTTTTGATGGTGATGATATTGCTTGAGGTAAATACTCAGAGGAAACTGAAAGAAAAAAATCTGCAGTCTGTTTCTAAAGGGAACAATACCACATATGATTTCCAAAGGGTTTCCTATAGTTTGCACCACTGCATGCCCATTTGCTCCACTATTCATTTATTTTATTTATTTAGAGTTACAGCACTGAAACAGGCCCTTTGGCCCATCGAGTCTGTGCCGACCAACAGCCACCCATTTATACTAATCCTACATTAATCCCATGTTCCCTACCACATCCCCACCATTATCCTACCACCTACCTACACTGGGGGCAATTTACAATGACCAATTTACCTATCAACCTGCAAGTCTTTGGCTGTGGGAGGAAACCAGAGCACCCAGGGGAAACCCATGCGGTCACAGGGAGAACTTGTAAACTCCGCACAGGCAGTACCCAGAACTGAACCCGGGTCGCTGGAGCTGTGAGGCTGCAGTGCTAACCACTGCGCCACTGTTGTGCCTTTTATAACCGCAGGACATCCCAAAGTGCTTCACAGTCAATAAAATACATTTTGAAATGTAGAGACTGCTGAAACACAGCAGCCAATTTGCAAACAACAAGCTCCCCCAAACAGCAATGTGATAATGACCAGATAATCTGTTTTAATTCAGTGATGTTTATTGAGGAATAAATACTGGGCAGGGTACAGGGGGTATTTCCTCTATTCTTCTTCGGAATAGTGCCATGAGCTCCTTTACCTCCACCCGAGAGGGTACACAGAGCCTAGGTTTAATACATCATCCGAAAGATGGCACCACGGACAGTGCAGCACTCCTTCAGTACTGCAGTGGAATGCCAGCCCAGATTTCTGTACTCAAGTCTCTGGAGTGGGACTTGAACCCTCAACCCTCTGACTCAGAACATTAGACTCCACAGAGAAGCCATGTAAATGGAAATATTAGTATAACTAATTGTAACAAATTATATAGTGCCCAGTTAGGGGTAAAATGCTAACTGTTCAGAGTAATTATTCCTGCACTTAAGTTGGCCATTAACTTTTACCAGAAATGCTTAAAATAAATGTTGAACCATATGCTGTAATATGGAGAGACAGTTTATTATAAATGGCCTGATATTGACCAGTATGGATGAACAAAGAGACCTTTGTGTTCAAATAGACAAATCCTTAAAGGTGCCAGGGCTAATTGATAAGGTGGTTAAAAAAGTATGTGGGTTACTTGGATTGATAAATAGACAACATGCTGGAACTTTCACTGGTTAGGCCTTAGCTGCAGTATTGTGGACAATTCTGGGCACAAAACTACAGCAAAGCTCGCCCAGTAAAACAAAGTGACCGCCCTGTGGGCTTGGGGGAGGGGGAGGCCCTCCTCCGTGGGCAATCTGTGGCCCACGGAGAGCCCCCGCTGTAAACAACCCACCTCCCTGAACCCCTTTCCCCCTACACTCAATGCTTACCCTCCCTCCCCCATCACCAGGGCTTGCCTCAATTACCTTTGTCCAGGTCTCCAGCACTGGGCCTAGTTCCCAGGCCTGGTGCAATACCAGCAGTGGCCACCACTCCCGGTGGCGTTGCTGCTACTACTGAACTGCCGGCCATCTGATTGGTCAGCGGCTCTGGGAGGAGAGATCCAAGTCCTTAAAGGGACAGGGACCCCGCGTCGGGCACTTAATTGCCTAGGCGCCATTAAATAGAGCTGTCGGGGCTCTGAATGGCCAAGGCGAGTTTCCCACCGCGTTTTCGGCCCGGTGCTGGGAGCCCTGCTGATTCTACTAAATCCAGCCTGCAGGCTGTAGATTACAAGATCCTTGAGATGTCACCAGCAAATCCTGGAAGGAGGTGGAGGTGAAGAATTTCAGGGCTGTGGTGACCTTGATGGTCACTGGCAATGTGTGTCCACCTGGTCCTCATGGAAGGAATTTATCTTGCAGATGTCAGCAAAGAGGTTTCACGAAGACCTGAGCCTCCTGAGGCACTGTTGCTCTTTCATGTCCTGGAGGTTGATCCTCTGCATCTCCCATTTTGGCACTATCGCCTACTTCTAGCAGGAGCTCTGTGTCTATCCCCTTTGACCTGAGGAGCAGCATGTGGCTGCGGAGAAGGCAGCTGCTATTTGGTGCAGTTGCTTCTCCTGTTGTTGCTGGTGCCACTGCTGATGCTGGTGTGGCTGCTGGTGCTGCAGCTGTTGCTGTGGATCCTGCTGCAGCTGTTGATGTGGCTGTTCCTGTTGCTCGTCATCAGAGGTCCAGGCTACTGCTACATAAGTAGCTCCCAAGCTGCATTGAAGGCTGACAGCAAGGAAGTTGAGATGAAGGTGAGTAAACTCCAAGGATGTTGAAAATGCTTCTCAAAAGTTGGAAATGATCCTCAAAGTAGTGATTTCAAACTCTCAAAACAAATCCTACAAGCACAAACTTTTCACTGAGGCTGTCACAAGCTTTGCAATTTCACTCTTTAAAGTTTTCCCAGCCTGTCAGTTTCATTGATCAATGAGTCCCCACTGTGCTCTTACCTCATTGACCCTGGCAAGTTCCATACAGTTCAGGAAACCCATGCACTGGCTGTTAAAGACAGAATGCTGGGTTAATTCACAGTTAGTTGCCGCTTTGAATATTTAAACCCAGAAGTGGGCAGGATCGTGTCGGATTCCTGACCCAACGCCATGCTTTGGGGATTTAACCCAATACCTGAGCCTGCCTCCCCCTGGCAGTTAGAATTCTGCTCCTTATTCCCTCTCTGAACTTACTTTTTCAGTCTGTGAGCTCATTCCTGCCTCTCTCTCTCAGATTATTATTTTAGTTTCTTTGAGTTGCTATTCTCCACTACACAGCTGTGTAATGACCTGATTTACTGTACATCTGTACTGCTTCTGGCATGGTTGGTATCCTGCTATGTCTACCTTTTTCTTTCACACAAGCATAAGGTTCATAAAATAATGAAATAAAATCAGGTATTCAGCTGAAACTGCAACATGTCCTGATATTATCTGACTTTTTAAATTTAGTAATTTTCATACAGAATCATTTTAATTAGGTGGGGATACAGACATGTTTTGATGGGAAAATTGTAGGAAGAGAGTGGGCGGGGGAGCTGTTTTTGATGGACAAGTTGTTCCAGTCGGGCTTCAATCAGATGGGTCAAGTGGTGCGGTGAACTTTATCATGGCTTTATTTTACAGAAGTTTATTTTATGGAATTTGAGCTTTTATGACCAGAATTAACGAGAAAGTGTGTACCTAAGATCAGGAATGTTCTTTAGACAAGGTGAGTGTGCAGCAAATATTTTGTTTTGCTTTACTGTGATTGGGTAAGACATTTTTGGTGGAAAATGACAGGGGTCAGAATTGAAATTGAGTAATATGATTGATACATAACTGAAGTAGAAAGTAACTAATTAGAAAAACGTACAAATGGGGTTTAAAATCATGTGAGGTGTAACACGTTTGGATGAAATTTATTTTTTCACTATTTTAACATAGGCATTTATTTTAAATGGATTAACACCTGTATTAAAGTCGCCAACAAAAGAATTTCTCATGAATGTGTTAAGCGTTTGTAAGCTAATATTGCACATATGGGGCTGGATCTTACTAGTGCGCTGCGCTCTGCAGCCCCTGATGATGTCGAGGAGGCAGCTGCCCTGTCCCCGGCAATGGCGTCCGCACCACCGCACACAGGCGCCAGCGCCATTTTTAAAGGGCTTCAGTTACATTTTAAACTTTAAAGGTCCTGATCTGCAGGAAATAGAAATAAAATTATATTTCAACTCTAAATCACGTCTCTCACCCCACAATGGGTAATTTATACATTAATTGACTTCTCCCCCCTCCCCCATAATAAACTTTTATTAGTCCCCCGAACTTTCTGCCCTGAAATTTGTTCCCTTTGACCCTTAACCCCTTCCCACCATCCGCACAGCCAATAAAAATTGTTTTCCCTGCTCCCCCACCCCTCCCGACCCGAAAATTGTATTCCTGCCCCCTCCCCACCAGGTTCTTGCCTTGGAACTAATTCCGAAGGCGCACGAGGTACGAACGGCAGCAGTAAAATCGGCGTGGGACAACCGCCACCTGCAGGTAGGTCAATTTACATCTAATTTATGTTAATTCGCATATTTAAATGAATGCCCCACCACCAGTCTACCAGGTCCTTCCGCTGCTGGTAATTTGTGGCGGGCCGTTCTCGACGTTGGGGTCGAGGTGGGCCTCTCCCCGTTGAATTTTATGGGCTTCCCCGCCGCAACCCACACCGTCGAGGGGCTAGTAAAATTCAGCCCCGTTTCACCCAAGCACAGCCAAGAGAGACTTAAACACTTAATCTGTGAGGAAGATGAGGAAGAAGAAAACCAACTGACTGCTCCACAGGCAACAGGTTTGACAGACTTAATGTACATGGCCACAACATGAAATATTATGAGCGATACTTGGTGACATTCCAGAATTTTTTAAAGGAAATTTAATACTACAATTCAAAATAGCTATGGTGCTTAAAATGCATATCCAGCACCTTTGATTTCTGAGTTTGAAATTATAGGGTAAGGAGGTCATTAAAAACAGATACTCAATCTTTACATGTGGAATTTGTGTATATCAAGTATGTTTCTTCTTTGAAGCACTATTTTAAGTTCAACCATTAACACAAAACAAATTTAGAACTGTAATTTCTTCCAGAGCTCCTAACAACTCTTAAAAGTATTAATAACAACATTTGTTGTGCAAACCGCATGCACTTTGTAGTTATTCCATAAAGAATCGTTCAAGCACTTGACTACTGATCATCAATATATTTCTTGTATTTGGTGCATAAATAATTCACAACACAGTCTTAATACATGCATTTAGATGGATTGTTGGAACTATTGAGCAGAAAGACATAGAAACATAGAAAATAGGAGCAGGAGTAGGCCATTCGGCCCTTCGAGCCTGCTCCGCTATTCATTATGATCATGGCTGATCATCCAACTCAGTAACCTGTTCCCGCTTTCACCCCATACCCCTTGATCCCTTTCACCCCAAGAGCTATATCTAACTCCTTCTTGAAAACATACAATGTTTTGGCCTCAACTGCTTTCTGTGGTAACGAATTCCACAGGCTTACCACTCTCTGGGTGAATAAATTTCTCCTCATCTCAGTCCTGAAAGGTTTACCCAGTATCCTTAGACTATGACCCCTGGTTCTGGACTTCCCCATCATCGGGAACATCCTTCCTGTATCTACCCTGTCACGTCCTATTCGAATTGTATACATATCCAACACTCAGATCAGTGCTACTCACTTAAACTTTTATCCAGCATTACACAATATCTTGCTGTTTGGAAGTCTGCAGCATACTGGACTATGGAATGACGGTGTGCACATCTGTACATGCAGTTAACATATGGTGAGCTCCAGTTTTCAATTATACCACTGTGGGCGGCTACCAGATGGAGCCCATGCACTTTCCCATAGAAAGATTAAAGAAACTATGGATCTAATAGTTCTATTAAATTGTTTTAATTTAAGTTTTGTTTTTAGTCAGGCAGATGTCTTAAGCGTACAGAATCCAATCACTGTGCTGTGTGGTTTCCAAACTAAGCTACTGAGAAATCCACACAGATTTTCTGTTTACCCAATATGGAGTGCACATTTTAGACTGCAGACAAGGAACCTTGCCAGCCAGGAGCAGATAGCAAATATTTGTCTGCATTTTGCATGTGGTTTGCCAATCATTTAAATTAATATATTACTCATTTTCTCTCTAGAGAGATATACCACACTTTCCCAAGTTGAGAGAGTTTAGGTGCAGGTTGGCAAGTGTTCACATGGACATGACTAAAATTTTACTAGGTAAATCCATACAGCTTACCATTTGGTAAGTTGCATGGATTTATTTATTAAAATTATAACTAATGAGCTTCCTTACTTCCAGCTAGGACCATCCCACCAATTAGGGCACTGGCTTGCAGGCTTACCCGGAGCCAAGTGCAAATAATCCAAGCACCCATTAACAGGTCGACTCCTCCAGATCCCACTTATGACCCAGACTGACTGGTCACTCATCAACAGTACTCTGAAGTATTATGAACCTGACTGACTCTGATTTCAGGTCACTAAATCTGCAGTGGAAGGTTAATGCAGTTCTATCCTTCCATCTCCAGGCATGTCATCTGTGAATCAAAGAGACCCCACTTACCTACCTGCCCCAAATAAAGAAATTGGAATTATAGAATCAAAGAATCATAGAAAGTTTAAGGCACAGAAAGAGCCCACTTGGCCCATTGTGTCTGTGGCGGCTGAAAAATGATCCACCTATTCTAATCCCACCTTCCAGCACTTGGTCCATAACCCTGCAGATTATGGCATTTGAGGTGCATATCCAGACTCCTTTTGAATGAGTTGAGGGTTTCCGCCTCAGCTACCCTTTCAGGCAGTGAGGTCCAGACTATCACTACCCTCTAGGTGGAAAAGTTTTTCCTAATCTCCCCAATTTTTCTACCAATCACTTTAAATCTATGCCCTCTAGTCACTGACCTCTCTGCTAAGGTGAATAGACCCTTCACCTCCACTCTATCCAGGCTCCTCAAAATTTTGTACCTTTCAATCAGATCTCCCCTCAGCCTTCTCTGTTCCAAGGAGAACAACTCCAGCCTATCCAATTTTTTCTCATAGCTGCATTTTTCCAGTCCTGGCAGCATCCTTGTAAATCTCCTCTGTACCCTCTCTAGTGCAATTACATCTTTTCTGTAATGAGGTGACCAGAACTGCACACAGTACTCAATGACCTAACCAATGAGTTATACAGTTCCAGCATAACCTCCCTACTCTTGTATCCTATACCTCGGCTAATAAAGGAAAGGATTCCATATGCCTTTTTAACCATCTTATCAACCTGCTCTGCTACCTTCAGGGATCTGTGGACATTCACTCCAAGGTCCCTCACTAACAAGCTTTAATAAAAATACTTTTGTCGAGTTCTTGCTTACTGCTGTTCAGTGTGGCTACAACGCCTATCTCACCTTACAACAACCCACAGGTCAGGTGTTTTCCCCAAAACACTAAGTTACTTTCAGTTTCACTTCCTTGTACCATATAGTCTCTAATACTCAAGCTCACACAAATAATCATTTCACCAAGCACTTTACAAACAATGATTTCATTTGAAGTGCAGGCACTGTTGTTATTTAAGTAAACACTGAAGCAAAAGTCCCACACACAGCAAATGAATGACTAATTGGATAATCTACTTTTGGTGGTATTGGTTGAGGGATGAATTGTTGGCCATTAAACTGGGAGAACTCCCTGCTCTTTTTTGGCTTGTGCTGCAGGACCCTTGCATGCATCCGAGTAGGCAGATGTGGCCTCAGCTGAATGTCTCATTTCAGTAATAATATTTACAACAATGCAGCACTGCATTAGTACTAGTGCCATCCTAAATTATGTGCTGAAATCCAGAGTGGGGCTTACACCCACAACCTTCTTGACTCAGAGGTGACAGTGCTACCAACTGAGCCAAACTGATACCAAGAAGAATAGTCACTGTTTGATGATTAGACAAATCAGAAGCACAGATTTAAGCCTTTATCATGCAGACAGAAGCTATCAGAAACTCCTCCCAAGCATATTGAGAGGTGCAATTCACCATAAAATGTGCGAGGATATTGCCACCACCCTTCTGACCATAGCATGAACACACACCATACATCATTCAATGTTGGTTTCAAAAGCTGGGGATGTGGAATTCCAGGAGCAACCGTTCATTTCCTTATTAGGTACCAAACTGTACACATTTGGGTTCATTGTCTTGTATCCAGCTTCGGGGTCATGCCTTTCAGCAGCTTTGGCCCTCGCTTTTTTCCTAGCTTCCTCATCTGCTCTATCAGACATTTAGTGTGTGCCAATCATCCAGGCATGCAAGTCCAATACTGCATACCAGGCTTGCACCTCACGAATTGCTTAATCCAGATCTTCATGTGAGGTAATTTAGCAAACAGAAATGTCCATCACGAAGCTGACTCCAAACTTGAGAGTGCTGTCTGGGTAGCAGCCTGCGGCTTTTCTGGTTGAATCAAACTTGGTGTAACTTTATATCCATAGTCAAGTACAGGATGTTCCCTGCTTTTTTTCTCTCACCACAAAGTATTTGTATGATTAACAGTTCCATGCAGTAAACTGAAATATCTCGTCAATAAACAGCCCTTGTTTTGGAACCCTGGAGTCTTTTATAGTTTGTGAACAACTGAACTTAATGGCCCAGACTTTACTAGAGCAGGGCATCTGGCGGCCTGCCCAGTTAGTTGGATTTTTTCCCTCACCCTTCAGTACAAAAATATTTTGCCTTTTAATTTGCTGAAAGGACAGTGGGGCATCTGGGACCTGGGTGAATAATTGGACTAACAGTCTAACTCCCTAGCCAATGAAATTTAAGGATTGAGAAAGAAACAGAGAAAGGATGGAGAAGGAAATAGGGTGAATTAGAGTCAAATCTTGTACAGAAATAGAAATAAAGAGAGGGAAAGAAAGATTAGAGTATGAAAGAAAGGAGTCAGAGAGGAAAAGTAAGAATTTAAAAAATTAACATTTAAGGTATCTCTAACAATAATTTAATACTCTTTGGAATGAGACTTCACACATCATTTTGTGGTCCAGAGAGATTGAGTGGCCTGACAGAAAGATCAATCTCATCAGTAAAAAGGTGCTTTTGCTCTTAGGTTGCAGACCTAACTTTCCACAGCAAGTTTAGTTGGCATAATTAATGCACAAATGCAGCAACCACATAAAAACCACAAGGAGATTGAGGGCGCGCTGCTGAGCGGCACAATTCACCCAGCAGCTTGTGGTAATTCACCACTCACAGGGTATCTTTCCTTATCACAAGCTGCTGGACAACTTACACATTAATGACAGGGAGCGCCATTAAACTCATTGTTATTTTGGCAGCAAATTTTAGGTCAATAACAAATGCTCATGGTATTAGAATTAGAAGATAGCTCATACTGAATCTATTGGATATTTTAAAAGAAAATACAGAAGATAGAAAATGTTTGAAGTTATAAAAGCTGGCTTCCCACAGGTCCTTATGCTTTTTAGCTAACTTAATTTAAACTGATCAAATCTAGAGCTGGTACACTTTTTGTTTGACTTTTCAATAGATTTCCATTTCAAAATATCCCCTTGTTTCAAAATATGTCTTCAATAATATATTTATGCATTGACCCAATATTTAAAACAGCTGAATCTACATCTTCATTGAGAAGTTTTAGGGCTATCTGTTATGCATGTCTGAACATTTTTCAGTACAAGTCTCGGAGTTACTTGTCTTTCACATTGGTTTGCTTCGGTTTGTTGGGTTTCATCACTGCTAAAGCTGTACCCTGCTGTGTGCTTTAAACTTGCAACTATTCAGCTAAGGAGGCCTATGCTCAATCATTGTTCCTTCATACTTGCAATCTGTTTTTATCCCCATCCACACTGTCTGCCATTTACACAGCCCATAGGTCACTACTGCAGTACTCATGGCATTCAGAAGCTTTCTGGGACCAGGAATTGTAATTAAGAAACTGTAGATGGTACATGCCTGTGGGTTAAAATTGTACCTTATAATTTCTCTTCAACCATGTAAAATGAAAAATTATTTCTAAATGGAATTTAGTTTAATTAGTTTTGTATAAATATAAATAAAGACAAGCCATGGAATCCAAAATATAGGGCTGATTTTTAACTGTCAAACCCGCTCAAAGTGAGGAGGCCAGCAGTGCGTCAGGAATGCGGACATTTCAGTAACACCCTTGTCAGTGGCTTTCTAACCCAGCCACGTCATTTGCATCTGACTTCTGGGTTTCCAGGCCAGTGTGATGACTATCTGCAGCAATCTGTTTCAGCTCCACTATTTAAAGGGACGTGCCAGAATCTGAATGCAACCATTCTAGAACTGTCAAAACACAGCCAGCAAATTGACAGATGGAGTGTCAACATGGAAAGGCTACACCATGGAAGGAAGAAGCCTGCTGTAGAGAAAAGTCAGGTATGGCTGGAGGTTGCTGAGGAGGTCAGCAGCAGGAGAGTGGTGCGCCTCACTCCTGGATACAATTTCGAAAGAGGTTTAATGATTTGTTCATGGCAGGAAGGTCAGTGGCATGACACATTCAAGTACAAAACTCCTCACTCTGCTTTCCCCAGTCTTCTCCTGCACATCACTTCCACAGACTAACAAACATTGCAGATGCATCCATCCCTGTCTCTCATGAAGCACCTCCTCACATCCCCATCTGATTAACTACCAATGATGCTTCTCCCTCATCTTACTACAATGTCACACCCATTCCTCACAGTGCCCTCCCACAAATACTGTCCTTCCATCCTCTTAAAACATTCCACTTCTCACACTCATTAGTCTGTTTTTTTCTCTTCTTGCAGGAGAAGAGAGCACAAAATATCAGGGAGAGGCAAAGAACGGGAGGCGGCCCTTCAGTCATTGCCACATTGATATCTGTTGGAGGAGGATGCACTGGAGATAAGCTGGATTTGGTAATGCCTGGCCATTGGCGATGGAGAGTTGGGGATATCCGAGTTACATGGTAACAGAATTAAATATAACTCAGCCACATGGCATACAACACTCACTCATGTTGACTTGATGTCAGCAGCCACTGAACTATGATGAACTGAAACCTCTTACCTTGTCAATTCTAATGCATGTCTTTCATCTTTTACAGATCCTGCAAGTGTCTCTCAGGAGGTGGTATGAGAGGAAGATGAAGACTCCTCAGAGGAGGTCACTCACTCTGAGGATACACTGTCACAGTACCCATGCACACCTTCCACCAGCACAGATATTCACACTTCGGTGGGGCTGCTAAATAAGGTAGTTGGGTTGTCACGTGATGAAGCAGACATCACAAGTGAGCAGGAGCAGGTGTTAGAGACAGGTACTGCAGTGGAAAATGATAGTGAGTTAGATCTTACTGAATGGCAGAGCAGGCTCGAGGAGGCTTATGGCCTACTCCTGCACTTATTTCTTATGTTCTTATGTCCAATCTCTGTCCAATTGTCCACAGTGCCTCTGGAAATGCTGACAGAACCTCACACATTTTCTCCTGCTGCTCCAGAATAGTCCTATTCATCAACGACCCCCGAGGCTCAGCATCTGCACCCGGGTGAGCAAAGTCCTGCACCCTCTGACAGGGACTTTCCACTGCAGTACCTGTCTCTAACACCTGCTCCAACCATAAAGGAAAACAGTGCATAGTTACAGGAAGAGAACACCCAGTGACCCACTCAGCACTCTGCATGATGTGGTGGCCTTCATGCTGAGCCATCTCTATGCATTGCTCCCCTTGTGGCCTCAGAGGCAGTGGAGGCAGCCTTCTCACTTGCACTGCCTGCAGCTGAGCTGCACATGGCAGCCATCCTCATCGTGGAGGTGCCCTTTAGGCTGCTTCACCTGAATCATTGTGAGGAAACCTCTGTCACTGCGCCTTGCTGCACAGATGCTCCCTCTGTCAGAGGGGCCAAGGAGGCCGAAGATGATGATGATGCCCCGTGAAGGACACCCTCATCCTTCTTGATGACATCATCAGCACTTGACTGGCACTCCGGATGGCTGGAGGGGAGCACCAGCTGAGGTGCAACTGGCATCCCCTTCAGATATCCTCATGCGATCATTGCCACTGCTACATATTGTGGCATGCAATCTGTGAACGTCAGAGCACTGCTCCTGCATTTACTCCAAGTGCTGCTGCATATGGCTCTCCCTGAGGTTGGCCACTCTCTCAATGGAGGAGCTCATTTTCTCATAACCCTGAGCCATTATGGTGCAGATGAACTGGATGAACTCCTCCATTCTCTGCCCGTGACACCGCACTGCCTCAGGGAACTCTGACATGTGGGAGCACATGTCCTGCTGCTCTCGAGGTAGTGCCTCCTTTCCAGTGACTCCTGAGTTTTTGCATCTGTGCCTGGCTGAGCAGGCCTGTGTCTGCTCCAAACGAGACTGCCCACAGCTGCCTTTGCCTCTGGCAGCTCCTCCAGCACACTAGGCTGTGCTCCTCACCCAGTGTCACCCTATCTAACTGTGTGTGAGGACCGTGGTGACTGTATTTGCACTGGCAAAAGGTGCACTTCTAAAGTGTGATGGTGCTTCTGGAGCTTGGCTGCTACTGCTCTTGGCCTGGTGATGGTAAGCGAAATGGCCTCCTTGATTCAATGTCAGCACCTGTCGGAGATGTAAGAAGACATCATAAGAGTTAGCCTTAGAAAACAGAAGACTTTGCTGTGCTTCTCAATGTAACTCAGTGTTTGGTATGCTGTCAGACTGGGTGGAGTGCAAGGCTCCCCTTAATAAGTGCCTTGCCCTCTCTAATCACCATCTCCACCATGAGTGCTCATCTCGCCACAGCTGACTTCTGCATGGTGCATGATCCTGGCTATATCCATGGTTCCAACCACTGTGATGTCTTGAAGGTAGAGCACACTTCCACCAGTTTGGGCCCTCTCACATGCATTATGGGCCCGTTTCTCCTGCAAGGACATACAAGAACGTGATAAGGTATTGCTGGCCTCTGCTGCCAATGCCAGCTACTCCTGTTCATTGGAAACTGCATGTCTCAGTGCTGGCATGTCTTCAGGAGCACTATGGCTCTAAGCCATTCTGCGGAGTAGCTGACCTGGACACACACTCCTCCCATGTTCAGGTTAAAATTCAACCCATTGTCTCCTCTTGGTATTGGGTAAAACACAGTATTGCATTTTTATAGCACCTTTCATAACCTTAGGATGGCCCAATGGTTTTACAGCCAAGGAGGTACTTCTGAAGCGTAGTCACTGTTGTGGACAATGGAGCTGCCAATTTGCGCACAGCAAGGTCCCACAAAAATCAATGAGTTCTGAAGAAGGGTCACTGACCTGAAACGTTAACTCTGCTTCTCTCTCCACAGATGCTGCCAGACCTTCTGAGTATTTCCAGCATTTCTTGTTTTTGTTTATGTTGGATGAGGTAATGGCCTAGATTTCATAGATTTCCCCTTTCCTGATATCAGTTTGAATCTGCCGCTAAGTCAAGGAGATCCCCGGTATCCAGCAACAGTGATGTCATCAAATAGGGTAAGGAGCCAATCACATTGAAATATTCTCACAAAGAGCAAAAGAGGAAGTAAAATGCATTACATTTTTCACTTTTAATTAAAATTTTAACAGCGAACAAAATAAATGATTGGGACATACATATGGAATTAAGGTAGAAGGTGCAATATCATAAACACACATTAAAATAAATTCTAAAAAATAGTTAACCTTTTATCACAATGGAGAAATTTGACAGTTCACAAATATAGTTTTTTAGCCCGGAGGCTGTTCCGCAGTAATAATGTACTTTCTTTTCTTTTGGGCCTCCTTATCTCGAGAGACAATGGATATGCGCCTGGAGGTGGTCAGTGGTTTGTGGAGCAGCGCCTGGAGTGGCTATAAAGGCCAATTCTGGAGTGACAGGCTCTTCCACAGGTGCTGCAGAGAAATTTGTTTGTCGGGGCTGTTGCACAGTTGGCTCTCCCCTTGCGCCTCTGTCTTTTTTCCTGCCAACTACTAAGTCTCTTCGACTCGCCACAATTTAGCCCTGTCTTTATGGCTGCCCGCCAGCTCTGGCGAATGCTGGCAACTGACTCCCACGACTTGTGATCAATGTCACACGATTTCATGTCGCATTTGCAGACGTCTTTATAGCGGAGACATGGACGGCTGGTGGGTCTGATACCAGTGGCGAGCTCGCTGTACAATGCGTCTTTGGGGATCCTGCCATCTTCCATGCGGCTCACATGGCCAAGCCATCTCAAGCGCCGCTGACTCAGTAGTGTGTATAAGCTGGGGGTGTTGGCCGCTTCAAGGACTTCTGTGTTGGAGATATAGTCCTGCCACCTGATGCCAAGTATTCTCCGAAGGCAGCGAAGATGGAATGAATTGAGACGTCGCTCTTGGCTGGCATACGTTGTCCAGGCCTCGCTGCCGTAGAGCAAGGTACTGAGGACACAGGCCTGATACACTCGGACTTTTGTGTTTAGTACGCCGTTAAAAACTCAGTTACACCTCATTCAACAAGGTGTCATTTTTTTAAAGGGTTTTACAGTCAGACTATTAGCGTAAGAGGTTAAGTTCTTGTCAGTTCAGTCATTTCTAATTGATTGCCTTCTGGGGGAACTCTAAAAGCGCACCCTACGGGAAACATACAATCACAGGCAGCAACTTCTGAATTTCCACGTTTAACTGGAAATATGCTAACTCCAGAGATTGCTGTGGGTTTCAGAAGAGTAATGATGGTGAATGCTGACAGTTTTGCTGTCATTACTACTGCAAAATCCAGGCCAAAGACCAGGTAATCTGTTTTAGTGATGTTGGTTGTGTGTTAAATATTGGCCAGGGCCCTCATTCAGGGTAACCCTTCATTACCTGATCACAGTCACCAAAATCACCTTTACGGATAAATATCAAATTAAACCAAGCAGCCAAGAGCCCAGAGTTGTGTCACTTAACCTTTCTATGCAAAAGACCTGAATGTGGGATAATTCAAACTGATGAAGATTAGGAAGGAACTGCACCTTTTAAAAACTAAACCCTCCCCAGTCCATCTTGAGGCAATTTTGTTTTTAAAAGGTTTAACACAGTACTGAAGGATATATAAAAGCATTATGCTCACCCCACAATGCTGATAAAGCCATTGACATTGTCTTGAGGTCAGCATCAATTGTCCAGCACAGAAGCCATGAGATGAGTACGGTTCAAACCACAGAAAAAACAAACTGAATTGTAGAAGGAAACCCCAAGACACAGATAAAAATCCTGAAATCTGATGTAACAAATAGAAATTCAATTTATTTAGTTGCTTTGGAGCACTGGCTTTTGTCATTGGCCTTTTTTCAGGCCTGTTTTGCAGTTGTACATTGCTTTTTTGAGTTGTCAGTTTTTCTGAATTTTGTAGTCTGGCATGTATTGATCAATATACAGACAATTGTGGGGCACACCTGAATTCCCAAAACATGCACCTGGGCTGTGAGGCTCCAGGTCTGAAGCATGCATCTAAGTCTGTTTGGATGCCCTCCCCCTTATTGGTGCCCAGCAGTAAACTAGACAGGGCCAAGGAAACCCTCAGCCAGGAGTCCCCCAGATATGCTCCCACTGATGCAGGGGACCATGTTTTTTCACATCACATCAAATAAAGCTCTGCAGAAAGTAGCAGCCCAGGGTGGGGGCTCAATGTATCTGGGCTAATTTGCAGGATTTCCATTGCACTCTTGCCAACTTCCCATGGGAGTGCAATGAAAGCTTGCAGACGTTTGGAGCTCCCATGTCTTAATGTACGGATCTGTTGGACCAAAACACTTCCATGTTTTTCTGAAATATATTTTTCTAAAATGATCTACCCCACCCACACCCAGTTGTTCATCTGGTCAGTGGATTCAGACTGTAACTCCGGTGAGGATCTAGTAGAATGGCTGCATACTCTTCCAGGTACTGACACCATTTTTAAAGGGCTTTGAGCTCTACATTTCAATTTAAATATTTAAAGAAGCATTGATGTAAAACTGATGTGAAAAAATTAAATAAATTTATCTTGCCCCTCTCCCATGCCCCCAATAACCATAGAATTAATTACCTGCCCTCTCCCCCCGAAACACTTACCTTGTGCACATGACCTTCCCCCTCCAAAGTTCATACACTTTACACTCTAACCCTTCCCACCATCCCCTATACCGATGAGATAACTCTGGCGTTGCTACACACCCTCCCCACACTGAAAACTTACCTGCTCCCCCCTCCCCACCAGTGTTCCAACTCGGATCCCGGATGGGGATCTGAAGGCGTGGGAGTGCTGGCCACCGGCACGAATATCACACTGGGATGGGCGGCGGGAGCGTGAAGGTACTTAATTCGGTTATTTGCATTAATCTACATATTTAAATTTGGCTCCCATCGTTGAGCGGTGGGGAGGCTGCCACGAGACCTCGCCACTGCTGTCAATATCGGGCCGGGCCTTCCCAGCATCAAGGTCTGTGGTGGGTCTCTGACGGAGGCATTTTCCGCACCCCACCCCACCCCCCAACCTCGACCCCTGAAGCCGAGGGGGGGCACTGTAAAATTCGCCCCAAAGTCTTCTTATAATAAAAACAGTTCATTGCACTAACAGGGTGCAAATCTTTAAAAAATAACACAATGGAATTGCTTACAATCCTCAGAGTGTACTGATGTACTTAAATGTATTAAATGTACAACATGTATTTGAAGCTATGCTGTAACAAGTGAGAACATAAAGAAATTACAGTATTTAGTGTTTGCAAGTTTTATGAGCTGCAAAGTGATCAGATTTTTTCCGACAAACCTGAATGACAAAATACAACAGTATTCAACAGAACTTTGCATCACTGATCTCAGTAATTTACTTTAATTTTCATCATATAATTCTTGACAATCAGAGAAACTACAATAAATGCCTACATATTTAAATCAATTTTCCTTTTGCTCCAAAGTTTTATTTTGATTTTAAATTACAAAATAATAAGACATACCATTTTTTAATCAAGTAAAAACTCTTGACATTATTTAGATGTAATCATAGCCAAAGGAAAGCCCATCACACACCAACAATTAAGCTGCAGTAAAATCTAGTATATAGATAGATCTGTTGTTCGAGGTAAAAACAAAAAATGTTGAAAACATTGAGCCGGTCTGGCAGCATAAGGGAAATAGAAAGCAATGAAGGTGAACAAGGTAAAGGAGACAAACCGAAATCCTGTCAGATAGAAGAGCAGAACTTTTTCAAGGTTTCAATTCCTGGAGGAGTAGTTGTGGTGAATTAAACAATAATACAAAAGCAAAACACTGCAGATGCTGGAAATCTGAAATAAAAACAGAACATTCTGGAAACACTGAGCTGCCAGACCTGCCGAGTATTTCCAGCACTTTCTGTTTTTATTTCAGAGTTCCAGCATCCACAGTATTTTGCTTTTGTATGAGCTGTTGTTTGAAGTCTTCTGTGAGCCCCCTAAAGCAAGGATCTTCGACTATGTTTAACAATAGGTATCCATTTGGCATCGATGATTTACACAAGATCAGTAGAAATAAAATTGATTCATTCACTAGATATTACAATGAAAATTTATGACAAAATGAATTGAAATTTAATGTTAAAATTCCCCCAACATAGGATACATGGCCTTTGTAACACAGTTTTAGACCTTGCAATATTTGATTAAAATTATTTATTGCAAACAGACCACAGTAAGTGATGGTGCAAAGCAGTATTCTATTATTATATTCCTTGCATAATTCCTCATTAACAGTGGCTGTAGTTATAAAAATATAAAAATTGTGTAGCTTTAATTCAATATACAGAAGATATTCAAACTTTCCCTTTGTCTTCAGTTGCATAATCAGTGTTAAGTCTTTTTTGACGGTCTCTGCTTCAGGTCATAAACCTTGAAGAAACAGAAAGCACAGATTGTAGGTACTGTACTAAACATAGAACTCTGGCAAATAATTTTGAAGTGGCAAATTCATGAGCACCAATCGCGGCAGTTACACTAAGATCACACCAACTGGTGCCCTCTCGCCCTGACCCAGCTGGAATCTGCGGGACAACATCTCATTTACATGGGGATGGCAGCAACTTGGGTACATCTCGGGTATCCGTCTGTACCATGCTGCTGAAAATTCCTGTGTCAGCTGAGCAATGGAACTTGTGTATTAATTCCCATCTTCAGGAGTCCAGAAAACTTTCCAGGCCTCTTTGATCCCCCTGCCACTAATATCCACTTTTCCCCTTCCCCTTTCTGGGTGTATCAGTCCGCAGTGTTTTGTCAGGTTCACTAAAGGTTGGAAAAGCAGCAACTCTTTTTGTAGGAGACCCCAAAACTAGCCCTATCCTCTTTCACATAGCTGGCCATATAAGGGGCAGATGAAAGTTGCACTCCTTACAAGGCCAATCAGGATTTCCCAGTTAAGGTTGGGACCTGGTACACCCAGCTCCCAGACTTATTCTGAGTAATTCTGTTGGACTCTTGCCATAGTCATGATGGGAATCGCCTAATGGAATACAGCTCCATAACAAATGACACCTGGAAATGTGGCAAAACTATTAAACCTATACAGCATAAATGAAGAGAAATATTAAGTAAATTGAGTTAATATCCAGCTGTACTGTCACTGAACCCTTTTCTTATTTGTTCTCAGGATTTGAGCTTCACTGGCAGGGCTGCATTTATTTCCATGAAAGATGATGATGAGCTGCCTTCTCCTTGAATCACTGCAGATATGGGCGGCACAGTGGCGCAGTGGTTAGCACCACAGCCTCACAGCTCCAGCGACCCGGGTTCAATTCTGGGTACTGCCTGTGTGGAGTTTGCAAGTTCCCCCTGTGTCTGCGTGGGTTTTCTCCGGGTGCTCCGGTTTCCTCCCACAGCCAAAAGACTTGCAGGTTGATAGGTAAATTGGCCATTATAAATTTCCCCTACTATAGGTAGGTGGTAGGGGAATATATAGGGACAGGTGAGGGTGCGATAGGAATATGGGATTAATGTAGGATTAGTATAAATGGGTGGTTAATGGTCGGCACAGACTCGGTGGGCCGAAGGGCCTGTTTCAGTGCTGTATCTCTAAAATCTAAAAAAAATCTTGTGGTAAGGCTTGCTCCTATGATGGCGATAGGGAATTCCATGATGTTGACCCAGTGACAATGAAAGAATGATGGTATATGCCCAAGTCAGGATATGAAATTGGTGCTGGGACCTCATTATAATAACTCAAGCATGCAGCCAGCACTATCTGTGCTATTCATTGGCTCTATGTCTATTTGGGAGGACAAAACATTGAGCTTCACTGATTTCACTTAAAGGCAGGTAGTACCTCTCAAAGGGGAGGTAGACTCTGGCTGAAGGCAACAGGGAAGGATGAAAAAGGTTCAAATAGGATACTCTGATACAATATTGGAGACCCTGTTTTGGGTGGTGGACAGGAGGAGGGAGATCTTGCTCCCCGCAGGGGCCAGAAAGTACTCCAATCAACACCTCTACCACCAGTGTAAAGAAGTTGCTGGTGAAGTCAATGCCAGCAACCTAGCTCCTAAGACATGATTACAGTGCAGAAAGAAGGTCAATAACCTCACCAGAGCTGTTAAGGTTAGAATTCGCTTACTCTCAGCCCACAGCTCCATCACCTCCAGCTACTCACAATACCCCCTCCCCCACTTCCCTTCACTCTCCAATCATTGAACTCCATCTTCTTCTCCTCATACTAACAGACTCAACACTCCAAAGCAAAAGACAAGCAGATAGGAGGAACCAAACTGTGCCATTCTTTTGAGAATCTATCTGAAGTGATCAGCTTCAGGAGTGTCTCATTAAAAATATGAAAAACAGATGTACCTTGACACAATGGCCTTTGTATCACAAAGTGGTTTTACTGTGCACATACATATTTAAAGCAGTTGCTTCTTCTTACCAGTATTCCTATGGTGGTGCCTCAATGTGCTGTTTTTAATCTATTCTGGGATACACTACCTCAGGGCTACCTGTGAACTCTAAGGACCAAGGTAGCCCTCATTCTAGAGCACCTGAATCCTGGAATTCAGCAGACAACATCACCATTGCAGGTGTGTGGACAATCTGGTACTGCATCTTCATACCAAATGAACAGGCATCTGAAGGGGCTGGATGGAAAGGTTACAAGAACTGTCATCAGCAGGGAGGACAGTGTTATGAAGGCAGGCTCTAGCCCCTCCACTTATGCTGGACCCTGATCAGAAAAAGTATAAATTGCAATGGCAAACATAAGTGTTTTTTTTTATTCATTCATGGGATGAGCATCACTGGCTAGGACAACATTTATTGCCCATCCCTAATTGCCCTTGAGAAGGTGGTGGTGAGCTGCCATCTTGAACCGCTGCAGTCCTTGCTGTGTAGGTACACCCACTGTGCTGTTAGGAAGTGAATTCCAGGATTTTGACCCAACAACTGTGAAAGAATGACGATATAGTTCCAAGTCAGGATGGTGTGTGGCTTGGAGGGGAACTTGCAGGTGGTGGTGTTCACATGCAACTGCTGCCCTTGAGCTTCTAGGTGGTAGAGGTCGTGGGTTTGGAAGGTGCTATCTAAGGAGCCTTGGTACGTTGTTGCAGTGCATCTTGTAGATAGTACACACTGATGCAACTGTGCATCGGTGGTGGAGGGAGTGAATGTTTGTAGATGGGGTGCCAATCAAGCGGCTTCTTTGTCCTGGATGGTGTTGAGCTTCTTGAGTGTTGTTGAAGCTGCACCCATCCAGGCAAGTGGAGAGTATTCCATCACACTCCTGACTTGTGCCTTGTAGAAGGTGGACAGGCTTTGGGGAGTCAGGAGGTGAGTTACTCACCACAGGATTCCTAGCCTCTGACCTGCTCTTATAGCCATGATATTTATATGGCTACTCCAGTTCAGTTTCTAGTCAGTGGTAACCCCCAGGATATTGATAGTGGGGGATTCAGTGATCGTAATGCTTTTGAATGTCAAGGGGAGATGTTTAGATTCTCTCTTATTTGGGAAAGTCATTACCTGACAGTTGTTCGGTGCGAATGTTACTTGCCCAAGCCTGGATATTGTCCAGGTCTTGCTGTATTTCTACACGGACTGCTTCAGTATCTGAGGAGTCACGAATGGTGCTGAACATTGTGCAATCATCAGCGAACATCCCCACTTCTGACCTTATGACTAAAGGAAGGTCATTGATGAAGCAGCTGAAGATGGTTGGGGCTTGGACACTACCCTGTGGAACTCCTGCAGTGATGTCCTGGAGCTGAGATGATTGACCTCCAACAGCCACAACCATCTTCCTTTGTGCTAGGTATGACTCCAACCAGCGGAGAGTTTCCCCCCCTGATTCCCACTGACTTCAGTTTTGCTAGGGCTCCTCATTGACAAGCCTTGTCATCTGCTGCACATCTTGGGAAAGCAATCATTGCCTGTTCATAGTGTGCTGTTCATTGAACATCCTTTTCATAGCAGGACCCATGAGATTGGTTCCATGGCCTCTATGGCCAAAGGAACCCATCTCCATAGTCTTGACAGAAAACAGGAGAGTGCACAGCTATTCAGTGCTCCTCCCATTCGCTTGTGCTGCATGAGTCACTCCAATATCTTCATCTACTCTACCTACATTCCCTGGATGAAAGTCTCAGCAGCAACAAGTTTCCTCCCCTCCCAACTCCCAAAAGCCTTTCATTCCCTTGTTACAAAGAAGTTGCACTCTTGGCCAAATATGCTAATGAGCTGATTCTGGGAATTACAGTGCGATCAATGGATCAATTTACTGGTGGGCAGAAATCCCCTTTTTCAAGAGTTACTCCAGCATAAATGGCACCATTGTTTTGGGGACCAACTTCTGAGAATGGGTCACGATACTCGCAGTCTGATTTCCTCTCACAGAGTGGAGAAGCTTGCTGCTTTCATTCAATGCATCCTCCAAATGATCCAGCTAAAATAAAGAACCCCATCTCTTCACATTCTGTAGCATATTCAAACATTTGCATAGTTATTCACAGCTCAAGTGGCAGATTTGGATGTTTGAGAAGCATATTACTGATGGTGACGAAAAATTGTCTTTAAGGGAACTTTAACAGGCAAGATCTGACTCCGTGTTTGATAGTTATTGGAGTGGGAAATGGTATGATGTCAGTGCTCCTGGTTATCAGTCCACCTGCCTGGTACCTGGGCATAGGGAGGAGCAAAATTGGGATTATTGGCATATGCCCAGTTTTCTTTGCATGGGGCAGTTCCCGATTACACTGGTGGTACGATGGGAAGGCTCTAAGTGAAGGACAGATAATTTTCTCTCGGGACTCCACTCACCTTTCGTCCTCTCATGAGGTCATTGAACCCCTTGCGGCACTAAAATCCAGGTACGAGGGACCACTCTCTTGCTGCTGACTGCATCCAGCACTTTCAGCCATGCCTGCTTGGCCTGAGAGGCTGGCCTTTTCCTCCTGTCTAGGGGAAACAATACTTCTGCCATCCCTCACAGTTCCAGCAAGATCTCTGTGAATAGTCATTCTTTCATTCTGGAGCTTGCTGAAGCCTGAAGAATCAATGTAGAATGCAGCCATTCTGACCCCATGTCGGGGTCCCTTTAAATAGAAATCCTTCCATTGACAGGTGCGGGTCATCATCAAGTCTAGACTCTGTGATTGGTCAGGAAGCCCTC
The DNA here is from genome assembly GCF_036365525.1 of Heterodontus francisci. Lineage (NCBI taxonomy): Eukaryota > Metazoa > Chordata > Chondrichthyes > Heterodontiformes > Heterodontidae > Heterodontus > Heterodontus francisci. Next base: position 117,751,811 of record NC_090375.1, on the reverse strand, counting down.
AAGTGGGATGCTAATGCCTTGGCTGAGTTACACAGCTATGCAAAGCCTGCTTCTTTGAGAAACACATTCCCAACCCACTGCCAGCAACCCACACTGCAGCTCACTCCCACCCCCGGTGTGAGTGGGCCGGTTAGGTAAAAATTCTGCCCTTGGTGCGGGATAGGAAATGGGCAGCAGAATTTTGGATGAGCTGAAATATACAGAGTGTGGGGATAGGAGGACAACCAGACAAGCATTGGAATAATCTAATCTGGAGGTGAAAGACTATCTATTAACTTGCTGGAGGTAGTAAGATTTATCTCCTGCTTTTCTGAACAACTCAGGGTGTCTTGGAATGTTTTCTCTTGCTAGTATAGTGACTCATTTTCAATGTCATCATTCAGCAAGTAAGATAATCCTCTATATCCCTCTGGCATAAATTTAGACAAACCTCAACGATAAAAGCATATTTACTGGATAGTCAACTTCCTTCTAGATTCCTTCTAGATTCCATATTAGCCTCACTAAACAGTTATAGCTCATACAGTATACCATACAGGAGATGTTATAGCATAAATATCTCAAAACAGGGATGCACGTTTGATTGATTTTCCTAGCCTTTTAGTACAAAACTGCTCCCACGTAAGGTGGTTCAGCAATCTGCAGGGGCTCCGACTGCTCTGGAATCTGCCTACTAACATTGTGAGGTGGACTCCACAGTACCATCAACAATGGAGAGCACATATCAACTTGCACAAATGCAGTTGCTTAACAGTAATAATTGTGATTTTCATTACCTGGCTGTGAACTCTCCCCACTGCCTAAAGAAGTTTCATACAGACCAACAATGACAGACCTGCATTCCAGTGAACCATCAACCTGTGAAGGCATGGGACACAAAGGTGACTGAGCTGAACACTTATGATTTTTACCAGTACTACTGTAGCTCTGGTAATGTAGGCAAATGTCAGCTTTTGAAGTGGTGCTCCAAGCTACCATAGGCATGAGTGCTGCGTCATTTTTATTATAGTGCTGCCATCAAAGTTGGGATTAGCAATGGCAGTGATATAAAGGGCATAAACATTTAATTGTGTCCCAGGTCTTTGAGATCTATACTCACATTTGTCTTGACCTAGATCCACACCTTCACTGTCGCTGTCACTTGGTAATGTCCATGGCTGTCGAGTAACTGACAGCTGTTGAAATGATGCATCCTAAAAAAAAGTTAAATATATCTTAGAACCTCTGCACATATTAATATTAAACACTAATAAAATGATAAGCCTGACTTTTCATTTCAATTGTATTAAACAACTGTAGCCATGGCAAAATTATTTTTACAACTGTTAACCATTGAAGATTTGCACAAAACTGCAAAACAAACATATTAGATTTATCTGCATCCTCTATAGAGTCATAGGGTTATACAGCACAGAAACAGGCCCTTCGGCCCATCGTGTCTGTGCCGGCCATCAAGCACCTAACACTGTGGGGTGGCACAGCGGCGCAGTGGTTAGCACCGCAGCCTCACAGCTCCGGCGACCCGGGTTCAATTCTGGGTACTGCCTGTGTGGAGTTTGCAAGTTCTCCCTGTGTCTGCGTGGGTTTTCTCCGGGTGCTCTGGTTTCCTCCCACAAGCCAAAAGACTTGCAGGTTGATAGGTTAATTGGCCATTATAAATTGCCCCTGGTACAGGTAGGTGGTAGGGAAATATAGGGACAGGGTGGGGATGTGGCAGGAATATGGAATTAGTGTAGGATTAGAACAAATAGGTGGTTGATGGTCGGCACAGACTCGGTGGGCCGAAAGGCCTGTTTCAGTGCTGTATCTCTAAACTATTCTAATCCCATTTTCCAGCACTTGGCTCATAACCTTGTATGCTATGGCATTTCAAGTGCTCATCTAAATACTTCTTAAATGTTGTGAGGGTTCCTGCCTCTACCACCTCTTCAGGCAGTGCGTTCCAGATTCCAAACACCCTCTGGGTGAAAATTTTTTTCTCAAATCCCCTCTAAACCTCCTGCCCCTTACCTTAAATCTATGCCCCCTGGTTATTGACACCTCCGCTAAGGGAAAAAGTTTCTTCCTATCTAACCTATCAATGCCCCTCATAATTTTGTATACCTTAATCAGGTCCCCCCTCAGCCTTCTCTGCTCTAAGGAAAACAACCCTAGCCTTTTCAGTCTCTCTCTATGCTATAAGCATTCAGTCGTTTTATTTTATATACCATGATAAGCAGATTTACATATAAAAAAGGAATAACTTATATTTATATAGCACCTCAGGACATCCCAAAGTAGTTAACAACTAATTAATTATTTATGAAGTGCAAAGATTCCACAACAGAAATGAGGTGAATAATTGGCTAATATTTTTATGCTGCTATGGCTTGAGGGATAAATGCTGGCCAGAATAATTTTCCTATTTCTTTAAATAGTGTCATGGAATCTTTTACATCTGCTTGAGAGGGTAGATAGGGCCTCAGTTTAACATCTCATCTGAAAGACAGCACCTCTGACAATGCAGCATTTTCTCAGGACTTCAGTGAAGTACCAGCCTTGATTATGTGCCAAAGCCTTGAAGTGTGACTTGAAACTAAATTCTTCTGAAACAGCGACAAGAGTGCTTCCAATGAAACCCTTTTTTGCCCTATTTGCCTCCCCTGCTGGAGGTCAACTGACATGATTGAATTAGAATTACAACATTTTTGAAAAAGTACTATAGTCATCAACTCTATATCATACATATGAGCAATAAATAATCTTGCATCTCATTTAAAAAGCTATTTCACAATTACTTTTAAAAATCCCATGATTGCTATCTTGCACTTTCTTGTGCAACATTGACTCATTGTTATTCAGAAGAAGGCATTATTATCTGGAGGATGCTTGTTTTTTTGGATTCTTGGAAGTTGTATCTATTTACTAGTCCCTCTCAGTGAATTTAAATATATGGGGCTGGATTTTACACCCCACCCCCCTACCAAACAGCAGGAAGGTGGTGGGTGGAGGATGTAAAATGGAGCAGAAGGCTCAGGGGACCCTTCCAGACCCGCTCCAGCATCTGCCGCCAATTTATGCTGGGCGGCAGCAGCAAAAAACAACCCGCCTGGCCCAGGCCAATCAAGGCCCTTGAGTGGCCACTAAACGGGCACATAAGGGCCTCCGCCCACTGCCACAGGGATTTTACCCATGGCCGGTCGGGAGGCCAAGCCCGAGAAGAACCATCTGTTAAAAGCAGGCGGCTCTCTGACATCCTGGGGTGGTGGGGGGTGGGGGTGGGGGGAGGGCCCTCATGAATGGACAGCCTGTGCCCAACGGAGGGTTGTCCCCAATGCCCCAACCATCCCCAACACTGAACATGCCCCCAGTCTCCCCAGTCGACCACCCCTGCCTCGCCAGGGCCCGGCCGATCCCCCCGGTGAGGCAACAAAACTTACCTGCGTTCCAGGGCTCCCCGACATCTTCCTCGTGATGTTCCCAGTGGCGCTGCTGGGACTAAGAGTTGCCGGCCCGCTCTATGCCCCTGGTCGGCAGCTCTATTAGGTGGGACTTCCTACATGAAGTGGGTGGAAGTCCCGCCTCAGACTAATTAAAGCCCGGGGACCCACAAAATACGGGTCAGATCCCCAGGCCAGGCGGATTAGCCAGTCCCTTCAGTCCATGGACAGCTCCCATCTGCCTAGGGTAAAATCCCAGCCATGAAGAATTAGCTATGATAATGCAAATTATGCACTGAATGTCAGAGGTAGTGCGATCATAAGGTGAATAGTTTTTCCCATTGCATATTTTCTTATTAATTCATTTTAAAACATTCATAAATAAACCTAAATTGTTTATAATGGAGCGGCTGGGTGAGATTGTGAATTAGCATTTGAACTATCCGCTCTGGTACTTGGATTTAAAACCGCCCCAGACAGTTGGCTAACAGTCTTCGATATCTCCGATGGCTATAAGGGTCCTACATGAAAAAAGCTCAGCACTCACAGCAGTTCCAAGTATCTACAAATCTTCCACACTTTGGCAACAATAAATTGTCAACATTGCTCACATTAGATAAAAACATTGCTGATTTGGGAAGTTGACAAAATTACATTGGAACAGCACTGATTGTTCTTCGCAGGTTAGGGTTAAATAACAACAGCAACTTATCTTTATGTAGCACCTTTAACCTAATAGAATATCCCAAGATGCTTCACAGGAGCATTATAAAACAAAATGACACCGAGCCACATAATATTAGGTCAGATGACCAAAGGCTTGATCAAAGAGGTAGGTTTTAAGGAGTGTCTGAAAGGAGTAAAGTGAGGTAGAGAACTGGAGAAGCATAGGGAGTACATTCCAGAGCTTAGGGCCTCGGCAACTGAAGGCACGGCCACCAATAGTGGAGTGATTAAAATTGGGGGTGCCCAAGAGGACAGAATTAGAGGAGTGTAGATATCTTGGGGGGTTCTGGGGTTGGAGGAGATTACAGGGATATGGAGGGGTGAGGCCATGGAGGAATTTGAAAACAAGGATGAGAATTTTAAAATTGAGACATTGCTTGATCGGCAGCCAATGTAGGTCAGAGAACATAGAGGTGATAGGTGAATGGGACTCTGTCCAAGTAAGGACACGGGCAGCAGAATTTTGGATGACCTCAGGTTTACAGGGCCCAGAATGTGGAAGACGAACCAGGAGACAGCCTAGCTAGGGATCGCCAACATATGCTGGCCTTGTCAGCGACGCCGACATCCCATGAAAGAATAAAAACAAGTGTGTTAGAATAGTCAAGCCTAGAGGTGACAAAGGCATGGATGAGGGTTTCAGCAGCAGATGAGTTGAGGCAGAGGCAAAGTCAGATAATGCTACGGAGGTGGAACTGGGCAGTCCTAGTGATGTCACCGATCTATGGTCAGAAGCACATCTCAGTTGAAGTGGATAAAAGGGAGCTTTGCTTTACATCACACCATGCTATGCCAGACCTGAGACTATTTTATGTTGACTCTGAGGAACAAAAGTGAAAAATATTCCATTGCCCAGAACTACACCATCTGCTTAAAAATATGGATATTAGTAAATGGGGCACAGTTCATGGTATAATAAAATCTATTTCAGAATTTATGTAACATCGCCAGGGAGGGATTCTAATAAATGACAAAATGAAATGCTTACACCTACTGAAACTAGTCACCACTGTCAAGTTTTTATAGCTTATGAAAAAAATCACATTACTCAAAACTTAGGTCAGCTGCTGGCGTTGCAATGTTTGGTTAGTGCTGACTTCAACAGCTAAACAAGAAGGAAAGCCATGGGAGGATGAAACTTTGCCAGCAGCTCAAAATGGGCTCACAGCTAACTGGCAGCCTGTTTTACACAGCACCCAACTTTCTTTTCAACTGAAGCCACTAACAATAATTTCCCCGTCACACTGTATTAATGTGCTGAAAATGTTCCTTTTGTGCTTTAACCCCACAAAAAGCCTTGCATGGTATGAAATTGCTTGCTGCTTACACCTGATCCCATAGCTTAGAGTTCAGGGTAGCTATGATATGTACAGACACTGTGGTGGAGGTGAGCTATAGATTGGGTTGCATATGTGCCATCATACATTGAAAGCTTCCTTTCTAAAACTAAGGTTCCACAGGCACTCATCCTTGGACAAGTGGAGGTACAAGCACCACTGTCTACAGGTTCTGGTATGAGTTGACGCAGTGTGCCTCTGGCATCCCCTAGCCAGCCTGCCATTTCTCGGTTGGTCTTTTTCCAAAAATGAATCAAACTAAAAAAAAAACAGACTAGTTAGAACTCAACAATTAAACCGTCAAATGCTGAAATTTCTGCAGCAGCTTATTCAGAATTTGAAGAGACGGATTAATGTTTGGGTGGAAGCCTTTCTAAAGAATAGAGAATACTTTTCCCTGCTCAGATGCTGATACAGATTTGACACCATATTAAGTAGGTAGTATTTAATATCATTACCTAGTAAAATGTAGGGTCCTAAATGGAACCTTTGCACGGGGCTACCACAAGGCAAACACTGCCCCTGCAAGGAAGGTTATAAAGTAGCTGGCAACAACAAAAATGCAAAGGAAAGACCAAGATCAATTAAGAAATTAGAGTTAATCACAGCTTCAAAATACATTTGCTGGGCTCTTTAAGTTCACATCCACCATTTTAGTAGCACGTAGCAACCCTGGATTCTTGCTTTTTATGGGTGATGTTAATGAACTGTAAATGAAAGATCATGACAATGCCATTACCCCATTTCCATAGAACTTCCCAAAAATGTTAGATACTTCCCCCAAATGAGGGAACTGACATAAATGACAGTGGAAAACAGCACATGCGCAAACTGGTGGTGGAGTCCATTTTCAACTCTGACTGCCTGTTTTACCTTGCTACAATGGACATCCTGCAGCAGAAAATCTAGGTTTTAGAGGGGAATTTTAACCTGCCAAGGTGGGTGGGTTTCTGAGCAGCTAGCAGGTTAAAACCGCTGAAACCACCACCATACTAGGAAGCCAGCAGGAACCCGCTGACTTCCGTCTTTAACTTGAGCGCGATCTGCAATGTGCGTGAAATCCCTGTGGGACAGGCAGGTCTGCTATTGTAAACTGCTCATTGGCTGCTCTATCACCCAGGATTCTGAATTTAATTCTGTACACACGGGGTTCCCAGGCTTCCTGGAACTCACCAGGGAAAACAAGGTGAGAAGACAGTGGGATTTGATGGGGCTGAGAAATTGACAGGAAAGAAAATTTTTAAATACTGAGATCTGACACCTGTTTCCTTGCCTAAGTGAACAGCTTTTGCTCTGAGAGTGTGCTTTTGCTGCTTTGGAAGTCATTTGTATTACCTTGGAGTTTTCTCACCTTTAATCTGCACTTCCCAGCTTCAGAGCACTGTGAGAGCAATTTATGCAGCTCTACCTTGGACCTCTGATGCAACACCAGCAGCAGCAGGAGCAGCACTAGCAGGAGCACAAGACACCTTTTCCTCAAATACCTGCTTCTCCACAGGACAGAGAGATGATCTTGGCGCTCCAGCTCACTGGAGGTGATACCCCCAACACAGGGTATACAAGCAGAGGATAAATTTCCTGGACATGACTGAGCACCAGTACCTGAAGAGGCTCAGAGTTTCCCATCAGGTGGTTGCTGACATTTCCAGTCTCCTGGAAGACCTCCTGTCAAGGGCACGCATTGCCAGTGATGGTCAAAATCACCACAGCCCTTAATTTCTTCACCTCTGGCTCCTTTCAGGTACCTGCTGCCCACAAGTGCATCTCCCAGGTGACCGATGTCATATTTGCCAAGGCCAGCACTTATGCCCACTTCGCAACTGATAAGAGCAGTCAGAATGAAAAGATCCTTGGATTTGCTGAACTGGCTGGATTCCCACAGGTCCAGGGAATCATCGACTGTGCACATGTGGCAATCAAGGGGCCCTTTAGATCACCCAGGGATCTTCATCAATCAAAAAGCATTCCACTCCATCAATGTTCATCTGCTCTGCAACCGCCAAAAGACCATCATGCATGTATGTACAAGATTCCTAGGGAACTGACATGATATGTTCATCCTGCGCCAGTCAAGGCTCCAACAGATATTCTCATCTCAAAACAGAGTTAACAGATGGCTCCTTGGAGACAATGACTACCCACTAAAGACATGATTGATGACAACAGTGAGAAGCCCAAAAACTGATGCCCAGGAGAGGTTCCACAGATGCCACATGAGCACCAGGGTTGCAAATGAGCAAGCAATTGGATGCTGAAGATGTGATTCAGGTGCCTGGGCAGATCTGGGGGTGCTCTTCAGTATGCATCAGCCAGGGTATCCAGAATTTCAGTGGTGTGGTGCCTCTTGCACAACATTGCACAGCAATGAGGACTGGAGCTCTCAGAGGTGGAAGATGAGTCCTCTGCATTTTCGGAGGAAGAAGTGGAGCAGGAGGAGAAGGAGCCTGACATGGCAAGGGCACCAGTAGCCACACATATAGCTTCCAAGAATGCCCAGGAAGGCCTTCTTCAGGCACATTTCAGTTAAACTGAGGTAGTGCAGCTACCTGGCACACAACTTCTGAACACACTGCGCTCCCCAGCTCCCAGCACAAAGCAGTCACACAATCAACAACTGATCCCTCTCACAGACACCCATTGCTCATCTTTAACTCTTGTCATACCATTCTTCACACGACAGATGGTTACTTGACAAGTGGGAGGTAAAAATGGGCAAGTTGGGACAATGGAGTGGTGAAATAAATCTTATGGTTGATAAACATGAAACCGAAGTGTGACAATGTAACACTGTGGTAAACACCTAGAATAGTCCTCTTTATCCATAGTCCCCGAGGCTCAGCATCTGCACCAGCTGAGCAGAGCTTGGAGGGTTCTGCACCCTCCGATGGGGACTCTCCAGTACTGTAAATGTTTCCACCACCAGCTCCTGCTCACTTGTGGTGTGTGACTCACCATGGACAACCAAACTCCCTTCGAGGGAATGTACCTTCGAGGTGTGTGATTCTGAGTTGGTGGGTGGTGTTCAAGAGTCCTGTGATGGATCATCTGCAGAGTGCATGACCTCCTCTGAGCAGTCTTCATCCTCCTCTAGCACCACATCCTGAAAGACATTTGAAGGGCCTCTGGGAGATGAAAGACATGAATTAGAACTGACAAAGTGAGAGGGTTCTAAATCATCATTGTGCAGCTCATCTTTCACCACGTGCTAACATCAAGTCAACATGAGTGAGTGTTGTATGCCATGTGGTGTGTGATATTTATTTCTACCACCAGGTAGCTGGGAAACCCTCAACTCTCCATTGCCAATGGCCAGGCATGCAGATACCCAGCTTATCTCCACGGCCTCCTCCTCTGCAGCTGTCAAGGTGGAGATGATTGGGGGACTACCTCTGGTTCTCTGCCTCTCCCTGATGTTCTGTGCTCTCTTCTGCAAGAAAAGAAAGAAGAAATGTATTAGTGTGAGAAGTGGAATGTTTTGGGAATATGGAAGGACAACATTTGTGGAGGGTCACTGTAAGGGATGGGTGTGACATTGCAATAAGATGAGGATGAGTGTCAGTAGTGGATGGTCAGATGGGGATGTGAGGAATTGCCTTGACAGAGAAATGGGTGCACCAGCAAAATGTGCTGGTATGAGGAGTGATGTGCAGGAGAAGGCTTGGTAAGGCAGAGTGAGGGGCTTTGTACTTGATGGTGCCATGCCACTCACCTGCCTTGATCTGGTCATTAAGCCTCTGTGGGAATTTATCCAGGAGCGAGGCACCACACTCCTGCTGCTGACCTCCATTGCCACTTCTGAACATGCCTGCTGTTTTTTGGTGGCTGTCTTCTTCCTCCCATCTATGTGAGCGAAATGTCCCTGCTTGCCCTTGCAGCCCACAGCATTACGTGCTGGTGCTGTATGCTGGTGCTGTATGTGGTGCAGCCTTGCCATGTTGAGCCTCCATCTCTGCAAGTTCTGTCTCTATCTACATACCTCCTCAATACTGATCCTCGCAGTGCTCCTTTAAATATTGGAGTTGAAAGAGACTGATTGTCATCACACCCGCTCGCAAGAAGTCAGGTGCAAATGCAGTGACTGGGTTAAAAAGCAACTTACAAATGTGCTGCTGAAACTTCCGGGTTCCCAACCTGCTGCAAGTGGGTCTGAAAGTTAAAATTTAGCCCTTAGAAGCTACACTATGGGATGAAATTTCTAAGCACTTGGAGACACATGCGTCAAATAGGACCAGTGAGCGTGGATTTCTCCAGAGCAAATTGTGCTTGACCAAACATATAGAATTTTTTGAAGAGATAGAAGATAGATAAATGAATGTAGTGAAAGTTGGTTATAAGCATATGCTGAAAGATTTATCATGAACATAACAACATATCGAATTGCAGGTGGTATAGCCACCCGGATAGAGTGATGGATGGAGGCAGAAATCAAATAGTAGAGGTAAAAGGAAGTTTCTCAGAAAAGAATTAACAGTTTGGTTCATGGTGTTCTGCAAGTGTTAGTGTTACGGCTGTTTTTATTTATTATATTAATAAAAGGTTTGGGGGTTGAATTTCCACAGGAGATCTTCTGATTATTCACCATAACTGTATTGGAAGATGTGCAGAAACTTAGAGAAATGGCAAATGTGGATCTTCAGACAAGGTCACAGCAGGCGTTCGGGGGAACCCCATGGAAATTCAATCCCTGGACTTGAGAAAGCAGGGAACAATATCAAAATATACTGATGACACCAAATGGGAGTATGGCAATCTATGATGAGAATTGCAAGAGACTGCAGTAGGGCATAGGTAGGCTATTGGGTGGCTAGACAGTTGGTAAATGCAGTTCAATGTACTTAAATATGAGCTGATATATTTTGGAGGTGAACAGGGAAAGAACACCTTAATGGCAAGATTTTAAATCAAGTTGAGGAACAGGGTGCTGCAGTGGTTAGCACCACAGCCTCACACCTCCAGCGACCTGGGTTCAGTTCTGGGTGCTGCCTGTGCAGAGTTTGCAAGTTCTCCCTGTGACTGCGTGGGTTTCCTCTGGGTGCTCCAGTTTCCTCCCACATGCCAAAGACTTGCAGTTGATAAGTAAATTGGCCATTGTAAATTGCCCCTAGTGTAGGTAGGTGGTATGAGAATTGAGGGAAGGTGGGGATGTGAGAGGGAAATGGGATTAACGTGGGATTAGTATAAATGGGTGGTTGAAGGTCGGCATGGACTCATTGGGCTGAAGGGCCTGTTTTGGTGCTGTATCTCTTTATGACTCTATAACAGAGGAACCTTGAAGAAAATGTAGATAGATAAGCCATAAAAAGGCAAACAAAATCCTTGGTTTTGTGTATACAGGCATGGACAAAAGCAAGGTGGTTAGGTTGAACTTGTATAAAACCTTAGTTAGGCCACAGCTGGGGCAATATGCACAAAATTAACTGTCACTTGGGCAAGTATAGATTAATTAAGGAAAGCCAGCACAGGTTTGTTAAAGGCAAACCAACTTGATTGAGTTTTTGGATGAGGTAACAGAGATGGTTGATGAGGGTAATCTGGTATATATAGACTTCCAAATGGCATTTGATAAAGTGCCACATAATAGACAGGCCAGCAAAATTGAAGCCCATGGAATAAAAGGGACAGTGGCAGCATGGATATAAAGTTGGCTGAGTGACAGGAAACAGAGAACAGTTGTTTTTCAGACTGGAGGGCGGTTACAGTCGAGTTTCCCAGGGGTCAGTACTAGGACCACTGCCTTTCCTGATCTATATTAATGACCTAGTCTTGGGAGTACAGGGCACAATTTCAAAATTTGCAGATGACACAAAACTTGGAAGTATAGTGAACTGTGAGGAGGATAGCGATAGATTTCAAGAGGATGTAGATAAGCTGGTGGAATGGGCGGACATGTGGCAAATGAAATTTAATGCAGAGAAGTGTGAAGTAATTCACTTTGGTAGGAAGAACGAGGAGATGAAATATAAAATAAAGGGTGCAGGAAAAGAGAAACTTAGGGGTATATGTGCACAGATCATTGGAGGTGGTGAGGCAGGTTGAGAAAGTGGTTAAAAAGGCATATAGGATCCTGGGCTTTATACATAAAGGCATAGAGTACAAAAACAAGGAAGTTATAGGTTGGCCTCAACTGGAGTATTACGTCCAATTTTGGGTATCACACTTTAGAGAGGATGCAGAAAAGATTTACGAAAATGGTTCCAGGGATAAGGGACTTCAGTTCAGTGGATAGTTTGGAGAATCTGGGGTTATTCTCCTTAGAGAAAGTTCAGAGGAGATTTGATAGAGGTGTTCAAAATCACAGAGTAGATAGGGAGAAACTGTTCCGTTGGTGGAAGAGTTGAGAACCAGAGGACACTGCTTTAAGGTGATTGGCAAAAGAAGCAATGGCAGCATGAGGAAAAGCTTCTTTACACAGCAAGTGGTTAGGATCTGGAATGCACTGCCTGAGAGTGTGGTGGAGGCAGATTCAATTTTGGCTTTTAAAAGGGAATTGGATAAACACATGAAGAGAAAAGATTTTCAGGGTTACGGGGAAAGGAAGGGGAGGGGGAAAGGAAGGGGAGGGGGAAAGGAAGGGGAGGGGGACTGGAACTAGCTGAACTTGCTGCCCCTTGGCTTCGGATGACCTTGGCAGTCATCCTCTGGATGCCTTAGGCCTGGAAGGCCCCAGCATGCTGAGGGCCTCCTGCACAGAAGCAGTACTGCCCTCTGTCGGCAGGGAAGAAAGAGGATCTGGCGACACTGGCAGAAGGGCAGAGGAGCAGCTGCCCGCACCAGAAGCACCCTGAGAGGTGCCCCCAGTTGCGGGAGTCAACTGCTCCTCCTTCCTAGCAAGGCAGACTTTTGCCTCCCTGCTGACTTGAGAGTGCAGAGGACCTGGTGGTGACTCCAGGTGCCTGTCCCCCTCTCACCCTATCGCCTTGCCACTAGTTCCTTGCACGCATGGTCAAGGTGAGGGTATGCAAGTCTGCACAAATGGCCTGCAGACATTGAGTGCTCTGCTGGATATGGCTTTCCATCAGAGCCTCCAATCTCTCAATGAATGACGCCACTCGTGCCCCAGTCAGAGACAGTGCTGAGCTCAAGGCCTGGATGGACTCCTCTATTGTCCGTACTTGGGCACGCATAGCCTCTGACATCTCTGCCACATGTTGCCTGACCTCTCATTGCAGCTACAGCATTTCTTGTGAAGCTGCCAACACCAAAGACACGTTATGAGCCTGGGACTCAAGCATGAGCCTGGCCTCTGACATCAGAGGCCTGGGCTGTCACAGCCTCCATCAGCTGCTCGGATGTGTGCGTGCTGTGCTCAACAGTTTGTGTGTGCCTGAATCTAAAAATGAGCGCATATCCACTGACGTGTGAGTATCTGCACTGGTGGAGGGTGCAGGAGTATGAGGTGACACTGGACCCTATGAGGTGACACTGGACCTCTGAAGCTCTTTCCTCCCCCTCAGAGGTGGCAGGCTCCCCCACAGTATTGGAGGCTAACTTAATTGGCACCACATGACCTGCATGAAAGAACAGAGATATGTAAGGGTCAAGGGCCTCCCCTACTGCCATAGCATACACTACATTGCAGAGCCCTGTGGGCACCGGATGTCTGATGAGCAGTATGATTTCAGCATTGCCATGCACCTTATGCCCCTTGTCCACCTTACTCACTGTCTTGGGAAGGTACCCTGTCTCACCATCCGTGATGCTCCAGCCGTCCTGAAATCCAGCCAGCTGCATGGCCTCCTCCTCCATCGGAGTTAGTACATGGAGAACCGGCAGCTCACCGCTGGTATTGGCCGGCTGTCTCTGATTGTGTACAATCTTCTCCTGTAGATAGAGGGATGGAAACAGTTGGCCCCCCAGCGAAAACAATCCCAAGACATATGCTGCTGGCAGTCCTGTTACCACTAATGGGGGCACACAGATGCCTCCTGCATGTGGCCACTTTCCAGGGACCTCACGATGGTCTGCTATGACAGGGGGCATCCTTTCAGGGCCACTTCACCATGCCACAGTCAGTCAGCTTGCATCCCCTACCCTTTGCCCACGTATGGGTGGGTTAATCCCTCTCATCCCAATGCACCGTCCTGCTTCGTCAGATGCAAGGTGCAAGAGGATGAAGGTATTGAAAGGTACTCACTATCGCAGTCCGGATAAGGTCGTTGAGCCACTTGTGGCACTGGATCCATGTCTGTGACGTTACCCCGCGGTTGCTGACCTCCTCTGTGATCTGGAGCCAGGTCTGCTTGGTTTAGCTCCCAGGTCTCCTCCTCCCATCCCTCGGGAACAAAATGTGCCTCTTCTCCCTTGCAGCTTGCAGAAGCACCTGGAAGAAAGCTTCAAGGAAGTGTGGAGCTGCCCGGTGTCTACTCTTAGCTATCTCTATGTTGTCTCTATTACCTCCTCCTCTCCTAGGCCTTCACAATGCAGGGCTGCAGTCCTTTAACAAGGTGTCAGCTGATAACACGCTCCCCTCCTCTGGGTCCAACACCGGCAAGGCAATTGGTCAGGTGTCATGCTCATTAACGTTAATTGGCTGCGCGCCGATGGAAGGCGCGCAGTCAGCTGCTCCTGCCCCTAACGTGCCTTGTACCCGTTTCCGGTCCCGACGGCAGGACTGGCGTCTTAAAGATAAAATTCATCCCTATGACTAAAATACAGGTGGGTTCTTACCAGTCACGCAGAGGTGGCTTTGGAGGCAGGGCAGGTGGGGTGGGGTCGGGGGGATGGGGGGTGGTATTTGCAGAATAGCTTGTCAGGTCGGTCACCCAATACGTTCCTACCTCCAGGTGATCTTGATGGCGGGTAGCCAACTAGTGGCAAAAAATTGGTCACTTTGGTCCAGATAGGGGACGCCGCTGGGATCCTGCTGGCATTAGATAGGCCCCATGCTGCAGGTGAAGCTCGGCAGGTCCCTGAAGGCGGCCTCCTGACAGCAGGCCAGGGGGCCATCGAGGCTTGTTTCATTTATCCCACCCCCACCCCCAGGAATCGCTTCTGCCACAGGGCCATAGCTGCAACCACAGGCCATCCTGTGGAGTGGGCCCCCCTCTACAATTATGTTCTGGCAGTTGTGTCCACAAGTAATTTTAATAATTTCACACATCTTCCGAGGTACCTCCATCTTGAGGCGCCCTCGTGTTCTCCTGCCTGCCAGTGCAGCGCCCACCTCTCCTGGTGGGGCTGCTGGCTGGACAATGCTGTGGATCCTCCCATTGGGTCAGCTGGCTGTCTATTCTGCCCACTGTCCTTAATTGAATGACATTCCTAGAGGCAGCCTCTAAATTGACAGATTTGCACATGTGGGTAGCCAGGCAACACCAGTGGCATCTTGACCCGCTTTTGGTCCCCACCTCAGAAAATCTTCAAAAGTGGTAAGCTTCCACCAAATGGGTGCCACAATTTCAATTTTTTAATTAATTTGTTCCAAATATTTCTCATTTGAAAACCCAAATGACCTTTACCTTCAGAAAAGTTTTCTTGGTGTTTTCGATCCCTTTTTGTAGCAAAATCTCCACAATGCAAAAAACGAATATTTTTGTTGATTTGTGCTTTGATCACGAATTTCCTAAACAATTATCAGATATTC
Source organism: Heterodontus francisci (assembly GCF_036365525.1). Classification (NCBI taxonomy): domain Eukaryota; kingdom Metazoa; phylum Chordata; class Chondrichthyes; order Heterodontiformes; family Heterodontidae; genus Heterodontus; species Heterodontus francisci. Next base: position 117,736,746 of record NC_090375.1, on the reverse strand, counting down.
TCTTGGCACTAAAATTGGTCCTGAGAGGAAATCTTCCCCCTTGGGAATTATTTCACACTTTTACCGTTTTACATTTTTTTAGCAATATAACACCACAAAAAACAGTTGAGAACAATTGAAAGTCAAAGATATTCAAAGATATCAGAGAGATCATAAACTTAATTAAAAGTTGGCCACTGATTTATTTTTCTCAGGATAATATATGGAATTGCAGAATACAATTCCGAAAAACAAAAACACCGATAGAAATCTCAGAAAATTCTGTTATAACCTGCAATAAAAATGGAATGTGACTTATTCAGCTGCCATATACCAATGAGTCTAATGGTAAATGGGAGGAAATTTGGAATATTGTCCCTAATACACTGGCAAAAAATCTCTGAATACTGTGTAAGAAAAGGAAAATTTGACTTTTTCAGAAACTGTAAAACAGTGGTTCTGGAAATGGCTCCTGACATAAACTGAACACTGATCACTGATCATGCAGGGTGAATTGTTTGATGTGTTTATATCAGGTAGAATAATATTTACTCCAATAGGGCACTGAACTTCAGAAATTCTTTGTTTGACACATATAAGCACTCTGTGGAACTTTAAAAATTTGTAAAATTGTAAGTACAAATGTGAAAAGGTCAATCGGCTTCTGGAAATTGACAAAGTTAATAGGAGAGCAACGCAAGAAATGCTCCACAAGAATTTGTTCTTGTCCATCAAAATAAAACAGTCGTTCTGATAAAAAAACTATGAAGAGGACATGCTATTGCTTAAATATTGACTGTATAAGGTCACAATGGCTCACAATTGATGTTATAATAGTTATATTTTACCCAATGCTCAGTAAACAGTAATAATGTACGTTATGCTAAAGTACATACGCTTTATATGGTCTCAAATTCCTCAGCTTGTTATTTTACTGGAGGTATTAACTCATTTAAAATAAACAGGTTAAAGTTTCTGCCAACATAGCAGATAATAAGGCGTTATTCTGCTAGCATCCCACAGTATAATTTCAAGGCCTGAGTGACATGATCAAGTGGTTCACATGTCTGAAAAGACCCTTGGTGTTGTTAAAAAATAAAATGACACATTTGTTCTTCATCTTAGGAAGCCATTTCCACTTGAAAGGGTGGCAGATTAATTTCATAACATGAATATTTGTAACTCAGTTTGGTGCCATCACATAAATGCTTTGTTTTACAGATCTGCATAGGTTCACTCATTTTAATTGAAAAATGAGACATCTTTCAATGTATCTCATTCTGAAAAGTAAATACCATTCTGTATTTTAAAATGGATTTTCACTCTTCTTGTTCGTAAATTTCATTCCTAGTATTTCTCTGATTGTCAACTGCTCGGTAAGTCACTAAAGGACACAATGTATCAGCATAGTTGCAGGCCCATTGAGAAACAATAAATCTGTAACTATTATTTTGACTTAGATTGTACTGCAGTCATGATTGATAGCTCCAAAGATGGCCCGAGGCTGACAAGTAAATAGTTTATGCAGTGTTCTGGATGGTTGTGGAAAAGTGGGAGGGGACTGTGAATTCTTTGAGATGACATGACTTATTGCTCAGTTTACAGGATCATAGTCGGATAATACTGACTTTGGGGGGAGAAATGAAAAGCTAAATTAGACAAGTGTATAAAAATACAAATAAAATGATTGGGAGCAGCAACATTCTTTTTATACGTCAATTCTCAATATTGTGCTTGTATTCTTGCCACCCTGTGTCTATTTGAAATAGAAAGAGGACACTTTAACCTCCTCTGTCCCTGTTCTATAGCTATTTTTAACACTGCTATTTTCTGTGGGGGAGAGCTGGGGTGGAGGTGGTGGTTGGTTGAGGAACCCATCTAACTCAGGCAGGAACCTCATGAATACATGTAAATCTGGTCTTACGATGCCATTCGGACCCCAGTACAATGTTATCTGCCTACTGAGCAGAGTGTCTGCTGTGGATGTGCTGTTCAGTAAAACATGGCGGACACCCTATGGAGGAGCAGGAGTGCATCGGGGACTCACAAGGAAAGTTTGGGCTGCTTCTATCCTGTGCGCCCCCTCCTTTCCGATCCGTAAAACCCTTGCAAGCACACCCCCTCCCCCTGCGATGAACTTGACTGCTAGCCTGGAAGCCTTCAGGTTGTTTGGTTTGCATAGGCCCAAGTCCAGCAGGCTGCCTTTGGACATCCATTTTGGGCAAGCAGCTGGCTCCTGCATCAAGTTAAAAGTTGAGCTTTATTGGTGCAATGTAAGGAAATGTGGCAACTAATTAGAAAACAGCAAAGTCCCATGAACAGCAGAGATAAATGTCCAGATAATCAGTTTTAGTGATGTCTGTTGAGGGGTAAACGTTAGCTAGGACATCAGGAGAATTTCCCAGGTCTTTGAAGAGCACCATGGAATCTTTTACGTCCACGTGAGAGGGGCAAATGAAGCCTTGGTTTCACATCATATTCCAAAAGTTGCACTTCCCCCATTACTGCATGAAATATCAGCCTAAATGATGTGCTGAAGTCTTTGGAGTGGCAAATGTACCCTTATATCCATGACCTGCAGACTCAGAGGAGAGAACCAAAGCTGATATTGTCATTACATAAACATTGACCTTGACATTACTGTCTCTTAATATCAGTCAGTTTGTAGCATGGCATTGACACTACAGTCTTAGTTACACAAATATTCACATCAAAAAACCAGTGAGGTCTGAACAAATCTACTGACTGAAACCTTATCACTAATATCACAGTAGAATAAAGTCCAAAGAATAAGGTTTCACTTAAGATGCTGATGGTAAAAGCATTTCAGAATAATACGTTAGCAATCTTATGTTAGAACGCCATTAACGGAAACTGATAGGTCTCGGCTACGATGCAATGAAACATTTCTTTTAAATTGTTAAATTTAAAGTGCAGGATATTAGTGCTTAGAAATATAAAAATATTTCAGGGTTCCATTATTAACTCAAAGGATAGATATATTAGTTACGTATAAAGTGTGGCTGTATTCACATCAAATCAGTGGCCTTAACTACAATCTCAGAAAAAAGCCTCTCACCTGCATCAATGTGATGTTCCCCACTCCATCACATCTTTGTGACTTCTGTGGGAGAGATTCTGAGACCAAATCTGTGATCCTGGCATGTTGGGATGCACCTACTAGGAACCAGGAGTCCCTCCATTTCATGGCTGCTCCCATGTCTCAGGCATGTGAGCGCATGCTTTCCTCCATCAAGAGGTTGGAGAGCCAGATCTCACAGATGCGCGCAGACCTGCATACCATCGCCTTGGCCATGAGCTCAACGTGTCAGTGGCAAGGCAAGAGAAGGAACAAGAGACCAGAGCTTTCCCCAGCTTCTGGTCCTTCTCTGGTGAGCAGAAAGGCTGAAGTGAGCCTATAAAGGGGGCAGTAGAGTCTGCCATCCATATCTGGGGAGTCCCCTTAGGGTGCTTCAATTGTGGCCATCGGCTCCTCAGCCCCTCTGCCAGTGAGCCCTGCTCCAGTAGCCACGATGCCTGAGGAGAGTCCTGCACCAGTCGTGAACACTCCCAGGCAGCTGGTGCCTTTCAGGCCTCAGGCAGTCAGAGGAAGCTCACCAAAGTCATCAGAGGCCAAAGGGCAGCCTGATCAGCAGCCTGCCTTAAGCTGCTGCTGCCGGAATCACACCATATAGGAGCACCCGCAAATGAATTAAGTCCACCCTAGTCCACTTTGGGTCTTATGGATGCACCATATATGTTTTGTGATAATTAATTAAAATATCCTTTTTTCAAATCATTAGGCATCATTGTCTGAAATTCATGCGCCATTATGCCTTAATTGTGAGCTGTTGACTTCCCCCTTTGGGCTATGACAACGTGACCACAGACCTCATTAACATGCCAATGTGATGACAGCCCTCATTAACATATGATCTCCCATATTCACTAGCGCGCATTGCAGCTGTCGCAAGACGGGGACTACAAATGGGACGGAGGCGACAGAGTTCAGGCATTAAGTTGAGTCTTTATTTCACCCTCTATGAATGGACACCAGGATGGCTGTAAAAGAGTCATTATGAGGTTGTCTCTTGCCACCTTCACGTATTGTTAAAGCCGTCTGGCTTCCTGCCTTGGAACCTGAGGATGTGGAGTCTCTGATGGACCTCAGACCCCAACCTTGATGATGGTCCACCCTCTGTTCCAGCAGTGTGAGTGACCAGACCCATCACACAGCAGTTTGCCATTGCTATGCTGAACAAAAAACCCACACACAATCCCCTTGCAGAGTCCCCAGTGCCCCAGACCCCTATGCAGAGCCCCGAGCACCCCAGACCCCCTTGCAGAGCCCCAAGTGCCCCGGATCCCCTTGCAGAGCCCCCAGGCCCTGGACCCCCTTGCAGAGCATGCAGCAACTCAGGACCCTCTTGCAGAGCACACAGCAACGCTGTACCACAATGGCCTCCAAAATCCCCTCTTCCCCTATGCGTCAATGCTCAAGGCTGCCTACCCATCACAGTAATGTTGTTTCTCGCCTCAGTACTGCCAGATTCTACTGGTTGTAAATCCGGAGGCATGTCAGTGATGCATGCTATTCACAAGTTTGCTCACCGATTATTAAATCGCTTTGAATTATATTTTAATACATGCAATTTAAAGTAGGTTCCCAACTTGTTGCAGTGGCAATGCCACCATTGTGCTTTTCTGCCACTGACAAAATCTCAAACCGACATCACGACACCGGATTTCTGGGTGGACGGTTGCGATGCGATTCTCCGTCCCCCCACGCCACCATACCCACCCTCGATGATGGCTGTGTTAAATCGAGCCCAGTATTTCAGATATGACCCAAATATCATTTTATAATGAGTCACCATGGCCTCTTGGTTTTGTTTATACTCTGAATCAATATAAATCCAAAAATTCCATTTGCTCCCTTAATGGTTATTTTTACCTGTCCACTCACTCATGTAACTACAACCAAGAACAACAAGTTGCATTTATATAGCACCTTTATGTATTAAAAGCTTCAAAGATTCTTCACAGGAATGTAATCAGACAAAAATTGACACTGCCATTTTGGGGTATAATGGAGCATAATGCCCTCTCTTAAGCTCACACAGCTGAACAAGCATTCAGCAGCAATAAGGACCCCTCTCCCCACCCCTCCCCCTCCAACTCCCCCCCACCCACCCCCCCCCCCCCCCCCGGCCCCTCACCAACACTAGTTAAAGAGATCATTAACTACTTTCAAGTTGGTTGCTGATTAATTTCTACTGGCTCTTGCTGTGATTGTAGAAGTGTTTGGTAGTATTTATGATTGTTTAAAGTTGCTAAAGCCTATCCGGAGAGGCATGGCACATGCCGAAGGACTTTGTCCTGACTTCAAGGATTCTGCACAAACCAGTTGTTCCTGGACATGGGTGAAGTAGTTTGAATACCCATGGACAGCAGCATGACAGGCAGAATAAGCAGGGAGGCCACAGAGCATGACAAGCTGATAGAAGAGGGAGGAGGAGGGGGAGAAGGACTTTCAGCAGCAATCTATATCCACCTAAAGTGTTCATAGAGCAATTTTCCCACCTGAACCTCAGCAAGGAACAGTGCGTTACACATCTCTGCTTTAATAAGGTGGTGCTCATTGAAATCTGCCTCTGCTGCAGCCACAACTGCAGCTTCAGAGCAGGATGAGGACAGCCTGTGGCTGTGAAGGTCACCGTGGCCATGAACTTTTAGGTGTCTGCCTCCTTCCAGACTGGAGCAGGCGAAATTTAAAACTGTTGTATATCGTTGTCACTATATTGTGTATTTTTGGTAGCATAGTTATGGTGCTCTTCATAAAGATCTCAGAGTCTCTGGATGGCTGAACATCAACTTTTTATTTACATTTTATTTACACTCTCCATTAGGATCTCTAGCTAGCACTTTTCATGGTGCTTCTAACTCCTTCCAAGCCTACTGCCCATGTGACTATTACATCATCACTACAGTGAGAGATTTACTTTCACTGTCTCAAACATTAACCCTTTCAGACCCTTATTATACTCCAGCAATTCCCAGTTTACTATCCGCTGTTGCACAAGGGACGTCACTGAGGCTCTGTATTCCAAGAGAACTGAATACATTTCATTCTCTCTTGCCAGATAGAAGAAAATGGAGTGAGCACATTGTTGCACGAGAATTGCAAACTTCCCTATGGTGCCGTGTGTCACTGACTGCATGTATGTCACTTTGCAGGTTCCGCATGTCAACTCTGAGATGTATCGCAACTGGAAGGGATTCCACTCCCTCAGTATCCAGCTGGTGTGTGACCAAATGCCGTGTATCATGCAGGTCAATACCCAGTATCACAGTAGCAGTCATAATGCCTTCATTCTGTGGCAGTCGGTTGTACTATCTGCATTTAAACCACCACGAGAAACCAAAGGGTGGCTACTGAGTGACAAGGACTATCCGCTGACCACATGGCACATGGATCCAATGAGCAGCCCATGCATATGTTGGCAACATGTATATAACAAAAGGCATGCTGCCACATGAAATGTGATAGAGTAGATCATTGGTGAGCTTAAACAATGCTTCCGCTGCCTGAACCACTCTGGAGAAGTGTTGCAGTATCTGGCAGAGTGTGTGCCAAAAATTGTCATGGTCTGCTACATCCTGCACAAACTTGCCATCATGATCGAACAATCCTTGTCATCAGCTACATGGTGACCAGCTGAGGAGGCCGAGGGAGGAGGAGGAGGAAGAAGAGGAAAAAGGGGAGGAGGAGGAGAAAGGGAGGAGGAGGAGAAAGGGAGGGGGAGGAGAAAGGAAGGAGGAGGAGAAAGGGAGGAGGAGGAGAAAGGGAGGAGGCAACCAACACAGCCTCTATCTGACTGTGGTACCAGTGAACACAACCCCAATTCCCCATTCACCAACAGTCCCACACCTTACCTTCCCTCAGTCACTCACCATCACAGCATCCTCTCGGCCGCTGTGCTAAAATAAAAGCCACCACCAAACAAACATCCTAAATCAAGTTTATAAATCAACTCAAGACACATTGCATACAAAAGTCAAAATTCGCCCTTGTACATTCCCTTTGTGCTGTCTTCCAGGTGCCCTTGCCTGTGCTAGTGTTCTTACGTAGTGCACACCAGTGACTGCAGCATCGCTCATGGAAGGCTTCTAATTTTTAGTGGCTAAGACTGCAGATGGGCTTGCAGGATGACCTCGAGTAGCTCTTTTGTATGATCACCTTAAGAGTGATCTCCCTTTAGGAACTCAGTATGCTAATGAGGTAAGTACCAGGATGTAGTCATGTGACTAGAAGCCATATTCACTCTGCAACTGTAACACCCCAGATAAAGGTTCTGTATATAGTTTGTTTTGGCCCAAAAGCTCTCTTAATGCCATCATACATTCCTCTGACGTTTCCGGTGTCTGGGGCCAGCTGAATATGACTGCATAGGTGTTGCCAGTAAATGTATGATGGCATTAAGAGAGCTTTTGGGCCAACCATCAAGAAGATTACCCCCTCAAATCTAAATCAGGGGACACAATCACTGACCAACGCAAGCAAATGGACCGCTGGATTGAGCACTACCTAGAACTGTACTCCAGGGAGAATGTTGTCACTGAAACCGCCCTCAATGCAGCCCAGTCTCTGACAGTCATGGATGAGCTGGATGTAAAGCCAACAAAATCGGAACTCAGTGATGCCATTGATTCTCTAGCCAGCGGAAAAGCCCCTGGGAAGGATGGCATTACCCCTGAAATAATCAAGATTGCGAAGCCTTCCATAATCTCAGCATTCTATGAACTGCTTTGCCTGTGCAGGGACGAGGGAGCAGTACCACAGGACATGCGCAATGCCAATATCATCACCCTCTATAAAAACAAAGATGACCGCGGTGACTGCAACAACTACCGTGGAATCTCCCTGCTCAGCACAGTGGGGAAAGTCTTCGCTCGAGTCGTTTTATACAGGCTCCAGAAGCTGGCTGAGAGTGTCTACCCTGAGGCACAATGTGGCTTTCGAGCAGAGAGACCGACCATTGACATGCTGTTCTCCCTTTGCCAGATACAGGAGAAATGCCGCGAACAACAGATGCCCCTCTACGTTGCTTTCATTGATCTCACCAAAGCCTTTGACCTCGTCAGCAGACGTGGTCTCTTCAGACTACTAGAAAAGATTGGATGTCCACCAAAGCTACTAAGTATCATCACCTCATTCCATGACAATATGAAAGGCCCAATTCAGCATAGCAGTGCCTCATTGGACCCCTTTCCTATCCTGAGTGGCATGAAACAGGGCTGTGTTCTCGCACCTACACTGTTTGGGATTTTCTTCTCCCGACTGCTCTCACACGTGTTCAAGTCTTCAGAAGAAGGAATTTTCCTCCACACAAGATCAGGTGGCAGGTTGTTCAACCTTGCCCGCCTAAGAGCGAAGACCAAAGTATGGAAAGTCCTCATCAGGGAACTCCTCTTTGCTGACAATGATGCATTAACATCTCACACTGAAGAGTGCTTGCAGAGTCTCATCGACAGGTTTGCGGCTGCCTGCACTGAATTTGGCCTAACCAACAGACTCAAGAAAATGAACATCATGGGGCAGGACGTCAGAAATGCTCCATCCATTAATATCGGCGACCACGTTCTGGAAGTGGTTCAAGAGTTCACCTACCTAGGCTCAACTATCACCAGTAACCTGTCTCTCGATGCAGAAATCAACAAGCGCATGGGAAAGGCTTCCACTGCTATGTCCAGAGTGGCCAAGAGAGTGTGGAAAAATGGCGCACTGACATGGAACACAAAAGTCCGAGTGTATCAAGCCTGTGTCCTCAGTACCTTGCTCTACGGCAGTGAGGCCTGGACAACGTATGTCAGCCAAGAGCGACGTCTCAATTCATTCCATCTTCGCTGCCTCCAAAGAATCCTTAGCATCAGGTGGCAGGACTGCATCTCCAACACAGTTGTCCTCGAGGCAGCCAACATCCCCAGCTTATACACACTACTGAGTCAGCGGTGCTTGAGATGGCTTGGCCATGTGAGCAGCATGGAACATGGCAGGATCCCCAAGGACACATTGTACAGTGAGCTCGCCACTGGTATCAGACCTACCGGCCGTCCATGTCTCCGCTTTAAAGACGTCTGCAAACGCGACATGAAGTCCTGTAACATTGATCACAAGTCGTGGGAGTCAGTTGCCAGCAATCGCCAGAGCTGGTGGGCAGCCATAAAGGTGGGGCTAAAGTGTGGCGAGTCGAAGAGACTTAGCAGTTGGCAGGAAAAAAGACAGAAGCGCAAGGCGAGAGCCAACTGTGTAACAGCCCCGACAACCAATTTTTTCTGCAGTGCCTGTGGTAGAGTCTGTCACTCTAGTATTGGCCTTTATAGCCACTCCAGGCGCTGCTCCACAAACCACTGACCACCTCCAGGCACTTACCCATTGTCTCCCGAGACAAGGAGGCCAAAGAAGAAGAAGAAGATAGTTTGTTTTGTATTGTATATACCATGTTAGCGGTTAATAAGCCTTTTAGAGATCTTCAAGGAGTTCTGATGAAAGGTCACTGACCCGAAACATTAACTCTGCTTCTCTTTCCACAGATGCTGCCAGACCTGCTAAGTACTTCCAGCACTTTTTGTTTTTAATCCAGGTAGCTGATTGTGCTGGCTAAGATAACACAATGAAACCCATGATATCGTGACAGTGGTGGTGAAAAGACAAGATCTATGTTTGAAGACCATGGATAAAACAGCAGTGAAAGCGGCCCTTCCTACAGTCAAAAGAGGGAAAGTTCAAAAGAAATACTGGCCCAAACAGTGGAAAGAAGAAAAAACATACCTCCAACTGTGGGAGACACAGCAGTGAATGACAGGCTGTAAATCAATTGCTGTGATCGGGCTCCATGGGAGAGAGAAAAAAAATGGGGAAAGCCCAATTTCTCTCTCAGGCTGATCGAGGTCGGTACCATTACAGGAGGCATCCAAGAAAAAAGTACAGGAACGCCCAGAAAATAACAGAATCTCCATTCATGCAGCCAAAGCTGAAAAAAATCATTAAACCAGTCGAGCTGGAAGAACGTGAATAAACTCCAGCAAAAAAAGCAAAGGGGGAAGCCCTTGAACTGCCTATAAAACAGCTGTCTTAGCATACAAGCTGACGTGCTGAAAGCAAAGTAAAGAGAGAACACGGTCAAGCACCTGTTAGTCTCCATCAAAGCAGCTGGTCTAAATAAAAGAGAATTTCTTAAAGAGTTAATAGAACAAGTTTTAAAACCAGTTTCAAACCACAAATTGAAAAGTTATAATAAGTACAGTGCTGAAGGCACACACAGAGATGAAAAAAAGTTAAATACAGAGCAGAAAGCAAAAGGACAGCAGAAAGATGGATATCAAATTTCCTAGCATGAACTGGAAGGCCATTAATATCCTATCCAAGTTCAAACTTTTTAAACAAAGAAGACAATTATGCTTCGCAGACCCATCAGTTGTAGAACCAGAGAAGCAGGCTGTGAAAATATTGATAGCAGTTGGAAATAAGGAGTTACACAGAATCAATACCTCTGGACCAGAAAGATCCCGCAAACATATGGAAAGTGTTAGAAGATTAGCTCCGGGTAAGAGTGAATTTTAGAATTCACCACCTGGAAGTGATGTCCTACAGGCAACAGCCACAGGAATCAATACATCAATTCATCAGTAGATGCTGTAGTAAGGGCAACGAATGTGATTTTTCAGAAACTGAGTTGTTGGAGCGAATAATGGAGCTGGTTATTGTCTCAACACCTATTGAAGTGTTTCAAAAAGACTTCTTGGGGTAAAAGAAAGGTCACAGCATTGATGCGCTGCGAGAAGATGGCAGGAAATGTGAAGCCATTGTAGCTGGACAATAGCATCTGCAAACACTAGATGCAGCTCACAGTATCGGTACAATAACCAGGTCGAGAAGTCACATTAGGGCACAAACAAACAGAAGATAGGCGCAGCAACAGGGCAACAGCAGCAAGGACAGCGTTAGAGATCTACATAAATGCAAACCAATACACGAAGTCCACAGTGAAATAGACCCAAGACAAGACTCAGAGTGGAGCAATTCTCAGCCAGAAGGCAAGTACATGTTTCACATTGTGAATCTGACACACTGTGTTCATGAAGTCAAACAACTGGAAACTTTTGCTACTATTAACATCATGTGCCCAAAGAAAGTTGGCAAACACATACTCAGGATTAAGATTGACACCGGAGCTAGTGCAGATATCCTATCAGTCCAAATCCTAAAGGATATGTACTGGGGGCATTGGAAATTAGTGATACAACTGACAACTGCAAAGTTAACTGCATACAATGGGTCACCCAACCCTTGTAGTGGCACACTAACAATGCAATGCAGCTACGGCATGGATACCACAAATATTTTACCTGGTGGACATGAGCGGACCAGCAGTGGCAGGACTACCAGCGTGTAAGGACCTCAACATTGTGTCTATCCACAAAAGCACCAAGGTACCCATTACAGCAGAAGAGTCCAAGGGTACCTGCATAAAGTCAGTCCACGACCTACAACAAAGGTATCCGGACAGGTTCAACACCATAGGAGATTTTAAAGGCAATGCCATACTGCACCTCAGAGAGGATGCAATTCCGTCAATCAACCCTCCCAGATATTGGAGGATAAAAATGGATATTGGTTGGTACACCTAGCTAAAGAATCTCAAGAAATCAACACCTTCAGAACATCATTTGGAAGATGTTGCTTCCAGAGACAACCCTTCGGCTTATCTGTCAGTCAAGATCTGTTTCAGCAGCATATGAACAGAATTATAAAAAATGTGCCAGGATGTATATGCATTGCTGAGGATATTGCAGTACTGGGCAAAACCAAGGAAGAGCATGATCGAAATCTTCATTCACTGATAGCAATAGCTTGTCACAAAGGGCTCGTTTTTGACAGCAAGAATTGCCAGGTGAATGAAAGTCATATCAGTTTCTTTGACTCCATCTATTCAGGTTACAGAATCCATCCTGACCCAGGAAAAGTTGAAAATGTAAGGCATATGCCTACCCCACGAGACAAGGAAGATCTACAGAGATGTCTTGGATTTTTCAACTTCTTGGCACCATATAGAATCAAGAATCACACAATTGTTACAGCGCAGAAAGAGGCCATTCACCCATCGTGTCCGCACCGGCACTCTGAAAAAGCAATTTCCTCAGTCCCATTCCCCTGCCTTCTCCACTGCACATTCTTCCTTTTCATGCAACTGTCTAAGTCCCTTATGAATGCTTCAATTGAACCTGCCTCCACCACGTTCTCAGGCAGCGCATTCCAGACCTTAACCACTCACTGCGTGAAAAAGTTTTTCCCCATGTCACTTTTGCTTCTCTTACTAAATACTTTTAAATCTGTGTCCTCTTGCTCTCGATCCTTTCACGAGTGGGAACAGTTTCTCTATATCTACTCAGTCTAGACCCCTTATGATTTTGAATATCTCTATCAAATCACCTCTCAGCCTTCTCTTCTCCAAGGAAAACAGTCCTAACTTCTCCAATCTATCTTCATAACTGAAATTCCTCATCCCTGGAACCACTCTCGTGAATCTTTTCTGTACCCTCTCCAATGCCCTAATGTCTTTCCTAAAGTGCGGCGCCCAGAATTGGATGCAATACTCCAGCTGAGGCTGAACTAGTGTCTTATCCAAGTTCAACATAACTTCCTTGCTCTTGTACTCTATACCTCTATCAATAACGCCCAGGATACTGTATGCTTTATTAACTGATCAGCAACCTTTAATGACTTGTGCACATTTACACCTAGGTCCCTCTGCTCCTGCACCCCCTTTAGAATTGTGCCCTTTATTCTATACATTGCAAATTTTTCTGACAAAGCATCATCACTGAGAGAGCTTTTAAAGAAAGACATTCTATATGTATGACAGGAGGACCATCAGCATATGTTTGAGTCTCTCAACCAAGCATTGTCAGCAGAAACCTGTACCCTGCAGTACTATGATCCAAGTAAGAAGACAATCCTGGAAGACGCCGCCTTACAAAAAGGGTTAGCAGTGTGCATCCTGCAGGTTGGCAAACCAACTGCATTCCAATCCAAATATTTATCCTCAGCACAAACCAATTACTCAAACATAGAGCGTGAAACACTTACTCTGGTGTTTGGCATCACTAGGTTCGATACCTACCTGTTCGTTAAGCAGTCCACTGTAGAAACTGATCACAGACCACTGGAGATAATCTGGCACAAACTATTAACAAGTGCACCACCTCACCTACAGCGGCTCTTAGTGAAAGTACAGGGGTATGACGTCGATGTCTGCTACAAACCGGATACCAAAATGGTCACCTCGGATATGCTGAGTAGATTGCCAAATACAAGAATGCAGAAGGTCCACTGGATCTACAAGTAGACAGCATGGACATCAAGGTGAAGACGTGCTCAAGATCGATATATTGCATTTTGGTCAGCACAAATGTGACCAGTTACAATCGGAAACAGCCAATGACCCACAACTGAAGGCACTGTGGAGAGTCATCATAGAAGATTGGCCTGATATAGTAAAAGAGGTGCCAGAAACCCTCAGATGCTTTTGGCTTTATGGAGATGAACTCGGTATTTCAAGAGGTGTCATCTTCAAGGGAAAACAAGTCATTGTGTACCAAAGCTCTCCGAGAGGACATCTTGTCACAACTTCACCAAGGCCATATGGGCATAGAGCGAACAAGATGACTGGCATGAGACACTGTTTATTGGCCAGGGATCAACAGTGACATTGAAAAGTTAGTGAGGATGTGCAAGGCATACCAGAGAGCCACCAACCGCAACATCGTAAAGAACCTCTACACCCTCACGAGATCACCACTGATCTATTTTCCGTGAATGGAGACGATTTTATCTTTGTCACCGATTATTTTTCCTAATTTCCAATTGTCAGACAGTTAAAAGACACTTCCAGCACGGTCGTCGCAGACACATTGAGTGCCATATTCAGTCTATGTGGTGCACCTGAAGAAATTATTTCTGACAATGGGTCACAGTATATGGGCAGACCTTTCAGGGATATGTGCCAAATGGGGTGTAAACCATCTGACGTGCTCACCACATTACCCTAGTTCTAATGGTCTTGCCGAGCAAATGGTTCGCACAGTCAAATCACTTATCCTGAAGTGTCGGACAATGAAACAAGATTTTTGTGTTGCCATGCTACACCTCAGATCAACACCTATGAATATGGGTTTACTGTCACCAACAGAGATCGTGTTTGGCAGACAAGTGCGAATGATTCTGCCAAGCCATCATCTGTCCAAATTCTCTGAGATGCTCGAAAAACAAGGGAGAATGAAGATGATGCATGACTGACATGCAGGGGTGGAACTACCTCAAGTACACATAGGAGAAAAGGTTAGGGTCATACACCCCAACAATGAGAACATGTTTACCTGATGAGGTATCCGAAGTATACAGTGAGCCTAGGTCCTACGAGGTTACAACATCTAAAAGAGCAGTGTTGAGGAGGAATCAAAGCCAATTAAGAGGTGTCCAATACTCCAACTGCGCACAGCAGACCCGAAAGAACAAACTCCAACAATGAGGGTGTGATAGAACAACTGGACAACAACCATCACATTGACAGTATGTCTGCAAACCAAAAACAGCCAAGGGTGAAATCCACATCCCCAGAAGGTTATACCATAACAAGATCTGGAAGAGTCGTAAAACCAACAAAATGAAATATAGATCCTCAATCTTCTGCACTCATAAATGTCACAATCCCTATCCTTATACCTGTAAATTTTATAATCTCTATCCCATATAACTAGTTTTGAAATTATCCAATTTTATGTGTTTTTACTTGTAGCATATGAGACTTATCTTTGGAAAGAAAGGGAGGTTGTATGAGCACCTTAAGAATGATGTCCCTTTAAGAAGTCAGTGTGCTAATGAGCTAAGTTGCTAAGTACCAGGATTGTAGTCATGTGACTAGAAGCCATAGTCACTCTGCAACTGTAACACTCCAGACAAAGGTTCTGTATATAGTTTGCTCTGTATTGTATGTACTAGTTTAGCTGTTAATAAATCTTTTAGAGATCTTCAAAGAACTGGAATCCATGTACCTCATTATGTTGCTTAAGATAACACAACAAAACCCATGACAGATCTGGCCATAGTTTTGGACTGCACCTTCTCAACATGGGCAACAGCAGTTTGGCCGGGTTGGTTGATAGCAACAGCAAGGGCACTGGCAGAGTGACAGTGGTGGGAAGACAAATGCTGTCATCCTGAGAGAGGACAACAGGTGCATGCTGCATGGTGCCTCTGCCACTACCCCAAGGTGGTGCCTCAGCAATCATAAGAATGTAAGTACATAAAAAAAGAGCTGGAGTAGGCCATTTGGTACATTTCCATGAGGGGGAAGGCAGGGCAAACAAATCCAGAGCTCCTTGGATGATGAAAGAGATAGAGACTAAGATGAAGCAGAAAAAAACGCATTTAACAGAAATCAGGTAGATAATACAATTTATAAACAGGCTGAATATAGAAGGTTCAGAGGGAAAGTGATAAAACAAATAAGAGAACCAAAGAGAGAGTATGAGAAGAGACTGGAAACTAACATAAAAGGGAATCCAAAAGTCTTCTATAGGCATATAAACAGTAAAAGGGTGGTAAAAGGAGGAGTGGGGCTGATTAGGGACCTAAAAGAGTATTTATGCATGGCAGCAGAGGGCAAGGCTGAGGTACTATATGAGTACTTTGCATCTGTCTTTACCAAGGAAGAAGTTGCTGCCCAAGTCATAGAGAAAGAGAAGGTAGTTGAGACACTGAATGGAGTTAAAAATTAATAAAGAGGAGGTATTAGATAAGCCAGTTGCACTTAAAGTTGTTAAGTCACCAGGACTGGATGAGATGCATCCAAGAGTACTGAGGGAAGTGAGGGTAGAAGTTGCAGAGGCACTGTCCATAATCTTCCAATCCTCCTTAGATACAGCTATTGTGCTGGAGGACTGGGGAATTGTAAATTGTTCAAAAAAGGGTGTAAGGACAAACCAAGCAACTACAGGCCTATCACTTTAACCTTGGTGGTAGGAAAGCTTTTAGAAACAGCGACAAAATTAACCATCACTTAGACAAATGTGGATTAATTAAGGAAAACCAGTACTGATTTCATAAGGGAAAATTGTGTAAACACTAACTTGCTTGGGCAAGGTGAGGTAGCAGAGAGGGTTGATGAGGGTAATACTGTTGATGTGGTGTCTATGGACTTCCAAAATGTGTTTGATAAAGTGCCATATAATAAGCTTGTCAGCAAAGTTAGAGCTCATGGAATAAAAGTGACAGCAGCAGCAGCACGGATATGAAATTGGCTGAGTGACAGGAAAGAGAGAGTAGTGGTGAACGATTGTTTTTTGGAATGGAGGAAGATATTTAGTGGGGTTCCCCAGGGTTCGGTGTTAGGACCCCTGCTTTTCTTGATATATAATTAATGACTTAGACTTGGGTGAACAGGGCAAAATTTCAAAATTTGCAGATGACACAAAACCTGGAAGTATTGTGAACTGTGAGGAGGATAGTGAAAAATTTCAAAAGGACATAGACAGGCTGAATGAATGGGCAGGCAATTGGCAGATGAAATTTATTACAGAGAAGTGTGAAGTGGTTCATTTTGGTAGGAAGAATGAGGAGAGGCAATATAAAATAAAGTGTACAATTATAAAGAGGGTGCAGGAGCAAAGGGGCCTGAGGGTATATGTGCACAGATCATTAAAGGTGGCAGGGTAGGTTGAGAAAGCATTTAATCAAGCATACAGGATCCTGAGCTTTATAAATAGAGAGACGGGGCTGTATTTTAAAGTCCCTCCACCGTCGGGAGCGGTAGCTGGGGGGCAATGAAGATCTATGCGGCGGAGGCCCGCCACCGACCCCGATGGCGGCAGGCCCCATGTCGATCCCAGCGGCGGCAAGGCCTCCAAGTGGCCGCCCTGCTGCTTGGCAACAGGAACCCCATTTCAGTAGGTAAACTAATTTACATTAAACAGGGTCCCGTCGCCTCCTTAATTGCCGCAACGATCTTCATTCAGGCGGTCGACAATGCCAAGCCTTCGAATCCCCATTCGGGGAACTGTGGCGCGACACCTGTGGGGAAGGGGGAGGAGTATTTTTTCTCTGTGCCGGAGGGGGTGAGCGAGGTATCAACAATGCGGTTGGTCAGGGTGGGTGATGGGAAGGGGTAAAGGGCAAATTTGCCGAACTTTGAGGTGGGGGTGGATGTGGGGAGAGGTCAAATTCTCATTTATCAAATTCCGGGGATGGGGGGAAGGGCACAAATATCTGGAAATATCATTGGAGCAGGGGGGGTGGTGTTGGAGGTGGGTTGGGAAAATGAATTTAAAGTTAAATTAGTTCTGTTTTTTTGGTAATTGAACTGACCTGGCCCTTTAATTTTTAAATCACCATTGAGGACTGTAAGCCCTTTAAAAATGGCGCCGGTACCTGCGCATTGGCGGCGGACGCCATTACCAGCGTAAGTTCGACCCGCCCCCTCCACGTCATCGCGGGGAGTGGGCGCCACGAACATGCAAATGAGCCACCACGTTTGAAATCGTGGCTGCTCCATGACATGGCGCCTGTGCGCGCGGGCCGCATTTTTTACGTCCGCCTCCTTAAAATGCAGCCCATGGAGTACAAAAGCAAGGAAATTATCATAAACCTGTATAAAATACTGGTTTGGCGATTTGATAGAGGTGTTCAAAGTCATGAGGAGTCTGGACAGACTAGATAGGGAAAAATTATTCCAGTTGGTGGAAAGATCGAGAACTAGAGGACGTCGAATTAAAGTGATTGGCAAAAGAATCAATGGCGACATGAAGAAAAACTTCTTTCGCAGCGGATGCTTAGGATCTGGAATGCACTGTCTGATAGAATGCTAGCTTTTATATCTGGAGGATTGGAGTATAAAGACACAGAGGTTATGCTGCAGCTGTACAAAACACTGGTTAGACCCCACTTGGAGTACTGTGAGCAGTTCTGGGCACCACACCTTATTGGCCTTGGAGGGAGTACAATGTAGGTTTACAAGAATGATACCTGGACTACAGGGGTTAAGTTACGAGGACAGATTACACAAATTAGGCCTGCTTTCACTAGAATTTAGAAGGTTAAGGGGTGATCTGATCGAAGTCTTCAAGATATTAACAGGAAAAGACAGGCTAGATAAAGATAAATTATTTCCACTGGTTGGAGATTCTAAAACTAAGGGGCATAGTCTAAAAATTACGACCAGACATTCAGGAGAGATGTTAGGAAGCACTTCTTCATGCAAAGGGTGGTAGAGGTTTGGAACTCTCTCCCACAAACAGCAGTTGAAGCTAGAACAGTTGTTAATTTTAAATCTGAGATAGATAGATTTTTGTTAAGCAAAGATATTAAGGGATATGGGCCAAAGGCAGGTATATGGAGTTAGGCCACAGATCAGCCACGATCTCATTGGATGGCGGGACAGGCTTGAGGGGCTGAATGGCCTACTCCTGTTCCTATCTTCCTATGTTCCTATTTTCCTAGAGTGTGGTAGAGGCAGATTCATTCAAGGTCTTCAAAAGGGAATTGATTAATTATCTGAAGAAAAAAAACATTGCAGGGCTGTGTGGAAAGGTGGGGGAATGGGACTGGGTGAGTTACTCTTGGAGAGAGATGACATGGAAACAATGGGCAGAATGGCCTCCTTCTGTGCTATAACCATTCTATGATTCATGATGTGGCCCTTCGAGCTGGCTCTGCCAGTCAATAATATCATGGTTGATCTTCTATCTCAACTTTACCTACTCGCCCTATCCCCAAATCTCTTAATCCCCTTAGTATCCAAAAATCTATTGATTTCTGTCTTGCATTTACCCAACGACTTAGCATCCAAAGCTGTCTGGGGTAGAAAATTCCAAAGATCCACAACCCTTTGAGCGAAGAAATTACTCGTCATCCCCATTTTAAATGGTCAACTACTTATTCTGAGATTGCATCCCCTAGTTCTAGACTAACCAGCCAGGGAAAACATCCTCCCAGCATCTACTCTATCAAGCCCTTTAACAATTTTATATATTTCAATGAGATCACCTCTCATTCTTCTAAATTCTATGCTAATATATTACCCCCAAACCCAGGAACTCTATCTTTGTGTAATAACCTTCTGCATGGTATCTAATTGAATGCTTTTTAAAAATTCAAATACACTACATCCACTGGCTCCCCAATAGCTATCCTGTTTGTTAAAACCTCAAAAAACTCTAAAGATTTGCCAAACACCATTTCCCTTTCATAAATTCATATTGACTTTGCCTAATCATATTTTGAACCTCTAAGTGCTATGTTACCATGTCCTTAGTAATAGATTCTAGCAATTTCCCTACTACTGATGTTAGTCTACTGATAATGGCCTATAGTTCCCTGTTTTCTCTCTCCGTCCTTTTGTGAACAGTGAGGTTACATTTGTGACCTTCTGATCCATTGGGACTGTTCTAGAACCTAGGGAATTCTGGAAGCTTAAAACCCATGCATCCACCATCTCTAGAGCTACCTCTTTTAAAACCCTACGATGCAAGTCGTCATGTCTGGGGATTTGTCAACTTTAAGTCCCAATATTTTTCTAGTGCTATTTCTTTATAATATTTATATTACTTCTAATAATATTCCTAAGTTTCTCATTTCCAGATCTTTACTTCTTCATTATTTCCAGAATATTTTTCTGTCTTCTACCATGAGGACAGATACAAAATATCTGTTTAATGTCTCTGTCATTTTTTTATTCCCATTATAACTTCTCCTGTCTCTGTTTACTTTCTTTTTCTCACATACCTATCAAAACTTTTATAATAAGTGTTTATGTCTCTTATTAGTTTACTCCCATACTCTCTTTTCTCTTTCTTTATCAATTTCTTGTTCATCCTTTGTTGAATTCTAAAATCCTCCCAACCCTTACTCTTTTAGGCAACATTCTAAGCTTCTGCCTTTAATTCAATACTAACTTTAACTTTTCTTGTTTGCCACAATAGGACCAATTTCCCCATGGGGTTTTTATTCTTTACTCTTTAAGAAATGTATATTTGTTTTAAATTATGAAACAATTCTTGAAATGTTTGCCATTGCTTATCTACCTTGTGAGGTAATGCATTTTGGAAGGTCTAATGCAGGTGGGAGGTATACAGTAAATGGCAGAACCCTTAGGAGTATTGACAGGCAGAGAGATCTGGGCGTACAGGTCCACAGGTCACTGAAAGTGGCAACGCAGGTGGATAAGGTAGTCAAAAAGGCATATGGCATGCTTGCCTTCATCGGTCGGGGCATAGAGTATAAAAATTGGCAAGTCATGTTGCAGCTGTACAGAACCTTAGTTAGGCCACACTTAGAATATTGCGTGCAATTCTGGTCGCCACACTACCAGAAGGACGTGGAGGCTTTGGAGAGGGTACAGAGGAGGTTTACCAGGATGTTGCCTGGTCTGGAGGGCATTAGCTATGAGGAGAGGTTGGAAAAACTTGGATTGTTTTCACTGGAACGACGGAGGTGGAGGGGCGACATGATAGAGGTTTACAAAGTAATGAGCGGCATAGACAGAGTGGATAGTCAGAAGCTTTTTCCCAGGGTAGAAGAGTCAGTTACTCGGGGATATAGGTTTAAGGTGTGAGGGGCAAAGTTTAGAGGGGATGTGCGAGGCAAGTTTTTTACACAGAGGGTGGTGAGTGCCTGGAACTTGCTGCCAGGGGAGGTGGTGGAAGCAGATACGATAGCGATGTTTAAGAGACATCTTGACAAATATATGAATAGGAAGGGAATAAAGGGATATGGGCCCCGGAAGTGCAGAAGGTGTTAGTTTAGGCAGGCATCAAGATCGGCGCAGGCTTGTAGCCCCGAATGGCCTGTTCCTGTGCTGTACTGTTCTTTGTTCTTTGTAGTTTCACATTTCTAATCTATTTTCCTAGTTTACCCTAACCAACCCATCCCTCATACTCATGTAGTTTGCTTTGTTCGGATTTAAGACTTTAGTTTTGGATTTAATGAACATCACTCTCAAACTCAGTATAAAATTCTATCAAATTGTGATCACTGTTCCTTAGAAGCTCCTTTACACTAATGTAATTAATTAAACTCTGCTCATTGCACATTACCAGATATAAAATAGACTGTTCCCTATCTTGTATACATTACATGAACTTGTCCTCCACACTATTCCTGCACATTCGGTTTCGCCCAGTCTTTGTGAAAATTGAAGTCCCTCATGATTATTCTGTTGCCCTTGTTATATACACTTCTAATTTCTAGATTTATACTCTGCCTAACACTAACCAAAATATTGCCACCAGTTTTGACTGTCCCTTCTTGTTTCTTAGTTCCACCCAAACTGATCCTACACTTTGATTTTCTGAGCTAAGATCCCTTTTCTCTACTGTCTTTATCTCATGCTTTATTATCAGAGCTTCCCCTTCCATTCTATTTTGCCTATCTTTTCTAAAAGTCAAGTATCTTGGAATATTTAGTTCCCAACATTGGTCACCCTGCAACCACATCTCCATAATGGCTATTAGAACAAACCCAGTAATATCTACGCAGGCTATTAATTCATCTATTTTGTCGTGAATGCTTCCTGCATTCAGATATCATGCTTTTGGCTTTTTTTCCCTATTTTTTCCTGAATTCACTTTGACGTTGAAGGCAATGTAATAGTGGAAAGAAAGGATTACATCATAGGATTTTTATATTCAGAGTCATCTATTTTTCCCTACTATTATCCCAGTAGACATGGAATTTTGTAACTGGTGGACTGATACTAAATTGTTCTACTGGAGCTTCGGAAAACCTGGTTTCATAGGAGAATGTTCATGCAGCTCAAGATCCCAGCAATGTGTTGGAAGACAAATTGCTGGCCTGCTGTGAGACCCTGCAAGCCCCTTTGAACATTAGTATCCACAGACATAATGGTGGCAGTCTGAACTTTTGTGGCCGCAAGCTGAGCTTGCAAGAGAACAGTCTGAAAGTGCACGGCAGCAGCCAGACGTTAGGTAGCTTCTGCTTGTGCTGCAATGGAAGATGAAACATTGGCCATCAGTCTCTGCATGGTGGAAGGGTTCGCAAGCATTTTCATTGAATTAGCCACTGCTTCCACACTATAGAGGATAGTCTCTTAAGCTCTGCACAAAGGCCTATGCCAAGTTGGTACTGGACTCCTCCATGCCCCTTGATATTGACCATAGGTTTTCTGGCAGGCCTGCTAAAGCGCCATGCATTTCAGTGAGCATATCTATTAACGTTCTTCAGTAGGCTGCACCACTGATGTCCTCATCTGATTCCTCTGCAAAACCCGTGTGCAGCCTCACCACTGGCACCTGGGTTAACCTTGTTCCCTGCTCTGGCTGCAGGCCACTCCTCCCTGGTGTCTCACCATGCACAGATCCCGCCTCTAAACTATGCTCTAAAGTGGGTGCAGTATCAGGATCTGAGCTGGTGGCTGTGAGTGGGACAGCGAGCGATGTTATTTATTCTTCATCACTGTCTTCCCGCTCTTCCACTTCTTTCTCATCCAGCACTGCCAGGGCGCTGTTTTTGGGTATCTGAAAGGTGAAAGTCACAAGGGTAGGCTTGTGGTGAGGGGAACAGGGGTAAAAGAGGTGCATTCTTATACCGTCTGCTGCTTGTAAATCTGAAGAGTTGTGGGATAATGGGGCAGTGAGATATGAGAAGGAAGATTAGTAATGAGGATACCGTCATCTACGAGGGTTTCAGCCCAGCCACTGGCGACAGCCTCAGCCATAGCCACTCCAATGATGCAACCACCATCTCCTCAATGGAGGTGAGGACATGCAGCTACGCCTGTCTCCTGCAAGTTAGCACCTGCTGCCTCCAGTTATGCACACCTTGTCCTGCA
Source organism: Heterodontus francisci (assembly GCF_036365525.1). Lineage (NCBI taxonomy): Eukaryota > Metazoa > Chordata > Chondrichthyes > Heterodontiformes > Heterodontidae > Heterodontus > Heterodontus francisci. The sequence continues at coordinate 117,713,863 of NC_090375.1, read as the reverse complement.
AGAGGCAGAGAAGTGAGTCATTGAGTATGGTGCAATGTATTTGGATGATGTGGCTGTCGTGGTTGAATAGCTGGCAATGTGTGCAAGCTGTGAGATATGAATGTAAGAATGCAGCAGTGCTAAGTGAAGTGAGGTGAAGCTATGAATGTTCTGTATGAGTTGTGGTTGATAAAGATTTTTGGTAGGTGAGTGATGGGAGTGTGGTGCATTAAGCAGTGTGTGAGGTTAGTGGTACAGTTGGTAGAATTTGGTATTTGAAGATGAATTCACTGACCTTGACCATGCATGTGAGGTCATTGAATTTCTTGTGGCACTGCATTCAGATCTTAGACCCCTGGCATTGACTGCCACAGTTATCTGCTCCCACTGCCTTCACAGAGTTTGTCTGTCGGGCCTCCTGGATCCTGTGGATAGAGAACCTCTCTCTTCTCCATGTCCTTCACCAAGGCGTTCAGCATAGCATCAGAGAATTCTGGAGTACACTTTCTCCCCTTTTGCAGCATAATTCAGTGTTTGTCTTGCTCACACTCTCTTCTGCAAACAGTTTCAGCATTTCCTCCAGCCAGAATGCACCACCCCTTTAAAAGGTGCAGGCTGGCTTTCAGTAGTACAGGGTAGCTTTAAGTGGTTCCAGCCTGAGACAAATCTGACCCCCCTCCTGAGGCATGCAGCCACTCAGCAGCATGTTTAGTGATAACTGCACACAGTTATCATGCAAATCAGCAGCCAGCACAAGGTCTGTATACTGCCAGCGTCAGAAGCAATAGGCACGGGTTAATTATGCAATGCCCATTTTTGGGCCCTGTCCAATTTTGTGGCCTTTTTTTTTTACACTGACCTACTGGAGTAAAGGGTTCCTATTGCATTAACTAACCAAACTGACTGCTCCAACCTGCTATTTTTTTGGTCAAGATGCACAAACTTCGGTGCAGTTCTCAAAGGGTTAACATACCAATAAGTCCCCACGTGAAATTGAAAACAGACACTGTCATGGCTCAAATCTTATTGAGGGATATTACATCTGAATGCTTTTCTCCATACAAATCAACACACATGTTTCTGTTTGAAATAAAATCACAAAGTTCTGCTCACATCAAATACTGTGCGAGAAGGTCGCTTGTGACTGTAAGCTGGAGCTTTCTGCTGGAGTTAATAACAACAAGAATTGAGTGCCAAGACTACTCTGAACTCTTTAAAATTAAAAAAAAAGAAATAAAGAACTGCCCACAGCTAAAATTCAAATCAAGAACCAGCCTAAATAATGCATGAGTTGAAACAAGATCAGTACGTGCTATCTTACATGTATAAAAAGGAATAATACTCCGACTATTCATCACTGCACTAGGAACAGACAATTATTTTCAACAAAAATCTGTCATTGCAGTGGATTTTCTTCTGTGATCTTCCACGTAATAAATTGTTTCTTTTTGTGAAGTGTATATTCACAAATATAAAATAGACATTTTCTGCATATACTTCCACAAATATTTATCTGTCCAATTTAAGATAAATGTAAATTCTTAAGACTTGAAGTTGCACACCTGTTTCTTATTAAATTCAATTTGTGGCAAACTGCTGACTGTGAGGATAATTATTGATTATCTGACTGGCAGATTGGAAAGCTTTTGCAAGTTTTTGTCTTCTTTTTGAAAGTGCTGCACATATTTCCTTTGCATTCTAAGGGGGAAAATACTGGTCTATGGAAACGGTAAAGCTATTCTTGCTTCATGAACACAATTCTTGACCAGCTTCAAAACTGATTTATTTGATTAATAGAATTGAGGATTTCAAATAAAATCAACAGAAAGTTCCATTTGAAACAATGACGGTTATTTTGTTAATGGGACTGAAAACACACAGGGGCTGTATTCTGGCCTAAGTAGCTTAAGATGTGCTTAACTGGGACCTCTGGCACTGACCTTGCTAAAGTCTGTTGGGTCAAGGGGACCTCCCTCATTTGAATAGCCTGGCAGGCACCCAGCCTACTTAGAACATAAATGGGGCAGATGCCTGCCCACACACTGTGGCAGACATGTACTAGGTTATTAGGATTTGGAGGTCACTCTGAAATCAGCCACAAGCGTCTCTTGGTCCCCTTTTCAAAGGGGTGATAATATTTTGTACTCAAGTATTTGGGAGTTCATGCAGTGACCCAAGCCTGAACCCCACAAGACTTATTTCTACCACTGAAGTACCATTCCAGAAGTGCATGCAGACAAAGATGGATGCTGAGTTAAAGGCTAGGTAGGTAAAAGCTTGTTCAAAGAGATGGGTTATAAGGAGGGTCTTATAAGAGAAAAGATAGATTGGGAGGTTTAGTGAGGGAATTCCAGAGTGTGGGGCCTAGATGGTCAAAGACACAGTTGACAGTGTTGGACCAAATGGAATAGAGGGTGTGCAAGAGGCCAGAGTCAGAGAAACACAAAGTTCTTGGGCTGGAGGAAGTTACAGAATTAGGGAGGGGCAAGACCTAGAAGGAATTTAAACACAAGAATGAGAATTGTAAATTTGAGGCATTGGTGGACTTGGTGTCAATGTAGCTCAGCCAGCACAGGGATTATAGGTGAGTGGGATACAATACAGCAGCAGAGTTTTGGCTGGGTTGAAGTTTAAAGAGGGTGGAGGATGGGAGGCTGGTCAGCAGAGCATAGGAATAATTGAGTCTGGAGGTGACAAAGACATGGATGAAGATTCATAGCAGATAGCTTGAGGCAATGGCTGAGCTGGGCAATGCTATGAAGGTGGAAATAGGTAGTCTTTGTGATGAAGAGGATATAGGGTCTGAAGCTCAGCTTGGAGTCAAATAAGATACTGAAATTGTGAACAATCTGGTTGAAACATGATAATGGAAAGGGAGAACGATGCAATCAGCGGCAAAGGTGTAGCATTTGTGGTGGGGACCAAAGACAATGGCTTTGGTCTAGCCAATGCTTAACTGGAGGAAATTGTAACTTATTCAAATAAGAATGGTTTCAGGAATGAGGAACTTCAGGTATGAAGACAGATTGGAGAAGTTGGGACTATTCTCCTTGGAGAAAAGAAAGTTGAGAAGAGATTTAATAAAGGTATTCAAAATCACACGGGATCTGGATAGAGTGGATAGGAAAAAACTGTTCCCAATCATGAAAGGATGGAGAACTAGAGAGCACAGATTTAAAGTGATTGGCAAAAGAAGCAATAGTGATATGAGGAAAAACTTCTTCATGTAGTGAGTGGTTAAGATCTGGAATGCACTGCCTGAGAGTGTGGCGGAGACAGGTTCAATCGAGGCATTCAAAAGGGAATTAGACTATTATCTGAAAGGAAGAATGTGCAAGGTTACGGGGGAATCGCATTATGTGAATTGCTCATTCGCAGAGTTGGTGCAGACACGATGGGCCATATGGCCTCCTTCTGCGCTGTAACAAATATGTGATTCTGTGATTCAAGACTGTATGTTATAAAAACAGTCTGACAACAAGAGAAATGAAGGGATCAATGGAGGGGAGATAGTGTGGGGTGTAGACAGCGTATTTGTGAAAGCTGATGCCATTGTCTTCAGATGATTCTACCAAGGGGCAGCATGCAGATGAGAAAGAGAAGGGACCAGGGATAGGTGCTTGGGGGACTCCAGAGCTAACTGTGCAGGGGAAGGTAGTGAAGCATTGCTAGAGATGCTCTGGTTATAATTGGATAAATGAAAGTGGAATCAGGCAGGGGCAGTCCCATTGAGTTGAGAGATGTTGGATGATGATGGAGTGTTTGAACACTTTAATGGCTGTGGAAAGCTCAAGAAAGATGGGAAAGGGATAATGCACCATAGCCAAAGTTCCAGACAATGTTTTTTATGTTCTGATGAAGGGTCACTGACCTGAAACATTAATTCTTTTTCTCTCTCCACAGATGCTGCCAGACCAGCTGAGTATTTCCAGCATTTTTTGCTTTTATTTCAGATTTCCAGCATCTGCAGTATTTTGCTTTTATTTTAATGTTTTTTATGACTTTGATTAGGGCCTTTTGAGTATTGTGGCAGGTTTGGGAATCCTGCTATTGAGAGTCCCCACCCCTATCCTTTCCAATACTGCTAGCCTTGTTGTAGGTGGGTGGAGACTCTGCTCCTTAAAGGGGCCCATGGCACATGATGTATCTGGATATGGCCTAATTTGTGGCACTTTTGCCAGTGTTATGGTGGGAGTATGTTGGAAGGCCATGGATTTTCAGCCTCAATTAAATTCAAGTTTTTTTCATATTGAGAAACTGAGGTAAAAGGCAATAGTGTGGAATACTACCAAAACTGGCAAAAAAAAAGAGTAGGAGAGAAAATGAGGAAAATTAACAGCTAATGGTTAAATAATTCCACATAGTCACATAAGGAGATATTAGGCCAGATGACCAAAAGTTTGCTCAAAGAGGCAGATCTTAAGGAGTGTCTTAAATGAGGAAAGTGAGGTAGTGAGGCGGAGAGATGTAAGGAGATAATTCCAAAGCTTAAGGCCAAGGCAACTGAAGGCATGGCAACCAATGGTGGAGTGATTAAAATTGGGGATACTCAAGAGGCCAGAATTAGTTGAGCACAGATATCTTGGAGGGTTTTTGGGCTGGAGGAGATTACAGATATAGGGAGTGGTGAGGCTATGGAGGGATTTGAAAACAAGGATAAGAATTTTAAAATCAAGGTGTTGCTTGACCAGGAATCAATGTAGGTAAGCGAGTACAGGGGTGATAGGGGAACGGGATTTGGAGTGAGTTAGGACACTGCAGCAGAATTTTGGATGACCTCAAGTTTATGGAGGGTAGAATGTAGCAGATCAGCCAGGAGTACATTGGAATAGTCAGGTCTAGAGGTAACAAAGGCATTAATAAGGGTTTCAGCAGCAGATGAACTCAGGCAGGGGCGAAGTAGGAGGATATTATGGAGATGTTACTAGATGGTCTTAGTGGTAGCATGAATACGTGGTCGGAAGCTCAACTCGGGGCCAAATATGACACTAAGGTTGCAAAGTCTGGTTTAGTTTCAGATAGTTGCCAGGGAGAGGGATGGAGTCGGTAGCTATGGAATGGAGTTTGGAGCAAAAACAATGGCTTCAGTCTTCCCAATGCACTTGTTGAAGGTGAGGGTGGAGGAGGCGGGGAGAGGGGTTAAGAAAATGGTTTGTAGAAGAGAAGCTGAGGGTTACCTTTGCATTCCAGAATGATCTGTGTTGCTTGGACTTAAGGGACCGGAGATGAGGGCCATACCAGGGGATGGCTAGAGTGAGAGAGAGTAATGGTTTTGGCCCTCTGAGATCTCTGTGAACCTTCAATTGTGGTCTTGGCCATATCCCCGATTTTTATCACACCGCCATTGACGGCCGTGCTTTCAGCTGCACAGGTCCTAACCTTTGAAATTCCCTCCATCCATCTCTCCATCTCTCTACCTCTTGGTACTTCTTTAAGACACTCCTTAAAATCTACCTCACCTGTCCTGATGTGGCTCGGCATCATATTTTGTGTGATAAACACTCCTGTGAAGCCCCTTGAGACATTTTACTACATTAAAGGTGCTATATAAATGGATGTTGTTGTTTGATGTTGGATGGGGGAGATATGAAGTAGGGTGCTCCAGTGTTCAGTTTTGGATCTACTACTGTATCTAATTTATATCAGTGACTTGGATTCAGAAACTTCATGCAAATTGGCAAATTTGCAGATGATACCAATCCAGGAGAGGCAGTGGAACTGAGGAGGCAGCTCAAAAATTTCAAAATGGGTTCATCAAAATAAGCAAGTTGGCAGTTGAAATTTAATGCAGATGAGTGTAAAGTGTTACATATAGGAAAGACAAAATGGACGGCACACATACTCCATGAATGATTTTGAAATAGCTAAGGATGACATTGAAAGCATTGATAGACTTCATGTTCAGCACGTCCATGTAATGGAAAGCAGCAATCAACAACAACAACTGAACGTTGAAACATTCAGTTTTGGTCACTGAGATGAAAGGCAGACCTTCTAGCCCTGGAGGTCCTGTAGAGAAGAGTCATGAGGTTTACTTAAAGTTTCAACAGCCTGAGCTATGAGGAAAGCCTGGTGAAACATGGGTTTTACAGCATTGAAAGGAGATGTCTGAGAGGTAAACTTACAGAGGTATATAAGATCAATAACAGTACAGAAATATAAATCTGGAAAATTACTTTAAACTAAAGTAGGACAAGGAGACTCAGGTTCAATCTGTCAAAAGACAAATTTAGGATGGACTTTAAGAACCTTGTTTCCACACAGAGAATAATCAACAGATGGAATCTATTCCCAAATGGAGAGCTAGAGGTGAATACCTTAGAAACATATAAGAAATAAATGCTACAGTGGGAGTCATGTAGGGGTTTTCTGGATGGATAAACAAAAGAAACAATGTTGCATTTATATAGCGTCTTCCATGACTGCTGAATATTCCAAGGTAATTTACAGTCAATTAAGTACTTTTTGAAGTAATGTAGGAAATGCGACAGCCAATTTGCACACAGCAAAGTCCCACAAGCAGCAATGAGAAAATAACCAGATAATCTTTTAATGATGTTGATTGTGGAATAAAGGGGAGAGCTCTTCTGCTCTTCTTTGAAAATTGTCATGGGATCTTTTATGTCCACCTGAGAAGGCAATTGGGTCATTGGCTTAACATCTCATCCAAAAGACAGCACCTCAAACAGTATAGTATTTGTTCAGTACCGCTATGAAGCATCAACCTAGATTATGTGCTCAAGTCTCTGGAGTGGAGCTTGAACCCATGAGCTCTGACTCAGAGACGAGCGTGCCGGGACATTGAGTAAATTTAAGGAGGAGATAGACAGATTTTTAATTAGTAATGGGTTGAAGGGTTACGGAGAACAGGCAGGAAAGTGGAGTTGAGGCTGAGATGAGATCAGCCATGATCATATTGAATAGCGGGGCAGGCTCGAGGGGCTGAATTGCCGACACCTGCTCCTAGTTCTTATGTTCTTATGTTCAATGAGTCATGGCTGGCAAAGAGGGCTGAATGGTTTTCCTCATTCATGATTAGCTTGTGATCTTGTAATCATCCAAACTATTGACATGAAAAAGAAAGCTTCCCAGAGACAGTTGGAGTTATGGTGATGATGTGAGTGTTGCATTTGAGATAAGGTATAACACCAAGAAGTTGAATAGATGAATGAGGACTAAAGGTGGAGCCATCAAACATAAGAGCACTTTATTTTCTATAGTTTTTACTGTTATTTTTCATATCCCTTGTGTAAGTAAATATTCAGATTGTATTTTTAAAGGATGCTTGAGCCACTTAGGCTCCTTGGCAACAGGTAGGCAATGTTTCTCCTTGTAATATCAATTTAGGTTGCTTTTAGTTGCAACGCTCACATCAAAACTACATATTGAACCCTTTATCCAAATTTTCCTCACACTTAAGTTATTTTCTGGCAACGTTCTCATAAGTTAATTTGCACAGACAGAAAATTTACTTTCGAAGCATGTTTTGTATCCTTCTTCAGTCTTTTAATCATTTATTACCAACTATCGAAAGAATTTATGTATTCTCACCTCAGACAAATGGCTCCTTTGTGAAAGATCCTCAGAATTTACTCCAGCCTGGTTAGCTGGGGAACTAAGGTGTCTTCCAACTTGACTGATAGGTTGTGCCATTTTATTTGGATTGCTGAAGATTTCTTCTTTACTGGCAGGGTTGTTAGAAATTGCAGTTCGAAATAATTGACTGTTAGGAGTTGCAGACCTACTTCCTTCAGCTAATGATGTTCGAGACCTGTTGTACTGGCTGTTGGGAGACTCTGATCTACTGTTTTGGTTACTGGAGCTCTGTGGTAATTTACTTCCTTGGATCTGAAGTGGAATTTCTTTCCCAACAAGACTTGATGATGTTCGAGGTCTAGAATTTTGGCCCAGTAATATCTGCGACAGGCTTCCATGGTAATTTGACATGTTTAATCTACTTTGGATGTTGGAACTCCTCTGCATTTCAGATTCATTTGTTAATACTTTTGTAGCAAGATCCTTGTTGAGTTCTGCAATAGGAACAGTTTTGTTTTCTTTAGTCATAGCAGCAGACATTTGTAAAATGAACATTTCAAGAGTAATACAATATGATGAAAGTCTAATTAAAATTGGCTGCAATGGGAATGAACAGGGAAAGGGAGTCAGACAGAAAAAAAATACAGAATGAAAAAGACATTTCAGAAAATGTTGTCCCTGAGCAATACCATGAGAGATTAACCAATGTTTCTTTGAAAAAAACGGCTGGTCCAGGAGGTACAGAAACCCTTAAAGCTGCTGGTATCATAAAAGTTTTTTTTTAATGGGCCATCTATTTGGCTGATTCTTGTTATTTGCAAAGATATGTCAAATTGGTAATTAACCTATTCTGCCTGTGTGGACAAGGGATAGTTATCAATGTATGTTGATTGAAAAATAGGGTTATCGGCCACATAAGGTGGCAATATTGTTGTTGACTTCAAGCTCCATTTCCAAATTACTGACAAGAACTGTCACTTCCTTGCTTTCCCTATTGTCACACTCACAGAGGGAGCAGTGATGAGAAATAAAATGAGCTGAAAAATATAAGTAAACTGTTGAACTAAGCTAAAAGAAAATGGACACTTTGCTACCCAGCAACATGAATGGTGAGGCGAGGTGATCCCCTCCTGTACTGCCAATCAACATCTTTATCTGTTGAAGACGGGACCATTATTAACATCTGGCATTGCCTTGAGGGTGCACATTAATATGTAAAACAGCCTATTCCATGCGAATCATCATACCCTGATACCCTGATCATCATAAATTGGGCTAGCAACGGCTTTTGCAGATAGACCAACTCCGAAGCCAAGGTCAAAATTATAGGTGTGAAATAACACCTATTTATCAAAATAGACCACATTCAGACACCATTATGTAACAATGGTCCTTACATTCTGGGACATTGTATGAACACCCCAGGGGTGAGCATCTTGAGTAAAGCCAAAACCTGTTAAGTTGGTACCTTAAAAGAAGTAATTGTTCTGGGAGAGAAAGACAGAAAGCTATTCCAGCCAGAGAAATTGTGAGATCGCTCCAGCTAAGTAATAAGCCCTGTCAGAAACATCTTTAAACTAGGGAGGCAGAGAGATTGCAAAGTGACCTTGAAAACTCCCCATCTCAGAAATTGAACCAGAACTTCCACCATTAACTTCGGACTGAGTTCTAACAAAGGAATCTGTGAAACTTTGTCAGTTCCAAGACAGGGAACATTCAGGCCTGCAGCGCTGTTAAAAACTCCTCCCAGAAAACCCAGAAGGTTTCAAAGTGAATTCTCTTTACAACAAACAAACTCTAATTGCAAGCTGTCCTCTACGCTCTTTTCTTGTGTGTGTGAATGTGCATGAATGCGTGAGTGGGTGAGGTTGCAAACAATATTGAGTATTGTTTTAATAAATAGTTCTTTTTCTTTTTAGATCTACAAGAAAACTTGTTGTTTGTCTGTTTATTTGGCCCTTAAACACTCAGGGACTAAAACACTATTTTAAAAATACTATCTGCAGTCAGCTGAGAGGTGAAAAGTGGAAGCCACCCATACCATTTTCCACTTGCCTGTAACACTATTAAGTGAATATGGAAACCTAGAAAAACTTCTCTGCATGTACTATTCAATCAATTTAAAAACATATCATTGAAATAACTGGAATGATGAATGTGTCTACCCTGATAATGCTTGTCAGTACTTACTGTTTATATCAAAATACACAAAAGGAAAAAAAAGGAATATTAGAATTAATTATGATTTGTCTCGTTTGAAAAGGGCTACCAATACTGGAATTCCCTGTTTAACCAAGAACCTGACGGTTGAGCTGGAAGGAATGCTTGTGTTCGTGTGAGACAGTATTAATAGCCAGCGTGCCGTGTGCATCTGTGCTTCTCAAATCCAGAGTAAGTTATATGATTGAATAGCACATTCTGAGAGGTACATTCATCATTTCAAATGTGCTGCATTTCCTTTTGCTGATTTATTGGTTAGCTCTGTTGCATCTAGATTACAACAGCTAAAGAAAGGGCTGTCAGCCACAGTTAAGAAAAGTGTACTAAGATGCATCTAGGAATTCGGACATTTTATCTCAAGGTAGAGATTTTGTTCTCTTCCACATAGAATTTAAAAAATTGAGAAACCATACACCGACTTCCATCATTTTTAAGGAAGTTTCTGAGCTACTCAGTTTCTTCTTCTGGAAGAAGAGGTGAGCACTATATATGGTAAATAGTTGCCTGCACATCACTTGTTCATGCTTTCCCAAATAAAATAAAATAAACTTTACCTAAGAATCCTGAAATACTCGTGCAGAACCCTTATTCTCTATTTTTTAGGTTAAGAGCATTTCAACAGACACAGTTAGGGACAGGTTTCTCACAAAACTTTCAGTGAATTACCCCCTCTCTTGGACGATGCAGCCAGTTGCTGGTGGGGTTGCATAGCCAGGTACAAACTCTGCTACTCTACCAACACCATCAAGGAAATCCCCCTATTTTAGCATTTGGCAGAGGTACAATTCCCCAATGCTGACCTGAGTTGATAATTTTCCCTGACTGACAAAGCACCTCATCAGTTTTGCTGCACCTACAGGCCCAGCACCCTAAACTAACACCAAATTGCCAATTCAGCAACGGCTCGACAAGCAATTGTCTTTTCTAGGCCTTGTCCAGGAATTATTGACCTAGTTTCTCAAACTGACATCCACAGTTTCACAAGAGCTGTAAACCCCAAAACTCCATCATTATCCCAAGGTGACATGTAAACTGAAGCTGACCCCACACGCCGAGGAGGCAAAGCCCTATAGTTTGACAAAGCACTCTATAGAATGACACTCTCATCACAAGAACAAGGACTTACAATTTGCTCTTCCAGTACCACTCTAAACTAACTAGTCCAGTAAAACATAGAAGTTATTCCAAAGCTCCAAGACCTATAACGTGGTGCATCAACCAAGGTGAACTGCATACACCAAATCTCTGAGGTTAGCCAAGGCACCCTGTGGTAGAAAACAATATGCTCCATCAAAGGACTTTAAGAATGCAGGCAACAACAGCAATTATCACAGCAATGCCTTCAGCTTTAATACCCTTGTCCCCACTAGAACATTTCCCTCTATTACCCTGTTATTCTTAGTAGCTAATCTCAGTAGTGATATTAATGTCAGCAGTTAGTGAGTTACTAGTAATTTCCTGTTCAGGGGTATTCTAGCCAGGATCTTCCAAGCAATAGAAAGGAGGGTGATCCCACGGTAGTTGAAGCACTCTGATTTTTTTCCTTTGCTTTTGCACAAGGTGATGATAACGGCATCACGAAGATCCCTGTTCCCTGTTCCCAACATGCTGTGAAAAACTCATGGAGCTTGGTGTGTAGGGCAAGGCCACCATGCTTCAAGGCTTCAGGTGGAATTCCATCGACTCTGGGGGCTTGGTTGCTCTTCATCTGGTTGATGGCGGTCAGTTTCCTCCAGAGTTGGGCTCCCATCCAGTTCTTCTTTGATGGGCTGTTATTGGATGCGATTTTTGGCAGCATCAAGCACTATGCACTTGGTGCTGAAGAGTACTTCTGAATACTTCTGAACAGGCTGGTGCCTACCATTGCAGAAGAGAGCCAGTGTGGTTTCAGAGCAAACAGAGGCACCACAGACAAGTTATTTGCACTCAGACAATTACGAGAAAAGTGTTGTGAGCAAAACAAAGGCCTGTACGTCACTTTTGTAGACCTCATTAAGGCATTCGACACTCTGAGCAGAAATGGACTTTGGAAAATCCTTGAAAAACTTGGAGGCCCACCCAGGTTCCTGGCCATGGTGAAGCAGTTTCATGAAAATCAGTACGGACAAGTCAAGCAAAACAGCGACCTCTCGAGTCCTCTGAGATGGAGTCCCATCTCCAATGGCATGAAGCAGGGATGTGTGCTGGCTCCAACCCTGTTCACCATCTTTTTCAGCATGATACTGCAGCAGGCAACCGAAGACCTTAAGGAAGGAGTTTACGTGTGCATCTGGACTGATGGAGGCCTTTACAACCTCAGGTGTCTTCAGGCTCACACAAAGACACAAAATAAACTCATCCATGAACTTAATTTTGCCGATGACTGCACTCTCCTGGCTCACAGTCAGACCTGCAACGTATAACAACACGTTTTTCCGAGACGGCACAACTCTTCGGACTAAAAATCAGTTCAAAGAAAACTGAAGTCCTGCATCAGCCTGCACTCCAAGAAGAATATAGACCACCAAGTTATCCAGGGAACCGAGCTGAATGCCATCAAGCAATTTACTTATTTGGGGAGCGTCATCTCGTTTGATGCCACCATAGACAATGAAGTGAACAATAGGCTTTCAAAAGCAAACTGTACATTCAGCAGACTCTACAAATGTGTGTGGAGCAACCACAGCCTCAGAGCACAGACCAAACTCAAAGTATACAAAGCCGTAGTCCTCACCACCCTTCTATATGGCGCTGAGTCACAGGTCCTATACCGCCGTCATGTACGCCTTCTAGAGTGCTTCCATCAGCGCTGCCTCCGCAGCATCCTCAAGATCCACTGGCAGGAGCACATCACAAACATTGAAGTCCTGGAAAGAGCCAACATCACCAGCATTGAGGCCATCCTCTTGCAAAACCAACTGCGTTGGTTGGGTCACGTTGCCCGGATGGACGACAGTCACCTGCCCAAGATCACGTTGTATGGAGAGCTGACCACTGGTAAAAGGAACAGAGGGGCCCCACGCAAACATTTCAAGGACTCCCTGAAGAAATCCCTCTCTGTGTGCCACATCGACGATCATCAGTGGGAAGCGCAGGCCATAGATTGTGATGCCTGGAGATGCTACATCGGAAGTGCTCAGACACCTTTGAGTCTGAATGAAGAACCAGCATGAAAGAGAAAAGAAGGAGAAGGTTAGATTAACTTGCCCCCAGCAACGACTACACCTTCACTTGCACCCGCTGTGGGAGACTCTGCCAGTCACGGATAGGCCTGACTAACCTCCAGCGAGCCTGCAACCTTCCCCAAATCTTTGTCCGCGAGGAAATGCCAAGTAATTTCCTGAGATGATGCTGTGCTCCACGTGGTCTTGTGGTGCTACAATTGATTGTCTGATTAGCTACTTTAATTGTATAGTTGCAATGCCATTAACCTCAGGCTGCACTAACCTAAATATTCCGCTGAATTAATCTTGAAGAATCCTTCAGGTCTTCACTCTGTGTGTAGGCAATACTCTGGGTATAGTTCACTGCATACCCCATGGGGAATCCAGTGTGCTTTGCTATAAATGCCCACATCATAGGAATGAATAAAAATAATGAATATCTACAAAAAGGAACTCTGATGCCTATGCGGTCAAATAATTTTGACTTTCCACAACAAAGTTCACTAAAATTTCCAATAATTTCCTACACTCTAACTGCAACTGTTTCTTACCAGTATCTCTATCCTTCATGCCAGCTACTTTACTTGCTTCTCATCTCTCACTTCTAAAAATGATGCAGGGTTGAGAGATAGGTGGCTGCAAAGGTTCCTCTGGAGCCTTCAAGGACTGAAGTGATTCTCATCTCAGTAAAGCTTCTATCCTTCACGGAGCAAGTTCTGATTGGCATGCTCTTGCATTGGCAAGGGGAGCCAGGAGCAGGTCTGAATCTCCTTCAGGTGCTGGTATTGGAGGGGCCTTAAAAAAATTGGTGCATTGTCACCTATCATTAGAGAGAGAGCAACATCTGTTCTCACTCTTTGCAACTCATTGGTGCCTGGCACAAGCTCAGATGCTGGTTGGTGCCGTTACAGATGGAATAATGCCGGTCAAGCCCTGTGAAAATGTTGTTTTCAGGCTGATCTTCACAAAATCTGCTGAATCAGTGGTCGCTGCCACTTCAGAAACCACCAATGTCATCAGAAACACTGAGTGGTAGCTTGTTGTTGTAGAAATCTCTTGCCACGCTCCATGAGGAAATTTCTGCAGAGTATCGCAGTGGAATCCTTCTAACATTCTATCATCTCAACCATATGCAAGGAAACTGTCTCCAGTGACTCCACATAAGATGTTTGCTCCAGAAACATTGTTCTTCTGAAGATTTGGTCATTCATAGGCTACTCAGTTGAAGGTGGTAATTTCTCCACAGTTCTCAGGAGCAGCACTCTCTCCGCTCTTACATTCCAAGATCCTCATGCTCTCTACCGCATGGCGTTTCACATAGTGATAACCCTTCTGATTCACTGACTACTTTTTCCTGAATTGATGTATCTGGGCTTGTTCTGAAACAGCCAAGATGCCATGACAAGATTGGCGAGAATGGGGGATGACTTGTGGATCTTGATGAGCCAACCTGTTCATCTTGACAATCCACATAATACCGAAAAGACTTGTGCTCCCTCATGCCCAATAACCTGATCTTGGCACCTGGTCATCTACGTCATCACCTTTTACAGCTGCTTCTCCATTTTGTGTTCCCACAAACTGCAAAGCTTCCTCGTCATGTGGGTGTAAGGTTTTCAAGACTGGTGTTCCTCCTCTAGTAGCAGTTCTATTGTTACACACAACCTTTTTCTTTGCAATATCACAAGCTTAAAGTACTATGACTGGCTAACATTCTTCTCATCAACCATATGTCTGTATCTTTCCTTTCCTATCATACTTGTTGGACAGGCTCCATTTAAACACCTCTCCTGCAAGACTAGAAAACCCCATTGGGACAATATCAATTCTCACCATGGTTTGCAGTTAATGGGCTGGATTTTGCGCTAACCATGGGGCACCTGGCACTGGGCCAAAATGGCAGGGGAAATCCTGCCTCGGCCAGCTGGAGCAATTCTACAGCTGGCAATCAATCACAGGGCCGGCAGCTTGGCAGTATCGGCAGCACCACCGGGAGCGGTGACCACTGCCAGACGCCTTGGACCCAGGCCCAGCGCTGGAGCCTGAACACAAGGTCAGTGAGGCGGGATCACCAGGGCCAGACCAGCAGGTCCCAGTGAGGAATCGGTGGAGGGTGGGCGTTTAGTGCAGGGGGAAGGGGGGTTTAGGGAGTTGCAGGTTTTCCCAGTGGGGGCCCCTCCATGGGTCACAGATTGCCCATGGAGGAGGGCCCCTCCCAAGCTCACAGGGAGGTTGCCTTGTTTTACTGACGGAGACCCCCCCGTACCACTGGTTAAATTCCAGCGGCGGCAGGAAGAGGCCCATAAGTGGCCGTTAATAGATCTCCTAAGAGCCTCAATTGGTCTCTGGGCGGGAAGGCCATTGTTGGCCTATCCTACCCTGATAAAATTGTGTTGCAACAGGGAGGTGGGGGGAGGGGGGGTTGCCGGTGGCACATGCCTTCGCTGCCTGCCTCTCGTTGCAATTCTATGGGCCCGCCCACCTCCAAACCCATCTCATGGAGCCCATAAAATTCAGCCCAACATCTACATTACTATTTCCAGAAGCTCCCTGTGAATAGGTCAATCTTTCTGCAGACAAATGAGCAACTATGATTAAATTGGAGCAATCAGTAATTGAAATTTTATTAAGTTTTAATATTATTTGTGACATTCAGTGCTTTTGTCACTGCAATGTATTACTTACATTCACGATCTGTATTTTTATTTCAAACTTCCATTCTACCAGTAGGATTAGCACCACAATGGAAAGAAGTCTTACTGTTATCAGACTAAAATAGTACAAATCACAATGGAGCAGATATCTTTCGTACTGCAAACAGTCGTTATAGATCACCAATTTTGTATACATAAAGGAAATTTCGGTGGGTAGGATTACATGTACCTAACAGTGCACTTTTGATTTTCTATCCTAAATTTGAGCAGGCCCTGGAAATGTAAAAGCTCTCCAGCCAGATGACTGGTGCCTTACATTATGTGCAGGGCCTAAGGTAGATGGAACCTCCACCCGCCCAAACATGGCCGATAGAAGAGGAAGTGCGGTTGAGGGAAAGGATTTTGCACACCATGAATTTCCTCAGCCACTGCCTCTTTATTGCCCAGTGACCTGGGATGAAACCAACATGCAGGTCAGCCAAGGGCGGAAGTCGGGCTTGACGGGGTTGAAATGAAACGATGAAAAATTTTAGTCAGCACTGTTGGAAAGGGGACTAATCAATGAGGTGGTTTACATTCTGTGGAAGGCTACCAGCAGCTCCCAAAGTGGACTGCTGGTGCCACGTTTCCCACCTTCCTTTCTATACAAGGACCCAACACGCTGGGGTGCATGCCATCCCAATATATGTTAATGTATTGACCCCAAACTGACCCTGATACTCTGGCAGGGTCAGCAGCACCTGTTCCGCTTCACTGATGCTGGTAGAGTGGGCCCAAGGATTCTCAGGGCCAATATCTTTACAAATGGTAATAATCCTGTTTCTGTTTTTGCATAATTCTCCAAAATGTATCATGCACACTTTTTCTAATTATTAAAGAACACAGGTGAAGATTAAAAGAATCTTCCCAAGGTATTGTATGAAAAAATACTAAATAGAGGAGTAATTCATACATACCAATGATATGCTTCTCCACTGCTAACAGTTCCTTTGATGCCAACAAATCTTTTGGCTGTTTCTTATTCAAAGACCTTCCACTTTGGCTGGACAATATACAGGATTCCCAGAACGGTCGGTACTGTATATATAGAAAATAGGGAATACATTTTACAATTCAATTTTGTGAACTTTGAATATTTTAATTCTTTAAATAAATAATTTATTTAAATAATCAAAAAGGCTAATGGAATTCTGGCCTTTATATCTAGAAGGATAGAATACAAGGGTTAGAAGTCATGCTTCAGCTGTGCAAAGCCCTGGTTGGACCGCACCTGGAGTATTGAGAGTAGTTCTGGGTACCACAACTTAGGAAGGATATACTGACCTTGGAGGGAGTGCAGTGTAAATTTCCTAGAATGATACCTGGATTCCAAGGGTTAAGCTATGAGGAGAGATTAAACAAACTGGTGTTGTATTCCCTGGAATTAAGAGGGTTGAGGGGCAATTTGATCGAGGTTTTCAAGATAATAAGGGGAACAAATAGGGTCGATTAGGAGAAACTATTACCTATCGTTGGCGAGTCTTGGACTAGAGGGCATAGTCAAAAAGAAAGAGACAGACTTTCCAGGAGTGAAATTAGGAAACACTTCTTCATGCAAACGACAATTGATGCTAGATTAATTATGAATTTTAAAACTGAGATTGATGGATTTTTGTTATCCAAAGGTATTAAGATATATGGAGTTAGGTCATAGATCAGCCACGATCTTATTGAATAGCGGAACAGGCTCGAGGGGCTAAATGGCCTACTCCTGCTCCTATGTTCTCCTCCTCTCTAGAGGGGAATGGATATATTTTGGAGTACAATTCTATGCATGCCAGCCATTTTTTCGTACCTCAAACATAGATGAACCTAGACAGTGAGGTTCTGAAATTCCACAGGGGTTCAACTAGTCTTACCCTGTAACTCAGGTGGGGGACTAGTGGAACCCCCAGAGAAATGGAATAAAGGGTTGAAAATAACCACCTGCAAAGGAATTTAGGGCTGGTATGCCAGCAGGTCATTTGGCCAATGAATCACAGCTGAGCTCAGTTCTGTCCTCACTTGACATTCATACATGTACACTTTCCAGCAGGCGTCTTTTTCAACAATTTGCACCATTTATTTGGAGCTTTCACCAGTCTCCCGCCAGAGTTAAGGCAGGAGAATCCCTGCATTATTTCAGGGACCTGCATTTTTCTTCAGGCAGTAAGTAGGAAAAGTTGTTTGCACTTGTCATTTTCAATTCAGCCTTCTCATTGTCTATCTCCAAATCCCACAGTAAAAAGCTACGACCAAATCTCACAGAAAATAAAATGGTGGGTTACTGAGAGCAAAACCATTCTTCTACTTTTGTTTGCTTGAGGCAGTGATTGAAATAAATCTAATTATAGTCCTGACCTTGCTTAAAGGTGTAGAATCCTGAAGATTAGAAGAGGTGCTATTAAAACTGTAAAATGTGCAGTAGAACATAATTGTAGCGAAAACTGATCATGTGAAATTTATAATGAAGAAAAATGTGGGTATCCAAATTCATTCATCATGCAACTAAGTGGAAAGTTCCTATTTGCTTTACAGCACGTTGGTTAAAAATGAGCATCATAAATATACAGTGGATGGGATTGAATTAACAAGAAGCCTGATAGTGTTGGTCGTCATACCACTCTCAATAGCTGGAATGGTGCAGTAATTTAAAAAATCAAATAGAATACAAAAGCTGCACCGCCGTTAGAAAATAAGGCAATTGTGAGTTGGTAAAGAGAGTGAAATGGAGTGGTGAGACTTACTGCCAGAATCTTACTTCAAACAAATTACCACCATAATTTGACCATAAAAACACACAATTTGCTATTGTGATTGAACCCAAGCCAACTACTTATGAATAGATGCAAATGGGCATAGACAAACTGTCCTCACAATTTCCAGCAATTGGCAGCCCTAAACTGACCACAGGAAACACCAGCACTACATAAATGGTGGTAAGAAAAGCAGAATAGTGTGAAAGGTATTTACTAAGACTGGCAGAAGGTATGAAATGGTAGTCCACAAGGATTGGTGATGGGACCACTGTTGTTCACCATTTACATAAAAGACTTGGACTCAGAAAACAAAAGTACAATTTCAAAATTTGTGGATGAAACCAAATTGGGGGTATAGTTAATACTGAGGAAGACTGCAACAAAATACAAGAAGATATTCATAAACTGGCAGAATGGGCAAGCAAATGGCAAATGGATTTTCATATAGATAAGTATGAGATGCTACATTTTGGTCGGAGGAATTAGGAGGCAGCCTACTCCTTGGAAAATAAGAATCTGAATGGGGTAGAGGAGTAAAGGAATTAGAGGTACTGATTCACAAATCATTAAAGTAGCAACATAGGTTAATAAGGCCACAAAAATGCAAACAAAGCACTTGTGTTCATTTCTGGAGGAAAAAATTTGAAATTCAAAGAAGTCAAACTTGAAAAGAACCTTGATTAGACCACACTTAAAGTACTGCGTACAGTTCTGGTCTCCATATTACAAAAAGGATATGGATATACTGGAGAGGGCGCAATAAGGATTTACCAGAACTGAGAGATTAGAACTGATTAGAACAATCAGGATAGACTGAACGGGCTGGGGTTCTTTCCTTTCAAATGAAGAAGCTTCACAGGTTGGAGAGGAGGTGCAGCTGGAAAATTTATTACTAATTGTTTTCAATATTAAAAAAACTGAGCAGACAAAAAATCCTTCCCACATGGTTAGTTTCCTCCTGACCCTCAATAACTCATTAAGATCTGAATTATCAAAAATATCTGCACAATATCTCAACAATAGAAATCCCACATTTCATTAACTCAGTTAACTAAGCTGCATACACACAGTAAAATTAAGTCTGAAGTCTATGTGGTCCAGAATGATAGCAGTACTATGAGGTTATACCTGACAAGAAAGGATGAACAGGCTGGTTCTCCTTTCTCTTGAAAAAAGAAGACTGAGGGGTGGCCTAATAGAGCTGATTAAAATTATAAGAGAAAATTACTGCAGATGCTGGAAATTTGAAATTAAAAACAGAAAATGCTGGAAACACTCAGCATCAGATGGCAGCATCTGTGGAAAGAGAAATGGATTTAACATTTCATGTCCTCAGAACTTGGAAAAGTTAGAAATGTAATAGGTTTTAAGCACGTATGAACACAAGAAATAAGAGCAGGAATCGACCATTTGGCCCATCGAGCCTGCTCCGCCATTTAATATGATCATGGCTGAACTTGGGCTTCAACTCCACTTTTTCACCTGCTCCCCATATCCCTTGATTCCCTGACAGACCAAAAATCCGTCCATCTGAGCCTAAAATATATTTACCGATGGAGCATCCACTAACCTCTGGGGTAGAGAATTCCAAAGGTTCACAACCCTTTGAGTGAAGAAATTTCTCCTCATCACAATCATAAATGATTGTCCCCTTATCCTGAGACTGTGCCTCTGTGTTTTAGATTCCCCAGCCAGGGGAAACAACCCCCCAGTGTCTACCTGTCAAGCCCCTTCAGAATCTTGTAGTTTTTAAAAAGATCACTTCTCATTCTTGTAAATTCCAGACAATATAAACAAAGAACAAAGAACAAAGATAATTACAGCACAGGAACAGGCCCTTCGGCCCTCCAAGCCTGCGCCGATCCAGATCCTCTCTCTAAACATGTCGCCTATTTTCTAAGGTTCTGTATCTCTTTTCTTCCTGCCCATTCATGTATCTGTCTAGATACATCTTAAAAGACTCCATCGTGCCCGCGTCTACCACCTCCGCTGGCAACGCGTTCCAGGTGCCCACCACCCTCTGCGTAAAGAACTTTCCACGCATATCCCCCCTAAACATTTCCCCTTTCACTTTGAACTCGTGTCCTCTAGTAATTGAAACCCCCACTCTGGGAAAAAGCCTCTTGCTGTCCACCCTGTCTATACCTCTCATGATTTTGTACACCTCAATCAGGTCCCCCCTCAACCTCCGTCTTTCTAATGAAAATAATCCTAATCTACTCAACCTCTCTTCATAGCTAGCGCCCTCCATACCAGGCAACATCCTGGTGAACCTCCTCTGCACCCTCTCCAAAGCATCCACATCCTTTTGATAATGTGGCGACCAGAACTGTACGCAGTATTCCAAATGTGGCCGAACCAAAGTCCTATACAACTGTAACATGACCTGCCAACTCTTGTACTCAATGCCCCGTCCGATGAAGGAAAGCATGCCGTATGCCTTCTTGACCACTCTATTTACCTGCGTTGCCACCTTCAGGGAACAGTGGACCTGAACACCCAAATCTCTCTGGACATCAATTTTCCCCAGGACTTTTCCATTTACTGTATAGTTCACTCTTGAATTGGATCTTCCAAAATGCATCACCTCGCATTTGCCCTGATTGAACTCCATCTGCCATTTCTCTGCCCAACTCTCTAATATATCTATATTCTGCTGTATTCTCTGACAGTCCCCTTCACTATCTGCTACTCCACCAATCTTAGTGTCATCTGCAAACTTGCTAATCAGTCCACCTATACTTTCCTCCAAATCATTAATGTATATCACAAACAACAGTGGTCCCAGCACGGATCCCTGTGGAACACCACTGGTCACACGTCTCCATTTTGAGAAACTCCCCTCTACTGCTACTCTCTGTCTCCTGTTGCCCAGCCAGTTCTTTATCCATCTAGCTAGTACACCTTGGACCCCAAGCGCCTTCACTTTCTCCATCAGCCTGCCATGGGGAACCTTATCAAACGCCTTACTGAAGTCCATGTATATGACATCGACAGCCCTTCCCTCATCAATCAACTTTGTCACTTCCTCAAAGAATTCTATTAAGTTGGTAAGACATGACCTTCCCTGCACAAAACCATGTTGCCTATCACTGATGAGCCCATTTTCTTCCAAATGGGAATAGATCCTATCCCTCAGTATCTTCTCCAGCAGCTTCCCTACCACTGACGTCAGGCTCACCGGTCTATAATTACCTGGATTATCTCTGCTACCCTTCTTAAACAAGGGGACAACATTAGCAATTCTCCAGTCCTCTGGGACCTCACCCGTGTTTAAGGATGCTGCAAAGATATCTGTTAAGGCCCCAGCTATTTCCTCTCTCGCTTCCCTCAGTAACCTGGGATAGATCCCATCCGGACCTGGGGACTTGTCCACCTTAATGCCCTTTAGAATACCCAACACTTCCTCCCTCCTTATGCCGACTTGACCTAGAGTAATCAAACATCTGTTCCTCACCTCAACATCCGTCATGTCCCTCTCCTCGGTGAATACCGATGCAAAGTACTCGTTTAGAATCTCACCCATTTTCTCTGAGTCCAAGCATAACATTCCTCCTTTGTCCTTTAGTGGGCCAATCCTTTCTCTAGTTAGACCCAATTTATATAGACCCAACTTACTCAGCCTCTCATCACAGGACAACCCTGTCATCCCAGGGACCAACCTAGTGAACCTTCACTGTACTGCCTCCAATGCAAGTATATCCTTCCTTAAATATGGAGACCAGAACTGCACACAGTATTCCAGGTTTCACGAAAGCCCTGTACAATTGTAGCAAGACTTCTTCATCCTTGTACAATCCCCTTGCAATAAAGGCCAATATGCCATTTGCCTCCCTAATTGCTTGCCGTACCTGCATGCTAGCTTTCTGCGTTCCTTGTATAAGCACCTAAGTCTCTTTGAACATCAACATTTAAAAGTTTCATGCCTTTTAAAAAATATTCTGCCCTTCTATTCTTACGGCCAAAGTGAATACGCTCACACTTCCCCACATTGTACTCCATCTATCATCTTGTTTAACACTCACTTAATGGGCTGGATTTTATTTTCTCCTGCCAGTAGCAGCGGCGGGAGAAAAAAAACTGCACACCGCTATGCCACCAAAGTCATTTAAATATGCAGGGCGGACACCCTCCCTCCCCCCCCCCCCCCCCCCCCCACTCCACCCCCAATCACTTGAACAGCGTCAGCTGTCTCTGCACAAGCACTGGTGCCATTTGTAAAGGGCTGCCAGTCCTGCTCAGAGAATGCAAAGTTTCCCCCATTCCTCACCCCCCACTATACTAAAAATAAATGTTTGGCCCATTTCCCCCCATCCCAAATACACTGAAATTGCAGACTTGACTCCTTCTCTCTCCAACTACACAGAGGTCACCCCTTCCCCTCACCCCCACCACACTAAAAATGCAGAATTGACCCCATTCCCACCCCTCCCCCCCCACCCCATCTGCATTAAAAATTCTCTGATTCCTCCCTTCCCCACCTCAGTGGCACCAGCTTTACTTGGAGGGGAAAGTACGTGAGTGCCACCTGTCACACTGAAGATCCGGATGCGATGGTAAGATTGCAGAGAACTGGATTTAAATTTATGCAGAGCTTATTTAAATATTTAAAGTCAGGTCCTGTTGCTGAGCGGCGGGGGGCGCTGCCATGGAACCTCACCGCCATTGGGAAGATTGGGCCTGGCAATCCCGGCATCGGGCTCCGTGGCGGGCCACTGCTGCTGCAATCTTCTGGCTCCTCCCCGCATGGAGCCCAACGTCAGGAGCTCAACAAAATTCAGCCCAACCTGTCTATATCTCTTTGCAGCCTCTCTGTGTCCTCCTTACAGCTTGCACTCCTACCTACTTGCATATCATCAACAGACTCAGATACATTATTTTCCGTCTCTTTATCTAAGTCATTAATATAGATCATAAATAGATGAGGCCCCAGCACTGATCCTTGCAGCACTCCATTAGTCACGGTCGGCCAACTTGAAAATGCCCCATTTATGCCTACCATTTGCTTTATGCCTGATAACCAATCCTCCATCCATGCTAATATGTTACCCCCAACTCCAAGATCTCTTATCTTGCCTTTTGTATGGCACCTTATCAAATGCCTTTTGGAATTCCAGGTATACCATATCTACTGGTTCCCCTTTAACTACCCTACTAGTTACATCCTCAAAAAATACTAATAAATTTGTGAAACATGATTTTCCTTTCATAAAACTGTGTTAACTTTGCCTGATCAGACTATGATTTTCTAAATGCACTGTTAATACTTCCTTAATAATCGATTCCAGCACTTTCCCACTAACTGATGTCAGGATGACTGGCCTGTAGTTCCCTGTTTTCTCTCTCCCTCCTTTCTTGAATAGCAGTGTTACATTTGCTAACTTCCAATCTGCAGGCACTGTTCCAGAATCCAAGGAATTCTGGAAAATCATAGCCAGCACATCCACTATCTTTGTAGCTATCTCTTTTAGAACCCTAGGATGTAGGCCAGCAGCTCCTGGGGATTTGTCAGATTTTAGTCCCTTAAGTTTTTCCAATACCTTTTCTCTACTGATATTAATTATCTTAATTTCCTCACTCTTTTTAGTCCCTAGGTTACCCTCTATTTCTGGTATGCAACTTGTGTCTTCTATTGTGAAGACAGACACAACATATTTGTTCCATATCTCTGCCATTTCCTCATTCCCCATAATAATTTCTCCTGTCCCTGCTTCTAAAGGACCAACATTTACTTTAGCTACTCTCTTTCTTTTTAGATACTTGTAAAAGCTCTTGCATTGTTTTAATATTCCTAGCTAGTTTACTTTCGTATTCTATTTTTTCCCTTTTCATCAACTTCTTCGTGGCCCTTTGCTGGTTTCTAAAACACTCCCAATCTTCAGATTTGCTACTATTCTTTGCAATATTATGAGCCTTTTCTTTTAATCTAATACTATCCTTAACTTCCTAAGTAAGCCACGGATGGATCTTTCTTGCTGAACCTTTATTTTTCAATGGAATGTATTTTTGCTGAACATATTGAATTGTTTCTTTAAATGTTTCCCACCATTTATTTACTGCCATACATTTAAGTCCACTTACCTAATCAATCTCAGCCGGCTCTCTCCGCAAACCCATGTAATTAGCATTGTTTAAGTTTAAGATTCTTGTTTGTGATTGGAGTACATTGTATTATGATCACTATTTTCCCAGCAAATCTTTTACAATGAGATTGTGAATTAATCCTGCCTCATTACACACTAGATCTAAAATAGCTTTATCCCTAGTTGGTTCTACAACATATTGCTTCAGGAAACTGTCACAAAAACATTCCACAAACTCATCTTCTAAACCATCCTTGCCAATTTGATTAGTCTAATCCATGAAGACTAAAGTCCCCCACAATTATTACATTGCTTTTGTTACAAGCTCCATCATGGATTATACTTATTGCGATGTCTCCTCCTTTCTGATACTGCTTAGGCTCAAAAAGGAAGAATGACCACTTGGGTATGATATCAAAGAGCTGCTGGCACCCGTGCAATGGTAGCCTGAAATGTAACACTACTTACAGCAGAGGAAGAAAATTGGGAGGGAAAAAGGTAGTGTCCTGGCCCAACCGTCTTCAGCTGCTTTATCAATGGTCTTCACTCCATCACAAGATCAGAAGTGTAGGTGTTCACTATTGATTGCACAGTGTCCTTCCTGCATCAACCCTGTCGAGCTCTGTAAGAAGCATACAAAATTCTTACAGGGATCAACAGGGTTGATGCAGGAAGGATGTTTCTCCTGGTTTGGGAGTCTAGAACCAGAAGACACAGTCTCAGAATAAGAGGTAGGCCATTTAGGACTGAGATGAGGAGGAACTTCTTCACTCAGATGGTGATGAATCTTTGTAATTCTCTATCCCAGAGGGCTGTGTAGGCTCAGTCATTGAGTATGTTCAAGACTGAGAGTGATAGATTTCTAGATATTCAAGGTATCAAGGGATATGGGGATAGTGCAGTGAAATGGCATTGAGGTAGAAACTCAGCCGTGATCTCGTTGAATGGTGAAGCAGGCTCGAGGGGCAGAATGGCCTACTCCTGCTCCTAAAAAGAATTTTTTTGAGATTACTTCTAGTGATGATTTTGTATTATTAACCTGCTTCCATTTTGGCGAGGAGGATTTGGCAATCCTAGAGAACTGAACATGTGCAAAGATTATGCATATAGAATTACTCTGAAATCATAAACACACAATATAGTGATTGCAACCTTTTAATGCAAGTAAACAATTAGTTTCAGCTCAGACTCCTTGCTTCTTAAGAAGATTGCAATCCTGAGACTATTTCCTGTACCTGATCTGAAATGAACACTTCAAAAAAGAATAATCGGAAGAATCAGTTGGTATACAGACACAGTTTATGTGTATTCTGCCTGGAGGCACCAGTTTCCATTGATCTGTCTGTCAGTCTGAAGACAGAGATTACATACATTCTGCCAAGAGACTCCAGATTCCATTGATCTATGAGGTGTATTCCACTGTTCCTTTTACATGGAATTTAGATCACAGAAACAGACCAATCAGCCCAACCAGTGTTAATGGCCCACACAAGTCTCCTCACACTCTATTTGCCTCATTCCACCCTATCAACATAGAATCATAGAACGGGTAAAACATTCGGCCATTCGGCCCACCATGTCCATGTTGCTCTCAGCAAGAGCAAAGCTAGTCCCAATCCCCTGCCTTTTCCTCATAGACCTGCCATATTTTTCTCTTCAGATAGTTATCCAATTCCCTTTTTAAAGCCACCATTGAATCTGCCTCCACCAAATTCTCAGGCAGTAGATTCCAGATCCTAACCATTTGCTATGTAAAAATGTTTTTCCTCGTGTCGCCGTAGTTTCTTTGGCCAATCACCTTAAATCTGTGTTCCCTGGTTCTTAACCCTTCCACCAATGGGAACAGTATCTCCCTATCTACTCTGTCCAGACTCCTCATGATTTGAACACTTCTATCAAATCTCCTCTCTACCTTCTCTTCTAAGAAGAAGAAGCCCAGACTCTCCAATCTATTTTTGTAACTGAAGGCCCTCATCCCTGGAACCATTTAGTTTAGAGATACAGCACTGAAACAGGCCCTTCGGCCCACCGAGTCTGTGCCGACCATCAACCACCCATTTATACTAATCCTACACTAATTCCATATTCCTACCACATCCCCACCTGTCCCTATATTTCCCAACCACCTACCTATACTAGGGGCAATTTATAATGGCCAATTTACCTATCAACCTGCAAGTCTTTGGCATGTGGGAGGAAACCGGAGCACCCGGAGGAAACCCACACAGACACAGGGAGAACTTGCAAACTCCACACAGGCAGTACCCAGAATTGAACCCGGGTCGCTGGAGCTGTGAGGCTGCGGTGCTAACCACTGCGCCACTGTGCCATTCTCGCAGATATTATCTGCACCCTCTCTAAACCCTTCAAATCCTTCCGAAAGTGTGCTGCCCAAAAGTGAACACAATAGGGGGAATTATATGGGGCCTGCAAGAGCGGGAAACATGGCAGGCGAGGTGACTTAATAAGGCAGGAGTTGAAATTTCTTTTTCCTGGGTGGGAATCAAAATTTCTTTCTCCTGATGGCGGGTTGAGAATCTGAGATTAAGTCAGCAGTGTCTTTGTGGTGGATCGGTCCTCATATTATCCTGTGGCAGGTTCTAACTTTTAATATATTTGCATGCAGTAAATACTCAATTTCTTATAATTAATTGCAATTAAATCCTATCTTCCAGATTAACTGAAGGGCATGTGGGAATTTTGTGGCACCCGCTTCACGAGCATTTCAAGGTGATGTTCAACAGTCGTGTTTGTGCAGTTGTGTCTGAGATCAGCGGTTTAGTTTGTTGAACTCAGCGGGACAAGGAAGGGCAATAGGAGAACGGTAGTTTGGCTGGATTCTCGGGAATTGTAAGGATGAAACAGGGGTGCAGGGGGGTTTGGGTCGGGTGAAAGGAGGAGTGAAGTGAGAAGTGTCTGGCATGTGGTGGAGGATGGGAGATAGGTCAGGTAAGGGAAATGAGGGGCCTTGGAGGGGTCAGTAGTGTCGACGTTGGGGTCCTGTGGGTCAAACTCAGGGTGCTGGCTGGCAGAGGGAATGATTACAGTCACAGGGGGAGGTCAAGTCTGAGGTTGGCGTATTCAAAGGTCTTGTAGGGCGGGTCAGGGGATCTGACAGGTACTCAAAGGATAATGCGATCAGAGGGGGCAGGTCGACGGGGACGGGTGTAAGCTCAGAGGGGAGAGAAGGCATGTCCAATTGGACAGTGACAGGGTTTGGTTCAAGGATTAAATAGGGAAGATGCTAAGGTGATGTTGGGAGGATCAAGGATGATTGGTACAGCATGAGGGTGACAGGAGGGTGGAGGGTCACAGCCTTGAGCTGGAAGTTCACATGCACCATATTCTCACAGTATCTCAAGATGCTTGGGGAGCTTCAAGGTTTGCAGATCGAATTGGGAGGCAACCAGAGTGGGGTGGGTGAAGTTGTGTGTGTGGACAATGGGAGGAGTTTAGCAACTCATTGCTCATCAGTTCTATGGATGAAAGCATTGGACAAGGATGTGTTCATTTCCCTATCTGCCTTATGAACAGTTATAGTGAGAATAACCTGGCTCTCATATACCCAATTTTCGCCCAAACTCAGGAGCAGCTGAAGAGGATGGTGCTGAGGAGGACTCTTGCAGCACAACACTCCAGCAGCAGGCAGCATGACAGTGCACAAATGAGAGTGTCAGCACAGCATACAGGTGCAGCCATATTCCACAGACTGTCAAATGCAAAACTGGACAGTCACATAATCATTCATTGAAGTTTGATCTATGAATCTCAACATGGTGACATCCACATTAAATGTAATGTCCGTATCTCCTCTGTAAGCATCAAAGTGTGCCAACCATGAGGCATGTCATTACATTTAGCTCTCCAACTAAGCTCGTCCAAACAAGATGAAGTGAATGCACACACGACCAATTTTGAAGATTTATTGTAAAAAGTTTACGTGAGAAAAATAGCTGATGGACACCCGTGCCACCTTTGTGCTCTCAGTAACTCTTATGCTTATGTTTATGACACTACATCTTGGTGCAAGCCCGACATCAGCAGCTGTGATGGAGGCCATCTACTCTGTGCCCTGTTAATTTTGATGACTGTGATGGGTGTCCTCTGGAGGTCTGAGGCCTTGAGCGTTCGGCTGAATAGAGGACTCCTGCACGAGTGGAGGGACATCCTCCGTGATCTTGCTTACTGGACGCGATGGGGTCAATGTCAAGGGGGATGAGGAGAGTCCACTCATCCCTGGGGTGTCCAGAGACAATGGCTATTGGCAAGCACTCCTCATCCATCTAGGTGCGCAATGGCACTTGCCTGTCTCCCTGAGGGGTAAGGACACCTTGCCTTGTCCCCTCTTGCCTAGCTACTGCAGCACTGAGACATGGCTAGAATGATGGAATGCAGGTCAGAGCGCATAGGGGTCGATTGATCTACCTGGCTCTCCATGCCAGTCACCAACCTCTCCATGGACGAAGCCATGCGCTCTATTGCCTGAGACATGGCAGAACACATGGCTTGCATGGACTCCTCCATTGCCCGCACAAAGCTATGCATGACTCTTGGCATCTTCGAGATATATTCCCCTACCTTTTGCTGCAGGTACAGCAGGCTTCTTGTGGCCACTACCAGAGGCCCATCATCAGCGTGGGTCTCAGCAGAGGCCTGGTCCCCAGCAGTCCTCCGTGTGTCAGGGGATTGGCTATCATAGTCTCCGCCTGCTCCTGCAACGTGTCTGTGTTGTGATCACCAGATTGTGACCCTGATTCGAAACGCGATCCCTTCGTGAACTGTGTGGGTGTAACTGCACTGGCGGTGGTGGATGAAGAGACAGGTGATGGTGCATTCTCTGGATCAGTGGTGTTATTGTCCCCGGAAGTGGTGTCTTCAGGTTCTTCATGTGGTTGCGGTCTGGACCTGGGATTATGATAAACTGCAGTAGAGAACAAACGGAACCACATTACATTTCATCACCGTATGAGAACTACACGTTTCCTCACTTGCCACCTGTGTGCCCAGATGCCATCACCAGGATGAATGCATTTCTATGCTTACAACTGACCTTTCCAGCCTCGCCGGCTGCTACTGCTCATCCTCCTTCCTCTCCTGCGAGCTGCAGACCCTCTTCCTCAGCAGGAATGAGCAGCCTCGGGTCAGGAACACCCCCTCCTGTCTTTGACCTCTCTCTCACATTATGTCTCTGCTTATCCTGCATGACAAAATGCAGAGTTATTTACATGTCAAGTGACACCTAACCCCGTTGTTTGCTCGCATCCCCATCACACATGCTGTCCTGTCAGTCGCACGTTGTGTCCAATCGCTCACATATGCTGAATTTCACACGATTTAGCCTCAATT
This sequence comes from Heterodontus francisci, assembly GCF_036365525.1. Taxonomy (NCBI): domain Eukaryota; kingdom Metazoa; phylum Chordata; class Chondrichthyes; order Heterodontiformes; family Heterodontidae; genus Heterodontus; species Heterodontus francisci. The sequence continues at coordinate 117,684,125 of NC_090375.1, read as the reverse complement.
GCCATGTGGCACTGAGGCTGACCATCCATTCACAGACCTGGCATACCTACCCACACGCAAATTTACATTGTTGTCAACCCCACGAGAGACCCTTTGGTACAATGCGACCATCACACTTACCCTGATCGCTCGAGCAGGTCATTGATCCTTTTCCTACACTGCACCCACGTTCTCCGAAGGACCCCATGGTTGCTCATCTCCTCTGCTACCTCCATCCAGGCCACTCTTGAACTGAGCAGCGCTCAGGAGCTTCCATGCTCCTTGCCAGTGACTGCAGGCTATCTGGAAGGCCTGCCAATGCACCAAGCATTTCTATGTGCATATCCATCAGCCTTTGTTTGTATGTCACACAATTAAACAGCTCATCCAAGTCTTCTGTAGCAAAACTCATGTGCAACCTCGACCTTCAGAAAGCTGGCACGTACTACCGTTTCCCCCTGCCATGGCTGCAGGATACTTGTGCTCACTGTGTCACCAAATGCAGGGCTCGATTTTGTTGAGCTCCAGGTGTTGAGTTCTGTGATGGGTGTGCTGGAAGATCGGAGTAGCACCGACTTGTCACGGAGCCTGACACCGGTTATGCCGGGCCCGATCTTCCTGGCGGCGGGGAAGCTCTGTGGCGGCACATCCGCCACTCCACAGTGGGACCTGGATTTCAATATTAAAATCAGCTATTTCAATACATTTTAATGGAAGCTGGAGTGATCTTACCAGCAGTTCCAAGTGACCTGTGACACTCCCATGCCTTCACTTTCCCTTCCAGGGAAAGCTGGCATCACCAAGTTGTGGAAGGGGGGAGCTTTGCATTTGTAGTGGTGGGGAGGGGAAGGGGTCAACTCTGCATTCAGTATAGCGGTGGCAGGGGGAGGGTTGAACTCTGTACTTAGGTCAGTTCGGTGGAGGGGGGTGTGTGAAAGGGGTCAACTCTGCACTTAGCGCACTTGGGATGGAAAAGGGGTAATCTGGGCTTTTCTGGTGTAGCTGGAGGGGTGGGTGGACCAAACTTTATTTTGTGTTGCAGTTAGGGGGGAGATCAACTTTCATCCATCAACACAGGCCTTGTAGCCCTTTAAAAATGGCACCAGTGCTTGCACAGTAAAAAGTGATGTCGTTCACGGCGTTGCCGACGCCACCCCCATCACGTGATTCGGTGGGGGGGGTGGGGGGAGGCAGCCACCTTGCATATTATAATGAACAGCCACATGCAAGATCATGACAGCACAGTGGCCGCCAGTGTCAGTATCTGAGCTGGTGGCTGTGAGTGTGATAGTGAGTAATGATGCTTCTTCATTTTCAGTCTCTTCTTCCACTTCTTGCTCTTGCACCACTGCCTGGTCAGGTTGCAGCTCTTGGGTCTCTGAAAAGAGAAAAGCACAAAGGGAGGGTTGTAGTGAAGGGAGAGGGAGAAAGCAAAGAGGTGCATGTTTAGACCATTCACAGCTGGTAAATGATAAAAGATTGTGGGATGAGGGGGCAAGTGGGATGTGAGGAGGATTAGATCTGGGCATACTGTCTTCTTCGGTCCTTTCAACCCTGCCGGGTCTCAATCATAGCCACTCCAATGATGCTGAGCATCATTTTCTCTATTGGAGTGAAAACATGCAGGTTCGGTGCTGTTGCCAGCATTTGGTGTCACCTTGTCCTGCAAGAGAGAGGGAAGTTTGTCAGTGAGTGTGGTGCAATGTGTTTGGTTTATGTGATTGTCATGGCTGAATAGCTGGAAGTGTGTGCAAGCTGTGAGATCTGGGTGTGTGAGACTTACAGCAGTGCCAGTTTTGTGAGCATGAGGGGAAGCTATGAATGTGAGGGATCAGTCGTGCTCAATCGAGAATGTTGGTAAATGACTGAAGGTGGAGTTCTGAATGGAACAGTGTGTGAGGCCAATGGTTCATTTTAAGGATATGGCACTTGAAGATACGTTCACTGACCTTGATCACTCGTGTAGGTCATTGAAGTTCTTGCGGAACTGCATCTGGGTCCTCAGGGCTACATTGCTGGCATTGACTGCGATAGCTATTTGCTCCCGCTGCTTTTGCAGAGTGTCTGGAGGGCCTGATGGTCCCCTGTGGATAAAGGATCTCGCATCTCTTGCATCAAGGCCTCCAGTGTTATGTCGGAGAAATTTGGAGCACTCTGTCTACCCTGTGCTATTTTTCAGCATTCTTCCTGCTCAGAATGTCTCCCCCAGCCACTTCCAGCACCTTTTAAGAGGTGCAAACTGGCTTTAAGTAGGGCAGGCTAACTGCAGCACTTATTGGCCTCTCATTTTTTATGTTCCCTGCTCAGGAATGCAGCCACTCAACAGCACACCTGGCACTGGCTGCACACTCCAATCATGGTAATGAGCAGGCAGCACAAAGTTTGCATGCTGCCTGCATCAAAGGAACGGTTGCAGGTTAATTGCACTTCATGATTCCCATGCCCGTTTTGAGCTTTATCAAATTTTGCAACACCTTTCTTTCAGAAAATACATTAATCTGAAGTCCAATCTGCTCTCCCAATTGAAGCAGAGCAGAGCAGAGCAGAGCAGGGGGTGGGGTGGGGTGGGGTGGGGTGGGGTGGGGTGGTGCGTGGGATGGTGGGGTTCTCCTGTTCTGGCCAACATTTATCCTTCAGCCTCCAACATTCAATTAGATAGCTGGCCAATTATAACATTGCTATTTATAGGGACTTGCTGTCAATTGATGCCATGTTTGCCTACAGTTCAACGGTGGCTATACTTCAAAAAGCACTTAATTGACTGCGAAGTGCTTTCGAATGCCCTGAGGATATCAAAGGTGCTATATAAATGGAAGTTCTTTCTTTAATGTTTATGTTTTAAATTGCACATAAACAAAATTAAGTCAGGAAATGCTGGCCCAAAAAATCTGGACAGACATTTACTGACTGATGGTACAAAATGTGGGGATACATTGGTACACATTTCTGTTGACAAAAAATGCTTAGACTGTGAAAAAGAAGTTTGACAAAAGATAAATAGTCTTCAAACATTTCAGAGCTTCTTTATCAATTTCCTGTAAGCAAGCTGTTTTCAGCCAGTAGTCTGCAGATAGTACTGATTTTATCATGCAAAAAATCTATACAGATTTTCCCCCTTAGGCTTGCATAATACTTGCAATAAAATTTTACCAAATATTCAATTTAAACAAAACTTCAGACTGGTAATGGATTTTGTAAGCAGGTTTATCATGACAGATCATCCATCACGATAGACAAGTCATCTGTAATTCAATCTACTTACAGGCCCTGACACTTGAGAAGCACTCTCAAATTCTTCTTCATCTTGCATCACTCTTTCCACCCCAAGCAATGGAGCTGTTCCAAAAGAATACATAACTCATTTCTAAACACTCACATCATCTTTAAGCAATAATTAATCTCAAACAGCACAGTCATAAATGTGTGTGTTAAATAAATAAGACCCAAGTGTGTGTATGAGAGGATATTTCAGGGCCAATATTAGACTCTGGTATTCCAGATATAGGCACAGAAGGGCTGCAAGAGAGGATACAAATGGGCTGCGATCCATCTTGTAGTGGATATATGCCCATTTTGTGTGCCACAAGTTTCTGGAGGGATTTGGGGCAGTTGATAGAAGCTCCTACCAGAAATTGGCAGCAGCTTCTTAATAATATTTATAGAATGTTAAAGTGGTGGTCCTAATGGAATTTCTGGCCCTTACAGCAGAACATGCTAATGCGAACCAGATCTATTAGGGATCCAGGGTTGCTGAACTCTGTATGGAGGTAAATGAAAAGGGCCTAGCAAAAAGATTCATTCCACTATTAACGATAATTTGCGCACTGCTTTTCTGAATTGTTATAGTTTATTTCCTTTCACTTGAACTTTCATAAGCCTTTGTGGTAATGGCTTCACTGCTTCTTTTTTCCAGCTCCACTAGTGCCACCCATCAACTTTCCAATGGATCCCTCACTTCTCTTTCTCGAGCAAATGTTAAGTGCCTCACAGCCTCCTATTCCCAAGGAAAGTTGTGAAAGCAGACTTGATGGCGCAGGGGTAATATGTGAAGGCCTGATTAATATGATGGATGGTTCTTTGGAATCACCTCAATTATGGTATACCAGGGTAATCACCAGCCAGCAAAGCCCACCAAGATGCTAACAATCATATTTGCAAGCAGATCCATATCTGCACCTGTTCCTGTAAATAATTAATCAAATGGGCTGACCTAGGAGAACTGAGTTCCATCAGTGCATTACTATTCTGGTAAGGTTTGCATTAACTATTTAGAACAAACTTATTCCAGAACCTGAAAATCAGCCCCATCAGATCTATCTGAGGGAAGCTTCCATGCATCGACATCATCCTATACTTTTAATTTGTTTTCTCTAACATCAACACATTTAAGTTTTTGATAAAATATAACTTTTTGGCTTCAATTAAAAAGGAATCACCCTTGTGTCTAATAGTATGGGACAGTCTCGGCACTATTTACATTAGTATACTCACTGCTTCCATTTTAGGAATTAAGAATAACTGAGGTGATACTGGTCAATGCCAATAACTCAAAATGCACTGACAGTAAGTCGGCAGCCAGCTTTAAACCATGTTTTGCCATTGATTTTCAGTATGATAAAACATTCGATCGCTGTGTAAAACCAGCTACCAATTCGCTATCAGCCAGTTTTGTGCTACTAGAGTTAACCATTTTCAACTCCAACTGTAAACAGTACCATGAAGCAAAGAACCTATCTTCTGTAGTGGAGAACATACTGTTTATAACATATATAAACCGAAAATGCTGGAAATACTCAGCAGGCCAGGAAGCTGCATTTTCTGTTTATATTTCAGTTTTCCACATAAGTAGTATTTTGCCTTTTGTAATACTGTTTATAACAATACCTTGGAAGGGACTGCAATACAGTATAATGCAAAGTAGTAACATGCAAGCTCCTGCCTCAAATTTCTTGTATTGGAGGAAGATTTTCCTTCTTTCGTTACTTATAAGGATAGCGTAAATGTTAATACAAAGAAAGCATTTACAATTTTACCATTAATAATGAACAGGAAACTCTCCCTCATGGGGATTTCCTGATCTGAGCTGTGCTATTCTGGCACATTGGATAGGGCAAGACAGAGATCAAAATGAGAGAGATACTTCTTGGCGGCCAATTACAGAGCAGCATTAAGGATAAACACGGAGGAGCCCCAGATCTATATGTACAAAAAAATTTAAAATATAAGTATATGAAAGTAATCTACCTTTTGCCTTCACGAAGCCTGATATTTTTACAGAATGGTAGGGTTGAAATTACCATTGGCGAGGTTAGTATACAAAAACAACTTGCATTTATATAGTGACTTTAACTTGGTAAAACATCTCAAGATTCTTCACAGGAGTATTACCAAACAAAATTGGGTGGCACAGTGGCTAGAATCACAGCCTCACAGCTCCAGCGACCCGGGTTCGATTCTGGGTGCTGCCTTTGCAAGTTCTCCCTGTGACTGCGTGGGTTTTTGCCGGGTGCTCCGGTTTCCTCCCACAGCCAAAGACTTGCAGGTTGATAGGTAAATTGGCCATTATAAATTGCCCCTAGTATAGGTAGGGGGAAGGTGGGATGTGGTAGGAATATGGGATTAATGTAGGATTAGTATAAATGGGTGATTGATGGTCGGCACAGACTCGGTGGGCTGAAGGGCCTGTTTCAGTGCTATATCTCCAAATAATAAATAAAATAAATTTTTAAAAAATTGACATCAAGCCACATAAGGAGATATTAGGACAGCTTGGTCAAAGAGGTATGTTTTAAGGAGTGAGAGGAGGAGAAGTAGAGAAGTGGAGAGGTTTATAGGGAAATTCCAGAGCTTAGGGCCCAGGCAACTGAAAGCACAGCCATCAATGGTGAAACTATTAAAATCGGGGATGTGCAAGATACCAGAATTGGAGGAGTGCAGTTCAGAAGGTTTTAGGGCTGAAGGAATTTACAGAGATAGGGAGAGATGAGGTCATGGAGAGATTTGAGAACAAGGATAAGAATTTTAAAATTGAGGCATTGCTTGACCAGGAGCCAATGTAGGTCAGTGAGCACAGGGGTGATGGGTGAATGGGACATGGCGCAAGTAATAATATGGGCAGCAGAGTTTTAGATCAGCTCAAATTTATATTACCTCCTGTGTAACATACCTGAGAAAAGGATGAAACTGAGAGCAAAGTGATCGAAAAAGGTGAGGCTGAAAGAGGAGCACTAGAAGAGTCTGTGAGCAGCAGGGGAGAATAATCGCACATTGATACCACAGCACAAGTAGGGGTGGCAGAGGTAAGTTGGAGGTTGATATTTAAATTCATCTACCTATAACTTAAACTAGATAAACTAGATAAAAATAGATGCCAAGTTGATTAAATGCATAAACTTTAATTGTGTAAATAATAATCATTAGGTGGGGTTGATAGTGCAGGTGGTTTGCTACAACTGCAGCATGTGGGAGTTTGTGAAGAGTGCAGTGATTCCCGACAATCATCTCTGCAGTAAGTGCTTGCATTTCCAGGAATTCAACTCAGAGTTATTGAGCTGGAGTCAGATGTGAAGACATTTTGGGGAATCAGGGAAGAGGAGAATTATTGGACACTTTGATCCAGGAGGCAGTCACATCCCTTAGGTTTGGGAGTGGTACAAATCTGGTTACTGGTCAGGGACTGTAGGGTGAGACTGCGAGCCAGGCAGGTAAGCGGTCCCAGGTGCAGTACCCTTATCCAACAGGTACAAGATTTTTGATGCCTGTGTGGATGAGGGAAAAGCTAGCAGGGTGGGTGAGCAAACTGACCATGGCACTGTGGTAAGGGAGGAGTGATAATGAATGTGGCAGTGGTAGGGGACAGTATAGTTGGGGCATAAACAATATTTTGTGAAGCCGCAACTAGGAGCTCTGAAGGTTGCATTGCCTGTCCAGTGCCAGGGTTAAGGACAACACTTCACAACTGGAGAACATAACAACATAAGTAACAGGAGTAGGCCATAAGGCTCCTCAAACCTGCTCCAGCATTTAATAAGATCATGGCTGATCTTCAACCTCAACTCCACTTTCCCACCCAATCCCTATATCCTTGGATTCCTTGATAGTCCAAAACTCTATCGATCTCAGCCTTGAATATACTCAACGATAGAGCATCCACAGCTCTCTGGGATAGAGAATTCCAAAGGTTCACAATCCTCTGAGTGAAGTAATTTCTCCTCATCTCAGGCTGAAATGGCCATCCCCTTATTCTGAGACTGTGCCCCCTAGTTCTCCAGCCAAGGGAAACAGCCTCTCACCCTGTCAAGCCTTCTCAGAATCTTATATGTTTCAATGAGATTACCTCTCGCTCTTCTAAACTCCAGAGAGTATAGGCCCGTTCTTCTCAATTTCTCCTCATAGGATAACGCTTTCATCCCAGGAATCAATCTGGTAAGCCTTTGTTGTACCCCCTCTCAGCCACAGAGACCAAAACTGTACACAGTACAGAGTAAATTAACAAGACACTAGTAACACAGAGAACATGGAGTGGGAGAGGGAGCATCTGATTGTTGTAGTCCATGTAGGAACAAATGGCATAGGTCGAGGTAGGAATGAGGCTCTGCTGTGAGAGTTTGAGGAGCTAGGGTCCAAATTAAAACACAATAATCTCTGGATTGTTACCTGAGCCATGTGCAAATTGGCATAGGGACAAACATTAAAAAGCTAAATGTGTGGCTGAAAGAGTGGTGTGGGAGGCAGTTGTTTCAATTCATGGGGCATTGGCACCAGTTCTCAGAGAAAACAATTCCTTTGGGCCAGACTCCACTTAAACCAGTGTTCTAGTAAATCGAATAACTAAGATAGTAAACAGGACTTTGAACTAATGATGCAGGGTGGGAGGATTCAGGAAAGGGTAATTCAGCAGCAGTAAGAGAAAAGTCAAGGCTATGGAGCAGAGTAAAAATTTGGTTAAAAATAATCCAAGTAAGCAACAGAGAGCTTAACAAAGGTAAGTAGTGACTAAGGTGACATGGGACATGGGCATTGCAGGCAAGGCCAGCATTTGTTGCCCAACCCTAATTGCCCTTGATAACTGAATGGTTTGCTAGGCTATTTCAGAGGGCAGTAAAGAGTCAACAACATTGCTGTGGGTATGGAGTCGCATGTAGGCCAGAGCAGGTAAGGACAGCAGTCTAGAACTATGGATCACAGTCTCTGAATAAAGGGTCACCCATTTAGGACTGAGATGAGGAGAAATTTCTTCACTTAGAGGGATTTGAATCTTTATAATTCTCTACTCCAGAGAGCTGTGGATGCTCAATCTTGGAATATATTCAGGATCACTAGATTTTTGGTGACAAAAAAAATCAAGGGATACTGGGTCATGCCGGAATTTGGATTTGAGGTAGAAGATCAGCCATAGGAATATAGGAGCAGGAGTAGGCCATTCAGCCCAGCGAGCCTGCCCCGCCATTCAATAAGATAATGCTGATCATCCACTTCAATACCTTTTTCCCATACTATCCTCATATCCCTTTATGTCATTGGTATTTAGAAATCTGTAAATCTCTGCTTTAAACATACTCAATGACTGCGCTGCCACAGCCCTCTGAGGCAGAGAATTCTAAAGATTCACAACCCTCTGAGTAAAGAAATTTCTCCTCATCTCTGTCCTAAGTGGCTTCCCCCGACTTTGAAATTGTGTCCCCTGGTTCTACACTCCCTAACCAGGGGAAACATCTGAGCTGCATCTACCCTGTCTATCCCTTTAAATATTTTGTAGGTTTAAATGAGATCATCTCTCATTCTTCGAAACTCTAGAGAATACAGGCCCAGTTTCCCCAATCTCTCTTCATAGGACAGTCCCGCCATTCCGGCAACAAGTCTGGTGAACCGTTGTTGCACTCCCTCTATGGCAATAATATCCTTCCTAAGGTAAGGGGACCAAAACTGCACACAGTACTCCAGGTGCGGTCTAACCAAGGTTCTATACAATTGAAGCAAGACTTCACTACTCTTATACTCAAATCCTCTTACGATAAAGGCTAACATACCATTAGCCTTCTTAATTGCTTGCTGCACCTGCATATTAGCTTTCAGTGACTTATTGACAAGGACTCCCAGGTCCCTTTGTACATCTACACTTTCTAATCTCTTACCATTTAAGAAATACTCTGCACATCTATTCCTCCTACCAAAATGGATAAGCTCACATTTTTCCACATTATATTCCATCTTCCATATTCTTGCCCACTCACTAAGTCTGGCCAAATCCCCTTGAAACTGCTTTGCATCTTCCTCAGAACACACATTCCCACCTAGTTTTGAGTCATCCGCAAACTTGGAAAGACTACATTTGGTTCCCACATTCAAATCATTGATATATATATCGTGAACAGCTGGGGCCCAAGCACTGATCCCTGCAGTACCCCACTAGTCACAGCCTACCAACGTGAGAATGACCCGTTTATTTGTACTTTCTGCTTTCTTCCTGTTAACCAGTGTCATGATACTATCTTTCTTTGGGGAAATATGCAGTGTGTCTTTAAGACAGCAAAGGATCTTTTCTTTAAAAACAAGCAAGCCTTAGGAGTTACCGAGAAGGTACATTTTGGTTGCTGTTGGATATAACCATAAAGAGAGGGAACCAACCAGCTTCAAAAGGTGCATCCTGGTTGCCTTGGATATAGCCACTCAAAGATTGAGGATAGATACACAATGTTGCGAATTACTTTTGAACTGGCTTTTTGTTGAGACAGACTGTTCTAACAGAATGACAGCTGGGCCAGCATGAACTGAACAGAGATCTCTGTTAATTTAAACTGTGACTTTTATTATCCCTCAAAATTCTAAAGCCAAATTGATTCTATTGAAAGTGATAGCAAATTGTTGCTGTGTTCATTGCTGGAGAAGAAGAGCAACACTTCAACTGCTGAACTAGACTACTGACTATCCTAATATAAAAGCAAAATACTGCAGATGCTGGAAATCTGAAATAAAAACAAGAAATCAGGTCGAGGAACAACATCTCATTTAGCGATTAGGCACACGACAGCCTGCCGGACTGAACACTGAGTTCAATCACTTCAGAGCATGATGGGCCCCCCATTTTACTTTTATTTTTAGTGATTTTTTCTTTTTTCTTTTTCTTTTTTTTATTTTTTTTTGTTTATTTTATTTTATTTCATCATATTTTGTTCAGTTTGCTTACCCACTGTTTTTTTTCATGTTTATAATTGCAGCTGTTCAGTTCTCAGTTATTTTAACACTCTATCTGTACTAATGCTTTGTCTTTCAACACAACATTAACATATTGTTTGCCTTTGCTCCATGACCTTCTGGTCGGTTATTCTCTGTGACCTTGTCCTATCGACACATTCTCTTTTGTTATCGCTTGCCCCACCCCCTCTTTACTTGCTTAAAACCTTTCACATTTCTAATATTTGCCAGTTCTGAAGAAGGGTCACTGACCTGAAATGTTAACTCTGCTTCTCTCTCCACAGATGCTGCCAGACCTGCTGAGTATTTCCAGCATTTCTTGTTTTTACTACTAACTATCCTACTGTTGAAGAACCTTCTTTTTCCCCATCAGACAACTGCAAAGACTTCAAGCAACCTTGGACCTTTTCAACATTGGGAAGATTCCATTTCGGTAGGAGCGTAAATCTGTAAGGACTTTGTTACTTCTGTTGTTTAAAAATGTTGTTTTTATCTTAGTAGTGTTTAAGAATTTAGTTTTTTCTAATAAACAGTTAATTTGTTGATCTAAAGATACCTGGTTTGATTCGCCTCATTTGGGGGTTAATAGATGGTTCAGTTCGGCTGTGACTTTCTTTAATTTGGAAAGGTTAAAGTGATATGTTAGGCAATCTGTGGAGTGACTAAATTGACAATGCGTTGCTCCCACTGCAATCAGAATCATATATTTTGATTGGGGGCTTTGCCTTGTGCAGTCGTTTTGTAACACTAGTCCTTCATCCATGCCAGTATACTACCTCATATCCCATGTGCGTTAATTTTGCTAACCAACCTCCTGTGGGGGACTTTATCAAAAGCCTTCTGAAAATCCAAGTATACCATGTCCACCGATTCCACTTTATCAATTCTGTTAGTAACATCCTCAAAAAATTCCAACACGTTCGTCAAACATGATTTCCCATTCATAAATCCATGTTGACTATGGCCAATCAGATCATTATTATCCAAGTGCCCATTTATCACATCCTTTAGAATAGATTCTAGCATTTTACCAATGACTGATATAAGGCTAACAGGTCTGCAGTTCCCTGTTTTCTCTCTCCCTCCCTTCTTAAATAGTGGGGTGACATTTGCTACCTTCCAAAAATCTGCAGGAACTGTTCCAGAATCTATAGAATTTTGGAAGATGATCACAAATGCATCCATTGTCTCCATAGCTCCCTCTTTCAACACTCCGGGATGTAGAATATCAGGTCCTGGGGACTTATCAACCTTCAGCACCATTAATTTCTCCAATACAACCTTCTTACTAATACTAATTTCCTTCAATTCCTCATTCACCGTAATCCCTTGGATCTCTGATTCTGGGAGATTTCTTGTATCTTCCTCAGTGAAGACAGGTACAAAGCAATCATTTAGCTTCTCTGCCATTTCTCTATTTCCCATTAGAAATTCTCCTGACACTACCTGTAATGGACCAACATTTTTCTTAGCCAAACATTTCCTTTTTACATACCATGATCTTATCGAATGGTGGAGCAGGTTCGACGGGTCATAAGGCCTACACAAGCTTTTATTTTTTTGTTCTTATATACCAAATTCCTCTCTCTCTGCTATTTTAATGTAGGTGTTAACGTGTTTCTTTAAATAACATCAGAAACAGTATATAGGATATATTTACATATTACTGTGATAAGTTACATAATCAGCTTAACACTAATCTGCTTTTCTAAAACCATGCAAAATAAATCCTGAAGACACGGCTGCAGAATTTTGGAACAGCATTTTGCAGAGTTCAAAACAAAATGGGACATAGTTTAAGTGATATACTTAAAGGTTAATTATATATACATTCAAATATTGAGAAATGTTTAACCTGCTTGGATGAATGTGCCTGGATCAGGACTTCACTGTTTATTAATTTACGGTATAGACCATTGTAATTTTAATCCTGGATCAGGATAAAGTTTAGATCAGTTATACAGGCTTCAACTTTACACACATCCTGCTTCTGTAATTATCTGGTGTATTGTAGCCTGATTGGATGGTTGTAGATTTATATCCTATTATTGTCTGACATCCTATTCTTATCTGCCATTCAAATCAACCCGTCACATGTTTCTCAGCCAATACTAGACATATTGGTAAGGATGCATAAGTCTACAGCCATTTACATGTGGTGAGGTAGGCTCAGGGCAAGTGGCTTAAATCACTGGAAGATTAACAACAATGTGGGGTGGAGTTGTGACAGAATGTCCATTTTCCTTCATTAATCACTGTGAAATCATCCACATATTGGCAATTTTACCAAAGTATTTTACCAGCGACGGGGGAGATGGTGAGTGACCCACTGCCGTAAGGTCAATTGAGGCCCTTAAGTGGCTAATTAATGGCCAATTAAGGGCCTCTTCCCTCCGCTGCTGGTATTTTACCAGCAGTGGATGGGCACTTCGCCACCTGGGGAGGCTGCCCAGTAAAATCTGGCAGTCTCCCTGTGGACTTGGTGGGGAGCCCCTCCTGATGGGGCAGCTTGTGCCCCATGGAAGGTACCCCAGCGGCAAGTGCCACCCCTGCTGGATGATCACTCCGCCCTCGCAATCAACCCCAACCCCTCGCCGGGGCATGCCTGATTGGCGCCAGCAATTCCCCACCCCACTTACCTGCTCTCTGGGTCTCTTCAACGGCTGCTGCTCCGGGGACTGCTGCAGTCCCAGCAGTGGCCATCGCTTCTGCCGGCTCTCTGATCGGCCAGCAGCTCTTGAAGGCAGGACATCCTGCCTTAGAGGGGTGGAAGCTACGACTGCAGGCAGTTCATTGCCTGAGGACCATAAAATACTCTTGTAGCTTCCAGGGTTCGCGGAGGCAGGCTCACTCCCGACTCTCTGGTCAGTTGTCGGGTCTACTGCCTCCATGTTAAATCCCAGCCATAGTCTGAGTTGAGGAAGGGAGATCAACACTCAATCAGCTGAATTTTATTAGCTCGCCACCGTTCTCGGTGGTGAGCATCAAGAAGTGTGCGGTGCACATACGAGACATGTGCCGCAGAGCCACTGCGATATTTTGTGCGGTGGCTCATTAACATGGAGGGATGGACCGCCCGCCCCCAATGATGTAGAGGGGCGGGCACTTCATCCCCAGCAACGGAGTCCGGTGACAATGAGCAGTCGCCGGCACCATTTTTAAAGGGCTTCAAGCCCCGACAGGTAATTGCATTTTTTAAAGAGGAATGGATGGTACGTATACATTGTCAGGAAGAGCCCACCTGCCAAGAATGAGGCATATTAACTTTGTCATAAAAAGATTAATTTTAAACTGTTGCTGGAATGAAGAAATGACTTGTTTTACAAGAGATCACCAGACACTTGGCTGGAGGACATTTGCATACTAAGAGACAGTGTTTGGAGAGACAAAAGAATTGCTCACTGATACAATTAACAGAGACTGGGCTGGGCAATGGTGATCCATATCTTGTTGGGGTAAGAGACAGCACTACACCACCACCCCTCCCCCCCACCACCCAACCGAGAGCTTTGAAATCCACAAACGCAGGAGTGGTTAAGCCAACTAGACACATGACTAACTGGCTGGTCCAGGCATTTTGAGCTAGACACAGGACATTTTGAAGACACAGACTGACGACTGTAACTGAACCTGGAATAAGAGAGCTCTCTCTCCTGGCTGGCTCTCTCTTGCTTTCTCATGAGCCTCCACTGAAGATACGTAAACCTCAAGAGAGAAAAGACTCCGACATCGAAACAAGTTAACGCATGCACTGGGCCCCAACGAACAGCAAGATTTACCAGCAACCAAAGACTCCACATTGAACTCAAAGGACCGTAAATAACTATTGTCTCAAACTTTTCCCCTTTATTCTTTCTACTTTTTCTGTCTCTATCTGTGTGTGTGTTTATCGCGTATGCATGCCAGCATGGTCCATCGCATATTAGTAGTCGTGAACCAAATTAGAGTTTAAGATTAATAAATTTCCACCTTTCTTCAATAAATCTAAAAAAACCTGTTTGATTTCGTTGCCTTACAATTGGAAAGCAGTGAACAAGGATTCACTGAAGGGGGAGCTAAAAACATGGTGTTGTTAAAATTAAACCCTGTTACGGTTAGACCAGGCAAAGGCTGAGAAGGACCTCTAGACCCCTATCTCACCTGGTCGTAACAACATTTAAAAGTTTAATAACAGACTGAAGCCCCTCTCCCACCCCCCCATGACCTAACAACTTATGTATTGCCCTCTCCCCCATAAAAAATCTTTTCTTCCCATCCGAACATTCCCCCCCGAAATTTATTACCTTAGCCCTTCAACCCCTTTCCACCAACCCCTCAGCCAATTGTAACAGTTTTCCCCACTCCCACCCTCCCTGCCCTGAAAACATCACTCCTCCCTCCTCCCCACCAGTGTGGCTAACAGCATTTACAGGAACCTGCAGAGACAAAGAAAGTCCTCAAGAGGGCAGAGAAACTGTGAGGGTGATGCCTCAATTAGTTGAAGTGCCACAGGAGAGTGCAGCAGGGTCTGGGCAAATACCTGCAAGCAGGAGTGTCCCAGAGGACAAAGGGCAGATTAGCAAAGAATTCTCCCCCACTGTCAGGAAAAAAGGGAACCAGCCATCCCCTGAGGTGAAAAGCCCTTGCATGACTCACTAAAGCACTGAAAGAACGTTCAGAGTGGAACCACCCACTGACGCCGTCCCTGAGCAGAACTCCAACCTAGGGCTAATTAAATCTAACCCACCCCTTGCTGACCTCAACAAGAACAAAGAGACCCTAGACAGTCATGGAAATGTGTAAACTGAAAAAACATCCCCAAAAGGGCTGCACAGTGGCGCAGTGGTTAGCACCGCAGCCTCATAGCTCCAGCGACCCAGGTTCAATTCTGGGTACTGCCTGTGTGGAGTTTGCAAGTTCTTCCTGTGTCTGCATGGGTTTCCTCCAGGTGCTCCGGTTTCCTCCCACATGCCAAAGACTTGCAGGTTGATAGGTAAATTGGCCATTAGCAATTGCCCCTAGTATAGGTAGGTGGTAGGGAAATATAGGGACAGGTGGGAATGTGGTAGGAATATGGGATTAGTGTAGGATTAGTATAAATGGGTGGTTGATGGTCAGCACAGACTCGGTGGGCCGAAGGGCCTGTTTCAGTGCTGTATCTCTAAACTAAACTAAACTAAAAATTAGGATGCCAAAAATGGCCATTTAAAGCAGCACTGCTACCAAGAAAAGACAGGCTGTAACAATTGATAGGGTTTCTGAATGATTGAGAGAGATGCATGTGTGTTTTCCTGTCCCTATCTTCACTCTAGTCCCTTTTAATGAAATGCTCTTTTAAAAAAAAACGTATTTAATTCCATTAGGTATGGAGGTGTCATGCAGACCTGCCAAGAATGAGGCATATTAATTTCATCATATGAACATTGATTCTTAGACTGTTGCTGGAGTGAAGAGATGACTTTTTTGAAGATTACCAGACACTTGGCTGGAATAACATCTGCATACTAAGAGACAGTGCGTGGAGAGACGAAAGAATTGCTCACTGATTCAATTAACAGAGATTGGGCTGCGCAAGGGTGATCCACATCTTGTTGGGGTAAGAGACAGCCCTACACCACCCGCTCCCCCCACCCCCTGCCACCCCTGCCCACCGAGAGCTTTGAAATCCACAAAGGCAGGACTGGTTAAACCAGCTAGTCACATGACTGATTGGCTGATCCACGCTTTTGAATGAGACACAGGACAGTTTGAATTGAGAAGAGAGTTTGCAACTAAAGCTGGAACAAGGAAGCCTCTCTCCTGGCTGTCTCTCTCTCGCTTTCTCCCAAGCCACCGGACCCACAGAAGACACGTAAACCTCAAGAGAGAAACGACTCCGACATCGAAACAAGTTGAAGCGTGCATTGGGCCCCGACGAATTGCAGGACTTACCGGCAACCATAGACTCTACATTGAAATTAAAGGACTGTAATTATAATCCTGATATTGCCTCAAACTTTTCCCCTTTATTCTTTTCTACTTTTTCTGTCTCTATCTGCATGTGTGTTTATCGCATATGCATGCTAGCGTGGTCGTGTTGCATATTTGTAGTCGTTAACCGGATTTGACTTTAAGAATAATAAACTTTCACCTTTTATGTTTACATCTAAGGAAAGCTGTCTGATTTCTTTGCCTTACAATTGGAGCAGTGAACAAAGATTTACTGAGGGGGAGCTAAAAACGCAGTGCTGTTAAAAATAAACCCTGTTACAGTTAAATCAGGCAGTTACAGTTAAATCATAACAGAGTCCTTGCACCTCTCTCTGCTTCGTCATTAGCCTGAGGATACCTCAGCGAGCTAATGATGTGAGTAAAGCCATATGCTTCTGTGAACTCTTTGAAGCATTTGAAACACTAGAAGATTTGACGGTAGACAGGCAATAGTTAGTATTTAAAGATGTACGACATGTGTTACATACAACAGATATATATCCTCTAAGGCACAAGCACCCAATGGAAAAGATGAATCAACCGTGGCTAACAAAAGAAGTTAAAGATTGTATTAAATCAAAGGAAGTGGCTTATAAGGATGTGTGACAGAAACCACACCTGCCAAATGGAAACATATTAATTTCGTCATATGGAACACTATTTAAACGTTTGCTGGACATTGAACATAACTTGTTTAAAAAGACCATCAGAACTGAATGGCTGAAAACATGGCTGCCGATTTGCATTCCGAAAGACATTTGCATAGAGAGACAATGGGAGTGCTCCCTGGCTCAATTAGCCAGATGGGTTTTGTCAATAGTGATGATCAAACGACATTAAGAGTCATTGTCTGTGTAAGAGCCAGCACTCCACATACCCGCACCCACCCCCGCCACCACTTACACTGAGTGTGTCTAGTAAGCTTAGAAGAATCAACAATCCTCACAGGCGAAGCTGTTTCAAACAAAGAGCTGGTCACATGACTAACCTGCTGGCCAACCTGGGAATTGATTGAATTGTGCATCACAGTAAAGTTTTGAGACAGACTACAATTTTGAAGACCAAAGAGAAGCAAGGTCTCTCTCTCTCTGTCTCTCTCTTACAGAAAGTCCCAGGGACCCATGGAAGCAACTTAGGCCTCAAGACAGAAGACCCCTGCAGCCTTCTGGTACCAGCAAAACAAGTTTGAAAGTGCGCATTGGGCCCCAATGAGAACTGCAAGACTTAACTTCAATCAAAGACTTCACAGCAAAACTTAAAACAATAACTGAGTTCCATCTACTACTTTAAACCATCCCCCTTTAATTCTTTCTCCTCCTCTGTATCCATATGTGTGTGTGTTAAGCCTGCTAGCGTAGTTGCATCCTGTATTTATAACTGAGTTAGAGTGTTAAGGTTAATAAACTTACACTTATCTTGTTTAAACCTAAGAAAGCCTGTCTGATTGGTTCCTTTACAATTACAATTAGAGAGCAGTGAGCAAGGATTAACTGAGGTGAAGCTAAAAACACTGTTTTAAAAGTTAAACCGTGTTATGACTAAACCAGCAAAGAGACCAGAGGGGAGCCTGAGACCCCTTCCTCAACTGGTCGGAAGAGATGCCAGAAAAAGTGGTAAGCCTGAGGATTGGGAGCAATTTAGAACACCGCAAAGAATGACAAAGAAACTGATAAACAAAAATGGAAAAGAGAATATGAATGTGAGCTAATGAGAAACATAAAGGCAGACTGCAAAAGCTTCTTTCAGTATGTGAAAAGGAAAGGATTAGCTAGGACAAATGGCAGCCAAGTGGAGACATGAGAATTTATAGTGGAGAACATGGAAATGACGGACAATTACTTTGTGTCTGTCTTCATGGAAGTAGATACAGAAAATCTCCCAGAAATAAAACCGAAAAGATTCCATGGATGTGTTTTCTTTTTACCAAGTTCACTGAAAGGAATTTGAGATGTTGTTTGAAAACAACCTGTGCTGGAAATCATCTACTTTAAGCTCAATAAACAACAGAAACCTTGGTGACCTGGGGAAGATGTTTACAGAGAAGTCACATGTCAAGGTTTATGCAGGTCAGGAGGTTGAATTTCTGTTTGAGTGTGAACTATTTTGAAGACAGTGAGTGTTTTTCCTGCCTCTTTCTCTACCTCTTTGAAGACACCCTGCAAAGATCCAGTGTGGGAGAGCTAAAATCCCTGGTACTGCATCTCTCCTGAGAAGCTGGAAAAACCTGCCACATTAATTCTCAATGCTGCCTGAAAATAACTGCTTTCGAACAGATACCAGTGACCCATTTCCATATACCCAGACACCAGATCAAAAGGGACAACTGACCTCCTTCCATATCTTCTATTTTTCTCTTCAAGAACCAGCAATATTTGGCCAAAGTATTCTTTTTTTGTAACAGACTTCTGTAGAGAGAATTTCTGTATTTTTTTCAGTGTTTGTGTGAATGTGTGTGTGGAGAATTTTAAAAGGGAAGATTCATATTTCAATTGGTGTGTTAATGCTTTGATTCATTACTGGATACGTCTTGTTTGATAAGAAACTGATAATTTTGTTATTTATTAAAGAAACCTGGTTGGTATATTTTATTCTGGGATAAAGGGTAGAATATATGATTGACTGCATTGGTAACCGTGTAAACATTTAAATATATGTTGCAACCTGTGGAGAAGTGGAACTAGAAAAGACAATGCACTCCTCCCTGGTTAGCTAACGGGAAGCAGGGAATAGGGATAAATGGTGCTTTTTGGGGTTGGCAAGCTGTAACTAGTGGAGTGCCACAGGGATCAGTGCTGGGGCCTTAACTACTTACAATCTATATCAATGATTTGGATGAAGGGATCGAATGTATGGTAGCTAAATTTGCCGATGACACCAAGATAGGGAGGAAAGTAAATTGTCAAGGGGAGGTAAATAGTCTACAAAGGGATTTAGATAGGTTAAGTGAGTGGGCAAAAATTTGGCAGATGGAGTATAATGTGGGAAAATGTGAACTTGTCCACTTTGGCAGGAAGAATAGAAAAGCTGAATACTATTTAAATGGAGAGAGATTGCAGAACTCGGTGGTACAGAGGGATCTGAATGTCCTGGTACATGAATCATAAAAAAGTTAGTATGCAGGTACAGCAGGTGTTTAGGAAGGCAAACAGAATGTTGTGGTTCATTGCAAGGGAAATCGACTATTAAAGTAGTGAAGTTTTATTGCAGTTGTACAAGACCTTGGTGAGACCACATCTGGAGTACTGTGTACACTTTTGGTCTCTTTATTTGAAAAAGGATATAATTGCATTGGAAGCTGTTCAGAGAAGGTTCACTTCACTAACTCCAGGGATGAAGGGCTTATCTTATGAAGAAAGGTTGAACAGGTTGGGCCTGTACCCATTAGAGTTTAGAAGACTGAGAGGTGATCTTATTGAAACATGTAAGATCCTGAGGGGACTCGATAGAGTTGATACGGGGAGCATGTTTCCTCTTGTAGTACAGACTAGAATTAAGGGACATAGTTTAAGAATAAGAGGTCTCCCTTTTAAGATAGAGATGAGGAGAATTTTTTTCTCTCAAAGGGTCGTTAGTCTGTGGAATTCTCTTCCCCAGAAAGCAGTGGAGGCTGGGTCGTTGAATTTATTCAAGGCTGTGTTAGATAGATTTTTGATAGGCAAGGGAGTCAAGGGTTATGGGGGACGAGCAGACAGGAAAGTGGAATTGAGACCATAACCAGATCAACTATGATGTTATTGAATGGTGGAACTCACTACCACATGGAGTAACTGATGTGAAAGGAATAGTTGTATTTAAGGGGAGCTAGATATGTATGATGGAGAAAGGAAGAGGATCATATGTTAATAGAATGAGATGAAGGTGGGAGGAAGCTTATGTGGAGCATTATCAACATAGTCCTGTTCGATGGCCTATTCCTGGGCTGTAAAATTGTATGTAAAAGTCATTGAGGACAAAATTGGATAGCCCCGAAAATGGGTGCCGGGATCATGATCCATGATTAACCCGTACCCACTCCCTCTGATGCAGGCAACGTGCAAACTTTGTGCAGTCTGCTTATTTACATATAGTGTGCAGCCGAATGATAAATGTGATTTTCAGTGGCTACATGCCCCAGGTGTGGCCCAGGTTCATGTGAGATTAGCACCAATTAAAGCCAGACGGAAAGGTGCATTCTGGTTGTAGCACCTGATTTAGACTTGAGAGGGGCAATCTTCTTGATGGTTGGCCCAAAAGCTCACTTAATGCCATCACATATTCCTCTGATGTTTCCGGTGTCGGAGGCCAGCTGAATACGATTGCATAGGTGTTGCCAGTAGTCATTTGCACAGCGCCTGGCTGTTCTTTGTGCAGCACTTCTGGCTACTTTAAGTGCGACGGATGTTAGCTCGCTGGGGGCTTTCTTGTAGTTCAACAGTGCAGTGCGCTTATCGGCTATGACAGGTTCCAGCTCTGCAAAGTGAGATTGAAACCAGTCTGCATTCTGCTTCTCACGTTTGCCAAAGGTGGTCATTACTGACTCATAGATGGCATCTCTGATGTGGGCCCACTTCGTCTCTGCATCCCCTGCTGGAGTGTTTTGAAGGGCTTTTTCAAGTGAATTTAGAAACTTATGTAACAGCTGTGGATAAGAAATTCTGTTAGTGTTGATGGGCGGGTGGCCCTTCTGCTTGGAGTGATGTAACTTCTTTGGTTTGAGTCTAACTTTGCTGCACACCAGGGAGTGGTCGGTGGTCGGTGTTGCAGTCCGCACTGTGGAAGCTACGTGTGATTTGGCCACTGTTTATAGAGGCTCGCCTTGTAACGATGAGGTCCAGCTGGTGCCAACGACGTGATCTTGGGTGTCTCCATGAAACCTGGTGACAGGGTTTAGTGATGCAGAGGTTGTGATAGGTACACACCTCCAGCAATCTCTGTACATTCTCATTCATCCTTCCAATGTCATAGCACCCAAGGCAGGAGGGCCATGAGTCTTGGTCGGCCCCAACACTGGCATTAAAGTCCCCCAGCAGGAACAAACGTTCAGTATTAGGAATGCCACTAATGATATCATGGAGTTCCTCGTAGAACTGGTCTTTAGCTTCAGGTGGGGAGCAGAATGTTGGACCATAGATGCTGAGTAGGTGTACTGGACCAGAGGCGGTGAGCAGTCGGATGGACAGTATGCGTTCCGAGCCATTTGAAGGTGGCTTCGCTCGAGTCATTTTAAACAGACTCCAGAAGCTGGCTGAGTGTGTCTACCCTGAGGCACAGGCTTTCGAGCAGAGAGATCCACCATTGACCTGCTCTTCTCCCTTCGCCAGCTACAGCAGAAATGCCATGAACAACAGATACCCCTCCCTCTACACTGCTTTCATAGATCTCACCAAAGCCTTTGACCTCGTCAGCACACGTGGTCTCTTCAGGCTACTAGCAAAGATCAGATGTCCACCAAAGCTGCTAAGTATCATCACCTCATTCCATGACAATATGAAAGACACAATTCAGCATAGCGGTGCCTCATCAGACCCCTTTCCTATCCTGAGTGGCGTGAAACAGGGCTTTGTTCTTGCACCTACACTGTTTGGGATCTTCTTCTCCCTGCTGCTCTCACATGCAATCAAATCTTCAGAAGAAAGAATTTTCCTCCACACAAGATCAGGTGGCAGGTTGTTCAACTTTGCCCATCTTAGGGCGAAGACCAAAGTATGGAAAGTCCTCAACAGGGGACTCCTCTTTGCTGACGATGCTGCATTAACATCCCACACAGAAGAGTGTCTGCAGAGACTCATCGACAGGACTGTGGCTGCCTGCAATGAATTTGGCCTATCCATCAGTTTCAAAAAAACGCTATGCTGAATTGTGTCTTTCATATTGTCATGGAATGAGGTGATGATCATGGGACAGGACGTCAGAAAAGCTCCATCCATCAATATCGGCGACCACGCTCTGGAAGTGGTTCAAGAGTTCACCTACCGAGGCTCAACTCTCACCCATAATCTGTCTCTCGATGCAGAAATCAACAAGCGCATGGGAAAGGCTTCCGCTGCTATGTCCAGACTGGCCAAGAGGGTGTGGGAAAATGGCACGGAACACAAAAGTCCAAGTGTTTCAAGCCTGTGTCCTCAGTACCCTGCTCTACGGCAGCGAGGCCTGGTCAACTTATGTCAGCCAAGAGCGACGTCTCAACTCATTCCATCTTCGCTGCCTCCGGAAAATCCTTGGCATCAGGTGGCAGGACCGTATCTCCAACACAGAAGTCCTCGAGGCGGCCAAGATCCCCAGCATATACACCCTACCGAGCCAGCGGCGCTTGAGATGGCTTGGCCATGTGAGCCGCATGGAAGATGGCAGGATCCCTAACGATACATTGTACAACGAGCTCGTCACTGGTATCAGACCCACCAGCCATCCATGTCTCCGCTTTTAAAGACGTCAGCAAATGCGACATGAAGTCCTGTGATATTGATCACAAGTCGTGGGAGTCAGTTGCCAGTGATTGCCGGAGCTGGCGGGCAACCATAAAGGCGGGGCTAAAGTGTGGTGAGTCGAAGAGACTTAGCAGTTGGCAGGAAAAAAGACAGAAGTGCAAGGAGAGAGCCAACTGTGGAGCAGCCCCAACAACCAATTTATCTGCAGCACCTGTGGAAGAGTCTGTCACTCTAGAATTGGCCTTTATAGCCACTCCAGGTGCTGCTCCACAAACCATTGACCACCTCCAGGCGCTTACCCATTGTCTCTCGAGACAAGGAGGCCAAAGAAAAAAAAAGAAAAAACCCCAAGGACTTGGATGCAGTGCTGCAAGAGGCTTAGTGACCTCACACAAGTGGTCAAGGCCACTGAATTCACCTTCAAATGCAATATCCTTATAAGTGAACCACTAGCCTCAGACGCAGCTCAGTTCACAGCATCCCACCCCCACCCCTCTTCACTCATCTAACACTAATCTCTATCCATCACGACTTAAACCTAACATTCATTGCTTCATCTCATCTTCACATACTTAGCACTGCTGCAAGCCTCACACCCATATCTCTCAGCTTGCACACACTGCCAGCTATTCAATAATGACTGGCACATAACCAAAACACTCTGCACTCACTGGGCTGAGTTTTGTGACACCGTCGTGTGTCCCTGCGGCAGACCTGGAAGTGGGTGCAGTTGCTGCATGTCACATGTGTGGCTAGCCAATTGCAATCATGTGGCAGGCAGCCATTTACCGTTATGGAGGTGTGGGGCCTGTCTAATTGCATGATGAGAGCAGGCTCAGAGGCGGTGATTGTGGCGTCAGATGACTCAATGCAGGTGCTGGTTCCATATTTAAAGTGCTTCCAGCCCTGTTTGTATTGCTGCCTTTCAATGAAGCAGTTAAGCTGGAGTGCTGCTGGACCTCGCTAAAGTGCTGCAAATCATTAGGATGGAGCAGAAGCAACCTGGCATGATGTCAGAGGCAAGACACTGGGGTGACCCCATGGTTTAGCGATGCTGGCCTGGAAATTCTCCTCCAGGCTGCAAGGGAATGGCTGGAGGTTTACTTTCCAATGGATGGCAAAACGAGATCCTCCCGCCTGATCAAGCAAGCCTGGATGGAGATTACGGAGGAGGTCAGCTGCCGTGGGGTCACCCAATGCAACTGTGCCCAATGTCGACAGAGACAATGACCTCCTTTGTTCCGCTAAGGTGAGTCTTCCATACCTCTCTCCTCTTTGGGGCAAACATGTGGCTATGCGGGAGGAAGTGCAATGTGGGGAGGGAGTGACCACAAAGGCGCTGGAAAGGGGATTAGGCACTATCACATACTAGCAGATTAGATTAGATTAGATTAGAGATACAGCACTGAAACAGGCCCTTCGGCCCACCGAGTCTGTGCCGAACATCAACCACCCATTTATACTAATCCTACACTAGTCCCATATTACTACCAAACACCCCCACCTGTTCCTATATTTCCCTACCACCTACCTATACTAGTGACAATTTTTTTATAATGGCCAATTTACCTATCAACCTGCAAGTCTTTTGGCTTGTGGGAGGAAACCGGAGCACCCGGAGAAAACCCACGCAGACACAGGGAGAACTTGCAAACTCCACACAGGCAGTACCCGGAATCGAACCCGGGTCCTTGGAGCTGCGAGGCTGCGGTGCTAACCACTGCGCCACTGTGCGATGCATGGCTGCTTCTCGGCGACAGGCCGCCTTCTTTCACAGCTCAGCCCTATTACGCCCCCTGAGAGCAGACATGGGGAGGAGTCATTTAGGAAACCTCATCAGGGGATGAGGAGTTGCTCTGTTGTTCTTCCTGCGAAGTCTTACTATGTCCCTCTTTCTAATTGAAGTACAAATGGGCCCATAACATGAGGGAGAACTCAAGGACTGGCAGAGACATCCCAAATGTTCGGCCTCTATCGTCAGCTGAGGAGGAGGCACTGGAACTAGCGGGGGCCCAGAGCAGTAGCTCAATAGTGAATGGTGAGATAGGTGTCTCCACAAGAGAATGAGGTTTGTGTGCATCTGTCCGCCATTACATTTCTGGAGATCCACATCACGCATGGCCGACATGAGAAGATCGGCACAACCTAACCCACAAATGTTGTGTTCTCTCATGCAGGTTGTCATCTGCAGGAGGCTAACACTGATGCTGCGACAGATGTACAGCAGTCGCCCTCTGAGGAGGAAGAGCAGTCTGAGGATGCACCGTCACATCATTCTTCTGTACCTTCCACCAGGGCAGATACTTTCATCCCAGTGGATATGCATTCGGGCTTAGATTCAGGGTCACAAACTGAGGAGAGCACCACACACATCAGCTGCAGAGCAGCTGATGGAAACTATGATAGGCGAGGCCTCTGACAGAGGAGTGTGGGTGGCCAGGCCCATGCTGAGCCCCAGGTCCATGATGAGCCTCTGGTCTTGACAGCACAGGGCATGCTGGAGTTGCAGAGAGAGGTAAGGCAACATCTGGTGGAGCTGCCAATGGCCATACACAGCCATGAGCAGACGATGGACTCCTCCATCCATGTCATGACTGCTGCCATGTCTCAGGCGTGTGAGTGCATGGTTTCCTCCATTAAGAGGTTGGCAACCTTCATGGAGAGTCAAATCCCACAGATGTGTGCAAACCACATACCATCACCTTGACCATGAGCTCAACGCAGCAATGGCAAGGCGAGAGAGGACAAGGCCCCTGGAATCTTCTCCAGGTCCTTTTCCTTCTCTAGTGAGCAGGGAGGTTCCAGTGAGCCTTGAAAGGGAGGAGGAGAAGCTGCCTCCACATATAGAGGCTTCCCTCAGGGCGCTCTGTGTGGGAAGAATAGATTCTCAATCCCTCCACCAGTGAGCCAAGGTCTAGCAGCCGTGACACCTGTGGAGGCTCCTGCATCTGTGCAGGAAATCCTCAGCCAGTCGAGGCCCTCCAGGCCTCAGGCACCCAAAGGACGGCCGCCAAAGTCATCCCAGACCAAGGGGAAGCCTCCCTCCAGCCCAGCTGCAGGCACAGGGTCACACTTCATTGAAGCACATGTAAGCGCATAAAGACGAGCACCTAGATGCACTTGGGGATTCACATTACATTTGCCTTTTATATTGCATCACATTGCCTTTAATATTGTTCTCTGCACTTCAGTCATAAATAGAGCACACAGTCATTGTCAAATGCTAATTTTTTCATGCCTGACTTGGGAGATGCTGTCATCACCCTTGTTCCCTCAATGGACTGCCAGTGTAGACACAGGCCAAGTTTGGTAAGCATCGCTGATGTGCCAGAGTGCCTGGTGCAGCTGGGCCCTCGGCACGGAATCGAGATAGAAAGGAGACGACAGACAGATAACAGTGAGGTGAGTCTTTATTAGGTCCACTTTAAGAGGCCATCATGGTGGCAGGAACCGGGGATGTATGAGATTGTCTCTTGCCTCCCTTGCGCATCTCTCCATGGCCCTG
Source organism: Heterodontus francisci (assembly GCF_036365525.1). Taxonomy (NCBI): domain Eukaryota; kingdom Metazoa; phylum Chordata; class Chondrichthyes; order Heterodontiformes; family Heterodontidae; genus Heterodontus; species Heterodontus francisci. The sequence goes on along the minus strand of NC_090375.1, from coordinate 117,658,091 downwards.
GTCTTTGCTGCAAGGGAATCATTATCCAGTGGTGCCTGCTCATTACCCTCCTCCACATTCTCCTTGTTGGATGAGGACTGGCGAGCAATCATGTCCTTGTCATGCAAGGCCTCTCCCCTCTGCAGTGCCAGATTGTGCAGACCACCATGATACGTGAGACCCTTGCTGGGACATGCTGCAGGGCTCCACTGGATCAATCCAGGCACCGGAATCTCATCTTAAGCAGCCCGATGATCTGCTCGATGGTCACTCTGGTGAACACATGGAAAGTGTTGTACCTCTCCTCTGCTGCAGTGCGACGGTTCCTCACAGGCTTCAGTCGCCATGCTTTCAATGAGTAGCCTTAGTCCCTGAGAATCAATCCCTGAAGGGGAGCGGGAACCTGAAAAGCTTTGACACCTGGGACTGCCAAAGTATGTAGGTGTCATGGTTGCTGCCCGGGAAGTGGGCACACACCTGCAGGAAATATTTTCGGTGGTCACAGACCGGTTGAATATTGATGGAATGGAAGCCCTTCCTGTTGATGAAGGAGGCTGGTTGTTCCATGGGAGCCTTGATGGCCACACGTGTGTACTCGATGACACCTTGCCCCTGGGAGAATCCAGCGATGGCCCCAAATCTGATGGCCCACTCGGCCTTACTGTCAGGGTCAGTCTGGCCCTCTTGAATAGGGCATTGGTCACCTCCTTTATGCAGCAGTGGGCTTCTACCTGGGAAACCCCGCACATGGCCCCTGTGAGTCCTTGGAAAGAGCCAGACGCATAGACATTGAGTGATCCTCAGGGCCATGGGCATTGAGTGTCCACTGAACCCTATGGGTTGCAGCTCATCCTGCAGCAGGGCACATAAGTCGGTGATGGACTCCCCGGAGAGCCACAGTTTTTGCTGGCATTGCTGATCAGACATTTGGAGGTAGCTGAGGTGAGTCCGGTCTCCTCTCTGGCATGAATATGCCCTTCTTGGTGTGATTGGCTGCAGCTGCTCTCCTCTTCACGGGCAGGCACAGCTACATCCTGGCCCTCCCTCCAGCTGAGCCGCTACTGCATGCCAGGGTCTTGGTTCTTGCTGGGAAATGCAACCATTTCTTCCCCATCCTCACAGTTATCACAAGATTTTTTATTTTATTTGAAAGCTTAGAGATCTGTGTGTTTTGAAAACTGAGAAAAAGGATTTTCTGTGAACATTGAATGCTGAAACTTGGTGTTTGAACTGAGTGGGACAGATGGCAAGACACCTGTTCCAAACAACAGTAAAGGAAATGACAGGTCACATGATTTGATTGTTAGAGTTTCAGTTTCACTTCTGCATTGTAAAAGACCTGTGAACTGGAGGCTGAACAAACTGACTGGGACCTGTGTTTTTGCAGACCAGAGAAAAAAGACCTCTCCCTGAAAATGAAGACTTGCCTCTCTCGTAAAAAGAAATTCTACATTTGAGGTGGTGGCTGTGGTCTGCCTGGAGAGAGAGTAAAAGATCCCTGGAGAGGAAAAGACCCAGGAAAAGAGGAGTTGCTGCTCTCTGTGGAGAAAGGCATCTTTGCTGAGAGGAATTTTAAAAGGCGGAAGATTCCTATTGCCTCCAGTCTCAGGATTGATTCCTGTTGCCTCTTATGTTTTGGGAGATCCTGAAAGCTCAAGAAAGTTTCTATTGCTAGACTGCTATTTCAAAACCCAAGTAGAGCTGTTGCTGCCCCCTTTGCTGTAAGATCTGTGTGACACCTGCTGCAGGTGAAATGCTGTGAACACATACCCATCACAAACTGCTCATCTACCTCACCTGGAGAGACTTCAAGTGGCATCTGACTATTCGACTCTGGGACACCTCACCGAACCGGAAATATCCTCCCAGAACATGACAACCTAATTACTTTATTATTCCTAAGAAATAGTTGAAATCCAAAACATTCTTTTAAAACCAGTTAACCATTTTTTAAAAAATGTATCTGTGGTTGCATGAGGGTTAGGAAGAATAAGAAGATTTAAAAGAATCTTTTAACATATAGAGTTATCTCATCATTGTTTATGATCTGGTTTATTAATAAATAGTTAATATTGTTGTTGTTTAAAGAAACCCGGTTTGCTGTGCTTTATTCTTGGGGGAAAATAGGGTGTTTAATTTGGCTATTTTCCGATAGGTGGGAAACTTAATATGCTATGACCTGTGGAGTAGTGGGACTGAGTTAACAGTGCATTATTCCCTCCTTGGTTGTAACACAGTCCTTTGCAATATAGGATACAGTGTTGCAAACTCTGTGATCATCTTAAGCTAAAAAGATGACTTTGCTGGCAGCTTGCCTTTTTAAAAATGTCTTTGAAAAAAAATATAAATTCAGCTCTCCAGTCAGTGGATTAAAGAAAATCATTCAACCAAGTACATTGGCGTAACAGATACCCTATTCAAGAAAGGGTGTAAGCACAGTCCTAACAACTACAGGCCAGTTAGTTTAACAGCAGAGGTGGGTAATGTTTTAGAAACAATAATCAGGAAAAAAAAAATGAACAGACACTGGAGAGGTTCGAATTAATTAAGGATAGCCAGCGTGGATTTGTGAACGGGAGATCATGCTTGACTAATCTAATTGAATTTTTTGATGAAGTAGCAGAGAAGATTGATGAAGTGAATGTGGTGGATGTTGTTTATAAGGACTTTAAGAATGTGTTTGATCAGGTACCACCTGAGATCTGGGACTGACCAGATGGCTCCGTGGAAAGCCAGCATGGACTCGGTGGGCCAAATGGCCTCCTTTTGCGCCATAGATGACTCTATGACACTATGAGCTGGATTTGTGCTCCTGTTGAAGGCGAGATCATTAGCGGGGGTGATGGCCAGAGAATCCCTGCAGAACAGTCCTCCGTGGAACCTGGTGAGGTAATGCTCATTTCCAATTTTGTAGGAGGTGGCGAAGTACCGTGGCGGCACTGCCACTCAGACACAATGGCACCTTCATTTAAATATTTTACATACTGTTTTACATGTCATTCACCATGATTCAACGTGGCGTTCTCAATTTTGTCTTTTGTGTTTGACGTGCAGCACTCATAGGCCTTCAGTTTTGCATCTTTCAAAAGCTGGTGCCACCGAGGCGACAGTCCTCAGTGCCTCGCAAGGGAATGTAACTTCACCAGAGTTATGTAGGTGAAGTGGGGTTTGCAGCGGACATTGTCGCTATGCTGACTCTGCAAGGAGAATGTTTGTCAAGGTGGTGAGGGAGCTCTGCAAGTACATTCATTGTGTATGTGAGGGGGAGCTCTGTAAGTGGATTGTGTTTGAAGGGTGGGGAACACTGTAAGTAGATTATGTGTGAAGGGTGGGGGGAGCTCTGCAAGGGGATTGTGCTTGAAAGTGGGGATCTCTGAGAATGTATAGGTTGTGAATGTCAGGCGGGTCATTACAGGGTACTTTAAATGGTGTTGGCATGGTAATGATGGCTTGCACTTATTGAAATGTTGCCAAAGCAACATTAATCCACACTATACAGCCACTGCAGGCATGCTACAGAACCAAATTTTACACACTTATGGCCCAGGCAGGTTTACTTTAGCTTTTAAAGGATGCTTAAGATCCAAGGAGAATAAGGATGGTATATGCAGGGCTGGCAGCCTTTTGAATAAGGCGCCAGCACCGGCTCCAATATCAGGTGATGCCCTAAACTGTGTCTCCACTGCCGTCCCCGCCACATGACTGGGTGACGGCCATCTCCATTATGCTAAATTGCTGCCCAACGCGTAATCGTGGCGATGCGGCCACTGATGTCACAGGCGGTAACACTGACATTTTGCGTGCGGCGGTGGGATAATAAAATTCAGCCCTATGATTCCAAAGGGTGAGGTCACATATGAGTTCGACTGTAGAGGACTCAGATGAGGACTTTGATGGGCGATGTACAGAAAAAGGCTGATAGGTACACACAATATCAAGGAGCAGGGAGGAGCACCAACTTAGCACAAGGCTTTCACAGAGCTTGGGGTCCATCCTTTCCAGTGTGGAAGTGGTCACCAACTCTATCAACTTGCAGACCCAACCATGAAGCAGTGTCTGATTGCAGTGCAAGCAGAAGCCACCCAGCCTGGGTGCTGCAGTGGAAACTCAGACCAAAGTCATACAAGCTCAGCTTTTGCTATACTTGCTCAGATTGGTGCCATTATAGCTGTGGATACCAGTGGGCAAAGGGGCTTGCAAGGTCTTCCAGCGGTCCAACGATCTATCCTCCAATGCATTGCGAGGAGTGCTGCTGTGCTGTCCTGGGGGAGTGGCTGTGGCACCATGGAGCATGAACTTGCTGTCTCCCCACTGAAAGGCAGCAGCCTTCCACCATTCATTTTGCAGCCACTGGGGTAGCACTGCCTAGGAGCACAAGGTCAAGCAAAGGCAGATGGAAGACAGGCACTACGGAAATACACAAGGATATTTAGTTGACTTTCTATGGAATATTGTGTAGTTTGATTGATGAAGTTAGTTTGGAGCATTTGTTTTGTGGCAGTTTTTATTTCAGCATTGTGGCCAAGAGGATGTGTGATGGTCAGTAACAGATGAAGGGAAGGTGTGGGACTGTTAGTGAATGAAGAATTGGGGTCACATTCATTGGTACAGTAGTCAGATCAAGGACAACCCAACTGGAAAGGGGATGTGTCAGTTGCCTTCCTGCTTCCTCCTCTTGAATTTAGCTTCTATGCTCTGACAATCTGTCCTTAAAGATACCTTGTAAGTATATCCCTTACACCTTCGAGGCAAAAGTTCTTACATGTCCATTATAAATAGAGCTAAGGGTGTCATTTACTGAACACAGGAATTTTGGCCCTTTTGTAATTAATACAAGTCTCTGTTCTACTCTGTAGACTATCCAGTTGAATTTTCAGTTAAGCGTGACTGTATATCAAGATGAAGAGTGTTTTTCTAGTAATTTTATGAGTATGTTTTTCTTTAGGCACGAGGGATAGCAATTATATGGTTATAGTGAATGTTTCAGCATGTTCTGTGCTGAAGTATAGAACAGAGAACTCATTAGAGTACTAGTGGCAACTAAGTTCCTGAATTGTCTGACTTCCTGTTGTGTCAGCCATGGCTCAGTGATAGCACTCTCACCTCTGAGACAGAAGGTCATGGGTTTAAGCCCCACTCCAGGGACTTGAGCATATAATCTAGGCTGGCGCTGCACTGTGTTTTGGATGAAAGGTTAAACTGAAGTCCCTTCTGCCTCTCAGAAGGACGTAAAAATTCCCATAGCACTGTTCAAAGAAGAGCAAGGGAGTTGTCCCCAGTGTCCTAGCCAAGGTTTATCTCTCAACCAACATCACTATTACCACACTACTGTTTGTGGGACCTTGATGTGCGCAAATTGGCTGCCATGCTTCCTACATTACAACACTACCTGAACATTAAAAAGTACTTCATTGCCTGTAAAGTGCTTTGGGACCTCCGAAGGTCATGAAAGGTGCTATACAAATGCAAGGTCTTTACTTCCTCTATCATAGTGTAAAATGCCACTGGGAAGTTTACCATGACCATTAGTTGCAGTAATGTATTTTCCATGAGCTTCACAGATTTGTTGCCCATCTAATGGCCACACTTAAATGTTCTCTCAACTGATACAAAATAATCTCTTTTCTTTGCTACAGGAATTCCTGAGCAACACATCCTTCTTCACCTCTTTGCCTCAACTCAGGCCGATAAAACTCTTTGTGAGCAATTGCGCACACCGAATGACTGGCAGCAAAGCCGAACCAACTGTGGGACCCTCAAACAATGATTGCCAATCTTTGCACCAATCACATTTAAAGGAGGGGGGTGTTTCCACCAGAAAGTTGGGTTGAATCGAAGAACAGGAAAAATATTTTTCTTTATGAGGATTGCGCAGTTCATGTGTCTAGAATAGACTGGCATCAGTGGTGTGTTTTAGTGATTCAGGGTGTACCCTTTTGTTTTTCTAAATTAATGTCCTGTAAGATTGTTTGAAAGTAGATATATTAGCTTTCTAGTAGAAATCAATTTTATGCAGGATCTTTTGACCAGTGAGTTTAAGTAAGTGATGTAATTTTAGACACCAACTTGTCGAAGTTAATTTTGAACCAATATCAATAATGTTAGATTTGGTTTAAAAGTTGCAGTGAAGTGTATGATGATGATGATGATGGCATCCGTCCATCGCGGGAGATGATGGGCTGTGCCCGGGGTGTACGTCACTTCTGGATTGAGCATTGCCTGTTGCGGCTATGGAGGCAACAATGAAGCTGGAGTGTCCTCTCCAGGGCGCAGGCCTGGGCATATAGTACAAAGACCCTGAGTTGCCCAAGCATCAGGATCCCCCTCTCGGCATTGCTAGCATTGTCCAGAGGAAAGGAAAATAACAGTACTGTTTGGTATCAGCTCTACTGCAGGAGTTGCTGGAAAGCTGCCTGATAAATGACAGATGACCGCCTGCGGGACTCCACTCCGGATTTTCTGTTGGGGTTTACTCCCTTAGCCTTCTTCTTTCCTGAGACACCCACAAGGCAGTGAGGCTATTTACACATAGCTGGGGGTCTGGTTTGTGGACACCAAGGCGGAACCACACGCCAGTGGGCCTGAATGCCATGCATCTGGGGGCCAGGCTTCCTCCAAGTGTATAACTTGGGGTGAATTTTACTGGGCCTCCGACGTGGTGATTGAGGTGGAGGAGCCCAGAAAATACCTCCGGGAGAGGCCCACTATGGGGCTCGACACCAGGAAGGCCCCACCCCATATTACCAGCGGTGGTGAGGCCTTGTGGCAACCGCGCACCCCCCTCCACACCCGCCGCTCAGTGGCAGCATCACAATTTAAATATGTTAATACATTAAAATTCATGAATTAATCATTTACCTGCTGCCGCCGGCTGTCCCGCTGTGAATATTCCGGTCGGTTGCCAGAACCCCTGTGCCTTCGGAGCTCCATTTGGAGGTCCGAGGAGAGACACTGGTTGGTAGGGGGAAGCAGGTAAGTTTTCAGATGGGGGGAGGAGGGGAGGAGCATGGAAAACTCTTGCAATTGGTGGAGGGGATAGTGGGAAGGGGTTGAAGATAAAGGGCTCCAAACTTTGGGGGGTGGGGGAAGGTTGGGATCGCATAGTAAGTTTTTTTTGGGGGGAGAGGGCAATTAATAAATTGTTTAGTCATTGGGACAGTGGGATAAGGGCTTGAATATTTGATTAAATTTTACACTTTAACGTGTCTATAACTATAAAAATTGAACTGCAATGCAAGGGCTTGATGCCCTTTAAAAAGGACGAAGATGCCTGCACAGTGGCACCAGACGCCATTGTTGGCAATGGAGTGCCCGCCTCTTTGACATCATCGGGGTCGGGCGGTCTGTCCCGGTTGTGTAAATGAGCCACTATGTATAATATCGTGGTGGCTCAGCAGAGTAAATCCCGCGCGTGCACACCGCCATATTTTACGGTACTTTAAGAAGTACAGCCCCCACCCCCCCCCCCCCCCCACTACCTTTTTAACTTAGAATTTTTTCACCCTGAAAACTAATCACTAAAGTTTGATTTTTAAAGTTGTATTGGCCTCAATATTAATCCCTCAGACCATAAGAACATAAGAAATAGGAGCAGGAGAAAGCCATTTGGCCCTTTGAGTCTGCTCTGCTATTCAATAAGATCATGATTGGTCTTCTATCTCAACTTCACCTTCTCGCACTGCCCCATATTATTTAATTCCTTTGGCATAAAATCTATCGAGCTTTGTTTTGAATATACTCAACGATTGAGTATCCACAGTTTTCTGGGGTAGAGAATTACAAAGATTTACAACCTTTTATAGCTCTTGGGTCTAAAGGGATCAAAGGGTATGGGGCGAAAGCCGGAACAGGTTACTGAGTTGGATGATCAGCCATAATCATAATAAATGGCGGAGCAGGCTCAAAGGGCCAAATGGCCTTCTCCTGCTCCTATTTTCTATGTTTCTATGTTTAACTGAAGAAATCTTTCCTTATCTCAGTCCTAAGCCCTTTATTCTGAGACTGTGACCCTTGGTTCTAGATTCCCCAGCCAGGGGAAATATTCTCCCAGCATCAATCCTATGAAGGCCCTTAAGAATTTTATGTTTCAATGAGAGCACCTCGCTATACTCTACGGAATATAGGCCGAGTCTACTCGATCTCTCCTCATAGCACAACTCCCTCATCCCAGGAATAAGACTAGTGAACCTTCATTGCACTCCCTGTAAGTCAAGTATATCCTTCCTTAGATAAGGACACAAAAACTACATGGTAATACATGTATGGTCTCACCAAGCCCTGTATAATTGTAATAAGACTTTACTCCTATACTCCAAACCCTTTGTAATAAAGCCTCATCTACAATTTGCTTTCCAAATTATGGGCAAGAAATGGTCAGTAGGCTGTTCAAACCCAACCCAGAAGTACATGTTGCTGTTTTTACAGGTACCTGTTCCCATTTTTACTACGACAGATTTTGCAGCATTGAAGTGTTTGGCTGTGGAGAGGCAGGGCACTTCATTAATATATTTAAATCAAGCTCCCACTGTATAACTAGCAGTCTGATTTAAATTTAACAGTTGCTGCTGCATTTACCAGCATTTGGAAAGCTGAAAATTTAAGAAGGTAAGTGCCTTTTACAGTACTCCTGTGGGCTAGGAGCAGCAGGAGTTCTCCCTGCAGCCCTTCAAGGGAGTCTTTGTCCTCTGCTTTGCTAATCTTGGCTTCTCTCTCCACCCCGCCACGATGGTCAATGTCCGGCCCTCCATTGATAGCCTCTTCCTACCCTCTGCCAAGCCCCAATCTCTGACTGACTCTCCCCTCCCAATTGTCGGGGCCCATCTCCATGATTCCCTGGCTAAGGCTTCCTGCCGCTAGTTTTCCCATTTGGGAAATGGAAGAAGAAAATTAAAATGGTGTCCTGCTGCTAAATTCTGCAGGACTTCTGCATTCCCAGCCTCTCTGTTTCCCCCGTGCTATACACATCCCTTTAAATATCAAGGCCACTGTATCAGGTCACCCCTTAGCCTTCTTATTTCTCAAGAAAAAAGCCCCACCCTCTTTAATCTTTCCTGATAAGTATAATCTCTCAGTCCTAGTATCATCCTTATAAAACTTTTTTGCATCTTCTCCAGTATCTATACAGTCTTTATATATGTGTAGACAAGAACTGTCCAAATATGTCAAGTACAACATAATGGACAGAATTATCCTGGTCCCGTAAAGGCAGGTTTAAAGGTGGGACCGGGAGCAAACTTGTAGATTAAGACGTTGTGTCAGTGGGCCACGCGTTCCCGCCTCCAGGCGATCTTTCCGGAGGTGGATGAACAACGGAAGCAGCTACCTGCCCAGCAGCAGAGGGTAGCCAATCACTATCAATTAGGAGGCTAATGTTGGGGAGAGGGAGGACTCTGCTGGTATTTTCGTGGTGTCGGCGGGGCCTCCAGCTGTGTGCCAAGCCTGACAGCTCTGTGGAGGCAGGAAAGGCCACATCCGTGGTGCAAATGAATCTACCAGAGGGGTTTCCCCTCCGCTCCGATGGTCCTACTGGCTAGGGCCTCATAACTCATGAAATTGTTGCAGGCCTCCAAGGATGTCTCCATGTTGGAGCGCCCCCATGCTCTCTTTGCTGCCTGGGCAGTGCCCACCTCTGCTTAATTAGTTGGCTGATGTGGAGGCAGCCAAGTTTGAGTCAGCCTCCTAAAAGATCATGCAGGCAAGCAGGACTCACAGAAAATCGGGGTTGGTCCTGCATTTGTCCCCGATGGAAGATTAATTTCAAAGGTGGTAAGATGCCAGCCAATGTCTCTGCTTTTTAATTCTATCCCTCTAGAAATGAACCCTCGTGCTTGCTTTGCCTTTTTTAATAGCCTAATTTATGTCGCTTCTTTTAAGTGATTGGCATATTTGTAGCCCCAGATCCCTCTGCTCTTCTACTCCATTTAAACACTTGGGGCTGGATTTTATGAAGGAGACGGGGCTCCCGGGGCTGGGCCGAAAATGCAGGGGGAACCCCGCCTCAGCCTTTTTGTGCCCCCCAAATTGATCCTCCATCATTTTGCTGCCTAAGTGTCCCGCACTAGAATCCCCATCCCTTTAAAGACAGGGATCCCACCTCCAAGAGCTGCCAGACAATCACAGGGCCAGCAGCTCAGCAGCATTAGCAGCACCAGCGCTAGTGGTGGCCATTACCTGCAAAGGCCTTGGACCCAGGCCCAGCGCTAGAACCCCAGACCTCAGCTAAGTGAGACTGGGTTGCCTGGACCATTCAGGAATGCCCTGGCAAGGGGGTGAGAGAGGGCGGACATGAAGTCCAGTGCTAGGGGTATCCATGGAGATGGAGGTTTTGCTAGTGGGGGTCCTCCATGGGCTACAGATTGCCCACGAAGTAGGGACCCTCCTCAAGCCCGCAGGGAGGGTGTTTCATTTTACAAGGTGCCCTCCCAGCATGGTGGAGGCATCCCTGCTCCTGATAAGATCCCAGCGGCAATAGGAAGTGACTGTTAATAGGCCACTTAAAGGACTCAATTGGCATTTGGACGGAAAGGCCATCGACAGCCTATTCCCTCCCACCACCCCCGCAAAATCCCTTGGCGGCAATGAGGCAGTGACAGGCCCTCTGCCCCCACCACCCGTAGTGATTCTATGGGCCCTCCGACCCCGCTTCAGGGGGCCCATAAAATCCAGCCTGTTTTTCCAAAGAGTCTGTAGCCTCTTCCTACCAAAATGCACCACCTCACAATTACACAACCATGCTGTTACTTATCACCATCTTCTTCAGTGTTGACTATACCTCCCAATTTGGTGTCACCGCAAATTTTGTAATTGCACTTCTGATTCCAGAGTCCAAATTATTTATGTAAATCACGAACAACAGTGGCCCCAACACCAGTCCTTGTGCAACACAACAACTCACCTTAATTGCATTAAATCTTTAACTCTTTTTTTCCAGGGCTGCATATCCAAATAAACAACATTAACTTGCAAGGAAAGCCATTCTTCTACCTCTAAAATGCCTAAAATACAAGAGAGGCCAGGAGCTTTGCTAGTGGACACCACTGGAGTCCTTGGACAAATCTCAGATCTCCCTGTAACCTTTAGAGGGGCTACCTCACTGATTTTAATATTTAAAGGTTGACATCGCTGTAGTTGATGAAGAGGTAGTAATTCATCCGCTGGTGTTGAGTTGATTTTAGGGATAAAGACTTTGAGCATTCATGTCAACTGGCTCAACCCTAAGGATTTGTGGGATTTAACATTCTATCGATTCATATAAAATAATAGTCTTGAGGTCTAATTTTAACTCTGGGACAATTTCTGCTGGGTGAGTAGCGTTGTGAGTTGGTAATGCAGCTGTTCCTTCAGAAATTAGACTCACCATACTTTAACACTCTGGACTCATTTGAATACCACCAGCCGACTTCCCACCCATTTTGGCTGTTAAGGTGGCGGCAAACGTCAGAAAATCGCACCGCCCAGAGGCCATCCTCTGAGACCAGGGGGATGGCATGATCAGCCACCAGGGCTGTCCCATGGGAGTCTCACAGTTGGAAAGTGGCGGGGGGAGGTGTTGCATGTGAGTCTGTGGCAGGGGAGGCTTAACCTGTCCTTGTGGGACATAGAGGAGTACTCCTGCTCCTCCTGCTCGTACAATAATTATTTTTATTTTAAATTATCTCTCTGGGTCTCTTCTGATCCCTTCCCAACTAGGTTGGACCTGACAAGAAATTCACTGAGCCTTCCCATTCAATTGCCAAGTTAAAATTACAATCAGCTTCTTGATGATGGCTTCTGACAGGCAGGTACAGTTAAAATCACTCCCTTGGTTCTTTGACCTGTGCCAAACCTTATAATGTATTCAAATTAAGTAGCTTTTCTTTTGCATAGAAACATTCTTACTCACACCCTGCATGGTGCTCAGGGACTGCTTGTTCAGGGGAGTGCGACATCTGTGCTCCATCATCGGATTCTTCTATTAAACTATCTCCCTGGAATCTAAGCAAAACAATATAAACAAGCATTATTAATTTAGTGCTGAATTTCACTGTGCTTTAATAAATCATAGGATTTGAAAGTGCCACTGCACCTTAAAGCAGTTGACTTACCAGAACTAATCATGCAGAGTGAATAAGAATAGGTTTTGAACAATTTAAGGATATGAACCTTTCCAAATTATTTTCATAGTAAACTGATAAACTCAGACAAACCTATATACAAGTGGGATAGCTAATCATTACTGTGGAGTAATCTAAACTTGGGGAAAATTTACATGGAATACTGATTGACATAGATCAGAACTTTGGGCAGCACAGTGGCGCAGTGCTTAGCACCACAGCCTCACAGCTCCAGCGACCCAGGTTCAATTCTGGGTACTGCCTGTGTGGAGTTTGCAAGTTCTCCCTGTGTCTGCATGGGTTTCCTCCGGGTGCTCCGGTTTTCTCCCACATGCCAGAAGACTTGCAGGTTGATAGGTAAATTGGCCATTAGCAATTGCCCCTAGTATAGGTAGGTGGTAGGGAAATATAGGGACAGGTGGGGATGTGGTAGGAATATGGAATTAGTGTAGGATTAGTATAAATGGGTGGTTGATGGTTGGCACAGACTCGGTGGGCCGAAGGGCCTGTTTCAGTGCTGTATCTCTAAACTAAACTAAGAACTGCTTAGTAGAAGGTTTTGCTGTAATCATTTGAAATGTCATGAACAATAAGAATAAATTTACGACACTATGCGCCCATTCATGGATAACATTTATAACAGAAACTATGTAAGCAACATAGTCTTAGAGATTATGGCTTGCTTTTGGGATTGTAATTGCATACTTTTCAGCTCGTTTGTATATGTTATCAGTAGGTATTATTTCATGAATATTTTACTGTACCTTCAGAGTGTGCATGTGGGCTGGATTTTAGGCTCCTGGCACAAGGTGGTGATAGGGAGAAGGGAAACCCGGAAGTAAGTGCAGTGTGTCCATCAGTCGCATTTTAACTCCACCACTGCATTACCATATTATTTCCTGATTTCCCAACTAATTAGCTTGAGTGGGCATGATGACGACGCACAAAAGTTGATTTAAGCTCCACTATTTAAAGGGCCATTGCAAACATGAAACGTGATAGATTGCAGAATTGGGAGCAGAATACAATGTATTGACAGAATGGGCTGCATGTGTTCAAAGGCTGTGTTTCACTTTAGTGACACCTCACTGGATGTGATGCTGGGGGTTTGTAATGGCCCATAGGGAGATACTGTTCCTTATTGAAGGGAGGAAGCAGCCTGCCAGTGAAACCAAGAAGGCATGGCTGGAGGTTGCCAATGAGATCAGCAGCAAGTGTATGGTGCCATGCTGAAAACAGTTTAATGGTTTAATGACCTAAGCAGGGCAGGAAAGGTGAGTACACGGGCTCATTCAACTACATCCCAATGTGTGTAGCACGTCAACCCCTTCACTCAGCCTTCTCAAGCCTACTCCAGCACATCATTCCTCATAGCAACTTACCTTACAGGTACAACCAGCCCTCTCTGTCTACACATTTCCTCACATCCCCATTTGTCCATCCACCACTGACATTCACCCTCACTCTTTAGGCAATGTCATGCTTCTTCCTCAAAGGCATCCTCAATAAATGCTCTCCATCCACCCATTCAACACCTGCCATTAGTCTTATTTAAAGGTCCTTTCTCTCCTTGCAGCACAGAACATTAGGAAGAGGCAGAGACCCAGAGGAGATCCTGCAACTGACAGCTGCAGAAGCCTAGGCGCTGGACATCAGTGGAGTCTCAGCGTGCTTGACTATCAGAAATGGGGAAATGGGCTACTTGGAATTAAATATCACACAGCCACATGGCATACAATACTCTTGTGTTGACTTGATACCAGCAGCCACAGAAATATGATCATGTGCATGATAATCACCTAAAACATTCTTGACAGTTTTAATTAATGTCTTTAATCTTCAACAGGGCCATCAGGCATCTACAAGGGGTGATCCAGGAGCAGGATGATAACCACTCCTCAGAGGATGCCACTCATCTGAGGGTGCACCATTACAGGACTCATGCAGACCATGCAAGAGCTCATATACACACATTTCAGTGAGACCGGTAAGGAAAGTAGTTGCGTTTTCATCTGGTATCTCACATCACAAGTGAGCAGGAACAGATGATGGAGACAGGGACAGCAGAAAAGAGTACGCAATAAAAACAAGAAATGCTGGAAATACTCAGCAGGTCTGGCAGCATCTGTGGAGACAGAAGCAGAGTTAACATTTCAGGTCAGTGACCCTTCTTCAGAACAGTTCTGAATGTGCAATGTATGCAGACGTTCCACACTTGATATCACAGGCCTTTGCAACGATGTCTTTATCCATGGAAAGAGCGACCACCTGCACGGACCATCAAAGATGGTAATCAAACGCTTGCATGTAGGTCCTCAGCAATGCCTTGCACACTGTATTTTAAAATGATCTTTGTGGGTTGAGGAGCAGCAGGAATGCTCCTCCAGATTCCACAGGTAATTCTGGATGGTCCTCTGCTTCCCAGGGATTCCCCATCTTCCACCTGTGAAATCCTGCCCCCCCCATCCATGACTTACCCAAGTGCAAAAAGGACAGCCTCTGGGACAGCCTGATCTTCCCCTCTTTTTGGGCTGGCAACTGGCCAGCAAGGTTTAAATGAGGTCCAGTCATTATTGACTGGCCTCCCACAGAGCTCTGTCATTAAAATAGCCGACGTATTTTTGAAAACTATAAATGTGCCCACCTCCTATCACAGTGGCTGGCCTCGGGGACTGAACCTATTGTTCACTCCTAATATTATGTGCTGAAGTCACTAACTGCACCCCCTTCCTCCCACCCCCTCGCACCCCCTTCCCAACTCCTCCCTCGCACCATCTTCCCCTCGCAGCCCTTTCCCCTGCACTCTCTCCCCTACCCCCTGCAGCCCCCTTCCCAGCTCCCCCTCGCACCCCTTCCCTCCACACCCCTCCCCCTCGCACCCACTCCCCCCTGCACTCCCTTCCACCCACCGGCATCCACCTATCCCTGAGCAGGGGCCCTAAAACCCCACTGCTTTGTGGGCGTCTCAGGAGAGACCAAGGTTAAGGGAGTAAACCCTAACAGAAAATCCAGAACGGAACCCCGAAGGCAGTCATGTGTCACCTTTGGCATGTTTCCGGCAGTTCCTGCAGCCATACCGGTGCCAAACGTCGTGCTCTGCACTCCTTTGGACCCCACCAGGAATGCCGAGAGGGGGATTTTGTCGCTTGGGCAACTCACAACCTCCAAACATCTGCCCAGGCATGCGCCATGGAGAGGTCACTCCATAGTCGCCTCACAGCGACCAAATCAACACGGAAGACAGCAGTTACGGGTTATAAGTCCAGCTCAATTGGCGTAGAGATTGGGCGCCACGGGTTGCCTTTGTCGGTGAGAGAGGACATCGCATCTCACTGGACAGCGACCACCCACTTCAAACCAGGCAGCCCGCGGACAGTAAGGTTCTGTCCCGCCACAGTCCACCTGCTTCAATGGGTGCTTGAAGCTCAGGGTCATTGCCTGAAAAGTGGATTGTAACACCACATCAAACAGCATGACAAAAAAAGGAAAGAAGGTACGAGCCCTTGGTTTTGCAAGCTGGAACGTCAGAACTATGTGTCCTGGCCTGTCGGAAGACCTTACACAAATCAACGATTCTCGGAACACCGCCATCATTAACAACGAGCTCAGTTGTCTCAATGTGGACATTGCAGCACTTCAGGAGACGCACCTCCCTGTGAGCGGATCTCTAAGTGAGCAAGACTACACCTTCTTCTGGCAGGCTGGAGATCCTGAAGAACCAAGATAGCATGGAGTGGGCTTCACCATCAGAAACTCTTTGCTCAGCATGATAGAGCCACCTTCAAATGGCTCAGAACGCATACTGTCCATCCGACTGCTCACCGCCTCTGGTCCAGTACACCTACTCAGTATCTATGCTCCAAAACTCTGCTTCCCACCTGAAGCTAAAGACCAGGTCTACGAGTAACTCCATAATATCATTAGCAGCATCCCCACTACCGAACATCTGTTCCTGCTGGGGGACTTTAATGCCAGGGTTGGGGCCGACCATGGCTCATGGCCCTCCTGCCTTGGGCGCTATGACATTGGAAGGATGAATGAGAATGGACAGAGACTGCTTGAGTTGTGTATCTATCACAACCTCTGCATCACCAACTCGTTCTTTCATACTAAATCCTGTCACCAGGTTTCTTGGAGGCACCCAAGATCACGTTGTTGGCACCAGCTGGACCTCATCGTCATAAGGCGAGCCTCTTTAAACAGCGTTCAAATCACACGCAGCTTCCACAGTGCGGACTGCGACACCGACCACTCCCTGGTGTGCAGCAAGGTTAGACTCAAACCAAAGAAGCTGCATCACTCCAAGCAGAAGGGCCGCCCACACATCAACACTAGCAGAATTTTTTATCCACAGCTGTTACATAAGTTTCTAAATTCACTTGAAAAAGCCCTTCAAAACACTCCTACAGGGGATGCAGAGATGAAGTGGGCCCACATCAAAGATGCCATCTATGACTCAGTAATGACCACCTATGGCAAAGGTGTGAAGCAGAATGCAGACTGGTTTCAATCTCACTTTGAAGAGCTGGAACCTGTCATAGCCGCTAAGCGCATTGCACTGTTGAACTACAAGAATGCCCCCAGCGAGTTAACATCCGTAGCACCTAAAGCAGCCAGATGCACTGCACAAAGAACAGCCAGGCACTGCACAAATGACGACTGGCAACACCTATGCAGTCCTATTCAGCTGGCCTCTGACACCGAAAACATCAGAGGAATGCATGATGGCATTAAGAGAGCTTTTGGGCCAACCATCAAGAAGATCGCCCCCCCTCAAATCTAAATCAGGGGATACAATGACTGACCAATGCAAGCAAATGGACCGCCAGGTGGGGCATTACCTGGAACTGTACTCCAGGGAAAATGTTGTCACTGAGACCGCCCTCAATGCAGCCCAGTCTCTGCCAGTCATGGATGAGCTGGACGAACAGCCAACAAAATTGGAACTCAGTGATGCCATTGATTCTCTAGTCAGCGGGAAAGCCCCTGGGAAGGACAGCATTACCCCTGAAATCATCAAGAGTGCCAAGCCTGCTATACTTTCAGCACTGTACGGACTGCTTTGCCTGTGCTGGGACGAGGGAGCAGTACCACAGACATGCGCGATGCCAATATCATCACCCTCTATCAGAACATGGGTGACCGCGGTGACTGCAACAACTACCGTGGAATCTCCCTGCTCAGCACAGTGGGGAAAGTCTTCGCTCGAGTCGCTTTAAACAGGCTCCAGAAGCTGGCTGAGTGTGTCTACCCTGAGGCACAGTGTGGCTTTCGAGCAGAGAGATCCACCAGTGACATGCTGTTCTCCCTTCGCCAGCTACAGGAGAAATGCCGTGAACAACAGATGCCCCTCTACGTTGCCTTCATTGATCTCACCAAAGCCTTTGACCTCATCAGCAGACGTGGTCTCTTCAGACTACTAGAAAAGATCGGATGTCCACCAAAGCTACTAAGTATCATCACCTCATTCCATGACAATATGAAAGGCACAATTCAGCATAGCAGTGCCTCATCAGACCCCTTTCCTTTCCTGAGTAGCATGAAACACAGAAGTCATCGAGGCAGCCAACATCCCCAGCACATACACCCTACTGAGCCAGCGGTGCTTGAGATGGCTTGGCCATGTGAGCTGCATGGAAGATGGCAGGGTCCCCAACGACACATTGTACAGCGAGATCGTCACTGGTATCAGACCCACCGGCCGTCCATGTCTCCGCTTTAAAGACGTCTGCAAATGAGACATGAAATGCTGTGACATTGATCACAAGTCGTGGGAGTCAGTTGCCAGTGATCGCCAGAGCTGGTGGGCAGCCATAAAGGCGGAGCGAAAGTGTGGCGAGTCGAAGAGACTTAGCAGTTGGCAGGAAAAAAGACAGAAGTGCAAGGGGAGAGCCAACTGTGTAACAGCCCCGACAACCAATTTTATCTGCAGCACCAGTGGAAGAGTCTGTCACTCTAGAATTGGCCTTTATAGCCACTCCAGGCGCTGCTTCACAAGCCACTGACTACCTCCAGGCGCTTACCCATTGTTTCTCGAGACAAGGAGGCCAAAGAAGAAGAAGAAATGTATTAGCCATAAAGCAAATCTTGATTTCATTAAAGAATACTACTCTTGAACAGAAATGTTGAGCTTTCAATTAAGTATGTCACAGGATATCAATGTTTGCTTTGTATTTGACAGTTTATGCTTGTACATTGGTAAAAAAAATGTTTTAACCCAGTATGAGATACCATAGCTTTAATTTACTTCTACAGAATCTTTTTTAAAAAAACAGAAAGACACTTAAACTACCTGGTTCTACTGGGTTTAATTTGCAAAAGAAGTAACAGAGAAGCTGTGTTCACAGATGTTAACAAAGAATTCACATTGCAGATTATAAACTCTTTTCCCGATTTTCTATTCATCTGGTTAGGCAGTTTGTCTTTCTTATATGTAAAAAATAATCCCAAAAGAAATAAACTGCAGAGTTCAGTGTATTACTCAAATACCTGTGGTGTCAAAACAGATGCCTGCTGCCTATTATGAGCAAACATTTTGCCATAAGCCCTTTTGATACGCTAAGCTCAATATTCAAATCACTGTAAGCTATTGCTCATCCATTTTACTTAGAAATCTACCAGTCTATAGAGGAAGGAAGCATGTCATGCCAAAACACATTTTAATTACTGAGCTATTTTATTAACCACAGTTTTGAAAGCCTTTATTCATTCTTGTGGAAACTGTCTTCACTTGCAAGTGAAGGTGATTAAGATCAATCTTAAATGAACAAGAGTTTCCAGAATAAAATTAAACTGTAAAACCAAATGTGAAATTTGTAAGTCTTTAATTCATGTTCTTTGAAAATAAGATAAGGCCTGTAAATCAAATCAAATATTTTACACTGAAGATAGTGTAAATGTTTTTTAAATGTCTGATTAATGAAGTGCTGGGAATGCGGCTGACTGTTCACAAGTGACCTGTATTTCCAGCAATGATTATCAGGCTCTGGCATCAGTATTCAACAGAGCATGAACTGAGAAAACTAAACAGCATATTGAATCAAAATTCAAACCTGTTTGTTACTGTATGAAGCAGGAAGAATAACCAGTCAACCAAGGATCGCTGATGGAGATAAGAGTAGAAAATCTTGCACAGAAACTGAGGAACAAAAAATCTTTCACAATAGATTCTGATGGGTGCACCAGAGGAAGTCTTCAATACAACATTGTGAATGTTGCGAAATTTGTAAAACAAGTGAGTTTTACATGACCCTGAGTGACAGGAGGAAAGCGGTATTTATGATATAAAAATGAGCTCAAATTTTAATCTTGACAGACATCAGGGGCAGAATTTTGAAACAAAACCAGAAAATGCTGGAAATACTCAGCGGGTCAAGCAACATCTATGGAGGGAAAAGCAGAGTTGACGTTTCAGGTCGATGACCCTTCTCTCCACAGATGCTGCCTGACCAGCTGAGTATTTCCAGCATTTTCTGCTCTGTTTCAGATTTCCAGCATTCACAGTATTTTGCTTTTGTGTTGTTGTAAGGGCAGAATTTTATCTGAATAGACCTGCACACAGCAGGGAGGCCGGTAATGGGTTGGGAACCCATTTGGAATTGAAGCTGGTCTTGCCATGGCTTGTTAACACAGCATCCCGCTTTCAGGTTTCCCAATCAATCAGAAAGGGCAGGCAGGATGTTGCGCCAGATCTGTTAAAGGAAGGATTTCTATTTAAAGGGATCCAGTCAGGGGCCAGAATGGCTGCAGGAAATCTTTGGTCTGAAAGCTTGTGGAGAAAATGGAAGGAAAATGTGGGAAGGCTGCCCCCCAGTTCTCTGAGTCGCCCCTGGAGGTCATGCTGAAGGCAGTGAGGGCCAGAAGGGACATGCTGTTTCCTCAGGATGGGAGGAACAGGTTAGCCTCACTGATGAAACAGGTGTGGCTGGAAGTAGCACAGGCCATCAGCAACAGGAATGTGCAGCCCAGGACCTGGCTACAGTACTGGAGAAGGGTTAACAACCTTATTAGACCAGGAAAGGTGAGAGGCATAACACTCTCAGGTGTCAGCCATCACTCTGATCTCCTGAGCATTCTCCTGCACAGCACTCCTCTGACCAACACACCTTGAGGTTCCAAACATTCTTTTCTCTCTAGGCATCTCCTCAAATCTCCATCTCAACAGACAACACTATTGTTCTCTCATATCCATCCCTCACAGTCACCCTCCACAAATGTTCTCATTCCATTCTCAGCACACATTCCACTTCTCACACTCATAACCCTCTGCCTCTCTCATTGCAGGAGAAAACAGCCCACAACTCCAGGGAGAGGCAGAGAACTGGGGATGGACCTGCAACCATCGCCACCCTGACCACATTAGAGGCAGATGCTTTGGAGACTGGCAGAGTTGCAAAGACATTAGGGCTGACTGGGGATAGGGACAAAGAGAGAAATATTTAAGGTGGGGACACTATCTGTGAAGAACATGGGCAACAATTATGTTCATCCTGAAGCTTCTAAAATACCATATAAAGTTATTTTTTTTCTTCTTAGTAGCACTCTACCATTACCATCAAGCCAAGGGACCAACCCTGGTTCAATGAGGAGTGCAGGAGAGAACACCAGGAGTAGTGCCAGGCATATCTAAAAATAAGGTGCCAAATGTGGTGAAGCTACAACCCAGGATTATGTGCATGCCCAGCCCATCAGTGCAAAAGAAAAGGCTGAAGCATTTGCAACTGTCTTCAGCCACCTTGTCTCTAAAATTAATTGTGGAGAAAACACTTCAAGCAAGACCATGAACCTAGCAATGTTCATCAATTGTTTGAGGAGTTTACTAAGTCAGTAAAATACATTTAGATAGATCCTTTCTATATATTTTCTTAAAATGCTAAGTGAGGGTTTTTTAAAAATGGAATTGAGGCTTATTGAATACTCCTTCAGGCCTCACTAGGGAGCCTTTGCCCAGTCTTCCACCTTCCTGATCAGCTCCCCTCACAACTTACTTGGGGC
The DNA here is from genome assembly GCF_036365525.1 of Heterodontus francisci. Classification (NCBI taxonomy): domain Eukaryota; kingdom Metazoa; phylum Chordata; class Chondrichthyes; order Heterodontiformes; family Heterodontidae; genus Heterodontus; species Heterodontus francisci. The sequence continues at coordinate 117,637,026 of NC_090375.1, read as the reverse complement.
CCAGCCTTGGCCCTCTGCCACCAAGTTTCCACTTCCACTTGTGGGTAGTAGTGGATCTGAATCTGGCCAGGTTTGGGCGGGTCACTGAGAATATTTATAGTAATGATGACTTAATATTGGTAAGGAAACTCCAACATGTGGAAACACATCTGTTACTACTGGTCTAGGTAGAGCCTCCTCTTCTGTGACTTATTGCACAATGCCAGGTCTAGTACAGCCTGATCTCTGTTTGGCTCCAGAACGCGCTGTAATAAGAAACTATCCCCAAAACATTCTATGAGCTCCTCATCGAGGCTACCTTTGACCATCTGATTCTTCCAGTCGATATGCAGATTAAAATCCCCCTTATCGCCATACCTTTCTGACAAGCTCCCATTATTTATTACTTTGTACTCTGTGTTACCGTGTGGTTACTGTTTGGGGGCCTATACACCACTCCCACAAGTGACTTCTTGCATTTATCATTTCTCATGTCTAACTAAACTGCTTCGGGTCACTGACCCGAAACGTTAACTCTGCTTCTCTTTCCACAGATGCTGCCAGACCTGCTGAGTGAATCCAGCATTTCTTGTTTTTGCTTCTATATCCTGGTTTCCTGAACTTAGGGCATCTCTCTCTAGTGTGCTAATAGCTAGTAGCATGTTGGAGTGGAAACCAATCAAGAATTTCAAGAATGTACAAATCATAAATGAACAGTGAGGGACAGCGACCAATAAAAGCAAACCGGCTGTCCACAACATTGTCCAATCATCAGCGAACATCCCCACTTCTGACCTTATGATGGAGGGAAAGTCATTGATGAAGCAGCTGAAGATGGTTGGGCCTAGGACACTACCCTGAGGAACTCCTGCAGCAATGTCCTAGGGTTGAGACAACAACCGCAACCACCTTGCTTTGTTCTAGGTATGACTCCAACCAGCGGAGAGTTTTCCCCCTGATTCCCATTGACTTCAATTTGGCTAGGGCTTCTTGATGTCACATTCGGTCAAATGCTGCCTTGATATCAAGGACAATCACTGTCACTTCACCTCGAGTTCAGCTCTTTTGTCCATGTTTGGACCAAGGCTGTAATGAGATCAGGAGCTGAGTGGCCCTGGCAGAACTCAAACTGAGCCTCGGTGAGCAGGGTATTGCTGTTTAAGTGGCCCTTGACAGTACTGTCGATAATACATTCCATCACTTTGCTGATGATCGAGAGGAGACCAATGGAGTGGTAATTGGCTGGGTTGGATTAGTCCTGCTTTTTGTGGATAGGGCATACTTGGGCAATTTTCCACATTGTCATGTAGATGCCAGTGTTGTAGCTGTATTGGAACAGCTTGGTTAGGGGTGTGGCTAGTTCTGAAGCACAAGTCTTCAGTACTACAGCGAGATGTCATCAGGACCCATAGCCTTTGCAGTTTCCAGTGCCTTCAGCCCTTTCGTGATATCATGTGGAGTGAATCAGATTGGCTGAAGACTGGCATCTGTGATGCTAGGCACCTCAGGAGGAGGCCAAGATGGATTAATGGGTCTGAGGTGGGTCTACCACCTTATTGAGGCAGGAAGTCCTGCCTCATGGAGCTGCCGGCCAATCAGTGGGCCGGCAGCTCTTAGTCCCAGCAGTGCCACCGGGAGCAGTGGCCACTGCTGGGACTGCAGCCCAGCTTTGCAAAGAAGAGGCAGGATGGCCCCAGGAAAAGGTAAGTTTTAGGGGCCTCGCTGAGGGTGACTGGTCAGGCCCTGGCGAGGCAAGTGTGGTCGATTGGGGGGCAGGGGGCGTTTTGGACGCTGGGGTTGGTTGGGGGATCAGGGGCGGCCCTCCGTCGGGCACAGGGTGCCTGACCAGGAGGGCCCCACCGCAAGGTCATCAGAGAGCCGCTTGCTTTTGTCAGGTAGCTTTCCGCTGGTCTGGGCTGCCCAATCGGCCAAGGGTAAAATTCCTGTGGTTGCAGGCGAAGGCCCTTAAGTGGCCGCCAACTGGCTACTTAAGGGTCTTGATTGGCCTGGGGCAGGCGGATCATTTCCTGCTGCCGCTACCCCACGTAAACTGCGGTGGAGGCAGGAGCAGGTCAGGAAGGGCCCCCCCGAACCTCCCCCACTCTTTGGGGGTGAGGCGTAAAATTCCGGCCACTGTGTGGTAGTTCCATCAAGCACTAAATTTTTTAGTTTGTGGAAATTAGAAATTTCCATTGCTATGTGGGAAGCAAGTTGTACTATTTAACATTTCTGGTGTAGACATTTGCACTACGGGAGTGCAGATCAAGTATTTTTGTTCAGAGGTCAGTGTCCCCGTACGATTTTCTATTCATTAATTTTAATAGATAGAGAATCATGCATTGACCTCCAAGTTCAAATTCATCACGTCCAATCCAATTGTAATAAAATAATAGCAAAATACTGCAGATGCTGGAAATCTTAAATAAAAACAAGAAACACTGGAAATACTCAGCAGGTCTGGCAGCATCTGTGGAGAGAGAAGCTGAGTTAACGTTTCAGGTCAGTGACCCTTCATCAGAACTGGAAAATATTAGAAATGTAAAAGATTTTAAGCAAGTAAAGTGGGGCTGGGGCAAGAGATAACAAAAGAGGTGTTGATAGGACAAGGTCATAGAGGATCACTGGCCAGAAGGTCATGCAGCAAACGCAAATGGTATGTTAATGGTGTGCTGAAAGACAAAGCATTAGTACAGAGAGGGTTTTAATTGACAGAAAAATGAACAGCCCTGGCCCCAAGCACAAACATGGAAAAAACAGTGGGTAGGCACAGTAGAAACAAACTAAAATAAAATAAACAAATAAAAAATAAAAAATACTATATTTATGACTTGGAGGAAGGGACAGAGTGTAGTGTATTCAAATTTGCTGACGATACATAAATAGGTGGGAAGGCATGTTGTGATGAGGACACAAAGAATCTGCAAAGGGATATAGATAGATTAAGTGAGGGGGCAAAAACTTGGCAGATGGAGTTCGATGTGGGAAAGTGTGAGGTCATCCACTTTGGTAGGAAGAATAAAAAGGCAGATTATTATTTAGATGGAGAAAGACTACAAAATACTGCAGTACAGAGGGATCTGGGTGTTTTCGTGAATGAAGCACAAAAAGTTAGCATGCAGGTGCAGCAAGTAATTAGGAAGGCAAATGGAATTTTGGCCTTTATTGCTAGGGGGTTAGAGTTTAAAAATAGGGAAGTCTTGTTACAACTGTACAGGGTGTTGGTGAGGCCACACCTGGAGTACTGTGTACAGTTTTGGTCCCCGTATTTAAGGAAGGATATCCTAGCATTGGAGGCAGTTCAGAAAAAGTTCACTAGGTTGATTCCTGGGATGAAGGGGTTGTCTTATCAAGAACGGCTAAACAGGTTAGGCCTTTATTCATTGGAGTTTAGAAGAATGAGAGGTGATCTTATAGAAACATGTAAGATTTTAAGGGGGTTTGACAGGGTAGATATTGAGAATATATTTCCACTGGTGGGGGAATCTCAACTTATGGGAAAGAATAAGGGTGCACACATTTAAAACTGAGATGCAAAGGAATTTCTTCTCTCAGAAGGTGGTGAATCTCTGGAATTCTCTACCTCAGAGAGTTGTAGAGGCTAGGTCACTAAATGTATTTAAGGAGGAGGTAGATAGATTTTTGAAATCTCGGGGAGCCGAGGGGTATGCAGAGCAGGTCCGAAAGACGAGTTGAAGCCTGGGACAGATCAGCCATGATCTTATTGAATGGCGGGGCAAGCTTGAGGGGCTGAATGGCCTACTCCTGCTCCCATTTCTTATATTCTTATGCTCTTAAAGATAAAAATGGGGGCCCATCATACTCTGAAATTATTGAACTCAATGTTCAGTCAGTCAGGCTATAGCGTGCCTAATCGGTAAATGAGGTACTGTTCCTCGAGCTTGTATTGATGTTCACTGGAGCACTGCAGCAATCCCAGGACAGAGATGTGGGCATGAGAGCAGTGGGGTGTGTTGAAATGGCAAGCAACAGCAAGCTCAGGGTCATGCTTTCGGACTGAGCAGAGGTATTCCGTAAAGCGGTAACCCAGTCTGCATTTGGTCTCCCCAATGGGCGGCGCAGTGGTTAGCACCACAGCCTCACAGCTCCAGCGACCCGGGTTCAATTCTGGGTACTGCCTGTGTGGAGTTTGCAAGTTCTCCCTGTGTCTGCGTGGGTTTTCGCCGGGTACTCCGGTTTCCTCCCACCACCAAAGACTTGCAGGTTGATAGGTTAATTGGCCATTATAAATTTCCCCTAGTATAGGTAGGTGGTCGGGGAATATAGGAACAGGTGAGGATGTGGTAGGAATATGGGATTCGTGTAGGATTAGTATAAATGGGTGGTTGATGGTCGACACAGACTCGGTGGGCCGAAGGGCCTGTTTCAGTGCTGTATCTCTAAATAAAACAAAATGTAGAGGAGACCGCATTGTGAGCAGTGAATACAGTAGAATAGATTGATAGAAGTACATGCAAATCGCTGCTTTCACTTGAAAGGAGTGTTTGGGGCCTTGGATAGTGAGGAGAGAGGAGGTAATTGGGCAGGTATTACACCTCCTGTGATTTCAGGGGAAGATGACGTGGGAAGGGGACGAGGTGGTGGGGGTAATGGAGGAATGGACCAGGGTGTCGCGGAGGGAACGATTCCTTCCGAATGCTGACAGGGGAAGGGAGGGGAAGATGCGTTTGGTGGTGGCATCATGCTGGAGGTGGCAGAAATGGCAGAGGATGATCCTTTGGATGTGAAGGCTGGTGGAGTGGAAAGTGAGGACAAGGGGAACCCTGTCGCGGTTCTGGGAGGGAAGGGAAGGGGTGAGGATAGAGGTGCGGGAAATGGGTCGGACAAGGTTGAGGGCCCTGTCAACCACAGTGGGGGGGAGTCCTCGGTTGAGGAAAAATTAAGACATATCAGAAGCGCTGTCGTGGAAGGTTGCATAATCAGAGCAGATGCATCGGAGATGGAGAAACTGGGAGAATGTAATAGAGTCCTTACAGGAGGCAGGGTGTGAAGAAGTGTAGTTAAAGTAGCTGTGGGCATCGGTGGGCTTATATTGAATATTAGTAGACAGCCTATCCTCAGAGATGGAGACAGAGAAATCAAGGAAGGGAAGGGAAGGGAAGTGTCAGAGATGGACCATGTAAAGGTGAGAGAAGGGTGGAAATTAGAAGCAAAGTTGATGAAGTTTTCTAGTTCCCGGTGGGAGCAGGAAACGGCACCAATACAGTCATCAACAAAAGAGTTGGGGGAGGGTGCCTGGGTAGGACTGGAACAAGGAATGTTCGACATATCCCACGAAAAGACAAGCAAAACTAGGACCCATGTGGGTACCCATAGCAACACCTTTTATTTGAAGGAAGTGAGTGGAGTTGAAGGAGAAGTTGTTCAATGTGAGAATAAGTTCAGCCAGGTGGAGGAGGGTGGTGGTGGATGGGGACTGGTTGGGCCTCTGTTCAAGGAAGAAGCAGAGAGCCCTCAAACCATCCCGGTGGGGGATGGAGGTGGAGAGAGACCAATTGTAATAAAGCTGGAACTGCAAAATTATACAATATACTCCATGTTATGCTATATTCATGGTTTCCATAGGTATACTCGCCACTGGTATCAGACCCACCGGCCGTCCATGTCTCCGCTTGAAAGACGTCTGCAAACGCGACATGAAGTCCTGTGACATTGATCACAAGTCGTGGGAGTCAGTTGCCAGCTATCGCCAGAGCTGGCGGGCAGCCATAAAGGCGGGGCTAAAGTGTGGCGAGTCGAAGAGACTTAGCAGTTGGCAGGAAAAAAGACAGAGGCGCAAGGGGAGAGCCAACTGTGTTACAGTCCCGACAAACAAATTTTTCTGCAGCACCTGTGGAAGAGCCTGTCACTCTAGAATTGGCCTTTATAGCCACTCCAGGAGCTGTTCCACACACCACTGACCACCTCCAGGCGCTTACCCATTGTCTCTCGAGATAAGGAGGCCAAAGAGAAAAAGAGAATATGTATACTTCAATGGAAACAGTCAAATAAACAATGTTTGACTGAAAAGTTATTTTATAATGTAAGGATTAACCTTGAGTTATTCATGCCTGTCTTTGCCTGCTTTACAATGATACAGTTTCACTGTTGTTTCTTCGAATGGTATAAAACTCATTGGCTTCTTTTCATAAAATTACATCACTGATGTCATGGCATTCCTAAACTTGCAGTATAAATATGATTAAGTGTACAGTAACATAACCAACTATCTGTGGTGGCTCAGGAGGAGACTGGTGATGTTCTTAGATAAGTGTGGAGATGAACTAGCTCTAGACAGGATTTAGGTGCTGGACTGCCGATGATACTCCATAACTAAAAAGGATCAAATTGAAAAGGAAGACTAGGATGACTACTAACTGATTGTAGAAATTATGTTAAACCAGTATTGGGATTTCAAAAGGCCAAGATCTAAATGTTAAAACTTCAGTGTTTGGAATCATTTAGTCTCTGTGATATTTTCTCACTGTGGTATCTGAAGTTACTACTCATGGATGCCTGTAGGCCCTACACTGTAGAAATAATACTGTAACAGAGTCTCAGCAGATGGGCTTTATGGTAGCAAAGCTAGCAGAGCTAGGCACTTTATAGCAGTGAACTGTGTAGAGGTGAAGATTTCTTGTTTAAAAATATAACCTGAACATTCTGATGCAGTTTAACGATGTGCTGCTCTAAGTACAGAAAGCAGAATGACTTCTGTACTTGGAATACAGCGAGAGTAGCTTTACAACTGATTAACATTTTGGCAGTGATAATGTTGTATTGGTTCCTACTATACCTGGCACACCTCGAGCAGATATTGAGTGTAACTTTGGCTTGAGGTTCTGCAGAGTATAGACTTCGACCTTGGCTAAACCTGTTACCAGAAGGCACATGGTCAGTAATGCCTTCCATCCTCAAATCATCCAAGTCCTCTGTAATTTAAACAGAATTTAATGAATGATCTGCTTGCAGATGAAATATGATAAAAATACAATAACAAACAAGTGAAGATTTGATGATTACACTTATGTAATTTCATTGAGTTAACTTGTCTTGTCAATAATGCAATTTTTTACTGGTATCTATACACAAAATCCATTGTACATCAGATTTATATCACTGCCTAAAATTCATGTTTGAGAATTAAGAAAAGACACTCCGTCGTCATCAGTGGAAGCCAAATTTTACTTCAGGGATTTAAATTCTTTATAACTAAGAATAATTCAAGAACATTGGAGATTAAATTCAACAATATTGCCCCTGTTTTACCATCCTAATTGGGCACTATGACCAACTTAGCAGTGGGACAGCCAGCACCCAATCTGTGCATGGGTTTGGGTAACTGTTAAATTTGTCAGGCCCATTTTTCAGGCTTCTCTGGCAGCTGTCTAAAGGACGAATTAGGGCCCTACAGATGTAAATGAGCAGACTAATGTCTATTTTCGTTTCCTTTGTGGAAATTGATTGGTAATGAGCAGAGCAGAAGTCAGGCCGGCTTTGCTTGGGTTTCTTCACCGGCCCTTGCAGCCACCAATGAAAGGTAAGTTTATTTTCTTTAAAATTCAGAAATTGCAGCTGTGGATCCAGGAGGAACGCGTGTGTTCCCTGACCACACAGCACTTCTGATTGGCGTCACCACCCCATCCACCACCACCAGCACCCCCACCCTCCTGCCCTTTCCCACTCCATCCCCATGACTTACAATAATCTTTAGAAAAAGGGCAGATCCATGTGGACACAGAATGGATATCGACAGCTCACCAAAATAATGATAATGAGGCCCAAGGACACATTTGAGTTGGCCTGGGTCTACCTGTGTGTATTGTTCACCATAACCAATTTCTACCTGGTTATAACTCTCCATGTTAAATTCTATAGCATAATTTGACCAGATCTCTTTGAATACCATCACTGTTCTGAACATTGATCAGCTGACCGCATGGTTTAACGTTTTCAAATGTTATAACATGACTTAAAGTAACCTCCTTCTAATTTATTATGAATAGACCACAGTACAGACTCTTGGCTGCTGGCGAGAGAATCAATGGCATCACTGAGTTCCGATTTTGTTGGCTGTACGTCCAGCTCATCCATGACTGGCAGAGACTGGGCTGCATTGAGGGCGGTCTCAGTGACAACATTCTCCCTGGAGTACAGTTCTAGGTAGTGCTCAACCCAGCGGTCCATTTGCTTGTGTTGGTCAGTGATTGTGTCCCCTGATTTAGATTTGAGGGGGGCAATCTTTTTGATGGTTGGCCCAAAAGCTCTCTTAATGCCATCATACATTCCTCTGATGTTTCCGATGTCGGAGGACAGCTGAATATGACTGCATCGCTGTTGCCAGTAGTCATTTGCGCAGTGCCTGGCTGTTCTTTGTGCAGTGCTTCTGGCTGCTTTCAGTGCTATGGATGTTAACTTGCTGGGGGCTTTCTTGTAGTTCAACAGTGCAATGCGCTTAGCGGCTATGACAGGTTCCAGCTCTTCAAAGTGAGATTGAAACCAGTCTGCATTCTGCTTCACACCTTTGCCATAGATGGTCATTGCTGAGTCATAGATGGCATCTCTGATGTGGGCCCACTTGGTCTCTGCATCCCCTGCAGGAGTGTTTTGAAGGGCTTTTTCAAGTGAATTTAGAAACTTATGTCACAGCTGTGGATAAGAAATTCTGCTAGTGTTGATGTGTGGGCGGCCCTTCTGCGTAGAGTGATGCAGCTTCTTTGGTTTGAGTCTAACTTTGCTGCACACCAGGGAGTGGTCGTTGTCACAGCCCGCACTGTGGAAGCTGCGTGAGATTTGAACGCTGTTTAAAGAGGCTCGACTTGCGACGATGAGGTCCAGCTGGTGCCAACGACGTGATCTTGGGTGCCTCCAAGAAACCTGGTGACAAGGTTTAGTGTGAAAGAATGAGTTGGTGATGCAGAGGTTGTGATAGATACACAACTCAAGCAGTTTCTGTCCATTCTTATTCATCCTTCCAATGCCATAGCGCCCAAGGCAGGAGGGCCATGAGTCATGGTCGGCCCCAACCCTGGCATTAAAGTCCCCCAGCAGGAACAGATTTTCGGTATTGGGGATGCTACGAATGATATTATGGAGTTCCTCGTAGAACTGGGCTTTAGCTTCAGGTGGGGAGCAGAGTGTTGGAGCATAGATACTGAGTAGGTGTACTGGACCAGAGGCGGTGAGCAGTCGGATGGACAGTATGCGTTCTGAGCCATTTGAAGGTGGCTCTATCATGCTGAGCAAAGAGTTTCTGATGGCGAAGCCCACTCCATGCTGTCTTGGTTCTTCAGGATCCCTACCCTGCCAGAAGGTGGTGTAGTCTTGCTCCCTTAGAGATCCGCTTGCAGGGAGGCGTGTCTCTTGAAGCGCTGCAATGTCCACATTGAGTCTACTGAGCTCGTTGTTAATGATGGCGGTCTTCCGTGAATTGTTGATTTGTGTAAGGTCTTCCGACAGGCCAGGGCACATGGTTCTGATGTTCCAGCTTGCAAAACGAAAGGCTGATACCTTCTTTCCTTTTTTGGTCATGCTGTTTGGTGTGGTGTTGCAGTCCACTTTACGGGCAATGACCCAGTGATGCCATTGATTCTCTAGCCAGCGGGAAAGCCCCTGGGAAGGACAGCATTACCCCTGAAATAATCAAGAGTGCCAAGCCCGCTATATTTTCAGCACTCTACGAACTGTTTTGCCTGTGCTGGGACGAGGGAGCAGTACCACAGGACATGTGCAATGCCAATATCATCCCCTCCATAAGAACAAGGGTGACCGCGGTGACTGCAACAACTACCGTGGAATCTCCCTGCTCAGCATAGTGGGGAAGGTCTTCGCTCGAGTCGCTTTAAACAGGCTCCAGAAGCTGGCTGAGTGTGTCTACCCTGAGGCACAGTGTGGCTTTCGAGCAGAGAGATCCACCATTGACATGCTCTTCTCCCTTCGCCAGCTACAGGAGAAACGCCGTGAACAACAGATGCCCCTCCGAAGAAGGGTCACTGACCCGAAACGTTAACTCTGCTTCTCTTTCCACAGATGCTGCCAGACCTGCTGAGTGAATCCAGCATTTCTTGTTTTTGTTTCAGATGCCCCTCTACGTTGCTTTCATTGATCTCACCAAAGCCTTTGACCTCGTCAGCAGACGTGGTCTCTTCAGACTACTAGAAAAGATCGGATGTCCCCCAAAGCTACTAAGTATCATCATCTCATTCCATGACAATATGAAAGGCATAATTCAGTATAGCGGTGCCTCATCAGACCCCTTTCCTATCCTGAGTGGCGTGAAACAGGGCTGTGTTCTCGCACCCACACTTTTTGGGATTTTCTTCGCCCTGCTGCTCTCACATGCGTTCAAGTCTTCAGAAGAAGGAATTTTCCTCCACACAAGATTAAATGGCAGGTTGTTCAACCTTGCCCGTCTAAGAGCGAAGTACGGAAAGTCCTCATCAGGAAACTCCTCTTTGCTGACGATGCTGCATTAACATCTCACACTGAAGAATGTCTGCAGAGACTCATCCACAGGATTGTGGCTGCCTGCAATGAATTTGGCCTAACCATCAGCCTCAAGAAAACGAACATCATGGGAAAGGACGTCAGAAATGCTCCATCCATCAATATTGGCAACCACGCTCTGGAAGTGGTTCAAGAGGTCACCTACCTCGGCTCAACTATCACCAGTAACCTGCCTCTCGATGCAGAAATCAACAAGCGCATGGGAAAGGCTTCCACTGCTATGTCCAGACTGGCCAAGAGAGTGTGGGAAAGTGGCGCACTGACACGGAACACAAAAGTCCGGGTGTATCAAGCCTGTGTCCTCAGTACCTTGCTCTATGGCAGCAAGGCCTGGACAACGTATGTCAGCCAAGAGCGACGTCTCAATTCATTCCATCTTCGCTGCCTCCGGAGAATCCTTGGCATCAGGTGGCAGGACCGTATCTCCAACACAGAAGTGCTCGAGGCGGCCAACATCCCCAGCATATACACCTACTGAGCCAGCGGCACTTGAGATGGCTTGGCCATGTGAGCCACATGGAAGATGGCAGGATCCCCAAAGACACATTGTACAGAGAGATCGTCACTGGTATCAGACCCACCGGCCGTCCATGCCTCTGTTTTAAAGACGTCTGCAAATGAGATATGAAGTCCTGTAACATTGATCACAAGTCATGGGAGTCAGTTGCCAGGGGATCGCCAGAGCTGGCGGGCAACCATAAAGACGGGGCTAAAGTGTGGCGAGTCGAAGAGACTTAGCAGTTGGCAGGAAAAAAGACAGAAGCGCAAGGAGAGAGCCAACTGTGCAACAGCCCGGACAACCAATTTTATCTGCAGCACCTGTGGAAGAGTCTGTCCATCTAGAATTGGCTTGTATAGCCACTCCAGGCGCTGCTTCACAAACCACTGACCACCTCCAGGCGCTTACCCATTGTCTCTCGAGACAAGGAGGCCAAAGAAGAAGACAGACTCTTGTTGAACTCCGTCTATAGCAGATGACATTACCATAATACAAAGTCATTCAGAACATATTCTGTAACAGACCAGTCACAATATTCAGCACTTTTTAAAGTTTTAAAATATTATGAAATTACTTCAGCTGCACGATCCTCCGAGATACCTGTGCTCTTCTAGCTCTGCTCTCTTGAGCATTCACAGTTTTAATCGCTCCAATATTGGTGGCTGTGTCTTCATCTCCTTAGACCCTAAGCTCTGAAAAGCCCTCCCCTAAAGCTCTCACCCTTTCTACCTCTCTTTTCACCTTTAAGATGCTCCTTAAAACCTACCTCTTTTAGCAAGCTGTTGCTTATCTACCCTGATATCTTCTTACGAGGCTCGATGTCAAAATTTGTATTACTAATGATCCTGTGAAGTGACGTGGGACATTTTATTATATAAAAGGCACTATATAAATACAAGTTGTTTTTGTATTATTGCATACTCTTTAAAAGAGTTAAATTTGGAGCAGGAGGGAAAATTATGGGCTGAATGTTGTTCTGCCATTGGTTGCGGGCATGGAGGTGGGTGGGTGGGGGGGGGGTGGGACAATTGGCAAGAGCTGTCATTCCCAACGTTGCCCGGGCCCCCTGCTTTTTGTCTCGGGCAGGGAAGGCCAAGGATGACCTTCCTGCCTCAGGCCAATTGAGGCCTTTAAGTGCTCTTCCCGCCTCCACCTCAATTTTGCTGAAGGCGGAAGGGCCTGCTGCTACAGGGAGACACCGCCAGGTGAAGCCTGCTGGCCTCCAGCGGGGGTGGGAGGGTCCCTCCTTTGTGGGTAATCCAGGACCCCAGAGAGTCCCCCTGGCAGTAATCACTGCTGCCTCAGGGAGGCCCCACTCACTCTCACCAATCCCCCTCCATCCTGTTGCTGGGGCCTGCCTTAATGACCCGGGCAACCCCAACCCCAATTACCTGTCCCAGAGTTTTCTCCTGTCTTTGGCTCCTGCAGTACTGGCAATGACCACCACTTCCAATTGGCCGGAAGCCCTGGAGGCAGGAGCTCATCCCTGAAAGGGACAGTGGGCAGTTAATTGGCTACCCGCCGTTAAATAGCCACGGGGGTCCGACAGAGGGCCAAGGCAGCCTTCAGACCCACCACTGGGACCCCCGTCGCCAGAATAAAATGCAGACCCATGTCCTTTGTACAATTGGAAAAATATTAATTTTATCTGTAGATAAATTGAAAACTATCATATAACATGTACCAGAGACTAGTAACACAATGAAACCTTCTTGCTGCCAAGGGTGGCGCAGTGGTTAGCACCGTAGCCTCACAGCTCCAGCAACCCAGGCTCGATTCTGGGGACTGCCTGTGCGGAGTTTGTAAGTTCTCCCTGTGACTGTGTGGATTTTCACCAGGTTTCCTTCCACAACCAAAGACTTGCAGGTTGGTAGGTAAATTGGCCATTGTAAATTGCCCCTCGTGTAGGTAGATGGTAGGGGATTGAGGGGATGTGGTAGGAATATGGGATTAATGTAGGATTAGTATAAATGGGTAGTTGATGGTCAGCACAGACTCAGTGGGCCAAAGGGCCTGTTTCAGTGCTGTATCTCTAAATAAATAAAACTTGTGAGAAGGGCTGTGCAGTGTAACTGAGATGAATGGTTTTCACAAGCATTTAGACTTAGATTAAAATTTTCTGAAAAAAATAATTAAGTATTTAGGTTAAAAGATTTATATAATTAAAATACTATTCATGAAGATTGTTAGCAAATTAAGTTGTGAGTTAATGTAGCCAGTTTAAGCAATCATTGTTAAACTGGAAAAGCTGCAATCAGAACCCAAAAAATATCTCAAAACTTAACAGGAAGCTAAGTGTTATCAAGTTCAGAAGCCAGAAAAAAATAACAATTTGGACTACTGTCAGACAGTAGGATCATTAGTTAAATGTGTTAAGAGTAAATTAAATTAAGAAGAGCTTTACGTAAAAAGTCAAAGTGAGTGTGTTCAGCAAACAACTCAGAATGTCACTGCACTTCCCTCTACTGGTGGAAGATGTCACAATTTACGTTACAGTCACATTCTGCTTTGAACAGGTCAGTTACCAAATAAGTAAAATAAAACAAACATGCTAAGAATACCCTAGTTTGACCAAGTGTGTGATTAAAATAGTTTATCTTGTTCACTGGAACAATTCACAGGGTCATTGTTTACAAACGTTCAGAACAGTAGGTTGCGGTTCAAATCCCACCCCAGGACTGAGCACATAAAGGTACATTGTTGTGGGTGCTGTCTTTCAATGAAGCATTAAACGGAGGGTTGTCTGCCTTGTTCAGGTGAATCTAAAAGATTTCATGGCTCAATTTAAAAAAGACAAGGGTGTTCTCCCAGTGTTGTGAATTATATTTCTCTCTCAGCCAATATGACATAAGACCATATTTAACTGATCATTTGATCGTTCATCTAGTCCATTTGTGGAATCTTGATGTGTGCAAACTGGCTGCCACATTTGCTTACATTACAACAGTGACTACACAGCAAAAGTAATTCCCTGGATTTGAAGCACTTTGGGGCATCCTGAGCATGTGATAAGGCTCGCGATGAGTGCAGGTTCTTTTCGATAGCAGTGAGATAGTTCATGATGTTAGTTCCAGTACTGCAGTAAAGAAATAAGTGAAAGATTCTTTTTCTACGTATCAAGCTAAAAACAAGAAAGAAGTTACGTTACATTGGCTCCCAGTCTGGCAATGCCTTGATTTTAAAATACAAATCCTTGTTTTCAAATCCCTCCATGGCCTCGACTCTTTCTACCTCTGTAATCTCCTCCAGCCCTATGACTCTCTGACATCACTGTGCTCCTCTAATTCTCTCCTCTTACGCATCCCCAATTTTCTTCCCTCCACTATTGAAGACCATATCTTCAGCTGCCTGGGCCCTAGGGTCTGGAATTCCCTCCCTAAACCTCTCCATATCTGTACCTCTCGCCCTCTTTTAAACTTATCTCTTTGATGAAGCTTTTGATCATCTGTCCTAATATCTCCTTACCTGGTTTAATGTCAAATTTTGTTTGAGAAGTTGTTGTTAATGCATAACATATTTTTGACTATTTTATGATTGATATCAGATATTATTGTGGACAATATTTAAAGCTACGTTTTGCTAAATTTATCATTTTTTTTAGAGAAGTGTCTTTTCATCCTACTGGGCAATATTCCAGGAACCTAATTTTCTCCTCGTATTGGGAAAAAACACAAACTAGATTTGTAAATGGGTCAGAATGTTGCGCTACCTTTAAAAAGCTAGGAAACCATTGTTGAGTCTTAGTGAAGCTATGAGCTGCCAAAATAGGGACAAGTAGTTACTTCAGCTTAGAGGTTCCAGAGATGCCATTACATCTCCAATAGTGTAAGGCGACAGGACCTCTGCCCACCTCTTTGGCTTCCCATGATCCTGTCAAAATCCTAAGGACAGAATCATTAACTTAAAGTGGATAAGTTCTCTGGTCTAGATGAGATGCATCTGAGGTTGCTGAGGGAAGTAACGATAGAAATTGCAGAGGTGCTGGTCACCAAATTCCAATCCTCCTTAGATACAGGGGTGTTGTCAGAGGTCTAGCAGATTGTAAATGTTACACCCTTGTTCAAAAAAGACCAGTCGGATAATCCTGGCAATAATAAGTCAGTAAGTCCAACATCGGTGGTGGGGAAGCATTTAAAAACAATAATCTGGCAGAAAATTAACAGCCACTTGGATAAGTATAGGCCAGTAAAGGAGAATCAGCATATATTTGTTAAGGGCAAATCATGCTTCACTAATTAGATTGAATTTTTTGATGAGGTAACAAAGTGAATGAGGGCTGTGCAGTTGATGTGCATTGTTTTGAAAGTGCTTCCTTTTTAAAAATATTTTATTTTTGAGGACTTGTGTTAAAACTGAAAAGATTCCATGGATGTGCTTTCTTTCACCAAATTCACCGACGGAACAAGATGTTGTTTGAAAGTCCCCTGTGCTGGAGGCCACCTGTGATTTGGGCTCAGAAAACAGCAGAATCCTCGGTGACTTGGGGAAAAATGGTTACAGAGAAACCACATGTCAAGGTTTGTGGAGGTCAGGAGGTCGACTCTCTGTTTGGGGCTTGAATATTGCTTTCAGTTAGCAGTGGTGTGAACTGTTTTAAGACATTTGGTGTTTTCCTGCCAAGGAAACATAAGTCACACAGCTCACCTCCTCCTCTACCTTTTTGAAGAAATCCTGCCAAGATTCAGTGTGGAAGAGAAAAAAATCCTTGGTGCCGTAAAGCTCCTGAGAAGCTGAAAATAAAATTCTGTGATTCAAGTGTGTGCAGGCAGAAAAAACCTTGATGCCATATTTCTCCTAGAAAGCCTACTAGAATAATTTTCAACATCTCCAGAATTCTGAAACGACCCTTGTGACCCATTTCTGCATACCTGTATGCCAGACCAAAGAAGGGACAACTGACTTCCTTCCATATCTTTCTTTTTTTGTCAAGAATTAGCAAGTACTCGGCCAAAGTAGATTTTTTTGGTCTCTTCTTTGTAACAGACCTCTGCAGAGTGAATTTCTGTATTTTTTCCAGTGAGTGTGTGTGTAATTCGGAAATTTTTAAAAAGGGAACTTTCATATTTTAATCGGTGTGTTGCAGTTGCCAGGGAAACATAATAGGAAACACTCTTGTAACAGGTATATAGGTGTTGCCTAAGTTTATTTGCCTCATGGAACAGAAATCGGACACAGATTTTAACAAAGCAAACAAATGTTACTTGATCTAACTGCTGATTTAGATTTAGAATTATGATCAGCAGTGCAGACTTGCCTGCAGCAATGTAATTGAGTAGCTGTCATCTTCTGTACTTCTGAAGATTTCTCTGGCATTATTCAATCTGCTGCATGTATAATTAGTACTCTCGCTACTACTGCTCTAGTCAAGCAAGTTAGTCACAGTCTTGATAACCAAAGAACTCTTCTTCTTTCTCTTTGGCCTCCTTGTCTAGAGAGACAATGGATACGCGCCTGGAGGTGGTCAGTGGTTTGTGAAGCAGCGCCTGGACTGGCTATAAAGGCCAATTCTAGAGTGACAGACTCTTCCACAGGCGCTGCAGATAAAATTGGTTGCCGGGGCTGTTACACAGTTGGCTCTCTCCTTGCGCTTCTGTCTTTTTTCCTGCTAATAGCTAAGTCTCTTTGACTCACCACTCTTTAGCCCTGCCTTTATAGCTGCCCGCCAGCTCTGGCGAACGCTGTCAACTGACTCCCACGACTTGTGATCAATGTCACAGGACTTCATATCGCGTTTGCAGACGTCTTTAAAGCGGAAACATGGACGGCCGGTGGGTCTGATACCAGTGACGAGCTCGCTGTGCAATGTGTCCTTGGGGATCCTGCCATCTTCCATGCAGCTCACATGGCCAAGCCATCTCAAACGCCGCTGGCTCGGTAGGGTGTATATGCTGGGGATGTTGGCCGCCTCGAGGACTTCTGCGTTGAAGATACGGTCCTGCCACCTGATGCCAAGGATTCTCCGAGGCAGCGAAGATGGAAATGAGTTGAGACGTCGCTCTTGGCTGACATACGTTGTCCAGGCCTCGCTGCCGTAGAGCAAGATACTGAGGACACAGGCTTGAAACACTCGGACTTTTGTGTTCCATGTCAGTGCACCATTTTCCCACACTCTCTTGGCCAGTCTGGACATAGCAGCGGATGCCTTTCCCATGCACTTGTTGATTTCTGCATCAAGAGACAGGTTACTGGTGATAGTTGAGCCTAGTTAGGTGAACTCTTGAACCACTTCCAGAGCGTGGTCGCTGATATTGATGTTTGGAGCATTTCTGACATCCTGTCCCATGATTTTCATTTTCTTGAGGCCGATGGTGAGGCCAAATGCATTGCAGGCAGCCGCAATCCTGTCGATAAGTCTCTGCAGACACTCTTCTGTGTGGGATGTTAATGCAGCATCATCAGCAAAGAGGAGTTCTCTGATGAGGACCTTCTGTACTTTGGTCTTCGCTCTAAGACGGGCAAGGTTGAACAATCTGCCATCTGATCTTGTGTGAAAGAAAATTCCTTCTTCTGAAGACTTGAACGCATGTGAGAGCAGCAGTGAGAAGAAGATCCCAAACAGTGTAGGTGCGAAAACACTGCCCTGTTTCATGCCACTCAGGATAGGAAAGGGGTCTGATGAGGCACCGCTATGCTGAATTGTGCCTTTTGTATTGTCATGGAATGAGGTGATGATACTTAGTAGCTTTGGTGGACATCCGATCTTTTCTAGTAGTCTGAAGAGACCACGTCTGCTGACGAGGTCAATGGCTTGGTGAGATCTCGGAAAGCAACGTAGAGGGGCATCTGTTGTTCGCGGCATTTCTCCTGTAGCTGGTGAAGAGAAAACAGCATGTCAATGGTGGATCTCTCTGCTCGAAAGCCACACTGTGCCTCAGGGTAGACACACTTGGCCAACTTCTGGAGCCTGTTTAAAAGGACTCGAGCGAAGTCTTTCCCCACTATGCTGTGCAGGGAGATTCCATGGTAGTTGTTGCAGTCACCCTTGTTCTTATAGAGGGTGAACATATTGGCATCGTGCATGTCCTGTGGTACTGCTCCCTCATCCCAGCACAGGCAAAGCAGTTCATGGAGCGCTGAAAGTATAGCATGCTTGGCACTCTTGATTATTTCAGGGGTAATGCCATCCTTCCCAGGGGCTTTTCCACTGGTTAGACAATCAATGGCATCACTGAGTTCCGATTTTGTTGGCTGTACGTCCAGCTCATCCATGACAGGCAAAGACTGGGCTACATTGAGGGCGGTCTCAGTGACAACATTTTCCCTGGAGTACAGTTCTAGTGCTCCACCCAGCGGCCCATTTGCTTGCATTGGTCAGTGATCATGTCCCCTGATTTCGACTTGAGTGGGGCGATCTTCTTGATGGTTGGCCCAAAAGCTCTCTTAATGCCGCCATACATTCCTCTGATGTTTCCAGTGTCGGAGGCCAAAGACCACCAAGATATAATTGAACAAGATTTTTTCCCTCGACACCTCCTCAGAGCTAATAATTCCATAGTTTTAAACTGTATTCTCCTTCACAGAAATAAATTCATTTTCACGAACAGAATGTTGTAGAATTTACAGCACAGAAACAGGCCTTCCAGCCCAACAGGTCTATCACAGTGTTCATGCTCCACACAAACCTCCTCCAACCCTTCTTCATCTAACCCGATCAGCATATCCTTCTATTTCTTTCTCCCTCACTTTTTTTAAAATCTAGCTTCCCCTTAAATGTATCTATGCTATATGCCTCAATTAATCCCTTGGTAGTGAGTTCTACATTCTTACCGCTCTTTGGGTAAAGACATTTCTCCTGAAGTCCCTCCTGGATTTGAGTGACTACCTTATATTTATGGCCCCTCATTTTGGAATCACCCACAAGTGGAAACATCTCGACATTTACCCTATTAAATCCTTCATCATTTTGAAGACCTCTATCAGGTCACTCCTCAGCCCTTTTCTTTTCAAAATAAAAGAGCCCCAGCCTGTTCACCTTTCCTGATAGGTATAACTTCTTGGTTCTGATATCATCCTTATAAATCTTTTTTGCACCTTCTCCAGTGTCTCTACATTTTATAATGGAGAGACCAGAACTGTGCCCTCAAATGCCTCTCTTCACTAATGCATTGCTCAGCTGTTTAAAGTACTGTCGAGCAGGGCACATTGTTGAACCTAAAGTAACTAGGCGATATTAGAAGTGCCAGTGTTAGAGTAAAAGAAATGTTCTATCATACTACCTCTGAAGAGCACTGCTGAATATTTCTGTGATAAATGAGATTGTTACCACAACTCCCTAGAGGAAACATCATGGAACTCTGAGAAATCGCTATGAGAAATGAAAGTGTCATAGTAATCCACTGAGAAAAAGACTTATTGGGCTAAGCTCCAAAGCGTGTTGGGTTGAGGAGGGGGAGGGGTGCTGGTGTTGGTGGAGGTGGGGGTCGGGTGGAGAAGGGGAAGTGAGATCTTTCCCTGATGCTCACTGAATAAAGAAATTGAAAGAAAAATGATACTCAGTTCTTTAAGCGGCAATTTTCAAAGGATAACCCATGGGCTCCATTTAAATTCTGCCGGCTGACTTCCCACCAGTTATAATTTCTTACTCTCACCTTTTCAAGCCTTGTGGTCTGATGTGATCCTGCATTAAAGTCATGAATTTCATCTATCCTTACTAATGAATTCCAGGGATGTAGATAACACTACAAGCTTTGTCACAGTGCTATAGTAACTGTGATCACAGCAACATTTTTTTTTTGAAAACTGATCCCCTGGTTTTCTTTCAATTTATGCAAGCGATATAGAAAAGCAAAGTTTATAGCAGTGATAGATTTAGAAATTACCAAAGATAATGTGCTAATGGAATGATATTTTATTTTCTAAGGAAGCCTGGACCCTGCAGAAAGTTATGATTTTTTGACACTTGATTTGGTGCAATTTGGGGTATTTTGGTGCCTACTGTAATTCTGAATGTAACACATATAATATATGGCCCCTGCATTGCCAAGTCCACAAGTGCAGTGACAGGAATACTCAAATAAAGCCTGTTAATTCATTCTCAACAAGGAACATTCTCTTCATCACTAAAAAAGCTGAAAATAGAATTTCACATAAGACAACAGTTGGGCATATTCCACAGAGTTCTTTCAAGGAAAATGAAAAAAAAACTCAGCATTTTAGTAATTTATTGGTCAAGTTTAGCAACAAAGACTAAACAAACACACTCATAAAAGCAACTCTGAGAAACAGTCAGCTTTTAAAAATTCTCTACCTATACTCCCGCCATCTAACGGATCTGATTGTTTCTGCTTGGCTCCAGTACTATCTTCAAATGTCCTGATTGGTTGATACTGGCAAACTCAATCTCAGCAAGCAAAGGTAATTTTTCTTGTGAAATGCTGATAACTTGACATTTGGAATGAAATGCTGACTATTATCTTAAAAGGCTGATAGTTGCATACATGCCAATCCTTCCTGTAGGTTACAGCAGCAAGAGATTTTGTCACATTAAATTTTAGTTAGGGAGTGGAAAGCCCCAGAGTCTGAGGGGGGAATTTTAACCTGATAGGGTGGGCAGGTGTCAGTGCGGGCAGCTGGTTAAAAGAGCAAAAAATGCTGGCTGGTTGGGCAGTGGGCAAGATCCCGCTGACTTCCGCATTTAATTTGAGCATGTTTGGTAGCATGCAGGAAACTCTCATGAGATAGGTGGATTTGCTATTAACATATGCTAAAAGGAAATTGAGTTGCAAAAATGTGGCAATCAAGGCATCCTCAGATCAACCACTAGTATTCATCAGTTGAAAGGGATTCCATTCCATTCATGTTCAGCTGGGATGCAACAACCAAAAGATTAGCATGCATGCCTGTGCAAGATACCCAGGAAGCTGCCATTCATTCTGCACCAGTCAAATCTCCCACAGATATTCACAAATCCAAGCAGAGTCAGCAGATGGCTCCTTGGAGACAAGAGCTACCATCTAAGGACATGGCTGATGACACATGTGAGGAATCCTACCACTGACGCTCAGAAAAGATACAACAGATGCCACACAAGCACAAGAGTGATATTGAGCAAGCCATCAGGATGCTGAGGATACGATTCAGGTGCCTAGACAGGTCTGGGGGAACCATTCAATATGCACCAGTAAGGGTCTCCTGAATGGTTCTGGTCTGCTGTGACTTTTACCAGGGGCGGCGGAAAGCCACAACCACCAGCCATTAATTAGCCATTTAAGAGCCTCAAATGGTCCAAGGGCAGGCAGGCTGCCCAACAACTAGCAAAATTAGTTAGCCAAATTAAAGCACATGGGATAGGAGGTAATATACTGGCATGGATTAAGGATTGGTTAACAGGCACAAAACGGAGAGTAGGAATAAACAGGTCATTCTCGCATTGGCAAGCTGTGACTAGTGGGGTACTGCAGGGATTAGCGCTTAGGACCCAGCTGTTCACAATATATATCAATGATTTGGATATGGAGACCAAATGTAGTATTTTCAAGTTGGCACATGACACAAAACTAGGTGGGAATGTATGTTGTGAGGAAGATGCAAAGCGACTTCAAGGAGATTTGGAAAGATGTAGTGAGTGGTCAAGAATGTGGCAGATAGAAGAGAAATGTGGAAAAATGTGAGGTTCTCCACTTTGGTAGGACCAATAGATGTGCAGAGTATTTCTTAAATGGTAAGAAATTAGAAAGTGTAGATGTACAAAGGGACCTGGGTGTCCTTGTCAATAAGTCACTGAAAGCTAACATGCAGGTGCAGCCAGCAATTAAAAAGGCTAATGGTATGTTCGCCTTTATCGCAAGAGGATTTGAGTACAGGAGTAGTGAAGTCTTGCTTCAATTGTACAGAACCTTGGTTAAACCGCACCTGGAGTACTGTGTGCAGTTTTATAGTCATAGAGTCATACAGCAAAGAAACAAGCCCTTCGGCCCACCGCGTCCATGCCGACCATGATGCCTATCTATACTAATCCCACCTGCCTGCATTAATTCCATATCATATCTCTCTATGCCTTGCTCATTCAAGTATCTGTCCAGATGCCTCTTAAATGTTGCTACTGTTCCTGCCTCCAGCACCTCCTCTGGCAGCTCATTCCAGATACCCACTATTCTTTGTGTGAAAAATTTACCCCTTTGATCCCCTTTAAACCTCCTCCCTCTCACCTTAAATCTATGCCCTCTAGTTTTAGTCACCCCTACCATGGGGGACAGACTCTGGCTATCTACCCTATCTATGCCTCTCATAATTTTATATACTTCTATCATGTCCCCTCTCAGCCTCCTTCGCTCCAGGGAAAACAAACCCAGCCTATCCAATCTCTCTTTATAACTCAAGCCCTCCAAACCAGGCAACATCCTTGTGAATCTTTTCTGCGCCCTCTCTAGCTTAAGCACATCTTTCCCATAATGCAGCGACCAGAACTGCACACAGTACTCCAAATGTAGCCTAACCAATGTTATGTACAACTGTAACATGACGTCCCAACTCTTGTACGCAATGTCTCGGCCAATGAAGGCAAGCATGCCATAAGCCTTCTTCACCACCCTGTCTACCTGTGTTGCCACTTTCAGGGAACTATGTACTTGCACCCCAAGGTCTCTCCGCCCAGTGCCGATCCCTGCGGCACGTCACCAGTCACCGGCCTCCAATCTGAAAAGCAGCTCTCCACTAACACCCTCTGCCTCCTATCACCATGCCAATTTTGTACCCAATTGGCTAGCTCACCCTGGATCCCATGTGTTCGAAGCTTCCGGACCAGCCTACCATGCGGGACCTTGTCAAAGGCCTTGCTAAAGTCCATGTAGACAGCGTCTACCACCCTGCACTCGTCAATCCTCTTGGTCACCTCCTCGAAAAACTCAAACAAATTCATGACACATGATTTCCCACGCACAAAGCCATGCTGACTGTCCCTAATCAGACCTTGCCTTTCCAAATGCATATTCATTTAAGACCTCGCCCATTTCCCATGGCTCCACACATAGATTACCACTTTGATCCTTAGGGGGACCTACTCTCTCCCTAGCTACCCTTTTACTCTTAATATACTTATAGACACTTTTAGGATTCTCCTTTACCTTATCTGCCAGGGAAATCTTATGACCCCTTTTCGCTCTCCTAATTTCCTTCTCTTAGGAAGGATATTATTGCCAGAGAGGGAGTGCAACAAAGATTCACTAGACTTGTTCCCAGGATGATGGGAATATCCTATGAAGACAGATTGGGGAAACTGGGCCTGTATTCTCTCGAGTTTCGAAGAATGAGAGGTGATCTCATTGAAACCTACAAAATACTTAAAGGGATAGACAGGGTAGATGCAGGAAAGATGTTTCCCTGGTTGGGGCGTCTAGAACCAGGGGACACAATTTCAAAATAAGGGGGAAGCCACTTAGGCAGAGATGAGGAGAAATTTCTTTACTCAGAAGATTGTGAAACTTTGGAATTCTCTACCCCAGAAGGCTGTGGAAGCTCAGTCATTGAATATGTTTAAAGCAGAGATTGACAGATTTCTAAATACAAATGACATAAGGGGATATGAGGATAGTTGGGAAAAAGGCATTGAGTGGATGATCAGCCATGATCTTATTGAATGGCAGAACAGGCTCGATGGGCTGCATGGCCTACTCCTGCTCCTATGTTCCTACAGCACCACTAGTTAAATACCAGCAGATGCAGGTAGGCAACGGGCACGGTGCCCCCAGCCATCCACCTGATTTTACGCCCCGCCTACGTGACAGCCTGCTCCTGGGTTGTGGGGCGCGGTGGGGTGGGTGCGCAAAATTCCGGCCTACACTGAAAATATAAGTGGCAATTTAAACACAGTGTTAAACACCGAAGTGCAGCCACAAATTCTTTTTCTTCCTTTTCCTATTACTTCTGCCTGGTTCTATGCCTCTGGCTTCAGCAGAACTAGAGGCAGGCTACTTATTCCCCTGCTCTGACTGCTCAGATGCTTGTGGTCGACATCCTCAGCATCTTGGAGCCTATGAGGGCCCTGCCAAAGACTGCTCCAGCTGCACAGGGGCAGCCTCAGCCATCAGGACTGGAGGCAGCATGTGCAGCTCTGACTGAGGAAGGTACAAGGAGAGAAGAATTGGCACGCTTTGAGCAGATTCCCCACTTCCATGTCCACTTTCTCTACCTTCACTCTCATGGCTCACCTGCACTTCCCTGCCAGCCAAGACCTGGAAAGCTGTTGGCTGCTCTTCAGTGAGTCATTAAACGGCCAAGGTGAGTTTTTCCTCCATCCTACTTAAGCTGGCAGACTGAGTGTGTAGGTCATTGGTCAGGCCAGCATACACTCAGTTGTTTGCTGCATCTGAAGTTCCATGCAGGTGGCTACTCTTTCCATCGATGTAGATATCAGCGCAAAAGTTTCAGACATCATAGCTTTAATGGTGAAGACAGACTCTTACACACTCTTTCCAATGGTGTCCAGTGCCTCTGGAAACGCAGACAGAACCTCCCACATTTACTGCTGCTGCTCCAGAATAGTCCTCTTCATTGATGATCCCCGAGACTCAGCATCTGCATCCAGCTGAGCAGAGCTTGGAGGGTCCAGCACCCACTGACAGGGATTTTCCACTGCTCTGCCTGACTCCAACACCTGTTCCTGCTCACTTGCAATGAGCACCTCGCCATGTGACAACCCCTACCTGTTTTAGATGGCCGACTGTGGTGTGTGTGTCTGAGCAGGTGAACAATATGCCTGAGTCCTGTGTCAGAGCTTCCTCAGAGTGAGTGATCTCCTCTGAGAAGTCTACATCCTCCTCCAACACCATCTGCTGAGGGTTGCTGCAGGACCAGTGGAAGATAAAAGACATGAATTAGAACTGACAAGGTGTGAGGGTTCTCAGTCATCATTGTCCAGATCATCATTTTTCATTGCCTGCTGACATCAAGTCAACATGAGTGAGTGTGGTTGTGTGATATTTAGTTCTGTCACCAGATGTCCCATGCCCAACCATCTCCAATTGCTTCATCAATGACTTTCCCCCCATCATAAGTAAGAAGTGAGCATGTTCGCTGATGATTGCACATTGTTCAGTCACATTCACAACACCTCAGATACTGAAGCAGTCCATACCCGCATGCAGCAAGACCTGGACAACATTCAGGCTTGGGCTGATACGTGCCAAGGAATATTCGTGCCACAAAAATGCCAGGCAATGTCCATCTCCAAAAAGAGACAATCTAACCATCTCCTTTGGCATTCAATGGCATTTCTTTTACTGTATCTCCCACTATCAACATCCTGGGGTTACCATTCACCAGAAGCTTAACCGGACCAGCCACATAAATACTGTGGCCACAAGAGCAGGTCAGAGGCTAGGAATCCTGCAATGAGGAACTCACTTCCTGACTCCCCACAGCCTGTCCACCATCTATTCAGGCACAAGTCAGGAGTGTGATTGAATATTCTCTTGCCTTGGTGAGTGCAGTTCCAACAACATTCAAGAAGCTCGACACCATCCAGGACAAAGCAGCTCACTTGACTGGCACCACATCCACCACCTTAAACATTCACTCCCTCCACCACTGGCGCACAATGGCTGCACTGTGTACCATCTACAAGATGCAGGGCAGCAACTCCCCAAGGCTCCTTCGACAGCACCTTCACAACCCACAATCTCTACCACCTAGAAAAACAAGGGCAGCAGGCACATGGCAACACCACCACCTGCAAGTTCCTCTCAAAGTGACATACCATCCTGACTTGGAACTATATCGCTGGGTTAAAATCCTAGAACTCCCTCCCCAGCAGCACTGTGGGTGTACCTACACCATATGGATTGCAGCAGTTCAAGAAAGTGGCTCACCGCCATCTTCTCAAAGGCAATTAGAGATTGGCAATAAATTCTGGCCTTGACAGCGATGCTCATATCCCATGAAGGAATAAAAAAAAGGTAACTTTGGAGAACCCCATCTCTGCACTGCCAATGACCATGCATGCCGAGGCTCTGCTTATCTCTAGTATGTCTTCCTCTGCAGCAGTCAGAGTTATGGAGACTGGAGGGCCAGCCCTGGTTCTCTGCCTCTCCCTGGTGTTCTGTGCTCTCCTTTCTCCTGCAAGGAGATAAAGAAGAGACCTATGAGCGTGAGAAATGGAATGTTTTAAAACAATGGAAGGACAGCATTTTGTGAGAGATGGGTGTGCCATGCCAATAAGATGAGGGTGAGTGTCAGTGGTAGCTGGTTAGATGGGAATGTGAGGAGGTGCTTCAAGAGAGGGGAATGGGTGGACGTGCAAGGTGTGTTGGTCTGAGGGGTTCTGTGTAGGGGAATTCTGGGGAAGTCAGAGTGATGGGATTGGCATGCCACACCTTTTCTGCCTTGCTGAGGTCACAGAACCTCTTGCGGCACTGTATCCAAGAATGAGGGACCACACTCCTGCCGTTCACCTCCTCAGCCACTTGCAGCTATGTTTGCTTGTTCTCCGATGCATGCTTCTTCTTCCTGTCCACAGGGAATTGAATCTCTCTGCGGGCCCTTATAGCCCACAGCATGATGTCAGTGATGCATCAGAGAACCGTAGGGCAGCCTTCCCTCATTGAGGCTCCATCACTCCAGTAGCTGACTCCTTCCTGACAGTTGCATAATGCTTCCATTCTGACCCTTGCAGGGTCCCTTTAAATAGTGAAGTTTTAACAGTTAGGTGTGAGTCGCCATCACACCCGTGCGCTCTAATTGGGCGGGAAAACTGGAAGCGGGATGCTAGTGCTGTGGCTCAGTGAAAAAGCCACTGATAAATCCACTAGTCAAACTTCCCGATTCCTGACCTGCTTCCCCCACAATGGTTCATAACATTAAAATTCAATCCTAAGTCTCCCCCTTTCCCCTCCAGTGTAGCTCCCTTTTTCTCCCCTCTGAAATTTGTTCGAAGATTACACTGGCAAGAGTGCATTTATTGTGGCTCAAGCTGACAGTCAGCATTTCTCCTTTTGAATTTGTAAGTACTGCACATAGTGTACTTGGTAACTGCACAAAAAAGTTTTAAAGAGATTGCCACAATTGAATAGTTTACTGTACCTGGAAGAGTGCCTGATAATAAATTGATCCATGGTAATCTTGAGGACAGGAAATGTTTTAAAAGTGAGAAATGCAAACTGAACAAAGTCAACATATCAAGCATCCTAATCCTGTGCACACTCACCAAACAAAACAACTTGAGAAGAAAGTAATGCAAATAGGAAGTGACCCAGCAGTTCCTGTCATAATAAATCAAAAATAAACTTTTGTCCAAAATAAACCAAATCATAATGGGTGAAAAAAGAATCCTCAATGAAAATACTTGGATAGTGTAGAAAAGTAAATCAAATAAAAGCTGTTGTTGAGTGTACATGTCTCATAAGGCATTGACTGGGGAACATCTGCATTGCTGACTCTCATGCCCTCATGTAATTCATGGAAGTCCATGTGCTAATGCAACTGGACTATTTATACTCATTATTTGTTACCTTCTTTTATTACAAAACTCCAGTGTCGATTGTGACTTATAACAAAAGCTTTACTTTAATACCTAAAATAGATGCAATCTGTCCGGAATGCATTACTTCTGGCTTCTAAGGCTAAATGACAGTACATTCTAAAATGGTCAACCTGCTCAAAGATCCTGGGGATGGGGCAGAGCTGTGGGAAGATTGCCTCCAGACTCTCCAAGGAAATAAGCCTTGCATTAGTGCCATGTGCAACTTAACAAACTTCTGGCTATGTCCCACTGCACTCACAGCATAACACAGTAAAGGTTGTTTTCACATCAGACAAAAGGCTTGTAGCTTTCAGTTTTCACAGTAAAAGGGACCAAATTTGGAAATGTGATCCTAGAATATATCATGTAAGAAAACAGAACCTAACTTAGTCACAATAAGGCCTTGGCCATAGACCCATATTCAGGGCTCTTTGACACACTAGTCACTATTTGCGATGTCAGCTTTTTAAAGTTGCTCATCAGTTTTTGAGGTTGACATTAATGAGCTCTTGCAAATCTTGTCAATCAAAGCAATGGCTATCCTTGGTAGGCCTCAGGCAATCACACATAGACTGGTATTGCTTGCGTCAGTTTTATCAGACCGTCTGGCAGCTGTAACAAATTTCAAGATAAGTCACTGCCTGGGGTGGCTGCTTGCAGCAATACAGTCTTTTAATAATCTTGGACACCAATATTCCACGGCCCATCTAGCATTCTGCTGCCATAACTTTGGCAGAAGTGCATCAAAAGGGCTGGAAATTAGGCACAGGCTTGAAACACAAAGTCAAAGACTTTCACGGGATGTCTTGTGCTGGTCTGTTGGAGGCGGAGGGTTCTGTTTTTCCTAAGCAAAGCTATCAGCAGAAAAGGGGATGGAAATCTGGGTCTCCCTACATCAGTGACTTGGCATAAGGTCGGTGGAGGTATGTCTGGTGAGACTAGGTGCACAAGCTGACCAACTGCAAAAGAAGAATCTTGACCTGGAAATCCTAAGAAAACAAAAAATTTAAAAAAAAATATTTCAATGTGGCTCCATTACAAAGTGGTACACTGAAGTGTCAGCCGTGCCTCAGCAGGTAGCACCTGTGTCTCTGAATCAAAACGTTCCGGATTCAAGTTCCATGCCAGGGCGTGAGCACAAAGATCAAGACTAACAGTCCAGTGCTGCACTGTCGGAGGTGCCGTCTTTCGGATGAGACGTTAAACAAAGGCCCCATCTGCTTGCTTAAGTGGATGTAAAAGTTCCAATGGCACTATTTTGAAAAGGAGCAGGAGAACTATCCCCATTGCCCTGGCCAATATTTATCCCTCAACCAACATCACAAAAACAGATTATCTGGTCATTATCACATTGCTGTTTGTGGAAGTTTGCACATAATGGCTGCTGTGTTTCCTACAACAGTGATTACACTTCAAAAAGTATTTTATTGGCTGGAAAATGTTTTGAGATGCCTGCCGGTCATGAAAGGCACTATATAAATGCAAATCTTTCTTTTTTCTTTTTCCAAATAGCTTAAGGATGTTTCCTGGCAACGAACCCTCCTCCTCATGAAAATTCCTACTATTCTAGCTTTTTATACCTATATTCAATATGGATCTGAACTATTCTATTTCCTCTTCACTCTCCAAAAAAGACCACTTTTCAATTAATGGCTGCTCTTCAGGTATCTGAAACTATGAAATTTCTTAACCTATCACAAGAACCTTTCAATCTATGTGGAGCAGGCTCGAGGGGCCGAATGACCTATTCCTGCTCCTATTTCATATGTTCCTGCATTTCGATTAAAATTAAATGAATATTGTAAAAAAAAAGTTTCATCAACTTAAAATAAACCATTTTGCAAAGAGTTTACCTGGTTCCAACCTACAATGAGTTTATGCGACACTGCTGATAATAAGAAGATGATCACACATATTTCAGATAACAAATATTATAATGAATACATTACATTTTTCAAATAAAATTTACTGAACCCATCATCATTAATGTGGTTGCATACGAAACACGTAAAGGCCCCTGAAATTCCAAGGCGGCTCTCTTGGGCAGCTGCCATGGGCTGAATTATTGCTTCAGGGCAAAAAACAGGAGTCGGAACTGTGTCCAGGTCCCAAATTGGGGGTGAGAGCAGTTACTGACTTGGAATTTTTATGGAAGCGCAACCCCCCCTTAATTGGCATGGGGTCAGCTTCCCTGTCCAATTCAGGGTGGCAGATGGGTTCTTGAAGCTGGAGGGCCAATCAGAGGCCTTCAAGCTTGAAAGCAGCTGCTGTAAGGGGTAAGTAATTAAGAGGGTGCTTCAACATGGAGGCACCCTCACAAAACCTTTCTAAAAAATTAAATAAAAAACAGAAGAAGTAGTCAGGCCACCACTGTTGGGGGTTGGGAATGGGGATGGGTGGGAAATCCCTCTACAGGGTGCCATTATGCTGCACGCACCCAGGCAGGCAGGGAAGGCCTGTAGGCCTGCCTAGAGCGCTGGCACCCTGGCACTGCTGGGTGCCTGCCTCCAGGCAGTTAAATTGCCCCCCGTTGGGTCAGGAAACTGGAGGCTGACTGGAAAATCCCAGTCAGCCTCCTTTTACTGCCAATAACCTGGGTCTTAATGAACCTAATTGGCTACCTGCCTTGTGGGACTGGGTAGCCCTGCCAGGCCCCGAACCTGCCTCAGCACAAATGGCCGCTGCCAGAGTCAGGAAACCAGCATGTTGGCCAGCGCCAGTATTTTTGGGCCCCGTCCACCTCTGTTCCCAACCTCAACATGGCCTAAAAATTCTGTTGCAAATTCTGGCAAAGGAAACGACATGAACAGCGTTTGCTACATTTCCAGCGAAGATATGGCATTGGAGCAAGAGTGGTTTCAAGGAAATTCTGCGCCCATAAACTAATTAGTGTGTTACAATATAAGCACTAGCTCACACTACACGATACCAGATATTTAATATATTATAATTCAATTAAAAATATATAGGTTTAAGGGGTTAGAATGGAAGGAACATTATATTCAGGTCAGCATCGATGAAGCAAGGGGCAGTCCTGCCCCAGGTGCCAGGCCTCCGGCTCTCCTGTGATATCTCACTGCCCTCACGTCTTTTGCTGTGGCAAAGTACGGAAAGTCCTCATCAGAGAACTCCTCTTTGCTGACGATGCTGCTTTAACATCTCACACTGAAGAATGCCTGCAGAGTCTCATCGACAGGTTTGCGTCTGCCTGCAATGAATTTGGCCTAACCATCAGCCTCAAGAAAACGAACATCATGGGGCAGGATGTCAGAAATGCTCCATCCATCAATATTGGCGACCACGCTCTGGAAGTGGTTCAAGAGTTCACCTACCTAGGCTCAACTATCACCAGTAACCTGTCTCTAGATGCAGAAATCAACAAGCGCATGGGTAAGGCTTCCACTGCTATGTCCAGACTGGCCAAGAGAGTGTGGGAAAATGGCGCACTGACACGGAACACAAAAGTCCGAGTGTACCAGGCCTGTGTCCTCAGTACCTTGCTCTACGGCAGCGAGGCCTGGACAACGTATGCCAGCCAAGAGCGACGTCTCAATTCATTCCATCTTCGCTGCCTTCGGAGAATACTTGGCATCAGGTGGCAGGACTATATCTCCAACACAGAAGTCCTTGAAGCGGCCAACACCCCCAGCTTATACACACTACTGAGTCAGCGGCGCTTGAGATGGCTTGGCCATGTGAGCCGCATGGAAGATGGCAGGATCCCCAAAGACACATTGTACAGCGAGCTCGCCACTGGTATCAGACCCACCGGCCGTCCATGTCTCCGTTATAAAGACGTCTGCAAACGCGACATGAAATCGTGTGACATTGATCACAAGTCGTGGGAGTCAGTTGCCAGCATTCGCCAGAGCTGGCGGGCAGCCATAAAGACAGGGCTAAATTGCGGCGAGTCGAAGAGACTTAGTAGTTGGCAGGAAAAAAGACAGAGGCGCAAGGGGAGAGCCAACTGTGCAACAGCCCCAACAAACAAATTTCTCTGCAGCACCTGTGGAAGAGCCTGTCACTCCAGAATTGGCCTTTATAGCCACTCCAGGCGCTGCTTCACAAACCACTGACCACCTCCAGGCGCGTATCCATTGTCTCTCGAGATAAGGAGGCCCAAAAGAAAGAAAGTCCTCTCCAGTCATTTGCTGTTCTGCATCTCTTACATTGAGGTCAATTGGGTATATTGGGCAGCTGACAAAGAGCTGCAATTAACCACAGAATACCAGCAAACAGCTCCCAAAATGTTGGTTGGCCATCTCAAATTAGTGAGTTATAATCAATCGGAAAGTAAATCTTGATACGGGTACTGGAGTTTCCTTTTAAAATCAATGGGTTTTCATACAATTTTGCACTGGTGCATTAAGGGAGAACGAAGGATAAATTCCTCAATCCCTCTTCATAGTCAGTGCAGAACAACTGCATTTAGTACATTTTAATATTCAATTTCATACAGCAAAGGAATCATAGAACCAACAATGGTTACTCTAACTTACTTGTAAAGACAACAACCTAACTTGTTTTAAAGGACGACTCACTTTGAAATATGTCACTCTTAGGTAAACACTCACCCGAGCTAGTTATAAGTATCAGAAGTGGTATTTTGCTGAACTCCCAATTATCAGCACTTAATTTGTTGATTCTAAAGTATTTTCAATACAGCTGTAGAATATATCAGACTATCAACTAAAGAGACAGACTACAAACCAACCGGTAGTTGGGGGCACCAATACTAGTGGCTGAATTTTCCCCACAGAGTTGGGAAACAGGAGTCGGGACAGTTTTAAGGTCCCGAACCTGCATTCGGTGTGAAGCTGATTTTCACATGGGTAAGCCCTTAATTGATATGGAGACAGGTTCTCCGTCTAATTGGAGCCTGTAGGGACAGAAACAGATGCAGGTCAGATGAAATGGGAGATGATTTAGACTCCCCACGCCAGCCATCACTAAGACTGCTGGTTGTCCTAAGGAATAAATCTGCTGACTGACCCAAAGCCTTCCACAGCCCCAGGGGAAGCGAGATGTCACAGGAGAGCCAGAGGCCTGGCACCTGGGGCAGGGGCTATCCTTTGCTCCAATGATGCTCACCGGAATGTAATGTTGGAGGCCACGAGGGAGAGGAGAGAAGTCCTCTCAGCGGAAACTAAAGAGACCTGGGTTCACATAACTGCCGCCATCAACTGCAGAAGCATGACTAGAAGAATCTCGGTTCAGTTCCTAAAAGGTTCAATGACCTCATACGTTCTGGCAAGGTGAGTGCAACCCCCAACCCTCCAGACAGGTCTCAGGGCTTACACCCTTCACCAGACACACCACCTGAGGAGCCTCAGGGCATGTGCTGCTCCTGAACATGGGAGGGTATGTGACCAGGGCACTTACTGACCTCTCAGAATGGTTCACAACCATGGTGCTGCTGAGGGCCTGTCACCACTGAAACATGCAGCTACTAATGGATAAGTGCAGATGACATTGGATACAGAGAACAGCAGTGCCTTTTCTTGCTCTCTTTTGCACTTGCAGGAGAAATGGGCATACAATGTCTGGTAGAGGGCCCAGATGGGAGGCGGGGTGCTGTTCTTCAACTGCATCATCCCAATGGAGCAGTCAGCGATGGAGATAACCAGGATAGTGGAAGCAGAGGCAGTCAAGCTTGGCAAAATGGGAACTCATGCTTGACCTGGTGATTACATAGGGCAATGTGGTCATTAATGGGGTGCAGTGCTGCATTATGCTGTGATGAAACATAGGTATAATAGGCTTAATTTAGATATAGTTAATATATTATACTTTTAGAATTAAAGATTGAATAAATGGTCAGTTTTCAAGACTCATTGAAATTCCCCCTTAAGAAGGTAGCGTTAAAAGTTCCAAGGTCTTCCAAGGACCCTGTTACAATAGAATGTGAACCAGAAATACCTTTTAAGTTAGAAAATCCATTTCAGCATTTCTGTTGCCAGGGTATTGGAGGATAAAAACACACTGAAACATCTTGTGTGACATCATTAAGAGGTAGATATGAACTTAATTAGTTGATAGTGTTGGTAAAAAGTAGACAGATTGACTCAAAAGAAGGGTTCAGAGTACCATTAAAACACAATTATAGATAATAAAATAAAATGGAATAGTACTTACTGGAAGAGATATGAAATAAACCCAATTATAAACATTTTGACCAGATAAATTTCTTCGATAAAAACTTCAAGAGCATGGACTGCAGCGGTTCAAGAAGGCAGCTCACCACCACCTTCTCAAGGGCAATTGGGGGTGGGCAATAAATGCTGGCATAGCCAGTGATGCCAAATTCCCAAGAATGAATTTTTAAAAAGCAGGGGAATTCCAGCAAAAACATTACGTGGAGATGGTAGCTAATGATATTACCATATATGGAGCTTAAAAGCAGGAAAAACACACACAGAAAGGTAACACCTATATGCTATAAGATCAGATGATAGTTTAGAAACAGTATAAACTTGAGGGTTTTTGAAGCAAAAAACTAGAAGTATTGAATTCCTCATCAATGCTTCTCAACCTATGGCTTACTCGGGGAATTTAAGGTAAAAGTTTACTTTAAATTTTGATGGATATGCGAAGATATTTTGCTGTAACAATATCAAGGTTGAACTTTTGGATTCTGTTTTAGAAATAAGATTATGTGTGACATCTCTTAGTAATATTTGATATTGTGATATAATTATCCACTTAAAGTGCATTGCATGTTCAATTCTTTAATAAATATATAAAAGCTAATAAATCGTCTCATGTAGCATTCTGTATACAACTACAAGAACTCCCTCTCTGTGTCTCTTTAAGTGGAGAGATATGTATTGAAGAGAGTTTCCGAGAGCCTTATAATATCTGATATATGTATTACTTAGCCATAATTATTTAAAAATAATCTGAAAGATGGTAATATTCTCTGTTAGTTTTCTTTCTTTGAGGGAAAACTAGTTATGTTCTTTGGACCCAAATAAGTGTCTATAGGGATTTGTCTGGTTTGAACTTAATTAAAGGAGTTTCATAGGGATGTATGCCTGACTTGGTTTAGTCCCTATAAGGGGTTAAAGTCATAAGTCACTTCAGTGCACAGATTTGCATTGGGTAACCTCAGTACCGCAGTGGCTTCTACTCTTCCAGGCTATCTCTCATTGGCTCTTCTTGTGTCTCCCACAGGTGCAGGTGTCCAACCCACAGTACCCTCTCCCCCCCCACCACCCCCCCCCCACCTTGGGCCCAGAGGAGCAAGAAGCAGATGAAGAAGCACCGTCTCACCTTACGAATGCAACATCCACCTGCGGAGATACTCACACCTCGGTGGTTCCTGGCACATGTGTAGACAGGGTGGAGTGCACTGCACCCCCTTAATGACTACATTGCCCTCTATAATCACCAAGTCCACCATGAGTAGTTAGATCACGGCACTAGTGTGCAGGAGGAGGTGCCAGAGGCAGAGGGAGCTGTGGTCAGTTCCCCTCGGAGGAGGGGGGACAGACACAGCCCTACTCCACTGGGCACAGGTGCAGGGCCTCAGGAGTCACAGGAAAGAAGGCTCTGCCTTGAACAGCAGCAGGAGATGTGCTCCCGCATGTCGGAGTTCCCTGAGGCAGTGGGGAATCTTGGGCAGATGATGGAGTCCATCCAGCTTATGTTCAATACCATAGCTCAGAGTTATGAGAGCATGAGCTCCTCCATTGAGAGAGTGGCCAAACTCTTGGAGAGCCATATATGGCATCACTCGGGCTGCAAGCAGGAACTGCATACTGACGTTCACAGGATGCATGAGACTCTTCGTGGCATGGACCGCACAATGACATTGGTGGCACAGAGATCTTTGGTGGGGGTGCCAGCCCTCATGTGGTGCCCTCATCCTCCTCAGCCTCCCTGGTCCCTCTGACCAGGTGCAGAAGCCTCTGGACATCTCCAGGATGAGGACGCATGCATCTCAGCCAGAAGATGAGATGAGTGAGCAGGCTGCCTCCACCTCATCTGAGGCCACAAGAGGAGCACAGCGTAAGAGTGGCCGAGTGCGGCGGTCTTTTATTGCTACTGTGACAGGAAAAGTGGTTTGAGGTGTTGAAAGAGATAATGGGGTGCTCCACGGTGAAGGCAAAGCCTCTGGGCAGATGTGCTTCCTTCATTGGTGGTAAGAGCTTAGAAATTGAAGGTTGCATTTTCCATGCATGTGTTAGCGCATGTATCGCAGACTCCATGCCATGCCCCTCAACCTGGGTAAGAGGGTCTCATCAGTTGAAACGTTCCTGAATCAGGAGATCGCTGACATTTATGGCATCCAAGGAGCCCTTTGTGCCCTGAGCTATGCCCGGCAGCCTCTTTGGGCAGCCGGGGCACCTCTCTGTTCAGCATCATCTTCCTTTGCCTCCAATTCCTCCTCCTCTCTCACTTCCTGCTTCCTGTTCCCCCAATGAGCTATCCCCTTCCACAGCTTCACTGTCCTCAGAGTCCACACCTCTCTGGAGGGTCATGTTATGGAGAATGCAGCAGACCCCCACAAAAGCCAAGACCCTTGCAGGAGGGTATTGAAGGGCACCACTTGACCAGTCCACTCATCAGAATTGCATCTTAAGAAGCCCGATGGCCTGCTCAATGGTGTCCTAGTGAGCAGATGGCATTGGTTTTGTTGCCTCTGTGCCTCTGTCTCGGGCCCCCGTAGAGGGGTCAGTAGCCATCTCTTCAAGGGATATCCCATGTTCCCTCGGATGCATCCACACACCGGGGGATGGAATGAAGATTTGAGGCAGCCTGGACTGGCAGAGGATGAAGGAGTCACGGCAGCTGCCAGGAAAGTAAGCGCACACATGGAGGAAGCTCTTGTGGTTGCAGACAGTTGAATGTTGAGGGTGTGAAAGCCCCTCCTGTTGATGAATCTGATTGGACAGTCACTGGATGACTTGATGGCCACATGGGTGCAATCAATGACACCCTGCACCTGGGGGAATCCAGCGATGGCGGTGAAACCCAATGCCCTCTGTCCCTGCGAGACCACGTCCAGCATGAAATGGATGTACTGTGCTGCCATTTGTGAGATGCCACTAAGGTCCACAGCTGATTCTTGGAAGGAGCCAGAAGTGAAGTAGTTCAAGGCCACAGTGACTTTTACAGTATTGGCAGGGCACGGCGAGCAATGTTGCGAGGTGTGAAGTCTTTGGCGATGAGGTTACAGAAGGCTGTGACCATCTGCCTGGAGTGTCTCTTGTGGCACTGGGCCTCAGTCATTTCCAGGTAGCTCCGTCTTTGTCGGTAAATCCTGTGTTGAGGGTATAGCCTGTGTTGCCTTCCTGCCCTTCTTTCCTCCCTCATAGCCTTCTTCTGCTTGGGGTTCAGCCCTTCCTGCGGAGGGGTTGCCCCTCATTGCCACTGGGCCCAAATTCTGAGAGTCATGCCCCCATTGCCAGCTGCAGTCTTTTTTGTGGACAGGTCACAATCATATTGTGATTGCTAGCCTTGACCTCTGCTCTTCTGCCCCTGAGATGCCAGAGGTTTACGACCCTGTTCAATGCCCGTGCACTGACTGCCCACTCTCCTCACCACCTCTGCAGCACCAAGGGCACCTCCTTTCCAAAAACCAAGACCCCACCCCAGCGCCATTGACCCTTTTCTGTGGCCGGGTAATTCCCTGGGGCAGCTATGACTGGCGTGCCACTCTCTGCCTGCCTACCTTCAGCTGGTCAGCTCCAGACAGTAAGTGCAACCCGTGCGCTCTTGGGAAAATTTCAATCTCACCTTTTAATGAGCTAATGAGCTCTTTAACAACCTTAATTGGCCTTAATTGGGAGACAGACGGGATCCCTGTCCCGCTGTCTCCCCGCCCTGATGAACATTGCCAGTGCAGGGAATGGCGTTTCAAAACTGAAATGCCAGACAGCGCCAATATTTTCGGGCCCCATCCACCTCCCTTTCCGCCCCCAGCAGAGCCTGGAATTTCAGACCCATGCCTGTAGAAGCAGACAAAAGTCATAGTCACGTTAACCACTTCAGCACTCTTCCAGAGCACTTATCATATTTTCCCCACCTATAAGATGCCCTAGTACCATATATCATCAATCACTGATATTTATGACCAAAATATAAAATGTTGTAAAATAACCAACTTTGTTACATCTATCAACTCAGCAATCTTTTTGTTTATTTCCAGAATTGTGTATTGTTTTACTATCTGGTGCTTCTGTACATTTAGCTGACACAGCATTTCCAGGAACATGTACCAATACAAGAGGTGTAATTTTAACTTAAATTGCCTGGCAGAAAACTAATGTTATGTTAGCCACCCGTTTGATGATTTACGTGATTTTAAAGTTAATTGAAAACAAAATGGTGCATAGTGTAATAGACATGACAAACCTGTACTGGACAGTTAGGTTAAGGTAAAATTGCATGTGATGAATCTGTGCAAACAATTGTACATATTGGTAAATGAATGTTATATGGTTCAATATCAGAAGGTTAACTGTGACATCCAGCATGATATATAATCAACCTAAACGTTTTCACATCAAATACATTTCAGAAACTCAGACAGAATGTCACTCAAATTAGAGCAATATTGTGAGACCAGATGCAGAAGGTGTATCTACTTTACATGGTACAAATGTGGAGGAATATTTGAATGAATCCACCAATAAATTAGCAAACAAAAGGTGTGGAAAACTCAACAGCTGTAAGCGATCTGACGGATTAGGGTTAAAGTGGCTGAACAGTTAGAACTTTTATCTCTTGCAGCTGTTATTCCTGCAAATGTGTTTTCCCACACAATTCATTAGTTTCTGACCCCCCAGTCAGGTTTGAGGGGGATTATGATTCTTAGCTATTATCACAACAGCTCTTCCATTTGTGTTACATGTATAACAAACTCCTGCTGACAAAATAAAGCAGTAAAATACTTAAACAAAGCTGGGTCATGGATCAAACAGAAAGTAACAGCAAAAGTTAAATTAATAACTGACTTGAAAGGATCTGAAAATGATAAAAATCTACCTACATGCCTGTTTATTTTCGAGAAATAAATTAGACTTTTTTAGTTGTATTCTCTTTATGTATCAATGGACCAGTATGTGAAATCAATATCAAAACATTTTACAAAAAAAGTTTATGCAGCATACAAACTGAAGTAAACCAAAAAAAATTAATTCCACTACCATTCCATGTGCCCCTGCAGCACTAAACAGAATTATTTGGAAGGTTTAGCTTGTGGCACTTCAGCATTGATGGTCTCACATTTTTATAAATAAAACATAAATGAGTGAGTATGGCTTCTTTTCTGAATCAGAGAAGATAAAAATAAAACTCATGAGGTGCTTTATCCCAAGAGATTATTAATGGCATATTATCACACTGTGAAGTTTCAGTAGAAGACTTAGCTTTAGAAAGACTGTTCAGACACATTTAGCTGGGTGCAGGAAACAATTATGTGACATGTATTTCAGTGGAATCCTATGTTCAAATAAAAACAGAAAATGCTGTAAACATTCAACAGGTCTGGCAGCATGTGTGGAGAGAAACAGAGTTAAAGTTTCAGGTCTGTGACCTTTCGTAAGAACTCGTGGAGACAGAAATAGAGTTAACAAGCTGGATTTTATTAGTCTTCTAGGGACAAACTGGGAGGCGGAGTGGGGGTGGGGGGGGGGGGGGAGTATAAAATGGAAGGTAGGGGAGAAGTGCCCGTTGCCTTACCAATGCCATTAGATTTTACTAGGACCAGGGAAGGTTGAGGACAGCCTTCCTCGAGGCCAGTTGAGGCCCTTAAGTGGCCAATATAGGGCCACTTAAGGGCTTTTCCTGCCACCACTGGTATTTAACCAGCAGCGGGGACCCCTCCGCCAAATAAAGAGGCTGCTCAGTAAAAGGTGGCAGCCTCCCTGCGGGCTCAGGTGGGCGGGGGACATCCTGATCTGGCACCCGAGGCCCATGGAGGGCCCACCCATCAGCAAGGGACGACCCGGCTGAAAGCAACACCACCCCCCCACCATCAAGCCCCTGCCACTCAGGCAGGCCCCGGCAAGCCTGACTCCATTCACCTGTCTTCTGGCAACTGTTCTGGGCCTCCAGTACCAGCAGTGGCCACCACACCCAGTGGCACTACGGGACTACTGAGCTGCCGGTCCTCTAATTGGCTGGCAGCTCTTGGGGCGGGATCTTGTTCCCTAAAGGGGACGCATCCCCGATAGCAGGCAGTTAATTGCCTGCCTGCTGTTGAATTTGGCTGTGGGTCCAATAAATGGCTGAGGTGGGGTCGGCCCCCCACCTTCTGGCCCGTCACCGGGAACCCACCACTGAAATAAAATCCAGCCCAATGTTTCAAGTCTGTGATATTTCATCTGTTCTGATGAAAGGTCACAGACCTGAAATGTTAACTCTGTATCTCCCTGCACAGATACTGCCTGACTTCCTGAGTGTTTACAGCATTTTCTGCTTTTTTTTCAGATTTCCAGCATCTGCAGAATTTTGCTTTTGAATCTTATGCTCAGTTGTTTGGACCTCAGTTTGCAAAGTATGACAATTAATATAATTTATTTGTTGCATTAAGCAGTGATTCAAAAAAATTATTATGTTATCAAACATTCAAGGTAGTTTATCACAGTGATTAAAAAAGGGAACAAAGACATTTAAAATGGAGTAAAAATTAACGAAAGTAACTTTGAATGTAAATGTGGTTTTGCCGATTCCTTGTGTACATGTGCAACCATTTTAGTGCTTATGGCACCAAGTTTCCACAGGCCTTCTGATTGACTCCCACCATAACTCAGCTGGGAGTATGCTGGAAGGCCAAGGAAATAGAGCAATATGCAAGGTTTCTGCAGGGACTTATTTAGTGTGGAACCTCTAACTGTTCCTGATAAGGTCCCCCTTCACACAGCCCCACCATCTAAATTATACAGCTAGGAAATGGGGATTTCAAGCCATGAGTTTCCTCATCTCTTGTCTGGGATCTGGTAGATAGGTGGTACATTGGGTAGGAGGAAACATACTGGCCTTTGGAAAGGCCCCCTCCCTCCAATGGTTCAATCTTATGACTTGGCCAGGGGCATCTATAGAAACATAGAAAATAGCAGTTGGCCATTCGGCCCTTTGAGCCTGCTCCGCCTTTCATTATGATCATGGCTGATCATCCAACTCAGTAACCTGTTCCCGCCTTCGCCCAATATCCTTTGATCCCTTTAAACCCAAGAGCTATATCTAACTCCTTCTTGAAAACAGACAATGTTTTGGCCTCAACTGCTTTCTGTGGTAGCGAATTCCACAGGTTCACCACTCGCTGGGTGAAGAAATTTCTCCTCATCTCAGTCCTGAAGGTTTACCCCGTATCCTTAAAATCCTGAAGATTTGCCAAAATATATTTTTTCTCCCTCTCCCTGGATACGAATCATGGGGATTAATTTTGAAAGCCCCCGGAATCGGTCATGGGGATTACAATGCGTGATTACCCCAGGCGCATTCAAAGTGATGTAGGCAGCACACAAACTGCACACTATCTGCTAATTATCATCATTATCGCATTCAGCCCAGCGATGCACATGCCATTGAGTGACTGCATGCTTCAGCAAGGGGGCACATGTTTGTGTGAGGCTAGCACCACCTAAAGCTAGCCTCCACTCCTTAAAGGCAAGGTGCACTCTGGCAGCAGCAGAGGCTGGAAGTGGTGAAAGAGGAGTTAAAGAGTAGGAAGAACCTTCAAAAATGGCACAACAGGTCAGAAAGCATGCCCTAAGGTTCTCCAATGCCATGCTGGAGATATTGAAGTAGGAAATGCACAGAAGGAGGGAAGTTCTCTTCCCTCAGGAGGCCAGGGGTCCTCCAGGCTGATACTATGAGGGCAATGGGAGCAAGTAGCTGTTGTGATCAATGCCAGCAGTCTAGCCTCAAGGATCTGGCGGTAGTTCCCAAAGGTTAACGGCATCACATTGGTCAAGGTCAATGAATATATTTTCAAATGCTATATCCTACCAACTGCACCATTAGTTTCACACACTGCTCCACTCAACACAGCTCCTTACCAACAATTTCTATCAACCACTACTCATACCTCACATTACTAGCTTCAGCTCACCCTCACACACTTAGCCCTGCTACAAGTCACACACTCACATCTCACAGCTTGTGCACACTGCCAGATATTCAACTGTGGCAAACACATCACATAAACGCATCGCACTCATTGACACATAATAAGCGGCAGCAGCAGCTAACCAGCGGGGAGCAGGCATGCATGGTTGGACATGCTCATGCCAATGGAGGATATGATGTTGAAAATCATTGGAGCGAGCATCTCTGAGGCAGTGACCAGTGGCAGGGCTGACACCATCGAAGATGATGTTATATTCCTGCCTAATCCACATCCCATTCCACCCTCATCCAGCAATCTGTTCTGATTTCTAATCTGTAGATGGTGTAAACCTGCACCTCTTGCTTTCCCCCAACTTCCCTCACAACAACCCTGCCCACGTTGCTTCATGCTTTCAGATACCCAAGATCTGCCACTTGGCCAGGCAGTGATGTGGAAGGCTGAGGGACTAGAGGAAGGCCTGTGTGCAATGGAAAATGCATGTATTTTAAAGAGTAGCATAGCAGTAAGATCTGCATCTTGTGAGACACCAGGCACGAGCTGCCTGCAGCCAGAGCCGGGGAAAGAATCACATGTCTACCAGCTCACTGGACAGCAAAGTCGGACACGAGTTCTGCTGCAATGGAGGTGAGATCAGCCTGAGATAGGAATTGGGTTTTTCACTGTTCTTTCTTTTTACTGAACTTTTAAAAAAATAAACTTTTCAAGCTTCTCGAAGTCTTTTTTCGACAGGGATTCCTGGACCGTCGCGACAATGACTCACCCAATCACAGTGATTGATTTGCAGCCTGTCGTTCAGCACTCTGTTTTCTACAGTTTAAGGTAAGTGTTTTCTTCTTTCCCTTTTTAGGCCAGTTTTTTTTAACTTTCTCTCTTTTAACTGTAGGAAGGTAGTTTTTTAAAGCTGCTTTCCCTGTGGTGTTCAAGCTTAGATTTTGTCTTCATATTACAGCTTCCACCATATAATGAGTTCCTTTTTACGTTGTCTGATGCAACATAAATGAGATGCGTGGAGTCCAGGTCATTGAAGATCTCAAACAGGTTTATTAAACTATTATAGCTAAACTATTATATACAGTACAGAGCTAACTATTTACAGAACCTTACTCTGGGTGTTAGAGTTGCAGAGTGCCTCTGGCTTATAGTCAAATGACTGTATCCTGTAGCTCATTAGCATACTAAGATCTTAAAGTGACATCACTCTTAAAGGCAATCATACAACAGGTGGGAATTTCAATGGCTTGATATACAAAAAAAGACTGATGGGCATGTACACAGGAAGGTTTGGTGCATGCCTGGTGCAAGCCTGCTGTCACTGTTCTGGGTTCAGCAGTGGAATCTCAGACGGAGGTCATGAAATCTCAGCTTGTTACCCTGCAGGCTCAGACTGCTGTCATCATGGTTGCAGATATCAGTGTTCAATGGGGCTTGCAGTGTCTAACAGAAGTCCAACAATCTGCCTCCCAAGAGATTACTAAGATTGCTGAGGCACGTCCCTGACAATGGCAGTGGCTCCACAGAGCATAAGCCTGCTGTTCTCTGTCAGGATGATGGCGTTCATGCTCCCACCACTGCCACTCTCCAGTGCCCTTGCTGTTGCCTGTCAGCCAGCCAGTCCAGACTTCTGTTACCCATGCTGAGGTGTTGCAGTCTAAAGCCCAGAGCTGCTTGAGGGCATCCTGCAAGGCCATCTGCAGTCTTCCCACTGAAAGCTAGGAGCCTTCCACTGGCCATGCTGCAGCCACTGGGGTAGCACTGCGTGGAAGCATGAGGCCAGGCAAAGGTATCCTCAAGGCAGGCACTAAGTGAATGCACAAGGGTGAATAGTTGATCTGGGAGTGTATTCACAGGAACCAGAGTCAAATTACGCAACTGTGGACAGCCTGTTTGCAATGTGGATGTGAATAAGGTGGTTCCCAAACTTCATGATTGTCAGAATGTGGAAGATGCAGC
The DNA here is from genome assembly GCF_036365525.1 of Heterodontus francisci. Classification (NCBI taxonomy): domain Eukaryota; kingdom Metazoa; phylum Chordata; class Chondrichthyes; order Heterodontiformes; family Heterodontidae; genus Heterodontus; species Heterodontus francisci. Next base: position 117,593,562 of record NC_090375.1, on the reverse strand, counting down.
AGACCATGATGAATTTGGGACACCCACACTGGTGATTACTAAGGGCTCCTCCAGAATGGTCAAAGCAGAAGAACCTTTGCTTCAGCAACCCATTCCTCTGCTTGATTATGTTTCTTGTGACAGCATGTCTCTCATTGTATGTGTGCTGACCACGTGTAGTTGGGTTGCAGAGAGGTGTCATGAGCCAGGTAGCACAGATATTTCTTGTTGCCCAGCAGCCACCCTCAGGTTCAATGCAGTGGCTGTAAGATTGCTAGGCCAACGCAGAATGAGCGCATCATAACTGCTGTCAGGATAGTGGGCATTCAACAGCATGATGTGCTGCACCAGCTGTACATTCAATGAGTGGTAACCTTTGCAGTTATGGTACATCTCATCATTTAAGGTAAGGGGCAGGAGGTTTTGAGGAAAAAAAATTTCACCCAGAGGGTGGTTGGAATTTGGAACACAGTGCCTGAAGGGGTGGTAGAGGCAGGAACCCTCACAACATTTAAGAAGTATTTAGATGAGCATTTGAAACGCCATAGCATACAAGGCTATGGGCCAAGTACTGAAAAATGGGATTAGAATAGATAGGCTTGATGGCCGGTGTGGACATGGTGGGCCGAAGGGCCTGTTTCTGTGCTGTATAACTCTAAGACTCGATTGAGATATGGCGCCTGCAAAGCCACAAGTGTATGGTCGCTGGCACCCTACACCATGGGGAAGCCACTCTCTGACAAAGCCACGCATGTGCTGCACCTGCTTCTCTCTGTTCAGACAGAAGACAATGAAGTCCCCTCCCCTGACATAAAGAGCTTCTGTCACATTTCTGATGCAGCAATGGACTGCAAACTGGGAGATGTTGGATATGTTGTCTGTTCCAGCCTGGAAGGGTCCCGGCATGAAGACATTCAGGGCCACATTCATCATAATAGTAACAGGCAGCAGTGTCCCCACATACCTCTGAAGCTGCAGGTCTGATTCCAAGATGTGGCAGAGTCTGTGTGCGCCTCCTTCATAAGTTGCTCCTGGCTTAGGTGGAGGTAAGACAATTGCCTCCGGAAGACGCTAGGTAGACAAGGTCTCCAGCTGAGAGCTCTTCTCCCCCACCTTCCTCTGCAAGCATTGTTTCTTTAATTGCTGCGTCTCCACCATCTCCATCTCATGCTGCAGCCCAAGGAGGACTACTACTATGGCACCCATGACTGGGAACAAGTGATGGGCCCAAAGCCCTTGCAGTCACAACCAATGCTTTCCCCACGTGCAGCACCACTCCCTGCAGACTTCACCAACTGTAACCAACTCCTCCAAACACCCAGCACTTCCATAAACTCAGTCAGAGCCAGTAAAAAGTAGGCAACAACTAACCTGTAAGTTGATGATGATTTTTTTAAATAGCACTGGCAAGAGGTTCCTTCCTGCTGCTGAATGCATGTTCAGCTGTGCAAGGTTAAGAGAGGGCATTAACTAGAGTGGCGAGGTACAAAATGGCAGCACTGGCGTCAAATCAGCATTAGACGTTGACTGATGACACAAACTGCCGACACTGCAAACTTCCATTGCACGCTCGTAGTGATTGCACCAATATGTCGTTTGATACAGGCCACGCCATAAGTGAGCAGAAGTGATGTGGACATACGAACATACGAATTAGGAGCAAGAGTAGGCCATTTGGCCCCTTTTTGTTTGCTCAACATTCAAAAGGATCATACCTGATCTGATTGTGGCCTCAACTCCACTTTCCTGCCTACCCCCAATATTCTTTGACTCCTTTGTTAGTCAATGTATCTACCTCTGCCTTAAAAATATTCCATGACCCTGCTTCCACCGCTCTCTGGGGAAGAGAGTTCCAAAGACTCACAACCCTCAGAGAGAAAAAAATTCTCTTCATCTCCGTCTTAAATGGGCAATCCCTTATTTTCAAACTGTGTTCCCTAGTTCTAGTCCCTCCCGCAAGGGAAACATCCTTTCAGCTTCCACCCTGTCAAGTTCCCTCAGGATCTTATATGTTTCAATAAGATCACCTCTCATTCTTCTAAACTCCAATGGATACAGACCCAACCTGTTCAACCTTTCCTCATAAGATAACCACCATCACCACCCCCTCCCGCCACCAACCCCCCGCCATAATCCCAGGTATCAGTCGAGTGAACCTTCTCTGCACTGCCTCTAATGCATTTATATCCTTTCTCAAATATGGCGACCAAAACTGTACACAGTACTCCAGATGTGGTCTCACCAATACCCTATATAACAGTAGCAAAAGATCCCTACTTTTATATTCCATTCCTCTTGCAATAGATGAGAAAATTCTATTTGCCTTTCTAATCTCTTGCTATATCTGCATACCAACCTTTTATGATTTATGTACCAGGACATCCAGATCCCTCTGGACACCATTTTGGTACTAAAATGGCACCTGTAGTGTTGTATACATTTATTTGTGGTCTCTACACCTATTACATATAACATATAATTCCCCAAAATAATCATAGCATGTTTAGTTGAAATGTGAAATTCTTGTCAGTTTTCTATCCGACAAAAGCTGTTTGATCTCGACTTATTACAATAAGTCTGCATTGTAAAATGTCAGAGGTGGATTTTAATTTTGGGCGGGACAGGAATCCCGCTCTCCTCCCAATTGGGGGAGAATTAAAAACTGTTTAAAAGCTCATTAAGAGCTTGTCAAGGTTTGCGCTTCAAATTTTTTAAGGGGCGCACAGGTCTCAAAATAGAATGCTTTCCAAGGGTAATGCAGAGCATAGGGAAAGGCTTCCTAAATATAAGAGTGAACATTTTTTGCAATACTTGCAGTGAGTCCCAAGATGTGGCTCCAAGTTTCCTCAAGCAACCTCAGCGAGCAATATTTCATTAACCAAATTCTTTGCCTTGATGAATGGGTCCTGACAAACTGTACCTTTTAAACAGTGGTTCACATTCTCGAGGGCAGATGGGAAAACAGAACTCAGAATTAACAATGGGTGATGTCATCCTGTCATAATCTGCCATCTGTACATGGCTGTCACTGGGATGCTTTCTCAGCATGTCCTGAAACTGAACTGGGCTGGGATAATTTTCCACCAGAATCCTTTTTCTTATTAGCTTGTGGGATGTGGGCGTCACTGGCTCGGCCAGCATTTGTTGCCCACCCCTAATTGCCCTTGAAATGAGTGGCTTGTTAGGCCACTTCAGAGAGCATTTAAGAGTCAACCACATTGCTGTGGGTCTGGAGTCACATGTAGGCCAGACCAGGTAAGGACAGCAGATCTCGTTCCCTAAAGGACATTCGTGAACCAGGTGGGTTTTTACAACAATCAACAATGGTTTCATGGTCATCATTAGACTAGCTTTTAACTCCAGATTTATTAAGTGAATTCAAATTTCACCATTTGCTGTGCTGGGATTCAAGCACATGTCCCCAGATCATTGGCTGGATTACTCTGGATTGCCTCCCCATTTCTGGGTCAATCAGAAATTCCTGGCTCTATAAAAGCATTATTGGCAACTTACACAGCCCAGGAATTTCAGGGCTTTCGGCATTAACGGCCTTGGGATGTATTTTTCTACATTAAAGGCACTATATTGTTGTTGCTGCACGAATTTAACAGCAAACATGAGAGAAAAGTAGCAGTAATCCAAAATATATTTTTACAGTAAGTATTATGCATAGCTCATTGAAGAGTAGAAATTATAAATAGCTTTTGACTTTTGTGCTGAATATTGATGTAGCAAATGCACTTAACTAGTGATCCTTTGTTTTCCTGACTGTCTACAGAAGCGATCTGGCCTGTTTTCTCTCTGAAGGTTTCAGACAGACTATGTAAAAGAAAACGACGAGTGCTGTGTGAAACGGGCTGCCGATTCGCTATGACCCTGTGCAACTGACAGAAATCAAATTCACTCCCATGTTTGAAATTATTCTTCATAATAATATGCAAAGTCTGATTTATTTTCTCAAAATTATATCTCATTATCATAATTATGCATTTCATGGGGCCTGGAACAAGAGCTGTATCTCTAATGTCTCTTTAGGAAGCTACTATCTGTAAGGAGCCAACAAGCAAAATACTAATTTGCTGGAACATAGTTATTAATAACCATAACTATGAAGACTGTGGCTGTAATGATTGTGTTAACTGTAGCTGTCTGGGTAAAATTTTTAGCAAGCAATTCACCAAAGAGCCTGTCTAAAAACTTTAAATATTTTAAGTAACAAGTAATGTTTACTGCAATGGTTCGTGTCACAAAACCTAAAGTAAAAACACATTGGCCAGAATTTTTCATTGTGCAGGAGGCCCCGTCCACTGGCCGAAAAGGGTGGCGAGCCCGCCTCCGCCGGGCCTGGGGAGCCAGGCTGGGATTTTCCGCTCCCCAGGCCTTTAATTGGTCTTGGGCGGGACTTCACCTCCTTGAGGCAGGAAGCCCCACCTAATGGAGCTGCCGGCCAATCAGCGGGCTGGCAGCTCTTAGTCCCAGCAGCACCACCGGAAGCGGTGGCCACTGCTGGGACTACACCCAGCCATCGGAAGCGAGGTGAAGGATGGCCCTGGAAAACAGGTAAGTTTTAGGGCCTCGCCAGGGACAATTGGCCGGGCAAGTGGGGGGGGAATCAGTTAGAGGGGCAGGGGGATTGTTGTGCGTTGGTGGTGGTTGGGGCCTCGGGGGCAGCCCTCTGTAAGGCACAGAGTGCCCGATCAAGATGGCCCCCACAGCCCACAAGAAGGCCACCTGTTTTTGCTGTCTGGCCGCCAAGGGCAAAATACCCACGGCAGTGGGAGGAGGTCCAAAAGTGCCAGTTAATGGTCACTTAAGGGCCTTGATTTGCCTGGGGCGGGCGGGCCATTTATCGCTGCCACCGCCCCACGTAAAATTGCAGTGGAGGTGGGAACGGCACCCTTGTATCCCACTCAATTTTACACCCCTCCACCTTGCTCCCCCCCACCACCAGCACGCTTGTTTGGGAGCTGTAAAATTCTGGCCATTCTTACAAGATTACTCCATGTAATCTGTGTGCAACTAAAAGGCTAAAATCATGCTTAGGCATCACAAAAATTTTAGGAGATAAGGTAAAACAAAAATCAAATTTTCTGTTTGGACCAATGAGTAAATCTGGATGATTATTGTCATGCAATTTTCAATTACTCCAAATCTCCCTGCCACAGAAAGGTATATTAGTTGTATGGAGCAGTGAACAGAACATGTTTCGATGCAATTAATTACTGTTCTGTTGCTTGGAATTTATTATGTTTATCATCACACCAACAGCAGTCATGGGTTTCCCAGATGCACCAACTGAAGTAAGGTAATTATATAAACCTATTTTAAACACTCCAGGAGACAGGCCATTTAAACAAAGTGCGTCTGAATAAAAAATATTTTACCATTGTAGAGCAGAACTTGTGAGTGTGAGTGATCAAAGGCTCTTCTTTCTGCAAATATATCCTGTGCCATGATGATTCATCGTGAAATGATCATTTTCAATTCCAGTACAGAGAGGACACAATTAACGCACAGTGAGCAATAGGCTTGTGGCAAGTGTAGACTTACTGACTTTTCAAAAGCTAAACACATGCATTTTGCACTTAAGTATAACGTTTAAACCTACTCACTGGATTGGGCTTGCAGGAGGAATAGATTGCAGACACTGGAAATTTCCTTCAATACTAATTAAAGCACAGCAGGTTTTGCATGGCAGTACTTTTTGTCAAATAAATCTATGAATTGCTTGTGGAACGTGGAGCAATAAAGTGTCATAAGAAGAAATCAGATGGCTTTGTTTTCAGCTACTCCACAGAAGGTACATGTGCAGGAAGCAACAGTTGCCATTTTGGGGCAGAAGGGCAAAGTCCTCACCAAACAGCTTTTTTCTAATTCATTCATGGGATGTGGTTGTCACTGACCAGACCAGCATTTATTGCCCATCCCTAATTGCCCTTGAAAAGGTGGTGGTGAGCTGCCTTCATGAACCGCTGCAGTCCATGTGGGGTAGGTACACCCACAAGGCTGTAAGGAAGGGAGTTCCAGGATTTTGACCAGCGAAAGTGAAGGAATGGCGATATAGTTCCAAGTCAGGATGGTGTGTGACTTGGAGGGGAACTTGCAGGTGGTGGTGTTCCCATGTATTTGCTGCCCTTGTCCTTCTAGGTGGTAGAGGTCGCGGGTTTGGAAGGTGCTGTCTAAGGAGCCTTGGTACGTTGCTGCTGTGCATCTTGTTGCCACTGCGCGTCGCTGGTGGAGGGTGTGAATGTTATGGATGGGGTGCCAATCAAGTGGGCTGCTTTGTCCTGGATGGTGTCGAGCTTCTTGAGGGTTGTTGCAGCTGCACCCATCCAGGCAAGTGGACAGTATTCCATCATACTCCTGACTTGTGCCTTGTAGATGGTGGACAGGCTTTGGGGAGTCAGGTGGTGAGTTACTTGCCTCAGGATTCCTAGCCTCTGTCCTGCTCAGATGATTGACATCCAACAACCACAACCATCTTCCTTTGTGCTCGGTATGACTCGAACAAGTGGTGAGTTTTCCCCTGTTTCCCATTGACTCCAGTTTGCCTCAGGCTCCTTGATGCCATACTCAGTCAAATGCTGCCTTGATGTCAAGGGCAGTCACTTTCACCACACCTCTTGAGTTCAGCTCTTCTGTCCGTGTTTGAACCAAGGCTGTAATGAGGTCAGGAACTTGCTGGACCTGGCGGAACCCAAACTAAGCGTCAGTGAGCAGGTTATTGCTAAGCAAGTGCTGCTTGATGGCACTGTTGATGACACCTTCCATCACTTTACTGATGATTAAGTGTAGGCTGATGGGGAGGTAATTGGCCGGGTTGGACTTGTCCTGCTTTTTGTGGACAGGACATACCTGTGCAATTTTCCACATTGCAGGGTAGATGCCAATGTTGTTGCTTACTGGAACAGCTTGGCTACAGGTGCGGCAAGTTCTGGAGCACAGGTCTTCAGTACTATAGCCGGAATATTGTCAGGACCCGTAGCTTTTGCAGTATCCAGTGCCTTCAGTCATTGCTTGATATCATGCAGAGTGAATCGAATTGGCTGAAGTCTGGCATCTGTGATGCTGGGGACTTCAGGAGGAGGCCGAGATGGATCATCAACTCGGCACTTCTGGCTGAAGATTGTTGCAAATGCTTCATCTTTATCTTTCATACCGATGTGCTGGGCTCCATCATCATTGAGGATGGGGATATTTGTGGAGCGACCTCCTCCAGTTAATTATTTAATTGTCCACCAACATTCATGGTTGGACGTGGCAGGACTGCAGAGCTTAGATCTGATCCGTTGGTTCTGGGATCGCTTACCTCTGTCTATCGCATGTTGCTTACGCACTTTGGCACGCAGATAGTTCTGTGTTGTAGCTTCATCAGGTTGACACCTCATTTTGAGATATGCCTGGTGCTGCTCCTGTCATGCCCTCCTGCACTCTTCATTGAACTAGGGTTGGTCTCCTAGCTTGACAGTAATGGTAGAGTGGGGGATATGCCGGGTTATGAGGTTACAGATTGTGGTTGAGTACAATTCTGCTGCTGCTGATGGCCCACAGCATCTCAATGGATGCCCAGTTTTGCATTGCTAGATCTGTTCGAAATCTATCCCATTTGGCATGGTGGTAGTGCCCCACAACACGATGGACGGTATCCTCAATGTGAAGGCGGGACTTCGTCTCCACAAGGACTGTGCGGTGGTCACTCCTACCAATACTGTCATGGACAGATGCATTTGCGGCAGGCAGTTTGGTGAGGACGAGGTCAAGTATGTTTTCCCCTCTTGTTGGTTTCCTCACCACCTGCCGCAGACCCAGTCTAGCAGCTATGTCCTTTAGGACTCGACCAGCTCGGTAAGTAGTGATGCTACCGAGCCATTCTTGGTGATGGACATTGAGGTCCCCCACCCAGAGTACATTTTGTGCCCTTGCCACCCTCAGTGCTTCCTCCAAATGGTGTTCAAGATGGAGGAGTACTGACTCATCAGCTGAGGGAGGGCGGTAGGTGGTAATCAGCAGGTTTCCTTGTCCATGTTTGACCTGATGCCATGAGACTTCATGGGGTCCAGAGTCGATATTGAGGACTCTGAGGGCAACTCCCTCCCGACTGTATACCACTGTGTCGCCACCTCTGCTGGGTCTGTCCTGCCGTTGGGACAGAACATACCCAGGGATGGTGATGGCAATGTCTGGGAAATTATCACGTATGATTCTGTGAGGATGACTATGTCAGGCTGTTGCTTGACTAGTCTGTGGGACAGCTCTCCCTACTTTGGCACAAGCCCCCAGATGTTACTAAAGAAGACTTTGCAGGGTCGACAGGGCTGGGTTTGCCGTTGTCGTTTCCAATGCTTAGGTCGATGCCGGGTGGTTCGTCCAGTTTCATTCTTTTTTATTGACTTTGTGCAGTTAGATACAACTGAGTGGCTTGCAAGGCCATTTCAGAGGGCATGTAAGAGTCAACCACATTGCTGTGGGTCTGGAGTCACATGTAGGCCAGACCAGGTAAGGATAGCAGATTTCCTTCCCTAAAGGACATTAGGTTTTCAGTACATGGGAGGAGGTGGTGGAAAAGAGTGTGGGAATAAATGGGTTAGAATTTTGGCAGCCTAACAATGATCGTTAAGATAACAGTACCCAGCATTTGCTTTCCTAAAGTATTTGTGATGGTACGTATACCACAAAGAATTTACCCTCAACCTAGTTGGCATGAAAAGCAATCAAACAACCTTTCAGCTCTTTTACATATTCACATACAGGGCAGACATTGTCGGAATCACTGAGACAGGCAAATATAGTTGCAGAGCAATCTTTGAAGTTTTGTTCATGAAGTGAGCTTCCAACAGAAGGTGTATCTTTAATGACTCACAAATTAGGAAGTGCAGTACGCACTTGAATGCTGAGTTTTGGGCTCTAAAAACTTCAACATTTCGCATTAGCATGTTCGTCAAGACTCCACAGAACTGACGAGAACAGCAGTATACCAGAGTAAGTCCCAACAACAAAGTGATAACTCAAAAAATCCTGGGCCTAGAGTTCATAGAAGGACAGGTAGGCTGGAGGCCTTTGACTTTCCAGTACAAAGGGGTTTATGTTACTGCATTTGTTAGATTCTTCTATGGTCTCTTTCCCTCTTTCTCAGCCTCAATTTGCTTCAAGAATCAGGATGATTATGAGTAATTTTTATTTGCCAACAATGTGATTTTATTAAGTTGCCATGCTACAATCATCAAATAAGTAAATTGTTCGAAAATAAATATTTTCTCAGCAACCAAAGTCACAGATATTAAATCATGTGTATTATAATTCCTTCCATTCTTCCTGCATGTTTAAGAGGGACAAAATAATTTCCTGACTAAAATGACTATAAATTGTAATGGTCAAGAAATTCCTTGGAGCTGCTTCGACTCCACCAGCATTACTTCGCTTGCAGTCTGGCAATACTTGACGATGAAGAGGCTTATATTTCTTCCTCAATCTGTACCACTAAAAACAGATTAACTGGGTCATTTTTGTTTCTGGGATCATGCTGTCTGCAAATTGCTGCCCTGTTTGGCTACACAATTATAATCAATGGACATTATTGTATATTAAGTACTCTGTGATGCTTCTGAGACATAAACTGTGGCATAACTGAGCATTTGCAACCATCTTCAGCCAGAGGTGCCGGACGGATGATCCATCGCTGCCTCCTCCTGAGATCCCCACCATCACAGATACCAGTCTTCAGCCAATTCAATTCACTCCACCTGATATTAAGAAACAGCTGAAGCCGTTGGATACTGCAAAGGCTATGGGCCCTGACAACATTTCGGCAACAGTACTGAAGACTTGTGCTCCAGAACTAGCCATGCCTCGAGCCAAGCTGTTCCAGTACAGCTACATCACTGGCATCCACTTGACAATGTGGAAATTGCCCAAGTATGTCCTGTGCACAAAAAGCAAAACAAATCCAACCCAGTCAATTACCACCCTATCAGTCTACAGTTATGAAGGAGCTTCTATATTTTTTTTGTTAAGTATTTTTTTGAGGACTCATGTATTTTAGAATTATGGACATTGTTTTATTTGGAAAAACTGAAAAGGATTCCACAGATTTTTTTCCACTGGAGTCATTGAAAGGACACTGAGAGGACTTGGTTTGTAAACAACCCTTACTGGAAGTCACCTGTCTTCAGATAAATACCCAGCAGGAGCTTTTTGACTTGGAGAAGATGTTTACAGAGAAGTGACAGGTCAATATTTACAGGGGTCAGGAGGCTTGACTTTTGAGATATTATTTCTGGTTTCTCTTTGGACTGGGTATTGGATTTAAAAAGAAAACAGCCAAGAGAGCAGTCACCCCAGTTCAGCCTTTTCCATCTCTTTGAAAAACCCGCCAGTTTTTCCATCTCTTTGAGAAGCTCTTAGAAGTGAGTATAAGAAATAGAGACATTGATGCTACATTTGTCCTGAAAGGCTTGCTTGAAACGCGTTACTGCATTTCTCCTGAGATGTTTGAAAAACCTGCCAGATAAATCCTCAACACCGCCCGAACAAATAGCTCCAGAGAAGGATTCCAGTGACCCGTCAGCGTATACCCGGATGCCAGACGAAAAAGGGACATCTGACATCTTTCCAAATCTTCTTTTGTTTCTTCAAGAATTAGCTAGTATTTGGCTAAAGTATTCTTTTTTGTCTTTGCTTTTTGTAACAGATCTCTAAAAAGAAAATCTCTATTTGTTTCTCTTAACCTACCTGTGTGTGTGTGTATGTGACGGGCTAAGGTAAAAGGAAACTTTCTTATTTCAAGTAATACTTTGCTTCATTACTGATTATGTCTTGTTTTATAATAAAATGATAATTTTGTTGTTTATTAAAGAAACCTGGTTGGTGTATTGTATTCCGGGATAAAGAGTAGAGTATATGATTGACTGTATCAGTAACTGGGTAAACATTTAAATATAAGTTGTGACATGTGGAGAAGTGAAACTAGAAAAGACAGTGCACTCTTCCCACCTTGGTCGTAACATCACTTTCAATCATCAGCAAAGTAATGGAAGATGTCATCGATAGTGCTATCTTGCGGCACTTACTCAGCAATAACCTGCTCACTGACACTCAGTTTGGGTTCCACCAGGCCACGGAGCTTCTGACCTCATTACAGCCTTGTTTCAAACATGGACAAAAGAGCTGAACTCAAGAGGTGAGGTGAAAGTGACTGCCCTTGACATAAGGCAGCATTTGACCAAGTGTGGCATCAAGGAGCCCTAGCCAAACTGGAGTCAATGGGAATCAGGGGAAAACTCACCACTTGTTCGAGTCATACCTAGCACAAAGGAAGAAGGTTGTGGTTGTTGGTGGTCAATCATCTGAGCTCCAGGACATCACTGCAGGAGTTCCTCAAGGTAGTGTCCTCGGCCCAACCATCTTCAGCTGTTTCATCAATGACCTTCCTTCAATCATAAGGTCAGAAGTGGGGATGTTCGCTGATGATTGCACAATGTTCAGCACCATTCTCTACTACTCAGATACTAAAGCAGTCCATGTAGAAATGCAGCAAGACCCGGACAATATCCAGGCTTGAGCTGATAAGTGGCAAGTAACACTCGCGTCACACAAGTGCCAGGCAATGACCATCTCCAACAAGAGAGAATCTAACCATCTCCCCTTGACATTCAATGGCATTACCATCGCTGAATCCCCCACCATGAACATCCTGGGGGCTATCATTGACCAGAAACTGAATTGGAGTAGCCATATAAATACCATGGCTACAAGAGCAGGACAGAGGCTAGGAATCCTGCGGTGAGTAACTCACCTCCTGACTCCCCAAAGCCTGTCCACCATCTACAAGGGACAAGTCAGGAGTGTGATGGAATACTCTCCACTTGCCTGGATGAGTGCAGCTCCAACAACACTCAAGAAGCTTGACACCATCCAGGACAAAGCACCCCATCCACCACCTTCAACATTCACGCCCTCCACCACCAACGCCCAGTGACAGCAGTGTATACCATCTACAAGATGCACTGCAGCAACTCACCGACGCTCCTTAGACAGCACCTTCCAAACCTGCGACCTTTACCACCTAGAAGGACAAGGGCAGCAGTTGCATGGGAACACCACCACCTGCAAGTTCCCCTCCAAGCCACGCACCATCCTGACTTGGAACTATATCACCATTCCTTCAATGTCTCAAAATCCTGGAACTCCCTTCCTTACAGCACTGTGGGTGTACCTACCCCACATGGACTGCAGCAGTTCAAGAAGGTGGCTCACCACCACCTTCTCAAGTGCGATTAGGAATGGGAAATAAATGCTGGCCTAGCCAGCGATGCCCACATCCTGCGAAAGAAAAATAGAACTTTTTCTTTCAAATGCAAACTACATTGACCTTAATGATAGCTCATTTTTTTATATTTTGATTTTAAAATTACAATTGTTTTCTTTCCTGACGTTTTCTGCCATCTTTTGACAATTCTCCCACTTTGGGGAAGGCATGATGTTTCAAAATGTCAGCATGTTGTAAAACCCTCTTCATTCCTGCTTTCTTTGAATCACAGATCATGTGAGCTCAAGCTGTTCCACCCATGTAGTACATCAAAGTTTTGAATGCCTCTTTCATTCTGGACAATTTTAAATTCAATATCCAATTGATTATAGAATTAAATGAATCTCCATTACTGTTGACATCAGATGGGCAGTATTTGTTACATGAATTTCAATTTTTTTTTGCATTCTGCAATGTGTTTCTAGTTTGATCCATGAAGAATATTCTGCCTTTCCATTAGTTTATTTAATGATCTCCAGCAGTAGAAATTTACATTAAACTGCATTTGCAAATGTTGTAAGAAAGAAAACACCTATGTATTTTGAAAGTACTCAAATGCTTAATGTCATTGGGATATGGACAAACTTGTCTCTATGCTGTAATTCACTGAAAAGTGCTGTGCTTCACAGAGGCTCCTCAGTTCTATATCTTAATAAACATATATATATATATACTTGAGAAGACTTAAAATCTATAGAAAAAGTCCTGTCTATGACATTACTGGAAAAATGAATGATTGCAGATTTGCTTCAGAGTAAAATCTAAACTCTGAAGGTTATAGTTATCCCTAGAGACCCTTCTGATTTGGCCCACAAGTATCAAGGAAATGATGTTTCCAGTGTGATGAGGCAAGACTAGCCACATTAACTGACTTGCTCTATAGATACTGTGCATGGTTAATACTACCTATGGTTTGCTACAGTTTAACATCGCAGAGTTCAAATGTGAAGTTAAATGAAGCAGAGCTCAAGGCAAAATCTCTTTTTTTGAGAAGTGCATAAGAAAGCACACAGCTCCAACCTAACCCACAGGAACAATTAAGACAATTCATTCTGGTGTGAAAAGGGTATTGGTTGTACTGAACCTGTGCTGAGGTCACACACTATGTTTTCCTGCTAATATATTTTACTTTTGGTGGAATAATCTTTTTTCTGCACTCATTTTCTCAAATAGTGATAGGCATCATTAACAATAAAGGCAAGTAGGTGTGGAACTGCAGGACACTGCTTCCATCTGTTTCTTATTAATGCTTTGGCATGGTCCTGTACAATGATCTTTCCATTCCAGCTGTCCAAATTCATTACTAGCAGGCCCTATTTCAACCAGTTAGGTGCTATAAACCAATCTCTACAGTTACCAGCATTCCTTTAGCAGTTAGATAAACAGGAAAGAACACAAAATGACTCATCCTGCTCAAAAAAGGAATGTTTCTTTATTTAATATATACTCTGGTGATTGATTCCTCTTATTTCAACAATGTTCTTGCGACGTCCGTTTTTAAGATTATTTAGATTTTCGTTGTCTAAGATCTGGAGACCAGATGAATAAGATAAACTTTATTTGGACAATTCTCATCGAAACAGGGATGTTTTCTGGATCCCACAATATGGGCTGGCGTCAAACTATCTGATTTTGTATTTGCCAACTTTACTACTGCTTGTGAGGGAACAGAAAGAGTATTCGTAAGGCCAACGGTGCTATTCTTTATAACTAAACAATAGCCATTTTCAATAAGGCCAGTCTGCTAAATTATATTAAAACAGGGAACAATCACATCTGATGTATTTTGTTCTGCAGAAATAGTTAAAGCGAGGATTTTAAATCACACAACGCACAGGTGTTGAGATTTTTTTTAAAAATCATCATAAAAGCTTTTGGGTGAGCACAAGTCTCTGTACTTTTACTATGCCAGTTTTAAAGTACAATGGGCACACTTAAATGTGTCTCAAACTGTACTCACTCCCCAGATTTCAGGTTCACAGGAATCCCAGATTCAGATAGTAAAACTGACACTGTACTTATTATTTGAAAGGTAAAAAGTTACATAGTTTGAACAAAAAATTCTGTTCTCTTGGGTAGATAGATTAAATAAATCTGCAAAGAGCATGCACTACTTCAGGTAACATGTGGCAGTGCTGGGGAATGGAAGGCTTCCCCCATTTTCTACCAGGTGACACCATCAAGTGCCCTAGGTCAGTTATAGCTGGAGTCAGCTGAAGTTCAGGACTTTGTCTACATAGTAACCATGTCATTGAATCTTACCTCCCCAGTTTTTCAGATACAAAGTTTGCTTTATTTCCAATCTTTTATTCAATATCCTTATTTCAAAACTACAATGAAATAAATAACGACAAATAAAGCTGTTTCATCCAGTGAAAATGTACATGTTGTGAAAATGCTATTATATAGCATTCTTTAAATCTGTATATCTTTTAGGGAGCACCATGGCTTATGTCTTTGTGCCCGATGGTATGAGTTTTCCAATTGAGATCACTGGACCCTAGAGCCCCAACTTTGGGAGACCACCCAAATTCCAAGCTGTACCACCTGGGTCACAGGCACATCTGTGTCAGTTGCAGGAGAATATGCCTTGTAAATATTGGCATGCAAGCCCCACCCCATCATTTACATATGCTCGCAACACAAGGAAAATATGCAAACCGATTGGAGGCTGCTACATGAAATGGCTGAGTAGCTAAGCGGCAGCATTCAAATGAGACCTAGCAGTTAAAATCTGGCAGGCCGCCAACGAAGACGCTTGCCAATGAACATATGAATTAGGAACAGGACTAGGCCACTCGGTCCCTCGAGCCTGCTCCGCCATTCAACAAGATCATGGTTGATCTGATTATAACCTCAAATCCACATTCCCGCCTTCCCCCGCTAGTACAAATGGGTGGTTGATGGTCGGCACAGACTTGGTGGGCCGAAGGGCCTGTTTCATTGCTGTATCTCTAAATAAATAAACCTTTCACGCCTTTGCTTATCAAGAATATATCTACCTCTGCCTTAAAAAGATTCAAATTTTTGAATTTGCTTCCATTGCCTTTTGAGGAGAAGAGTTCCAAAGACTCACGATCCTCTGAGAGAAATAAATTTCTCCTCATCTCTGTCTTAAATGGGCGACCCCTTATTTTTAAACAGTGACTCTTAGTTCTATATTCTCCCACAAAGGGAAACATCATTTCCACATCCACCCTGTCAAGATCCCTCAGAATCTTACATGTTTCAATCAAGTCGCCTTTTACTCTTCTAAACCCCAGCGGATACAAACCTAGCCTGTCCAATCTTTCCTCATAAGACAACCTGCCCATTCCAGGTATTAGTTTAGTAAACCTTCTCTGGACTACTTCCAACACATTTATATCCTTCCTTAAATAAGGAGACCAATACTGTACACAATGCTTTAGATCGGGTCTAACCAATGCCCTGTATAACTGAAGCGTAACTTCCCTACTTTTGTATTCAATTCCCCTCGCAATAAATGATAACATTCTATTAGCTTTCCTAATTACTTGCTGAACCTGTTTACTAATCTTTTGTGATTCATGCACTAGGACACCCAGATCCCTCTGCATCTCAGAGCTCTGCAATCTCTCACCATTTAGATAATATGTTTCTTGTTTATTCTTTCTGCAAAATGGATAATTTCACATTTTCCCACATTATACTCCATTTGCCAGATCTTTGCCCACTCACTTAACCTATCAATGTCCCTTTGTAGCTTCCTTAGGTCCCCTTCACAACTTACTTTCCTACCTATCTTTGTGTCATCAGCAAATTTAGCAGCCATATTTTCGGTCCCTTCATCCAAGTCATTTAGAGAAATTGTAAATAGTTGAGGGCCCAGCACTGATCCCTGTGGCACACCACTCATTACAGAAAATGACCCATTTTTTCCTACTCTGTTTCCTGTTAGCTAGCCAATCTTCTATCCATGCCAATATGTTACCCCCTATACCCTGAGATTTATTTTCTGCAATAACCTTTGATGTGACACTTTATCAAATGCCTTCTGGAAATCTAAGTACAGTACATCCACCGGTCCCCCTTTATCCAGAGCACATGTTACTTCTTCAAAAAACTCCAATAAATTGATTAAACATGATTTCCCTTTCACAAAACCATGCTGACTCTGCCTGATTATCTTGAATTTTTCTAAATGCCTTGCTATAATGTCTTTAATAATAGCTTCTAACATTTCCCTGTGATAGATGTTATGCTACCTGGCTTGTAGTTTCCTGCTTTCTGTCTCCCTCCCTTTTTGAATAAAGGAATTACATTTGCTATTTTCCAATCCACTGGAACCTTCCCCTAATCTAGGGAATTTTGGAAAATTAAAACCAATGCATCAACTATCTCACTTGTCATTTCCTTTAAGACCCTTGGTTGAAATTCATCAGGACCCAGGGACTTGTCAGCACGCAGCTCCAACAATTTGCTCAGTACCAATTCCCTGGTGATTGTAATTTTCTTGCGTTCCTCCCTGCCTTCCATTTCCTGATTTACAGCTATTTCTGGGATGTTACTTGTATCCTCTATAGTGAAGAAAGATGAAAAATACCTGTTCAATTCATCTGCCATCTCCTTATGTTCCCTTATTAATTCTCCAGACTCACTTTCTACAGGACCAACGTTTACTTTGTTAACTTTTTAAAGTATCTATAGAAAGTCTTATTATCTCTGTTTTTATATTTCTTGTCTGCTTTCTCTTATACTCTAATGCTTCCCACCTTATTAATCTTTTAGTCATTCCTTGCTGCTTTTTATATTCTGCCCAATCGTCTGACCTGCCACACATCTTTGTGCAATTATATGCTTTTTCTTTAAGTTTGATACTATCTTTAACTTTTTTAGTTAACCACGGGTGGTGGGTTCTCCCCTTGGAATTTTTCTTTCTCGTTGGAATGTATCTATTCTGTCTAATCTGAAATATCCCCTTAACTGTCTGCCACAGCATCTCTATTGACCTATCCCTTAATCTACTTTGCCAGTTCACTTTTGCTAGCTCTGCTTTCATGCCCTTATAAGTGCCCTTATTTATGTTTAAAATACTAGTCTTAGACCCACTCTTCTCTCCCTCAAACTGAATGTAAAATTTAATCATATTATGATCGCTGCTGCCCAGGGGCGCCTTCACTATGAGGTCATTAATTACTCCTATCTCATTGCACAATACCAGGTCTAGTATAGCCTGCTCTCTGGTTGGCTCCAGAACGTGCTGTTGTAAGAAACTATCCTGAAAACATCCTATGAACTCCTCGTCTAGGCTACCTTTGCCTATCTGATTTTACCAGTCTAGATGTAGGTTAAAATCCCCCATAATTATCGCTGTACCTTTCTGACATTGTTTCTTCCTTTATACCCCGTCCCACAGTGTGGTTAATGTTAGGTAGCCTGTATACCACTCCCACAAGTAACTTCTTGCCTTTATGATTTCTGATCTCTACCCAAACTGCTTCTACATCCTGGTCTCCTGAACTTAGGTCATCCTTCTCTATTGCGCTAATACCATCATTAATTAACAGAGTTACCCCTCCACAATTTCCTAGCTTCATGTCCTTCTGAAATGCCATGTATCCTTCAATATTCAGGTCCCAATCTATGTTGTCCTGCAGCCATGTCTCTGTAATGTCTATCAGATGGTATTTATTTATTTCTATTTACGATATCAGTTCATCTGTTTTGTTTTGAATGCTACATGCATTCAGATACAGAGTCTTTAATCTTGTCCTTTTTATTATTTTTGTAACCTCTAGCTTTGTCCGCTGATTTACTGTTAGATTTGTACTCGCGTCCCTTCCTGTCAAGGTCTTTTTATCGTTTCCCATATTAATACCTTTCTCTTTTGCTTTGTCTCTACTCATTGATTTACCACATCTTCCCAAATTTGATCCCTTGCCCCCACTATTTAGTTTAAAACCCTCTCCAATTCCCTATTTATGCAGCTCGCTAGAGCACTGGTCCCAGAATGGTTCAGGTGTAAACCATCCTAATGGTACAGCCCCCACTTTCCCGAGTACTAGTACCAGTGCCCCACAAACCGGAATACACTTCTACCACACCAGTCTTTGAGCCTCGCATTCATGTCTCTAATCTTATTTGCCCTACTCCATTTGCACGTGGTTCAGGTAAAAACTTTTTTATTCATTCATGGGATGTGGGCATCACTGGCCATGCCAGCATTTATTGCCCATCCCTAATTGCCCTCGAGAGTGGTGGTGAGCCACCTTCTTGAACCGCAGCAGTCCATTTGGGGTAGGTATACCCACAGTGCTGTTAGGAAGGGAGTTCCAGGATTTTGACCCAGTGACAGTGAAGGAACGGTGATATAGTTCCAAGTCAGGATGGTGTGTGACTTGGAGGGGAACTTGCAGGTGGTGGTGTTCCCATGTATTTGCTGCCCTTGTCCTTCTAGTTGGGAGAGGTCGTGGGTTTGGAAGATGCCGTCTAAGGAGCCTTGGCGCGTTGCTGCAGTGCATCTTGTAGATGGTACACACTGACGCCACTGTGCGTCGGTGGTGGAGGGAGTGAATGTTTGTAGATGGTATACCAATCAAGCAGGCTGCTTTGTCCTGGATGGAGTCGAGATTCTTGAGTGTTGTTGGAGCTGCACCCATCCAGGCAAGTGGAGAGTATTCCATGACACTCCTCACTTGTGCCTTGTAGAAGGTGGACAGGCTTTGGGGAGTCAGGAGGTGAGTTACTCGCCTCAGGATTCCTAGCCTCTGACCTGCTCTTGTAGCCACGGTATTTATATGGCTACTCCAGTTCAGTTTATGGTCAATGGTAGCCCCTAGGATGTTGATAGTGGGGGATTCAGCGATGGTAATGCCGTTGAATGTCAAGGGGAGATGGTTAGATTCTCTCTTATTGGAGATGGTCATTGCCTGGCACTTGTGTGGCGCGAATGTTACTTGCTGCTTATCAGCCCAAGCCTGGATATTGTCCAGGTCTTGCTGCATTTCGACATGGACTGCTTAAGTATCTGAGTAGTAGAGAATGGTGCTGAACATTGTGCAATCATCAGCGAACATCCCCACTTCTGAACTTATGACTGAAGGAAGGTCATTGATGAAGCAGCTGAAGATGGTTGAGCCTAGGACACTACCCTGAGGAACTCCTGCAGTGATGTCCTGGAGCTCAGAAGATTGACCTCCAACAACCACAACCATCTTCCTTTGTGCTAGGTATGACTCCAGCCAGCGAAGGGTTTTCCCCCTGATTCCCATTGACCTCAGTTTTGCTCGGGCTCCTTGATGCCATACTCGGTCAAATGCTGCCTTGATGTTAAGGGCAGTCACTCTCACCTCACCTCTTGAGTTCAGCTCTTTTGTCCCTGTTTGAACCAAGGCTGTAATGAGGGCAGGAGCTGCATGGACCTGGCGGAACCCAAACTGAGCATCACTGGGCAGGTTATTGCTAAGCAGGTGCTGCTTGATGGCACTGTTGATGACACCTTCCATCACTTTACTGATGATTGAGAGTAGGCTAATGGGGCAGTAATTGGCCGGGTTGGACTTGTCCTGCTTTTTGTGTACAGGGCATACCTGTGCAATTTTCCACATTGCAGGATAGATGCCAGTGTTGCAGCTGTACTGGAACAGCTTGGCTAGGGGCGCGGAAAGTTCTGGAGCACAGGTCTTCAGTACTATTGCCGGAATATTAGAACATTAGAGTGCAGTACAGGCCCTTCGGCCCTCGATGTTGCGCCGACCTGTGAAACCATCTGACCTACACTATTCCATTTTCATTCATATGTCTATCCAATGACCATTTAAATGCCCTTAAAGTTGGCGAATCTACTACTGTTGCAGGCAGGGCGTTCCACGCCCCTACTACTCTCTGAGTAAAGAAACTACCTCTAACATCTGTCCTATATCTATCACCCCTCAACTTAAAGCTATGTCCCCTCGTGTTTGCCATCACCATCCGAGGAAAAAGACTCTCACTATCCACCCTATCTAACCCTCTGATTATCTTATATGTCTCTATTAAGTCACCTCTCCTCCTCCTTCTCTCCAACAAAAACAACCTCAAGTCCCTCAGCCTTTCCTCGTAAGACCTTCCCTCCATACCAGGCAACATCCTAGTAAATCTCCTCTGCACCCTTTCCAAAGCTTCCACATCCTTCCTATAATGCGGTGACCAGAACTGCACGCAATACTCCAGGTGCGGCCTCACCAGAGTTTTGTACAGCTGCAGCATGACCTCGTGGCTCCGAAACTCGATCCCCCTACTAATAAAAGCTAACACACCATATGCCTTCTTAACAGCCCTATTAACCTGGGTAGCAACTTTCAGGGATTTATGTACCTGGACACCAAGATCTCTCTGTTCATCTACACTACCAAGAATCTTCCCATTAGCCCAGTACTCTGCATTCCTGTTACTCCTTCCAAAGTGAATCACCTCGCACTTTTCCGCATTAAACTCCATTTGCCATCTCTCAGCCCAGCTCTGCAGCCTATCTATGTCCCTCTGTACCCTACAACATCCTTCGGCAATATCCACAACTCCACCGACCTTTGTGTCATCCGCAAATTTACTAACCCACCCTTCTACACCCTCTTCCAGGTCATTTATAAAAATGACAAACAGCAGTGGCCCCAAAACAGATCCTTGCGGTACACCACTAGTAACTAAACTCCAGAATGAACATTTGCCATCAACTACCACCCTCTGTCTTCTTTCAGTGAGCCAATTTCTGATCCAAAGCTCTAAATCACCTTCAACCCCGTACTTCCAAATTTTCTGCAATAGCCTACCGTGGGGAACCTTATCAAACGCCTTACTGAAATCCATATACACCACCTCCACTGCTTTACCCTCATCCACCTGTTTGGTCACCTTCTCGAAAAACTCAATAAGGTTTGTGAGGCAAGACCTACCCGTCACAAAACCGTGCTGACTATCGCTAATGAACTTATTCTTTTCAAGATGATTATAAATCCTGTCTCTTATAACCTTTTCCAACATTTTACCCACAACCAAAGTAAGGCTCACAGGTCTATAATTACCAGGGCTGTCTCTACTCCCCTTCTTGAACAAGGGGACAACATTTGCTATCCTCCAGTCTTCCGGCACTATTCCTGTCGACAATGACGACATAAAGATCAAGGACAAAGACTCTGCAATCTCCTCCCTGGCTTCCCAGAGATGCCTAGGATAAATCCCATCTGGCCCAGGGGACTTATCTATTTTCACAGTTTCCAAAATTGCTAACACCTCCTCCTTGTGAACCTCAATCCCATCTAGCCTCGTAGCCTGAATCTCACTATTCTCCTCAACAACATTTTCTTTCTCTACTGTAAACACTGATGAAAAATATTCATTTAACACTTCCCCTATCTCCTCTGATTCCACACACAACTTCCCACTACTATCCTTGATTGGCCCTAATCTAACTCTAGTCATTCTTTTATTCCTGATATACCTATAGAAAGCCTTAGGGCTTTCCTTGATCCGATCTGCCAATGACTTCTCGTGTCCTCTCCTTGCTCTTTTAAGCTCTCCCTTTAGATCCTTCCTGGCTAGCTTGTAACTCTCAAGCGCCCTAACTGAGCCTTCACATCTCATCCTAACATAAGCCTTCTTCTTCCTTTTGACAAGCGCTTCAACTTCTTTAGTAAACCACGGCTCCCTCGCTCGACAACTTCCTCCCTGCCTCACAGGTACATACTTATCAAGGACACGCAGTAGCTGCTCCTTGAAGAAGCTCCACATTTCGATTGTGCCCATCCCCTGCAGTTTCCTTCCCCATCCTACGCATCCTAAATCTTGCCTAATCGCATCATAATTTCCTTTCCCCCAGCTATAATTCTTGCCCTGCGGTATATACCTGTCCCTGCCCATCGCTAAGGTAAACCTAACCGAATTGTGATCACTATCACCAAACTGCTCACCTACATATACCGCAGGGCAAAAATTATAGCTGGGGGAAAGGAAATTATGATGCGATTAGGCAAGATTTAGGATGCGTAGGATGGGGAAGGAAACTGCAGGGGATGGGCACAATCGAAATGTGGAGCTTCTTCAAGGAGCAGCTACTGCATGTCCTTGATAAGTATGTACCTGTCAGGCAGGGAGGAAGTTGTCGAGCGAGGGAGCCGTGGTTTACTAAAGTTGTTGAAGCGCTTGTCAAAAGGAAGAAGAAGGCTTATGTTAGGATGAGACTTGAAGGCTCAGTTAGGGCGCTTGAGAGTTACAAGCTAGCCAGGAAGGATCTAAAGGGAGAGCTAAGACGAGCAAGGAGAGGACACGAGAAGTCATTGGCGGATAGGATCAGGGAAAACCCTAAGGCTTTCTATAGGTATATCAGGAATAAAAGAATGACTAGAGTTAGATTAGGGCCAATCAAGGATAGTAGTGGGAAGTTGTGTGTGGAATCAGAGGAGGTAGGGGAAGTGTTAAATGAATATTTTGCGTCAGTATTTACAGTAGAGAAAGAAAATGTTGTCGAGGAGAATACTGAGATTCAGGCTACTAGGCTAGATGGGATTGAGGTTCACAAGGAGGAGGTGTTATCAATTTTGGAAAGTGTGAAAATAGATAAGTCCCCTGGGCTAGATGGGATTTATCCTAGGATTCTCTGGGAAGCTAGGGAGGAGATTGCAGAACCTTTGTCCTTGATCTTTATGTCGTCATTGTCGACAGGAATAGTGCCGGAAGACTGGAGGATAGCAAATGTTGTCCCCTTGTTCAAGAAGGGGAGTAGAGACAGCCCTGGTAATTATAGACCTGTGAGCCTTACTTTGGTTGTGGGTAAAATGTTGGAAAGGGTTATAAGAGACAGGATTTATAATCATCTTGAAAAGAATAAGTTCATTAGCGATAGTCAGCACGGTTTTGTGACGGGTAGGTCGTGCCTCACAAACTTTATTGAGTTTTTCGAGAAGGTGACCAAACAGGTGGATGAGGGTAAAGCAGTGGATGTGGTGTATATGGATTTCAGTAAGGCGTTTGATAAGGTTCCCCACGGTAGGCTATTGCAGAAAATACGGAAGTATGGGGTTGAAGGTGATTTAGAGCTTTGGATCAGAAATTGGCCAGCTGAAAGAAGACAGAGGGTGGTAGTCGATGGCAAATGTTCATTCTGGAGTTTAGTTACTAGTGGTGTACCGCAAGGATCTGTTTTGGGGCCACTGCTGTTTTATAAATGACCTGGAAGAGGGTGTAGAAGGGTGGTTTAGTAAATTTGCAGATGACACTAAGGTCGGTGGAGTTGTGGATAGTGCCGAAGGATGTTGTAAGGTACAGAGGGACATAGATAGGCTGCAGAGCTGGGTTGAGAGATGGCAAATGGAGTTTAATGCGGAAAAGTACGAGGTGATTCACTTTGGAAGGAGTAACAGGAATGCAGAGTACTGGGCTAATGGGAAGATTCTTGGTAGTGTGGATGAACAGAGAGATCTTGGTGCCCAGGTGCATAAATCCCTGAAGGTTGCTACCCAGGTTAATAGGGCTGTTAAGAAGGCATATGGTGTGTTAGCTTTTATTAGTAGGGGGATCGAGTTTCGGAGCCATGAGGTCATGCTGCAGCTGTACAAAACTCTGGTGAGACCGCACCTGGAGTATTGCGTGCAGTTCTGGTCACCGCATTATGGGAAGGATGTGGAAGCTATGGAAAGGGTGCAGAGGAGATTTACTAAGATGTTGCCTGGTATGGAGGGAAGGTCTTACGAGGAAAGGCTGAGGGACTTGTGGTTGTTTTCGTTGGAGAGAAGGAGGAGGAGAGGTGACTTAATAGAGACATATAAGATAATCAGAGGGTTAGATAGGGTGGATAGTGAGAGTCTTTTTCCTCGGATGGTGATGGCAAACACGAGGGGACATAGCTTTAGGTTGAGGGGTGATAGATATAGGACAGATGTCAGAGGTAGTTTCTTTACGCAGAGAGTAGTAGGGGCGTGGCACGCCCTGCCTGCAACAGTAGTAGACTCGCCAACTTTAAGGGCATTTAAGTGGTCATTGGATAGACATATGGATGAAAATGGAATAGTGTAGGTCAGATGGTTTCACAGGTCAGCGCAACATCGAGGGCCGAAGGGCCTGTACTGCGCTGTAATGTTCTAATTCTAATTCTACATCTAAATCTAACACCTGGCCGGGTTCATTACCCAGTACCAAATCCAATGTGGCATCGCCCCTGGTTGGCCTGTCTACATACTGTGTCAGAAAACCCTCCTGCACACACTGGACAAAAACTGACCCATCTAAAGTACTCGAACTCTAGTATTTCCAGTCAATATTTGGAAAATTAAAGTCCCCCATAACAACTACCCTGTTACTCTCGCCCCTGTCGAGAATCATCTTCGCTATCCTTTCCTCTACATCTCTGGAACTATTCGGAGGTCTATAGAAAACTCCCAACAGGGTGACCTCTCCTCTCCTGTTTCTAACCTCGGCCCATACTACCTCAGTTGACGAGTTCTCAAACGTCCTTTCTGCCACTGTAATACTCTCCTTGATTAACAATGCCACACCCCCTCCTCTTTTACCATCTTCTCTCTTCTTACTGAAACATCTAAATCCCGGAACCTGCAACACCCATTCCTGCCCCTGCTCTACCCATGTCTCCAAAATGGCCACTACATCGAGATCCCAGGTACCAACCCATGCTGCAAGCTCACCCACCTTATTCCGGATGCTCCTGGCGTTGAAGTAGACACACTTAAAACCAAGTTCTTGCTTGCCAGTGCCCTCTTGCGTCCTTGTAACCTTATCCCTGACCTCACTACTCTCAACATCCAGTACACTGGCACTACAATTTAGGTTCCCATTCCCCTGCTGAATTAGTTTAAACCCCCCCCGAAGAGCACTAGCAAATCTCCCCCCCAGGATATTGGTACCCCTCTGGTTCAGGTGAAGACCATCCTGTTTTAAGAGGTCCCACCTACCCCAGAAAGAGCCCCAATTATCCAGGAAACCAAAACCCTCCCTCCTACACCATCCCTGCAGCCACGTGTTCAACTCCTCTCTCTCCCTATTCTTCGCTTTGCTAGCATGTGGCACGGGCGACAACCCAGAGATAACAACTCTGTTTGTTCTCGCTCTAAGCTTCCACCCTAGCTCCCTGAATTTCTGCCTTAAATCCCCATCTCTCTTTCTACCTATTGTCAGGGCCCATAGCTTTTGCAGTATCCAGTGCCTTCAGTTGTTTCTTGATATCACGCGGAGTGAATCGAATTGGCTGAAGTCTGGCATCTGTGATGTTGGGGACTTCAGGAGGAGGCCGAGATGGATCATCAACTCGGCACTTCTGGCTGAAGATTGCTGCAAATGCTTCAACCTTATCTTTCGCACTGATGTGCTGGGCTCCCCCATCATTGAGGATGGGGATATTTGTGGAGCCACCTCCTCCAGTTAGTTGTTTAATTGTCCACCACCATTCACAGCTGGATGTGGCAGGACTGCAGAGCTTAGATCTGATCTGTTGGTTCTGGGATCGCTTAGCTCTGTCTATCGCATGTTGCTTACACAGTTTGGCATGCAAGTAGTCCTGGGTTATAGCTTCACCAGGTTGACACCTCATTTTGAGGTATGCCTGGTGCTGCTCCTGGCATGCCCTCCTGCAATAATTTGGAGATTTTTACCTTTGAGGTTCTGCTTCTTAATTTGGTGCCTGGCTCCTCATAGTGACTCTGCAGAACCTCTTTCCTTGTCCTGCCTATTTCATGGGTACCTACATGGACCACGATGACTGGATCCTTCCCCTCCCAGTGTAAGACAGGCAACACAGCCGTCTGGACTCTCGCTCTTTGCTGCAGAGAACAGTATCAATCCCCCTCACTATACTGTCCCCTACAACCAGTACATTCCTTTTTGTCCCCCACTTGAACAGCTTCCTGTACCATGGTGCCATGGTCGGTCTGCTCATCCACACTACAGCCCTCGCTTTTGTCCATACCAGCTGCAAGAACCTCGAACTTGTTGCTCAATTGCAAGGGCTGGGGCTCCTTCACTCCCACCTTCTTGATCCCCTTACCTGCCTGACTCACAGTCACACCCTCCTGTGCCTGACCACTGACCAAAACAGATGACCCTATCCTAAGGGGTGTGACTGCCTTCTGGAACAAAGTGTCCAGATAACTTTCCCCCTCCCTGATGCATTGCGGTGTCTGCAGCTCGGCCTCCAGCTCAATGACTCTGAGCCGAAGCTCCTCAAGCTGCAGACACTTACTACAGATATGGTTGTCATGGATTTCCATGGTATCCAGGAGCTCCCACATACTGCAGTCACTACACATCACCTGTTCTGCCATCTTTATTGTGTTAATTTAATGAAATTTAATTTTAAAAATTAATTTATAGTTCCCCTCCTTACCGAACTCCCTCACTTACCAAACTGCCTTCTTCACACACTGTACCCTCCAGCAGCACTCAGTGCAGACAAGCAGCACCGAGAGTCCCCTGAATTTATACTGTCTAAAAACAATGATGCGTCTGCTTTGCTAGAGCTCAACTAGGCTCAGAAACCAGTTTAAGCTAGCTACATAATTAACTAGCTACATCTACTCTCAGAGAGCTCGTATACCCCTGTTTAATATATACTCTCAGAGAGCTTGTATACCCCCTTCTTCCTGACCGCCACAGTCCATGTGGTGAAGGTGCAGCAACAATGCTGTTAGATAGGGAGTTCCAGGAATTTGGCCCAGGGAGAATGAAGAAACAATGTCCAAGTGGGGTTGGTGTGTGACGTGGAGGGCAACTTGAAGGTGACAGTGTCACTGCCGTCCACTTCAACTGGCCTCCTATCAGTACATACCAAGGACCCTAATGTCTGGAATTTCATAACAATAACAAAATTGGCCTGTGGCAAGATGGTTCCTTTACAGAAAATAATTCTTGATTAAAGTTCTGTACCAATCTTCCTGCCCCTACACTGATTCCCTCCAGGTCATCCTTCTTCTCCACCTCGTCCTTCTCCTGTGGATCTGCACCCCAAAGTTGCTTTGGGGCATGTTTGCTCCTCTTGCATGTCAAAACTGTACAACCTGTGCTTTGGTGATGCTTTGGTGGTGATACTGACTATCTTATCTCGCATGTGTCCCCTGCAGTGACCTGGAAGAATCCTATTACAGAGAAACTTACTCTCAGGTATGGGAAGAACAGTTCCAGTCCTTGAGATTGTCTGTAATTCAGTCCACAACATAGTATTTTATACTTCTAACTGAGGCCCTAATCTAATCAAGAGAAAAGGAACCTTGGAGGTAATTTCAACCCAAATTACTGTGACCTCCCAGGTGAAAGGGATGATTGTTGCAACAGTTTCAATAACTTCTAAAGGCTGTTCAAGAAGTTGGCTGGCAAAAAGCAGAGGCAAATAATCCACATTGATACGCCAGCCCTAATGAGGACCTCAAAACTGTTCCCACATAACATGGTTTCTAGTTCAGTATAAATTAGTTTCAATGGGCAAAGTGTTGACCAATATGACAGTAAATAAATTGAAATATCAGTAACAGATGCGGAATAATAATTTATTCTTGAACAATTTTAACAAGTTTCAAGTGAACCCACTCATTTCCTTAACATTTTAAAATTGAATAGACTTTAGATTAAAAGCTGGTTTCTGAAATACCATACATTCTGGCATGATGTGACCAAGAAGATGCACAGTGTGTGCAAATCAACTATTACTGAGCCTCACTTGTATACAGAGGCATATTAGCTGTTTAATAAAATATGAATCAGAAACAAACAAAATTTTGCATTTTGCCTCTTTTTCACAGATGAAGGCAAAATACCATGCTGTGTCACAGAGAAAAATGTCCAAGGCAATCGGTAACCAGCATTCTGCATCCATGCCAAGCATTTTTCGTGGACTATCAACATTTCACAACCAACATTCACTGCCACATTTGTTGCTAAAATCAATTATATTCAAACTTCACACACTTCTCAAAACTCTTCCCTTAGAGATAATTTTATGTGTCTGTGCTGCTAGGGGAGATTGTTGCCCACAATTTTCCAACCATTAAAATTAATATTACCCACCCTTCGGATAGATTAGTGGCTACTAATGGAGAGGAAGAGAGTTAGCTGGGACCCAAGACAGAGGAAGTGTATGCAAACAGTACTTTCACCCAGTTTAATTTTTTGCCTGCCCAATTAGGAGTGTTAGATTTTTCAGCAGCTTGTATTATTAAAAAGACCTTTTCTACCACACTTCTGGTATAACTTCAAATCAAACGTAACAACATTGGGTTTTGGTTTTCACAGAAAGATGGAGGGGATCACGGAATGCACTTGCAAAAACTTTCATAAAAATCCCGAAATCTCATAATATAAATAGAATTTGACTTCTTCAGTCACTCTAAATGATTGACCCTGGTGTTAGGCCTATATTCAGAGCTGTTTTTGAGTTGGCAGCTTTTCTAGAGCAGTGCAAGTTCTTTGAAGATATTGGTTAGCTTTTTGTTAAATGTTATAGTTGGATGTGTGTGTGGCTGTTCATGAACAAGAGGACCAAGTTCAGAAGAGGTCAACAAACTCTCAAAATTAATTTTCATAGATTTCCCAGAAGTTTCTGGAAGGTTTGATAAAAGGTGACTCAGAGATTTGATATTTGCAGCCAAAACATTGTTCTCCACTGATTTTTTTTCACTTGCAAGAAACTATTCAGGCTAGAAAGAGCTAATTGTATGGTGCATTCAGTCCAGACTAGATATTGCATACCATTCAGTCTGATTGATAGTGTAGAGCAAGCAGGTGCATGGATGGAGGGAGCAAGTATGGTACTAAACTCTACAGGACAACACCCCAGTCGACTGCTCCAGAATTTTGTGTGTTTGAGGCCAGATTAAGGTAATAAACAGTTAACTTTCAGACAGTATTACAATCTGGTTCAATCAGGCAGAAATCCATATATCCATATCACCAAACTGCTCAGAGTCTGGGCCTGAAGCTTCATCAATTAGAAAGTGGCAGGCTGCCAAAATCATAACAAGTGAAATTGTGGAGAACAGAAGACATAATGGGCTATTAGAAAGAAAGGGATGTACAACTTCCATAAACCAGAATGCAAAAGTGACCTCGCAGACTGCAGTGTGCAATTTTCTATTCCTCATGTTCTCTAAAGAGGAAAAGATTAATCATCCCATTAACTTTATTCATTGCTGTGACATGGGCATAGCTGCAAGGCTGGTATTTATTGCCCATCTCTAGTCATCTTTGAGAAGGTGGTGGTGGGCCGCCACAGTCCATGTACTGAAGGTGCTCCAACAATGCTGTTAGATAGGGAGTTCCAGGAATTTGGCCTAGGGAGAATGAAGAAACGATGCCCAAGAGGGGCTGGTGTGTGACCTGTAGGACAACTTGAAGGTGACAGTGTTCCTATGCACCTGCTGCCCTTCTCCTTCAAGGTGGTAGAGGTTGCAGTTTTGGTAAGTGCTGCCAAAGAAGTCATGGTGAGTTGCTGCAGTGCGTCCTGTAAGTAGAACACATTGCAACCACTATACAGCAAAGATGGAGGAGAATGAATGCTTAGATTAGTGGAAGAATGCCAAACAAGCAAATTGTTTCTTCCTGCACAGTACTGAGCTTCTTGAATGCTGTTGCAGCTGCACCCTTACAGGCAAGTGGAGAACATTTTATTGAATGCCTGCCTGACTTGTGCATTGTAGGTGGTGGGGAGGTTTTGGAGAGTCAAGAGGTGAGCCACTCACCATAGAATAACTAATTTTTGACCTACTCTAGTAGATAAAACATTTACATGCCTGGTTTAGTTGTTTCTGGTCAATGATGATCCCCAGGATGTCAATGGTGGAGGAATTCAAGGATGTTAATGCAATTAAAGGTCAAACAGAGGTGGTTAGGCTCTCTCTTGCTGGCACTTGTGTGATGCGAATGTTACTTGCCACTTATCAGCCCAAGCCTGAATGTTGTCCAGATCTTGTTGTGTGCCGGCATGGACTGCTACAGTATCTGAGGAGTTGCGAATGGGAATGAACATTGTCTAATGTCAGCGAACAGCCTCACTTCTGACCATATGATGGAAGAAAAGTTACTGACGTAGCAGCTGAAGATGGTTTGCCCTAAGATGTTTGCTTGCCTGAGTTACTCCTGCAGCAATGTCCTAGGACTGAGATGATCGACCTCCAACAATCACAGCCATTTTCTTTCATGTTAGGTTTGACTCCAGCCACTGGAAGATCTTCCCCTGATGCCTATCGACTTCAGTTTTATTAGGGTTCCTTGATGCCACTCTCAATTGAACACTGCCCTGATGTCAAGGGCAGTCACTCTCATCCCACCTCTGGAAGTTTGCTCGTGTCCATATTTGGACCAAGCCATGTGTCCCTGGTGGAACCCAAACTGAGCTTTGGTGAACATGTTATTGGTGACTATGTGTGTTACGACCAGGTGAGAAAAGTATCTAGGGGGTCTTTCTCAGCCTTCACCTGGCCTATTTGTAACAGGATTTAATTTTTAAACACACTGTGTTTTGAGCTCCCCTTTGGTGAATCTTGTTCACCGTTTTCCAATTATAAGGCAAAGAAATGAGCACAAACAGGCTTTCTTAGGTTTAAAGAAAAGTGAAATTTGTTAAAACTTAAACTCTAATTCGATTAGTGCCTACAGATACACGCCGCACTCCATGCTAGCATGCATACGCAATACGCACATGCAAATAGAGACAGAAAAGAGAAGAAAAATGGTGGAGAGGTTTACAGTAATCTCTGAAGAGGGGTTTTTGTTCCTGTGCTTCGAGCTCGCTGTAGTCCTTGCTTGTAGGTAGATCTTGCTTTTTGTTGGGGCCCAGTATTCTTCTTAAACCTTGTTCACTGGAGGAGACTTTTTTCTCTCGGGGTTCCTGTGGCTTCAATGGATTCCAAAGCTGGTGAGCACGAGATGAGAATAGACAGGAGAGAGATGTTCTCAGTCCAGGAGCAAAGTGCTTTTTCAGTTCCAACACTGTTTCTCCAATTTAAAACTCCCCTAGTTGGCCAGCAGGTGGTCACATGACCGACTGGTTTGACCAGGTCTCTTTTGTGTATTGGGGAGCAGGGACTGGTTCCTTTCTTTCAACACTGTCTGCTAGTATGCAAGAAATGTCTTCCCAGTTAAAGGCCTGCTACCTGACCCAAACCCGACGGGCCCTGATGACGTGTCGGGTTCGGGTCCTGTCGGGCTGCTCGTCCGGGTGCGGCCTTCGGGCTCGGGTCCGGGTTGGACTCACACAGTGTTAAAGTGTTAAAAGTTAAAAACTTACCTGAGCTGC
The DNA here is from genome assembly GCF_036365525.1 of Heterodontus francisci. Lineage (NCBI taxonomy): Eukaryota > Metazoa > Chordata > Chondrichthyes > Heterodontiformes > Heterodontidae > Heterodontus > Heterodontus francisci. The sequence goes on along the minus strand of NC_090375.1, from coordinate 117,562,054 downwards.
GAGTCCAGGATGTCAAGCAGGGAAACTGAGTCTGCGCAGTGAGCGTCTCTATGATGTCATCACGCTCATGCTGCAGCTTCCGGCAGATTGGGAGTCAGAAGGTAAGTGACGGAAACATTGCGATGGTCAGGTGGGGCTCGGGTCAGGTCGGCTCGGGCTCGGGGGGAAAATGGAGGGACTCCGGCCGGGTCGGGCTCGGGTCCCATGTGGTTCCGTTGGGTTCGGGTCAGGTTGTTTTTTTATCACTTGAGCAGGCCTTTATTTCCAGTCGGGGGCTTGGCAACCCCTTGCAATAGGCCTTCTTTTCTTCCCAATTTTAAAATTTAATGTCCATCTGGTGAAATTAATGTGCCTCATTCTTGGTGGGTGGGGGCCTGCATGACATTGTGTCACTTGGTAGTAGTTTTGTGACTGCTGCCATCACCTTACTGATGATTGGGAGTAGGCTGATTTGGCACTAATAGGCCTATTAACTATGAAGGGTTAGCCCAGGATCCTACAGCTGCTCGAAATAAGATGAATAAATAAATGCAAATTCTGCCAACCACGATGGCAACTTTAGGCCCAGATCTTTATCTACTAGGCATTGGAAAGTCTTATTGATATGACAAAATAAACATTTCTCTTCAGGATGAGTTTGAACAACAACAACAATTTTGATTTATGTCGCACCTTTAACTTAGCAGAACACCCCAAGGCACACAAGAAGATATTAAGGCAAATGACCAAAAGCTTGGTCAAAGAGGTAGGTTTAAGGAACATCTTAAAGGAGGCAAGAAAGGTAGAGAGGTGGATAGGTTTAGGGAGGGAATTCTAGACCTTAGGACCATGACAGCTGAAGACATGACTTGCAAAAGTTGAGTGATATTCAAGAGGCTAGAATTGAATTTTATATTTTATTTCATATTAATTAACTAATTAGTGCTAGAAATGACAGTTAGAGGGGTGAAGTGCTTCACCTGTGAGATGTGGGAGGTCCGTGACGCTTCCAGCGTTCCGGAACGACTACATCTACAGGAAGTGTACCCAGTTGCAGCTCCTCACAGACCGCATGGATCGGTTGGAGCGGCAACTGGATGCACTTAGGAGCATGCAGGTGGCGGAAAGCATCATAGACAGTAGTTTTAGAGAAGTGGTTACACCCAAGGTGCAAGCAGACAGATGAGTGACCGCTAGAAGGGGAAGGCAGTCAGTGCAGGAATCCCCTGTGGCTATCCCCCTCTCTAACAAATATACCGTTTTGGATACTGTTGGGGGGGATGGCCTATCAGGGGAAAACAGCAGCAGCCAGAGCAGTGGCGCCACGGCTGGCACTGTTGTTCAGCAGGGAGGGACAAAGCGCAGAAGAGCAATAGTTATAGGGGACTCTATAGTCAGGGGCACAGATAGGCGCTTCTGTGGACGTGAAAGAGACTCCAGGATGGTATGTTGCCTCCCTGGTGCCAGGGTCAAGGATGTCTCTGAACGGACAGGGGGCATTCTGAAGGGGGAGGGTGAAAAGCCAGACGTTGTGGTACACATCGGTACCAATGACATAGGCAGGAAGAGCGATGAGGTCCTGCAGGGGGAGTTTAGGGAGTTAGGCAGTAAGTTAAAAAACAGGACCTCTAGGGTTGTAATCTCTGGATTACTCCCTGTGCCACGTGCCAGTGAGGCTAAAAATAGGAAGATAGTGCAGCTAAACACGTGGCTGAGCAGCTGGTGTAGAAGGGAGGGTTTCAGATATCTGGACCATTGGGCTCTCTTCAGGGACAAATGGGACCTGTACAAGAAGAATGGGTTGCATCTAAACTGAAGGGCACTAATATCCTGGCTGCAAGGTTTGCTAGTGTCACTCGGGAGGGTTTAAACCAATGTGGCAGGGGGGTGGGAACCAGAGCAGTAGGACAGCTAGTGATATAAATGAGGAGGACATAGTAAATAAGGCCGGTAGGACTAAGAGGAAGAGCAGGCAGGGAGATGTTGCTGAGCACAGTGGGACTGGTGGTCTGAAGTGCATTTGTTTCAATGTGAGAAGTATAACAGGTAAGGCAGATGAACTTAGAGCTTGGATTAGTACTTGGAAATATGATGTTGTTGCTATTACAGAGACTTGGTTGAGGGAAGGGCAGGATTGGCAGCTAAATGTTCCAGGCTTTAGAACCTTCAGGCGGGATAGAGGGGGATGTAAAAGGGGTGGGGGAGTTGCATTACTGTTCAAGGAGAATATCACAGCTGTACTGCGGGAGGACACATCAAAGGGGTCATGCAGCGAGGCAATATGGGTGGAGCTCAGGAATAGGAAGGGTGCAGTCACGATGTTGGGGGTTTACTGCAGGCCTCCCAACAGCCAGGAGGTAGAGGAGCAGATATGTAGACAGATTTTGGAAAGATGTAAAAGTAACAGGGTTGTGGTGGTGGGTGATTTTAACTTCCCGTATATTGACTGGGACTCACTTAGTGCTAGGGGCTTGGATGGGGCAGAGTTTGTGAGGAGCATCCAGGAGGGCTTCTTGAAACAGTATGTAGATAGTCCAACTAGGGATGGGGCCATTCTGGACCTGGTATTGGGGAATGAGCCCGGCTAGGTGGTCGAAGTTTCAGTGGGGGCGCATTTCGGTAGTAGTGACCATAATTCTGTAAGTTTTAAGGTACTTGTGGATAAGGATAAGAGTAGTTCTCGGGTGAAGGTCCTAAATTGGGGGAAGGCTAATTATAACAATATTAGGCAGGAACTGAAGAATTTAGATTGGGGGCGGCTGTTTGAGGGTAAATCAACATCTGACATGTGGGAGTCTTTCAAACGTCAGCTGATTAGAATCCAGGACCAGCATGTTCCTGTGAGGAAGAAAGACAAGTTTGGCAAGTTTCGAGAAGCTTGGATAACACGGGATATTGTGAGCCTAGTCAAAAAGAAAAAAGAAGCATTTGTAAGGGCTGGAAGGCTAGGAACAGACGAAACACTTGAGGAATATAAAGACAGTAGGAAGGAACTTAAGCAAGGAGTTAGGAGGGCTAAAAGGGGTCATGAAAAGTCATTGGCAAACAGGATTAAGGAAAATCCCAAGGCTTTTTATACATACATAAAGAGCAAGAGGGTAACCAGGGAAAGGGTTGGCCCACTCAAGGACAGAGATGGGAATCTATGTGTGGAGCCAGAGGAAATGGGTGAGGTGCTAAATGAGTACTTTGCATCAGTATTCACCAAAGAGAAGGACTTGGTGGATGATGAGCCTAGGGAAGGGAGTGCAGATAGTCTCAGTCATCTCATTATCAAAAAGGAGGTGGTGTTGGGTGTCTTGCAAACATTAAGGTAGATAAGTCCCCAGGGCCTGATGGGATCTACCCTAGAATACTGAGGGAGGCAAGGGAAGAAATTGCTGGGGCCTTGACAGAAATCTTTGCATCCTCATTGGCTACAAGTGAGGTCCCAGAGGACTGGAGAATAGCCAATGTTGTTCCTTTGTTTAAGAAAGGTGGCAAGGATAATCCAGGAAATTATAGGCCGGTGAGCCTTACGTCAGTGGTAGGGAAACTATTAGAGAGGATTCTTCGGGACAGGATTTACTCCCATTTTGAAACAAACAAACTTATTAGCGAGAGACAACATGGTTTTGTGAAGGGGAGGTCGTGTCTTACTAATTTGATTGAGTTTTTTGAGGAAGTGACGAAGATGATTGATGAGGGAAGGGCGGTGGATGTTGTCTATATGGACTTTAGTAAAGCCTTTGACAAGGTCCCTCATGGCAAACTGGTACAAAAGGTGAAGTCACATGGGATCAGAGGTGAGCTGGCAAGATGGATACAGAACTGGCTTGGTCATAGAAGACAGAGGGTATCAGTGGATGGGTGTTTTTCTGAATGGAGGGATGTGACTAGTGGTGTTCCGCAGGGATCAGTGCTGGGACCTTTGCTGTTTGTAGTATATATAAATAATTTGGAGGAAAATGTAGCTGGTCTGATTAGTAAGTTTGCAGACGACACAAAGGTTGGTGGAGTTGCGGATAATGATGAGGATTGTCAGAGGATACAGCAGGATATAGATCGGTTGGAGACTTGGGCGGAGAAATGGCAGATGGAGTTTAATCCGGACAAATGTGAGGTAATGCATTTTGGAAGGTCTAATGCAGGTGGGAAGTATACAGTAAATGGCAGAACCTTTAGGAGTATTGACAGGCAGAGAGTTCTGGGCATACAGGTCCACAGGTCACTGAAAGTGGCAACGCAGGTGGATAAGGTAGTCAAAAAGGCATACGGCATGCTTGCCTTCATCGGTCGGGGCATAGAGTATAAAAATTGGCAAGTCATGTTGCAGCTGTACAGAACCTTAGTTAGGCCACACTTAGAATATTGTGTGCAATTCTGGTCGCCACACTACCAGAAGGACGTGGAGGCTTTGGAGAGAGTACAGAGGAGGTTTACCAGGATGTTCCCTGGTCTGGAGGGCATTAGCTATGAGGAGAGGTTCGAAAAACTCGGATTGTTTTCACTGGAATGACGGAGGTGGAGGGGCAACATGATAGAGGTTTACAAAGTTATGAGCGGCATGGACAGAGTGGATAGTCAGAAGCTTTTTCCCAGGGTGGAAGAGTCAGTTACTAGGGGACATAGGTTTAAGGTGCGAGGGGCAAAGTTTAGAGGGGATGTGCGAGGCAAATGTTTTACACAGAGGGTGGTGAGTGCCTGGAACTTGCTGCCAGGAGAGGTGGTGGAAGCAGATACGATAGCGACGTTTAAGAGACATCTTGACAAATACATGAATAGGAAGGGAATAGAGGGATATGGGCCCCGGAAGTGCAGAAGGTGTTAGTTTCGGCAGGCATCAAGATCGGCACAGGCTTGGAGGGCCGAATGGCCTGTTCCTGTGCTGTACTGTTCTTTGTTCTTTGAAGGAACTCAGGTCTCTCAGAGGGTTGTAGGACTGGAGATTAAATAGATACAGAGGGACAAGGAAGTGGAGGGATTTGAAAACCAAGATGAGAATTTTAAAATGGAGGCATTGCTTCATCGGGAGTCAATTGTAGCTTAGTAAGCATAGGGCTGATGGGTGCACAGGATTTGGTGTGAGTTAGGACACGCAGCTAAGTTTTGGATGACATCAGGTTTCCGGAGAGCAGAACATGTGAAGCTGGTCAGGATTGTGTTGGAATAGTCAAGTCTAGAGGTAACAAATGCACGTGTGAGGGTTTCAGCAGCAGAGGAGCTGAGGTGGGGCAGAGCCATGTGATGTTACAGAGATGGAAATAGGTGGTCTCAGTGATGTGGTCAGAAGCTCATCTGAGGATCAAATATGACACCAAGATTGCGAACAGTTTGTTTTAGCCTCAGACTTGCCAGAAGCTTGGGATGCAAGGACATCGGCTGATATTCTCCTCTTTGGGAAGGAGTTCCGGAAGGGCAGAACTTATACTTGTTCTCTGAATCTACCACAATCTGTCCCATTTCCTGAGGCTAGGGACATCAGAGATGTGGGCTAAATTGGCAGTGGGTGCAGAAAATGGCGGTGATCCCACCTGTGATGTCAGCAGCCTCGCTGCCGTGATTACGCAGCGGGTAGCCATTTTGCATATTCCCCCAATCATGCCATCTTTAAAAGGCTGCCAGCCCTGCATTTACTCTGCGTTCATTCAACTTCAGCCCTGTATCTACAATTCTGTGCTCTCCAAAAAGTTTTTTTTATCTGCAAGCAGCTCCCTTGGGCAGCCTTTTAACAATGGTAAGGGTAGCCCCACATTTCAGCGATGCCTCCCTGCTGATTCTCTTCCAGGCCACAAAGGTAAGGCAGGAGGTCTTTTTCCCCAGCAATGGCAAGATTGGACATAGCAGAGGAGATCAGTAGCTGTGAGGTCACTGGTCGTAAGAGGGTCAATGACTTCCTATGCTCAGCCAAGGTTCCACACAGATTGCTGTGATCTTATTGTCCACAAGCGTAACACTACATGGTTGCCAGAGCCATTCCAATGACAGGAGGTTCATAGCTGAATGATGGCAGATGAGTGGCTGCATATGTGAGATGAGTCTTCTTCATTTCTAACTCAACCCAAGTGAGACCCATGACAGATAGAGTCAATGAGAGAGAAGAGACATCCCCCAGGTGCTGATGAAGGGTCCATGTTAGTATGTTACGTGGAGAATTTGGAACTTGGCAATATCTCCATCCTTGATCTTTCAGAAGAGGGCCCAAGACAGCAGGGAGGCACCCAGAACCAATGGCAGGGTACCCGACCTGCGGCCTTTGTCTCAGGCCGAAGGGGAGGGGCTGGAGTTAGCCTGGAGCCAAGGACGACATGCCATTTCCGACGTCGAGCTCAGGATCCCAGCTGTAGAGAGAGATTATTGCCAAACAGAGATTGAATCAAAATTAAACTTTATTGAGTACGCAATACTGTCATCATTGGGACATGTGTACCATAACACCTAAATGTCTGTTGTTTACATTGCATCTTGCAGGGCAATGCTTGCAAATGAATCAAGACAGTGATCGAATGATGGCAACCTCTAAGGAAAAGGAGCACTTAGAGCATGCACCATCCCATTACTCCCCTGCACCTTCCACCAACAACTCAGTGGGTAACCAATCAGCATCAGAATCAGGGTCACAAGCTGGTGAAACCACAACACATGTGTCTGAGCAGCTGGCTATGACAGAGAAGGCCGAGGCCTTCTGTTAGCCGGAGGACTATGGGTGTCCAGGTCCATGCTGAGCCCAGACTGATGATGTGACTCTGGTTGTTGACAGCACAGGGGATGCTGGAGTTGCAGGGCGGGGTAAGGCAACATCTAGCGGAGATGCCTGAGGCCATGCGTAGCCTTGAGTGGATGGGAGAGTCCATTCATGCCATGTCACAGGCATGTGAGTGCATGGCTTCATCCATCGAGAGGTTGATGACCCTCATGGACAGCCACATTCTGCAGATGCGCCTTGATCTGCAAACCCTCGCTTTGGCCATGACTTCAAATCAGCAGTGGCAGGGCAAGAGAAGTGTTCCTGCTCCTAGTCCTTCTCCAGAGAACAGGGAGATTTCAACGAGCCTTGAGAGGGAGGAGAGGATGTGCTCCACATCTGGGGTCTCTCCTCAGGACGATTCGAGTGTGGACAACAGCTCCTCAGCTCCTCTACCAGTGTATCCAGCTCCAGCAGCCACAATGACTGAGGACTGTCCTGCAGCAATTCAGGAAGTCCTCAGGCAGCCGGGGCCCTCCAGGCCTCAGGCACCCAGAAGACAACCACCGAAGTCATCCCAGGCCAAAAGGTGTCCTGATCAGCAGTCTGCCTCCAGTCCGGCTGCTAGTATAGGGGTTACACGTTGTAGAATCAGCTGCAAAAGTATTACAAAGACACCTGGACACACATCGGTATTCAGGGGTGAGACAGATATTTCATGTTTACTTTAATTAGATGTTCTTTCGTGCCAATCATTGGTCTTCATTGTTTGAAAACCACAGTCCACCATGGAGTGATTGTGACTCCTTCCATTCCATCATAAGCCTTACAGCATGACCAATGTGACCACTGACATCACGGACATGCCAATGAGCATGATGTTTCATTGCACAAATGAGGTCACATGAGCATTGTTGGTGCCATTCATGCTGGAGAGACTGATAGTACGGAGGTAGAAACCTTGAGAAAACATGCATGATAGTGAGTTTTTGTAACAAGCATATTTAATGTGTTAGGACCAGGTCAGGAAGGGGTCTAGGGGTCTCCTCTCGGTCTTTTCTGGTTTGTCTGTAACAAAGTTTAACTTTTAAAACACAGTACTTTTTTTAGCTTCCCCTCAGTGATTCCTTGTTCACTGCTCTCTAATTGTAATTGTAAAGAAATCAACCAGACAGGTTTCCTCAGATTTAAACAAGAAAGGTGTAAGTTTATGAAGCTTAAAAAACTAACTCAGTTAAAACTACTAAGAATACGCCACACAACCACCCTCGCAAGCTTATGCGATAAACATACACACAAATAGATATAGAGGAGGAGAAATAATTAAAGAGGGAAGGTTTGAAGTAGTAGATGGAATTCAGTTACTGGTTTTGGGTTGAATGTAAAGTCTTTGATTGAAGTTAAGTCTTGCAGTTCTCGTTGGGGCCCAGTGCACACATTCAAACTTGTTTCTCTGGTACCAGAAGGCTGCAGGGTCTTCTGTTTTGAGGCTTAAGTTGCTTCCGTGGGTCCCTGGAACTTTGTGTGAGAGAGAGAGAGAGAGAGGTGGTCTCTTCTTGAAGTTTAATTGCAGTCTGTCTCAAAACTGAACTGTGAGCACAATTCAATCAACTCCAGGTTGGCCAGCAGGTTAGTCATGTGACTAGCTCCTGGTTTGGAACAGCCTCGCCTGCAAGGTTTGTGGATTCCTCAAAGCTTACCAGACACATTCAGTGGGGGGTGGAATGCTGACTCTTACACATTCAATGACTCTCAATGTTTCTTGATCATCACTATTGACAAAACCTATCTGGCTAATTGAATCAGGGAGTACTTCAATTGTCTCTCTGGGCAACTGTCTCTCAGAAAGCAAATGTGCAGCCATATTTCCAGCTACTCTGTCCTGTGGTCTTTATAAACAAGTTATTTCAATGTCCAGTAAACATTCAAATAATGTTCCATATGACAAAACTAATGTGTTTCCATTTGGCAGGTGTGGTTTCTATCACAATTAAATTCACGGATTGTGAAAATGCGACATTATAAGGCTTTGCTTTACTTCCCTTGCGTGCTGCTCAACATGTCTGCCCTCTATCTTTGTGTGCCCTCTGTGTCCTCATGCTCTCGCATGTCTTCATCTTGCAAGGCCTCCCCCTGCTGTAGTGCAATGTTATGTAGAATGCAACAGACCACAACGATATGCTCTGGGGCATACTGAAGTGCTTCACCATACCTATCAAGGCAGCAGAACCGTATCTTCAGCATACAAATGGCCTGCTCGATGGGTTGCTCAGGTGGACCCTTGGCAAGCGCTGTGATGCTCTTATGCATCATTGCTGGGGTTCCTTACTGACATTAGAAGCCATGACTTGAAGGGGGGTAGCCCTTATCCCTGAGATTCCACCTCGAAGGTGAATGGGGGGAGTGAAAGGCTGTGGCACCTGAGACTGTTGAAGTATGCATGAGTCATGGCAGCTTCCCAGGAAGTGGGCACACACTTGTAGGAAGCAGTTTCTGTGGTCACGTACCAGTTGGATTTTAATTGAATGAAACCCCTTCCTGTTTAGGAAGGCAGCTGGTTGGTCCGTGGGAGCCTTGATGGCCACATGTCTGCAGTTGAGATTACCTTGGAATCTTGCAATGGCCCCAAATCCAATGGCCCTCTCGGCCTGACTCTCAGAGTCTGTCCTATAGCATAGATAGTTGCCAGCCCTCCTGAAAAGAGCATTGGTTACGTCCTTGATGCAGTGGTACGCTGCAGATTGAGAGGCTCCACGCATGTCCCCGGTGGATCCCTGGAATGATGCAGAGACATAAAAGTTTAGGGCCATAGTAATTTTGAGGGCCACAGGCATAGAGTGACCATTAAAACCTATTGGTCGCAAATTGTCATTGAGCAGTGGGCAGAGGTCTGCGATCAGCTGCAGTCTTCTCCAATAGTTTCACTCAGACATTGCAGGTATGTCAGCCGAGTCCTATAGACTCTTCGGTATTTCTGGGCTCTTCTTTGCCTTAGCGGCTACTGCTGCTTGTGTTTGGGACTTCTTCTTGAGCAGCAGCTACCTCTTGGACCCACCTTCAGCGAATTCGCCTGAGCACAGCAAGGGGATCCAGGGAAACAGGGTGAATAATACCCATCCCTATCCTCCTTGGACCTTCGGCTGCCTTCAAAAGGTAAAGTTCACCTATCTGGACAAAGAATTGTTTGAATTTTGGTTCTGCAGGATGCCTGCATTAGCTCTATGGTATGGATTAATGTTGGTCTCACAACTTTTCAAAAAGTGCAAGCCAGCATGACCATACCAACACCCCTGTACTGGCCCCTGAAAAAAACCCATCTATATACTTGCAGAGTTCCCCCCACTTCACACACAATCCACTTGCAGAGTTGTCCCCCAACACAAACAATCCACCTGCAGATTGAGTTTAGTGGCAATGTCTGCTGCAAAACCCACTTCCCCTGGATAACACCGGTAAAGTTGAGATGAGATGCTGAGGACTCTCGGCTCAGTGGCGCCAGCTTTTCAAAGATGTGAAACTGAAGGCACCCGAGTGCTGCACATCAAGCACAAAATTGTGAACATCTGGTAGGATCGCAGTGAATGACAGTCAAATGTATGAAAAATAGTTATAACAGATTTAAATGATCATGCCGTCCACCACGGCACTTCGCCGCCTCCAACAAAATTGGGAACTAGCATTAGGGGGTCGGGTTCCATGGCAACAATTCCGCGTGGATTCTCCATGCCCCCGCCAAAAATCCCGCCTTCTGCAGGACCATAAAATCCAGCCCATGGAATGGGTTCCCAGCTGTATTTTCATCACGCAGAGGGAGCCTACAAGTGCAAAGAGGAAAATCTGATGATGCTGCAGCAGGGACAAGACCTTCAGTGATAGGTATTGGGGGCCGACCGTCACAATGTAGGGGGGACCTCAGAGCTGGTACCACCACTTGTACCACAGTCCCCAGAAGCAGTGATAGCACTGGCAGATGGGACCCAAACCCCACTGCCATTTACATGTGGCAGTTGGGGTAAGAAGCCAGTGTCAATACTGGTGAGGATGGGAGCAAGAAAATAAAGGTTAGATCAAAAAACAGCAGTAAATATCACTGCCCGCATTTTCCTTCATTCTCTGTTGCTATCCTACTTAATTGGATGGAATTCTGGTAGCGAATAATTGCCATTGTTTTAATAACTGCACCCTGACATTTTTAATTAATATAATTGTAGTACTTTTTTTGGTCAAACTAAGGAAAATTATAGTGTTTGGATTTTCTTGAAAACATCTTCCCAGAATGTCCTTAATGTTATTTGTTTCTAATTGTCTTCCATAGGGATAAAAAGTCTATCATAAAGAACATTTTTTTGACTTTTCTCAGTAAAATATGAAGTTGCTGAGACTTTTGATAGATAGTGGTTTGGATTTCAAATTCAAGGGTAGCAATTTGGATTGTCATAGTACTCTCAAAGGACCAAGTTCTTGCGAAAGAGACATACAATCCTAATTGCAGCATAAAATGGGCAGGCAATTAAAATGTTCACAGCAACTTACTGACACTGGTTCTTCTATCGACAAGCAGGTTGCTGTCTTAACCTGCTCTTTTCAACAGGCAACTAGGACACTTGCCAGAAGGCAAGTGTCTTTAAATATGTTTTGTGCCTCAATAAACATATACTTTGTTCATAAAATTTTGCAAAAGTACCTTACATAACACTTCAAATTTGACTTTAAGAAAGAAGTTCCTCTTTAAATATGTAGATCAGGCTCCAATGATGCCATCAGAGCCCAATGTTAATATTAATCCATAGCCCGGGCAGGGAAGCCACTGTAGCATTCCCAACAGGGCAACACGGTAGCAAGAGGACTTGGGGCAAGAAGTGGCCCAGAAAAATAAGTTAATTTTATTCTTTTGTTTCCTTGTGAATAGGGAGAATCAGGAGTACTCCTTTCGGCCTCACAAAGGAAACTTGGGCTTCCTTCCCATCCTTCAACCACAATGCCTGTCTAAGCCCCCTCCCAACCCTTACCCAAGTGCAAGGCACCATTCATTGAGACCTCCGGTGGGGGCCTGAAGCCACCTAAAATCTGCCCAGGATGCCGAAACAACAACGCTACAAATTTAGCAGAGGGACCAATGCCTCTTCAGTTTGCATAGTGCATACCAATTTCTACTCAATGAAATCACGTAATCATCCTGCACCTGCAGATTTTAAAATCCCTAACAGTCCCATGAAGTTCTCTCAAATGGTAGTATATTTATCTCTGTGCATCTATCACAGGAAGTCATAAGTCATCTGTTCTATGATTTGATAAAGATCTATCTTGCTGACTATATTAAACCTAGTCAGTATAGAAAGCTACATTATTGACTTGAAATAAATAGAACCATTGTGGAATACCAGCAATCTGTTAACTACAGAAACCATTCGGCAACCATTTGTCGGAGGCTTCTTCAAATATAGCACAGCTGTCAGATTTCCAGAGGGAAGTAATTACTGGGAGTCAGCTGTCTGGAAAGCCACAAAGGAGCTTATTTGGCTTTGCATTGCATTCCATCACACTATTAAAGTGTTATCCAGGGTGAAGATGCAGTGAAACTAGAAACCGTGCCTAACCCAAAGCCTGAAATGCTTTCATCCTGAAGTGACTGCGCACACTATAGTTTTTTTTATATAGAAGCAGAGTGGCAGACTAGATTTACATACTGTCCATTCAATTCTTGTATCTAGGTTTGACTTCAGCCACTGATGAGATGAAAGCTTCCACTCTCTCTGATGGACATAAGGATCTAAAGTGAAATTAAAGCCATTTCCACTCAGTTCTTTGGCAACAGCTATCTTTTCTTCTAAATTTTTATTTTTAGAATTTTAAGTTAGATAGGAACAGCTGCAACATGTGAAGAAAGATGAGCAAAAGTGGAAATAAAAAAGAACAACTTTCATACTCCATGCATCAGAATTAAAATATTGTAACAACAATAAACTTACAAATCAGTAACCAGTCAAATTACTGAGGGAAGATTAAACAAATCAACAATAAAGCTGAGAATGTTAATAAGGACTAAACCATAGAAACTGGCAAGAGGCCAATTCAAGCATAATATTCACAGGTGTGCAATTGAGACTGGGGCACCAAGTCACAGAATTTATACTCGGTATGTTTTTATGGAAAATGATGATTTTCAGAGAACTGAACGATCAGCCCAACAAGAGGGAATGGGTACTCGGGGAAGACCTGTAGGAAGATAAAAATTAGAGGAGGTTGGACAAACAATAAGATGGAGAAAGGCAGACACAGATGTAATGGAGGGTGAGAAAACTGACACCCAATTCCACCAGTCTTGGTTGGGGAAGGCCCAAAGCATAACTGAGAACCACCAGATCAACCCAACTCACCCCATCCTTCTACACAAACATTCAAGTGGAAGATCCTGCAGAAGCCCCACACACATTAGTAGTGCTAAAAGCAAATTGATTATATAAAAACCATTGGCGGCCATACTTTCTGCTGCATTAATTCTATGCTCTGGAATTCCCTCCCTAACGCTTTCCGCCTCTCCACCTCTCTCCTCCTCCTTTCAAATGCTCCTTAAAACCTACCTCTTTGACCAAGCTTTTGGTCATCTGTCCTCATATCTCCTTCTGTGGCTCAATTTCATAGAATCATAGGGCTGAATTTTCCAGGCCCATTGGAGATGGGCTTAGAGGTGGGAGAGCTGGCAATATGACGGGGGAAGGCATCAGGATGGAAAGCCGATGTCTTCCCACCGTCATGGCATACAGCCAGTGGCAGGAAGCTTGGTGGCGTGGCCACCCACTGAGCAGTCAATTGAGCCACTTAAGTGGCCAATTAAAAGCCACTTCCTGCCCTCGGGGGTATTTTGCCTACACCGGGAAGGCCCACCACTGTGTGGCGAGATTGCCAGGTAAACCCTGGGAGCCTCTCAGCAGGTTCTGGGGGGAACATCCTTGAAGAGCGCTTCAGGGCCCATGGACAAGCCACCCGGTAGCATTGGCTGCCCCTGCAATGGTGCCGCAGGTGCACCACAACCCACCCACCCTCCAACTGATCACTGGGGCCTGCCTGCCTGTCTGGCCCAGGTTTCCCACAACCAAACTCACTACTCTTTGAGGGTGCCTCGCCATTTAGACGCTCTCTCCCTGGTAATGCAGCCTCATCATTGGCCACTGCTGGTGGTGACGCTGCTGAGGCTGCCAAGCTGCCAGCCCTCTTATTGGGCTGGCAACTCTTGGGGGTGGCCCGCCATCTTCAATTGGACAGCGGCCTCAGCAGCAGGCTTCTAATTGGCTGCCGCCTGCAAAATACTGCCCAGAGTGGTGTCAGCTCCCACTTTCAGCCTCAGTGGCAGGACTTGACCATCAGTGAAAAAATTTAGCCCCTAGAATCATAGAATGGTTACAGCACAGAAGGAGGCCATTTGGCCCATTGTGGCCATGCCAGCTCTCTGTAAGAGCAACTCAGCTAGTCTCACTTCCTGCCTTTTCCCCATAGCCCTGCAAATGTTTCTCTTCCAATAATTATCCAATTCTTTTTTGAAAGCAACAATTGAATCTGCCTCCACCACACTCTCCGGCAGTGCATTCCAGATCCTAACCACTCGCTGTGTAAAAAGTTTGTCCTCATGTCGCCTCTGGTTCTTTTGTTAATCACATTAAATCGATGTCCTCTGGTTCTGAACCCTTCTGCCAAAGGGAATAGTTTCTCCCTATTTACTCAGTTCAGACCCCTCATGATTTTGAACAGCTCTATCAAATTTCTTCTCAACTTTCTCTTCTCTAAGAAGAACAGCCCCAGCTTCTCCAATCCATCCACATAACTGAGTATCTCATCCCCGGAGCCAATCTTGTAAATCTTTTCTGCACCCTCTCCGATGTCTTCACATCTTTCCTAAAGTGTGGTGCCCAGAATTGGACACAATACTCCAATTGATTTTATAAGGTTCACCATAACTTCCTTGCTTTTGTTCTCTATGCCTCTGTTTATAAAGCCTGGGATCATGTACGCCTTATTAAACACTTTCTCAATCTGCCCTGCCAACTTCAATGATTTGTACACATATACTCCCAGGTTCCTCTACTCCTGCACCCGTTTAGAATTGTATCCTTTTTTTTACATTGCCTTTCCTTGTTCTTCCTACCAAAATTCTCCTCACAGTTGGAATACTTCCAAGTTTTGTGTCATCCGCAAATTTTGAAATTGTGCCTGCACACCCAAATCTAGGTCATTTATAAAGATTAAGAAAAGCGGTGGTCCTAATACCAATCCCTATGGAACCCTACTATATACCTTCCTCCGGTCCGTAAAACAACTGTGTACCACTATTTCCTGTTTCCTGTCACTCAGCCAACTTTGTATCCATGCTGCCACTGTCCCCTTTATTCCACAGGCTTCAACTTTGCTGACAAGCCTGTTATGTGGCACTTTATCAAACGTCTTTCGGAAGTCCATGTACAGCACATCAATCACATTACCCTCATTAATCCTCTCTGTTACTGCATCGAAAAGCTCAATCCAATTGGTTTCTTTGATATTGCTCTAATTAACCATATTGGGATGCTTTGCTACATTAAAGCTGCTATATAAATAAAAGTTGTTATTGTTGTTTGTTGGGCAGCTGAGAAGTTAGAAGTCCATACCCAAAATGCCATTGATGCAGACTGTATGTTTTAGTTACTGTAAGTCAGAGCTGCCAGATGTAGCCCCTCTAATGGCAGCTCAATAGTAGAAAGATGCAATGCTTACCCAACCTGTTAAAATGGTTAGTGCTGGAACTGGAAATTTTCCACCAGTGGAGTGGGCTGTTCTGAGATTCACACTGCGCACATTATTGACACCCCATAGCTACTGAAGCACTGATACCAATCTGATAATCAGTCCAGAAATTTGGCAACAGGTCTGGTAAAGTCGACATAATGTATATACACATAACATGTAAATCAACTTATTTTATTCCGAAGTATTGAGTATTTTAGCCTTCTGTATTTAGTAGGAAAGGTCAAGTTGGATATAATACTAGCCAATCAATGTCGGCAGTACCTACTGACATTTTTAGTTACAGCATGAAACCAGGTGCACAATAAGCCTGATCTACCGTTTATACACTTCTGTAGAGAAACATAAGAATGGGACTGACCAAGATCAACATAAAAGTGGACTCGCTGGGCCATAATAAATGATGAAATTAGGTAACATATTGTGGTTAGTATAATAAACATTTTTTGAAAAAACTTACGAGAAAACCTGTCATTTGTTTGTTGACCATTAAAACACTCGGGTTAAAACACTTTTTAAAAACACACTGTCTTCAGTCAGTTGAGAGGTGAGAAAAGGGGAAACCATTCCTATCATATCCCATCTGTCCGTAACAACACGAATGTAAATTGGACACCAGTGAGCAATGCCATGGAAAATTAATTAGTAAAGTCAAAGATCCAAAAAACCATGGAGCCATTATCCCTAGCATAAGTGCTGGGCTGTTAGTTCCCATTGTTATAATCCTAAAAGCCTGGTGGTGAAGGATAGAATTAGAACAACTCTTTACATGGTTTTATAAGTATTTATTTACAGAGATACACATTATAAACATACATCTTTTAACCCAACAACCATAGTTTCAAGCTTTCCCAATCTTTCTCAAAGAAAAAAGTTAGAAGAGTACAAGTTGTCAGTTCACTGACATCATGGAGACCCTCCATTTAAGGCCAATTCTCTCCAAAACTGTTGCAGTATATCTTATACAGGGAGCAGTCATCGGTGTCCTAGCACATCTCCATTCATTTCAGTCCAGCACTTTAAACTGAATGAGATTCTGATCCAGAGCCACCAAAACAATCTTTGGGCATGAAATTGTATTCAGACAATGGAATGATTTCTTAAGAATATAGTGATTTTAGATATTTTCCTAGGCCTGTCACTGGCCCTTATTGAAATGAATTCACTTGTCCTTGGTGCAGGCTTCACTTCGGTTAAACTGCTGAAGAAGGAAAGGACCTAAAATTGTGAATTTTCCTAAGCCTAGAATTTTTATTTAATTCCTACATTTTTTTCCAGAATTTCCCTTGAATTCTTTGTCATCAATGTTATTTCACAGTAATATAAGTTACTGGCAATCACTGGTATGAAATACAAAGACTCAAATAGACACCACCCCTCCCATAAACCTCAGTGTATACACTATAACACCTACTCTCTGGAAGTAATTCAGGTTGTAATCTCCCCTTCTTGTTCAGCTGACAGTAATAAATCACAATTGCTCTTGCACTTTGCCACAGGTAGCTATTATTCTCTGGGTAATTTGGATGCTTCTATTCATAGTGAATACAAAACTTTGTGAGTGACAAATTCCTCTTATTGCTGACAATCAAATACATAAGAACCAATTTATAAATAACACATTATTGGCAAGTATTATGAGAGAATTTCATTACCTTTACCAGAAATATCAGAACATCAAATGAGTCAAAGAACAGCAAAGCTGCAGAAGTTGACAGGGAACCAGCTAAACTGCTAAAGGCAGAAGCAGTGCAACCATTAGCCTAATGTACTGGATTGGTCACAGTGCATGGGAGGTCTCAATCCTATACCTCAGATAGTATTGCTTGCTTTGCTCACATTGTGTCACTGCTGCTTTGTGCCAGAAAATTAAAGGGTACATGATAAGAGATTTTCAAGGTTATGAAGGATTATTGAAAAAGCAAATAGTGCAAGATGTTTCACTGAACGTTCAGAAAAAAAATCTTTACTCAGAGGACAATTAGATTGTGAAATTCTCTGCAACAATCATTGCTGAGACAGTCAATTTATTTTAAAAGCGAATTATATAGTTGCATAAGAGGAATATTAAAAGCTTAGGGGAACAAGGCTTAGGGGAAGCAGGGAATAGATAAAGTGGGTCACGTGAAGAAGCTCCTCAATATTGAAACCCTCATCCACTGTCAATGTTCTCCTGCTTGGCCTCCCTCTCATCTTCCATCCTCTGAAAATTTCAGCTTATCCAAAACTTTGCTGCCCATATCTTACTTCAGACTAAGTCCCGCTCACCCATCAACCATGATCTTCATTGGCTCCTGGTCTCCCAAGGTCTCATATTTAAAACTTTCATCCTTATGTTTAAATCCCTTTATGGTCTTGCCCCGCAACTGGTTTTACTAGGAGCCCAATGTACATATCTACTGCTCTGTACAGGAAAATGTTTCTTCAAATATCTAGTCTGTCTGTCTGCTAGCTCTGCGCTCACCATTAAGTCAAATAACCTACTTACATGTTTCAACATTTTAAAGACCTTAATCATGTTCTCTCTCATTCTTCTTTTCTCCAAAAGAAAGCCTGTTCAGCTTTTTGAGGTTTTTCTTCCTAACTTAAAATTCTAAGCCTGAGAAAGATTATTATCCCCCACAGCAATGCATTTCCAACACATCATTCTTTTTGAGGTGAAGTGTCCAAAATTGTATAAAAATTCCAAATGTGAAACCACGAACTCTACATTAGCTTCACAACTCAATCTCCAATATACAATCTGACAATAGTAAAACCATAGACAACACTGGGAAAATTGGCGATAATGGTAAAGTATATAAAGAGTATAGTAAGGTCAGTAGCACTGGTATAGATCAATATCTAACTGATTAGCCTGTGATCAGGGTTAGATGCAAGCAAGTTGCTTGTTATCACACAAGGCCTCAACATGTAAAAAAGAAGTTTGCACTTATATAACACCTTTCACCATCTGAGGACATCACAAAGCTCTTTACAGCCAATTATTTTTGACGTGTTGTCACTGTTAAATCAGAGAATTATAAGCAAGGGTACAAGATAGATTTGACAGTGGTAAAAAGTCCCATTGGCAACTGAACAGAAAACAAAAAACATTTGAATGAAATGCCTAAGTTGAACAAACTGAAAAAATACACTTCAACTTAAAGAAAAATTGTAAACATAGGGACTAAATTTCTGAAAATGTGCTGATGGTATGGAACCTCAACCACTCAGTGTATACCTACTTTGCTAAACGTGCTGTCAGCAGAGGTTTTGTGCTGCCAGTGCATGTTTGGAATATTACTCCCACCCTCTTAGGTTTTACGTGAGATATTAGTCACGAATGTGTTAATGTGAAGTTCTCCATCCACTATTTTAATGAGAGCATTCCATTTGCGACAGCAAAGCAGATAAGGTCCCTACAAACTCATTCTATCACTCCCTCTTGTGACAATATTCTGCAATTTAAACATTAAGGGGGTTATTTTGGCCAAAGGATGAAAACTGCTGATGGTCTGCACACTCAGCAGGGACCCCTGGCAAGCACGAGTCACAGCTAGACTGCACTCCTTTAAGGCAATCTGCACTTCTTAAAGGGGAGATGCAGTCAGGATGTAACAGCTCGTGCAATTATTTGTGAAAGCATTTTAGGGAAGGAATAAGGCTATCAACTAAAGAGCAGACCAGAGACAGAGCTCTCAGGTTCTCAATTGTAGGTGAAGGTGAAGCCCTTAGTCCAGGATGTGGAAAGGAGGAGAGAGGTTATGTTTCCACAGGGGAGCAGGAGGCTCTCCAGGCACACGCGGGGAAAGGAATGGGAGCAGGTAGCCATGGTGGCCAATTCAAGGAGTCTGGCCCAAGCAACTGGCTGCAGTGCCTCAAAAAGTTTAATGAACTCACACAAGTGGTCAAGATCTGTGATCTGATGACATCTTCAAATGTCATTTGATCTGACACTCATCTCCACCAGCTCATATACTGGCACTGCACATACCTTAGAGGGTAGCATATGGGCAGGATCAGCACGTGGTGAGTCACTGGGCACAAGTGGTCTGTAGCCAGGCCAGGAGAAAAGAATATGGAGGGTGAGGTCACATAAGAGTCCTGCTGCAGAGAGCTTAGTTGAGGACTTGGATGGGCACTACAGAAAAAGACTGATGGCCATGCATACAGAAATGCTAAGTGCATCGGCAGGTGTGCCAGAAAGCCTGTCAAGCTGCATGGAGGAGTCTGGCTCCAACTTGGCATAGGGCTACACATAGAGATTGGAACCCATCCTTTCCATCGTGGAAGTGGTGACCGACTGCAGGACATGCAGACTCAGCCATGATGCAGCATCTGATGGTTGATCTCTCAGCGTCCATTGCAGCACAGGCAAAAGCCACCCAATTTCTGAGTGCTGCTGTGGAAGCTCAGACTGAGGTCGTGAGATCAATGCTTGTTGCCATGTCAGCCCGGTTTGATGGCATGCAGGTTCAAACTGCTGCCATTATGGCTGCAGATATCAGTGCTCAAAGGGGCACGCAGGATCTCACATCAGTCCAACAATCTGTGCTCCAGCAGTTTATGAGGATTGCTGAGGTGCCACCCCTGAGGAGTGGCAGCGGTTCTGTGGAGCACAAATCTGCTGTCCTCGCTTAGGTTGACAGCAATCATCCTACCATCACTGCCACTCCGCGAGTACCTTTGTTGTTGCTTCTCAGCCAGCCAACCCAGACTGCTGTCACCCATGCTGTGGTGGTGCAGTCTCAAGCCAAGCCCTCAAGGCCCAGACCTGCTTGAGGGCATCCTGCAAGGCCATCTGCAGTCTCCCCCACTTAATGTCAGCAACTTGCCATCAGCAATGCTGCAGCCACGAGGGAAGCACTATATAGGAATACTAGGAAGGCAAAGGCACTCGCGAGACAGGCACTAAGGGAAAGCACAAGGATGAATAATTGAGTATTGTATGTATTATTGGAAATGTTGTTGGATAAAGTTATTATGGAATTTTATTTAATTTCAGGGTTTTGGCTAAGAGGTTGCGATGATTGTTTGCAGCCAAGGGATGAAAAGGTGGGGTATTGTGCAGCAGAGGTGATGTGGGGATGAAATTTCAGGAGAACTGGAGACTGATTAGCTGCTCATGGACAGCCCATTCCTCCTCCTCCTCCTACAGAGGTCCTCAGTGAAGTGCTGGTGGCAAGGCTGCACCCGCATGAAAGCCAGGTTGTAGAGGAGGGGGAGGCGGTGGCGTAGTGGTATTATCACTGGACTAGTAACCCAGAGACCCAGGGTATTGATCTGGAGACATTGGTTCGAATCCCACCACAGCAGAAGGTGGAATTTGAATTTAATTAATAAATCTGGAATTAAAAGCTAGTCTAATGATGGCCATGAAACCACTGTCGATTGTTGTTCACTAATGTCCTTTAGGGAAGGAAATATGCTGTCCTTACCTGGTCTGGCGTACATGTGACTCCAGACCCACAGCAATGTGGTTAACTCTTACATGCCCTCTGAAATGGCCTAGCAAGCCAATCAGTTGTACCTAACCGCTACAAAGTCAATGAAAAACAATGAAACCGTACGGACCACCCGGCATCGACAACATCAAACCCAGCCCTGTTGTCCCTGCAAAATCCTCCTTACTAAAATCTGGGGGCTTGTGCCAAATTTGGGAGAGCTGTCCCACAGACTAGTCAAGCAACAGCCTGACATAGTCATACTCACGGAATCATACCTTACAGACAATGTCCCAGACACTGCAATCACTATCCCTGGGTATGTCCTGTCCCACCGGCAGGACAGACCCAGCAGAGGTGGTGAGACAGTGGTCTACAGTAGGGAGGAAGTTGCCCTGGGAGTCCTCTACGTTGACTCCGGACCCCATGAAGTCTCATGGCATCAGGTCAAACATGGGCAAGGTAACCTCCTACTGATTACCACCTACCGCCCTCCCTCAGCTGATGAGTCAGTGCTCCTCCATGTTGAACACCATTTGAAGGAAGCACTGAGGGTGGCAAGGGCGCAAAATGTACTCTGGGTGGGGGACTTCAATGTCCATCACCAAGAGTGGCTCGGTAGCACCACTACTGACCAAGCTGGCCGAGTACTAAAGGACATAGCTGCTAGACTGGGTCTGCGGCAGGTGGTGGGGGAACCAACCCAAGGGAAAAACATACTTGACCTTGTCCTCACCAATCTGCCTGCCGCAGATGCATCTGTCCATGACTGTATTGGTAGGAGTGATCACCGCACAGTCCTTGTGGAGACGAATCCTGCCTTCACATTGAGGATACCCTCCATTGTCTTGTGTGGCACTACCAGTGTGCTAAATGGGATAGATTTCGAACAGATCTAGCAATGCAAAACTGGGCGTGCATGGCCATCAGCAGCAGCAGAATTGTACTCAACCACAATCTGTAACATCATGGCCCGGCATATTCCCCACTCTACCATTACCATCAAGCCAGGAGACCAACCTTGGTTCAATGAAGAGTGCAGGAGGGCATGCCAGGAGCAGCACCAGGCATACCTCAAAATGAGATGTCAACCTGGTGAAGCTACAACCCAGGACTACTTGCATGCCAAACTGCATAAGCAGCATGCAATAGACATGCAATAGAGCTAAGCGATCCCATAACCAACGGATCAGATCTAAGCTCTGCAGTCCTGCCACTTCCAGTCATGAATGGTGGTGGACAATTAAACAACTAACTGGAGGAGGGGACTCCACAAATATCCCCATCCTCAATGATGGGGGAGCCCAGCACATCAGTGCAAAAGATAAGGCTAAAGCATTTGCAACAATCTTCAGCCAGAAGTGCCGAGTTGATGATCCATCTCGGCCCCCTCCTGAAGTCCCCAGCATTACAGATGCCAATCTTCAGCCAATTCTCCGCATGATATCAAGAAACGACTGAAGGCACTGGATACTGCAAAGACTATGGGTCGTGACAATATTCTGGCAATAGTACTGAAGACCTGTTTCCAGAACTTGCCGCACCCCGAGCCAAGCTGTTCCAGTATAGCTACAACACTGGCATTTACCCGGCAATGTGAAAAATTGCCCAGGTATGTCCTGTACACAAAAAGCAGGACAAGTCCAACCTGGCCAATTACCGTCCCATCAATCTACTCTCAATCATCAGTAAAGTGATGGAAGGAGTCATCAACAGTGCCATCAAGCAGCACTTGCTCAGCAATAACTTTCTCACTGCAGCTCAGTTTGGATTCCACCAGGACCACTCAGCTCCTGACCTCATTACAGCTTTTGTCCAAATGTGGACAAAAAAGCTGAACTCCAGAGGTGAGGTGAGAGTGACTGCATTTGACAGCAAGGCAGCATTTGACTGAGTATGGCATCAAGGAGCCCGAGCAAAACTGGAGTCAATAGGACTCAAGGGGAAACGCTCCACGGGTTGGAGTCATACCTAGCAGAAAGGAAGATGGTTGTGGTTGTTGGAGGTCAATCATCTCAATCCCAGGACATCACTACAGGAGTAGTGTCCTAGGCCCAACCATCTTCAGCTGTTTCATCAATGACCTTCCCTCCATCATAAGGTCAGAAGTGGGCATGTTCGCTGATGATTGCACAATGTTCAGGACCAGACATGACTACTTAGATACTGAAGCAGTCCGTGTAGAAATGCAGCAAGACCGGAACAACATCCAGGCTTGGGCTGATCAGTGGCAAGTAACATTCGCGTTACATAAGTGCCAGCAGCAGTTCAAGAAGGCAGCTTACCACCACTTTCTTAAGGGCAATTAGGGATGGGCAATAAATGCTGTCCAAGACAGTGATGCCCACATCCCATGAACAAATATTTTAAAAATTGGAAATATCTTTGAAAAAAATGGTGACTTGATTGAGCTAATTGAGTGAGTTTAGGTTATCATCATTTGTGATTCCATTTCCAAAAGCAGAGGGGCAAGGAATAAAAATTTAGAGTAAAGTAACATCCTGACCATGTTAATCTTTTTTAATTATAGAAGTGTAGAGTCATTCCTTCCCTGTCATTTGGCATATAGTTACTACTGGAAGTGCTGAAATCCCATCAGAACAACATGGAAATAGAGCCTTATATGTTTAGCGCAGTGGTATAATCCTTCTGCTACTGAATCAGGAGCTGCTGAGCAGACAATTATCTCCTGAAACGGTAGCTATTACTACCGAATGATCTAATTCCACCTGTGTAGGGTAATGCTTAAAGGAATTCATTAATTTACAACACAGGGCCAGTAGAATGATACATTTAAAATGGCATTGATTTTTAATTTCAGTTTATAAATCCAAGGCTCTTAGTCACCTGGGAGTAGTTACAGAATTTACAGCAGTTTGACTATCTCCATTTCTGCCTGAGCTAAGCATATTGTTATGAGCTCACAGAACAACAGTCTTCCTTGTACTGTGTTCTTTATTGAACTGCCTCTGATGGATGCCTGCAGTGACTGCCTCATGGTAGAGGTCACATGAATACAGCAAGCCAGGAGGCACATTAGTACACTATTGCATTTTTCTCCCAAACACATATCTAATAAAGATGAACAACCACCATACTGTCAGGAGAGTTATACCAGTGCAGCCTTCACAGAGTGGAACTGTGATTTAGTAGTGCAACTGTCAATGTATGTGATTGCAGTTCTGTAACAGTCCATCTAACTGGAGCCCTAACAAAACTGACTGAAAACCATTACGCATTCAGGTTATGCTAGTATGTTACATATTATGTACTGATTATTTTTAACATCCTGAGAAAAAGTATCTATGATGCCAACTCATGAGAACAAAAAATTGAGTGTGTGAATGCTCTAATTTTAGTAGAGGCCTGTATCTAGCAATTGTACTATTATACATACTGTGAGAATGAAACAAATTTCTGTTTGTAATCACATTTCATGTAGTTTCATTTCTTTTGATCAAAGAGTTCCCCTTTGCCAATATTTGTCTAATGGTAGTGCTATGATTAGTTATCTGCAATGCTGTCTTTACAATTAATGATTGATTTAAGTATTAGGTTATTGCTAGGGCCCTACCAAATTCACGGCTGTGAAAGATACGTCATGGACCATGAAATCTCAGGTCCTCTGTGAAATCAGCCATTTTATGAACTTCATGCATTTATTCATTGACATGAGGCTCACCTCGCTGATTGATAGATGAGGGAAGGCTTCTGGTGCAGTTTTGAGAGAAGCAGTTTCAAGTATTATCAGACAAGTGAGAATGCTAGAATGAGCAAATCAAAAACGGTCACAATCAATATTGTAGCACATCGAGGGAAAGAATTTGGAAGCCAAATTCTGCATGCTAGTGGTGGAATACTGTTTTGTACAAGCTGCAATGTTTGTTGGATCACACACGGCGGGCAGCGGTTCAGCTCCACTTAGAGTCTGAAAGTCATCACAGCAGAATGCAGCTGACACTGCACTGTTGGAAATCGAACACACAATAAACAAGCAACGATTTCATCTCTTTTTAACAGAGCTCACAAAATTATCAGTAGGTTACAATGGAACTTGTGAATGCTTTTGCAAGCACCAACATACCATTAGAAAAGCTTGATCATCCAAAGCTGTGGGTATTCATGCAATGTAATGTGCAAAATGGTGTTTGCTTGCCAACTGCAAATAAACTACAACAGGACTACCTACCACAGGTTTTTACTACACATTGTGAGGAGATGAAGTCTCAGATTAACTCATGTGAGTCTTCTGCAAGTATTTGTGATGAGTCCAACGATGAACAAGGCAACTATGTGCTGCATGTCTTGTATGATTTTATATCTGGTAAGGCTGAAGATATACAGTCAGGAAAGTGCGCAACAGTGCTTATAGACTGCGTCAGCTTAGAAGCTGGTAATTACACCACAGTTTCCCAAGCGATGATCAAAACCATTTCAAAATACAATGCATATTTCAACAAAGTGTCTGATTTCATTAGTGACAATGCAACTTACATGACAAAATCTTTCAAATCTGTGCTCCAAGGAGCAATGTCTAATACTGTCCATATTACATGTAATGCACATATAATTTCTCTTGTCAGCGAGCTATGGAAAAGCAAATTTGGTAGTCGAAAAATTGGTCAGCTACATTAAAAAGATCTTCAAACACTTCCCAAGCCGTGGTAGCATATTGCAAATGCGGCTGGAATGTGTGGAATGGGGGAACAAGATATCACCCTTCCTCCAGATCCAGTAATTGCAGGTAGGAAGTCTTGGTTTCGGGCAGTTCAGTATCAGGCAGTCACCTGAAACACTAATCAGATTTTGTCTCAGAAGAGCTCACACTGACACCAAAAACACAGATTTTAATGGACATTGTAACTCTTCTAAACGATGCTGTGGGCAGGACAAACCCACCAGAGGTGGCAGCACAGTGGCATACAGTCAGGAGGGAGTTACCTGGGAATCCTCAACATCAACTCGTGACCCCATGAAGTCTCATGGCATCAGGTCAAAAATGGACAAGGAAACCACCTGCTGATTAGCATCTACCGCACTCCTCAGCTGATGAATCAATAGCCTCCATGTTGAAAACCACTTGGAGGAAGCACTGAGGGTGGCAAGGGCACAGAAAGTACTCTGGGTGGGGGACTTCAATGTCCATCAACAAGAGTGGCTTGGTCGACCCATTACTGACCAAACTGGCCGAGTCCTAAAGAACACAGCGGCAAGACTGGGTCTGCGGCAGGTGGTGAGGGAACCAACAAGAGGGAAAAACATACTTGACCTCGTGCTCACTAATCTGCCTGTCACAGATGCATCGGTCCATGTCAGTATTGGTATGAGTGAGCACTGCACAGTCGTTGTGGAGACGAAGACCCGTCTTCACATTGAGGGTACCCACCATCGTGTTATGTGGCACTACCACCGTGCTAAATGGGATAGATTTTGAACAAATCTAGCAACTCAAAACTGGGCATCCATGAGGTGCTGTGGGCCATCAGCAGCAGCAGAATTGAATTCAAGCACAATTTGTAACCTCATGGCCCAGCATATTCCCCACTCTACCATCACTATCAAGCCAGGTATCAACCCTGGTTCAATGAAGAGTGCAAGAGGGCATGCCAGGAGCAGCACCAGGCATACCTCAAAATGAGATGTCAACCTGGTGAAGCTACAACCCAGGATTACTTGCGTGCCAAACAGCGTAATCAGCATGTGATAGACAGAGCTAAGCGATCGCACAACCAACGGATCATATCTAAGCTCTGCAGTCCTGCCACAAACAGTCGTGAATGGTGGTGGACAATTAAACAACTAACTGGAGGAGGTGGCTCCACAAATATGACCATCCTCAATGATAGGGGAGCCCAGCACATCAGTGCAAAAGATAAGGCTGAAGCATTTGCAACAATCTTCAGTCACAATGATTCACTCCACGTGATATCAAGAAACGACTGAAGGCACTGGACACTGCAAAGCTATGGACCTTAACAGCATTCCAGCAATAGTATAGCAGACTTTGCTCCAGAACTTTGCGCGCCCCTAGCCTAGCTGTTCCAGTACAGCTACAACACTGGTACCTACACGGCAATGTGGAAAATTGCCCAGGTATGTCCTGTACACAAAAAGCAGGACAAATCCAACCCAGCCAATTACCGCCACATCAGTCTACTCTCGATCATCAGTAAAGTGAAGGAAGGTGTCGCCAACAGTGCTATCAAACGGCACTTGCTAAGCAATAACCTGCTCATTGATGCTCAGTTTGGGTTCCGCCAGGGCCACTCAGCTCCTGACCTCATTACAGCCTTGGTTCAAACATGGACACAAGCGCTGAACTCAAGAGGTGAGGTGAAAGTGACTGCCCTTGACATCAAGGCAGCATCTGACCTAGTATGGCATCAAGGAGCCATAGCAGGACTGGAGTCAATGGGAATCAGGGGGAAAACTCTCGGCTGGTTGGAATCATATCTAGCACAAAGGAAGATGGTTGTGGTTGTTGGAGGTCAATCATCTCAGCTCCAGGACATCACTGCAGGAGTTCCTCAGGGTAGTGTCCTAGGCTCAACCATCTTCAGCTGCTTCATCAATGATCTTCCTTTAATCATAAGGTCAAAAGTGGGGATGTTCGCTGATGATTGCACAATGTTCAGCACCATTCGCAACTCCTCAGATACTGAAGCAGTCCGTGTAGAAATGCAGCAAGACCTGGATAATATCCAGGCTTGGGCTGATAAGTGGCAAGTAACATACCTGTCACACAAGTGACAGGAAATGACCATCTCCTACAAGAGAGAATCTAATCATCTCCCTTGGCATTACCATTGCTGAATCCCTCCACTATCAACATCCTGGAATTTACCATTGACTAGAAACTGAACTGGCGGAGCCATATGAATACCGTGGCTAGAAGAGCAGACCAGAGGCTAGGAATCTTGCGGTGAGAACCTCATTTCCTGACTCCCCAAAGCCTATCCACCATCTACAAGGCACAAGTCAGGAGTGTAATGGAATACTCTCCACTTGCCTGGATGGGTGCAGCTGCAGCAACACTCAAGAAGCTCGACACCACCCAGGACAAAGCAGCCTGCTTGATTGGCACCCTATATATCACCTTCAACATTCACTCACTCCACCACCAACGCACAGTGGCAGCAGTATGTACCATCTACAAGACACACTGCAGCAACACACCAAGGCTCCTTAGACAGCACCTTCAAAACCCGTGACCTCTACCACCTGGAAGGACAAGGGCAGCAAGCAGATGCATGGAAATACCACCACCTGCAAGTTCCCCTCCAAGCCACACACCATCCTGACTTGGAACTATATCGCTGTTCCTTCACTGTCGCTGGGTCAAAATCCTGGAACTCCCTTCCTAACAGCACTGTAGGTGTACCTACACCCCAAGGACCGCAGCAGTTCAGGAAGGCAGCTCACCACCACTTTCTTAAAGGCAATTAGGGATGGGCAATAAATGCTGTCCTAGCCAACGACGCCCACATCCCTTGGATGAATAAAAAAAAAAGCTCAGCTTAATGAGGAGGTTCGATTTCTTTCCAAGAATGTTACACAACTGATTGATTTAATCATTTGGTTTGAATCTCAACACGTCACAATCCACACAGCTTACAATTAAGTAATGGATGAACTGTTCTGGGCTGAAGCACAGTCAAACGAGCACCACTGATGACATTGAATTAAATGCCTGTGCTCAACAGGTGTTTTCTTGCATGGCAAAGTAACTCAAACAATGTTCCCTGATACAGGGAAGAATCAGCGGTGAAGAAAAAGCGGCTCATCGGTTTCAACAACCTTCTGCGGTGTTCCTGAAAGCTGTGTGTATCTTTGACCCTGCACAAATGCATCTGTTGATGGTAGACTTAAACTGTGATTCCTGGCTTTGACAAGAACTGTCGGCTGGAGATTCCTGCTTATAAAAACATTGCAAAAGAAGCAAATTGTACTTTGCCTGCAGTTTTGGAACTCAATGGAATGCAGAATCCCCACCTTGCAAAGTTAGCACAGTGTTGCCTGAAAATTCCAATAAACTGTGGAATCAGAGAAAGCTGTGTCTAAACACGGGCAGGTTTTCACAACACAGAGACAGGGAATGAAGAAAGAAACAGTTGCAGGTTGCTCCATGCTTCAGTGAGTAAAGAATGTGACCTGTTTATAGTCAGAGCTATTTACAATAGTTTTTGAGTATACAATAAACACCATTTGAAACCAGAAACTTCCCTGGTCTTTTGTTTTAAGTAGATCATTATCATGGTTTGTTGGAACACCGTGAAATTTACAATTTAAATACCTGAAATTGTGAAATTTACGATTCTTCAAATGCTGTGACCGTGACATTTGTAAAATGTGACTGCGAATTTGGTTGGGCCCGAGCTGTTGCACCAATGCAATACTGTATTTGAGCTAGCAATACTAAGCCCTGCCAACACTACTCAAATGGAACCATACGATTGTAGGTAATGAGCTGTGCAACTAACTACTATTGTGGAATATATTCCAAAGATTTGGATGAATAGCTATAGAATTGAAACTCCCAATGAATAATAATCTAATATAGATTGTTGAAGAAAATGATTGCCCATATCATCAGTCCACCAGTGGTAACAAATACATGCAATAATACTCAGAGCTTTAGAGTAAATGTGAAAACCCAGTCTATGTGGCCAATATAACGGAATCATGAGAATCAACTATCTATTCACCAGCATACTGCCCTTTTGACTCAATAATTAAATCCTCCCAAATGGGTTTATCTAGGCTAGTACTTGGGTACATAAGGTGCTATGATGGAATTTGTGAGGCTGTGGCTAGAGTTGTTAGGCTCGATGCCCAAGGCTGCTCTTTCCAGCATGCATCACCTTGTTCATGATATTCCTTTGGGAGGGTAAAGAAAGGAAATTGTTTTGGAACTACTTGTTGCGTATCACTTTCTGCATGTTGCAGCTCACTACTCGATCGGCTATAAATCTATTTGAAGATAGCAACAGCCTACTCTACTCTACTGTGTCCCTGCCTTTACCAAATCATTCTTTGTATCTTACCTCCTCCTTTCCCATCTCCCACTGACTTCCCTGAGGAGATTCAGAACCTCCGCCCATGTACTTAATGTTACCATTCCTTTACAGCATTTACATTCAGTAATTCCAGGCAGAACTGGCCAAACCAGGTCATTGAATGTTTTTAACGCAGAAGTAGACAGATTCTTGACAAACAAGGGAGTCAAAGGGTATCGTGGGTAGGCAGGAAAGTGGAGTTGGGTCCACAAAGAGATCAGCAATGATTTTATAGAATGGCGGAGCAGGCTCGAGGGGCCGAATGGCCTACTATTGTTCCTAGTTTGTATGTTTGTATGTAAAAGATCGGGGAATTTTAAATATATTCATGCTCAAAGTTTTGGGATCTTTCGCACTGGCTCACGATCAGTTCAGCCAATCCAGCACCCCTGCTCACCCCTCCAAAAAACTGGCCAAGCCCCCCAGGAAAAATTGAGAGGTCCATTGACTGCACTGGTTAAGGAAGCCTTTTCAAATTGCATTAATTTTCTTAGGCACACAGGCACCAGTAGACATGTTATTGAAGTTTTTTTAATATCAAAACATATTTAATTTACTAATAAACTGACTACCGTACACCAGTGAAGATAGTAAATGATTGAGTAAAGATTTTTTTAAACCATTTTCAGTGATTTTAAATCAGATTACTCACAGGTTGAACTCTTATTGAAATGCATTTTTTTGTGATAAACTTATTTTCAGTTTTACTAAAACTGGACCAGGTTACTACTGATAAATACATCAATGAATACTTTTTAATGGAAAGAAGAAATAAACAATTGCTTTATATTACACTGTCCAATAGCACTGCTTCACGGAAAGTCTTACAATTTTGATCATGCAAATGATATTTACCGGAAACTTGAACTCGAACCTAACCAGCACTATTTTGAGCATGATTTGGGCACAATTTCCAGACTGCACTCAAAGTGGAAACTCTACCCCAATGTTTTTAAGAACATAAGAAATAGGAAGTAAAGTAGGCCACTTGGCCCTTCAAACCTGCTCCACCATTCAACAAGATCATATGAAAAGGAAGAATGTGCAGGGTTATGGGGAGAGCTTTAGAGTAAATGTGAAAACCCAGTCTATGTGGCCAATATAACGGAATCATGAGAATCAACTATCTATTCACCAGCATACTGCCCTTTTGACTCGATAATTAAATCCTCCCAAATGGGTTTATCTAGGCTAGTACTTGGGTACATAAGGTGCTATGATGGAATTTGTGAGGCTGTGGCTGGAGAAGGCAGGGGAATGGAACTGAGGGAGTTGCTCTGTCAGAGAGCCGGTGCAGACATGATGGGCTGAATGGCCTCCTTCTCCACTGTAACAATTCTGTGATTCTACCTCAACTCCACCTTCCTGCACTATCCCCATATTCCTTAATTCCCTTAATACCCAAAAACCTTTCGACGTCTGTTTTGAAAATACTCAATGACTAAATATCCACAGCTTTCTGGGGTAGAGAATTCCAAAGATTCGCAAACCCTTGATTGAAGAAATTTCTCCTCATCTCAGTTTTAAATGGCAGACTCTTATTCTTAGACTGTGACTCTATGTCCTAGATTCCGCAGCCAGGGGAAACATTTTCTCAGCATCTACCCTGTCAAGCCCCCGAAGAATTTTATCTGTTACAATTAGATAGCCTTTCATTCTTTTAAACTCCATGGAATATAGGCCTAGTCTATCCAATCTCTACCCATAGGACAATCCCCTCATCCCAGGAATCAGTCTAGTGAACAATCATTGCATTCCGTCTCAGGCAAATATATCCTTCCTTAGGTAAGGAGATCAAAACTATACACAGTACTTCAGGTGTGACCTTAACAATGCTCTGTATAATTGTATTAAGACTTTGTTAATCTTATGCTTCAATCCCTTTGTAACAAGAACATTTGCCGTCCTAACTGCTTGCTGTACCTGCATGTCAACTTTCTGTGATTCATGTACATGGGCACCAAGGTCCCTCGGAATGCCAACTTTTCCCAGTCTCTCACCATTCAAAAAAAATTCTGCTTTTTTATTTTTTCTAACTAAGTGGATAACTTCGCACTTTGCTACACTGTATTCCATCTGCCATGTTCTTGCCCACTCACTCAACATGCCTATATCCCTCTGCATGCTCCTCACTGCTTACTTTCCTACCTAACTTTGTATTGTGAGCAAACTTGTATACGTTACACTCAGTCTCCTCATCTACATGTTAATATAGATTGTAAATAACTGAAGTCCAATTACTGATCCTTGCTGTACCCACCTAGACATAGCTTGCCAACCCAAAAATGTCCCATTTATTCCTACTGTCTGTTTGCTGTTCATTAACTAATCCTCAATCCATGTTAATATATTACCCCCATTCCCATGAGTTCTAATTTTGTGTAATAATATCTTGTGTGACACCTTATCAAATACTTTATGAAAATCCAAATACACAGTGTTTTTTGTTCATTCAAGGGATGTGGGCATTTCTGGCTAGGCCAGCATTTATTGCCCATCCCCAAATGCCCTTGAGAAGGTGGTGGTGAGCTGCCTTCTTGAACCACTGCTGTTCATGTGGTGTAGGTACTCCCACAGTACTGTTAGTGGGCGGAGTTCCAGGAATTTGAACCAGGGACAGTGAAGGAACAGCTATATATTTCCAAGTTAGGATACTGTGTGACTTGGAGGACAACTTGCCCCTGCTGCCCTTGTCCTTCTAAGTCTTAGAGTTTGCTGGTTTGGAAGGTGCTGTTGAAGGAGCCTTGGTGAGTTGCTGCAGTGCATATTGTAGATGGTACACACTGTTACCGCTATGCGCCGGTGGTGGAGGGAGTGAATGTTTAAGATGGTGGATGGGGTGCCAATCAAGGGAGCTGCTTTGTCTTGGATGGTGTCAAACTTCTTGAGTGTTGCTGGATCTGCACTCATCTATGTAAGTGGGGAGTACTCCATCACCGTCCTGACTTGTGCCTTGTAGATGATGGTCAGGCTTTGGGGAGTCAGGAGGTGAATTACTCACCGCAGAATTCCCAGCTTCTGATCTGCTCTTGTAGCCACAGTATTTATGTGGCTGGTCCAGTTAAGTTTCTGGTTAATGGTAACCACCAGCATGATGAAAGGGGGAGGGGGTGGAATTCAGCAATGGTAATGCCATTGAATGTCAAGTGGAAATAGTTAGATTCTCTCTTAATGGAGATGGTCATTACCTGGCACTTGGCAAATGTCACTTGCCACTTATCAGCCCAAGTCTGGTGTCGAATTGATTGAACTCTCTGACCCTGTGATTTTGAAAAACTCCGCTGCTCCTAGATGGGCCCTTAGGTGGAAGCTAAAAGCCTCCTAAAATTATTTAAAATAACCTGGCTTTGGCATTACAACCAAGCAAAACATTCAGACTGCCTACTGGTAAAATTAGAATAACTAGTAAAGGAAAGAAGTCAATGGCCTTGCCAAGTATAGCACAGATTTTGCTTTTCTATAGCATGATGTAGCTATATTATGTTGTGCCTATATTCTTCCATAAATAGATAAAAGAGAAAACATATCAATTTCACATTGGATGAGTTAAATGAAATTGCTGTCATTAGGGAAAGTTTTTAATGTAAGATACACTTCCTGCTCTTTAAGTGTCATTTAAAAACTCAATTGCATGGTAGAAAAGTAGCTTCCTTTTCACTGGGCAGGAAGCCACTTGGCTAACATCAGTAAATTGATTATACAAATTCTTTGAATTTTTTAGTGTTTTATTTAACGGAATGACATGCTAGATTTGTGTTGCTTCTCCAGTAAAACGTAAATCATCTGTGTATGCATTTTATTCACCTTTTTGCAAAGGATGAGCCTTAAGCCTCTGTAAAATAGAGCATACTGATGCTAACATTGACAGATTTCTCAAC
Organism: Heterodontus francisci; assembly: GCF_036365525.1. Classification (NCBI taxonomy): domain Eukaryota; kingdom Metazoa; phylum Chordata; class Chondrichthyes; order Heterodontiformes; family Heterodontidae; genus Heterodontus; species Heterodontus francisci. The sequence goes on along the minus strand of NC_090375.1, from coordinate 117,528,276 downwards.
AGTTTCCTTAACAGAGATGTCTACTTGTGCTTAAAAGCTAATTATACTTATATTGCTTATGGTAACTCAAGCAATTTTGTAGTACAGTAAACTCTCTTAAAATGCAATTGATTTTTTATTGTTGATTTAAATACCAGTTAAACGATTTATGCAGGCAGTTAAGTTGTTATGCCTACCTCTATTAACTGACCTACTGAGTGCCTTGCAAACTCTCCAACAGTTGTCCTTTGTTTATTCATTCATGGGCTGTGGGTGTCACTGGCTAGGACACCAATTATTGCCCATCCTTAATTGCCCTTGAGAAGGTGGTGATGAGCTGCCTTTATTTATTTATTTAGAGATACAGCACTGAAACAGGCCCTTCAGCCCACTGAGTCTGTGCTGACCAACAACCACACATTTATACTAACCCTACAGTAATCCCATATTCCCTACCACCTACCTACACTAGGGGCAATTTAAAATGGCCAATTTACCTATCACCTGCAAGTCTTTGGCTGTGGGAGGAGACCGGAGCACCCGACGAAAACCCACACGGTCACAGGGAGGACTTGCAAACTCTGCACAGGCAGTACCCAGAATTGAACTCAGGTCCCTGGAGCTGTGAGGCTGTGGTGCTAACCACTGTGCCGCCTTCTTGAACTGCTGCAGTCCATGTGGGGTAGGTACACCTACAGTGCTGTTAGGGAGTTCCAGGATTTTGACCCAATGACAGTGAAGGAACGATGACATCGTTCCAAGTCAGGATGGTGTGTGGCTTGGAGGGGAACTTGCAGGTGGTGGTGTTCCCATGCATCTTGTCCTTCTAGGTGGTAGAGGTCACGTTTTGGAAGGTGCTATCGAAGGACTCTTGGTGTGTTGCTGCAGTGCACCTTGTAGATGGTACATACAGCTGCCACTATGCATTGGTGGTGGAGGGAGTGAATGTTTATGGATGGGGTGCCAGTCAGGCGGGCTGCTTGTAGATGGTGAACAGGCTTTGGGGAGTCAGGAGGTGAGTTACTCGCCACAGGATTCCTAGTCTCTGATCTGCTCTTGTAGCGACGGTATTTATATGGCTACTCCAGTTCAGTTTCTGATTAATGGTAACCTCCAGTAAAGCGTGGCTACCCAAGCTGAACCCGACTACACCCATCTACATATGTTGGCTTCAGATGGCGTCGGGTCTATATTCTGTGTCCAGCATTCGTGCTCAGGTCGGGTTGGGCTGGGCTGTACTGGCTCCATGTTTTATAAATAAATGTATTATTACATTTCAGCGATATTCAGGTTGGGTCGAGCACGAAAAAAAATTAAAGGACTCAGGCTCCAATCAGGTTCGGTTTGGCTGTGGTCGGGTCGGGCCCAGGTTGGATTTTAATTTTATACCTGAGCAGGCCTTTAACCATCAGGATGTTGATGGTGGGGCATTCAGCGATGGTAATGCCATTGAATGTCAAGGGGAGTTGGTTAGATTCTCTCTTGTTGGAGATGGTAATTGCCTGACATTTGTGTGGCACGAATGTTACTTGCCGCTTATCAGCCCAAGCCTGGATATTGTCCAGGTCTTGCTGCATTTCTACACGGACTGCTTCAGTATCTGAGGAGTCATGAATGGTGCTGAACATTGTGCAATCATCAGTGAACATCCCCACTTCTGACCTTATGATTGTCCTTTAAAATATATAAAACAATGGGAACATACCGGGGTAGAAATTGGTATACATTCCAGTTATTTTACAGGGGTAAAACAGGTGCAACATTGACAAATTTAGCAGTAGAATGCCTCACAGCCAATTTGCGAGTGTGATTGCTTGGGTCGACAGGCCTATTTAGTTATCCAAGGCAGCCACCTGAAACAGGCACAAGGCCCCTCACAGTTAAGTCAGGGCCTAACTCCTGGAGTCATAGAGTCATTACAGCACAGAAGGAGGCCATTTGCCTCAACAAGGCCATGCTGGCTCTCTATAGAGCAATGCAATCAGTGCCATTCCGCCAGTCTATCCCCATAAGCCTGCAAGTTTACATCCCTCAAGTGCCCATCCAATTTCCTTTTGAAATCATTGATCATCTCTGCTTCCACCACCCTCAGAGGCATTAAGTTCCAGATCATTACCACTCACTGTGTAAAAAATGTTCTTCCTCACATCCCCCCTGCACCTCTTTCCCAAAACTTTAAATCTGCGTTCCCTAGTCCTTGTACCATGGCTAATGGAAACAGCTTTTCTTTGTCTATCTTACTTCAACCTGTTATAATCTTGTAAATCTCTCTCAAATCTCCCCTCAATCTTCTTTGCTCCAAGGAGAACAACCTCAGCTTGTAGCCTTGTAGCTAAAATCTCTCATCCTTGGAATGATTTTGGTAAATCTCCTCTGCACCCTTTTGTGGACCCTCACATCCTTCCTAAAGTGTGGTACCAGAACAGGACGCAATACTCTAGTTGTAGCCTAACAAGAGCTCTACAAAGGTTCAGCATAACTTCTCTGCTTTTGTACTCAATACCTCTATTTATGAAGCCCAAAATCCAATATGGTTTGCTAATTACTTTCTTAATATGTTCTGCACCTTCAAAGATCTATGCACATGAACCTCCAGGTCCTTTTGTTCCTCTACACTCTAGAACTGTGCCATTTAGTCTATATTGCCTCTCCCTATCCCTTCTGCCAAAAGGCATCACCTCACACTTGTCTGTATTAAATTCCATCTGCCACTTGTCTGCTCATTCTGCTATGTCGAGTTATCATCAATTGGTATCATCCTCACTGTTTGCCAAACCTCCAAGTTTAGTATCATCAGCAAATTTTGAAATGTTATTCTGTATTCCAAAATCCAAGTAATTTATATCTATCTAAAAAGTGGTCCAAGCACTGAACCTTGGTGAACACCACTGTCTATCATCCTCCAATCTGAAAAACAGCCATTTGCCACAACTCACTGTTTTCTGTCCTTAAGCAATCTTTCATCCAACTGGACACTGATCTTTTTATTCCGTGAGACTCAGTTTGGTGAACCAACCTTTTATGTGGTACTTTGCCAAAGGTTTTTTTAAAATCTATATAGACACCATCCACTGCATTTCCTTCATCAACCTTCTCTGTTACTTCATCAAAAAATTCTATTAGATTAGTCAAGCATGATCTGCCTTTTACAAATCTGTCTGGCTCTCCTTAATTTACTCAAACATTGCCAAGTAACTATTGATCTTTTCCCTGTTTTTTCTAAAACCTTACCCACTACTGATGTTAAAGTGATGGGCCTGTCGTTGCTTGGAATGTCCTTAGAACCTTATTTGAATAAGGGTGTCACAGTTGCCACTCTCCAATCCTCTGGCATCTCACCCTTATCTAGGGAAGATTGGAAGATTATGGTAAGCCCTTCCACTATCTCCACCCCCACTTCCTTTAGCAACCTGGATGCAAGCCATCCAAACCAGGCAACTTATCCACTCTAAGCATAGCCAACCTTTCCAGTACATCCTTCCTTCAATTTTCATCCATCCATTATGTCTATCATCTCTGTTTCTACCGTCAGCACCTTCTTCCTTCGTAACCACCAATACAAAGTATCAAGTATTCTAACCTGCCCTGCACCTCTAAGCATATGTCATCCTTTTTGTCCCTAATAGGCCCCACCCCAACTCCCTCATCATCTATGAAGCCCTAGCTTTAGTTCCCTTAACTTTCGCCCTTGTTGGAAAGTACCTAGCCTGTCAATCTTTGGTTCCGTTTTACCCTGGATAGATCTCCTCTCATACCATTGAAGTTATCCCTCTTCCAGTTAAGGAGTTCTACTTTAGATTGTTCCTTCCTCTTCTCCATTACTAATTTAAACTTCAATGAACACTCTACGCAAGTGTTCCCCCAGGATGCTTGGTCAACTTGGTCCACCTCTTTCCCCAGCAACAGATCCAGCGTTGCTTCCTTCCTAGTTGGACTGAGAACATACTGAAGATCTCCTGAACATATTTAAGAAATTCTTCCTCCTCCTTATCATTTACTCTATCATTATCTCAATCAATGTTTGGGTAATTAAAGGCCCCCAATATCACCACTCTATAGTTCTTGCACATCTCTGTGATGTCTCTGCAGATTTGCTGCTTTATCTCTCTCACTGATTAGAGGCATATAGAATACCCTGAATAGGGTGATCATACCCTTTCTGCTTCTCAACTCTAGTCAAATGGATTCTGTCTTTGTCCCCTCAAGGACATCCTCTTTTTCCAACACTACAATGTCTTCGCTAATCAGTACTGCCACTCACTTCCCTTTCTTGCTTCCCTATCTTTTCTGAACAAGTTTTATCCTTGAATATTAAGTGCCCAGTCCTAACCATTTTTAAGCAACTGTTACAGTCAGGTGTGGAGGGGTCAAGGGCTTCCCTCTTTTTCCTCTCCTTGTTTGACCACAACAGGTTTAATTCCTTTTTAAATGAATGTACTCACCAGTTCAGTGAGTTTTTGATTATTTACATGCTATGATCATAAAAAGAACCAATCTGATAGGTTTTCTTGAGCTTAACAAAGGAAAAGGTTAGCTTTACTGTACTTAAACTGATCTAAGTAAAATAATAAACTACGCTCCAACTTTCACACACACACACACATACACTTGAGGTTCACTCACACTCACACAAATAGGTTACAGAGTGGGGAAGGATAGATTGGTCAGTTTAGAGTCTGGAGCAATAAAAAGAGGTATACAGTATGTGGAATTGGTGACTTGGCTGGCTTCCAGCTGAACTCGGTGGTCCTGAGGCCTCCAGGTTACAGATGTGGACAGCAGTTTTAATGGTTCTCCTGGAGAACAGTGGTGCAACTAATTTCTTTCATGGGGTCTCTGTCTACAGCAGTGATAGGTCTTGGTGGTTACGGCCAGCAGGCAGGGTTCGATGCTTGCAAGGAGGAGAGAGAGAGGGAGGAGGGGCCCCACTTGGGTCTTCGCTTGTTGTTTAGTTGCTCGTCTCTGTTGCTGCAGAGAAAACACCAGCTTAAACACACAGATGGTGGGCCTGCCACATGCCCATCACCCAGTGATTTAACATGATGGCTCAGTGTGTGTTTCATCCTGCAACTTAATTAACTCATGTCTAGGAATTCACTTCTCTCAACCAGGGTCGCAATGTTCAAGTGATTAGGTTTGGGTGGTTTGTCTCCACTAGTTTAATGCCCCAAGTGATGCCTTAATGTCTTGTTAATAGGAGCAGGACAGGTAATTCACTCAAAATTCCCCAAGTTGTTGTACTGGAGGGGACTGGCCAGACAATTCGCCTCCACCTCGATGCATGGAATGTAGGGTATATTGATACAAGTTGCTGTGGCCATCTTAAGTGCTTACCAGTCACCTTTTATCTGTTCCTTTTTTCAAAATTTAATTCAGATTTCCAGCCAGTGGATTAAAAAAAAAATCATCATTCGTCAGAGCATGTGTTCATGACACATAGCTAACCTATTCAGGGAGCATATGCCTGTATGTGCAGATATGCGACATTGTACTTCTCTAGTGATTCTTGAGATTGATGTACAACAGCGTTGTCCAACCTTTTCGGGTGGAGGGGTGCATTATGATTTTTGCTTGGCCCGGGATGCTGGGTGAGCAAATATATAGGTTTTTACTTACCCAGCAGTCCCCTGGTCCGCCGAAACATAAAAGGTAATTCACGGGTTTTGGCGCGTTTCTTTTGCAAACTCCGGTCCAGTTGCTCCTCGGGCTGCTCTGGCTCCTCTCTCTCTCTCATGGGTTTTGGCCACGTTTTTTTTGCAACCTCCGGTCTTGCTGCTCCTCGGGCTGCTCTGGCTCCTCTCTCTCTCTCTCTCACTGGTGTTGGTCACGTTTTTTTTGCAACCTCCGGTCCTGTTGCTCCTCGGGCTGCTCTAGCTCCTCTCTCTCTCTCTCTCACGGGTGTTGGCGCGCTTTTTGAAACCTCCGGTCCTGCTGCTCCTCGGGCTGCTCTAGCTCCTCTCTCTCATGGGTTTTGGCACTTTTTTTTTGCAACCTCCGGTCCTGTTGCTCCTCGGGCTGCTCTAGCTCCTCTCTCTCTCTCTCTCATGGGTTTTGGCACTTTTTTTTTGCAACCTCCAGTCCTGTTGCTCCTCGGGCTGCTCTAGCTCCTCTCTCTCTCTCTCTCATGGGTTTTGGCGCGTTTTTTTTGAAACCTCCAGTCCCGTTGCTCCTCGGGCTGCTCTGGCTCCTCTCTCTCTCTCTCTCTCTCATGGGTTTTGGCGCGCTTTTTGAAACCTCCGGTCCTGCTGCTCCTCGGGCTGCTCTGGCTCCTCTCTCTCTCTCACGGGTGTTGGCCACGTTTTTTTTGCAACCTCCGGTCCTGCTGCTCCTCGGGCTGCTCTGGCTCCTCTCTCTCTCTCTCTCACGGGTTTTGGCACGTTTATTTTGCAACCTCCAGTCCTGCTGCTCCTCGGGCTGCTCTGGCTCCTCTCTCTCTCTCTCTCTCTCACGGGTTTTGGCGCGTTTTTTTTGCAACCTCCGGTCCTGCTGCTCCTCGGGCTGCTCTGGCTCCTCTCTCTCTCTCTCTCACGGGTTATGGCGCGCTTTTTGAAACCTCCGGTCCTGTTGCTCCTCGGGCTGCTCTGGCTCCTCTCTCTCTCTCTCACGGGTTTTGGCGCGCTTTTTGAAACCTCCGGTCCTGCTGCTCCTCGGGCTGCTCTGGCTCCTCTCTCTCTCACGGGTGTTGGCCACGTTTTTTTTGCAACCTCCGGTCCTGCTGCTCCTCGGGCTGCTCTGGCTCCTCTCTCTCTCTCTTGCACGGGTTTTGGCGCGCTTTTTGAAACCTCCGGTCCTGTTGCTCCTCGGGCTGCTCTGGCTCCTCTCTCTCTCTCACGGGTTTTGGCGCGTTTTTTTTGCAACCTCCAGTCCTTTTGCTCCTCGGGCTGCTCTGGCTCCTCTCTCTCTCTCTCTATGGGTTTTGGCGCGCTTTTTGAAACCTCCGGTCCTGCTGCTCCTCGGGCTGCTCTGGCTCCTCTCTCTCTCTCTCTCACGGGTTTTGTCGCGTTTTTTTTGCAATCTCCGGTCCTGCTGCTCCTCGGGCTGCTCTGGCTCCTCTCTCTCTCTCTCTCACTGGTTTTGTCGCGTTTTTTTTTGCAATCTCTGGTCCTGCTGCTCCTCGGGCTGCTCTGGCTCCTCTCTCTCTCTCTCTCTCACGGGTTTTGGCGCGCTTTTTGAAACCTCCGGTCCTGTTGCTCCTCGGGCTGTTCTGGCTCCTCTCTCTCTCTCTTTCTCACGGGTTTTGGCACGTTTTTATTGAAACCTCCGGTCCTGTTGCTCCTCGGGATGCTCTGGCTCCTCTCTCTCTCTCTCTCACGGGTTTTGGCACGTTTTTTTTGCAACCTCCGGTCCTGCTGCTCCTTGGGCTGCTCTGGCTCCTCTCTCTCTCTCTCTCACGGGTTTTGGCGCGTTTTTTTTGCAACCTCCGGTCTTGCTGCTCCTCGGGCTGCTCTGGCTCCTCTCTCTCTCTCTCTCTCACGGGTTTTGGCGCGCTTCTTGAAACCTCCAGTCCTGCTGCTCCTCGGGCTGCTCTGGCTCCTCTCTCTCTCTCTCTCACGGGTTTTGGCACGTTTTTTTTGCAACCTCCGGTCCTGCTGCTCCTCGGGCTGCTCTGGCTCCTCTCTCTCTCTCACGGGTTTTGGCGCGTTTTTTTTGCAACCTCCGGTCTTGCTGCTCCTCGGGCTGCTCTGGCTCCTCTCTCTCTCTCTCTCATGGGTTTTGGCACGTTTTTTTTGCAACCTCCAGTCCTGTTGCTCCTCGGGCTGCTCTGGCTCCTCTCTCTCTCTCACGGGTTTTGGCACGTTTTTTTTGCAACCTCCGGTCCTGCTGCTCCTCGGGCTGCTCTGGCTCCTCTCTCTCTCTCACGGGTTTTGGCGCGTTTTTTTTGCAACCTCCGGTCTTGCTGCTCCTCGGGCTGCTCTGGCTCCTCTCTCTCTCTCTCTCACGGGTTTTGGCACGTTTTTTTTGCAACCTCCGGTCCTGCTGCTCCTCGGGCTGCTCTGGCTCCTCTCTCTCTCTCACGGGTTTTGGCGCGTTTTTTTTGCAACCTCCGGTCTTGCTGCTCCTCGGGCTGCTCTGGCTCCTCTCTCTCTCTCTCTCATGGGTTTTGGCACGTTTTTTTTGCAACCTCCAGTCCTGTTGCTCCTCGGGCTGCTCTGGCTCCTCTCTCTCTCTCTCTCACGGGTGTTGGCCACGTTTATTTTGAAACCTCCGGTCCTGCTGCTCCTCGGGCTGCTCTGGCTCCTCTCTCTCTCTCACTGGTTTTGGCACGTTTTTTTTGCAACCTCCGGTCTTGCTGCTCCTCGGGCTGCTCTGGCTCCTCTCTCTCTCTCTCACGGGTTTTGGCGCGTTTATTTTGCAACCTCCGGTCTTGCTGCTCCTCGGGCTGCTCTGGCTCCTCTCTCTCTCTCTCTCTCACTGGTTTTGGCACGTTTTTTTTGCAACCTCCGGTCTTGCTGCTCCTCGGGCTGCTCTGGCTCCTCTCTCTCTCTCTCTCTCACGGGTTTTGGCACGTTTTTTTTTGCAACCTCCAGTCCTGCTGCTCCTCGGGCTGCTCTGGCTCCTCCCTCTCTCTCTCTCTCACGGGTTTTGGCGCGTTTATTTTGCAACCTCCGGTCTTGCTGCTCCTCGGGCTGCTCTGGCTCCTCTCTCTCTCTCTCTCACGGGTTTTGGCACTTTTTTTTGGCAACCTCCGGTCCTGCTGCTCCTCGGGCTGCTCTGGCTCCTCTCTCTCGGGAACAGCCGTTTTCCAACAGACTCGGGGTTTTTCGGCGGGTTTTTTAAAAAAAATGTCAGAACCTGCCGGAAAACCCTGAGTCTGTTGGAAAATAGCTGTTCTCGATGTCAGCAGCTGTCAGTTTTGAAACTGACAGTGCAATGTTTTTAAACAGGCTGCTTCGTAAGGAGAAGACAATGAGAATTTTCTCATCTCCAGTCACGGTGAGGGTGAGGAATGGCCCCGGGAACAGTTTACACCCGCAGGTCAGATGGAAACGTTTGGCGGCCCGGATCCTGGCCCACGGATCATAAGTTGGACAACCTTGATGTAGAAGAAGCTAAACTAATTAAACAAAACCCCTACAGACTCAATCCTAGTAAAGTGGCCAAAGTCAGGGAAGAGGTTCAGTACATGTTAAATAATGATGTAATTAAACCCAGTCAAAGTAGTTGGAGTTCTCCTGCTGTTCTTGTACCAAAACCAGATGGTTCTTAAAGATTCTGTATCGATTACCGAAAAGTTAATGTGGTAACTAAGATGGACTCCTATCCGATCCCAAGGCTTGAGGATTGTATTGATAGAGTGGAGAACTCAGCCTTTGATTTGCTTAATGGAAACTATCAAGTTCCCCTGGCGGACCAAGCCAAAGAAATTTCTGCTTTTGTGACACCAGACAATCTGTTCCAGTGTAAAGTCATGTCATTTGGTATGAAAAATTGCACTGGTTACATTTTTAAGATTAACCAATCAAATGATTGCTGGGTTGAGTAAATATATTGTCTACAATGATGACATTTTGGTGTATAGCGACACTTAGAATGATCATGTCTGACATTTGAAAGCTCTATTTGACAGACTGGCCAAAGCTCACCTTGTCATGAACCTGGCAAAGAGCAAGTTTGTCAAGACCAAGGTCACTTATTTAGGACATACTATGGATCAAGGTCAAGTGTTACCATGAGAGGCCAAGGTTCAGTCAACAATAGACTTTCCTGTACCTAAGATAAAGAAAGAAGTATTACAATTTCTAGGTATGTGTGGCTTCAACAGGAAATTTGTTCCAAAGTTCAAATGGTCAGCGTCATGGCAAATGGCTTTTGAGCAGTTAAAGGCTACTTTGATAAAGGAGCCCATTCCAGATTTTAGTAAGCCATTCAAGGTGGCTATCGATGCTAGTGGTGTAGGGGTAGGAGCAGTGCTGCTTCAAGATGATGATGATTTTGGTATGGACCCGCCCGATAGCTACTTCTCTAGGAAGCTTAATAAACATCAAAGAAAGTACTTGACCATTGAGAAAAAGGCTTTAAATCCTGTTCTGGCTCTTCTATAGTTTGAACTATATGTAACCAATAGTGAAGGGATAGTACTAGTTTATACAGGCCACAACCCACTTGTGTTTCTAGAAAGGTTTGGAACAAGAACCTCAGGCTTTTTCATTGGAGTTTGATGTTACAACTATTTATACTGAAAATTGTACATGTTGCAGGGAAAAGCAACATAATTACTGATGCCCTGTCCAGAGTTTAAAGAAGGGGCATAAGAGAGAAGGAAGGCTCTGAGTTTTGTTAATTCTATGATGTTGGAATCCTGCTAATCCTACTTGGTTTTGTTATTGGTTAAGCCCTTATGATTTCGTAAATATGGTATTGTTACGACCAGGTGAGAAAGGGGTCTAGGGGTTCCCTCTCAGCCTTTGCCTGGTTTGACGGTAACAGGGTTTAAATTTTAAAACACCGTGTTTTTAGCTCCCCACTCAGTGAATCCTTGTTCACTGCTCTCCAATTGTAAGGCAAAGAAATCAACCAGACAGGTTTTCTTAGATTTAAACAAGAAAGATATCAGTTTATTAACCTTAAAACTCTAATTCAGTTAAAACTACTATGAATATGCAATGCGACCACGCTAGCACGCATACACGATAAACACACACAGATAGAGACAGAAAAGGAGTAAGAATAAAGGGGAAAAGTTTGAAGCAATAGCTGGGGTTCATTTACTGTCCTTTAAGTTCGATGTAGAGTCTTAGATTGCAGTTAAATCTTGCCATTTCATTGTGGCCCAGTGCAAACTTTCAAACTTGTTTCGATGTAGGAGTCTTCTCTCTTGAGGTTTAAATGGCTTCAGTGGATTTGGAAATTCGTGAGAGAGGGAGCCAGGGAGAGGGACCTTCCTTCAAAGCAGTGTCTGTCCTCAAACTGTCCTTTGAGCACAATTCAAAAGCCCTGGGCCAGCAGGTTAGTCATGTGACTAGTTGTTTTTTAAACAAACTCTCCTGCATTTTTGTGGATTCCTTTCATCATTGCAGACACCCACAGTGGTGAGGGTGGCGGAGGGGGGTGGGGTAGAGAGTGGAATGCTGGCTTGTTCCACCTTCAATGTCTGGTGACCAAAGTCCATTTGAGTTAATTGGATCAGGGAGCAGTTTCATTGTCTCTTCCTAGGCAACTGTCTCTTAGAAAGCATATTTTTCCAGCAACTGCTGATCTCTTTAAACAATTCATCGCTTCAGTCCAGCAACAGTTTAAAATTAATGTTTCATGTGATGAAATTAATATGCCTCATTCATGGCAGGTGGGGTCTTCATAACAATACATACAACTGTAGAATATGGAACGGTTACCTGTACAGTATATAATAAGCTTATGTTAAAATGTTTTTAATGTTAAGAACTTGCTATATTTCTAAACTATTGTAAAGAAAACTTCACTACAGTAAAGCTTTCTTTTTCCCCAAGCGGGAAGTGTGACGGAATCTGAGGTCGCAAAGCTTGTTTTTTTTGAGACACACCCTAATTGAAAGGGAAACTAGAATTGAAACAGAAATGGAACCTAAAAACTGAAGCAGAAAAGGAAACTAAAAACTGAAACTGAAACAAAAACTGAAAAAAAGACTTCAGTTTTCCGGGAAAACTGACACAAGTTGGAACCAGATAAAAGGAAACAGAGTCCTCCCCAGATCAGACAGATCAGTAGGAATGGAGTGCCAGCAAGTTGAAGAAAGTGAAGCCTGAATCCAGGAGCTGTTTCTGTTACTTGAAGCCAACTAACTAGACTTGACCATACAGCGCACATAGTTGTCACTGAAGGGCTGAGAGAGAGGTAATACCGATGATTCTATGCCATCAATATTGTCATGACCCGATCTGAGGAGGTTCTGGAGAAGTGCGCCTTTTGGTGAAGACTGTACCCGTGGAGTTCGAATTGAATGGAATTGCTGTCTGATGATACTCGATGGATACATCTTTGAAGAAAGAAGCTAGAGATCTAACTGAGGAAATTTAAAGCTTTAAAGAACTTTGTGGCTGTAATTAGTATCATATAGGATTAGTAGACTCCCCAATAAATCCGTGAGATCTATCTCCGTTGTACCTGATTGTTGATATGTAATTTGTAATATTTATATTGACCATGATCTGTCTGTTATCCATGTTTAATTAAAGTTGATTTTGGTTTGATTGTTAAAGTAAACGTAATAAAAGTAAAATCTTGTCTATTTGTTTTTTCTATTGGGGTTGTTTGGTAAATTCATTTTTTTGGTTTGTTGATCTGCACGGGGAGCAAATTGTTGGAGCTGCGGGCTGACAAGTCCCTGGGTCCTGATGGACTTCATCCTAACGTCTTAAAATAAGTGGCTAGTGAGATAGTTGATGCGTTCATTTTAATTTTCCAAAATTCCCTAGATTCAGGGAAGATTCCATTAGATTGGAAAATAGCAAATCTAACCCTTTTACTCAAAAAGGGAGGGAGACAGAAAGCAGGAAACTACAGGCCAGTTAGCTTAACATCTGTCATAGGGAAAATGTTAGAAGCTATTATTGAAGACGTTATAGCAGGGCACTTAGAAAGATTCAAGGTAATCAGGCAGAGTCAACATGGTTTTGTGAAAGGGAAATCGTGTTTAACCAATTTATTAGAGTTCTTTGAGGGAGTTACATGTGCTGTGGATAAAGGAGAACCAGTGGATGTATTGTACTTAGATTTCCAGAAGGCATTTGATAAGGTGCCACATCAAAGATTGCGGAAAATAAAAACTCAGTGTGTAGGGGGTAAAATATTGGCATGGATAGAAGATTAGCTAGCTAACAGGAAACAGGGAATAGGCATAAATGGGTCATTTTCTGTTTGGCAAAATGTAATGAGTGGTGTGCCAGAGGAATCTGTGCTGGGGCCTCAACTTTTTACAATTTATATAACTTGGATCAAGGGAGTGAAAGTATGGTTGCTAAATTTGCTGATGACACTAGGATGGGTAGGAAAGTAAGTTGTGAAGAGGACATAAGGAGGCTACAAAGGGATTATAGATAGGTTCAGTGAGTGGGCAAAGATCTGGCAAATGGAGTATAATGTGGGAAAATGTAAAATTGTCCATTTTGGCAGGAAGATTGAAAAAGAAGCATATTATCTAAATGGTGAGAGATTGCAGAGCTGGATCGGGTGTCCTAGTGCATGAATCACAAAAGGTTAGTATGCAGGTACACCAAGTAATTAAGAAAGCTAATAGAATGTTATCATTTATTGAGGCGAATTGAATACAAAACTAGGGAGGTTATGCTGGGCATTGGTGAGATCACATCTGGAGTACTGTGTACAGTATTGGTCTCCTTATTTAAGGAAGGATGTAAATGCGTTGGAAGCCGTTCAGAGAGGTTTTACTAGACTAATACATGGAATGGTAGGTTGTCTTATGAGGAAAGATTGGACAAGCTAGGCCTGTATCTAGTGGAGTTTAGAAGAGTAAAAGGCGACTTGATTGAAACATATAAGATTCTGAAGGGTCTTGACAGGGTGGATGTGGAAAGGATGTTTCCTCTTTTGGGAGAATCTAGAACTAGGGGTCACTGTTTAAAAATAAGGGGTCACCCATTTAAGACAGATGAAGAGTATTTTTTTCTCTCACAGAGTCTTTGGAACTCTCTTCTTCAGAAGGTGGTGGAAGCAGAGTCTTTGAATATTTTTAAGGCAGAGGTAGATAGATTCTTGATAAGCAAGGGGGTGAAAGGTTATTGGGGGTAGGCGGGAATGTGCAGTTGAGGTTACAATCAGATCAGCCATGATCTTATTGTATAGCGGAGCAGGCTTGAGAGGCCAAGTGACCTACTCCTGCTCCTAATTCGTATGATCGTATGGGATGATAACAGTGTCAAGATTCATTGTGGTTTGCTGCTTAGTGCAATCTCGCCACCATGAGGGAAAACCCTTACCAACAGTTGTATGGCAAGCAGCTGAGGAGCATGAATAGGAGGAGGAGGAAGAGGAAAAGCAAGAGGTGGAGGCAACCTAAACAGCCCCTTTCTGCCATGGCTGTAAGTGAATAACTCATCGAATGTGATATCTGTAACTGCAATTCCAATTCCCCAAATACCAACAGTCCTATATGTTACCTTCCCTCTGTCACTGACCATCACAGTGTCAGCTTGGTCACAATGCAAAAATAATAACCACCACAAATAAACATTCCAAACCAAATTTATTAGTGAACACATGACATTTTGCATACAAAACTCAACTAATCATTCTTGTGCATTCCCTTAGTGGTTGTCTTTCATGTGCCTTTACCTGTGCTTGTGCTCCTACACATTGCTACCCTAGTGGCTGCAGCATGGCTTGGAGGGGAGGCTGTTGGACTTCCACTGAAGGAGATTGCTGATGGCCTTGGAGGATGACATTGAGCAACTCTGGACCTAGAAGTCCCAAATGCAGACTGCCCCTCTCAACATAGGTGGCAGCAGTCCGGGTTGGCTAGCTGACAGACAATGGAATTGGTGGAGTAGCAGGTGTGGGATGGTGAACATTGCAATCCTAGTAATCCACATCGTTGTGGCACCCTTTTCAAACTGATCCACAGCCATTATGTCAGTAGTCTGAGCTTTTTTGGCAGCAAGCTAACCTTGCATGAGAGCAGTCCGAACTTCCACTCAGAAATTGGGTGGCTGCTGGTTGTGCTGCACTGGAAGCTGAGACATTGGCTATAAGATGCTGCATCATGGTTGGGCCCACAAGTGTGTGATTGAACTTGGCTACCACTTCCACATTTGAAAGGATGGGCTCCAAGCTCTGCACAAGTCAGTGCTGGACTCCTCATTGACATTGACCACAGGCTTTCTGGAAGGCTTCCTAATGCACAAAGCATTACTTTGTGCAAACCCATCAGCCTTCTTCTGTAGGCTGTTCCACTGAAGTCCTTATCTGAATCCTCTGTAGCTGAACCCATTTGCAAACTCACACTCTGGTAAGGCTGTCACACCATGTGCAGATCCCAACTCTAAACTATCCTATAAATTACACACAGTGGGCTGGATTTTATGCTGGAGGCGGGGCTCCTGGTGCCAATCTGAAAAGTTGGGGGGAACCCCATCTCTATCTTTTCGTGCCCACCCCTCCCCCCCACCCCTAGAGCGATCCTCCAGTCTTTTTACATCAAAGTTTCAGGAGGCGGGATCCCCGTCCCATTAAAGGCAGGGATCCTGCTTCTATGGGCTGCCAGCCAATCGGAGGGCCAGCTAGTTCAGCAATATTGTCAATGGGAGCAGTGGACACTGCCAGTACTGCAGAGGCCTCGGACCCAGGCCCAGCGCTGGAACCCCCAGACCAGAGGTAGGTGAGGAGGGGTCGCCTGACCCAGTATGGAAGGCCCCAGCGAGTGAAGGCTGGAGGGTGGTCTTCCAGTCTGGGGAAGGGGGGTCATGGGTTGTGAACTGGTTCCCAGTAGGGGTCCTCCATGGGCCACAAATGGCCTACGGAGGAGAGACCCACCCCCTAAAGCCTGCAGGGAGTGTGCTTCATGTTACAAAGTAAACCCCCTGCCTGGCAGAAGCCACCCCCAGCCCCCCACCCCCTGGCGTAAATAGGCCACTTAAGGGCTTCAGTTGACCTCTTGGCGGGAAGTCCATCGTCAGCCTATCTCATCTCCGGTAAGATTGCTTGGCGGTGGGCCCTACGCCCTGCCGCCCGCCACCCGTCACAACCATCTTCAGCTGCTTCATCAATGACCTTCCTTCAATCATTAGGTCAGAAGTGGGGATGCTTCCTGATGATTGCACAATGTTCAGCACCATTCACGACTCCTCAGATAGTAAAGCAGTCCATGTAGAAATGCAGCAAGACCTGGAAAATATCCAGGCTTGGGTTGATAAGTGGCAAATAACATTCACACAACACAAGTGCCAGGCAATGACTATCTCAAACAAAAGAAAATCTAACCATCTCCCCTTGACATTCAATGGCATTAAGATCACTGAATCCCCCACTATCAACATCCTGGGGCTACTATTGACCAGAAACTGAACTGGAGTAGCCATATAAATACCATGGCGACAACAGCAAGTCAGAGGGGAGGAATCCTGCAGCGAGTAACTCACCTCTTGGCTCCCCAAAGCCTGTCCACCATCTACAAGTCACAAGTCAGGTGTGTGATAGAATGGTGTTTTATTCACCAGGATGTTGCCTGGGCTGCAGCATTTCAGCTATGAAGAGAGACTGAAAAGGCTAGGGTTGTTTTCCTTAGAACAGAGAACGCTGAGGGGGGCACATGATTGAGGTATACAAAATTATGAGGGGCATTGATAGGTTAGATAGGAAGAGACCTTTTTCCCTTAGTGGAGGGGTCAATAACCAGGGGCCATAGATTTAAGGTAAGGGGCAGGAGGTTTAGAGGGGATTTGAGGAAAAATTCTTTCACCCAGAGTGTGGTTGGAATCTGGAATACACTACCTGAAGAGATGGTAGAGGCAGGAACCATCACAACATTTAAGAAGTATTTAGATGAGCACTTGACATGCCATAGCATACAAGGCTACGGGCCAAGTGCTGGAAAATGGGACTAGAATAGTTAGATGCTTGATGGCCGGCACAGACACGATGGGCTGAAGGGCCTGTTTCTGTGTTGAATAACTCTATGACAAACTTATTTGAGTTCTTTGAGGATATAACTAGTAGGGTAGATAAAGGAGAGCCAGCAGATGCAGTGTACTTGGATTTCCAAAAGGCATTCGATAAGATGCAACCCGAAAGGATTATATGCAAGACAATCATCAGTGACACACAGTTTGGATTCCACCAGGGCTACTCAGCTCCTGACCGCATCACAGCCTTGGTTCAAACATGGACAAAAGAGCTAAGCTCAAGAGATGAGGTGAGAGTGACTGCCCTTGACATCAAGGCAGCATTTGACCAAGTGTGGCATCAAGGAGCCCTAGCAAAACTGGAGACAATGGGAATCGGGGGAAAACTCTGCTGGTTGGAGTCACATCTAGCGCAATGGAAGATGGTTGTGGTTATTGAAGGTCAATCATCTCAGCTCCAAGACATCACTGCAGGAGTTCCTCAGGGTAGCATCCTAGGCCCAACCATCTTCAGGTGCTTCTTCAATAACCCTCCTTCAATCATAAGGTCAGAAGTGGGGATGTTCGCTGATGATTGCACATTGTTCAGCACTATTCGCGACTCCTTAGATACTGAAGCATCCATGTAGAAATGCAGCAAGAGCTGGACAATATTCAGGCTTGGTCTGATAAGTGTCAAGTAACATTAGCCCCTCATAAGTGCCTGGCAATGTCTATCTCCAACAAGAGAGAATCTAACCATCTCCCCTTGACATTCAATGGCATTACAATCGCTGAATCCCCCACTATCAACAACTTGGGGGTTACCATTGGCCAGAAATTGAACTGGACTAGCCATATAAATAACATGGCCACAAGAGCAGGTCAGAGGCTAGGAATCCT
Source organism: Heterodontus francisci (assembly GCF_036365525.1). Classification (NCBI taxonomy): domain Eukaryota; kingdom Metazoa; phylum Chordata; class Chondrichthyes; order Heterodontiformes; family Heterodontidae; genus Heterodontus; species Heterodontus francisci. The sequence continues at coordinate 117,510,862 of NC_090375.1, read as the reverse complement.
GCACCGAGTAAATCACCTCCTGACTCCCCAAAGACTGTGCACCATCTACAAGGCACAAGTCTGGAGTGTGATGGAATACTGTCCACTTGCCTGGATGGGTGCATCTCCAACAACACTCATGAAGCTTGACACCATCCAGGACAAAGCAATCCCCTTGATTGGCACCATATCCAAAAATATTCACTCCCTCCACCACTGACGCACATTGGCAGCAGTGTGTACCACCTACAAGATGCACTGCAGCAATGCACCAAGGCTCCTTAGACAGCACCTTCCAAACCCACAACCTCTACCACCTAGAAGGACAAGGGCAGCAGATGCATGGGAACACCACCATCTGCAAGTTCCCCTCCAAGCCACACACCATCCTGACTTGGAACTATATGACTGTTCCTTTACTGTCGCCGTGCCAAAATCCTGGAACTCCCTTCCTAACAGCACTGTGGGTATACCTACCTCACATGAACTGCAGCGATTCAAGACGGTGGCTCACCACCACCTTCTCAAGGGCAATTAGGATTGGGCAATAAACGCTTTCCTAGCCAGCGATGTCAATATCCCACGAACGAATAAAAAAAAACTCAGTGTCCCGCCCCTCACCTCTGTTTCCGCCTCATGGGGCCACACAAAATCCAGCCCAGTGTCAGTATCTGAGCTGGTGGCTCAGAGTGTGAAATCGAGTGATGGCTTTTGTTCATCATCTGGACACACACAGACAGTTCTCAGGTTTCAAAGGTTAGTATAGGTTTGCTTGTTGTTCATTCAAAAATTTGTTCTAAGGAAATCTTGCCAGACACTTCTTGCAGGTTATTTAAATACAAAAAAATGTGTCTGCTCTTATTTTGAGAATAAATAAGTCCTCGTTGTGAATTCAGGAAGTGGATGTGTTGGTGTAATGGAACCTGTAGTTAGTGACCTTGATTTTTTTCTGCTATATCAGCCCAAACCAGGTATAATGAACATCCATTTTGAAATCATGACGTTGAATCACATCCTAGGTTTCTGTGGCACAAGAGGTATGCATATCACTGAACCACCTGGCTTCCTTAGAAAGATCAGTTTCACTGCTATGGTGATTATATTGTGCTGTAACAAAAGTCATCTCTGATTTGCTAATGTATGGTCTATAAAGGATGTTCTATATTATTTTCATTTTAATAATTCTTTTGGTGCTTACTTTTCCCCAAACTCTGAGAACATTTAAATTGAGATTTTTGCTTCCTTAGCTTACACATAAATAGTAAAACCTTTCTGGGTGAATTATTTTTTTAAGAACAGTATGCTCCAAGCTCTTAGTTCTTACAAACTGTAATTGCTTATGTAATGTATCAAATTTGCTGTCAGTTGCCCCTTGGGCTCCCATAAATTTAACTCCACTATTGCTGAGAACAATTTAAAAAAAATAAAGTTGCCTAAGAATGTAAGAAAATTATGGAGTGGTTGGACAATTGGTATTTGGTGATTCTTTCGTGAGAACAGTTGATTTTAGGAGGCACATAAAGATTTAGAAGAACAGATATTACCTCATTGAAATATATGTTAAATGCTCCAAAACCAGTCAAAGTGTTTGGGGCTAAATTCGATAGCCCCCAAAACAGCACTGTGGGTATACCTATCCCACATGGACTGCAGCAATTCAAGAAGGCAGCTCACCACCACCTTCTCAAGGGCAATTAGGGATGGGCAATAAATGCTGGCCTGGCCAGCGATGCCTACACCCCATGAATGAATAAATGTTTTTTTAAAAAGCACAGGGATTGCGATGTGCGATTAAGCTGCACCCATTGTTGCAATGCAGGCAGTATGACAACTTTGTGGCTGCCTGCTCATTTCAATAATTTCAGGGTCCAGCCAGCACTAACCACGCTGTTGATTGGCAGGACACAAAAGGGCAGGGCCCAATTTATGAGTAGATAGCACCACTTAAAGCTAACTTGTACTGCTTAAAACCAGCCTGCATCTCTTAAAGGGAAGCAGAGTCTGGCAGTTCTGCAGGTAGTGAATCTGGCCTGGGAAACATTGAAGATTGGCACAACATAGGAGAGAGCGGGTTGCAAGGTTTTTGGACACTGCACTGGAGGCCTTGGTAAAGGAGGTGGAAAGGAGGAGAGGTGTCCTGTATCTGCAGGAGTTCCTCAAGACAGGAGCTCAGAAGGCAGTGGGAGCAGATAGCTGTGAAGGACAATGTCAGAAGTCAAGTCCCAGAGACCTGGATGCAGTGCTGCAAGAAGTTCAATGACCTCATACGAGGGGTCAAGGTCACTGAATACATCTTCAAATGCCATATCCTACCAACTGCACCAGTAGCCTCAACTACTGATCAATTCACCACACCCCCATCACGCACCTATCAACAATCTCAATCAATCATATCTGGCATTCATATGTTTCATTGTACCCTCACATACTTAGCACTGCTGCAAACCTCACACTCACATCTCACAGGTTGCACACACTGTCAGTTATTCAACCATGAAAGCTACATCACCCAAACAGATTACATGACAATTACTGAAACAATTACTCTCTCTTGCAGGACAAGGTGGTACATAACTGGCAGTAGCAAGAGCTAGCCAGAGAGGTACAGGTGTGCCTGAATGTCTTAAACCCCATGTAGGAGACAGTGCTGGCAATTATTGGGATGCCCATTGTTGAGGCTGTGACCAGCAATGGAATTAAAACCACCGAAGATGACAGTATCCTCATACCTAATCCTCCTTCTCACATCCCATTTCCTCCTCATCCCACAATCTCTTCTCACTTACAAACTGCAGATGGTGTAAGCATGCACCTCTTACCTTTCAACACCACCACCACCCCCAAACACCCACTCCTCTCACCACAACTATACCCTTATGCCTTTCTCCTTTCAGATACACAAGGCGGCAAACTGGCCAGACAGTGACCAAAGGCGAAAAGAAGACAGGCACTAAGGGAATACTCAAAGGTGATTAGTTGAGTTATATACGCAATATGGCATGATTTCATTTTATGTATTTAGTTTGGAATGTTTATTTCATGGTGACTTTTATTTTTGTATTGGGGTCAACCTGACACTGTGATGGTCAATGACAGAGGGAAGGAAAGGTGTGGGGCTGTTGATGAATTGGGAATTGGGGCTGCGGTTACTGATATTGCACTTGGGGGATTCTTCATGGTCAGCCCAGCCAGAAAGGGATTGTGTAGATTGACACCTCCCTTGCTCTTCTTCCCCTTCCTCATGCTTTGGCTTCTCAGATGCTCGCCAGATACCTGATGGTTAGGGCTGTCCTCTCATGATGGCCTGCTACATGCTGCACTATGAATCTTGACACTCTCTATGCCTAATAACGCAGGGCTCCTCCACAGCAGTTCAGGAAGCGAAAGCACTGTTTCAGCACACAAATGGTCTTCTCTATTACATTTCATGTGATAGCACGTACACACTGTATGCATGCTATGCACGTGTGCGTTGGTTGCGTACCAGAGTCATCAGCCATGTCTTCAGCAGGTAGTCCTTGTTGCCCAGTTGCAACCCTTTGGTTTGTTATGGTGGCTCAAATGCAGCTGGCACTGTTCCAGAATGAAAGCATCATGACTGCTGCCAGCCTAGATGGCATTGACCTGCATGATTCACTGCTTATGCACATTGAGGGAGTCGAATCCCTTTCGGTTCCGATATAGGACAGTTGGCAACTGGCACCTGCAAAGCGATGTGCGTGCAGCCAATGGCAGTCTGCACTGGGAAAAACCTGCAATCCTAGCAAAGCAGTGTGTTTGCTCCATTTGTTTCTCTCTGACAGGAGAATAAAGAAAGACCTTCAATTTATATAGCACCTTTTACAACCATCAGACCATTCGATTTGGTCCTTCCAAGTTTTCAAACCTTCCTGGCGCGAAAGTCTAGGATCCATAGTTTTCCTTAGCTTTTACGTATTTTCCTTTCTTTTTTAAATTTTCCTTCCAGTAATGGAAGTTTTCCGCACTTTTCAGCCTTGTGAGTACCATGTGTAATGACTACCGACTTCGGATCCGCCCTTTCCAAGGATTTGGCTTTGGCAGTGCGCTGTTAGAAACAGTTTCGTACCCCCTTCAGGTACCAGATCCCCGACTATTGCTTGGTTCTCTGACTTGAAGCCTGTGAGTGCTGGACTGGAATTTTTTCCACAGATCACCACGCCTTAGTTATGCAGCCTGAAGGCCTCTGCAAACCAACTCCCCAACTCTCCGTGCCTTCTCTTCATCCACAGAGCAGCTCTGGAGCTCTTTGCAGGCTCTCCTGAGGTCTGCAGTCTTTCGGCGCTCTTTTTGCAGGCAAGTAATTTTCTTCAAACTTTTCGGGATGTTGCATTGCAAGGACCACCATTGTTCACCACTGTCGCCATGTTGTCTATTGCTGTCAGCCTGTTAGACGCTTGGTTGGTCTGGCTTGAATAGATTTCTGAGGCTTTGGTTAGTTGAAACAATAGCTCTTTATTACAATACAGGAACTATATACACTTTCACTTCTGCATTTCTAACCCTCTGCTGACACGATGCTTCTTCCCTCCCATGCTCCCGTGCATAAATCGTCCAATGAGAACAATATAATCCACATCCAGCCATGATCATAATGAATGGCGGAGCAGGCTTGAAGGGCCGAATGGCCTACTCCTGCACCTATTTTCTATGTTTCTATGTTAAATCAACATAAAACAACATGATGCTTGAAGGTACAAGTTAAATTCTGCGATTTGATTTATCTATTAGTGCTGCAGTCCTGTCGTTATATGTGATTGAGCAACATGTGTTATGACACTTTTCATAGCAAAATAATGGTCAATACACTGTGATGAAAAGGATCTGTGCATCCTATTGAAGTCTTTCAGGTGTATAAAATCTGGATGAAAGAAGCAGCAGCACTGCATATACAGTGTGCTGTTTAGTGTAAATAACCTTGTGAGCTGCTATTTTGATCACACAAAAGTACTGATTTTGTATTGCTACCAGTGTTCATGCTGTACCATTCCAGATCATGGAATTTTTTTTCATTCATTCCTGGGATGTGGGCGTCACTGGCTAGGCCAGCATTTATTGTCCATCCCTAATTGCCCTTGAGAAGGTGGCGGTGAGCTGCCTTCTTAAACCGCTGTTGTCCATGTGGGGTAGGTATACCTACAATGCTGTTAGGAAGGGAGTTCCAGGATTTTAACCCAGTGACAGTGAAGGAACAGTGATATAGTTCCAAGTCAGGATGGTGTGTGACTTGGAGAGCAACTTGCAGGTGATGGTGTTCCCATGCATCTGCTGCTCTTGTCCTTCTAGTTGGTACAGGTCGTGGGTTTGGAAGGTGCTGTCCACGGAGCCTTGGTGCATTGCTGCAGTGCATCTTGTAGATGGTACACATTGCTGCCAATATGCATTGGTGTTGGAGGGAGTGAATGTTATGGATGGGGTGCCAATCAAGTGGGCTGCTTTGTCCTGGATGGTGTCAAGCTTCTTGAGTGTTGTTGGACCTGCACCCATCCAGGCAAGTGGAGAGTATTCCATCACACGCCTGACTTGTGCCTTTTAGATGGTGGACAGGGTTTGGGGTGTCAGGAGGTGAGTTACTTGCTGCAGGATTCCAAGCCTCTGACCTGCTCTTGTAGCCACGGTATTTATACGGCTACTCCAGTTCAGTTTCTGGTCAATGGTAACCCCCAGGATGTTGATAGTAGGGGATTCAGTGATCATAATGGCTTTGAATGTCAAGGGGAGATGGTTCGTTTCTCTCTTGTTGGAGATGGTCTTTGCCTGCCACTTGTGGGGCACGAATGTTACTTGCCACTTATCAGCCTAAGCTCGGACATTGTCCAGGTCTTCCTGCATTTCTACACGGACTGCTTCAGTATCTGAGGAGTCACAAATTGGGTTGAACATTGTGTAATCATCAGTGAACATCCCCACTTCTGACCTTATGATTGAAGGAAGGTCATTGATGAAGCAGCTGAAGATGGTCGGGCCTAGGACACTACCCTGAGGAGCTCCTGCAGTGATGTCCTGGAGCTGAGATGATTGACCTCCAACAACCACAACCATCTTCCTTTGCGCTAGGTATGACTCCAACCAGCCGAGAGTTTTCCCCCTGATTCCCATTGATGCCATGCTCGGTCAAATGCTGCCTTGATGTCAAGGGCAGTCATTCGCACCTCACCTGTTGAGCTCAGCTCTTTTGACCATGTTTGAACCAAGGCTGTAATGATCTCAGGAACTGAGTGGTTATTGCTAAGCAAGTGCCGCTTGATAGCACTGTCAGCGACACCTTCCATCACTTTACTGATGATTGAGAATAGACCGAAGGGACAGTAATTGGCCGGGTTGGACTTGTCCTGCTTTTTGTGTAAAGGACATACTTGGGCAATTTTCCACATTGCCGGGTAGATGCATTCTAATTATAGAATTGTTACAGCACAGAAAGAGGCCATTTAGCCCAAGATGTCAATGCCAGCTCTCCGCAAAAGAGAGCTGCAATTGAAACTTAGCTAGTCCCACTCCCCCACATTTTCCTACAGACCTGCAATTTTTTTCTCCAGTTAATTATTCAAGTTCCTTTTGAAAGTCATGAGTGAACCTGTCTCCACCACACTGAGGCAGTGCATTCTGGATCCTAACCACTTGCTGCATAAAGATTTTCCTCATATCGCCTCTGCTTCTTTTGCCAATCACTTTAAATCAGCATCTTCTGATTTTAACCCTTCCACCAATGGGAACAGTTTCTCTCTATCTACTCTGTCCAGACCCCTCATGATTATGAACACTTCTATCAAATCTCCTCTCAACCTTCTCTTTAAGGAGAACATTTATCTGCGTAACTGAAGTCTTTCATCTCTGGAACAATTCTCATAAATCTTTACTGCACCCTCTCCAATGTCTCAACATCCTTCCTAGAATGTGTTGCCCAGAACTGGACATAATACTCCAGTTGAGGCCAAACCAGAGTTTAATAAAAGTTCATCATAACTCCCTTGCTTTTCTACTCTATGCTCAAGTTTATGATTTTGATGATTATTTTAAAATTTTCAGTTTATTAAATATAAATTACAAGTACAAAATTTAGTTAGTGCTTTAGGTTGCATGGAGAAATGATAACATTGAGCAAGGGTTTTATGCAAGATTTCACGGCCGAGAAATTCTATAATGCATTGTCTGTTTTACAGGTGTAAAATGGGAACCTAAGGATCCAATATGGTGAGTGGCAAAACTTCATTATCATATTTAAACAAGGGTCCTACGCAGCCACCAAATATCTGAAAATCACTGGCAGTGCACCCATAACTTTCCAATAAGGTCTGGTTATAAGCAAGGTCCAGCTGCAAAACAGAGCCTCACAAAATGTACCCTCACATGTAAAAACAGCAGAATTTGCACCTTTCATTTTACCTTCTCTAAAATGTTTTAATTTAAAAAGTAATCATGAATATTGGATGTTTAACTTTCAATGATGTCATACATAAATCCCACATCCTATATAAACATTTACTCAATGTTTATGGCCCTGGTTTTGGCATGTTGACACCTCAGACAACTAATACACAACTAAAAATCTCACATTTTGTACTTGTAATGTGGTTGCTAATTTAGCAGTGTTCAGCAGCACCAGATTATCACTTTAAGGAAGATCTCAACATTATTGACTTCTCAGGAAGCATTGCTATGATCCAGAAACCAGTTCCTGGAACCACATGTGATATAAACAACAGTTAGAATATTTCAGATGGAAGTTGTCAAGCTGGCTGAACCAAACAAGGTTGAAATGTTTAATTATATTAGCAGTGAACTGCCTCCCTCTGATGGTAGTATGTGGAATGGCAACAGTATTTAACTTCTTTAAAGCACCCAAACAGCGCAAATATCTGTGGGCCTGAGTTTTTCTGATCACAAAATAAGGGCCATTGCACCTTGTAGCCAAGTTATACAGGTGCACTTTTAGCAGCATTATATGGAATACTCTACAGTTTGATCATTAGCTCCTCTGACTTGCATACTACTGTTTTGGCTATGTACTTCAACATTGTATGTAGCTGTGTGATGGTTGCTCTGCATTTGCTGGACATATTCTTGGTATTTTTCAGTTTTATCCTTATCTGTTTCAATGCTAATCATGGAGTACGAGTGTCATCTATTTTTCCTTCCTATGTGTAATGTCAAGAAAACATGATATGCCAAACGAGGAATTTTAATTCATCGGTTGGAAACTTACATTAAAATTTTAATGGAAAAAAATCTGACAGTTGACTTTAAAAAAAGCTGGCAGCCAAGATGGCCACCACAATTTGCGTTTGAACACGTTACACATTCCAAGGCCTCAAAGAGAAGACACATGTCTGATGAGCCTGCACCCAAAACAATGACTTGCTCATGTGATTGAATCATCTAAGATTGCTTTCATTAGCATGACATTCAAGGCCACCCTGACACATTGACTTTGGAAGAGCAAACCCCTCCAAGTGTAGATATTGGCATCCTGAGGCCTAAGGAGATGGAAACTCCTAACCTTGAATTTCATTAGAAGATTCCAGAGAATACACTGAGGCAGTCATGTGACCCTCTGTCCATCTCTGTGAAATCTGGGAGTTTCCCTTTGATGGAGACGGACAAGCCAGTGACTGAAACTATGCAGAAGCAGAAGGACTGTGTCCCTCTCCGTCTCCAGAAAACATTGAAAATTTGAAAACTGTCGGTGACTGTGGACTCTCCAAGCCTACAGATTGCTACACAGAGACACCAGGGGAAGAGAGCCACCTACGAGTCTGCCTCCAAGATAACCCTGAGTCAATTGGGCCAGCCACAAAGTACACTTCGACCAGCCAGAGAGTTCAAGAATACAACTTCAGCCGGAAGACCATAGATTCATCCAACCTCACAGACTGTGTATTTAATTTTTTTTTAAATTCTGGACTCTATTCCAACCACAAATCTACTTCTCACTCTGTTATCTATTTGTGTGTGTGAGATTCTTATGTGAATGCATGCGTGAAGGTGTAGCATAATTTTTTTATTATTTTATTTTATTTAGAACAGGTTTAGATTGTTAAGTGTAATAAACTCACCTCTTTCTTGTTTAAATGCAAGAAAACCTGTCCGATTGGTTCTGTCACGATCACAACAAAGGTAAAATGTTCACTGAAGTGGTAAGCACATTCACTGTTTAAAAAGGAATAAACCCTGTTGCGGTCAAATCAGAGGAAGGACAAGAGTGGAGTCAGCGACCCTCTCCTCATCTGGCCATAATAGTAACATTTTAAATTTTCTCCATTTACTTCCACCTGCTCTGTCTGTAATGTATGTTGTCCAGCTCATTCCGTAATTTCTGAGCTGTTTCTTCTAATTTCACTGTCCTTCCTCATCTCGTATCATTTGTAAATTTGAGGAACTTTGCATTGAGTTTTTGAATCAAATTAATTTATGGAAATTTGAAATGGCAGTGTATTCAGCAATAAGATTTGAATACTCCACTGAGTAAGTCCTGTGTACTCCATAGTGTACAGCATTGGAAAAGGATGGTGTACCTGAGGGTTCAAAGACAGAATCTATTTGGTCAGCATTAAGGAATAATAGAGGAGCTACTACACTGCTTGGCTTATACTAGAGACCACCAAATAGTGGGAAGGAAGTAGTGGAGAAAATCTGCAGGCAAATTGCAGAAAGGTGCAAGAACTATAGAGTAATGATAATGGGGCACTTCATTTATCCTAATATAGCCTATGCAAATAACATTGTAAAGAGCAAAGGGCGGAAGAATTCCTGAAATGCGTACTGTGATTGAGTTCACGGTTTGCAGAATCAGTGGGCGAGTGTGTGTGAATTGGTGTCTGAACAGATGACTTGTAGAATGTTCTGTTAGGTGCACTGACCCTGGTTTCAAAGCTTGTTTTTTCTAAGACAGACCCTAACTGAAAGGGAAACAGCAACTGAAACAGAAACAGAAACTAAAATAGAAACTATAATTTTAAGTTTCTGGGAAAACAGAAACTGTTTGAAACCAGATAGAAAGGACACAGAACCATCCAAGCTTAGATCATTCAGGATTAGAGTGCCGACAGATTGAAGAGAGTGAAGGCTGTATCTAAGGGCTTCTGCAGCTGTTTCTATTACTTAAAGTAACTGATTAACCAAACCTGGCCATACAGTGCATAGAGTTGTCACTGAAGGGCTCGAATAAAGGTAATACTGGTGAATCCATGCCATCAAGACTGTCGTGAGCAGAGCTGAAGGGGTTCTGGACACGTCTGCCATTTTGGGTGAAGACCGTACCTGTTGTTTTCGAATGTAAGGCGAACTGCTGTCGGATGGGAATCAGTGGATACATCTTTGAAATCTTTGAAGAAAAAAGCTGGAAATCTACCTGAGGAAGTTCAAAGCTTTGATGAACTTTGTGGCTGTAATTGGTGCCATTTATGCTTAGTCGACTGCCCAGTAAATCTGTGAGATCTATCTTTGTTGTATTTGATAATTAATGTGCAATTTGTAATAAATATATATATAGACCATGATTTGTCTGTTAATTCATGCCTAATTTATGTTGGTTTGATTGTTAAAGTAAAAGTTATATAAGTGAAATCTTGTCCATTTGATTTTTCTATTGGGGTCATTCGGTAAATTCGGTACTTTTAGTTTGTTGATCTCCACTGGGATCATAACAGTAGAAGAGAACTTTCTTAATCAGTATGTTTCCAGCCCAACGAGGAAGGAAGCTGTGCTGGATCTAGTTCTGGGAAATGAAGTAGAACAAGTGGAGCATGTTTCAGTGGGAAAGCATTTGGGAAACAGTTAATACAATATTAAGTTCAGAGTAGGTTTCAGAGTAAGTTCAAAGTAGAAAAGTCAACCTGTGCAGAGTAGGACAAGGAAAAAAAAATCAAATGTGAAAATGTTCAACTGCAGGAGGACTAATTTCAATGAGTTGATAAGGGATCTGGCCCAGGTGGCTTGGAATCAAAGACTGGCAGATAAAACAGTAAATGTGCAAAGAAGAGATAGTTCAAGTACAGGCAAAGCACATTCCCATGTGGGAAAAAGCAAAGGCATCCAAAGCTAGAGTTCCCTGAATAAGATATAGAGGTTATAATGAAACAGAAAAGGAGGCTTATGATAAATATTAGGTACCTAATACAGAAGAGATCCAAGCTGAATACAGAAAGTACAGAGGAGAACTGTAAAAGGAAATAAGAGGGCAAAGAGAGTGTGTGAGAATACATTATTGGGTAACCTAAAAGGGAACCCAAAAGTTTTTTATAAACATAAAATAGCAAAAGGGGAGTCAACAGAAGGGTGAGGCCAATTAGGGACTAAGGAGGAGATATTCTTGTGAAGGAAGAGGGAATGGCTGATGTATGAAATGAATATTTGCATCCATCTTCACTAAAGAAGATTCTATCAATGCCATAGTAAAGGAGGAGGTAGTAGAGAAATTGAATAAGACACAAATAGATTTTTAAAAAGTACTTAAAAGGTTGGATGCGCTCAAAGTAGAAAAGTCAATCCTAGGTTGCTGAGGGAAGTAAAGGTGGACATTGCAAAGGTTCTGGCCACAATCTTCCAATCATCCTTCAATGTAATTAATTAACACTTGGAAAAATATGGGCTAATAAATGAAAGCCAGCACAGATGTGGTAAAGGCAAATTCTGTTTGACTAACTTGATTGAGTGCTTTGATGAAGTAATGGAGAGGGTAGATGAGGGCAGTGCGGTTGATGTGTATATGGACTTTCAAAAGATGTTCGATAAAATATCACCTAAATAAGATTGGAGCTCATGTGATTAAAGGGGAAGTATCTTCATCATTACGAAATTGGCCAAGGGATGGGAGTCAGAGTGGACAGTTGTTTTTCAGACTGAAGGGTAGTGTGCAGTAGTCTCTTCCAGTGGTCGTATTAGGAGCCTGCTCTTTTCGATATATATTAATGATCTGGACTTGGGTATACTCATCATGACTTTGGAGTTTGCAGATAACATGAAACTTGAAAATTTAGTAAACAGTGAGGAGGACAGTAACAGACTTCAGGGTGACAGAATGGCTGATGAAATGGGCAGACACATGGCAGATGATTTAATGCAAAGAAATGCGAAGTGATTCATTTTGGTAGGAAGAACAAGGAGAAGCAATATAAACTAAAGGATACAATTATAAAGTAGATTCAGGAACAGTGAGACATGTGGGTGTACATACACAAATCTTTGAAGGTGACAGGACAAATTGAGAAGGGTATTAAAAAAAAAGACTGGATCCTTGGCTTTATAAATAGTGGCATAGAGTACAAAATCAAGGAAATTAGGCTAAACCTTTATAAAACACTGGTTATGCCCCAGCTGGAATATTAGGAAGGATGTCAAGGCCTTGTAGAGGGAAGATAATATTTACTAGAATGGTAACATGGATGTGGAAATTCATTTATGTGGTGTGATTAGAGAAGCTGGCATTGTTTTTGTTAGAGCAGAGAAGGTCATGGGGAGATTTGATAGAGGTGTGCAAAATCACTATTAAAAGGGTTTTGATAGAGTAAAAATGAGAAACTGTTTCCAGATGCAGAAGGGTCAGTAACCAGAGGACAAAAATTTAAGATAATTGACAAAAGAACCTGAAGCAATGTGAGGGAACTTTTTTTAATGCAGTCAGTTGTTATGATCTGGAATGCACTGCCTGTTGTAAGGGTGGTGGAAGCAGATTCAATATTAACTTTCAAAAGGGAATTGGATAAATACTTACGAAGGGAAAGATTGTCAATGGGGAAACAACAGGAGAGTGGCACTAATTGGGTGGCTCTTTCAAAGAGCTGATAGAGGCATAATGGGTCGAATGGCCTCCTGTTCTGTTTTGTTCTACAATTTTCTGAGTACTTCCCCCCGCCCAAATCCAGCATAATGTCACAAATGAGTATTTATTGTTTTCTACCCTTCCAGTTTCCATTCCCAAGGTTTCCCCCAAATAACACAGCATTAAGTACAAGTAATAGCCTTTCATGTGGAACATTATCAAAGTAAACTATGTCATCGGGACTGCCACAGTCTACTTATGCTGTCACTTCCTGACAGATGTTAAAGATGATGGCAAGGCAGAATCTTCCTATACTAAATCTATGTCGACTACTAATAACTAGATTATTGTTGTACATATGGTCTTCAGGTTTACTCTTAATAAACAGTTCCATCACTTTGCATTGAATAAAAATAAGATTAATTGGACTGTAATTGCTTGTGCCACTACTTGTCACTATTTTTGAATATTAACATCACAGTGATAAGTTTTCAATATACTAATATCACTACAGTTTTCATTGATTCTCTCATAATGATAATCAGTGCCCCACAAATCTCCTCCTTAGTCTCTCCTGGCACATTGGGATAAATATAATTTATTACTGGAGATTTACTTGCTTTGAGGCCATTGAACCTGTCTGGTATTTCCATCTCATTGATAATTAAGTCATTGATTATACTTAGGATATCTCTGTTTGAGATGGAGTTTGTTGCTCGTGCCCTTTTTTGTGAATACTTGGAGGAAGCAGTTACTCAGAATATTTATTACTTTGTATTCATGCTCAGTTTCAAGTCTATTTGCTTAGTTCAGAGGACTGGATTTTAACAAGCCCTCAACGTTGTGATCTGTGGCGGCGGCGGCGGGGCCTGAAGAACGGTCCGGATGAGGCCTGCCATGGACCGACACTGGCAGGGCCCGGCCCGATCCTCCCAGTGGCGGTGAGACTCCATGGCGGCTCCCCCCCCACCTCACCACTGGGCGACAGGAAACTACTTAACATAGTAGCGATCCTTGTCGCAGCGGCTGGCACTCCCGTGCCTTACATTCCCCGTCCAGGGAAAGACAGCGTGACACTGGTGGGGATGGGGGAGGAGGTAAGATTTTCAGTGCTGGAGGGAGGGGGAATGGGGTCAAATACACGTAATGGGTGTAGGGGATGGTGGAAAGGGTTGAAGTTCAAACTTTGTGCAGTCTGGTGGGGGGATGGTCACATTTAAAAGGTAAGTGTTTTTGGGGGGGAAAGGACAATTAGTTATTGTAATTGCTATTGGGGGGGTGGGAAAGGGGCATAAGAAATTTATTCATCTAATTTGGGGGCGAGATTTCTTATACAGGCAGGGCTAGCTGCCCTTTAAAGATGGCACCAGTGCCTGCGCACAGGCGGCTGATGGACAGCCCACCTTCTCCACGAGATGTGAGGGGAGGTGGCGGGCTGCCCTGGCTATTTAAATGAGCCGCCATGGCGGTTTGACATGCGTTTTATACAGTTCCAGCATTACATCCCTGCAAATTTCCCAATCATGCCTCCCACATTTAAGTCCAAATCGTTAATATATACCACAAACAGAAAGGGACCCAACACTGAGCCCTGTGGAATGCCATTGGAAACCACTTTCCATTCGCGAAAGCATCTGTCGACTACTACCCTTTGTTTCCTGTCACTGATCCAATTCTGGATCCAACCTGCCACATTCCCTTGTATTCCATGGGCTTTCATTTTACTGACCAGTCTGCCATGTGGGATCTTGTCAAATCCATGTAGACCACATCCACTGCACTACCCTCATCAATCCTCCTTGTTACTTTCTCAAAAAACTCAACCAAGTTAGTAAGACGTCACCTTCCCTTAATAAATCCATGCTGACTATCCCTGATTATTCCATATCTTTCTAACTGGCAGTTTATCCTGTCTCTCAGAATTGATTCTAATAATTTACCCACCACTGAGGTTCGACTGAATGGCCTATAATTATTTGGCTTATCCCTCACACCCTTTTTAAACAATGGTATAACATTCACAGACCTCCAATCCTCTGGCACATCACTCGTATCCAGTGAGGATTTGAAGATGATCCTCAGTGCATCCATTATTTCCTCCCTGGCTTCCTTTAACAACCTAGGATACAATGCATCCAGCCCTGGCGATTTATCCACTTTCAAGGATGTCAGACCCTCTAGTACTTCCTCTCTCATTATGCTTATCATATCTAACATTTCACACTCCTCTTTTACTACATTGTCTGCATCACCCCTCTCTTATGTGAAGACAGAGACAAAAAACCCATTAAGAACCCTGCCCACATCTTCTCCATCCACGAATAAATTCCCTTATACATCTCTGATAGGCCCTACCCTTTCCATAGTTATCCTCCTGCTCTTAATGTACTGATAAAACATCTTTGGGATTTCCTTGATTTTACTTGCCAATAATTTTTCATGTCTTTGCTTTTCCAATTTCCTTCTTTACTTCACCTCTACACTTTCTATACTCCTCAAGGCTTTCTAAAGTATTAAGTTTTTTGTGATGGTCATAAGATTCCTTTTTTTGCTTTAACTTACTGTGTATGCTTCTAGATAACTAGGGGGCTCTAGATTTGGCCGTATCACCCATCTTTGTGGGTGCATGCCTACGCTTTGCCTGTAGAATCTCACTTTTGAATGCCTCCCACTGGTTTGCCATTGATTTTCCTTCAAGTAGCTGCACCCAGTCCACTTTTGCCAGATCACCTCTCAGTTTCATCAAATTTGCCTTTCCTCAATTTAGAACTTTTATTCCTGTTTTATATTTGTACTTTTCCATGATTATGCTAAAACTAACTGTATTATGGTCACTATCTCCAAAATGGTCACCCATTGCTACTTCATCCACTTGCCCAGCTTCATTACCAAAGACTAAATCTAGAATTGCATCCCGTCTTATTGGGCTTGTTACATGCTGGCTAAAAAAATTCTCTTGAATGCAGTTCAAGAATTTTGTGCCCTCTGTGCCCTTCACACTGTTTGTATCCCAATTGATATTAGGGTAGTTAAAATCCCCAACTATTATTGCCCTATAGTTTTTGCACTCAGAAATTTGCCTACGTATTTGTTCTTCTACCTTCCTGTCACTATTTGGGGGTCTATAGTACACTCCTAGTAGCATGGCTGCCCCTTTTTTTATTTCTGAGCTCAACCCATATGGCCTCATTTGATGATTCATTTAGCATATCATCCTTCCTATCTCGTCATAGAGCAAATTGTCCTCCTTCTAATTCTGACCAGGGGGCCTGTAACATATCCTTTTTGTGACTTGGATTTATTTACATTAAAGTTGTCTAAGTTACCAGGGTAGTTCATTTGTAGCTGTCTACATGATCAACTTCTTTTAACTCTTAGGTGTGTCCAACATATAGAGCTACACCACCAATATTTTTGTCCACTCTGTCTTTTCTAAACAGTCTATATCCCTGAATATTGTATTCATTTCGATCCTCAGAATGTAGCCATGTTTCTGATATTTAGAATCATAGAGAGATACAGCACTGAAACAGGCCCTTCGGCCCACCGAGTCTGTGCCGACCAACAACCACCCATTTATATTAATCCTACATTAATCCCATATTTCCTACCACATCCCCCATCATTCTCCTACCACCTACCTACACTAGGGGTAATTTACAATGGCCAATTTACCTATCAACCTGCGAGTCTTTGGCTGTGGGAGGAAACCAGAGCACCTGGTGGAAACCCACGCGGTCACAGGGAGAACTTGCAAACTCCGCACAGGCAGTACCCAGAACCAAACCTGGGTCGCTGGAGCTGTGAGGCTGCAGTGCTAACCGCTGCGCCACTGTGCCGCCCTAATTTTTCATTGTATTACTGTACACATTAGCCTTCAGTTCCAGGATCTTATTCCTTATATTTTTGTTAAAGACAAATCCTGTTTAACTAACTTGCTTCAGTTTTTTTTGATGAAATAACAAAGTGGGTTGATGAGGGTAATGAGGTTGATGTGGTGTACATGGATTTCCAAAAGGCATTTGATAAAGTCCACATAACAGGCTTGTTGACAAAGTTAGAGCACATGGAATAAAAGGGACAGTAGCAACACAGATATGAAATTGACTGAGTGACTGGAAACAAAGTGTGGTAGTAAACGGTTTCCAGGGGTCAGTGTTAGGACCCCTGCTTTTCCTGATATATATTAATGACCTAGACTTGGGTATACAGAGCACAATTTCAAAATTTGCAGATGACACAAAACTTGCAAGTATTGTGAACTGTGAGGAGGATAGTAATAAACTTCAAGAGGACATAGCCAGGCTGGTGGAATGGACGGACATGTGGGAGATGAAATTTAATGCAGAGAAGTGTGCAGTGATTCATTTTGGCATGAAGAATGAGGAGATGCAAAATAAAATAAAGGTCGCATTTCGAAAGGGGGTGCAAGAGCTGAGGGAACTGAGGATATATGTGCACAGATCATTGAAGGTGGCGGGGCAGGTGGAGAAAGAGGTTAATAAGGCATACAGGATC
The DNA here is from genome assembly GCF_036365525.1 of Heterodontus francisci. Taxonomy (NCBI): domain Eukaryota; kingdom Metazoa; phylum Chordata; class Chondrichthyes; order Heterodontiformes; family Heterodontidae; genus Heterodontus; species Heterodontus francisci. The sequence continues at coordinate 117,493,590 of NC_090375.1, read as the reverse complement.
CTGGGCTTTATAAGTAGGGACATAGAATACAAAAGCAAGGAAGTTATGATAAATAAATCAGAAAGTGCTGGAAATACAAAGCAGGTCTGGCAGCATCTGTGGAGTGAGAAACAGAGTTAATGGGTTGAATTTTCCACTGCCCCACCGGGTCAGATGGTGGCATCAGGGCGGCGTAAAATTGAGCGGGAGGCCTACCCACCCTGTTCCCGCCTCTGGTCAACTTTACGTGGGTCAGGCGGGGGTGGGGGGGAGGAACGGCCCACCCACCCGAGGCCGATCAAGACCCTTAAGTGGCCACTTAACGGCCGCTTAAGGCTCCTCACCCACCTCCACAGGTATTTTACCTGTGGCAAACGGGCGTGCTGGGAACGTGAAGCGATTGAGGGCCGCCCCCGCCTCACCCCCGGGAGCCAAGACGCCCCCCTCCCTCCAAAAGATTACTCCAGCCTCACGAGGGAAGGACCGATCTGTCTGGTGAGGCATGCCCAACTTACCTTTGCTCCTGGCTTCATCTGGTCGGCTGGGCTGCAGTCCCAGCAGTGGCCACCGCTCACGGTGGTGCTGCTGGGACTAAGAGTTGCCAGCCCGCTGATTGGCCAGCAGCTCAATGAGGTGGGACTTCCTCTTTCAAGCGGGTGGAAATCCTGCCTCGGAACAATTAAAGCCCGGGGACCCGTAAAATGCGGGATGGATCCCTGGGCTAGGCGGAAGCGGGTTTGCCACCGACTTTTATGTCGGTGGCAAACTCCTGTCTGCCTAAGGTAAAATCCAGCCCAATGTTTCAGGTCTGTGACCTTTTATCAGAACTCGCAAAGGTTAGAAATGTAATAGGCTTTGAGCAAGTGAAAGGTGGGGGGAGGGGGAAGAAGAACAAAAGGGAATGTTTGTGATAGGGCAGAGGGTGGAGAGATTAAATGACAAAGATGTCATGGAACAAAAGGCAAAGGGAGTAGCACTATCTGTTGTAAAAGACAAAGCAGAGAAAGTGTTAATGGCAGAATAATTAACAGCTCTATCTGAAAGCAAAAACATGAAAAACCAGTTTAAGACCAGTACATCGGAAAAAAAAAATCAAAATAGCGGTCATGGTCTGAAGTTGTTGAACTCAATGTTGAGGCTGTCCCGGGGCCAGAATGCATCATTCTTCACAAATTGGATTGTGGAAACCTGGAACTCCGTCCCAAAATGTTATTGAGGTTAGGCCAACTGAAAATTTTAAAAAATGAGTTTGATAGATTTTTGTTAGGCAAAGATATTATGGGTTATGGAACCAAGGCGGGCAGGTGGAGTTATGATACAGATCAGCATGGTCTAATTGAATGGCTGAACAGGTTCAAGGGGCTGAATAGCAGAAAGAGAAGAAATAAATACTCAGAAAATGGAGGGGAAAAGTTTTTTTTTTAAATGACATGGAGAATTCTTTGGTAGTATTGCAGATTATTAGGATACTCATAGACATTAATCCTTCTCATTTGATGAATATCATGGGATGTCGCAATTGCTTGAATAGCCATCTCAGTGTGGTCAATGGCATGCTGTGCCCTGTAATGTCATGCTTTCATAAAGCCCAGTGAGCCAGCTGCTGCTGCATCCTAGTGCTGAATATAATATCCTGGTCCATATTTATCCCTCAACCAACAGCACTAAAACAGATCACCTGGTCATGTATTGTACTTACATTTGTGGGGCATTGTTTTGTGTAAGTTGGCTGCCATGTGTCAACAACAATAATTGCACATCAAAAATATCATTGGCTGTGAAGTCATGAAAGGTGCTATATAAATGCCAGCCAATCTTTCCTACTTTCTTTCATGAATCAGAACAGGGTAACATATTAGTAATGCTGCAGTGAAAGGCAAAATCAGCAAAAGGAGTTGATCCTTGACAAGTTTTTGGCCAGTATCTATAAGGAACCTATGACATAATTATTATATGTCATTATTACTGTTGTTGCTGATGTTGTTCCTGGCTGCATCACCTCTCACAGGGGTTGGCACATTTTTATGAGGCTTCTGCAGAAATTAACTTTTATGGCTGAGAAGAGACAGAAATTTTATAAACCAATTACTACCACTGTCAATTGTTATTACTTTTATATAACTTGGCTATAATATCTGCCTATCCTGACCACACTCATATACTGTTTGCAGATTCAATATAAAGTTGATACAGTAAAATACTATTAGATTTTCCAGTTCTGGAGCTGAAACAAAGCAAGCTTTGTGCTCACTGTGGTGGTGCTGTATTTTGTACAAGGTCAGCATTATTAAGTATACAGAGTGAATCCTGCCCTGGGCTGGGTCTACCATTGGGATTTCACTGTCAGTAGGGACAGGAAATAGAATACAAGAGCAGCTCTTTAGAACTGGAGCTGGTTCAATCCATCTGAGACCCGGCAATTGGCTAAGACAAAAACAAAGCACCTTTGTCTTTGTTAGAATTCAGTATGTGATCTTCCTTGCTGGTTTTGGCATTATTGCACTCATTACCGAAAGCTGTTTCTCCAAATTACATACCAGTCTGGTCTGTCAAAAGCATTCCTGTGCACCTTTGTCTGGTTCCTATCAAGCTAATGGGGGGGGGGTTAAATAGGATTATATAGGATACACTACACAGAAACAGGCCATTTGGCCCAACCAGTCCATGCTGGAATTTATACTCCACTTGAGCCTCCTCCCATCTTTCCTCATCTAAATCTATCATCGTAACCCTCTATTCTGTTCTCCCTCGTATCTGGTCTAGTTTCCCTTTAAGTGCATCTATACTATTTGCTTCAAGCACTCCCAGTTGTAGTGAGTTCCACATTCTCATTATTCTTTGGGTAAAGAAATTTCTTTTGAATTCCCTATTGGATTTCTTGGTGACTATCTTATATTGATGGCCTCTAGTTATGCTGTTGCCCACAAGAGAAAACATTGGGCTGGATTTGAAAAGCTTAAAAAATGGTGTGCCGCCCGCGTGGGCCACACACCAAAGAGCCACCGCGATCTCTCACGCGGTGGCTTATTTAAATAGCCGGGATGGCCCGCAAACCCCCCCCCCCCCCACCCCAATCACATGGAGGGGACAGGCGGTCTGTCCCCGCAAAGGCATCAGCTGCCTATGCGCAGGCGCTGGCACCATTTTTATAGGGCAGCCAACCCTGCCAGTCAATTTGAATTTTTAAAGTAGTATCCCCCTAAAATTTATGAAATAAATTTCTAATGCCCCTTTCCCACCCCCCAAATAACAATTACATTAACTATTTGCCCTCCCCCCACAGAAATCTTAGCTTTTAAATCTGACTTTATCCACGCCCCCCCCAGACTGTACAAAGTTTAAAATTCACCCCTTTCCACCATCCCCTACACCCATTAAGTTTATTTGACCCCGTCTTCCCCCTCCCCCACACAGAAAATATTAACTCCTGCAGAAAATATTAACACCTCACCCCTCCTCACCAGTGTTATGCTACCTTTCCCTGGATGGGGAATTGGAGGCACAGGAGTGCCAGTGGCCACTCTGAAAATTGAGGTGAGCCCGTAAGATCCCAGGTAAGTGTATTGTCATTTATTCATCAAATTAACTTACATATTTAAATCTGGGTCCCATTGCCCAATGGCGGGGGTGCTGCCACAGAGCCTCGCCGCTGCTAGGAGGATCTGGCTGGGCCCTCCCGGCATCAGCCTTCATGGCAGACTGCTGCCGGAACCATTTCCCAGCCCTGCCATCCACAGAGCCTGACAGCGTGGGCTTGGTAAGATCCAGCCCATTCTCTCTGTATCCATTCTCTCAAAGCCTTTCATAATTTTAAAGCCCTCTATTAGGTCACCTATCAGCCTTCTTTCTTCAAGAGAAAACCCAGCCTGTTCTTCCTCTCCTAATAAGTGTACCCAAGCATTTCTGCTATCATCCTTGTAAATCTTCTCTGCACCCTCTCCAATGCCTCTATATCCCTTCTATAATTTGGCAACCAGTACTGCATGCATTACTCTAAGTGTGCTCTAATCAAGGTTCAATACAGGTTTGGCATAACCTCCCCACTATTCAATTCTATCGCTCTAGAAATAGGGCTTGGTTTGCTTTCTTTTATGGCCTTGCTAACCTGTGGCACAACTTTTAGTGATTGGTGTATTTGTACCCTAAGATCCCTTTGTTCCTCTATCCTATCTAGACTCACACCTTTGAAGTAATAAGTGACATCCCTAATCTTCCGACCAAAATGTACAACCTCACATTTATTTGTGTTGTCTGTCATTTGCCAATTATTTCCCAATCTGCAGGTTCAGTAATATCCTCCTGTAATTCGTTGCAATGCTCCTCAGTATTGATTATCCACCCCTCCCCCCCCAATTGTGTGTCATCCACAAAGTTGGAAATTGTATTTTTGATTTCAAAATCCAAATTATTAATGTAAATTGTGAACAGCAGTGGTCCCAGCACTGATCCTTGTAGAACACCACTTCCCACCTTCTGCTACTCCAATAAACTACCCTTTACTCCCACTCTTTGCTTCCTGCCTTGAAGCCAGTTCGCAATCCATTCTGCCACTTGTCTCCTGAATCTACATTCTCTGACCTTATTCATTGGTCTATTATGGGGCACCTTATGGAAAGCCTTTTGAAAACCCAGATAAATTACATCTACTGCATTACCATTGTCTATTCTCTCTGTTACCTCCTCAAAAAACTCAATATGGTTAGTCAAGCAAGATTTTCTCTTCTGAAATCCATGCTGATTATTCATTGTTATATTTTTCTTTCCTAAATGTTCTTTTATTCTCTCCTTTAGTAGGGATTCCATTATTTTTCTTACCACTGATGTTAAGCTGACTGGTCAATAATTCCCTGTGCAAATTCTGGCCCTCTTCTTAAATCTAAGAACTGTCCCCCTTCTTAACTATTAAGTTTAAAATGCTAATGTCTGTTGAATACAAAGTCATTGGTGTCAATATGTTGCGTATTGTCCTTGATACTTAGTTGGTAACACGTTAACTTCCAGCAATCATATGTCATGCAAAGTGGTTTGGACAAACTTCTTGCTTAGTTGCCAAATAAAAACAGCAAATGCTGGAAATACTCAGCATCTGTGGAGACAAAAACTGAGTTAATGGGCTGAATTTAATGCTGGCAACGGTGGCCCATCACAGCTGTGACCATTTCCGGGAGCATGCATGATTCTATGCCCATCAGACAATTAACTACCTAATGTCAGGACTCCTATCCCTTTAAGGGATAAGATTCTGCCTCCAAGACCTGGTGGCCAATCGAAGCTCTTCAGTCCCAGCAGTGCCATGGGAGCGGTGGCCACTGCCGAGACTGCACCCAGCCAGCACCAGCAAGATGGACCAGGCCCTAGACCCAGATAAATGGGTTTGGGCTCACTGGGGCCAATCAGGCAAGCCCTGGCGAGGGGAGTGGGGAGGTGTTTCAGCGGGGTGGTCCTTACTGCCGGAGGGGTCCTCTGTAGGTCACAAGATTCCCGATCTGGAGGGCCCTTCCCGAGCCAGCAAAGGGGCTGCCAAGTTTTACTGACTGGTCTCCTCACATGGCTGAGGGTCCCTCTGCCACTGGTAGAATACCAGTGGTGGCAGAAAGAGGCCCTTAAGTGACCTTAATTGGACACTTAAGGCCCTCAATTGGCCTCTGGGTGGGAAGGCCATCCTCAAACTTCTCCACCCCTGATTGAATTGGATGGAGTCAGGAAGGTGACCAGCATTCCACCCCCACCTTCCCTCAAATGCCCATCCAATTTTCTTTTGAAATCATTGATCATCTCTGCTTCTATCACCCTTGTGGGCAGCGAGTTCCAGGTCATTAGCACTTGCTGCGTAAAAAAGTTCTTCCTCACATTTCCCCTGTATCTCTTGTCCCAAAGCTTCAATCTGTATCCCTTAGTCCTTGTACCATCGGCTAACGTGAACAGTTTTTCCTTGTCTACCTTATCTGAGCCTGTTATAATCATGTACAGCGCTATCAAATCTCCCCTCAAACTCCTTTGCTCCAAGGAGAACGAACCCAGATTTTCCAACCTAACCTTGTAACTAAAATCCCTCATCCATGGAACCATTCTGGTAAATCCCCACTGCACCCTCTCAAGGATCCTCATATAACTTCTTAAAGTGTGGTGACCAGAACTGGATGCAATGCTCTAGTTGGGGCCTAAATAGAGCTTTATAAAAGTTCAGCATAATTTCCCTGCTTTTGTACTCAATGCCTCTATTTATGAAGCCCAAGATCCCATATGCTTTGCTAACCATTCCCTCAATATGTTCTGCCACCTTTAAAGATCGATGTATATCCACCCCCAGGTCCCTCTGTTCCTGCACACTCTTTAGAACCATGCCATTAAGTCTATATTGCCTCACCCTATCCCTTCTGCCAAAATGCACCACCTCACATTAAGTTTGTATTAAATTCCATCTGCCACCTGTCTGCCCATTCTGCCAGCCTATCTATCTCCTGTTGTAGATGATTCGTATCATTCTCACTGTTTGCCACTCCTCCAAGTTTGGTATCATCGGCAAATTTTGAAATTCTATGCGTTATTCTAAGATCCATGTCATTTATATATAGCAAAAAAAAGCAGTGGATTACACTGAATACTGGCAGTATAGAAACCAGATAATGGAAGAGGTGTGCCTTAGAGTACCTTGATTTCATGAACATGCAATGAAGGAGTGTTCTCCACAACACGTGCCAGCAAAGCTACATTCACCTGGGAAGTTATATAAGCAGTTTGAAAACGGTGCACCAGGTAAAATACAGAACATAAATGAACAGGATCAGCTGGTGGTAGTGCAGCAGCAGGAACCAGTTTGCATTCATCCTTAGCTACAGAGTCACGAAATTTGGATCTCATGGGATCTTCATTTAAAAGAAGGCTGCTATCTGAGTGCCAATTATTTGCTGAATTATTTGCTGCAGTCATTAACAAGTGTGCTAAGCTCTCTGAAAGGCACAGTAGTGAATGTGGAGGAGTCCACTACCTGCATCAGTGCAGTCAAGCATGACCAATTATTTGAGAAGCTGTTCGCTTGAAAGGCATGGTAACTCCACAGGCATCTGCTGTGGAGTTCCAGTCACAGAGGTCCTTCACACAGGGAGGCTGAATTTCCTCTGATCCCTACTCCAAAGTGTGTTCTGCATGAACTGACCTGGACCTGCCTTTATATGCGGATTATGGTTATTAGCATAGATCCAATGCACCTTAGGAGCAGGCCCACCCTTGCCGAGCCTTGAGAAAGGGTATGGAAATTCTGCAAGCCAATTGCGATTGTAATGGCCGCTGTTCTCAGGGCTTTCTGGCTGCTCTTCAATAACCTTGAACTTCCCTAACTTCTTAGGGATCAGTTGGACAAAGTTAATTTGCAGGGCCTCTGTTCTTATTGCTGGCCAGAGGTGATCTTTCACACAGACCACTAGACATACTGCAGCAGTGCCCATGAACGGATTAACTGTAGCGGGCACAGATGAGATTGCTGTCTCTTAGGAAAAAGGCACATTAACATCATTTCAGACAGTCTGCCAAAATAACCAAAATGTGTCAGAAAGTGGGCAGCCAAGGCAGCCACTGCAGCAGTGGACATAGCAGGAGCAGTTGCACGACCACTCATGATCCAGCACTTGGAGGCAAAGGGCCACCTCAGTCCCAAGAAGCTCCCACTGACTAGCAGCTAGCCACCTAAACCATTCCTTCTATTAGAACAACACCTATAATGAGCAAAAGGAAACACAAAACATATACTTTCACTGAAGGGAAGCATCAAAGCAAATCATGCATGTCCACAATTCACTGTGAGGGTGATTAAATTTGGTTGCACTTTATTTGAACTGTGTCCAGAGAGTTTTCTTTTGCTGGTGTAGAATAAAGTATTAAAGATCAAAGGACCAGTACTCATGATAGCGCAATGGCCAATGCTGCAAAAGGTGTATTGGTCCACTGGTATAGTGCATTGGATCAGCACAGCAGGTGACTAAAGGCGTAATCTATGACAGCCTGCAAGAGGACAAAAGTCTTTTAGCAGGAATATATGTTTTTGGCTCATGTACATAGTCTTGATCTGCTCTTGGCTTCAGCTGATGTAGTTCCTCCTCACCCTGCACCATGGTTATGACTTGCTAGATGGTAAACTGCAGCATGCAAACCTGCAACAGCTTGCATTTAAATAAAGCACCTTTAACATATCAAAATGTCTCAAGGTGCTTAATAGAGCAATATCAATAAAAACATTTTTGACAACAAGCCACTGAAGGAGATATCAGGACAGACAAGCAAAAGCTTGGTCAAAGAGGCAGGTTTTAAGGGTCATCTTAAAGGGAAAGAGATAGAGAGGCAGGGAGATTTATGGAGGGAATGCTACAACATAGGGCCAAGGCAATTTTGCAGTGATTAAAATCGAGGATGTGTAAGAGGCCAGAATTAGAGGAGCACAGAGATCTCAAAGGCTTGTTGGGCTGGAGAATTTGAAAACAAGGATAAAGATTTTAAAATTGAGGCCTTGGTCCAGGACCCAGTGTAGGTCAGTAAGCACAGAGGTGATGGATGAACGAGATGGTGTGAACTAAGATACAGGCAGCAGAGGTTTGGATCAGCTCAAGTTTACACAGAATGGAAGATGGGAGGCATGGTCAAAGGAACACTGGAATAGTCAAGTCTAGAGATAATAACAGCACGGATGAGGATTTCAGCAGCAGATGAGCTGAGACAGGGTCAGCCGACATTATGGACCTGAAAATAGGCAGACTTGATCTTAGAGCTGATAAATGGTCAGAAGCTCATTTTGGGGTCAAACACAATAACAAAGCTGCAACACTCTGGCTCAGCATTAGACAGTTGCCAGGATGGAAATGGTGATCAGGGAATGCAATTTATGGCAGGGCCTAAAGAAAATAGCTTCAGTCTTCCCAATATTTTGTTGAGGGAAATTTCTGTTTATCCAATACTAGATGTTGGGCAAGCAGCGCGACAAATCAGAAACAGTGGAGGTGCCAAGAGAAGTGGTGAGATAGAGCTGACTGTCACCAGCGTTCACGTGGAAAAGGATGCATTTTCGGATGATGTCACCGAGGCAGAATATAGACAAGAAACCGAAGGGGACCAAGGACAGATCATTTGGGGACTCAAGAAGTACAAAAACAAGAAAAATGAGCATAGACCATCACATCGATCAATCCTTCCCCAATTAACTATCATGCAATCACAGACATAATTTACTTAATCCTCATACTGTATTTACTGCTCACAATGCAATTTCCTCTACATTGGAGAGACCAAACGCAGATTGGGTGATCACTTTGCAGAATACCTCTGTTTGGTCCACAAGCGTAACCCTGAGCTTCCAGCCACCTGTCATTTTAATTCTCAGTCCCACTCTGATATCTCTGTCCTTGTCCTCTTACTCTGTTCGATTGAAGCTCAACAAAAGCTTAAGGACAGCACCTCAGCTTTCGACTCGGCACTTTATAGCCTTCCAGACTGAACATTGCGTTCAATAATTTCAAATCATAACCATTGCTCCCATTTTCTTCTGACAGCAACTGATTATTCTGCTATTGCCATTTACACCTCCTCCAAACCCAACTTTTGTGTCTTTACTTGTCACATTGTTGTCCCCTTTTCCTTTGCACCATTTTCTCCTTTGTCATTTAATCTCTCCTGCCTTCCACCCTGTCATAGACGGTCGCTTTTGTTCTTTCCTCCTCTCCCCCCCACCCCCCCACATTCCCTGCCTTTGTACTTGCTTAAAACTTGTTGCACCTGAAATGTTTTCCAGTTCTAATGAAATGTCAACTCTGTTGCACTCTTCACAGATGCTGCCTGACCTGCTTAGCATTTTCTGTTTTTATTTCAGATTTCCAGCATCCGCAATATTTTTCCTTCTGTGCTGTAAATCATCATCATCACCTTCCGTAATTGAAAATGTCCTTTCCATTCAGCAGCTTGTCAAATTTCCTTTCAAAGGGCTGTAGTGCATTCAGTACAATCAAGGCTGGTCTTCTGCCCTAACTCCACTTTCCCGCCTGCTCCCCATATCCCAAAAATCTGTCGATCTCAGCTTTGAATGTACTCAACGTTGGAGCATCCACAATCCTCTGGAGTAGACATTTCCAAGGATTCACTTCCCTCTGAGGGAAGAAATTTCTCCCCATCACAGTCCTAAATGATTGTCCCCTTATTCTGAGTCTCTGCCCTCATAATCTCGATTCCTAAGATAGGGGAAACAACCTCTCAGTGTTTACCCTGTCAAGCCCCTTCAGAATCTTGTATGTTTCAATGAGATCACCTCTCATTCTTCTGAAATCCAGAGATTATAGGCCTGATTTATTTAGCCTCTCATCATAGATCCACCCTCTCATCCCAGGAGCCAATCTAACAAACCTTCACAGTACTGCCTCCAAGGCGAGTATATCCTTCCTTAGATATGGAGACCAAAACAGCGCACAGTAGCCCAGGTGTAGACTCATCAAATCACTCAACAATTGTTGCAATACTTTTTCTTATTCTTGTACTCCAATCCCCTTGCAATAAAGGCCAACATGCGATTTGCCATCCAAATTGCTTGTTGTACCTGCATGTTAACTTTCTGTATTCCTTGTATGAGTATACCCAAGTGCCTTTGAACATCAACATTTTAAAGTTTCATGTCTTTAAAAAAAACCTCTGCTTTTCTATGATTACTACCAAAGTGAATCATCACACACTTCCTCACATTATACTCAATCTGCCACCTCGTTGCCCACTCACTTAACTTGTTTACATCTCTTTGCAGCCTCTTTGTGCCCTCCTCATACTTACAATTCCCGCCTAGTTTTGTTATCATCAGCAAACCTGGATGCATTAGTCTCAGTCTCTTCATCTAGGTTATTAATATAGATTGTAAATAGCTGAGGCCCCAGCACTGATCCTTTTCAGCAAGCCACTAGTTACAGCCTGCCAACTTGAAAATGCCCCATTTATCTCAAGGCTCTGCTCCTTTTCTGTTAACCAATCCTCGATCCATACAAATATATTACCCCCAACTCCATGAGCTCTTTTTTTAATTAATTAATTCATGGGATGTGGGTATTGCTGGCATTTATTGCCCATCCCTAATTGCCCTTGAGAAGGTGTTGCTGAGCTGCCTTCTAGAACCGCTGCAGTCCATGTGGGGTGGGTATACCCACAGTGCTGTTAGGAAGGGAGTTGCAGGATTTTGACCCAGTAACAGTGAAGGAACAGCGATATAGTTCCAAGTCAGAATGGTGTGAGGCTTGGAGGGGAACTTGCAGGTGGTGGTGTTCCCATGCATCTGCTGCCCTTCTCCTTATAGGTGGTACTGGTCTGCGTTCAAATATGCTGTCTAAGGCACCTTGGTTCATTGCTGCAGTGCATCTTGTAGATGGTACACACTGCTGCCGCTGTGCATCGGTGGTAGAGAGAGTCAATGTTTGGGGATGGGGTGCCAATCAAGTGGGCTGCTTTGTCCTAGATGGTGTTGAGCTTCTTCAGTGTTGTTGGAGCTGAACCCATCCAGGCAAGTGGAGAGTATTCCATCATACTCCTGACTTGTGCCTTGTAGATGGTGGACAGGCTTTGGGAAATCAGGAGGTGAGTTATTCGCTGCAGGATTCCTAGCCTCTGACCTGCTCTTGTCGCCACGGTATTTATATGGCTACTCCAGTTCAGTTTCTGGCCAATGATAACCCCCAGCATGTTGATGGTGGGGGATTCAGCAACTGTAATGCCATTGAATGTCAAGGGGAGATGGTTAGATTCTTTCTTGTTGGAGATGGTCATTGCCTAGCACTTGTGTGGTGCGAATGTTACTTGCCACTTATGGGTCCAAGCCTGAATATTGTCCAGGCCTTCCTGCATCTGGAGACGGACTGCTTCAGTATCTGAGTCATGAATGATGTTGAACATTATGCAGTCATCAGCGAACATCCCACTTCTGACCTTATGATTGAAGGAAGGTCATTGATGAAGCAGCTGAAGATGGTTGGGGCTAGGACACTACCCTGAGGAACTCCTGCAGTGATGTCCTGGAGTTCAGATGATTGACCTCCAACAACCACAACCATCATTCTTTGTGCTAGGTATGACTCCAAACAGCAGAGAGTTTTTCCCCTGATTCCCATTGACTCCAGTTTTGCTAGGGCTCCTTGCTGCCATACTCGGTCAAATGCTGCCTTGATGTCGAGGGCAGTCACTCTCACCTCACCTCTTGAGCTCAGCCCTTCTGTCCATTTTGAACCAAGGCTGTAATGAGGTCTGGAGCTGAGTGGCCCTGGCGGAACCCAAACTGAGCATCACTGAGCAGGTTATTGCTAAGCAAGTGCTGCTTGATGGCACTGTTGGTGACACCTTCTTTACTGATGACTGAGAGTAGACTGATGGGATGGTAATTGGTCAGGTTGGACTTGTCCTGCTTTTTGTGTACAGGACATACCTGGGCAATTTTCCATAATTGCCTGGTAGCTACCAGTGTTGTAGCTTACTGGAACAGCTTGGCTAGGGGCATGGCAAGTTCTGGAGCGCAGGTCTTCAGTACAATTGCCAGAATATTGTCAGGGCCCATAGACTTTGCAGTATCCAGTGCCTTCAGTCGTTTCTCGATATCACGCGGAGTGAATCGAATTGGCTGAAGACTGGCATCTGTGATGCTGGGGACTTCAGGAGGAGGCCAAGATGGATCATCAACTCGGCACTTCTGGCTGAAGATTGTTGCAAATGCTTCAGCCTTATCTTTTGCACTTGTGTGCTGGGCTTCCCCATCATTGAGGATGGGGTTATTTGTGGAGCCCCCTCCTCCAGTTAGTTGTTTCCTGGATGTGGCAGGACTGCAGAGCTTAGATCTGATCCAATGGTTATGGGATCGCATGCTGCTTAAGCTGTTTGGCACACAAGTAGCCCTGGATTGTAGCTTCACCAGGTTAACACCTCATTATGAGATATGACTGGTGCTGCTCCTGGCATGCCCTTCTGCACTCTTCATTAAACCAGGGTTGTTCTCCTGGCTTGATGGTAATGGTAGAGTGGGGGATATGCCGGGCCATGAGGTTACAGATTGTGGTTGAGTACAATTCTGCTGCTGCTGATGGCCCACAGCACCTCATGGATGCCCAGTTTTGCATTGCTAGATCTGTTCGAAATTTATCCCATTTAGCACAGTGGTAGTGCCACACAACACAATGGAGGGTATCCTCAATGTGAAGACGGGATTGTGTCTCCACAAGTACTGTGCGGTTGTCACTCCTACCAATACTGTCATGGACAGATGCATTTGTGGCAGGCAGATTGGTGAGGATGACGTCAAGTATATTTTTACCCTCTTGTTGGTTCCCTCACTACCTGCTTCACACCAGCAGCTATGTCTTTTCTTGGCCAGCTCGGTCAGTCGTGGTGCTACCGAGCCACTCTTAGTGTTGGACATTGAAGACCCCACCCAGAGTATATTCTGTGCCTTTGCCACCCTCAGTGCTTCCTCCAAGTGCTGGTCAACATGGAGGAGTACTGATTCATCAGCTGAGGGGGGGGCGGGGGGTGCGGTAGGTGGTAATCAGCAGGAGGTTTCCTTGCCCATGTTTGACCCGATGCCATGAGACTTCATGGGGGCTGGAGTTGATGTTGAGGACTCCCAGGGCAACTCCCTCCCTACTGTCTACCACTGTGCCACCACCACCTCTGGTGGGTCTGTCCTGCTGGTGGGACAGGGCATACCCAGGGATGATGATGGCGGTGTCTGGGTCATTGTCTCTAAAGTATGATTCGGTGAGTATGATTATGTCAGGCTGTTGCTTGACTAGTCTGTGGGACAGCTCTCCTAACTTTGGCACATGCCCCCAAATGTTAGTAAGGAGGACTTTGCAGGGCCAAGAGGGCTGAGTTTGCCGTTGTCGTTTCCAGTGCCTATGTCGATGCCAGGTGATCCGTCCGTTTTCATTCTTTATTGACTTCGTAGCGGTTAGATACAACTGAATGACTTGCTAGGCCATTTAAGAGTCAACCACATTGCTCTGGGTCTGGAGTCACATGTTGGCCAGACCAGGTAAGAACAGAAGATTTCCTTCCTTCAAGGACATTAGTGAACCAGATGGGTTTTTCAGCAATCGACAATGGTTTCCTGGCCATCATTAGACTAGCTTTTAATTCCAGAATTTTTTATTAATTGAATTCAAATCCCACTTTCTGCCATGGTGGGATTCAAACCCATGTCCCCAAATCAATATCTAGGGTCTCTAGGTTATTAGTCCAGTGGCAATACCACTATGCCACCGCCATCTGGTCGGTAATGCGGTTGACTCTTACATGCCCTCTGAAATGGCCTAGCAAGCCACTCAGTAGTATCTAACCGCTAGCACTGTGGGTGTACCTACCCCACATGGACTGCAGCGGTTCATGAAGGCAGCTCACTGCCTTCTCAAGGGCAATTAGGAATGGGCAATAAATAGGGCGGTGCAGTGGTTAGCACTGCAGCCTCACAGCTCCAGCGACCCGGGTTCAATTCTGGGTACTGGCTGTGTGGAGTTTGCAAGTTCTCGCTGTGTCTGCGTGGGTTTCCTCCGGGTGCTCCGGTTTCCTCCCACATGCCAAAGACTTGCAGGTTGATAGGTAAATTGGCCATTAGTAATTGCCCCTAGTATAGGTAGGTGGTAGGGAAATATAGGGACAGGTGGGGATGTGGTAGGGATATGGAATTAGTGTAGGATTAGTATAAATGGGTGGTTGATGGTTGGCACAGACTCGGTGGGCCGAAGGGCCTGTTTCAGTGCTGTATCTCTAAAAACTAAAAAAAAACTTCACAGCATGTGGGTGAATCCTGAATTGCTGGTTCCCCATGACTTTCTGACCAACCCACTCCTTGCGGTTCAGTTAAGTAAAAACTTTTCTGTGATGAATCCTTTTATGTTGTTTGATGCAACATAAATGAAATGTGTGGAGTCCATTTGGTTGAAGATCTCAGACAGGTTTATTACAGCTAACTATGATGTACAGTAGAACTAACTATTTACAAAACCTGCCTCTAGATGTTACAGTTGCAGAGTGACTCCAGCTTGTAGTCACATGATTACGTCTTGGTACTTAGCTCATTAGCATACTAAGATCTTAAAGGGACATCACTCTTAAAGGCAATCACACAACATCCCCTTCTTTCCAAAGATAAGTCTCATGTGCTAAAAGTAAAAACACATAACATCGGATATCAAAATTATTTCCACATGGATAGATATTGTTAAATTTACAAATATAGTCGTTCAAAACCTCATTATTTGTCTTGGTGGTTTGACAACTCTTGCTCGGGGAATTTGCATCTCATCTGTTGCTGTTCTTTGTGAAGTTTCTTCCTCTCTGGGTTCAGTTTCTGTTTTTCTGCCTTCAGGCAGCTAACATACTCTGTTGCTGTTCTCAAGATGACCAATTTTGGGGCGATATCATTCTTGGAAAATCCTGGCACATCATCTCAAAGAGCCAATAGACGTGCTTCAACGCATTCCTCCACTGCCTCTTCAGGACATTGTGTGTCCTTCGCCTCTCCTCATCCTCTGTTCTGAAGGCTTGTGGCTCAAGATCGAGGACTTGATGGGGGAAAGAGTAGTTGATCTCATGGAGATACCTTTCCATTCTGGCTCGTTGTGGTGCTGGCAGTTCTCTAGATAGTAGAAGTGAAGCCGTGGCATAGTTGTGCTGTTGCTGGGTTTCCAGACTGCACCGTTTGATTCTGGTGAGAGTCTGCGAGTGGGTTCTGATCCTTGGAGATTTCCCCCGGCAATGCTCTCACGGA
Organism: Heterodontus francisci; assembly: GCF_036365525.1. Lineage (NCBI taxonomy): Eukaryota > Metazoa > Chordata > Chondrichthyes > Heterodontiformes > Heterodontidae > Heterodontus > Heterodontus francisci. Next base: position 117,477,848 of record NC_090375.1, on the reverse strand, counting down.
TAGTTGAGGTCCTTACATGCTGGTAGTACTGCCACTGCTGGTCCGCTCATGTCCACCAGGTAGAATGTTTGCGGTTTCCATGCCGACTTGCCATATCTGCATTGCATTGTTAATGTGTCAATGCAAGGGATGGATGACCTGCTGTATGCAGATAACTTGGCAGTTGTTGGTTTTATCATTGACTTCTAACGATTCTGGTACATATCTTTGAGGATTCAGACTGCTGGGATATTTGCAGTAGCTCCAGTGTCAATCTGTCTGTTTGCCAGCTTTCTTTGGGCACATGATGTTAATAGTGGCAAAAGCTTCCAGTTGTTTGACTTCATCAACATGGTGGGCTGGATTTTATAAGCAGCGAGCTTCAAAAATGGTGGCCTGACGCCAATTGCGGCGGCTCATTTAAATAGCTGGGGTGGGCAGCCCCCCCTCCCCAATCAGGTGAAGAGGGCAGGCTGTCCATCCCCGGCAATTGTGTCAGCTGCCTGTGCACACTTAATATTTAAAGATAGAATGAATTAAATTAAGTAAGAACATTTCTATTGCCCCTGTCTCACCCCCCCCCAATAACAATTAAATTAATTAGATGCCCCATCCCCTAAAAAACATTTACCTTTACCATCTGACCTTCACCCAAAGCACACAAAGTTTAAACTACAGCCCTTCCCACCATCCCCTGCACCCATCAAGTTATTTTGAGCCAGTCTCCGCCTCCCCCCCCCACACTGATAAACGTACCTCCTCCCCCCTCCCCACCAGTGTTGCGCCTCGTTTCCCTGAACGGGTATCCACTGGGCCGAAGATTGCAGCAGGACATCAGGAGGCGACTTAAGTTTATTTAAATTAATTATTTTAATTGATTTAAATATTCAAATTGTGGTGCCATCGCCCAGCAGCGTGGAGGCCATCATGGTGCCTGGTCACCGCCGGGAGGATCAGGCCAGGTCCTGCTGGCGTCGAGGTCCGTGGCGGGCCCATCTTCCGGAACCCCTGCCATAGATCCCTCCGGTGTGTCAGGTTCACAATGTGAAATGTCTGTTCATCTTTTGACAGAGAATTACTCTTCTCTGAGTCTTATCTCACTTCTGTTTCACTGTGGAATTCGAGCATCAGCTTGTGTTTACGCAGGTCTCTCGCATTCTCCTTGCTGCTGTTGCCCTGTTGCTGCATCTGTTGTCCATTTGCTTGTGTCCTGCTGTGACTTCTGCCTGCTTCTCTGGAGCCAGATTACTCACATAGGTGGGCCCAGTGTTCTTTTGCACCGCACGCCATGCACAGGTCTCGAAATGCAGGACAACGTTGCAGTGAGTGGGACCAACCACATTTACCACACAGCTTGCTTGCTATTTTTGACCTGGTTATGTTGCCAATACTGTTGGCTGAAACTAGTGCTTGCAGTTGCTGTTGTCTCGCGACAATAGCTTCACTTCAAAAGCACTTGAACTGTAAACACAACAGGCTTATGTGCTGAAAGCAAGACAAATACCTCCTCCTGTCAATCAAAGCATCTAGTCTAAATAACAGACAGTTTCTTAAAGGGGAAACAGTAGAGAGTCATAGAACAAGTCTTAAAGCAAGTACATGACTATGGCCTGCTACTTAGCTCATTAGAATACTAAAATCCTGAAGGGATATCACTCCTAAAGGCAATCATACAACATCTCCCATTTGTATGGGAGGTACAAACAGCAAACCCTTGTGGATCATTCAACTTGGGAATGGCTTTAACTGCTTTCTGCATTATTTTATTAATTCAGTGGAGTCCATTCAGTTCAAAAACTAATGAAACATGTAACCCTCTGATATGAAGAAAACAAAGCAAGGCAAAGACAGAAACCCATGAAAGTGTAGAAACAGAAATGGTTCAGTATTGAATTGAAATCGAATACTGGAGCAGATTGATATATTGAATCGCTGTAGTCAGAAGTAGAATGCACTTTTAAAAGATCTAGTAACTTCTGGTACCCGGTTCTTTTGTGTGGGAAAAATTCTCTGAGATCCTGCACTACCAGCAGACTTTCACACACATCAGGCAGCTGATAAGAAAAATGTAAGCGAATTGCTTACGATTTTGATTAGGTACCTGCTACATGCAAAGAACCACTGGTGAAATCGGATTCAAGAAAACTGGACTATGGGTAGATATTTAATTTCTGTGATTAAATCTCGTTAATTAGTTTAGCCTGGCCTGAGTGTGCTATATTAATAACACAATTTACCAGAGGAGCAGGAGTGGTCCTCTTGGGGCCTCAAAAAAACTTCAAGCCACTTCTGACCTGCTGAAGGTATCTCTGTTCAGGCTCTTTTGGCCAACTCAGCATGGGACCCAGCTGAGTTTCTGCCTTCCTAGAATCAGCCAGCTGCGAGACAGCAATTGCTTGACACCCACAGCTAGCTAGCAGCATGTAAATGAGGCTCGGGCCCCAAAGTAACTCGAGTCTCATGCCGGCAAGGCCAGTTGCCTGTCCATTCTTTGCCCGTATTTAAAATTGGCCTTATTTTGAACACAGATTTGGGACTTTTAATTCACAACCATACAACCTCCTCCTAATTGTTTTAATATGGGATAAGGCTGCAGCCAGCTAGACGAGGGGCTTCTTGTAATTTAGATTAAAATCTGCTTTTAAATTAAAGTTTTCTTTCAATTGGTTAGGTTTACAGGGCAAGCACATGCCAGGGTTGCAAATCAGAATACAGATGAGGCATCTGTCAAGATGGCCTCAGACAACAGAAGCTCTTCAAAACTTTGCTAACAATCACACATTCACAATTGGAATGTCACATCCTTTTTGGCTTTGCAAAAACGAGTTTCAAAGGATGGGCGGATGGGAAGTCATAGCCTGCATAACTGGCCAACCTGTGGATTGCTAGAGATTTGAAGATCATTCCCCCTGCCAACTTCCTGTGGACTTTCAGAACATCCTGCATGACAATGGCTACCCTGGTCAGATCATTTCTCACAACGCGCCTAAGGCCATCATTTTCGGCCCTGAAAAGTGCCCAGTAAGTAACCCAAATATTTGAGCAACACATGCGGTGTTCACCACTAACAGGATGCTGCAGTTAAACCAAAAAGACGTCCTGCATATCACACAAATGAGTAATGTGATATATGAATTTCAATACCAGTGTGATGCTAGATATATAAGTCGTACATCTCAAAGACTGGTGGATTGTATCAAACAACATGTCCCTTGCACTGTTTGCAATGGGCAAAGTACAGACCATCCCCAACCAGCCTATGATTGCAAAACTCAAAACACAGTTTAGTTTAGTTTAGAGATACAGCACTGAAACAGGCCCTTCGGCCCACCGAGTCTGTGCCGACCATCAACCACCCATTTATACTAATCCTACACTAATCCCATATTCCTACCACATCCCCACCTGTCCCTATATTTCCCTACCACCTACCTATACTAGGGGCAATTTTATAACGGCCAATTTACCTATCAACCTGCAAGTCTTTTGGCTGTGGGAGGAAACCGTGTCCAACATTAGATGTGATTCCACAATTGGACAACATTTGCTAAGTAATCCTCAGTGTGCTAAAAACTACACTAACAACCAATTTAAGATTGTCAGTCAGTCTCTTAGTGAGGCGCATTTGCATGTACTGGAAGCTATATATATTAATACACAATATATACAGACAGAAAGAACATGTATGCACATTGTGTCTATTTCAGCTAAACAAAATAAGTGACAGCTGGTTCATTCCTCAGGGCAATACCTTGACCAATCAGAGTCAAGCTGCCTGTTTTAAATTTCAAACAAAGCTTGGCAGTTAACTGTCAGTCACCATAAACTGATTCATTCTCCATGGCAACTCATCTACCAATCAGAATCCACTTGTCCACCAATCAGCACTCTCTCCTCATATAGTATAAATTTGTTGCTTTCCCTTACATTGGTATTCTTTCGACTTGTCCTGATGAGTGCAAGACGAAAAACTTCAACAAAATGTCTCTGTTTTCAGCAATACTCAAGTTCTCTACTACCAAATGATTATTTGCAACAAATGGAGAGTAAAATATTGCCAATGGGTTAAATGGTGAAATTGTTTTCCCTTGCAAAAATGCATGTCACCTACTGGATAAATCTTTGAACTGCTGATAGGTTGATATTGCTGATTCTCCTTGTGACAACTTAGAATGAGCCAGGTGTATAAAAATTCAGGAGATTAGATTCTGGGAGGTACCCCAACCCTGTCATTATCTCCCTAAAAAGCTGTTTTGTTGCTACTTTGCATTTAGTGCATCTCTGCCTATAAATAATGGTAGCATTGGCACTGCTGTCTCTGATGCAATATGGTGTGCTTTATAACCATTTTTTTCATTGTCATCTTCATTTTTCAACTAACATAAAGAGAGGGAGGGTATTCAGCTTTTAAAAATATAATTGCAGTAACTAAAAAATATTTCCAGCCAAAACTCTTCTCCAAAAGCCTCAAAAAGCAAATAGACAAAAATCGGCATTGAAAATAACATCCAACATAAAGCCAAAGCAAAATGCCCAATTTGGAGATTCTTCAGAAAATAAAGTGGGTCACCTTTTAAATGCTGACTTTCTACTAACCCAGAATCATTAAATTCCCATGAATTGTAAAAGTTTATTTAACTCTGAGATTCACATGGGAAATTAAATATGCAGAGAGCTACATTTAAATCTCTCACATGAATCACAGGCGTCGTAAAAAAATTCTCCTAATTGTGAGACTCGCATGTGAATCACAAGAGCTGGCAATGCTGTGATCAGCATAGCTCTACTTGTCAATTTGAACTGCTTCATCTCTTCTTTGCTTAGGCTTTAAAAGGGACCTTTCCTGCCTTCCTGCAAGAATGATGAAATACCTGTGTCCAAAAAGTTAACCTGTATTTTCCCTTTCCAGATTTTGATTTAATTTCAGCATGTTCAAATTTCCCATGAACTTCATAATCTTAGACCACAGATGATAAAGAGAAGATCATATTAGGAAGTCCTGTACCATACTGCATGGTCTCATGGTGAGATGGAAGATTCAGCCAAAATCTTACAGAGCAGTAAGAATGTAGTACCTGTGGATCAGAGCTTATCTTTTTTCAGATGGTTATGTGGAATACTTTGAACAAAATTTGTAATTTGATACTTGTTAATGCATTCCTGTGATTGAGTGTTCTGATAGTGCCAGCAGGTGTCTTACCTAGTAATTCCATGGCATCGTCCTCATCCTCTATGTCTTCTTCTGCCACAGACGGTGCAACACTGTGCACAGAATCAAAGGACTCCTGGGAGAGCATTGCAGCTAAAAGCTTCTTGTGCTGTTGCTGCTGTTGTCTTAAGCCTTTACTCTTCTGCTCCAGTTTTGTGCTACAAGAACATTTTAGAATAACTTGTCAATTTTGAATGATCAAGCTGCAACATGCAACTGTCAACTGCTAAGTGATAATCACAATGAACAGTTTTTGACTTCTGTGCTGTTTCAATGAGAACACGACAAACATTTTTTTAAAATGTTAACATGGAGATAGCATTTAAATTGAAAACAGAAGAAACATTAATTCATTCATTACTTTTCTGCAAAATTTGAGCTTTCAAGTAATTGCTGATAATATTGAATTGTCGAGGATACTGAAAACTCAGGAGTGACAATTAGCTGTGGGAACATTCTAGTTTTAGCTGCAGTTAGTTGGTAGAAAAATCATAACTGGGGAGCATATTGTGAGACCAAGGCAGAGAAATTCTTGAGACCACAATGACAGAAAATACTCAACAGATATGGAAGAACTAACTATGTACTTCTGTCCATCACTTCTTGATTGGGCCAGAGTTAGGTGTATAATTCCCAGCATCAAGGGGGCTAGAGCCATTTACAACACTGCTGGGGCAGGTACCTCAAGTGGGGTGGTGGGGAGGGAAAATGTTGTGTTGTGTTGGCATAGAGCAAATTGGCCCATGGTTTTGGCTGAAGATTTTTTTTTTTAAATTGAGGCCCAGAAAATTTATGGCATATTTCTACTATCACCTCAGTGGGAGTCTGCCACAATTAGACTGGGACCCGGATAGGCCTGATCCTAGACTCGCACCCAAGTTTTCAGGATAGTCTTCTGTGGGCAGAACTTGCACCTGTCCCTTACAAGATTATTATTGTAAAGGTGGATGGGGCCGGGAAATTCAAATGTCGGAGTTTCTGCACCTCAAGTTTTTCTTTGGGATCTGTTGTATGGTCAACAATAGTATGCCTGGAGCCCAGATGTTCCAGATGACTAAGGGGATGTACGGCCTACCTGGGAGATCTAAGCTGGGATTGAAGCCTGGACTCCCAAGGATATGGCCATGATTTATTTTTAAATTTGTGAAGTGGAACATACACTTTTCTTCCCCGAAGGTACAAGGGGTGGGGGGGCAAAAATATCTTGGCCACTGAATACATTTAAATAATGAGACCTCCCTCTGACCCGCAAACGTAGGCAGTCTCAGCAGCAGAAACTGGGTGTGAGATGCCCCTCATCATTTATACTGAGACATACTACCCACTCAGGTACTTGGGGCCTGAAAAACATGCTCATGCTCATGTTCAATCTACAATCTGCAAACAGCTCTATAATCAACTACATTAAAAAACTGGCACTTGAAAATTAGCCCCCCCCACCCTTCTCGGTGACTCAGGTCCTACAGGAGAAATGATGGGAAAAACAGTACATGATATATGCCTGTCATTTACCTTTCATTATAGTATTCTTCCCTATATTTGGTTGATGCATTATACATCGGTTTGAGCAGCAGTGCCAGAGGGAAACATTACAACATTTAATCTAGTTTAAACTTCAACACTGTGACTCAATTCAGGTCAAGAACTCCTGGAGGAAAAATTTGTTTGCGTACTGCTGACTACTAACATTCCTTGGGAACAGACAATGCCGCAGACAACTGCGGCACGACCTGTGTCTTTCCTCATTGATATCAATGGAGAAACACGTGTGGCGGGGGGCAGGGGGGGTGGTCGCGCATTTAGAGGCCCACAGTGTTGTCTGCCTTGGGGAATCTACATAGTCTGCATAACTCTTTGAAGTGGCACTACGTGAACTAATTCTCTCTTTGTGCTTCAAAATCAAATGGTATTGCTTGTAACTGTTTACAGATAAAGCCACATCTCTTTCAAGTCAGAGAGAACCTCTTAAAGGTTTGAGGGTGCAACTACCTCCACCAGGATAATGTGAGCAATCAGGTTCAGACTTCCCAGGCTGCATCAAGATGTATATTAGAAATCAGAGCTGGAGTACGCCATTTAGCTTTTCGAGCCTGCTCCACCATTCAATATGATCATGGCTGATCTTTTACCTCAATTCCACCTTCCCAAACTGTCCCCATATCCCTTAAGTCCTTTAGTACACAAAAATCTATTGAACTCTGTCTTGAATATACTGAACAGCTGAGGTAGAGAATTTCAAAAATTCATAACCCTTTGAGTGAAGAGATTTCTCCTCATCTAAGTCCTAAATCGCTGACCTCTTATTCTGAGACTGCAACCCATTGTTCAGCTAGGGGAAACATTTTCTCAGCATCGACCCTGTTAAGTCTCTTAAGAATTTTAATATGTTTCAATTAGATTGCCTCTCATTCTTCTAAACTCCAGGAAGTATAGGCCTAGTTAACTCAATCTCTCCTCATGGGACAATCGTCTCATTCGAGGAACCAGTCTAGTGAACCTTTGTTGCACTCCCTCCAGGGAAAGTATATCCTTTCTTAGACAAGGAGACCAAAACTGCATATAGTACTCCAGGTGAGGCATTATCAGTGCCCTGTACAACTGTAGTAAGATTTCTTTACTCTTATACGCCAGTCCCTTTGTAACAAAAGCTAATGTGGTGTTTGCCTTCCTAATTGCTTGCTGTACTTGCATATTAACTTGCTATGATTCACGTACAAGGACACCCAGGTCCCTCTGAATGTAAACATTTCCCAGTCTCTCACCATTCAAAAAATATTCAGCTTTTTTATTTTTCCTACCGAAATAGATAACTTCACACTTCACCACATTGTATTCCATCTGCCATGTTCTTGCCCACTCACTCAACCTGTCTATATCCCTCTGCAGTCTCTTTGCTCCTCCTCACCATTTACTTTCCCACCTAATTTCGTATCATCGACAACTTGGATACATTATGCTCAGTCCCTCATCTAATTCATGAATATTGTTATGACACGATTGCTCAAGACAAAGCCCCCAATCAAAATGTATGATTCTGATTGCGGTGGGAGCAATGCAGTCAATTCAATCCCGTCACCCCACAGATCGCCTAACATATCACTTTAAACTGTCCAAATAAAAGAAAATCACAGCCGAATTGAACCATCTATCAATCCCACGAATGAGGTGAACAAAACCAGGTATCTTTAGATCAACAAATTAACTGTTTATTAGAGAAAACTAAATTCTTAAACACTACTAAGATATAAACAACATTTACAAAATAGAAGTAACAAAGTCCTTGCAGATTTACGCTCCTGCTGAAATGGAATCTTCCCAATGCAGAAACGGTCCAAGATTGCTTGCAGTTTTTGCAGTTGTCCGATGGGGACAGGAAAGGTTCTTCTACAGTCGGATAGTCCATAGTCTAGTTCAGCAGTTGAAGTGTTGCTCTTCTTCTCCAGCGATGAACACAGCAATTACAGCTCAGTAAAGTAATTGGTTATTTTCTTTTTAAGAAATTAATCTGGCTTGAAGCTTCTTTAACATTTTGAGAGAGTATAATAAATAGGATTTAAATAGGCAGAGGGAGAACTCTCCTATTTCCTTCAGTACATGCTGGCAGTACAGTCTCTGTGTCTATCAAAAGCCAGTTTTTCAAAAGTTAATCGCAACATTGTATATCTAACCTCAGTCTCTGATTGGCTGTATCCAACCAACCAGAATGCACCTTCTCGGTAACTCCTGAAGCTTGCTTGTTCTTAAAGCAGTACCGATCCTTTGCTGACTTAAAGATACACCGCATACTTCTGGAAAAAACCCCACCATGATCATAACCATATATATTGTAAATAGCTGAGGCCCAAGTATTGATCCTTGCAGTAGCCCATTAGTTACATCTTGCCAACCCAAAAATGTCCTGTTTATTCCTACTCTTTGTTTTCTGTCCATTAACCAATCCTCAGTTCATGCTAATATATTACCCCCAATCCAATGAATCCTAATTTTGTATAATAACCTCTTGTGTAACACCTTTTTAAATGCTTTTTGAAGATCCAAATACACTATATCCACAGGTTCTCCTTTATCCATCTTACTAATTACTTCCTCAAAAAAACTCGAATAGATTTGTCAAACATGATTTTCCTTTCACAAATCCATGTTGATGCTGTTTAATCATATTATGATTTTCTAAGTACCCTGATACCATGTTCCTAATAATAGATTCTAGCATTTTAACCAACTGGCCAATAGTTCCCCATTTTCTCTCTTCCTCTTTTCTTAACTAGCAGGGTTATGTTTTCTACCTTCCAATCCTTGGGAACTGTTCTAGAGTCTAGGGGATTCTGGAAGATCAGAAACAATGCATCCACTACCTCTGCAGCTACCTCTTTTACAACCCTAGAATGCAGATCGTAGCCTGAAATGATTTCATTTGAAGAACAGGGAGAGTTGACGCCGTGTCCAGGCCAACATTTATCCTTCAACTAATGCTATCAAAAACAGCTTAACTGGGCATTCGTCACTTTATTGCCTGTAGACTGTGCTGTAATGACCAGCTAACCTGCTTTTCATTGAGAAAAAAAAATAGAATATTGAGAGGGTTATAGAGAGATTTAACTTTATTGTTTCAGGAGAGGTTAGAGTAACACATTAATGTTGGCTAAAATGGGGGAGCAACAGGTGATAAGGGAGGGAATTCCACCATAGAATAAGATATGGGATCAGTATGGAATCATTCAATGGTGACAGCACAGAAGGACACAACTCAGCTCATCGAGTCTGTGCCAGCTCCATGAAGGAGCAATTCAGCTCGTCCCAATCCCCAGTACTTTCCCCGTAACCCTGCAATTTTTTTCTCTTCAGGTGCTTATCTAATTTCCTTTTGAAAACCACAATTGAATCTGCTTCCACCACACTCTCAGACAGTGCATTCCAGATCCTAACCACTCACTGCACAAAAAAAAAATGTTTTCTCATGTCACTTTTGTTCTTTTATCAATCACCTCTGGTTCTCAGCTCCTCTGCCAAAGGGAACAGTTTCTCTCTATCTACTCTGTCCAAACCCCTCATGATTTTGAACACCTCTATCAAATCTCCTCTCAACCTTCTCTTCTTCAAGGAGAACAACCCCAGCTTCTCCAATCTATCATCATAACTGAAGTCCCTCATCCCTGGAACCATTCTCGTAAATCTTTTCAGCACCCTCCTTAAAGCCGTCACATTTTTCCTAAAGTGCGGTGCCTAGAATTTAACACAATACTCCACTTGAGGCCTAACCAGTGTTTTATAAAGGTTCATCATAACTTCTGTACTCTATGCCTCCATTTATAAAGCCCAGGATCCCGTGTGCCTTTTTAACCACTTTCTCAATCTGTCCTGACATCTTCAATGATTTGTGCATGCATACCCCAGATTTCTCTGTTCTTGCACCCCTTTAGAATTGTACCCTTTAATTTATATTGCCTCTCCTCATTCATCCTACCAAAGTGTATCACCCCACAGTTCAGTGTCTTTCAGAAAGTGTCCAGTGTCCATTTCACAGTTTTATGTCAGCTTTCAGTCCTCAATGATGGCTGTATAACAACTGTATATTGTTCAATGTTCAAAGTGCAAACATGCCTTCCATTCATACACAACCTTACTTTCCTTGCATTGTTGTGTTCTTCGATGAATCGTCACCCACAGGACATGAAATCTGCTGTGCACATCAAAGTGTTGCAATGTTGCAGTATCCTAGGTGTGCTGCTTAATGCCTTGTTGCATTTCAAAATTTTTCAATGAAGACGCATATCCCTTTCAATAAAATAGCTGGCATAAAGGCCGTTTACAACATCTCCACTGTCGTTTTATGTGTTGTCTTCCTTTTTGATTGCAGCAATGATTAAGTCTGCAGGTATTTGTGAGCATAATGGGAGAATGTATGTTTTTTCTCCTCTTACTGTGACATTTTACATTGGGTTACTGTTGTCAGAGAATTGCTAATATGAGGTGCTCCCTCGTGTCTGTTGTATGTCCATAATGGCATCGTTTGTACTGTTGTCCTCCTCCTCACCCTCTTCAAGATGATCTTCATCTGTGTAAGCCTGCAGAAAGTAACAGTGTCTAAATGCCAGGTTGTGTAACGCACAGCAGGCAACCATGACTCTTGATATCCTCGCTGGTGTTTAATGATGAGCCCCTCCAGACCTCTCAAAGCAGAGTAAGGGCATTTTAAAAATGCCAATGGTGTTACTGATTATAGCTCTGGTGGATGTGTAAGCACCTTTGCATTTATCTACAGCTCCACTTTGGGATGTTGCACAGGTCTCATCAAACATGTAGCAAGAGTCACGATGGATCCAGGGGTTCAATTTGGATTGTCCTTCAATAACTCACGCAGCTATGTTTTCGTCAGAAAGTATGAGTCAGGACAGATCCTTTGGAAACGTTTGCAAACCTGCATTAATTTTCTTCTGTCCTCGCAATACAGTTGAACGTTCAAGTATTGGAGGCCTTTGTGATTCACACATACAGCAGTCATCTCCAGGGAGCTCTAAATGGCCCCATGAGTGCAATCAATAACCCCTTGCACTCTGGGGAACCCAACAATGGCAGCAAAGTCCACAGACCATGCTGCATGGTTGGCCTCATCTACAGGTTAGTAGATGAACTCATTGGCATGAAGAAATAGGGCAGTGGTCACCTCTTCCATACAACAATGTGTCGCAGACTGTGATATGCCACATATTTCGCCCATTCATCCCTGGAAGATGCCGGTAGGCAATCAATTGAGTGTAGCATTCACCTTAAGGCAAAGTGGCATGGGTATCCCACAAAACCCAAACAGATGCAGGTCATGCTGCAGGATTGTAGATTTTTCTGTGACCATTTCATGATACATCCTCATGCATCTGACATTGACCCTCTGACATTTGAAAGTAATTTTTCCTTGTCTTGAGGATGCGATGACGAGCCAGCACCCATCTTCGATAATGCCATTCCTGCATGTTGTCTGTCGCAGCATCCTCACCTTCCTGCTCTGGCTGTTGCTGGTGTTCCGCATCATGTGTTAAGTGAAAAGACGCATGTGCATCTTTTCCTGTGATATTAGAAAAATGGGGGGTATGACACCCATGTCGCTGCAGCTTTGCAAATAATAAAGTGAACGTAACATTCCAATGCAGCCTTCTGCTGCCAATCAGCAGAAACATCCAGGCAATGAGCAGTCTTTTTTTCTGTGCTTTAGAGATGCAGCCGGGTTGAGTACCCACCCACAATCATTTGTCTCCTCCCAATCGCCTTGCAATCCTTGAGTGGCCACGTGGTTTTCATTATCAATAGAGAAAATGGTGCAGGTGCAATTTAAGGCAAGTCTCCCCACCTTCCAACCTCCCGCCACCTTCTAGCCTGAACCCATTCCCCTTGACCCAACCAATATAAACTTAAACCGTCCCTCCATTACCATTGAACCTCTTCCCATTGCCATGCACAGTGTCATAATCAATTTATTCATTCCATCCCTCCCCCCGTTCTAACTCTTATTACCATCAAAATGCCCCCATTAATAGGCCTTCCCACCCCAGACTTAATTTTGGCAGAGGCAGGATGGTAGCGGGAATACCCTCCCCCTCACCACCATCCCACTTGATTGCATGCTCTCCAAACCCACCGTAGGGGAGAGCATAAAATTCCCCCCATAATATTATTTTTCTTCATTCATAGGATGTAGGCTTTGCTGGCAATGCCAGAATTTATTTCCCATTCTTAATTGCACTTGACAAGGTGGTGATGAGCTTCCTTCTTGACTCTGCTATCCATGTGGTGAAGGTACTCGTACAGTGCTGTAGGAAGTGACTTCCAGGATTTTGACCCAGCAACCAATCAGAAACAGCAAAATATTTCCAAGTCAGGATGGTGTGTGATTTGGAGGGGAACTTGCAGGTGACAGTGTGCTCATGCACCTGCTGCACTTATCCTTGTAGACAGTAGAGGCTGCAGGTTTCAAAGGTACTGTCTAAGAAGGCTTGGCAAGTTGTTGCAGGGCATTTTGTAGATGGTACACATTGCAGCCATGCTGCGCCAGTGGTGGCGGGAGTGAATGTTTAAGGTGGTGGATGGGGTGCCAATCAAGTGGGCTGCTTTGTCCTGGATGGTGTTGAACTTCTTGAGTGTTGTTGGAGCTACACCCATCCAGGCAAGTGGAGAGTATTCCATCACACTCCTGACTTGGGCCTTGTAGATGATGGGGAGGCTTTGGGGAGTCAGGAGGTGAGTTACCGCAGAATTCCCAGCCTTGATCTGCTCTTGTAGTCACAGTACTTATGTGGCTCGTCCAGTTAAGTCTCTAGTCAATGGTAACTCTCAGGGCATTGATGATGGGGGCTTCAGCGATGGTAATGTTGTTGAATTGTCAAGGGGAGTTGGTTACACACTCTATTTATTTAGAGATACAGCACTGAAACAGGCCCTTCGGCCCACCGAGTCTGTGCTGACCAACAACCACCCATTTATACTAACCCTACAGTAATCCCATATTCCCTACCACCTACCTACACTAGGGGCAATTTACAATGGCCAATTTACCTATCACCTGCAAGTCTTTGGCTGTGGGAGGAAACCGGAGCACCCGGCGAAAACCCACGCGGTCACAGGGAGAACTTACAAACTCCACACAGGCAGTACCCAGAATTGAACCCGGGTCCCTGAAGCTGTAAGGCTGCGGTGCTAACCACTGTGCCACTGTGCCACCCTCTCTTGTTAGAGATAATCATTGGTTGGAAATTGTGTGGAGAAAATGTTACTTGCAACTTATCAGCCCAAGCCTGAATGTTGTCCAGGACTTGCGGGCACGTACTGCTTCAATTTCAGAGGAGCTGTGAGTGGAACTGAACAAAGTGCAATCATCAGTGAACATCCCCACTTCTAACCCTATGATGGAGGAAAGATTATTGATGAAGCAGCTGAAGATGGTTGGGCCTAGGACACTACCCTGAGGAACTCCTGCAGTGATGTCCTGGGGCTGAGATGATTGGCCTCCAACAACCACAACCACAAGGGCGGCACAGTGGTGCCGTACTGTAGTGACCCGGGTTCAGTACTGGGTACTGCTTGTGTGGAGTTTGCAAGTTCTCCCTGTGACTGTGTGGGTTTCTGCAGGTTGATAGGTGAGTTGTCCCTAGTGTAGGTAGGTGGCAGGAGAATGGTGGGGATGTGGTAGGGAATATGGGATTAATGCAGTTTTAGTATAAATGTGTGGTCGTTGGTCAGCACAGACTCGGTGGGCCGAAGGGCCTGTTTCAGTGCTGTATCACTCTATGACTCTAACCGTCTTCCTTTGTGCTATATATGACTTCAACCAGAGGATTGATTCCCACTGGCTTCAATTTTACTAGGACTCTTTCATGCCACACTTTTTTCTTTTTTCTTTTTTTTCTTTTAGAGATACAGCACTGAAACAGGCCCTTCGGCCCACTTAGTCTGTGCCGACCATCAACCACCCATTTATACTAATCCTACATTAATCCCATCACCCTCTCATATCCCCACCTTCCCTCAATTCTCCTACCACCTACCTATACTAGGGACAATTTATAATGGCCAATTTACCTATCAACCTGCAAGTCTTTGGCTGTGGGAGGAAACCGGAGCACTTGGTCAAATGCTGTGCAGTTTATACTAATATGCTAAATAAGTCCACAAAATGCTCAATGCACTTTAAAGCATTTGCCTCCAGCTATGTTTAGTAAATTATTTATAGTACCTTTTACGATGTTTATTGGCATTATAACAATAAAATACTGGCAGTTAAAAGATGTAACAAGATTGAAATTAGGATACCAGGCACTGGTATCCTTGCTAACATATTTCCTAATGTTTACCTTCCTGGGCTGTGGCTGTCCTCATTTTCATCTTTAATTCTGGGTATTGGAGGTTGCAGCATCTCTGCAGCCAAAGGATCAGCATCAGTTTCCTCACGACCCACCCATTCTCCAACCACTCTGGGTCTGACAAGGGATGAATTATAAGCCCGTAGATCCTTAAACAAAAAGATTGAATTATTAGAATTTTTTCTGATCATTGTTCAAAAAGTAGACTCAAATTTAACATGGGCAAAATGATGAGCCCAGTAAGAAATGCTACTGCAAGTGCCAACAGAACACATTTAATCTTCAGCCAGTCAATTCTCTCCCTAGACCCATTTGCATTTTCACCTCCCTCTCTGGCTATCAATGTCCTTGGAATCCTGCTCTCTGACCAGCTGTGGCACTTGCACAACCAAGGATACATTTCAAATGCTCAGAGTAAGAGGAGTGGGAAAAATGGAACTGGCTATTGTTTTTATTATTAATCTTTGGCCTGATAATGGTTTCTGGCAGGGTGCCACTCAGATTTTCTGCCATCTCTTTGGAGATGATGCCTCTACCGTTGTGGGGCATTTGTCCTGAATATTAAAATCATCCTGTCCCTGCAACTGGAATGTGCATAACATCCTGAGCAGCCAATAGCTGGAAATCTCACCCTTCTGCATGTCCTGAGGCACAGTAGGATGTTGGATTAGCCACCTTCAGAGTGTCTCTTACATTCCAGCAGATCTCAAAAATGGCCAAGGAGTTGGCTGGACATTGTTGCTTGGTCAATCACAATTAATGCATCTCACTTATTGTGATTAATAGTGAAAGAATGGTATTATATCTAATCTAAGAAGAGTAATGCTGATAACAGTACTACAACATTGACTGAGTAGAGACAGGCCAAATCTCATTTCACACAGAACCTTCATAGGTAACACAGAGAAGAGACTTTCATTGACCTCAATTGGATTCAAATCTAAGTATCGAAAGTGAAACATCAGTGTATTCCAGTCAATGTAACATCCAATCCTCACATTTTAATTCACTTTTTTGCCTACCATTTTAATTCTCCACCCGATTCTAACTCTGACCTCTCTGTCATAATCAGCATCCTGCACTGTTCCGATGTAGCTCAGCATAAGTTTGAGGAACAGCCCTTATAGAATCATAGAATGGTTACAGCACAGAAGGAGGCCATTTGGCCCATCGAGTCTATGCTGGCTCTGCAAGAGCAATTTAGTTTGTCCCAATCTCCTGCCTTTTCCCTGTAGTCCTGCATTTTTTTCTCTTCAGATGCTTATGCAATTCCCCGTTGAAAGCCATGGTTGAATCTACCTCCACAAGACTCTCAGGCAGTGCATTCCAGATCCTAACCATGCACTGCGTAAAAAAGTTTTCCCTTATGTCGCTTTGGTTCTTTTGCCAATCACCTTAAATCTGTGTCCACTGGTCCTAGACCCTTCTGCCAAAGGGAACAATTTCTCTCTACCTACTCTGTCCAGACCCCTCATGTCACTGAACATCTCTATCAAATCTTCTCTCAAACCTCTCTTCTCTACGGAGAACAACACTAGCTTCTCCAATCTATTCATATAACTGAAGTCCTTCATCCCTGGAACCATTCTCATAAATCTTTTCTGCACCCTCTCTAAAGCCTTCACATCTTTCCTAAAGTGCGGTGCCTAGAATTGGACGCATGCTCTAGTTGAGGCTGAGCCAGAATTTTATAAATGTTCATCACAACTTCATTGCTTTTGCACTCTATGCCTCTATGATATGCCCAGGATGCACTCTGCCTTTTTAATCACTTTCTCAACCTGGCTTGCCACATTCAATGATTTGTGCACATAATATCCCCAGGTCTCTCATTCCTGCACCCCCTTTAGAATTGTACCCTTTAGTCTATATTGCCTCTCCCCATTCTTCCTACCAAAATGTATCATTTCACACTTCTCTGCATTAAATTTCATTTGCCATGTATGCACCCATTCCACCAGGCTGTCTACGTCCTCTCAAAGTTCACTATACTTCCACGTTTTGTGTCATCTGCAAATGTCAATTGTCCCTTTCCATGGGTGTCAACTTTGCTGGCAAGCCTATTATGTGTCAATTTATCAAACGCACTTCAGAAGTCCATATACACCACATCAAGTTGCTCTGATACCTCATAAAAAAACTCAATCAAATTGGTTAAACACAATTTGCCTTTAACAAATCCATGTTGGCTTTCCTTAATTAATCTACACTTGTCCGAATGACTGCTAATTTTGCCCCGGATTATCATTTCTAAAAGATTTCCCACCACCAAGGTTACTGACTGGCCTGTAGTTGCTGGGTTTATCCTTGCACCCATTTTTGAACAAGTGTGTAACTTTTGCAATTCTCCAGTCTTTTGGCACTCGTTTTGTATCTAAGGAGGGTTGGAAAATTATGGCCAGGACCTCTGCAATTTCCACCCTTACTTCCTTCAGCATCCTCGAATGCATCTCATCCCATCCTGGAGACTTATCAATTTTAAGTACAGCCAGCCTTTCTAATACCACCTACATATCAATTTGTAGCCCATCCAGTATCTCAACTATCTCCTCATTCACTATGACTCTGGCAGCATCTTCTTGCTTAGCAAAGACAAATGCAAAGTACTCATTTCGCATCTCAAACACGCCCTCTACCTCCATGAGTCGATCCCCCTTTTGGTCCCTAATCAACCCCATCCCTCTTTTTACTACCCTTTTACTATTAATTTGATTAGACACTTTACTGCTTTCTGGACTCAGCAATGAGTTCAACTATTTCAGATCAAAACCTCTGCTCCCATTTTTTCAGATGGCAGTTGTTGGTGATGATTCTGCTATTCCCATTTACGCCTCAAGATACATCCTTCGTTTCTTTACTTGTGCGATTATCATCCCCTTTTGTCTTGCAACATCATCCTTTTTGTTATTTAATTCTGCCTTCCACCCTAACACAGACCTTCACTTCTGTTCTTTCCCAACCCTCCCCACCTTTTCCTGCCTCGGTACTTTTCCCAGTTCTGATGAAAGTTCATTGACCAGCACCGTTGACTCTGTTTCTCTCTCCACAGATGCTGCTGGACCTGCTGAGTATTGCCAGCATTTTATGTTTTTTATCTCACAATTTACTTGTTCAACCTTCTTTTTTTCATCTTTCATATTATTTCGATACGGTTGACTAAATTATACAGTCCGTTTATGTTTTTAAAAGCTGTAAGTTAAAGTATTTTGACTGTAATGAAGGACTTCCGATTTTTTCAGTTTGATGATCAGTATTTTTGTAATTCATGATATTTGTCCTCCATTTCACACTTTGCAGCAATTTAGGATGGGAAGTAGACTCCCCTGTTCTAATGTGTCATCATTCTTTCATGCACCAGTGACAACAATTGCACTTTTACCCACACATTAGTATCTTGGCAATGGTGGTCTCAACTACTTACAAAAGCGTCAGTGAGAGCCCTGCGTCGCCATATCTGGGGAAGGCCTGCCAGATCAAGTTCCAATTAGACACTGAAGTAGACAGCGGCGAGCCTTCCCCGGGATCAAGGACCCCAGCAGCAGAAGTCCCGCCTGCTGAGCGTTGTTGGCCAATGAGAGACCAGCAGCTCTTTAGCTGAGCAGCATCACTGCGAAGGTGGTGGCTGCTGCCGGTTCTTGACTCACCCGAGGTCCTGGAGTCAGGCCAGAGCTAAGTTAAGGCAGGAGGTGTTTCGTGGGGTGGAGGTCATGTGGGAGGGGAGTGTAGGGAGGTCAGCAGCAAGGGCAGGGGGGTATCTCTCAGCGGGCTCCTTCCTTTCCGTTGCTGGCTCCCTTGTTAAGGCACTGTACCTTTTAATGAGGAAACAGAGACCCCCCCCTGCCCCGCCCCCTCCCCACAACCCACTGCCACAATCCCAGAGCCGGCAAGCAACCTGCACAGGTTTGCTTGGCATGTTTCCCATGTGGTGACAAGCCCACCCGCCACAGGGCTAATTCAGACAGCGGCAGGATGAGACTCTTAACTGGGACTTAATTGACCATTTAAGGGCCTCAGTTGGCAGTGGGAAGGCTATTCACAGGCTTAATTTGGATGGAGGAGGGAGTGTGACGGGGTCTCCCCCCGCCACCATCCCGTTCAATTCTATGCTGTCCCCTCCTCCAAACCCAATGTGGATGAGAGCATAAAGTTCGCCCCAATTTGATTGCATTCATATATGCAATTAATATTGCATTCTCAAACTGCAACATTTATCAATGTAGTAGCAGGCACAATAGACTGCACAATAAAATACACTGAATGCATAGCCAATAAATCAGCAATATTTATTAAACTGCCAACACAAAGGCTTTGTTTCTATCTCTTGGGTGCCAATGCAGCAAAGTGACTGGCATGCCAGTAAGGAGCAGCAGCAAGCAGGCTTGGTTGATTTTAATGGCATGCCACTTGCCAACATCCCACCCAAAACGATCAGGAAGTTAGGATGTTAGTGCCCGGATGTTAAAATTATGCCAGTCAGAGGCACTCAGTGTAGTCCAGAAGCAATGCTCCCCAGCACTAAAGTCAGTCAATATGTAGGGGAGGAGGAATCCTGGAGCAGGGGTGGCCCAAGCTTTTCTTGTGGGGCCTGGAGCAGCACTCCTGCTTCTCCTGGCCTACATGGAAACAATAAAATAAATAAATAAATAGTTGAATAATTTATCTTACTCAGCAATTCTGGCCCTGACTCCAGTACCTGACAGGTTTGACCTGGCTCCTACTGCTAGACCACTCAGGCCTCAGGTTAAAATTGCAGATCGGGCCCTGATGGTGACTGTCAAGCATTTTTAAAGAGAACCTATTAGCTTTGGGCGGGTGTTCTTGCTCCCGGGAATTTAAAACTATAATTGGCCAGATCAGTGGCGGAAAGGAATGGGTTAGTTCCCTGTTCATTTTGGCTGGTGGGGTACTGCAAGAATCAGTATTTGGGCCCCAGCTGTTCACAATATATATTAATGATTTGGATGTGGGGACCAAATGTAATATTTCCAAGTTCACGGATGATACAAAACTAGGTGGGAATGCATGTGGTGAGGAAGATGCAAAGCAGCTTTAAGGGGATTTGGACAGACTTAGTGAGTGGGCATTGGAATATAATGTGGAAAAATGTGAGGTTATCCACTTTGGTAGGAGGAATAGATGTGCAGAGTATTTCTTAAATGGTAAGAGATTAGAAAGTGTAGATGCACAAAGGGACCTGGGTGTCCTTGTCAATAAATCACTGAAAGCTAACACGCAGGTGCAGCAAGCAATTAGGAAGGCTAATTGTATGTTAGCCTTTATTGCAAGAGGATTTGAGTGCAGGAGTGGCAAAGTCTTGCTTCAATTGTGTAGAACTTAGTTAGACTGCACCTGTAGTACTGTGTGCAGTTTTGGTCCCCTTATCTTAGGAAAGATATTATTGCCATAGAGGAAGTGCAACAAAGATTCACCAAAGTTGTTCCCAGGATGGTGGGACTGTCCTATGAAGAGAGATTGGGGAAACTGGCCTGTATTCTCTAGAGTTTCGAAGAATGAGAGGTGATCTCATTGAAACCTACAAAATACTTAAAGGGAGAGACAGGGTAGATGCAGATAAGATGTTTCCCCAGTTGGGGAGTCCAGAACCAGGGGACGCAATTTCAAAATAAGGAGGAAGCCACTTTGGACTGAGATGAGGAGAGATTTCTTTACTCAGAGGGTTGTGAATCTTTGGAATTCTCTACCCCAGAGGGCTGTGGAAGCTCAGTCACTGAGTATGTTTAAAGCAGAGATTGACAAATTTCTAAATACCAATGACATAAAGGTATATAAGGATAGTGTTGGGAAAAGGCACTGCAGTGGATGATCATGCATGATCGCATTGAATGGCAGAGCAGGCTCGATGGGCTGAATGGCCTACTCCTGCTCCTATGTTCCTATCTGCCACCCGCACCCCCAAACCCTGCCATCAGGTTTCCACCAGGACGGAAGATTTAAAATCAAGGCAAAATATGTGCTTTTATTTATTTTTTAATGAAATATCTGAAATAGTTGCTCAATTTAATCAACTGCAGCAAAAACACAGAAACAATTCTGGTTTTAATGCAAATGGCAACTGTATCAGCTCCCAACTAATATTTAAATTACAATAACTCGTAAAGGTAAATAAATGAAGTTTTCTCAAACATGAACTGCACTGCACATGCAGGTCTCATGGGATCGGAGTAATATATTAGCTTGGATTGAGGATGGGCTAACAGACAGAAAATAGAGCAAGAATAAACTGGTCATTTTTGGCAGGTTGTAACTAGTGAGGACCAATGTTTGGGAGCCAGCTATTTACAATTTATGTCAGTGACTTAGATGAGGTGACTAAGTGTAATATATTCAAGTTTGCTGATGATGCAACAACAACTTGCATTTATACAGCGCCTTTAACATAGTAAAACGGCCCAAGGCACTTCACAGCAGCATTATCAAACATAGGAAAATAGGAGCAGGAGTAGACAATTCAGCCCTTCGAGCCTGCTCCATCACTCAATACGATCATGGCTGATCACCCAAACTCAGTACCCTGCTCCCGCTTTCTCCCTGTATCCCTTGATCCCTTTAGCCCTAAGAACTATATCTAACTCTTTCTTGAATATATTTAATGATTTGGCCTCAACTGCTTTCCATGGTAGAGAATTCCACAGGTTCACCACTCTCTGGGTAAAGAAATCTCTCTTCATCTCAGTCCTAAATTGGGGAATAAGGTAAGGCATTCTTCAAAAGAAGAAAAGGTGCAAGAAGAACAGGCCACATGTCACTCAGTGATAAGGGCCATGTTGCCACCACAGTGGTTTGAGCAGGACAGGTGGTGGAAATTATAGCCAGGAGAGAAAAATTCAGTTAGGACCAAGCAAGACATATACATATCAGCGACAATTCAGAGACGAGCTACAAAGCTGATCTCTGTAGTGTAAGGAAAGATTGAGAAGCTGGACATTCCAGATTCAAACACAGGCAACTGAGCACTGAGCTATGCAAGAAGGTGAAAAGTAAATGCTCTTGAAGAACCACATAGTTTGCAAATTTTACAATTATATGTGCAAAATCAAAAGTAATTCATATTTTTGGTGCAAATTAATACTTTTTTTTGAAAATGTTTATTTCTGTCCAAGGTTATTGAGAAATATAATAAAATAAGCACAGGAACGGAAAAGCAAACACTTTTAAAAATGACTCAATCACCACAATAAACCTCCTAATTCTCATCTGACATTTTAGTAACTGCAGGTTATAAAGGAGTGTCACCACAAAGCCCTTTCAAACCAACAATGTACAGAAAATTATGAGAAATTTAATAAAGAGTTTTTAAAAATCTCTTCCTGCAGATTTTCTGTACAGTTTTGTGTAATAGTAAATATTGATGGCATAATTGTGTGAGTAGGCAAGCAATTACTGAAACCAAAACCAGCACATAGGAAACACAAGGCATGGATGTTTAAAAAGGCTTTCTGATCATCAAAGCCCATCCTTCTAATAGCCCAAAAGACATGGGGGTCTAAATATGATAGCCCCCGAAAACAGGGTCATGAGGTGCGATTAAACCGTGCATGCTGATTGCAATACAAGCAGCATGCCAACTTTGAGCTGCCTGCTTATTTCAACGATTTTAGCGTCCGACAAGCACTGACTGCGGTGTTGATTGTTTGTTTGGTTCATTCTCCAAGTCATACTGTATTCCAAGACGAGTGCCTACTAGTGCACAACTGTTTTGTACAGAAGCATAAACCCCTTCAGCACCTACAGTCATAGAGTCATTTACGGCACAGAAAGAGGCCATTCAGCCCATCTGCCCATGCCAGCTTTCTAGGGAGCAATCCAGTGAGACCATTCCCCCGCTCTATCCCTGTAGCCCTTCAAGTGCCCATCCAATTTCCTTCTGAAATCATTAATCGTCTCCTCTTCTGCCACCTTTATAGGCAGTGAGTTCCAGGTCATTGCCACTCACTGCATAAAAAGGTTCTTCCTCACAACCTCCCGGCATCTCTTGCCCAAAATCTTACATTTGTGTCCCCTAGTCCTTTACTATCAGCTAATGGGAACAGCTTTTCTTTTTCTACCTTGCATACATCTATCAAATCTCCCCTCAATCTCCTTTGCTCCAAGGAGAACAAACCCTTCCTCTCCAACTTAAACTTGTAACTAAAATCCCTCATCCTTGGAACCATTCTGGTAGATCCCGTCTGCACCATTTTAAGAACCCTGACAACCTTCCTAAAGTGTGGTGATCAGAACTGGACACAATGCTCCAGTTGGGACCTAACCAGAGCTTAATAATGATTCAGGATAACTTCCCTATTTTTGTGCTCAATATCTCTATTTATGAAGCCCAAGATCCCATATGCTTTGCTGACTACTCTCTCAATATGCCCTGTAGCCTTCAAAAATTGATGCACATAAACCCCAGGCCCCTCTGTCCCTGCACTCTGCAGAACTGTGCCATTAAGTGTGCAGAAGCCATTTTAGAGATCTAAGGGCACTCATAGCATACAAAGAACAGACACAAACTATTTTAATTCCTCGCGCAGGATATGCTACTTTGGCAGATCCTGGATTGCGCTGCCCCCGAGCTTTCCCATCACTGGTTCCAGTGAATTCTCCTCTGGGGTGAGATCAATTTAAATATTTCTGGTAAGTACCAAGGAGGATTTATCCCCGAGCCAAGGCATATGCCTCAAGGGAGAGGAAATGGCTGCTGCAGGCCTTGGACATCTGCAGCAGTGGAGGAGCTGTCTGTGAAAATAGGACTGTGAACTTATGAAAAAAAAAATCAAATTTTGCAGGATCTATGAGTGCTACCAATTGCATTCCTGAGGGGCACCTCTTGAAATGTAAATATCCTCCGATCTGTCAGCAACGTCCTTTGCACCCATGCATTGTTATTGTGGTAATAACAGAAAAGACAACTTATGATGGCATCCAGTCATTGCTGCTAACTTTGAACACATCCACCCTTATTTGGGTAGTATTATCTGAAGGCTGTCTTCAGTTCTGATGGAACATCCCTGAAGCGGTGATGATTAGTGGCAAATTGGCTGATTTTTCACCCCTGCCCATTGGAAACAACAGCAGTTCAAGCAGAGTGGCGCAGTGGTTAGCACCGCAGTCTCACAGCTCCAGGGACCCGGGTTCGATTCTGGGTACTGCCTGTGCGGAGTTTGCAAGTTCTCCCTATGACCGCGTGGGTTTTTGCCGGGTGCTCCGGTTTCCTCCCACCAAAGACTTGCAGGTGATAGGTAAATTGGCCATTGTAAATTACCCCTAGTGGTGGTAGGGAATATGGGATTTCTGTAGGGTTAGTATAAATGGGTGGTTGTTGGTCGGCACAGACTCGGTGGGCCGAAGGGCTTGTTTCAGTGCTGTATCTCTAAATAAAATAAAATAAAAGGTAATAATAAATATAAACACAGGAATATGAGTAGGCCTTTCAGCCCACGGGCCCATTCTACCGTTCAATTAATTTATGGATGATTTATATCTGAGCTCCATTGACCCATCTTGGTTGCATATCCCTTAATACCCTTGTCTAATAAAAATCTATCAATCTAAGTTTTGAAATTTTGAATAAACCTAGCCTTAACAGTTTTTTGGGGAAGACAGTTCCAGACTTCTACTACCCTTGGCATGAGAAAATGCTTCATAGATTCAAGCCTGAAAGGCCCAGTTCTAATTTTAAAATTATTCCTCTTGTTCTGGACTCATCACCACAGGAAATTGTTTCTTCCTATCTGCTCAATCAAATCATCTTAATCACCTCAAGTAGATCACTCCCTAATTGTCTATACTCCAAAGAATACAAGACCAGTCTATGAAACTGCTCCTCATAATTTAACTTGGTATCATTCTTCTAAATCTGCACTGCAGCTCTTCCAAGGTCAATATATCCTTCCTGAGGTACAGTGCTTAGGACATAATGTAGTAATTTAAATAGGGTCTAAGCAGAGCTGTATATAATTGCAATATTATTCCACCACTTTGTATTCCAGCCCTATTGATGTAAAGACTACCATTCCATTACGCTTTAAACTTATGTTTTTATGAACCTGCCCATTAGTTCTCAGTGATTCTGTACATGGACCCCTAAATCTCTCTGCTCGTCCACAGTTCATAGCTTCTCACCATTTAGAAAAATACTCTGATCTATTTTCGGTTCAAAGTAGATGACCTCGTACATCCTCACAATGAACTCCATCTGTCACAGTTTTGCCCACTCATTTAATCCATTTTATCATATTCATTTATATTATCAGTCTGAGTTGGACTTGAAGGGGATGACCCAGACTGAAAGCTAAAAACAAGTTATAATTAATCTTAACAACCTTTTCATTTCTCATATTTAAATTAAAATATGTTTGGCATTCATTATACTTGAACAAAGAGTGACTGGGATGAGTTACTGAACTCAATAGGGAGGAAATTGAATATCAGAGTATGTACAGTCATTTACCCAAGCTATTTCAGTAATAATGATTTCACATGGAGATGTTAATTCAGCACTTTTGCTATAGCTGAATTAGCATATACATATGAATGTCAAGATCATTGAAACATGCTGGATTAACAACAATATATTTATCTCCCTTCCTGCTGGGTTCAGCAACTCTTTCCAGTCAGTCTTTGGTATTCATTGTGCTTGAGGAAATACATTTCAAATTAGACAAGAAAATTAAAATTAATTAGAATTTGTTTAACTGATTTTTGAAAATTATACAATTAAAATATTGATAATATCAATTAGATTGCATGAATATTGTAGAAAACACCCAGAAACAGACAACTGCTGTTAACTTAATGACAGAAGAAACTTTTTAGGTGACTTTTTGAAGCTTATCAAGATAATGGATATTAGTGTTGGTAATACCATCCAATTCCAGGCACTCGATATGAGCATCAAAAACTCCAGGATCAGGTCTAGCCCACTTAGATACAGAGTAAGTTTTCCTGTACTCTGCCCCAGCACACTACTTTAGACTCAACCTAAGAGCAAACCGACATGCATCTCTATCCTTTTCTCTGATCTTGCACTAAAGCCATCAGTCTGCTGAATGTGTTTATTAATTTTAACATATTTGTGAGGTAGACTTATCCTGGGTAGATAACCCAGCCCATTTCACAGACATCAGTGAAGATTGAATTTAATTTCATTCCCCACACCAGCCATCCTATTGCCTCTAAGATTGCTAATTCATAAAATCATAGAGAAGGCAGCCATTCATCCCATCATGCCTCGGCCAACTCTTTGCTAGCACTATCCAATTAATCCCACTTCCCTGCTCTTTCCTCATAACCCTGTAATTTTGATCCAATTCCCTCCTGAATGTTAGAATTGAATCAGCTTCCACCACTCTGTCAGGCAGTGCATTCAAGTGTGCAACAACTTGCTGAGTAAAACAATGTTTCCTCATGTTGCCTCTGGTTCGTTTGCCAGTCAAGTTAAGTTTGCCTCTGGTTACCAACCCTTCTGCAACTGGAAACAGTTACTCTATCAAAGCCCTTCAAGATTTTGAACACCACTATCAAATCTCCCTTTAACCTTCTCTGCTCTATGGAGAACAAACCCAGCTTTTCCAGTCTCTCCACATAGCTGAAGTCCCTCATCCCTGGTACCATTCTTGAAAAATTCTTTTGCACCCTCTCCAAGGCCTTAACATCCTTCCTAAAGTGTGGTGCCCAGAATTGAACAAAATGCTCCAGCTGAGGCCTAACCAGTGTTTTATAAAGGTTTAGCGTAGCTTCCTTGATTTTGTAGTCTATTCAACAATAACAACAACTTGTATTTATATAGTGCCTTTAACAAAGTGAAATGTCTCAAAGCGCTTCAGAGGACTGCTATCAAACAAAGTTTGACACCGAGTCATGTTAGGAGACATTAGGACGGATGACCAAAAGCTTAGTCAAGTGGTAGGTTTTAAGGAGCATCTTAAATGAGGAAAGAGAGGTCGAGATGCAGAGGCGTTTAGAAAGGTAATCCAAGAGTTTAGGGCCTTGGCAGCTGAAGGCATGGCCACCAAATCATGGAGTAATTAAAGTCAGGCTGCTTAAGAGGTGAGAATTAGAGGAGCAGATATCTTGGAGGATTGAGGGGTTGGAGGAGATTACAGAGATAGGGAGGGCCAAGGATTCCATATGCACTTCTAACAGCCTTCTCAACTTGTCCTGCCACGTTCAAAGAGTTCTGTACATACACCCACAGCTCTCATTGTTACTGCACATCCTTTAAAGTTGTACTATTAAGTTCATATTGCCTCCCTCATTCTTCCTACCAAAATATAGCACTTCACACTTCCGTGTTAAATTCCATCTGTCATATATCTGTCCATTTTACCAGTCTGTCTATATCTTCCTGAAGTCTGTTACCATGCTCCTCATTGTTTACCACATTTCTGAGTTTCATGTCATCTGCAACCTTTTCAATTATGCTCGGTATAACCGAGGCCAGGTCATTAACATGTATCAAAAAAAGCAGTGGGGAACACCAATGTATACTTCTCTCCTGTCAGAAAACACAACAGTTTACTTCTGCTTTCTGCCCCTAAACCAATTTTGGATCCATGCTGCTACTGCCCCTTAAATCCCATGGGCTTTAACTTTGTTGGCATGTCTGTTATGTGGTACTTCATCAAATGCATTTTGAAAGTTCATTACACAACATCAACTGCATTACCCTCATCAACCCTCCTTGTTACTTCATCAAGTTATTCAATCACAAATAACCTTTAATAAATCCATGCTAACTTTCATTTATTAGCCCATACTTTTCACATGCCAATTAATTTTGTCCTGGTTTATTGCCTTGAAAAGTTTCCCCACTGCTGACATGAGGCTGACTGGCCTGTAGTTGCTGAGTTTACCCCTCTCCCCTTTTTTAAACAGGGATGTAACATATATAATCCTCCAGTCTTCTGGCACCACCTCCAAGAGCAAGGAGCATTGAAAGATTGTGTCTAGAGCCTCTGCCATTTCTACCTTTAATTCCCTTGGCATCCTAAGATGCACTCCATCTGGGCCGAGTGATTTTTCTACTTTGAGGACTGTCAACCTTTTAAGTATATCCTCTTTATCTATTTTCATCCTATCCAATATCACAATAGCCTTCTCCTTTTACTGCGACATTGGCAGTATCCTGTTAATTAATGAACTACTTTCCAAATGGATGCTCATAGCGCAGAGCCTCACTTGTAGGAAGTAAATGAGATGAAACCATCAGTATGCTGACCATGATTTTCCATTCATTAAAACTAATGATTTCTTGGTGTGTTTTTCTGATGGACATGATTCCCTGCAGGAAATGCAGTTTTGTAGGATTAGTTGTCTAGAGCCAACTAGGGTAATTTTTTTTTGTTCTGTGGATCCACGCTCACTACAGCCTGGATTTAGACTGCTCAAAACAATTCACCCAGCACGCTTCTTACTAGGAGAGACATTAAACTATCTGTCTTGGCTGGATTTTAATCTGTGGTCCACAGAAAATTCCTTACCAATATAATTAACAAAAACCTAAAAGCAAATGAACATTTCTGAATTAAATGATTGTGTTCCCTCTATGGCCTCGCAAACCCCCACCCCAATCTCCTCCAGCCCTACAACCTTTCAAGATATTTGTGTTCTTCCAATTCTGGCCTCTTGCACACCCCTGATTTTCATTACTCCACCAACGGTGACTGTGCCTTCAGCTGCCTAAGGTCTAACTCTCTAAACTCTAGAATTCCCTCCCTAAACTTCTCTGCTTCTCGACTTCTCCCTGCTCCTTTAAGACACTCCTTAAAACCTACATGTCCAGCTTTGGCCAACCTTTCAGTTCCCGCTCCTTATGTGGTACGGTATCAAATTTTGGTTGAGAAAGCTTCTGTGAAGCGCCTTGGCATGTTTAACTATGTTAAAAACACTATATAAATGCAAGCTGCTGTTGTTGAGATAGCCATGCAGAAAGAGACACATTTACTGATAGCAATGGCAGAAACTGGACTCCACATTATTAACAGCAAGAAGAAATGGAGCAATCAGGCCAGACAATTGTCAGTGCTAACTTCAAAACATCTGCAACTGGTTTAAACTTTTCGTTTCCATGCTTGGTAAAGTTACACATATACACAAATAAAGAGAAATTGTTTTGCAACATAATTCAGAATTTCTGAAGCTCTCCTGAGATACAACTGGGGTCACCAAACAATCCCATATAGTAATTCACATTGCAAAATTCAGATGGTATACAGGAGAGTCTGATATTTTGTCAGTACTGTTCTCAATAAGTGACATAAAAATGGCGGGGTGTAGGGTGTTGTCGGGAGGGCTGCTGGAAATAGAGTTGGATGTCAAACTGCACACTAAAACCATTCTTGCATACGAATGTGCCTGCACTATAGCTTGGATACTGTATTATCAGCACAAAGAGCTATTGAAATTCCACGAGTGGTGACACCACACCAATTTCAGCATCAAATGGCACAGCAACGTCTTCTGCACTGGTGTCTTGCTGATAACAGAGACATCGGGATTAAGGCTATGTCGTGTTAAAATGGGATGGGTTGCCCAACATAATGCCTGTATTAGTAACATCAGGTTCTATGCAAGGACATACAGAAGATAGAATCATAGAAAGTTTACGGCACAGAAAGAGGCCACTTGGCCCATTGTGTTTGTGCCGGCCAAACAAAAAGAGCCACCCAGCCTAAGCCCACTTGCCAGCATTTGGTCCATAGCCCTGCAGGTTATGGCACTTCAGGTGCACATTCAGGCACCTTTTACATGAGATGAGATTTTCTGCCTCCACCACACTTTCAGGCAATGAGTTCCAGAACCCCACCGTCCTTTGGGTGAAAAAACGTTTTCCTCATCCCCCTTCTAATCCTTCTACCAATCACTTCAGCCAAAATTTTACATCCCTGAAATGAGCAGGCTGATGGTGGAGGTGGGTGTAAAATTGAGTGGGAGGTGGGGGGAGCCATTCCCGACCCTCTCCCACCCCCGCTGTAATTTTATGTGGGATGGCAAGAAACAGCCCGCCCGTCCCAGGCCAATCAAGGCCCTTAAGTGGCCAATTAACTGCCACTTCAGGGTCTCCACCCACCACCACGGGTATTTTACGCTTGGCCAGCCCGCAGCTGAGGCCTCAAAAAGCCTGCCTGGTGAAAGCAGGGCTGGTGGGTGGCCCACCTGATCGGGCACCCTGTGGCCCAACTGCCCCCAACACACAACACTCACCCCCGCCCCCCCAAAACCAACCCCCCTCACCTTGCTGGGGCCCAACCGATTGTCCCCGGCGAGGCCCTAAAAACATACCTTAATTCTGGGGCCGTCCTTCATCTTCCTTGCGATGGCTGGGTGTCGTCCCAGCAATGACCACTGCTCCTGGTGGTGCTGCTGGGACTAAGAGCTGCCGGCCCGCTGATTGGCCAGCAGCTCCATTAGGCAGGACTGCCTGCCTCAATGAGGTGGAAGTCCCGCCTAAGACCAATTCAGGGCCTGGGGAGCGAAAAATTGCAGTCTGGCTCCCCAGGCCCGGCGGAGGCAGGCTTGCCACTAACTTTTCGGCTGGTGGACAGGGACCCCCACCCAACGAAAAATTCTGGCCATAAAATCTATGACACCTAGATGTTTCCACTTGTGTGGGAGTCCAAAATAAATATAAGATAATCACTAATAAATCTAATAAGGAATTCGGGGGAAACTTATTTACCCAGAGAATGGTGGAAGTGTAGAACTCTCTGCCACAAAATTATTTAGCATGCATGCGCCATAGAATTACATAGAATTCAGAATTTACAGCACAGAGATAAGCCAGTCAGTGCAACTGATCCATGCTAATGTTTATACTCCACATAAGCCTCCTTCTACCCTACTTCATCTAACCCTACCAGCACATTCCTTTCTCCATCATGTGGTTATCCAACTTCCCCTTAAATGCATCTATGCTATTTGCCTCCCTGCAGGCCCTTACAGCCCACAGCATCATTCCCAGCAGCAGGAGTGTTTGCCTCGCTCCTGGATAAAGTACCACAAAAAGTTAAATCATAATCAGGGCAGGAAGGGGGAGTGGCATGGCACCTTCTAGTGCAAACCCCCTCACTCTGACTTCCCAAGTCTTCTCGTCTACAGCGCTCTTTATATCTACACACCTTGTAGATGCACCCATCCTTCTCTTTTGAGACACCTCCTCATATCCCCACCTGACAAGCCACTATTGACACTCACCCTCACCTTATTGCAAGCCACGTCCATTCCTTACAGTAATCCTTCAGAAATATTGTCCTTCCGTACTCTCAAAACATTCCACTTCTCACACTCGCAGGTCCTTTCTTTCCCTCCTTGCAGGAGAGCACAGCCGGTTGATGCAATGCCAGGATACTTAATTTGGACTACACTGGTCCTGGCAACGAATGCATACATCACTCTGCAGCAACAGGCAAAGAGATGCAAGATGAGTCCTGTACTAGTGTTTCTTAAAGGGCAAGGCACCTAAGTTGTGGGTAAGGTAATTTTTAAGAACTTATGTTATTGTAAAGTGTCTAGAAGTACTCTGGATTGTTTTTGGAGGTAATGTGGTGATGCAGGTGTCCTTGACCATGACCATTTCTGCTCTGCTCCCTTCTGTTGTATGCCACCTCATCCTGTAGGAGAAAGGGCAGACTGTCAGTGACTGTGTACCACTGTGTTTGGGTGATGTGCCTGCCACAGCTGAATAGCTGGAGGAATGTGGAGACAAGAGGTGGGTATGAGGCTGGCAGCATTAGTAGGTGAGTGAGGGTGTGGTGGAGTATCTGGATGTTAGGCCTGAGTCCTTGGTGCTAGAGATGCTGATGGATGAGTAATGAGGTGTGATGCATTGAACAGCGTGAGAGGTTAGTGGTGTGGTGGGTAGAAGATGTCATGTGAAGAAGCATTCACTGATGTTGACCGCCCACATGTGGTCATTAGACCTCTTGCGACACTGTTGCCAGGTCCTCAGGTCCAGATGCTGGTAACTGACACTCCAACCATCTGTTTCCACTCTGCGCTGAGGATGATCCTTGAGAGCCTCCTGGCTCCACCATGGAACCACAGCATCCCTCCTGCTGCCCTGTTCCACCACTAATGCCTTCAGGGTTGTATCCATCACCCTGGAACCCTCCCTTGGCCCTGGTGTTCCATCATTGAAAGTTCATCAATATAATTCAGTGCAGCTTCACTTTAAGAGGAACAGTCTACCTTTAAGAAGAGCAGGCTGGCTGCACCATGTGGTATCTGCACAACATTGTTCAGAGGCAGGTGGTAGCAAGAAGAAAACTGAAGCAATGCGGGACCCACTCAGCCACACTCTACAATCCTGCAGACAAAGTAGGTGACCAAATTTACCTACTGCCCTCTTTGATCGGAACCATTGTGGGGAAATCGCAAATCGTGACCCACTCCAAATATAGAACACACGAATTTCTAGTCCCATATGTTAGATCTCAGTATTTAAACCATTTTCTGCTTCTCAATTGCTCAGCCCCGTCAATCCTGCTGTCCTGTTGCCTTATTTTCGCTGGCGACTTCCAGGAAGTTCAGAAAACTCATGCACACACAGTTAAAATCAGAATTCTGGGTTAAAGAAGCAGATAATGAGCACTTCACATATTTAAATAGAAACTCGCCAGGGGTTTCCCACATGCTGCAGATGTCGCTCAGGTTAAAGGCAGGAGTTGGCAGGTACCTGCTGGCTTCCTGACACTCTGGCAGTTTCAGTTGTTTTAGCCCGCCACCTACTCACAAACCCACCCACCTTGTCAGGTTAAAATGTCCCCCATAATGACAGTAAGAGTATTATTTATTCCATGTACTGAGTACATTACAAAGAGTAATAATTCTTGCTAAAGTGCCTGAGCAAGATAAGGTTACTACAAAGGACCTAGTTCTATTCAACACTTCAGTTACAGTGAGAATATTTCTGGTTATAACTTTATTATTTTGTTACATTATACAGCAGTGTCCAATTTGACAACTGCATCACTATATTACTTTTCTATCAGTACATTAGACTACCAAAACAAACATGATTTACCTTTAGTCACAATAAATGTCAATATTAAGTGAATGTCCAAATTATTAATTAAGTCTTCAAATATTAATATGAAAAATTGGTTTTAAGGTTGATCATAATTTATCAACACTTAATAGCTTTATATGGCTATAACAATTGTTTCGACATATTTTACGGTAGAATAAGGGATTTTAAAAAAATATTCTTTCACGGGATATGGGCGTCACTGGCTAGGCCAGCATTTATTGCCCATCCCTAATTGCCCTTGAGAATGTGGTGGTGAGCCTCCTTCTTAAACCGCTGCAGTCCATGTGGTGTAGGTGCACACACGGTGCTGTTAGGAAGGTAATTCCAGGATGTTCACCCAGTGACAATGAAGAAACGGCGATATAGTTCCAGGTCAGGATGGTGTGTGGCTTGGAGGGGAACTTGCAGGTGATGGTGATCCCATGCATCTGCTGCCCTTGTCCTTCTAGGTGGTAGAGGTCGCGGGTTTGCAAAGTGCATCTTGTAGATGGTACACACTGCTGTCACTGTGCATCGGTGGTGGAGGGAGTGAATGTTGAAGGTGATATATAGGGTGCCAATCAAGCAGGCTGCTTTGTCCGGGATGATATCAAGCTTCTTGAGTGTTGCTGGAGCTGCACCCATCCAGGAGTGGAGAATATTCCATCACACTCCTGACTTGTGCCTGGTAGATGGTGGACAGGCTTTGGGGAGACAGGAGGTGAGTTACTCACCGCAGAATTCCCAGCTTCTGACCTGCTCTTGTAGCCACAATACTTACATGGCTAGTTCAGTTTAATTTCTGGTCAATAGTAACCCCCAGGATGTTGATAGTGGAGGATTCAGTGATGGTAATGCCTTTTAATGTCAAGCAGAGATGGTTGGATTCTCTCTTGTTGGAGGTGGTCATTGCTTGGCACTTGTGTGGTACGAATGTAATTTGCCACTTGTCAGCTAAAGCCTGAATGTTATCCAGGTCTTGCTGCATATGGACACGGACTAAGAGAGCTGAGCAAAGTATGAGGCAATCCATACAAGCTTTTCAGTTATCTCAAAGGTCTAGCAACAAACATGAAAGAACTTCTTAGAACTTGCCACCAGACAGAGATGAAAGAAAAATTTGGAAATCAGAAATAAAATGTAGGGAACACGCAGCAGGTGTTACAGTTCTTGAAAATAAAAATAAAACCTCAACCTATGTTTGGAGATGACCCCTTTCATCAGAACTGAGAGACTGTGGTCTTCTAATGGCTAATCTCTTGGGTAATTAGAACACTTCGTCGTACTAATCTATTTGCGAAGCATAAGTTTACTTTACTAAGCTTGAGGTTTTTTTATTTATTCTTTCATGGGATGTGGGCATCACTGGCAAGGCCAGCATTTCTTTCCCATCCCTTACAGTCCTTGAGTGATTTGCTAGGCTATTTCAGAGGGAAGTCAAGAGTCAACCACATTGTTGAGAGTCTGGAGTCACATGTAGACCAGACCAGGTAAGGACAACAGATTTCCTTCCCTGAAGGACATTAACGAACCAGATGGGCTTTTAATGTCAATCAATGATAGTTTCATGGCACCATTACTGAGACTTGCTTTCAATTCCAGATTTTTTTTATTCATTAATTGAATTTAAATTACACCAGCTGCCATGGTGGGATATGAACCCGTGTCCCCGGGCATTCACCTGGGCATCTAGACTACTAGTCCCATGGCATTGCCACTCGGCCACCGCCTCCCCAAAAGTTGTACTGTTGATTCTTTTTTTTTGGGTTTCAGTTCTTTATTGAATTGCACATGAAAACCAAAGTCCTCCATTCTTTCACATGATTGTGCTGGCACTATAGCTTGGATGCGATATTATCAGCACCTCAAAGACACCGTACTTATTTTAGTGCCAAGTCGAGTAACAAGTCCTTCTACCCTGGTCTCTTTTCTACCTCATGGAAATCTGGATTGAGACCATATTTATTTAACTTGCGTGCTGGTCTGCAGTTGTAATAAAAGCGTTAAACTCCCAACACAGTTCTCAGAGTTGGAGGGAAAGAATTGCTTTTGAGGTGGATAAAAAAAATACTTCAAAAACCCTGAGGCACAATCTCAAGTGCTGTGGGATATAGTTTTGAATTTTGGGAATTTATCGAATGGGATGGGGGAAGTGAAATCTATGATGGAGACACAAAGTTGAATAAATCAAGAACGAGCAGAAACTAGACAAAAGAAAACAACTTTAATCAAAGCTTTCAGATGCAAATAATGACTAGGTTGTGAGAGGACCTGCATATCTCAGTGGGCTTGCCGAGTTGCCTGAGATAACTTGCTTTGCCATCAGCAATACCAATGCAGGACTAAGACTAAAGTATCCCTCTGCCTTGTCATCTGAAGCCGAAAAAATTACTTTGACTTTTCAGGGAAACCATAAGGAACTTGAAAAATTCTCAAGATAAATTTAAAATTTTCTTTTCATTTTATTATGAAAATGTTCTTGTCCTTAACTTTAGTAGTCATTGGATACTGATCAGAGTCTCTGACACAGCTCATGAAAAAAATAATGGCAGGCTCTCACACTGTCAGATTTGGTGCAACAAAGTGCTATGAAAATACATGATTCATAATGCAATTAGAGTTGTATTTCAGCTCACTTCATTGTGTTGGTGTCCTGATTTTCAATATATGCATTAGATTTGTTCCCTATGTTCTCCAAGGGAGGATAGAAGGATTGTTGTTGGGTGATTTTGACATGTTTTGAATTGAAGCTGGAAATGAACAATACTCTTTGGTCTATGCACACAATTCCATCAGAATTCAAGGCTATCGATATTGAGCTGCCTCCGTTATTTCATAAAATGTAAGTATATTGAAACAGCAGAGACGCTTCTTCCATGGGTTAATTGGCCATTATAAATTGCCATAGTATAGGTAGGTGGTAGGGAAATATAGGGACAGGTGGGGATGTGGTAGGAATATGGGATTAGTGTAGGATTAGTGTAAATGGGTGGTTGATGGTCGGCACAGACTCGGTGGGCCAAAGGGCCTGTTTCAGTGCTGTATCTCTAAACTGAACTAAACTAAACAGCAAGTTATGATGATTTGGCATGCACTAGTTGAAAGGTTAGTGCAAGCAGATTCAATAATAACTTTCAAAAGAGAATTGGATGTATACTTGCAAAGGAAACATTTGCAGAGCAACAGGGAAAGTGTAGGGGAGTGGGACTATTTGGATAGCTGTTTCAAAGAGGTCGGCACAGACACGATGGAGTGAATGGCTTCCTTCTGTGTTGCATGATTATGATTCAGTAGTGTGGTTTATTTATTATTTGAGTGCAACTGAATATATCACAGACTCACAAGTCTTAATAATGCTTGATGCATTAGTAGAACCTAACAAAACCTTTGCACAGTATCTTTGCATTATTGCAACCGAATCCGAAAAGAATAAATGTACATGACCAGTGATGGCTCATTTTGGAATGTTATCATGCACATGAATAGCCATTGGGTGGTATTTAATGGAGGCAATGGGAGTCTCGCTCACCAGCTGAAGAGCCGAGAACCCTGCGTCGCCTCTTTTCGGGAGGCCTGCAGCACTACTTGCCAGTCAGGCCCTTAATTGGGCAGCAGTGGGCCTTCCCTGGGATTGAAGTCCTGCCCACTGACAGCTGCCAGCCAATCAGAGGCCGGCAGCTCTTTTTTCAGCAGCACCAGTGGCTACTGTTGGTAATGCACCCACCTGAGGCCCAGGATAGTTGATGGAACCAGGCCATGGGTGAGTGATGTCAGGAGTATTTTCACAGAATGGGGGTCGCAGGGGAGGGGAAGTAGGTGGGTCAGCAGCGAGGACAGGGCGCGGTGGCTCTCAGTGGGCACCATGCTGGGTCCCTCAATCAGGCACTTTGTGCCTTTAACGAGGGACCCCTCCCACCCTCACCGGGAAGCAACTTACACAGGTTTGCTGGTCATGCTCCCTGCATGGCAACAGGCCAGCCTGCTGTTGGGCTAAAACCAGCGGCAGCAGGAAGAGGCCTTTAATTGGGCATCAATTGCCCACTTAAGGGCCTTAATAGGCGATGGGGCAAGATGGTCGTCCACGGGCCTGTCATGGAATTAATTGGGGTGGAGGCGGGAAGGTATCGGGGTCCCCACCTGCCACCATCCTGCCTGACGAAATGCTCTCCCGCCATCAAACTTGCCACAAAAAAGAACCCATGATTTGCAAAAACCACAGACAAGATTCTCTTATGGTCACCTTTTGCAGGAATGAAAGGAGATCATGCACATGTGTAATCCAATGGTTTATTTATTCTGTTGGTTAAGGAAGTAGCTTTGAAATCTATTTTGCTGAGGAGTTTATGTAATACTAATTCACTGCAGTTAATTCAAATTGATATATTCCACAGTGAAATCGCATTTTAAATTTAATTGCTGTGGTTTAATTCGTTTAATTTCTCCAGAGTAAGCTAAAATATAATTTCACTGGAGTGAAATTTAATTTCAGTAAAGTGAATTAAGAGTTTGTGATCACATCAAAGTAAATTTGCATTTTTTTCTTCAGATTAGACCCTCTGCACACCTCTTCAGTGAGCTAGCATCAGATCATGTTCTTGCAGAAAAACAAAGTCACATGAAGGAGGACTCCCATTCAGATTTTCTGTGTCATCATGGAGCCACAGCATTCGGAATGAGCTTCACATTACCACTCCCACAACTATGTGCTTTATAGGATGCCCTGCTCTGAAACTTCATAAAATATTCCCAGGCTTGGTTCAATATTCTCTTGCCTCTTCTCTACCTCTCTTTGTTTAAGACATTCCATAAAACCTATCTCTTTGATCAAGCTTTTAGTCACTTGACCTAATATCTCCTTATGTGGCTCAGTGTCAAAGAACATTGGGACTTTTAACTACATTAAAGACACTATATAAATGCAAGTTTTTATTATTATTGCAGGTGCCATGATAACGATGCTACACCAAGTGTCGTAAGCGCTTTTAAAAAAAAACCTAAGAGTGCCTTTAAGACTGAAAAATCTCTGAACAATAACTGCAGAGGTTTAGTGTTTGAAGAGTCCAAGCTGCAGGGCATTTTGTATCCAAGCAACCTGATGGTTTTACGGAAATCTTATGATTCCAATTGAGAAAGGCTTTCAGTTCCATTTTGGCAGTGAAAGAAGAAACCAGGGGGTTGTGAGCAGCTGAAGAGTTAGAGATGTTTAAGTAAAGTGTATATAATTCCTGAAATGTAATATGTTATGTTTCAACCTTACTGAAGTCTCTGAAATCTCTGCAAGGCAGACTAACCCAAACATACAACATATATCTAGCTGGGCTTTAGACAAATTAAACACCAGTCTGAATTTAAATTGTTGTTTTAATCTGAAATTCAAGCCTAAGTCTTTCCAATTCTATTTCTTTTTCCTGGTGAAGCATACGTTTTTTCAATGCTATTGCTGTTTCTTTTTGTATTTCAATTTTTTTTGTTTCTAACTGAATTCCACTGCATCACTCTTTGACTTCTTGTTCCTCTTCTTTTAAAATGTTGGACTATTACATCAAATATCGCTGCTTTCTTAGCACCCGATTTTAATTCTAACCCCAGTTTTGCTGCCAACTCTATCAATTTAACCTTGGTTAAAGTTTTCAAGTCACTGAGGGACATATTCTCCTTTCCCAGAAACTCTGCTGCAACTGTTAATTTCATTCCAATAGTATAGCATTTACCCTTATACAAGAAACCTGGTTCCTTTTATTTTTTCTCTTTCAAATTATTACTCCCCTTATAATTCACGTAATTAGCGCTGGATTTGAATCCCGACAAGAGCCCCTAATTAATACGTTACAACTAAGGTAGGAGTAATGCACTGTTAATTGAGTCCCATTCCTCCACAGGTCACAGCATATTAGTAACATTTCCCACCTACCAGAAAAATAGCAAAATTTATTTATCCCCAAAATAAAATATGCCAAAATAGGTTTCTTTAAACAACAAAAAAATTAACTATTTATTAATAAACCAAGTTTTATATGGTACTGAGATGAATCTATATGTACAAAAAGACTTTATAACTCCTTAATATTCCTAACCCTGACGCACACACATACATTCAATTACCAGCGGTTAACTGGGGAAAAATGGAAATACTGGCTGGAATTTTATGCCCCCCCCCCCGCAAAGAGCAGGAAGATGGTGGGGGGGGGGGGAGGGGGGGTAGTGGGGTTGTTAAAATGGAGCATGAGGCTCAGGGAGTCCTTCCCAACCTGTTGTCGCCTCCGCCGCCACTTTATGCAGGGTGGTGGCAGTGAAAAACAGCCTGACCACCCCAGACCAATCAAGGCTCTTAATTGCCCACTTAATGGCCACTTAAGGGCCTCTGCCCGCAGCCACGGGGATTTTACACGTGGCCAGTCAGGTGGCCCAGGCCCGAGAGAAGCCACCTGACAAAAGCAGGCTGCCTCTGATGGCCTGGGAGGAGGGGCCTCATGATCAGGCACCCTGTGCCTGACAGAGGGCTGCCCCCACTGCCACAACCACTCCCATCACCCCACATGCTCCCCCGTCCCCCCCAATCAACCATCCTTGCCTCGTTGAGGCCCGACCAATTACCCCGGCGAGGCACCAAAAACTTACCTTGATTCTGGGGCTCCCCAACATCATCTTTGTGATGGGTGGTTGCAGTCCCAGCAGTAGCCACCACTCCCAGTGGCGCTGCTGGGACAGAGAGCTGCCAGCCCTCTGGTGGGTCAGTCAGTAGATGGCTCCCATCTGCCAAGGGTAAAATTCCGAGATGACAAAGTGAGTGTTGGTCCTATAGAAAGTGAGTCTGGGGAATTAATAATGGATAATAGGGAGATGACAGATGAATTGAACAGATATTTTGCATTGATCTTCACTATTGAGGATACAAGTAACATCCCAGTATTAGCTGTAAGTCAGGAAATGGAAGGGAGGGAGGAATTCAAGAAAATTACAATCACTGGGGAATTGGTACTGAACAAATTGTTGGAACTGTGGGCTGACAAGTCCCTGGGTCCAGATGGACTTCATCCTAGGGTCTTAAAACAAGTGACTGGTGAGATAGTTGATGTGTTAATATTAATTTTTCAAAATTCCCTGGATTCAGGGATGGTTTAGTTAGATTGGAAAATAGCAAATGTTACTCCTTTATTCAAAAAGGGAGGGAGACAGAAAGCATGAAACTGCAGACTAATTAGCTTAACATCTGTCTTAGGGAAAATGTTAGAAGCTATTATTAAAGACGTTATAGCAAGGCATTTAGAAAAATTCAAGGTAATCAGACAGAGTCAGCATGTTTTTGTGAAAGGGAAATCATGTTTAACCAATTTATTGGAGTTCTTTGAGGGAGTTACATCTGCTGTGGATAAAGGGGAACTGGTGGATGTACTGTACTTAGATTTCCAGAAGGAATTTGATAAGGTGCCACATCAAAGGTCATTGCAGAAAATAAAAGCTCATGGTGTAGGAGGTAACATATTGGCATGGATAGAAGATTGGTTAGCTAACAAGAAACAGAGAGTAGGCATAAATGGGTCATTTTCTGGTTGGCAAGATGTAACGAGTGGTGTGCCACATGGATCTGTGCTGGGGCCTCAACTTTTTACAATTTATATAAATGACTTAGATGAAGGGATCAAAGGTATGGTTGCTAAATTTGCTGAAGGAACTAAGATAGGTAGGAAAGTAACTTATGAAAAGGACGTAAGGGGGTGACAAAGGGATATAGATAGGTTAAGTGAGTGGACAAAGACCTGGCAAATGGAATATAATGTGGGAAAATGTGAAATTGTCCATTTTGGCAGGAAGAATAAAAAAGAAGCATATTATCTAAATGGTGAGCGATTGTAGAGCTCTGAGATGCAGAGGGATCTGGGTGTCCTAGTGCATGAATCACAAAAGGTTAGTATGCAGGTACAGCACATAATTAGGAAAGCTAATAGAATGTTATAGTTTATCGCGAGGGGAATTAAATACAAAAGTAGGGAGGTTATGCTTCCATTGTACAGGGCATTGGTGAGACCACATCTGGAGTACTGTGTACAGTACTGGTCTCCTTATTTAAGGAGGATGTAAATGCATTGGAGGCAGTAGAGAGAAAGTTTACTTGACTAATACCTGAAATGGGTGGGCTGTCTTACACGGAAAGATTGGACAGGGTAGGCTTGTATCTTCTGGAATTTAGAAGAGTAAGAGGCGACTTGATTGAAACATACAAGATCCTGAGGGGTCTTGACAGGGTGGATGTGGAAAGGATGTTTCCTCTTGTGGGAGAATCTAGAGCTAGGGGTCACTGTTTAAAAATAAGGGGTCACCAATTTAAGACATAGATGGGGAGAAATATTTTCTCTCAGAAGGTGATGAGTCTTTGGAATTCTCTTCCTCAGAAGATGGTAGAGGCAGAGTCTTTGAATATTTTTAAGGCAAAAATAGATTCTTGATAAGCAAGGGGGTGGTAGGTTATCGGGGGTCGGTGAAAATGTGGAGTAA
The DNA here is from genome assembly GCF_036365525.1 of Heterodontus francisci. Classification (NCBI taxonomy): domain Eukaryota; kingdom Metazoa; phylum Chordata; class Chondrichthyes; order Heterodontiformes; family Heterodontidae; genus Heterodontus; species Heterodontus francisci. The sequence continues at coordinate 117,436,309 of NC_090375.1, read as the reverse complement.
TCAGTTCAGCCATGAACTTATTGGATGGCAGAGCGGGCTCGAAGGGCCGAGTGGTCTACCCCTGCTCCTAATTTGTATGTTCGTTACTCCACAGAGTGTAGCAATTCCTCTTTTCTCTGAGTCGCTTCCTCTTTGATACAGGAACTATTTTTCAAGACAGAGAGTTTTCTGGGCTGTTTTCCTGGCTAGTTTCCAGTCAGTAAAAGAGGAACAAGAAGTCAGAGAGTGATGTAGTGGAATTGACTAGAATTCAGTTAGAAACAAAAAAAATTGAAATACAAAAAGAAACAGCAATAGCATTGAAAAAACGTATGCTTCACCAGGAAAAAGAAAAAGAAATAGAATTGGAAAGACTTAGGCTTGAATTTCAGAGAGAATGTGAAAAAGAAGCAAGTGAATTCTAATTTAAAAAGATGTAACTAATACAAAGGGGTGGTCTTGACTCCAGGGAAAATTCTGGTCGGGAAGAATCTGAATCCAGCTCAGGACTCAACAAAAGCTGTTTAAATTCATACAAGCTAAGTTTGAAGAAAGGGACATAGAAGCATTTTTCATTTCTTTTGAAAAAATAGCCAAACAAATGAAATGGCCAAAGGAAAGCTGGACACTGCTTATGCAAAGCAGGTTGATAGGCAGAGCTCATGAGGTTTATTAATTTGATAGTGGGGTATTCAGCGATCTTAATGTCCTTGAACTCCCCCATCCATTCCTCACTCCTCCCTCACAACATCCCCCTCATCCCACCCCAAACCCATGACAACTAATCCCCAGTGTCCCTCTTTCTCCCCACTTGAGCCCCAATCTTCCAACCCACATTCCCTAGTCTCTCTCTTCTCTGACAAACCCCCATCCTTGCCACCTATTACCCAGATTCTAACGCTGCCGAGCCATCACCCAATCTCTGTTTGCCAGTATCCATTTCTCCCCTCAGCCCTCATCCCAATCCCCAATCCATCACCCGCTCTCTTGACCCCACGTCCAGTTCCCTGTCCCAAGCCCCAATCTCTCAAATCCCCTAGTTCCAGTCTCCCGAGAACCCAAACAGCTTCATTGGAGTCTCCAAAATCCAAGTCCCCTCCCCCTGCTCTGTCCCCTCCACCAACCTGTTCCATATCTGATCAATCCTACGTGAGTGCTGGCTGTGTATGTCAACCAGTTGCAGGATGTGGTGGTGTTGGAGACATCATGGAGTAGTGGGCTGGGATGGGGGTGGTGGCGGTGCGGCTGTGACATGAAATTTAAAAGGCGTAGTCATCCTGGGCTGTACGAAGCAGTAACCAGGAAATCTATGACCAATTGCAGCTGACGCAGTACAGCACACTGTGCGCGAGATGAAGATGTTTCATGGGCTGGATGTTTGACACCCGTGTGCTCAACTGATATTTGCTAGACTGATTAATGTTGCAGTAGCTGTCCCCAAAAGCAGGACAATCTGTTTAGTCACAGGCTGCAATGAGGGCCAATAGTACGATGTGAGAAGGGCATCCAGCAAAAAAAAAAATTGCTGTTTCATTTCAATCAACAGATCTAGATTCTGCAATTTTCTGGTTTTGAAACATTATCCTTCAAATTCTGTCAGCATCAGTTAGGAAAGACTAGCAACACAACACATCTTGATGCCGATTAAAACAACAATTTAAATTCAGACTAGTGTTTAATTTGTCTAAAGCCCAGCTAGATATATGTTGTATGTTTGGGTTAGTCTGCCTTGCAGAGATTTCAGAGACTTCAGTAAAGTTGAAACATAACATATTACATTTCAGGAATTATATACACTTTACTTGAACATCTCTAACTCTTCTGTTGGTCATGATTCTGCTTCTCCTTCGTCTTCTCAAGTCTCCCTCACATGTGATCTCTAACATCATCACAGTGGGAGGTGTTATTCACACTGTCCCAAACATTAACCCTTTCAAACCCTTATACTAGAATGTGTGATATAGCCATGCATGAACTGAGCTTGAAAAAGCAACCAATGATCAAAATAGGAATCCTTATTGAATGATGTCTCATTTTAAATTACTACTTCCAAATAAATATATAAATTCATTCAAGCAATCTTTCACAAAAAAAGTTCTTATTGTATCCTTCATCTACGCCACATATTTGAATTAATTCTATAAATTCATTGGGCTGGATTTTGTGCTGGAGGCGGGGCTCCCGACACCAGGCCAAAAAGGCAGGGGGGGATCCCTGCCTCTGCCCTATCGTACCACCCTGGAGTGCTCCTCCGGTCTTTCTAAATCAAAGTTTCAGGAGCCGGGATCCCCATCACTTTCGATTAGGGGATCCCGCCTCCAAGAGCTGCTGGCCAATCACAGGGCCAGCAGCTCAGCAGTATCGGCAGCGCCACCAGGAGCGGTGGCCGCTGCCAGTACTGCAGAGGCATTGGACCCAGGGCTGGAAGCCCCGACCAGAGGTAGGTAAGGCAGGGTCGCTGGGGCCAGTCACGAAGGCCCCGGTAAGGGGTGGTGGTAGGGTGGTCATGCAGTTCAGGGGGAGGAGGATCTCGAGGGGTAAAGTGGTTGCAGGTTGGTGTCATCTGTGGGCTACACATTGTCCACGAAGTAGGGACCCCCCCCCCCAAGCCTGCACAGAAGGCACATCATTTTACAACTGTCCTCCCTACGCAGCGGAGCCCCCCTCCCCCCACCGCTGCTAGGAAGATCCCAGCGGTGACAGGAAGAGCCCTTAATTAGCTGTTAATAGGCCACTTAAGAGCCTCAATTGGCCTCTGGGCTGGAAGACTATCGTCAGCCTATCCCGTCCCCAGGAAGATTGCTTGGTGATGGGCCCCCCACCACCCGTCGCAATACTCAGTGCTCCCTGCCTCTGATCCCTCCTCAGGAGACCACACAAAGTCCCAGTCATGTATTCTGCAGAGTTAGCAATGTTCAAATCGGTAAGGTGGAGATTTTTTTTTATTATTTCATGGGATGTGGGCATCACTGTCAAGGCCAGCATTTCTTGCCCATCCCTAATTGCCCCTGAGTAGTTGGCTTTGAGCTTCTTTTTTTGAACCGCTGCAGTTTATCTGGTGTGGATACCACCACAGTGCTGTTTGGAAGTGATTTCCAGCAGTTTGATCAAGCTACAGTGAAGAAACGGTGATGTATTTCCAAGTCAGGCTGGTGTTTGGCTTGGAGGGTAACTTGCAGTTAGTGGTGTTCCCATGCATCTACTGCCCTTGTCCTTCCAGCAAATGCCATGATACAATGCTAAATATCTCTGAATTTACCTCGTTGCCAGTGTCACATCTCAGGCTGAAATGAATCACACTTGAAATCACAGCTTAACTTTAACAAGATTTAATAAGTGTTTCATTTAAGACTTCTGTAGAGTTCTTGATGACTGATCTCACAGTGGCTACAAAGCTATTTGACCTTACAATAACTCTCAGGTCAGATATTTTCCACAAAGCAAAGTTTCCCTTCCAAGTACCATATGCTCTCTAATACTCAAGCCCACACATACAATCATGACAGCGGAAGAGGCCCTTAAGTGGCCATTAATTTGCCACTTAAGGGCCTCAATTGGCCTGGGACGGGCAGCCCATTCTCAGCCTACCCCATCCCAGGACTAAATTAGAAGGCATCAGGAAGGCATTGGGCACTCCGCCCCGCCTTCCCACGCAATTCTATGGGCACCCCTCCCCCCACCTCCTTTCCCATCCCTCGGTGGCTCATAAGTTTCAGTCCAGTGTTCCTATCTACTGTAGCATTCCTTCATTATTTTAAACAACTCTCATCAAATTACCCCTTTATCTCCTCTGTTCTCATGAAAATATCCCCAAATCTTCAAGTTTGTCTTCATATTTTATTTATGCATACCAGGTAGCATCCGAGTGAATCTGCATCCGATTGCTTTGATAACCTTCTTATTGTGTGGTGCTCATAGCTGCACACATGTCCTCCAACTGCGGTCTTACTTAGATTTTATATTGATTCACCATAAAACACAGTATTTCATTGGCTTTATTATGACCTTATTTAAGTGAGATGCTGCTTTTAATGACTTGTCAACAGAACCCCAAATCCCTGCGCTCTTCTGTATCACACAGCTTTCCCCTAAGTATAGTTATCATTTTTTAACCAATATGTGCCACCTCACATTTACTGCCATTGAATTCCATCTACCCTTTTCTGCCCATTCCACCATCTTATCAATATTGCCTTGCAACCTCTGTTGGTCCCCAGAATTATTTATTATAGTTTTATTTGAATACCATCTGAAAATTAGAATGTAATTCCCTGTAGCCCAATATCCAAATCATTGATGATCACAGTGACAGAAGTGGATCACAAAACAGGATTCTATAGAATACCATACCAGCCTATCCCTTAAGACCTAAACAGAAGCTGTGGATATAGTAGCAGCAGTTTTTTTTTTCTGGAAATAGTTTGCTCCAGAACTGCACCCAGTGTTATTACAGGAAATCTATGCATAGACGTATCTGTTGATATTCATGTGCATGTAATTTACATTGCTGGGTCCTCTTCGGGCAGTTGGATGCAGCCACCTGAAAGCCACAGAGGAAGTTCAGTTACAGTGGTTTCAGGTGTAAAACAATGACAAAACATTAATGCCCAATTTACCCGTGTATAATTCTTATAATTCAGGGACAATTTGGCAATAAAGACAGAAAAATATGCGCTAATATTTCTTGCATATTTTACAGGGTTACTCATTTATGCATTTTACAAATATTTCCTTTTGCATGCACAGCACAAAAACTATGTTCTATCAGCTCTCATTTAAGGTTATTCACGCATAAGGGCCAAGTGAGACCGATACAAAACACAGCAACCATCAGGACATAACAAATTCTTTCATTAAAAACATTAAACGCATTGAGTTTATTGCTGTTGATATTCATAAAAATACCAATGCCCAATTGACAGAGATACAATCGAACAATATTCATTACTCACACAGGGGCGAATTTTACAGACCTTCCCGAGATCGGGGGTCGTGGCAGAGGGGGGGACAGGAAAATGCCTCTGGGAGAGGCCTCGACACCAGGAAGGCCTAGCCCCATATTGCAGGTGATAGCGAGGCCTTGTGATGGCCCCTCCGCCACTTTGTGGCAGGTGAAAATTTAAATATGTTACTGCATTAAAAGTACTGAATAAATTATTTACCCGCTCCCACCATCAGTCCCGATGCGATAGTCGTGCCGGTGGCCAGCACTCCCGCTCCTTTGGATCTCCATCTGGAGATCCAATGCGGGACACTGGTGGGAAGCGGGGAGCAGGTGAGCATTTCAGTGTGGGAGCGGGGTCAAATGTATCTGATTGGTCTAGGGGGTGGTGGGAATGGGTAAAGGTAAAAGTTTTTGAACTTTGTGGGGGGGATGGTCAGGAGCACAAGTTAAGTTTATTTTCGGGGGGAGAGGGCAAGTCATGAATTTGATGGTCATTGGGGCGGGTGGGGCATGGGAGAGGGGTCAGGATAACTTTATTTGATTTTTCAAAGTCTTTTTTCTTTCGAAATTCGAATTGTAATGGAGGGATAGAAGCCCTTTAAAAATCCTATAGAGCCTGCGCAGCGGCACCTAACGCAGTTGCTGGGGACAGAACGAACACCCACTCCACGTCATGGGTGGGGGGGGGAGGAGGCAGGTGGGCGGTCCGTTCCAGCCATGTAAATGAGCCACCGTGTTCAATATTGCGGCAGCTCTGCGGAGTAAACCCTGCGCGTGCAGGCCGCCATTTTGTATGGCCACCGCACATGTAAAATTCAGCCCATGCTGTTCAATTGTCCGAATTAATGGCATATCATCTTTAACACATTTGAATAACTACTCCAGCATTACGCATGAAATAATGTACTTCTATTAATATATTCAGAAGATGTAAATGTTTTTGAAGTGATTACTTTCTATTTACCATTTTGACATAAGATATAAATTTATACTCCTACTCAGGTTTGCAAATTTTTTGTGGGAATTTTTCTTATCTAGAATTGAGGAGTTCAGAGTGTACAAATACAAGACCTGATTTTCTTGCTGATATCCGCTCCTTTCCCCTGATTTTCAAACATTTCATGACCCAGACCCAAAAGTTTAATTTCACATTTTTCAATATCTTGCAGACTTTGGGCTGAATTTAGTGAGCCTGTCGGGGGGCGGCGATAGAGCTGGAAGAGGGTGCCATCCTCGCTAGTCACATGTGCGGCCAGCCCACCGCAATTACATGACGGGCTGCCATTTTACATCATGGAGGCACAGGACCTGGCCAATCATGCGATGGGTGTGGAATTTGAGGCAGCAAATACGGCATCATATAACACTGGAGCAGGTGCTGCTGCCATATTTAAAGCCCTGCCAGCCCTGCTTGCATTGCTGACTTAGACTCATTTGCTGTTTCATGGTCTGTGCTGAATCCATTGTTGAAGTAACTCCTGGACCAACCCCCATCCCCCGGTGAAGGATGCCGCAGTATGGCAGAGGCAAGAGGGTGGCCCGATGGTTTAGTGATGCCTCTCTCAAGATACTCCTACAGGTTGCAAGGGAAAGGTAGGAGTTCCTTTTCCCAAGTGATGGCAAGAGGAGGTCATCCTGCCTGACCAAGCAAGCCTGGATGGCGATCGCACAAGAGGTCAGCAGTCATGAGGTCACACCCCCCACCCAAACATGGGTACAGTGCCACAAGAGGGTCAACGACCTCTTTCATTCAAGGTGACTGCTCCGTCTCTCTCTTTTTTAGAATTTGCAGGTGGCTACGCAGGAGGAAGCAGGACATGGGGAGGGAGGCACCACAAAGGCACTGACAAAGGGGATTAAGCGTCACCTCATCCTGCAAATGCATGGCTGCATCTTGGCCACAGGGCACCTTCTTACACAGCTCACCCCTATTAACTCCCCTGAGAGCTGATGGGAGGCTGAGTTACATAGAAAACCCCAGCAGAGGACCGTCATGTTGATCTCCCTGCAAAGTATGACTATCTCCCTCTTTCCACTTGCAGGACAAGAGGGCCCATAACAACAGAGAGATATCGCAGACTGGCGGAGGAATAGCAGACATCCGGCCTCTCGCGGCAGCTGAGGAGGAGGCACTAGAACTCGTGGGCACCCAGGGCGGCTGCTCAATAGCTGATGGTGAGACTGGAGTCTCCGCGCAAGAGAGTGAGGGTTGTTTCAAACATACAGTTCACTTCTGGAGATCCAGATCATGCATGGTTGGCATGACGAGATCTGCACAGCCTAACCCACACATTTTTGTGTTCTCTCTACAGAAGGGGGACAGCAAGCCTCCTGAGGAGGAGGAGCAGTCAGAGGATGCACCGTCCCATGATTCTCCTGCACCTTCCACTACTGCAGATACTTCCACCTCGGTGGATTTCTGCTCGGCTGTAAAATCAGGGTCAGAACTTGGTGAGAGCACCGTGCACACACTCGAGCAGTTGGCTGAGGCTGAGACAGTCGAGGCCACTTGACAGTTGGAGGACAGTGGGTGGCCAGACCCATGCTGAGCCCCAGGCTGATGATGAGCATCTGATGTCAACAGTACAGGGTGCGCTGGAATTGCAGAGAGAGGAAAGGCAACATATGGCAGACATGCCAGAGGACATGCACAGCCATGAACAGACGATGGAGGGGTCCATCCATGCCATGAGTGCTGCCATGTCTCAGGCATATGAGCACATGGCTTCCTCCATTGAGAGATTGGCAACCCTCATGGACAGCCAGATCCCACAGATGCGCGCAGACCTGCACACCATCACCTTGATCATGAGCTCAACGCAGCAGTGGCAAGGCGAGAGAAGGACTAGGCCCCTGAGATCTTCTCCAGCTCCTCGTCCTTCTCTGGTCAGCAGGAAGGTTCAAGTGAGCCTTGAAAGGCAGGAGGAGAGACTGCCCTCCACAGCTGGGGGCTCCCCTCAGAGCACTCCTAACGTGGACAGTGGCTCCTCAGCCCCTCCACCATTGGGCCCAGCTCCAGTAGCCATGACACCTCAGATGAGTCCTGCACCAGTACAGGAAACCCTCCAGGCAGCCGGGAACATCCAGGCCTCAGGTAGCCAGAGGACGGCCGCCAAAGTCAGTACAAGAAGTGAGAGACCTTGGAGTGCATGTCCACAGGTCCCTAAAGGTGGCAGGACAGGTAGATAGAGTGGTGAGGAAGGCATATGGAATGCTTTTCTTTATTGGCCGAGGTATGTGATGCTGGAACTGTATAAAACGCTGGTTAGGCCACAGCTGGAGAATTGTGTGCAATTCTGGTCACCACATTATAGGAAGGACATAATTCCTCTGGAGAGAGTACAGAGGAGATTTACAAGAATGTTGCCAGGGCTCAAAAGTTGCAGCTATGAGAAAAGATTGGATAGGCTAGGGTTGTTTTCCTTAGAACAGAGGAGGCTGAGGGGTGTCTTAATTGAGGTGGACAAAATTATGAGGGGCCTAGATAGAGTAGACAGGAAGGACCCGTTTCCCCTAGCGGAGAGGTCAATTACCAGGGGGCACAGATTTAAGGTGATTGGTAGAAGGATTAGAGGGGACATAAGGAAAAGCTTTTTCACCCAGAGGGTGGTGGGTGTCTGGAATTCACTGCCAGGAATGGTGGTTGAAACAGAAACCCTCAATTCTTTTAAAAGGTACCTGGACATGCACCTGAAGTGCTGTAATCTGCACGGCTATGGACCAGTTGCTGGAAGGTGGGAGTAGATTGGGTGGCTAGTTTTTTCGGTCGGCACGGACACGATGGGCTGAATGACCTTTTATGCCGTAATTTTTCTATGGTTCTATGGTCCTGCAGCATGGTGCATGTCAGTGACAGCCTCCCTGGAAGCCACAGTCTTTGCAGACAATGGCGCCCAGACATTAGGAAGTATGTGATTCAAGTCCAGTGCACTCTCTTGTGCAGGTAGGCCCTTCTAGGCATAGCCAGTTGCAGTTGCTGTCGTCATGGAGGTTCACGGTCAGGCACAGCTGGCTCCTGGACCTCCCTCCGTCAGAGGGGCTGCATTAAGCCCCAGGATCCAAAATGACAGGGTCTGAGACCCATGCCAGATGGTCAGTAGGCCTCCAGTGCACTGTCCTTGCAGAGATGAAGTTGCCTTGGCAACTTTCCTTTTGCTACTCCTCTTGGCTGTCTCACTAATGGCCCTCAGTGCCCAACCTTGCTGATAGTCAAGCCTTTCACCCGATAGTATGGCCAACCGACCCTCTCACCCAAGACTAAGCCCACCCATTACTGCCACTGGAGACTAAGCCCCCCACCACCCCAGCGGTACTGCCACATGAGACCAATTCCCCCCGTGCAGAGGCCACAGCACTGTCGGGTGACAATGGCCTCTGCTACCCCCTCCTCCCCTTTGCAGTGCTGGTCATGGCAGCCGACACATTGCTGTACTGAGGCCTTTCCTTGATACTGCCAACCTTCAACGGCCAGGGATCTGAAGGGACATGAGGGTGTGAGGGCCACCTGTCATCTACTTAATTCCAAGCCCCCTATTGATTCACTATCACTTGCATGCAAATGTATTAAAACTAACTGTTCTACAGTTTAAATTGCAGTCTCGTTGCGTTGGGGCGGTGACGTCACCTTGGTGCTTTCTCACCGCTGACTAAATCCAGAACTGATATCACAATGTCGGATTTCCAGGTAGATACACCCAACACTATTCCCTGGTCCCCATGTCTCCCTTACAACTCCAAACAGCCTCACTAAATCCAGCCCTTTGTTTGCTCCAGAATTATCTTTCGTCATTAATTTCTTCTTTATAATGCATTTCTACTGCTCAAAGCAGCATTGGAATTTACTTAAGAAACTGTTTGCTATGTTATTGCATGATATTATTGCAACACAAAATAGCTATAGGCCCCAGGCAACCCTCTGTAAGCCGAGTGGATGTCTGGTGAGCGTTGTAAATCATAGTTGCAATTTCAGAACAATAACTATTTCATTGGTGCCTTATGGGGAAAAACTGTACACTGCACATGTGCCTGCAGAGTAGATATAATGGCATTGATTTTTGCATTAAAATCAGAAAATATTTGAAACACTCAGAAGGTCAGGCAGCATCTGTGAAGAGAGACTGTTTTAAGTCTATGACCTTTCATCAGAACTGTTTTTCTCAGAACTTGCTTTTTGTGTATCGCATACACGTGTGTGTATTGGTGTGAAGTGTTCACTCTGCCTGCCTGATGAAGTCAACAGAAGTCATATCTCATTTTCATGGTTGTTGCTCATTATATTCAGGGTGAGCTTCCAGTGTTACTTGCGCTCCATATAGTCAGCCCACTAATTGGGAAGGTTAAAAATCTGGCAGGGATTTTTCCATTTAAAAGTAGACTGAACCTCTCAAAGGAAAGGCACAATTTTTGTATTGTTTGGGAACGCATTTTTCACATACTGCTGATGACTCCAGCCAGGGATCTCAGATTGTCAGATGGCTTATGGAGGTGCTTATAAAGCAAGTAAGCAGTAGAAAGAAGGTTGTATTCCCTAGTGATGGCTGCTGTATGTCCAGACAATTTTCTCAACAGCAATCAGAAGAGGTTGCAGAACATGCAAACGCCAGAAGTATTGTTCCTAGGACCTGGCACTGGCAGCAGCACAGGAAGAAATGTAATGTCCTTGCGAGGACTGCCAAGATTAGACTTCTTTTTATATCCTTCTTACTCTCTGCACAGTCCTGCACCATCCTACTTTAGACCCAGCACTACGAACACATCCCTCTCCAGCTTCCAGTACCACTTCTGCAATCAGAAGGGCACTTCACTGTGCCTACTTCTGCATGCCTTGTACACTCAGGACTTGCAAACCCCCACATCCATTTCCCTCTCTTCCCCATACCTGCTGCTTCTTCCTCTCATTACAAACACTATGCTAAGTTGTCTCACACATGCTATAAACACCTCAACAGGGTACACACAAACAGATTTCTTGAAGAACAGCTTGCAAAAGTAGGGAGAGTACAACATCAAGAGGAGGTCCTTCCTTGATGCATGTGCTCACACCAACAAAGGAGGCCCACCACTGACATAACTAACATCACCTCTGGCTCTGCACTGCATAACAGAAACCACCATATTTGACCACAACTCGATTACTAAAAGCTTAGCTTATTTTAACATTTCTATTAAAATATAAAACAACCACACATACAGATAGAATACAGTACAAGATAAGAAAATTATTCCATTCAATAAGATCCTCATGAGTCACTGTCAAGCCTTTTCATTTGCAGGCTTATGTTTCCATAAAGTAAACAGTGTAGTCAACAACTCCATTTGACATAAAGAAGGCAATTTTCAACAGCTCCTTCAGGCGCTAATGAGCCTCCAAGGTGGGGTCTTAAGCTGAAACCCCAGTTTAGCCCAAGTTTAGTTCAAATTTAGCTCAACTTTAGCTCATGATACTACCTTGGTAAAGGAGTTGAAGCTTGTGCTAAGAACAACCGCCCGGATGATTGTTAAGGGGATGGTTGTCACTTAAATTGCCTGGTTGGCAATTTGACCTTATTCATTCACCTCCAGCTGCAAGTGAACAGCAAAAGGTGATATGCCTTTAAGTGGCAACACAAAACCCTCAGCGATGACCTCTTTACTCCCAAACAGCTGGTCACTCATAGGAGAGGGTATTAGTTGAAGTGCTAGCTACAAAAATACTGTGCAGCCTCTTTAATTTTTTCTTATTATTCATTCGTGGGATGTGGGCATCGCTGGTAAGGCTAGCATTTATTGTCCATCCCTAATTGCCCTCGAGAAGGTGGTGTGAGCTGCCTTCTTGAAGGAATGGCGATATAGCTCCAAGTCAGGATGGTGTGTGACTTGGAGAGGAACTTGCAGGTGGTGGTGTTTCCATTCATCTGCTGCTCTTGTCCTTCTAGTTGGTGGAGGTCGTGGGTTTGGAAGGTGCTGTCTAAGGAGCCTTGGTGCATTGCTGCAGTGCATCTTGTAGATGTTACACACTGCTGCCACTGTGCGTCGGTGGTGGAGGAGGGAGTGAATGTTTGTGGACAGGGTGCCAATCAAGCGGGTTGCTTTGTCCTGGATGGTGTTGAACTTCTCGAGTGTTGTTGGAGCTGCACCCATCCAGGCAAGTGGAGAGTATTCCATCACACACCTGACTTGTGCCTTGTAGATGGTGGATAGGATTTGGGGAGTCGAGAGGTGAGTTACCCGCCTCTGACCTGCTCTTGGAGCCACGGTTACTCCAGTTCAGTTTCTGGTCAATGGTAACCCCCAGGATATTGATAGTGGGGGATTCAGCGATCATATTGCCGTTGAATGTCTAGGGGAGATGGTTAGATTCTCTCTTGTTGGAGATGGTCATTGCCTGGCACTTGTGTAGCATGAATGTTACTTGCCACTTATCAGCCCAAGCCTGGATATTGTCCAGGTCTTGCTGCATTTCAGCATGGACTGCTTCAGTATCTGAGGAGTCTCAAATGGTGCTGAACATTCTGCAATCATTAGTAAGCATCCCCACTTCTGACCTTATGATTGAAGGAAGGTCATTGAAGAAGCAGCTGAAGATGTTTGGGCCTAGGACACTACTCGGAGGAACTCCTGCAGTAATGTCCTGGAGCTCAGATGACTGACTTCCAACAACCATCTTTCTTTGCGCTAGGTATGACTCCAACCAGTGGAGAGTTTTCCCCCTGATTCCCATTGATTGCAGTTTTGTTAGGGCTCCTTGATGCCGTACTCGGTCTAATGCTGCTGGAATGTCAAGGGCAGTCACTCTCACCTCACCTCTGGAGTTCAACTCTTTTGTCCATGTTTGAACCAAGGTTGTAATGAAGTCAGAAGCTGAGTGGCCCTGGCAGAACCCAAACTGAGCGTCCCTGAGTAGGTTATTGCTAAGCAAGTGCCGCTTGATGGCACTGTCAATGACACCTTCCATCACTTTACTGATGATTGAGAGTAGACTGGTGGGGCAATAATTGGCCGGGTTGGACCTGTCCTGCTTTTTGTGTACAGGACATACCTGGGCAATGTTCCACATTGCCTGGTAGATGCCAGTGTTGCAGCTGTACTGGAACAGTTTGGCTAGGGGTGCGGCAAGTTATGGAGCACAGGTCTTCAGTACTATTATAGAGTGCAAGCAGGCATTTTAAGTGGCAATTAGCTTTTTAATGACCTTCAGGGTGGCCTGAGCACTGGCTTCAATTCCAAGATGGCATCGTGCATTAAATGTGGGCTAAACTGTCTTTGCATCTTAAGACTTCACATCTTGGCCTCCTCAGAAGCTCTTTTGCGTCTAAAGAATTCAACAAAAATTGTCCCCCTTCTTAGGCCATTTAACTAAGCTTTCACAATTAGCAACTAGATGAGCAAAGAATTCACCAGTTAGACCATTTAGAAACCTATTTAGCTGTTCGAGGTGCATGACATGAGCATTAATACATATACATGATGACTGGGCAGTTTTCTATTATTCCTGTATTTCAATTTGTGTTAGATAAAACCAGCCAATGTAAAATTTGGAGCATTTATTGGCAGTTGTCAAATATAAGTATCATCCTCCTGCACAAACGAATGCTCTGCAATACTTAAAAGTATCATTAGTACAGTTCATACATATAGTTAAAAAATGAAGACACACTCTTGGTTTGTCACATTTAGTTTCTAAAATCCATACTTATAAGTTTGGAATATAACTAGATTGCATCAGTGAAAATAATGAATCTTTACAACGTTTTATTCCTGTTTTATGAATGGTAAGTACAAAAATAGCACTTACCTGATCAAATTCATCGGGAGCAATACCTGACAAAACAAAAAGAGATGAATATAAAAATAAATTTTAAAGACTGTGCACTGTTTCTGGAAAATGTATAAATTCCCATTTTAAATTAAACCAATTGAAATGAACCATTAACTATGCCAGTGGCATTTGTGTTATTCTTATCAGCAGAAAGACTGTGATGAAGTATGAGTAACAGATCCCACAACCTGCAAAAAAATTATCTTTTTTTAAAATTTCAAGCCTTTTCATTACACAGAACTAGCTGCTGGAGTATTGGGAAGAGACCTTAGACCAGCATCAAAGGCACCAGGTTTTACTTTCTTAAAATTGAACTGCAAACCTTTTGCTCATTTCTATCATCTTATTTGAGCAATTTTGCAGCTATTAATGTTTTTAAAAACTACTATAACTTTTTATCCATCAATGAATTACTTTTATCCCAGAGTCCACCTCCACCTTCCCTCCAATATACAAGTCAAAGATTAATTTCAGTTTTCAGACGCGCACAACCTATGTAAATTAGTTGAAAAACTCGAACATGAAGCTTTGAAAAGATGTTTAAAACAAGGCAAAATGTGATTGCATCACAATGACAATTAGAAAATAGGGTTCATCGATAGTAACTCACAACATTTTCTGCACTCAATGCTCGCATTAAATTATATAAATCCAGGCATTCGGAAGTGACAGGCACATTAACATTCTGGGGTACAATGCAGAGCTGGTGTTACAACTGAGAAATTTAGGCCATATTTAAAACCTGCGTAAGAGTGCAAACTAAGTTTATTTAATGATCAACATTCTTGCATTTTATGGCAGAGATGAGCACAACACCAAACCTAACATCCAAGCAAATCAAAATTTAATTGGTGACAACATTTTCCCCTGAAAAATGAATGAATTTGACCAGTACTGACTCAGATTAGTGTTCCTTTGACATCAAGCACCTGCAGAGACAATTTCAAGGGAAGAGTTACCTTCAAGGTGCCTTGTCAGATTATTTTTAAAATTTTGTCTTATGATTCTTTTAGCTCCTTCTCTTAATCTAACATTCCTTTCCCTTTTGTCATTTAGCTCATCCAAAACTCTGCTGCCCATGCCCTATTTCACATGTTAGGTCTTCTTTCTTCTTCTTCTTTGGCCTCCTTGTCTCAAGAGACAATGGGTAAGTGCCTCGAGGTGGTCAGTGGTTTGTGGAGCAAAGCCTGGAGTGGCTATAAAGGCCAATTTTAGAGTGACAGAATCTTCCACAGGCGCTGCAGATAAAATTGGCTGTTGGGGCTGTTACACAGTTGGCTCTCTCCTTGCACTTCTCTCTTTTTTCCTGCCAACTGCTAAGTCTCTTCGATTCGCCACTCTTTAGCCCCGCCTTTATGGCTGTCCGCCAGCTCTGGCGATCACTGGCAACTGACTCCCACGACTTGTGATCAATGTCACAGAACTGCGTGTTGCGTTTCCAGATGTCTTTAAAGCGATGACATGGACGGCCGGTGGGTCTGATACCAGTGACGAGCTCGCTGTACAATGCGTCCTTGGGGATCCTGCCATCTTCCATGCAGCTCACATGGCCAAGCCATCTCAAGTGCCGTTGGCTCAGTAGGGTGTATATGCTGGGGATGTCGGTCGCCTCGAGGACTTCTGTGTTGGAGATACGGTCCTGCTACCTGATGCCAAGGATTCTTCGGAGGCAGCGAAGATGGAATGAGTTGAGATGTCGCTCTTGGCTGACATACGTTGTCCAGGCCTCACTGCCGTAGGGCGAGATACTGAGGACACAGGCTTGAAACACTCGGACTTTTGTGTTCCTTGTCAGTGCTCCATATTCCCATACTCTCTTGACCAGTCTGGACATTGCAGCAGACGCCTTTCCCATGCGCTTGTTGATTTCTGCATCGAGAGACAGGTTACTGGTGATAGTTGAGCCTAGGTAGGTGAACTCTTGAACCACTGCCAGAGCATAGTCGCTGATATTGACGGATGGAGCATTTCTGATGTCCTGTCCCATGATGTTCATTTTTTTGAGGCCGACGGTTAGGCCAAATTCATTGCAGGCAGCCGCAATCATGTCGCTGAATCTCTGCAGACACTCTTCTGTGTGGGATGTTAATGCAGCATCATCAGCAAAGAGGAGTTCCCTGATGAGGACTTTCCGTACTTTGGTCTTCGCTCTTAGACGGACAAGGTTGAACAGCCTGCCATCTGGAGGAAAATTCCTTCTTCTGAAGACTTGAACGCATGTGAGAGCAGCAGGGAGAAGAAGATCCCAAACAGTGTAGGTGCGAGAACACAGCCCTGTTTCACGCCACTCAGAATAGGAAAGGGGTCTGATGAGGCACCACTATGCTGAATTGTGTCTTTCTAATTGTTATGGAATGAGGTAATGATACTTAGTAGCTTTGGTGGACATCCGATCTTTGCTAGTAGTCTGAAGAGACCACGTCTGCTGACGAGGTCAAAGGCTTTGGTGAGATCTATGAAAGCAATGTAGAGGGGCATCTGTTGTTCGCGGCATTCCTCCTGCAGCTGGTGAAGGGAGAACAGCATGTCAATGGTGGATCTCTGCTCAAAAGCCTCACTGTGCCTCAGGGTAGACACACTCAGCCAACTTCTGGAGTCTGTTTAAAACAACTCGAGCGAAGTCTTTCCCCACTATGCTGAGCAGGGAGATTCCACAGTAGTTGTTGCAGTCCCCGCGGTCACCCTTGTTCTTATAGAGGGTGATGATATTGGCATCGCGCATGTCCCATCACAGACAAAGCTATCACCTATCACCCTGTCCTTGGTGACCTACAATGATATTCAATTTCATTCTCATCATGTAGTTCAAATCCTTCCAAACCCTCACCCGTCCTCATCCTAGTAACCTACTCCAACCCTACAACACACCCCTGAATTCTTTGTTTCTTTGATTGTTGGCATGTGTAAATGAAGGACCAATTCTTGATCTACTCTTCCTGTTGCAAATTGTGCATTCCCCTCCCATTGCCTATGATTGGAAGCTGTGCCTTCAGTTGCCCAAGTTCCATGTTCTAGTGACTCCCCAAAACCCTCCACCCCTCCTTCTTTAACAGCTTCATTAACCGAAGTTTTGGTCCTGCTAATCTCTCCTTCATTGGCTCAGCTTCCATTTTTGTCTCATACCTCAGTGAAGTACCTGGTGATAATCTCTATTCTAAAAGCACTATATAAATGCAAGTGGTTGTTCTTGTGTGTTTTTCTGAAAATGTGCTGATATTTAACTCTATTTAAGTAGAATTGTGTTTTGACAAAGTTTCTGTCAGTTTACTTACTTAGGTTTTAACAATTATACATTGTAAAATGTGATCTTTTGTATTTGTTCTTTTAATGGGAGACTCACCTTTCCTGGTATTTTTCTCAATTTTTCTCAGCATTATTGTTCACCTCCTCCTGCAACTCATCCTCTTCACTACTGAAACTGTTATATATGCCTTTAACACCTTCAGACTGAACCACTTTAGTGCTCTGCTTGCTGATCTCTCATCTTGCACCCTCCATAAAATCCAACTTGTCTTAATCTGCAAATATCCCACCTCTCAATATGTTCCACTTGCCAATCAGCCTTGCTGACGTGCACGTGCTCTCTGTTTCTAAATAGCATTAAATTTGAAATCCTTCTCATCTATAAATCCATTTGTGATCTTGCATCTTTTTATCTTCTCCAGTCTAAAAGGCCCTCTCATCACTGCCAAATCCTCTGTTGTACTGACTCCAGTGCATCCTCTCTCTGATGGCCCCACCACGGGTGGCAGTGCTTTCAGTCACCTTGATGCTACTTTCTGCAACTCCCTCCTGAAACCTTTCTGCTTTATCTCATGTTTTCTTTCAATTTTTCTAATTTCCAGTTTTGCATCACTATCCAGATTAAACGTTCGTTTTAGATTTGTAAAGTGGAAGAGGGAGGTGAAACAGGATCCTGAATTCAAACCAGCCTTCCCATTTCTACTTGAAAGGTATTGATAGAGTAGTGTTTGCAACAGTTAGCATTCTATTTAATAGCTGGGGTATATTGTAAAATGCTATGAGCCATATAATTAACTTGTCATTGTTAGATCAATATCATTGCTGCCAGCTATCCATATTTTGTTGTTTGATTTCTGATATTAACCACTCAAAGGAGTTCAACACCTTAAATCAGATTTAAATTAGGAATTGTAATGGCCTTAATAATAACAGAATTTCTATCCCATCAATTCCCAAACTATTTGCCTGCCTTTACAAAGAACAACCTTAACCACTTCATAACAGAAGTCATGCTAGCTTATGTTCTTAAAACAAGCTGAATTTAAACCAGTTTAATGATAATGAAGAGTGACAACTAGTTAGAAATATTGTGGTTTAGTACAGGAACAGTAACCTATCAGAATTACCGATGGATTAATATCTAATCTATCCCCAGCATTAGGTGAGATAAAACATATTTCTAAATTACAAAAGCATAAAGTTATAAAATATGTTTGCATATTTCACAATCACTGTTTCCCCGATGTATTTCTGATGCTGATTGTCTTACTTGCTGTTTCAACTAGAGTAATAACGTTAAGTCTTGGACCCCCATTAACAAAGTCTGAAATAATATCCTTCTGAAATAGTCTTGTGTGATACATTTCTTTTGCCCATGTTGCTAAGCTTGGGAGCTGAGCACTGCTGGTCAGGTCAGTAAAAATTCTGCCCATGATATCACTTCATTATTAGAATATAATTGTCCTTATCTGATTGGGCACTTCCAGCACCCAGCAGAAGTGATGTCAGAAGATGCAAATCCTTCAGCTTAAGGGGCTAAATGGCTTACTCCTGTTCCTATGCTCCTATGAAGATTAACAAACTACAAAGGAAAGTAAAATGAAACAAAGACTGAAATAAATAAAAAACAAGAGGGAAGGCGTTTACAAACCTGGGGTAGGGTCAACTACCTGACCTCGGGTGGGGGGGGGGGGGAAGGGTCCAATTCCCTGGGGTGAGGGATCTTGAGGGGTTGGGGCCAAAGTTTCCTCTAATTTCCCTCTAATGTACATAACCTGTTTTTTGCACAGTGCAGTCACTTTAAGATTGATGGGAAATCACACATTACACATCTTCAGGGGACTGCTTCTTGAGCATGGTCTGTTTGTCCCCTGCACGGTAAGTTTTGGACTGCTGCGCAGCCATACAGTTTAGAGGGAACATTGATTGGGAGCAATCCTGTTGGGCAGCAGGGGAGTTGGCTCTATCTGGGGGGTTCATGATGGTTGTTAAGGGAATCTTGGAGGACCAGGAGAAAGCACTCCCACTCCTCCTGGCTAATAAGGAGTGTCTATGTAGCTGTCTTAGTCTTGCTACACCTGCCCCATTTCCCGAGGCCTGGGAAACCTGGTGGGTCACAGTTAAACATGCAAAGCAGGTTAAATCTGCTTCCTAGAATAAAAGCTGAAAATCAGCAGGTTGGAGCCAGCTTTTTAACACGCTGCCATTTCTTGCCCACTTAACTCCCCTTCCCTACCTGTACCCAATCCAACCTCCTCACCCATGTTAAATTGCCTCCATGATAACTGTCTCAATAACCCTTCAACATCCTCATTTATTTGGCATGTATTAAAACATTTGTGGCAAACAGTAACAAATTATCTGTCAGATCACATTGAGTATCTTAAAAAAACAAGTGATCATAATCTTCATACTTGCAGACAGCTTGGGCTTGTGAATAACTAAAGGAAGGATGGATCAACAATTGTAGTGCTATTATGAATTCTGTATTCTGTTGATAACTGGAGCTCTGATATTAGATACTTGCAAATACAGTGTGTCTTGATTTAATAACCTTTATCTATAATTTTGCCATATTAATTTACTTTTAATAGTGATGGATATGAAGGGGTGGTCAAGGCAAAAACAATCACATTTTAAAGACTCTTGGATATGCACTTGAGGTACCATAACCTGCAAGGCTACAGACCAAAAGCTGGAAGGTGGGATTAGGCAGGATAATACTTTTTCAACCAGCATGAATACGATGGATCAAATGGGCCTCCTTCCGTTCAATAATTTTTCTATGTATCTATGATTGGTATTATTGTTGTTTTTAGGATGTCAATGCGATTGATAATGTAAACCATAACAAGCTACTTCATCTTCTCCAGAACAGTAGAACCAGAGCACTTGGTCTGTGTTTGAAACAGAATAAATTTAAAACTAATCGACGAAAACAGTATTGAGCAAATGGTCAATCGATCAACCCGGCTCCCTAGTGAGATGGTGGGAACAGTAGTGATTCATTTAAATGCAAATTTGATAAATATTTCCAGAACATTACATTTCGGGGTACAATATATGAATATTTTGAGAAAAAACATGCGCAAGTATAGCATGTGTGGGAGGAGCAGGTAACTTTGGACTGATGGTTCCCAAAGCTCGCTCCACTACTGGGGTTTTCCTCGTGTCATACGTGGGTTTGTTGTAGACTAATGGATAGAGATTAATTGCTGTGATTAGTCAACAACTCCATTCTCATTGTATCATGCAACTACCATGATAGTAGAATGTGAACTAGATGGACCTTGTTTTTTTCCTGATCCAGTAATTCCTATGTCCCTGGTAATAGATGTGGTGGGTATGTAATTTGTAAAAGCAGTATTTCAACTGCTGTCAAAGCAGACTATGTGCCTGTCCACAAGATGGTGGTACTAATCCAGATATATACACACACAACAGCTAACTAAAAGCATAAACAAGAACAACTGGAAAGCACAAAATGCAATAAAACTTTATATGCATTTATATAGTGCTTTATTATATTAAATATCTGAAAGTTCGTTACACACTAACCTCAGTTATCTAGGCCCTAAGATTCCCTCCCTAAGTCTCTCCACCTCCTTCAAGGTCCTTCTTAAAACCCACCTCTTTGACCAAGCATTTGGTCACCCCTTCTATTATCCCCTTCTTTGGCTCAGAATCCATTTTTCTGTGCTTTCTCTCTGAAGCGCCTTGGGATGGTTCTCTATGTTAAAAGCACAATGTGAATGCAAGTTATTGTTGTTGAATGTTATGTTGGTAAATGGGCATCCATATTGCACCAGCATTATCCCATTATCAATCAGGTGAATTCCCAGTTGGTCTTTTTTTGGTGGTATTAGCTGAAGGTGGAATGCTGGTCAAAAAACTTTGCTCTTTTCTAATAATACGATAGGATCTTTGACAGCCACTCAAATCACAGGAACAGGCAGACAGCACCTCAGTTTAACATCTCGTCTGATAATACTGCAACCTCTCTGTACATAACTGACGTGTTAGGCCAGATTTTAAGCTCAAACCCTGAAAAAGGGGCTTGCCTCATGACTTACTGACCCTACAGTAAATGTTCTACCAATTACGCCAAGCCTAAAAATAATGAATCGTTCATGAAGAAGCAATAACGAAATAGCAACTTTGACACTCAGGGCAAATGAGGAAAAAAAAAATGACAGAAAGGAGGAATCATGAAAAACAAATTTAAATTCCATGAGCAAACAGAAAGGTTGCAACAGCATGTAGTAATAGAAATTAAAACAGGTGATGAGAAAAGCATACAGCATCACATTAATAAACCCTTTACTGCCTAAACGTTATCCTACTGCATTTAGGATTTAAATAAATAAATTAACCAATCTTGCTTTATCAAAAGTTCATATTGTATTTCTACAAAATGTAGCCTCATTGAAGTGCCAGCCTAGATTAAGTGCTCAAATCTGAAATGAGTCTTAAAGCCATAACCTTCTTATTCGGAGACAAGTGCAGCAATGTAAAATCAATGACTAATGAGAGTGAGTGAGTGAGTGAGTGAGTGAGTGAGTGAGTGAGTGAGTGAGTGAGTGAGTGAGTGATCATCAGGGGAGCAGGGATGCGTTATATGTTTGGATTCTGTATACTTGCCACCTTATTGAGTCTACCAGAGGGGTTCTTAGACTTCAGTATTTAAACATTAATATTTACTTAATAACTCTGTGCACTCCACACTAGCCTGTGTGTCTCCTTCAAAAGCCACACGATAACTGTTTTTGAGTCTCTCCCACACAGTCTTTTACATCATCATAGTGGGCGGTAATCTTTACAGTCTCTCAAGATTAACCCCTTCATACCCTATACTACATCTCCCCCAAGTCTTTATCTCAATATATATTTACATACATTCTCTTTTTTATTTACAGGCTACCCCATCTCTCCCCAAATCTCTGACTTCATAGATTCAACCTATCAGGAGGTTTCACAACTCTCCCTGATCTTGTCACCAGATATGGAAGATTGGTATCTTTCTCTGATCTCGTGTCTTGACTTGGACGGCCTTTATTGAGGTTTGTAGAACTCAGTGCTTCTTGAATTTCCGGTTCATCATCTGAGTCGTCCAAACGTATGATCGATTGACATTTTTCCTTCTATTTTCCATAGAGTACCTTCTTGAGTTCATACTAGATAAGATTGCTGTTGATTCTCGTCTTTCTGGAGAATTACCCCTTCTTTATTTTGGTCTCGTACCCTATTTTGCCCTTCTGACAACATCGGTAGGTTTCTTGTATGGGATCTTCTGCTATAATAATGCAGCTGTTTGTATCAATATGAATTTTCCTTGTCTTGTACTCTCTGATAATCCTTGTTTTGTAACCCTGGAAGTAATTTCATGGGTAGAATTGGAAGTTGCATTCAAAGTTTTTTCCCATTAAGAGTTCTGATGGCACTAATCCGCACAATAATGGAGTAGTTCTGTAGGTCAGAAATGCTAAATGGAAATCTTGATTTTTCTTCAACATAGTGGGCGGCACAGTGGTTAGCACCGCAGCCTCACAGCTCCAGCGACCCGGGTTCAATTCTGGGTACTGCCTGTGTGGAGTTTGCAAGTTCTCCCTGTGTCTGCGTGGGTTTCCTCCGGGTACTCTGGTTTCCTCCCACATGCCAAAGACTTGCAGGTTGATAGGTAAATTGGCCATTATAAAATTGCCCCTAGTATAGGTAGGTGGTAGGGAAATATAGGGACAGGTGGGGATGTGGTCGGAATATGGAATTACTGTAGGATCAGTATAAATGGGTGGTTGATGGTCGGCACAGACTCGGTGGGCCGAAGGGCCTGTTTCAGTGCTGTATGTCTAAATAAAATAAAAATAAATAAAATTTTTTAAAAAATAGTTTTAATGGTTCTGACTGCTCTCTCAGCTTCTCCATTTGATTGTGGATACTTAGGAGAACTTGTGAAATGAACAGATGCCCATTTTGCCGCAAAATGAATGACGTAATGGTTTGCTAATTGTGGTCCATTATCAGATATTATCTGATCAGGTATACCATGTGTTGCACACACTTCTTGCAAAACTCTGATGACTGCTTCAGTTGTTATTGTGTATATCCAATTAACTTCGATCCATCTTGAGAAATAATCACCTATGATTAGATAGGATCTCCCCACAAAAAAGAATAAATGCATCATCAACCGTTCCTATGGTCTAGTTGGGAATTGTGTCAAAATTTGAGGTTCTCTTTGATCTTGTCTGTGAACTGCACATATGTTACAATTCAAAATCAGTTCTTCGATATCCTTCAAGATTCTTGGCCACTACACGAACGCTTGAGCCCGTGCTCTACATTTCATTATACCCATATGACCCTGGTGTATTTTGTCCAAGATACCTACTCTGGGTGACTCTGGAATCACCAGTCTCTCACCATATAACAGCAAATCATCCACTATGGTAAAGTGTCTTCTGTGTTTGAAGAAAGTTTTCATCCTCTTATCCTTGAGACTGTGTTGTGGCCAACCTTGCTCACAATTTTGGCAGACATAGATGCATTGGTGTACCGCAGGGATCGGTGCTGGGACCCTTGCTGTTTGTAGTGTACATTAATGATTTAGATGTGAATATAGGAGATATGATCAGTAAGTTCACAGATGATACAAAAATTGGTGGTATCGTAGATAGTGAGGAGGAAAGCCTTAGATTACAGGACGATATAATGGGCTGGTAAGATGGGCGGAGCAGTGGCAAATGGAATTTAATCCTGAGAAATGTGAGGTGATACATTTTGGGAGGACTAACAAGGCAAGGGAATATACAATGGGTGGTAGGACCCTAGGAAGTGCAGAGGGATCTTGGTGTACTTGTCCGTAGGTCACTAAAGGCAGCAGCACAGGTAGATAAGGTGGTTAGGAAGGCATATGAGATACTTGCCTTTATTAGCCGAGGCATAGAATATAAAAGCAGGGAGGTTATGATGGAGCTGTATACAACGCTAGCCAGGCCACAGCTGGAGTACTGTGTGCAGTTCTGGTTGCCACACGAAAGGAATGATGTGATTGCACTGGAGAGGGTGCAGAGGAGATTCACCAGGATGTTGCCTGGGCTGGAGCATTTCAGCTATGAAGAGAGACTGAAAAGGCTAGGGTTGTTTTCCTTAGAGCAGAGAAGGCTGAGGGGGGACCTGATTGAGGAAGTCAAAATTATGAGGGGCATAGATAGGGTAGATAGAAAGAAACTTTTTCCCTTAGTGGAGGTGTCAATAACCAGGGGACATAGATTTAAAGTAAGGGGCAGGAGGTTTAGAGGGGATTTGAGGAAAAATGTTTTCACCCAGCGGGTGGTTGGAATCTGGAACACACTGCCTGAAGGGGTGGTAGAGGCAGGAACCCTCTCAACATTTAAGAAGTATTTAGATGAGCACTTGAAATGCCATAGCCTATGGGCCAAGTGCTGGAAAATGGGATTAGAATAGATAGGCTTGATGGCTAGTGTGGACATGGTGGGCCGAAGGACCTGTTTCTGTGCTGCATAGCTCAATGACTATGATATCATATTTCCACATGGCAATCTGCGCCTGTACCTCACCAATCTTATTAACCACACTCCATGCATTCACATTAACCCTGATTTATATTTTATTACTTTGTCCTTTCCTCTGACCCCACCCAATAACTACTATTCCCTACTCTAGTGCTATCTATCTCCCCCAGTATTCTGTGCACCTTGGTATTCCTCTCTGATATTTGCTCCTGGTTCCCACACCACTGACAAGTGACCAGTTTTTCTACCCTCCAATCTGAGCTCCCTCTCAGGTTCCCATCCACCTGCCAATCCAGTTTAAACCTCCCCAACAGTACTAGCAAATCTCCCTATATTAGAGGATATTAGTCCCAGTCCTGCTAAGATGCAACCCGTCCATCTTGTACAGGCCCCACCTGCCCCTGAACTGGTCCCAATGCCTCAGAAATCTGATGCCCTCCCTCCTACACCAGTTCTCCAGCCATGTGTTCAGTCACTTAATTCTCCTTTTCCTTTACTCACTTGCATGTGGCACTGGGAATAATCCTGAGATTACTGCTTTTGAGGTCCTGCTTGTTCATCTCCTTCCTAGCTCCCTAAAATTTGCTTTCACGACCTTAACCTCTTTACTACCCATGTCATTGGTGCCAACATGGAACACGACCTCTGGCTGTTTACCCACCCATCCCACCCCCAGCAGAATGTCCTGCAGCCATTCCGTGACATCCTTGACCCTGGCACTGTCCTGAAGTTCCATCTACAGTCACAGAAACACCTGTCTGTTCCCTAACAAATCCTCTATCACTACTGTTCTTCCACTCTTCTTCCTCCCCTCCTGGGCAACTGAGCGACCTGTGGTGCCACAAACTTGGCTCTGACTGCACTCCGCTGAGGAACCATCACCCTCACCAGTATCCAAAATGGAAAACCAATTAGCAAAAAAGATTATCTCAGGGGACTCCTGCACTACCTTCCTGGTTCTCTTAGACTGCGTGGTGGTCACCCATTCCCTAACTGCCTTCGTGCTCCTAACCTGTGGTGTGACCACCTCCCTAAACTATCCATGTAGTTCTCTGCCTCGCGGGTGCACCACAGTGACTCCAGCCGCAGCTCAAGTTCTGAAACACAGAGCTCAAGCTTGTGCAGCTGATGACACTTTCTTCAGATGTGTACGTTGCACTCGGCCGAGCTGCCCTGCCATACGTTAACTTTACAGACTATTTGTTATAAGTAGAATAGCTTACCAGTTACTCACCAACCAGCTCCTTCCACTGCACTGAAGCAAGAACCAAATACTGGAGGGCGAAAAAAGTAGAAAAAAGAACACCTCCTCCCCCTTCACCAAACTCTTATCTCCACACTCAGCTTGCAATCTGCACGCCGTTTGCAGGCTGCACCCCGACCTCTATATTTATACTTTTTGAAGCTGAAACTGCAGCAACCAGATTAGACTGGTCAGCTACTTAACTAATCAGCTACTCTGCAGTACAGCCTGTTAATCCCTACCCAAGACAGGAAGAAATTTACTTTACTTTCTTATCCCTACTATACTTTCTCAACCCTACTTTATCTTGAGGGTAAATCCCAGTTAAAAGCTAACTGCAGACCAGATTGTCATAGAGTCTTAGAGTCATAGAGTCAGAGAGTCAATTACAGCACAGACGTAAACCATTTGGCCCATTGGGTCTATGCCGGCTCTCCCTAGATCAAACTAATCTGTCACATTCCACCGCTCTATTCCCAGAGCCTTGGAAGTTTATTTCTTTCATGCCCATCTAATTTCCTTTAAGATCATTGATAGTCTCTGCTTCCACCACCTTTTCAAGCAGTGAGTTTCAGGCGTTGTGTAAAAAAGTTTTTCTTCACATTCCCCCTGCATCTCTTGCCCAAAACCTTCAATCTGTGACCCCTAGACCTTGTACCATCAGCTAATGGGAGCAGTTCTTCCTTGTCTAAACCTATCATAATCTTGTACGCCTCTATGAAATCTCTGCTCAATCTCCTTTGGTCCAAGGAGAACAACCCCAGCTGCTTCAGCCTAGCCCCTTGTAGCTCAACTCCCTCATCCCTGGAATCATTCTGCACCCTCTCAAGGATCCTTATATCCTTCCTAAAGTGTGGTGACCAGAACTGGATGCAATACTCTAGTTGGGGCATAACCAGAGCTTTATAAAGGTTCAGCATAACCACCCTGCTTTTGTACTCAATACCTCTATTTATGAAGCCCAAGATCCCATAGGCTTTGCAGAACACACTCTCGATATGTCCTGCCACCTTCAAATATCTATACACATGCACCCCACAGGCCCTCTGTCCCTGCAGAGTCTTTAGAAATGCGGCATTAAGTCTACTTTGCTTCTCCCTAGCCCTTCTGCCAAAATTCATCACCTCACACTTTGCTGTATTAAATTCCATTTGCTACTTGTCTGCCCATTCTGCTGGCTTATCTATCCCCTATTGCAGTCAATTTGTCTCATCCTCACTGTTTTTCACTCCTCCAGGTTTGGTATTAGCAAATTTTGAAATTTTACTCTTTATTCCAATAACCAAGTCATTTATATATATATGAGAAAAGTTATATTAGCATTGATCTTTAGTGATCACCACTGTCTACCAACCCCCCAATTGGAATAAATGATCATTTACCATGACTCAGTTTTCTGTCTTTAAGCCAATTTTTTATCCAAGCTGACACTGATCCTCCTATTCCATAAGCCTTAATTTTGTTAACCAGCCTTTTCTGTGGTACTCTGTCAAACACTTTCTTAAAATCATATAGCCAACATCCATTGCATTTCCTTTATCAATATTCTGTTACTTCATCAAAAAAATCAATTAGATTAGTCAAGTACAACCTGCCTTTTACAAATCCATAAATCCTTAATTAGCTCAAATCTCTCCAAGTGTTTGTTGATCTTTTTCCCCGATTATTATTTCTAAAACCTTACTCACCACTGATGTTAAACTGATGGGCCTGTAGTTACGAGGATTGTCCTTACACCTTTTCTTGAATAAGGGTGTCACAATTGCCACTCTCCAATCCTTTGTCACCTGCTCTTGAAGGAAGATTGGAAGAATATGGAAAGCCCTTCCGCTATCTCCACTCCCACTTCCTTTAGCAACCTGGGATGCAAGCCATCTGAATGAGGCAATTTATCCACTCTAAACATAGACAGCTTTTGCAGTACCTCCTGTCTCAATTTTTACCCAATCCATTACTTCTACCATCTCTGCTTTGTCATGAGATTCTTTGGGTTATCTTAAGCAAAACAATGAGGTATATGGATTCCAGTTCCTTGAAGATCTCAAAGCGGTTGATTAACAGTTAAACTAGTATATACAATACAGAGCAAATTATATACAAAACCTTTGTCCAGAGAGTTACAGTGCAGAGTGAGTATGGCTTCTAGTCACATGAATACATCCTGGTACTTAGCTAATTTGCATACTGAGTTCTTAAAGAGACATCACTCTTTAAGCGGTCCTACAACATCCCCTTTCTTTCCAAAGATAAGTCTCGTAAGCTGCAAGTAAAAACACATAAAATCGGATAGTATCAAAATCAGTTATACAGGAATAGAGATTATAACATTTACAAGTATAAAGTTAGGGATTGTGAAATTTACGAGTACTGAAGCTTAAGAGTCATATATCATTTTGGTGGTTTGACAACTTTTCCAGACCTTGTTATGGTATAACCTTCTGGGGATGTAGATTTCACCCTTGTTGTTTGAACAGTGTCTCCTGCATCCCAAAAAATTTGCATATAAGTTGTTGCTGTTTTTTCTGAAGTTTCTCCCTCTCTGCCTTCAGTTTCTGTTGCTCTGCCTTCAGCCTGCTAAGATACTCTGTTGCTTTCCTCAGGATGACCACTTTTATTGCCTTGTCATACTTGGAAAGTTCCGCCACCTCATTTTGAAGAGCCAATAGACAATGCTTCAACTCATTCCTCCTCTGCCTCTCCATGACATTTTCTGTCCTTCAACTCTCCTCATCCTCTGTGTCAGAAGGCTTGGGGCTCAAGGTCGAGCACTTGTTGGGGGAGGAGTACTTGGCCTCATATTGGAATACTGGCTCGTTTTGGTGTTGGTGGCTCTCTAGAGAGCAGGGGTAAGAGCACGGCATAGTTGTGCTGTTGCTGGATTTTAAGACTGTACTGTTTGATGCTGGTCAGAGTATGCGAGCAGGTTCTGGTCCCAGGACATTTCCCCTTGGCAATGCTCCCCACTGACAGCCTTTGATTCTTAGTGGTTACAATGTCAACCTCTTCTTCTGAGTCGTTGGAGCATGAAGAAACACTGCCTGTTGAGAAAGAACTTTCATCATCTGAATTCGGACCTTCATTCTCTTGGTATGGTGTCGCTGAGAAGGGGTTGATACTTTCCAAACCAGAACCTCTGAGATACTGAAAGAGCTGTGACTCAATCTCAGATACCAGGGGGCTGGATAAGGGGAGTGCATCCTCTCTGAGGTGCAGCACGGCATAGCCTTTGAAATCTCCTATGGCATCGAACCTGTCCGGGTACATTTGATGTAGGTCCTGGACTGGCACAGTGCTGGTACCCTTGATCTCTTCTGTTGTAATGGGTACCTTCGTGATTTCGCGGATAGACACAATGTTGAGGTCCTTATATGCTGGTAGTCCTGTCACTGCTGGTCTGCTCATGTCTACCAGTTTAAATATTTGTGGTTTCCATGCCGACTTGCCATATCTGCATTGCCTTGTTAGTGTGCCACTGCAAGGGATGGGTGACTCATTGTATGCAGTTAACTTTGCAGATGTCAATTGTATCATTAATTTGCAATGATCCCAGTACATATCCTTCAGGATTCGGACTGGTAGGATATTTTCACTAGTTCCCGTGTCAACTTTAGTCCTGAGTGTGTGTTTGCCAACTTTCTTTAGGCACATGATATTAATAGTAGCAAAAGCTTCTAGTTGTTTGACTTCATTAACACATTGTGTCAGGTTCACAATGTGAAATGCCTGCTCGTCTTCTGGCTGAGAATAACTCCATTCTGAGTCTTGTCTCAGGTCTGTTTCACCATGGACTTTGTGTGTCAGCTAGCATTTATGCAGGTCTCTGGCGCTCTCCTTGCTGCTGTTGCCATGTTGCTGCACCTGTCTTCTGTTTGTTTGTGTCCTATTGTAACTTCTGGCTGCATCTTTGGAGCCAGATTTCTTGCATAGGCGGGCCCAGTGTCCTTTTGCACCACACACCTTGTACAGATCTTGACATGCAGGACAACTTTGCAGTGAGTGGGACAAACCACACTTACCACACAACTTTTTGGCTTTTTGTGACCTGGTTATGGTGCCGATACTGTCAGCTGCACCTAGTGATTGCAGGTGTTGTTGTTCAGCTACAATGGCTTTGTATTTCTTGCCATCTTCTAGCAGCGCATCAATGCTGTGACCTTTCTTTTTCCCCCAAGAGGTCTTCTGGAAATGCTTCAATAGGTGTTGAGACAATCACCAGCTCCATTATTCGCTCCGACATCTCAGTTTCTGAAAAATTGCATTTGTTGCCCTTACTATGGCATCCACTGACAAATTGATCTATTGATTTCTGTTGCTATTGCCTGTAGGACATCAATTCCAGGCGATGAATTCTAAAATTCACTCTTACCTGAAGCTGATCTTCTAGCAATTTCCAAATCTTTGCGGGATCTTTCTGGTCTTCTTCTGATAAGCCAGAAGTATTGCTTCTGTATAACCCCTCATTTTCAACTGCTATCAGTATTTTCCCAACCTGCTTCTCTGGTTCTGAGCTGCTTGGTCAGTGAAGCATAATTGCATTCTTTGTGAAAATAGTTTGAACTTGGATAGGATATGCAGTTCCAGTTCATGCTGGGAAATTTGATATCCATCCTTCTACTGTTCTTTTGCTTTCTGCTCTGTATTTAACTTTGTTCAGTTCTGTGTGCACCTTCAGCACTGTACTTATTATGGCTTTTCTATTTGTGGCTTAAAATTTGTTTTAAAACTTGTTCTATTAACTCTGTGCTGTTCCCCCTTTAAGAAATGTTTTCTCTAGTCTAGCTGCTTTGACAGAATGTAACAGGTGCTTGTCAGTGTCATTTGTTTATTTCTCTTTCAGCACTTTGCTGAAATGTTTACACAGCTGCTTACTGGAGTCCACAGAGCTGTTGGATAGTTCCAGTACCTTTATTTTGCTAGAATTTTAGTTATCTTCTTCATGCTTGACTGGTTTAATGATTATTTTCAGACTTGGCTGAGTGAATGCAGATTCTGCTGTGTTTGGGGTTTCCTGCGCTTTTTTTTCAGATGCTTCCTGGAATAGCATCAAGCTCGATCAGCCTAAGAGAGGAATTGGGGTTTCCCCTTTTTTTCTCTCTCTCCCACGAAGCCTTTAAAAAATCAATTCTTAAGCATTTCAAAGCTTTTTATTTTAAACTGGGATTCCTCGATCATCGGCACAATGACTCACCCAATCACAGAAATTGATTTGCAGCCTATCATTCAGTGCTCTGTCTCCCACAGCTGGAAGTAAATTTTTTCCTCTTTCCA
Organism: Heterodontus francisci; assembly: GCF_036365525.1. Classification (NCBI taxonomy): domain Eukaryota; kingdom Metazoa; phylum Chordata; class Chondrichthyes; order Heterodontiformes; family Heterodontidae; genus Heterodontus; species Heterodontus francisci. Next base: position 117,405,302 of record NC_090375.1, on the reverse strand, counting down.
CTGTTTGGGCCAGTATTTCTTTTGAACTTTCTCACTTTTGGCTGTAGGAAGGATCGCTTTCACAGCTGTTTTACACGTGGTCTTCAAGCTTATATCTTGTCTTTTTACCACTGATGCTACCATATCATATCATATATTCTTGTGTTACCTTAAGCGACACAATGAGGTACATGGATTCCAGTTCCTTGAAGATCTCTAGAGGGTTTATTAACTGCTAAACTAGTATATACAATACAGAGCAAACTATATACAGAACCTTTGTCCAGAGTGTTATAGTGCAGAGTGACTATGGCTTCTAGTCACATGAATACATCCTGGAACTGAACTTATTAGCATACCAAGTTCTTAAAGGGACATCACGCTTAAAGCGATAATACAACACGCTTCTACCAATATTTTGTCAGCATCCTCTTCCTTAGTAAACACCGATACAAAGTACTCATTTAATATTCTAGCCTTGCCCTGCTTATATCACCCTCTTTGTCCCTAATAGGCCCCACTCCACCTCTTACTACCCACTTACTATTTACATGCTTGTACAAGATTTTTGGGTTTCATTTTATGTTGACTAACATTCTATCCTCATATTCTCTCTTTGCCAGTCTTATTTTCCTCTTCATCTCCCCTTTCAACTTATTATATTTGACTCAGTTCTCACTTTGGAGTATTCAACTGACATGCATCATACATTCTCTTTTTTGTTTCATCATATTCTCTATTTTCATCATCCAAGGAGCCCTGGTTTTGGTTCCCCTACCTCTTGCTCTTGTTGGGATGTATGTCACCTATACCTGAAGCATCTCTTCCTTAAAGATTACCCGTTATTCCATTACTGTTTTTCCTGTCAGTTCTTTGGTTCCATTTTACCCTGACTAGATCCCCTCTCATCCCATTGAAATTATCCAACTTCCAGTTTAGATATTCTACTTTAGATTGTTCCTTGCTCTTCTCCTTTACTAGTCTAAACCTTATGATACGATAATCACACTTACCCAAGTATTTCCCCAATGACTTGGTCAACCTCATTCCCGAGCATCAGATCCAGCAATGCCTCCTTCCTAGTTTGGCTGAGGACATACTGCTCAAGGAAGTTCTCCTGAACACATTTCATAAATTCCTCCCTCCTTTCCCTTTACTCCAAAACTATCCCAGTTGATATTTGGATAACTAAAACCCACCAATATCACCACTCTATGGTTCTTGCACATCTTTCCCTGCAGATTTGGTCCTCTATCTCTCTCACTATTTGGAGGCCTATAGAATATCCCCACTAGCATGATCATATCCTTTTTGCTCCTCGACTTTAACCAAATGGATTCTGCCCTTGTCCCCTCAAGGACATCCTCTCTTTCCAACAGTACAATGTCTTCCCTAATCAGTACATGTAAAGGATCATTTATGTGTTGGCTCATCCAAAAACTTGTCAACAAGTGCTCCATAAACTTGTGAATAGAACAGCGTTACATATTTCAAAAATATACATCAGACACTGGTGAAACTGTTCATATTTTACTCATTTTGTTTAACAGTTAAGGCTATCAAAATTGAATAGATCTACTATGACACTACAAGCAAAACACAAGGAAACTTTTTTTGAAAGAATTATTTTCTACATCAATTTTTCAATTTCATTTCATGTGTAGATTTGAGCCCTTCGGCTTGTCATCTGTTCAATCTCCTGGGTGCAACTGCTAGTTTCTGGAATTTTCTGTTACATGTAGTGCTCTTTTATCCCAAGAGTTCTGTTATCATTAATAAATTCATGAAGCTTGACTTGAACCATTTGCAACAAAGAAATTAATATTCTCTATTTCAATGATACAGTTGGATCTATTTCCTACAACCCTGAAATTTGAAAATCCACTCCTAATACAGAGTTTCTCTTGACAGGAAAGGAGAATGGTGAGAATAGTGAATACACCTGATTCACAGTACTCTCAATTTTCCAGTCATTAGAATTAATGAACTGAACGTTAAGAGTGTCGTGAATTGGGTGCCTTATTCATCAATATGTGTTTTAATCAAGCAACACCACTCAGATTAGCTTGATTTGACGAGTGTAATCTGCCACTTTAAAACTGAAAATTGGAAGCACGTCATAGCCCACAAACATAAAGCATTTTCCACCATATTAAACTTACATGTGGAAGATATAAACTGGTTTGAGCAGCACTCTAAGCAGCCTGAACTACCACTTGTCTTTTGACAGTAGATCAACCAATACTTCAGAAATAGCTTCACTGAAACTTTATTTTATTCACAAAAAGATTGATGACAGAATAGGTTTAGTAGTCAGGCCAATTTTCATGTATCGGTATAAAACAGGCAGTAATCAGGTTTGGCAGTATTAGCTCCTAGTTTCCAGATTCGAACATAATTTGCTTAATAAGGGCAAGCTGCCAGTGCGATTAGGGTCAGAAAATGCCAATCACACTTTAGGGGACATGAAAATCACATCGTACTGCAAGATCTATCAGACTGAATCACCTTAAATGGGCATTTTACCTTTGCTGGATGAAGAGCTGCACCGAATGTCCAAATGATGTTAATGAGGAGTCAAGAGAGTAGCAGGACATGTCAATTTTTAAGTAGAGCTTCCTAAGTCTTGGTAGATAAAACTAGTAAGATAAAATTTACTTGTTCCAACTGTGTAAGGACCTCTCGCCATGGTATATCGAGGGGTTGGAACCTGTGTAAAACCCCTCAGGCTGTATGCACCAGTGAATGTTTGACATGAAATGTAATTGCACATTGAAAAGGCAAGTGTAGTGAGGCACCTCACATACTGTGTTGAAAGAAACTGATCTATATGGCACTTTATGTAATGAAAAATTTTAATTGTTATGTAATGTATTTTTACAAATTTTATGAATAAAGTATATTTTGGGAAAAAAAACTTGTTCCCAATTGATGAACTCCATATTCCATGATGTATTGGTAAAAAGCTTTGCAAGATGGGCCAGCTATGTTAATGACATCAGCAATTATTTATATTTGTTCATGGGATGTGAGCATCTCTGACAAGGCCAGCAATTTTGCCCATTCCGATTTTCCCTTGAGAAGATGGTGGTGAGCAGTCTTCATGAACCGCTGCAATCCATGTGGTGTAGGTACATCCAGAGTGCTGTTAGGTAGGGAGTTTCAGGATTTTGACCCAGCAACAATGAAGGAACAATGATATTGTTCCAAATCAGGATGGTGAGTGATTTGGAGGGGGACTTGCAGGTGGTGGTGTTCCCATGCACTTGCTGCCATGTCCTTCTAGGTGGTTGAATTTGAGAGTTTAGAGCGTACTGTCAAAGAAGTCTTGGTGAGTTGCTGCAGTGCATCTTGTAGATGGTACACACTGCAGCCATGGTGCGCAAGTGATGAAGGGAGTGAATGTTTAAGCTGGCAGATGGGGTGCCAATCAAGCAGGCTGCTTTGTCCTGGATGGTGTCGAGATTCTTGAATGTTATTGAAGCTGCACTCATTCAGGCAAGTGGAGTGTATTCCATCATACTCCTGACTTGTGCCTTGTAGATGATGGAAAGGCTTTGAGAAATCAGTAGGAGAGTTACTCACCACAGAATACCCAGCCTCTGATCTGCTCTTGTAGCTACAGTATTTATATGGCTGGTCCAGTAAAGTTTCTGGTCAATTATGACCCCCCCAGGATTTTGATGGTGGGAGAATTCAGCAATGGTAATGCCATTGAATGTCAGGGGAGGTGGTCAGACTTTCTCTTGTTGGAAATGGCTCTTGTGCAGTACGAATGTTACTTGCCACTTATCAGCCGAAGCTTGAATGTCATCCATGTCTTGTTGCATGTAGACATGGACTGCTTCATTATCAGAGGAGCTGCGAATGAAACTGGGCACTGTACTATCATTAGCAAACATCCCCACTCTGACCTTACAATGGAAGGAAGGTCATTGATAAAGCAGCTAAAAATGACTGGGCCTAGGGACACTACCCTGAGGAGCTCCTGAAGTGATCTCCTGGGGCTGAGACGACTGGCCTCCAATAACCACAAGCATCCCCCTTTGTGTTAGGTGTGACTCCAGCCAATGGAGAGTTTTCCCTAGTTCCCAGTGTCTTAAATTTTATTAGGACTCCTTGATGCCACACTTGGTCAAATGCTGCCTTGATATCAAGGGAAGCCAATCTCACCTCACCTCTGGAGTTTAGCCCTTCTGTCCACATTTGTCATGAGCTCTGGAGAGGAAGGAACCTGGCAAAACCCAAAGTGAACATCAATGAGTAGTTTATTGGTGAGTAAGTGCCCCTTGATGGCACTATTGGAACACCTTTGCTGATGATTGAGAGTAGGTTGATGGTGGGGTAATTGGCCAGATTGGATTTGTGGCTTTTGGTGGACAGGACATACCCGGGCAATTTTCCATTTTGTCAGGTAGATGCCAGTGTTATAGTTATACTGGAACAGTTTGTCTAGAGGCGCAACTAATTCTGGAGCACTGCAACTGGGATGTTGCTGGGCTCATAGCCTTTGCTGTGTATAGTGCACTTAGCCATTTTTTGATATTATGTGGAGTGAATCAACTTGGCTGAAGACTAAAATCTGGGTACATCAGGAGGAGTAAAAGATGGATCATCCACTCAATATTTTTGGCTGAAGATGGTTGCAAACTCTTCAGCCTTGTCTTTTGCACTCAAGTTCTGGGCTCCACCATCATTGAGGATGGGGATGTTGATGGAGCCTTCTCCTCCAATTAGTTGTTTAATTGTTCACCACCATTTTCGACTGGATGTGGTAGGACTGCACAGCTTTGATCTGATCCATTGGTTTTGGGATCTGATTCACCAACACGTACATACATCCCAGTTTCTATTTATACTTATATTCTTATACTGCTGGTTACTCTATCGTGAATTTCACTGACTGCAGCTTGGGAAGGATGTACTCTTAGTATTAGCGGATAAATCTAACTACAAATATCAAGGTCTGTTTTAGGTGCGTGCAAAATAATGGCAACATTGATTTAACCTTTATATACAGTCCACGGGATCCATGGTATAAGAGCAACATGGCACATTGCCCACAGTTTCAAAAATACTGGTCTAGATGATTTTCCTTCCCTTTCTAGGACAGGACATTGCCTCTTCATCTCCTTTCCCATATTGAGAAATCTGAGATCAGAGAATCAATGATGTGATAGGAAGTCATCATGTCCCACCTTGGTGCTTTGGCACTGTGTGTTGTGATTCACCGTTCTTCAGTAGTAAAACATTTTCCCACAACCAAATTTACACAACAGGATTTAAACTTGATAAACTGGATATTTTAAATTCAGCTCTGAGTTCATACACTGTGCATACATATTGATACTTGAGTGGACCAGCTTAAAATATTCCATAATTATTGGGAGTATATGATTTAGAATATTCTATCTTACTAACATGGGAACACTGAAAATTCCATGTTTTTGCACTGGACTAGAGGACAGAAAACTGATTAAAGCATAATTGCCAACCTCCCCTGCATAAAACATGATTTCACATTTAGTATAACTGTTATTAAAAACATGAATTAAAATTGTGACAGTGCTATTGAAATGCGACGTGTGTCATTGTTCCAAAAATTTGGACTTTTTCCACTGATATGTTAGTCATTCCTTTAAGTAACTTAATTAATGAAAAGTAATACTGTGTGCAAAGCAAAAAATCAGAATACTAATTACAGTAAAAATATTTCATTAATAAAGCAGCTAGATAGTCTGATTGATAATATAACCATTTTTATCAATCTATCAGTTTGATGGGAAGCTGCTGTTAGTCTGCTGGTTTCATATTACATTTCTGATTTTAACAAACTACTAGGACTGTTCTCACAGATGCTGATTAATGCACTTGGAATTATGTATGATTTGAGATGGAATGAGTGATGGGTCTCAACTGCTGGCAGCTTCAATTAACATAGATCCTATTTCAGACAGAAGATACACTGTTATTGAAATAAACAATATTGTTAAAATAATCAGAGTTCAATCTTGTGGCCAGGCTCAGTATAAAATGTTGATAATACTGATTTTCATGACAACAATAAATTCCTTACAAGCATGTGTATATTGATGTACATGACAGGTGTATTCTTGAAGGAATTGTCAAAGATATCAGATCATGTACCGGATACATGAAGCAACTGCATGTTAAAAACAAGCTCAAAACAATTTTTTAACTAAAGAAATAACTGAAAATACTAACGCATAGCGCTTGCCGGAAGCAATATCCAGTTTTAACCGGCTCTCTAAATCCTGATTTATTAAATAAAAACCCAAGTGACTGCAGCAGTGCACCAGCTGCTTGCTGGGAGAGCCAATCTGCTTGTGTCCCAGACGTCAGCAGGTTATTAAAACTGTGGTTGCAGAACTGGAGGGCACAAGTAGAAAATTATCTCTCAAGTGAGATGAGAGATTAGAAGCAACTGTGAAATAGACTCCCACAAAAACTAGCTAATGTTCTGTTGATTCAGGCCTTAGGAAAAAGCACGAGCAAGATTTAAAGGACATCTGCATAAATAGAGACATAGACAACCAAGTGCTCTATGATGCTGCCACCATGGAAATGTATCTGTGGACTACAGTTGTGCCAGGTGGAATAAAAGAGTTTTTAGTGTTAGATTATTACCTAGAGTTCCACAAAACTACTGTGGGAGTAAGGGAGACATTTCTCACTCTGTAAAAGTTTGACCTGTTTCGAGCCACCTTTCTCAGCCCATTCAATGTATAGCATACATAGCTCTGCAGCAGCATGGTACATTTACAGGCTGAAACTTACATCTAAAACTGTCACAATGAAACCTTAAAGGTGCTTAATGTTGCATATACTTGCTGTATTCTCAGTTACTGAAACAAAATGGGCTGCATATTGGTCAATCACTCCATGTACTCCTTAAATTTACAACATTCAATACTGCTATCTCTGCTGGTAGGACCAGATGGCACATACTAAAGGGGAACCCACAAAATGGAGAAGGGCCCAAAAATTACAAGCTCTTTATTCCCTTGAGTAAATCCTCCTGGATATACCTACCTCGAAGCATAACAAGGAAACGGTGAAGGTGAAGCTGGAGTTCTCTACCAAGCTCAGGGTTAACACCATCTTCTTCCTGGTTAGGAAATTAACTGAGCGGCAGGAGACAGAGAGTGGGGATGATGAGCAGGTACTCTAATTAGTAGTATGTGACTAGTGGTGTCCTACAAATTTGTGTGTTAGGACCTCAACTAGTCACCTTATTTATTAACAACTTAGGTGATGTGATAGAAAGCTGCATATCTAAATTTGCCAAAGACACAAAGATAGGCAGTATTGTAAGCAATGTAGATGGAAGCATAAAATCGCAAAGAGATATTTATAGATTAAATGAATGGGCAAAACTGTGGCAAATAGATTTCAATGTAGGCAAATGTGAGGGCATTCACTTTGAACCTCAAAAGGACAGCACAGGGTACTTTATAAATGGTGAAAAGCTAGAAAGAGTGGAGGCCCAAAGAGACTTGGGGGTGTTCAGGTACATAGATTATTAAAATGTCATAAACAGGTACAGAAAATAATCAAAAAGGCTAATGGAATTCTGGCCTTTATATCTAGAGGACTAGAATACAAGGGGGCAGAATTCATGCTTCAGCTATGCAAAGCCCTGGTTAGACCACACCTGGAGCATTGTGAGCAATTCTGGACACCACACCTTAGGAACGATATATTAGGCTTGGCAGAGAACAGCGCAGATTTACATGAATGATACCTGGACTCCAAGGGTTAAAGTATAAGGAAAGATGACACAAACTAGGGCTTTATTCCCTGGAACTTAGATGGTTAAGGGTAATTGATACAAGTTTTCAAGATATTAAGAGGAACAGATGGGGACGATAGAGAGAAACTATTTTCATTGTTTGGAGAGTCCAAGACTTGGGGGACATAGTCTAAAAATTAGGGCCAGGATTTTCAGGAGTGAATTTAAGAAACACTTCTGCACACAAAGGGTGGTAGAAGTTTGAAACTCTCTTCCACAAACAGCAAATGATTCTAGATCTGAGATTGACAGATCTTTATTAACCAAAGATATTAAGGAATATAGAGCAAAAGTGTGTACGTGGAGTTAGGTCGCAGGCCAACCATGATCTATCGAATGCCTTTTGTCTTTTCCTCCTTCTCACTCAATCACAAGCATACAAAAAAGCACAAAAACATCACATAGCATATGTTACTCCGAGGTGCACTAAAATAAAGCTCCAGCCCAGTGTGAAAGTACTTTGTATCAATCAATCTTGTAGGACACAAATAGACTGATTATGATTTCCTGTTAAAAAGGGTGGTTATGACTTCATATTACTATGCTAATCACAAATAATACTCACTACGAGAAAGGTTCTCCAGGGCCTTGCCTAACTTTTTGCTTTCCTGAAGGATGTGATTCAGTTCATCAAAGTTGTGGCTTTCAGGTTTTGTTCGCCAGTCCCATGCAGCATGTTCTATTGACCTTGGTACTGCAAACATTAAGGAAATTATATATTCAAATAAACAGCTTTTCTCACTAAATATCACTGACATTCTCATTAATAAAGGGTTAACTTTGCTTGACACTGTGCTTGACTCTCTCCAGTAACTAATTTAACTGAATAATGCATGATCGGCAACATCGGTCCCAAATGGAAAGATGGGATTTTAAATTGTTTTATCTATCTGTATGTGTTTGCATGAAGCTTGTAAATACTTGTATTAATATAAGAAAATTGTCTGAAAAATAAATTAATTTCTGATATACAGGGTTATGTACATTATTTTATCTATGTGAATTGTTTTCTTTTTCCCTCAAACACCATCCTGCTGGTTATTTAGCTTTATTTAGAAGTCACTTTCCCTGCTTTTCAGACATCAACAATGACAGCTTATACATAACCTAATTAGTTCACAATCTGCATCATTTACAGAATCATTGGTAATTTCAAGCTAGCTCACACTATTAGATTGATTTGGAATACAGCCAGAAAAAGAACCTCCAAAATAACCTATAGTAAGGGACTTCAATTTTTCAATATTGTTCAGTATTCCAATAATCCCAAAATATCAAGCATACAGATATATCAGGTTTGATCACAACAGGTCACAAGAACTGCATCACTAACGAATGCAACTAAGTAAATAACCCAACTGAAGAGCAACTAAATAAAATCATGCTTACAGGACTTTGATTCTGGTGATGGTGGCGATATGTTAGAGACAGCAAGGTCACTCTTTGACTTTTTTGGTTTTTTGGCATTTGTTAGCCATGGTTTATCATAACCTCGACAATCTCGCCGTGACCCTTTGTTTTCTGAAAGAAAAGCAATCATTAAATCAGCAAGAAGGAACTGGAAACTGGCTGAACTAACATGCCATTTATTAAATAACAAATCTGTCGAAGTTTATACTGCTTATTATACTCAAAAGTTTTAGTATTAAATTATTTAAGGGCCCAGCTGTATCCCCAAACTGTTCAATATTCCAGCTACATGTCATTATAAAATTCTTTCCTTATATCAGATATTTTCAGAAGTTATGGGCTGGATTCTGCTCTGTGGGGTAGACATGTCCCAACCCTGGGCCATTTTCTGGGATTGGAAATCATTAAAGATGCATGGTCGAGTCCCATCGAGTTTCCCGCCATCATGAGGGAATCTGCCAGTGGCCATCCCCCAAGTTTTCTGCCCTTTAAATGCTACTGCTGCAGCACCAGAAGAGGTGGTCATTCATTTAAAAGGGATATAGGAATTATTAAGGCTGTAAACTTGACCTCACCAGAGATCAAGACCTATAAAAGAAGGTAAGTGGGAGCAAGATTGAATGGCGAGGAGGCTGCTGCAAGGCCCTCTTGTCTGACTGGGAAAATCTCAGGGTCCAATACCACCATCCACATGCTGGGAAGCAGCAGTGAGGCCAGGATAATCTGCCAGGGATGTGGACCAGTTTCCCTGCCATCTTTTTAGTGTGGTGGGCAGGAAGGAACAGCCAGCAGCTGTCTCAATGAGAGGAGGAAATCCTGGTCAGGGCATAGAGGTAGCAATAGGCTCCAGTGCCCAAATTCTCCCTCATTCTTCACCACCTACATGCCAGTCTAAATGTCCAACTGCAGTTCATTCAATGTTAAGTTCTGCTGCTCCAAATGCTGCAATTGGAGCAAGCATGCAGCAATGGATGGACAGCAGCCATGCTTGTTTAATTATATGTGATGCACTTCTTATGGCACTTCTTTTATGGTTCAGTAGGTAAAAATACTGTAGAGTCCATGAATTATGGTATGCATACAGGCTTAAATGGTCCTTCGATCCTTAGGCTTTCAGGTAGTTAGAGTGAAAAGTGATGAAATTGCCTTCAGCAACATTAGGCTAGGCAGCAAAAAGAACCCAGTGTTTCCATGCATAATTACTAGCCAGTGACCTCTTTTATCCTCCACAAAATTGTACTTTGCTTTTCTCGACTTGAGCATGATTCAGAGTCATTCGGCAGCAATCTGAAATCATTGCTTTCTTTTATTTTTAAGTCACCAAGCCAATTGAAGCTACACATTATTCTTTGCCACAACATGGAGATAGGGCAAAGGCAGTAACTCAGTGCAGAGGAAACCAGAAATCAAAGATATGAGACTTGCCATCATGACTAATCAAAATTTTTGCTTCTTGAAGATCTCTTGTGGTAAATCAGCAATAGTAACATTCACAGAGGGATGTGTAATTAGTTTATCAGATGGTTGGTGAGTTAGGGATAGCAAGATACTCATTTGGTTTACTAATCACACCTTTGAAACTAGTAAATTGAATAATTATGGCTGCAAGCTCCATTGAACACTGTTGATCACTCCACACTCTGCGAATATTTCTCCTCCACAGCCCACTGTGTGGCACTGCTTTCTCCTGATTCTACTTCTATCAGTCACACTATACATATTACTTCACCTCCAATTGTTTCCCCTCCTGTGCCCACATTTAGTGTAATCCTTGACCCCCACCACCCATCATTTACATGTTACCTCTTGGAGATGTTATCCAGAAGTACAGGCTTAGCCATCATGTGTATGTCAATAGCTTCCAGGTCTACTTCATAACCTCCACCATCGACCCACAACTGTTTCATCACCTCCTCTCCAACTGCTTATCTGATATTAAAGCATGGATAAAACAAAACTTCCTCCAGATTAATTTTAATAAAATTGAAACAATTCTCTTTGGCTTCCATAAACACAAATGCATCTCTAGTCTCAGCTCCATCCTACTCCCTAGCTGTCACCTCCGGTAAGGTGTAACATTGGCACAATGCACTCCCCAAGATAAGCTTTCTGGCCCACATGCAATTTGTTACCAAGAACACTTTCAATCAACTCCTCCACTAATGTCGCCCACCACTTTCCCCTATCTCGCACCTCTGCTACTGAAATCGGAATTCATATCTTTAATCTCTAGTACTTTCTTTGCCAGCCGCCTTGCTTCGACCACTCATGCAAAATGATGCAGCGATGTCTTTGCCTGTATTAAGAATAGTATATCACAAACATCACCCCCACCTTCATCAAGCTCCACTGGCTTTCTGCATTCCATAAACTCAACTTCCAACATTCTTGTACTCACCTTCTACTGCCTCTTCCTACCTCTGATCTCCTTGTCCTATGTCCCAGGATACACCCTTCAGTTTTTGATAATAGCCTCAGTGGCTACCCAATACACATTAGGTACACCTGCTTCATGCAGCTGAAGTTAATGTTTACAGAAGATGTAACTGGTAAGATATCTGGGTGAGCCCAGGGTCCTGCCAGGTACCTCCAAAAGGTACAGGAAAAAAGAAACACTCACCCCTGCCTTCTGTCAGAAGTTCACATGGGTGCCAATAAAATGCAAAAACCCAGCAGAAATGAGTTCTGCCTCAATTTCCTGTTCCTTCACAGCCAGTAGGCGGGGTTTTGTCTCCATGATTGTGTGGAATTTGTAGTCCAGTGTTTTTTTTTACATAATTTAACTTCACAACAATGTAATGAGATAGCAACATGACCAGGAAGGAAAGAATTCAAGAATTACTATAATTAAGATTCTACATGTTTGAAGAACTGTACTGAAGAGAGTTTCTGCCATTACCAGTTTCAGCCCATAGAGCAGCTGAGCCTGAAAGTGTTCTTTGCAGCTGGCTGCGATTTCCTTGCTTATTTTGTAGGTGACTTATTAAAAATGGAATTGGCTGGTCAGGCGTCTCTGTTATCAGTTTTGTCATCATTTCCTAAGTGAAAAAAGAAACGTAAAAATGGCTGAAATATTTGTTACTTAGCACCACTACTTGTATATCTTTTACCACATTATTCTTTTGTTAAATATGTACAAATGTATCTGTTGTTCTATAAAGGGCGGTAGCAATCCTGATCAATAAACTTTTCTTACACATTTCTATAGCTACATAAATGCAGGGACATAACTCAGGTTAACACACAGTGGAAGCTATGCAATCACAATGAACACAACAGCTGAGAATCCAGTTGGGATCAAGGTGATAAAAAGAATCAATTGGAATCACAATCTAAAAATCCAGTAATAGCATTGATTATATTTATATACGTTTGCATATAAATCATTGATGACTAGCTTTCAATTCCAGATTTTTATTAATCAATTAAATTTCATCAGTTACTATGGTGGGATTCAAACCTGTGTCACCAGAGCATAAGGCCAAACATCTGGATTACTAGTTCAGTGACATTACCACTACACCACAGTCTCCCCATTTATAGTAATGCAAAGCCAAACCTGTTGGCAGGAAGAAAAAGTGTTACATAACTGGCCAACCAGGAGTACCACAAATCTATGTTCCAAGAATACCTTCAAACTTTAAAGTACCATAAACAACTACTGACCATTTATACTAAAGCTGCTTCAGCATATTTTTTCCACCTGAAATAAATTTAAAAATATAATCTGGTCATGCAAACCAGTTCTTTTGTTTGACACTGAATATAATTTCAGCTGTCTTTGCTGTATGGATTCTATGACATTGATTGTTTAAGAATACTTTATTAAAAATAGTCTTATTGAATATGTTTAATAATGTTAATATGTTTGCACACAAAACTTCTATCAAAGTTTACACTGGAAGTGTAGATTCTGTGCTGAAACAGGAACTGTGGCTTTTGGCTTGAAACTTGTAAATGCTGGAACCACTCTTATGAGATAAAACATTTGTTAAAAATGAAAAATGTGATACACTGAATGTTGTACTATGAGTAAATTAGCATCTCGTTTTTTTTTATTCGTTCAGGGGATGTGGGCATCGCTGGCTAGGCCAGCATCTATTGCCAGTTATACTACATATTTTGGATGCTTTGAAGCAATGCAGCTTTATAACAGAGACTGCACAAGAATCACTGCAGCTAGTCCAGATTCTAGTGTTACGGACAGATGGGAAATGATAGGGGTGGTTTCCCTTTTCACCTATCAACTTACTGAAGACAGTGTTCTTATAAGAATTGCTTTTTTAACGCTTGAGCATTTTAATGGTCAATAAATGGACATATGGCAGGTTTTCTCATAGGTTTAAAGAAATATAAATGTTTATGAACCAAAACCCTGAAAAATTGCAACTTTACCCACTTACACGTGCACACACATGCACACATACAAGAAAAGTTCGAGATTAAAAGATAACGTGCATTTAGGTCTGGTATTTCTAAAAAAGAGTCTGTTGTGAAATCTTGTTTGTTTTCCCGGAGGAACATTTAATCACAGGCCTGATTTTTCTTTTCCTGGTTCACTGAAGACAAACTTGGAAAGTTTCAGGTGGACAAAAGCTTTGCAGCAGATTTCTTTGGTTAAATTTCAGTCACAGTCCAATAGGCGAAAAGTCCTATTACAATCTCTTGGGTAGGGAGTTTCAAAGGTCACCTTCCATCTCTGCCTCAAGTAGTTTTAAAATGGTATTTGGGCAGTGTCTTCTTCTTTGCTGGAATAGATCTCTCTTAGCTTCCTGGCATCTGGCTCAGCAATGTTTATTCAAACCTCCTTATTGGGGACTTGGTTTCTGTCACACAACCAAGGTTTCTCTCTCATTGTGTTTTCATAAATGGCTTGACGGTGTGGCCATTGTTAGATAATGGATTTGAATGTTGCTCTTCTCTATGTCATCTTGATATCGTGGTGCTTTTTTTGCACTTATTATCCTGAGACCACCCCTCAGTCTGGAGACTGGATGGGCTGGATTTTATGTAGGAGGCAGGGCTCCCAACTCCGGATTATCTGCATTTTCGCAGCCCCCTGGAGGGATCCTCAGGTGTTTTTAAATGTAAGTTTCAGGAGGCAGGTTCCCTGTCCCTTTAAAGACTGAAACCCTGCCTCCATGAGCTGCTGGCCAATCAGGGGACCAGCAGCTCAGCAGTGTCAGCAGCACTGCTGGGAGCAGTGGCCACTCCCGGTACTGCAGAGGCATCAGACTCAGATACAGCGCTGGAACCCGGACCCAGGTTAAGTGAGGCTGGGTCACCAACGCCAGTCTAGACGACCCAGGTGAGGGGGGGGGGCACTGAGGGGTGGTCTTGCGGTCTAGGGGGAGGAGGGTTCCGGGGTGAATTGGTTCTTGGTGGGGGTCCTCTGTGGGCCACAAATGACGCATGGAAGAGACACTTCCCCAAACCCTTCGGGAGGGTGCCTCATTTTACCAGGCATCCTCTTGTCCTCCCTGTGCAGCAAAGCCCCCCACGCACCCCCCCCCCCCCCCCCACCCTGTCGCAGGTAAGATCCGGGAAGATCACTGGGCGACAGGAAGGTGACCTGCCGCCCCCGCCACCCATTGCAATACTCCGTGCCCCTCCCCCACCTCCAATCTTGCCTCGGGATTGGGGGGGGGGGGCGGTGGGCGCGTAAAATCCAGCCCTATGTCTGCAAAGTCATTGTTAGTCCAACTGGTTGAAAAGGTAGCCATTAACATGGAATGGGCCATTCGCATTTCTAATATTTTCTTCAACACTTGACCAGACATGACATCTGGTTCAGGGTTCCAGCAGTTTACATGTGTATTCACAGTACAGGGAGAGGTCACCTGACCTCTTACTCCATTTTGTCTTACAGCAAAAGTATCCATTTTGGAGTTCAATTCTTCAGTTCATTTTTATAGTTCAGAATAGCTCCTTACGTAAGCGTGACACTGGATACAAAGTACACCTTAAGGAGATAACTTCATACCACCTTAGCTTAACATCAATTGCAATGCAACTGCAAACACTGAGAAATAAACATATTTTGTTTTGAAGTTTTTATACAACAAAATTATAGTTTAGAAGTTTCCACTAAACCATTTTAATGTTAGTAAAGAGCCCACATGAGTCAACCCTTTACCAACACTAACATTTCCTCAACATTCAGTCAGTGATGAGCAAACTTCATACTTTTAAATATGCATGCATAGTGTTTTGCTATTAACCAGTTTGAGAACAGCGTGGAGCCAGTAAGACGGCACCATGATGCCAGCTAACTCTCGAGTAGATACAAATCAAATGGTACAACAGGAACAACAACCTGTATTTATATAGTGCCTTTACCATAGTAAAATGTCCCAAGGCACTTCAGAGGAATGTTATCAGAGAAAATTGCACACCAAACCACAAACATTTAGGCCAGTTGACCAAAAGCTTGGCCGAAGAGGTAGATTTTAAGGATTGGCTTAAAGGAGAGAAAGTTAGAGGGGTGTAGGGAAGTAATTCAAGAGCTTGGGGCTAGACAGCCGATTTTTTATTTGTTCGTTGGATGTGGGCATGGCTGGCTCAGCCAGCATTTATTTCCCCTAAATGTCCTTGAGAAGGTGATGGTGAGCTGCCTTCTTGCATTGCTCCAGTCCTTGGGGTGTAGGTACTCCAAAAATGCTGTTAGGAAGGGAGTTCCAGGATTTTGACCCAGTGACAGTGAAGGAACAGTGATACCGTTCCAAGTCAGGATGGCACAATTGCCAATGGAGGAGATGCACAAGAGCCAGGACTGGAGGAACACAAAGTTCATAGAGAGTTGCTCATAGTACAGTCACAGCATTAATTATTCACACACAATACAGGCAATAGTACTGTGCAAATCCTACTGCATGCTTACAAAAAGCAAGCATGCAATATGTGACACAAAACAAAGGCAAAATACTGCATATGCTGGAAATCTGAAATAAAAACAGGAAGTGCTAGAGATACTCAGCAGGTCTGGCAGCATCTGTGGAGACAGACACAGAGGTAACATTCCAGCTCTGTGACCTTGCATCAGAACTGGAAAAAATTAGAAATGTAATAGACTTTGAGCAAGTGTAAAAAGGGAGGGGAGAAGAAGAACAAAAGGGAAGGTCAGTGATAGGGCAGAGGGCAGGAGATATTAAATGACAGAGATGTCACGGAATAAAAGGCAAATGGAGTGTTAATAGTTGTAGTAAAAGACAAAGCATTAGTCCAGAGAGAGTGTTAATGACAGAATAATGAACAGCTCTGTCCAAAAGCAACAACATGAAAAAACAAGTTAAAGACAAGCACATAGTTAAAAATAAAACAAAATTTAAAAAATATATAGAAATAAAAATAAAGAATGGCAGTCATGCTCTGAAATTGTTGAATTCA
Source organism: Heterodontus francisci (assembly GCF_036365525.1). Taxonomy (NCBI): domain Eukaryota; kingdom Metazoa; phylum Chordata; class Chondrichthyes; order Heterodontiformes; family Heterodontidae; genus Heterodontus; species Heterodontus francisci. Next base: position 117,388,714 of record NC_090375.1, on the reverse strand, counting down.
ATGTTGAGTCCAAAAGGTTGTGGAGTGCCTAATCAGAAGAGGAGGTGCTGTTCCTTGAGCTTACTTTGAGCTTCGCTGGGACATTGCAGCAGGCCGAGGACAGAAATGTGGGCATGACAGCAGGGTAGGGTGGTGAATTAAAATGGCAACCAACCAGAAGCTCGGGGTTATGCTTGCGGACTAAGCGGAGGTGTTCTGCAAAGCAGTCACCCTACCTGCATTTGGTCTCCCCAAATTGGAGGCGACCACATTGTGAGCAGTGAATACAATATACTAAATTGAAAGAAGTACAAGTAAATCACTGCTTCACATGGAAGGAGGATCTGGGGCCTTGGATGGTGAGGAGAGAGGAGATAAAAAGGCAGGTATTACACCTCCTGCGATTGTATGGGAAGGTGCCATGGGAATGGGACGAGGTGTAGGGGGTGATGGAGGAGTGGACCAGGGTGTAGCAGAGGGTGTCCCTTTGGAATACTGACAGGGAGGGGAGGGGAAGATGTATTTGGTGATGGAATCATGCTGGAGGTGGTGGAAATGGTGAAGAATGATCCTTTGGATGTGGAGGCTGGTGGGGTAGCAAATGAGGACAAGGGGAACCCTGTCTGGGAGGGAGGGGATGGGGTGAGGGCAGAAGTGTGGGAAATGGGTTGGAGACAATTGAAGGCCCTGTTAACCACTATGGGGGTGAGTCCCTGGTTAGTAACAAGGGAGACATATCAAAAGCGCTGTTGTGGAAGGTTGCATCATCAGAACAGATGCATTCGAGATGGAGAAACTGAGAGAATGGAATGGAGTCTTTACAGAAGGCAGGGTGTGAGGAAGTGTAGTCGAGGTAGTTTTGGGAGTCAGTGAGCTTATAATGAATATTAGTAGACAGCCTATCCCCAGAGACGGACACAGAGAAATTGAGAAAGAGAAGTGTCCGAGATGGACCATGTGAAGGTGAGAGAAGGGTGGAAATTGGAAGCAATGTTTTCCAGTTCGGGATGAGAGCAGGAAATGGCACCGATACAGTCATCAATGTACCAGAAAAATAGTTGGGGAAGGGGGCCTGAGTAGGACTGGAACAAGGAATGATTGAAATACCCCACAAAAAGACAGGCATAACTAGGACCTATGTGAGTACCCATAGCAACACCTTTTATTTTTTGAAGTTACATTCATGTCACACAAGTGCCAGGCAATGACCATCTCAAACAAGAGAGAATCTAACCATCTCCCCTTGACATTCAATGGCATTACGATCGCTGAATCTCCCCACTATCAATATCCTGGGGGTTACTATTGACCAAAAACTGAACTGGACCAGCCACATAAATATTGTGACTACAAGAGCAAGTCAGAGGCTGGGAATTTTGCAGGAACTCACCTCCTGACTCCCCAATGCCTGTCCACCATCTACAAGGCACAAGTCAGGAGTGTGATGGAATATTCTCCACTTGCCTTGGTGAGTGCAGCTCCAATGACACTCAAGAAGCTCGACACCATCCAGCACAAAGCAGCCCGCTTGATTGGCACCCGATCCACCACCTTCAACATTCACTCCCTTCATCACCGACGCACAGCGGCAGCAGTGTGTACCATCTACAAGATGCACTGCAGCAACTTACTTGGACTCCTTCGACAGCATTTTCCAAACCCGTTACCTCTACCACCTAGAAGGACAAGGGTAGCAGATGCATGGGAACACCACCACTTGCAAGATCCCCTCCAAGCCCCGCACCAACCTGACTTGGAACTATATTGCTGTTCCTTCATTGTCGCTGGGTCAAAATCCTTGAATTGCCTTCCTAACAGCACTGTTGGTGTACCTACACCCCAAAGACTGCAGCAGTTCAAGAATGGAGCTCACCACCACCTTCTCAAGGGCAATTAGGAATGGGCAATAAATGCTGGCCTAGCCAGCGACGCCCACATCCCATGAACAAAATTTTAAAAAGTACAGTTCATAAGGGACCTTCTATAAAAGAAAAAATAGGATGCACTTGGATTGAATATAATGCTAAGCATTCAGTGCCAACACAGTGAGACCACTACTAATGTACAATTACACACTACTTAACTCATGCAGCTTCATTTTCCAGGCTGATTATTTAGCATTACTTGCTGGCTCAACTGATTTGAAAATAGTTACATAAAGATGCAAAAGAAATAAAACTAATCAGATATGGCTGTTTAATTAGGGCAACAGCAAATATATATAAATTCTTATAAAGCAAAATAAAGCTGTCACTGTTTCATGTCTCATTGATAATTTCTTAGAGAATGACTAAAGTAGACACCATCTTCAAATCAGGATTGGTCATGATAAATAATTCCTTTATTTTGCACTGTACTGAACCCTTATGCCATGGTGAGTTATGCACATTTTGATGAAAACAGACAGTGTACTTTCACAGCCTGCAATCACCCAAGACAAAACATACTGTAATCTATCTCAGTAAAACTTGACACTGACTGCTAAGAAGCAAAGGTAGCAAATTACAAGGTGATTTCAAGTCTCTCAAGATAATTTTATCCCTTTGTTTTTATTGTTTTTAAAGGAGATAACATGGTTATATATTCCCCATTGGAAGTATTTTCTAAGAACCATGGTTTCACACAGTGCAAAAGGTATTGTTAACGTGCAAAGGTACCAGCTCATACAGAATACCTACAGCTATGCACTAAATCAGAGGTTCCCAAACTGGGGTGGGGGGGTGGGGTGGGGGGGAGCATGTTTCCCTGAAGGGGATGGGGGAGGGGAAGTCATGCTGAAGTTATCATGGGGGAAAGGGATGGTGGTGGTGGGCAGTTGGGGGACAGGTTAGCCAAGAACAAGAGTCACAGATGCAGTCTCACATAACAACAACAAATTGTTAACAAAATTTGACGCCATCTCACATAATGAGATATTAGGACAGGTGACCAAAAGCTTGGTCAAAGAGGTAGCTTTTAGGGGGCATCTTAAAGGAGGAGAGAGAGGGAGAGGGGTGAAAAAGGTTTAGGGAGGGAATTCCAGAGTCTAGGACCTAGGTGGCTAAAGGCATGGCTGCCAAAGGTGGAGCAAGAGGTTAGAACTGGAGGAACGCAGAGATCTCAGAGTGTTGTAGGGTTGGAGGAGGTTACAGAGATAGAGAAAATACAGAGATAGCCAGATGACATACATTGTGGGGTGATCTCTGCACAGCACAGGATGTTTGAAACCTCACTGTTTCTCTAGAAGCGGACACTTGATCTATTAGAGCTGTTCCGGTGCTACAGCAATTGATTCCATGCACCAGATATGGGCAATGACTGCTCCACTATACTGTATTGTTCCATAAAACACCCCCTCTGGCTATGTGAGGTTGCATCAGTTAAAGTGAAAGACATTTCATCTGACTGCTACATCAGTGTTCCGTACCATTCACAACTCCTCAGATGTGAAGCAGTTTTAACAGCATAGAGGATGAGGAATTTCAGGTAATATTGGCCAGAAAGCTGTCATCTAAGGGGCAATGCTGGACAGTTCAAGGGAATAGTGTAATGGTGGAGAATTGGGCAGCCAGCAGAGGGAGTCAGGACTCAGAGGTACAAGGATACATAAAGGATCATATTAACTTCTGGGTAGTCGACAAACAGACATGCAAACCTGTCACCAAGGAGGTGCTGCAAGAGGCCCAGTTCATTTTCACAGCCGGGTTCATTATGATAGATACACCAAGCTATCCACCCAGATGCGCCAGTTCATTGGGTTCTGGCTGGTGAATATCGAGTGACCCTTTCAGCGGCCCAGATGAGCACTTCTCACCAGGTTTGACTGAGCACTGTGTCGCTAGTGGACGTTCTATTCAGTAAGCCATTAAAACAGCTTCAACATCTTATGTACTTCATAGGGCTCCGATTTCCATGCATTTTGAGGTTCCCACCTAAGTAAGGTGGGTGCTTTAACCACCCAAGAAAACAGCCTGTTAAAATGGCTACAGGGCTATAATAGAGTACTAAGATTCCAACTATCCAGTGGGTGAGAAGATAGCAGATTACAAGAATAGGAGACAGGTAGTAATTGGAGAATTGATAGTCAGAAATAGACACAGCCTTTATTGCAGTTGTGACTGGGAGTCACGAATGGTACTTTGCTTCCCTGGTGCCAAGATGAAGAGCATCACAGAATAGTTTGAAAAGCTTCTGGGAAGGGAGGGGAGAGTGGATGAAAGTCATAGTGCATGTGGAACCAATGTCATTGATAGGAGTATATTTGAAGTCTTTCACATGGAATTTAGGAGTTAGCCACTGGATTGAAAAACAAATCCACAAGGACAGTAATCTCTGGATTGCCTCCTGTGCCAGATTCTGGCAGATTAAGGAGAGGAAGATTAGCAAGGTCAATGCAGAGCTGCAGTGTTGGGAGGAGATGTTCCTGTCCTTGGAGCACTGGAACGAGCTCTGGAAGAAGGGACTATGACATTCAGGCCTTCACCTGAACTGGAGCGGCACCAAGATCTTTGTGGAGAGGGTAAGTAAAGCAATGCAGTGAGGCAGAATTTAAATAATATAGCAGTTGTGGGGAAAAAGGATGTTTGAAACGAGAGAGGGATAGCAGGTTGAATAAAACTGTTGAAATAGAGGCGGCAGGCTTTGCTGAAATAAATTTGAGAAAATATTGTTTCAGAAGAAAGAAATTAACAGGCTCTGAGTCTCTGAGAGATAAATGCACTGTTGGAGCAGGACCAAGGGCCTTCAAAAGATCAAACTCTTTTTTCCAGATTTTCTCATGAGTTAATTATCAAAAATGCAGTCAGGATTAACTGATTTGTATGTGAATGCTCAAAGCCTTCAAAATAAAATTGTTAAAAGTATCAGTAACTATGGAGAGATATGACATAGTAGCTACAATGGAGATGTGGCTTAGGTTTGGGCAAGACTGGTACTCAAATTTCTGATTATAACATTCTCAGGAGACTTAGGAAAGGGACAAAAAGGGACTGGGATAGCTGTATTAATCAAAAATGTAATTACTGCACTGGAACATAAGGGGCCATAATTTGCTGTGGTAGGTCATCTAATGGTGTCCAAAGTTAATTAGACTGGCCCTTGCAAGGTTAGGTTCTTACATTTTGTGCATGGCAATTTTCTGAAATTGCAAGCTGATAATGTCACAATAAGGGAAACTGGGCATCAGGGCCCTGAAAGAACATGGCAACCAGTCAGATTGAAGAATTGTGAAATTAACTGAAAAAGGACAAAAAAGGAAGTGTAAATTAGAGTGGGTGAATTCAATGTCAAATCAGGTGCAGAAAGAGAAATAGAGAGAAAAACAAAGAATGGATTAGGAGAGAGAGAACAAAAAGAGATAGAAAAGTAAAAGAATCTGAATTAAAAGTTTGGCATTTATAAAATCTTCAACAATTAAAACCTGAAGGAATGAGATGCCACACTTGGAAGAGATCATTTTCAGTGCCATAGTGGTTGATTGGCAGTAACTAAGGCTGAAATTAAATAATTGACAGGAGGAGGTGGCTCCAAAATACCACCATCCTCAATGATAGGGGAGCTCAGCACATCAGTGCAAAAGATAAGGCTGAAGCATTTGCAACAATCTTCAGCCAGAATTACTGAGTGGATGATCCATCTCGGTCTCCTCCTGAAGTCCCCGACATCACATTTGCCAGTGTTCAGCCAATTCGATTCACTCCACGTGTTAACAAGAAACGACTGAACACACTGGATACTGTAAAAGCTATGGGCCCTGACAGCATTCCAGCAATAGTACTGAAGACCTGTCCTTCTAGGATAGAGGTCGCTGGTTTGGAAGGTGCTGCCTGAGTAGCCTTGATGCGTTTCTGCAGTGCATCTTGTAGATGGTACACACTGCTGCCACTGTGCACCAGTAGTGGAGGAAATGAATATTTGTGAATGGGATGCCAATCAAGCGGGTTGCTTTGTCCTTGATGGTGTCAAGCTTCTTGAGTATTGTTGGAGCTGCACCCATCCAGGCAAGTGGAGAGTATTCCATCACACACCTGACTTGTACCTTGTAGATGGTGGACAGGCTTTGGGGAGTCAGGAGGTGAGTTACTCGCCGCAGGATTCCTAGCCTTTGACCTGCTCTTGTAGCCACAGTATTTATATGGCTACTCCAGTTCAGTTTCTGGTCAATGGTAACCTCCAAGATGTTGATAGTGGGGGATTCAGCGATCATAATGCCATTGAATGTCATGGGGTGATGGTTAGATTCTCTCTTGTTGGCGATGGTCATTGCCTGGCTCTTGTGTGGTGCGAATGTTACTTGCCACTTATCAACCCAAGCCTGGATACTGTCTAGGTCTTGTTGCATTTCTACACGGACTGTTTCAGTATCTGAGGCGTCACGAATGGTGCTGAACATTGTGCAATCATCAGCGAACATCCCCACTTCTGACCTTATGATTGAAGGAAGGTCATTGATGAAGCAGCTGTTTGGGCCTAGTACACTACCCTGAGGAACTCCTGCACTCCTGCAGTAATGTCCTGGGACTGCGATGATTCACCTCCAAGAACCACAACCATCTTCCTTTGCACTAGGTACGTTTAGTAATTCGTAGTGTTGTAGATTGCTGCTTTAATCGTTATCCTCAATAGTAATTCATAGTGGTGTTGCAGGAAATCAGGTTTTGTGCTTAAGTTGTGGATTGATTGCAGCTTTAATCCCTGTAGTGCAAATATTAGGAAGCCACAAATCACTACTGTGATTAAAGCTGAAAAAAAATCCAAAATGAACTTCTGGCAGCAGGAAATAACTCACCAGCTCTACTAGTAGCTACCACAATACTACTGATAATAACATACAACTACTATAAACTCATAAAATATTAGAATTATAGAGTCATAGAGTTATACAGCACAGAAGCAGGCCCTTCAGCCCATCGTGTCTGTGCTGGCCATCAAGCACCTAACTATTCTAATCCCATTTTCCAGCACTTGGCCCGTAGCCTTGCATGTTATGATGTTTCAAGTGCTCATCTAAATACCTCTTAAATGTTGTGAGGGTTCCTGCCTCTACCACCCCTTCAGGCAGTGTGTTCCAGATTTCAACCACCCTCTGGGTGAAAACATTTTTCCTCAAATCCCCTCTAAACCTCCTGCCCCTTACCTAAAATCTATGCCCCCTGGTTATTGACACTTCCGCTAAGGGAAAAAGTCTCTTCCTATCTAACCTATCAATGTACCTCATAATTTTGTAATCACATCCTTGCTGTAGTGTGGTGTCCAGAACTGTACACATTACTCCAGCTGTGGCCTAACTAGCATTTTATACAGCTCCATCATAAGCTCCCTGCTCTTATATTCTGTGCCTCAGCTAATAAAGGCAAGTATCCCATATGTCTTCCGATCCACCTTATCTACCTGTGCTGCTGCCGTCAGTGATCTATGGACAAGTACACCAAGGTCCCTCTGACCCTCTGTACTTCCTAGGATCCTACCATCCGTTGTATATTCCCTTGCCTTGTTAGTCCTCCCAAATGCATCACCTCACACTTCTCAGGATTAAATTCCATTTGCCACTGCTCTGCCCATCCTACCAGCCCATCTATATCGTCCTGTAATCTAAGGCTTTCCTCCTCACTATTTACGACACCACCAATTTTCGTGTCATCTGCGAACTTACTTATCATACCTCCTATATTCACGTCTAAATCATTAATGTACACTACAAACAGCAAGGGTCCCAGCACCGATCCCTGTGGTACACCACTGGTCACAGGCTTCTACTCGCAAAAACAACTCTCGACCAATACCCTCTGTTTCCTGCCACTAAGTCAATTTTGGTTCCAATTTGCCAAATTGCCCTGGATCCCAAGGGCTCTTACCTTCTTAACCAATCTCCCCTGCGGGACCTTATCAAAAGCCTTACTGATGTCCATGTAGACTACATCAACTGCTTAGTTGTAATCAAAGCACCAATCTGCAGCGCACTGTCGGCAATGCTGGTACCGGCACCCGAGGACGTCGCTCACCTCCCGAAGGACGCGGATGAGCTTTCCAGGCGTCGATGGTGGGAACTGAGGAAATGGCTTATTACTTGCATCCCCTTTCCCCCCCTTTCCCTTTCCACCCCCCTTCCCCATCACCCCCCCTTCCCCATCCCAGCTCCACTCTCTCAGCTCACCCCCCCACCGCACCCCACTCTCCCCTCACAACCCCTTCCCAGCCCTCCCCTCGCACCATCTTCCCCCTGCACCCCCTACCCCTGCAACCCCCCCTACCCGCTTGCAGCCCCCTTCTCAGCTCCCCCTCGTACCCCCTTCCCTCCACCCCTCCCCCTCGCACCCCCTCCTCCCACCGGCATCCTCCTACACCTGTGTAGGGGCCCTAACAACCCCACTGCCTTGTGGGCATCTCGGGAGAGATCAAGGCTAAGGGAGTAAACCCTAACAGAAAATCCGGAGCGGAACCCCGTAGGCAGTCATGTGTCACCTTTGGCATGTTTCCGGCAGTTCCTGCAGTGCTCTGCACTCCTTTGGACCCCACCAGAAAGGCCGAGAGGGAAGTTTTGACAATTGGGCAACTCTCAACCTCCATACATTCGCCCAGGCAAGCGCCATGGAGAGGTCACTCCATGGTTGCCTCACAGCGACTGAAACAACACGGAAGGCAGCAGTTACGGGTTATAAGTCCAGCTCAATTGGCGTAGAGATTGGGCGCCACGGGTTGCCTTTGTCGGTGGGAGAGGTCATCGCACCTCACTGGACAGCTACCGCCCGCCTCAAACCGGGCAGCCCCCGGTCAATAAGGTTCTGTCCCGCCACGGTCCACCTGCTTCAATGGGTGCTTGGAGCTCAGGGTCATTGCCCGAAAAGTGGACTGCAACACAGCACCAAACAACATGAAAAAAGGAAAGAAGGTACCAGCCCTTCGCTTTGCAAGCTGGAACATCAGAACTATGTGTCCTGGCCTGTCGGAAGACCTTACACAAACCAACGATTCTCGGAAGACCGCCATCAATAACAACGAGCTCAGTCGATTCAATGTAGACATTGCAGCTCTTCAGGAGACACGCCTCCCCGCGAGTGGATCTCTAGCAGAGCAAGACTACACCTTCTTCTGGCAGGGTAGGGATCCTGAAGAACCAAGACAGCATGGAGTGGGCTTCGCCATCAGAAACTCCTTGCTCAGCATGATTAGAATTAGAATTAGAACATTACACCGCAGTACAGGCCCTTCGGCCCTCGATGTTGCACCGACCTGTGAAACCATCTGACCTACACTATTCCATTTTCATCCATATGTCTATCCAATGAACACTTAAATGCCCTTAAAGTTGGCGAATCTACTACTGCTGCAGGCAGGGCGTTCCACGCCCCTACTACTCTCTGAGTAAAGAAACTACCTCTCACATCTGTCCTATATCTATCACCCCTCAACTTGAAGCTATGTCCCCTCGTGTTTGCCATCACCATCCGAGGAAAAAGACGCTCACTATCCACCCTATCTAACCCTCTGATTATCTTATATGTCTCTATTAAGTCACCTCTCCTCCTCCTTCTCTCCAACGAAAACAACCTCAAGTCCCTCAGCCTTTCCTCGTAAGACCTTCCCTCCATACCAGGCAACATCCTAGTAAATCTCCTCTGCACCCTTTCCATAGCTTCCACATCCTTCCTACAATGCGGTGACCAGAACTGCACGCAATACTCCAGGTGCGGTCTCACCAGAGTTTTGTACATGACCTCGTGGCTCCGAAACTCGATCCCCCTACTAATAAAAGCTAACACACCATATGCCTTCTTCACAGCCCTATTAACCTGGGTAGCAACCTTCAGGGATTTATGCACCTGGACACCAAGATCTCTCTGTTCAACTACACTACCAAGAATCTTCCCATTAGCCCAGTACTCTGCATTCCTGTTACTCCTTCCAAAGTGAATCACCTCGCACTTTTCCGCATTAAACTCCATTTGCCATCTCTCAGCCCAGCTCTGCAGCCTATCTATGTCCCTCTGTACCCTACAACATCCTTCGGCACTATCCACAACTCCACCGACCTTAGTGTCATCTGCAAATTTACTAACCCACCCTTCTACACCCTCTTCCAGGTCATTTATAAAAATGACAAACAGCAGTGGCCCCAAAACAGATCCTTGCGGTACACCACTAGTAACTAAACTCCAGGATGACCATTTGCCATCAACCACCACCCTCTGTCTTCTTTCAGCCAGCCAATTTCTGATCCAAAGCTCTAAATCACCTTCAACCCCATACTTCCGTATTTTCTGCAATAGCCTACCGTGGGGAACCTTATCAAACGCCTTACTGAAATCCATATACACCACATCCACTGCTTTACCCTCATCCACCTGTTTGGTCACCTTCTCGAAAAACTCAATAAGGTTTGTGAGGCACGACCTACCCGTCACAAAACCGTGCTGACTATCGCTAATGAACTTATTCTTTTCAAGATGATTATAAATCCTGTCTCTTATAACCTTTTCCAACATTTTACCCACAACCAAAGTAAGGCTCACAGGTCTATAATTACCAGGGCTGTCTCTACTCCCCTTCTTGAACAAGGGGACAACATTTGCTATCCTCCAGTCTTCCGGCACTATTCCTGTCGACAATGACGACATAAAGATCAAGGACAAAGGCTCTGCAATCTCCTCCCTGGCTTCCCAGAGAATCCTAGGATAAATCCCATCTGGCCCAGGGGACTTATCTATTTCCACACTTTCCAAAATTGATAACACCTCCTCCTTGTGAACCTCAATCCCATCTAGCCTAGTAGCCTGAATCTCAGTATTCTCCTCGACAACATTTTCTTTCTCCACTGTAAATACTGACGCAAAATATTCATTTAATACTTCCCCTATCTCCTCTGATTCCACACACAACTTCCCACTACTATCCTTGATTGGCCCTAATCTAACTCTGGTCATTCTTTTATTCCTGATATACCTATAGAAAGCCTTAGGGTTTTCCCTGATCCTATCCGCCAATGACTTCTCGTGTCCTCTCCTTGCTCTTCTTAGCTCTCCCTTTAGATCCTTCCTGGCTAGCTTGTTGCTCTCAAGCGCCCTAACTGAGCCTTCACGTCTCATCCTAACATAAGCCTTCTTCTTCCTCTTGACAAGCGCTTCAACTTCTTTAGTAAACCACGACTCCCTAGCTCGACAACTTCCTCCCTGCCTCACAGGTACATACTTATCAAGGACACGCAGTAGCTGCTCCTTGAATAAGCTCCACATTTCGATTGTGCCCATCCCCTGCAGTTTCCTTCCCCATCCTACGCATCCTAGATCTTGCCTAATCGCATCATAATTTCCTTTCCTCCAGCTATAATTCTTGCCCTGCGGTATATACCTGTCCCTGCCCATCACTAAGGTAAACCTAACCGAATTGTGATCACTATCACCAAAGTGCTCACCTACATCTAAATCTAACCCCTGGCCGGGTTCATTACCCAGTACCAAATCCAATGTGGCATCGCCCCTGGTTGGCCTGTCTGCATACTGTGTCAGAAAACCCTCCTGCACACACTGGACAAAAACTGACCCATCTAAAGTACTCGAACTATAGTATTTCCAGTCAATATTTGGAAAGTTAAAGTCCCCCATAACAACTACCCTGTTACTCTCGCTCCTGTCGAGAATCATCTTTGCTATCCTTTCCTCTACATCTCTGGAACTATTCGGAGGTCTATAGAAAACTCCCAACAGGGTGACCTCTTCTCTCCTGTTTCTAACCTCGGCCCATACTACCTCAGTAGACGAGTCCTCAAACGTCCTTTCTGCCGCCGTAATACTCTCCTTGATTAACAATGCCACACCCCCCCCTCTTTTACCATCTTCTCTGTTCTTACTGAAACATCTAAATCCCGGAACCTGCAACATCCATTCCTGCCCCTGCTCTACCCATGTCTCCGAAATGGCCACTACATCGAGATCCCAGGTACCAACCCATGCTGCAAGCTTACCCACCTTATTCCGGATGCTCCTGGCGTTGAAGTAGACACACTTTAAACCAGGTTCTTGCTTGCCAGTGCCCTCTTGCGTCCTTGGAAACCTATCCCTGACCTCACTACTCTCAACATCCTGTACACTGGAACTACAATTTAGGTTCCCATCCCCCTGCTGAATTAGTTTAAACCCCCCCGAAGACCACTAGCAAATCTCGCCCCCAGGATATTGGTACCCCTCTGGTTCAGGTGAAGACCATCCTGTTTTAAGAGGTCCCACCTACCCCAGAAAGAGCCCCAATTATACAGGAAACCAAAAACCTCCCTCCTACACCATCCCTGCAGCCACGTGTTCAACTCCTCTCTCTCCCTATTCTTCGCTTCGCTAGCATGTGGCACGGGCAACAACCCAGAGATAACAACTCTGTTTGTTCTCGCTCTAAGCTTCCACCCTAGCTCCCTGAATTTCTGCCTTAAATCCCCATCTCTCTTCCTACCTATGTCGTTGGTGCCTATGTGGACCACGACTTGGGGCTTCTCCCCCTCCCCCTTAAGGATCCCAAAAACACGATCCGAGACATCACGAACCCTGGCACCTGGGAGGCAACACACCAACCGTGAGTCTCTCTCGTTCCCACAGAACCTCCTATCTGTTCCCCTAACTATGGAGTCCCCAATGACTAATGTTCTGCTCCTCTTCCCCCTTCCCTTCTGAGCAACAGGGACAGACTCTGTGCCAGATACCTGTACCCCATTGCTTACCCCTGGTAAGTCGTCCCCCATATATTTGGGTGGTGGCTGTACCCGAGACACTACATGTGTAGTGCCATTTGATGGCAAATGTTCATCCTGGAGTTTAGTTACTAGTGGTGTACCGCAAGGATCTGTTTTGGGGCCACTGCTGTTTGTCATTTTTATAAATGACCTGGATGAGGGTGTAGAAGGGTGGGTTAGTAAATTTGCGGATGACACGAAGGTCGGTGGAGTTGTGGATAGTGCCGAAGGATGTTGTAGGTTACAGAGGGACATAGATAGGCTGCAGAGCTGGGCTGAGAGATGGCAAATGGAGTTTAATGCGGAAAAGTGTGAGGTGATTCACTTTGGAAGGAGCAACAGGAATGCAGAGTACTGGGCTAATGGGAAGATTCTTGGTAGTGTAGATGAGCAGAGAAATCTTGGTGTCCAGGTACATAAATCCCTGAAAGTTGCCACCCAGGTTAATAGGGCTGTGAAGAAGGCATATGGTGTGTTAGCTTTTATTAGTAGGGGGATCGAGTTTCGGAGCCACGAGGTCATGCTGCAGCTGTCCAAAACTCTGGTGCGGCCGCACCTGGAGTATTGCGTGCAGTTCTGGTCACCGCATTATAGGAAGGATGTGGAAGCTTTGGAAAGGGTGCAGAGGAGATTTACTAGGATGTTGCCTGGTATGGAGGGAAGGTCTTACGAGGAAAGGCTGAGGGACTTGAGGTTGTTTTCATTTGAGAGAAGGAGGAGGAGAGGTGACTTAATAGAGACATATAAGATAATCAGAGGGTTAGATAGGGTGGATAGTGAGAGTCTTTTTCCTCGGATAGTGATGGCAAACACGAGGGGACATAGCTTTAAGTTGAGGGGTGATAGATATAGGACAGATGTTCGAGGTAGTTTCTTTACTCAGAGAGTAGTAGGGGCGTGGGACGCCCTGCCTGCAACAGTAGTAGACTCGTCAACTTTAAGGCCATTTAAGTGGTCTTTGGATAGACATATGGATGAAAATGGAACAGTGTAGGTCAGATGGTTTCACAGGTTGGCGCAACATCGAGGGCCGAAGGGCCTGTACTGCGCTGTAATGTTCTATGTTCTATACATTTGTCTTCACCAATCTTTTTCTCTTCACATACCTATAGAAACTTTTACAGTCAGTTTTTATGTTCCCCGCAAACTTGCTCTCGTACTCTATTTTCCTCTTCTTAATCAATCCCTTGGTTCTCCTTTGCTAAATTCTAAACTGCTCCCAATCCTCAAGTCTGTTGTTTTTCCTGGCAAATTTATATACCTCTTCCTTGGATCTAATGCTATCTCTAATTTGTAAGCCATGCTTTGGCTACCTTTCCTGTTTTACTTTTGCGCCAGACAGGAATAAACAATTGTTGCAGTTCATCCATGTGCTCTTTAAATGTTTGCCATTGCCTATCCACTGTCATCCCTTTAAGTAACGTTTCCCAATCCGTCATGGCCACCTCGCACCTCATACCTTCGTAGTTTCCTTTATTAAGATTCAGGACACCAGTCTCAGAAACAACTACGTGACTCTCCATCTTGATGAAGAATTCTATCATATTATGGTCACTTGTCCCCAAGGGGTCTCGCACCACTAGATTGTCAATTATTCCTCTCTTATTACACAATATCCAGTCTAGGATGGCCAGTTCTCTAGTTGGTTCCTCAATGTATTGGTCCAGGAAACCATCCCATATACACTCCAAGAATTCCTCCTCTATGGCATTGTGACTAATTTGATTTGCCCAATCTATATGCGGATTAAAATCACCCATTATTACAGATGTCCTTTTATTGCATGCATCTTTAATTTCCTGTTTAATGCCATTCCCAACATCACCACTACAGTTTGGGGGTCTCTCTACAACTCCCACCAATGTTTTTTGTCCCTTAGTGTTTCTCAGCTCTACCCATACAGATTCCACAGCGTCAGAGCTAATATCTTTCCTCACTGTTGCATTATTTTCCTCTTTAACCAGCAATGCAACTCCACCGCCTTTTGCTTTTTGTCTGTCCTTCCTAAATACTGAATACCCCTGGATGTTCATTTCCCATCCCTGGTCGCCCTGCAGCCATGTCTCTGTAATCCCGACTACATCATACCTGTTTACATCTATTTGTGCGATTAATTCATCCACTTTATTGCGAATGCTCCGCACGTTAAGGCACAAAGCCTTAAGGCTTATCTTTTTAACATTACTTGTCCCCTTCCCACTATTTTTCACTGTGGCCCTGTTTGATTCTGGCCCTTGATTTCTCTGCCTATCACTTTTCTTATTCCCCTTACTGTCTTTTGTTCTTGTCTTTGATCCCTCCTCCTCTGAATCCTTGCAAAGGTTCCCATCCCCTGCCATTTTAGTTTAAACCCTCCCCTACCACTCTGGCAAATATTCCCCCTAGGACATCAGTCCCGGTCCTGCCCAGGTGTAACCCGTCCAGTTTGTACTGGTCCCACCTCCCCCAGAACCGGTCACAATGTCCCAGGAATCTAAAACCCTCCCCCCACACCATCTCTTCAGCCACGTATTCATCCAATATATCCTGCTATCTCTACTCTGACTTAGCACGTTGCACTGGTAGTAATCCTGAGGACCTTTGAGGTCCTACTTTTCAACTTACTTCCTAGCTCCCTATATTCTGCTTTTAGGACCTCATCCTTTTTTTTTACCTATGTCATTTGTACCAATGTGTACCACGACCATTGGGTGTTCACCCTCCCCCTTCAGAAT
This sequence comes from Heterodontus francisci, assembly GCF_036365525.1. Classification (NCBI taxonomy): domain Eukaryota; kingdom Metazoa; phylum Chordata; class Chondrichthyes; order Heterodontiformes; family Heterodontidae; genus Heterodontus; species Heterodontus francisci. The sequence goes on along the minus strand of NC_090375.1, from coordinate 117,373,330 downwards.
GTCCTGTAACTGCTCTGAGACATCCTTGACCCAAGCATCAGGGAGGCAACATACCATCCTGAAGTCTCTTTTGCAGCCACAGAAACACCTATCTATTCCCCTTACAATTGAATCCCCTATAACGATTGCATTCCCACACTTTTTACTTCTCCCCTGTGCAGCAGAGCCAACCATGGTGTAATGAATTTGGCTGTTGCTGCTTTCCACTGAGAGGCCATTCCCCCCAGCAGTTTATCTGTTTTGCAGGGGAATAGCCACAGGAGATTCCTGAACTGCCTGCCTGGTCCTCTTGCTCTGCCTGGTGGTCACCCATTCCCCTCCTGCCTGTGGGGTCTGAGCCTGTGGTGTGACCATCTCTCTATACGTGCTATCCATAATACTTTCTGCCTCTTGGATGCTCCACAGTGTCCCCAGCTGCCGCTCCAGCTCCGAAACCCGGGCTTCCAGGAGCTGCAGCTGGATACATTTCCTGCACACATGCTGGTCCCAGGCACTGGAAATGTTCGTGGCTTCCAACATGGAGCACGAGAAGCACACCAAGTCTTTGAGCTCTCCTGCCATGACATAACCCTTTAAATTAAATTAAACCTTCTGGAAGATCTTAATGTCCAATAATATCAGTTACTCTAGGGCCCTTCTTCCCTGGTCCTCGTTACTACAGAACTCCCTAAAAAAAAACACTACTTAGTATATTTGAAATAAACTTTAAACTTTTCTTAACTGAGATACTTACCCAGCTCCTTTAGAGTATTCCCTAACAGCAGTGACTCACCAACCAATCACCTTGCAGCTCTCCTGTGACGTCATTGTTGGCCTTTTTTTTTCAAAACTCCGGCGCGCTTGAAGAGGTCTGACTGCTCTCCACTCCTGAAGGGAAGTGAAGGGCCCAAGCCTCGCGCTGGATTTATCCGCTCCCGGTTCTGGTTGTTTCCACACAGGTCCGACTGCTCTCTATTCCTGAAGGTAAGTGAAGGCCCCGAGCCTCGCGCTGGATTTATCCGCTCCCCGTTCTGGTTGTTTCCACACAGGTCCGACTGCTCTCTATTCCTGAAGGTAAGTGAAGGCCCCGAGCCTCACGCTGGATTTATCCGTTCCCAGTTCTGGTTGTTTCCACACAGGTCCGACGGCTCTCCGCTCCTGAAGGTAAGTGATACCTGACGACCTCCTTGCGGGCTCTGGGAGGGCCCTCATGATTGGGCACCCTGTGCCCCACAAAGGGCCCCCACAGCAGCATGGGCTTTTCCCCCTAAAACAACACCCCCCAACCATACATTCCGACACCCACCTTCCTTGCCAGGGCCCAGTCGATTGTCCTCAGCGAGGACTGCCCCACTCGCCTGTTTCAGACCTGTGTCCATGCTGTCTCACCTCGCTGAATGCAGTCCCACCGTTCCCGTTGATGCTGCTGGGACTGGCCCTCTGATTGGTCAGCAGCTCTTAGAGGCAGGACTTTCTGCCTCAAAAAAGGTCAATTAAGGGCCTGGGCCACGCAAAATTACAGAGTGGCTTCCAGGCCCGGCAGAGGCGGGCTCACCCCTTATGTTTTTGCCGGTGGGTGGGGCCACCGCCACAAGGTAAAATTCCAGCTAGTTTTTAAAAGAAAGTGTCTTGAAAGGAAAGGGTGCCAGTACCTCTTGTTTTTTTTCCTGAACTTGGTGGTGACAGTGGGGGTTGGGGTGGAATGGGCAATAAGTTACAAACGACTGCCAATTTACAGGGAAACAATTGCTATTTAATTGACTTCCAATATTCATAAGAATAATTGGCCACTAATTAGCATTGGATGGGCCTATTTATAGAAATTAGACTTGATGACCTTAAGTAAAGTATTACAATGTGCATAACATGGTATAACCTATCTATCATCACAGCACAGTGTAACTGGTGACTTACCATGAGCAACACCACAGGAGATCTGCTAGTGCACATAAAATTATGCAAATAAAATGCCCAGTGCACCTCAAAGAGTTTTCCAACATGGAATAATTGGCTAATGCCAAAAAAAAGCCCAGACTGCATGTCTCACCAATTAAGAGATGGAAGACAACATTAATTTCTAACAAAATTACTAATTAATAAAATAAAGGAAAGGATTTGCATTTATATAGTGCCTTTTCCCTATTTCAGGACATTCCAAAGCATTTTACAGCTAAATGAGGCACTTTTGAAGTGTAGTCACTGTTGTTGTGTTGGGAAATAAATTCAGTCATTTTTTTTTGTGGTAAACAAAATATTGTAAAAAAGAAATGCCTTTTACTTCACCTCTAAGTAGCTTGTACTGACCATCTTAATTAACCTTTAACCATTTTGGCTCAGTGCCTGGCAGTCCAACTGGGTCTTCTGTCAGAAGAAACATCTATCCTGTCTGCGATGCTGCACTCATGACACTTGTCAGGTGCAGTCTATGAAGAGAACATTCATCATTTAGTTCTCATCCATGACTGACTTTTTGAGGGAAGCAAATAAGTGTGCATGTAAACTACAATCCTTCCCAAAATGTTATCAGAATTAAACACATCTCAAGATGTCTAATTTTCCTTTATTTTGTTGAATGGATATTCTCAGTTTTAAATTTCTACAAACTTTATTTAGTTCAGATAGTGCGAGAATGGATAAGAGATATTGTTGTGGCTTCCAATACTAATAGGATGTCTGACTTATGCTGCTCATGCGAATCAGTCACATTGCCAGTCACAAATTCACAAAAGTATCAGACATGTAGGTTGGCAGCTAACTTCCTGTTGTGGGACATCAGAAATGTATGTGCATCTGGCACCTGATTTTCCACTTTTGGGAAGCCAAGTAATGCCTATAAAACAGATACTACAGAGCCAGGTTTCTCGCCTAGGACCTCTCTGTGACTTAAGCCAAAGATGATATCTTTATCAAGTAAATGTCCTCAGGACTGCACTGTTGCAGCTCAATATATGGCCTTTTCCAGTCATAGAATGATAAGTAGCCTTCAAGCTTTATAATTAAAACACTGCTCACTCCCCTTTTCCTGTGGCAAGCAGACAGAAATGTACAATAAATGTTCCTGTGAGACAATGCAGGAATGTGAAAGACTATTCATCTCATCCAGTATGTCCTGCCATACCTAAAAAGCTCATTTCATCTTCCTTCTGCCTTACTGTCAAAACCTCTCTAAGTACCTGTTTGGTTGTAAAGGTAAAACACACTAACCAACAATCCTTAGATAATGTCACAAAGAAGTCCTAAAATGACATTATATAGTTAATTAAAACTGTGCATATTCCTGAGAGTCTGGGCTCCCACATTTCTCCCTCAATAAAACACACTCTTGAGCAGCTTTATTTCTGGTGTAATGCTACAATTGTTTGCCCCCCCATTTTTTTTTACCAACTCTATAATTTGTTTTTAAGCTTTGTTGTTCAAATTACAATATTTGAACAACAAAAACTTGCACCTCATAACATGTAGCAGTGTCTGCTAACCAATGAATTTTTGGCAATGGATGCCATTGAAATCATACTAAAATAGCTTAACTACTGCAAAATTAAGCTGTGTGCATGTTAATATTTACATATTAGTTTCTTTGCATTCCACTGCCTGCATGTTTAGAATGATATGGGGTAATTTTAAACCCACTTTCCCTTCAGATAGGCAGTTAAAATTGATCAGGTGACTCACCCACCGTGGCCCTGCTCTCTTCCCACAGTCTTTAATGTTATCCTGCCCTTCTGAGCAGGCGGTGAGGGCAGCAAACAAAAACACAATGGGCCCTCCTTTAAGTTTGCCAATTGGGCTGTTTACATCATTAGGATCCAAATGCTATTTTAACTGGTGGCCTGACCAAGGGACTCATTGTCAGGTGAACCTAGCGGGACGATAATTGAGGACAAGAACAGGCCTAAAAAAGTAATTTTCAAAAAAACTTTTATTTACTTTTTTAATCCTCTGGGTCTGACAAGGAAAGTTTAGGCTTCACCTGCCTGGGCGCCCTCACATCCCACCCTCCCACCTCTCAATTGTGATGCCCTCTTGTAAGGTCCTCCCCATGATTTACTTGAATGCCTTACCCCCACTGGCCTTATGCCACCCAACATTCTGCTCCCACTTGCCAACCAACTGTCATTTGCCAGCAGCTTTTGGTGAACAACTGACTGGGGGCAACTAATATTGCATATAATCACAATTCCTTTACATATAAAGTGTTTATGTTGATGGTCAGTGTTTTCAGAGCTCCACCACTTTCAGCATTTGCTGACAAAAATCAACATGGACTGTTCCTCTCTCCGCTCAGCACCAATCCTACTGTTGACAGTGCTGATTCCAACCTGTGCATACTTGAGGTGGAAATTCTCACACGAATAGGCATTTCTGGTTATAGAGTACTATGGCTGGAATTACTTCAAGCTGCAGGACTTTGGTAACAATGGTTCTGAGGGGAGAAGGAAGGGATAAGGAATTGATAGCAGCAGAGGGCAGAGAGGAGGGAGAAAAGAGAACAGAAGCTGGAGGGCAAGAGGGTACAGCTGGGAATAGAGCGTTGGGGTGACGGCAAAAGGAAAGTGTCAACATTGAGCGACAGTACAAACTGGTGGGTGGACAATGCTATTTGGAACTGAAGGATGGGGGGGTGGTGGGGTCTTAAAGAATGTGTGAAGCAATTGGGAAAGAATGAATTGTAGATGAAGAGGAAGAGCCCCATATTCAATCGGATGGAGGAGGGAAAGAGGGGGCCTTCCTCAGCTCAGGTCTAATAATACTCTTCACATATAATTCTCAAAAACCTTCCAAAAAAGAACTAACAATTATATCCCTCAGAAAAATGTGAGCAAGCCTACAAACATGATGGCATATTTCTGCATTCTCTTCCTCATTATGTTGATTCCTAGATCTGCTGCTCTCTCCTCATGCCTTTAAAGTCATTTTTCTCCAGTGTCTTACTGTGCTCCTATTGTTTTCATAGGCATCATGCTCTCGCCAGCTAGCACACAGTGTTGCTACATAAGAGATATTAGAAATTATATGTGAGGAATATTACTGGACCTGAGCTGAGTAAGGCCCCCAAGTCACCCTACTTCTCTAGCTGCAGAATTTGGAGGGTTCTTTCCTCATAGGGATTCAAAGACGAATAGTTGCAAGATTTCCCTCGAGTCGAAATATACTCATAGCTGTTATGGGCAGCCTTTTCCTGTAAGCTATAAATTCTAAAAAACATATTTGATGGAATCCCCACTCAACTGTCCACCTTGTTCATGAACATGCAGTCATGAAGAAACACCAAGGAAGAATTAACTCTTGCCAGTACCCATCATGAGGACATATATTAAAAGAAAGTAACACTTGGGTATTCTTTCATTAGCAATCTTCACAAGTTTAGAAAACCTCTTGGACATCTGTTCCCATAACTTATGTACATTGGAGACTAGGTTGACTTGATCCATCATCCCTAGCCAGGATCTTGATTGGGAGCGCTCCAGAGCTCCAAAGAGGGCAATATCTCAATCTGCATCATCTGCTCAAATTGCATTTTCATAGCTACATCCTCAAAAATGGCAGTCCTGCTCCTCTCTTTACCTGCTGTCATAGTTCAAGTGCTGTCTGAAAGGGGAAATCTGCAGTTCATTCTTAGCTGTGAGCTGATTCAATCATTAAGCATCCTGCAACTCCAGAGCACACTCTGAGCATCTGTCAATTGGCTCAATATTTTCAACTGCAGTCTGTCCATTTCTCATCTCAAATGTGGGCAAATGGCAATGGAAAATCTGGTGGGGAACTTGTGCAACCATTTTCCCACCTCATTCAATTTCAGGCATGCCTTTAAATAACCGTCCAGCACCCCTGTCCAAAATAAGCCAGAAAGAACTTAAATATGCAAATCAGGATCTGTTGGATGCACATTGCAATTTCCATGGAGAAATGCGCGCTTATAATTATTTATATATATCTATATACAAACATATACACACACCATCCACAAACGTTCACTCCCTCCACCACAGTGGCAGCAGTGTGTACCATCTACAAGATTCACTGCAGCAACGCACCAAGGCTCCTTAGACAGCACCTTCCAAACCCGTGACCTCTACCACCTAGAAGGACAAGAGCAGCAGATGCATGGGAACACCACCACCTGCAAGTTCCCGTCCAAGTCACACACCATCCTGACTTGGAACTATATCACCGTTCCTTCACTGTCGCTGGGTCAAAATCCTGGAACTCCCTTCCTAACAGCACTGTGGGTGTACCTACCTCACATGGACTGCAGCGGTTCAAGAAGGCAGCTCACCACCACCTTCTCAAGGGTAATTAGGGATGGACAATAAATGCTGGCCCGGCCAGTGATGCCCACATCCCATGAATGAATAAAAAAAAACAGAGGTATATATTACAAAACACACAAACATATTTCCATTTGAAAGAAAAACACAGTGTATTTTATATCATGTTTTACATGTATATTGATTGACCTATTGATACAACAAAGAGATATTAGTTTATTAGTCTCTGAGGAGAGTGTCTCCTTCAGTCCATCACAAATTAATCAAATTCAAAGTGGCAGAGTCGTAAAGTCTAGTAAGTATCCACATCGCACGTGACACTTCATTGTTATAATTGTATGGTTTGATTGAATCTCCGAGTACAGATTTAGGTCAGAATAATTTATATATTTTGATTGATATCAAAGAAGGTAATTATAGCTAGCTGATTCTTGTGCACAGAAGTTTCATAACCCCTTCAATTGTCTGTCAGTACCACTAGTCATTCTTTTGAATGGCATTCACATCTTTATGTAAGTTCATGGTGCAGCTCCTCAACTATCAAACAACTAAAATATAGAATAATAGTTTTCATATTTCATTCTGCACATATAGGGCTGGATTTTACAGACCTCATATGTTGGGTTTCGTGGTGGGTGGGGGGTGGGGGGGCGGAAAATGCCTCGGGGAGAGGGCTACCACGCACCCTGGCCTGGCCTGATATTGCCGGCGGTGGCGAGGCCTCATGGCAGCCCCCTCGCCAATCGGCAATGGGGCCCCCATTTGCATAATCAAATAAATGTAAATGAATGCATTAGTTATGCTTACATCCCCGCCTGAGTTCCTGCTCCGATCTTCGGCCTAGTGGCCGGTACTCCTGCGACTTCAGATCCCTGTCCAGGGCAACTAGGCGGAACACTTGCGGGGAGGAGGGGAGGAAGTAAGTTTCTCAGTGCGGCGGTGGGTGGGGTGGGGGGGGGGGGCGAGGTGATACGGGGTCAAAGTAACATCATTGGTGTAGGGGATGGTGGAAAGGGTTTAAGGTTAAAGTTTATGCACTTTTTTTGAGGTGGGGGAGGTCTGGTGGACAGGTAAATATTTTGGGGGTGGCGAGGGCAAGTAATTAATTTATTTGTTATTGGGGGAGAGGGGCAGAAGAAATGTCTATTTATTTTTATGTCCTTAGGCTTTAAATATTTAAATTTAATGGTAGGGCTCAAAGCCTTTTAAAAATGGCATCAGCGCCTGCGTACTGGCAGCTGACACCATTGCCGGGGACTGATAGCCAGCCCTCTCCATGTGATCGGGGGAGCGGCCCGTCCCAGCTATTTAAATGAGCCACCGCGCTTAGGATCGCTGTCCGCCCGTGACGTGTGGCCTGTGCGGGTGGACTGCCATTGTACGGTGGGCTTATAAAATTCAGCCCACAGTAAGTAATTCATTTTTGACTGTGATCCTGTGAAATGTATTCCATCTCGCAGTTAATAGTTCCGAATTTCATCTTAGCTCAGACCAAACCGTTCAGATGTAGTGCTATAGCAAAAACCCTTTAGTAACTGTCACGCACATGAGAAGTGCAATGATATGACTATCATGGGTTAACTCTGAAGAGTTATGAAAAACTGACTTTGTTTTTTAAAAAAAATTAACCTTTATTTTAAAAAGTGAACAATGGTCCAAAATGGCCACTAAAGAAAAAGGGATTGGCCTTTTATGTATTCAAACTGTCTGACAAAGACAACGGACAAATCTTCAAAGTTAAGAGGTGTCAATTGAACCCATCCTACATCTATCCTAATACATTCCAGAATTGAATGTCTTCTTCTGAAACAAAGGATGTTTGAAGTAGCCACGTCCTGGGCCATTGTGCAATCACCATGGGGAAGCGACCAGAATAGTTCCTAACACATGGTGAGAGATAACAGCTTTATCTTTAAAAAAAGGCAGCCAGAAAGAGAGAGGGAGAGAAAGAAAGAAGCAACATGTGTGTTCTTGTGCTTGTGTTCCAGCCAAGCCAGAAAGTGCATGCCCTGCTGCAGAACCAGACATCCACATTATACAACAGTGAAAGCTAGAAGTAACCCACCGTCTTCAATGGAACGTTCAATCAAGAGAGAAATCTACAATCATCTCAGGCCTGCATCCATGGAGAACTTGATTTCCAAGAGAATCAAACAGATTTATCGTAACCTTCCTCCTCCACCATCCCCCCCACTAAAAGTCACCTTCCTTTTTCCCTTCTCTATCTGTCTCTTGTGTGTGTGGGTGCGAGCGAATGCGTGAGTGGATGTGGTTATGATGATTTCGGCATAAGGCACATTGATCAATAAACAATTGACTTTCTGTTTATAAAACCTACAGGAAAACCTGTCGCTGTCTGTTTAGTTGAAAAATAAAATGCCAAGGGGCTAAACTCTAATACAAATGCACTTGCTGTGGTCAGGTATGGAGTTATACAGTGGGAACCACCCATGTCACAGCACGTGTTCGAAACAGTAACAAGCATAAGGCCTGAAATAGTGTGATTACCCTACTGGAATGGATTCTTGCAATTTGGGGGTCTCTGGTTTTTACAGAGGGAAGTAAAATGGTGTATATCAATGGAAAAAATCTGATAGAAGTATGGGAATCTTCACAAAGAGCTTTGGCCGACTTTTCACTTTCAAAAAAGATTATATCCTCCCAGTGAAGGAATATGCCTGTTAAGTAACCTCCAGGAAAACCGGATCACTCAGTAAAATGCATGAAGACCAATTGCCTTGATAAAAGGCCTGTTCCATACTAAAGTTCGCGGACTACAGAAGGAGGCTTTTGTTAAATTCACAGGATTATGATTGGAAGAGCACAAGAATTCCACTGAAGAAGTTTCACACACAATTTTCTTCTCTTCTCTTTAGAACTTGTTTCACGATCCAAAACTCTTGAATTGCACACAGAAATTCCATGCAAATCTACTCATCAGCCAAACTAGGATTGCTGGAATGTGCAACAGGTTTTGGGAAATTGTAATGCACTAATTCCATGTGTTTTTTCCAGCTACCAACAACCACCATAATGATTTATACTTGCTATATAATAGCTACAAACTCCTCAAGGGACTCAGTTTAAACAGTACCTGGGATAATTACTTTTTTTCATTCTAATGCTGCAATTGTATCCTTAAATAGTGGTGCCATTCATTTCTGCTTTGCATTTTTCCTATCTCTTCTGAACTTAAAGACAGAAATATTTTGTTCCCAGTGTCGCTCCAATTGAAGACAAGTTTCTGTCAAACATATCAGATCACAGCCTTCATGTTCTAATCAGGTTCAAGTTCAGTCAGGATATTCTGCTGACAGCAATGTGAAAAAGGCAGACTATCTATTGAATAATGCCAACAAACCCCATGTAAGCCCTGGTCTGTTTCAATGCGGGTGTTATGACCAGGTGAGAAGGGGTCTAGGTGTTCCCTCTCAGCCTTTAGCTGGTTTAACTGGAACAGGGTTTAATTGTTAAACATTGTGATTTTAGCTCCCCCTTCAGTGAATCCTTGTTCACTGCTCCAATTGTAAGGCAAAGAAAGCAAACAGGTTTCCTTAGATTTAAACAAGAAAAGTCGAAGTTTATTAATCTTAAACTCTAATCCGGTTAACAACTACAAATATACGACGTGCCTATGCTAGTATGCATACGCGATAAACACACATGCAGATAGAGACAGAAAATTTAGAAGGAATAAAGGGGAAAGGTTTGAGGCAATATCTGGTAGTTACAATCCTTTAAGTTCAATCTTTGGTTACCAGTTAGTCTTGAAATTCGTTGGGGCACAGTTCACGCTTCAACTTGTTCCGATGTAGGAGCCTTTTCTCTCTTGAGGTTTATGTGTCTTCCGTGGGTCCGGTTCCTTGGGAGAAAGAGAGAGCCAGGCAACAGCAAGGCGAGAGACTTGCTTGTTTCAGCTAATACACTACTCCACCACATCTTTGTGGAGTTTTGGCCAGTCAAACTGCTGTCATATGTGGGCTTTGGTTTTTCATACAGCAGCATGTCCAGCCATTGCAATCTCATGGGCCACTCTTACTATTTTTCTCCGTACTTCTGAGAGGGTTTAAACTAGTGTGGCAGGGAGGGGTGGGGGAACCAGAGCTGTAAGACAGCAGGTGAAATAAATGAAGGGGAACTAGTAAATAAGGTCAGTAAGACAAAGAGGAAGAGCAGGCAGGGAAATGTTGCTGAGTACAGCGGGACTGGTGGTCTGAAGTGCATTTGTTTCAATGCGAGAAGTATAACAGGTAAGGCAGATGAACTTAAAGCTTGGATTAATACTTGGAACTATGATGTTGTTTTTATTACATAGACTTGGTTGAGGGAAGGACAGGATTGGCAGCTGAATGTTCCGGGATTTAGAAGCTTCAGGCAGGATAGAGGGGGATGTAAAAGGGGTGGGGGAGTTGCATTACTGGTTAAGGAGAATATCACAGCTGTACTGCGGGAGGACACCTCGGAGGGGTCATGCAGTGAGGCAATATGGGTGGAGCTCAGGAATAAGAAGGGTGCAGTCACGATGTTGGGAGTTTACTACAGGCCTCCCAACAGCCAGCGGGAGTTAGAGGAGTAGATATGTAGACAGATTTTGGAAAGATGTAAAGGTAACAGGGTTGTAGTGGTGGGTGATTTTAACTTCCCCTATATTGACTGGGACTCACTTAGTGCTAGGGGTTTGGATGGGGCAGAATTTGTAAGGAGCATCCAGGAGGGCTTCTTGAAACAATATGTAGATAGTCCAACTAGGGATGGGGCCGTACTGGACCTGGTATTGGAGAATGAGCCCGGCCAGGTGGTCGAAGTTTCAGTAGGGAAGCATTTCGGGAACAGTGACCATAATTCCATAAGTTTTAAGGTACTTGTGGATAAGGATAAGAGTAGTCCTCGGGTGAAGGTCCTAAATTGGGGGAAGGCTAATTATAACAATATTAGGCAGGAACTGAAGAATTTAGATTGGGGACGGCTGCTTGAGGGTAAATCAACATCTGACATGTGGGAGTCTTTCAAATGTCAGTTGACTAGTATCAAGGACCAGCATGTTCCTGTGAGGAAGAAGGATAAGTTTGGCAAGTTTCGGGAACCTTTGATAACGCGGGATATTGTGAGCCTAGTCAAAAAGAAAAAGGAAGCATTTGTAAGGGCTGGAAGACTGGGAACAGACAAAGCCCTTGAGGAAAATAAAGACAGTAGGAAGGAATTTAAGCAAGGAGCCAGAAGGGCTAAAAGGGGTCATGAAAAGTCATTGGCAAATAGGATTAAGGAAAATCCCAAGGCTTTTTATACGTACATAAAGAGCAAGAGGGAAACCAGGGAAAGGGTTGGCCCACTCAAGTTCAGAGGAGGGAATCTATGTGTGGAGCCAGAGGAAATGGGCGAGGTGCTAAATGAGTACTTTGCATCAGTATTCACCAAAGAGAAGGACTTGGTGGATGATGAGTCTAGGGAAGGGAGTGCAGATAGTCTCAGTCATCTCATTATCAAAAAGGAGGAGGTGTTGGGTGTCTTGCAAAGCATTAAGGTAGATAAGTCCCCAGGGCCTGATGGGATCTTCCGCAGAATACTGAGGGAGGCAAGGGAAGAAATTGCTGGGGCCTTGACAGAAATCTTTGTATCCTCATTGGCTACAGGTGAGGTCCCAGAGGACTGGAAAATAGCCAATGTTGTTCCTTTGTTTAATAAGGGTAGCAAGGATAATCCAGGAAATTATAGGCCGGTGAACCTCGTCAGTGGTAGGGAAATTATTAGAGAGGATTCTTCGGGACAGGATTTACTCCCATTTGGAAACAAATGAACTTATTAGCAAGAGGCAGCATGGTTTTGTGAAGGGGAGGTCGTGTCTCACTATCTTGATTGAGTTTTTTGAGGAAATGACGAAGATGATTGATGAAAGAAGGGCAGTGGATGTTGTCTATATGGACTTAAGTAAAGCCTTTGACAAGGTCCCTCTTGGCAGACTGGTACAAAAGGTGAAGTCACACGGGATCAGAGGTGAGCTGGCAAGATCGATACAGAACTGGCTCGGTCATAGAAGACAGAGGGTAGCAGTGGAAGGGTGCTTTTCTGAATGGAGGGATTGGACTAGTGATGTTCCACAGGGATCAGTGCTGGGACCTTTGCTGTTTGTAGTATATATAAATGATTTGGAGGAAAATGTAGCTGGTCTGATTAGTAAGCTTGCGGACGACACAAAGATTGGTGGAGTCAGAGGATACAGCAGGATATAGATCGGTTGGAGACTTGGGCGGAGAAATGGCAGATGGAGTTTAATCCGGACAAATGTGAGGTAATGCATTTTGGAAGGTCTAATGCAGGTGGGAAGTATACAGTAAATGGCAGAACCTTTAGGAGTATTGACAGGCAGAGAGATCTGGGCGTACAGGTCTGGAGGTCACTGAAAGTGGCAACACAGGTGGATAAGGTAGTCAAGAAGGCATACGGCATGCTTGCCTTCATCAGTCGGGGCATAGAGTATAAAAATTGGCAAGTCATGCTGCAGCTGTACAGAACTTTAGTTAGGCCACACTTAGAATATTGCGTGCAATTCTGGTCACCACACTACCAGAAGGACGTGGAGGCTTTGGAAAGGGTACAGAGGAGGTTTACCAGGATGTTGCCTGGTCTGGAGGGCATTAGCTATGAGGAGAGGTTGGATAAACTCGGATTGTTTTCACTGGAACGACGGAGGTGGAGGGGTGACATGATAGAGGTTTACAAAGTTATGAGCGGCATGGACAGAGTGGATAGTCAGAAGCTTTTTCCCAGGGTGGAAGAGTCAGTTACTAGGGGACATAGGTTTAAGGTGAGAGGGGCAAAGTTTAGAGGGGATGTGCGAGGCAAGTTCTTTACACAGAGGGTGGTGAGTGCCTGGAACTTGCTGCCGGGGGAGGTGGCGGAAGCAGGTACGATAGCGACGTTTAAGAGGCATCTTGACAAATACATGAATAGGATGGGAATAGAGGGATACATCCCCGGAAGTGCAGAAGGTTTTAGTTTTGGCAGGCATCAAGATTGGTGCAGGCTTGGAGGGCCGAATGGCCTGTTCCTGTGCTGTACTGTTCTTTGTTCTTTGTTGACACTACTAACTGGTGAACTACTGTCCACGCCTTGCTCTCAGGTCTGTGAGGAGAACTCCATTTCCTTATCAGTACCTGGGGCGGCACAGTGGCGCAGTGGTTAGCACTGGAGCCTCACAGCTCCATCGACCCGGGTTCAGTTCTGGGTACTGCCTGTGCGGAGTTTGTAAGTTCTCCCTGTGACCATGTGGGTTTTCGACGGGTGCTCCGGTTTTCTCCCACACCCAAAGACTTACAGGTTGATCGGTAAATTGGCCATTGTAAATTGCCCCTTGTGTAGGTAGGTGGTAGGAAAATTGAGGGAAGGTGGGAATGTAAGAGAATATGGGATTAGTATAAATCGGTGGTTGTTGGTCAGCACAGTCTCAGTGGGCCAAAGGGCCTGTTTCAGTGCTGTATCTCTCTATGACTCTACCTCATTCTTTAAATAGTAGCAATCAGGGACTCCCTCTGCTTCAATTTCAGACTGGGCAGCCTGTGTTAACTCTGTCAATACTCGGTCAGCTTGCTGAGCCTCTGCTAGGGAAAATTCATTCCCTGGGTCTTCTAACTTTCCAAAGAAAGTCTGAGATAGACAGACCACATGGCCATCTTTCTGCAGTGCCAATTCAGTCTCCTCTGGGGGAGCTAGTTTGATCATGGCCTCACTCATTACACATTCAGGGAAACTGCAGGGCACAGTCTCCTGCCACTGCCCTGTCTCTCTGACCTCCTGCGGTCTCTCTTTCTCTACTGGGGAAGCTACCACCTTTGTCCCCACCACATCATTATCGAGGAGCAGACCAACCCTGTCCACACGCAAACTAGGGACAATCCCTACGGTCACCAGGGTCAAAACTAGGTCACACTCCAAATGCACCTGGTGTAAAGGTACAGGCATACGCTGCCCTCCAATACTATTCACCACCATTCTGGTATTTACTGCACTGTCTGGGGGAAAGACACAAAACCCTGAAAACCCTCAGGAATCCTATTAAATTTTCCTGCACTTGCAGCCATAAGCTTCCTGGGTCTCACTCTTACTGCAGTTAAAGCCACAGCTTTTTCTGTGCTTTCCTTCAGGGTTTCTTGTCCTTCACTGAGCGGCTGTGCCCTAATTAACCCTACAAGTTTTCCCTTTCCACCTAGGGCAGCACAGTGGCACAGTGGTTAGCATCACAGCCTCACAGCTCCAGCGACCTGGGTTCAATTCTGGGTACTGCTTGTTTGGAGTTTGCAAGTTCTCCCTGTGTCTGTGTGGGTTTCCTCCGGGTGCTCCGGTTTCCTCCCACATGCCAAAGACTTGCTGGTTGATCGGTTAATTGGCCATTATAAATTGCCCCTAGTATAGGTAAGTGGTAGGGAAAATATAGGGACAGGTGGGGACGTGGTAGGAATATGGAATTAGTGTAGAATTAGTATAAATTGGTGGTTGATGGTCAGCACAGACTCGAAGGGCCTGTTTCAGTGCTGTATCTCTAAACTAAACTTTAGTTTCCAGCAGTCAGCTCTTAAATGTCCTGCTTTATTACCATGAAAGCACACAGGTCTCCAGGTCTCACTGTTACTTACAGCACCTTCCTTTCTGGCTGGAAGCGGGTCCCCTATGTCTCCTGCTTTTCTTCCTCTCCCAGGACTGTTTCAGCTTCTATCACCTTCCCACCCTCTGTCCTTTTTGGATTTGCGGGGGTGATTAGGAAAGGTTTTCCCCTGGGAAACTGACTTATAAATGAGTGCAAACTCATCGGCCAGGACTGCGGCCTGCCAGGCTTTATGAGCCTTTTGTTCTTCCATATGTGTCTTTATGGAGAGCAGGAGAGAGTTTTTAAATTCCTCAAACAAAATTACTTCTCTGAGATTTTCATATTTGAGCTGTACTTTAAGAGCCCTCAGCCACTGGTGAAAAGCCAGCTGCTTATTTCTCTCAAACTCCAGGTAAGTTTGACAGCTTGCTTCTTGAGGGTTCTAAACTTTTAGCGATAGGCTTCCGGTACTAACTCATATGCCCGAGATTAGCATTTTTTGTCAGTTCATAATTTGATGACCTCTCATCTGGCAACATGGAATAAACCTCATGGGCTTTTCCTACTAATTTACTCTGTAACAGCAGAGTCCAAGCATCAGCTGGCCACTTAAATTGCCTTGCCAGTTTTTCCAAAGACACAATTCCCTCGTTGAATTTTGGGATCAGTTGGGAGAGTTTTAACAATTTTTTACCCGGCCCTGAATTATGCTCTTCCATATTGGCCATGCTTTCAGTGGGGTTACTCTGTCACTACCCAGTTAACTCAAGTTCTCTCAACTCTCTTTCTTCGCATTCCTTCTGGAAGGTTCTTTCTCTTTGTCTCTCCTCTCTAACTCTTTCTCTTTCTCTTTCCCTGTCTTCTAATTCAAGTTTTCTCTGTTCCAATTGTATCTTTGCTAACAATACCCTGTCAGAGTCTGCTTCTAACCCTGTTTCTGCTTCTTCAGATTCAAGGGAAAAATGGTTGGCCACTAGTCTTAGGAGTTCCTAGCCTTGCCACATACAGTGATCCCACACTGCTCAGCCATTTTCCTCAACTCCTCCATAGACAATGCTTTAAGTTACTTCACCCTGGCTTGGGGAGCTACTAGCTTCAGTCGCAGACATGTTAGTATTCAATCACACACAACCACAAGAAAACCTTGATTGAAATCTTTTCTCTTTTTGAGTGGGAACAATTTGGCTTCCCACTTTCAATTTCTTGTTTATCTGTAGGTAAAATCTCGGACTCTACCTCCCCAAATTTCTGTTACAACCAGGTGAGAAGGGGTCTCGGGGTTCCCTCTCAGCCTTTGCCTGGTTTAACTGTAACAGAGTTTAATTTTTAAACACTGTTTTTTAGCAGCCCCTTAGTGAACCCTTGTTCACTGCTCCAATTGTAAGGCAAAGAAATCAAACAGGTTTCCTTACATTTAAACAAGAAAAGGAGAAGTTTATTCATCTTAACCTCTAATCCAGTTAACAACTACGAATATGCAACAATCCCATGCTAGCATGCATACATGATAAACACACAGGCAGATAGAGACAGAAAAAGTAGAAGGATTAAAGAGGAAAAGTTTAAAGCAATATCTGGTAGTTACAGTCTGTTAAGTTCAAAGTGGAGTCTTTGGTTGCCGGTTAATCTTGCAATTCGCTGGGGCCCAGTTCACGCTTCAACTTGCTATGATGTTGGAGTCTTTTCTCTTTTGAGGTTTACATGTCTTCCGTGGGTCTGGTGCCTTGGGAGAAAGCGAGAGAGAGAGAGAGCCAGGCGAGAGACTTGCTTGTTTCAGCTTCAGTTGCACACTGCCTTCTGAATTCAAACTGTCCTGTGGCTCGTTGAAAAAATCTGGACCAGCCAGTTAGTCTTGTGACCAGCTGGTTCAACCAGTCCTGGCTCTGTGGATTGTATCATGTTAGCAGTGCCTGGAATGCATTTCCTTACAACTTCAATGTCTGGTGATCAAAATCCATTTGGTTAATTGGAGAGGGGAATAGCTCTTTGTCTCCACAAGCAGCGTCTCTTCGTATGCAAATATCCTTCCAGCCCAGTATCTGGTGATCTTCAAACAAGTCATTTCTTCACTCCAGCAACAGTTTAAAATCAATGTTCATATGACAAAATTAATATACCTCATTCTTGGCAGGTGGGGGTCTGCATGACACAAAGACATACTAAAAGCAAATGTATTTCGCCCACTAACAAAGACAGGACTGCATGGTTTATTACTTTTCTTATTCAAGGGGAGGGTTTGAAGCTAAAATAAGTAATTTTTGAATAAAAACAGAGAACGGATTTTTACCCTTGTCAGTTGGGAGCTGTCCACTAATCGAAAAGTCAGTGGCGATCCCGCCTCTGCCTGGCCTGGGAATCCAGTCCAGATTTTACGGTCCCCAGGCCCTTAATTGGTCTGAGGCAGAACTTCTACTTCATTGAGGCAGGATATCCCACCACTGGAGCTGCCTGCCAATCAGCAGGCCGGCAGCTCTTCGTCCCAGTAGTGCCACTGGGAGCAGTGGCCACTGCTGGGACTGCAACCCAGCTTCGCGAAGATGAGGAAGGACGGCCCCGGGAATAAGTAAGTTTTTTGTAGCCTCACCAGGGATGATTGGTCGGGCTACAGCTAGGCAAGGGTGGTCAATTGGGGGGCGAGGGGCTTGTTGGGCGTTGGGACATTGGGGGCGCCCTCTGTCGGGCACAGGGTGCCTAATCAAGAGGGTGCCCCCCCACTCCCCCCAGGCTGTCAGAAAGCTGCCTGCTTTTGTCAGACAGCTTCTCTCAGGCCTGGGCTGTCTAACCAGCTAAGGGTAAAATCCCCATGGCGGCATGCGGAGGCCCTTAAGTGGCCATCAATTGACCACTTAAGGGGCTTGGTTGGACTGAGGTGGGCAAGCTGTTTCCCGCTGCCACCGCCACCCTGCGCAAAATGGCAGCAAAGGCGGGAGCGGGTCAGGAGGGCCCTCTGCCCCCAACCCCCACCCACCCCCCCACCTCCCCACCCTACAGCACCAACCCGCTCTTTTGGGGGTGTACAATTCCGGCCAGAAAGTGCTGGAAATACTCAGCAGGTTAGGCAGCATCTGTGGAGAGAGAAGCAGAGTTAACAATTCAGATCTGCAACCTTCCGTCAGAACTCAAGTAATTTTTGATTATAACAATTATTCGGCACAATGAAACAGCTGAATGATTTGTATCTGGCCTCATCTCACTAAAGTATTATCAGTCCATCCACTGGAAAATTGGAGTAGCACATGTGTAAAAGGCATGATATCTAGTTTAGGTCACAAGTCTATTGTTACACTTTAGGTTATGCTATCGTATAATTAAATATTGGGCAGTACGGGCACACCTCTCACTGCAAGATTCAGGAACCACTGCTGAACCTGACAGAATACCTAAGACAGGCCTAAAATTGTAAAAGGGATGTATGGTATTACTGCATCATTACTACCTCAATTGAATTCGCCCACCCAAAAATGGATGCCAGAAATGACAATGGATAATGGGTTGGGTGCCAGGATTCTGACAGCATGGATCTCCTGCCGATTTTCCACTTCTGGCCACCCATGTCAATATAATGGGTGGCCAAAAGCAGCAGATCTGTGCTTATACATTCTGATGAATATTCAATAATTTCAGTTCCTAGATTTTATTCAGAATGTTGCAGGCAGTTATAAACCCTTCCACCTTGTCCTGTTACCTTTTGGTCCCATTCTTTACTTTTTTTTTCCTTATTCGTTAAATATTGGATAGGGGTCGGACAGAAGCCAACATTTTTTAGTTGATTAAGAATACAAAAAAAAACAAATTGATATTCCATAGTCAATTCAAGAAAGACATCAATATATAGGAAATTCCAAGAAAAACCATAAATAAATGCAGACATGGCATGGAGTTTCTGCTAGGTTGCTCTGTTTTTCTCAGCACAATTTGTCTGAAATCAGCCACGCCAGCGCAAAGTTCATGGAATTTCCAGTGCAAATCAAGTTTCTATGATCTTTTGTGCTACTTAAAAAAAAAATCATGCTAGAATACAAAGTTTTGAGGGGCATTGATAGATTAGATAGCAAGAAACTTTTTTCCTTAGCAGAGGGGTCAATAACCAGGGGGCATAGATTTAAGGTAAGGGGCAGGAGGTTTAGAGGGGAATTGAGGAAATATTTTTCACCCAGAGGGTGGTTGGAATCTGGAACACACTGCCTGAAAGGGTGGTAAAGGCAGGAACATTCACAACATTTAAAGAAGTATTTAGATGAGCACTTAAAGCGCCATAACATACAAGGCTATGGGCCAGGTGTTGGAAAATGGGATTAGAATAGGTAGATGCTTGATAGCCGGCACAGACATGATGGGCCGAAGGGCTTGTTTTTGTGTTGTATGACTCTATGACTCTAGAAGCTGGCTTCTCCCACAAAACTGAATTGCCCCCAAATTGAATTATTCACCATTTCAAGTTTCTGCTAATTGTGCTCGTTTGCAGGTTTTTAAGGACACTGTTAAAGATTTACGTTTTTTTAGGGACAAGGGCACTAAATGGCACATTAGAGAAACTTTTCAATCTTATTTCTTTTAATTTACTAAGAAACTGACAACTGTACGCCAATATAACAATAAAATATATGGTTTATTTTAAAGTTATTTTAGTTATGAAAAAATCGGATACTCACAGGTGATGACTGGACACTCTGATTAAAAATGCTTATTTTATCATGATTAGCCCTTTATCAGCTGTATCAATCAAACTGCATCAAGTTACCACTCTTAAATATATCAAGGATTTTTTTAATTAAAAAAAAGCAAAAACCTTCTCAACACTGCCTGATTCCACTGTTTCTAGGCAGATTTTATGTTCAGCGATACGCAAATAAGTTTGAGAGGGAACTCAAGGGGAAAGAAATCTCAAAACTAGTGCAATTTTGGGTGCAAATTGCACCAAAATCACTAACTGCACTCAAAGCAGAAACTTTTGACAGTTGGAATGATATTCACAGTATCCGCCTGCTTTGTGAATTACTCTGCACTGCAAAGCTTATCAATGTGATAATGTAACTGTGTTCAAAAAGGAAAACAAGGCACAAGAAATTGTAAATTTGCTACAGAAATAAGATATGAATGTAGAAAACAATTATAACTATTTCATCAGTGGCTCTTGCTAATTTCTCATTGCACAATTTAAGATTAAAGAGCTAAATAGCATCATCAATTTTCAAAATAGTTTTGCCATGCAATATACCATATCACAATCAATATTAGATTATAAAGTCCATCTATAAATTTCATATAATAAGATGAACACAATAAGACAACATAAGAGTGTAAGAAATATGAGCAGGAGTAGGCCATTAGGCCCTTTGAGCCTGCTCTGCCATTCAGCAAGATCATAGCTGATCTTCAACCTTAACTCCATCTTCCCGCACTATCCCCATATCTCTTAATTCCCTTAGTACTCAAAAATCTATCGACCTCTGTCTTGAATATACTCAACAACTCAGCATCCACAGCTCCCTGGGGTGGAGAATTCCACATATTCACAACCCTTTTAGTGAAGACATTTCTCCTCATCTCAGTTCTAAATGGTTCACCCCTTATTCTGAGAAAGTGATCCCGTGTTCCAGATTCCCCGCCTGTGGAAACATTTTCTCAGTATCTACCCTATCAACCCCCTTAAGAATTTTATATGTTGCAATTAGATTGCCTCTTATTCTTCTAAACTCTAGGGAATATAGGCCTAGTCTATTCAATCTCTCCTTATAGGACAATCCCTTCATTCCAGGAACCAGTCTAGTGAACTTTATTGCACTCTCTCTAGGGCAAGTATGTCCTTCCTTAGGTAAGGAGATCAAAACTGCACACAGTACTCCAGCTGTAGTCTCACCAATGCCCTGTATAACTGTAGTAAAACTTCTTTACTCTTGTACTCCAATCCCTTTGTAGCAAAACTAACATATCATTTGCCTTCCTAACTGCCTGCTGTACATGCATGTCAACATTCTGTGATTCATGTACATGGACACCGAAGTCCCTGTGAATGCAAACATTTCTCAGTCTCTCACCATTCAAAAAATATTCAGCTTTTTTATTTTTCCTACTGAAGTGGATAACTTCACACTTGGTCAGATTGTATTCCATCTGCCATGTTCTTGCCCACTCACCCAACTTGCAGCCTAATCCCTCTGCAGCCTTTTGCATCCTTCTCACTGCTTACTTTCCCACCTAACTTCGTATCATCAGCAAACTTGGCTACGTTGCACTCAGTTACCCTCATCTAAGTCATTAATATAGATTCTGAATAGCTGAGGCCCAAGTACTGATACTTACGCAACCCCACTAGTTACAGCCTGCCAACCTGAAAATTTATAAATAAACCCGTTTATTTATACTCTCTGTTTTCTGTCTATTAACCAATCCTCAATCCATATTAATATGTTACCTTCAATCCCATGAGTTCTAATTTTGTGTAATAACCTCTTGTGTGACACCTTGATTGAATATTTATTTTATTTAGAGATACAGCACCGAAACAGGCCCTTCGGCCCACCGAGTCTGTGCCGACCAACAACCACCCATTTATACTAATCCTACATTAACCCCATATTCTCTACCACATCCCCACCATTCTCCTACTATCTACCTACAATAGGGGCAATTTATAATGGCCAATTTACTTATCAACCTGCAAGTCTTTGGATGTGGGAGGAAACTGGAGTACTCGGCGGAAACCCACGCAGACACAAGGAGAACTTGCAAACTCCGCACAGGCAGTACCCAGAAGTGAACCCGGGTCGCTGGAGCTGTGAGGCTGCGGTGATAACCACTGCGCCACTGTGCCGCCCACTTTTTGAAAATCCAAATACCCTAAATCCACTGGTTCCCTCTTATCCATCTTAATCGTTACATCTTCAAAGACCTCTAACAGATTTGTCAAGCATGATTTTCCTTACATTAATCCATGTTGACTCTGCTTAATCATATCATGATTTTCTAAGTGCCCTATTACCACATTCCTTATAATAGATTCTAGCATTTTGCCTACTACTGATGTTAGAATAACTGGACTATACTTCCCCATTTTCTCTCTTCTTCCTTTCTTTAATAGCAGGGTTATATTTGCCACACCTCAATATATAACAAACAGCAGAAAAAGATGTCTTGTATTCACAAGTGAAATTCAGACTAGTTCAGTGAATATCAATTGTTAGGAAACCATGTAAATCGCTATTTCAAGTGTTACCGTGACGGGTAATATTTTTATCATACAGCCAATTTAACAAATGCCCACTCCTGGCGCAGAATCTTGGTTGACAAGTGTGCATCCTGGGAAAGTGCAAGCATGATCCTACAATAGGCACTGTTTATGGTCAAGGCTCCATATCACAAAGCCAAATCAGAATATTTTCATGACAGTGATAGACTAGGAACTGCGGAGGGACAAAAGAATTTGGGTGCACAAATGAAAAACTCACTAAAATCTATTGCACAGGTATAACAAATAATCCAAAAGGCTAATGTGACATTCGCCTTCTCTTAAATGGGTTGGAATACAAAAGTGAGGAATTGATGCTGTAGTAGCACACAGCCTTGGTCAGACCCTAGCTGCAGTACTGCATTCAGTTTTGATTACCGCACCTCAGGAAAAATATTGGTGGGGATGCAATGCAGGTTCACCAGAATTATATCAGGGTTAAATTATGAGTACAGATTGCATAAATTTGGTTTGTATTTCCTCGAGTTTAGAAAGATTAGAGATGATTTAATAAAGTTTTTTAAAATTATAACAGGATTCAATCGGGTAGATCGAGAGAAGCTATTTCCTCTGCTGGGTCAATCCAGAACAAGGGGGCAGTCTTAAAATAAGAGCTAGGCCATTTAGGAGTGCAATCATTGGACACTTTTTCACAGAAAGGATAGAAGAGATCTGGATCTCTCTCCTCCAAAAATTTGTGGATATTGGGTCAATTGAAATGCTGAAGACTGGGATCACTAAGATTTTTGTAAGGTAAGGAGAACAAGAGATATAGATCAAACGTGGGTAAATGGAGTTGATGTAGGAATCAGCCATGACCTGATTGAATGGTGGCGGAACAGGTTCAAAACGAAAAATAATCTATTTTTGTTCCTATGACAAGGATTCATGCCATCAATAATGCCACTGAGTTTGTGTAAAACTTGCTTCATGTAAAAGTCCTGTGTTCCCTAATGCTGTTGTATAGTTCCCATAGGTAAATTGATGAGGAACTTGCTGTGACAAACAAGGAAGTTATCGCCTGCTTGATGGATTGGTACCCTGTTGGTTGTGAGATTTGGAAGGTATCTTCTGATGTTGTTGTTACAAAAGTTGATGTTCTAGTCACCTTGGCAGGTCATGGTTCAACAGTCACTGCCCTACACTTAATTTGATCATCCGACACCAGGAAACTGCATATTTCTCTCACTGCCTCCTCCATGAGTCATAGCCATCTAATGCAGATCTTCTCTGATGTGTCAAATTAAGTCTATATGAGTACGTCGTTCCAAACGCTAATGGAACAAACATCACAGAATTAGATCAAGTCCAAGTAGAAATTTTGCAGGAAATCATGTTTGTGAATGATATGTCTCTCTCAAATTTCTCCTTTTCTTCAATTGTTTAAATCTTTTTTCTTCTCTCATCATTTTTCCCCTTTAATTTTTCCTCATATTTCAGTCTTTTCATTCAGGGCCACAATTGGTGCCACAGCACAAAATGCTGTCCAATCATCAGCCCAACCATTGGCTGCATGCATCAGTAGGGGACCCAAAATTGTTAAAGCTAGGCTGCATCTCTTAAAAGGGTGAGGGGGGGGGGGTACATTGTAGCTGGATCAGGAAACAGAAGTCTTGCAGGAAGTGAATCTGACCAGGGTAACAGTGAAGAGCGGCACAACATAGGAGACAACAGGCTCCAAGAATTTTGGATGCTGCACTGGAGGAATGATGGAGGAGGTAGAAAGTAGGATGCCGTGCATGCACTGAGGGCCAGGAGGCCATCCAGACACATGCTCAAAAGGGATCAGATTGCCATGGCGGATAATGCCAGTAGTCGAGCTCCGATGACCTGGATGCAGTGCGTAAGAAGTTTAATGACCTCATACAAGTGGTCAAGATCTGTGAATGTATCTTTAAATGCCATATCCCACCAACTGCACAAATAGCCTCACACACTGCACCACACACCTCATCACTCACCTACCAACATTCTTTATCAATCACAACTCATATCTAACATTCATAGCTTCACCTCACCCTCACACACTTAGCAAAGCTGCAAACCTCAAACCCACATCTCACAGCTTGCACACACTGCCAGCTATTCAACCAAGACAGCCACATCACCCAAAAAGATTGTGGCACTCACTGACACACTTCCCTCTCTCTTGCAGGACACAACCCGCAGGCAGCAGCACCTAACTGGCATGTCCTAACCCCCATGGAGGAGACGATGCTGAACATTATTCAGACAACCATTGCTGAGGCTGTGGCCAGCAGCGGGGCTGAAAGCATCAAATATTATAGTATCTTCATACCTAAACCTCCTCCTCAAATCCCGCTTCACCTTCATCCTACTCACTCTTCAGATTTAGAAGCTGGAGTTAGTGTAAGCACGCACCTATTATTTTCACCCCATGCCACATCACGACCTAACCCTTGTTCCTTTTTCCTTTCAGATACCCAAGACTGCAACCTGGCCAGGCAGTGGCAGAACACCAAAAAGAGAATGATGACGAAGACACACCATCACTTGATTTCACACTCACAGCCACCGGCTCAGATACTGACTATGCCTATATCTTAGAGGGTAGTTTAGAGGCAGGATCTGCACATGATGAGACACCAGGTACAAGTGGCCTACAACCAGGGCAGGGAGCAAGGATAGCACTGTTGCAGTTTGTCAGAAGGCAAGGTCACACACGAGTTCCGCAGCAGAGGACTCAGATGAGGGCTTCGATGGGGCGGCGAGCAGAAGAAAACTGATGGGTATGCACAATAAAATGCTTGATGTAATGGAAAGCTTGCCAGAAAGTCAATGTCAAAGAGGTTGGAGAAGTTGAGCACCAACTTGGCACAGATTGTTGCGCTGAGATTGGAACCCATCCAGTCCAGCATAGAAGTGGTTTCAACTCTATTTGCCCACTTGTGAACCGAACTATGATGCAGTGTCTGATGGCTGATGTCACAGCTTCCACTGCAACACAAGCAGCAGACACTCAACATGGTGGCAACATGAAGGCATCAAGATCGCTGTCAGGATTCACTGCCTATGGGAGCACACCAGCTGGATGTTGAGAGAGTGGAAACACTTTTGGTTCCATTATAGAGCAGAGTTGACATGCAACACCCACAAAGCAATGTGTGTGCAGTTAATGGCACCCTGCACCACGGAGAAGCCTTCAATTCTAGTGAAGCTGCATATTTGCTCCATCAGCTTCTCTCTGGTAAGAGACAATGAGATGCAGTTAGCTCTCATTGAATAGAGAGCCTCAGTGACTTCCCTTACACAATAGTAGATAGAAAACTGATACATCACACATATCTCCAGCTCCAGTCTGGAAGGAGCCAGATGTGTAAAAGTTCATCAACACTGTCACCTTCACAGCCATTGGCAATGCGGACCCTGCCCTGCTCTGAGGTTGCAGTTGTGGCTGAGGAGGTGGCAGATTTTACTGTGGACATACTTACGGAAGCACAGATGTCTCACACATTGTTCCTCACTGAGGTTCAGGTAGGAGACTTGCTCCCTGAGCAGCCTGGGCAGATATAGCCTCCTGCTGGGATTCCTTTTCCCCCTCCTGATCTGCCCTTTTCCAACAGCTTGTCCTGCTCTCCATGACCTCTGTTCATTCTCCAAGTCATGCAGTATTCCAAGAGAAATGGCTACCAGTGCACTAATTTCTGGGAGCAGCTGGTTCGTGAAGAAGCCTTGAAGTCAACAAAAAATTCTTCAGTACTTGCTACACCCCTCCTTGGAGACTTATGCAACTTCAAACAACAATAGAAAGCACCCAACATTTGTAGAATCAAAGCAACAATGCAGAGAAATGTGAAGTGATTCATTTTGGTAGGAAGAACATGGAGAGACAATATAAAATAAAGGGTACAATTCTAAAGGGGGTGCAGGAACAGAGGGGCCTAGGTGTATATGTGCATAAGTCATTGAAGGTGGCAGGACAGGTTGAGAGAGTGGTTAATAAAGCATACAGTATCCTGGGCTTTATTAGTTGTGGCATAGAGCACAAGAGCAAGTAAGTTATGTTGAACTTGTATAAGACACTAGTTCGGCCTCAGCTGAAGTACTGCGTCCAATTCTGGGCGCCGCACTTGAGGAAAGACATTAGGGCATTGGAGAGAGTACAGAAAAGATTCACGAGAATGGTTCCAGGGATGAGGAATTTCAGTTATGGAGATATTAGAATTAGAATTAGAATTAGAATATTACAGCGCAGTACAGGCCCTTCGGCCCTCGATGTTGCGCCGATCATCTGACCTACACTATTCCATTTACATCCATATGTCTATCCAATGACCACTTAAATGCCCTTAAAGTTGGCGAGTCTACTACTGTTGCAGGCAGGGCGTTCCACGCCCCTACTACTCTCTGCGTAAAGAAACTACCTCTGACATCTGTCCTATATCTTTCACCCCTCAACTTAAAGCTATGTCCCCTCGTGTTTGCCATCCTCATCCGAGGAAAAAGACTCTCACTATCCACCCTATCTAACCCTCTGATTATCTTGTATGTCTCTATTAAGTCACCTCTCCTCCTCCTTCTCTCTAACGAAAACAACCCCAAGTCCCTCAGCCTTTCCTCGTAAGACCTTCCTTCCATACCAGGCAACATCCTAGTAAATCTCCTCTGCACCCTTTCCAAAGCTTCGACATCCTTCCTATAATGCGGTGACCAGAACTGCACGCAATACTCCAGGTGCGGCCTCACCAGAGTTTTGTACAGCTGCATCATGACCCCGTGGCTCTGAAACTCGATCCCCCTACTAATAAAGGCTAACACACCATATGCCTTCTTAACAGCCCTATTAACCTGGGTAGCAACTTTCAGGGATTTATGTACCTGGATACCAAGATCTCTCTGCTCATCTACACTACCAAGAATCTTCCCATTAGCCCAGTACTCTGCATTGCTGTTACTCCTTCCAAAGTGAATCACCTCACACTTCTCCGCATTAAACTCCATTTGCCATCTCTCAGCCCAGCTCTGCAGCCTATCTATGTCCCTCTGTACCCTAAAACACCCTTCGACACTATCCACAACTCCACCGACCTTCGTGTCATCCGCAAATTTACTAACCCACCCTTCTACACCCTCATCCAGGTCGTTTATAAAAATGACAAACAGCAGTGGCCCCAAAACAGAACCTTGCGGTACACCACTAGTAACTAAACTCCAGGATGAACATTTGCCATCAACCACCACCCTCTGTCTTCTTTCAGCTAGCCAATTTCTGATCCAAAGCTCTAAATCACCTTCAACCCCATACTTGCGTATTTTCTGCAATAGCCTACCGTGGGGAACCTTATCAAACGCCTTACTGAAATCCATATACACCACATCCACGGCTTTACCCTCATCCACCTGTTTGGTCACCTTCTCGAAAAACTCAATAAGGTTTGTGAGGCACGACCTACCTTTCACAAAACCGTGCTGACTATCGCAAATGAACTTATTCTTTTCAAGATGATTATAAATCCTGTCTCTTATAACCTTTTCCAACATTTTACCCACAACCGAAGTAAGGCTCACAGGTCTATAATTACCAGGGCTGTCTCTACTCCCCTTCTTGAACAAGGGGACAACATTTGCTATCCTCCAGTCCTCCGGCACTACTCCTGTCGACAATGACGACTTAAAGATCAACAACAACGGCTCTGCAATCTCCTCCCTGGCTTCCCAGAGAATCCTAGGATAAATCCCATCTGGCCCAGGGGACTTATCTATTTTCACTCTTTCCAAAATTGCTAACACCTCCTCCTTGTGAATCTCAATCCCATCTAGCCTAGTAGGCTGTATCTCAGTAATCTCCTCGGCAACATTTTCTTTCTCTACTGTAAATACTGACGAAAAATATTCATTTAACGCTTCCCCTATCTCCTCTGATTCCGCACACAACTTCCCACTACTATCCTTGATTGGCCCTGTTCTAACTCTTATCATTCGTTTATTCCTGATATACCTATAGAAAGCCTTAGGGTTTTCTTTGATCCTATCCGCCAATGACTTCTCGTGTCCTCTCCTTGCTCTTCTTAGCCCTCCCTTTAGATCCTTCCTGGCTAGCTTGTAACTCCCAAGCGCCCTAACTGAGCCTTCACGTCTCATCCTAACATAAGCCGCCCTCTTCCTCTTGACAAGCGCTTCAACTTCTTGAGTAAACCACGGCTCCCTTGCTCGACAACTTCCTCCCTGCCTGACAGGTACATACTTATCAAGGACACGCATTAGCTGCTCCTTGAATAAGCTCCACATTTCGTTTGTGCCCATCCCCTGCAGTTTCCTTCCCCATCCTACACATCCTAAATCTTGCCTAATCGCGTCATAATTTCCTTTCCCCCAGCTATAATTCTTGCCCTGCGGTATATACCTGTCCCTGTCCATCGCTAAGGTAAACCTAACCGAATTGTGATCACTATCGCCAAAGTGCTCACCTACATCTAAATCGAACACCTGGCCGGGTTCATTACCCAGTACCAAATCCAATGTGGCATCGCCCCTGGTTGGCCTGTCCACATACTGTGTCAGAAAACCCTCCTGCACACACTGGACAAAAACAGACCCATCTAAAGTACTCGAACTATAGTATTTCCAGTCAATATTTGGAAAGTTAAAGTCCCCCATAACCACTACCCTGTTACTCTCGCTCCTGTCGAGAATCATCTTCGCTATCCTTTCCTCTACATCTCTGGAACTATTCGGAGGTCTATAGAAAACTCCCAACAGGGTGACCTCTCCTCTCCTGTTTCTAACCTCGGCCCATACTACCTCAGTAGACGAGTCCTCAAACGTCCTTTCTGCCGCTGTAATACTTTCCTTGATTAACAATGCCACACACCCCCCTCTTTTACCCTCTTCTCTGTTCTTTCTGAAACATCTAAATCCCGGAACCTGCAACATCCATTCCTGCCCCTGCTCTACCCATGTCTCCGAAATGGCCACAACATCAGGATCCCAGGTACCAACCCATGCTGCAAGCTCACCCACCTTATTCCGGATGCTCCTGGCGTTGAAGTAGACACACTTTAAACCAAGTTCTTGCTTGCCAGTGCCCTCTTGCGTCCCTGTAACCTTATCCCCTACCTCACTACTCTCAACAGCCTGTACACTGGCACTGCAATTTAGGTTCCCATTCCCCTGCTGATATATTGAAGAAGTTAGGACTGTTTTCCTTGGAGAAGAGAAATTTGAAAGGTGCTTTGATAGAGGTATTCAAAATCATG
The DNA here is from genome assembly GCF_036365525.1 of Heterodontus francisci. Lineage (NCBI taxonomy): Eukaryota > Metazoa > Chordata > Chondrichthyes > Heterodontiformes > Heterodontidae > Heterodontus > Heterodontus francisci. The sequence continues at coordinate 117,344,059 of NC_090375.1, read as the reverse complement.
AGGAGTCTGGACAGAGTAGATAGAGAGAAACTGTTCCCACTCTTGAAAGGATCAAGAACGAAAGGGCACAGATTTAAAGTATTTGGGAAGAGAAGCAAAAATGACATGAAGAAAAACTTTTCCACACAGCGAGTGGTTCAGGAATGTGCTGCCTGAGAAGATGATGGAGACAGGTTCAATTGAAGCATTCAAAAGGGAATTAGTCAGTTATATGAAAAGGAAGAATGTACAGTGTTACAGGGAGAAGGCAGGGGAATGGAACTGAGGGAGTTTGTCTTTTAGAGAGCTGGCGCGAACAAGATGGGCCGAATGGCCTCTTCAGCGCTGTAACGATTCTGTGATTCTGTGAACAGCCAAAACAAGTCAACCAACAAGTAACCTAAAAGTAGTTGAGATCCCTTTAAACAGCAACAGTGGTGGGGGTGGGGTCCTTCCTGCTCAGAACGCATTGTCAGCTGTGCAAAGTTAAGTCAAGACATTGGCTGGAAAATTGGCACCACTGGCATCAAATCAATTTTGGACACCGATTAAAATCATGCTCTGACTGCTCTGCATACTTCCAGTGGCCGTTCACTGTGTGCACCTTAAAGCCCTAAACAATATGGCAACCAGCGCAATTCGCCCCAAAAGTGTGCATGTGGATACCATTTTGGAGCCCTAAGGATATGTGTAATGCCCAAGAAACAGCCGCGAACTAGCCCAATTTCTCACACTTGGTCAATATTCATCAGTAGAAAAATAATAAATACATCAGTGTTCCACTAGGTGGCTCTTTTACCCTAGGCCATTAGGAAAACCTTTAGTGGAATTTTAGCTTGGATGCAATTTTCTTTTTGGAATACATGCTTTAGATTTTACTTCAATTGTTTTTACTGTAATATTTCTGTCATTTTTTTTAGTTATTCAATCCAATTTCCTTCCGATTTGAATGGATTGTAATAATGTCAACAATTCCATCATTTTTGTAGAGCTGGAAAAATGCTGTTGCACATTTGATTGTATTATATAAACTTCAATCCTGTAGCCTTTTTGTGGAGGTTAATCAACAGCTTTCAACAGAAGTTTATTCCACATAAGACAACTAATCTTTCCAACAAGAATCATTGGTTCATGGTCTGGAGCAGGGATCCTGGCTGTGTTTTTTCCCTTCCTGACCCATAGGCACCAAGTTCATTTGTGTCTCCCCAGCTGTGTAAAAAAAAATAATATAATATATATTCATATATCATATATATGTATAATACATCTTAAAACTTTTGTTTTCTTAGATTGTCTCTTGTTGTCCAGTAACAGTTTAGGTTAAATAACCTATCTACATCTTCATGACCTTTGTAAAGACGATACTAACCCTTCAATTTTCCTTCACCAAAATAAGAAAAATCAATTCTGTGAACCTCTTCTTATGGCATGTGAGTCCTAAATACTGAAATTGTTTTGTTGCTCTTTGACCCTTTTCATATCAATCAATGTTCTTACAAAGCACAGGTACCCAAGATTATTGTGGAGTTGAAGCAACCTATTAAGATTTTTATTCAAATGCTCTCAAAATGCATCCAAATGATGCTTGATTAACCCATCAGAGCATTGCCACAACACTTTTTTTTTCCCAAAAATATAAATTATTCATAAAAATCTGTAAAAAAATACATTACAAAACAGTTCCAAGTGACATTCCAGAAAGTGCAAAAGAAATCAGTTTTCTTTACTACACAACGCGAGTTGCCTCACAACCCTTCCATTCCATTTTAAGTGCATTACACAGCAAAACTATATTTTGGTGCATGCAGCCCGAGGGGTTTTACACAGGTTCCAGCCCCTCGGTTCACTATGGCAGGAGGACCTTACACAGTGGCCTCTCCCCATTGAGCCTTTACAGCATCTGCCCCAAGCTTTAGTGTGTCCCTCAGCACATAGTCCTCAACCTTGGAATGTGCCAGTCTGCAACACTCGGTCGTGGACAACTCTTTGCATTGGAACACCAGAAAGTTTTGGGCAAACCAAAGAGCATCTTTCACTGAGTTGATGGTCCTCCAGCAGCAGTTGATGTTTATCTCGGTGTGCGTCTCTGGGAACAGCCCGTGGGGCACTGTCCTGTGTTACAGAGCTGCTCGGGATGAACCTCGACAAAAACCACTGCATCTCTTTCCACACTTGCTTTACAAAGGGACATTCCAGAAGGAGGTGGACGACGGTCTCTTCCCTACCACAGTCACCTTGAAGGCAGCATGTGGAGGCGGTGAAATTGCGGGCGTGCAGGAAAGATCCGATGGAAAGGGTCCTTCTCACCACCAGCCAAGTTATGTCTTAGTGCTTATTTGAAAGTTCTGACTATGAGGCACTCTGCCAAATTACTTTGGCAGTCTGCTCGGGAACCATCTGACAGGATCCACCATCTCCTTTTTCCACAGGGCCTTGACATGTCTTTCTGTTAACCCAGACATTCCTGTCTATAGCAGTGTAGGAACAGTTATTGAAAATCTTATACTTTGGTGTTAAGTTCCCTTTATGGTCCTGGTAACAACTGAAATGTGTTAGTCCCAAGAAACTTTCATAAGTACAGATGTTTAAACCAGACAAGAAAGGCTTTTCTATGAACACTTTATTGAACAATCTTATAACGGTATGTGAATCTTTGAGACAGTGTTAGCAACGATAAAAAGTATTGCAAAGTATTTACAGGAGAGAAACAGACCATTAGGGCTTCACACGAGTCTCCTCCCACCCTTCTTCATCTAATCCCATCAACATATCCTTCTGTTCCTTTCTCCCAACTCTGCTTAGCTAGCTTCCCCTTGAGTGCATCTATGTTAGTCGGCGCAACTACTCCTTGTAGGAGCAAGTTCCACCTTCTAATCACTCTCTGGGTAAGGAAGTTTCTCCTGAATTCCCGATTGAAACTATTCATGATTATTGTGTATTTATGAACCCTAGTTCTGGTCTCCCCCACAGTGGAAACATCTCTACATCTACTCTATTAAATCCTTTCTTAATCTTAAAGACCTCTAAACAGCGGAAGGTTCGAGAGCACAGTAGGAACAAAGCAGCAGCAGAGAGAGAAAGAGAGAGCACTGCGAGAACAGTGGGAGGAACGCGAGCACAGCGAGGATAAAGCAGCAGCAAAGAGAGCGCTGCGAGAGGAAAGCAAGAAAAAAAAAATCAAAGTGTGACATCACCAGAAAGCAGGTAAGTGATTTGTTGGTGAGTACTTCTCTTTTTTTCTCTCTAAATTAGGGCAGTTTTTCAAATTAGCCATTAGGAAATTAATAACCCCAATCAGTGTGTAAATTAATAAGAGTAGTAGCACAGAGCAGGTCGAGAGGCATTAATTAAAAATTAATAGTTCAAACAAGGTACCAAATAGATTATAAAAGAGGGAATAAAGTTGTTTTTAGATCATGGATGCACAGCTGTGACCTGTTGCTTGCAATTCCTGTGCCATGTGGGAACTTCAAGACACTTTACATGTCTTGGCCAACCACTTGTGTAGGAAGTGTCTCCAACTGCTTCAGTTTGAGCTCAGGACTTCCAAACTTGAGGAGCAGCTGAAGTTACTTCAGAGCATCAGGAGGTAGGAGAGTTTCCTGGATTGTACATTCCAGGAGGTGGTCACCCCACAGGCAGTAGGAATTCAGGCTACTAGGTGGGTGGCCATCTGGAAAACTAGGAAGAGGCAGGAAGTGCAGGAGTTTTCGGGGTGTGTGCCACTCTCAAACAGGTACTCCGCAATGGAGACTGCTGGGAGTGACAATACCCTGAAGGAGCGCAGTCCAGACCATGGCCCCAATGGGCAAGGGACTGGACAGGAGGGAGCAGCAATGTATAGAAATGTTACAGGAGATTCCATAGTCAGGGGGACAGACAGGCATTTCTGTAACTGTTATTGTGTCCCTCATGCTGAGTTGCCTCCCTGGTGCCAGGATAAAGGACATCGCAGAGCTGGTGAAGGATATTCTGGGGAGGGAAGGGAATGAGTCAGACATTGCTCCCAATTACAAGGGCAGGTATTTAGGTCCTATGCTCAGATTTTCAGGAGATAGGGAGGAGGTTAAAGAATAGGACCTAGAAGGTAGTAATCTCTGATTACTCCCATTGCCACGCACTGAGAGTAGAACTAGGAAGATAGGGAGGATCAATACATGGCTTGAAGCCTGGTGCAAGAGAGAGGGCTTCAGATTCTTGGGGCATTGGGACCAGTTCTGGGGCAGATAGCACCTATTCAAAAGGGATGGATTGCACAACAACAGAACTGGGACCAGTGTCCTGGCGGGCAGGTTCACTAGTATGGTTGGGGAGGGTTTAAACTAAACTGGCAGGGGGATGGGCACCAGCATATAGAAGTAGAAAAGAGGAATAAGATGCATAATGTGAGAGTGTTGAACAGTACTAGAGAAGGGAGTATTTCCATATGAGATAGCAGCAGACTGAGAAGGGCTACGAGGAATGCAAAGACAGGATTACAGTGCATGTATGGAAACACACAAAGTGTGGTGAATAAGGTTGATGAGCTCCAAGCACAAATAGCAATATGGGAACATGGGGCAGGATTTTATGGACCCCCCTGAGATGGGGTCAGAGGTGGGGGGGCCTGGAGAATCACGACGGGAGGCAGAGGTGGAGGGCCTGTCGCTGTCCTATCACGAATCGATTTTGCCAGGGGCATGATAGGCTGAAAATGGCCTTCCTGCTCAGAGGCCAATTGAGGCCCTTAAGGGGCCTAATAATGGCCAATTAAGCGCCACTTCTCCCCTCCGCTGGGATTTAACCAGCAGCAGGGGGTGCCTCTGCCACATGGGGAGGGTGCCTTGTAACACGAGGCGACCTCCCTGCGGGCTTGGTGGGAGGGTTCCTCCTCCGTGAACAATCTGTGGCCTATGGAGAACCCCCGCCAGCAAAACCTTCACTTCATGGACACCCCTCTGCCTGGGCTTCTCGCCCATCCTCCCACCCACCTCCCCCTTGCCGGGGCCTTCCGGATTGGTCCCAACGACTCCACCTCACTTGCCTGAGGTCCGGGGTTTCAGTGCTGAGCCTGGGTCCACGTCCAAGGCCTCTGCAGTATTGGCAGTGGCCACCGACCGTGGTGGTGCTGCTGATAGTGCTCAGCCACCAGCAGTAAGATTAGCTGGCAGCTCTTGGAGGAGGTGGGATCCCCACCTTTAAAGAGTGGGGACCTGGTGCCGGACACGTAGGTACTTTGGTTCCAGAACAACGGAGGATCATGTCGGTGGGGCACAAAAAGTGCATGGCACGTTTCTTCCTGCCTTTTCAGCCTGGCACCAGGAGCCCCACCAGCTCCACAGACTCCAGCCCATGATATAGTGGCAATAACGGAAACGCGGCTTAAAAATGATGCGGACTGGGTGCTCAATTTACAAGGATACAAAGTGTTCAGAAAAGATAGAGAAGGAAAGAAAGGGAGGTGGGGTGGCAGTACTGATTATGAAGACATTGTAATGTTGGAAAGGGAGGATGTCCTTGAGGGGGCAAGGACATAAGCCATTTGGTTAGAGTTGAGAAGCAAAAAGGATGTGATCACGCTACTAAGGCTATTCTATAGGCCTCCAAATAGTGAGAGTTAGCAGAGCAAATCTGCAAAGAAATCGCAGAGATGTGCAAGAACTATATAAGTGGTGATATTGAGGGACTTTAATTACACAAATATTGATTGTGTCATGCAGGTCCCCACCTGCCAAGAATGAGGCACATAATTTCACCACATGGACATAAAACTTAAAATTGTTGCTGGGAAGAAAAGAGGACGTATCACAAGGAAATGTCAGGCCCCTCGCCGGAAAGACCTTTTTTGCACTCTAGCAGACAGCGTTGGAACAAGGAACCAATCCCTGCTTCCCCAATACACAGAAGATGTGGTCAGACCAGTTTAGTCACATGACTAACTGGCTGTTGGAGTTTTTTGCATTTGAGCTTGCCAGAGAAAATTTGAATTCAGAAAGCTGTTTGCTCCTGGACTGAGAACATCTTTCTCCTGTCTGCTCTCATCTCTTTCTTATGGAACTTAAGACCCATTGAAGGCACATGAACCCCAAGAGAGAAAAGTCTCCTACAGTGAACAAGGTTTAAGAAGAATACTGGGCCCCAACGAAAATCAAGGACTACAGTGAGCTCGAAGCAAAATAACAAGAAACTGTTCTGATATTGCCTTAAACCTTTCTACTTTATTTTTTCTTCTGCTCTTTTCTGTCTCTATTGCACGCGCGTATCATGCATGCATGCTAGCATGGGGCACGGCATGTATCCGGAGGCGTTAACTGAATTAGAGTTTAAGTTTTAATAACATTTCACTTTTCTTCTTTAAACCTAAGAAAGCCTGTTTATGCTCATTTCTTTGCCTTATAATTGGAAAGTGGTGAACAAGGATTCACAAAGGGGGAGCTCAAAACACGGTGTGTTTAAAATTAAACCCTGTTACAATAAGACCAGGTGAAGGCTGAGAACGACCCCTAGACATCTTTTTCACCTGCTTGTAACAATTGGAATAATTTTAGATAAAAGAGAAAGGAGAGGGAGGAATTTCTGGATTGCATTCAGGAGAACTTCCTTGATCAGTATGGTCTCAGCCCAACTAGAAAGGAGACATTGCTGGATCTGGGCTGGGAAATGAGGTGTCTGTGGGTGAGCACTTGGGTAAGAGTGATCATCGCATCATAAGGTTTAGATTAGTAATGCAAAAAAGCAAGGAATGATATAAGGTAGAATGGCTAGATTGGAAGAGGGCTAATTTCAATGCGATGAGAAGAGATCTAGCGAGGATAAAATGGAACCAAAGACTGAGAGGAAAACCTGTAATGGGACAATGGGTTATCTTTAAGGAAGAGATGCTTCAGGTACAGACTAGGTATATTTCAACAAGGGTGAAAAGTAGGGGAATCAAGAGATCCTTGGATGACGAGAGAGTTAGAGATTGTGATGAAACAAAAAAAGAGGGTGTATCATGCATGTCAGGTGAATTCTTCAGGTGAGAATCAGGCCAACTACAACAGATGAGAGGGAAGGTGAAGAGGAAAATAAGACTGGCAAAGAGAGAATATGAGAAAAAAATGGAAGTTAACATAAAAGGGAACCCAAAAATCTTCTACTGGCATGGAAATAGTAAGCAGGTAGAAAGAGGTGGAGTGGGGCATATTAGGGACAAAGTGGGTAATATATGATTAGAGACACAGGACAGGGCTTGAATATTTAATGAGTACTTTATATTGGTGTTTACTAAGAGGAATCTGACAAAATATTGGGAGAAGCAGAAAGAGTAATGGCAATGGATATGGTAAAAATTGAGAGGGAAGAGGTACTGGAAAGGCTGGCTATGCTTAGAGTAGATAAGTCACTTGGTCTGGATGGATTGCATCCCAGGTTGCTAAAGGAAGTGGGGGTGGAGATAGCACAAGGGCTTTCCATAATCTTCCAATCTTCCCTGGATATGGGGAAGGATTGGAGAGTGGCAAATGTGACACTCATATTCAAGAAATGGTGTAAGGACAATCCCAGCAACTACAGGCCAGTTAGTTTAACATCAGTGGTGGGTAAGGTTTTAGAAACAATAATCAGGGAAAACAAATCAACAGACACTTGGAGAGATTTGAGTTAATAAGGCTAGCCAGCATGGATTTGTGAAAGACAGATCATGCTTGACTAATCTAATTGAATATTTTGATTCAGTAACAGAGAAGGTTGATGAAGGGAATGCAGTGGATGTTGTCTATATGGATTTTAAGAAAGCTTTTGATAAAGTACAACATAAAAGTCTGGTTAACAAAACTGAGGCTCATGGAATAGGAGGGTCAGTGCCCAATTGGATTAAAATTGGCTTAAGGACAGAAAACAGCAGGTCATGGTAAATGGTTATTTTTCAGACTGGAGGATGGTAGACAATGGTGTTCCCCAAGGGTCAGTGCTAGGACTACTGTTTTTTTTGATACATAAATGACTTTGTATCGTGGAATACAGAGTTGAATTTCAAAATTTGCTTATGATACCAAACTTGGAGGTGTGGCAAACAGTGAGGATGATATGAACTGCCTGCAACAGGACACAGATAGGCTAGCAGAATGGGCAGACAGGTGGCAGATGGAATTTAATACTGACAAGCGTGTGCTGTTGCATTTTGTCAGAAGGGATAGAGAGAGGCAATATATACTTAATGGCAGAGTTCTAAAGCGGGTGGAGGCAACAAGTGACCTCGGGGTGCATCTTTAAAGGTGGCAGGTCATATTGAGAGAGTGGTTAGCAAAGCTTATGGGATCTTGAGCTTTATAAATAGAGGCATTGCGTACAAAAGCAGGGAAGTTATGCTGAACCTTTATAAAGCTCCGTTTAAGCCCCAACTAGAGTATTGCATCCAATACTGTGATGTGAGGGTCCTTGAAAGAGTGCAGAGAAGATTTACTAGAATGGTTCCAGGGATGGGAGATTTTAGTTACAATGTTAGTTTGGAAAAGCTGGGGTTGTTATCCCTGGAGCAAAGGGGATTGAGGGGATATTTGATAGAGGTGTACAAGATTATGACAGGTTTAGACAAGTAGACAAGAGATTGAAGGTTTTGGGCAAAAGATACAGGGGGAATGGGTGGAAGAACTTTTTAATGCAATGAATGGTAATGACCTGGAACTCGCTGCCCATGAGGGCAGTGGAAGCAGAGACAATCATTGATTTCAAATGGAAATCGGATAGACACTTGATGGAAATAAACTTGCAGGGCTATGGGGATCGAGCAGGGGAGTGGGACTGACTGGATTGCTCCGCAGAGAGCCAGCATGGACTCAATCGGCCAAATGGCCTCCTTCTATGCCGTAAATGAATCTATCAGGTCATTCCTCAGATTCTTTTTTCTAGAAAAAATTGCTAACTTTTAAAGAAACAGATACAGTATTGAGACAGTTCAACTTTAGACATATCAGGGGTTATTTTGGTGAAAGCAGGTGCTAAATGAATACTGTGCTTGTCTGGTTTTAGCACACAATTTTGATTCTAATTGCTGATTACTACAATTTGAACTTGCTGGAAGTGCTAAAAAGGAGAAACCTGCAGATTTAGCTCAATGCTGATTAGATGCAATATTTGTGGAACAGCATATGTGGGTGCCACTGAAAGTGTAGAATGTGCTGGCTGATTCACAACAGCACGTTTTAGGATGATTCAAGGACCGAGCGAGAGGTTGCACAGGTTCTTGGATAAGGCATTGGAGGTCCTGGTGGAGGAAGTCCAGAGGAGGAAGAGGAATATCCTGTACCCTCCTGTCCCTCTCTCTTCCAGCAGCTGATGCTGCTCTGCCTAGCCTCACGTCACCCTTCCATTTCTCTTCTAAACTAAGGGGGACCCCTAGCAAGATGTCGATGGCTAAGCACTGCTTTTTACATGGTGACTCCTGTAAGTTGTTCAATAAGCTACAATAGCACAGCACTTAGTCTTTTTAGTGAAGTCCTCAAAGAGTTTCCAGAATAAATGTTGATAGTGTGTTGGTCAAATCTTCTGATTTGTTTCAAAAGTCCACTTCAAGCCTTCAGTCAGAAGTGAACAGTAAAAAGTGATATATCTTTAAGTAGCACTTGAAATCCTTTGCAAAGGCCTGTTTATTCACAACCTGTAGGTCATTATTAAGAGAGGGTGTTAGGTCAACAACTAGCCACCAAAATGCCAAGTAACTCTTTAATGAGCACTCGCAGGAAATTTAAGTGGCAATCACCTGCTTAACAGTTCTCCAGGTAGCCATTCTTACTACAAGCTTCAACTCCATTAACAAGATAGCATCTTGCGATAAATGTGGACTAACCTAGCTTTTCAGCTTAAGGCCCCATCTTGGCCATCTTGGAGGTTCTTTAGTGTCTAAAGTATCTGGGAAAAATCGCCCCTGTGTAGTTTTAATTAATGCTAACCTTGAAGGAGTGTGATTGGTTGGTCAAATGGGCTTAAAGTAGCACAAGTTTGATCAAGAGTTTCTGCTTTAATTATAAGTGAGAGTAGGTGCACAGTAGTATATAAATAGTGTCTGGAGTAAAGTAATAGATTGTGGCATAGGGTTTCCGCTTTGGGCACAACCAGCGATCTGGATACAATTGGAGCTAATTTTGATTTTTTTTTCCCTCAAATTTCTGTTTAAACTGATTTGTATATCACTGAATGTAAAATCTGCCATGAACCAGCACAAATGGGCAGCATTTTAGAAAGCAATATTCTGTTCATAAATGTTTTTGCTTTAAAAAATCCTTGATATATTTAAGAATGGTAACGTGCTGCAGTTTCATGAATAAAGGTGAAAACGGATTTATCACAAGAAAAAAGCATTTTTAATCAGTATCCAGCCCACCATCTGTGAGTTACCCAATTTTAAATAACTGAAAATGACTTTAATAATATGCAGAACCATTTGATAGTTATGCTGGTAATATTAGCAGCACACAGCAAGGTTGCACAAAGAGAAGTAAGATCTGTTTTGGTGTTGCTCATTAAAGGAGGAATGTAGGTCAATAATACAGCACTCCCCCAGCACTACATTGAACTGTCAGCCTATATGGTAAATCCTGGAGTAGTGCTTCGATCCGCAACCTTTTGATTATAGAGGTTAACCTTCCCTCTAGCTCATCCACCTTGCATTTCAGATTATTATAGGTGCATTTCTCTGTGCTCCCTTCAATAAATGTATGCCCCTTTGAAGTATGGGACCAAAACTATACACAGTGCTCCAAGTGTGGACTGACCAAGTCATTATAATGCTTCATCATAACTTCTGTAGGCCTATGCTCCAGCATTCTGTCTGTAAATCCCAACATGCTGCATTATGAAACAGTTTGTTATTTTTACAGTATTTCAGTTCATATTAACAGATAATTACAAATGAGTGTGTATGTAACACACACATGTAATTTTTCATATTTGATAATAGTTGGTTAGAGTCAGATACATGGCAATGGCTGGCTTGAAGTTTTCCAACCATGAGAGTGAAAATAAAGCAGTTGAAAAAACACAACCCTTGAAATTCAATTACTGTGTTCTGTATCAGCTATATTTTACTCCTTACAATGTTATACTTATTTATGTCTGTTCAATCTTGTTCTATTTGGACTTTTTCTGCCTTAGCTTTTCATGATGGCAATCTGTTGTGGGAAATTATGTAAAAAGAGTACTAATGCCAAGGGTCACATCAAACCTAAAGTTACTGCACCATAATAATATGGCAATTTTTGTTATAGCAGCAAAACCACGGAAAATATTTGCAAGAAAACAATAATTACCTTCCCTGCATGATTCTACTAATTGGTAATCTGAAATGGTTTCTACTGGATTATATAATGTTCATATAGTTGGTAAAATACACCAGGTAGTCATTACACAAACAAAGGCTTCATATCTCAGAAATAAACCAGTTTTTAAAAGAAAATCTGGTCCTAAAGGAGGAATGATTCATGGTTATTTACCTCCCAAAGTTAAATTAAATATCACAAATTGAATTATTATATGCTTTATGTAGTCCTTATTCAAATGTTCAAAATTACATGAGCAAATGAAAGTAATTTTGGTACACAGTATTACATTGCATAGTATTCCCATCACAGAAACAGGCCCCTTGGCCCAACAGGCGTATGCTCTTGTTTATGCTCCAAACAAACCTCCTCCTTAAAGCCTGGCTACCTGACCCAAACTCAAACAAACCCAACTACACGTGTCGGGTTTGGGCCCGGTCGGGTCTATATTCGGTGTCCAGCATTCGGGCTCGGGTCGGGTTGGTTTCGGGTTGGCTGTGGTCGGGCTTTGTTTCGTATTGTTTTATTTTTAATCTATGTTTTGACATGTTTTTATTTTTCTGTATTAATAACATGTTTAATATTTTCAGGTCGGTGTTTGATATTTTCGGGTCGGGTTGGGTATGAAAAAATTGATGGACTTGGGCCCAGGTCGGGTTCGGGTTGGCTGTGGTCAGGTCGGGCCTGGGTCGGGTTTGAATTTTATACCCAAGCCAGGCTTTACTCCTCCTACCTTAATTTATCTCACCCAACCAACACCTCTTTCTATTTCTATTTTCCTCACATACTTATCCAGCTTCTCCTTAAAAGCATCTATGCAATTCATCTCAACTGCCCTGTTTTCTGTTTTGTAGCCAGTTTTCTATCCATTCTGCAACTTGTCCCGATTTCACATGCTGTGGTCTTAGTCATGAGTCTACTATACAGTATCTTATTGCAGACCTTTTGAAATCCAAATATATTAGATGCACTGCATTAGTCTTATCCACTCTTTGTTACTTCTTCAAAGAATTCAATAAGGTTGGTAAAGCATGATCTTCCTTTTTAAAATCTGTGCTGACTATTCTTTATATTTTCAATTTCTAAATGTTTTTCTGTTTCATATTTGAATAAAGATTCCAGGATCTTTCTGATCACAAATGTTAAGCTAACTGGCCCATAGTTTTCTAAATTTATTATATCTATCCTTTTACATATACCTCTGCTATCTCTTCCCTAGCTACTTCTAGTATGCATGGATGCAATCCATCCAGACCAGGGGTTTCATTCTCCTAAATTTGACTCATTTATTATCTCTACCTTTTATCTGAAATGTATTGATATCTTTTTTAAGATTTTTAAAATTTGTTTGTGGAATGTGGATGTCACTGGCTAGGCCAGCGATTATTGCCCATGGCCGCCCCCTTGAAATGCTGTAGTCTTTGGGATGTAGATACAACCACAGTGCTTTTAGGGCATTTCAGGATTTTGACACAGCGACAATGAAGGAATGGCGATATAGTTCCAAGTCAGGATAGTCTGTGGGTCGGAGGGAAACTTGCAGGTAGTGGTGTTCCCATGCATCAGCTGCCCTTTTCCTTCTAGGTGGTAGAGGTTGCGGGTTTGGAAGGTGCTATCTAAGGAGCCTTGATGAGTTGCTGCAGTGCATATTGTAGATGGTACACACTGTTGCTACCATGCGCTGGTGGTGGAGGGAGTGAATGTTGAAGGTGGTGGATGAGGTCACAATCAAGCAGGCTGCTTTGTCCTGGATAGTGTCGAGCTTCAGCGTTGTTGGAGCTGCACTCATCCAGGCAAGTGGAGAGTATTCCATCACACTCTGCCTTGTAGATGGTGGACAAGCATTGAGGAGAGAGGAGGTGAGCTACTTGCAACACAATTCCTAGCCTTTGACTTGCTCTTGTAGCCACAGCATTTATGTGGCTGGTCCAGTTCAGTTTCTGGTCAAGGGTAAGCCCCCAGGATGTTGATAGTGAGGGATTCAGCAGTGGTAATGCCATTGAACACCAATGGGAGATGGTTAGATTCTTTTGTTTGAGATATCATTGCCTGGCACAAATGTTACTTGCCACTTATCAGCCCAAGCAGATGTTGTCCGGGTCTTGCTGCATCAGCATCTGAGGAGTTGCAAATGGTGCTGAACATTGTGCAATCATCAGCAAACATCCCCACTTCTGACCTTATGATGGAGGGAAGGTCATAGAGTCATAGAGAGATACAGCACTGAAACAGGCCCTTCGGCCCACCAAGTCCGTGCCAACCAACAACCACCCATTTATACTAATCCTACATTAATCCCATATTTCCTATCACATCCTACCATCTACCAACACTAGGGGCAATACAATGGCCAATTTACCTATCAACTTGCAAGTCTTTGGTTGTGGGAGGAAACTGGAGCACCCAGTGGAAACCCACACAGTCACAGGGAGAACTTGCAAACTCTGCACAGGCAGTACGCAGAACTGAACCCAGGTCGCTAGCGCTCTGAGGCTGCGGTGCTAATCATTGCGCCACTGTGCCGCTCATTGATGAAGCAACTGAAATGTTTGGGCCTTGGACACTACCATGAGGAACTAATGCAGTGATGTTCTGGGACTGAGATGATTGATCTCCAACAACTACAACCATCTTCCTTTGTCCTAGGTATGTCTCCAAAAAGTGGAGAGTTTTCCCCCTGATTCCCATTGGCTCCAGTTTTGCTAGGGCTCCCTGATGCCATACTTGGTCAAATGCTGCCTTGATGTCAAGGGTAGTCATTCTCACCTCACCTCTGCAATTCAGCTCTTCTGTCCATATTTGGACCAAGGCTGTAATGAGGTTAGGAGCTTATTGGCCCTGGCAGAACCCAAACTGAGCATCATTGAGCAGTTTATTGTTGAGCAAGTGCCACTTGATAGCACTGTCGCCGATGTCTTCCATCACTTTACTGACGATCAAGAGTAAACTGATAGAGCGGTAATTGGCCAGGTTGGATTTGTCCTGTTTTTTGTGGATAGGACATACCTGGGAAATTATCCACATTGCCGGGTAGATGCCAGTGTTGTCACTGTACTGGAACAGCTTGACTAGGGGCAAGGCTAGTTCTGGAGCATAAGGCTTTAGTACTATTGCCGGAATGTTGTCAGGACCCATAGCTTTTGCAGTATCCAGTGCCCTCGGCCGTTTCTTGATATGACATGGAGTGAATCGGATTGGCTGAAGACTGGCATCTGTGATGCTGGGGACCTCAGGAGGAGGCCGAGATGGATCATCCACTCGTCACTTCTGGCTGAAGATGGATGCAAATGCTTCAGCTTTGTCTTTTGCACTGATGTGCTGGGCACCCCATCATTGAGGATGAGGATATTTGTGGAGCCTGCTCCTCCTGTTAGTTGTTTAGTTGTCCACTACCATTCATGACTGGATGTGGTGGGACTGCAGCGCTTAGATCTGATCCATTGGTTGTGGGATCACTTAGTCTTGTCTATTGCATGCTGCTTCCACTGATTGGCCTGCAAGTAGTCCTGTGTTGCAGCTTCACCAGGTTGACACCTCATTTTTAGTATGCCTGGTGCTGCTCCAGACATGCCCTCCTACACTCTTCATTGAACCAGGGCTGGTTCCCCAGCTTGATGGTAATGGTAGAGGGGGGGAGGTCCTGGGCCATGAGGTTACAGATTGTGGTTAAGTACAATTCTGCTGCTGCTGATGGCTCAAAGCACCTCATGGATACCCAGTTTTGTATTGATAGATCTGTTTATCATTTAGCATGGTGGTAGTGCCATACAGCACGATGGTGGGTATCCTCAATGTGAAGACAGAACTTGGTCTCCACAAGGACTGTGTGGTGATCACTCCTACCAACACTGTCATGGACAGATGCATCTGCGACAGATAGATTGGTGAGGACGAGGTCAAGTCGATTTTCCCCTCTTGTTGGCTCCTTCACCATATGCCGCAGAGTCAGTCTAGCAGCTATGTCCTTTGGACTCAGCCAGCTTGGTCAGTAGAGGTGTTACCGAGCCACTCTTGGTGATAGACATTGAAGTCGCCCACTCAGAGTACATTTTGTGCCCTTGCTACCGGGTGGGGGGGTTGCTGGTGGGTAGCAGTAGGTGGTAATCAGCAGGAGGTTTCCTTGCCCATAATGCCATGAAACTTCATGTGGCCAGGAGTCAATGTTGAGGACTCCTAAGCCAACTCACTCCTGACTCTATACCAGTATGCCACCACCTCTGGTGGGTCTGTCCTGCCGGTGGGACATACCTGGGGATGGTGATGTTGATGGCAGTGTCTGGGACATTGTCTGTCAGTTATAATTCCGTGAGTATGACTATATCAGGTTGTTGCTTGACTAGTCTGTTGGACAGCTCTCCCAATTTTGGCACAAGCCCCCAGATGTTAGTTAGGAGGACTTTGCGGAGTCAACAGGGCTGGGTTTGCTGTTGTTGTTTCCAATACCTAAATCTATGCTAGGTGATCTATCCAGTTTCATTCCTTTTCTTAGACTTCATAGCAGTTTGATACAACTGAGTGGCTTGATAGACCACTTAAGAGAGTATTTAAGAGTCAACCACATTGCTGTAGGTCTGAAGTCCCATGTAGGCCAGACCAGGTAAGGATAGCAGATTTCCTTTCCTAAAGGGCATTAGTGAACCAGATGGGTTTTTCCGACAATCGACAATTGTTTCATGGTCACCGCCAGATTTATTAATTGAATTCAAATTTCACCATCTGCCATGGTAGGATTTGAACCCATGTCACCGGAGCATTAGCCTGGGCCTCTGGTTTACTAGTCCAGTGACATTACCACTATGCCACTGCTTTCCCATGAGATCATAAGAATCATAAGAAATAGGAGCAGGACCAGGAGCAGGCCATTCAGCCTCTCAAGCCTGCTCCGTCATTCAATAAGATCATGGCTGATTACGGCCGTAACTCCATTTTCCTGCCAGCCCCATAACCCTGGACTCCCTTGCAGATCAAAAATCTGTCTCGCTTAGCCTTGAACTTATTCAATGACACAGCCTCCACTGCTCGCTGGGGAAGAGAATTCCAAAAGATTAACAACCTTCTGAGAGAAGAAATTTCTCCTCATCTCTGTTTTATTTTGAAACTGTACTCCCTATTTCTAGATTTCCTCACGAGGGGAAACTTCCTCTCAGCATCTATCCTGTCAAGACCTCTCAGAAACTTATATGTTTCAGTAAGATCACCTCTCATTCTTCTAAACTCCAATGAGTATAGGCCCAACCTGCTCATCCTTTCCTCATAAGACAGCCCCTTCATCCCAGGAATCAGCCTAGTGAACCTTTTGTGAACCGTTTCCAATGCAAGTGTATCCCTCCTTAAGTAAAGACACCAAAACTGTATGCAGTACTCTAGGTGCAGTTTCACCAATGCCCTGTACAATTGTAGCAAGTGTTACAACCGAGACCGGAGCAATGCACTGTCAATTCAGTCCCATCACTCCACAGGTTGTAGCATATTACTAAAGTTTTCCCACCCAACCGGAAAGCAGCCAGATTAAACACCCTAGTAACCCCCATAATAAAACAGACCAAACCAGGTATCTTTAGACAACAACAAATTAACCATTTATAAAACTAAATCTTAAACACTATTAAGATAAACCTATGTCTAAAGACCTTATAACTTCTTATTTTAACCTAACTCCCCCATTCACATACATACTCAAAAATCAACAGTTAACCATTTTTTAAAATGATATTTTAAAAATTAGCTGTTCCTTAAGAATAAATAAATAACTGGGCTGTAAGTCTTTGAGGGTTACATTCCTGATGGGTTAGGTATCCTAGTGTAAAAATAATTAAATGCCACTCGAAGTCTCCACGCAGATTTGATGAAGCAGTCCTTCAATAGATAGGCATTCAGAGCACTTCGATTGCAGCAGGTGTCAAACAGTTCTTGAAACAAGGAATATAGCAATGGGTCCACTCGGATTTTAAAACCGACAGTTTCTCAGTCGAAACTTTGCTGCGAATTCCAGAAAACACAATCAGTCAAGAGAGATTCAATCTTGAAGCAAAGACTTCTTGGAGTGGAAGTAAAGAAAAGGAATTTTGCTATCTCCAGCAATACAAATAGTCTTTTCAAAGGGTTTTTTCCTCCTTAGGCAATGAACATGGCCTATAGCTCATTGTAGAATTTCTGCAGAGAGAAATAGGCAGCTCCTTCCTCAAGTAAACACGCTTTGCCGGTATCTCTCAAAACTGGTTTTAGCTGGTATTTACACAGTCAAATTGAAACATTATACCATGTGACCTCCTCACTCTCCTGCTGTTGCCTAGGTAACAGGTGCAGCT
The DNA here is from genome assembly GCF_036365525.1 of Heterodontus francisci. NCBI lineage: Eukaryota > Metazoa > Chordata > Chondrichthyes > Heterodontiformes > Heterodontidae > Heterodontus > Heterodontus francisci. Next base: position 117,326,499 of record NC_090375.1, on the reverse strand, counting down.
GGCACACTGTGCCTCTTAGTTTTTAAAGGCACACTGTTTTTAAACAGAGTCTTAAAGGCACACTGTTTTAATCCGAGGAGAAAATAAATACAGTTCTGTGACACAAGACTTCCCAACTTTTATACTCCATCCCCTTGCAATAAATGCCAACATTCCATTTGTCTTCCTAATTACTTGCTGTACCTGCATACTAACTTTTTGTAATTCATGTACAAGGACACCCACATCCTTCTATACCACAGCATTCTACAATCTCGCTCCATTTAAATAACATTCTGCTTTTCTATTCTTCCCGCCAAAGCACACAACCTCACATTTTCCCATTATACTCCATCTGCCATATTTTTGCCCACTCACTCTTTGCAGTCATTAATATAGATTGTAAATAGTTGAGGCCCAAGCACTGATCCCTGTGACACTCTGCTAATTACAGTTTGCTAACCTGAAAATGCCCCATTTATCCTGACTCCCTGTTTCCTGTTAGTTTGCCAGTCCTCCATCTCCATGCTAATATATTACCCCCAATACCATGGGCTCTTAATATTATCCTTAACCCCATGAGCTCTTCTTTTAATGTCATGTTCACTTTGTTTGCTTCAATATTTACCAGGGAGACTAAGTAATTTAATATTTCTGCAATTTCACTATCATTATCTGTGAGTTTATTTTATGCATCCTTTAGTGGCCCTATTTCTATCTTACTTTTCCTTCTGTAATTTATGTGTCTGTAGAATATCGTACTATTTATTTTTTAGATTCTTTGATGAGTTAATTTCATAGTACATCTTTTCCCTCCTAATTATTTTTGCAACTTCTTCCCTAACCTCTTTGTATTCTCTTTTGCCATCCTCTCCTTTATTGTCTATTTACTTAGTATACGCCTTTTCTTTAGTTTCAATTTTACCTTTATCTTTTTATTCATCCATGGTGTCTCCTTACTGGTGAATTTATTGAGTGGAATATTCTTCTTGGACTCTAATGAGAACCTTTTTAAATATTTCCCACTGCTGTTCTATCCCTATCCATATTTTTCCCCAGTTCCATTCACATCCCCCCATATAATCTTATAATCAATCACTTTATTCTTACTTATGTCTTTCTCAATCATTATGTTAAACCTTATTATGTTATTATCGCTATTGCCTAGATACTCTGCTACATTTACTTCTCTTTTGAACACTATGGCTAATTATTACAAGTCAAAATGCACAAGCAAATGTACTTCAGCTGGTTAAAATTCCACTATATAAAAGGTATAGACATTATTACACCGATCTTTTATATTTTGTATGGTCTACTACTAGAAAAAAATCAAATCGAGAATCTCTTTGGTGCTTAAATATATGGGTGAAACATTAACTTTACCTACTCCATACAACAAAGTACAACAAATTTAACAGCATATCAAATACAATATTGACAGTATTATACAAAAATATTCTGTGAGCATATGTACATCAAGTACATTAGCTCCCTCAATATTAGGCAATACACTTCAAGAAATAAATTGTTAATCTTCTTCTTCTTCTTTGGCCTCCTTGTCTCGAGAGACAATGGGTAAGCGCCTGGAGGTGGTCAGTGGTTTGTGAAGCAGCACCTGGAATGGCTATAAAGGCCAATTCTAGAGTGACAGACTCTTCCACAGGTGCTGCAGATAAAATTGGTTGTCGGGGCTGTTACACAGTTGGCTCTCCCCTTGCGCTTCTGTCTTTTTTCCAGCCAACAGCTAAGTCTCTTCAACTCGCCACTCTTTAGCCCCGCCTTTATGGCTGTCTGCCAGCTCTGGTAATCACTGGCAACTGACTCCCATGACTTGTGATCAATGTCACAGGACTTCATGTCGCATTTGCAGACGTCTTTAAAGCGGAGACATGGATGGCCGCTGGGTCTGATACCAGTGACGAGCTCGCTGTACAATGTTTCCTTGGGGATCCTGCCATCTTCCATGCGGCTCACATGGCCAAGCCATCTCAAGCGCCGCTGGCTCAGTAGGGTCTATATGCTGGGGATGTTGGCCGCCTGTTAATATTGACTGAAATATTCAAGTAATCCTGTGTAAATGATTTTACCACAGGTTATCCAAGTGCTGTAAACTTATAATTACTATTGTACTGTAACCTACTTTTATATTAATCAAATCCCACGAGCTGACTTCAAGGCTCAGCAGGTTCTTCATCTTCAACAGTTGACAGATATCAATGGATCTTTTTTTTTCAATTTCCCAATTTTCAGAGTTTCTTTTAGATCATGATGACTAAAAGCATGTACACTAAAATTTTTGCAGTCTGAACCTAGAAGAGTTACACAGCACAATCTTTAACCCAAATAAGCTGTGCCAATCTCGGCAGCAGCGACGAAGCCTCATGGCAGCAGCTCCACCGCTCAGCGACAGGACCCCCTTTTCAATATGTTAACTAATTTACATACCTGATTTAATGAAAGTCCCGTCACCTATTTAATCGCTGCACCGACCTTCATTCAGGCGGCCGACAATGCCGCGCCTTCGAATCCCCGTTCGGGGAAATGTTGCGCGACACCTGGGGAGAGGGGGAGAGGGGGGAGGGGGGGGGGGGGAGAAGTTTTTCTTTGCGCGGGGGGGGGTGAGCAGGGTAACAATGATGCGGATTGGTCGGGGGGGATGATGGGAAGGGATAAAGGGCAAAGTTCCTGAACTTAGGTGGGGGAAAGGTCAAATTCACAATATTTGAATTCCGGAGCGGGGGAAAGGGCATGAATGTCTGGAAATGCCATGGTGGGGGGGGGTGAGGAATGCATTTAAAGGTCACTTAATTGTGTATGTGGAAATCTAACTTACCTGGCCCTTTAATTTTTATATCTCCATTGAGGGCTGTAAGCCCTTTAAAAATGGTGCCGGAGCCTGCGCATTGGCGCCGGACGCCGTTGCCGGCGACAGCTCGCCCACCCCCTCCATGTCATCGTGGGGGGGCGGGCATCGCGGCCATGCAAATGAGCCGTCGCGATTTCAATCGCAGTGGCTCCATGACGCTGTGCCTATGCGGGCAGGCCGCATTTTTTTATGTCTGCCACCTACTTAGGCAGCGGACTCTTAAAATGCAGCCCACAAAGTTCAAGGAAAGTACTGTTCACTGATGCCTTTCCAAGATCAACAATCACTTTATGTATGGGTGCAATACCCACCAATGCTGTAGTTCTGTGTAAGAATTTCCAAATAATTTCATATTAAATTGGTCTAAATTAATAAACGAGAACATGCCAAGTGTAGATAAGATGATTTTGTCTATTACTTAATTTCATTGCATTTCAACCTTAAGATAATGGAGGATTGGTGACGTCCTAAAGTGAATATTTCCATAAGCAAGGCTGACTGGACATTTCACAAATTGCAAACTGGTAATTGCCCTGGTAACATTTTGTGCTGCAATATATCCTTTCTAAGGTGCAACACCCAGAACTACATACAGTACTCCAGATGTGGTCAAGCCATGGCTTTGTATCGCTGTAGTAATACTTACTCCCCTTTGTATTCTAGCCCTCTCGTTATAAAGGTTATCATTTCATGAGCCTTTTTTTTGTACAGGACTACTTCATTTTAGTGATCTGTGTACATGGACTCTCACTACTCCCAGCTTTTCATCATTTAAGTAGTACTCAGATTTGTCCTCTCTTGGTCCTTTTAAAACTCCTCTCCCCTGTCTCCTCCACTCATCTCCAATAACAAGTGCGAGGAACTCAAGGACATCTTTATCGCTAAGATCAAAGGTCCCATCTGTGAATAATAGGATCCCGAATTAAATGTATTCATGAGGCTCTCACCTGAATCAGGTGGGTGCTTCAGCTGCTATTATACCTCTGGAGAGAAGATAGCAACATGGCAGATAACCAGCGGTCTGTTAACCACTCTGATTTTAACTCCTTTACTGCCTGGTTTCCACTGGGAGGAGGAAGTTAAAATCCCCCTAGAATGTCTTACACATCAGACTGCCTCAAGGCATCTCAGGTTCACTCATTAATTAATTTAATTGGTTAGCATCGAAAGCACATCAGCTTATATTTAAATTATATTGGTTTGAAACCTATCAACATAATACATGTTGCTATGTAATCTTGAGTGCAATTAATTTTTGATAGTAATAATAAATCAAATGCATTTTTTGAGAGATGCTGCAACTGTTCTTATGCATAGTTATCATAGCAGAACATTTATCATAGTTCTCCTCTGCTCCAAGCACAAAAAACTGCATCCTATCACTTTTAGAAGCATCGTTAATGTCTAATATTTTGCCTTTTCCAAATGGTTCTAGCTATTCACCCCATAAAGTTTGTCTATTACAATACTTTGTTTCAGGTACAGATATTTTGATATGAAAGACAATTTATTTTTACACAATATAAAATAAATAATTCCCTAATGTTTGGGTTTCATTCAGATAAAGGGGTTCTATCAGTGGCAGCAGTAAATCTTATTCCAATTTCAAACATCAACAGCTTTACCTTCAACCTTCCCCATTCAACTATGATTTACAAAAAGAAAATGACATTAAATTTAGAAATAAAGCCATTTTGTTCTTTACAAGTTATTCACAGTTTGTAACAGAAAAACTGCCAGGAAACTCATTTTTTGAATTATACTGTGCAATCACATTATTTAACCATTTGTTGTGCTAGCTAGCAGAATGAAACAGGAGTTGTTTCAGTTGATGTCAGTGGCATTAACACTACAAGGACAGTAGCAGCACTGTTACACCTAGTTAAAAAAAAACTACACAGTTTGAAGTGTTTGAATTATTTAAGTAGCAATTGGAAAGTAAGCATTACTGAATATTACAGAATAGAATTAAGCCAAGATTATCCTGCTGTTGGTAACTAGGATATCATTGCCTGGGGGAAAATCCTCCCCATATGGTTTATGATCATAATTAAGCTGTGGAGAAAGCAGTCTAATATATTGTGCCAGGTTGTATTTGTTTTTTCTATAGAGCAGGCAGGAGTAGCCTGCATATTTGCACTAATCAATTCATCGTCATCAATACACCTTTAAAATGCTATAAGAATTATAAAGAAGTTAAATATCCTTTGTCAGGCCAATGCATATTAATTTTCTAAAACTATATTTGCCTTTAAATGATGACTGCATGTGTAATATCACCGGGAATAACATTAACGGTGTTATATCCAACTGAGGCTATCAATTCAACCTACTTACTCAGCCAAGGCTTATCAACTCCTTTAACCTGGATATTTCAATATTGTTATCAACAAATACTTAAATAGAAATAGACAAAAATACATATATTAATTAGTTAGCTTGAATTTCAGCCAACAGAAAAAAAAAGAATGTAAGGGAATCATGAATGGGCATCAGTTCAGCATAAATTGAAAGTAGGCTGGAAGAAATACAAGCAACAAGAAAATAACTGAAATGCAATTCAATATATTTTGCACGTGACTCAAAATAAAAGACTGTACCACAAACTATAGGTGTACAGTAATGATTTTAGAGAAGTATTTATCTCCTGATATGAACAGTGACAGCAGTTTTGCTCCTTCATTTTGAAGAATCTGAAGAGAATTCAGGTAACTAAACATGGAAATAAACCAAAATTAAAAATTGGTTACATTTTTATTTAGCTCATTTTCTCTGCCAAGTCTCAAGTGATCACAATGGGGGTTAAATTAGACAAGACCCTAAAACAGACATGGGGATCACAGTACGTGACTAAACCCAAGCTCATTCATTGCGCTGTAGGCAGGACATTACATTGTGCTGCCTGCCGATTTCCATTGTTTCGGTGTGCAGCCAGTACGACCTGTGCTGCTCATTAGCTGCATTCGTCAGCAAGGGACCTGCTGCCGTGGATGACTCGTGCTACTTAAAGGTAGCCTGAACGTCTTAAATGGTTGGTGCATTGTGACTGCTGGAAGCAGTCTCAGGAAATAAATTGAATTGGAAGGTTTTTGTTATGATGGCTCAACCTGAGAAAGAGCATGCATCAAGGTTTTCTGATAATGCATTGGAGGCCTCGGTGCAGGAGAGAAGGAGAGGCATTCTGTATCTGCAGGGGGAGGGGGGATGGGTGGGTGGTGGGCAGGAGACCCTCCAGACATATGCTCAAGTGACAGTGTGAAGAAGTGGTGGCGGAGGTCAACACCCAGAGTGTTACTACAAGAAAATGGATGCAGTGCAGATAGAAACTTAATGATCTGACGCAAATTGTCAAGATGACAGAGTTCAATCTTCAACTGGCATATCCTACCATCTGCACCACTAGCCTCAATCACTGCTCCATTCATTACAGTCCCATCACCCACCTACCAACAATCTCTATCACTTAGTACTCAACCCTTCAATTCATATGGTTTGCTTCATCCTCACACACCTCGCACTTGTGGAAGCCTTCCACCCATAACTCACAGCTCACAAATAATGCAGCTATTCCACCAAGACAGCCACATCACCCAAACATATTTCAGGACACTCACTGATGCACTTCCTTCTTTCTTGCAGGAGAAAGTGGTGCATAACAGGAGGCAGCAGTAAAAAAACTGAAGGAGAATAGCACATCTGCACATTACAGTGCTGGCCATCATGAGAAGGAGCATCACTGAGGCCATAGCCACTGCCAGCACAGGAAGGATTGATGATGAGGACATCTTCATACCTAATCCTCCTTCTTTCTTCCCACTTTTCCCTCATCTCCTGACTCGCAAGCTGCAGGTTGCGTAAGCAAGTACTTCTTGCTTTTTCCTCTCCCCTCATCACAACCCAACCCATGATCCTTTTTCACTTCAGATAACTAAGAACTGGAACCTTCCCAGTCAGAGGAGGAAGAGGAAGATGACAATGAAGATGAAGATCTTATATTTGCAGCCACCAGTTCACATACTGTGCATATGTCAGAGGCTGGGATAGAAGAGGGATCTGCATGGGGTGAAACACCAGGCAGAAATGTGCAAGAGTCAGAATGGGGGGGGAGATAGCACAGGAGCCAGCTCCCTGTGGGAAAAAGCTGCACACAAATTCTGCTGCAGAACAACCAGATGATGGCTTTGATGGACCAAGCTCCAGAAGGCTGATGGGCCTACCCAACCAATGTTTAATAAATTGGAAAGCCTGCCAGTAAGCCTGCACATAATGTCAAGCAACATGGAGCATTGCAGCATAAACTTGGCACAGAACTTTACGCAGTTTGGAACCATCCTTTCCAACCAGAAACAGGTGGTCACTGCCATCAGCACACCTGTGGAACCGACTATGATGCAGCATCTGATGGCCAATCTCACAGTTTCATTGCAACACAAACAGCTTCCTTTAATGGTCTGACTGCTGCACTGGAATCTCAGACTGCTGCCCCAGTGGGGGTTAAAGGTCAAACTCAAGGAGTGTGGGACTGTTAGTGAATGGGGACATGTAGTTGAGGTCAATGGTATCATTCATGAATAATCTGATCATGTAGAATCCGGACAAAAGGGATAGCTACATTGTCACCTCCTTTCTCTTTCCTCGTCCTCCACTTCCTCCTACATCTATCAGCTTGTCCTGCTTTGTATGGCCTCTCTTCATTCTTCCAATCATTTTCAATTGCCAGAGCAAGCCCTACCAAGCCACCCATGTTAAAAGAAACTTCTTTCAGTACAACATTTTAGTTGTCAAAAAATGTACGGCAAGATCAGTATAAAAACTTTAGAAGAGTACAGAAAACTCCAGAAACACGTACAACTGCACCTGCAATCAGAAGGGATAATCCAAGATAATCCAGTAACTAACCTGTAAATCTTTCATTATCCCTAAATAGAGCTGATGTGTAGGGGGTGGGGTGGCGTGGGGGCGGGGGAATCCTTCATTCCGTCATCGGCTGTGCAAGGTTAAGAGAAGGTATCAGCTGGAGTGGGGAGTTGGAAAATGGCAGCAGTGGCTTCTAATCAGCGTTGCACACTCGTTTGTGTCATCATCTCACTGCTCGGCATTCTTCTGTTGATCATTGGCACTATATGGCACAATTTACCCCCAAGTATATTCACAGCACTATGCCTGACCCTTTCCCTACCAGACTCCACCTTTGTATAGGACACCATACATATATAAGATTGTGAAAATTATGGGGAATCTCACACACACACAGTGTGTGCCTGGCCCCACCCTAGCACCTCAAATCACACCAATCTGCCTACATCGCTGGTTACACTAAAGCCAACAATTCACAGACTGTTGCAAACCAAATACACCACATTTTACACAGGCTCAGACTAATTCAACGCCTACACATCAGAAGTACTTACTAACAGTGTAATTAAAAAAATACAAGAAATTATAGGAAAATATATAGATTTGAGTCCAGCCAAATGAAGTAGGAGAAACTAATTTGAATTTAGAATTGAGACCATGTCGCCAAATGCAAGCCATTACATCTGTGAAGGGGGCCTTCTGTAATGCTTAATTATTAAGTAAGAGATATTGCAGAAACACTAAGCTGCAGTTATATTAGAGGCACCAATTTTAGACCAGTAGAGTGTTAGGTATAGCTGACAGACCTAATTAATATTGCCTTATGCTGACTGGCTGCACATCTCCATTCTCTTATGTGCCTAATTTTTTTTATGTTCAGAGAGCTGGAGGAGTAGCACTTCTCTAAGATGAGTCAAAATCAAGATTAAAGAGCTAGAAATCCACTTAGATAGTGGGAAGTGTGGCCTGCACGACATGAGGCAGGAAAAGGGTGCCTGCAGGTGTGTCACCTGCGCGTGCTGGAACTGTTTGATCCCACGCTATCCTGATATCACACAGCCAAACTGGTGGATATGACAAAATGATTCAAAACTTTGTTTATGGAAGTCCAGCTCACAAATCTGTACATCACTCACCAAAGATCAGGCGTGCAGCTGCAAGATAGGTCCTGAATCTATGCAAATTAAAAGGTTACTCCACATGTTGCAGGTGAGGTGGTTCTCAGTAACTTTCCCTTACACAGAGTTGGTGGTAGCTCTGAGCTCGGTTCCTAAGGGTGTTTTATGCCACTTTAGGATAACTGCCAAGCATGACACAGGACTACCTGACCAAGTATGGGGGAAGTTCTTTCATTGCCTCTTGGTCTGCAACAACATTAGGAAAGGGGATGGAGATGGCAGAGAGGCCAAGCTCTACGAGGACGGAGGGAGGAGGAACAGGAAGATAGAGGGAGGAGGAACAGGAAGATAGAGGGAGGTGGTATCCTGGACTCTGTGTAATTGGATGGAATGTCACCCTATGGATTGTGGGTCTCCACACCACTTCAAACAACTTGCCAATCCACCAATCACCATCCTCACATCCATTTCATACTTCATATCACAACATCTTGTTGCCCAACATTCAGCAATGAAAGCCACCAATAAAAATCTTCACAAAACATCTCTATCCAGCAACATATTTAATTATACAAACAACAATTTGTACCTTTGTACCTGTCTTGCGGCTGCTCTTGCCTGTCCTAGTGCTCCAACACAGTGTAACCCATGTGGCTACAGCACAGCTGGTGGAAGGCTGCTGATTTTCACTGGGGGAGTCTGCAGATGGCCTTGCAGGATGCCCTCGTGCAGCTCTGGGCCTAGAAGGCCCAGCATTGGACTGCATTACCTTGGCACGGCAGCAGCAACCTGGGCTGCTGGTTGAGAGGCAAAAGCAAGGCCACTGGCAGAACAGCTGTCGCAGGAGCACAAATGCTATCATCCTGAGAGAGGTCAACAGGTTTGTCCTCCACGGGGCTACTGCCACTCCCACAGGGTGGCACTTCAGCAATCCTAGTGATCCACTGGAGCACAGATTGCTGGATTTCTGTCAGAGCCCGCATCCCCATTTGAGCACTGAGATCCACAGCCATGATTGCAGCAGTCTGAGCCTGCATGCCAACAACTTTGGATGTCATGACCTTTGTCTAAGCTTCCACTGCAAAACTCAGATGTTGGAAGGATTCTGCCTGTGCTGCAGTGGAAGGTGAGACAGCGGCCACTAGACGCTCCATAATGGGTTGGCCTATCAGTGCACTCATGGAGTTGGTCCCAACTTCCACATTGGAAAGGAACAGCTCCAAGCTCAGCACAATGGTCTCTGCCACGTTGAAGCTGGACTCCTCCATGCTCCCAAAAAGTGACAGGAGGCTGTTTGGCAGGCCTGCGAATGCCCCAAGAATTTGGGTGCGCATAATCATCAGCGTTCTCCTGTAGGCCACCCCATTGAAGTCCTTACCTGAGTCCCCTGCAGCAGACTCATCTGCATCCTCACCCTCCAGGAAGCTGCTACACAAGTTACCCTTTCCCCTGACCTGGCTACAGCCCCCTCATGCTCAGTGACTCACCATGTGTTGTTCCCAATTCTATATTAGCTTCTACAGTTTGCAGAGTATGAGTATCTGAGTTGGCGGCTGGGATTGTATGATCAAGTGATGGTGCTTCCTCATCATTTTCATGGGGTAGATCTTTCAAGTCCTTCTGCGTCTGCTATGGCTGTCTAGGTGGCAGTTCTTCTGCATCTGAAAGCATACATGCAGAAGGAGAGGGTTGGGGTGAGGGAAGGGGAATGGTGAGGAAAGCGAGAGTTCCATGATCACACTACCTTCAGCTTCCACTTGATGCCACATCTGAGGATGAGGGTGAGGAGGGAGTTAAAAAGAAGCATGAAGTTGTCACTTACCGTCATCCTGGACAGCATCTGCTGCATCAGATGCCATGGATTGCGCTGCCTCTGCCTATAATGCATTTCACCATCTCCTCCAAGGACCTCAGAGGATGGAGTTATGGAGCACCCCCTCCAATCATATGCTTCTGACTGCTATTGTGGGCAAACTTCTCCTGCAAGAGTTTCACTGATTGTGTGCCACTGTGCTTGGATGATGTGCCTAACATAGCTGTATAGCTGGGTGAGGTGAGGTGGGGGTGGGGGAGGGGGCGGTGGCGGTTGTGGAAAGGCAGAAGGATATGGGCATGATGCTGACAGAATTGGTGCATGTGTGTTGGTGAGGTGCAGTGCTGCAGTATGTGAATGTTAGGAATGATTCCTGAGTGCAAGGGAGTGCAGTTGTTTGAGTGATGGGGGTATGGTGCATAAAGCAGAGTGAGAGGTTGCTGGTGTGGTGAGCATGAGATACAATGTGAGAATGCATGCACTCACCTTAACCACCCGTGTAAGGTTATTGTATTTCTTGCAGCATTGGTCCCATGTCTGTAGGGCCACACTCAGGGCATTAACCTTCCGGTGACATGCTCCTGTTCCCCCTCTGGCTGAGCCTTCAGAGTTTCCTTCCAAATTAGAGAAACATTGCCACCAATGCAGCATAACTAAACCAGCGAGCCCTCTCTCATGCCTGTTGAGCCATCCTTGAAATGATTTTCTGTCAGCCATTATTGCAGGTGTGCAGTCTCCCTTTAATAGGTCGTGAGCCTTTAAGAGGAGCAGGCTGCCTGGATCAAGAAAGGGACCATCAGTATTGCTGGGTCCTCCTGCTGTGCGGAGATGCCGCAGGGAGATCAGCCCAGCAGCACAATCAGTGGAATGAGTCACAGTGTCATAGAGTTATACAGCACAGAAACAGCCCCTTCGGCCTATCTTGTCCGTGCTGGACATCAAGCACCTAACTATTCTAATCCCATTTTCCAGCACTTGGCCCGTAGCCTTGTATGCTATGACGTTTCAAGTGCGCATCTAAATACTTCTTAAATGTTGTGAGGGTTCCTGCCTCTACCATCTCTTCAGGTAGTGCGTTCCAGATTCCAACCACACTCTGGGTGAAAATTTCTTCCTCAAATTCCCTCTAAACCTCCTGCCCCTTACCTTAAATCTATGCCCCCTGGTTATTGACCACTCCACTAAGGGAAAACATCTCTTCCTATCTACCCTATCTATGCCCCTCATAATTTTGTATACCTCAATCAGGTCCCCCTTCTGCTCTAAGGAAAACAACCCTAGCCTATCCAGTCTCTCTTCATAGCTGAAATGCTCCAGCCCAGGCAACATCCTGGTAAATCTCCTCTGCACCCTCTCCAGTGCAATCACCTCCTTCCTATAGTGTGGTGCCCAGAACTGTACACAGTACTCCAGCTGTGGCCTAACTAGCATTTTATACAGCTCCATCCATCATAACCTCCCTGCTCTTATATTCTATGCTTCGGCTGATAAAGGCAAGTATCCCGCGAATGTGGGAACAGGTTACGGAGTTGGATGATCAGCCATGATCAGAATGAATGGTGGAGCAGGCTCGAAGGGCCGAATGGCGTACTCCTGCTCCTAATTTCTATGTTTCTATCCCATATGCCTTCCTAACCATCTTATCTACCTGTGCTGCTGCCTTCAGTGATCTATGGACAAATACACCAAGATCCCTCTGACCTTCTGTCCTTCCTAGGGTCCTACCATCCATTGTATATTCCCTTGCCTTGTTAGTCCTCCCAAAATGCATCACCTAACACTTCTCAGGATTAAATTCCATTTGCTACTGCTCTGCCCATCTTACCAGCCCATCTATATCGTCCTGTTATCTAAGGCTTTCCTCCTCACTATTTACGACACCACCAATTTTCATGTCATCAAACTTACTTATCATACCTCCTATATTCACATCTAAATCATTAATAAACAGTACAAACAGCAAGGGTCCCAGCACCAATCCCTGCGGTACACTACGGGTCACAGGCTTCCACTCGCAAAAACAACCCTCGACCATCACCCTCTGCCTCCTGCCACGAAGCCAATTTTGGAACCACTTTGCAAATTGCCCTGGATCACATGGGCTCTTACCTTCTTAACCAATCTCCCATGCAGGACCTTATCAAAAGCCTTACTGAAGTCCATATAGAACACATCAACTGCTTTACCCTCATCTACACATCTAGTCACTACGTCAAAAAATTCAATCAAGTTAGTTAGACACGATCTCCCCCTGACAAAGCCATGCTGACTATCCCTGATTAATTCTTGCCTCTCCAAGTGGAGATTAATCCTGTCCCTCAGAATCTTTTCCAATATTTTCCCAACCACTGATGTTAGACTCACTGGCCTGTAATTACCTGGTTTATCCCTACTACCCTTCTTGAATAATGGTACCACATTCACTATCCTCCAGTCCTCTAGTACCTCTCCTGTGGCCAGAGAGGATTTGAAAATTTCTGTCAGAGCCCCTGCTATCTCCTCCCTTGCCTCACATAATAACCTGGGATACATCTCATCTGGGCCTGGGGATTTATCCACTTTTAAGCCTGCTAAAACAGCTAATACTTCCTCCCTTTCAATGCTAATATGTTCAAGTATATCACAATCCCCCTTCCTGATCTCTACACCTACATCGTCCTTCTCCAAAGCGAAGACAGATGCAAAGTAATCATTTAAAACCTCACCTCTGTCCTCCGGCTCCACACACAGATTGCCATTTTGGTCCCGAATGGGCTCCACTCTTTCCTTAATATACTTATAAAATGCCTTAGGATTTTCCTTTATCTTGTCCGTCAGTGTTTTTTCATGTCCCCTCTTCGCTCTCCTAATTACTTTTTTTAGTACCCCTTACACATTCTATACTAATCTAGGGCCTCTGCTGTTTTCAGCACTCTGAATCTGCCATAAGCCTCCTTTTTTTTCTGATCCAATCCTCTATATCCCTTGACATCCAAGGTTCCCTGAACTTTTTGGTCCTACCCTTCACCTTCACGGGTACATGTTGGCTCTGAATGCTCACTATTTCCTCTTTGAATGACTCCCACTGGTCTGATGTAGACTTTCCTACAATGAGCTGCTCCCAGTCCACTCTGGCCAGATCCTGTTTTATCATATTGAAATCGGCCTTCCCTCAATTCATAGAAACATAGAAACATAGACAATAGGAGCAGGAGTAGGCCATTCGGCCCTTCAAGCCTGCTCCTCCATTCATTATGATCATGGCTGATCATCCAACTCAGTAACCTGTTCCCGCTTTCGCCCCATACCCTTTGATCCCTTTAGACCCAAGAGCTATATCTAACTCCTTCTTGAAAACATACAATGTTTTGGCCTCAACTGCTTCATGTGGTAGCGAATTCCAAAGGCTCACCACTCTCTGGGTGAAGACATTTCTCCTCATCTCAGTCCTGAAAGGTTTACCCCGTATCCTGACACTATGACCCCTGGTTCTGGACTCCCCCACCATCGGGAACATTCTTCCTGCATCTACCCTGTCAAGTCCTGTTAGAATTTTATAGGTTTCCATGAGATCCCCCCTCACTCTTCTGAACTCCAGCGAATGTAATCCTAACCGGCTCAATCTCTCCTCATACCTCAGTCCCGCTATCCCAGGGATCAGTCTGGTAAACCTTTGCTGCACTCTCTCGATAGCAAGAACATCCTTCCTCAGATAAGGAGACCAAAACTGCACACAATATTCCAGGTGTGGCCTCACCAAGGCCCTGTATAATTGCAGCAAGACATCCCTGCTCATGTACTCGAATCCTCTCGCTATGAATGCCAATATACCATTTGCCTTTTTTACCGCCTGTTGCACCTGCATGCTTATCTTCAGTGACTGGTGTACGAGAACACCCAGGTCTCGTTGCATATTCCCCTCTCTCAGTTTATAGCCGTTCAGATAATCATCTTCCTTCCTGTTTTTGCTACCAAAGTGGATAACCTCACATTTATCCACATTATACTTCATCTGCCATACATTAGCCCACTCACTCAACTTGTCCAAATCACCCTGAAGCCTCTCTGCATCCTCCTCGCAACTCACCCTCCCACCCAGTTTTGTGTCATCTGCAAATTTTGAAATATTACATTTAGTTCCCTCATCTAAATCATTAATATATATTGTGAATATATTGTGGGGTCCCAGCACCGATCCCTGCGGTATCCCACTAGTCATTGCCTGCCATTCGGAAAAAGATCCATTTATCTTTGTTTCCTGTCTGCCAACCAATTTTCTATCCATCGCAATACACTACCCCCAATCCCATGCTCTTTAATTTTACATGCTAATCTCTTGTGTGGGACTTTGTCGAATGCCTTATGAAAGTCCAAATAAACCACATCCACTGGCTCCCCCTCATCAACTCTACTGGTTACATCCTCGAAGAATTCTAGTAGATTTGTCAAGCATGATTTCCCTTTCGTAAATCCATGCTGACTCTGCCCGATTCTACCACTGTTCTCCAAGTGCCCTGCTATAAAATCTTTGATAATGGACTCTAGAATTTTCCCCACTACCGACGTCCGGCTGACTGGTCTCTTATTCCCTGCTCCCTTTTTAAATAGTGGGGTTACATTAGCTACCCTCCAATCTGTAGGAACTGTTCCAGAGTCCACAGAATCTTGAAGATGACCACCAATGCATCCACTATTTCTAGGGCCACTTCCATATGTACTCTGGGATGCATACCATCAGGCCCTAGGGATTTATCGGCCTTCAATCCCATCGATTTCCCCAACACCATTTCTCTACTAATACTGATTTCCTTCAGTTCCTCTCTCTCACTAAGCCATGTGTTCCCCAACATTTCTGGTATGATATTTGTGTCCTCCTTTGTGAAGACAGACAGTAAGCTTACATCGGCCATTTTCATTATAAACATGTACATTGGAATATAGAATGGAAAAAGTTGCCACCAAAGTATGATACAGCAAGAAGGTTTATTTTAGACAGGAAATGCATGCAGACTAAGATATTATAGAAATGACAATACTACACAATTAAAACGTTTAAGAGCAATTGCACTTAATTCATTTCTTTAACTGTTGTACTCTTCCCCAGTATTTGGGGAGGTTTTTTTTTCAAACAATGTATGTACAAGAAAGGGAAAAAAAATTGGACTCTGAAAAACCCATAAAATTACGACAAAAAAAAAGTTTTTATTGAGTATGCATTTAGTTGGTCAGCCATTTCTTTGTTCTCCATTATAAGTTCCCCTGTTTCTGACTGTATGGGACCTACATTTGTCTTCACCAATCTTTTTCTCTTCACATACCTATAGAAACTTTTACAGTCAGTTTTTATGTTCCCCACAAGCTTACTCTCGCCCTCTATTTTCCCCTTCTTAATCAAACCCTTGGTCCTCCTTTGCTGAATTCTAAACTGCTCCCAATCCTCAAGTCTGTTGTTTTTTCTTGCAAATTTATATGCCTCTTCCTTGGATCTGATGCTATCCCTAATTTCCCTTGTTAGCCATGGTTTGTGCCAAAACAAGGATAAACAATTGTTGCAGTTCATCCATTCGCTCTTTAAATGTTTGCCATTGCCTATCCACCATCATCCCTTTAAGTAACATTTCCCAATCTATCATAGCCAACTCGCGCCTCATACCTTCATAGTTTCCTTTACTAAGATTGAGACCCTCGTCTCAGAATCAACTACGTCACTCTCCATCTTGATGAAGAATTCTATCATATTATGGTTGCTCATCCCCAAGTGGGTCTCGCACCACTAGATTGTCAATTATTCCTCTCTCATTACACAATACCCATTCTAGGATGGCCTGTTCTCTAGTTGGTTCCTCAACATATTGGTCCAGAAAATCATCACGTATACATTCCAAGAATTCCGCCTCTACGGGTATTGTGACTAATTTGATTTGCCCAATCTATATGCAGATTAAAGTCACCCATAATTACAGATGTTCCTTTATCGCATGTGGCTCTAATTTCCTGTTTAATGCCATTCCCAACATCACCACTACAGTTTGGGGGTCTATATACAACCCCTACTAACGTTTTTTGCCCCTTAGTATTTCTCAGCTCTACCCATACAGATTCCACATTGTCAGAGCTAATATCTTTCCTCACTATTGCATTAATTTCCTCTTTAACCAGCAATGCAACTCCACCCGCCTTTTGCTTTTCGTCTGCCCTTCCTAAATACTGAATACCCCCGGATGTTCATTTCCCATCCCTGGTCACCTTGCAGCCATGTCTCGGTAATCCCGACTATATCATACCCGTTTACATTTACTTACATTCAGTACGTTTATTTCCGGCCCGTCTTTGTCCTTTTCCATAACTACCTTAAATCTTACAGAGTTATGGTCGCTATCCCTGAAATGCTCCCCCACTGACACTTCTACCACTTGTCCAGCTTCATTCCCTAGGATTAGGTCCAGTACTGCCCCTTCTCTTGTCGGACTTTCTACGTATTGGCTCAAAAAGCTCTCCTGTATGCATTTTAAGAATTCCGCCCCTTTAAGCCTTTTACACTAAGACTATTGCAGTTGATATTAGGTACGTTGCAATCCCCTACCATTATTACCCTATTATTTTTGCAGCTCTCTGAGATTTGACTGCATATCTGCTCCTCTATCTCTCCCTGACTGTTTGGAGGCCTGTAGTACACGCCCAGTCAAGTGATTGCCCCCTTTTTGTTTTTAAGTTCTACCCATATGGCTTCATTTGAAGAACCTTCTAAGATATCATCCCTCCTTACTGCAGTAATTGACTCCTTGATCAATAGTGCAATACCACCTCCTCTTTTATCCCCTCCCCTGTCATGCCTGAAGATTCTGTACCCTGGAATATTGAGCTTCCTGTCCTGCCCCTCCCTCAACCATGTCTCTGTGATAGCAACAATATCATAATCCCATGTGCTAATCAATTCATCTGTTTTACTAGTAAGACTCCTTGCATTAAAATAGATGGAATCCAGCCTTGCATTTTTCCCTTGTGCCTTAACAGGCCGATATTTGCTCTGCCTTCCAGATTGACTCAGTTTCTCTTCTATATTTGACTGAGAATCACCCCCTACTGTACCTCCACTCTCTATCCCATCCCCCTGCCAAATTAGTTTAAACCCCCCCCCACCACCCCCCCAACAGCACTAGCAAACCTCCCAGCAAGGAAGTTGGTCCCATTCCAGTTCAGGTACAACCCGTCCAACTTATACAGGTCCCACCTTTGCCAGAAACAGACCCAGTGATCCAGGAAACTAAAGCCCTCCCTTCAGCCACGCATTCATCTGCTCTACTCCTATTCCTTTACTCATTAGCACATGGCACCGGGAGTAATCCAGAGATTACAACCTTTGAGGTCCTGCTTTTTAATCTGCTACCTAGTTCCATAAATTCTTGTTGCAGGACCTCATCCCTCTTTTTACCTATGTCATTGGTACCAATGTGTACCACGACCTCTGACTGTTCACCCTCCCCCTTCAGAATGTCCTGCAGCTGCTTCATGACATCTTGACCCTAGCACCAGGGAGGCAACATACCATCCTGGAGTCACATTTGCAGCCACAGAAATGCCTATCTGTACCCCTTACGATAGAATTCCCCCATCACTATAGCTCTTCCACTCCTTTTCCTTCCCTGCTGTGCAGCAGAGCCATCCGTGGTGCCACGAACTTGGCTGTTGCTGCTTTCCCCTGGGAGGCCATCCCCCCAACAGTATCCAAAGCGGTATATCTGTTGGAGAAGGGAATGGCCACAGGGGACTTCTGCACTACCTGCCTGCGGCTACTACTCCGCCTGGTGGTCACCCATCCCTTTTCTGCCTGTGCAGCCATTACCTGCGGTGTGACCACCTCGATAAATGTGCTATCCACGATGTCCTCAGCATCGCGGATGCTCCACAGTGTATCCACCCGCAGCTCCAGCTCCATAATACGGGTAGCCAGCAGCCGCAGATGGATACACTTCCTGCACACATGGTCGTCAGGGACACTTCCAGTGTCCTTGATTTCCCACATAGCGTAGGAGGAGCAAATCATGGGGCTGAGCTCTCTGGCCATCACTTACCTTTAGATTAATTAGTTACTCCCTTTAAAAAAATACTAATTACACTTAGGGGCCTTGTTCTACTCCAAACACGACCCACTACAATCTAAATTACACTAATTGAAAAAAAAAACACACTAGTAGTACTCACTTTATCACTTGACGTCTTTTAAAAAAAAACAACTTTCCCCTTTTTTTTTTAAGCTCTTTAATTTGACTAACAGCTGTTGCTTACCCAACCATGATTTCCCATGATGACACTGCAAGTTTTTTTTCCCTCTTTCGAGTCTCAGCGCACGCCGAGAGACACAGGGAGCCTGCCGCCGCTCCGGATCAGCTTCCTCGCAGGTCTGCCGGTCGCCGCTCCGCTCCCAAGTAAGTAACATTGTGCCCTACCCACCTCAACGTGAGCGGGTGCAAAAATGCCCAAACTTTTTGCAGAAGATTTAACTGACTATGTGGGCAGTTTGGCACTTTTAACAATATGAGTTTATAGTAGCTGGAGTTCTACTACACTCAGTGTAAAGCTCATGTGATGTCAGACTATGGGAGGAATTTTAGGCTCTCCCCCGTGATGGGATGGTGGCGGGAGGGGACTCCTCCAACTTCCTGCCTCTGACAAAATTAAGTACAGGGCGGGAAGGCCCGTGAATGGCCTTCCTGCCCCACTGCCAATTAAGGCCCTTAACTGGGGAATTAATGCCCAGTTAAGGGCCTCCTCTGCCGCCACAATTAGTCAAGCGGTGGGCAGTCCTGTCACTGTAAGGGAAGCATGGCAGATAACAGCATGCGGGCTGCTTGCTGGCTCCGGGTGGGAGAGTGCCTTGTAAAAAGGCACTTGGTGCCTGAATGAGGGACCCAGCATCAGGAAGGACGGTGGGGGCTGCTTGAGAGCCACTGCCCTGCCCTTGCTGCCAACCCCCCCTCCACACCCTCTCCCTGAGACCCCTAGCCCGCAAGACCCCTCCCACCCTGACCTACCTGTGTCCTGGGTCCAGCGCTGCTCCTGGGCCTCGGGTGGGTGCTCCACTGGCAGCAGCCACCACCTCTACGGTGGCACTGCTCAGTTAAAGAGCTTCCGGTCTCTGATTGGCCGGCAGCTCTCAGAGAGCGGGACATCTGTCACTGGTGTCCTTGATCCCATGGAAGGCCAGCCGCTGTCCAGTTAAATGCCTAATTGGCACTTGATTCGGCAGGTGTATCACGGAACAGGCCATGTGGGGTTCTTGGTGTCGCTTTTGCCAGATGACGAGACCCCCGTCGCCCAGATAAAATCCCGGCCTACATATACACAAGGTCGCATAATTCTTGCCTTAGTTTATGAGGGAGTCATATCACTATCGAAATTCCCAAGTTATGCTGCTGTTTGCACATCAATACGCACCTGAAACCTCTCATAGAGATTTGCTTTATTTAAAAATGGCTAAACATTATAGGGTAGAGTTTCCACTTTGGATGCAAATCGACAATCCGGGTGCAAATTGCACCCAAAATTGTTCTAGTTTTGAGAAGTATTCCCCCTCACCGCCCCAAGTTTCCTTTCAAACTCATTTGCATTTCACCAAATGCAAAATCGGCTGGGAATTAGCACAATCATCTTTAAAGTGTCTTAGAGCATAATTTATGAAAAAACTTGCTTTTACAATATCCTTTAATATATTGGTAACTTGGTGCAGTTTTATTATACAGTTGAAAATGGGTTTATCACAAAAAACAAGCATTTTAATGTGTCGAGTTCACTACTTGTGCGAGTAGCCCAATTTTAAATAACAGAAAATGATCTTAAAAAAATTACAGAACCATTTGCTAGTTATATTGGTGCACAATAGTTAGCTTCTTAATAAACTAGAAAAATTACATTCAAAAGCTTTTAAAACATGCCATTAGTGTCCTTGCACATAAAAAACATGAAATTTTTAACAGCCTCCTCGAAGGTCAACAAGCAAATGCAATCACAATGGTGATTCATTCATCTTGACAGTAAAGCTGGTCCAGCTCCTAGCATGATGTTTATTAAACTACTGCTAAAAATTGCAGAAACTTGAATTGTGCTGAATGTAATTTGTGCTTAAAATTCCAAATTACTTCAAACAAGCAGCACAACTGAGCAGAAACGCCAGCTCTACACATTTGACTTAAATTTGTCAGTGATGTAGTTCTACCATTAACTCCACCACTTATAGCATATCACTGGTCATATCATTCTTCAATTTCAAAAATCTTTATGTATATTTTGGTGCTAAATACCTCTAATAATTTCTGGATTGTATAGTATTTAAATTAAGTAAAAATGCATATGAATGTCAAATATTATTCAACAAAATGTTAGTGTGACTTTCTTGTTGTCATAATAGACTAATGGATATCTCTGGTAGCACAGACCCAAAATACTTAATCTGTTATCACACACTACATTGCTCATACTTGACTGAGTGAATTCATATTCATTGTGTAATTAAATTGTTATTGAAGGAACCCATTTAGTTGCCAGATGGTATTTGTTTACCACATCATATACTGATCTATACGGATCTCCCATTAACAGAAGGATCACACAAAACTGCCATTTATGGTATTTCTGTACTCAATTGTTGATGTAGTTTCAAGTTATTTATGCATTTGGAGATAATTCCACTGTCTATTATTTTAACAAAATCTGTTTAAAACATATCTTTTATCTTTTCATTCTTGGCATATGGGCATCACTGGCAAACTAGCATTTATTGCCTAGCCCTAGCTGCCCTTGAGAAGGGGATTGTGAGCCTGCTTGAACCACTGCACTCCATGTAGTGAAGGTACTTCCACAATGCTGTTAAGTAAGGAGCTCTAAGACAATGACTCAGAAACAACGAATGAATGTCAAAACATGTCCAAGTTGGGATGGTGTGTGACTTGGAGGTGATAGTGTTCTTACACACCTGCTGATGTTACAGAGTATAGTTTAACTCATTGTGCTGCATGAACTTGGAAAATGCTTATTTTCTTCAATGTTCTTTTATTTTTTGATATAAATTTTCTTTGGGAGACAGTGTAGGTTAGTGAGGACTGGACTGAGAGGCTAGCAAGAGTTGGGCTAAGACAGAAAATGTGCACCAGAGTTCTGTACAAGTTGGAGTCCATGTAAGGTAATGGATGGGAGGCCTGCAAGGAGAGCACTGCAGTAGTTACATCTGAAGGCAACAAAGGCAGGTACAAGGACTGCGGAAACCCATAGCAATTGACTTGCACCAGTTGGGTAGCCATTCATTTACTCCATTATTTTCTTTCATTCCCAGAGACTGATGACACAGAATACACAGCTTCTTAGCCCATCTCTTGTGTCAGTTAGGGAATCAGAATCAGAATTCTAAACCTTCCTTTTTATTCAACAATTGACAAAATGTAAAAAAATTATTCAACAGTGAAAAATGATAATAGCATATACTATTTACCGCTTTATAAGTTATATTTGGTGAATCAAAAACATTATTGCATGAATCCAAACAAAATACAACCACCGTTGTTTCCATTTTGCATGATAACTTTACAGCCAGAGACTGTCTCGAACAGGATAAGTAAAGGATGCTTGGAAATAATCCTCCATAAAACTTTGAATTCTCACTTACTAAACATTACAAGACAGATTAATAAACAAATGGAATCTAATTGGCTGGGAGCAAAGCAACTAATAAGCCACATTAAAATCCTGTGTTCTGAAAACACAATCTGAATTTCAAAACTGACAGCATGAGACTTCTCTCTACTAATGGTTACAATGAATGATTGCATTTGTGCTGTAATTAGCAACCTTGTGATGATCAAAGTGTACCACTTACACCTTGTGATTTACATCTCATGTTCAACATTAAAACCACTTGATTATTTATTACAGCCTGTTAAAGCTGCAACAGCTGGAGATCAGGACATTCCTGCTCCTCCTGCCCACAAGGAGTGCTGAAACAGCCACCTTCCTACAGATGCCAGCAACTCTCGCTTCCGTTTCATTGCTGAGTTTCTGGATCCCTGGGAAACCTGTGCAGCAGCAGTGAATTTCAAATTGTGCTCCAAATTGTACTGCAAGGGCCTGATTTAAATATGTTAATTAAGCACCCTGACCCTCCATGGAAGGACACTCGGATGCCCTGGCATCCACTGCTGTAGAAATGGAGGTAGGTATGTGTGCAGGGAGTTGGGGTTGTGTTTACTTTTAAACCCCAACCCCTCCCTACCATCTTGCT
Source organism: Heterodontus francisci (assembly GCF_036365525.1). Classification (NCBI taxonomy): domain Eukaryota; kingdom Metazoa; phylum Chordata; class Chondrichthyes; order Heterodontiformes; family Heterodontidae; genus Heterodontus; species Heterodontus francisci. The sequence goes on along the minus strand of NC_090375.1, from coordinate 117,303,616 downwards.
GGGGTTAATATTGAGGTCTTTATGAGCACCCTGGAGAGACATTTCAGCTGCTCCTGACCACATAAAAATTTTAATTAAAAAATTCCTGGACTGTTTTTTCAACAGCCTGCAATGGTCTCTAAATTGCTAAAGTCTCTTAAATATGGTTAGGCCACTCACTGCCTGTTATATATAGTCAGAGCTTGCACAATGCACACTCCACCTATTGACGGAATCTCTCTCTTGCACACCTGATCCAAGAAATGTGTCCAAATAAACTAGGACTTTTCTCCTCCCACAATTCCCCATTAGTGAAGATGCTTTTTAACTCTTTATGTATCATGACAGAATTCAAAAAGCCAATTTAAAGAGCTGGATATGGCTGTCTATTTGCTACTCACTTCTTCCCAAGGATCCTACAGCCTCTTTGGTAGATTGTAGCTCTCCAGGTTGTTGCTGATGCTGGATTCTGCTGCTGGCCTCTTCCTCCTCCACCAAACATGTCGGGCAGCCAAAAATGAGACTATTCACCTGCTAAAAGTCTCCCCAAGTCCAGAAAAAGCCTCCAACAACTTCTCTACACAAATATGGCACTCTGCAGAAACCAATAATCCCTACCAGAATATATGTTACAATCCAGCTACTTACATGTGAGTTCCTTTATATTGTGCTCCAAACATTCAACTTATGACAATGACCAGTTTCCTGTGCAGATCCTGCCCTGAACATTAGTCCCACTGAATCACCTGAAAATTGCACTGAGATCCATCTGCATGATTGAACCTCTCTAAATAATTTAATAAAGCTGACTCTGGATACCAATAAATGGCTGGTCTGCCCAGGTCCTAACTAAAGTCAAGATAGTGTGGAACACCTCACAGTACAAATGGGGAATTAAGTACTGTGCTGCTTTTTTTATACCCAGTTTGTTCCCATCAAAGAGGGTGAAAATCAGGCTCGTAATGTTGGAGTTACATTGTAGTGGAATGAAGTTTGTGTCACTCACATACTGATTTTTCAAACTCAACCAAGTCAAAGGTGGGTTGAATTGAGGTTAGATGCATCTGCTGGGCAAATTGCAAACTCACCCCCTAGGCCCCACCATATACTTTCAGACAGCAGGTTTAAAGCATCATTGGTTGATGCTGAGAAGCAATTCGTCCACATACTCTGGGCTACGTAATTGCTTTATGGTCCAGTAGAGCAACAAGAAGGGGACACACAGATGGCAAAATAGATAGTCGCTAAGTCCTTACAAAGAAATAAGACTAGAGATATTAGAGTGTTAGATGTTTGTGATATTAGATGATGATTGCTAATGCATTTTTCTGATATTCCTCTATCATCCATTTAAATGTGTTAACATCTTGGACAAAAATTCTTACACATATGTGTTAAGCATTTGTCTAAAATTGCCAATAGTAATTTCTAGGATTTTTTTTTTACAAAAAATTTTACAAATTGAGTTCAGAATGCTTTCAGGGCAAGCAACATAATTTTTCAGTTTGACTGTATAGATGTTCGTATAGTATGTATTATAGGTGTAAAATTTTTTCACTTGTTAATTGGATTCCTGTCCTCTTTGTTGTGTTGCTTTGTCTCAGACTGTTATCTCTGGCTGTCTCTACCTCTATTTCCCTGTATCCATTTCTTTATCTTCATTTAGTCTATTCTCCATTCTTTATAAACTCTATTCCTATGAAATTAATTCTTGTGCATTCTGCATTCTTTCCAGACTTACAGCTCTATCAATAACTTATCTGAAGTGGTAGCATATTCCTTGTGAGCCTTATCCAATTCTTTGTAGCATTCACATCAACCCCAACCATCCTCATTTGATATGGGTATCAGCTTTACTAGGCGCTGTTCACACTGGGACCTGGAAAATAGCTCATTTCCACTGGCTAAGGTCATCACATAGTCAATCGCAGGATTTGAGGCTAACCTTAGCCAGCTCAAGTCAAGTTGTCCAGTTTGCGTGAACAGGGCCTGGAAATGGGTAGTAGTATAGCTGTTTGACATTTCCCGACATGTGGACAGCTCTGATTCCTTGTTCATCAGAAATATAATAAAAGGTATGCTTTTCTTCAGATTTGCAAAGGATTGCCTTTCACATTCAAAGCACTAATGGTGCTGTTAACAAACGTTTTTCCCCTAATTTTCTGCAGCCTCAGTTGAGCTCAAGTGAAACAGGTGTTGATGTGTGTACATGGACTTCCAAAAGGCATTTGATACAGTGCCGCATTATCGATTGTGAGCAAAGTTTAGTTTAGTTTAGTTATATAGCACTGAAACAGGCCCTTCGAGTCTGTGTCGACCATCAACCACCCATTTATACTAATCCTACACTAATTCCATATTCCCACCACATCCCCACCTGTCCCTATATTTCCCTACCACCTACCTCTACTAGGGGCAATTGCTAATGGCCAATTTACCTATCAACCTGCAAGTCTTTAGGCTGTGGGAGGAAACCGGAGCACCCGGAGGAAACCCACGCAGACACAGGGCGAACTTGCAAACTTCACACAGGCAGTACCCAGAATTGAACCCGGGTCGCTGGAGCTGTGAGGCTGCAGTGCTAACCACTGCGCCACTGTGCCGCCCATGGAATAAAAGGGACGGTAACAATTGGTACAAAATTAGCTGAGTGACAGAAAGTAGAGGTTAATGGATGTTTTTTGGGCTGGAGGAAGGTTTGTAGTGGAGTTCCCCAGGGGTCAGTGTTGGGACCCTTGCTCTTGCTGATATATATTTATGACCTTGACCTTTGTTACGACCACATGGTGTGATGTGGGTGTCTCCCACTGTTCAATCCCCCACCTGACCGCAGCAAGTGTATTTCTATTAGAGTTTAGCCTCTTGGTGTTTTGTTTTTCAAATAAACAGACAGCAACTGTAGGTTTTAAAAAACAGAAAATCAATTGTTTATTGATCAATACACCTTATCCCAAAATTGTTACAACAGCATCCACTCACACATTCGCTTGCACACACATATAAGAAGAAACAGAGAAGGGAAAAGGAAGGTAACTTTTAGTGGGGGAGAAGGTTACAATAAACCTGTTGAATTCTCTTGGAAATCAAGTTCTTGATGAATACAGGCCTGAGACGACTGTAGATTTCCCTCTTGATTGAAGGTTCCATTGAAGACAGTGAGTTACTTCTAGCTCTCACTGCACTGCTGTATAATGTAGATGTAGGATTCTGCAACAGGGTTAGTGTGCTTTCTGGCTTGTTGGAACACAAGCTGCTCAGATGTTGCTTCTTTTGTTCTCCCTCTCTCTCTCTGGCTCTATTTTTTTAAGGTAAAGCTGTTATCTGTCACCTCCTATTAGGAGACGCTCTGGTCTCTTCCCCATGGTGATTGCACAGTGTTATAGAGTCATACAGTTGTACAGCACAGAAACAGGCCCTTCAGCCCACCGTGTCTGCATCGGCCATCAAACCTATCTATTCTAATCCCATTTTCCAGCACTTGGCCCGTAGCCTTGTATGCTATGGCATTTCAAGTGCTCATCCAAATACTTCTTAAATGTTGTGAGGGTTTCTGCCTCTATCACCCCTTCAGGCAGTGCGTTCCAGATTCCAACCACCCTCTGGGTGAAAAAAAGTTTCCTCAAATTCCCTCTAAACCTCCTACCCCTTACCTTAAATCTATGCCCCCTGGTTATTGACACCTCCGCTAAGGGAAAAGGTTTCTTCCTATCTACCCTATCTATGCCCCTCATAATTTTGTATACCTCAATCAGGTCCCCCCTCTGCTCTAAGGAAAACAACTCTAGCCTATTCAGTCTCTCTTCATAGCTGAAATGCTCCAGCCCAGGCAACATCCTGGTGAATCTCCTCTGCACCCTCTCCAGTGCAATTACATCCCTCCTATACTGTGGCGACGAGAACTGTACACAATACTCCAGCTGTGGCCTAACTAGCATTTTATACAGCTCCATCATTACCTCCCTGCTCTTATATTCTATGCCTCGGCTAATAAAGACAAGTATCCCACATGCCTTCCAAACCACCTTATCTACCTGTACGGCTGCCTTCAATGATCTATGGACAAGAACACCAAAGTCACTCTAACCCTCTGTACTTCCTAGGGTCCTACTATCCATTGTATATTACCTTGCCTTGTTAGTCCTCCCACATGGCTACTTCACGTCTTTGTTTCAGAAGAAGACATTCAATTCTGGAATGTTTTAGGGTAGGTATAGGATGTGTTCAATTGATACCTCTTAGCTTTTAAGCTTTGTCCTTTGTCTTTGTCAGACAGTCTGAATACACAAAAGGCCAATCCCTTTTTCTTTGGTGGCCATTTGGGACCATTGTTCACTTTTTTAAATAAAGGTTCAGTTTTTAAAGACAAAGTCAGTTTTTCATAACTCTTCAGAGTTAGTCCAGGATTGTTGTATCACTGCACTACTGGTGTGCATGATACCTTGGTGTACAGGGCACAATTTCAAAATCTTGGAACAATTGTGAACTGTGTGGAGGATAGTGTAGAACTTCAAAAGGACATAAAAAGTTGGTGGAATGGGTGGACAAGTGCCAGAGAAATGTGAAGTGATTCATTTTGGTAGGAAGAACATGGACAGACAATATAACACAAAGGGTACAACTATAAATGGGTTGCAGGAGCAGAGGGACGTGGGGGTATATATGAATAAGTAATTGAAGGTGGCAGGACAGGTTGAAAGAGCAGTTAATAAAGATACTTGTCTTTATTAATAGGGGCATAGAGTGCAAAAGGAAGGAGGTTATGTTGAATTTCATAAGATACTAGCTTGGTCTCAGCTGGGGTATTGTGTCCAGTTCTGGGTGCCTCACTTAAGGAAAGACATGAAGGCAGTGGAGAGAGTAGAGAGAAGATTCATGAGAATGGTTCCAGGGATGAGGAACTTCAGTTATGAAGATAGATTGGAGAAGTTGGGACTGTTTTCCTTGGAGAAGAGAAGGCTGAGAGGAGATTTGATAGAGGTTTTCAAAATCATGAGGGGTCTGGACAGAGTGCATAGGGAAAATTTGTTCCCACTTATGAAAGGGTCGATGGCACAGATTTAAAGTAATTGGCAAAAGTGACATGAGGAAAAACTTCTTCATGCGGTGAGTGGTTAAGGTCTGGAATGTGCTGCCTGAGAGTGTGGTGGAGGCAGGTTCATTTGAGGCATTAGAAAGGGAATTAGACTGTTATCTGAAAAGGAAGAATGTGCAGGGTTACAGCGAGAAGGTGGGGGAATGGCATTAGATGAATTGCTCATTCGGAGAGCTGGTGTGGACACGATAGGCCCAATGACCTCCTTCTGCACTGTAACGATTCTGTGATATTTGTTACACAGAAGGCTCACATTTTCTCTTTAATTAAAATTACTATTTTCAAGCACTTCAGGTTCAGTGCCCCAAAAAGCGAGAGGGGATTTGTGGCTCAATAAGCACATGTATACATACCCATTTCCTTTTTAACAGCTATATGGCATGATCCAGCACCACTCTGTTACTGGAATTCATGATCCCCAGGAACACTTGGCACATTCATTAATGCTTTGTATGTGGAACCAACTGCTGCTGTTCCAAAAACGAAACAGTACTCATTTGGGGGCAAGCTCTGCGTGCATTGTGGTAGATGTTACTGACACCATCCCATCAGCTGCTGGAATAAATTTTTAACAAAGTTCAGGTTCTACAGCATCGGGAGTGGGGGGTGGGGAGGGCTAACTGCTGTACAAACACATAACCCATCACAGCCTGGTAACCAGAGAGCCAGCCCTGTTGAACATCCAGTACTATAAATTTTTCTTTTTGGTGTCAAAGAATCCTGGATAGTGCAGCATACTCAAACTTAAGTGGTGTGGACATCTGTACAAAAGGTCAGTGTCAGCTTTACATGTCCACAGGCCCCACTGGGAAATGAATTTTGCACCATTCAGGTTCATTTCTGAAAAATTACTAAAAACAAAAATTGTACTTGTGTACGTTAGTGTTTTCTCCCTCCCCCCCCCCCCCCCCCCCCCCACCACCCCACCACATAATAATACAATTGAAAAATTGGATATCGCTGCAACTTAAGTCATGACAAGTTCATGCCCCTCTGCACTCCCATTCCAACTAAATAATTTCAAATGTCATACGTGAAACCATTGGCTTTCAGTTTTAACTAAAGGCCAACCTGAACTGTGGAATAAGATCCCAAAAATTTAATCAAAATCTTGAAATCCAGTTGTCTTGAAGCAGTGCCCTTAGTCATTGGCCTTTATTCAAGAGCATTTTCCAGTTTTGCACTTTCATTTTGAGTTATCAACTACTTTGAACTGTTTATTAGCTTTTCCAAGCTTTGCCAGTCGGCATGTATACATCTACATCTACATATGTGCACTTCCAGCAAAAGCTCAGTATGGTAAATTTCCAGAAATCAGACATCACATGTGGAAGAATACCAAGTAATAACGCCTTCAAACATGAAGAGCGGAGGGAAGAAAACTGACAGGAAAATAAAGAGAAAAATAAAATGATGCCACACCATGCCACCTTGAAACAGATATATTCTAACTTTCGGCAAATGAAAGAAAGCAATTTGTTCTCTATGTTATCCAGTAGTGCAAAGTTATCTAACATAGAAACTCTACCTTAATTACAAAAGCCCCATAAAATGCAAAATTTGGATAAAACTGCATGATGGAAAAAAGAATGGAAGATTATGCTTATGGGGTTCGATGAAGTAGGGTGGGCGGAGGCTCATGTGGAGCAGAAATACCAGCAGAGCAGCTGGGCTGAATGGCCTGTTTCCGTGCTGTGCATTCTATGTAGTTCTAAGTAAAACTCTCCTTTCTCCTCGAAGCTCTCCAAGAGACGAGGTTTGCACTGAAACAAAAACTCAAACAGATCAATAACTTTCCATGATCTTTCCCAGCCACACAACAATTGCCAGAGATACCAACAAAATAAAATCATTCCTGAGAAAAAGGACCAGCTAGAAAATAGTAGGTAGGAAATTAATATAGTGTCTTGTAACTGAGTTATTGACTAAATCATGTTTATGGATTAGGGATCAGAGATACTTTCAATTGATTATTCTTTAAAATGTCTATTCTTAAATCCACTTCATAAAGTACAGTGTGTCTTAGTCCTCAACATTCAACTAAGTTTAGCAATTTATTCTTCAAAAATATACTTTTCTATAGTACCTATTCTTAATGAAATCTTCAAAGTGTTGGATACAACAAATTGCTTTTTGAAGAGCAATGACTTTTATTTTGTAGACAAACCTACTTTTTTTCATTTTTAGCTTTCTGTTCTTTATACTTTCCTATTCCCACTTTATTCTCTGAACCCTATATAGAAGAATGGATTGACACATTTGTATGAAATCTATCAACTATTTTGGCAAAGACATTTATTTTAAATTTGTTAAATACTAATTTTACAGAGGGTGATTTCATCAGCTGTATCTTTTTCTGTCCCTTTATAACCTTTTCTAATTTGCCAATGGCCAATTCTCCCAAATAATACCACCGGGTGAGATAAAGGGCTGAATTTTGCCACTAACATGCTGATCCCGCCATCCGGTTGAATTCCAGGTCGGGAAACTGGAAAAGCGAGTGACGGGACGTCAGGCACGATCTTCCCGAAGGCAATCTCTGGGAGCACCATCCAATTAGGGATGGCGGGCAGGCATGGGACGTGGGAGGGCTAATCAGAGCAGCCAAAGGGGTTGGCGGCCAGCACCCCCACAAAGAATGGTTGCACTGCTCAGATGAACGTAGAGCGAGACAGCACCACAAGATGGAGGCGCATTACTAATGCTGGAATAGGCAGACAAATCCTAATGCCCAGAACTATCAGGACAATCTATCTGCAGGGGAAATGCTTCCACTTGAAAGATGTGCTGAATGAAACCTATATGCTTATTTAAAGATAACTCTGCATACTCAATTTAAGGAGCTCCAACCTCCGGCTGTACTCTTGCCTCCTGTGACAAGGTGAGCTGCAGACACAGCAGAGTGCATGTTCAGAAAACTGCCATTGACCGAGGAAAATGCCAGTTAATTGGTGCTATAATGGCCTTAATTGGCTTCCCCTCCACAGCCGGGGGGTTGCCATCCGGGCATGCAGCCTGCCCCTGGGAAAAGTGGCCAGAGGCAGGAAAAATTCGGGCACATTTTGTAATAATTTTTCTGGCAGCCCCACCTCAAAACCAGCCTCCAAGGGCCTGGGAAAACGTCCAAAGAATTTCAGCAGAGGAGATTGCACAATAAGCCACTTCCGCTGCAGTTCTCTAACTGACCAACAGTGTCACTGTTGGGTCAATGTTGTACAAGTGACTGTGAAAATGCAATTATCATTATCGGGGTAAATATTTGCAAAATAAATTAAGTTATTACAGTCATATATTGATGATTAAGATGCACTGGGGTTGTGCACTCATCTCACACTACACAATTCTTAGACAAAAACAACCTGGTCCAAGCTCTCTCCCATTGCTTTTCTGTAACTGCGTGCACACCAGCTGTATGGGTGACTTGCCTTTAATTATTTACTTCTTCCCTACAGACAAATTTCTGGCCACAGGTTAGTGCCTCCATTAACAAGCCAAGCAAGATCACAACACATTCATGTGGAATATGACAGGCATGATTTACTGGTACCCCATGATGTGTCACATTTTTTCCACTGCCTGAGAAACATCCAGTGCATTTTCGGTGCAAGTTTATAGGTTGTGTGAAGTTTTTTCAATTTCTCACCACTAGTAACCTGAGCAATATGAATCCAGGCCCTGAAATCAATGTCAGGGCAAAGCAGAGCGAGATTACCTACTCCAGGGTTTCACTCCTCTTCATTCTGGAGTCAGGTCAGGCCCTGGCTCTGGTTTTCAGCTGCTTTTACAGTATAACAATAGCAGCGTCAGTGTAAAACAAAATCACTTCTCACCAACTTTATGACTGCAGTATGAATGTATCCTCAACCACCAATTGCTCTACGTAAACTGATCATCCAACAATACTAATGTATTTGATTGAAACTTCAAAAATATTACCAGACACTATTTTATCATCTGCCTCGTTCACAAGAAGCTAAAATAATGCAGTGAGTTGCAAATGCATCTCAAATATTGGTTTTGATTAAGTCCTTAGGATATTCTTAATATATTTTATCATTATCATAGAAATTTCATTGACTGGGACTTTACCCTTGGCAGACGGGAGCCAGCCACCGACTGAAAAGTCGGTGGTGAATCCACTTCCGCCTGTCCTGGGGATCCAACCCGTATTTTGCGGATCCCCAGCCTTTAATTGTTCTGAGGCAGGATTTCCACCTGCTTGAGGCAGGACGTCCCAGCTAGTGGTTGCTTCTGGCCAATCAGCGGGCCGGCAGCTCTGTGTCCCAGTAGCGCCACCGGGAGCAGTGGCCACTGCTGGGACTGCAACCCAGCCTGCAGAAGAAGTTGTCAGGGAGCCCAGAACCAAGGTAAGTTTTTGTTGCCTCGCTGGGGGTGATCGGTTGGGCCCCAGCGAGGCAAGGGTGGTCGATTGGGGGAACGGAGGGCATGCTGGGGGTGGTTGGGGCAGCAGGGGCGGCCCTCCATCGGGCACAGGATGCCCAATAATGATGGCCCCTCCCAGGCCGTCAAAGAGCAGCCTGCTTTTGTCAGGTGGCTTCTCTCGGGCCTGGGACGCCTGCCTGCCAAGGGTAAAATCCCCGTGGCAGCAGGCAGAGGCACTTAAGTGGTCATCGTGGCCACTTAAGGGCCTTGATTGGCCTGGGGCGAGCGGGCCATTTTTCACCACTGCCGCCCTGCGTAAAGTGGCAGCGGAGGCAGGAGCAGGTCATGAAGGGCCCCCCGAGCCTCCCGCTGCATTTTATGCCCTCCCCCCGCTTCCTTCCTGCTGTTTGTGGGGGGCATACAATTCAGCCCATTGGGTCAAAATTTGCAGCAGTGGGGCATCAAACATTGTCTGCCATTAATTAGACTTGCCCCTGTACCCTTTCAACTCAAAAGCTGCTGAACGTATGACCCAACTGAGCAGGGCAACCGACAGGGTATTTCCTTAAACAAAGAAATTTAAGGATTGAGAAATAAACCCAGAAAACACTGAGAAGGAGGATGAATTAAAGGGGGTGAATTCAATGTTAAATCAGGCACAGAAAGAGAATAAAACAAAGATTGGATTGAGAGAGCAAAAGAGATAGAAAGGAAAAGAAAAAAATATAAAATATAACATATTTAATGTAAATGCGTTGGAGGCAGTACAGAGAAGGTTTACTAGACTATTACCTGAAATGGGCAGGCTGTCTTATGAGGAAAGATTGGACAGGCTAGGCTTGTACCCGCTTGAATTTAGAAGAGTAAGAGGCAACTTGATTGACACATATAAGATGAGGGGTCTTGACAGGGTGGATGTGGAAAGGATATTTCCCCTTGTGGGAGAATCTAGAACTAGGGGTCACTGTTTAAAAATAAGGGGTCGCCCATTTAAGACAGAGATAAGGAGATTTTTTTCTCTCAGAGGGTCGTGAATCTTTGGAATTCTCTTCCTCAAAAGGTGGTGGAAGCAGAGTCTTTGAATATTTTTAAGGCAGAAGTAGATAGATTTTTGCTGAGCAAGGGGGTGGAAGGTTATCGGGGATAGGTGGAAATGTGGAGTAATCAGTTCAGCCATGAACTTATTGAATGGTGGAGCAGGCTCAAAGGGCCGAGTGGCCTACTCCTGCTCCTCATTCGTATGTTCACATGTTCGTACGTGTGGTCAGGTTATGTGATGTGATAATTAGTTTGCTAAAACTAAGAGCTATGGGCCAAGTGCTGGCAAATGGGATTTGGTAGACAGGTCAGGTGTCTTTAATGCATCGGTGCAGACTCGATGGGCCGAAGGGCCTCTTCTGCACTGTATTATTCTGTGACTATGTGATTCTGTGAAACTCATCACCTAAGTTCACAAATGAAAAATGGTCGTTCCAGTGAAATATTGCATGACTACAACACTTGAAGAGATTGGCCAAGGGATACAGCAGCAACTTCCGGAGAGAGGTAGGCACAAAGAGAAAATACTAGTCTGCAGGAAAAATCTGATATGAGAATACTTCAATAAATATACAGACCATTCAGACCCAATTCCTGCACCACAGTATAAGCTTCCAAAACTGCTGAAGCACGTTTGATGCCTGAAAAATGCGTGCTGCAAATCTTACAGGAGCTTGCAATGAGTCAGAGGTTTAGTAGAACTATAAATCCTGTATATTCTGAAATCCTGTTTCCATAAAGCCTATATTGATCAATTTAGTAGAAAGTTAGTCATGCAAAGAATGAGCAATGTGTAGCATTTAAATGTCACTGAAGCATTGTAGTGTATGGAATTCTAGTGTACTGTATCTAAAAGCAATTTTGGAAATGATTATCTATACAATGAGTTATTAAAGAGAACACCTAATACTTCTTGCTCTCTTGAAGGTGGATATGTTTGTGTTACTATTTATCAACATTTGTTTTTCAAATCTTATTTTTTTTATAGCTGATTTGATGTTCTATTAGTGTCTTTACTTGCCTCTCAGATTATTTTCACTGAAACACAAGTTTTATGAATGCCTACTGTGTGACATTTTTGTCCAAGTAATGCTCAGGTTTCTTGTTTCACTATCAAGATCCTGCCCTGTTTCATGGATGTTAAACAGTTCACAAACTATCACCTTCATGGTCTGAATGGTTAACACTTGCTATGATGATGGACCATTACCCACCTCACTCCTCCAATTCAAATTTTTCTACTGAAAACCCATGTACCCAGATTTGAAAGGAGGTCATTGTCATTGAACAAGTTCCACTGAGCTGTACCACAATGTCTTTTAACAGCAAGAAGAAACACATGCTATTTTTAGATTGCTGGGTATCATCAGTCTTAAACACAGACTTACATTTATTTGTTTAAGCATCTGCTCCAAATTTTCTTATGCAGTAGAGTTTTACTGCAATTCATGGGTCAATCCTAAATATTTTGCATGATGAACAAAAAATATTGTATTGTACATGATATAACCCTAAGCCTATATTCTCCTGAAACTTACTTAAATAAGGGAGAATGAATATTTGAGCATGAACGACATGGGTGTTAACAGATACCTGAAAACTCCCACCCAGTTGGCCAAGCCAATGCCACCCATAACCCAAGAGAAAAAGAAAAACAAAGTTGGAATGACTATATTGGCCGTTGAATGATATAGGAGATAAGAGGAAATAGCATAAACCCAAGAAGTTATATTTCAGGGTTCTATTGAGAGAAATTGTGCGCTGGAGGACTGGACAATGGCCAATGTAGTACCCATTTTTAAAAGAGGAAGCAAGACTAACCCAGATAACAACAGGCTAGTTAGTTTAACATCTGTGATAGGGAACATTTTGGAATCTTTATTTAAAGATGAAATTATTAATATATATCCTCAATATAGACAAAGAGAAAACAATTAGAAGCAACCAACATGGATTTCAGAAAGGATGAGATTGTTCTCAACAAGCCTGGTAAGAGTTCTTGGAGGAGATAATAGATACGATGGATGGGGAAAATGCTGTAGACGTTGTGTACATGGACATTCCAAAAACCTTTGACAAATTATCATACAGGAAACTATTGGAGAAGATTAAGGGTAGGACAAAGGGTCATTCTCTGCCATTTCCACCACCTGCAGTGTGATGCCACGACCAAACACATCTTCCCCTCCCCTGTCAGCATTCCGAAGGAACCGTTCTCTCCACGACACCCTGGTCCACTCCTCCATCACTCCCGACACCTCATCCCCTTCCAATGGCACCTTCCCATGCAATCACAGAAGGTTAATACCTGCCTTTTTACTTCCTCTCTCCTCACCAACTGTGGGGACAGATCAAAAGTAAGCTAACCAACTAACTATGAATTACTAACAAACTAACTGTGGAGCTGTGGAGACAATTTATAAAAAACTAACAAGCAGAAGCTAACAGGACAGCTGCAGATAATTGAATAGTAGCCTATTGTTTAATAATCAGCCTAATGGTTCAAGGGGGAGAGGGGATGTGAAACTACAGAAATAAAATGCTGAAACAAAATGCTGGAATGAATGAACCAATCATGCACTGACAACACGAAATTACAGAAGTCAGCAAACCAATCAGAAACAAGGGGGGGGGGGGGGGTGCGTTACCAGTTTTTGTATGAATAGTTATAAGTAGTGAGCACATGTTCTTTTGTTTTGCTTTTTGTCCTTTTTGTATCCTTGGAATGTAACAATCATGTACTGCAATAACGTTTCTAAAAGTTACGGTTGGACTTCGTCTCTCCTTGTAACTGATGGGATCCAACACCAACCAAGGCCCCAGTCACTGCTTCACCTGGAAGGCGTGTTTTACTTGTACTTATTTCAATTTAGTATACTGTATTCGCTGCTCACAATGTGGTCTCTCCTACACTGGGGAGACCATACGCAGATTGGTGATCGCTTTGCAGAATACCTCCACTCGGTCCACAAGCATGACCCTGAACTTCCGGTTACTTGCCATTTTAATTCATCACCTTGTTCTCATGTCTACATTTCTGTCCTCGGCATGCTCCAGTGCTCCAGTGAAGCAGTAAAGCAGTTTGGGTTCCACCAGGGCCACTCAGCTCCTGACCTCATTACAGAATTGGTTCAAACATGGACAAAAGAGCTGAACTCCAGAAGTGAGATGAAAGTAACTGCCCTTGACATCAAGGCAGATTTGGATGAGTAAGGCATCAAAGAGCTCTATCAAAACTGGAGTCAATGGGAATCATGGGGAAATCTCTCCGCTGGTTGGAGTCATACCTAGCACAAAGAAAGATGGTTGTGGTTGTTGGAGGCCAATCATCTCAGCTCCAGGACATCTCTGCAGGAGTTCCTCAGGGTAGTGTCCAAGGCCCAACCAACTTCAATTGCTTCATCCCTGACCTTCCTTCAATCATAAGGGCAGAAGGGAGAATGTTCGCTGATGATTGCGCAATGTTCAGCACCATTCGCGACTCCTCTGATACTGAAACAGTCCGTAAACAGTATGACCTGGACAACATTCAGGCTTGGGCTGGTAAGTGGCAAGTAACATTCACACCACACAAGTGCCAGGCAATGACCATTTCAAACAAGAGAGAATCTAACCATCACCCATTGATGTTCAATGGCGCTACGATTGTTGAATCCCCAATATCAACATCCTGGGGGGTTACCATTGACCAGAAACTGAACTGGACAAGCCACATAAATGATGTGCCTACAAGAGCAGGTCAGAGACTGGGAATTCTGTAGCAATTAACTCACCTCCTGACTCCCCAATGCCTGTCCTCCATCTACAAGGCATAAGTCAGGAGTGTGATGGAATACTCTCCACTTGACTGGATGGGTGCTGCTCCAAATACACTCAAGAAGCTCAACTCCATCCTGGACAAAGCAGCCTGATTGATTGGCACCCCATTCACAAACATTCAATCCCTCCACCACTCGACGCAGTGTGGCAGCAGTGAGTACCATCTACAAGATGCACTGCTGCAACTCATCAAGACTCCTTAGACAGCACCTTCCAAACCCGTGACCTCTACCAACTAGAAGGACAAGGGCAGCAGATGCATGGGAACACCACCACCTGCAAGTTCCCCTCCAGGCCACACTCCATCCTGATTTGGAACTATATTGCCGTTCCTTCACTGTTGCTGGGTCAAAATCCTGGAAGTCCCTTCCTAACAGCACTGTGGGTGAACCTACACCCCAAGGACTGCAGCGTTTCAAGAAAGCAGCTCACTACCACCTTCTCAAGGGCAACTGGGGATGGGCTATAAATGCTGGCATAGCCAGCGATGCCCACATCCCCCAACAAATAAAAAAAAAATTTGAAATAAAGAAACTCTCTCGTTACTATGAGTATGGCAATAACTTAGAAGTCAAACTGAGAAACACGTTCTTTGGACGTCTAAAGAACAGTACAATCCAGGCCAAGCTTTTGAGTAAAGGCAATAAGCTAACGTGGAAGGATGCCTGTGATGAGGTTACAGCCATGGACATGGCAAGAAGAAATTGTTGCTGATTTCAAGCAAATTCTTTTCCTGAGCTGGGAGGGGAGGTCTACCAGATTTTAGCAAGAACCAGGCCATGGCAGCCAAGTGCACAGACTTGGCTGGATTTTGTAGTCCTGTTGCCAGGAGCGGCAGCGAGTGAGGGAAATGGCAGCTGCCATGCGTGGGAACCATGATACTGTGACAGGCAACCACTTTACATATTCAAAGCAGCCCCCACCCCCCCTCAATCACGTGGCGGGGGCAGCATTGGTGATACTGTTCAGTGTCACCAATGGGGAAGCAGGTGCTGGCGTCATTTTTAAAAGGCTGCCAGTCCTGCGGACAGTTCAACAAACTGTAGAGTTGCCCCCTTGCCCCCCATTCCCATCAGAGTGCAGAGTTCACCCCTTCCCCACCACAGTGGCGGCAGCTTTCCCTGGACGAGAAAGTGAAAGCAGATGAATGCTACTCGTTATGCTGAGGATCAGAAGCTGAAGGTAAGATCGCTGCGATTTATATTTTAATTCATGTAAATGTATGATTTAAATATGCTAAGTTGGGTCCCATCGCAGAGCGGCAAGAAGGGCGATTAATTCCTAAAATGTGTACAGGAAAACATTCTCAATTAGTATGTTTCTAGTACAATGAGGAACGAAACAGTGCTGGACCTATGTCTGGGGAATGAAGTATAATAATTGGAATGTGTTTCAGTGGGAGAGCGCTTGGGTAATAATGATCATAACATAATAGATTTAAAGTGGTCATAGAAAAGGACACAGAAAAATCAAAGGTGAAGATATCCAGTGAAGAACTGGAAGAGAGCCAATTTCAGTGATTTGAGAAGGGATCTAGCATAGGGGGACTAGAAACAAAGATTGGCCAAGAAAACAGTAAATGAGCAATGGCAAACTTTGAAGGTGGAGATAGATTGGGGACTAAACATGTAAGAAGTGTGAGGTGATGCATTTTGGGAGGACTAACAAGGCAAGGGAATATACAATGGATGGTAGGACCCTAGGAAGTACAGAGGGTTATAGGGATCTTGGTGTACTTGTCCATAGGTCGCTGAAGGCAGCAGCACAGGTAGAAAAGCTGGTTCGGAAGACATATGGGATACTTGCCTTTATTAGCTGAGGCATAGAATATAAGAGCAGGGAGGTTATGATGGAGCTGTACAAAACGTTAGTTAGGCACAGCTGGAGTACTGCGTACAGTTCTGGGCACCACACTATAGAAAGGATGTGATGCACTGGAGAGAGTTCAGAGGAGATTCACCAGGATGTTGCCTGGGCTGGAGCATTTCAGCTATGAAAAGAGACTGGATAGGCTACGGTTGTTTTCCTTAGAGAAGAGATGACTGAGGGGGGACCTGACTGAGGTATACAAAATTATGAGGGGCATAGGTAGATAGGAAGAAACTTTTTCCCTTGGCAGAGGTGTCAATAACCAGGTTTACAGGGGATTTGAGGAAAAGTTTTTTCACCCAGAGAGTGGTTGGAATCTGGAACAGACTGCCTGAAGGGGTGGTAGAGGCAGGAACCCACACAACATTTAAGAAATATTTAGATGAGCACTTGAAATGCCAAAGCATACAATGCTATGGGACAAATGCTGGAAAATGGGATTAGAATAGATAGGTACTTGATGGCCGGCACGGACACGATGGGCTGAATGGCCTGTTTCTGTGCCGTGTAACTCTATGACTCTAAGCATATTCCCATAGGGAGGAAAAATAGGGCATACAGAGCTAGAGCTCCCTGGATGACAAAGGAATAGAGCTTAAAATAAAACAGAAGAGGTTTATGACAGTCAGGTACAGAATAGAGTTTTTTTTATTGGGGGGCGGGGGCGGTGTTATGGAGAGAATGCAGCACTGGCCTGTCACATGCGGGCCTGCCAGTACCACCAGTCCAGAAGATGGCCAACCTTATAAGGGGAAGGAGCAAAGTTTAAAAAAAATGAAGCAAATCCTGGAGAGTCCAAGTCAATTCCCAGAGCTGAACTACAGTGCATTCAATTTTTGAGAGACTGTTATATTTCCTTTCACCTGTTAAACCAGCAGCACAGCAGATGCCAGGCTGTAGTCAAAGAAATACCAGCCTGATCATACCTACCCATAATGCACGGGACCATAATAGGATGGATGGATGTTGCAACAATCTGAAAGTCCAAGCTGTGACATAAGTTAGGAAGCAAGCAAAAGACTCTATTGGGCTCAGAAGCAGTTGGCCAGGTTCTAACTAATTCTGGCAAAGGATGCATGCTTAAAAAAACCTTACTTTTTCTGTTTCCAGATTTCCAACATGTAACGCACCTTCCATAAATCTTTAATATTTATTCAGAGTGCATCTTTCACTCTGATTTACAGCAAAAAGGATCAAGTGCTGATGGAATCCTGAAAACTAACAAAACAACTCACTATCCCCAAAAGGCAATATTCAATGGTTCTCTGCTGTGTAGCAGAAATTTTCTATTTCTTTTCTTGTGTGAACCACAAACTCAGCAGCATACAAATATCTTTTATCTTAGAAAGAAAAGGTGATACTGAATCAATAAAATATAAAGCAGTGTAAAATGCTATTCCCCTCAAACATATTGATTGTTAATCAGACAAGTCCCATACATAGCCAAAATCTTGTATTTTTCTTCAGTCCCTTATTTTGTTGAAAAAGTAATGCTAAGAATCTGTAAATAATTCATTCATCCATACTTGACACTTTTGTTACAAGGTTTTTATTTTTGAATTAAAAACTTAGAATTCTGTGTGTTTTAAAAAACTGAAAAAAGATTTTTCAGTGGACATTGACACCTGCAAATAGCTGAAATTTTTGGATGTTTTGAAAGGACTTTGTATACAAGGACGGGAAAGCAGGCAATTTCAAGGAAACCAGCAAGGGGTTTGACCTCCTTAGAGCAACACTTTGAATGACAAGGGCGACTCTATATCTGGACATGTGACTTGTTCAGGAAAGTTTTGCTCACATTGGATCCATTTAAAAGCCAGTGAGTTGAACAAAGAGCGAGGCATTTGAAACTTGGCTTTGACCCATCTTGAGATCAGAGAGAAAGACTCAGAGAAAGTGTTACCTCTCTCTATAAAGGAATCCTGCATCTCTTCAGAAGAAACTCTGTATTTCAAAGGTGGCAGATTCCTATTGTCTCCTGTCTCTGAAGAATCCCTGCATCAAGTGTGGTTGCTGTTGCCTCCTATGTCTTAAGAAACCCTGAAATCTGAAGAAAACTTCTACTGTTATCCTGCTGCTAAGAAGAACTGTTGCTACATCCTGATGAAAGACCTATGTGAAGCCTGCTGCAAACGAATTGCCTTGAATGCCTACCCATCACAGACTATTCATTTACCTCGCCTGGAGAGACTTTGAGTGGCATCCAACTATTTGACTCTGGGACACCTCACCAAACCGAAGAACCTCCTACCAGAACGTGACAACCTAAGTTACTTTTATTATTCCTTTTCTATGCAACAGCTGAGAACCAAAAGCCCTGTTTCCCTGGTTAAACGTTTTTGTTGAATACATGTGTATTAGCATGAGGGCTCAGGAAATAAGGAGGTTTTCATATATAGAGTTATCTCATTATTGGTTAAAACTTGTTTTTTTTCTAATAAATAGTTAATGTTTTTGTTAATGAAAGAAATCTGGTTGCTGTGCTTTATTCTGGGGGACAAATAGAGTATGTAATTGGCTGTTTTACGATAAGTGGGAAAATGTATTGATATATTGTGACCCGTGGAGAAGTGGGACTGAATTAAACAGTGCACTCCTCCTGCCTCGGCCGTAACATTTTATATTTTGAGTATTGCACATTCTATGCAAATGGATGACTTTAAAAGCTGTAATCATATCTCCTTGAAAATCGTTCTCTGCACATTTAAATAGGTATTAAAATGCAAATTACTTTAAAAGATTTATATGTGTATATATGTATATATATATATATATATACACAAACACATGGTTTGGGATGCCAAAATAGTTGAGCATATTTCGACTGTGAAAATAGATATTAATTATGCAAGGATTTTGATAATTTGATAGATCATGGGTCTCAGCTACTGTATACAGAAAAGGGCTCATTTTTAAATGTTCAGGGTTTTCTATTGAATCCGACAGATCGTGGAATTGGATACAGCAGAAAGTGATTTTATGTCTGGTTTAAATGATATGGCTTAACTTAAAGAAATGAAAGATGAGCATGAAAAAGAAAATAGATGGTGTTCCTCTCCTTTCCCAGGAAATAAGACAGGAATCCATCCTGTGTGCAAAAATAAATGTAATAGAGAGCTATGTGCTGATGAAAAACTCCAGAAGGTTGCACACTCTGGCCAACTACACCATAGACAGAGTTGAGTTAATGGATATATATGAAGTCCAGTTATTAAGTTATTGAAAGATGAATGAAAAACAAAGGAGAGAGAAAAAATACTTTTAATCCTCAGACTAGAAAAAGGAAAACTGGAGAGCATAAAATACAATTTTGGTAACCTAAAGTTATTAGTTGAATCTTCAGTCTGCAGGTTACAAACAATCTCTCATGAACAGCACTGCCAGCATTCTCTCTTTCTCTCTCTTACAATCTTACATTACCAGAGAATTGTCTAGAGAGAATGTCACTCAGAAGGGTTACTTACAGACTGATTTAATTAAATTGTTTTCCATGTTTTGGATTTGGTCAGTTTGTCACTGTTGATTATGTGATTGGATTTGCATAAAAATGCTTCAATATCGAAATATTTTTGCATCTTTGGAACTAAACATTAAAAATCTTTAAAAATTAGCTTGCATTTAAATTTTTGTAGTATTTTGCGTAAATAGCATAGAAGTTATTTCAGTATATTAGATGTCATGTCATTCACCACTTTGCAACATTTTATACAACTGATTTTCAGTGACCTAATTTTGCTGAGAGAGCTCTGCTCAGTTTTTCCTCTTTCTTGAGAACAAATCACGTATACATATGCAGAAGTTAACTTGTCCTGGGCCTGTCTTCTTTCAAGAGATGCTGTCTTCTGGGACACTATCTTACAAGACAATTTACCAGGTTAGTACACAAAAGAAGATTTTGATTAAACAAATTTGCAGCAGAGTGGCAGAGCAGCACGGTTTTCACAACCGCATGCTGTCCTTCGTAGAGGTATTTTCTGGCTCTACAGGATTACTTAACCTCTTCTCGCAAGCCTGCCAACATGGTCAACCTGTCCCTATCCACTAGCATTGTCTTCGCTTATCCAAAATTACCATGGCTCCTTCTTAAAATGGTCTAACCTTCATCCCATTGCTCTCAAATTTCTGCGTATTTTCGAACTGTCCTTTCTTCCCAATTTCTTCAACAGATTTGCCATTTAACTTTACATCCATCTCTCCCAACTCAAATCCCTCTCATCTGTTGTTTGACTATCCACAGCACAGGCTGGTTAAAGTCACCACTGACATCTTGGGCTGGATTTTTTTTCAGAGACTCTGGCCCTACCGTTGGGACCAGAAGCAGTTGTACGCCATGTTGGGGACAGGAGTGGCCAGCTGCACGCAATCCAGTGGTGGCTGGCCAGTTACGGTCAATGAGACATGGGGGCCAACTAATTTCCTGGTCGTTGGCGGGAGTGGAGGTGGAGTTGGCAGTGTCAGCTGATGTTGTGGCAGTTGCTGGTGCCATTTTTAAATGGCTGCCAGAGGTGCAGTCAATGTTGCCGTGTGCACTGAGAGTATTGGCAGAGTTCTGAAAAATTCAGAATAGTGGTGGACAATAGATGCCAGGTGGCCCATGCTTTAGTGATTCCTCCCTTCAGGTGCTCTTACAGGCTGTCGGGAAAGGCAGCTATTCCCTTGGATGGGAGGAGGAGAGCTGGGATCATGACCAAGCAAGCCTGGCTGCAGATTGCAGAGGAGGTCAGTAGCTGTGGGGTCATTCCAGAGATCTGGATCCAGTGCCGCAAGCGGCTCAAATGACCTCATCCAGGCAGCAAAAGTGAGTACCTCTTAAAATCTTCAGCTCCTGGGCCTGGCCATCTGAAAAGCAGAATGGTGCGTTGGGTGAAGAGGGTGTGCCCACCCAGACATGGGCAAAGGGTCAGGGGATGCAGGCAAATTGCTTGAAGCATGGAGAAATAGCCTTGAAAGGAGGCCATTTGTCATTGGAGACCTTCACGAGGTACATGGAAAGGAGCCGGATGTAGGAGGCATCTGTGTACACCCATCTGTCACTGATGGACAAGCACCAGTATATGTCTTGGGATTGTTCTCATTGGGAGAACAGCATGCATCCTTCTGTCTGCAGGAGAAGACAGCACACAATCAGAGAGAGTGGGCCAAAACCAGCGGTGGGCTGCTGGTTCTCCACAACCCTGACCCAGATGGAGGAAGAGGCCATGGAGCTGGCTGGGCCGCAAGATGGAAGAAGCGGGAGCATCTTCCCAGGATAGTGAGTAAGGTCGTCATAGACACAGAATGGACCTGCAGCAATGGAGCCATGCTACTCGTCAGACATGTGGTGCCTACACAGATTTCCAACTTAGGGGTGTGTGTTATGTCAGGAGGTGAGGCCCTTGACCCTTCAATTTCTCTCATGCAGGTCACGCAGTACCTACTCGAAGAGCCTCCGAGATGTGGGATAACCTCATCACCGAGGAGGAGGAAGGAACCTCAGAGGGTCCAGTGTCACTTCATACCCCTGCACCCTGCACCAGTGCAGATACTTGCACGTCGGTGGATACACGCTGGTGGTTAGATTTGGGCACAGAACCCAGTGAGCACAGCACACACACATGCCCAAGCAGCTGATGGAGGTTGTGACAGTCCAAGCCTCTGAGAGTCAGAGGACTATGTGAGGCCATGCCCATGCTGAGCCCCAGGCTCATGATGTGCCTATGGTGTCACCAGCTTCACAGGAAATGCTGCAGCTGCAGTGAGAGATCAGGCAACATCTGGAAGAGATGCCAGAGGCTATGTATACCCGAGCGTAGACAATGGAGGAATCCATCTAGGCCTTAAGCTCGGCACTGTCTCTGTCTGACTGGTGCACGAGTGGTGTCATCTATTGAGAGGGGGAATGGGGGCCTGGTGTACCACCAGGTCCTCTACAATCTCAGATCAGCAGGAAGGTACACGTTTGCCTTGCAAGGGAGGAGGAGCAGCTTCCCACTCCTGCTGGGGCTCCTGTCAGCATGCTCCTTGTGCAGCCAGCAGTTCCTCTGCTCCTCTACCAGTGACGCCAAGGTCTCCAGGATCCCTGATAATAGAGAGTGCTACTACTTCTGTGCAGGAGGATCCCAACATGCTGCGGCCCACCAGACCTAAAGCAACCAGAGGATGATCACCAAGGTCATCCCTAGCCAAGGGGCATGAAGGTCAGCACCCTACCTCCACTTCAGCTGACAGCGCAAGGGGAGCACCTCATAGGAGTTCACGCAAATGAATGAGGAACACTTAGAAGCACAGGGTTTTCACAGATGAATATGTATTGTAGATAGAAAGGGTAATGTTTGCTGTCACAATCATTACATTTTTTTTACAACCAAACAAGGTCCCCTTCCTTTTCCGTGAGGCCTTCAGTCCTTCGTATCAACTCAACCTCTGTGATCATGCTGCGAGGGGTCCAGTCTGGAGCCTTGTCAGCTCTGCGCTGCATAATTGATCAATGAGCAATTGTTCCCTGAAGTAAAGAAGGTGACAACAGCGCTACATAAAGGTACATTTTTATTGCTCAATATACAACTGGCAGTAAGGAACAAAGGAAACACAAATGTAAAAGAGCATCTCGCACCTCTCTTGCACGTAACTCCTGGCATCTCTCCTGTTGTTCCTGGGGTCCTTCATCTGACAATGCTTGGCCAACTTCCTCCTCTGCATCCTCATCATTTGAGGAAGCAGCACACTCCTCGTATTCCTCGTTGTTCAATGCCTCCCCCCTCTGTAATGCCAAGTTGTGTAGTGCACAGCAGACCACCAGGATACGCGAGAACCTCGCTGGGGTATACTGAAGGGCTCCACTGGGCTGACCTAGGTACCTGAATCTCAACTTCAGCAGAAGAATGGCCTGCTCTATTGCCACACACGTTGTCCTGTGGCAGGAGTTGTACCTCTGCTCTGCATCTGTGCGTGGGTTTCTCACAGGTGTCAGGAGCCATGTCCTCAGTGGGTAGCCCGCTTCTCCAAGGATCCATCCCTGAAGGCATGAGGAAGGCTGAAAAAGTTCTGACACCTGGAACTGCCTCACAATTTAGGCATCGTAGCAAGTTCCTGAGAAACATGCACAGACGGCACAGTGGTTAGCACCGCAGCCTCACAGCTCCAGCGACTGGGGTTAATGTAGGATTAGTATAAATGGATGGTTGATGGTCAGCACAGACTCGGTGGGCCGAAGGGCCTGTTTTAGTGCTGTTTCTCTCTATGACTCTATGACCTGAAGAATCCATTTATAGGGGTCGCAGACCAGTTGTGCATTGAGGGAGTGGAAGCCCTTCCTGTTGATGAAGGCCCCTGCTGGAATTCAGGAGCCTTGACGGCCACATGTGTGCAGTAGATGACACCCCGCACTTGGGGGATGCCAGCGATGGCCCCAAACCTGATGGAGTTCATGAGGAAGTGCACATTGTTGCTTGCCCTCCTAAAATGGGCATTGGTGACCTCCTTGATGCACAAATGGGCTGCTGACTCTGAGGTCCAACACATGACACCAGTGGATCCCTGAAATGATCCAGAGGTGTAGAAGTTTAGTGTCATGGTGACCTTCAGCTGCACTGGCATTGGATTTCCACCAAGTCCCCGGGGGCACAGCTTATCCTGCTTCATAGCGCATAGGTCAGTTAGGTCAGTGATGGCCTCCCTAGATAGGTGGAGTCTTTGTTGACACTGCATCTTGGACATCTGCAGGTAGTTGAGCTTCGACCTGTAGACCATCTCTGGTGGATACCTCCTTCTGTGTGGGGGAGCCACCTGTCCTTCCCCTCTGCACCCTTTTCTATCATCTGGAGGCCACTGCTACCCTTCTGTGGCCTCACAGCTCATTGTGGTGCCGATGTAGGTGCCCAGCCCTCCCTCCTGCTCTTTGGCATTTCCACTTCAATGGGGTACCTGAAGCCTGGATGAATGAGGCCCGTGATTGGTAACCTCTCCCTAAGTACAAGTCCTTCCCTGACAGTGCCCCCCCTCCATCTCCCAACTTGTCACCTCTGAATAGGTGGCACTTGCTTGTTGCCCCCCTTGGAATGGCACTCCCGCAGTTTTGGGACTTTTGCCCCCACTCCTCAAGGATGCTATTTCCCCACCCTTCTCGGCAGTTGATGTTGCCTCGCCCAAAGGCCTCCCCTTGCAGCCTGCAATGCACTCCCGCCTTCATATCCGCTCCTTCAAGCAGGTGAGACTCTGAAGCCCCGTGAATCCCGTGCGCCGTTATTTAAATTTAAAACCACAAATAAAATTGCTGTCAATAGGCCTCCTAAATACCTTAATTGTCTGCCTGTCGCATCACCATCTGATCTCCGCCTTCCATGTTTACCGCCATGGGCAAAATCGGGATGGGACTTTACGACGTTGGACTTCCTGTCCAACATCTCCTGTCCCAGTTTTATGTCCACACCCTCCACTTCTGTTCCCATCCCCAAGGTCCACACAAAATTCAACCCCTTGTGCAATAGATAGGGTATTGTCCAGGCATCTACTGAATTGTTCATGAATCTCCCTGAAGAGGGAATGAATCTTCCTAGCTGCTAGAACTTCACGCTCTTAACTTTCCACCATAGCAGTGGTCTCCCTGCTCTGTGATGTTACTTGTTGATGCAAGAGAGAAGCCTCCAGCTCAGTGACACCATCTCCTTCCCCACCACCACAGCAAGCAAGCCCCCACTAAGGAGTGTCGAAAAACTGGAGAGGCTGATTGCAGGTCTGGGGGAAGAGAGGGAGAGTGAGACACAGACAAAGTGGGGAGACATGGGGATAGAGTGAACAATGACTAGAGTGCAAGAGGTAGACTGGGGCTCAAGAGACCACCCGCAAATGGGAGTGTGTAAGACTGGGTCCTGGGGTCAGAAAGGGGCACGGAGGGGATGGGTGTACTGGGGCTCAGCATTTCCTGAAAAGCCAGGAGCAGCAGCAGCAACAATGTGGTGAATGGGATCAGCAACTAAAGAGGAGCAGCCCATAAAGTGACCAGTGAAAGTTGGGACTTTACTGTGGGTAAATAATGAAAGATTGTCCCCACAGTGGGCAAATGGCAAACTGGGGGCAAAAACTGAAAATTCTCACTGGAAGAACCAAGGGGGCAGGGGAAAGGGGGGCTATTACACCATGGGATGCTTCACCACCTTCAGCTATTGACGCACAGACTAAATCATTAAAAAGGAAATTGGATACGTACTTGAATAAAAGGACCTGAGTGAATATGGTTACAGGAGAGAGCACCAGCACTGGCAAAAGGGGCCAAATGGCCTCCTCCTGTGCTGTAATTTCTATAATACTATGGAAATTCTCCTTTCTTGAGTCCAAGCCCAGGCAGTAGTTTATAAATGTTGGTGCTGAGCTGAGTTTAGGATGACATGTCCTTTAAGAAGAGCCCCAAACATAGAGCCCAGTGCCCTTTGTGTGATCTGTTTGGTTCAAGTCGCTTTGTACCGATTGGTTGTAAAATGTCAAGTCCATGTTCAGTTCATTTTTAACTGAGGCTCTCAGTTCAGAGTTGTTGCCTTCATATTGAATCTCTCCCCCTCCTTCAGTTTCCCTTCTTCACCTGCTCATGTGTGGGCTCCTGGTTCCCCGAACTACTCACTAAACAGCTGCTGGCATCAGCAAAGATACTAAAGAGGACCCAACATTTCTTAAAGTAAAGACAATAATGTTTGCAGAGTCATATGATCAGACATTACATGGTTAGACATCCGCGAACACCTCCACCCAGTGTTGGCAACCCTCGTGATGGGGCTTGGTGTGTTTCTTTTGTCGTCTTCAATATTAACAACTTTCCAATTTTGCTTCACCACATCTCCTCTGTTGTTCACCTTCCGAGCACTTATCTATCCTGATTCAATTTCATGGTCTGTACTGACCTCTTTCCCTTTACCACAAAACTCTAATCCACACCTTCATCAGATCAAGGACCACTTTTCATGTGCTTTTCTTGTTGGACTCTAAGATTACTACAGCATTTGGAAAAAATAAACAAAACCTTGTAAATTTTGTCTTAAAAGTACTGAGTTTCTTTCAGAAAAAAAATCAAAATATTCTTTCCCCTCTGACATAGAAATGGAAGCTTAAGAGATTTTTATGTTCTTTGCTGTTCTGAAATTTGATCAGCATTTTCTACACCATCATGCAATAGAAGCTGAAATGATTTTATTCTGGGCTGCACTATCCAATCTATGGTGCAACTGTGAAGTATGCATTTTGCAAATTTAGCATAATAAATGTTGCATTCGCTCATTTTTTTTGTTTGAATTAATCATGCCACTTCCAAAAATCTATTTATTTATTCACATTAAACTTAGTATTTTTATTCATGGTATATACTGAAAACATTTTGGGCATCCATTAATTTTGACAAATTGACAGACTGAGTATGGTGGCATCTTTGCAACTATGTCATCAGTGCATTATTGCATCAGACAATTCTTTAAGAAATTGTCTCCAGTAGGTGCAAGTTATATCCTTTTTTTATTTTTCAATTTCCTCCCCTCGTCTTCCAAATGGAGTAACTTGTGCTGACATACTGTTCCCCAACCAATGAAAGCTTCAAGAATCTTACTCAAGTAGCAATTCTTCATAAGGGAGCCTAGGCACAAAGTGTTAGCAAGCTAATGGATAATAAATGGATAATCTCTGTCAAAGATCCAATAACTAACACAGCACAATTCTAGCATTCTCCATTCAGCCAGGTAGTGAATTCACCTAAAACTAATGATGTAGATCCTTCTGTAAGCTATTAATAGAGTATTTACAAAATTGAGTCATAGAAATGGATAAAAATCAAAGAATATTTCCAAAGTCACAACACTCACTGAGTGAAAAGGAAACATTTTTGCTCATTAAAATATTTGAATAATTTCTGTTCATAAATACCACAATGATTATCTTGAAATATCCTAGGTGAATAATAGAATATGGGCCTACCTGGTAATCGCTTTCCTCACTAACCTTCACCTCTGCTGCAATACGTATGAGAGGCCCAATTAGTTTCTGTCAATCTGGCAGCTACATTTCTTGAACTTCTCTCTGAATGTCCCATAAGTCATGCATATTTATTGCAGTCACCAAAATTACAGCCACACACTAGTTAAACTTCAGTCTGAAGTCCAGATATTTAATCTGTTTTTATTCTTTGGTTTTGCATTAAATGACCTTGAAAATGTCCATGTCGACTTCCCATTTTCCAGCAGATTCACTGCTGACAAAGAGCAGCATGGTTTGGGGAGGCATGGTGCTAAAACCCCACTCATAAAAACTACAGTTTATTACAGTTACAAAACAATTTAGCTCTGAGTACAAAGTAGGTAGGCAGCTGTACCTACTGAACTATAAATAGTTTTTTTTGTAATTTGATCTTGGCATGTCGGTGATGCTGGCATTTATTTCCTTTGCTCAGCTGATTAGAGAAGCTGGTGTTTAAGAAACCTGCTCCGTGAACTGATGCAGTCCTTGCACTGATGGTGATTATTGTTCTGTTTTGCAGTAGTTTTTCTTTTACAAAGCCACTTCAGAAGACAATGAGAGTCAACCACATATTGTGGAACTGGAGACACACGTAAGCCAGATCAGATGGGGTGGCAGGTTCCATTTCCTGCAGGAAATTAGGGATTTAGGCAATTAGGGGTGGGCAATAAATATTGGCCTTACCAGCAATGCTCACATCTCAGAAATGAATTTGAAAAATGAGCCATTTGGGTTTTACCAACAATCTGAAAGCTTTTCATGGTTATTCTTCCGATGTTAGCCCACAAATTACAAACCTTACTGAATTCACAAATTAACCTGGCAGGGTTTGAATACTATTCTCCTCCCTTGCTGCTTGTGGCCTGCCTACTGTAATGAATGCCAGTATAAAAAAAAATTGCTTAATAGTTGCAAGGTAGTAGTACTGGCAAAACTGCAAAGGGAATCTTGTGAAGACAGATAATTAGGCAAAACTATACTGCTGAATATTCATTTTTGTCTTTTTTTATTCATTCATGGGATGTGGGTATCGTTGGCTAGGACAGCATTTATTGCCCATCCCTAATTGCCCTTGAGAAGGTGGTGGTGAGCTGCCTTCTTGAACCACTGCAGTCCATGTGGGGTAGGAATACCCACAGTGCTGTTAGGAAGGGAGTTCCAGAATTTTGACCAAGTGACAATGAAGGAACAGCGATATAGTTCCAAGTCAGGATGGTGTGTGGCTTGGAGGGGAACTTGCAGGTGGTGGTGTTCCCATGCAACTGTTGCCCTTGTCCTTCCAGGTGGTAGAGGTCACGGGTTTGGAAGGTGCTGTATAAGGAGCCTTGGTGCTTTGCTGCAGTGCATCTTGTAGATGGTACACACAGCTGCCACTGTGCGTCAGTGAAGGAGGGAGTGAATGTTCATGGATAGGGTGCCAATCAGTGAGCTGCTTTGTCCTGGATGTTGTTGAGCTTCTTGAGTGTTATTAGAGCTGCACTCATCCAGGCAATTGGAGAGTATTCCATCACACTCCTAACTTGTGCCTTGTAGATGGTGGACAGGCTATGGGAAGTCAGGAGGTGAGTTAGCCACCGCAGGATTCCCAGCCTCTGACCTGCTCTTGTATTTATTGTATTTATATGGCTACTTCAATTCAGTTTCTGGTCAACAGTAACCCCCAGGATGTTGATAGTGGGGGATTCAGCAATCGTAATGCCATTGCATGTCAAAGGGAGATGGTTAGATTCTGTCTTGTTGGAGATGGTCATTGCCTGGCACTTGTGTGGCGTGAATGTTACTTGCCACTTATCAGCCCAAGCCTGGATAATGTCCAGGTCTTGCTGCACTTCTACACAGATTGCTAGCTGAGGAGTAGCTAATAGTGCTGACCATTGTGCAGTCATCAGTGAATATCCCCCCTTCTGATCTTATGATGGAGAGAAGGTCATTGATGAAGCAACTGAAGATGGTTGGGCCTGGGGCACTCCCCTGAGGAACTCCTGCAGTGATGTCCTGCAACTGAGATGATTGACCTTAGACAACTACAACCATCTTCCTTTGTGCTAGGTATGACTCCAACCAGCGGAGTGTTTTCCCCCGATTCCCATTGACTCCAGTTTTGCTCGGGCTCCTTAATGCCATACTCGGTCAAATGCTGCCTTGATGTCAAGGGCAGTCACTCTCACCTCACCTCTTGAGCTCTGCTCTTCTGGCCATGTTTGAACCAAGGCTCTAATGAGGTCAGGAGCTGAGTGGCCTTGGTGGAACCCAAACTGATCATCACTGAGTAGGTTGTTGTGAAGCAAGTGCTGCTTGATAGCACTGTTAGCGTCACCTTCCATTACTTTGCTGATGATTGAGAGTAGACTGATGGGGCGGTCATTGGCCGGATTGGATTTGTCCTACTTTTTGTGTACAGCACATACCTGGGCAATTTTGAACATTGCCAGGTAGATGCCAGTGTTGTAGCTGTACTGGAACAGCTTGGCTAGGGGCGCGGCAAGTTCTGAAGCACAGGTCTTCAGTACTATTGCTGGAACGTTGTTGGGGCCCATAGCCTTTGCAGTATCCTGTGCCTTCAGTCGTTTCTTGATATCATGTGCAATGAATCGAATTGGCTGAAGACTGCCATCTGTGATGCTGGGCACTTCAGGAGGAGGCCGAGATGAATCACCCACTTGGCACTTCTGGCTGAAGATTGTTGCAAATGCTTCAGCCTTATCTTTTGCACTGATGTGCTGGGGCCCCCCATCATTGAGGATGGGGATATTTGTGGAGTCACCTCCTCCAGTTAGTTGTTTAATTGTCCACTACCATTTACGACTGGATGTGGCAGGACTGCAGAGCTTAGATCTGATCTGTCAATTGCATGCTGCATATGCTGTTTGGCATTCAGGTAGACCTGGGTTGTAGCTTCACCAGGTTGACACCTCATTTTGAGGTGCCTGGTGCCGGTCCTGGCATGCGCTCCTGCACTCTTCATTGAACCAGGGTTGGTCCCCCAGCTTGATGGTAATGGTAGTGAGGGATATACCGCGCCATGAGGTTACAGATTGTGGTTGAGTACTATTCTGCTGCTGCTGATGACCCACAGCACCTCATGGATGCTCAGTTTTCAGTTGCAAATCAGTTCAAAGTCTATCCCATTTAGCACGGTGGTCATGCCACACAACATGGTGGAAGGTATCCTCAATGTGAAGACGTGACTTTGTCTCCACAAGGACTGTACGGTGGTCATTCCTACCAATTCAGTCATGGACAGATGCATCTGCGACAGGCAGATTGGTGAGGACCAGGTCAAATATATTATTCCCTCTTGTTGGTTCCCTCACCACCTGCCCCAGACCCGAGTCTGCCAGACTCGGCCAGCTTGGTCTGTAGTGGTGCTACCGAGACACTCTTGGTGAAGTCCCCCACCCAGAGTACATTCTGTGCCCTTGCCACCCTTAGTGTTTCCTCCAAGTGGTGTTCAACGTGGAGGAGTGCTGATTCATTAGCTGAGGGAGGGCAGTAGGTGGTAATCAGCAGGAGGATTCCTTGCCCATGTTTGATCTGATGCCATGAGACTTCATGAGGCCCTGAGTCGATGTTGAGGACTCCCAGGGCAACTCCCACCTGACTGTATACCACTGTGCCACATCTCTGTTGACTCTGTCCTGCTGTTGGGACAGGACATACCCGGGGATGGTGATGGCAGTGTCTGGGACATTGTCTGTAAGGTATGATTCCGTGAGTATGACTATGTCAGGCTGCTGCTTGACTGGTCTGTGGGACAGCTCTCCCAACTTTGGAAAAAGCCCCCAGATGTTAGGGAGGAGGACTTTGCAGGGTCGACAGGGCTGGGTTTGCCATTGTCATTTCTGGTGCCTAGGTCGATGCCGGGTGGTCCGGCCGGTTTAATTCCTTATTGACTTTATAGCGGTTTAATACAACTGAGTGGCTTGCTAGGCCATTTCAGAGGGCATTTAAGAGTCAACCACATTGCTGTGGGTCTGGAGTCACATGTAGGCCATAAAGGACATTAGTCAACCAGATGGATTTTTACAACAATCAACAATGGTTTCATGGTCATCATTACACTAACATTTTTAATTCCAGAATTATTAATTGAATTCAAAGTTCACCTTCTGCCATGGTGGGATTCACACCCTTGTCCCCAGAGCAATAGCCTGGGTCTCTGGGTTACTAGTCCAGTGACAATACCACTATGCCACTGCCTCCCCCAGCTTCTTCCAGCTTAAACTTTGATAGGTTCAGCATCATTCTAGGAATTGAGATTCTTCACTTTTTTAAAATCTCAATACATTCACCACAGATAACAAAGTTATTTAACTTTCTGCTGTTATGTGAAAAATAAAGAGGAACTGTGCAGGTAGCTCAGGCAGCATAGATGACTGGCACCTACATCACTGTGCACAGACCAAGATACTCAAGAATCGGTGATGCTGAAGAAAGCTTTGCTTCCCTCATGACACAATAACAGGATGCTGCCACAATGGTTCTCAACTTCTATAATATTCTTTTCAAGCAGCATCACGATATATTTGTTCAAAGAGCCTAGATAACAACATTTTCTGTGGACCAGCATATCAATATCAGAGGGCTGTAAATTTCTGCAGTGGCATGATTTCTCCTGATTCACCAGAGGTGCTGGAACAATGATTTGCAGTCAGGAGGGAGTGGCCTTGGGAGTCCTCAACATAAACCCCATGAAATCAAATGGCATTAAGTAAAACAGGGCAAGGAAACTTCCTGCTGATTACCACCTATCGCCCTCCTTCCCTCAATTGATGAATCAACACTCCTCCATGTTGAATACGACTTGGAAGAAGCACTAAGGTTCGCAAGAGCACAGAATATACTCTGGTTGGGGGTGTGGGGGGGCAGGGGTTCAATGTCCATTACCAAGAATGGCTCGGTAGCACCACTACTGACAGAGCTGGCTGAGTCCTGAAGGACATACCTCCTGACATTGACCCTTGGGGAACACCACTGTCTAAAAAAAGATTTACCAGGACCAGCTGTTTTCTGTCCTCAAAACAATTTTTTAATCCAAGCTGACAGTGACGCTTCTTTTCCATTAGCCTCAATTTTATTATTATCTGGTATTTTGTCAAATGCTTTCTTAAAATCTAAATAGACAACATCCATGCATTCCCTTCGTTAACCTCTCTGTTAATTCATCAAAAAATTGAATTAGATTAGTCAAGCCTTTCACAAATCTGTGCTGGCTATCCTTAATTAAATCAAACTTCTCCAAGTACCTGTTCATTTTGTCTCTGATTATTGTTTCTAAAACCTTACTCACTATGATGTTAAACTGACTGGCTTGTAATGACTAGGGCAGGAATTTTACACCACTCCAGCGAGCCGGATTGTGGTAGGGGGAGTGGCATAAAATGGAGTGGGAGGCCACGTGAGGCCTTCCCGAACTGCTCCCGTCTCCACCCCACTTTACATAGGGTGGGGGAGCAGGTGAAAAACAGACCGCCCGCCCGAGACCAATCAAGGTCCTTAAGTTGCCACTTAAGGGCCTTCACCCGCCTCCACAGGGATTTTATCCGTGGCAAGCGGGCATCCTGAAGCCGGGAAAGGCCACCTGGTGAAAACTGGTGGCCTCTCAGTGCCGGGAGAGGGCCCTGACAAACAGGCACAGGGTGCCCGATTGAGGGCTGCCCCCCGCTTCCCCAACCACTTCCAGGACCAAAGACGCCCCCTTTCCCCCAAACGACCACCCTTGCCTCGGTGGGGCCCGACCGATTACCCCTGACAAGGCAATCTTGGATGCAAGTCATCCAGACCAGGTGACTTATCCACTCTATGCATAGTCCACCTTTCCAGTACCTCCTGCCTCTCAATTTTCACCCTATCCATTACCTCTACTATCTCCGCTTCGACTGATATTTTGTCAGCATTCTCTTTGTTGGTAAACACCAGTACAAAGTACTCATTAAGTATTCTAGCCTTACCTTGCACCTCCAAACATATATCAACCTCTGTGTCCCTAATAAGCCCCACCCTGCCTCTTACTACCCACTTGCTATTTGCATGTCAGTAGAGGATTTTTGGGTTCCTTTTTATGTTGACTGCCATTCTAGTCTCATTCTTTCTTTGCCGGTCTTATTTTGCTCTTCACTTCCTCTCTCAACTTCTTGTATTTCACCTGATTCTCATTTGAAGAATTCACCTGGCATGGATCATACACTCTCATTTTTTTGTTTCATCAAATTCTCTATCTTCCTCGTCATCCAAGGAGCCCTGGCTTTGGTTCCCCTACCTTTCACCTTTGTTGGAATGTACTTAGCCTGTACTTGAAGCATCTCCTCAAAGAGCACCCATTGTTCCATTACAATTTTTCCTGTCAGTCTTTGGTTCCATTTTACCCTCATTAGGTCCCTTCTCATTCCATTGAAGTTTCAATTTAAAAATTCTATTTTAGATTTTTCGTTTCTCTTCTCGACTACTAGTCTAAACCTTATGATATGATGATCACTCTTACCCAAGTGTTCCCCCCACAGACACTTGGTCCACTCCATTCCCCAGCACCAGATCCAGCAATGCCTCCTTCCTAGTTGGACCGAGAACATACTGGTCAAGGAAGCTCTGCTGAACACATTTCAGAAATTCCTCCCCCTCTTATTCATTATTCTAACATTATCCCAATTGATATTTGAATAATTAATGTCCCCCAATATCATCACTCTATAGTTCTTGCACATCTTTATGGTTTCCCTGCAGATTTGCTCCTCTATCTCTCTCTCCTGCTATTTGGAGGCCTATAGAATAGCCCCAGAAATGGGATCATCCTTTTTTGCTTCTCAACTCTAACCAAATGGATTCTGTCCTTGCCCCGTCAAGGACATCTGCTCTTTCCAACACAACATTGTCTTTTAATCAATACTGCCACCCAACCTCCCTTTTTACCTTCCCTCTTTTCTGAACACTTTCTATCCTTGAATATTAAGTGCCCAGTCCTCACCATTTTTAAGCCATGTTTCCATTTTTGCCAGTACATCATATTCCTACATGGCTATTTGTGCTTGTAGCTCACCAGCCTTATTCACCACACTTTGTGCATTGTAAACCTCTCTGTATGCATAGAAGTTTTTCTTAGTCTGCTTCTATCTAATATGGTACTACTCCCTTCTCCAGTCCCATCCAACACTCTGACTTTGTGCACCTTATTCTTCTTTTCTACTTCTATATACTGGTGCCCATTCCTGCCTGCCAATTTAGTTTAAACCCTCCCCAAGCAGGGCGACACAATGGCGCAGTGGTTAGCACCGCAGCCTCACAGCTCCAGCGACCCGGGTTCAATTCTGGGTACTGCCTGTGCGGAGTTTGCAAGTTCTCCCTGTGACCGCGTGGGTTTTCGCCGGGTACTCCGGTTTCCTCCCACAGCCAAAGACTTGCAGGTGATAGGTAAATTGCCCATTGTAAATTGCCCCTAGTGTAGGTAGGTGGTAGGGAATATGGGATTACTGTAGGGTTAGTATAAATGGGTGGTTGTTGGTCGGCACAGACTCGGTGTGCCGAAGGGCCTGGTTCAGTGCTGTATCTCTAAATAAATAAAAATAAATAAACCACACTAGTGATCTCCCCGTGACGACATTGGTCTCAGTCCTGTTGTGATGCAACCCATCCCTTTTGTATAGGTGCTTCCTGCCCCAAAACTGGTCCCAATGCCAAGAATGTGAAGCCCTCTCTAATGCACCATGTCTGAAGCCAAGCATTGATCCTCCCTTTCGCCTATTTCTACTCTCACTAGTGCGTGGCACCAGGAGTAATCCAGAGATTACTACCTTCAAGGACCTACTTTTTAACTTCCTCCCCAGCTCCTGCAAATCTGGCCATAGGACCTCAGTATCTCCCCGCTCTATGTCTTTGGTACCAACGTGTAGCATAACTTCTGGCTCACTCCCGTCCCCCTGCAGAATATTCTGCACCCTCTCCGTGTTGTCCTTTACCCTGGCACCTCCTCTTGAGGCCTCCAGCATTGCAGAGGCAAGTCTTTAGCCAATTTGATTCACTCCACATGATATCAAGAAATGGTCGAAGGCACTGGATACAGCAAAGTCGAAAGGCCCTGACAACATCCCAGCAATAGTGCTGAAGACTTGTGGTCCAGAACTAGCTGCGCCCCTAGCTAAGCTGTTTCAGTACAGCTACAACACTGGCATCTGCCTGACAATGTTGAAAATTGCCCAGTCCACAAAAAGGATAAATCCAATCCAGCCAATTACCGCCTCATCAGTCTACTCTCAATCATCAGCGGAGTGGTGGAACGTGTTGTTATGACCAGGTGAGAAAAAGGTCTAGGGTTCCCTTTCACCCTTCACCTGGTCTCACTGTAACAAGGTTTTACTTTTAAACACATTGTGTTTTTAGCTCCCCCTTGGTGAATCCTTGTTCACCACTTTCCAATTATAAGGCAAAGAAATTAGCACCAACAGGCTTTCTTAGGTTTCAAGAAGAAAAGTTGAAATTTTATTAAACATAAACTTAAAACTCTAATTTGGTTAATGCCTACGGATACGCAATGCGCCCATGCTAGCATGCATAGGTGATACACACATGCAAATAGAGACAGAAAAGAACAGAAGAAAAATAAAGTGCAAAAGTTTGTGGCAAAATCTGAGGAGTTGTTGTTACGGTTCTTTGAGCTCACTGTAGAGTCCTTGATTGTAACTAGATCTTGCTTTTCGTTGGGGCCCAGTCTTCTTCTTAAACTTTGTTCACTGTAGGAGACTTTTCTCTCTTGGGGTTCATGTGTCTTCATTGGGTTCTGGAGTTCCATGAGAAAGAGATGGGAGCAGACAGCAGAGAGAGGAGGTCTGCTTCTGTCCAGTAGCAATCTGCTTTCCAGGCTCTCAATTCAAACTGTACAATTCAGAACAAAAAAACAGACTGCCAAGCAAGTTAGTCATGTGACTGACTGGTTTGACCACGTCTGTTTGTGGATTGTATTGAAGCAGGGGATAGCTCCTTTGTTCCAACCATTGTCTGTTAATATGCAAAAATGTCTTTCCAGCCAGGGGCCTGGCAATCCCTTGTCACAGGTCTTCTCCTCTTCCCAGCAACAATTTCAAATTTAATGTCTAAAATTAATGTGCCTCATTCCTGGCAGGTGGGGGCCTGCATGACAGTATCATCGACATTTCTATCAAGTAGCACTTATTCAACAATAACCTGCTTACTGATGTTCAGTTTGGGTTCTGCCAAGGCCACTCGGCTCCTGACCTCATTACAGCCTAGGTCCAAACATGGACAAAATAGTTCAATTCCAGTGGTGGGGTGAGAGTGACTGTCCTTGACATCAAGGCAGCATTTGATTGAGTGTGGCATCAGAGAACCCTAGCAAAATTGGAGTCAATGGGAATCAGGGGGAAAACTCTTCTCTGGCTGGAGTCATACCTAGAACAAAGGAAGATCATTGTCGTTGTTGGAGGCCAATCATGCAGCCAATGAACATTGCTGCAGTGGTTCCTCAGGGTAGTGTCCGAGGTCCAAACATCTTCAGCTGCTTCATCAATTATCTCCCCTACATGATAAGGTCAGATATGGGGATGTCCACTGTTGATAGCAGTGTTCAGTATCATTCAAACTTCTCAGACACTGAAGCAGTGCAAATCTGCATGCAGCAAGACCTAGACAGTTTTTAGGCTTGGGCTGATAAGTGGCAAGGAACATTTGCACTACACAAGCACTAGGCAATGATCATCTCCAACGAGAGAGAATCTAACCATCTCCTCTTAACATTCCATGATATCACTATCACTGAATCACCCACGACCAACATCCTGGGGGTTACCATTGACCAGAAACTGAACTGGACCAGCCACATATATACTGTGGCTACAAGAGTTGGTCAGAATCTGGGAATTCTTCAGTGAGTAACTCACATCCTGACTCTCCAAAGCTTGTCCATTATCTACAATGCACAAGTCAGAAGTGTGATGGAATACTCTCCACTTGCCTGGATGGGTGCAGCTCGACACCATTCAGGACAAAGCAGTCTACTTGATCAGCACCCTATCCATCACCTTAAATTTTCACTCGTTCTAGCACTAGCACACATTGGCAGCCGTGTGTACCATCTACAATATACACTGCAGCAAATTGCCAAGGCTCCTTCGACAGCACCTTCCAAACCTGCGACCTCTACTACCTAGAAGGAGGGCAGCAGATGCATGGTAACACTATCTGCAAGTTATCCTCCAAGTTACACACCATCCTGACTTGGAATTATATTGCCATTCCTTCACTGTTGCTGGCTCAAAATCCTGGATAAACGTTGAATAAAAAACAGAAATGCAATTAAATGAATAAAAAGATAGGACATCATGGTCTAGAAATGTGATGTTTCTGCATTCATTTTACTGGCCTATAGCAGGAAACCAAAGGTCCTATATGGCAGGAGGTGTGCGTGCATGCATTTATTGAGCAAAGAAATTTGATTGGGCTTCTTGCAGATGTCCAGGAAGCATTCAGAACAATTGTAGTTTATTACAATTATAGAACTGTTCTGGCAAAGGGTCACCAACCTGAAAGGTTAACTCTGGGGGATGGGAAAGTCCTGGAAATTGACTTTTGGGTTGGGATTTCGATGTTACCCTTCCCTTTCCGACTTGCCCTGGTACGGGATTGAAGGCGAGCGAGAATTAGATTGAGGTAGTTAAGAAGGCAATTAAGTCCTGTTTTAACCTTGAATCCTGGATTTCCCAGCCAGGGGACCAATTTCCCGACCTATCAGCAACTCGCTAGGGTCTCCGAGGTGAGTGCACAGTGGGGAAGAACTTCTTCAGCAAAACTGACAAGTTGGGAAGGCTTTGATCTGTTACACTGAACAGCTACAGCTACTGCCATTGAGAGGTTGCTGTTCAAAGCACTTCTTCTCTCAGAGTGCTTTCACTGCTTGACAGGTGATTGCCAACTTCTTGGAAGGCACTTCACTTGTCTCGCACTGCTTCCAGCCTTTTACATGGCATAGGAACAGCTTATGCAGCTCCACCTTCCACTTCTGTTGAGGGACAAGAGCAGAGGCAACAACTCCAGCTGCCTTCTCCTCAACTGCATGCCCCTCCACACGGCAGATGGGATGAACATCAAGATCCATCTGGAAGGAGGTCAACACAGAATCCACAGGCTGAGGATCAAATATCGCGACATGTCTGAGCACCAGTGCCTGAGGAGGCTCAGACTCTCACAGCAGATCACTGCTGACATTTGCAGCCTCCTGGAACAAGATCTCCTTCACAGTGTACCAGACGGGCACGTATTGCCAACGGTGCCTGTCAAAGGAGGGCCACTGCCCTCCTAACTCCCAACCCCATTCATGTCTCTGCCTTTCATCAAGTTGTGTGCTCTCTTCTCCTGCAAGGAGAAAAAGCAAAGAGGTGTGAGTGGCCATAATGACCTGTATGGAGAGGAGTGAAGGACACCATTTTTGGAAGCTGAATATGAGGCATGGGTGTGAGAGGGCAATAGGGTGAGGTTGAGAGTGAGTCTTGGCTGCTCAGATGGGGATGTGAGGTGCCTGCAAGGAGAGGATTAAGTGGAGCTGCAAGGTGTGTTGACCTGAGGCGTGCTGCGCAAGAGAATGACAGTTAGAGTGTGAGGCTTGGCACCTGAAAGTGTTATACCACCCACCTGTCATGCCCTCCTGAGGTCCTGGATCCTCTTGGTGCACTGTCTCCAGGTTGGAGGGACACTTCTGCTGCTGACATCCTCAGTCACTTTCATCCACACAGCTTGGTTGGAGAGATTGTCCTCTTTCTCCTGTCCTTGGGAGAGCTCACCTCACTGCACCCCTCAGATCACGCAGCAGGGCCTCCAGGTAAGAAAGACCTAGAGGCAGTCTTCCCAGGTCTCCTCTTCATTCCTGTAGCTGCTGCAGTCTCAAAAATGTAAGTGCTGGTGAGCCCTTATAACCCATGCCGTGGTCCCTTTAATTAGAAATCCTCCCTTTGACAGAATGGACGCACCATCCCACCTGCCCTCCCTAATTGATCGGGTGTCCTAGAGGCAAGATGATAATTACTTTGCTCTGGAAAGGAGCAATGACCTGGCGCACAAATGAGTGAGTCGAGTGCCCGACCCGAAAATAGTCCCGCCATTCCAGCACGGACTAAGGTGAGAAGATTCTGCCCTCTGTTTCTCTCTCCACAGATGTGGCCTGACCTGCTCAGTATTTCCATCATTCTCTGTTTTCATTTCCCTGTTTAGACCTTGATGTGCTATAATATTCAATAAAGGCAAATTAACTCCTAGCTTGCTTCAATTATGATTCAGTTTGTTACAATTAAGTTACTGTAAAGATTAGTTAAAGGCAAAGATTAGAACCTTCAAATATGTTGGCAATACATTAATTGATCAAAATTATTATGGCAAGATGAAACAAAAGACAAAACGTCAATCTTCCAACATCAATTATGCTAAAATAAAGAGAATAGAATTTTTCGAAAGGATTTCTGTAGACTTTGCTCAGTCACTAAGACCATACAATGAAAGCTTATGATGAGGATGAAGCTAAATGTAACCCAGCAATGCTTTTGTGTTTAACAAGTTTCATTGATGGAATACAAACTTTAAATACAATACTATTTTTTAAAAACTGTAAGGTAAAACAGAAGCATAATAATGAAGTGAAATTAAATCAGAAGCAAAGAAAGTAAAGTTCATTTATCAAGTTTCTTGCACTACTATTCTCATTAATTACTTCAGTAGGTTTAATTCAAAAATTATTACTTTATATATTACCTTGCACTACATTATAAATAAGCACAGCTTTCACCCACCAAAATGAAGTGAATGCATTGGATGTATGAATGCTGTAAATAAAATATTAGCGGAACTAAAAATATACAATATTCATACAAATGGTTCCAAATGTTCAGAAAAACATTTTTGGGAATACAGATATTGACAGGCAAAAAAAAAAATCTCCATTTTCCTAAATTAGCAATCCATTCATTGTGCCAAGAATTCCAAAATTATATCAAATAATAAATATTTATACCAAGCAGATATATTAAGCTCATATATATTGTCATATTTCTTGAACTGTTGACATCTACCAGCTCATTAAAGTTTTCATTTTTTAAAATTTTATGAGCAAATATACTCATATAAATATAATAAATATAAATATAACCATTCACTGAAGTAGTAGCAAGTTCCATTTTTACTTAGCACTAGAGTTGTAATTTTAACTCCCTCCGCCCAGCAGAAACCAGGCAGAATGGGAGTTAAAATGGAGAGGTTCTCTTAGCTTCTCCATTTCTGCCCCACAAGAAATTAAAACTGCTGTTTTTGCTGGTGACTGAGTGGCCAACTGACACAGGCAGGAGTCTTACTAATATACTGTAGTCAGAGTCCTATGACATACATTGGCACTTTGATGACTTACTAAGCAGTGCATCCGGCTCAGTAAAATATGGGCGGCACAGTGGCGCAGTGGTTAGCACTACAGCCTCACAGCTCCGGGTTCAGTTCTGGGTACTGCCTGTGCGGAGTTTGCAAGTTCTCCCTGTGACCGCGTGGGTTTCCGCCGGGTGCTCCGGTTTCCTCCCACAGCCAAAGACTTGCAGGTTGATAGGTAAATTGGCCATTGTAAATTGCCCCTAGTGTAGGTAGGTGGTAGGAGAATGGTGGGGATGTGGTAGGGAATATGGGATTAATGTAGGATTAGTATAAATGGGTGGTTGTTGGTTGGCACAGACTCGGTGGGCCGAAGGGCCTGTTTCAGTGCTGTATCTCTAAATAAATAAAAAAATAAGTGGAAGCTGTAAAAGATGTGGGCATCTACTGCCATGGGCACCCCAATTTCCACATTTAAAACCCAGCCAGCCTCTCACCTCACACGCCACCCCCCACCCCACTGCCAATGACTTATCCGAGTGCCAGTCAGCTTTCCCTTTATGCCAATTTTGGGTGAGAAATTGACTGGTGGGATATAAATGAGGCTTAGCAGTTAATGGAAGTGAAATTCAATTTTGCTGGTAGTAATTGACTGCCCCTTTTACATCCCACCCAACATAGTTAATGGAATGAAAAATGGATGGCCAATCTAATACAAACTGCATCCAGGCAAGTTGAATTTCAGCTCCAATGTCCCCAGGTGAGCATTCCAGTTGCCCTGGAGTTAATATTCCCTCTTAGTGGTCAAATACAGAATAGATGCTCAAAAAGGTTTGCATCAAATACTCTTTTCAACTTTTATTCCATTGACACAGATCTATGGTAGTTAGGTTGACATGAAACATGAAAAAATATTGATGTAGCCTTCCTAGTGTCACTGTGCCAAGGTCTATGGACAGTTTAAAAGAAAGAATCCAGTTTCTTGTGTGACAACTCAAAAAAAGTGATTTATGTTCCTGCCCCTGTCATCTTTTGAGCACTAAATCACATCACTGTTAACAATGGTGGAAAAATTGCATTTTATTTTTCCAGTGGCACAAAATAAGTACCACACAGTTTGGTGTTAATACATTTTATGCAGCACAAAAATGATGTCAGTATTCTCTACTCCAATAGACTGACAGGGTCAAGAAACCAATATAAGCGAGTTATCTAAAAATGCATTCATATTCCACTCAGTGTGTATGAGTTACTAATCCATCGGGACTGAAAC
The DNA here is from genome assembly GCF_036365525.1 of Heterodontus francisci. Lineage (NCBI taxonomy): Eukaryota > Metazoa > Chordata > Chondrichthyes > Heterodontiformes > Heterodontidae > Heterodontus > Heterodontus francisci. The sequence goes on along the minus strand of NC_090375.1, from coordinate 117,261,854 downwards.
AAAGGCATTGTTAGGAAAGGAATCAAATTACTAAAAATGCACAAGGAAAAGCACTGGACAAAGCTTCAACACAAACTCAATTAAAGATACGCCACAAAATGTTTTTTTTCCATTTTACTGATTTCCTTGTTTTGTAATTGTTTAACCAATTTTTAATCTTTTATTTTGCTTTTGCCTCTCCAACCTTGTGACTCCACATCACCTAAGCTTCTGTTTAACAGTGCATTGGCTACATTCTAAGTTTGAAATATCATAATACTTAAATTGAAAATACATCAACAGTAGCTGCCTTCTCTGCAACCACAAGCTGGTCCCCGGGACAGAGAGCTGCAGCAGGAAGGATGTGATACCCCCAGCTCAGGGTCTATAGTCAGAGAGTAAGCTTCTTCAACATGACAAAGCAACACTGCCTCAGAAGGCTCAAGTTTTGGCGGCAGGTCATTGCAGACATCTGCAGCCTCCTGGAACAAGACGTCCTTCCAGGAAGAACAGGTGGGCATACATTGCCAGTGGCCGTCAAGGTCACCACAGCTCTGAATTTCTTCAATTCTGGCTCCTTCCAGGGATCTGCAGGTGACATCTCAAGGATTCCTTAATCTGCAGCTCATAAGTACATCTCCCAGGTCAATGCCTTGTTTTCCAATATTGCCAATTATGTGAACATTGTCACGGATGAAGCCAATTAAACACAGAGCTCTGTTGGCTTTGCTGCAGTGGCTGGATTCTCAGAGGTGCAGGGAATCATTGATTGCAATCGTGACAATCAAGGCACCTTCAGATCAGCCAGGAGTCTTCCCCCCAATGGAATTTGGGTCAAGGGACAGACAAGAAATAAAGAACAAAAAATATTAGTCACTTTATTAGAAGGTTAGGTAAATACAATTGTCAACAGTACTCACCTCCACTTAATTTCCAAGAAAGATGAGGAGACATTGCACAGCAAACCCACCAGCTAATCTATTGACCTACAGCTTCACCATGAACATGCCCACGCCCACATCACCAGCTGCTGGACTTAGCACAGGCTGAAAATTTTACAAAACACCTTACGAAATAGAAGCAGGAGTAGACTATATGGCCCCTTGAGCCTGCTCCACCATTCAATATGATCATGGCTGATCTTCTGCCTCAACTCCACTTTTCCACCAGTTTCACGTATCCTTTGATTCCCTGAGAGATCAAAAATCTATCTACCTAAACCTTGACTATATTCAATGATGGAACATCCATAACCCTCTGGGGTGGGGAATTCCAAAGATTCACAACCCTCTGAGGGAAGAACTTTCCCCTCATCAGTCCTAAATGATTGACCCCCTCATCCTGAGGCTGTGCCCCCATGTTCTAAATGTCCTAGCAAGGTCAAACAACTTCTCAGAGTCTACCCTGTCAAGCCCCTTCAGAATCGTGTATGTTTCAAGAGATTACCTCTCATTCTTCTAAACTCCAGGGAGTATAGGCCCAATTTACATAGCCTTTCATCACAGGAACCAACCTAGGGAACCTCCCGCTCTATCACCTCCAAAGCAAGTATATCCTTCCTTAGATATGGAGACAAAAGCTGCACAGAGTACTCCAGGGGTGGTCTCACCAAAGCCCTATATAACTGTAGTGAGACTTGCTTGTTCTTGTTCTCCAGTCCCCTTGCAATAAAGGCCAACATACCATTTGCATTCCTAATTGCTTGCAGAAATTGCGTGCTAACTTTCTGTGTTCTTGTATGAACACACCACGTCCCTCTGAACATCAACATTTAAAAGTTTCAAGCCTGTTAAAAAATATTCTCCTTTTGTATTCTTACTACCAAAGTCAATAATTTCTCACTTCCCCACATTATGCTCCATCTGCCCCCTTGTTGCCTACTTACTTAACCTGTCTATATTTTTTAAAGCATCTCTGTGTCCTCCTCATGGCTTACATTCCCATCTAGTTTTGTATGATCAGCACACTTGGATACTTTACTCTCAATCCCTTCGCCTAAGTCATTAATATAAATTGTAAATAGTTGGCACCCCAACACTGATCCTTGTGACACTCCATAGTTACAGCCTGCCAACTTGAAAATGCCCCAATTATCACTACTCTTTGCGTTCTGTCCATTAACTAATCCTTCATCCATGCTAATATATTACCCCAACTCCATGAGCCCTTATCTTACATGTTTACTTTTCGTGTGGCGCCTTATCAAATGCTTTTTGGAAATTCAAGTATACTACATATACTGGCTTCCTCTTTTTAACCTTCTAATTATATCCTCAAAAAACTCTAATAAATTTGTCAAACGCGATTTCACTTTGTAAAACCATGCTGACTCTAATCATATTATGATTTTCTTACTGTATCGTTAAAACTTCCTTAAAAATAGATTCCAGCACTTTCCCAATGACTGATGTCAGGCTGTGCCTGTAGTTCCCTGCTTTCTCTCTCCCTCCTTCCTTGAATAGCAATGTTACATTTTCGAACTTCCAATTCTCTAGGACTGATCTGGAAAATCGCAACCAGTGCATCCACTAAGTCTGAAGCTATCTCTTTTAGAACCCGAGGATGTATGCCATCAGGTCCTGGGGATTTGTTGGCTTTTAGTCCCTTGAACTTCTCCAATATATTTTCTCTGCTGATATTCATTATTTTAAGTTTCTCTGTCGTATTAGTCCCTTGATTATCCTCTATTTATGGAATGTAATTTGTGTCTTCTACTGTGAAAACAGATACAAAATATTTGTTTAATGTCTCTGCCATTTCCGCATTCCCCATGATAATTTCTCCTGTCTCTGCATCGAAGGAACCAATGTTTATTTTAGTTACTATCCTTTTTATATACTTGTAACAATTTGTTTATATATTCAAGGCTAGTTTACTCTCATTCCATTTTTTCCCTTATCAACTTTTTGGTGGCCCTTTGCTGGGGTTTCTAAAACACGCCCAATCCTCAGGCCTACGACTATTCTTTGCAACATTATCTTCTTCTTCTTTGGCCTCCTTGTCTGTAGAGACAGTGGGTAAGCACCTGGAGGTGGTCAGTGGTTTGTGAAGCAGCGCCTGGAGTGGCTATAAAGGCCAATTCTAGAGTGACAGACTCTTCCACAGGTGCTGTAGATAAAATTGGTTGTCGGGGCGGTTACACAGTTGGCTCTCTCCTTGCACTTCTGTCTTTTTTCCTGCCAACTGCTAAGTCTCTTCGACTCGCCACTCTTTAGCCCCGTCTTTATGGCTGCCCGCCAGTTCTGGCAATCACTGGCAACTGACTCCCACGACTTGTGATCAATGTCACAGGACTTCATGTCGCGTTTGCAGAAGTCTTTAAAGCAGAGACATGGATGGCCAGTGGGTCTGATACCAGTGACAAGCTCGCTGTATAATGTGTCCTTGGGGATCCTGCCATCTTCCATGCGGCTCACATGGCCAAGCCATCTCAAGCACCGCTGGCTCAGTAGGGTGTATATGCTGGGGATGTTGGCCGCCTCGAGGATTTCTGCGTTGGAGATACAGTCCTGCCACCTGATGCCAAGGATTCTCCAGAGGCAGCGAAGATGGAATGAATTGAGACGCCGCTCTTGGCTGACATACGTTGTCCAGGCCTCGCTGCCGTAGAGCAAGGTACTGAGGACACAGGCTTGATACACTCGGACTTTTGTGTTCCGTGTCGGTGCGCCATTTTCCAACACTCTCTTGGCCAGTCTGGACATAGCAGCGGACGCCTTTCCCATGCGCTAGTTGATTTCTGCATCGAGAGACAGGTTACTGGTGATAGTTGAGCCTAGGTAGGTGAACTCTTGAACCACTTCCAAAGCGTGGTCGGCGATATTGATGGATGGAGCATTTCTGATGTCCTGTCCCATGATTTTCATTTTCTTGAGGCTGAAGGTTAGGCCAAATTCATTGCAGGCAGCCGCAATCCTGTCGATGAGTCTCTGCAGACACGCTTCTGTGTGGGATGTTAATGCAGCATCGTCAGCAAAGAGGAGTTCCCTGATGGAGACCTTCCGTACTTTGGTTTTCGCTCTTAGACGGGCAAGGTTGAACAACCTGCCATCTGATCTTGTGTGGAGGAAAATTCCTTCTTCTGAAGACTTGAACGCATGTAAGAGCAGCAGGGAGAAGAAGATCCCAAACAGTGTAGGTACGAGAACACAGCCCTGTTTCACGCCACTCAGGATAGGAAAGGGGTCTGATGAGGCACCACTGTGCTGAATTGTGCCTTTCATATTGTCATGGAATGAGGTGATGATACTTAGTAGCTTTGGTGCTCATCCGATCTTTTCTAGTAGTCCGAAGAGACCATGTCTGCTGGCGAGGTCAAAGGCTTTGGTGAGATCAATGAAAGCAACGTAGAGGGGCATCTGTTGTTTGCGGCATTTCTGCTGTAGCTGGTGAAGGAAGAACAGCATGTCAATGGTGGATCTCTCTGATCGAAAGCCACACTGTGCCTCAGGATAGACGCGCTCAGCCAGCTTCTGGAGCCTGTTTAAAATGACACGAGCGAAGACTTTCCCCACTATGCTGAGCAGGGAGATTTCACAGTAGTTGTTGCAGTCACCGCGGTCACCCTTGTTTTTATAGAGGGTGATGATATTGGCATCGCACATGTCCTGTGGTACTGCTCCCTCATCCCAGCACAGGCAAAGCAGTTCATGGAGTGCTGAGAGTATAGCAGGCTTTCCAACTGGCTAGAGAATCAATGGCATCACTGAGTTCCGATTTTGTTGTCTGATCGTCCAGCTCATCCATGACTGGCAGAGACTGGGCTGCAAGGAGGGCGGTCTCAGTGACAATATTTTCCCTGGAGTAGATTTAGACTTGAGGGGTGCGATCTTCCTGATGGTTGGCCCAAAAGCTCTCTTAATGCGATCACATATTCCTCTGATGTTTCCGGTGTGGGAGGCCAGCTGAATACGACTGCCAGTAGTCATTTGTGCAGCGCCTGGCTGTTCTTTGTGCAGCGCTTCTGGCTACTTTAAGCGCTACGGATGTTAACTCACTGGGGGCTTTCTTGTAGTTCAACAGTGCAATGCGCTTAGCGGCTATGATAGGTTCCAGCTCTTCAAAGTGAGATTGAAACCAATCTGCAATCTGCTTCTCACGTTTGCCAAAGGTTGCTGAGTCATAGATGGCGTCTCTGATGTGGGCCCACTTGGTCTCTGCATCCCTGTAGGAGTGTTTTGAAGGGCTTTTTCCAAGTGAATTTAGAAACTTATGTAACAGCTGTGGATAAGAAATTCTGTGAGTGTGGCCCTTCTGCTTGGAGTGATGAAGCTTCTTTGGTTTGAGTCTAACCTTGCTGCACACCAGGGAGTGGTCGGTGTCGCAGTCCGCACTGTGGAAGCTGCGTGTGATTTGAACACTGTTGATAGAGGCTCGCCTTGTGACGATGAGGTCCAGCTGGTGCCAACAACGTGATCTTGAGTGTCTCCATGAATCCTGGTGACAGGGTTTTGTATGAAAGAACGAGTTGGTGATGCAGAGGTTGTGATAGGTACACAACTCAAGCAGTCTCTGCCCGTTCTCATTCATCCTTCCGATGCCATTGCGCCTAAGGCAGGAGGGCCATGAGTCATGGTCGGCCCCAACCCTGGCGTTAAAGTCCCCCAGCAGGAACAAATGTTCGGTATTGGGAATGCTACTAATGATATTATGGAGTTCCTCGTAGAACTGGTCTTTAACTTCAGGTGGGGAGCAGAGTGTTGGAGCATAGATGCTGAGTCGGTGTACTGGACCAGAAGTGGTGAGCAGTCGGATGGACAGTATGCGTTCCGAGCCATTTGATGGTTCTATCATGCTGAGCAAAGAGTTTCTGATGGCGGAGCCCACTCCATGCTGTCTTGGTTCTTCAGGTTCCCTACCCTGCCAGTAGAAGGTGTAGTCTTGCTCTCTTAGAGATCCGCTTGCAGGGAGGCGTGTCTCCTGAAGTGTTGCAATGTCCACATTGAGTCTACTGAGCTCCTTGTTAATGATGGCGGTCTTCCGAGAATCATTAATTTGTGTAAGGTCTATTTGTATAAGCCTCTTAATGTAATACCATCCTTAACTTCCCTTGTAAGCCACGGTTGGATCCTTTTTGCTGAGTTGTTGTTCTTTAATGGAATGTATTTTTTGTTGAACATTTTGAATCATTTCTTTAAATTTTTCCCACTGTTTAATTATCACCATACCTTTCAGTCTATTTACTAAATCAGCCTTAGCCAGTTCTCCCCTCATACTTATGTTATTGGCTTTATTTAAGTTTGTCCCTCTCAAACTTAATATTGAATTCAATTGTGTCATAATCATTTTTTCCCCAGAGGATCTTTCACTCTGAGATTACTAACTAACCCTGCCTCATTACACTATACTAGATCTAAAACAGTTTTGTCCCTAGTTGGTTCCACAACATCTTGTTCCAAGAAACTGTCATGAAAACATTTTACAACCTCATCTTCCTGACGACCTTTGCCAGTTTAGATTTGTTCAAGTCTATTGAAGATTAAAGCCCTCTGTGATTATTACATTGCCTCTGTTAATCTCCACCCATACCGATTCTGCGTCCTAACTGTCTGAACCAAGAACCTTTCTTACTACTGTCCTTATGTCATCCTTTACTATCAAGGCTACTCCTCCTCCTTTTCCATTCTGCCTCTTTTTGAAATGTTGTGTCTCCTGGAATATTTATTGGCCAACCTTGGTCACCCTGCTACCATGTCTCTGTAATGGCGATTATATTAATCCCATTAATCTCTATTTGTGCAACTAGTTCACCTATTTTCTTACAAATGCTTTATGCATTCAGATAAAGACTCTTAATTTTTTTGACTATTATTCTTTGCATGGGTCTTATTCACTGACACACTATTACCGTTAAATTCTCTGCCCTTTCCTGTCCCATTCTGCTTCTCTTTACCCAAATCGCTACATTGCTCTATTGCTTCGACTTTTCTCTTTAGATTTCTAAATCTTCCTTCACCTGATCCCTCTTCCCCCCGTTTTTAGTTTAAAGCCCTATCCACAGCCCCACTTATACAATTCACCAGGATGCTGCTCCCTGCCCAGTTTAATTGGAGCCCATCCCAAGGGAACAGCTCCATCATTCCCCAGTACTGGTGCCAATGCCCCATAAATTGAAACCCCTTCTTCCCACACCACTACGCATTTAATTCTCTGATCTGCTTGACCCAATGACAGTTGGCTCTGGCAACAATCCAGAGATTATTACCTTTGAGTTAACTCCTCAAACTCTCTCAGCAGAGCATCATTCCTAGTTCTACCTATGTTGTTCCTTCCTACGTGGACTGTGATATGTAGATCCTCTCTCTCCCACTCCCAGTTCCATCTCCAGCCATGAGGAGATATCTTTAATCCTGGCAGGCAACACTGTCTTCAAAACTCCTAGCCACAGTTGCAGAGAACAGAAAATATCCCTGACTATACTGTTCCCTATCACTACCACATTCCTTTTGACTCCGCCCACTTGACTGGCTTGCTGCACCATGGTGCTGTATTCAATTTTCCCATCCATCCTGCAGACTTTGCTCTCACCCACACAGGCAGCAAGTATCTTGCACCTGTTGGTCAAAGTCAAGTCTCCATCACTACATCCTGGATCCCCATACCTGCCTGTCTCGCAGTCAAACACTCCTATTCCTGACCATGATCAACCCTGAAGTTCTACTTAACCCGAAAGAGTGTAACTGCCTCCTGGAACAAAATGTCCAGGTAACTCTCCCCCTATCTGATTCCCTACAGTATCTGCAGCTCAGACTCCAAGATTACAAGGTTATTCCCTATTGTACAAGATGATTTAATCAGACTTTATTTAGGTTTGGAACACAAAGCCATGCACTCACCCAGCTACAGAGAAAAGTGGTAATGTTGAGATGATTTTGTGCCCATTATGCCACAATTTCTGATGCTATTGGAAGGTGGAAGCCCTCATTTGAAAGTGATGGGGGTTCATCTCTTTATTTAAACATGTCCAAAATAACGTCAACAGTTGTTCATTCTCCTATAATGCCAGTTCCTGCCCTCAAACCATGAGCAGTAGTTGAAGTCTGATTTTTCTTCCAAATGCGGCACATTTAACCATGTTTGAAAAAGATTTGTGCCACAATCTTCCAATCCTCCTTGTATATATGCGAGTGGTACCAGAGGACTGAAAGCGTGCAAATGTTACATCCTTGTTCAAAAAACAAAAAGGATACACCAGCTAACTACTGGCAATCAATCCAACATCAGTTGAGAAACATCTGGAGATAATAATCTGAAACAAAATTAACTGTCATTTAGAAGGACATGGGTTAATAAATTACAGTCAACATGGATTTGTTAAAGACAAATCATGTGCAACTTGATTGAGGTCTTTGATGAAATAATAGAAAGAGTTGATGCAGTTGAAGTTGCATTATGGACTTTCAAAAGGTGTTTGATAAAGTGCCACATTAGACTTAGCAAAATTGAAGCCCATGGGATTGAAAGGGGCAGCAGCAACATGGATATGAAATTGGCTGAAAGCAGAAGGCTTGTGTGTTTTCTGTGGTGACCCCCATGGTGGTCATTGGGACCACTGCTCTTTTTCATATATATTAATAACCTGGTCTTGGGTATAGAGGCTCCAAGTCTGCTGCTTCATCAATGACCTTCCTTCCAACATAAGGGCAGAAGTGGAGATGTTCGCTGATGATTACACAATGTCCAGCACCATTCGCGACTCCTCAGATACTGAAGCAGTCAGTGTTCAGATGCAGCAAGACCTAGACAACATCCAGGCTTGGGCTGATAAGTGGCAAGTAACATTCGTGTCACACAAGTGCCAGGCAATGACCATCTCAAACAAGAGAGAATCTAACCATCTCCCCTTGATGTTCAATGGCATTATCATCGCTGAATCTCCCACTATCAACATCCTGGGTTTTACCATTGAGCAGAAACTGAACTGAACCAGCCACATAAATACTGTGGCTACAACATCAGGTCAGAGGCTGGGAATTCTGCAGCAAGTAACTCACCTCCTGACTCCCCAATGCCTGTCCACCATCTACAAGGTGCAAGTCAGGAGTGTGATTGAATACTCTCCACTTGGCTGGATCGGTGCAGCTCCAACAGCACTCAAGAAGCTCAACATCATCCAGGACAAAACAGCCCGCTTGATTGGCACCCCATTCACCACCTTCAACACTCACTCCCTTCACCACCGACGCACAGTAGCAGCAGTGCTTACCATCAACAAAATGCACTGCAGCAACTCACCAAGACTCACCTTCGACAGCACCTTCCAAACCCGCAATCTGTACCACCTGGAAGGACATGTTGATATACATGTACACTCCTGACTTGTGCCTTGTCGATGGTGGACAGGCTTTGGGGAGTTAGGAGGTGAGTTACTTGCTGCAGAATTCCCAGCCTCTGACCTGCTCTTGCAGCCACAGTATTTATGTGGCTGGTTCAGTTCAGTTTCATCCTTCATATACAGACAGCGCTCACACTTAGCCCTAAATTCACAACCATGCACACCCCATTCCACAGTGAAGTCCATCGCATGTTGCACCGCCTAATGATCTGCACACTGCACTCCTCATATTCCGAACACTCTTCTTGTTCTCATTGCAGAAAAGAACGCATAACTAGAGCATGGGATGTCGAAATGGGGTGGCGCCCCATTAGTGCCAATCCTGATGCCAATGGTGGAGGAAGACCGGAGACATTGGCAGAGTGATGGTAGGCCAGGGAGTGCAGCAGAGGACAGGTAAAGCATTATGTTGCAATCGTGGAAATGGATTTGAGCTGCTTCTGCAGTTGGATCTGAGTATATGTTTCAAACCAAGCAACATGTGAGGGCGTGAAACCACTATCACCTATGTACTTCACTAACTGAGGTCTTATCTCTCCTGGAGGGACAATGCCAGAGGCACAGCAGCAGTGGCATGTGGAAGCAGTGCAGGCCTTAGACGAGAAGCAGCACTCTGAGGAAGAAGCGTCACAAGTCATGTGCATCCTCCACCAGCACAGATAGACTCACCTCGGTAGAGCCTCAGTCACTTACAGAACGGGTGGCACATGGTGAGGAGCACTTTACATCTGAGCAGGAGCAGGTGATGGAGGCAGTGACAGCTGTGGGGAGCCCCCATCAGAGGACTGAGGACAGCTCCAGCCATGCTCAGCTTGACACAGATGCTGAACCTCAACGTCATATGCGGCAGGCCAACGAGTGGGTGCAGGACCAGCCCTATGGCCTCCACATTACGTCGATAACCTTGAGTATTATTGATTGATCTGTTGGGTTGATGGCTCACAAGTGTATGGAAATGCAGTCAAGTACCCTCCGCTCCTGGTTAGCAGGGAAGTGCAGATGGGCCCTGAAAGGGCAGAGGGAGGCAGGGATGATGGCAATGGGAGCTCGGGTCAATGCGCCCTTCCCCCCACCCCCCCCAGACAGAGCCACAAACACTACATCCTGCCCCCATGACCGAGGCTGCTCATGCACAGATGCAGGTGGGGCAATCTGCAGTGTAGCCCTCAAGGACACAACCTGAGGATGTGTGCATCTCATTCACTGCAACAGCTGCTTCCACACCTGCTCTAGCCACAGGGTAGCAACATGTAGAAGTACAAGGAAGAGAATACAAACAGTGTTACTTTCACAATGGGATTCACTTGGCTACCTTCTTTCATGTCACTGTCATAATGAATAACTTTATTGCAATGAAGCTGTTTGTCTTGGCTGCCTGCTACGTGTTATGTCATTCTTAATGCCCCATTGCACATTGACCATTAAAAACAGAATAGATGTGAGCTCAATGAATGTGATGGGTCATAGTGTTAGAGTGGGAGGGGTAGTGGTAGGTTTACTTAAGGCAAGGACATCTGTATGTTGAAACAGGGTCTTGACTGTAATCACACAGGCCCAGGTGCCAAGACTGCAGTGGTGCACGCCATGCACTCAGGTGAATCTTTCTTGGATAAGGCATCAGGGGCTTCTTTGGCATGCAAGTCAGTTGCACAGGCATCACCAGCAGCTCTGGACAGGCAACTCCGCCAACCGATAGTCATATTTCTCCTCGGAGGTGAATGCTGAGCAGTTCCCACAATCCTCCAGTTCCAAACTGTGAAGAGCGCAGCACACAACCACAATACTTGAGACCCATAAAGACTCATATTAGAGGGTGCTCCCCGACTGGTCGAGGCACTGGAACTGTATTTTAAGCAAACCAATGACCTGCTCAATGGTTACCCTATCAAATGAAAATGGTTGTTTCTTTCATGTGGTGAGTATACAATAAGGGTCTGGAAGGGTTAATGTTGAGAAAGTGTAAAGAATACCTCCTAATATGATGATGTAAGAGATCAAATATGAGAGATTATGTGGCTTCAGAGGAGTCACACAGACTGGTGTGGAGCTGTCCATAGTTATAATATAATAAAGATTAATGTTTTCAGTACTCAAGACTAAGGAATTTCTCTAAGCTAGACTAACTAAGTATATTAAGGTGGCAGCGTACCAACAAAACATACAATATGGTGATTAGTGGTGAGATCGTGAACACCATGCAACACCCAGAAGACAAATTTGAAAAAATACTTTGAAGAAGACTGGCTTGAAAAAAGCAGCAAAACTGCAGAACTCAAGAAGAGGCTGTGGAAAAGTTCCAGAGCTGTTCCGTGGATGAAGGAGGCACAGAGAGTCCGGGAATTGGCAGGTAGAAATCCGGTCCAGCGATCGCAGGCTTCGAGTTGGAGAACCAGGCAACAATCGGGGTCATGGTGAGCAACCCTGAAAGTGGGTAAAAATTTGTTCCTAACGGCATTCGGCAGGCAGAACCGGGAAAATCAAAAGTCCTTAGACAGGACGGATCCGAGGTCGGCGCCATTACACGTGGCGACCAGGTGAGCAAAGAAAAAAAAACGAGGCTGCAAATACTCAATTCTCTAGAGAAGGGAGTTAAAAGAGTATAGCAGTAACACTATAAAGCTGCGTGTAAAACAAGGAGGAAATAAATCCAAAGTCGAGCAGCAAGAGTTCACAAGGAGGAATTGTGGCCACAGCAGGAGTCTGAAAATTGCAAGAAACCTCCGATACTGGAGGGAAAAACTCAAAAGTGGAAGTAAACTAAATAGAAGCTATGGATCTTAAATTCATTATTCCAGAGAAGGTTTGAACACATGAAAGGACCAAATTAAACCCAAAATTGTGAAAAAGATTTTTGGGGTACAGAATTGCTTCCAAATTAGGCAGCCAGTCTGAAGCAGAGCAAGTTAACACATTGCTGTATTCCATTGAGGCAATAGCAGACAATGTTATTGCAAGACAAGGCATCAATGAGACATCAATCAAATTTGATGATGTTTTAAAAGCCTTTGATAGTTATTTCAACCTGCGGAGCAATAAAATTTTAGAAAGGGCAAGATTTTACAGAAGGGTCCAGAAACCAGGTGGAACAGTAGATGCTTTGATCAATGACCTTTACGGACTAGCTGAACAATGCCAATATGGAGACCTAAAAGCAGAATTAATAAGAGAATGCATTGTAGTAGGTATTGCTGAATTAATCCATATCAGATTTATTGCAGTCTAAAGAAGACCTCACCCTGGACAAAGTAATTCAGCTGGTGAGACAAGCTGAGGTCCTGAGATCCAGAAGAACAACAGAGCAATCCTGAGGGAGGTGAAGAAAAACCTTGGTTCAGGAAACCTCCAGCCACCATACAGTTCCTTAATCAGAGGGCTGTAAAAGAAACATCAGAAAAGGAGATATACTGGGGGGAATGCAAGACGCCATGAAAGCCTGCCAGCACTGTGGCACCAAAACGACCCACAGGTGTGAACAGTGTCCTGCAAACAAAGCAGAATGCTTCCATTGCAAGAAAATTGGCATATTTTCCCAAAATGCCCCAAGTAAAATCTCTACTCCCACAAGTTCGAAAGAAAAAGCACAGAGTGGTTAACGAAAATAAACATTAAACAATCTCCATAAGGACAGAAATAAAAAAAAAAAAATCCTTGGTAAGATCAATGATCATAATCAGGCATTTTGGTCTGCAGATATATATGTTAACAGACAAATCACCAATTTTAAACTGGACACTGGAGTAAGTGTTATTCTCTTATCAGACAAAGAGCCGTGGTTATCAATGCATTACCTGAAACCAACAGAAACTCAATTACATGGGCCAGGAGGGGTTGAACTGGAAGTTAACGGAAAGCTATAGGTAACACTCCAGTACAAAGGAAAGCAGATATTGGAAATACTATGTTCTAAGAAATCAGGAATTCTCTCTCTTAAGTAGAAGAGCTTGTATTGACCTTCATCTGATAAGGAAAGTGGAAGAAGTTAAGCAACAGGAATCTAGGAGTCACTTCCAAAAAGAATTCCCAAAATTGTTTACTGGTCTAGGGAGATTGAAGACTGAATATAGTATTACTTTGTGAAAAGCTGCTAAACCAATATGTCTTTTCCATGCCTAGGAAGATACCACACCTACTAATAAAACAATAAAAGCAAAATACTGCGGATGCTGGAAATCTGAACCCGAAGAAGGGTCACTGACCCGAAACATTAACTCTGCTTCTCTTTCCACAGATGCTGCCAGACCTGCTGAGTGATTCCAGCATTTCTTGTTTTTGTTACTAATAAAACAAGTCCAACATCAACTTGAAGACATGACCAGGATGGGAGTAATTTCTCCTGTCACTGAATCTACAGAGTAGTGTTTGGGAATGGTTCCAGTTCCTAAACCTAACAATGATTTTCACATTTGTGTTGACTTAATTCAACTTAATAAGGCTGTGACAAGAGAAGTTGATCCATTGTCCTCAGTGGACAAAAGCTTGGCAAAGTTATCCAACTGTACCATCTTCATGAAGCTTGACATGAATAGTGGCTTTTGGCAAGTTCCATTGGATAAGAAGTCAAGGTTATTGACAACCTTCATTACTCAGTTTGGAAGATTTTGTTGTAATCGCTTACCATTCGGTATAACATCAGCACTGGAAATATTCCAAAGAACTATGTTGAACTTTCTACAGGGCCTTAAAGGTGTAATATGCCATATGGATGTCATCTCAGTTCACGGTGACTCCATTGAAGAACATGACTTGAAGGTTAGAGCGGTTTTGAATCGTCTACAAGACAAAGGCCTAACACTTAATGAGAAGTGTGAGTTTTCAAAACCATTTTTTTAGGACACACTTTCAGTAGCAATGACATAATGGCAGACCTGCAAAAGACAAGAGCTATTCGTGAATTCCTATTCCTATTCCTAAATGTGGAGCATGGGTCCAAGTGAGGGTGTGGTGGCCAGGAATATTGAAAGATATAGAAGAAATGATTTCAAATTGCCAAGTATGTGCAGTGCACAGACAGGACCAGAGGGAACCCCTTATCTCGACCCAATTCCCAATCAGACCATGGGAATGTCTGGCAATGGATCTATTCATCTTTAATGGAAAATCCTACCCAATTGTCATTGGCTACTTTCAAGGTAGATTGGGGTCAAACGTTTGTGCATAATGACAACTAAAGCAGTCATTCGAATATTACAAAAAATCTTTGCAACACATGGTATAAGTGACCAGTTAGTGTCCGATAATGGACTACAATTTGCAAACGACTACTTCACGCATGTTGTGGAAAACTGTGGATTTGTACATCTTACAACTTCCTCTAGATATCCACAATCTAACGGAGAAGTTGAACGAGGAGTCAGAACTATCAAAGCACTGTTAAAGAAAAGCTAAGATTATCAAACAGCACTCCTGAACTACAGAACTACTCCATTGCTCTGTGGATTAGCACCATCACAACTGTTGAAGGGAAGGTAGCTTACAATACAACTTCCAATCCTACCCAAAAAGTTAATTCCAGGGCTATAAGTCCAGAATTATCAAAGTTCAAGACAGAGAAAAGTCTTACAGAAAGCAACAAGCCTATAATTATAATCAGAAATACTGTACCAGGAACTTACCTAAGTTGACAAAAGGGCAAAAGGTATGAGTAAAGACCAAGGAAGAAAAGGATTAATTGTCCAGAGAAACGAGAATCAACAGCGATCTTATTTGGTACATACTTCAGAAGGTTCTATAAGAAATAGGAGGAACCTTATTCCTATTCATCAAAGATGTCAATTAGTTGCACATTTGGATGAACCAGATGTTGAACCTGAAATTCAGAAAGCACTGGATATTACAAACCTCAATGTCAAGAGTTCAGAGAAAGACTACTGATCTTCTGAGTCTGACAACAACACGATCGGGGAGAGTTGTGAAACCCCTGGAAAGATTGAATCTGTGATGTCAGAGACATAGGGGGAGATGGGGTAGTCAGTAAAAATAAATATAAATGAATGTCTGAAAATGTATATATTTGGATAAAAACTTTTGGGGTGTGGGGGAAGATGTAGTATACGCGTCTGAAAGGATTAATGTTGAGGTGGTGTAAAGAATACCTCCTACCATATGAGAGAGACTTGAAGAGAGAGGCAGCATGGCTTCAGAGGAGTCACACAGACTGGTGTGGAGTTGTACATAGTTGTAATGGAATAAGTTAATGTTCTAAGTACTCAAGACTAAGGAATCTCTCTAAGTTAGACAAACTAAGTATATTAAGGTGGCAGCATACTAACCAAACATACAACCGTGGGTTTCCGCACTGGTGTCATCAGCCATGTCTTCAGCGGATCCCTGTTGTCACCCAGAAGCCATTCGTGGAGGCTGTCCAGTGAGCTGAAGAGTACAGGCACCTGAGACTGCCTCAGTATGAATGAGTTATGACAGCTCCCCAAGAACCTTGCACACACTTGCAGGATCCTTTAAGCAGTGGTCACATACCAGCTGCACATTGAAGGACTGAAAGCCCTTCCTATTTACAAATACACCTGCCTGGAATACTGTCATGGAGGGGAGGCTGACTGCCTCTGGGCCTGACTGGCAGCATTTATTTTGAAGCTGAGATAGTCCAATGCCCTCACACAGAAAGCATCCATCACCTGGCTGATGCAGTTATTGGTGGCAGATTGCAAGATCCTGTAGATATCAGCAGCCAACCCTTGAATGATCCAGATGCAAAAAAATTCAATGCCATGGTCACCTTGACCGCTATAGCCAACAGGTGCCCACCTGCTCCTTCTGGCCTCAGGCCTTCCTCCAAAAGGAAGCAGAGGTCTGCAACCACCTGCCATGAGAGCCACAGCCTTCGGAGACACTGCTGCTCTGAGAGGTCCAAAAAACTGATCCTTTCCTTGTAGACCCTGTGCTGAGGGTAGCACCTTCTATCTCCTGGCCCGCGGCCAACCACTCTGCTGCGTCCAGCTGCATGTGGGTGCTTTGCATGCTGCGGGTGGTGCTCCTTTTCCCATTTCTGGCCTGCCCCCTGCTGCTGCTGAGATGGGTAACATTGTAGCACCTCCTCAGTGGTCCACCGACCTCAGAATAGGTGGACTCCATGTCCCTGTTCCCTCTACAGCCAGGCACCTTGACAGCCACTGGCAGTGCTTGTCCACCTGGTGCACTGGAAAGGAAGTCTTTGTCCAGGATGTCGGCAATGACTTGTCGTGAAAGCCTGAGCCTCCTGAGGCACTGGTGCTCATACATGTTGAGCAAGCTGATCCTCCTCTGCCTGTAGACCCTATTTTGAGGGCCTCACCTCCTTTGTGCTGGATCTTTGTGTCCATCCCCTCTGTCCTGTGGGACAGCATGTGGCGAGCAGAAGGCAGCTGATGCTGTTGCTGGTGTTGTTCCTGCTGCTCATCAGTGGTCCAAAGGGAGAGCTGGATTGAAGGCTGGTAGCAGGGAAGTACAGATCAAAGTGAGTGAAGTCTAAGACAGGTGAACTGACTTCTAAGATGTTGAAAATCACTTATCAAGCAGTAAGTGCACATTCTCTGAAGTGCTGTGAGCACCAGCTACTCACCAAGATAGGGTGGCAGCTCTTCTGTTTCACTGTTTGAAGGCTTCCCAGCCTGTCAGTTTCACTGAACAAGCCCTTCCCATTGTGTTTTCGCCTGGTTGACCCTGGCAACCTCCACAAGGCTCAGGAAACTTGTCTGCTGACTGTTAAAGCTAGAATGCTGGGTTAAATCCTGGGTTTATTGGGAATTTAAACATTTTAATTACTTACCCAACAGCTGCATGGGGGTTCCCCGCTCACCTGCAAACCCAGCAGGGTTAAGCCTGGAAGTGGGCAGGATCCTGTCAGATTCCTGACCTGATGCCACTTTTCAGGACTTTAACTCCCTGCTTACACCTGAACCTGCTCCCCTCCTAATGCCACCCTGGCAGTTAAAATTATGCTTATTAACACTATTTCTCTCTCCACCGATACTACCTGACCTGCTGAGTAGTTCCAGCATTTGCAATATTTTGCTTTTGTAACTATGTTTACTAGGCCTCAGGTGGAATACTATGTATAATTCTGGGCACCGCACTTTAGGAAGGATGTCAAGGCTTTAGAAAGTGTAGAAAGGAGGTTTACTAGTATGATAATATGGAGGAGGGAGTTCAGTTATGTGGAAAGATTGGAAAGCTGCGATTTTCCCTCAGAGCAAAGAAGCTTAAGGGGAGGCCTAATAGATATATTGAAAATCGAGAAGTTTTGATAGTGAGTAGGGAGAAACTGTTCCCTCCGTCAACTGGGTTGATAATCAGAGATCACAGATTTAAAATATTTGGCAAATGAAAGAGAGGGGAAATGAGGAGAAATTTCTTCACCCAGAGGGTTGCTAATATCCAGAATGCAAATACCATAGATACTTTTAAAAAAGGCAATTGGACAGGTACTTGGAGAGGAATAATTTGCAGGGTTATGGGAGAAAAAAGCTGGTGCGTGGGTCTAAATTGCACAGTTCTTTCATAGAGCTGGCACAGGCATGATGCGCCTCCTTCTGTGCTGTAAGATTCTGAGACTGGGTTCCCTACCTTAGCATTTGAACAGAATGTCCCTCCTGCCTCAAACTTCGTCCACTAAAATCCATATCGTCCTCTCCATTAATCAACGCAGGTCACTACTACCTCAATTGCTGGAAGGCATGTCAGCAAAGAACCTCAACATTGTTCTCTGAGCCCCACCCCCCCACCACCACCCAACCCAGGCACTACCCCTTTAAGACCTGCAAATGCACTCGATTTTGCACCTACTAACACGGATCCAAATGCAGATCGCTGATAAAATACCAATCAGGCTAAACCCAGAAACATAACTTTGTTCCGCTCTGCTCCAAATAGGCAAGTACTAATCTCACCCCACCTACCTCCTGCTGGTTTTAATATTTGATGAGGAAAGCTCTAACCTCCTATCGACTGTTCAGCCAAAAATCTGCACTTTTATTCCCATTGTTCAAATAGCTGTCATGACATGATCCTATTGGTAGTATGATTCAGTGGCACTATGAAATTGCAGCAAACTTTAATCATAAGATTTCTGCAACATCCTACAAATGAAGAGAAAATTCTATTAAAGAGAACACCTACAATTCAGCTAATTGGGCAGTAATGACAAAAATTGTATATATGCCATGTCAGGGATTGTTTAATGCCAATTACTAGAATGACCCCTGGAATTTTAAAATCCTTATGATGCATATTTTGGAATTCATTATTTCCATTAGCTTGTTAGAGTTTTGCATAATGTTTTGAATTTGTTTAAGCAGACATGATTTCAATAATTGGATTGTGTTCCCTAGTAATTAAATAGAGCAATATGTCCATGATCCCTTTTGGGCTACAGGAGTGAAGTCTGGAAGTATTTTCTTTCAGCTGAACCAGACATTCCCCACAAATACTTTTCCAAAAAAAAGTTATCTCTACAAACCACGGGCTGGATTTTAAAGCCCCTCCGCTGTTGGGAACGTTTTTTTAAATATTCATTCATGGGATGTGGGCGTCGCAGGCCAGGCCAGCATTTATTGCCCATCCCTAATTGCCCTTGAACTGAGTGGCTTGCTAGGCCATTTTGAGGGCATGTAAGAGTCAACCACATTGCTGTGGATCTGGAGTCACATGTAAGCCAGACCAGGTAAGGACAGCAGATTTCCTTCCCTAAAGGACATTAATGAACCAGATGGGTTTTTACAACAATCGATAATGGTTTCATTGCCATCATTAGACTAGCTTTAAATTCCAGATTTATTAATTGAATTCAAATTCCACCTTCTGCTGTGGTGGGATTCGAACCCATGTCCACAGAGCAATACCTGGGTCTCTGGGTTACTAGTCCAGTGACAATACCAGTACGCCACCGCCTCCCCTATACGGCGGGGGGGGGGGCAATGAAGATTGGTGTGGTTGAGGCCCGCCGCAAATCCCGACGGCGGCAGCGGCGAGGCCTCGTGGCGGCCGCCCCGCCACTCGGTGACGGAACCCCCATTTAAATATGTAAACTAATTTACATGCCTGATTTAATGAGGATTTCGTTGCCTCCTTGATCGCTGCACTGACCTTCATTCAGGCAGCTGACAGTGCTGCGCCTCTAAATCCCCGTTCAGGGAAACGTGGCGCGACACCTGTGGGGAGGGTGGGAGGAGGATTTTTTTCTCTGTCCGGGAGCGGGGGAGCGGAGTTAAAACGCTGCGAATTTGTCGGGGGGTGGGGGGGGTTGATGGGAAGGGGTAAAGGGCAAGCGGCTGAACTTTTGGAGGGGGTGGGGGAAGGTCAAATTTTAAATATCTGTATTCCGGGAGGGAAAAGGGCAGGAATGTTGTGATTTGCCTTTGGGGGGAGTGTGAGAGTGCATGGTATGTTTATTTTATTTAGTTTTAGGAAACTTAAATTTACCTATCCCTTTAAATTTTAAATCTCCATTGAGGGCTGTAAGCCCTTTAAAAATGGTGCAGGATGGCGGACGCTGTTGCCTGCGGTGGCTCGCCCGCCCCCTCCACATCATCGTGGGGGTGGGGGGGGGAGGCGGGGGTTGGTGGGCGCCACGGCCATGCTAATGAGCTGCCGCGTTTGAAATCGCAGCGGCTCCCTTCGGGCGGGCAAAATTTTTTTTTACAGCCTCCTGCATCCTTTGTGTTCTGCCCTTGGGTAAGTCCCAACTTCAATCTCACATGTGATATTCTAGATTTTACTGGGAAAGAGTGGTTGAGGTAGTTTCTCATTGCTTGCTTCACGGTCTTTATCTTCGGAATACCTTATTTCAGACAGGGGTCTGTATCCAAGGCTAAAGACCCTTTACAATGGGGGTGGGCAAAACAAAACAAAAAAATCACCTGGTCTGTTGGACAAAAGTATTCCCACTGGATGTCAACCCAGTGTTCAGATCCAGCTCTCCACTCACCAGGGCTGTCTGAAATAGGGCCCAATTGTAACCCTAACGACTCAGAGGTGACATACTACCACTGTGCCAGTTGTTTCACCAGCTGGTTGCAAGGGCCTTGCTGGACATCAACCCCATATTCCAGTCTCCATTTACCAAGGTTGTCTATAGTGGAGCTCAAACCTTTCACCTTCTGACTCAGAAGCAGGATGCCAACACTAAGCTAAGGCTCACTCATACGTACGATTCATATCTCTCTTGGCATTTCTTTGCAGACGAAAATTTTGGGAAGGTTGTACTCATCGGTTGCAGGCCTGCTAATGGCTAGTCAGATTCTCCCACAGCGGGTGCAAGTGAATGTGTACTTGCTGCTGGGGGCAATTGGATCTATCCTTCTCCTTTTCTCTTTCTTGCTGGTTCTTCGCTCAGTCTCAAATGTAGCATCTCCAGGCATCACAATCTATGGCCTGCGCTTCCCACTGGTGATGGTCGATGTGGCACACAGAGAGGGACTTCTTCAGGGAGTCCTTGAAACGTTTGCATGGGGTCCCTCTGTTCCTTTTACCCATGGTCAGCTCTCCATACAACACGATCTTGAGCAGGTGACTGTCTTCCATCTGGGCAACGTGACCCGCCCAATGCAGTTGGCTTTGCAGGAAGATGCTGGTGATGTTGGCTATTTCCAGGACTTCAATGTTTGTGATGTGGTCCTGCCAGCGGATCTTGAGGATGCTGCGGAGGCAGCGCTGATGGAAGCGCTCTAGAAGACGTATATGACGGCGGTATAGGACCCGTGACTCGGTGCCTTACAGAAGGGTGGTGAGGACTATGGCTTTGTACACTTTGAGTTTTGTCTGTGCTCTGAAGCTGTGGTTGCTCCACACATGTTTGTAGAGTCTGCCGAATGGACTGTTTGCTTTTGAGAGCCTATTGTCCACTTCCTTGTCTATGGTGTCATCAAACGAGATGACGCTCCCCAAATAAGTAAATTGCTTGACATCATTCAGCTCGGTTCCCTTGATAGCAATGCTTGGTGGTCTATATTCTTCTTGGGGTGCTGGCTGATGCAGGACTTCAGTTTTCTTTAAACTGATTTTTAGTCTGAAGAGTTGTGCCACCTCGGAAAAATGTGTTGTTATATGTTGCAGGTCTGACTGACTGTGGGCCAGGAGAGCACAGTCATTGGTGAAAAGAAGTTTTCCTTGTGTCTTTGTGTGAGCCTGAAGACCCCTGAGGTTGAAAAGGCCTCCCTCAGTCCGGAAGCGTAAACTCCCTCCTTAAGGTCTGTAGTGTCTCTGTTTGTTCTGAAACCACACTGGCTCTCTGGGAGGTCGGCATCAGCCTGTTCAGAAGTATTCTAGCCAGGATCTTCCCAGAAACAGAAAGGAGGGTGATCTCACGGTAGTTGGAGCTGTCTGATTTTTCTCCTTTGTCTTTATACAAGGTGATGATAATGGCATCACAAAGATCCCGTGGAATCCTGCCCTGTTCCCAGCAGGCCGTGAAAAACTCATGGAGCTTGGAGTATAGGACAGGGCCAACATGCTTCAAGGCTTCAGGTGGAATTCCGTTGCCTCCGGGTGCTTTCTTGTTCTTTATCTGGTTGATGGTGGTCACAGTTTCCTCCAGAGTTGGGCTCTTATCCAGTTTTTCTTTGACAGGCTGTTATTGGATGTGATTGCTGGCAGTATCATGCACTGTGCACTTGGAGCTGAAGAGTGTTTCAAAGTGCTCCGACCAGCGATCCAGGACTGACTCCTTGTCAGTGTGTAGATCTTGCCATCAGCGCTCCTCAAGGGGTTTTGGGTTTGATTTGCTGGTCCATAGACAGATTTTAGTGTTTCATAGAAACTTCTTATGTCGCCAGTATCAGCGTACAGTTGAGGTTTTTCCACAAGTGCAATCCACAGTCATTTTGGATGTTCCTCAGTTTACATTGAAGGGTGCTGCATGCTTGACAATAGGCTGTCTTTTTCTCTAGACTGGTCGGCTGAGCCAGGTGATCCTGGTGAGCTGAACCTTTTTATTTTTAGCAGTTCTTGAATTTCCTTGTCATTTTCATCAGACCAGTCCCTGTTCTTCTTGGTGCTGGGTCCAATGACCTCATTAGAAGTATCCAATACTGTAGCTTTGATTTGTTCCCAGAGTTCTTCTGGAGTGGAATCAGCAGTGAGATCAGGATATTCCAGTCTAGTCTGTAAGGTTGCTTGATATCTATCTCTGCAAGATGAAGTTTGCAGGTTGATGACTTGAAATTTCTTTGATGGGTTGTCTCTAAGCCTGTTCTTGGGTTTAGGCTTAAAGTGGAAGTTCAGCTTCAAACAAACGAGCCGGTGGTATGTATGACAGTCAGCACTGGGCACGACTCTAGTATGCAGGACGTCCTTTAGGTCACACTGGCGCACCAAGATGTAATCTAACAGGTGCCAGTGTTTAGAGCGGGGATGCATCCATGTGGTCTTGAAGCGATCTTTTTGTTGAAAGAAGGTGTTGGTTATAGACAGCTGCTTTTCTGCTCTTTCCAAGAGTAAATGTCCGTTTTCATTACAGTTTCCAACTCCATAGTTTGAGCACTCCCTTCCATGCCAGGCTGTCACGGCCCACTCTGGCATTGAAATCGCCAAGGACGGCAATTTTGTCCTTGGAGGGGCATTCTGGATGAGTTCACTGAGATTTGCGTAGCATTTATCTTTGTCAGGTGGGTTAGCCTTCAGGGTTGGAGCATAAACATGATGAGGGTTGCATGCTGCTGGTCTCGGAGTGGCCGATTGTCAGGCTTGAAGGTTTAGTGGCGATAGTCTTCTTCACCATGAAGCCGACACCAAAGAGGCGTTGTTCACCTTGAAGTCTACCTAACCAATAGAGGGTGTAGCCAGTGTTGTGTTCTGTTAGGCTGCCTTGCTCTGAGAGTCGAGCATTGTTCTCATGTTCCAGCAGGCGAGTTTCAGAATTTTTCTTCTTTTTCCACCTTCTAAAGCGAGATTAGGATCGTGTTTCCTTCTCTGTTGTAGTTTACCGCATTAAGAGATGCCCGTTGGCCACAGCAAGCCACCTGGGTGGTAGGGAGACAAGCATATGTTTAGGTCCCTCTCCAATTTCGGAGCAAGCAGTGCTGTCCTTCATAAAGGCTGCTTGGTCACTCAGGGTGCTACCAGGTGATAAGGTCGTCTCTAGGTCATCATCAAAACGAACAATATCCTGAGCCACCTGCATGCAGGATTGGAACTGCGGCTGCCAGTGCCATCTTGCACCTGCTGTTTTCGGCCTTTTCCCATCGCTACAGGACTTACTTGTTGAGTTATATTCGGTGTGGATGGATTTCCTTCTTGCCTGCGCAGTGGTGCTTTAAGGTGGAGTACAGTTAGCGCTGATTGACCCCACCTTTTAAGCCTGGAGCTGATCTGTTGTGGCCCAGTGAACTGGGACGGCGGTATCGAGGTCTCCAAGCCGTAGGTTTGGATTCAGAGTTTCCCTCTCCTAGGTGGGTTGCCGACTAAAGCATGAAGGGACCCTCTTTCCCTTGCTTTTTTATCCATAATGGGTATACCAACAATCGTAGTCCATGCAATATGCTGTACGTCTTTGGTCCAGATCATGATGATCACTTGAGCCACTTGGAATCCTTCGGCCTTGGCCATTACCTTTATCAACAAAGACATCCACCCAGGTGGTGTCATGTTCGTCATTTCTCCCCTCACTACGAATACTATGTATTCATATATATATAAATAACTGTACAAACCTAGGATTTCGGAAAGAAAAACAAACACACAAACTTACATCTATGTTCTGCCTTACAAAGTCAGAACATCCCAAAATACTTCACAGCCAATTATTTACTTTTGAAGTAAGTAGCAAATAAGACCATAAAAAAACAGTAACTAACCAGTTACTAGTGAGATCAAGGGAATAGTTATTGAATTCAGTGCAGCAACACAAAGGTTCTGATATTACTGGGGTGGGAGGAGAAACCCAATTTTAATGGCAGGTCCTCCATTACTTGCCCAGCAGCTGGAAATATTGACAAGCTGGCTAGCTGCTGGGCAGGAAAGCTAGCAGTAGAATGTAGGGATGGTCCCCATCCAGAAAACATCACAAAATTGTGGCTTGGTGGAGTGGGGAGAAGGTGGGGTACGTCAGCCAATTGCAGCAGCAGATGCTGGATCCAATAGCTTCCATCTCCATTTAGCTGTCTGATTCCTGAGGACTGGAAAACCCAACCACCAACTATCGTTATATTTCAAATGGCTGCCAAAATATCAGGAATTGAGCCTTATTTAATTATAACGTATCCACTTCTCCAGCATGGGCTCTTTGGATGCCCGAAAGCTGCCAAAGTCAAAACAGAAGCAAATGGGTTTGTGGTGCGTTGGCGTCAAGTTTCACAAATTTGTTGATTTAGACACCCCACCCCCTACCCTCTCCCACCTATTGTGAGGGTGTTAAAATTACTCCAAAGTATATATAATAGCTTTTAAAACCAACTTTACTCCAGGGTCGATTAATTTTAAAGGTCTGTTGTAAAATGTTGGGTCTGCTGTACTATTTATTCAAATTCAATAGTGTCAATTGCTGCCTTAAATTGGTCTGGTTGTCTACTTCTGTTTTTAAAAAATCTAAAGATGCCTCTCAATGCCCTGTCTGTACTAATGTGGTAGCTGGACCAGAGTGCATACCAATGGAACTGAATCAGATCTCTAGGTCTTAATCCATTAATCTCTCCATCTTAATCCATTAATCTCTCCCAAGCCAACCAAGTTAACTCTAGATGAGGACATGAGGAAAAACCTTCTAATGTAGTGAGTGGTTAGGATCTGGACTGCACTGGCTGAGAGTGTGGTGGAGGCAGTTTCAAATTGTGGCTTTCAGAAGAGAACTGGATAATTATCTGAAGAAAAAGGGCTACAGGGAAAAGGCAGGGGAGTGGGACTAGCTGAGTTGTTCATACAGAGAGCTGGCACAGACATCACAGGCTGAATGTCCTCTTTCTGTGCTGAGACCATTCTATGATTCTATGGTTTGGTTCCTAAATGGCTTCATTCCATGGTAGACAAAATATACAATGGACCAAATATAATGAAAGTCACTGAATAAAATTGGTTAAATGCCTATTCATGTACCATTCCAAAAATAAAAAAGTGCACACCAGTCCATTAGGGGCAGTGGAGGTTGGGGGTGGGTGGTGGGGATGAAAAGTCAGGTGGTGGAGGAAGTGAATGTTTGCGGATGGGCTGCCAATCAAGCAGGCTGCTTTGTCCTGGATGGCTTCTGGAGTGTTGTTGGAGCCGCACTCATCCAGGAAAGTGGCAAGTATTCCACCACACTTCTGACTTGTGTCTTTTAGATGGTAGACAGGTAAGGACAAACTTTCTTACTCTTACACGCTGCCCCCACTACAATAAAAAGGTCAACATACCATTTGCCTTCCTAATTGCTTGCTGTACCTGCATGTTAACTTTGTGTTTTGCATACAAAGACACGCAAATCCCTCTCACGCTAACATTTAATAGTTTCGGACCATTTAAAAAATGTTCTTTTTTATTTTTGAAGTAAATAACCTCACATTTCCCCACGTTATACTCCATTTTCCACCTTCTTGCCCGCTCACTTAACCTATCTATATCCCTTTGCAGACTGCCTTGTCCTCACAGATTATTTTCCTATCAATAAATGCAGTCCCAATTCTCCATTGGCCAACAGTCCCACACCTTACCTTCTTTCTTTTACTGGCCATCACTATGTCTACATAGCCACAATGCTGAAATAAAAGCCACCACAAAATAAACATTCCAAACCAAATTTATAAAACAAATTATGCCATACTGCATACAAACATCATCTAATGACCCTTGTACATTCCATTTGTGCCATTTTTCCATGTGTCTTTCCTGCCCTCATGCTCCTATGCAGCGCTATCCCAGTACCTGCAATATGGCTGGTGGAAGGCTGGTGACTTTCAGTGGGAAGAGGAAGACAACAGATGGCAGTGCAGAATGATCTTGAGCAGCTCTGGGCCTAGAAGGCCCAGCTTTTGACTGCACCATCTTGGCATGTGTGGCAGCAGTCTGGGCTGGCTGATAAGCAATAGCAAGGGCACTGGCGAAATGGCAGTGGTGGGAGGACGAATGCCGATATCCTGAGAGAGGACAGCAGGTTTGTGCTCCACACAGCCACTGTCACTCCCTCGGACTGGTGCCTCAGCAATCCTAGCAATCTGTTGGAGAGATTGCTGGACTACTGTGATACCCTGCAAGCCTCTTTAAACATCGAGACCCACAGCCATGATGGCAAGTTCAGCTTATTGACAGTAGTTCAACTTTCCACTGTAGCACTCAGATATTGGGTGGCTGATGCTTGTGCTACAATGGAAGCTGAGACATTAGCCAGATGCTAATATCCATCATAGTTGGGTTCACAAGTTGGCCAGCACTTCTATGCTGAAAAAGGTGGTTTCTAAGTAATGCGCATAACCTTGTGCCAAGTTGGCGCTGGACTTCTCCATGCTTCTTGACATTGCACACAGATTTTCTGACAGGCCTGTCAATGCACCAAGTGTTTCATTGTGTATATCCATCAGCCTTCTTTTGTAACCCACCCCATTGAAGTGTTCATCTGAGGCCTCTGCAGCAGAGCTCGTGTGCAACTTCACGCTGAGGCAAGCTGGCACCTGTGCTACCCCTTGATTCCTGCTCTGGGTGGAGACCAAACTGCCCAGAGTCTCACCGTGTGCAGAACCTGCCTCCAAGCTATCACCTAAAGCAGGGCTCCTCAATCTTTTTGGTTCTGTGGCCCCACTGTCATGGTATAAACATTCCATAAACCCCTGTAACCCAAGACCAGTTTTTTTTTCTGTATAAAAATTAGTTATACAAATACACTTGTATGCTTATTATTTTTGTTCTCCTTTAATTAATGTGACTGGAACATTGATTGCATAGTCTTCAGTACATTGAGAGAGGTTGGAAACTAGAGGTAAGTGCATAACGAGCTTTTGTGTCCTGACAACACGATGAAGGAGGTCTTTTTTTTTTTAAAAAGCCTTCCTTAATATGCACCTTTGGACACACAGGTATTGTGGAATTGACAGATGTTCCTCTTTGCAGATACAGATTTGTTTAGTTTAGAGATACAGCACTGAAACAGGCCCTTCGGCCCACCGAGTCTGTGCCGACCATCAACCACCCATTTTTACTAATCCTACACTAATTCCATATTTCTTCCACATCCCCACCTGTCCCTATATTTCCCTATCACCTGCCTATACTATGGGCTATTTATAATGGCCAATTAACCTATCAACCTGCAAGTCTTTGGCATGTGGGAGGAAACCGGAGTACCCGGAGAAAACCCACGCAGACACAGGGAGAACTTGCAAACTCCACACAGGCAGTACCCAGAATTGAACCCAGGTCGCTGGAGATGTGAGGCTGCGGTGCTAACCACTGCACCACTGTGCCGCCCTTGTTTCCTGCTCTGGGTGGAGACCAAACTGCCCAGAGTCTCACCGTGTGCAGAACCTGCCTCCAAGCTATCACCTAAAGCAGGGCTCCTCAATCTTTTTGGTTCTGTGGCCCCACTGTCATGGTATAAACATTCCATAAACCCCTGTAACCCAAGACCAGTTTCTTTTTCTGTATAAAAATTAGATGGAATTCAATGCACTGATGTTCAGGGCCCATTAACTTCAGGTAGCAGATAATTCAGGAAACAATCCTGTGATAATGCATCATTGTTGGGGCATTGAACAAGTTCTTTCCTGAGTGTGAAAGAATCCCACAATTCATGTGATACTTATATCTTTGAATGAGCAAAAACGACCTCTAATATATAGTTAAGTCTATTTGTTACACAGTTGATTTAAAACCCATATATTATCAGCACCCCTTTAATCGATAACTGAAATTAGATGCAATTTTATTTTTCCACTCCCATCAAGTCAGAGACAAGCTAAATGCAGAATATGGCCTGAACCACATCCTAAACTCTAGTATTGCTGGCACCCACTGGAGTGAGTGGGTGTAAGGAGGAAGCTCTTCTTTGCTGACTCTATTGTTACTGCTAGTTTTTATTATTCACTGGCTGCTGCTCCTTACCGAATGAATTGAAGAAATCCATGAACTTTTTGTTGCTGCTGCTGATAACTTCGATATAGTCCCTGTTGGCCCAGTCCTGGTATACCTTTCCTTGCACCGGATCACCCTATCCTACCATGTCTAAAGCAAAGTAACATCCCGCGACCTGTAATCGCTGCGCTGATTGGCTTTGCATCACCTATCCAAAGCACCAAATAAACCGAACAACCAACTGGCCACATTTAACCGAGAAGTGCAAGTGCAAGTTGGCAAAGATTCAGGATTGCAGTGGATTGAGAGAATGGTGGAACATGTGTTTTTGTTGGTATTTTAGGCATAACCCTAAGGGGCTGCAGACACCCAGTGGAGAACCACTGCTCTGAAGTATGTATAGTGTCAGTATCTGAGCTCGTGGCTGCAAGTTTGAGAGCAAGTGACTTTGTTTTTTCATCATAAGAATTAGGAACAAGAGTAGACCATATGGCCCCTCAAGCCTGCTCCACCATTCTATATGATCATGGCTGATCTTCTGCCTCAATTCTACTTTCCTGTCTGCTCTATTCCTTGATTCCCTGAGAGATCAAAATCGATCCAAGTCTTGAATATATTCAACGATGGAGCATCCAGAACCTTTTGGGGTAGAGAACTCTGAAGAGTCACAACCCTCTGAGTGAAGACATTGCTCCTCATCTCAGTCCAAAATGATAGTGCCCTTACACTGTGATTCTGCCCATGTCCTACATCCCCCAGTCAGAGGTAACAACCTCTGTTACTATCCTGTAAAGCCCCTTCAGAATCTTGTGTGTTACAATGCGATCACCTCACATTCTTCTAAACTCCAGAGAGAATAGGCCCAATTTACTCAGCCTCTCATCACAGGACAACCCTCTCATCCCAGGAACCAATCTAGTGAACCGACCCGACCACATCCAACCCGAACCAGACCCGGGCCCGAGTCCTTTGTTATTTTCCCATGCCCGACCCGACCCGACTCCTGTAATAAAGTTAATTATATCAAGCATACCTTGTCCAAATGTTGTGATCCTATGTTCCGGCAGCAGACTATTCCTGCAGAATTGTGCAGAAATTCCCTTCCTGAGCAAGGCAGCACTGTGTCTATGTCCGGCCTGGCCCGACCCGATCCGAGCCTGAATGCTGGACCCGGAAGAGAGACCCGACTGGAATCCATCACATGTTGTCAGGTCTGGTCGGGTTTGGGTAGGGTAGCCATGTTTTAGGATGCATGCCATCAGTTCCTGGTGTTTTGGCAGATTTTAGTCCCTTAAGATTCTCAAATACTTTTTCTCTACTATTACAAATGATCTTAAGTGCCTCACTCTCATTAGGCCCTTGGTTATGCTCTATTTTTGTGTCTTTGACAGTGAATGCAGACACAAAATATTTGTTCAATGTCTCTGCCATTTTCTTATTCCCCATGATAATTCCTCCTGTCTCTGTCTCTGAGGGGCCAATGTTTACTTTAGCTAGTCGCCTTTTTAGATACGTGCTCTAACAATCTGTTTTTATATTCCGGGTTCGTTTACTCTCTATTTGTTCCCTTTTTATCGACTTTTTGGTCGCCCATTGCTGATTTCTAAAACACTCCCAATCCTCAGGCTTACTATTATGTTTTGCAACATTACCAGCCTCTTCTTTTAATCTAATATTATCCTTAACTTCCCCAATAAGCCACGGGTCAATCTTTTTTGCTGAGTTTTTTTAATGGAATGTATTTTTATTGGAACATTTTGAATTGTTTCATTAAAATATTTCCCACTGTTTATTTACCACCACACCTTTTAGTCTATTTACCCAAACAACCTTTGCCAGCTCTCCCCTCATACCTATGTACTTGGCTTTGTTTAAGTTCAAGATTCTTGCTTGGGACTTTGAGCATGCTGCTTTCAAACTTAATGTGGAATTCAATTGTATTATGATCATTTTTTCTCAGATGATCTATTACTATGAGATTACTAATTAAACCTGCTTCATTGCAGAGTATTAGATCTAAAATAGCGTCATTCCTTGTTGGTTTCACAATGTTTTGTTACTGTCTCTAAAGCATTTTACAAATTCATCTTCCAGACTACCTTTGCCATTTTGATTTGTCCAGTCTATATGAAGATCAATGTCTCCCATGATTATTACATTGCCTTTGTTGCAAGCTCCAATTATTTCTTGCTTAATGCTCTGTCCAATGGTATAATACTGTTGGAGGGGCGGGGGGGGGGGGGGGGGGGCCTAAAAACTACTCCCAACAGCATTTTCTGACCCTTGTTATTCCTAATCTCCATCCATACTGACTCTACTACCTGCTCTTCTGAACCAAGATCTTTTCTTTCTACTGTTTTATGTCATCCTTCACTAAGGGGACTACTGCTCCTCCTTTTCCATTCTGCATGTATTTTTGAAATGTTGTGTACCCTAGAATATTTATTTCCAAACCTTGGTCACCTTGTAACCATGTCTCGAATGATGATTAGATGTCAACCATTTATCTCTATTGATGAACTAGCGGCATAAATCTTATTACGAACATTTTGTGCATTCAGATGAAGAGCCTTTAAATCTTTTTGTGCTACTATTCTTTACAGGTACCTTATTCGCTGATGCACTATTACTGTTAAACTCTCTGTCCCTTCCTGCCCCACACAGCTCGTCTTTACCCAAATCGCTACACACTTCTATTTTCTTGATTTTTGGCTTTAGATTTCTAAATCTTCCTTCACCTGACCCCTCCCCCTCCCCTTTTAGTTTAAAGTCCCATCCACAGCCCTAGTTATATGATTTGCCAGGACACTGATCGCAGCCCAGTTTAAATGGAGCCCATCCCAACAGAGCAGCTCCCTCTTTCCCCAGTACTGGTGCCAGTGCCCCATGAATCTCCCCACACACCAGTCTTGGAGCCACATGTTTAATTCTCTAATCTGCTTGACCCTATGCCAAT
Source organism: Heterodontus francisci (assembly GCF_036365525.1). Taxonomy (NCBI): domain Eukaryota; kingdom Metazoa; phylum Chordata; class Chondrichthyes; order Heterodontiformes; family Heterodontidae; genus Heterodontus; species Heterodontus francisci. The sequence continues at coordinate 117,230,625 of NC_090375.1, read as the reverse complement.
TGGCGCATGATCCAGGTAACAATCCAGAGATTATTACCTTTGAGATTCTGCTTTTAATTTGGACCCTAACTCCTGAAACTCTCTCAGCAGAACATCATTCCAGTTCTATCTATGTTGTTGGTTCTTAATTGGACCACGACAACTGGAACCTCCCCCTCCCACTCCAAGTTCATCTCCAGTCATGAAGAAATGTCTTTAACCCTGGCACTGGACAGGCAACATAACCTTTGGAACTCCCAGTCACGGCTGCAGATAACAGTATCTATCCCCCTGACTAAACTGTCCCCTTTCAACACCACATTCCTTTTCGCTCCCCCCACTTGAATAGCGTCCTGTGCCATGGTGCTACAGTCAGTTTTCCCATCCACCCTGCAGTCCTTGTTCTCATCCACACAGGTAGCAAGTACCTCGTACCTGTTGGTCAAAGTCAAGGCCAAGGCTCTTCCATCACTGCATGCAGGATCCCCATACTCACTTGTCTCATAGTCACACCCTCCTGTCCCTGACCATTGACCAACACTAAAATTGTACTTAGCCCAAGGGGTGTGAGTACCTCCTGGAAAAAGGTGTACAGGCAACTCTCCCCCTCCCTGATGCCCCACATTATCTGCAGCTCTGACTCCAGCTCAGCAACTCTGAACTGTAGTTGCTCCAGCTGCAGACACTTACCGCAGATAGCATTGTCTGGGACTGCAATGCATTCCACAGGCTCACACATGTTGTGTTACGGCACACCACCTGCCCTGTCACGTCTGTATAAACTAATCAAATAAATAATTAAGGTAACTCGCGACTAACTTAGTAAAGGAAAGCAGTAGCAAGTTACAGTCTCCTGGTTTCAAGACAAAAGAGGAACACTCACCTGCTACTGGAGGTAATATAAAAAGAATAAAAAACAGCACTCCTTCCCCCTCTGCACAAAATTCCCAACTTTATCACTCAATTAAACAAAGCACCCTGTTCCCCGAGCACTCTATGCTCATCACTGTCTTCCTGCTCTGCCACCTATGCCTGGCTAGGTTATAGTTCATAGGTATCTGAAAAGAAAAATGCAATAAGGTAGGATTGTGGTGAGGGAAGTAGAGAAAGCAAGAGGTGCAGCTTGAGAATCAAAAAAGATTGTGGGAACAAAGGGGATGTGGGATATGAAAAAAGAGGATTAGGTACGAGCATACTGTCACCTTCGATGGTTTTAGCCCTGCCATTGACCATGGCTTCAGCAATGTCTGCTCCAATGATGATGACCACCATGACCTCCATATGGGTGAGGACATGCCACTGTGCTGTCCCCCGCTGCCTCTGTTTATGTGCAAGCTTGTCCTGCAAGAGAGAAGGAAATGTGTCAGTGAGTGTGGTGCAATGGCTGTCACAGCTGAATAGCTGGCAGTATGTGCAAGCTGAGATATTGGTGTGAGAATAGCAGCTTTGCTAAGTGCATGAGGGTGTGGTGATGCTATGAATGTCAAGTATGAGTTGTGATTGATAGATTGAATATTCTGATGCTGATTAGTCTTGTAACAGAATATCTGAGAGATTGACAGTTACAGGAACTGGAGTTTATTTACATGCATTTGATGTCTATGACTTCCAATTTCACTCTGCACGAGATTCTAAATAAGTTCTGTTACATCACAGTGGCGCAGTGGTTAGCACCGCAGCCTCACAGCTCCAGTGACCTGGGTTCAATTCTGGGTACTGCCTGTGTGGAGTTTGCAAGTTCTCCCTGTGTCTGCGTGGGTTTTCTCCGGGTGCTCCGGTTTCCTCCCACAGCCAAAAAGACTTGCAGGTTGGTAGGTAAATTGGCCATTATAAATTGCCCCTAGTATAGGTAGGTGGTAGGGAAATATAGGGACAGGTGGGGATGTGGTAGGAATATGGGAATAGTGTAGGATTAGTATAAATGGGTGGATGATGGTCGGCACAGACTCGGTGGGCCGAAGGGCCTGTCTCAGTGCTGTATCTCAAAACTAAACTAAACTAAACATCACTTCCTGTGATGACACTCACAGATTATTTACATATTCTGCCCAGTAACAGCCCTATATTACATTATACTACAATAGAGATTGTTGGTAGGTGAGTGATGGGGGCTGTGGTGCATTTAGCAGTGTGCAAGGCTAGTGGTGCAGTTGGTGGAATATGCCATTAAGAAACATACACTGATCTTGACCACTCATAAGGTCATTAAACTTCTTGCAGCACTGATCCAGGTCATCGGGGCTTGACCACTGGCATTGTCTGCAATGGCAATCTGCCATCACAATGTTTGTTTGGGGGCTCTCCTAGCCCCTTGTGGATAGATCACATATCTCCTCCTCACCATCTTCTCCACCAAGCATCAAGTGCAGCATCAGAACATTGGGGCAAGCTCTCTTCCCTGTTGTGTCATAATTCATTCTACCTGTTCAGATTCTCTTCACAAATGGTTTCAGCACCCGCTCCAACCAGAATACACACCCCCTCCCCCCCGCCTTGAGGGGTGCAAGCTGGCATTACGTAGTCCTAGCCTCGCATAAACTTGGGATCCCTGTTGAGCAATGCAGCCACTCAACAGTGCATTTAGCGCTGGGCTGCATGCAGCAAGCATGCAAATTAAGAGACAGCACAAAGTCAGATGCAATGGGCACAAGTTAATCATGCATCACAATCCCCAATCCTATTGTCAGGGCCTGTCCGATTTAGCCCCCAGAGTCTTTTCAAAGTTTTTCTGCTGTCTAGTTGATTGGCTTCTGGGAGGAGATTTTAAACAATCAGGTGGCTCATCGCTGGACTGCGCCAGCTGACTGATCCTGCCAACAGGAGGCCTGATCCATTGAGGACGGGACCTCACAGGCCGCCGATGACCTGTCAAATATCGCACTACTGCAGCTTGCCAGCTCTTGGCCAGTGCAATAGTGGACTACATGGAAGCCAATCTGGCCAACAGGAAGGTAAGCCCAGGGTGGAGGAGATGATTGTGAAGAAGGGAGTGTAGAGCCCAGGACACCAGCTGCAAACATTATTCTTGTGCGTTCAGGAGGAGCATTCCGACACCTCTTGGCCCCATGAAAATAATTTTAAACTTACCATTTTGGGGCCTCTTCTGCTGTACCACCGGTATTTAATGGGCAACGCATCCACAGTACATGCTCCGCCCAGTAGATCTTTAAAATGTGCATCAGGGTTCTATGTACATCATAGGACCCTGTTTGCATAGATTAATGAGCCTGCCACCTGATTCAAGAGGGCTCCCTGACTGCCCAGAAGGCCCTGGCAAAAAAATGGCAGCAGAGCACATCCACCCCCATCTTATATCCCCAAATGCTCTTTTTATGGCAAATTCAGAGTCAAAATCTCCCTGCAGAAGTCAAAAAAAGTTTAAAATATTTGTCGAAGAGGTTTTTCAAGTTTATTCAATCTTTCAAGTCACAAAAGATTGCTTTTTCCATGCATGGACAATTTGTTTCTCCTTATTGAGTTATTGAAATGAGAGAATAGGAGAATTTTGATGCCAAAGTGAATTAGCACTCTGCCTTAATCTCTGAAATAAAATTCCATACCTAGCCCATTTTAATGAAAAAAAACAAAAACGTCTCTCGCTCTCACATGCATTGCAAATTTTGCTGGTTTCTAACTATTAAATAATTAAATGATTGACGCTTAGAGTAAAAGGTATCTCTTCCAGAAATAGTCAACAAAGCTGAACCTCAGCAGAAATTCTGTACCCTGAGGAATGCAGATCACTGGAATTTTTGAACTTCATTAAATCAGTAACAATCAAAAGGGGACCCAACAATCACCTGGAAACTCTGGAAATACTGAAATGATGTTTGGCAATGCAATTTCTGACAGTATATGAGAATCTTTAGAATAACATCTTTCCCTTAAGAATCAACTCAGAGAGGAAAAAAAAAGATCTACAAGTCAAAAAATCAGATAATGGAAGGAAAATAAACTCCATAATCTGCACACCAACAAAAACCAACAAATATGAAAGCAAAGCAAATCACAGTTAATTTTTCTTCACTGCTTTCTTTCCTCTGAAACAATATTAACAAGCCGGGCCAATCAAGAAGGGTCACTGACCTGAAATGCCAACTCTGCTTCTCTCTCCACAGATGCTGCCAGACCTGCTGAGTATTTCCAGAATTTCTTGTTTTTAATTCAATCAGCATTGAGCGGCCTTAAAAATTAGCAGATATGACTCAACTGAATTATTACTCCTTGGTTATTAGCTGGATACAAGACTCCTCCAAATTGCTAGTAATACCCAGACTGAAAGTAGCATTAAAGTATCAGATTTCCTGGTTGCAGGTGAAAATTCTCTCAAATCTTTCGCTCAGAAAGTACTTTTTTCTTTTAAAAAAAAAACTATCACTAGCTTAAATACCTGACATAAAGAGCAGAATTTGCCGCATGTGCTTCAGAACCCCGGTGTCAAAGTCAAGTGAGAGTTAGAAGCCCACACTGTGTGGAGAATGGTCACCCAGGAGTGATTTTCCCCAAATTGACCAATTAGTGGCCAGAGGGTGGGCTCTTTTTTAAATTAGTTCCTGGGATGTGGGGCATCGCTGGCTAGGTTAGCATTTATTGCTCATCCCCAATTGCCCTTGATAAGGTGATGATGAGCTGCCTTCTTGAACCACTGCCATCCTTGTGGGGTAGGTACACCCACAGTGCTGTTAGGAAGGGAGTTCCAGAATTTTGACTCAGCGACAGTGAAGGAACAGCGATATAGTTCCAAGTCAGGATGGTGTGTGGCTTGGAGTGGAACTTGCAGGTGGTGGTATTTTCATGCATCTGCTGCCCTTGTCCTTCTTGGTGGTAGAGGTTGCGGGTTTGGAAGGTGCTGTCTCAGGAGCCTTGGTGCGTTGCTGCAGTGCATCTTGTAGATGGTACACACTGCTGCCACTGTGCGGCGATGGTGGAAGGAGTGAGTGTTTGTGAATGGGGTGCCAATCAAGTGGGCTGCTTTGTCCTGGATGGTGTCGAGCTTCATGAGTGTTGCTGGAGCTGCACCCATCCAGGCAAGTGGAGAGTATTCCATCACACTCCTGACTTGTGCCTTGTAGATGGACAGGCTTTGGGGAGACAGGAGGTGAGTTACGTGTTGCAGGATTCCTCGTCTCTGACTTGCTCTTGTAGCCACTGTATTTATACAGCTACTCCAGTTCCGTTTCTGGTCAATGGTAACCCCCAAAATGTTGATAGTGGGGGATTCAGCAATCGCAATGCCATTGAATGTCAAGGGGAGATGGTTAGATTCCCTCTTGTTGGAGATGGTCATTGTCTGGCACTTGTGTGGCATGAATGTTACTTGCCTCTTATCAGCCCAAGCCTGTATAATCTCCAGGTCTTGCTGCATTTCTACACGGACTGCTTCAGTATCTGAGGAGTCACGAATGGTGCTGAACATTGTGCAATCATCAGCAAACATCCCCACTTCTGACCTTATGATTGAAGGAAGGTCATTGATGAAGCAGCTGAAGATGGTTGGGCCTCGGACACTACCCTGAGGAACTCCTGCAGTGATGTTCTGGAGCTGAGATGATTGGCCTCCAACAACCACAGCCATCTTCCTTTGCGCTAGGTATTACTCTAACCAGCGGAGAGCTTTCCCCCGTATTCCCACTGACTCCAGTTTTGCTAGGGCTCCTTGATGCTCGACTCCTTCAAATGCTGTCTTGATGTCAAGGGCAGTCACTCTCATCTCACCGCTTGAGTTCAGCTCTTTTGTCCCTGTTTGAACCAAGGCTGTAATGAGGTCTGGAGCTGAGTAGTCCTGGCGGAACCCAAACTGAGTGTCAGGGTGCAGGCTATTGCTAAGTAACTGCCGCTTGATGGCACTGTTGACGACACTTTCCATCACTTTACTGATAATTGAAAGTAGACTGATGGGGTGGTAATTTGCCGGGTTGGACTTTTAGTTTTAGTTTTAGAGATACAGCACTGAAACAGGCCCTTCGACCCACCGAGTCTGTGCCGACCATCAACCACCCATTTATACTAATCCTACACTAATTCCATATTCCTACCACATCCCCACCTGTCCCTATATTTCCCTACCACCTACCTATACTAGGGACAATTGCTAATGGCCAATTTACCTATCAACCTGCAAGTCTTTGGCATGTGGGAGGAAACCGGAGCACCCGGAGGAAACCCACACAGACACAGGGAGAACTTGCAAACTCCACACAGGCAGTACCCAGAATTGAACCCGGGTCGCTGGAGCTGTGAGGCTGCGGTGCTAACCACTGCGCCACTGTGCCGCCCTTGTCCTGCTTTTTGTGTTCAGGACATACATGGGCAATTTTCCACATTGCCGGGTAGATGCCAGTGTTGTAGCTGTACTACAACAGTGTAGCTAGGAGTGCGGCAAGTTCTGGAGCACAGGTCTTTAGTACTATTGCCGGAATGTTGTCAGGGCCCATAGGCTTTGCAGTATCCAGTGCCTTCAGTCGTTTCTTGAAATCGCACAGAGTGAATCGAATTGGTTGAAGACTGGCATCTGTAATGCTGGGTAATTCAGGAGGAGGCCGAGATGGATCATCCACTCAGCACTTCTGGCTGAAGATTGTTGCAAATACTTCAGCCTTATCTTTTGCACTGATGTGCTGTGCTACCCCATCATTGAGGAAGGGGATATTTGTGGAGCCGAATCCTCCTGTTAATTGTTTAATTGATCACCACCATTCATGACTAGATGTGGCAGGACGGCAGAGCTTAGATCTGATCTGTTGGTTGTGGGATCGCTTAGCTCTGTCAATCGCATGCTGCTTACACTGTTTGGCATGTAAGTTGTCCTGGGTTGTCGCTTCACCAGGTTGACACCTCATTTTGAGGAATGACTGGTGCTGCTCCTGGTATGCCCTCCTGCACTCTTCATTGAACCAGGGTTGGTCTCCTGGCTTGATGGTGCTGGTAGAGTGGGGATGTGCCGGGCCATGAGGTGACAGATTGTGGTTGAGTACAATTCTGCTGCTGCTGATGGCCCACAACACCTCATGGATGCTCAGTTTTGCATTGCTAGATCTGTTCGAAATCCATCCCATTTAGCATGGTGGTAGTGCCACACAACATGATGGAGGGTATCCTCAATGTGAAGATGGGACTTTATCTTCACAAGGACTGTGCGGTGGTCACTCCTACCAATACTGTCATGGCAGATGCATCTGCGGCAGGCAGATTAGTGAGGACGAGGTCATGTATATTTTTCCCTCTTGTTGGTTCCGTCACCACCTGCCACAGACCCAGTCTAGCAGCTTTGTCCTTTAGGACTCAGTCAGCTCGGTCAGTAGTAGTGCTACCGAGCCACTCTTAGTGATGGACATTGAAGTCCCCACCCAGAGAACATACTGCGCCCTTGCCACCCTCAGTGCTTCCTCCAAGTGGTGTTTATCATGGAGGAGTACTGAGTCATCAGCTGAGGGGGTGCGGTAGGTGGTAATCAGCAGGAGGTTTCCTTTCCCATGTTTGACCTGATGCCATGAGACTAAATGGGGTCCAGAGTCAATGTTGAGGATTATCAGGGCAACTCCTTCCCGACTGTATAACTCTGTGCCACCACCTCTGCTGGGTCTGTCCTGCTGGTGAGACGGGACATACCATGGGTGGTGAATGCAGTATCTGGGACATTGTCTGTAAGGTATGATTCGGAGAGTATGAACAATGTCAGGCTGTTGCTTGACGAGTCTGTGGGACAGCTCTCCCAACTTTGGCACAAGCCCCCAGACTTTGCCGGGTTGACGAGGCTGGGTTTGCCATTGTCATTTCTGGTGCCTAGGTCGATGCCTGGTGATCTGTCTGGTTTTATTTCTTATTGACTTTGTAGCGGTTTCATATGACTGAGTGGCTTGCTAGGCCATTTCAGAGGGCATTTAAGAGACAACCACATTGCTAGCCATCCAATTCAGGATGGCAGGTGGGGTCTCAATGTTGGAGGACCAATAAGAGGCCCTCCAGCACTGAAAAAGCAGCAGGCTGCCTTTTTAGGTAAGAGACACAGACACACACACAAAGAGGGAGAGTGAGAGAGACAGAGTCAAGTTGAGGTGTCCACTCTCCAACATTTTTAACTTTTTAATAAATAGAATCAGCAGCCAGGCCACCATCGTGGAGGGGAAAGCTTTCTACAGGGCTGCCTGCAACTGCAGCTAAAGCCAGGCAGGTGGGGAGCGCTGCACCCTGCCCCCCGCACCCCACAGTCGTCCACTGGGAGACTGCCTCCAGGTAGCTGGGCTGTTCCACGGCCTCCGGGGGCCCAGAAGCCAATTGGAAAATACACCTCTGGGAAAATGGCCCATGGGTAGGATGGAGCTGTCAAACCAGCATGCCAGCTGGTGGCATCATTTTTCACAACCGCCCGCCTTCGTGCTCACGGCTAAAAATCGTCCAAGGTTGAAAAATGTTCATATCATGGCAAATTAATGTAGACATCAAGGAGGTCTGGTAATTACTTCATTCTGAGTTTATGATTTGTAAACTGTTAATCAATCTAAGATGTGTTAAGTTTTCCAGAAGGCAGGGACATCTGTTTAAACAGTGGAGGTAATTTTGTGAGTTTGTGCTGATGTTAGGCAAACTCGCCCACCAGAAATGCTATTGGAAGCTTGCTCCCTCCTCATCCCAATGTCACCATAGAATGGATGCAACAGCGGAGAAGTTGGACTTCCGTCTAAAATGGGCACAAGGTTGGCTATGCAACTCCTTCGCCCAGTTTGTGGCAAAGCAAGACCCGAACCATATTCAGATTCGGACTTAATTTAAATGCTCTTGGCCAAATGGGCATTCTGCTGCAGCTTGCTGGTGGTGGGATAACAGGAAAACAGACAGCATATACGCCAAGCCAGCTGGCAGGTAGGGTCCGGGGATAGGTGGAGCCTCAAACACGTCTTTCTTGGGCCCAGGTGGAGCACTGCTGCTCATTTGGCTGCTCAATGCCTTGTACAATTTGTACAATTTGCGCATTCTCCCCATATGTACCTGTACTTTGTAATTGGGTCCTCCAGCAAGCTTAGGACTCAGATTTGCATATGTAAGTAGCTTTAAACTGCTTTGGGGAGGACAGGCTACTTTCCCATTTACAGGTTTACCCGAACATTGCAGGCAGGCAGGCCTTGGGTGTCAAAGGGGAAGCCAAGGTACAAATCAATCCCCACCCCGATTTTCAAATGCAGGCATAAACAGACAGCCTCAAGTTAAAATCCTTCTTGAACCAGTGTGGAAAGATACTGCCTTTAAAACCATTTTCTGATTTTTTACTTTTTGTTCAAAAGAAATAAAATCAATTGATTTACACCGTAACAATGTCATACTCCTGTGTTGACTCCACTTCTTTATTAATTTTGTTGCTCTATCAATTTGAGCCCAACATGGCTGATGTTACCATTCAATTGAAGAACTGTGCCTAAAAATTAAAATACCACACAGATTAATTTTTTTCAAGTTCAAACCTTAAAGTTGAACAACTGAGAACTGAATGCTTAAAGCTGAATCTATGTTTCTAATTGCCTTCAACCTCTCTGGTGTTATGCACTCTCTCTCGCTCTCCCTCTCTCTCTCATCTTCACATTGCCTGAAGCAAATGATTGTTCTGTTACTGGTCTTTAGATTTTTTGAACCCATTTTAAAAACAGTAATTATTTTTGTTTAGAAACCATGAGAATTGTGTAATACTCGAATTAATCATTTAGGGTATTTTAAAACTTTGAAATGTGCAACTTATATCTAATAATCCTGCATCAAGTTCTAAAAATAACTAGCACTTGTAATAGTTGTTTGGATAATTTTATATTTCACTCAAAAGGAAAGCTGAATAATGCCCTGCAGCATTTACTTTAAATTAGTTCCAACACTTCAAACTAAATATAAATATATACAATTTTTTTAAAATCTTAATTTTAAATTCTCCCTGATAGATATAAAATAGGTTTAATATCCTGCTGTAGTGACACTAAACTTTTTATTTTATGTGCTCTCAGGATATGGGCAACAGTGGCAAGGCTGCATTTATTGCCCATCCCTAATTGCCCTTGAGAAGGTGGTGATGAGCTGCCTTCTTGAACCACTGCAGTCCATGTGGGGTAGGTATACCCACAGTGCTGTTTGTTAGGAAGGGAGTTCCAGGATTTTGACCCAGTGACAGTGAAGGAACGGCGATGTGGTTCCAAGTCAGGATGGTTTGTGGCTTGGAGGGGAACTTGCAGGTGGTGGTGCTCCCATGCATCTGCTGCCCTTGTCCTTCTAGGTGGTAAAGGTCATGGGTTTGGAAGGTGCTGTCTAAGGAGCATTGGTGCATTGCTGCAGATGACACACGTTGCTGCCACTGTGCATCGGCGGGGAGGGAGTAAATATTTGTGGATGGGGTGCCAATCAAGCGGGCTGCTTTATCCTGGATGGTGTCGAGCTTCTTGAGTGTTGTTGGAGCTGCACCCATCCAGGCAAGTGGAGACTATTCCATCACACTCCTGATTTTTACCTTGTAGATGGTGGACAGGCTTTCAGGAGTCAGGAGGTGAGTTATTTGCCACGGGATGCCTAGTCTCTGAAGTGCTCTTGTAGCCACGGTTTATATGGCTACTCCAGTTTAGTTTCTGGTCAATGGTAACCCCCAGATGTTGGTAGTGGGGGATTCAGCGATGGTAATGCCATTGAATGTCAAGGGGAGATGGTTAGATCCTCTCTTGAAGATGATCATTGCCTGGCACTTGTGTGGCGTGAATGTTACTTACCACTTATCAGTCCAAGCCTAGGTATTGTCCAGGTCTTGCTGCATTTGTACACGGACTGCTTCCGTATCGGAGGTGTCACGAATGGTGCTGAACATCGTGCAATCATCAGCGAACATCCCCACATCTGACCTTATGATTGAAGGAAGGTCATTAATGAAGTAGCTGAAGATGGTTGGGCCTAGGACACTGGTTGTCCCAAAGCCTTTCAAAGCACCAGAGGGAAGAGAGATGTCACAGAAGAGCCGGAGTCCTGGCACCCGGGGCAAGGCTGCCCCTCACTTTATCGATGTGGACCTGGATCTAATGTTGGAGGCTATGAGGGAGTGGAGGGTGGCAGGGTGAGGCCACCTCACCATGCAGCAGGGGCACCTCTCTGTTCAGAATCGTCCCCCAGCCTCCAATTCCTCCTCCTTCTTCTCTCCACTCTTAAGGGCCATGTTGGAGGGTGCAGCACACCACAGTGACAGAGACCCTTAGAGGGGGTTATTGGAGGGTGCCACCCGACCAGTCAAGCACCGGAATTGCACCTTCAGAAGCCCGATTGTGTGCTCAATGGTTGTCCTACTTATTAGGTGGCACTGGTTGTATCGCTTCGGTGCCGTGGAGGGGTGAGTACCCATGTTTTCAAGGGATTTCCCTTGTCCCCGAGGATCCATCCTTGCACTTTTGAGGATTGCAGTGAAGATCTGAGGCAGCTTCAATTGGCGGAGGATGAAACAGACATGGCAGCTGCCAGTAAAGTGAAAGCACACATCGAGGAAGATCTTGTTGTCACAGGCCAGCTGAACATTGAGGAAGTGAAAGCCTTTCCTGTTGACGAATCTGACTGGCCAGTGACTGGGTGTCTCTATGGCCACATGGGTGCAATCGATATTGCCCTACACCTGGGGGAATCTAGCAATGGCAGCAAAGTCCAATGCCCTCTGTCTCTGGGAGGCCACATCTGTTGTGAAATTAATGTACTATCCAGCTCTGGCAAAGAGGACATTAGTGACCTGGCAGATGCACTGATGTACAGCTGCTTGTGAGATGCCTATAAGATCCGCAGCTGATCCTTGGAAGGAGTCAGAAACCAAGAAGTTCAAGATCACAGTGACTTTGATGGCTACTAGTAGAGCATGGTGACCAGTGCTGTGAGGTGTGAGGTTTTTGACGACGAAGTCCCAGATATCTATGAGCATCTGCCTAGAGAGATGCAGTTTCCTGCAGCAGTGGTTCTTGGTCATCTCTAGGTAACCTGGTCTTCGGCAGTAGATGTTATGTTGAAGGTATTGGCTCAATTGCCTTCCGGCCCCTTTTTCCTCTCCCGTGCCCTCCTGCTGCTTGAGTTTGTGCCCTTCTCTCGGAAGGTGTTGCCCCTCATCTCCACTGAGCCCAAAATATGGCAGTCCTGCTCCCATTGCCAGCTGCAGTCTTCCTCTTGGTATTTTGTCCTTGGTAGCCTTTCCCCTTGCTCTTCCACCATGATGCCAGAGGGTGGCATCCATTCAGTGCTGACTGCCCACTCTCCCCACCTGTGTAGTACCAAGGGTGCCTCTCTACCAAATGGCAAGTTCCCCTTTGCCCTGCTGACCCTCTTTGGGCCAGGATGATGCCATGGGGCAGCCATGACTGGCTCCCCACTCTTTACCCACCTCCCTTTAGTTGATCTACAACAGACACCTCCTGAAATCCTTGTGGCCCCTTCAAAATTCCACTCTCCCCCTCCAATAAGCTTTTAGCAAGCTTTTTAAATACTTTAAGTGGCCTCATCTCTGTCCTACCCGGATTAACATTGCCAGTGCCAGGAACAGTGTCCTGAAACGCCCATGCATATAGCCAAGGATCCAAACTGCAATTATAACAGCCTTCTCAATTTGTCTTGCTGACATCCCCAGGTCTCTTGTTCCTGCACCTCCTTTAAAATTGTATAATATTGTTTGTACTGCTTCCCCTCATTCTTCCTACTAAAATGAATCACTTCACATGGTTCTGCATTAAATTTCATCCGCCATGTGTCTGCTCATTTCCACCAGCCTGTAGGTCCCCCAAAGCCTGTTACTATGTTCTTCACTACAGTTCTGAGCTTTGTGTCATCTGCAAACTTCGACATTATATACCCCTGTATACCCAAGTCCAGGTCATTAATATACATCAAAAGAGCAGTGGTCCCAACACAAACCCTTTGGGGACACTACTACACATTTGCCACCCATCGAAAAACAACCATTCACCACTAATCTCTGCTTTCTGTCCTTAGCCAATTTTGTATCCATGCAACCTCTGCCTCTTTAACCCCACGCTTCAATTTTGCAAACAATTCCATTATGTGGTACTTTAATTAAATGCCTTTAGAAAGTTCACATATACAACAATCAATCACACTATATTCATCAACCCTCAAAAGAACTCAATCAAGCTGGTCAAACACTTTTTGCCTAAATAAATCAGTACTGACTTTCATTTATTAACCCAGGTTTTTTTTCCCCAGTGCCAATAATTTTGTCCCAAATGAATGTCTCAAAGTTTCCCAACCATTAACATTAGGTTGATTGGCCAGCAATTGCTGGGTTTATCCCTCTCTTTTTTTTTGGAACAGGTGCAAACATCTGCAATCCATTAATCCTCTGGCATCACTCCCATAACAAAGGAGGATTGCAAAATTGTAGCCAGAGTCTCTGCGATCTCCACCCATACTTCAGTCAGCAGCTAGGATGCATCTCATTTGGAACAGCTGATTTCCCTACAAGTGTTGTCAATTTTTAAGTGCCTCCCCTATTTTTTAATCTTATCCAATATCGCTACTGCCTCTTCCCCAACTGTGATATTGGCAGTATCCTGAACTCTGGTGAAGACAGATGCAACATACTTATTTTAGTACCTCAACCATGACTTCTGCTTCCACAGGAAAATCTCCTTTTTAGTCCTATTCGGCCCCACCCTTCTAGTGGTTTTATGTTTAGAAAAAGACTTTGGGTTCCATTTTATGTTACCCATTAATCTATTCTCATACATTCTTTGTCTGTCTTATTTCTTTTTTCAGACCTCCCCCGTATTTTTTGTATTCAAATTGGTTTGCTAATGAATTATGAACCTAGCATTTATCATGAGCTTCCTTTTTCTGATCCATTTTAACCTCTATATCTCAAGTCATTCAGAAAGTGCTAGCTTTGGATGCCCTTTCTTTCCCCCTCATGTGTCTGTACCTGAACTGTCTCCTCATTGGCCTCTGTTTGCTCAATTACTGTTTTACTTGCCAACCTGTGATTTCAATCCTCCTCGGCCAGATCCCTTTTCAACTCACTGAAATGAGAACTCCTCCAAATCCCCACATTTATTTTCCCTTGTCCTTTTCCATAACTACTCCAAATCTAATGATATTGTGATTACTGTTTCCCAAATGCTTTCACAATGATACATGCTCCACTTCATTTCCTAGATTGGGCTGGAAACTACAGATTAAGGAAGTTTTCATGCACATTTCAGGAACAGCCCCCCATGCCCTTTAGTTATTTCCTCAGTCTATATAAGGATATTTGCATGTTTCTTAAAGGATAATTTTCTCTGAATAAACAAAAATACCTAATTCCTGGGTGTTTTTATTTGACATATGGTTCTTGTATCTCCCTGCAATCTACTCTTCTATCTCCTTCCCACTATTTAGTGGCTTATAATTTACACACAGCAGTGGAATAACTCTTCTATTATTCCTTAATTCTAACCCAATAGATTCTGTCTCGAAATCCTTACGTGTATCATCCCTTTCTAGTGCTGCAACAATATCTTTGATTATTACTGCCACCCAACCATTTTTCCTTCCCTATTTTGTTTGCATATATTGTAACCAGGAATACTAAGTGTCTGTTCCTCCCCTTAATTGAGCCAGGTCTGTTCTTGCCACAATACCATAATCCCACGTGGCTACTTGTGCCTGAAGCTCACCAACCTTATTTACTACACTCCGTGCATTTACGCACAGGCACTCTAAGCACTCCTCAATCTGCCTCACATTTCCCCCTGCCTCATCCTTTCTATTTCTAAACTGCTCTTCATTCTAAGGCTGTTTGTCTCTCCCAATTCTCTCTACTGATTCATCACAGTGCCTCTCTCCCTGCCAAATTAATTTAAACCTCTACGTACAGAACTAGTTAACCTAGAGTAATTCAGAAATAGGAGATGGACTAAGATGGGTTTAGAGTGGCTGGTGAGGTGCAGATCGTCCATCTTGTTACTGGCCCCTCCTATTCCAGAAACCTGAAGTCCTCCTTCCTGCCCCATTTCTCCAGCCATGTGTAAACTTGTTTATTTTCCTGCTCCTATACTCACTAGCATGTCGTACTGAGAGTAATCCAACAATTACTACCTTTGAAATCCTGTTCTTTAACTTCCTCCGTAGTTTCTGAAACTGTCTGTAGGACCTCAACCTTTTCCTACCTATGTTATTGGTTCCAACATAGACCATGACCTCAGGCTGTTCCCATTCACCCTGCAAAATATTCTGCATCTGTTCAGTGATAGTAAACAAAGAAACATAAGAAATAGGAGCAGGAGTAGGTCCTATAGCCCCAGGAGCCTGCTCTGCCATTCAATAAGAGTTTAGCCTCAACTCCACTTTCCTGCCTGTTCCCCATCACTCTCGACTCCTCCATCGTTCAAGAATCTGTCTGTCTCAACCTTGAATATATTCAATGACTCAGCCAACACATTTTTCTGAAGTCGAGATTCACGACCCTCTGAGAAAAGAAATGCCTCCTCATTTTCATCTTAAATGGGGGACCCCTTATTCTGAAACTATGTTCCCCTAGGGGAAACATCCTCTCAGCATCTACTCTGTCAAGCCCTCTCTGAATCTTATGTTTCAATAAAAGCACCTCTGATTCTTCAGAACTCCAATGAGTATAGGCCCAAACTGCTCAATCTTTCCTCATAAGAACCCCTTCATCCCAGAAATCAACCTAGTGAACCTTCTCTGAACTGTCTCCAACGAAAGTATATCCAATGTTTTGAGACATTTAAACCAGAGAAAGCTTGTTTTATTGAAGAAACCCTAAGAGAGCGAAGAACTCTGTGTCTATGCTGGGAATGTGTGCTACAGGATGGAGAGTACCGATGGCAAACTCATATCCAAGAGGGATCTTTCTGCATAACTCAGAAGCCAGACATGAGGGATCATTGTTTTAGTCCTCCTCTGCACCGCTTCCAATGCTTGACTGCCTCCAGCGTTTCTTGGCAAACAGAGTGCTCAAGGTGTGGTCTGACCAGATTAACTATGAATTTCACAATGCTGCTGGCTTTGGTGATTGTGGATATAAAGTTTTGAGTCAATTAAAACATTTAGAACATTTGGGTAATTTTAAATTCATTCCTACTTGGCCTTGGAGGGAGTGCAACGTAGTTTTACAAAAATGATACCTGGACTACAGGGGTTAAGTTACGAGGAGAGATTACACAAATTAGACCTGTTTTCGTTAGAATTTAGAAGGTTAAGGGTGATCTGATTGAAGTCTTCAAGATATTAACAGGAAAATACAGGCTAGATAAAGTTAAACTATTTCCACTGGTTGGAGATTCTAAAACTTGGGGGCATAGTCTAAAAATTAGGACCAGACCATTCAGGAGAGATGTTAGGAAGCACTTCTTCACGCAAAGGGTGGTAGAGGTTTGGAACTCACTCCCACAAACAGCAGTTGAAGCTAGAACAGTTGTTAATTTTAAATCTGAGATAGATAGATTTTTGTTAGGGTGGCACAGTGGCACAGTGGTTAGCACCACAGCCTCACAGCTCCAGGGACCTGGGTTCAATTCTGGGTACTGTCTGTGCGGAGTTTGCAAGTCTCCCTGTGACCGCGTGGGTTTTCACCCACAGTCAAAGACTTGCAGGTGATAGGTAAATTGGCCGTTGTAAATTGCCCCTAGTGTAGGTAGGTGGTAGGGAATATGGGATTACTGTAGATTAGTATAACGGGTGGTTGTTGGGTGGCACAGACTCGGTGGGCTGAAGGGTCTGTTTCAGTGCTGTATTTCTAAATAAATAAATAAAGATATTAAGGGATATGGGCCGAAGGCAGGTATATGGAGTTAGGCTGTGGATCAGCCATGATCTCATTGAATGGCGGGACAGGCTCGAGGGGCTGAATGGCCTACTCCTGTTCCTATCTTCCTCTGTACTGCAAATTAATCTGATGCATGCTTTAAGATTTTTCTCCAACAACAATAATAATAAATGTACTGGTTAAGTTATGCAAACTCTTGTCCTGCTGCACTTTGTCAAACCCCTAATCTCTATTTTCAAATCTTGAACATTTTGGGGGACTTAACAAGCTCTTGTTGTATAATATGATCTAGGTTGCTACTGGGTAGATTATGTAAGTACCATTACAGGATGCGATGTCACAGATTGTACAGAACCTCATGTGAGGAGTATTGTAGTGGAAGCTATAGATGCTAATGTTTGTAAATAAACTCCTGTTACCTTAACCCACAGACTAATATCTTTATTCGGTGCGAAGAGTATAGTAAACTGGATATTACAGCTCCATTCAAGTTTTGCCAGGTATGAATATATGTTAAATGGATTGAATGGAATTAGTCTAGAACACTACGATCAGAAAGAAATGTATAGTTTTGTGTAGAACCATCATCTGTATTGCCACTGTTGAGGTAAAAGGCAATGGGAATGGGTGCATTAGCAAAGGAATGGAATACAAATCAAAATTAAGTGCTTTTGTTACTGTACAATTTATTTTTGTGTTATATATTAGCTATTCTACTTGAATTCAGCATCATTAATCACTCATGTAAGCTAACCTCATATCTGCAACAAACTACAACATGCCTTTAACTGGCCAAAATCCAAGTAAGCAACAGCAAGACCCAACAATTGAACAGAGAACTGTTTCTACTGTATTGGAATGTACCATGTTTCTCCATGTGATTCCCCTCATCTTTGGTAAGCATATCGAATGCAGGCTCTAAATCAAAACTAAAGCTAGAGGTTAAACAAACAAGTTTATTTGGCAGAGAACAGATAAAAGAGTAGTAATTAGTGTATTTACAGGAGGAGTTTACAATCACTAATCTCAATATGTCAAAACGCAAAAAATACTGTCTGAACCATCTCTGAACATAACCGTTCTCATTCTAAATAGTTGTTCACTTTTTACACAATGAAACACTTCCAGAGTCAAACTAGCCCAGACCCTCAGCTGGCCATAGTGGCCAACTCCAAAAGTAAATTCTGCCACAGAAACATCTTGCCAAATACTTTGAAAATGTACTAAAATGAAGAACCAGACTCCTGCCTTCCATTCGCCCTGCACCCCCAGCATTTAAAAATAAAACTGTATTTTCTTTAACTACATCATAGCATCACCAGGATGATACTGCACCTAGAAATCATAGTTACAAGGAGACATGAGATACTAGGGGCCAGATTTTTAAAGTCCTCTGGGGTGGGAGCAGATCAGAGCACGATTTGAAGATTGCATTCTCGGAGCTCGGCACTGGGTCCCACTGCCTCTGGAAAATGAAGATATTTTCAATGGGCTGCCGGGAGGGAAAGAGGGAGGGATCGGCAGCCCCTCACATCTCCAATTAAGTGCCTGTTAAGCTCATTGAAAAACTCATTAACAGGCTAGTGCAAAATTTTTAGCCTGGGAACGGGGAAGCTGCCATGTGTGGAATACGACAGGGTTCTGAAGACATGAACAATGTGAAGGGCTATGGGAAGGGCTGATTAACAGAATGCAGAGGTACAAAATAAAGCTCAGTTGCTTCAAAAGTGCCTCAGAGTAGCCATTGCTGGAGCTGTAAGACTTGCCTTTTTCTGTGCCTGCACTGGCCCATCTTTTTCAAAGTGGATGTAGTCCCCGCCCTCTGGAATATGGCATGCGGGATGAGCTGCCGACTGCAAGATGCTACCAAGGTCAGCCACTGATTCCCGGAATGACTGTTGCCCTGAATTTCTATACAACCAGTGACTTCGACAGATGCAGGTTAGAGACTGCCTTGGGGGCCGCGAGACCTTAGGCCATTGTGGATCAGAACACAAATGTCTGAGACCATCTGACTGGATAGGCATAGCCTCCTAATGCACTGTTGCTCTGTCATTTGCAGGTAGCAGACTCTTGGGCGGTAGACCCGATGTCTTGGGTAGCACCTTCTTCCCCTTGCAGCCCCCTTCTGTGCACCTCTGGCCTCCTGGAGGTTCACCAGAAGGTTGAACCTGCCGAAGGTCATTCTGGCAGCTCTGTCCAATGGCGGAGTAACCTGTTCCCATCTGAACTCCCTTACTTGGCCTTTGTGCATTCACCCGGCCTTCCTCTACCAACCCCAGCTGCCCCAGTGATGCCAGCTGGTCACATCCCTCTCCAGATTCCTGCCACTCGTAGGATTCTATAGATGCCTCCAGTAACAGTCCAGCGGTCTCCGACATCCAGTACCTAATGTTCACTAATGTCCTTTAGGGAAGGAAATCTGCTGTCTTTACCTGGTCTGGCCTACATGTGACTCCAGACCCACATCAATGTGGTTGATTCTTACATGCCCTCTGAAATGGCCTAGCAAGCCACTCAGTTGTATCTAACTGCTACAAAGTCAATAAAAAGGAATGAAACCGGACGGACCACCCTGCATCGACCTAGGCACCGGAAACGACAACGGCAAACCTAGCCCTGTCGACCCTGCAAAGTCCTCCTTACTAACATTTGGGGGCCTGTGCCAAAATTGGGAGAGCTGTCCCACAGACTAGTCAAGCAACAGCCTGACATAGTCATACTCACGGAATCATACCTTACAGACAATGTCCCAGACACTGCCATCACCATCCCCGGGTATGTCATGTCCCACCAGCAGGACAGACCCACCAGAGGTGGCGGGACAGTGGTATACAGTAGGGAGGGAGTTGCTCTGGGAGTCCTCAACATCGACTCTGGACCCCATGAAGTTTCATGGCATCAGATCAAACATGGACAAGGAAACCTCCTGCTGATTACCACCTACCGCCCTCCCTCAGCTGATGACTCAGTACTCCTCCATGTTGAACAGCACTTGGAGGAAGCACTGAGGGTGGCAAGGGCACAAAATGTACTCTGGGTGGGGACTTCAATGTCCATCACCAAGAGTGGCTCGGTAGCACCACTACTGACCGAGCTGGCCGAGTCCTAAAGGATAGATCTGCTAGATTGGGTATGCGGCAGATGGTGAGGGAACCAACAAGAGGGGAAAACATACTTGACCTCGTCGTCACCAATCTGCCTGCCACAGATGCATCTGTCCATGATAGTATTGGTAGGAGTGACCACCGCACAGTGCTTGTGGAGACGAAGTCCCGCCTTCACATTGAGGATACCCTCCATCATGTTGTGTGGCACTACCACCGTGCTAAATGGGATAGATTTCGAACAGATCTAACAATGCAAAACTGGGCATCCATGAGGCGCTGTGGGCCATCAGCAGCAGCAGAATTGTATTCAACCACAATCTGTAACCTCATGGCCCGGCATATCCCCCACTCTACCATTACCATCAAGCTGGGAGACCAACCCCAGTTCAACGAAGAGTACAAGAGAGTATACCAGGAGCAGTACCAGTCACACCTCAAAATGAGGTGTCAACCTGGTGAAGTTACAACCCAGGAATACTTGCAGGCCAAACTGTGTAAGCAGCATGCAATAGACAGAGCTAAGCGATCCCATAACCAATGGATCAGATCTAAACTCTGCAATCCTGTCACATCCAGTCGTGAATGGTGGTGAACAATTAAACAACTGACAGGAGGAGGAGGCTCCACAAATACCCCCATCCTCAATGATGGGGTAGCCCAGCACATCAGTGCAAAAGATAAGGCTGAAGCATTTGCAAAAATCTTCAGCCAGAAGTGCCAAGTGGATGATCCATCTCGGCCTGCTCCTAAAGTCTCCAGCATCACAGATGCCAGTTTTCAGCCAATTCGATTCACTCCGTGTGATATCAAGAAACAACTGAAGGCACTGGATAGTGCAAAGGCTATGGGCCCTGACAATATTCCGTCCATAGTACTGAAGACCTGTGCTCCAGAACTTGCTGCGCCCCTAGCCAAGCTATTTCAGTACAGCTACAACACTGGCATCTACCCAGCAATGTGGAAAATTGCCCAGGTATGTCCTGAACACAAAAAGCAGGACAAGTCCAACCCGGCCAATTACCGCCCCATCAGTCTACTCTTGATCATCAGTAAAGTGATGGAAGGTGTCGTCGACAGTGCTATCAAGCGGCAGTTGCTTCACAATAACCTGCTCAGTGACACTCAGTTTGCTTTCCGCCAGGGCCACTCAGCTCCTGACCTCATTACAGCCTTGGTTCAAACATGGACAAAAGAGTAGAACTCAAGAGGTGAGGTGAGAGTGACTGCCCTTGACATCAAGACAGCATTTGATCAAGTATGGCATCAAGAAGCCCTTGCAAAACTGGAGTCAATGGGAATCAGGAGGAAAACTCTCTGCTGGTTCGAGTCATACTTAGTTCAAAGGAAGATGGTTGTGGTTGTTGGAGGCCAATCATCTCAGCTCCAGGACACCACTGAAAGAGTTCCTCAGGGTATGTCCTAGGCCCAACCAGCTTCAGGGGCTTCATCAATGACCTTCCTTCAATCATAAGGTCAGAAGTGGGGATGTTCGCTGATGATTGCACAATGTTCAGCACCATTTGCGACTCCAGATACTGAAGAACTCCGTGTAGAAATTCAGCAAGACCTGAACAATATCCAGGCTTGAGTGGATAAGTGGCAAGTAACATTCATGCCACACATTGCCAGACAATGACTATCTCCAACAAGAGAAAATCTAATCATCTCCCCTTGACATTCAATGGCATTACGATCGCTGAATCCCCCACTATCAACATCCTGGGCGTTACCATTGACCAGAAACTGAACTGGAGTAGCCATATAAATACCATGGCTACAAGAGCAGGTCAGAGGCTACGAATCCTGTGGCGAATAACTCACCTCCTGACTCCCCAGTGCCTGTCCATCATCTACAAGTCACAAGTCAGGAATGTGATGGAATACTCTCCACTTGCCTGGACGGGTGCAGCTCCAACAACACTCAAGAAGCTCGACACCATCCAGGACAAAGCAGCCCGCTTGGTTGGCACCCCATCCCAAAACATTCACTCCCTCCACCACCAACGCACAGTGGCAGCAGTGTGTACCATCTACAAGATGCACTGCAGCAACGCATCAAGGTTCCTTAGACAGCACCTTCCAAACCCGCGACCCCTACCACCTAGAAGGATAAGGCCAGCAAATGCATGGGAACACCACCACCTGCAAGTTCTCCTCCAAGCCACACACCGTCCTGACTTGGAACTATATCACTGTTCCTTCATTGTCGCTGGGTCAAAATCCTGGAACTCCCTTCCTAACAGCATTGTTGGTGTATCTACCTCACATGGACCGCAGCAATTCAAGAAGGCAGCTCACCACATCTTCTCAAGGGCAACTAGGAATGGGCAATAAATGCTGGTTTAGCCAGCGATGCCCACATCCCATGAATGAATAAAAAAAAATCTTAATCACAAATGTATGGCCCATTTATATCACTCTCTGCAATTTAATGTAAGTGAAGGATAAGAAATGCATTTTATTTTCAGGTTTGCTGTCTGTGAAATTACTTAAATATGATTGGCTGCTTATCCTGCTTGATGACATCACTGTTGCTGGACACCTGGAAATCTCCTTTACTTAGCCCTATATTTAAACCAATGCCAGGAAAGGGGAAATGGAAATTCGAAATTGATGCAACAGAGAGATTGTGGGCAAGAGCACATTGAAAATATCATGCTGTAAAGTGCAAAATTTTAAAAACATGGATAACCACACCTACACTAAATCAACCTTAAAGTCAGAAAAGGAAACTAGCTTAACAAAGAGCCAAGTGGAAAATAATGTTTCATATTGTTATGTGTGACAATATTATAAATGGGGTTAATTCTAATGATTTAGTGTTGTGTGTAGAGGTACACACAATGAAAATGTTTGGATTTAAAATCATGCAGGCTGTTAATTGAATGGGTGAACTCATGACAGATGTTTGCATTTTGTATAACACTGTAGGAATCCAAAATGTGAGAAATGTAATTAAAAAAGGCAGTATTTCCAATTGACCAAGCCAAATAACACATTTTGATTGATCATAATAAATTAACTTTTGCCGCATACTAGCATTTACTGAGTTTGGAGGACGTAGTTGGGATGGACAGCGTTTTTCTGTGTAGCCCTTCTAAGTAATCAGAAGCTGCAACAAAATGCAATTCTATCTAATCCTCCCACCAGTTAATGGGCTGCACTGCCATTGCCTTACAATTTTGCAAACCATTTTCTTATATTATGTGCAAAAATGGAAATCTTCATCAGTAATCGTTGATTAATTTGATGTAAACTGGTCTATGCTGGTGTTTATGCTCCACACGAGCTTTTGCCCATCCTACTTCATCTCACCCAAAGTGTATAACATTCTTAAATGAGAACAGAAAATTATGGAAATACTCAGTAGGTCTGGCAGCATCTGTGGAGAAATAAACAGAATTATCATTTTAGGTCTGTGACCTTTCATCTTTAGCAGATCCTTATATTCATTCCCTCTCATGTACTTATCTAGCTTCCCCTTAAAAAGTCATATCTTATTGGCCACACCGACTCCCCTTGATAGCAAGTTCTACGATCTAACCACATTGTGAACAAGGACATTTCTCTTGAATTCTTTAATTAATTTATTAGGGACTATCTTATGTTCATGACCTCTAGTTTTTGACTCCCCCCCCCCCACCACCACCACAAGTGGAAACATTTTCTCAACATCTACCCTTTTATAATTATTAGGCAACACCTCACTCCTCTTTTCGAGAGAAAAGAACCCCAGCTTATTCAGTTTTTCCCGATAATATATCTCTCTCACTCTGACACCAACCTTGTAAATCTTTTTGGCACCTTCATTTTTGCAATATGGAGACCAGAACTGTACACAGCACAAGTGTGGTCTAAACAAGTTTCTCTGCATGTTTAGTGTACGTTCCAGGCTTTCTATCTCCATTTGTCCACAAATGAACCCAGTGCTTTGTTTGCAATTACGTTTAAACTAATGTTACTACTTTTAATGATCTGCATCTGTACCCCCTGGATACCTTTGCTCCTTTACCCATTTAAACTTATTTTCCAAGTAGAATGTCACCTTTTTATTCCTCCGACCAAAATACATCTCACACTTGTGCTGAATTAATTCAGCATTTACTCACTCATTCTGTAAGTTTATTAATATATTGTACTTTGTTGCAGTCATCTTCAGTATTAACTAAGCTGAATGCCCTCTCCAGCTTAAGTCAGCAATTGCTTGTTTGCAACTTTGAGCCACTGAGAATAATACAAGGCAAGTGAAAGAGCCAAATTAGACAGAGACTGTGGGCTGAATATTATAAGCTCTATGCCGTTGAGCAATATTTCAAGTGTGGGCTCATTTAACTGGAGGGGCCGGAATGGCTGCCTCTGATGACGTAGAGGGGGCGGCCGCTCCATCCTCGGCAGCGGCGTCCGGCACCACCATGCAGGCACCATTTTTAAAGGGCTTTAAGCCTTTAGGAAAAGATTGGATTTTTAAAAAGGTACATTCCTCTGCATTCTCTTTAAAAAAAAAACTAAAAGCTGGAGGCCCTTTCCCAACACCCCCAATGTTTTTTATTGGCCTATATCTCGAAAATGTATTTTATTCCCAACCTGAACATCCCCCCAACCTCATTACATTTGCCTTTAACCCCTTCCCACCATCCCCAAAGCCAATAAAAAGTGTTTTTCCCATTCCGCCCATCCCCGCCCTAATAATTACACTCCTCCCCTTTCCCCACCAGTGTCTTGCCTTGAATCCCCAAACAGGGTTCGGAAGGCATGGGACTTCGGGTCACCCACCGCAATATCGGTGTGGGACTGCCACCCCATCCAGGTATGTTAATTAACCTTTTTTTTGCTTAAGTTTTAGTCGGCAAATAAAGGCCCCGCCGCTTGGCGATGGAGGGCGGGCGGGCCGCACCAAGGCTTCGCCAACGCCGGTAAAATGCGACGAGGCCTTCTTGGTGTCGGGGGTCATGGTGGGCCTCTCCTGGAGAATTTTCCGGGCCCCCCCACCACGGGACCTGACGCCGAAGGCCTCAAAATTCAGCCCTGCATTTGCTGACTTCAGTGTACAACACTATGGGAGTGTGACCAGTAATACAAATACTTAACTTCAAAGTAAAAATAAACTGATGATCCTAACTATGTATTTTAACCGTCCCAATTCATTATTTACACAGCAGTCTGCTGAAATGTCTTCAAATACTAAATATAGCAAAAGATAACTATCGTACGTGCTGATTTTTTTGCTGTCTCAGCATTACAAGGTGCTATTATTTTGATATGAATACGCAAACATCCAAATTTTTGAGTGTATGCTTTTATGCGGAATAGCTTATTTACTATCAGTTAAAAAAATGGGTTAATCTAGGTCATTTCAGTTTAGGGTCATATAAGGGATTATTTTGCTTGATGTTTTTGTTACATAACACACAATGGAAATCTCCCCTAACGTGTGTTGTGGAAATCATCCCCCTCTGTGTGAGCAAATGAAAAATGCTGTACAGCAAAAAAAAAATGATAAGGGGGCGTTGATGCTAATGAAGATAAATGAGTCAAGTGGGACCGATGACTGCAGTAGATATTAAATGAGAAAGTATGGCAGCCTGCTATAGCTTCTTTTCCATCCCCTTCCTCCAGCACTTTTGTTTCACCTCACTCTACTCGTCCCTACTTTCTAATTATCCCAACCTTGTATTTCCTCACTCCCATCACTAACTTACCCCCTTTAAACTACCTGTACAACTCCTATATCGTCCCGTCCCCATCACTCACCTCACCCCTCAAAGGCAGGCAGTCACATGCCAGAGGTCCTCTCCTATTCTCCCTTCCCATCTGGTTTCCTCAAAGAGGTTTTGTTTTAAAAATGCAACTTAAGAAAAAAATTAAATTAGAAATAAGGAACGAAACTGGTTATGTCTTGCATTCTCTCGACTGATGGATCTCTTTTATCTCCTGCAGCTGGACCTCAAACACCTGATTATGGAATTGAGGCATTCTTCCCCCACAATTTTGCTGCCAGAAATGAAGCATGATTTTTTTTTTAAGGACAGCAAGCAAGAGCTGTTAGCACCATAAATCCCAGCCCTGCAACTGTGGCACAATTCCAGCAAGCCATGAACTGCTTGCTAGGAGAACTAGGTAATTTTAATTTTATTCATACTTGTGATGGAAGCATCACTGCAAGGTCAGCATTTGTTGTTCATCCCGAGTTACCTTTAGTTTAGTTTAGAGATACAGCACTGAAACAGGCCCTTCAGCCCACCGAGTCTGTGCCGACCATCAACCACCCATTTCTACTAATCCTACACTAATCCCATATTCCTACCACATTGAGAAGTAAGCGGTAGGCCTTCTTGAACTGCTGCAGTCCGTGTGATAATAATATATACAAATTAACTCACCTTGCATTATGAAGTCAGGTTAGCCATGTCTAGATGCCAGGCCACTTTCATCCCTAGAGGCAAATACTGACACCAAGCAGCCATCCACCTTACTGCTCCTCCTCCAACTGGAGAACACTTACAAATATATGATTAGGAAATAGAAGATGGAACACCTGAGGACCAGTGGCCCCAGCAGCACTGCGTCACAATATAATCTACATTGTTCTTCCAACAAGAAAGGGGGCAGTTCTGGACTTAGTTTTAGGAAATGAAGCTGGGCAGGTGGAAGGTGTATCAGTTGGGGAGCACTTGGGTGGAAATGATCATAATTCAGTTATATTCAGGGTAGTTACGGAAAAGGACAAAGATAGTCCAGGAATAAAAGTTGTCAATCGAGGAACAGCTAATTTTACCAAGCTGTGATATGATTTAGCTAAAGTGGACTGGAAGCAACTATCCGAAGGTAAATCAGTGTCAGATCAGTGAAAGGCATTCAAGAAAGAGATAGCTACGGTTCACAGCAAGTATATTCCCTTGAAGAAAAAAGATGGGACTGATAAATCCAGAGCCCCCTTGGATGTCAAAGAGCTTAAAAGAAGAGGAAGAAGAAATAAAAAGGGAAGCTTGTGACAGATACCAAGGGCTCAATACTGCTGAAAACCTAGGAGCAGAAGTGTAGGTATGAAATTAAAAAGGAATCTAGGAAAGCAAAGCAACAGCATAGAAAATATTGACAAGTAAAATCAAGGAAACCCCAAAGATTTTTTTATAAATACATAAAGAGCAAGAGGATAACTAAAGAAAGAGTAAGGGCCTATTAGTGACCATTAGGGTAACCTGCGTGTGGAGGCGGAGGACGTGGATATGACTCTTAAATACTTAGCATCTGTTTTCACAGAAGAGATGGAAAATATAGATATTGCAATTAGGGAGAAATATTAAACAAAATCAACATAGAGAGGAAGAAGAATTAGGCATTTAACATCTTTGAAAGTGGATAAATCCCAGGCCTAGACGAAATGTATCCTCGGCTGCTAAGGGAAGCAAGAGAAGAAATAGTGGAGGCTCTGACCTTCATTTTCCTATCCTCTCTGCCTATAGGTATGGTGCCAGTGGACTAGAGGAGAGCTAATGTTGTACCATTGTTTAAAAAGGGAGAAAGGGATAGAACGAGTAATTACAGACAAGTCAGCCTAAAATTATTGGAAAAAATTCTGAGGGACAGGATTTAGATAGGCATGGATTAATCAAAGACAGTCAGCACAGATTTGTTAAGGGAAGGTCGTGTCTGACTAACATGATTGAATTTTTTCAGAAAATAACAAGAAAGGTCGGTGAGGGTACTACATTTGATGTACTCTATACAGATTTTAA
Organism: Heterodontus francisci; assembly: GCF_036365525.1. NCBI lineage: Eukaryota > Metazoa > Chordata > Chondrichthyes > Heterodontiformes > Heterodontidae > Heterodontus > Heterodontus francisci. The sequence goes on along the minus strand of NC_090375.1, from coordinate 117,203,035 downwards.
CAGATCTTGATAAGGTCCCACAATGCAGACTGGTCACAAAAGTAAAAACCCATGTGATCTAAGGCAAAGTGGTAAGTTGCATCCAAAATTGGCACAGAGGCAGGAAGCAAAGGGTAATGGTCGCTGTGTGTTTGTGACTGGAAGGCTGTTACCAGTGGGGTTCCACAGGGCTCAATACTAGGTTCTTTGCTGTTTATGGTATAGATCAATGATTTGGACTTGAATGTAAGCAGTATGATTAAGTTTGCAGACGATACAAAAATTGATTTTGGAGGTTGAGCATGAAGAAAGCTATAGACTGCAGAAAGATATCAATGGACTAGTCAGGTGGGCAGAACAGTGGCAAAGGGAGTTCAATGCCGAGAAGTGTGAGGTAGTGCATTTGGGGAAGGTGAACAAGACAACGGAATACACCATAAATAGTCGTATACTGAGAAGTATAGAGGAAGAGACAGACCTTGGTTGGATCTCCACAGATCCCTGAAGGTATCTGGACAGGTAGACAAGGTGGTCAAGAAGGCATATGGGATATTTGCCTTTAATCAGCTGAGGCACAGAATACAAGAGCTGAGAGGTGATGCTGGAACTGTACGAAACACTAGTTATGCCACAGCTGGAGTATTGCATGCATTTCTGGTCACTGCACGATAGGAGAGATGCGATTGCACTAGAGAGGGCATAGAGGAGATGTATGAGAATGTTGCCTGTACTGGAGAATTTTAGTTATGAGGAAAGTTTGGATAGGATAGGAGAGACCTAATTAAAGTATATAAAATTATAAAGAGGTCTTGATAGAGTGGATAGAACGGCCCGATTCCCCTTGGTTGAGGGGTCCATAACCAGAGGGCATAGATTTAGGGTAAGAGGCAGGAGTTTAGAGGGGATTAGAGAGGATATTCTTTTCACCCAGATGGTAATGAGGAACTGGAACTTACGGCCTGAAAGGGTGGTAGAGGCAGAAACCCTCATAACATTTAAACAGTACTTGGCTCTGCACTTGAAGTACCGTAACCTACAAGACAATGGACCAAAAGCTGGAAAGTAGGATTAGGCTGGATGGCTACTTGTCGGCTGATGTGGGGACAATGGGCTGAAGCTCCTTCTGTGCTGTAAATATATGTGATTCGATGATACAGAGTGGAATGATTTCTGATTTATATTTATCTAGGGTGTTGCATTCCCCTGCACTAGCATGTCTTAATCATAAATTTTTAAAATTTATATCAACTATAGATTAGCTCAAAGGCTGGAGACAAAGTATTAGATTTTACAGTCAGTGCTTGCTTCCAGATTACTCTGTTGCTAAATTCTCTTTGCTGCATCTTCCACTACTGCTGAGAATTCCCAAATCCAGTGAGTGCCTTGAGCACAAGTGCAGCCATAATTGCAGACAACGTAATGATAGAATTTCCTGCTGAATAGAAAAGTTGGGGCTATGGCAGAAGTGAAGCTTCACCCTGCTGTGGATTATAAGATTGAGATTTTTTTGCTTTTATAACAAGTTTAAAAGGGAACAAACTAGGAATGAAATGGAATTGCCTTTCCTCATAAAAACACCAGATAAGAACAGGTCCAGATTGTCTTTAAGAAAGCAAAATTGTTTGAATAATTTATCAGACAAGGGGACAATAATTACATGTACTGAGTGATCTATCGGGGGCAACTTGATGGTAAAACTATGGTTGCCTCTCGACTAATGCGAGTGATACAAAAAGTCTGCTTTGATCCGGGGGAAGCCAGGATGATGTTCTTCAAATGAACCCGACTTGCACTTCAAAAAAATGATAGTAAGAAACTAAAATATGCCTAAGTTCACTTGGTTGGACTGCATATCCAATTCAATGCAGTAAGATTGAACTACACCGAGCTAGAAACACCTGTCTTTCTCAGACTTGTTATCTGACCTGTTATGACCATTTTAAAAACTTCAATATAGGTTTTCTTGTGCTTTTCAGTACTAAAGTACTAAAATGTCCACATTTGAGGCCAGTACCTTCCTAGAACAGGAGTGAAGTATCTTGGGCCAGGTTAAAAGCCCTATCTGTTAAAGAGTTGAGGAATGTAACTGGGCAATTAGAGATTACTATCTGTCCAAAAGCTAGGAAGCCTGAAATCCTAAAACTTGTGGCCAACCATTTTAAAATTGACACAGAAGAACTGGAGACTGGCATAGAATCTGAAACAGACAGAGTAACATTAGCTAAGGTACAACTACAACAGAGGAGACTAGAACTAGAATTCCAGAAGGAGAAACAGCAGAGTGTGTTTCAGGAAAGAGAAAAATAGAGAACTTTCTAGAGAGAGAAAGAGAATGAATTCCAAGAAAGGGAAAAAAGAAAAAGCTTTCCAGAAGGAAAAGGGGGGAAAGGGATTTAAAGTGGCTCGAACTAACTAGGGGGAAGACCCAATAAAACCAGTGGAGGCACCGCTAGTGAGGGAGTTACTCTAGCTCAGGACCAAGTGCTGAGCTCTTACAGTTCTCCCAGTTGATACCAAAATTCAGCCATGGGGATATGGAAGAATATTTTGTCTTTTTTCAAAAGCTTGCAAAATAGCTGAAATGGCTGACAGAGAGCTGGACACTGTTATTGCAAAGCAAAAGAACAGGAAAAGCCCATGAGGTTTATTCACTGTTGCCTGATGAGAGTTCATCAGACAATGAGATCACCAGAAATGCTATCCTGGGTGCACATGAGCTAACACTGGAGGCATACCGCCAAAACTTCTGAACCCTCCGAAAGCAGGTGAAATAAACTTATCGCAAATTTGAAAGAGTTAAGCAGCTTGCTTTTGACCAGTGGATAAGGGCACTTAAGATAGAGTCCACCTATGAAAACCTAAGAAGTGATCCTCCTTGAGGAGTTCAAAAACTCACTTCCCCTTTCCATAAGAAACCACGTGCAAGAACAAAAGTTTCCAAGAGCCAGGCAGGCAGCAATCCTGGCTGATGATTATGCACTTATTCATGAGCCCTTTCCCCAAGGGAAACCCTTCCCCGGTAACCACCAAAAGCCTGAAAAAGGATAGAAGGTGGAAGGGTGATAGGAGGATGTACAGCCATGGGCGAAAAGGGAGAGCTGGAAACACCTGAGAGAACAGGAGTGATGCTCGAAAGCCTGTATGTTTCCATTGCAGCAAGGCAGGTCACCTTCGAGCTGACTGCTGGAGGTTACGGGGAAAACCCAGACGTTTAGGCAGGGCGCACCAGGAAAAGGGGTGCTGGTGAAAAGCACAGCAGACCAGGCTGTGGCTTTAACTGCGGCTGTAAAACCCGATAAACCTACTGCTGAGAGTGTGGGTAAACTTAACAAAATCCCTGAGTTACCAGGATTTTGTGTCCAGAGGTAAAAAAAGTGACCCCATACTGCTCGAGTGAGGCCAGTAAGCTCATAATAATACTTAGGGATACAGGGACCACCCAATTCCTACTGCTGGGAAAAGGCATGACATTTCCCCCAGAGAGTGTACTGAATGCTAGAATGCTAGTAAACAGTATCGGGGCAAGGTATATGGCCGTACCTTTATACCAGATGCACCTGGAATGCGACCTTGTTTCAGGACCAGTAATTGTGGGGATTGTCCCCAGTTTACCTGTGGATGGGGTCGACCTGCTCCTGGGTAATGATCTGGCGGGGGCGAAGGAGCTAGCTTCCCCAGTGGTTTTACAGAGACTGAGATCGGTCAGGTAGATAGAGCAGTTACAGGAAAAGGTCCCTGGCATTTTTCGTGACTGTGTAGTGACCCGGTCCATGGTCAAACAAGCTCCGTCAGAAGAGACTGAACTGGCACCGCAGACAGATTATGGTTATCTGAAACCTTCTTTGGGATGTTAGAGGACCCAAAGGATGGGTTAAATAGGTCTTCCTCGGTCAAGGCTCAGCAAGCCAACCATTGTTCTCTTTTTAAAAATAAAGGTACATTTTTTAAAGACAAAGTCTGTTTTCTCATAACTCTGCAGAGTTACTCAGTGAATATTGTATCATCGCCTTCGGGGTTCCGCTCCGGATTTTCTGTTAGGGTTTGGAACCCCGAAGGCGGTCATGTGTCACCTTTGGCATGTTTCCGGCAGTTCCTGCAGCCATACTGGTGCCAAACGTCGTGCTCTGCACTCCTTTGGACCCCACCAGGAAGGCCGAGAGGGGGGTTTTGACACTTGGGCAACTCACAACCTCCATACATCAACTCAGGCATGCGCCATGGAGAGGTCACTCCATAGTCGCCTCACAGCGACCAAATCAACACGGAAGGCAGCAGTTACGGGTTATAAGTCCAGCTCAATTGGTGTAGAGATTGGGCGCCACGAGTTGCCTTTGTCAGTGGGCGAGGTCATCACATCTCACTGGACAGCTACCATCCGCCTCAAACCGGGCAGTCCCCAGTCAGTAAGGTTCTGTCCCGCCACAGCCCACCTGCTTCAATGGGTGCTTGGAGCTCAGGGTCATTGCCCGACAAGTGGACTGTAACACAGCACCAAACAGCACGACCAAAAAAGGAAAGAGGGTACCAGCCCTTCGTTTTGCAAGCTGGAATGTCAGAACTATGTGTCCTGGCCTGTCGGAAGACCTTACACAAATCAACGATTCTCGGAAGACCGCCATCATTAACAACGAGCTCAGTAGACTCAATGTGGACATTGCAGCACTTCAGGAGACACGCCTCCCTGCGAGCAGATCTCTAAGAGAGCAAGACTACATCTTCTTCTGGCAGGGTAGGGATCCTGAGGAACCAAGACAGCATGGAGTGGGCTTCGCCATCAGAAACTCTTTGCTTAGCATGATAGAGCCACCCTCAAATGGCTCGGAACGCATATTGTCCATCCGACTGTTCACCGCCTCTGGTCTAGTACACCTACTCAGCATCTATGCTCCAACACTCTGCTCCCCATCTGAAGCTAAAGACCAGTTCTACGAGGAACTCCATAATATCATTAGTAGCATCCCCAACACTGAACACCTGTTCCTGCTGGGGGACTTTAACACCAGGGTTGGGGCCGACCATGACTCATGCCTTGGGCGCTATGGCATTGGTAGGATGAATGAGAATGGACAGAGACTGCTTGAGTTGTGTATCTATCATAACCTCTGCATTACCAACTCATTCTTTCATACTAAACCCTGTCACCAGGTTTCTTGGAGGCACCCAAGATCACGTCGTTGGCACCCGCTGGACCTCATCGTCACAAGGTGAGCCTCTTTAAACAGCATTCAAATCACACGCAGCTTCCACAGTGCGGACTGCGACACCGACCACTCCCTGGTGTGCAGCAAGGTTAGCCTCAAACCAAAGAAGCTGCATCACTCCAAGCAGAATGGCCGCCCGCACAGAATTTCTCATCCACAGCTGTTACGTAAGTTTCTAAATTCACTTGAAAAAGCCCTTCAAAACACTCCCACAGGGGATGCAGAAACCAACATCATGCGCCCACATCAGAGACGCCATCTGTGACTCAGCAATGACCACCTACGGCAAAGGTGTGAAGCGGAATGCAGACTGGTTTCAATCTCACATTGAAGAGCTGGAACCTGTCATAGCCGCTAAGTGCATTGCACTGTTGAACTACAAGAAAGCCCCTAGCGAGTTAACATCCGTAGCACTTAAAGCAGCCAGAAGTGCTGCACAAAGAACAGCCAGGCGCTGCGCAAATGACTACTGGCAACACCTATGCAGTCATATTCAGATGGCCTCTGACACCAGAAATATCAGAGGAATGCATGATGGCATTAAGAGAGCTTTTCGGCCAACCATCAAGACGATTGCCCCCCTCAAATCTAAATCAGGGGAAACAATCACTGAGCAACGTAAGCAAATGGAGCACTGGGTGGAGAACTACCTAGAACTGTACTCCAGGGAAAATGTTGTCACTGATACAGCCTTCAATGCAGCCCAATCTCTGCCAGTCATGGATGAGCTGGATGAACAGCCAACAAAATCGGAACTCAGGGATGCCATTGATTCTCTAGCCAGTGGAAAAGCCCCTGGAAAGGATGGCATTACCCCTGAAATAATCAAGAGTGCCAAGCCTGCTATACTCTCAGCACTCCATGAACTGCTTTGCCTGTGCTGGGACGAGGGAGCAGTACCACAGGACATGTGCGATGCCAATATCATTACCCTCTATAAGAACAAGGGTGACCGCGGTGACTGCAACAACTACTGTGGAATCTCCCTGCTCAGCATAGCAAAAAGCTGGCTGAGCGTGTCTACCCTGAGGCACAGTGTGGCTTTCGATCAGAGAGATCCACCATTGACATGCAGTTCTCCCTTCGCCAGCTACAGGAGAAATGCCGCGAACAACAGATGCCCCTCTACGTTGCTTTCATTGATTTCACCAAAGCCTTTGACCTCATCAGCAGACGTGGTCTCTTCAGACTACTAGAAAAGATTAGATGTCCACCAAAGCTACTAAGTATCATCACCTCATTCCATGACAATATGAAAGGCACAATTCAGCATAGCGGTGCCTCATCAGACCCCTTTCCTATCCTGAGTGGCGTGAAACAGGGCCGTGTTCTCACACCTACATTGTTTGGGATCTTCTTCTCCCTGCTGCTCTCACATGCGTTCAAGTCTTCAGAAGAAGGAATTTTCCTCCACACAAGATTAGGTGGCAGGTTGTTCAACCTTGCCCGTCTAAGAGCGAAGACCAAAGTACGGAAAGTCCTCATCAGGGAACTCCTCTTTGCTGACGATGCTGCATTAACATCTCACAATGAAGAGTGTCTGCAGAGACTCATCGACAGGATTGTGGCTGCCTGCACCGAATTTGGCCTAACCATTAGCCTCAAGAAAACGAACATCATGGGACAGGACGTCAAAATGTCCCATCCGTAAATATCGGCGACCACACTCTGGAAGTGGTTCAAGAGTTCACCTACCTAGGCTCAACTATCACCAGTAACCTGTCTCTCGATGCACAATTCAACAAGCGCATGGGAAAGGCTTCCTCTGCTATGTCCAGACTGGCCAAGAGAGTGTGGGAAAATGGTGCACTGACACAGAACACAAAAGTCCAACTGTATCAAGCCTGTGTACTCAGTACCTTGCTCTACGGCAGCGAGGCCTGGACAACATACGTCAGCCAAGAGTGATGTCTCAATTCATTCCATCTTCGCTGCCTCCGGAGAATCCTTGGCATCAGGTGGCAGGACCGTATCTCCAACACAGAAGTCCTCGAGGCGGCCAACATCCCCAGCATATACACCCTACTAAGCCAGCGGCGCTTGAGATGGCTTGGCCATGTGAGCCACATGGAAGATGACAGGATCCCCAAGGACACATTGTACAGCCAGCTCGTCACTGGTATCAGACCCACCGGCCGTCCTTGTCTCTGCTTTAAAGATGTCTGCAAACGTGACATGACGTCCTGTGACATTGATCACAAGTCGTAGGAGTCAGTTGCCAGTGATCGCCAGAGCTGGCGGACAACCATAAAGGCGCGGCTAAAGAGTGGCGAGTCGAAGAGACTTAGCAGTTGGCAGGAAAAAAGACAGAAGCGCAAGGAGAGAGCCAACTGTGTAACAGCCCCGACAACCAATTTTATCTGCAGCACCTGTGGAAGAGTCTGTCACTCTAGAATTGGCCTTTATACCCACTCCAGGCGCTGCTTCACAAACCACTGACCACCTCCAGGCGCTTACCCATTGTCTCTCAAGACAAGGAGGCCAATGATGATGTGCATGACAGGCCTCAAAACATTTTAAATTAGTCAAGTTCTGTATTACCATTTGATTGGTTTGCTTTCACATTAAGTATGACTTACAATGAATTTGATCCAGTCGTCTATAATCAAGGCTATCATTGTGATTTTTCATTTGTGACAGCAGTTGGTACTTTTTCCTGATACGTCCCATTAGTTACAAAATGGCATATTGTTAGTCCAGAATGACATTCCCTTTCACTGCACAGACAATTAATTTTTGGTTTATAAGAGCAGAACTTTAAAAGTTATCTGTTTCCATTAAACACAATTAAACAGAGTGTTGGGCAATGTCCAAATCTCAACAAGGGCCAAAATGCAATCTGCAAAGTCTCTTACAAACGTTTCTCCCCACGCCCCCACACACAGCTCAGGCCCTCGAAGACAAAACAGAGCAATCCAAGTAAAAGGAAAAAAACCAGTGTTGCAGAAAACTTTTCAAAATAGAAAGACAATCAGTAAATCTAACAAAATGTAATCAGTTATCTTTTCTTCTTAAAGGTGTTGATACCAGTGGGTAAAACTGTTTTAATTGGCCAGTTATTATTTGCATGTAAAATTCTCAAAATTCAGACTGTAAACTTACATGCAAAAGGGAAAATACAAGCCAACGTTTCTTTATTTTCTTGGATGAAAAGCAGTTTTGAGGGGTTTTTTTTTAAACTGAAAAGTGAAGTTAATAGTCTATCATGAAAAAGGAAAAGCTTTGGTACTGTAAAAATGGCTTGCTGGATAGTGCCTCAGTGAGTATGTGCATCAGCCTTTGAAGCAGGGTTTTAAAAAAGGTGAACATGAAACTGTATGATAGAAAATAAACCCTATTTTTGTCCAGAAAGCTTTGAGTACCAGCCATCCTCAATTAAAAACATATTTATTTTTTTGGTCAGTTACTGTTTACATAACTTTGCTGTATGCGAAGAGGCTGTTTTGTTTGCCTACATTACACAATGACTGCACTTCAGAAGCAAGTTATTGGTTATATAATGCTCCGAGACATAAAGCGTGCTATGTAAGCTGTTTCTTTAGTGAGCTTTCCAGTTAACCTTCATCTGCATGCATCCGGTTTATCATTCATAATGGTAGCTGATAAAGGAATGTTAAAAGATCAGTCTTTGAAATATTATACCAACTAAAAAAAAAATCATTCAACCATCTAGATAGTCTTCAGGAAATAGAATCATAGAATGGTTACAGCACAGAAGGAGGCTATTTGGCCCATCGTGTCCTTGCTGGCTCTTTGGAATAGCAACTCACCTAGTCCCACTCCATCACCTTTTCCCCATCGCCCTGAAAATTTTCTCTTCAGATAATTATCCAATTCTCTATTCACTATTGAATCTGCATCCACCACAATCTGAGGCAGTGTATTCTGAATCATAACCGCACGCTGCGCAAAAAAGATTTTCCTCTTGGCGCCATTGCTTTTTTGCCAATCACCTTATATCAGGGTCCTCTGGTTTCTGACCCTTGCACCAATAGGAACAGTTTCTCCCTATCTACTCTGTCCAGACTCTTCATGATTTTGAACACCTCTATCAAATCTCCTCTTAATCTTCTCTTCTCCAAGGAGAACAGCCCCAGTTTCTCCAATCTATTCATGTAACTGAAGCTCCACATCCCAAGAGCCATTCTTATGAATCTTTTCTTCACCATCTCCTATCCCTTAACATCTTTCCTAAAGTGTGATGCCCAGAACTGGACACAATACTCCAGTTAAGGCTGAACCAATATTGTATACAGGTTCAACATAACTTCCTTGCTTTTGTTCTCTATGCTGATTAATAAAGCCCAGGATCCTGTATGCTTTATTAACCCCTTTCTCAACCTGCCCTTCCATCTTCAATGATCTGTGCACATATACCCCAGGTCCCTCTGCTCCTTTACCCCCTTTAGAATCGTATCCTTTATTTTATATTGCCTGTCCTCGTTCTTCCTACCAAAATGAATCACTTCACACTTCTTTGCATAAAATTTCATCTGCCATTTGTCTGCCCATTCCACCAGCCTAAGTCCTCTTGAAGTCTATCACTATCCTCCTCACAGTTCACAATACTTCCAAGTTTTGTATCATCTGCAAATTTTGAAAGTGTGCTCTGTACACCAAAGTCTAGGTCATTAATATAGATCAACAAAAGCAATGGTCCTAACACCAACCCCTGGGGAATCCCACTATATCTTTCTCCAGTCCAAAAAACAATCATTCAACACTACCGTTTCCTGTCATTCAACCAACTTTGTATCCATGCTGCCACTGTCCCTTTTATTCCACGGGCTTTAACTTTGCTGACAAGCCTGTTATGGGGCATTTTATCAAGTGCTTTGGAATTCCATATACACCACATCAACTGCATGACCCTCATCAACCTTCTTTGTTGCCTCATCAAAAAACTTAATCAAGTTAGTGAAACATGATTTACCCTTAGATCTCTGCTGGCTTTCCTTAATTAATCCACATTTTTCCAAGTGACTGTTAATTTTGTCCCAAATTATTGTTTCCAAAAGCTTTTCCACCACCAGGGTTAACTTGATTGGCTTCTAGTTGCTGGGCTTATCCTTGCACCCTTTTTTGAACAAAAGTGTAACATTTGCAGTTCTGCAGTCCTCTGGCACCACCCCCCGCATCTAAGGAGGTTTGGAAGATTATGGCCAGTTTCTCCGCATACATCAAAGCACTGCATTTCACCACTCTCCAAAACTTCTAATTTTACTGCTCCAAGATTTGTACTACTGTAATGAAATTTGTGCAAACATATATATATTCTGCACTGCAATGTTCTGGCTGTATCTTTAACGACAATGGATTTGTCCACTATAGGTTTTATGTCACCGTACATTCACAGAACTTGCAATTGTGCATGTTGTCATCTTTAACAAAATTAACTAGAAGTCCATTATTGTTGTGATTATGACTGATCACAATTCATTCACAAATGACAGTACCATTGCAGAAAGCACACCAAAAAGCCCTGCTACAGTGTGACAGATGACAGAACACACTGGCAGACTTCAAAAATACTATTGATTTGGCGCCATTAGCAACAAAAGCACCTCTTAGTCTCACCCAGAGCACAGAATTTCTGCCTCTTTCTTGTTCTCTCTTCAAATGTTACATTTTACTACTATTGATTGATGGCTTACACAGAAAGATATGCCAGAACATTCCATATAATTTGTTCATATCCCAAAGATTAGAATTAGTATTCAAATTTACTAATTAAGCTTCAAAACTGAAAATCGGGCAAATCACCAACAAATCCTAAACTCTTTTAACCCCCTCCCCTACCCCCCGTCTTTTTAAAAAAAAAATATTTTCCTTAAATAATGACTATTCAATAACTAAAACAAGGAAGATCTTGATAAGTAACTTACAATAAGACCCATTATCTTTACTAGCACAGTAACATTCTGAAGAAAAGATAAAACTGGAAAGAAAATAGAAGGAAGAAAAAATACGTCCACTACAGAGAAACAAACTACAGTTTTATCAGTACTGACATGTTCTGAAATCATATTTTAGCTGTTGCGCTTTAATTGTACAAATGATCCTGCGCTAAACATATTTTAGTTACTAAAACAGCATGTGTACTGCACTATTTTATTGTAATTTTTCTTGACGATCTGCTGACTCCGCAAATACCTATTGAATAAAAGGGATACACAGAGATAAAGGGGAGTAGTTTTCATTCAGAAGTGTTTAACAAGCCTTTATTTCTTGTATAGGAAAGAACAAAGAAGTGCCTCCATTTCGTCAGGATAGCGTTGCGCTTTGAAATCAGTCTATTCCAGCAGGCTGTGCAATTGTAAGCAAACGAAAAATATTCACACTTATTTCACAAAGGTAGTGTCTCTTTAAAACTCACCGTTCAGAGAATCCAAATCACTTGCATCCCTGCTGCTGCTACAACACGCGTGCGCGCTCACATATGCAAAGCCCATCATCATTTTCGCTCAGAGAGGGCTCTTCCTCCACTTGTGATGGGTTCAGACACATCATCTACTTGCTGCAGAAATGTCCCTTTTTTATATAAAAAGATGGTTTTCCCGCAGGCTGCGGGGCACGTTATTCTGTCAGTGACCATGAAGGATTTTTTAAACCACAAATGAATCCCATTGGAAATATTAAACACAGTAATTGGGTAAAAGCAGTGAGATAATATGTAGATCAGCAACATTGTGAAAGTGCCGGGAAGAAGAAAGCTTTGCTTTACTCGTCAAAGTCTTGGTTATACACTTCTGATAACGTCTCCCGTGTCTCCCCTTCGAATGCTGACATGTCTGTCTCCAGGACAAAACAAGTTTATAACGCCTCGGCAGTGAGATATTTAACAATTTTTAAAAGATCATTTGTTGTCCTAAGGTGTTATATACGACAACTTCGGCGAGAAAGAAAATGAACTAACTACTGCACGATCTAATAACCATTTCCTACTTTAAATATCACTTAACCCGTAAAGAACCATCATCAATTTACACTGCCAGGTTTCTGAAATCTGCTCGAGATAAGAACCCCCAAATAATGTGCAACCAAAAGATTTTTAAGGCAGCCTGCGGAGTACTTTCAGTGAGATGTTACACCTTTGGGTGCTTTTGAACAGATTCAATATTTCTCATCACAAAAATCCCCTTCTCTACCAAGAATTCGCTACATATTACATGTAAAATACTGCAGGTTTACACTCCTCACTAGTTTAATGTATTTTGTGTTACCTTTTCTAATTGGACATCTCGACTAACTCCAGCTTTCAACGCCTACTCTGTTCACTTTTCGCTCATATGCTGTATTTTCACCCATTTCAAAATGTATTTACAAGTCAGTCTCACCTCGAACAGAGGACCAATCTTGTTTTTTTCCAGGTAGGATTGAATTCGAGACTGCTGAGACGCCATCAAAAATATCCTCCTATCTCTGTGTAACAAATACCGTTTTTATTTTAAAATTCTAAAATACGAAAATTGTAAAGAAAAAATGAAAGAAAAACTTTGTTTTACTGGCTATCTAACGGTTCACGAATCTAACTTGCAGGTGATACACTTTTTTTTCTAATTGTATCGCAGTGTTGAAGTTGTGGAAGCCGGGGAGCTGTCCGCTTCTCTAATACACAGGCTCAAGTTGTTAGTTGCTGTTTCCTGGCAAACACAAGGCGTTGCGTCTCCCGGTTGCTCCCTAGCGACGGGTTTCGCACAGCGTGCAATGGGATCACCTCACCCACTGGGCATCGACCTAGTCAATCCGCAAACATCCTCGATAGCGTGTGAAAAACGAGCTCCTCCTCATTTCTTCGTTGGCTTTTTACCAAACTGGGAATACACCGCGAACATCAAAGCCCCGCCTTACCAGTTCGTCCATTGGCTGCAATGCAAATAGCGCCATTCCTAGCCTTGGATTTGGGACTAGGGTAAGTAAAGACTCGCAGCCTTTCAATGCTGTTGAAGTGAACTTAAGAGAAGTTAATGAATCATCTAATTTATTTTCGAGTTGCTATTATTAATTTCCAGTAGTAATTATTGTGCTCAGGACTTAAAGAATATTAATATAAAGTTAAGAAAGCAAAGCACTGTACTTTTCTGTAAAGTTGACCCCCAACATCATTTTGACTGGTATGATAAATTTGAAAATGTGAAATCCTGTTTTGACAAATGATTGGTATTTTCCACTGTATGCTACAAAAGCTTCCTTGACTGAAGTTACTGGACAAACACACTACTCCATACTACAAGACTTAGGTTATTCTTTGATCCAGGCAGAGTTTTGCAAACATCTTACATACACGCTGTTCATAACCTAATGCCTTCCTTTTTTTTCAATCAATTATTTCATTATAATTTGTTGGTAGTAGTTCTCACACAGGTTCTTTCTAAAAGACTAACATGTTTAACAAGTATAGCCATTTTTGCTCTGGAAAATCACTGAAATTTAGTGCTGTTTCATTTGTACCAGAAATATAGAATTAGCAGTCTCAGTCCAAATCTTAATCTGCAGCAACTAAGGCAGAACAAGACTGGTTGCAACACTATAATTGATACCAAAATGGAAAATATTCGCTACTTGTGGATAACAACACTTTTAAAATATAGGTGCACACAAATTATATCAGCTTAAATTAGCTTAATATTTGAAATCAACCAATCAGCATTTTTCAACTGAAACACAAATTTAAATACAGAATATGCTGGAAATCGCAAACAAAAACAAATGCTTGAAATACTCAACTAGTCAGGCAGCATCTATAAAGAAAGGAATAATTTTAACATTTCAAATATAGTCTTTCATCAGAACTGGAAGATATTACAGATGAATAGTTTCAATGAAGAAAGAGTGAGGGAAGGGAGAGAATACCACATACACAAGAAAGGAAAAGGAACGATCTGTAAAGTGAGTAAATGGAGAATTGGAGATGGTTAACTAACATATGTAATAACTGCATAGGATTAAAGGAGGTATGATGTCAGAAATACAAGACTAAGGAATGTCTGAATAGTTATAGTAAGTTGATAGGTTTTCATGCTTCCCTCTCAAAGCTTTCAAAGTGGAATAGGTTCCAATTGCCCAAGCATCTGGTGGAAGAAAAAGGCAGGTCGACACCAGGAGTTCAGACTATTCCACCAGTAGTGTACCAATGGGAGATCCCCATCCAAAACACTAATCTGCACTCTTCCCCCTGCCCAGAAATGCTAGTGTGGTCAACTTACTTTGGCATCAAATATTGTCAGAGAGAAAATGGGAACAGTGGCTGTTGAAGTCATTGTTACAGCCAGATGGCTACAAAGTACCCAAAGAAAGAAAAACTTGGTACTTATTCCACTTTGAAAGGTTTTCATGCTTCCCTCTCAAAGTAATCAACTTAGTTTAACTGTACACATATTCCTTGGTTTTTTATGCTCTTTTATGTCTTTAATTTCTCACATCATGCCTCCTTTAATCCTATACTGTTATCACATATGTTAGTTAACCATCTCCAATTCTCTAATCACTTTATCGGTTGGACTGGGAATTAATTTTGCAAGCGACAAGCAGCTAACGGTTGCACTTGCAGGCAGAACAGAAGTGTTCAGTAAAGCAATCGCCTAATTTATGTCGAGAGATCACATCATGAGAAGCAAATATAGTATACTAGGTTGGAGGAAGTGCAAGTAAATTGCTACCTCACCCAGAAGGAGTGTTTGGGGCACTGGACAATAGTGTGCAAACTGGTGAATGGACAGATGTTGCATTTATCGTGCTTGTATTGGAAGATGCCAGTGAAAGGAAAGCAGATGGTAGGAGTGCTGGAAGAAGGAATCAGGGTGCTACAGAGGAACTATTAGAGGTGGAGGAAATGGCAGAAAGTTATGATAAACCTTTATAAGCCACTGGTTCAGCCTCAACTGGAGTATTGTGTCCAATTCCGGGCATCGCACTTCATAAAGGATGTGAAGGTATTAGAGAGAGTGCAGAAAAGATTTATAAGAATATTCCCAGGAATGAGGACTTCAGTTACGTACATAGATTAGAGAAGCTGGGGCTGTTCTCCTTGCAAAAGAGAAGATTCAGACGAGATTTGATAGAGGTGTTCAAAATCACGAAGGGTCTGGACAGAGTGGATAGAGAGAAACTGTTCCCATTGGCAGAAGGATCGAGAACGAGAGGGCACCAATTTAAGGTGATTAGCAAAAGAAGCAACGGCGACATGAGGAAAAACATTTTTACACAGCGAGTGTTTAGGATCTGGAATGCACTGCCTGAGAGTGTGATGGAGGCAGATTCAATCAAGGCCTTCAAAAGAGAACTGGATAATTATCTGAAGAGGAAAAGGCAGGGGAGTGGCACTAGGTCAGTTGCTCTTGCAGAAAACTGGCACAGACAAGACAAGCCAAATTGGCCTCCTGTGCTGCAACCTTTCTATAATTCTATGATCTGTTAAATGCAGAGGCTGGTGGAATAGAAGGTGCAGATTTGGGGGATCCCATCACAGTTCTGAGAGGGGGTGAGTAATATAGGAAGTGGGACTGAACCTTTGAACCATGGACTGGCTTTAACACGTGTATGCTGATGATGTTACATAAGGTACTACCCGGCTGGGAAAGTTATTTTTTTCTCCATTCCATAATACTCAACCCTAATGTTATGACCGAGATGGGACGAGTGCACTGTTTATTCTAGTTCTATTTCTCCACAGGTCACAACATGTATTTAAATTTTCTCCCACTTACCGATATAGTCAATCATAGACTCTGAGCCCCGCGACGTCAGGGATCGTGGCAGTGGGGGCGGGGGTGCCCTGAAAATTTTGTTGGGAGAGGCCCACCTCAACCCCCGACTTCGAGAAGGCCCGGCCAGATATTAGCAGCAGTGGCAAGGCCTCAGTGTGGCCCCCTGCCGTTTGGTGGCGAAGCCTTGATCTAAATATTTAAATGAGCATTAATGAAATGCAAATTAACTTACCTGCTGACGGCTGCCGTCCCACGCCAATTTTACGTCCAAATGGACGTGACCCGCGCGCCTTTGGAACTCCATGGAATATACCTTTAAACGTTTAAATTTTTGCTAAGGGATTAAAGCCCTTTAAATTGGCACTGGTGCCTGCAAGGTGGCACCAGACGCTGTTGCCGGGGACACGGCAGCCGCCCCCTCTACATCATTGGAGGTGGCCGCTCCACCCCCTCCATTTAAATCGGCCCCCGCATGCAATAATGCCTGGGCTGTGCGGCGGCACTTGCATGTCAGAAGGCCACCGCTTTCACAGCGCGCCGATAAACATCTACCCTCTATTTTTTATCCCAGAATAGAACACATCAACCAGGTTTCTTTAACAAACAACAAAATTATCAGTTTATTATAAAACAAGTCTTAACCAGTAATGATGTAAAGCATAAACACACAGATTGAAATATTAAAGTTCCCTTTTACCTTCGCCCCTCATACACATACATACAGCAGGTTAACCAGAAAAATAAAGGGATTTGTGTTTTAGAGCTCTATTGCAAAAATAAATACAAAAAACACCTGGGTTAAATACTTGCTAGTTCTTGAAGAAGAAAGAGAAGATAAGGAAAGATGTCCTTTGTTTTGGTTTGGCGTCCCAAATGCTTATAGACAGCTGTCACTAGAATCTTCCTAGAACAATTCTTTTCAAGTGATGTTGAAGATCAGTTTGCGTAGGCTTCCCAGAAATGCAGAAACAGAGGTTTCAGACACAGCCCTTACAGAGGATTGCAGCCATAGCTTCAGTCTGTTTCTTACTCTTGCTTTTCAACTCCTCGAGAGATTGAAAACTGACAGGCCTTTTCCAAACTGCTGGAACAGACTGAGTTGGGGTGGTTTGTTCTTCTTGGCACATTTTCTCCTTTTCAAACCACTGTTCATCCCAATTGCCTTTTGTAACAATTCAAAGTGAAACCAAAAACATTCCAGAAGTCAAGCCTCCTGACCTTTATAAATCTTGACCTCTCACTTCTCTTCAAACATCTTTCCCCAAGTCAAAAATAACCCCTGATGGGTAATTATCTGCACACAGGTGCCTTCCAGTAATTGTTTGTTTTCAAGCCCAGTCCAAAAATCTTCTGGTGACCTCCCTTAAAAACACACACACACAAAATTCCAGCACCTGTGGAATCTTCTCAGGTTTAAAGCACAAAACTTGAAATGTTACCAAAAAAAAATGGAAGCACTCGTAACACCTCCATCCTTGGAGGAATGAAACACCATTTTTAAATGTGTTTCATTACAAAGTATGAAAAAAGTAGATGAAAAAATTTTAAAGCAAATGTTCACACTCATACTCATTCACTTATTACCTTTAGCTAATATGGTTCTGCTTTGTCCCATCTTTGCATTCAGATAATTTAAATCAAAGTTAGATTCTAGATAAAGCATCTGTAATTACATTATTTTTTGCCCACAGTGTGGATAATCTTTAAGTGATAAGGTTGCAATAGTAAACACCATCTGAATAGTCTGGTATTCTGGTTTTTGAATTTTTCCACAAAGGCTAGGCAATTATGATCAGTATCTCTGCATAGTTGTGGCGGACATAGAAATCAAAATGTGTAAGAGCCAATAATATATCCAGGGTTTCTTTTTCCACTGTTGAATATCTTTTTTGGTGTCGATTTAGCTTTTTGGCCTTTCTATGCCGAGTCATCGTTTTGTAACAGGACTGCACTGACCCCCCAGGTCACTAGCATCAATTGCAACCTTGAAGGGCTTAGTGAAATGTGGAGCAGCCAACACTGGTTCATTAATCAAAATGGCTTTCAGCCATTTTGCCAAGATGCTTGGCACTCCCCTAACCACACTACCTTGGTTTTCTTT
Source organism: Heterodontus francisci (assembly GCF_036365525.1). NCBI lineage: Eukaryota > Metazoa > Chordata > Chondrichthyes > Heterodontiformes > Heterodontidae > Heterodontus > Heterodontus francisci. The sequence continues at coordinate 117,185,048 of NC_090375.1, read as the reverse complement.
TTCTGTAGTAAACCTTTCAGTGAAGCAGCTATGGTACTAAAGCTTGGTACTTTACGTAGAACTTTACTCAGAGAGTAGTGAGGGCGTGGAACGCCCTGCCTGCAGCAATAGTAGATTCACCAACTTTAAGGGCATTTAAGTGGTCATTGGATAGACATATGGATGAAAATGGAATAGTGTAGGTCAGATGGTTTCACAGGTCGGCGCAACATCGAGGGCCGAAGGGCCTGTACTGCGCTGTATTGTTCTATGTTCTATGTTCTAAACCACACATCCCCAAAAACCTTGTGATTTCTTATTTAGTCTTACGGGCAGGGAACTCCATCAATGCCTGTATTTTTGCTGTTCTTGGCAACACTTGTCCTTGCCCTACTATATGCTCAAGGTAGGTCACTCTCGCTTTCACAAATTCACTTTTGGCAAGGTTTATTACTAAATTAGCCGATTGTAATTTTCTAAACAGAGCTTCTAGTTGCTTCAAGTGATCCTTCCAAATGTCATTGTATACCAGCACATCATCACGGTAAATGGCACAGTTAGGAACACTGACTACCACTTGGTTCATTAGTCTCTGAAAGGTTGCTGGGATATTTTGTAGCCCAAATGGCATCACTCATGTTACGATCAGGTGAGAAAGATGTCTATGGATCCCTTTTAGCGTTCATCTGTTCCTATTGTAACAGGATTTAATTTTAAACAGTGTTTTGAGCTCCCCCTTGGTGAATTCTTGTTCATCACTTTCCAATTATAAGGCAAAGAAATGAGCATAATCAAGTTTCTTAGGTTTAATGAAGAAAAGTGAAATTTATTAAACCCTAAACTTAAACTCTAATTTGACTAACACGTACGAATACACGCCATGCCCCACGCTAGCATGTATACGCGATACACATATGCAAATAGAGACAGAAAAGAGCAGAAGAAAAATAAAGTGGAAAAGTTTGAGGCAATGTTGAAACAGTCTCTTGTTACTGTGCTTCGAGCTCACTGTTGTCCTTTTGTAGGTAGTTCTTACTTATAGGTAATTATTGCTTTTCGTTGGGGCCCAGTATTCACTGTAGGAGACTTTTCTCTCTTGGGGCTTTTGTGTCTTCAATGGATTCCAAAGCTGGTGAGAAAGAGATGAGCAGACAGGAGAGAAATCTTTTCGAGTCAGGGAGCAAACAACTTTCTGAGTTCAAATTCTCTGTGGCAAGTTCAAATTCAAAAAACTCCAACAGCCAGTTAGTCATGTAACTAAACTGGTCTGGCCACATCTGTTTGTGTATTCGGCCATCTTAGCAGTTAACCTGGAATGCTAGCCTCTCAACGTTTAGTAATCAAAAGTCCATTGTGGATTAAAGTGGAGCAGAGAGTGGCTCCTTTGTCCTTTCCAAGTACTGTCTGTTACTATACAAATGTCTTTCCAGTCAAAAAGGGCCTGGTGTTTTTATTAAAACATGTTCTTTCTTTACTCCAGTAACAATTTAAAATTAATGATTAAGTGGCAAAATATGTGTCTCATTCTTGGCAGGTGAGGGCCTGCATGACACTCAGCATTGGAAAAGACCATCTGCTGTGACAAAGATCAATATTTCTTTAGCTCGGGTGTTAAAGGAACTTGTCAGTATCCCTTTAACAAATCTATTTTTGTAAAAAACATGGCACTGCCCACTCTGTCAATACAGTCATCCAAACGAGGAATTGGGTAGGAGTCTGTCTTTGTTACTGCATTAATTTTTCTGTAGTCTATACAGAGCTTAATTGAACTGTCAGGTTTAGGCACTAATACCACTGGAGAACTCCAACTGCTTTGATTGGGTTCAATTAGGTGGTTTTCCCCCAGGTATTGGTTATCTGCTTTCACCTGGGCCAGTTTCTCTGGACTTAAGCAGTAAGGATGCTGTTTTATAGAAAAGGATTCCCCTACATCCGCATCATGTATGGCTAAGGTTGTACATCATGGCTTATTCCTACAGACTCTTTTAAATACTCTGAGTAGCCTGGTTAGGTCTTCTTGTTGTTCTGCATCTAACTATGAAAGCATAGTGTCTAATCTCCCAAACAATTCAGTATTAACTAATCGGATAGCAGGAGGTTCAATCTGAGAATTGTCTCGGCCTCCTTCTGCCTCATCCTCAATATTCCTTTCATCCTTCAGTGTCCCTTTCAACTTACATACCTGTGCTTACTTATCCTCCTCCCGGTGATGCTATTATTTCAACATATTGATGTGACATAGCCAATTCTTTTTTCGGCGATCTGGGGTGTCAATCAAATAATTTACTCTTGACCACTTTATATGGACCACTAAACTATATTTTCAATGGTTCACCCTGGAAAGGCTGGTTGAAATGTTTGGGTCTTGGCATGCTTGTCTGCCCATTTTTAGTTGTTTGGGAAGCTTTAAGGTGTTGTTGAGCCAATTTGCAAGTTCTCGTGAGCCATTCCTGGAACACGGATACATAATGTAGCACAGAAGATTCAACCCTTTGTCCTAAAAAGCTTTCTTTAATTAGTTTTAGAGGACCTCTTATTTCATGTCCGTAAACTAATTCAAAAGTGGTAGTTTCATTAGGTGAATCCCTAGTGACATTCAAAATAAATTCTAGTCCTTTATCGCAATCATGGGGATATTCATGACAGTATTACCTGATCATTGTTTTGAGGGTCTGATGGTACCTTTCTAAAGCTTCTTCTGTCTGTGGTTGGTCTGCTGAAGACTTTAATAGTCTTATACCCAAATTACCCATAACTTCCTAATACAGTTAGTTTTAGCATAATCATGGAAAAGGACAAAGATAAAACAAGGGTAAAAGTTATAAATTGGGGGAAGGCAAATTTTATGAAGTTGAGAGGTGATCTGGCGAAAATGGACTGGATACAGCTACTTGAAGGAAAATCAGTGGCAAACCAGTGGGAGGCATTCAAAAGCGAGATATGATGGGCGTAGTGTAGACATGTCCCCATAAAGAAAAAGGGTGGTACTGCCAAATCTAGAGCCCCCTGGTTATCTAGAAGCATACAGGGTACGATAAAGCAGAAAATGGATTTTAGTAAGGCATTTGCCAAGGTCCCACAAGGGTAGTGATTGACAGATGTTTTTGCGAATGGAAAATGGTTTCCAGTGGTGTTCCACAGGGCTCAGTGTTGGGTCCCTTGCTGTTTGTGGTATATATTAATGATTTGGACTTAAATGTGGGAGGCATGATTGGGAAATTTGCAGATGACACAAAAAATGGCCATGTATTTGATAGTGAAGAAGGTAGCTGTAGACTCCAGAATGGTATCAATGGTTTGGTTGAGTGGGCGGAAAAGTGGCAAATGGAATTCAATCCGGAGAGGTGTGAAGTAATGCATTTGGGGAGGGCAAACAAAGCAAGGGAATACACAATAAACGGGAGGATATTGAGAGGGGTAGAAGAAGTGAGACACCTTGGAGTACATGTCCACAGGTCCCTGAAGGTGGCAGGACAGGTAGATAGAGTGGTGAAGAAGGTATATGGAATGCTTTCCTTTATTGGCCGAGGTATAGAAAACAAAAGCAGAGATGTAATGCTGGAACTGTATAAAATTCTGGTTAGGTCACAGTTGGAGTATTGCATACAGTTCTGATCACCACATTACTGAAAGGACATAATTGTTCTGGAGAGGAGTACAGAGGAAATTTACAAGAATGTTGCCAGCGCTTGAAAATTGCAGCAATGAGGAAAGATTGGATCGGCTAGGGTTGTTTTCCTCAGAACAGAGGAAGCTGAGGTGTGAATTAATTGAGGTGTACAAAATTATGAGGGGTCTAGTTCGAGTAGGCAGGGAGGACCTGTTGCCCCTAGTGGAGAGGTCAATTACCAGAGGGCACAGACTTAACGTGATTGGTAGAAGGATTAGGGGGGACATGAGGAAAAACTTTTTCACCCAGAGGGTGGTGGGTGTCTGGAATTCACTGCCTGGATCGGTGGTAGAGTCAGAAACCCTCAAGTCATTTAAAAGATACCTGGACCTGCACCTGAAGTACTGTAACCTGCAAGGCTGCGGACCAGCTACTGGAAGGTGGGATTATATTGGGCGGCTAGATTTTTCAGCCGGCACAGACACGATGGGCTGAATGACCTCCTTCTGTGCTGTAACTTTTCTATGCTTTCTGTGGTTTCCTGAAAATTTTAGACATAAAATTGAAATCTTGATCCAAATTAATCTCAATCGGTAAGCCATATCTAGTGAAAAGCTGGGTTAACTTCCCTACCACTGCTGAGCAGAAATTGTTCTCAAGGGAATGGTCTCTGGGAACCGAGTAGCCATATCCATGATAGTGAGTATATATTGGTGTCCTGCTTTTGTTTTCAGCAAAGATCCTACACAGTCTGCCGACACCCTACTAAATGGTTCCCCCAAAACTGGTATTGGAATTAGAGGTGCCGGTTTTATGGCAGGTTGCGGTTTTCCCACAATCTGGCACATATGGCATGTTTTACAAAACTACACTAAGTCCTTGGAAAGACCTGGCCAATAGAAATGTCGATTTATTCGTGATTGGGTCTTCCAGATCCCCATATGTCCCACTATTGGAATTTCAATGGAGTATCCTTAATAGTTCTCGGCGATACTTTGGCACAACCACTATCTGGTGAACTACCGTCCATTCTTCATCCGCAGGTCTATGAGGAGGTCTCCACTTCCTCATCAGAATCCCATTTTTAATATAGTAGCCTTCTGGAAGTCCCTTTGCCTCAGCTTCAGTTAGAGCTGATTGTGCCACTTTATTTAACTCTGGATCAGCTTGCTGAGCCTTGATCAAAGACTTATTAAACATTTCCTTCAGATTATCCTAATCCCTAAAGAAAGTTTCAGATATTCAACTATCTGACGGTGCCAGTTTTACCTCCGACAATGGAACATGTTTAGCCATTGCTCGCGTTACTATACATGAAGGGAAAATTCCTGGAACCTTTTCCTGCAACTGTTCTGTCTCTTTTTCCGTGACTACTGGAGAAGCTACTACCGTTGCTCCGGCCAAATCACTCCACAGGAGCAGATCAACTTTGTCTACTGGCAAACTATGGACAATTCCTACTGTTATCGTTCCAGACATTAGGTCACACTCTAGGTGCACCGAATACAAAGGTACGGGTATATAGTCCCCGCCAATACTAGTCACTAAAACCTTGTCATTCAGTGCGCTCTCTGATGGAAAAGTTATGCCTTTCCTGAACGAGAGAGTTTGGGTGTCTCCTGTATCCCTAAGTGTAACTATAGGTTTACCTGCCTTACTTGAGGGATAAGGAGTTACTTTTCCTTTTGACAAGAATTCCCTATAACTCTCAGGTATCTTATTCACAACCCCTGCACACACAGTGGTTTTTGTATTTAGCCTGACAGTCAGAGCTACAGCCTGATCTGCTGTACTCTCGGTCTGGGTCCCTTTCTCCACATTGGTTTTGTGTACCCCAATAAGTCCCATGGCTTTATCCTCCAACTTCGAGCATTCTGCACTAAGGTGAGCCACCTTGCGACAATGGTAACATTTAGCCTTGCGGACCTCACTTCCACTCTCAGCACCATCCTTTCTGGCCTAAGGATGAGATCCTGGGGCATTCACAGCTATCCCTTCTTGTCCCCGCTACTTGCCTTCCTTTCATCCTCCCAACTTCTATCCTTCTCAGGTTTGTGGGGGTGACGGACAAAGGGTTTGCGCTTATAAACACGCAATCATCAATTTCCGCTGCCTGTCTGGCCATTGAAACCTCTGGTTCTCTACATGGGTACTTACAAAAGGAGGGAGTGAATTTTTAAATTCTTCCATGAGAATTAGTTCACTAAGGTTATTATATGTGACCTCTACTTTTGGTGCCTGTATCCAACGATCAACATTAATTTGCTTTACCCTCTCAAATTCTATATAAGTCTGCCCAGGTTGTCTCCGGAGGTTCTGAAATTTCTGATGGTAAGCTTCAGGGACTAACTTATATGCAGCAAATATAGATTGTTTTGCCATCTCATAATCTTCAGAAGCCTCCTCAGAAAGCATGGCATAAGCTTCATGAGCTCTGCCCATCAACCTGCTTTGCATAAGCTGTGTCCAGCTTTCCTTCGGCCATTCAGCTGTTTGGCTAAATTTTCAAAAGAAATGCAAAATGCCTCTATGTCCCTTTCACAAATTTAAATAGCTCTCCGCTGGGTCCTGGGCTGGTGTCAGATCTTTCCTCACCAGAATTTTCCTTGAAGTCAAGGCCACCCTGTTGTCTTAGTTCCAGCTTTTTAACTTCAAATTCCCTTCCTTCTCTTTTTCTCTTTGAAATTCTAGTTCAAGATTTTTCATTGCCAATTCTTTTTCAAGCTCAAGTTTTTTAAATTTTTTTTCCTGCTCAAGTTTTCTCATTTCTATTCTTTTTCTTTGTCAAGTTCAAGTTCCTCATCTGTAACCAAATTTTAGCTAATTCAACTGCATTACCCTCTCGTTTGCTTTCTTCTTCTTCCAATTGCAAATGTTTTGCCATTATTTCAATTCTGTCAGCTTTCTTAGCTCCTGGTTTTAACTTTAACACCAACAGTTCTGCCAAATCCTTTAGTTTAACCTTGGTTAAGTGTCTCAAATCACTAAGGAATACATCCTCCTTCCCCAGAAAAGTTGCAGCAACTGACAGAGACATTCCGGTAGAGTAAATGTTAATCTACTGCGTAAGAAACCTCTTCTTCACTTTTCCTTTTTCAATTATTATTACCCTACCTGCAATTGCACATTGTCAGTGCTGGATATCCCACAAATTATATGTTACAACTGAGGCGGGAGGAGTGCACTGTTTATTCTAGCTCCACTTCTCCACAGGTCACAGCATATATTTAAATTTTTTCCCACTTACCGATACGATCAATCATAGACTCTATTTTCATCCCAGAATAAAACACACCAACCAGGTTTCTTTAATAAACAAGAAAATTATCAGTTTATTATAAAACAAGTCTTAACCAGTAATGAAGTAATGCTTCACACTGATTGAAATATTAAAGTTCCCTTTTTACCCTCGCCCCTTACACTCTTTCACACACTGGTTAACTGGAAAAATAAAGGGATTTGCATTTTAGACCACTATTGTAAAAAAAAAAGACAAAAAAAACCATGGGTTAAATACTTGCTAATTCTTGAAGCAGAAAGAGAAGATATGAAAAGATGGCCTTTGTTTTGGTTTGGTGTCCCAAATGCATATAGACAGCAGTCAGGCGACGTGAAGATCAGTTTGGATAGGCTTCCAGGAAACACAGCAACAGAGGTTTCAGATACAGGCTTTACAGAAGGAAAGCAGCCACAGTTTCAGTCTGCTTCTTACTCTTGCTTTTCAACTCCTCGAGAGATGGAAAACTGGCACTTTTCCCAAACTGTTGGAACAGATGGAGTTGGGATGGTTTGTTCTTCTTGGCAAGTTTTCTCCTTTTCAAACCACTGTTCATCCCAATTGCCTTTTTTAACAATTCAAAGTGAAACCAAAAACATTCCAGAAGTCAAGCCTCCTGACCTTTATAAATCTTGACCTGTCACTCTCTGCTAATATATTTCCCCAAGTCAAGAACAACTCCTGCTGTGTATTTATCTGCAGACAGGTGCCTTCCAGTAATTGTTTGTTTTCAAGCTCAGTCCAAAAACCTTCTGATGACCTCCCTTAAAAAAATATACAAAGTTCCAGCATCAATGGAATCTTTTCAGTTTTAAAACACAAAGCTTCAAAATTTATCAAAAAAAGGAAGCACTCATAACACTAAGAAGAGTGTTGTTCCCACCTACTACAACTCTCACAGCAAGACAGATTCAAGAAACAGTCATGGTAATAAACTGGACAGGAAACCGAAGAACCTTGAATAGTCTCATTTTCCCATAGCATTCACTGAATCTCCCATCAGGGAGCATATCCTCAGGTCACTATGGTCTGGATTTTGTAGTCAACAGCGAAGAACGGTGCTTGCTGTTCTCTACATTAACCACTGCCCATAGAGTTTTTGCGGGCTTTTTAGTGGAGTATTGCTGGTGTCTGATCCAGTGCAGCGCCGCTACAGGAGATCTGTAGCATGTCTGAGCAGGGCAAGCAACAGTGAGGCTCTTCAACCAATCAGATGGAAGTATCCTCACTGAGATACACAGCATCTAAACCAGGAAATTAATCCAAGAAGTATAAACTAAATTTAAATCATGCAGCGAAAGCAAAAGAGAGACTAAACGAAAGATGAGATTAAGAGAGATGAAAGAAGCAGACAGAAAAAGTAAACATTTTAATTGTTTTTTAAAAATCACTAACACTAATTAAATTCTGATGGAATGAGACTGTACAACTGTGAAAGTAAATTTTCAGTGCCAGTGAAGTTGTTTGGCAGTAATTATGACTTTGACGCCATTAAAAATGCACTTACACCTGAATGTGCCAGCCCTAACTTTTTCGGTCATGTTTAGTAAACTAGTGGGTAAATACCGCAACTTCATGCCCTTACATGGATTTCAACTGTCAAGTCTATTGGCGAGGTACTGTTATAGTGCAGCCTGTGGAGGAGCAGGGTTACTTGACCACAACTTCTATATTTTCGTGTTTAATTGCACATGCATACAATGGAAGTTGCTGTCCGATTTAATCCGTAGTAACAGTGAGTGCTGTTAGTCTCACCGTTATTCTCAACATAAAATCTGGGCCACTGTGCTATTAATATCATAAGCATCATAGTAAAATTTGCCAAACATTTGAATACTGCAGGTGCTGGAACTTCTGAAATATAAGCAGAAAATGCTGGCAGCAGTCAACAGATAAAGCAGCATCTGCAGAGAGAGGAAGGTAGGATTAGTGTTTTAGGTCAATGACCTATCACCAGGACCCCTGGTTCTGATGTAAAGTTATTAACCTGAAACAGTAATTTTTAATTTTCATTTAGTAAGATTTCTTATGCTATTTATAGAAAAATAATCAAAATTTAAAATCATCAAAATCAAGGTATTATTGAATGGGAACCAATGCAGATTAAGCAGGTGAAAGAGGGAACCCAAAAACATAAATATACATAGGGGAGAGTTGGATGAGAAACCTAGGGTTGAAGGAGGAGGCTATATGGAGTGGGTAAGAGAAATGGTAATGTGACCACCATTGTTTATATTTAATTCCTTCTGGATAATTACATTCTATTGTTCAGATACAGGTATGGTAGCATTGTGATTAGGTTACTGGACAAGTAATCCAGAGGCCTGGACTAATGATCCAGGGACATGAGTTCAGATCCCACCATGGCAGCTAGGGAATTTAAATTCAGTTAATTAATTCAATATGGAATAAAGAAATCTATATAAAAAAAAGCTGGAATAAAAAGCTAGTAACAGTAATGGTGACCATGAAACTACCAGCTTATTGTAAAATTTCATCTGTTTGATGAATGCCCTTTTGGAAAGGGTATCTGCTGTCCTTGTCCCATCTGGCCTAAATAAGACTCCAGACCCATAGACTTGAGGTTGACTCTTAACTGCCCTCTGAAATGGCCAAGCAAGCCACTCAGTTGTATCGAACTACTACTGAAAGGTCTAAAAAGAAAAAAATGGACAGACCATATGCCATTGACTTTGGCACTGGACAACACAAAGGAGAGCCAATCAACCATGTAAAACTTATTGAAAACAGAATGGCACAAGGCTACAAGGAGAAAAGCACAGGAGCAGGAGGCAGCCAAGACAGTAAATGTGATAACAGCCACCCCGTATATGTTAATGCAGTACAGAAAGAAATGTAATTACCTTAGCAGGTCAGGCAAGTTAACAACAGTCAGCTGCACCTTCCACGGATGCATAGCACTAAAGTCTGCCACATTCAATCACCTTCCCTTACACTATGTTAAAGTGCTTGACTTGCCTAGCATCAATGCCCAGGAGGCAACTCATTACTCTTTAAACCTTCATCCTTTAGCTGGATGTGTTTTTTTCATTCAGCCTGAAATCCACAAATAGCCTCAAATGGAATGTATTAGCTTGGTGTGTACACCCGTCATTGCACTTGATATGGGGTGTATACTGGCACCTGGGTTTTAATGCATGTCATGGTACCAAAGGGAATTTTCACTTTTTTCAGTCCTTAACAGCAGATTCAGATTGCAATCCCCAGCTTTTCATACCCCATGAGGAAGAAGTTCTTTAGAACTTGGGAAGAGAGGCTATAAACAGTCTGAGAAATAGGGGGAGTAGATGCATAAATGCCAGCCATATGATCATGTCAACATTCTGCTCTCTTCCTTCTTACTCTAATATACCTTGCAATAGCTGAAAATAAGTTCTAGGGGGTAATTTTAGCTCCTGGCAATCAGGTGGTGGAATGAATGGGTCAGCCATGCAGGAGGGCAGGCCCTTTATAACAGAAGAGCCTCATTAACAGATTCCAGTGAGCAGCCTACCTGAAACAGGTGTCCAGAGACAGCTCACCAGGTTCTGGCCTGTGAATATCAGGTGGTCCACAGGACATTTGATCTGCACTCAGTAAGAAATCTATGGGGGGAGGGTGCGGGGTGTAGGATGGTTTCATGAATGCAGAAAGGGGGAGCGTGGGGCAGCAATGGCATCAAATTTCCTGGCATGGCCTGGAGGAACATTCCTGCTACTCCTGGCTGTACAAAAATAATTTTACATTACCCACTAGGTTAAACTGAGCAAAGTGTCTCCCTAGTCAGCTGTTACAATAGCTGTGGTGTCCTATGTACATCATGGGACCCCAATTTACTTGTCTTTGAGACTACCACCTGAGTCAAGCAGTCACCTCAACTGCCCTAGAAAGCAAAGGCATTAAAATGCCTTTCTTAGGGCTACTATTGTGGGGTCTCTGCAGCAGATCACTCTAGAACAGTTGCACGATGGCAGACCGTAGTACTTCAAAGCCACCCAGCATGGTACAGCTTACGCAAGTAATGGATTTCACCACTTGATCTGCCATTGATAGAATGCTGTTTGCCCTAGTACCCGCATAATATGGCCTGCTGGAGTGTTTCCAGCACTTTCTGTTATTATCTGCATAAAATGTTTGATGCTCTGCAAGTGTTCTTCTTTGTAAAACGGAGCTTATGAGATCAGGATTTCAAGGGTTTTAGCCAAAAGAAAATAGATAATGCTTGCTGTCTAATGACTAGATAAAGTTTGTTCCTGCCTGATGGTGAAAATGGGGCAGGCAGTAAATTGGAGATCTGGTGTAATGGATCTCTGTCCTACTTCCTGTTAGCTGGTTAGTGCTATGTAGTTGGGTGGCTCCAAGTGGAAAATCTCCCCCTAAGGTCTATTTGATGAGCTTGGCAGAATAATATGCAGATGAGAGAGAAAACTGGGCCTTGGATTGAGTAAAACTGGTGAGCAGTATTTCCTTATCATCACATGCTTATTGAACGTTGGGATAATCCCAACCAATGCAACGGAGTGAATTTTCACTGATGGGTGTAAGGTATGTTGATACAATATAATGGAGTCTGTTTTTCCATATTTTCCACATTTTGTCAACAACAAAGACTCAGGTCAGGTGTACCACAGATTAGATTTGGGATAAAACTTCCTCTTCATCACCCCAATAATATACATGAGCTCCAAATCACATGAAGGGCCCTTATAACATGGGTGTGACAATTTCATATTCTCCAATAATTTTTCTTATGGCTTCCCTGACTGAGCATACTGATTTAATCGATTTACTGCTCAGTTGAGAGTTATGAAGGAAGTACATTGAACTTTCTTAAAAACAGATCAAGTAGGTAGGAGAGAGGAAACTTTCATCCTTCACTACGAACTGATTCAAGTATCACTCTCAGAGGTGAAAGGACAATTCTCATCCACTGCACCACCTAGAACATTAATTGCATAACTTTTAAATAAAAGCTGTTTGAAGTAGCTGCTTAATGATTGATGGATATGTCTAGAAGTGATTACTGATCTTTTACATCTATAAAAGACTTGTAACTCATCAGGTACATGATGAATTCAAGTGATTTGTATGCAATCATGCATGATTCAGGGAGTACCTTTTCTGCATTGAGCTATTTCCAAGCCTTTTTGAAATGCATAGTTAACCACAAATATCTGAATGATCTTCAAAAAAGGCTTTATCCGAGAAAACTTTCACATGAAATTTTGAAGACTACATATCTTCTTGTTTACTTCTTTACAATTTTTATAGAAAGCATACCACTTGACATCCCTAGAAGTGCAGTTATTTTCCTATGAAAATGCTGACAATACAATCTGTGTGTATATATAGTGCCTTTAACATGAAAAATATCCCAGGATGCTGTACCAAGTACTAGTAAGAGGATATAAATGCTGAGCCAGGGGAGGGTTTCAGAGGAATAACTGAAGACTTGCTGAGAAATGGATTTGAGAATGTTTTTTAAAGGAAGGGAGAAAAAGTAGAGATCCAGAGGTGTTTGAAAAGGAGTTCCAAAAAGCAACATCTGAGTGACTGAAATCTCTGCCACCGATAGAACTGGATGCTCTGTGGCCCCATGAGGCGAGATCCGAGGCAGGGGGAGACATGGGTGATTATTGTGACAACTGGTGGGGTGTTGGGGGTGGGGGGGGGGCAAGAAAAGGCAGAGTCGGGGTTCCCGCTGCCTTTTCAGCCTGGCACCGGGAGCACAAAATTCAGCCCAAAGAGTGTAAAGGAAGAGGGTTTGGGTGGGGTGGGGGGTAAATGCACAGGAAGGTAATAGGTGGATGACAAAAGGATGCAGGAAGAAAATAGGTGGAGTGAGACCAAGTCGGGTTTTGAAGAAAAAGAAAGATTTTAAATTTAAAACATCCTTCCTTTCATGAGAGAATCTCTGAGGTCATTGTCCATTGAAATGTACTTAGTTTTCACTCATGAACATCCTTCTCTGCTTCCTATGCCTCTTCTTTCAGCTTCCTTGTGTGTAATGCAGGGCTCAGTGGGTTGGAACTTTAAATATGATAATGAGGCTGCAAACCTCAGGGTTTTCACTTTAACTGCCGTTGATGTCATAGAGTCATAGAGAGATACAGCACTGAAACAGGCCCTTCGGCCCACTGAGTCTGTGCCGACCAACAACCATCCATTTATACTAATCCTACATTAATCCCATATTCCCTACCACATCCCCACTATTCTACCACCTACCTACATTAGAGGCAATTTACAATGGTCAATTTACCTATCAACATGCAAGTCTTTGGCTGTGGGAGTAAACCGGAGCACCCGGCAGAAACCCACGCGGTCACAGGGAGAACTTGCAAACTCCGCACAGGCAGTACCCAGAACCAAACCCAGGTCACTGGAACTGTGAGGCTGCGGTGCTAACCACTGTGCCACTGTTCCGCCCATGTGAGGGCTTGTTGGATTCAGGAGGTTAGTTTCTTCACACCCACCTCCCAGATCCAGGTGATGGCCTGAGAAGGCTCCACAATCAGGCATCGCCTCCTCCCACGACCTTTCCCTTGCCAAGCCTCTAATCCCACCACAAGGCCCCTGATTCACCGCACCCCCCCACACCCACCAGCAGGTCCCGATTCCCCCCACCTCCCCCTTGCAACACAAGGCCCCCGATTGCACGCCCCCCCCCCCCAACGTGAGCCCCCACCCACCCTCCCTGGCCTTCAAACTCTGATTCTCCCACCACTAGAGGCATCTGAGCTCACACCTGCCTCAGGTCCCTGAACTTGCCCCCTCCCACTGACCCCCAACTACCCCAGGATCGGCAGGTACCCGATCAATATGCCCCAATTCCTCCCAAGATTGCCTACCTCTAAGTGACACCCCCTCCTCCCCCAATTGATCTTCCACCCTTCCCTCTCCATTCCCGATCGACACCGTCCCCAGCAAGGACTTATCTGCCGCTGCAGCCTTCACTCACCAGTTCCCTGTCTGACTCGAGGCTCAGCCTATCAATCAGACTCGCCTCCGGATGGGGAACCAATCACTGATGTCACTGACACACTGTGGAATTAAAACTCCACAGCATGCAGGGAATCCCAAATTTTGGGTTCCCCATGACTTTCTGACTGACCCTGTGGGTCAGGTAAGTAAACATTCCCCCCTCTGTATCTGAATAATCTATATCCCCCTCCAAATTACTCTCTCTAGGCTGGTAGTTTTGGATGAAAGGGTGAGGTTTGTATCGGTTTACTTATTCTATTGAGAATCTAGACGTGGGTCTTTATCGCTGTTTTCTACTTTTCCCTGCTTCCTGTGGAGAGAAAAACAGAATTGCAGTGAATTTCCTGCTATTCACTGTATTCTCACTGTTCTGCTCATAGGTAGACATCTTGCCTCATTACAATTAAGAACATAAGAATTAGGAGCAGGAGTAGGCCATATGCCCCTTCAAGCCTGCTCTATCATTCAATAAGAACATGGCTGATCTTCTGCCTCAATGCCACCTTGCCGCACTATCCCCTTACCTATTAATGCCTTTAGTATCTAAAAATCTATTGATCTCTGTCATGAATATGCTCAACAACTGAGCATCCCCAGCTCTCTGGGGTAGAAAATTCCAAGATTCACAGCCCTTTGAGTGAAGAAACTTCTCCTCACCTCAGTCCTAAATGGCCGACCCCTTTGTTCTGAGACTGTGACCCCATGTTCTAGACTCTCCAGCCAGGGGAACCATCCCCTCAGCATCTACCCTGTTAAATGCCTTAAGAATTTATATGTTTCAATTAATCACTTCTCATTCTTCTAAACTCTAGGGAATATAGGGCTAGTCTACTCAATCTCTCCGCTTGGGACATCCCCTCATCTCAGGAATCATTCTAGTTGCACGTCCTCTAAGGCAAAATTATCTCTACTTATGTAAGGAGACCTAGACTTTTTTTTAATTCTTTCATAGGATGTGGGTGTCACTGGCAAGGCCAGCATTTGTTGCCCATCCCTAATTGCCCTTGAACTGAGCGGCTTGCTTGGCCATTTCAAAGGGCAGTTAAGTGTCAAGTACATTGCTGTGGGTCTGGACTCACATGCAGACCAGGTAAGGATGGCAGATTTCCTTCCCTAAAGGACATTAGTTGACCAGATGGGTTTTTATGACAATCGATGATAGTTTCATGGCACCATTTTCTAAGTGCCCTGCTGTCATGTCCCGAATAACAGACTAGCTTTCAATTCCAGAAATTTATTAATTAATTGAATTTATTAATTGAACTTAAAGACCACCAGCTGTGGTGGGATTTGAACCCGTGTCCCTAGGATATTAGCCTGGGCCTCTTGATTACTAGTACAACGATATTACCACTACGCCAATGAGCACTGTACACAGTACTCCAGCTGTGGTCTCACCGAGGCCCTATATATTTGCAGTAAGACTTCTTTACTCTTATACTCCAATCCCTTTGTGGGAAAGGCTAACTCTTTTCCTGATTGCTTGCTGTACCTGCATGTAAACTTTCTATGATTAGTATGCAAGTACACACAAGTCCCTCTAAATACCAACATTTCCCAATCTCTCACTATTTAAATAATATGTTTTTTCTATTTTTCCTGCTAAACTGGATAACTTCACACTTCTCCACATTATATTCTATCTGCCACATCCTTGCCCAATCACGAAGCTGTCTAAATCCTTTTTCAGCCTCCTTGCATCTTCCTCACAGCTTACTTTTCCACTTAACGTTGTATTATCAGCAAACTTGGATCCATTACACTCCGTCCCCTCATCGAAGTCATTGATATAGTTTGTAAGTAGCTGAGGCCCGAGCATTGATCCTTGTGGTACCCCACTAATTACAGTCTGCCAAACCGAAAATGGCCCGTTCCTTCCTACTCTCGCTTTTCTTTCCATTAATCAATCTTTAATCCATGCTAATATATTACCTCCAATCCCATGAGCCCTAATTTTATGTAATAACCTCTTGTGTAGCACCTTATTGAATGCTTTTTAAAATCCAAATACACTACATCTATTGGTCTCTCCTTATCCAGCCTTCTAGTTACATCCTCAAAAAATTTTCACATACAATTTCTTTTTCATAACTCCATGTTGACTCTGCTCAATTATGATTTTCTAAGTGCCCTGCTATCACGTCCCAAATAATAGATTCTAGCATTTTCTCTACTACTGATGTCAGGCTAACTGGACTATAGTTCCTTGTTTTCTCTCTCTCCTTTCTTGAATAGCCAGGTTATGTTTGCTACCTTCCAATCTACAGTGATGTCCTCAAATCTAAAGGATTTTGGAATCTCAAACCTAATACATCTACTATCTCTCTAGGCACCTCTTTTAAAACCCTAGGTTGTAGGACATTAAGTAAAGGCTTGCTCGGGTCTACAACTGAGACCCAACCCGAGCCCGACACAACCCCATCCAATCCCGAGCCCAGCCTGGCCCGAGACCTTCCATTTTTTTGCCGCGCCTGACCCAACCCATCAGTTAACTGACCTTTTGTTTTTCACTTTGTTCCTTACCTGCACAAGCTTAAAATAACTGTAACAAAACCATCCTTAAAGTCCAAAAAGTAAATTAACATTAGAGTCACTTACCTGAGGTTGTGATCGAGCATGTCCAATCCGGCCCAAACTGACCCGAGCCCGAATGCTGGACCCGGAAGTGCGACCCAACCTGATCCGAACCCGACACATGTCGTTGGGTCCCGTTGGGTTCGGGTCGGGTAGCAGGCCTTTAACATGAAGTACAATGAATTTGTTGGCTTTTCGCCTCATTAATTTATCCAGTACTATTTCTTTAGTACTCGGAGGGCGGAGTTCCAGACCGGTAAGTATAAAAAATTTACCTTGGGGATTTTCGGAGCAGACTCGGAGGACGATGTTCCAGAGCGGTAAGTATAAAAAACTTATCTCGGGGATTCTCGGAGAAGACTCGGAGGGCGAAGTTCCAGACTGGTAAGTATAAAAAACTTACCTTGGGGATTTTCGGAGCAGACTCGGAGGACGGAGTTCCAGAGCGGTAAGTATAAAAAACTTAACTCGGGGATTCTCGGAGAAGACTCGGAGGGCGGAGTTCCAGAGCGGTAAGTATAAAAAACTTAACTCGGGGATTCTCGGAGAAGACTCGGAGGGCGGAGTTCCAGAGCGGTAAGTATAAAAAATTTACCTTGGGGATTTTCGGAGCAGACTCGGAGGACGGAGTTCCAGAGCGGTAAGTATAAAAAACTTAACTCGGGGATTCTCGGAGAAGACTCAGAGGGCGGAGTTCCAGAGCGGTAAGTATAAAAAACTTATCTTGGGGATTCTCGGAGAGACTCGGAGGGCGAAGTTCCAGACTGGTAAGTATAAAAAACTTACCTTGGGGATTTTCGGAGCAGACTCGGAGGACGGAGTTCCAGAGCGGTAAGTATAAAAAACTTAACTCGGGGATTCTCGGAGAAGACTCGGAGGGCGGAGTTCCAGACTGGTAAGTATAAAAAACCTACCTCGGGGATTCTCGGAGAAGACTCAGAGGACGGAGTTCCAGACCGGTAAGCTACCTCGGGTGGGGAAGAAAAACTGAAAAAGTGACGTCACAGGAAAGCTGTGACCTGATTGGCTGGTAGGGAATCTGTACCGAATTTGAAAATAAAACTGATAAAAATTGATTAAAACACTATAAGTAGAGTAACTAAACCAGAGGGAGGAGATTACTGTATTTAGTCAGCATTTAATATTTATTGTAGAAATCTAGCACTAGGGACCATATAATTAAGTGTATCATAATTTAGTAAGGATTTAATAAGTATTTATTTATTTTATATTAATTAACTAATTAGTGCTAGAAATGACAGTTAGAGGGGTGAAGTGATTCACCTGTGAGATGTGGGAAGTCCGTGACGCTTCCAGCGTTCCGGACGACTACATCTGCAGGAAGTGTACCCAGTTGCAGCTCCTCACAGACCGCATGGATCGGTTGGAGCGGCAACTGGATGCACTTAGGAGCATGCAGGTCACGGAAAGCGTCATAGACAGGAGTTTTAGAGAAGTGGTTACACCCAAGGTGCAGGCAAATAGATGGGTGACCGCTAGAAGGGGCAGGCAGTCAGTGCAAGAATCCCCTGTGGCTATCCCCCTCTCTAACAAGTATACCGTTTTGGATACTGTTGGGGGGGATGGCCTATCAGGGAAAAACAGCAGCAGCCAGAGCAGTGGCACCACGGCTGGCACTGTTGTTCAGCAGGGAGGGACAAAGCGCAGAAGAGCAATAGTTATAGGGGACTCTATAGTCAGGGGCACAGATAGGCGCTTCTGTGGACGTGAAAGAGACTCCAGGATGGTATGTTGCCTCCCTGGTGCCAGGGTCAAGGATGTCTCTGAATGGACAGGGGGCATTCTGAAGAGGGAGGGTGAACAGCCAGAGGTTGTGGTACACATCGGTACCAATGACATAGGCAGGAAGAGTGATGAGGTCCTGCAGGGGGAGTTTACGGAGTTAGGTAGTAAGTTAAAAAACAGGACCTCTAGGGTTGTAATCTCTGGATTACTCCCTGTGCCACGTGCCAGTGAGGCCAGAAATAGGAAGATAAGGCAGCTAAACACGTGGCTGAGCAGCTGGTGTAGAAGGGAGGGTTTCAGATATCTGGACCATTGGGCTCTCTTCAGGGACAGATTGGACCTGTACAAGAAGGACGGGTTGCATCTAAGCTGGAGGGGCACTAATATCCTGGCTGCAAGGTTTGCTAGCGTCACTCGGGAGGGTTTAAACTAATGTGGCAGGGGGGTGGGTACCAGAGCAGTAGGACAGCTAGTGAAATAAATGAGGAGGACATAGTAAATAAGGCCAGTAGGACTAAGAGGAAGGGCAGGCAGGGAGATGTTGCTGAGCACAGCGGGACTGGTGGTCTGAAGTGCATTTGTTTCAATGTGAGAAGTATAACAGGTAAGGCAGATGAACTTAGAGCTTGGATTAGTACTTGGAAATATGATGTTGTTGCTATTACAGAGACTTGGTTGAGGGAAGGGCAGGATTGGCAGCTAAATGTTCCAGGCTTTAGTAGCTTCAGGCAGGATAGAGGGGGATGTAAAATGGGTGGGGGAGTTGCATTACTGGTTAAGGAGAATATCACAGCTGTACTGCGGGAGGACACCTCAGAGGGGTCATGCAGCGAGGCAATATGGGTGGAGCTCAGGAATAGGAAGGGTGCAGTCACGATGATGGGGGTTTACTACAGGCCTCCCAACAGCCAGCGGGAGGTAGAGGAGCAGATATGTAGACAGATTTTGGAAAGATGTAAAGGTAACAGGGTTGTAGTGGTGGGTGATTTTAACTTCCCCTATATTGGCTGGGACTCACTTAGTACTAGGGGCTTGGATGGGGCAGAATTTGTGAGGAGCATCCAGGAGGGCTTCTTGAAACAGTATGTAGATAGTCCAGGGTGGAAGAGTCAGTTACTAGGGGACATAGGTTTAAGGTGCGAGGGGCAAAGTTTAGAGGGGATGTGCGAGGCAAGTTTTTTTACACAGAGGGTGGTGAGTGCCTGGAACTTGCTGCCAGGTGAGGTGGTGGAAGCAGCTACGATAGCGACGTTTAAGAGACATCTTGACAAATACATGAATAGGAAGGGAATAGAGGGATATGGGCCCCGGAAGTGCAGAAGGTGTTAGTTTAGGCAGGCATCAAGATCGGCGCAGGCTTGGAGGGCCGTTCTTTGTTCTTTACTGGTACTATTTTTAAGTTCCTCATCCTCACTGGACCCTTTGATTCCCCACTCTTTTCAGAATGCATTTTGTGTCTTATGACCATATGACCATTAGAATTAGGAGCAGAAATAGGCCTTTCAGCCCGTCGAGCCTGCTCCGCCATTTAATAAGATCATGGCTGATCTGTTTGTGTTTCGAATTCCACACTCCTATCTACCTCCGATAATCTTTGATTCCCTTACCCAACAAGAATCTATCTCCCACCACCTTAAAAATATTCAATGACCCCCACCTCCACCACCTTCTGAGGTAGAGAATTCCAAAATCGCACAACCCTCTGAGAGAAACAAATTCTCCTTGTCTCGGTCTCAAAAGGGCAACCCCTAATTTTCAAATAGTGCTGCCTAGTTCTGGACTCACCCACAAGAGGAAACATCCTTTCCACATGCACCTTGTCAAGACCATTCAGGGTCTTGTATACTTCAATCAAGTCTCCCCTCACTCTTCTAAACTCCAGTGAAAACAAGCCCAGTCTGTCCAACCTTTCCTTATAAGATTACCCGCTCATTCCAGGTATCAATCTAGTAAACCTCCTCTGAACCGCCTCTAACGCATTCACATCCTTCCTTAAATAAGGAAACCAAAACTGCACACAGTATTCGAGATGTTGTCCCACCAATGCCCTGTATAACTGAAGCATAATATCCTTACTTTTATTTTCAATTCCTCTTGTAATAAAGCATAGCATTCCATTAGCCTTCTTTATTACTTGCTATACCTGCATACTAACCTTTTGTGACTCATGCCCTAGAACACACAGATCCCTCTGCACTTCAGAATTCTGCAGTCATTCTCTGTTTAAGGAATACTCTGCTTTTTTATTTTTCCTGCCAAAGTGAACAACTTCACATTTTCCCACATTATACTCCAGCTGCCAGATTTTTGCCCACTCACTCAACCCATCTACATCGATCTGCAACTTCCTTATGTCCTCTTCACAACATACTTTCCTACCTATCTTTATGTCATCTGCAAATTTAGCTACCATGCCATCGCTCCCCTCATGTAAGTCATTGATATAAATTGTAAAAAGGTGAGGCCCCAGCAAAGACCCCTGCGGGACTCCACTTGTCACATCCTGACAATCAGAAAAGGACCCATTTATGCATACTCTCAGTTTTCTGCATGCCAGGCAATCTTCTATCCATGCTAATATGTTACCCCCTACACCATAAGCTCCTTCTTTGTGCAATAACCTTTTATGTGGCACCTTGTCAAATGCCTTCTGGAAATCCAAGTACAGTACGTCAACAGGCTCCCCTTTATCCACAGTGCTTGTTACTCCTTCAAAGAACCCCAATAAATTGGCTAAACATCATGAAGACAGATACAAAAGGAGGAATCTTATCAGTTTAGTCCCTGGCGCAATAGAGGCACAATTTTCGGGTTTGGAACACAATATGCCCAACAGTTGCTCAGTACCAGAGCAAACCAATCAACAGCCCACCTCTGTTCTCCCCGACCAATTAGGGAGGGATGGCAGGATGATGCATCCATTCTGTCAAAGGATCTAATTAAAGGGACCACATCATGTTTCAGAAAAGCTACAGCTACCACAGGAATGGAGAGGAAACCTAGGAAGCAGTTCCCTGGGTCTCTTACGCTGAAGGTCCTGTGCAGGATCTGAGGGGCTGCAGTGAGGTAATCTTTCTCAAGGAAGGGAGGAAGAGGACAACCTCTCCAACCAAGCAGGCATGGATGGAAGTGGCTGAGGATATCAACAGCAGAGGTGTGCTCCCTCCAACCTGGAGGCAGTGCATCCAGATGATCCAGGACCTCAGGAGGGCATGACAGATGAGTGGTGTAACAGTTTCAGGTGCAATGCTCCACACTCAGACTTTCCCAGCATTCTCCTGTAAAGCACGCTTAAGGGCAACAAACCTTGCAGCTCCACTTATTCCTCACTCTGAAGGCGCCTCACATACCCATCTGAAGAGCCTATTGCCCTCTTGCACCCATGCCTCACAGTTACCCTCCACAAATAGTGTCCTTCCCTCTTCTCCACTCAAACCATTACAAATACTCACACCTCTCTGCTTTCTCTCCTTGCAGGAGAAGAGATCACACCAACAGTCAAGAGGATCAGACCCAGGGAAATGGAAGGGAGCAGGTGGTAGTTTGGTCCTCCAGTGACAGGCACCTTGTTGGCAACTGGCAATACATGCCCACCTGGTCGAGTGTGATGGTGGTCTTGTTCTAGGAGGCTGCAAATATCACCAGTGACCTGCCATGAGAGCCTGAGGCTCCTGAGGCACTGGCACTCAGACATGTTCAGAGAGATGATCTTCAGCCTGTAGACCCTGTGTTGGGGGTGTCGCCTCCTTCCAACTGGATCTCAGTGTCCATCCCATCTGCCATGTGGAGGGCCATGTGGCTGAGGACAAGGCTGCTGGTATTGCTCCTGCAGCTACTGGAGCAGTCGGGGGTGATGTAGCCTCTGCTCTTGCCCCTCAGTAGAGGTGGAAGATGGAGGTGCATAAGCTGCTCCTATGCCGTGGTGAAGGCTGGCTGCAGGGAAGCGCAGCTGAAGGTGAGTGAACTGCTAGACAGGTAATGTGCTTTCCAAGAAGTTGGCAATCACCTATCACGCAGTGATATCACTCTGAGAAAAGAAGTGCTTTGAACAGCAGTCTCAATGACTGTGGATGGAGTTCTTCAGTTTAACTGATCAAAGTCTTCCCAGCCTGTCAGTTTCACTGAAGAAGCTCTTCCCATTGTGCACTTGCCTTGGTCACCCTGGCAAGTTGCTGACAGGTCAGGAAACAGGTTTCAGGTCTGGGAAATATAGGATTCAGGGCTAAAGCAGCTCATAATTGGCTTTGTGACAACCTCAACAACTTCTTGATTACTTACCTAACAGATCCAGGGGATTCCCCGTTCGCCTTCAATGCCACCCCGGTAAAGCCAGAAAAGGCCAGCATCGCACCGGGATCCCGACCCAACATTAGTTTCTGGGTCTTTCCAACCCCTCTCACCTGTGATCCTGCCTCCAATGGCCTGGGAAAATTCTTCCCAAAGCATTTGTTTAATGCCTCGGCCATTTCCTTATTCCCCATTCTAATTTCACCTGTCTCTGCTTGTAGTGGACCCACATTTACTTTTACTAATCTCTTCCTTTGTATATACCTGTAGAAGCTTTTACAATCTGTTTTCATGCCTTTTGCTAGTATACTCACATATTCTATTGTCTCCTTACCAATCTCTTTGTCCTCCTTTGCTGAATTCTAAAATCCTCCCAAACCTCAGGACTACTAGTCTTTTTAGCTACATTACAAGCCTCTTTAATCTAATACTATAACTTCTCTTGTAGGCCATGGTTTTCTCATGGCAGAGGAGGTCAAGTGGGGGTGGGGGGGGGGGGGGGGTGGATTGGAGGTCTATTTGAGGCCTTGGAGGTGGGTGAGAGATCTGGGGGTGATCAGAGGCCAGAGGGCATGGTCTAAGGCCTCGGGGTCGTATTTCGGACATGTGATAGGGGATGCCTGATCATGGAGGGTCTTCAGGCAGATACACTGGTTCCAAGAGATGAGTGTGAAGCCTGGATGTAGCTATCAGGTTTCCCGAGGATGTTAAATTCAAAAAGCTGAATAACAATGAGGCTACCAGTTTCATTATCATATTTAAAGCACCAACCCACCTTCTGGAGTGTGTTGGTCGTTCACCAATCTTCCCACATCAGTTAAAGCTGTAAGTGTGCAGGTTTGAGTCAGGAATCTGACTTTTACAATGTTAACCCCCCTCCCTACCCATTTTATTTGGTTAAAATCTCCCCCTGCTCCCCGCCCCCCCCCCACACCCCCACCCCCCCGATCTCCACAATGGCTTCTAGATCAAACAATTTATTCCTATCTGTGCTATTAATTCATCTATTTTGGTGTGAATGCTTCGTGCATTCAGAAATAATGCCTTTA
Organism: Heterodontus francisci; assembly: GCF_036365525.1. NCBI lineage: Eukaryota > Metazoa > Chordata > Chondrichthyes > Heterodontiformes > Heterodontidae > Heterodontus > Heterodontus francisci. Next base: position 117,161,542 of record NC_090375.1, on the reverse strand, counting down.
ACAATTGGTTTTTCTATTTTTCCCTGATGTCACCTTAGTCACTATTGCCTTATTACTTTTGTTAATCTCTCTGTTCCTTCTTGAATCAGTCTACACGTTTTTATACAAATCACGGCTCTGCTCTACAGCTTTGACTTTTCTCTTACTATTTTTGAACTTAACCTTTCCTGAATTCTCCCAGCCCCCCTTCATTTGTTTCGAGCCCTGTCTACTGCTGTAGTTATTTGATTCACCAGGATATTGGTTCCAGCCCAGTTTATGTGGAAACTATCTCAACGAAACAGCTCCTTCTTTACTCAGGACTGGTGCCAGTGGTCCATGAACCAAAACTCCCACCTCCAAATCCCTCTTTCAGCCATGTTTTTAACCTTCTAACTGTTTATTCCTGTGCCAATTTATGCATAATCCAGAGATTATTACCTGTGAGGTTCGGTGTTTTAATTTCAACCCTAGCTCCTCAAACTGTCTCAGCAAAGCCTCATTGCTAGTTCTATCTGCATCATTGGTTCCTATGTGGACCCTGACAACTGGATGCTTCCCCTCCCACTCCAAGTTATTTTCCAGCTGCGAAACATTGTCTTTAACCCTGGCAGGCAACACAACCTTCAGAGCTCTAGGTTGCGGCTGCAGAGAACAGTATCTATTCCCCTAACTATTCTGTTCCTATCACTACCATACTTCTTTTCATTCCCCCTACTTGAATGGCCTCCTGTACCATTGTGTCATGGTCAGTTTGCTCACCCATCTTGCAGACTTTGCCCTCATCCACACAGGCAGAAAGAAGCTTGTACCTGTTGGATAAGGGCAAAGTTTGAGGCTCCTCCAGAACTGCACCTGGGGTTCCCTTACTTGCCCCTGGATTGCAGTCAGATTTTCCTATTCCTGACCAGACCTATACCACTTTCTAACCTAAGGGGTGTGACTCCCTCCTGGATCAAAGCGTCCAGGTAACTCTCCCCCTCCCTGATGCCCCGCAATGTCTGTACCTCAGACTCCAGCCCAACAACTCTGAGCTGAAGTTCCTCGAGATACAAATCCTGGATCGCAATGCTCTCTTCAAACTCCCACATGCTGCAGTTGTGGCTATCACCTGCACTGCCATCTTTATTTAATTATTTGAAGTTTATGTATTTAATCAACTTATCTTTTTTTCATTTTTTTTTAACAAATTATTTGATCCGGTTTAAGTTATATGCAGATTAAATTAAATATTTACCTGTAAACGTACCTACCCTTGGCCTGCCTTGTGATGTGATGTCCTCCTCCTCCGTGTTTACTGTGACATCACTTTCTTAAATTCCCTTGGACCCACCTCCTGCTCTCTCAATCCTATTCCCACTGCACTACTGACCATCCAACTCCATTTCCTGGCCCCCATGCTAGCTGTTATTGCAAACAGATCCCTCTCCTCTAGTACTATCCCACTACCTTTCAATACTGACATCACCACCTCTGTCCTCAAAAGACCCACCCTTGACCTCTCTGTCCTTGCAAACTACCACCCATTGCCAACCTCCCTTTCTTCTCCAAAGTCCTTGAACATGTTGTTGTCTCCCAAATCTGTGCCTATTTTTCCCACAGCTCCATGTTTGAATCCCTACAATCAGGTTTCTGGCCCCACCACGGGACTAAAATAAACCTAATCAAAGTCAGAAATTACATCCTCTGTGACAGTTCCCAGGGTACACTATCCCTTCTCATCCTTCTCAGCATGTCTGCAACCTTTGACACGGTTGATCACATCATCTTCCTGCAATGCTTCTTGTTGTCCAGCTGGTTGGGACTGCCCTTGCCTTCTTATCTATCCAGTATCTATCCAGTTGTAGCCAGAGAATTTCTCGCAATGGGTTCTCTTACTGCTCTGGCATAAGTTACCTTGAATCCCCCAAACCTCTGCTGCTCAAATCCTAACTCGCACCACGTCCCATTCACCCATTACCCTCGTACGCACTGATCTACATTGGCTCTGTTCCTTGTGTTCAAATCCCCTTGTGGCCTCACTCCTCCCTATCCTTGTAACTTCCTCCAGCTCTACAACCCTCTGCTATCTCTGCATTCTCCAATTCTGGCATCTCGAGCATCTCAGACTTCAGGAAAAACACAAGTAGTGCAGTTGGGTCATAGTGTTGTTGAATTTCAAGAGGATAGACAGGTGGATGGAATGGGCAGACAAGTGGCAGATGAACTTTAATGCAGAAAAGTGTGAAGTGATTCATTTTGCTAGGAAGAACAAGGAGGAAAAATAAAATAAAGGGTACAATTCTAAAAGGGGTGCAGGAGCGGGGGAACTGGGGGTATATGTGCATGAATCATTGAAGGTGGCAGGGCAGGTTGGGAGAGTGGTTAATAAAGCATACTGGAACCTGAGCTTTATAAATAGGGGCAAGGAAGTTATGCTGAACCTGTATAAGACACTGGTTTGGCCTCAACTCGAGTATTGTCTCAAGTTCTGGGTACCACACTTTAGGAAGGATGTGAAGACATTAGAGAAGGTGCACGAGAATGGTTTCAAGGATTAGGCACTTCAGTTACATGGATCGATTGGAGAAACTGGAGCTGCTCTCTTTGGAGAAGAGAAGGTTGAGAGGAGATTTGATAAAGATGTTCAAAATCATGATGGTTCTGGACAGAGTGGATAGGGAGAAACTGTTCCCATTGGCTGAAGGATTGAGAACCTAAGGACACCAATTTAAGCTGATTGGCAAAAGAAGCAACAGCGGCATGAGGAAAAACTTTGTTACGCAATGAGTGGTTAGGATCTGGAATGCACTGCCTGAGAATGTGATGGAGGCAAATTCAATTGTGGCTTTCAAAAGAGAATTACATAATTATCTGAAGAGAAAAAATTTGAAGGGCTACAAGGAAAAGACAGGAGAGTGGGACTAGTTGAGTTGAACTTGCAGAGGGCCGGTACAGACACGACAGGCCTTCTGTGCAGCAATCATTCAATGAATCTATGATTAAGCAGGAATTGTCCCCAATTTTCTGTTGTTTTGCACTCTGTACTTTATCCCTTCTGTACTTGAAGTTTTGCATGATTGATTAATACCAAATTATCAATAAATCTCAGTTTACAAAAGGGGTGCCAAACTCATTTTACATGGTGTGCCTCATCCTGCATTCTGTTACTTGGCATGGGCCACATACAGCAGAGGTTATTGGGACACATTGGGGTAGACGTTAGTGTGCATTTATGTCCATTTTCAGGGTGTAAAATGGCTGCAATAAACACAGATTTCTGGCCATGAGGTCCTGAACCTAATCAGTGCAGCAGCATATTAAATCCCACTCGTGCAACAAAATATTGGTCTTCACAGTTTTTTGACATACCTGGTTATTGCCTGAAATCATCATTGGATCAGTTTCAATATGCAAAGATGTATCCTGTTCCCACTTCTTTGAGGATAACTTCTTGCTGAAAGGCGGGCTTAGTCATCACAGTCTACCTCTTGACAAGGATGAAGAAATGTGAACCTCACTGGAGGACATACTGGTCCTGCATTGGCTATAACTCATTCATCTAGCCTACCACGTCTAGTGAAGCAGAGGTATGGCACCGAGTTCAGGTCACATGCTATGGCATTTGCCAAGCCAGAGATCTCCCAAGCCTTGAATTTGCTGTCAGATGAGATTCACATATCTGCTGATGCCAAGACTCTCTGCATCGCCGCTTTTCCCTTCCAGAAGCGTTAGACAGTTTTGCCCTCGCCTAATAAGACCAGACCCTTTAACTCCCTTGCTTCACACACACAACAGGATCATGCCCATTATGTAAGCAAATGGAATGACCAGATAAACATTTCCTCAGCAAGTGTAATTTTCTGCCAGATCAAAACTGCCAATACATGGCTAAAGCTTGTAAGGTAGCTGCTTACCTGGCTGATGATGAAGATGTTATCACAGATGCTTGTTTAGAAGAGGGAATGAGGAACCTGCTGTTTTGTTATGTTACGACCAGGTGAGAAGGGGGCTAAGGGTTCCCTTGCAGCCTTTGCCTCGTTTAACCGTAATAGGGTTTAATTTTAGAAACAGTGTTTTTAGCTCCCCCTTCAGTGAATCTGTGTCACTGCTCCAATTGTAAGGCAAATAAATCAGACAGGTTTCCTTAGATTTAAACAAGAAAAGTAAAAGTTTATTAATCTTAAACTCTAATCCGGTTAACAACTACAAATATGCGATGTGGCCACGCTAACATACATATGCCATGAATACACATGCAGATAGAGACAGAAAAGGTAGAAAAGAATAAAGGGAATGAGTTTGAGGCAATATCTGTTAGCTATTTACTGTCCTTTGAGTTCAACGTGGAGTCTTTGGTTGCCAGTAAGTCCTGCTATTCCTTGGGGCCCAGTTCACGCTTCAACTTGTTTCGATGTCAGAGTCTTTTCTCTCTTGAGGTTTACATCTCTTCTATGGCTTGGGAGGAAGTGAGAGAGACAGCCAGGAGAGAGGCGTCCTTGTTCCAGCTTCAGTTGCAAAACTGCATTCCTCTGAATTCTTTTCTGTGTGACACAAATAAAAACCCAAATGGCCAGCAGGTCAGTCATGTGATTAACTGGCTTAACCACTTCTGTGTTTGTGGATTGTATTGACTTAGCAGGCCCTGGAATACACTTCCTTACACCTTTAATGTCTGGTGATCAAAATCCATGTGGGTTAATTGGATCAGGGAATAGTCCTTTGTCTCCAAAGGAGCATCTCTTAGTATGCAAATGTCCTTCCAGCCCAGTGTCTGGTGATCTTCAAACAAGTCATTTCTTCACTCCAACAACAGTTTAACATCAATGTTCATATGACAAAATTAATATGCCTCATTCTTGGCAGGGGGGTCTGCATGACAGTTGTAATCAGCTGCACTCCATGTACAGATTCATCAGTCACCCTACTTAGACACATTATTTGAGCACCATGCTATTTGAGAATAAAAGCAAAATACTGCGGATGCTGGAAATCTGAAATAAAAACAAGAAATGCTGGAACCACTCAGCAGGTCTGGCAGCATCTGTGGAAAGAGAAGCAGAGTTAACGTTTCGGGTCAGTGACCCTTCTTCGGAACTGACAAATATTAGAAATGTAACAGGTTATAAGCAAGTGAGGTGAGGGTGGGGCAAGAGATAACAAAGGAGAAGGTGTAGATTGGACAAGGCCACATAGCTGACCCAAAGGTCATGGAGCAAAGGCAAACAATATGTTAATGGTGTGTTGAAAGACAAAGCATTAGTACAGATAGGGTGTTAACGGACTGATGATTAAACAGCAGCAAGTACAAACATGAAAAAAACAGTGGGTAAGCAAACTGAACAAACTAAGATGAAATGAAATAAACTTGAAAAAAACTTCAAGTAAAAGGTGTTGCTATGGGTACCCGCATAGGTCCTAGTTATGCCTGTCTTTTTGTGGGATATGTCGAGCATTCTTTGTTCCAGTCCTACTCAGGCCCCCTCCCTCAACTCTTTTTCCAGTACATTGATGACTGTATCAGTGCCGTTTCCTGTTCCCGCCCCGAACTGGAAAACTTTATCAACTTTGCTTCCAATTTCCACCCTTCTCTCACCTTTACATGGTCCATCTCTGACACTTCCCTTCCCTTCCTCGACTTCTCTGTCTCCATCTCTGGGGATAGGTTGTCTACCAATATTCATTATAAGCCCACCGACTCCCACAGCTACCTCGACTACACTTCTTCACACCTTACCTCCTGTAAGGACTCCATTCCATTCTCCCAGTTTCTCCATCTCCGACACATCTGCTCTGATGATGCTACCTTCCATGACGTTGCTTCTGATATGACCTTTTTCCTCAACCGAGGATTCCCCCTCACTGTTGTTGACAGGGCCCTCAACCGTGTCCGGCCCATTTCCCGCACCTCTACCCTCACCCCTTTCCCTCCCTCCCAGAACCGTGACAGGGTTCCCCTTGTCCTCACTTTCCACCCCATTAGCCTCCATATCCAAAGGATCATCCTCCGTCATTTCCGCCACCTCCAGCGTGATGCCACTACCAAACGCATCTTCCCCTCCCTTCCCCTCTCAGCATTCCGAAGGGATCGTTCGCTCCGTGACACCCTGGTCCACTCCTCCATTACCCCCACCACCTCGACCCTGCCCCATGGCACCTTCCCCTGCAATCGCAGGAGGTGTAACACCTGCCCATTTACCTCCTCTCTCCCCCAGGCCCCAAACACTCCTTTCAGGTGAAGCAGCGATTTACTTGCACTTCTTTCAATGTAGTATACTGTATTCGCTGCTCACAATGTGGTCTCCTCTACATTGGGGAGACCAAACGCAGACTGGGTGACTGCTTTGCGGAACACCTCCGCTGAGTCCGCAAGCAGGCCCCCGAGCTTCCGGTTGCTTGCCATTTCAACACTCCCCCCTGCTCTCATGCTCACATCTCTATCCTGGGATTGCTGCAGTGTTCCAGTGAACATCAACGCAAGCTCGAGGAACAGCATCTCATTTACCGATTAGGCACACTACAGCCTGCCGGACTGAACATTGAGTTCAATAATTTCAGAGCATGACGGGCCCCCCATTTTACTTTTATTTTTAGTTATTTTTTCTTTTTTTTTTTTTCTTTTTTACATTTTTTACAAAGTTTTTTTATAAGTTTATTTCATTTCATCTTAGTTTGTTCAGTTTGCTTACCCACTGTTTTTTTCAGGTTTGTACTTGCTGCTGTTTAATCGTCAGTCCGTTAACACCCTATCTGTACTAATGCTTTGTCTTTCAACACACTATTAACATATTGTTTGCCTTTGCTCCATGACCTTTTGGTCAGCTATGTGGCCTTGTCCAATCTACACCTTCTCCTTTGTTATCTCTTGCCCCACCCCAGCCTCACTTGCTTATAACCTGTGACATTTCTAATATTTGTCAGCTCCGAAGAAGGGTCATTGACCCGAAACGTTAACTCTGCTTCTCTTTCCACAGATGCTGCCAGATCTGCTGAGTGGTTTCAGAATTTCTTGTTTTTATACGCTATTTGAGAAACCATTGATCGTGGAGCCACTGTCAACACTTCCACAGCTATGAGATTCTGTGTCCCAGTCAAGAGTTCATCTGCTCACCAGCCTGATGGTTCATCACCTTTACATGTTGTTAGTGAAACACATTTCTCTCTGTCCAGAGACCATCACAACCTTGCCTCCAAGGCCTGGTCATGGAGAACCTTGATGTTGAGGTACTTGCAGGCACTCCGTTCATGGATACAAATGATATGTCAATTTAACCAGCCAAATGCCTAGTGCGAGTTGGTGACTCCACCACCTATGTTTATGGATCACAACTCCATGCTTCCTCCAGGCCATGCAGAGTGAGATAAACCCTTGTCCTTCGCGCACCCTCAAGGTCTGGCCAGGGGATGTAATCAAGATGACCCTACCGGATGATTTTGCAGACCTAACGCCATTTGCAGTTGAACCATCCTATCTTCCTTCCAGACCAAAGTGTACCAAGCCTCCCAATGCTTTGTCTCCACCACATATTTTGACTAGTGTTGCCGACAAGATTTGCATCGTGAACCTCTCTCATATGAACCACAAGTCCTGTTTCACAAAGAGCATTTTGCTTGGCTTCGACCCTGTCTTCACCCTCGCAACTTAGATTCTCAGCTTCTCAGGATGACATGACACAGCTGCTTACCAAGCAATGTAAGCATAAGCACCATCAGCTGTTTTCAGAGTCTGCCCTTGTGGATCCGGATCACACCCTGCCTTAGCATACACATACTTAGTTCCACATACTCCTTCAGGAGTATGATGACGTCTTCAATCCAACATTCCCAGTTTACAATTGCAAAGCTGGACCCTTCAGGGTTAATGCCAACATGGGACCCGGACAACCTCTACAACGCAAAGGTCACCTTCCCCAGTATGCCAGGGATCCATCTGTTGAGTTGCAACAAAAATTTGATGACCCTGAAGGCCTAAGAGCTTTTGCTTTACCTGTAGGCATGGGGATCACTGTGGAGTACCTCAACTGTCATTTATATTAAGAAGTCAAATGGAGGTTTCCAAATTGTATCAGCATTCACTGATGTTGGGCACTACGGTATGCTGCAACCTTCACTCATGCCAAATGTTGACTCAACCTTACTCAAGATTGCCCAGTGGAAACACATCATTGCAACACATCTGACCAATGCCTTTTACCAAATTCCATTAACGTGATCTTCAATGAAGTACTGTGGAGTGGCCACACCCTACAACGGCATTCTTGTAAGCATTCGATCCACCATGGGCGTGCCTGGATCGGAAACTGCCATTGAGGAATTGACGTGTTGTGTTCCAAGTGATCTTCTAGAGGTGGGCATAGTTGTCAAGCTTGCAGCCAACCTCTACTGTGGTGGTAATGGTCCTGAGGACCTGCTTCCCAGTTGTCAACATGTACTACATGCTCTGTCATGATGTGATCTGCGCCTATCTTCCCCTAAGACTCCAACTATCCTGGGATGGATTTGGTCTCAGGGCACTTTGCAAACTAGCTCATACAGCGTGGCCACCCTCTCTACCTGCTTTCCAGCAGAGAAGGTTTCTAGTGTGAGATCTTTCGTTGGAGCCTACAAGATGGTTTCAAGAGTCTTTCCTCAGTGTGCCTAATACATAACCCTTTGGAAACTACTACTGTCGGAAGTCAGTCCGATGAAAGGTTAGAGCAGATAGATAATCTCCACACAAGCTTCCAAATGGCACAATCTGCTCTTTCATCCTCTTAATCCATTACCCATCTGTCATGCCTAGTAATGATATATCATATTCCTACTTTTAAGGTACGAACTTTATTCAATGTGGACACATTATCCACTATTTTAAAGGAGAAGTCAATTTCAATGTGCCTCAAGATGGCCACTGAAGGTCAGATGAGCTGGTCTTTGTATTCAAACTGTTCCATTGTCATGAAAGGACAAAAAGGATGTATTCCTGGAACCATCAAGAGACATTCCCGAATTGAATGGTTATCTTCTGAGACAAAGAAGGTGTGAAGTAGACACAACATAACAGAATGATACTCATCCAGACATTAATAGATAGCCATGGATTCCACATCCTGGTCCATTGTATGGTCACACCAGGGGATAAAGCCATGTGTCAACTAACAGGAACTCTAATTTGATGGATTTTTGATCTTAAAAGACAACCCTCTGGAGAGAGAGGGAGAGATCACAGCACATCACAGAGCAGGCAGTACAGCTGACGGAGGTGGAAAAATCCAGCCTAAACTGGAAGAAGCCCTCCTGCTAATCATACACTTGAACCTGGTGCAGCAGAGAACTGAAAGTGACCGCCACCTCCAGTCTGAAATCTTAACCACCAAAAATCTACAACACCTCAACAATTCGAGACTACAAACACCCAGGCCTGCACCTTTAAAAGAAACTTTCCTACTTAGAAGATTCAACAGGTTTACTGTAAACAACAAATACCTACCACACCTTGAACTCTTACCTTTTACCTTCTATCTATCTTCTGTTGAGAGTGCATGTGAGAGTGAATGCGTGCATGAGTGGTGTTGCAAACATTTTGGGGAATGAATATTGTTCAATAAATAGTTAATCTTCTATTTTAAGCCTACAAGAAAACTTGTCACTATCTGTTTATTTGGCAAGTAAAACACTCAGGGGCTAACTCATCATTTTAAATAAAACACTATTGCGGTCAGTTGGGAGTTGAACATTGGGAATCACTCACACCCCTTCGCACCTGTCTGTAACAAATTGGGGGCTCATCCAGGATTCTGAACAATCAGACTAAATGAGAGATTTGGAAAAGGGAGGAAAATTGATCTCTGAAACTGTGGAAAATTAAACAAACAGGTTTTCTCGTATCATTCTTCGCTAAGGTGCTAGAAACAAAAGATATGGCCACATTTAATGCTGCAGAGTTGGTACAACAGGGAGACATATCCCATGATAAGTTAAATAAATGAAGTATTGAAGATTTTAAATCCTTAGCTGCCCAGGTAGGAGTCACCTTCAAACAAAAAACAAAGGAACCTGAAATAGTGAGGAGTTTAAGTAACCATTTTAAACTTACCCTTGAAGCAGAACATGAAAGCATCAGATCAAAGTCTGAAAAAGTAGTCTTAGCTTCAGGAGCGGAGAGCAGTCGGACTCCTTCCAGCGCGCAGGAGTTTTGAAAAAAAGAGAAAAAAAAGCCAAGAGTGACGTCACAGGAATGCTGCAAGGTGATTGGTTGGTGAGTCACTGCTGTTAGGGAATAGCTTTAAATAGCTGGGTAAGTATCTAAGGTAGAAAGGTTTACAGTTTATTTCATATATAGTTAGTGTTTTTTTAGGGAGTTCTGTAATAACGAGCACCAGGGAAGGAGGGCCCTAGAGTAATTGATATTATTTGACATTAAGATCTTCCAAAAGGTTAATTTAAAGGGTTAAGTCATGGCAGGAGAGCTCCTCGTGCTCCATGTCGGAGCTGGAGCAGCAGCTGGGGACACTGTGGAGCATCCACGAGGTGGACAGTATTGTGGATAGCACATATAGAGAGGTGGTCACACCGTAGGGTCAGACTCTACAGGCAGGAAGGGAATGAGCGACCACCAGGCAGAGCATGAGGACTAGGCAGGCAGTTCAGGAATCTCTTGTGGCTATTTCCCTGCAAAACAGATATACTGCTTTGGATACTGTTGGGGGGAATGGCCTCTCAGGGGAAAGCAGCAACAGCCCAATTCGTTGCACCACGGTTGGCTCTGCTGCACAGGGGAGGAGTAAAAAGTGTGGGAATGCAATAGTTACAGGGAATTCAATTGTAAGGGGAATAGATAGGCTTTTCTGTGGCCACAAAAGAGACTCCAGGATGGTATGATGCCTCCCTGGTGCAAGGGTCAAGGATGTCTCAGAGCGGTTACAGGACATTTTGAAGGGGGAGGGTGAACACCCAATGGTCGTGGTACACATTGGTACAAATGACATAGGTAAAAAAAAAAGGATGAAGTCCTAAAAGAAGAATATAGGGAGCTAGGAAGTAAGTTGAAAAATAGTACTTCAAAGGTAGTGATCTCAGGATTACTACCAGTGCCACGTGCTAGTCAGAGTAGAAAAAGCAGGATATATTGGATGAATACGTGACTGAAGAGATGGTGTGCGGGGGAGGGTTTTAGATTCCTGGGACATTGTGACTGGTTCTGGGGGAGGTGGGACCAGTACAAACTGGACGGGTTACACCTGGGCAGGACCGGGACTGATGTCATCAGGGGAGTATTTGCTAGAGTGGTTGGGGAGAATTTAAACTGAAATGGCAGGGGGATGGGAACCTTTGCAAGGAGTCAGAGGAGGGGGGATCAAAGACAAGAACAAAAGACAGTAAGGGGAATAAGAAAAGTGATAGGCTGAGAAATCAAGGGCCAGAATCAAACAGGGCCACAGTGAAAAATAGTGGGAAGGGGACAAGTAATGTTAAAAAGACAAGCCTTAAGGCTTTGTGCCTTAATGCGCGGAGCATTCGCAATAAAGTGGATGAATTAATCGTGCAAATAGATGTAAACGGGTATGATATAGTCGGGATTACAGAGACATGACTGCAAGGAGACCAGGGATGGGAAATGAATATCCAGGGGTATTCAGTATTTAGGAAGGACAGACAAAAAACAAAAGGCGGTGGAGTTGCATTGCTGGTTAAAGAGGAAATTAACACAATAGTGAGGAAAGATATTAGCTCTGACGATGTGGAATCTGTATGGGTAGAGCTGAGAAACACTAAGGGGCAAAAAATGTTAGTGGGAATTGTATATAGACCCCCAAACTCTAATGGTGATGTTGGGAATGGCATTAAACAAGAAATTAGAGATGCATACGATAAAGGAACATCTGTAATTATGGGTGATTTTAATCTGCATATAGATTGGGCAAATCAAATTAGTCACAATACCAGAGAGGAGGAATTCTTGGAGTGGATACAGGATACTTTTCTGGACCAATACATTGAGGAATCAACTAGAGAACAGGCCATCCAAGCCTGGGTATTGTGTAATGGGAGAGGAATAATTGACAATCTAGTGGTGCGAGATCCCTTGGGGATGAGCTGGTACTGCTGGGGTGGCACAGTGGCTAGCACCGCAGCCTCACAGCTCCAGCGACCCAGGTTCAGTTCTGAGTACTGCCTGTGTGGAGTTTGCAAGTTCTCCCTGTGACCGTGTGGGTTTCCGCCGGGTGCTCGGATATCCTCCCACAGCCAAAGACTTGCAGGTTGATAGGTAAATTGGCCATTGTAAATTGCCCCTAGTGTAGGTAGGTGGTAGGAGAATTGTGGGGATGTGGTAGGGAATATGGGATTAATGTAGGATTAGTATAAATGGGTGGTTGATGGTGGGCCTAAGGGCCTGTTTCAGTGCTGTATCTCTAAATAAATATATATGATAGAATTCTTCATCAAGATGGAGAGTGATGTAATTGATTCTGAGATTAGGGTCCTGAATCTTAGTAAAGGAAACTACAAATGTGTGAGGGGCGAGTTGGCTATGACAGATTGGAAACGTTACTTAAAGGGATGACGGTGGATAGGCAATGGCAAACATTTAAAGAGCGCATGGATGAACTGCAATAATTGTTTATCCCTGTCTGGCGCAGAAGTGAAACGGGGAAGGTAGCCAAACCATGGCTTACAAGGGAAATTAGAGATAGCATTAGATCCAAGGAAGATCCAAGGAAAAACAACAGACCTGAGGATTGGGAGCAGTTTAGAATTCAGCAAAGGAGGACCAAGGGATTGATTAAGAAGGAGAAAATAGAATACGAGAGCAAGCTTGCGGTGAACATAAAAACTGACTGTGAAAGTTTCTATAGGTATGTGAAGAGAAAAATATTGGTGAAGACAAATGCAGGTCCCTTACAGTCAGAAACAGGAGAATTTATTATGGGGAATAAGTAAATGGCTGACCAACTAAATGCATACTTTGGTTCTGTCTTCACAACGGAGGACACAAATATCACACCAGAAATGTTGCGGAACACAGGGCTTAGAGAGAGAGAGAGGAACTGAAGGAAATCAGTATTAGTAGAGAAATGGTGTTGGGGAAATTGATGGGATTGAAGGCTGATAAATCCCCAGGGCCTGATGGTAAGCATCCCAGAGTACTTAAGGAAGTGGCCCTAGAAATAGTGGATGCATTGATGGTCATCTTCCAAGATTCTATAGACTCTGGAACAGTTCCTACAGATTGGAGGGTAGCTAATGTAACCCCACTATTTAACAAGGGAGGTAGAGAGAAAGCAGGGAATTATAGACCAGTCAGCCTGACGTCGGTGGCAGGGAAAATTCTAGAGTCCATTATCAAAGATTTTATAGCAGAGCACTTAGAGAACAGCGGTAGAATCGGGCAGAGTCAGTATGGATTTACGAAAGGGAAATCATGCTCAACAAATCTACTAGAATTCTTCGAGGATGTAACTAGTAGAGTTGATGAGGGGGAGCCGGTGGATGTGGTTTATTTGGACTGCCAGAAGGCTTTCGACAAAGTCCCTCATAAGAGATTAGCATGTAAAATTATAACGCATGGGATTGGGGGTAGTGTATTGCGATGGATAGAAAATTGGTTGGCAGACAGGAAACAAAGAGTAGGGATAAATGGATCTTTTTCCGAATGGCAGGCAGCGACTAGTGGGGTACCGTAGGTGTCGGTGCTAGGACTAGCTATTCACAATAGATATTAATGATTTAGATGAGGGAACTAAATCTAATATCTCCAAATTTGCAGCTGACACAAAATTGGGTGGGTGGGGTGGGGAGCTATGAGGAGGATGCAGAGAAGCTTCAGGGTGATTTGGACAAGTTGAGTGAGTGGGCTAATGCATGGCAGATGCAGTATAATGTGGATAAATGTGAGGTTATCCACTTTGGTAGCAAAAACAGGAAGGCAGATTATTTGAACGGCTGTAAACTGAGAGAGGAATATGCAGCGAGACCTGGGTGTTCTCGTACACCAGTCGCTGAAGCTAAGCATGTAGATCCAACAGGCGGTAAAAAAAGGTAAATGGTATGTTGGCCTTCATAGTGAGAGAATTCGAGTACAGGAGCAGGGATGTCTTGCTGCAATTATCCAGGGCCTTGGTGAGTCCACACCTGGAATATTGTGTGCAGTTTTGGTCTCCTTATCTGAGGAAGGATATTCTTGCTATAGAGGGAGTGCAGCGAAGGTTTACCAGACTGATTCCTGGGATGGCGGGACTGAGGTATGAGGAGAGATCAAGTCAGTTTGGATTATATTCACTGGAGTTCAGAAGAGTGAGGGGTCCAGAACCAGGGGTCATAGTCTAAGGATATCGGGTAAACCTTTCAGGACTGAGATGAGGAGAAATTTCTTCACCCAGAGAGTGGTGAGCCTGTGGAATTCAGTACCACAGAAAGCAGTTGAGGCCAAAACATTGTATGTTTTCAAGAATGAGTTAGATATAGCTCTTGGGTCTAAAGGGATCAAAGGGTATGGGGCAAAAGCGGGAACCGGTTACTGAGTTGGATGATCAGCCATGATCATAATGAATGATGGAGCAAGCTCGAAGGGCCGAATGGCCTACTCCTGCTCCTATTTTCTATGTAGCTAAGATTCAAATGGAAAGGGACCTTGCCATGCGAAAAATTGAATTAGAGATTGAGATGCAAAGGGAAAAAAAGGCAGCAGAAAGAGAAATGCAAAAGGAAAGAGAGAAAGCAGCGAGAAAGGTTACAGAGACACCACCCAAAAACCACAGTATTGGTAAAAGGGCTTACTGGCAAATTCTTTGAAGGTTCCCTTAGTTTAAGAGTACCTGCAGAGTAAGTTCGTCACTGAGGTAGTGACGGTTGGGATCACTCCGAGGTTACTAATGCAGGGAGTCAACCTATTGCTGGGCAATGACTTAGCAGGAAGCTCGGTATTATTTCCAAAGGGTCCAGAGCAGTCCACTGAGACGAGGGAAACTGTGGGAAACAAGCAAACTTCTGCTCAGCTGCAGAGGGCTGAGGAAGTCCCAAACATCCCACAGAGGGTGATAGGGCCAGTAAAGAATAAAGAAGCTAAAGTAGAATATAAAGAGGCTGAGATAGCACCCATAGAATTTAAAGAGGCCGAGACAGAGCCAGAGGAAAGTACAGGAGCTGAGGTAAAAACAGCAGAGGTTGAAGGGAATACACCAGAGGTATGGTTAGCAGAAACCTTCTTTAAAGATTTAAATAGGGACAAGTAAAGTTCTCTAAAAGACAAGCCAAGGGAGATGCCTCACCTAGCTGAAGTGCCACAAGGAACTGCAGTGGAAGCTGGACAGCCATCTACGAGCAGTAGTGTCCCAGAGACATGGGGTAGATTGGGACAAAACCCCAAAAAAGAAAAGGGGAAGGTAGTACGCCATAACCAGCACTTGTGAAAGCCATGAGAAAAAATAAAAGTGACATCAGTGTGGATTTCTGTGCATGATGGGCACTGAAGGTCAGATGACCTGGCCTGTGTATTCAAACTGTCTTATTGTCTCAAAAGGACAAAAGGATGCATTCCAGATAAAGAGGTGTCAACTAAACCCATCCTGGAACCATCAAGAAACGTTCCTTATTGAATTCCTTCTGAGACAAAGGTGTGAAGTGGACACATCATAGCAGAATATGATATGATATGGATTCCACATTCTCGTCCATTGTGTGGTCACACCAAGAGAGAAGGCCATGTGTCAACTAACAGAGGCTCTAATTTGATGGAATTTTGACCTTAAAAGGTAATCCTCCAGAGTGAGAGGGAGAGATCACAGCAACATCACAGAGAAGGCAATTCAGCCAGGGTATGTGGAAAGATCCAGCCTAAACAAGAAGGAGAAGCCTTGCTGCTAATTCTACATTTGGTGCAGCAGACAACTGAAAGTGACTGCCACCTCTAATCTGAAATCTTAATCACCATAAATCTACAACATCGCAACAAGTTCAAGACTACACACACCGAGGCCTGCACCTTTCCAAGAGACTGACCTCGTTCGAAGATTCAACAGGTTTACCATAAACCACGGACACCTACCACACCTTGAACTTTTACCCTTTACCTTCTATCTATCGTCTTTTGAGTGTGCATGTGGGGGTGAATGCATGTGTGAGTGGTGTTGCAAACATTTCGGGAAATGAATATTATTCAATTAATAGTTAATCTTCTATTTTAAACCTGCAAGAAAACCTGTCACTGTCTGTTTATTTGGCAAGAAAAACACTTAGGGGCTAACTCATCATTTTAAACAAAACACTATTGCTGTCAGTTGGGAGGTGAACAGTGGGAACCACCCATATCCCTCACCACCTGGCTGTAACATATCCCTGTCCTGATGATCAATTCTGGGTTGTAACAGATTGTGCTGTTAAGCAAGGCATTGCATTACCCTGTATGTGACCCATGGCAATGAACTGAAACTTTCTGTTTTTTTCAATGCCAAACTTTGTGGTCGCCAAATCATCTGGTTGCCTTGTGAAATTGAAGCTCTATCACAGCTTCTATCAAGCATTTCAGCCCATACATTGTGTAGTCCAAACTGACACTGTCCTTGTGTCCTCATAGACAGCAAACCTTGTGTGCAGACTTCTGAGAAAGTGTGCAAGGGAGAATTTTCTGCCAGTCCACGTGTCACTACCTTCCTTTCCATGATCAGTCGCTGCCATGCTTATGTCAGACACCTAGCTGGATGTGTGAATGAATATTCCATTGGATTTTATAAGCCGCAATGCATTTGACTATGAGGATCCCATGTGCCAAGTCTGTTCCTTTATACACCAGACCTCAGATTCCACTGTTCACCAGGTATGCATTGATGACATTGTGTCAGGCTCAACAAAACTCCCTTTCACTAGCAGGCCAGCATGGCTAGCAATCTAGTCTGAATGTCCCCTCCTTTGTCTCATGCTTGACCACCTATTGCAAGGCATCTGCCCTTCAAAGGTTACCAACATTCGCAATGTCATACCCTACTTCCAAGTTGCTACCATTGCAAGGGATGGTTTACCCATCTTTTGCGCAATGAGCCCCTTGCCCCCTCCAGGGAATGCATTATCATTCCATGTAATGTCCTGAAAGGCCGTGTCACCGCTCTCTACTTACGTCTTGGTCACTCATCATGTCATTAACTAAAATCGGTCATCCACCGATATTTCTATGCACTTTTTCATGGATGCTTGCACTGAATGGGTCACAGCAAGCTGCGATACTTGCACCGTTCTCCAGAACATCCCGTACACTGTCATCCCCCAGTTTTTAAACTTACCTTCCAGATGTGGTTGGTATCTTATTTGCTGCTGACATTATCAAGCATGAACAACAACTCAATTTAGTTGTACGAGAGTATGTCACTTCTTACACAGCTGCTTACATCATTGCCGAGAATGCCATCACACCTTAAGGGATGCTCTCCTCCAGTTGTGCATTGAGTTTCGTCCACTAGCTTGTCCCCAAGCTGTCATATGGACTGATCCTGCCCCTTGGTTTTCTGCCCTGTTGGGAGACAAGCTGCTTCAGGAACACCGCATTGCCATTGCATTCGGTAGATCGAAGAACCCCAACCAAAACCCGGTAGCAGAGAAGACAGTACAGGAACTGGAGGGCAAGCTTCCATGCCAAGAACCACATGGAGGCCCTATCTCAGCTTAGGCTCTGTCTATCGCCACTGCATGACTCAACTCCCGCCTTCATCCCCGAGAGAACTATGGACACAGAGAGACCAGTTCACCAATGTGCAGATTCCCCTGTCTGACGACAGCATTATTGAGACTCAACATAAGCTCTGCCTGGTTAATCACCCATATAGCTAGAAATCCAAGACCTCCCCTAGGAATTTAACCAACTCTTACCTCTGTTGATATTGGTGATCTGGTCTACCTTCAGGCCAATTGCAACAAATCACAGCCCACCAATACTACTTTGTTACCTCCGTCAATGACAGCTGGTGCAATATTCACAAGTTCATCAGTTCCCAGCTACGTGGCACAACTTATTGAGTCAAGAGATCTGAATACTGCACTGACTCTGTGATTTGCTACACTTCTGGCTATGGTTCTATCAACCATGGTGAACGCTCCCCACCCATCCGGCCTGTTCCTGCATACTCTAACGTACCAGATGAGCTGTCGACATCGACCATGGCTCCAGTACTGTCGAATACGGGATCAACTACGCGCACTCCACAGCCTACAATGGGGCCCCTGGCCCTGCCCAATCACTGATGTCGGGACAGATTCCTGAGCTGCCCCTGATGCAGAGATGGCGATGTCTGATCCAGAGACACGGTCTGTATCGCCTAGTCCTCTGTTGTGGTCCCCAGTGCAGGCTCCCAGTCTGATGCAGCCATCTGATCCAGTCTTGGCCAAGGCCCTGTTCCTTTAGTGCACTGATCCTGCCATCTACATGTACACTGTCCTTGTTCCCTTGGTGCCTGCTTTGAGATGCTCAACCTGACAGAGACACCTCCCAAAAATCCAGCAGATTTTATACTTCAATATTAATGCTATTATTTGGCGGCAAAATAAATCCCATTGGCTGGAGGGTAGTCCACGCCCCTGTGAAATGTGTTTGTATGCCCAAAAGTTATACTTAGTATGCATACCATTTGTTGTGATTCCTATGCTTATGTTTAGATTGTCTTTCACAAAGACTTTTTTGTTTCTTATGTTTATGATGTTGCATTCTTGAACACCTATATTCGCTTGTTTAGTTTTAGTTTAGAGATACAGCACTGAAACAGGCCCTTCGGCCCACCGAGTCTGTGCCGACCATCAACCACCCATTTATACTAATCCTACACTAATCCCATATTCCTATCACATCCCCACCTGTCCTTATATATTTCCCTACCACCTACCTATACTAGGGGCAATTTATAATGGCCAATTAACCTATCAACCTGCAAGTCTTTGGTATGTGGGAGGAAACCGGAGCACCCGGAGGAAACCCACGCAAACACAGGGAGAACTTGCAAACTCCGCACAGGCAGTACCCAGAATCGAACCCGGGTCCCTGGAGCTGTGAGGCTGCAGTGCTAACCACTGCGCCACTGTGCTTGAGTTTTCATTTTGATGTGAAGAAGCTATTTGCATATATTCAGCTTGGTTAGTTTTTTTGGTATTGTTAATTCATGCAAGTTGGAAATTTGATGTAAAGAGGTAGAAAAAAAGATGTCAAGCCATTATATGTTATCACCCTCTTGTGGTTGGGAGCCACTGCCCACCTGGGTGTGACCATTTTGTATTGTTTATTCTATTGCTCGATTTTGAGGTTGCAGTAAAACTCGATGTTTTCACTTAATCACCGTTGATATTGTAACTCAGTTTATGTCAACTTAAAGGTAAACACAGTCCGCTCACGCAGAACCTTTCTGTAAAATGCGTGGAAAAGCAGGTAGAGTTTGCCCTGTGCAAGCTCCAACTAGTTTTTCAGTTCTACAACAGCCTAAAAGAGGCTGCCGAATGGTAGGGAACATTTCTCCTTCTGGGGAGTGTGGACGAGCAAGTGGAACATGGATGAGCAGGATTGGGGCTCCTCCCAGCTCCACAGCACTACTGTGAAAGTAGTCATCAATCTCTACCCCCTTGTTCACAATTTGTCCATCAGTGGACTATTTACCCAAAGGTTTCACTCACCCAGTTACTGGCTGCTTCTCTCTCAGCACCACTCCCAGTTGCCATTGTATGGCTGCTGCTCCCGACTCTGCAGGAAATACCGGGCCCCACGCCCATCCCACTCCTCTCTCACCTTCTCCCACTGGTCCCCACTCCCCACAAACTCCAATCCCTCCTCTCCAGCTCTGGTGACCAGTGCCCAGTTTCCCCCCTCTCTGGAGCTGTTGGAAGCTGTGCCCAGAGACTTGACATAGCACACCTCAGGCTGTATGTTTGCCACCCATGGTGTAGAAGCTGAATGTGGTCTATACATTGTACAGCACTAGCATCAACACATTTCTCAATTTTGCCAAGGTATTTCATGCTTTGGCAGTCTCCAAAATAGTGTGAATTGGAAGTGAAAACTAACTTATTGGTTGTTTAAAATAATAACCATACTTCATGGCAATTTTTGATAATGTTCAGCTACTCTGTAAGGTATAATATTATTACAAACTCACATTTTGAAACCATACCTGATTTTATATTTAATGAGTTCATGTGATTATAGTATCCCACACATTTTGTTTTTGAACAGATCAGCTGAATCTGATGCATTTCTACACCAATATTAAAATCAAAACTGTAAAGCCAATATAACATACTTTAGCTTTAAATACAATATTCCAGTGTCTGCAACAAATGTTTAATATATAAGTGAGAGTAAGTAGTATGTATAATTTAACAACATGGATTTCACAGACAGCTTCATGGCATACTAAATTTATGTATTTACATAAA
Organism: Heterodontus francisci; assembly: GCF_036365525.1. NCBI lineage: Eukaryota > Metazoa > Chordata > Chondrichthyes > Heterodontiformes > Heterodontidae > Heterodontus > Heterodontus francisci. The sequence goes on along the minus strand of NC_090375.1, from coordinate 117,141,205 downwards.
AGATATCCTTTTTAAAGGTGCACAGGCAGCAGTTTACAATTTTCTCAGGGAAAAAATTACATTTAAAACATAAGTCAAGCCAAAGGATCAAAATATTAATGTTACGTACATAGAACAAATATGCATTGTGGTAAATCCACACTTGGGGCCATAGTGGTAAGCGTTATCAGAGCCCTAGCCCTCATTTCACATGTAACGCTCATAAGATTCAGAACCATTCATAATTTCCAGAATAAGCTTACCAAAACAATGCATCATAATAAAAGTTAACCAGTTCTAGTTACTCACAACAACACTGCAAGTTTTTTTGAAATTTTTATACTCTACTAAAGAAACAGTAAAAGAACATGGAAGGAAATTGGATTCTATATTTTATAGTCCATACTAAACACGTTTCTATTCAGTGTGGACTATGCAGGTTTTACTTTAAGTGGCACAGCGTAAATAAACTCTTATAAGTTAATCTGGAAAAATTGTAAAAGAAAACCTACTTAAAGTTAATAATTATTTGCATTGTTATTTAGCGAATTGTTGAAGACCATAAAAAATTCTTTATAAATCCCTAATGTGAAGAAGGTTTCCCCCTCTACGCAGCCAACGTTTATAATTTTGTTTCTCATTGTAATAACCAACACAGAAAATTTAGGGAAAATATCAGTTACTGCAATGCTAATGTTCTTGATAAATCTAAAAGAGCTGAAAAATAAATTGGATCATGGCAAATGTACTATGTGATGTGGCTCTGAGTTACACAGACCAGGAATGTCCCAGGTTCAATCCTTCTAAATGTGTGACAGATATTGTTATTTACTTCTTTTATCTTTCTTCATCTCAATTACAATATAAGACTTCAGGACACAGGAATAAGTAGGGTCCTGAGTCAGACAGATTCTGTTTCAAGACTAATCCGACCACGTTTTTATCATAATTTTCTGACTCTAATGCCATCTCCCACTTCTATTTTTACATGTTAGTGCAAAACTAAAATACTTCAAAATACAAAGAAAATATTCGTTGTAGAAGCAGTTAAAAGTTGGAGCATTGATTACTTAATGGAAAACTCATAAAATCCAGCCCTTGAGTTTCCTTTAAATGTAACTTTATTTTTAACTTTTGTAGATTTAGCAGACTAATATTCAGGAATAAGGACATTTGAATACTTAGCATGAAGTTTTCCTGTGAAATAATGGGGCTAATTTGAACCTAACCTGCCTGGCAGGAAACTGGCAGGATCACATAGGCTGTCCATTTTTCACACCATCAATGGAAGGTAAAATAGAGCAGCGTGTAAAACAGGCAGTCGATCTGATCATAGCTGTTTCCTTCCATGAGAGGTTTGTTAAAATTAGCCTCAATAACCGCACACATTCAGGAAAACAAAGGCAATACACTGTTCTACAAACATCCGAGCCAGCAAACAGCACTAAAAATTGGTGCAACTTATGTTTGGGGGATGCTGTCATGAGGAGGTGCCAAGCAATAGTCAGTCCCTTCTCCACAAGGAAAGACAGGTCAGGGAGAGTGCTTTCCCAGGACACACATGTACACCTCCGAGCACCTGGATGTTAAGCAGCATTGGCAGAGGCTCAGAGCAGACTATCTGCTTTCTTGGTTGGGGATGGAGCATTGTACAGAAAAACAAACCAAATGAAATTAGAATAAAATGCTTTAAAGGATGCTTATGACATTAAATTTTCTCTTAGTTGGGTAGGAACCACAAATCCCACCAATAACAGTGAGATATTTAAGCGCCAAAGCTAAAGTACATACGCCTTAAGACATTATCATGTGACATATGTGATGGATTCCAAAACACCATATAGGAGCTAACATCATACTATTGTTTAAAAAGGGAGAAAGGGATAGACTGAATAATTACAGGCCAGGCCTCCTGCCTTGGGTGCTATGACATTGGAAGGATGAATGAGAATGGACAGAGACTGCGGGAGTTGTGTACCTATCACAACCTCTGCATCACCAACTCGTTCTTTCATACTAAACCCTGTCACCAGGTTTCATGGTGACACCCAAGATCAGTTCATTGGCATCAGTTGGACCTCATCGTCACAAGGCGAGCCTCTATAAACAGTGTCCAAATCACACGCTGCTTCCACAGTGCGGACTGTGACACCGACCACTCCCTGGTGTGCAGCAAAGTTAGAATCAAACCAAAGAAGCTACATCACTCCAAGCAGAAGGGCTGCCCGTGCATCAACACTAACAGAATTTCTTATCCACAGCTGTCACATAAGTTTCTAAATTCACTTGAAAAAGCCCTTCAAAACACTCCTGCAGGGGATGCAGAGACCAAATGGGCCCACATCAGAGACGCCATCCGTGACTCAGCAATGACCAACTTTGGCAAACGTGAGAAGCAGAATGCAGACTGGTTTCAATCTCACTTTGAAGAGCTAGAATCTGTCACAGCCGCTAAGCGTACTACACTGTTAACTACAAGAAAGCCCCCAGCGAGCTAACATCCGTAGCACTGCACAAAGAACAGCTAGGCGCTGTGCAGCTGACTACTGGCAACACCTATGCAGTCGTATTCAGCTGGCCTCCGACACCGGAAATATCAGAGGAATGTATAATGACATTAAGAGAGCTTTTGGGCCAACCATCAAGAAGATCGCCCCCCTCATGTCTAAATCAGGGGAAACAATCACAGACCAATGCAAGCAAATGGACCACTGGGTTGAGCACTACCTAGAACTGTATTCCAGGGAAAATGTTGTCACTGATACCGCCTTCAATGCAGCCCAGTCTCTGCCAGTCATGGATGAGCTGGATGAACAGCCAACAAAATCGGAACTCAGTGGTGCCATTGATTCTCTAGCCAGTGGAAAATCCCCTGGAAAGGATAGCATTACCCCTGAAATAATCAAGAGTGCCAAGCCTGCTATACTCTCAGCACTCCATGAACTGCTTTGCCTGTGCTGGGACGAAGGAGCAGTACCACAGGACATGAGCGATGCCAATATCATCACCCTCTCGAAGAACAAGAGTGACCATGGTGACTGCAACAACTACTGTGGAATCTCCCTGCTCAGCATAGTGGAGAAAATCTTCGCTCGAGTCGTTTTAAACAGACTCCAGAAGCTGGCTGAGCGTGTCTACCCTGAGGCACAGTGTAGCTTTCGAGCAGAGAGATCCACCATTGACATGCTGTTCTCCCTTCGCCAGCTACAGGAGAAATGCCACGAATAACAGATGCCCCTCTACGATGCCTTCATAGATCTCACCAAAGCCTTTGACCTCATCAGTAGACGTGGTCTCTTCAGACTACTAGCAAAGATCGGACGTCCACCAAAGCTACTATCATCACCTCATTTCATGACAATATGAAAGGCACAATTCAGCATAGCGGCGCCACATCAGACCCCTTTCCTATTCTGAGTGGCGTGAAACAGGGCTGTGTTCTCGCACCTACATTGTTTGGGATCTTCTTCTCCCTGCTGCTCTCATATGCATTCAAGTCTTCAGAAGAAGGAATTTTCCTCCACACAAGATCAGGTGGCAGGTTGTTCAACCTTGCCCGTCTTAGAGCGAAGATCAAAGTACGGAAAGTCCTCATCAGGGAACTCCTCTTTGCTGACGATGCTGCATTAACATCTCACAATGAAGAGTGTCTGCAGAGTCTCATCAACAGGATTGCAGCTGCCTGCAATGAATTTGGCCTAACCATCAGCCTCAAGAAAATGAACATCATGGGACAGGATGCCAGAAATGCTCCATCCATCAATATCGGTGACCACGCTCTGGAAATGGTTCAAGAGTTCATCTACCTAGGCTCAACTATCACCAGCAACCTGTTTCTCGATGCAGAAATCAAGCGCATGGGAAAGGCGTCTGCTGCTATGTCTAGACTGGCCAAGAGGGTGTGGGAAAATAGCACACTGACATGGAATACAAAAGTCCGAATGTTTCAAGCCTGTGTCGTCAGTACCTTGCTCCACGGCAGCAAGGCCTGGATAACTTATGTCAGCCAAGAGCGACGTCTTAACTCATTCCACCTTCGCTGCCTCCGGAGAATCCTTGGCATCAGGTGGCAGGACTGTATCTCCAACGCAGAAGTCCTCAAGGCGGCCAACATCCCCAGCATATACACCCTACTGAGCCAGCGGCGCTTGAGATGGCTTGGCCATGTGAGCCGCATGGAAGATGGCAGGATCCCCAAGGACGCATTTGTACAGCGTGTTCGTCACTGGTATAGACCCACCAGCCGTCCATATCTCCGCTTTAAAGACATCTGCAAACGTGACATGAAGTCCTGTGACATTGACCACAAGTCGTGGGAGTCAATTGCCAGTGATCGCCAAAGCTGGTGGACTGCCATAAAGGCGGGGCTAAAGAGTGGCGAGTCAAAGAACAAAGAAAATTACAGCACAGGAACAGGCCCTTCGGCCCTCCAAGCCTACGCCGATCCAAATCCTCTATCTAAACCTGTCGCCTACTTTCTAAGGGTCTGTATCTCTTTACTTCCTGCCCATTCATGTATCTGTCTAGATACATCTTAAAAGACGCTATCATGCCCGCGTCTACCACCTCCGCTGGCAATGCGTTCCATGCACCCACCACCCTCTGCGTAAAGAAATTTCCACGCATATCCCCCCTAAACTTTTCCCCTTTCACTTTGAACTCGTGTCCCCTTGTAATTGAATCCCCCACTCTGGGAAAAAGCTTCTTGCTATCCACTCTGTCTATACCTCTCATGATTTTGTACACCTCAATCAGGTCCCCCCTCAACCTCCGTCTTTCTAATGAAAATAATCCTAATCTACTCAACCTCTCTTCATAGCAAGCGCCCTCCATACCAGGCAACATCCTGGTGAATCTCCTCTGCACCCTCTCCAAAGCATCCACATCCTTTTGGTAATGTGGCAACCAGAACTGCACGCAGTATTCCAAATGTGGCTGAACCAAAGTCCTATACAACTGTAACATGACCTGCCAACTCTTGTACTCAATACCCCGTCCGATGAAGGAAAGCATGCCGTATGCCTTCTTGACCACTCTATTGACCTGCGTTGCCACCTTCAGGGAACAATGGACCTGATCACCCAAATCTCTCTGTACATCAATTTTCCCCAGGACTTTTCCATTTACTGTATAGTTCACTCTTGAATTGGATCTTCCAAAATGCATCATCTCGCATTTGCCCTGATTGTAGTCCATCTGCCATTTCTCTGCCCAACTCTCCAGTCTGTCTATATTCTGCTGTATTCTCTGACAGTCCCCTTCAGTATCTGCTACTCCACCAAACTTAGTGTCGTCTGCAAACTTGCTAATCAGACCACCTATACTTTCCTCCAAATCATTTATGTATATCACAAACAACAGTGGTCCCAGCACGGATCCCTGTGGAACACCACTGGTCACACGTCTCCATTTTGAGAAACTCCCTTCCACTGCTACTCTCTGTCTCCTGTTGCCCAGCCAGTTCTTTATCCATCTAGCTAGTACACCTTGGACCCCATGCGCCTTCACCTTCTCCACCAGCCTACCATGGGGAACCTTATCAAACGCCTTACTGAAGTCCATGTATATGACATCTACAGCCCTTCCCTCATCAATCAACTTTGTCACTTCCTCAAAGAATTCTATTAAGTTGGTAAGACATGACCTTCCCTGCACAAAACCATGTTGCCTATCACTGATGAGCCCATTTTCTTCCAGATGGGAATAGATCCTATCCCTCAGTATCTTCTCCAGCAGCTTCCCTACCACTGACGTCAGGCTCACCGGTCTATAATTACCTGGATTATCCCTGCTACCCTTCTTAAACAAGGGGACAACATTAGCAATTCTCCGGTCCTCCGGGACCTCACCCGTGTTTAAGGATGTTGCAAAGATATCTGTTAAGGCCCCAACTAATTCCTCTCTCGTTTCCCACAGTAACCTGGGATAGATTCCATCCGGACCTGGGGACTTGTCCACCTTAATGCCTTTTAGAATACCCAACACTTCCTCCCTCCTTATGCCGACTTGACCTAGAGTAATCAAACATCTGTCCCTAACCTCCACATCCGTCATGTCCCTCTCCTCGGTGAATACCGATGCAAAGTACTCGTTTAGAATCTCACCCATTATCTCTGACTCCACGCATAACTTTCCTCCTTTGTCCTTGAGTGGGCCAATCCTTTCTCTAGTTACCCTCTTGCTCCTTATATATGAATAAAAGGCTTTGGGATTTTCCTTAACCCTGTTTGCTAAAGATATTTCATGACCTCTTTTAGCCCTCTTAATTCCTCGTTTCAGATTGTGCCTACAATCCCGATATTCTTTCAAAGCTTCGTCTTTCTTCAGCCGCCTAGACCTTATGTATGCTTCCTTTTTCCTCTTAGCTCGTCTCACAATTTCACCTGTCATCCATGGTTCCCTAATCTTGTCATTTCTACCCCTCATTTTCACAGGAACATGTCTCTCCTGCACGCTAATCAACCTCTCTCTAAAAGCCTCCCACATATCAAATGTGGATTTACCTTCAAACAGCTGCTCCCAATCTACATTCCCCAGCTCCTGCCGAATTTTGGTATGGTTGGCCTTCCCCCAATTTAGCACTCTTCCTTTAGGACCACTCTCGTCGAAGAGACTTAGCAGTTGGCAGGATAAAAGACAGAAGTGCAAGGAGAGAGCCAACTGTGTAACAGCCCCGACAACCAATTTTATCTGCAGCGCCTGTGGAAGAGTCTGTCACTCTAGAATTGGCCTTTATAGCCACTCCAAGTGCTGCTCCACAAACCACTGACCACCTCTAGGCGCTTACCCATTGTCTCGCGAGACAAGGAGGCTAAAGAGTCAGCCTTCGTTGGTGGGAAAATTTTGAGGGACAGGATAAATCTTCATTTAGAAAGACATGGATTAATCAAAGACAATGAGCACAGATTTGTTAAGGGTGTCCCATGTCTGACTAACGTGATTGAATTTTTTGAAGAGGTATTAAGGAGTGTCCATGAGGATAATGCACTTGATGTTGTCTATATGAATTTTAGCAAGGCTTTTGATAAGGTCCCACATGGTAGACTGGTCACAAAAGTAAAAGCCCATGGGATCCAAGGCAAAGTGGCACATTGGATCCAAAATTAGCTCAGAGACAGGAATCAAAGGGTAATGTCGCTGGGTGTTTTTGTGATTGGGAGGGTGTTTCCAATGGGGTCCCACAGGGCTCAGTACAAGGTCCCTTGCGTTTTGTAGTATATAGCAATGATTTGGACTTGAATGTAGAATGATTAAGAAGTTTGCAGACAATTCAAAAATTAGGCTTGTGGTTGATAATGGAGAGGACAGCTGTAGACTGCAGGAAGATATCAATGGACTAGTCAAGGGGCAGAAAGTGGCAAATGGAGTTCAATCCTGAGAATTGAGAGGTAATGCGTTTGGGGAAGGTCAATAAGGCAAGGGAATACATAATAAATGGTCGTATACTGAGAAGTGTAGAAGAACAGAGGGATTTCACAGATCATTGAAGGTGGCTGGACAGGTCGATAAGGTGGTCAAGAAGGCATATGGGATATTTGCCTTTATTAGCTGAGGCACAGAATATAAGAGCTGGAAGGTTATACTGGAACTGTATAAAACACTGGGTTAGGCCACTGCTGGAGTACTGTGTGCAGTTCTGGTCACCACACTATCGGAAAATTGTGATTGCACTAGAGAGGATACAGAGGACATCTATGAGGATATTGTTTGGACTGCAGAATTTTAGTTATGAGGAAAGATTGGATAGGCTAGGGTTGCTTTCTTTGGAACAGAGGAGGCTGACGGGAGTGTAAAAAATTATGAGGGGTATAGACAGACTGGATAAGAAGGCCCTATTCTCTTTGGTTGAGGGGTCTATAACCAGGGGGCATAGATTTTAGGTAAGAGATTTAGAAGGGATTTGAGGGGAAGATTTTTCATCCAGAGAGTGAAGGAATCTGGAACTCACTGCCTGAAAGGATGGTAGAGGCAGAAACCTGATAACATTTAAATAGTACTTGGATATGCACTTGAAGTGCTGTTACCGACAAGGCTATGGACCAAGAGCTTGGAAATGGATTGGGCTGGATGCTACTCGTCAGCCAGCACAAACACGATGGGCTGAATAACCTCCTTCCGTGCTGTAAATTTCTATGATTCTATGATAAGATTACTCGCTGATACATGAAGGGAAAAGTACAGTTTATTTATGAGAACACTAACTTTCTACTGAATGGAAGAACATCTCAATGGAACATAAAATAGTGCTTCAACACTTGCTTAAAAAAAAGGAATATTAAAGGATTTTGGGAGTGAACAGGAGTGGGATTGAACTAGCTGGCTCATGAAGGAAAATATCACCAGTACAGACTTGATGAGTCAAATGGCTTATTTCTGTTCTGTAACATTTGATGATTTTGAAATTGGCAAGCAATGGGTTTGGGACTGGACATAAGAATGTATTATCAGAGTGTTTGAGCATGTGTGTCTATGCACATGCGTGTGTGTGGCAGTAGTTTCTCAGATTTCCACCTGTCTGGAAACACAGCTATTTATTCTAAATCAGAGCTATGACTTGGTATTTTCAATATGATTGTCTATTTCATCACATGAAGGCCACCTGCATTTGCTGAAAAAAAACTGTTGCATTGACATTGGTGGGTAAAATAGTTTAAGGCCAACAGTTAAGAGACACAAATAATAAGTCCTTGATGCTAAGTTTACACATTATTTATACTATTCATAAGTAAAAAAGAGTACTCAGAAAATGTAATCCAATATTTTTGTTAATTATACAAATTGTAAATGTTTTCTCAGTCTTATTTAATAAAAAGGCATAATGAAAATTTGGATTTTATATATTATATAAAATTTATATTATATATAGGTGTGTGTGAAAGAATGTCCAAGTTTTATGTTCTTGCAATATGTGCAAGACAGTGAATATCCTGCAAAAATATAATTGTATCATGTTCTCCTCTTGTCTTATGTTGAGGCACTAATACTACTTTCATCTCCCCTCTTTCTATCACATGATATTAATACTACCCTGGAGGATTGCACAAACAAGGGAAGAAAACAGTAGGCCAGTGATCTTTTATTATATTAAAAAACAAATCAAACTTTATAACATATAGAAACCAAAATATGATGGAGCCTGGTGGAAGGTTATAACACAATCTCAGCCTTAATGTGGCAAAGTCAAACTACGTTTGTGTTATATAAAACATTATCTAAACCCCTTGGTTATGTTACAGTCTTGTCACAGACTCTCAACAGTAAACTGCTTAGGGCAACATCTGACTGTAAGATGCATTTGTAAATGTTCCTATGCCTGACAATAGACAGCTACAATGCAGGATATCATCTTAAATAGTGAACTGTTCAAATTTACAAAATATTATCAACAAATTATGTTTTAATATGAGGTAAAGATTAAAGGATTGGAACAGTTCAAGCTGAGTATAGCTTCTTAAACTGATAGTTAATTAAAATATTATGCTTTATAAATTTACACTAAGCAATTTTAATAAATTTTTATAGTTTAACAAAGATATTTATGAAACAGCAAACCCTAATTTAGTCTGTTCAGCATAAAGAAGAAAAACAGTTATTCCAGTTGTATGAGTGGTCAAGGTTTATCTTGGTGTAGTTCATAAAGGCAAGCACATCATTTTACCAGCACTTTCAATATCTTGTAAACAAGCCAGGATCATTCCGTTATCTGCAACAAAAAATGTTCTTTCAATTGTTATGAAGATTCTACATCTAAGTATCCCTGGGTTAAATATGAGGCAGGAATCTTCATGCGTCTCCATCAGGGGGTGGTTGACATAGCTTGTACAATCTAGTAGAAACAGATGGCAGATGTTACATAGTGAATGGGACAATTGCATCTATGATTATCAGGTTTATTAAGCATTCACTATAGAACACTGAAATGAAATAAACAATAACTATACCACTGAAAAGCCCACCACCAATAAGTATTGCACAGTGCAGTTTACTATATTTTATAATAAACTTTGTAAACCACACTTCTGGAGGTGGAGCACTAAATATCAGTGAACATTAATGTGAAAGTTTTAGTGAAAAAAGCAACTTGCTTGGGCTATGAAAATAAATTAATTCGTGAAAAATAAATAAACCTTCTTTTATTTTGCATGGCATCATATCAGATTTTCTACTATAATTATGAGTTCTTTGACCTTGCTTACAACATAGTGAATTAAAAATAGGTGACTAGAAAGTATAACGAGACAGCCCAGTCATTCACTTTTTAAAATCTTTAATATATTTTCACATTATTAACCTGCATTTGAATTAAAATGAAACACTGAGAACTGTAATTGATTCTTAAATGTTATGCATTGAAAAAATGTAGCAAGGAATGAGACTGTCTGTATTGATGTCCTAAATTATTACTGCAACCCTATGAATCAGATCACCTATCACCAAACCACATCTAGTTTAACGAATAATCATCAGTGATTGGAGCTTTTCTTTACATTGAGAAACCTAGTTGAAAATAGGAGAGAAGGCACAATAAATCAAGAGGTAGTCCACATGAAATTCATAGTGGAGCACTGCCAAAGCCTAAAGTGGCACAATTAAACTGACTTCAGTAAGACTCACTGAATGGCTGGTTCAAACAGTATATTATATGGAGCTGGTGCTTTCACAACACTTGTTACCACCAGCGTGGGTCCAACTACTTTAGCCTCAAAAAGCATCACAAAGAGCTTTACATAGGGACAAAAAGGAGTGGACATCAATCAATAAATAGTGGGAGAGTTAAGAGTGGTGACTGAAAGCTTGCTTGAAGAGACAGATTGTACAAAATCTTTCAAACGCAGCAAGAAAAATAAAAGAAAAAGGATTACAGAGGGAGCTCCAAAGAGTAGATTTGAGGCCTTGTCAAATATAGTAGATGAATGGATGCATAGAACATTGAGTCAGAAAATGAAAGGGCACATAAGGGTTACTGAGATATGGTGGGGCAATGCTATGGCAAGATTTGACAATGAGGACATGGAGTTTAAATTTAATATGCATGTGGAGCTAGTTTAGGTCAGTCAGTGTGGCAGCGATAATGGATGAATGGGACTTAGTGGGATGATGTGGGTAGTGGAGTTTTTGGATGAGTTGGCGTTTACAGAGAAGGGAGGATAGGAAGAATGGTAGAGAATTCAACAAAACGTTGATAAGCGATCCTATAATTGTGGGGTGAGATAGGGGCAGATACAGACGGTGTTGCAGAGGTGAAATCATAGAATTTTTAAAGCCAGGGAGGAGGCTATTCGGTCCATAGCATCTGTGCCAGCTCTCTGAAAGAGGTATTAACTTAGTTCCATTTTCCGTCCCTTTCCCCATACCTTTTTCTCTGTTAAATATTTATTCATTTTCTGTTATTACAGAATCTGCTTCCACCATTAATTCTGGGAGGACATTCCATGTCCTAGCAACAATCTGCTTTAAAAATTCTACAAACTTCTGTTTGGTGGTAATAGTTTTGCTAATTTATCTCGTAATTTTGAACACCTCTTCCAGATCTCTTTTTAACTTTGTTCCAATGAAAAGAGACACAGTTTCACAAGTCTCTCTTCACAACTAATTACTCTCATCTCTGATATCATTTTGCTGAATCTTTTCTGTGCCCTCTCCATGGCCGTGACATCCTTTCTAAAGTAGGGGACACAAAACCAAACAACTGAGCTTGCTGTGCCGGAGGCAGTAACAGAAAAAAAAAATGATGGGCCGAATAGCCTCTTTCTGTGCTGTAACAGACACAGGCAGGGTTTTGCTGCCTTTGGAGGCAGGGAGCAAACAAAATGGCAGGGGGTGTCGTCCCTGATGTTACTCAGGCCCCCTGCCATTTTGTCCAGGGCTGGAAAGGCCGAGGATGGCCTTCCTGCCCAGGCCAATTGAGGCCCTGAAGTGCCTAATTAACGGCCACTTAAGGGCCTCTTCCCATCTCCACTTCAATTCCTTGCTCCCCCCCCCCCCACACCCAGGAAGACCCCTCCTCTCACCTCACCACCCCACCCCCCTGGTGCCACTGTTACTGCAGAGCTGCCGGTGTTCCAATTGGCCAACACCTCTGGAGGCGGGAGCTCATCCCTTAAAAGGATGCGTCCCTAATGCCAAACAATTAATTGGCTGCCCACCATGTGATAGCAACGGGGATCCAACAGAGAGCTGGGACAGGGTCTGCCCCCGCCTTCTGGCCTGGCGCCAGGACCCCTGTCGCGGAAACAAAATCCGGCCCACGATTTCAAAGTAATAAAAACAGAAAATGCTGAAAATACCCAGCAAATGCTGCAGCATCTGTGGTGAGAGAAACACAGTTAAGATTTCAGGTCAATGACCTGTCATCGGAGTGCCAGCTCTGATGACTTGTAATAAGTTTTTAAATTATGTGCGCCAGAAACTGTGGTTTGAATGTTGGTGGTCTTCATGTAAATGAGTTCGTACTAGTGTTCCATGGCTGGAATAGTACCTTGAGGAGTAGAGCAGGTATCTCTGCTGTCTGCCTTGCAGGGAGCTGGCAAAAGGACAACATCATTATTCCAAGTAGTGGGTAGAGAAATGGGGAAACAAGTCTGGGTATGAAGAATTAAGGTTTGGGAATAGGAGGAGGGTGCTGGTTTGACTGTGTGGCTTCCTGTTTTACTACACATGGCGTAGATCTTTGAGGCCAGTCGTTAGTGGCTCGGGAAAGTCCTCGCGAATTATTTCAGCTGCTGTCAAGGCAGTTGTGGTTGTTTCACCTTGTCTGCCTTTAAATAAGTCACATCAGAAAAAAAGAGAATGGCACAGTACTAAACATGATAGCCATAAAATCTGTAAAGGATTACAGCAGTTCATAAAAATGGAATAGCAGCAAAACTATTTTATATTTAAAAAGCCAAAAATAAAGACTGTTTTTTGCCAATACCAACATCTTTTATGAAAGATGGCACTGAAACAGCAGCTCTGGAACTTGTAGCCAGGTTTCTCTGGGAGTAGTTTTCCCCTTAACTCGAGCCAGAAATAGAGCAGAAGATTTGATCACACAGGAGTCTAGCATTCATTTATATGCAGTTTACATTGCTGTTCCCTCTTCAGGCGCAATCAGCTTCAACCTCCGGAAAACATGAAGGAAATTCTGCTTTGGTGCGATTTGAGCACAGAATGGGCAAAAGGATTGGTACATAGTGCCCATTTTTCAGCTGCTTTTGGGATACTGTACCCAGAAAATAAATCCCTAATATTCATGATTTGGCTAAGTTTAGCATTAGCTCTTTGGTTTTGTACTCTATAACCCTTTATATAAAACCTTGGATCCTATATGCTTTTTTCGTATAACTTTGTTCAACTTTCCCTCTCAAATTAAAATATAAATTATGTATCCAAACCCCTAAGTCTCAATGTTCTACTCTTTTTAAAATGTTACCTTTCAGTGTACATGCTCTGTCATCATTCTTCCTCCCAAAATATATCACCTCATATTTCTCTGCATTAAGTTTTATCTGACATTTATCTGCCCAATCTACTAATTTGTTCATGTTCTCCTGAAGACACTTTTTAAAAACTCTTTAAAGTTCATCATGTTCCCTCGTAGTAAGCGGTCTTGGTGTTTGAAGCTCAGTTCTAGGCAAACAGGACATTGACGTTTTGCACAGCCTGATTCAACCTGATTAGCGGTCAGGAAGGGGAATGAGGTCAGTGTGAAGGGGAGCAAAAATGAAGGCATCAGTCTACCCGATAGGAAATTATTGCTCATCCATGACTTCATGTCAGGCAGGCAGTATTCAAAATTTTATAAGTACATGAGCCAAAATAACAAAGAGCATCATGTTAATCAGATACGCATGGCTAAAGTTTGAGGAAATTAGGTCATAAACAGTATAGAAGGACATACGTTGAAATGGCTCCTGACTGATTCACTGAAGGTCTCTGCTGGGATAAAATATTCCTGTCCAGAAATTGAGATACCAGCAAGTGACTATCATCTAATTTGTTAATTGAATATTAATGAGGAAAAAGACTGAGTGGAAAATGTTAATACTAATTAGCAGCTTGGAATGCCAATCCTTACGTAAGAATGATTATAATGCTGTATTGTTATTAACATTGCAACACTCCATCAGGTTGCTCTTTCTATAAGAGAAGAAAATATCTCCATTATTTTAAAAACAAAGAAAATGTTTTATGGCAGAAACATCTGAAATGTTGATTATTTGTGCAAGGCATGTTACTGTTTTACAGTAGTCTTTCAAAAATAAATGACAATTTGGAATTCAAACATGGTTCTCACCATTAAAATTAGCAGAAGAAATATCATGGGGGGCTCTCCATGCCAAGACTGTGATTCTGCAAAGTTATCACTTCAGATCCATATTGAACAAGGCTCAGTGTTCCAATGAGATGATGGTAGGCACTCAGTACACTAAAGTGCATCAGGTGACTGTTCCAGGAAAGTCAGACACAGAGACCCGAAGCTCATCATACTCTTTGTACTCCATGCATCTCACTTGTGTGTTGGGTTCATTAGGCCTGAGTTTTATATACATAAAATACCCACTCCATAATGCAGCGAGAACACCTGAACAGTTCTCCAACTGCACAATTCCCACTTGAAACAGATTCTGATAGCAAGGTCTTCATAAACATAAAAAAAGGGCAACCTCCCTCCTGCAGCATCAATACCCCCACCCCCCCAGCCTTTTGCTCCTCTGTCCATTGCATTTTCCCCTCCAGGAATATATATGGTGTACAATGGGCAATCAGCAGCCCTTTATTCACTTGCTAACCACTTATAATGCAGCCATGCACATTCAGCATGTTGTGAGAGATGCTGTAGGAGCACCAGTAAATTATTCTGATATTGCTTTATCCTGCAGAGGTGGAGGTAGCACCTGCACAACATTGCTTGTGATGACACAATACTTGGGCCGTATAATTGCTCCCCTGTGACTGAGAGTGGCTATCTTATTATTCAATTAGAATATAACTGATTCCAGATTCATAGAAATTCTTTGGAAGCAATAAATGGCCACAATACTGCCATTGGGTAAAGAAAACAAAAATCCAGATTCAGAATGATGCATGTACATTTTTCAAATGTTTTTTTTCGACACATGTTCTGTTTTCCTTTTATTCCCATCATCTACACATCAATAACATTGTTAAAGCTATTCTGTAAAGGTTAAGGTGTAATGGCTAATGGGGTGTGTGGATATGTGTTCTGCCTGTTGAGGGGAAGGTCTCCACGTGTAAGGGAGGGGAGGGGTTCTAAAGTCAGTTGACCTCAGACTGGGGGCCAAATTTTCAAAGAATGATGGGGGTGGGACCGGAGGAGGGTGGGCCCGGAATTTCCTGTTGCTGAATGGCATACCATTTTGCTGGTAAGGTTCCACCCCGATCTGTTTTCGCAAAGGCTGGGTCTGGGGTGGAAGGGTTACCCGCCTACAAGTGGTTGGTAGCCAATAAAGATAATTAAGGGGCCTCCCACAGCGATTGGAATTTTCCAGTCAGCAGATGGACCCCCTGTGGTGGTTGAAACACAGCCAGTGAGAGGAGGCGACCTCCCAGCAGCAGACCGGGAAGGGCCAGCGCTCCAATGGGTTTTTTAAACTCACCAACCCACCATATCACAATGGCCATAAAGGGTTTCCCCTCCATGAGGACAGATTGGCAGTTGTGACCTTATTCTATTTATCAATTTTAAAAAGTATTCAAAAATGGAGGCGCTCGCTCTCTCTTCTACATACATCGGCAGCTCCCACCTCAGATGGTGGGGCTGCTGATGTGTCATTGCTGGAGGGCCTCCAATTGGCCCTTCAGCCTCAGGAACCTGTCCTTAATTGGACGATGTGTGCGCCCTCTGCCTATTACTTGACCTGGCACTGAAAAGTCACGTCGGCCATCTACTTGCAACGCGGTGGGGTGGGGGGGGGGGGGGTGGTCGGGACCCGGAAATCCTCCCCACATTGGGTTTCCAACCCCAGAAGGAAAGCCGAGCCCTGGGTATTTGCTATATTGCATTTTTACATAGAATTACATCAATTCTACAACACAGAAACAGGGTTATATCTGTGTTCATGTTCCATTCGAGCCTCCTCCTACCTTGTGGCATCTTATCATTCTGCAACAACCTGTTATGCCACTGACCTGACTTGTGGCTCAAATGGGTGAAACAATCTTTACTGATCAATCATTTATACCAAAAATACCATCCGCTACTGCCAGCCTTATAATATAGAATTGCTCCCAATAGCAAGCGTCATTAGAGGCACCTCTGTCATGTAAAGGACCCAGCACTATTGTTGTCTATTATATGGAGACCTAGAAGCAGGCTGCCTGATTGATTGCCTGCACACCACCAGCTTAGAAAACAAATAAGGGGATGGAGAGTGTGAAGAATGGAAGGGAAAAACGAAGGAAGAAAGGAGGCAGGGAGGTAGTAGAGAAGGAATACACATAATAGACTTGTTGGTAAAATTAAAGCCCATGGGATTAAAGGGACAGTGGCAATGTGGATACGCAATTGTCCAAGGAGTGGAAAGCAGAGAAGGGTGGTGAATGAAAGCAAAATACTGCGGATGCTGGAAATCTGAAACAAAAACAAGAAATGCTGGATTCACTCAGCAGGTCTGGCAGCATCTGTGGAAAGAGAAGCAGAGTTAACGTTTCGGGTCAGTGACCCTTCTTCGGAACTGACAAATATTAGAAAAGTCACAGATTATAAACAAGTGAGGTGGGGGTTGGGCAAGAGACAACAAAGGAGAAGGTGCAGATTGGACCAGGCCACATAGCTGACCAAAAGGTCACGGAGCAAAGGCAAACAATATGTTAATGGTGTGTTGAAAGACAAAGCATTAGTACAGATTAGGTGTGAATATACTGAATATTGAACATAAGCAAGTGCAAACCTGAAGAAAAACAACCTGAAAAAAACAGTGGGTGAGCAAACTGAACAAACTAAGATGAACTGAAATAAATACAAAAAAAGATTGTAAAAAATGTAAAAAGGAATGCCAAAAAAAAAGGAAGAAAAAATAGCTAAAAATGACTAAAAATGAAAGTAAAGTGGGGGGCTGTCATGCTCTGAAATTATTGAACTCAATGTTCAGACCGGCAGGCTGTAGTGTGCCTAATCAGTAGATTGGGTGGTGAATGGATGTTTTTCAATCTGGAGGGAAGCAATGTTCCTGCTAAGCTGTGTGGTCATAGGAAGTGCCACACAGATTTTGTCCCGTGATAATTAACACGTATGTTCGTTTGTACAAAAAATTTTAAAGGGTCTGCGCACTAAAAAAAACTGGTTGATCATAACAATTATATTTTAATGATATTTGAGGGAAATATAGAGTGCTGTTCCCCCAGGGTCGGTATTGGGACCACTGTTCTTTTTGATATATCTTAATGACCAGGATTTGGGTATACAGGGCATCATTTCAAAGTTTACAGAGAACACAGAACTCGGAAATGTAGTAAACACGAAACACAGAAATGTAGTAGACAATGAAGAGGCTGGTAGCAGACTTCAGGAGAACATAGACAGTCTGGTGAAATGGCAGACACATGGAAGATTAAATTTAACACAGAGAAGTGTGAACTGATGCATTTTGGTGCAAAGAAAGAGGAGAGGCAAGGTTTTATAGAGGATGTAGAAGAAATTTACCACAATAGTACCAAGGATTAGTGACTTTTTTTTTCAAGGGATGTGAGCATCGCTGGCCAGGCCAGCATTTATTGCCCATCCCAATGAGAAGGAGGTGGTGGTTAGCCACTGTAGTCCATGTGGTGTAGGTACACCCGCAGTGTTGTTAGGGAGGGAGTTCCAGGATTTTCACCCGACAGTGAAGGAACGGCAATATTTTTCCAAATCAGGGTGGTGTGTGACTTGGAGGGGAACATGCAAGTGATGGTGTTCCCCTGCACCTGCTACCCTTGTCCTTCTAAGTGGCACAGGTCGCAGGTTTGGAAAGTGCTGTCGAAGGAGCCTTGGTGAGTTGCCACAGTGCATCTTGTAGATGGGTACACACTGCTGCCACTGTGCATCAGTGGTGGAGGAAGTGACTGTTTAAGGTGGTGGATTGGTTGCCGATTCAGTGGGCCGCTGTGTCCTGGATGGTGTCGAGCTTCTTGAGTGTTGTTGGAGCCTCACTCATCCAGGAAAGTGGAGAGTATTCCATCACACCCCTGACTTGTGCCCTGTTGATCTGGACAGGCTTTGGGGAGTCAGGAGGTGAGTTACTCACCACAGAATTCCCAGCCTTGGACCTGCCCTTGTAGCCACAGTATTTGTATGGCAGGTCCAGTTAAGTTTCAGATTAATGATAACCCCGAGGATGTTGATGCTGGGGAATTCAGCGATGGTAATATTATTGAACATCAAGGGGAGATGGTTAATCTTTCTCTCATTGGCATTGGTCATTGCCTGGCACTTAGGTAGCATGAATATTACTCGCCACTTTTCAGTCCAAGCCTGAATATTGTCCAGGTTTTGCTGCATGCAGGCACGGACTGCTGCAGTATCTGAGGAGTTGTGAATGGTACTGAATGCTGTGAAATCATCAGTGACCAACCCCACTTCTGACATTATGATGGAGGAAGGTCATTGATGAAGCAGCTGAAGATGTCTGGGCCTCGGACACCAACCTGCCGAACTCCTGCAGCAATGTCCTGGAGCTGAGATGATTGTCCTCCAACAACCACAACTATTTTCCTTTGCACTAGGTATGACTCCAACCAGTGGAGAGTTTACCTCCTGATTCCCATTAACTTCTATTTTGCTAGGGCTCCTTAGTGTCACACTCAGTCTACGCTGCCTTGATATCAAAGGCAGTCATTCTCACCTTACCTCTGAAATTCAGCTCTTTCGTCTATGTTTGGACCAACGCTGCAATGAGGTCTGGAGCTGAGTGGCTCTGGCGGAACCCAAACTGAGCATTGGTGAGCAAGTTATTGCTGAGTAAGTGCCACTTGATAGGAATATCGACAACAATTTCCATCACTTTGCTGATGATTGAATGTAGACTGATGGGGCAGTAAATGGCCTGCTATTTTTGACGGGACATACCTAGACAATTTTCCCCATTGTCAGGTAGATGCCAGTATTGTAGCTGTACTGGAACAACTTGACTAGGGGTGCAGCTAGTTTTGGAGTACAAATCTTCAGTACTACAGCTGGGATGTTGTCAAAGCCTGTAGCATTTGCTGTATCCAGAGCATTCAGCTTTTTTTTGACATTGCATGGAGCGAATCGAATTGGCTGCAGACTGGCATCTGTGATGCTGGGGACCTCAGGAGAAAGCTAAGATGGATCATCCACTTGACATTTCTGGCTGAAGATGGTTGCAAATGCTTCAGTCTTGTCTTTTGCCCTGACGTGCTGGGCTCCCCCATTATTGAGGATGGGGATGTTTGTGGAGTCTCCTTCTCCTGTTAGTTATTTAATTGTCTACCACCATTCACCACCATTAGGGACTTCAATTATGTGGAGAGACTAGAGAAGTTGGGTTTGTTCTCTTTAGAGCAGAGAAGGTTAAGAAGGGATTTGATAGAGGTGCTCAAAATCAGGAATGGCTTGAGAAAGTAAATAGAGAAAACTGATTTGTGTGGTAGAAGGGTCAGTAACCAGAGGACACAGATTTAAGATAATTGGCAAAAGAACCAGAGGTAACTTGAGGAGACTTTTTTTTTTACACAGCGAGTTGTGATCTGGAATGCGCTGCCTAAAAGGTGGTGGAAGCAGTTGCAACAGTAACTTTCAAAAGGGAATTGAATAAATACTTGAAGAAGAAAATATTTGCAGGGTTGTGGAGAAAGAGCGGGGCAGTGAGACCAGTTGGAAAGCTCTACCAAAAAGCTGGCACAGGCACAATGGGCCAAATGGTCCCCTTCTGTGCTGTATCATTCTATGATTCCAACCCTGTGCACTCCATATTGAATAGACAGAAACGCTACCTTGTTTTGGAGATTATTAAATGTAGTGATGCGTCTCTTCACACGTCAAACAACTGAAAGGCTAAAAGAACATCAATTCAGACAATAGTGTATCAGTAGGCTTTTTAAAATTTGTTTTCAGGATGTGTGGGATACTGGCAAAGCCACGTTTATTGCTCACTCCTTGTGCCCTGAAGAAGTGCTGGTGGTCCTTCCATTTGCTTTATAGTAATTGTTTGACTACTAAATGGCTTGCTATGTCACTTCAAAGGTATTCAGAGTCAACCACCTGATGTTTTACCAGAGTCATGTATTGGCCAGAGAGGTGTTACCATGAAGGACATTAGTGAACAAGTTGGGTTTTTAAGTGATAATTCAGAAGCTTTCATGGCTATTTTTTCTACCGTCAGCCGACAAATTCAGTCTCAAACAACCTTCTATGGTATCTGAAGTCATAAGCTCTGGGTTACACCACCCCCGAAGCTGGGGCTCGTGGTTGGGGGGGTGGGGGGGGGCCAGAATATTCCTTCGGCAGAGGCACGCCATGGGCCTTGATGCTGGGAAGGCACTGCCCGAAATTGGCAGTGGTGGCGAGGCCTCATGGCGGCCCCCCCAGCCGCTCAGCGACGGGAGCCAAATCTGAATATGTTAATTTATTTAAATCAAAGAATTAAGTACTTACCCACTCCCGCCATCCATTCCGGTGCCATGTTGGTGCTAGTGGTCGGCACTCCCATGCTTTGGATACCCGTCCAGGGATCCAATGTGGAACACTAGTGGGGAGGGGGGAGCAGGTAGGTATCTCAGCACGGGAGGTGGAGGAGTGGGGTCAAACTCCTCCGATTGGTGTAGGGGATAGTGGAAAGGGGTGAAGTGCATAGTTTACGAACTGTGGGGTGGGGGCGAAGGTCAGGTGCACATGGTAAGTATTTTGGGGGAGGGTGGGGGAGAGGGAAAGGGATGAATTGTTTGGTTTTTGGGGTGTGGAAGAGAGGCTAGAAAAATTTATTTCATTTTGTTCAATACATTTTAATTAACAGTATCTTTAAATATTTAAATGAAATGCAAGGGCTCAAAACCCTTTAAAAATGGCGTCAGTACCTGTGCAATAGTGCCTGACGCCATTGCTGGGGATGGATCACCCACCCCATCTACATCATCGGGGGGCGGTCCACCCCGGCCATTTAACTGAGTCGCTGCACTGAATAGCATTGGCAGACCACCATGTTTGAAGCTCCAGCCCCATCGTCGCACTGCCCTAGTATGATAACCACTGGTCCATGATATCCACATTTGTGTAAATATATGCATGATGAATTGCATGTACTATAATCAGACAGTAAACATATCTTTTTAGTTCAATAGCTGTTATTGTAATACAGTATTAGGAAACCAACCAATATGACATTTCATTGTTTCAATTATGCAGGACAGTTACCTTGGAGCAGATTGTGGTGTTCTGTCCCTCACTCCAAGATTCTTAGCAGAGTTCTGCACTCTTGCTCCCTGAAATAAAACAAACACTTTCTTACTGGCACATAAAACTAGTCCAATTGGATTAATGCTTGTCTTGGAAGAAGCCACAGTGATAAAAATGCATAATCAAATTAATGTTGTTCATTCATAATGGATAGGATCTGCAGAGCCTCATCGACTATGGTAGATTAACTGATTGCTTCAACGAAATGGTCGTTTTGGCCAGAATTTTACATCCTTACATCCCCCCTCCCCCCATCACCCCGCGGGAGTGGACTGGAGGCGGGGGGATCGTAAAGTTGAGTGGGAGGTGGGGGGTGCCATTCCCATTGCCTTCTTGCTCCTACTGCAGTTTTACAAGCGGCTGGGGAGGTGACAAAAGGCCTGCCCACCACTGGTCAATTAATTGCCACTTAAGCACCTCCTTCTGCTGCCACTGGCATTTCACCAGTGGCACTGGGCCATCTGCCATGTGGGGAGACGGCCAGGTAAACCCTGGCGGCCTCCCTGCAGGCTCGAAGGGGGAGGGGGGCCTCCTGATCAGACATCCTGTGCCCCACGGGGGGGCTCCCCCCATGGCACAAGCCGCCCCCACTGGAGCACCTCCCCCCTCTCGACTGACCCCCACCCCCCTGCCTCATTGGGGACCAGCTGATTGTCCCTGGCAAGGTCCCATACACTTACTTTAATTCCGGGGCCCCCTTCCTGTCTGTTCCTCTTGCTGGGTGCAGTCCCAGCAGTGAGCACCGCTCCCAGTGGCACTGTGACTGAAGAGCTGCCGGCCTGCTGATTGGCCAGCAGTTCTTGGAGGCCTGACTTCCTGCCTCAGAGGGGTGGAAGTCCTGTCCGAGGCCAAATAATGGCCTAGGCCACATAAAATCACGGCATGGCTTCCAGGTCCCGCAGAGGCGGGCTCACCCCTGACTTTCTGGCTGGTGGGAGGGGCCTCTGCCCCAACGTACAATTCTGGCCTTTATTTCTAAGAGGATCACAGAATCACAGAATAATACAGTGCAGAAGAGGCCCTTCGGCCCATCGACTCTGCACCAATGCATTAAAACACCTGACCTGTCTACCTAATCCCATTTGCCAGCACTTGGCCCATAGCCTTGAATGTTATGACGTGCCAAGTGCTCATCCAGGTATTTTTTAAAGGAGGTGAGGCAACCTGCATCTACCATCCTCCCAGGCAGGGCATTCCAGACCGTCACCACCCTCTGGGTAAAAAAATTCTTCCTCAAGTCCCCCTTAAACCTCCCGCCACTCACCTTAAACTTGTGACCCCTCGTAACTGACCCTTCAACTAAGGGGAACAGCTGCTCCCTATCCACCCTGTCCATGCCCCTCATAATCTTGTACACCTCGATCAGCTCACCCCTCAGTCTTCTCTGCTCCAGCAAAAACAACCCAAGCCTATCCAACCTCTCCTCATAGCTTAAATGTTCCATCCCAGGCAACATCCTGGTGAATTGCCTCTGCACCCCCTCCAATGCAATCACATCCTTCCTATAATGTGGTGACCAGAATTGCACACAGTACTCCAGCTCTGGCCTTACCAAAGTTCTGTACAACTCCAACATGACCTCCCTGCTTTTGTAATCTATGCCTCGATTGAAAAAGGCAAGTGTCCCATATGCCTTTTTCACCACCCTATTAACCTGCCCTTCTGCCTTCAGAGATCTATGGACAAACACGCCAAGGTCCCTTTGTTCTTTGGAACTTCCCAATGTCAGGCCATTCATTGAATACTTCCGTGTCACATTACTCCTTCCAAAGTGTATCACCTCACACTTTTCAGCGTTAAATTCCATCTGCCACTTTTCTGCCCATTTGACCATCCCGTCTATATCTTCCTGTAACCTAAGACACTCCACCACTCGGCCAATCTTTGTGTCATCCGCGAACTTACTGATCCTACCCCCCACATAGTCATCTATGTCGTTTATATAAATGACAAACAATAGGGAACCCAGCACAGATCCCTGTGGTACGCCACTGGACACTGGCTTCCAGTCACTAAAACAGCCATCTGTCATCACTCTTTGTCTCCTACAGCTAAGCCAATTTTGAATCCACCTTCTCAAGTTACCTTGTATCCCATGTGCATTTGCTTTCTTGATAAGTCTCCCATGTGGGACCTTGTCAAAGGCTTTGCTGAAATCCATGTAAACTACATCAACTGCACTGCCCTCATCTACACACCTGGTCACATGCTCAAAAAATTCAATCAAATTTGTTAGTCATGACCTCCCTCTGACAAACCCATGCTGACTATTCCTAATCAAATTTTGACTCTCCAAGTGGAGATAGATTCTCTCCTTCAGAATTTTCTCCAATAGTTTCCCAACCACTGATGTGAGACTCACTGGTCTGTAGTTCCCTGGCTTATCTCTACAACCTTTCTTAAATAGTGGGATCACATTAGCTGTTCTCCAGTCCTCTGGCACCTCCCCTGTGGCCAGAGAGGAATTAAAAATTTGGGTCAGAGCCCCTGCAATCTCCACCCTCGCCTCCCACAGCCTCCTGGGACACAAATCGTCTGGACCTGGAGATTTGTCCACTTCTAAGCCTACCAAAACCTCCAATACCTTGTCACTCCCTGTGACAATTTGCTCAAGAACCTCACAGTCTCTCTCTCTGAGTTCCATATCTACATCCTCATTCTCTTGGGTGAAGACAGATGTGAAGTATTCATTCAACACCCCACCAATGTCCTCTGGCTCCACCCACAAATTTCCCCCTTGGTCCCTAATAGGTCCTACTCTTTCCCTCGTTATCCTCTTCCCATTGATATACTTATAGAATATCTTGGGATTTTCCCTACTTTTACCAGCCAGAGTTTTCTCATATCCCCTTTTTGCTCTCCTAATTGCTTTCTTAAGTTCCATCCTACACTTTCTGTACTCCACTAATGCTTCCATTGATTTACTCTCCTTGTATTTGCTAAAAGCCTCACTTTTCCTTCTCATCTTACCCTGAATGTTTCTGGTCATCCATGGTTCTCTGGGCTTGTTGCTCCTACCTATTACCCGAGAGGGAACATGTTGGGCCTGTACCCTCTCCATTTCCTTTTTGAATGCCCCCCACTGCTCTTTTGTAGATTTCCTGACAAGTAACTCCTTCCAGTCTACCTTGGCCAGATCCTGCCTTATTTTACTAAAATTCGCTCTCCCCCAATCCAAAACCTTTTTTTTGCAACTTGTCTATTTCTTTCTCCATAACAAGCTTAAATTGTACTATGTTATGGTCACTATCACCAAAATCGTCCTCCACCAACACATCAACCACCAATCCGGCTTCATTCCCGAGAATTAGGTCCAGCACTGCACCCTCCCTTGTTGGATCCTCTACATATTGGGCTAAAAAGTTCTCCTGTATACATTTTAAGAACTCCACTCCATCTAAGACCTTAACACGATGACTATCCCAAGTAATGTAGGGAAAGTTGAAATCACCTAATATAATTACCCTATTATTTTTACACACCTCTGCAAATTGCGCACATATTTGCTCCTCAATTTCCCGCTGACTATCTGGGGGTCTATAATAAACACCTAGCAATGTGGCTGTCCCTTTTTTATTCCTAAACTCTACCCATAAAGCTTCATTTGATGCCCCCTCCAAGATATCATCTCTCCTTACTGCAGTAACCGACTCCTTAACTAATATTGCAATGCCCCCTCCTCTGTCTCGCCTGAAGATTCTATATCCCGGGATATTGAGCTGCCAATCCTGCCCCTCCCTCAACCATGTCTCCGTGATGGCTACTATATCACAATTCCAGGTTGTCAGGATACACTGACAAAGGATAGTGTACTAAAAGTAAGAAAACATACATTTATGTACCACTTTATCATAAATGACAAACATTTCAAAGCCCTTAACATGCAAATGATTACTTGAAATACAGTGTCCATTGTCATTTGGGAAAACATGACAGCCACTTTACACAGTTCAAGATCACAAAAACAATATTGAGATAAACAATCAGTTATTTTGTTTCTGGTGCAGTTAGTGAGGGAAGGATGTTGGTCAAGGCACAAGGGGAGCTTAAATAAAAACAAAAAATGCCAGAAATACTCAACAGATCTGGCAGCCTCGTTGGAGAGAAACCAAGTTTATGTTTCAGGTCAATGACCTTTTGTCAGAGTTGGCAAAAGTTAGAGATGTAACAGGCTTAAAGCAAGTACAGAGGCAGGAAAAGGGAGGAGGGAAAGAAAGAATAAAGGAGGTCTATGATGGGGTAGAAGACAGGAGAGAATAAATGACAAAAGAGATGTTAGTGCAATAGGCAAAAGTAGACGGTAATGGGACAGTAAAGAAATAAAAGATGTGTTGCGAGGAGGCGTAAATGGGAAAAGCAGAATCATCACCAACTGCTGCCATCCAAAACTAAAAAAACCCACAAAAAATACAAATGGAAAAATAAATGGGGGCAGATGTTATGATCTGTAATTGTTAAACTTAATGTTGAGTTTGGAAGGCTGTTAATGTGCCTAATTGAAAGATATGGTACTGTTCCTCGAGATTATATTAAGCTTCATTGGAACAGTGTAGGCAGCCAAGGACAGAGAGGTCAGAATGAGAATGGGCGGAGAATTAAAATTACAAGTGACTGGAAGCTTGGGATCACTTGTGGACGCTTGTTCTTCCCCACCTTCGCTTCCCTGTCTCTATACTTGTTTTAAACCTGTTAAATCTTTAACATTTTCCTCTTCTGATGAAAGGTCAACTCTGAAACATTAACTCTGTTTCTTCTCCACAGATGCTGGTAGACCTACTGAGTATTTCCAATATTTTCTATTTTTATTTCAGATTTCCAACATCTGCAGTATTTTGCTTTTGCACAAGGAGAACCTCATGTTTGTCATTAAATATTGTCACGGGATCTGTAATATCCATTAAGACCACTGGACCAGGCAAATGGAACTTTGGCTTTACATCTGACCCGAAAGGTGGCACCTTCAGAAGATCAGCACTCACTTAGTACGATACAGGAGTGCAGACCTAAATTATGTGTTCAGGTTGGTACAACTGATATGATTCGCTTGAGATATTTCCCCTAAAGTTGAACAACTTTCAATGTTTTCAATGGTCACAGAATTTCTAGGCCAATGTGATTTTGCAAAAAGGAAACATTTCAACTTTCCCAGTCATAGAGTCATACAGCACAGAAACAGGCCTTTCGGCCCATCGTGTCCGTGCCAACCATCAAGCACCTAACTATTCTAATCCCATTTTCCAGCACTTGGCCCCTAGCCTTGTATGCTTTGGCATTTCAAGTGCTCATCTCAATACTTCTTAAATGTTGTGAGGGTTCCTGCCTCTACCACCTCTTCAGGAAGTGCATTCCAGATTCCAACCACCCTCTGGGTGAAATTTTTTTTTCTCTAATCCCCTCTAAACCTCCTGCCCCTTACCTTAAATCTATGCCCCCTGGTTATTGACCCCTCCGCTAAGGGATAAAGTTTCTTCCTATCTAACCTATCAATGCCCCTCATAATTTTGTATACCAGTGTAAGAGTAAACTGTAAAGATGTAACTTGCCAAGTATTTGTAGAACAAGTGACTGCCAGCTTCAACAAGTTTGCAAGAAGTTCCATTTTTATAATAAAATACTTTATGGATAACATTTTTCTATATGATCATCAAATCAGATTTTGATTCAGTCCTTCTGTTAAAACACATGGGGCTGGATTTTACGTTGGCAGACGGGAGCTGGCTACCAATGTAAAATTTGGTGGCAAACCCGCCTCCCGTCCCGTATTTTACTGATCCTCAGGCTTTAACTGTTCCGAGGCGGGACTTCCACCGGCTTGAGGGAGGAAGTCCCGCCTCATTGAGCTGCTGGCCAATCATCGGGCCAGCAGCTCTTAGTCCCAGCAACGCCACCGGGAGCGGTGCCACTGCTGGGACTGCAGCTCAGCCGAGGACATGGAGCAAGGACTGCAGGCAAGTTTGGGTTGCCTCGCCGGGGATAATCAGCCGTGCCCCAGTGAGGCAAGGGTGGTCGTTTGGGGGGGAAGGCAGGGCGTCTTGGGCCCTGGGGGCAGTTGGGGAAGCGGGGGCAGCCCTCAATTGGGCACCCTTGTCAGGGCCCCTGCCCACTAGGGGTGCTGAGAGGCCGCCAACTTTCACCGGATGGCCTTTTCCGGCTCCAGGACACCCACTTGCCACAGGTAAAATCCCCATGGAGGCAGGCGAAGGCCCTTAAGTGGCCGTTAATTGGCAACTTAAGGGCCTTGATTGGCCTGGGGCGGGCGGCCCATTTTCCAACCCCCCCCCCCCCCCCCCCCACCCTACGTAAAGTGGGGTGGAGGTGGGTGCGGGGTGGGGGGGGGGGGGGGAAGGCCTCCTGGAGCCTCCCGCCCCATTTTACACCACCCCACCCCCCCGCCACCATCCGTCTCGCTGGAGTGGCATAAAATTTCGGCCATAGTTATTAGAAGGTTACTAATTAACATATACATAGAATTCAATAGCAACGATTCATTTATCTTATACATTACATGATTGTCAGAGTGAAATATTTTTGTTTTAACCTGATTTCTCAGAAGTTTGCAAATTTATGATGCTATTTAAGGAAATATACTCAATGTGCAATCATGAGAGCAGTAATTGAAATATTCATGACTATTACTTTTTCATCAAAAAGTTTCCAAATTTTTCATTTCCTAGATGTTGAAAGTTAATTTGAGTAACAAAATGAATTTTTAAATATATTCATTACACAGGTTGACTTCATCTTGTCCTCCAGCAATTTACAGTTCTGTAGCTCATACTCATCATTCTATATTTTGCCATTGGCTAATATTTTAAGTAATGAAAAGGAAATCTTAATTAAATGTAATGTATTGCAGTGCAGTGCAGTGCATAATAGATTTTCCAAAGGATTCCCTGCAAAGGACTTGGGGAAATGTAATCAATGCATCTAAAAACATAATTAATTATCTGTAGCAAAGTGTTCTTTGTAATAGCTGTAAATGGATAATTAGGTCATTAATAATCTTTACCAAATTGAAAAACTGACAGCCTTTTCCTCTGTCTATGCAGAATCATTACATGTTCATGTCTACATTGTGATAAAATATCTGTGTTTTCTTGGTCTTCTTGGCACCCTTTGAGTATAGACAATGAGATCAGCGTACAATGAAGAGATCTTTCTTAACAACTCTACCACATCCACTGTTCAATGTAAAAGCAAACATCCTTCTTACTGGTATTTGGCTTCCTAATGTTTGTAGATTTTGTAAAAAGTCATGAGAAGTTGTTGATAAATTGATAGATTAAGAGAATGAGCCCACCTTTGCACAACCTGTAACACTGCTTGTCAGCAAAACTGTGAACGAGCTAGCCAAGAATCCAAACACAATCTAGGAACAGAGTTTTAGATCATTCTGCACAAATCAGAGGTACTACAATCTGGTCTGACTAGAATCATCAGCTTTTCCACTTGTATTGTCAACTGTTTTACTCATTCATGGGATGTTGATGTCGCTGGCAGGCCAGCATTTGTTGCCCATCCCTAATTGCCCTTGAACTGAGTGACTTGCTAGGCCATTTCAGAAGGCAGTTAAGCATTGCTGTGGGTCTGGCATCACATGTAGGCCAGACCAGGTAAGGATGGCAGATTTCCTTCCCTAAAGGATATTAGTGAACCAGATTGTTTTTTACGACAATCGATGATAGTTTCATGGCACCATTACTGAGACTAGCTTTCAATTCCAGAATTTTTATTAATTAATTGAATTTAAATTCCACCATGGGATTTGAGCCCATGTCCCCAAGGTATTAACCTTGGCCTCAGGCTTTCTGTTTCCTGTTAGCAAGCCAATCTTCTATCCATGCCAATATGTTACCCCCTACACCGTGAGCTTTTATTTTCTGCAATAACCTTTGATGTGGCACCTTATCAAATGCCTTCTGGAAATCTAAGTACAATACGGGGCGGCACAGTGGTTAGCACCGCAGCCTCACAGCTCCAGCGACCCGGGTTCAATTCTGGGTACTGCCTGTGTTGAGTTTGCAAGTTCTCCCTGTGTCTGCGTGGGTTTTCTCCGGGTGCTCCGGTTTCCTGCCAAAAGACTTGCAGGTTTTTAGGTAAATTGGCCATTATAAATTGCCCCTAGTATAGGTAGGTGGTAGGGAAATGTAGGGACAGGTGGGGATGTGGTAGTAATATGGGATTAGTGTAGGATTAGTATAAATGGGTGGTTGATGGTCGGCACAGACTCGGTGGGCTGAAGGGCCTGTTTCAGTGCTGTATCTCTAAACTTATTCTAAACTAAACTAAACATCCACTGGTTCCCCTTCATCCACAGCACATGTAACTCCCTCAAAGAACTCCAATAAATTGGTTAAACATGATTTCCCTTTTACAAAACCATGTTGGCACTGCTGATTACCTTGAATTTTTCTAAATGCCCTGCTATACCGTTTTTAATAATTGCTTCTAACATTTTCCCTAAGACAAATGTTAAGCTAAGTGGCCTGTAGTTTCTTGCTTTCTGTCTTCCTCCCTTTTTGAATAAAGGAGTTGCATTTGCTATTTTCCAATCTAACGGAACCTTCCCCGAATCTAGGGAATTTTGGAAAATTAAAACTAACGCATCAACTATCTTACTAGCCGCTTCTTTAATACCCTAGGATGAAGTCCATCAGGACCCGGGGACTTGTCAGCTCGCAGCTCCAACAATTTGTTCAGTACCACTTCCCTGGTAATTGTAATTTTCTTCAGTTCCTCCCTCCCGTCCATTTCCTGACTTACAGCTAATACTTGTCTCCTCAATAGTGAAGACCAATGCAAAATATCTTTGGTAATTCTTTTCTTTTTAAAATATCTATAAAAACTCTTACTATTTGTCTTTATGTTTCTAGCTAGTGTACTCTCGTACTTTGTTGACACTGAGCTGAAACATCGAGGCAATGAACACCTCCCTTATATCTGCCTTTAAATTGCAGCCAGGTAGAAGACACACCCACTGGCATTTGTCTCCTCCCACTCTCCTTACAATCCTTTAGTGTCCACGTGGTTTCCATTATCGTTGGAGAAAATTGTGCACGTGGAATTCAGGGCAAGTCTCCCTCCCTTCCAACCTCCTCCGGCAACCTTTCAGCCTGAACCCATCATCCTTGACCCATCCAACGTTACCATTGCCCTTCCCTCCATTACCATTGAGCCTCCTCCCATTACCATGCACAGTGTAATCCTCAATGTATTCAAGCCATCCCTCCCCTCCGTTCGTACTCCCATTACTGTTGATATGCTGACTCTTACCCTTGAACCTCCTCACATCCAACTGACCATTGTTGCTGAGTGCCATTCCTCTTCATATGAAGCTGTCGAGTACCTTCCCCACCCCCTCAGAATCATATGCTCCCATTGACTGTGACCGTTCCTTCTGCTAGCCAGTACCCTGAACGGGCCCCACAGCTCCCCAATGTCGACAGCACTCATCCCTCCCTTTACGCTCTTGCCAAATATCTTCACACAGTACTGATCTAATCCACCTATCATCCCCACAGCCAACAAAATGTATCTATACTATTAACATCAACCATTCAACAACCTGGATGCTCCACTCCACCCTCCCTGCTCCTCCATACACCCGATCACCCCACCCTTCCCTCCCCGAATACCTTCCCCTGCTCCTCCATGTTCCTGATCGTCCCACCCTTCCCTCCCCGACTACCGTCCCCTGCTCCTCCATGTTCCCGATCGCCCCACCCTTCCCTCCCCGGCTACACTCCCCTGCTCCTCCATGTCTTCGCCACCATCCCCTGAGATGATTCACCCTCGCTGATGCCGAGCCTGGAGGAAAACATCCATTGCTGTGCTGGTGTGGAGGTAAACATCCATTGTAACGCTGCCATTAGTTTAGCGGATGAGTTAAAGAGAGAAGAGCACAGACACGAGACTCAACTGCACAAATCCGACTCATACACGCCACATTGAAACATTCGTGAACTGGGTGGCACGGGAATATAGCTCTTTGTTCACTTAATCTGGCAGGTAGGACTAAATTGTACCTATGTGTGCGGTAATGAGTATTCATGTTAATTAAATGAATGCAAAGATGCAATCCACCACCGCGCTGTGGGAACCCGGAACATCACAAACCTGCTGCTGACTTAATTCCTCTAAAATATCCCACGGTCTGGGATCCGAAAAAACACCTCCCAGCTAATTATATCACCCTGCACACCATCATATCCGCTGCAGCAGACTGCATAAAATTTCCCCCGTAATCATTACGGCACAGAAGAGGGCCATTTGGCCCATCGAGCCCATGCCGGCTCTCCATGGAGCAATGCAGTTAAGCCCACTCCCTAGCTTGATCCCCATTGATCGTCTCTGCTTCCACCCTTGTGGGCAGCGAGTTCCAGGTCATTACCACCCACTGCAAAGTGCTTCCTCATATTCCCCCTGCATTCTTTTGCCAAAAACCTTCAATCTCATTTCAATCCCTGTGAGAGCGATGATGTAGTTGAGGGAACAAAAACAGAGCTTGCTTGGTTAGAATTCAGGAATAATAAAGCAGCTATTATGCTACTGGATGTATAGTATAAGCCATCAAATATAAACAGAGAGTAGGTATAAATGGGTCATTTTCTGGTTGGCAAGATGTAATGAGTGGTGTGCCACAGGGATCAGTGCTGGGGCCTCAACGTTTTACAATTTATATAAATGACTTGGACCGAAGGTGTGGTTGCTAATTTGCTGATGACACAAAGATAGGTAGGAAAGTAACTTGTGAAGAGGACATAAGGGAGGCTACAAAGGGATATAGATAGGTTATGTGAGTGGGCAAAGATCTGGCAAATGGAGTATAATGTGGGAAAATGTGAAATTGTCCATTTTGGCAGGAAGAATAAAAAAGTATATTATCTAAATGGTGAGAGATTGCAGAGCTCTGAGATGCAGAGGGATCTGGGTATCCTAATGCATGAATCGCACAAGGTTAGTATGCAGGTACAACAAGTAATTAGATAAGCTAATAGAATGTTATCGTTTATTGCAAGCAGAATTGAATACAAAAATAGGGAGGTTATGCTTCAGTTATACAGGGCGTTGGTGAGACCACGTCTGGAGTACTGTGTACAGTATTGGTCTCTTTATTTAAGGAAGGATGTAAATGCTTTGGAAGCAGTTCAGAGAAGGTTTACCAGACAAATACCTGGAATGGGCGGGTTGTCTTATGAGGAAAGTTTGGACAGACTAGGCTTGTATTTAAAAGAGTAAGAGGTGACTTGATTGGAACATATGAAATCCTGAGGGATCTTGACAGGGTGGATGTGGAAAGGGTGTTTCCTCTTGTGGGAGAATCTAGAACTAGGCGTCACTGTTTAAAAATAAGGGGTCGCCCATTTAAGACAGAGATGAGGAGAAGTTTTTTTCTCTCAGAGCGTCATGAGTCTTTGGAACACTCTTCCTCAAAAGGTGGTGGAAGCAGAGTCTTTAAATATTTTTAAGGCAGAGGTAGATAGATTCTTGATAAGCAAGGGGGTGAAGGGTAGTGGGGATAGGTAGTAATGTGGAGTTGATGTTACAATCAGCACGGCCATGATCTTGTTGAATGGCGGAGCAGGCTTGATGGGCTGAGTGGCCTACTCCTGCTCTGAATTCGTATGTTTGTATCTTCGTACCGCTGACCATTTTCTCTCTGTGGAGAGTCCTGATGGCCCTGAATGAGTAATATCCGATGAGGGAGAAAAAATGTTGAATAGATCACAGAGTCATGGACATCAGGAAGGCAGAGTTATGATTAATCTGTGCAAACAAGGGCCTTTTGATTTCTCTTTGTACCATGACCCACATCTTATTTCTGTATTATGCAAGCATACGTCTTATTGGTATCAACTGGTCAAAACCTACAATTGAATGTGCAACTATGCAGCTACAAGAAACCATAAGTGTGTCAACTGACCCCAGCAGTAAAATAATTGACAAACAAATGGGAAAATCAGCATTAGTTAGAATCATGTGATCAACTACAAACCTGAGATAATACTGTGATCCAATTGTGATTAACCCCTTAAGTAGGACCAAAAGCAAACTGAGAACAATGTTGCCCCAATAAACAGATTATTTGAAAAACGGTGTACATATTTTGGATATCGTGACCTGGGAGCATGTGCAGATTTTTGACTTTGTGATCTAGAATCATGAATTTGGAACATTGTGGTCTATTTCACAAACATAGAAGAACTAGACCTAGAATAAGAAATCAGTGTTCAACGAGATCTGACAGAGAACTCGACAGAAGACTTTTCCAGATTAACTGCCATGCTGCTGTTTTCTGTCATCTGAACTCATTGAGCTGCTGGGTACTCTGCCAAGGAAACAATGATTTTGTCTGCTATTGATTCTCCGTATTATCACTAATTGTTAAGATTGTCTTGCTTTTGCTGCCATATATCTATCTTACGCCAGTTCCAATGTGTTGTACTTTGGTCGGTTTAGACAAAATAAGTTACTTTCGCTTGAAGTAATTTTGACTCCAACTGATTTGTTGAAGTGAATCGCAATTCTCTCTAGTTCAGTGGACCAAACATGACCATCCCTGTGATTGCACTCTGAGAACTGGTTGCCTCGGATTGCCAGAATGTGACAGTCTTCATCAGACCAACAGCAGCAGGAGAGGACTTCCAATTTCTACTGATCTGTTGGCTTTGCAAGAGTCAAGGGGGTAACATGAACCAAGAGTTTTTAGTGTAGTAATACACAACTGCATATCACCACCAGCAATCAGTGATGTTCAACCTTTAGAAGGAAGACTTCAATATACAAAAAACAAGTCCCCTATGCACCATTATTCCCCCATATTTTCTTCTCCTTGCCGCATCACTCCTCCTCCTCTTCCCATCCTTCCCCCATTCCCCCATCCTCTTTTTCCCTATTCTGCTTCCAAAACTTGAAAATTTGGTATGTCATAATCCACCAATCAGGAAACCACTTTTTCCAGGCCAGGAACATTTAATGAGCTGAAGGAGTTGCTGCCTTTGCACTGAAGCAGGCAAAGAAGAAAATAACAGACAGGGGCTTCATGCTATTCATCTAGAATAAAACAGAGGAGATGCTGTGCAGTAAAAAATTTTTAAAAATGCAGCTAAACATAATTAAGTAGTCACACGGTCTGAAAATCAGGGAAAAAGATCACATGGAGT
This sequence comes from Heterodontus francisci, assembly GCF_036365525.1. NCBI lineage: Eukaryota > Metazoa > Chordata > Chondrichthyes > Heterodontiformes > Heterodontidae > Heterodontus > Heterodontus francisci. The sequence continues at coordinate 117,106,669 of NC_090375.1, read as the reverse complement.
AATGTGAAGCAGACAAAAGGTATGAAAGAAACAAAAAGATTGTAAAATTCCAGGGCATTTCACTTCGTAAACTCTTACCAAAAGGTTAACAAACACTTAAAAATGAAATTAAAAGCCCAGATTTTGATTGTTATTTTATTAAAAGTAAAATTTGTTAGCAGCAGAGCACTTTTGCATAGATTAGTTTTTTTTAGTAAGGATTTCTGCAAGATAGCTCTGTGATTAATTTATTTGGAATGATTCATTAAATTGTTAGTAAATTATGGAATGATTTTATCTGAAAGTGAAGTGTAAATATGAAATAATTTGATAACTGACTGATAAGTTATATTATAACTATATGTTTCCAGAGCAGTGCCTCATCCATTTGGAACACCCAAGTTTTTTTCTGTTTTCCTGGCAGACAAGCCTCCAGGCCAAGCACATAAATTCAAAGTACCTATAATGTAATTATGGAATAATTCAGTTTCTTACAGTAAGCTGTAAGTATGAAATAATTAATGATTAAGCTTAGTAATTTGTTACTGGAGGACATATTAAATTTCTACACTTAGTGCACTTACTGAAGTTTGCTGGAAATTTCCAGAAAAAGTCCTGGAGGTTCTGAGTGGATCTAAGCATTAAAAAATTACATTCCCTGTTCATCTTTTTTAATCTTTCATGGGATGTGGACATCGCTGGCAAGGCCAGCATTCGTTGCCCATCTCTAATTGCCCTTGACAACTGAGTGGCATTCAGAGGGCAGTTAATAATCAACTGCATTGCTGTGGTTCTGGAGTCACATGCAGGCCAGACCAGGTAAGAACACCAGATTTCCTTCCCTAAAAGACACGAGTGAACAAGATGGGTTTTTAGGACAATCGATGACAGAGTCTGGCACCATTACTGAGACTAGCTTACAATTTCAGATTTTTGTTAATTAATTGAATTTATTAATTGAATTTTAAATTCCACCAGCTGCCGTGGTGGGATTTGAACTTGCGTCCCCTGGGCCTCTGGATTACAAGTTCAGTAACATTACCACTAGGCCACCATTTCCCCCACAGTTATCTAACTGAGTTTGCGGGACGTGGCAAAAAAATAAACAGTACAAATGAGAAAGACATAGAGTGAGCGTATGAGGCATATAGAGCTGAATTTTACTAGCTCACTGCTGATCCGCGGAGCCGCCGCAATATTATACGTGGCGGAACATTTACTTGGCCCTGGGTGGACCGCACTGCCACCCCCCCGCAATGATGTGGGAGGGGGTGGACGCTTTGTGCCTGCCAATGGTGTCCAGCACCACTGTGCAGGCGCTGGTGCCATTTTTAAAGGGCTTCGAGCCCTTCCAATGAATTTGAATTTCGAAAGTGAGAGGCATTATAAATGTCAAGTAAAAACTGAAGTAAAAGTTTCAAGCCCCTCTTGCTCCTGCACCCCCCCCCATGATCAAACAATTTATTACTTGCCCTTTCCCCCACCAAAAAAACATACCTTGTGATCCCAACCAGCCCCCCCAATGTTTATGAACTTTTCACCTTCCCACCACCCCCTAGACCAATCAAAAGGGCTTCACCCACCACCCCCCCAACGTCCCCCGCCCTGAAAACTTACCTCCTCTTCCCTCCCCACCGGATGGAGATCCAAAGGCGCAGGAGCCCCAGCAACCAACCAAAACATGGCAGCGGGACAGCCGATGGGAGCAGGTAGGCCATTAATTCATTAACTTACATTGATTTAAATATTTAAATCCTGCTCCCGTTGCCGAGCTGCGGGGAGGCCGCCATGAGGCCTCGCCGCCGGTGGTAATATGGGACGGGGTCTTTCTGGCATTGAGGTCCATGGCGGGCCTCTCCTGGAGGCATTTTCTGGGTCCTCCCGCCACAAGCCCCAACATCGGGGGGGGGTGGGTGGGGGGGAGAGCGTGAGAGAGATACAGAAGAAAGAGGAGAAAGAGGGAAAAATATACTTACAGAAAGAAGATACAAGAAGAGATGGTAATGTAAGAAAGTTTGTGACAGCATATAGAGAGAGAGTGATGGTTACAGTGAAACACCTACATCTGCAAAACATCTTCATCATTCTCCACTCTGTGATCCTCTTTCTCCTTCCATCTCTCACACTCACCTGATACAGAAACACTTTTGTGTTGTCACTGGCATTCAGATTTCTCTCTTTCAGCTGCACCTTTAACTCCAGTGTTTTGAACCTGGTTATCATGTGCACATTGCCCATCCAGGCAGTGAATAGAATCCTGTTTTTCTCCAACAATGCAACCCTTTGCTTTCACGATAATTGGATCAGTAAGATGTTAGTTTTCCTCACTGGAACTATGTTGTGTGCTTGGCCATGATACGTGTTGCCACTTGACAGGCATCAGTGGAACAGCCAGCTAGTCCCAGGGCAATAATGAATGTTTCGATGAGCATTATCAGCAATATCATAATAATTTATATACAGCCCACTACAGCATTACTTTGTGACTGTCTGCACTAATCTCATATATACAAAATGTGCATTGTCTTAACCAACTATGTACAACCATTTGAAAGCTTCAAAGCTAATTTTTATTTATGCAGCTTGGCAGTGTCGAACTATATGATAAATGGCTCCTTTGGTCAAAAGAACTCAGAGTTATACAGACAGAAACAGGCCCTTCAGCCCATCATGTCTGTGCTGGCCATCAAGCACCTATCTATTCTAATCCCATTTTCCAGCACTTGGCCCGTAGCTTTGTATACTATGACGTTTCAAGTGCTCATCTCAATACTTCTTAAATGTTGTGAGTGTTCCTGCCTCTACCACCTCTTGAGGCAGTGCGTTCCAGATTCCAACCACCCTCTGGGTGAATTTTTTTTTCCTCAAATCCCCTCTAAACCTCCTGACCCTTACCTTAAATCTGTGCCCCCTGGTTATTGACCCCTCCGCTAAGGGAAAAAGTTTCTTACTATCTAATCTATCAATGCCCCTCATAATTTTGTATACCTCAGTCATGTCCCCCCTCAGCCTTCTCTGCTCCAAGGAAAACAACCCTAGCCTTTTCAGTATCTCTTCATAGCTGAAATGCTCCAGCCCAGGCAACAACCTGGTGAATCTCCTCTGCACCCTGTCCAGTGCAATCACATCCTTGCTATAGTGTGGTGCCCAGAACTGTACACAGTACTCCAGCTGTGGCCTAAATAGCTCCATCATAACCTCCCTGCTCTTATATTCTATGCCTCGCCTAATAAAGGCAAGTATTCCATATGGCTTCCTAACCACCTTATCTCCTTGTGCTGCTGCCTTCAGTGATCTATGGACAAGGACACCAAGGTCCCTCTGACCTTCTGTATTTCCTAGGATCCTACCATCCATTGTATATTCCCTTGCCTTGTTAGTCCTCCAAAAATGCATCACCTCATACTTCTCAGAATTAAATTCCATTTGCCACTGCTCCGCCCATTTTAGCAGCCCATCTATATCGTCCTGAAATCTAAGGCTTTCCTCCTCACTATTTACGACACCACCAATTTTCGTGTCATCCGCGAACTTACTGATCATACCTCCTATATTCACATCTAAATCATTAACGCACACTGCAAAGAGCAAGGGTCCCAGCACCGATCCCTGTGGTACACCACTGGTCACAGGCTTCCATTCGCAGAAACAACCCTCGACCATCACCCTCTGCCTCCTGCCACGAAGCCAATTTTGGATCCAATTTGCCAAATTGCCCTGGATCCCATGGGCTCTTATCTTCTTAACCAATCTCCAATGCGGAACCTTATCAAAAACCTTAATCAAGTCCATGTAGACTACATCAACTGCTTTACCCTCATCTACACATCTAGTCACCTCCTCGAAAATTTCAATCAAGTTAGTTAGACACGAAAAGCCATGCTGACTATCCCTGATTAATCCCTGCCTCTCCAAGTGGAGATTAATCCTGTCCCTCAGAAAATAGTTTCCCAACCACTGATGTTAGACTGACCGGCCTGAAATTACCTGGTTTATCCTTGCTACCCTTCTTGAATAATGGTACCACATTCGCTGTCCTCCAGTCCTCTGGTACCTCTCCTGTGGCCAGAGAGGATTTGAAAATTTGTTTCAGACCCCCTGCTATCTCTTCCCTTGCCTCACATAACAGCCTGGGATACATCTCATCTGGGCCTGGGGATTTATCCACTTTTAAGCTCATTAAACAGCTAATACTTCCTCCCTTTCAATACTAATATGTTCAAGTATATCACAATCCCCCTCCCTGATCTCTACACCTACATCGTCCTTCTCCATAGTGAACACAGATGAAAAGTAATCATTTAAAACCTCACCTATATCCTCCAGCTCCTCACACAGATTGCCATTTTGGTCCCGAATGGTCCCAATCTTTCCCTGCTTATCCTCTTGCCCTTAATATACTTATAAAATGCCTTAGGATTTTCCTTTATCTTGCTCGCCAGTGTTTTTTCATGTCCCCTCTTCGCTCTCCTATTTACTTTTTTAAGTACCCCCCTACACTTTCTATACTCCTGTAGCGCCTTCGCTGTTTTCAGCCCTCTGAATCTGCTATAAGCCTCCTTTTTTTTCCTAACACAATCCTCTATATCCCTTGACATCCAGGGATCCCTAGACTTGTTTGTCCTACCCTTCACCTTAATGGGTACATGTTGGCTCTGAACTCTCACTATTTCCTCTTTGAATGACTCCCACTGGTCTGATGTAGACTTTCCGACATGTAGCTGCTCCCAGTCCACTTTGGCCAGATCCTGTTTTATCATACTGAAATCGGCCTTCCTTCAATTCAGAACCTTTATTTCCAGTCCGTCTTTGTCCTTTTCCATAACTGAATCAAGCTCTGCCAATGGCTTAGTTGATAAGCCCGCTGCTTTAAGTGGAATGAACTAAGAAGAGGAGCGACTCATATTCTTCAAGTTTAGAAGCATAAACACAATGCATTTTGTTCCAAAGTGTGAGGGATCAGGGATCAGTCAATTCTAAACACAGATTTTTTAACTAAAAAATGGTAAATCTTGAAAAACCTGTCATTTTCTATTAGTATACCTGCTTCCTCATCATATCGGTAGCCTGCATCATGTAGCGTGGAGGTAGCCCATGGCTTCTTGCAAGAATGATTGCCTGTTCTAGAGTGACACTCAGTGTACATCTGGAAGAGAAGGAAGATATTAAATCAAAGAATATTCCTTCGGGTTTAGACCTCAGACAATTGTTGTATCTCAGACAATTGGGGCTGGATTTCCTGATCCCAACTTCGGGATGAATTCTCGAGGCCCTCCAGCAATGAAAGATTGGCAGCCTCACTGTGGAAGATGGGAGCTGCCGATGTCGGAAGGAGAAAGAGAGGGCGCCACAAGATGGAGGTGCCCTTTGAAGACCTTTTATAAATTTATAAATACAAAGAGACCACAGCTGCCAGGCCATCATTGTGGAGGAGTAACCCCTCCACTGGACAGCCAGCAGCCACAGCTGTGGCCCTATGGCCATGGTGGATGGGGGGAATTGGGGATGGCTTCATTGCAGGATGGAATGCTGGCCCCTCGGTCTGCCACTGGGAGGCCACCTCCATCCTTCAGCTGCCTTTTGGTTTCAATGGGGCCTGCATGCTGACTGGAAAATTCCTTAATAGGCCCTTTAGGTGGTCTAATTGGCTACCTGCCGCTTGCGGGTTCTCCTTGTAGCAAAGGAGATTGAAGGGAGATTTGATAGAGGTGTACAAGATTATGACAGGTTTAGATAAGATAGACAAAGAAGAATGTTCCCATTAGCTGATGGTAAAAGGACTAGTGGACACAGATTTAAGGTTTTGGGCAAGAGATGCAGGGGGGATGTGAAGAACTTTTTTACGCAATGAGTGGTAATGACCTGGAACTCGCTGCCCACAAGGGTGGTAGAAGCAGGGACAACCAATAATTTCAAAAGGAAATTGGATGGGCACTTGAAGGAAATAAAATTGCAGGACTACAGGGATAGAGTGGGGGAATGGGATTGACTGGATTGTTCTAAGGAGAGCTGGCATAGACTCAATGGGCCGATGGCCTCCTTTTGTGCCATAAATGACTCTGCTCAATGAGAATTAAGGCATCATCATGGCTGTTACCAAGATATTGGGCATTGTCCTGCATGATACGCTGTGTATGGTTGCACACCGGCTGGACATTCAGTTATGGTACTTCTCAAGATTTGTCTTTTGGTGCCTGCAAACCAATGGGCATGCACTTAATGGCACCCTGCACCATGGGGAAGCCTCCAATCTTCATAAAGCTGTGCACTTGCTCCACCCGCTTCTCTCTGGCAAGAGAGAATGGGATGTATTCATCTCTCTTAGAGCACAGAGCCTCAGTAACCTCCCTTGTGCAACAGTGGGCAGTATTTTATTTAGGTGACGGAGGATTAAGGACCCTGGCAACTGAAGTCCCGCTCTCTGAGAGCTTCCACTCTTTTACTGAGCAGTGCCACTGTGGAGGCAGTGGCTGCTGCCGGTAATGCACCCACCCGAGCCCAAAGAGCGTCATGGTACGCAGGCCACAGGTGAGCCATGACAGGAAGAATCTCGTGAGGTGGGAGTTGTGGGAGAGGGGGTGCAGTGGATATTGGCTTGCAGCAGGTCTCCCCCTTCCCGATGCTGGGTCCCTCAATCAGGCACTAAGTGCCGTTGAGCGAGGGACATGCACCCTGGGAGCCAGCAAGCAACCTGCATGGGTTTGCTTGTTGTGCTCGCAATGTGGTGACAGGCCCGCCCGCCACTAGGCTACTACTGGCAGTGGTGGGATGAGGCCCATAATTGGGCATTAATTACCCACTTAAGGGCCTCAATGGGCAGGAAGGCCATCCATGGGCCTTCCCACCACAGACTTAATTGGGGTGGAGGCAGAAAGGTGGTGGCGTCTCCATCCGCCACCATCTGTCCGATTAACTGCTGTCCCCACCTTCAAACCTGCTGAGGCAGGAAAGCATAAAATCTGCCCTGGTGGATGGCAAATATTGCCTGTTCCACCCTGGAAGGAGCTAAACACATGAAACTTCATGGCCATGGTCACCTTCAGAGCCACTGGCAATGCCACCCTTGCCCTGCTCTGAGGTTGCAGTTGTGTCTATAATAAGTGGAAGATTTCAGTGAGGATGGCCTTACTCACACACTATTCCTCGTGAAGTTCAGGCAGGAGAATTGATCCCTGAACACTCTGAGTGGATATGGCCTCATGCTGAGAGCCCTTCTCCCCACCCCCCACCTCCTCCTCCCTCTTCTAGCAGTTTGTCCTACTTTGTATCATCTCTGCTTATTCTCCCAGTTTTGCTGCAGTCCAAGGGGAATGCATACTACTGTACCTATATCTGAGAGAAAATGGTCTGCGCAGAATACTTTAAGTCAGGACTAACTCCTTCAGCCCTGTAGACATTAGCAACTTTAAAGAATGCGAGAAACTACCAAACACTTACACAACAGAAACCAGTAGAAATCATTCAGCAACTAACTATGTAAGTCGCTGAGGATCGCTTTAAATAGCACTTGTTGGGGACGGTGGGAGGCAGGTGTCCTTTCTAATGTTGAACATGTGTACAGCTCTGCATGTTTAGGCGATGATATTAGCTGGAGCATTGAGCTCCAAAATGGCATTGCTAACACCAAATGAGCATTATATGCTGATTGATGGCATGATCTGACTACTCTGCATACTTCTGATGGATGTTCCCTGCATGATTATTGATGTCCTCACCAAAATGACATCTGGCACAGTATGCAACAGAGGTGTGAACACTCACTCTGGTTTCCATTTTGGAGCCAAAACAGCACCTGTAGCGCCAAAGAACTGGGCGTTAAGGAACTGAGAAATTGCGGCTGGCACATTTCAGTGAGGATTCTTCAATCTGATTGGTTAAAGAGCTGCACAGTTGCTTGCCCTGTTCACACAGGTCCCAGATCCCCTGTAGAGGATGCCATGCTGGATTTCCAATGACACACGTTCCAGTGCAAAAGCCCACAGAAAGTGTAATAAATGGCTAGTGCTGTTCAGTTGCTGCTGACCACAAAATCCTGGCCATTATGTTTCCAAAAGTAATCACACTTTATGGACAAATTCTGAAATTAAGAAACTCAGGAATGATGTAGCTGGTGAATTTGAATATGAACTTCATGCCAGGAGTGCAGCAATGTGAAGCAAGCACCTTTAATGGCCATTCTAATGGGAAACCAACAAGTTTGCTGAGAAAGGATGTTAAATGGGGTTTCTACTGAACTTCCACTTAAGTTATGGTGGTGGAGTCATGGAAGCCCCCTGAGGAAACTCAACCCCATAAACTGAAAAACAAAACAGTATCTAATAAATGCCAGGATTACAGCATAAACATGTTGGGCCAAATGGCCTGTTTCTGTAGCCATGATTAAGGATGCAAATAAGAAGCATATCATGATACAAAAACAGACAAAGAAATTGAGAGCACTTTGTACTGCTAAGACCAAAACTGACACACAGCCTCACTGACAGTGTTTAAATGTCCAATGAAATCAAATTAATTTTTAAATGAATGAATGTTATTCAGCTCACATACTTTCTAACATTGTCAAAAATAACTTCAACAAAATAATCTTTTCTCGAGACCAAAAGACTCCAATGACAATATTCTTAGAATCTATTAGTAGCCAAAGAACTGACCGCTGTTCAGCCTTCAGCCACCTTATCACCACACTCTGAAATAGTTTCCCTAAGCCCATCCACATTACTACCTCGCCATAACATCAAAAACAACTTGAAACCAATTTCTTTGACCTTGCAATCAATCATTTATCCTAATTCTTCATCCAGCAATGCTCAACATCTATTTTCACCTCTTTAGAACATTACGGTGTTTCATTTTGTTAAATACAATTTGTTCAATATCATTTGTAGTAGTTTCTGATCTCAGACATTGAATTTTTAGAGATGAAAATAAATCTTATTGCCACTACATATTTGAAGCAAACTGTTTTTGGCAGCAAGCTTTCAAATTTCTTGTTTTAACCCTTATACAGGACATGTTTTTCATACCCGATCAGTTCCATTTCATTACATCAGTCTTACTGTTTCACTCACTAACAAGATCATATTTCCTTTATTGTACTGTATCTCATCCAAGTTATTTGATCACATTTCATCAGTCATACTCCAAAAAAAATCTGTTCTTCTGGTACAAAATCTAATTTTGTATTTTGCCTGCTAATTACATTTTCTTAATAACAATTAAATTAATTTTCCACTCTTTGAAACAAATAACAACTGTATTTAATTGGGAGTTGAAGATTTATCTCTGTGCAGGCTTAATACAAACAATGGTGGGGGGGGGAACCATGTTTCTCTGCCAGACAATTTAATTATATAGGCAATTCTTGTCAAAGAGAAAGGGGAGAAAATCGATGCAAACACTCTTGAGGTAAGGGCACAAAATAAGATTTTGTCACCTTCACTGAAAGCACAGCAATTTGGAGCTGATGTAGTTGAATTACTTCCAGGTTTTTCACATTGCTATTAATATTTAACTTGCTTGTCCTTATAGTTTGAATTTAGTTTAGATTTATAGATTATGTTAATTGTTTTCATTTCTTTGTAATGAGGGAATTTTAATTCTTTGCCCTGGACTTGGTGTATGCCTTTCCCTCTCTTACCCTGTTTTAAAACAATGTAATTAAACATGTTGATCTATTATATGTATATTGATGTATCATTTGCTCTGTTTGTTGTAAAATCTTCAGTTCTATTTCTTCACAGAATAAATATGGACAACCAAGAGAAACTGTAACCTACATTATTCTTAAATGCGGGGCTTATCATGGCAAGTGGTCTCTAGCTAATTCTTTAAAGCACTGATCTCTCTACAGATAAATACTTCCTTTCTACATCGCCTCATCTCATTTAATCTCTTACTGGCCAGACTTCCTTAGGCAGAAAATAGCTATTTCAAGTATTAGACAGTTATATCTTATCTAACTTACTTAGGAATATAATTTGTGCTTATAGTTGATGAAAAGAATCATTTGCTAAACTTAATTTTATAGGCAATTTTTGTCAAAAGACAATGGGATAAAATTGATCCAAGCAGTATTCAGATTGGGGGCACCACAAATCTTCACTAAGAGCAGAGCAATTTGTACTGGTATAGCTGAATTACTTCCAGTTTTCATAATGATATTTTCTTTACACGTGTTTATCATTTGAATTTAGTTTTGGTTCATATCATGGTACATGGCTCCATCTTCTCTTTGTAATGAGGGAATTATAATTCTTCAAAATTGGTGCGTACCTTCCCCCCTCTTACTGCATTTTAAAAGAATATGGCTAAATATGTTGATCCATTATGATGTATGTTGTTGTATCGTTTACTTACTTTCGATCAAAATACCACTTTAGTCAAGTAATTTTTCAAAAACTTACATTTTTATAGCACCTTTAACATAGCAAAATGTCCCAGGGGCTTAAACTTTGCACAAGGAGAGAAAAGTTCATATTCACCTTCGATTTACGGAACAAGCACTTTCAGGATGAAATCACACTGTATGATTATTACAAATTTTGGGTCTACTTTCAATACTGTGAACCAGTAGGATTGTTAGCTTCCAGCTTTCTTCCACAATCAGCAATTCACCAGTTGGCTTGTGAATAAAATACACTGCCTTTCCTCCCCACTGGAGGTATGGGCTTAAAAAAAGATCTGCCACTCTTAAAATGCATAGGAGTCACCCTGACTTAATGGGCTTGGGATCACAATTAACCCACGTTGTATCAGATTGAAATAGATGATGAGCTGCAACATCCCACATTTTGGTTTGACTGTTTTTAATCACACAATGCTTGCAGCCTGTAACTACTCTTAAAATGTTAAAATGTTTTAAAATGTTAATGTTGTTTACCTTGCCTGTAGTTCCTGTATCCTACTTTGTGATAATTGGAAGAAAATCAGAGCACTTTGAGGTTAACTTTATGATTTAACAGTCAGCACAGGACTTTGCATATTGGGAATTCAGGTATGAAGAACAATACGCCTGATTTGATGTCTGTATGATTTTTATTTTAATGGACAGAAAATCATGTGGGCCACAAATCAGGTACAATGACCACCCACTGCGCTCCCCCCACTCCCTCTCCCTCCCCCCCCCCAGCGATCCAATAACATCATTCAATATACACTCCTGTCAGGCAAAGCTCTGTGCTGAAAGCATTTAATCATAAAATATCTCCCCTTGTCCGACTTGTATTTTTCTACAGTGTGAACTGCCTCAACCAACAGTACCATATTGGCCAAATATGATATGCGTTCTAATTAATTTACCTCATCAGTTCCACAGAAGACAGAACTTCAAATACCTTACTGGAATAGATAATTTAGTTGCCTACATGTCAAACATTATCCTCAAATTTATGGCCAAGCACCAAGAAATGTATATATTAACTGATTATTTATTCCTCAATAATTCACACTTATTGCATACTAATAAAGGACATATTAATGGAAAAACCATTCGTATTTTGCTGCAAATATTTCACTCAATCTTATCATAAACAATTTAATTATTCATGACTTGTTACTTTTATAGATCTGACCTCTATAATACCAAAAGATTACAACTATGTTTGCTTATAAATAGGACCCTACCAAATTCACGGACGTGAAAAATGCTTCACTGACCATGAAATCTTGGGTCCTTTGTGAAATCAGCCATTTTGTGAACTGCGCACATTTTATTCATTCACAGAAGTTTTACCTTGCTGATTGCCTGGCATGTTGTGAACATTGTGCATTTTAGTGACTAACAAAACAAGGCTCACCTGGCTGATTGCTGGGCATGTTGCGAACATTTTGCATTTTAGTGATTGACACAAGGCTCAACTTGCTGATTGGTAGATGAGGGAGGGCTTCCAGTGCAGTTTTGAGAAGAGCAATCTCTAGTATTAGCAACAAGTGAGAATACCAGAATGAGCAAATCAAAGACGGCCACAACCATTACCTCAGCACATCAGGTGAAAGAATCTGGAAGCCAAATTCTGCATCCTGTTGTTGGAATACTGTTTTGTACAAGCTTCAATGTTTCGTTGGATCACACATGGTGGGTAATGGGTCAGCACCACTAAGAGACAAGGAATGAAGAAAGAGACAGTTGCAGGTTGCTCCATGCTCACATTCAACCACTGACTTCAGTGACTAAAGAATGTGACCTGTTTATAGTCAGCATTTTACAATAGTTTTTGAGTATACAATAAATGCCATTTGAAATGAGAAACTTCCCTTATCTTTCTTTTGTTTTAAATAGATCATTTTCGTGGTTTGTTGTGACACCGTGAAACATATGATTTAAATACGTGAAATTGTGAAATTCACAATTCTTAAAATGCTGTGACCTTGAAATTTGTTAAATTTGGCCATGAATTTGGTAGGGCCTTACTTATAAAGCATCACTGCATCATCTTGTAAAATGGAAGCCGTGATGCAGTGAAAGTTTTCATGGTGCAAGTAAATCCAATTAATTTACTCTGCAAAAATGAATGCATTGCTGATATAGTGAAACTATCATCTGCTCATATTTACAATGCATGTTAATTTTCCATTACCTAGCCCATAAACAGGAGTGACTGTGCCTCACAAGAATCAGTATCTACCTCAAAAAGCACTTGATCTGGTTAATTCTCTGAAACTGCCATTATACTATAGCTACAGATTCAGAATTTTCAGCTTTGTGAAACACAGTATAAAGAGCCAGGAGTTATTTCATCTGATCATACATCAGAATAAAAACTCCTATGTATTTTCCTCAGTGCAGGTATCAAGTGGAAGATTGAAGACTCCCATCAATCTGCTCTTTTACATTAGTTTTTTTTAAACATTGAATTAGGACTATATTGAGTAATTGAATTACACGTCCTGATGTATTTACCCTAGAAATTAATCTCAGCACAGGTACACAGTAAATAACTACTTTCAAGCACATGTATTGACTTGGAAACAGCCTTCAGTAAAAATCCTACAGGATTTGCATCAGGATGTGAATATAAATAATTGGATTTTCTGTTGGTTCAATATTAAAGCTGTCTGATATTAAAGAGCAGGGTGATACCCCTGAAGTTGAGGGCAGCTACCTCACCTCTGGCTTTCAGCTCTTCCGTGGATGAAGGTTGTGACGTTGTCTGGAGACACTTGCTCCGGCAGAACCCAAAATCAATATTGGAGAGCAGGTTATTGGTGAATCAATGTTGCTTGATGGCACTAGTATTGTTGTGTTATTGCCTTTGTCACACCACTAGAAGTGTAGTGATGAAAATACAGAAACAAACTGAAAAGTTATAAGAATTGGAACAATTTTAAAAGATTGGTACATTGTCACCAAAATGAAGGACAATGTCACATGACTCATACCATCTCCTGTGCTGTAATCCAGATCCATTGTCTATTAAGACTGAAAACCAATCAACCCTGTCTGCATGGAAATAAGACAGATAATCACACATGGATGTGAGCTACACACAAACAAACTAAGACAAAGGCCTTCCCCAGACTTTTCATCTCCAACTAACCTTCACTACATTGGCATGTCAACAGCCCTCATATCTTTCAAATGGAGCCATCAAAAGGTTATTGTACAGCCCAGTAAGAACTGAAACCTAAAGTCACATGGACAAAACTAACACTTTAAAGTTCATACGAATGTACATACATAAGAATTAGGAGCAGGAGTAGGCCACTCGGCCCCTTGAGCCTGCTCCGCCATTCAACAGGATCATGGCTGATCTGATTGTAATCTCAACTCCACATTCTCGCCTACCCCCAATAACCTTTCATCGTCTGTTTATTTGGCAAGTAAAACACAGGGGTTGAAACGCGAGTAACACAAAACACCGTCTGTGGTCTGTTGCGAGGTGAACAGTGGAAACCCGCCACGCCATCACCCACTCGTCCATAACACTTTCTTCAGCAAACAATTTTGAGTTGAAAGGTAAGCAAAGAGTGGGTTCTTTGTTATTAAGTAACAGGTATACAAGTGAGCACTATAATACATGTGTGACTCGATAACTAACACAACTCCAGCTGAGCTATCACATGTTAGTTGATGTCACTTCCTGTGATGATGTGTGAAGTACTCAGACTGTTAAGGTGGTATCACAACATTCCCCTTTCCTAAAATGGAAATACACAAAAGATAAACAACGTACATGATGAAAGAAAATAGTTATGCAATGACTTTCCAATCCTTCACTCAAGTATCTCTTTAAAGTACAGGCAGTCTACTGACTTGACCTGATCTTTTCACTGTGTAGCTTTGTTGAGAACTAGACTTGTCAACTTTTTTCTTGCAACCTGCCTATGTGTTCTGGCAGTCATCGTGTGCTTGAGCATTACATTTATCACTTTTCTTCACCACACTCTGTGGATTGGAATGTGAATGTGTTCTCGAAGCAATAGGGTTGAAGGGCACAATGTTGTTAGCTAATTCCCAAGGCTGACATTGGTTTCTCCCTAGTACTGCTCCATTAGGGGTGATAACTTCATATGATCTTAGTTCAGTGCAGATTTTGGACACCGCTGCAGGAAACCACGTTTCCTCCAGTGGATGGATCACTTGAACCCTCTGTCCAATCTATAACGGTGCAAGTTCCATGCCTGTGTTTGTCGTGCACAACTTTCCTCTTCGCTTGATTCACTATCAGTTTGTCCTGTGTCGAAGATTATTTCATGAAGTGATGACTCAGTAAAGTCATCTTAATTTGTCTTTCAAATATCATTTCCGCAGGTGATGGTAATCCTGTGCCGATTGGTGTTGCCCTTAAGTGTATGGCTACATGTAGACTTTGTTTTGTTTCTCAATACTTCACAATCAGTGATTTGACTGTGTACCATTCTTTCGGCTAGGCAGTTGCCTCCCATTGAAAGTCAGCAATCTTCCACCAGCATAGGAGTATTAAACTAGTCAAATGCACCCACAAGACAGGCACTCCAGGAATTCACAAGGGTGATTATTTGACTTTGGAATATTGGATGGATTGTTGGATAAAGTTACTTTGGAATAGTTGTTTTGTGGTGGCTTTTATTTCAGCATTGTGACCAAGAGACAGTGATAGTCAGAAACAGAGGACTGGTAAGGTGTGGGAATATGATGGGAATTTGGGCTTGTGTTCAGTGGACATGTAGTCGAATAAAGTTAATACGCGCAGCCTGGCTGGAAAGGGGATGTTCTGGTTGCCTCCTCCTTTTCCCCTGCTCCTCCTTCTCTTCCTCTCCCTCCTGCTGCTTCTGGGTGGGAAGGATCACCACCATCCTCCTCTGCCTGGCTGAACTTGTTCTCATATTGAAAAACTTCTCCTTTGACTCCACTGGCTACCTCAAAATAAAAGGTGTTGCTGTAGGAACCTGTATGGGTCCTACTATGCCTGCTTTTTAGTGGGATATGTGGAACATTTTTTGTTCCAATCCCACTCAGGACCCCTCCCACACCTCTTTTCCGGTATTTTGATGATTGTATCGGAGCCATTTCCTGCTGTTGCCCAAACTGGAAAATTTAATTGAATTGCCTCTAATTTCCACCTTTCTCTCACGTTCACATGGTCCATCTCTGACTCTACCCTTCCCTTTCTCGACTCTTCTGTCTCCAGTTCTGGGAATGGGCTATCAACCAATATCCACTACAAGTCTACTCACTCACAGGCACCTTGACTACACTCTCTCGCACCCAGCTCCTTGTAAGAAATTTATTCCATCCTCCCAGTTTCTCCATCCCTATTGCATCTTTACCGGCAATGCTTCTTACTAGACCAGCACTTCAGGCATGTCTTCCTTTTTCCTCAACTGAGCATTCCCTCCACTGTGGATGTCAAGGCCCTCGACCATGTCCACTCATTTCCTGCATTTCTGCTTTCACCCTTTCCTCTCCCTCCCAGAACCATGATAGAATTCCCTTTGTCCTCACCATCCATCCCAGCAGTCTGCGCATTCTACAGATCATCCTCCACCATTTCTGCCAACTCCAGCATGATGCCATCACCAAAACCATCACCTCAGGCCTTGCACCATCTTCCTTTTAGTCATTTACACCAAAAAATTGGGCTCCATCGCATTGCTGGAGCTGGTGCTACAGAAGCCGGAGAACTTTCAAATGGCAGGCACAGCACTTCTGGTATCCATGATATATCCATGGTATTCATGTTGCTAAGTGCAATAGTGCGGGCGTGCTGCATGTGTGCTGGAAACTTTGACAGTGGACAAATCATGATGTTAAGCAACCTCATTTATTTGACGCACACTCTGCAAACTTGGACCGTGTAGGTCCAGTTAATTCCCTCTCCTAATCACTCATAACTGAACATACATTCAGCTGCACAAGGGCTCTCCCACTACAGTTATTTAAAGGGCTCATCATCCAACTTACAGGTGAGGTGCTTTTGACTTCTATTGCAAAGTTTGTGGAAGTACTGTGGCTTGTTCTTGGAGGAGTTTTGGCGACTTGCTGGTTTTGCAACCAGCAGTACTGCTGCATCCTGACAGGGAAGTCAGAGGAGTTTTGTGACCTGTTTACGGAAAGGCAGATACAATTATGGGAAGTTGTAGTAGGAGTTCTTCTTGGTGTGCGACATGACGGAGATAGAGCTGAGGCTGCAGAGAGGGGAAGCTGTGTGCAGAGGGAGGAGGAGAAGGATGTCTCTCCACAGAAGGTCCTATGCACCAAGAGTCTTCAGGGAGCACTTCTCCTACCTTCACCACAGCCCGGCGAAATGTTTGAGATGCCTATGATTCACCAAGGAGTTGGTAGCAGAACTGTGCCACCTCCTTCAAAACTACTGCAACGTAGGGAAGGCAGTGGTAATGTCACTGGACTAGTAATCCAGAGCCCAGGATAATGCTCCGGTGACATGGGTTCGAATCTCACCACAGCAGATGGTGAAATTAATTTAATTAATAAATCTGGAATTAAAAAGCTAGTCTAATGATCATTGTCGATTGTTGTATAAACCTATCTGGTTCACTAATGTCCTTTAGGGAAGGAAATCTGCCGTCCTTACCTGGTCTAGCCTACATGTGACTCCAGACCCACAGCAGTGTGGTCGACTCTTAAATACCCTCTGAAATGGCCTGGCAGGCCACTCAGTTGTCAAGGGCAAATTAGTGATGGGCAACAAATTATAGCTTAGCCAATGATGCCCACATCCGACAAAAATGAATTAAAAAACCTCAAAGCAGGGTGATGGTGGTGCTGCCAGTGGCCATCAAGGCACGTTCACTTTCATCTTCTATGCAACTGGATCCTTCTAGGCAGGCGCGGGTGACATTGCCAACATTTGCCAGTTTGCCGTCCATCGTGGTGTCTGAAAGGTGACGGGTGCACTGTACTGCAGAAGAGCAGCCTTCATTATCTTCTCTCCAACCAGAGAGAAGCAGAAGGAGCAAGCACGCGGCTTTCCCAGGGTAGCAGGATTCCCAATGTGCAGGGAACCATCAACCTCATGCACATGATTTTTGCAGGTGGCACGCATAAATGTTCCATTCTATTAACATGTGGCCATGCCCAGACCATCATGTTGGTGAATGCCACCTATCCTGGCAGTAGCTATGACACTTCATCCTGAAGCAGACTGCTGCTCCCTCTGTCTTCGGGACATCACGAAGAACCAAAGTCTGGCTGCTTGGAGACAAGGAATACCCCCTATACACTTGGCTCATAACTCCCCTCTGGTGCGTGACCACATGAGAACACACCTACAATGAGACTCATTCTACCACTGGGAATGTCATGGAGCAGACCATCTCCATTCTCAAGCAACGGTTCCACTTTTTGTATTGTAGGAAGCCCTATAATACTCATCTGAGCATGTCTCCAAATTCGTGGTGGTCTGCTGTGTCCAGCGCAGCCCCTACCACCTGGCATAGGGAAGCCACTTTGGGAGAAGGAAGGAGAGGAGGAATAAGGCAGGAGGCATCTGGGACCCCTTCATTCTGGATGGGCTGTCGGTTCTGCAGTGGAAGCTGACACAGCGGCCACCAGACCCACACTGGGATGAATGGGCTCCATGCTCTGCGTGATGCCCTGTGCCAAGTTGGAATCGGACTCCTCTATAAATCTTGGCATTGGCAAGAGGCTGACTGGCAGGTCTTTTAATAAACTAAGCATCTTGGTGTACATGCTGTTACGAACACTGGACTTTGTAACATGTTTTAAAAATTGAGCCCGGAAAGTCAGGTGACCTCACATCCACTCTGCTAAAGGACAAGACAGATCAAAGAATTTTTCTTGAAAAAGAGACAGCAGCGATAACACCTGAAGAATAATGGGTTTTGCCTCCCAGACTTTCGGGTCATAAAAAAGGGGTCAGTGATTCTGAAGATACAAATGCAACCGAGCAGCTGTTAACACCTGAGAACAATAGAAGGCCCAGGTGGTTCTGTGAAATCAGACTTCTGGACTTTGCATATTGGAACAGGACAGTAAGCTATTGCCTTTTGAGTCCAGATAAATTTAACAGATTTTCTGAAGGTAGGCAGGCTCCAAAAAGGGAACCCAGTGGTTGCAGCCTGACAGCAGGCTGTAAGGACGACAACCAGTGGTTGCAACTCAAGAGAGAGCGAGGAGACACCTGCTCTCAGAAGACTGATACAGCAAAAGGCTGCGAAGACTTGAACCTGTTTTGAAAGTTGAAGCTTGTGGAGAATAAGAAGTCCAGCATGATCACCAACCTTATTCACGGATGCCTAGGTTGGATGTGCTCGGAGAAGTGAGCAAAGAGGACATTGATTTTTGAAAAGGTCTGGGAGATCCAACCCATTGCTACTGGGAGGAGATTGGGATATTTAAACGCAAAGGATTTTGCCATCAAAAAGGACTGTAAAACGTATACCTTTGGTGTGAGGTTTTCAAGTATTTTAGGAAGTAAAGAAAATACCTTTCTTAGTAATCTGGGGTATCAACTACTTACAAAGTATTATTTAGTTAATGAGGATTTCTTTTCGTTTAATTGTTATAATAAAAGCCCAAAAATGTGAAATCTTAGTCTGGGGGTTCATATCTCGTATTTTAATGTTAACTGTCTCACTGTGGTCGTAGCATTGCTCCTCAGCGTTCTCCTGGATGCTGCTCCATCAAAGTCCTCAATTGAGTTCCCTGTAGCAGAACCCATCTGCAGCCTCCTCCTTCAGGGAGCTGGCAAACTGTCCTATTCCCTTGATCTGCTGGAGCCCACTTGTGCCTGGTGACACACCACATGCAGACCCCGACTCCATACTACCCACTAAGGTACACACTGTACCAATATCTGAGTTGGTGGCTGCAAATATCTGATCAAGTGATGGTGCTTCTTCCCTTCCTAATGAGGCAGCTGTGGCCAGGCAGGTGCCAGTTCCTGGGTATCTGAAAACAAAAAATCAGAAGGGGAAGAGTGAGATAGAAAGCAAGAGGTCCATGGCCACACGACCTGCAGCTTGCACATCACACTAGACAGCAAGATGAGGGCGAGGTGAAAGTTGAGAAGGGCCATAAGGCCCTATGTACCGTCACCCTCAATGTTCTCGGCAGTGCCAGATGCAACGGCTTGAAGCTGAGCACAGTCTCCTTCTGCAGGCATGCATATCCCCCTCTGGTTCTGCATTGCTCCTTGTGGTTCTGGGCCACTTTGTCCTGCAAGAGAGACGGAAGAATGTCAGTGAGTGTGTTACAATATGTTTGATTGATGTCTGCCTTAGCTGAATAGCTGGAGATATGTGGAGACTGAGAGGTTGGTGTGAGGCTGGCATCATTGGTGTGTGTGTGAGAGTGAGATGGAGCATCTGAACTATAGACCTGAGTCCTGAATGCTTGGGATGCTGATGGGTGATAGGGATGTGCAGCATGAGAGGCTGGTGGTGCGGTGGGTAGGAGATGTCATTTGAAGATGCATTCACTGACCTTGATCACCCGCGTGAGATCATTGAACTTTATGCGGCATTGCTGCCAGGTCCTTGGGGCCAGTCTTCAGGAATTGAGTTTCCTGGCCACCTGCTCTCATTCCTTCCAGGGCCTCCTGGCCCCCCACAGAAATATGGCCTCTCTCCTCCTGTTAATCTCTGGGACTAAAACCTCCAGCACCACATCCAAACACCTGGGAGCCCTGTCTCTTTGCTGTTGCTCCATTTGGTGTCCTTCCCTTTACAGCCAATTGCACTACATACAGTCAACAATAGCTTCTGTACAATGAGTGCAGCTCCTCTCTAAGAGGTGCAGGCTAGCTGGAAAACATGAAAGCCACACGGGCCCCCATTAAGCATTCAGCCAGCCAGCAGTACAGGTTGCACTTGGCTGAATGCTACAATGATTCAAATGAGGAGGCAGCACAAAGTTTGTCTCAATGGGACAAGGCATGGGCTAATTGCAAATCACAACTCCTATGCCCGAAAATGGAGCAATCCAATTTTTACTCCTTATTCCCACCTGCTTTCTACTTTATAACAGACCTTCCCTTTTGTTCATTCCTTACACGCCCCTTTCTCTGCATTTGTATTCGCTTAAAACCCATCACATCTCTGACTTTTTCCAGTTATGATCAAAAGTCATTGATCTGAAACATTAACTGTTTCTTTCTCCACAGGTGCTGCCTGGCCTGCTGAATATTTCCAGTCTTTTCTGTCTTTTTATTTCCAATAGAGACTTCCCTGGGCTTGTGATCATTTCATTTCCAATAGTCGTGGCAGTGACTGCTTTCACCAGTATCCCCAATTATGTTATCAACCTTCAGAGTCCTAACAACTCAATACTCACAAATTTAGAGAAACGAGCAGAGTAGGAAAAATGATGTCGTTGTCTGGGAACACCTATTGAGCCTACTCGTGTGAGGGAGATACAGATATGGTTATTATTCCAAGATGCATCTGTAATCATGTCATAGCAATTGTGAATATCAATTCATTTTCTTTGTACAGTCAGCTCAAATTCTTCAAGCTAAATCCTCCATCATCACTTGTTATGCCTATGTTTCTCATGGCTCCCCCAGTAACTTTATAGTAAAAATTGGCACTATAATTATAAAATTGGCTAGTGTATTTCCATTAAATGTGAGGTGTTTTAAAGATGTGTCTAATTAACCAGATCTCTCAGATCTGTTCTTTTATTGTGACTGTATTATTTGAATATTTTTCTTTTCAATCCTGTTGCTCCACATTAAAAAGATATATATATATATAATATATTCATTGATAAAGGCTTATTAAACAAAAATTATAATCTTTATGAAAGTTTGATTTTGAAAATGTATCCTAATAATAAGGCACCCACTTTAAACTACAAAACTTTGTCACAGCATTGCTCCAGTTCTCAATAGAGTTCTTTGACATTCTTTGAGATGAATTTTTAAAAAAAGATACATATTAGAAACTTTCTTTTGCATAGACTCATGTTTAGCAATGGATAGCAATAGTTTCTATGGGTATTTAAAAAGGAAAAGAATAAGTAAAATGAGTATTGGTCCTCTAGAGAGTGAGAATGGGGAGCTAATAGTAGATAATAAGGAAATGGCGGATGAAATTTTGCTTCTGTCTTCACTATAGAGGATACAAAAAACATTCCAGTAATAGCTGTAAATCAGGAGGTAGAAGGAAGAGAGGAACTTGGTGAAATTACAATCAACAGGGAAGCGGTATTGAGCAAGCTGATGGAGCTGCAGGCTGACAAATCCCCGGGTCCTGGTGGGCTTCATCCTAGGGTCTTAGAAGAGGTGGCTAATGAGGTAGTAGATGCGTTGGCGTTAGTTTTTCAAAATTTGCTAGATTCTGGAATGGTTCCATCAGACTGGCAAGTAACAAGAATGGGGGGAGGCAGAAAACACGTAACTATAGACCAGTAGCTTGACGTCTGTCAGGGGGAAGGTGTTAGAATCGATCATTAAGAAGGCTATAGCTGGGCACTTAGAAAAACTCAAGATAATCAGGAATAGTCAGCATGGTTTTGTGAAACAGTAATCATGTTTAGCCAATTTACTGGAGTTCTTTGAAGGAGTAGCATGCATTGTGGATAAAGGGGAGCCGTTCATGTACTGTACTTGGATTTCCAGAAGGCATTTGACAAGGTGCCACATAAAAGCTTATTGTGCAAAGTGGGACCTCATGGTGTAGGGGGTAACATATTAGCATGGATAGAAGATTGGCTGGTTGGCAGAAAACAGAGAGTATGCATAAGTGGGTCCTTTTCTGATTGGCAGGATGTGAAGAGTGGAGTCCCGCAGGGGTCTTTGCTGGGGCCTCAACTTTTTACAATTTATATCAATGTCTTAGATGAGGGGAGCGATTGCATGGTAGCTAAATTTGCAGATGACACGAAGGTAGGTAGGAAAATATGTTGTGAAGAGGACATAAGGAGGTTGCAGACCAGTTGAGTGGGTGGGCAAAAATCTGGCAGATGGAGTATAATGTGGGAAAATGTGAAGTTGTTCGCTTAGGCAGGAAGAATAATTAAAGCAGAGTATTTCTTAAATGGAGAACGACTGCAGAATTCCGAGGTACAGAGAGATCTAGGTGTTCTAGTGCATAAGTCACAAAAAGTTAGTATGCAGGTACAGCAAATAATAAAGAAAGCTAATGGAATGCTATCCTTTATTATGAGAGGATTTGAAAATAAAAGTAAGGATGTTATGCTGCAGTTATACAGGGCATTGGTAGGACCACATCCTGAATACTGTGTGCAGTTTTGGTCTCCTTATTTAAGGAAAGATGTGAATGCATTGGATGCAGTTCAGAGGAGGTTTACTAGATTGATACCTGGAATGAGTGGGTTGTCTTATGAGGAAAGGTTGGACAGACTGGGCTTGTTTTCATTGGAGATTAGAAGAATGAGGGGAGATTTGATTGAAGTTTATAAGATCTTGAACGGTCTTGACAAGGTGGATATGGAAAGGATGTTTCCTCTTGTGGGTTGAGTCCAGAACTAGGGGCCACTGTTTTAAAATTAGGGGTTGCCCTTTTAGGACAGAGATGAGGAGAAGTTATTTTTCTCTCAGAGGGTTGTGCGACTTTGGAACTCTCTGCCTCAGAACGTGGTGGAGGTGGGATCACTGAATATTTTAAAGGCAGAGGTAGATAGATTGTTGTTAGGCAAGGGAATCAAAGGTTATCGGGGGTAGATGGGAGTGTGGAATTGAGACTCAAACAGATCAGCTAGGATCGTAATGAATGGCGGAGCAGGCTAGAGGGGCCGAATAGCCCATTTCTGCTCCTAAGTCTTATGTGAGCACTACGAGAATCATTTTTACATTTTTGGTCCAATAAAAATTTAAGTAATTATTCTGTAGCAACACAACCATAACTTTTTCCATATAATTGAAAAATATACTTAAAGAACTATCCGAAGACCAATGTTGTTCAAGTGACTGTTTTCCAAATTTAATCCTGACGAGTCCTGCAATAGTTGATATCAGCCATGGTGTCAGTAAAGGTACTAGAATTGAATGACATGGTAATATACAATGACAAAGATTATTAATAGCCCCAATTTTATATGAGGCTCTGCTAGCAGCATTAGGCTTAGCAGTGTGTGTGGGCCTGTGTACAGTATGCCATGCACATTATTATTTCACAGCAATAAAAAAGGACAGCTTTGGAAAGCTGCACTGGAGTTCAGTGCATGTCTGATTATACATGTGAAATTGTTGTTAATTGGTTCCATGTGGCTTCCACATTATTCTCACCAGCTTTTCCTCACCCACACCTCACCCACGTTAAAATGGACCATGATTGTTTGCCTGGTCTGTCCTATAGAAGTAGGCTTCTGAAAGCTGTGTAGCAGTTTCTGTTCCGAAGAAGGGTCACTGACCCGAAATGTTAACTCTGCTTCTCTCTCCACAGATGCTGCCAGACCTGCTGAGTATTTCCAGCATTTCTTGTTTATATTATAGCAGTTTCTGTTGTTGGTTACAAAATTTAATTTTGTTCAGTGAAAACTAGTTTATTCTGCATTTGCTTTTGTGCTTTGAATCCTGTTGCTTTATTTGACACATTTCTGCAGAGCAATTTTCTTTTATTTATTATATCTTATCCTGCAAACAGTCATGCTTGTTCACTGCAACTTCATTTGCAGCAAACAATATTCTCAGACTGAGAATTCATTCGATACTTCCAATCATATTGTAACTTAGACAATAAGACAAGAGAAGCAGATGTGATCACATCTGAGACATTATGTACTCACCCAGCCTCACTCCAGGACCCACATTTACAGAGCAAAACAGACCAACCTCATGTTTGATAATCCTGTTGGAGTTTTTTTTTTGAGGAAGTTACTAACAGAATTGACAAAGGGGACATGGTATACTTGGATTTTCAAAAGGCTTTTGATAAAGTCCCCCACAGGAGGTTGGTTAGCAAAATTAAAGCATATGGGATAGGAAGTGATACACTGGCATGGATTAAGGATTGGTTAACAGGCAGAAAACAGAGAGGAGGAATAAATGGGTCATTCTCGTGTTGGCAGGCTGTGACTAGTAGGGTACTGCAGGGATCAGTGCTTGGGTCCCAGCTGTTCACAATATATATCAATAATTTGGATGTGGGGACCAAATGTAGCATTTCCAAGTTCACAGCTGACACAAAACTAGGTGGGAATGTGTGTTGTAAGGAAGATGCAAAGCAGCTTCAAGGGGATTTGGACAGTCTGGTGAGTGTCCTCAGTGTCCTCAGTACCTTGCTCTATGGCAGCGAGGCCTGGACAACGTATGCCAGCCAAGAGCGACGTCTCAATTCATTCCATCTTCGCTGCCTCTGGAGAATACTTGGCATCAGGTGGCAGGACCGTATCTCCAACACAGAAGTCCTTGAGGCGGCCAACATCCCCAACTTGTACACACTACTGAGTCAGCGGCGCTTAAGATGGCTTGGCCATGTGAGCCGCATGGAAGATGGCAGGATCCCCAAAGGCACATTGTACAGCGAGTTCGCCACTGGCATCAGACCCACCGGCCGTCCACGTCTCCGCTTTAAAGACGTCTGCAAACGCGACATGAAATCCTGTGACATTGATCACAAGTCGTGGGAGTCAGTTGCCAGCGTTCGCCAGAGCTGGCGGGCAGCCATAAAGACAGGGCTAAAATGTGGCGAGTCGAAGAGACTTAGTAGTTGGCAGGAAAAAAGACAGAGGCGCAAGGGGAGAGCCAACTGTGCAACAGCCCCGACAAACAAATTTCTCTGCAGCACCTGTGGAAGAGCCTGTCACTCTGGAATTGGCCTTTATAGCCACTCCAGGTGCTGCTTCACAAACCACTGACCACCTCCAGGCGCATATCCATTGTCTCTTGAGATAAGGAGGCCCAAAAGAAAGAAGGAAGATGCAAAGCAGCTTCAAGGGGATTTGGACAGTCTGGTGAGTGGGCAAGAACGTGGCAGATGAAATATCATGTGGAAAAATGTGAGGTTATCCACTTTGGTAGGAGGAATAGATGTGCAGAGTATTTCTTAAATGGTAAGAGATTAGAAACTGTAGATGTACAATGGGACCTGGGTGTCCTTGTCAATAAGTCACTGAAAGCTAACATGCAGGTGCAGCAAGCAATTAGGAAGGCTATTGGTGCGTTAGCCTTTTTCGCAAGAGGATTTGAGTACAGGAGTAGTAAAGTCTTGCTTCAATTGTGTAGAACCTTGGTTAGACTGCACCTGGAGTACTGTGTGCAGTTTTTGTCCCCTTACTTTAGGAAGGATATTATTGCCATAGAGGGAGTGCAATGAAGGTTCACCAGAGTTGTTACCAGGATGGCGGGACTGTCCTATGAAGAGAGATTGGGGAAACTGGGCCTGTATTCTCTAGAGTTTCAAAGAATGAGAGGTGATCTCATTGAAACCTACAAAATACTTATAGGAATAGACAGGGTAGATGCAGGTAAGATGTTTCGCCTGGTTGGGGAGTCAAATTTCAAAACAAGGGGGAAGTCACTTAGGACAGAAATGAGGAGAAATTTCTTTACTCAGTGGGTTGTGAATCTTTGGAATTCTCTACCCCAGGGGACTCTGGAAGCTCAGTCACTGAGTATGTTTAAAGCAGAGATTGACAGATTTGTAAATACAAATGACGTAAAGGGATATGAGAATAGTGTGGGGAAAAGGCATTGAAGTAGATGATCGTATTGAATGGTGGAGCAGGCTCGATGGGCTGAATGGCCTACCCCTGCTCCTAAGTTCCTAACCTGCAATCTCAGAAGAGATCTTTCTTCACTTCACAAAGTTTGTTACAGAGTTAAGCCATCTGCCCTGCAGACAAACTTTGAGAACAAGGATGGCTCTCCTTATAGAATATGAATGGTAACACTGCAAGTCAATATGGCGACATATGGCAGATTTTTTTTTATCTGTTCATGGGATGTGGGCATCGCTGGCTAGGCCAGCATTTATTGCCCATCCCTAATTGCCCTGGATAAGGTGGTGGTGAGCTGTCTTCTAGAATCACTGCAGTTCTTGGGGTGTAGGTACACCAACAGTGCTGTTAGGAAGGGAGTTCCAGGATTTTGACCCAGCGACAGTGAACGAACAGTGATATCGTTTCAAGTCAAGATTGTGTGTGGCTTGGAGGAGAAGTTGCAAGTGGTGATGTTCCCATGCATCTGCTGCCCTTGTCCTTCTAGGTGGTAGAGATCGCGGGTTTGGATGGTGCTGTCGGAGGAGTCTTGGTGCGTTGCTGCAGTGCATCTTGTAGATGGTACACACTGCTGCCACTGTGCATCAGTGGTGAAGGGAGTGAATGGTGAAGGTGGTGGATGGGGTGCCAATCAAGCAGGCTGCTTTGTCCTGGATGGTGTTGAGTTTCTTGAGTGTTGTTGGAGCTGCATCCATCCAGGCAAGTGGAGAGTATTCCATCACATTCCTGATCTGTGCCTTGTAGATGATGGACAGGCATTGGGGAAGTCAGGAGGTGAGTTACTTGCCGCAGAATTCCCAGCCTCTGACCTACTCTTGTAGCCACATTATTTATTTGGCTGGTCCAGTTCAGTTTCTGGTCAATGGCAACCCCAACGATGTTGATGGTGGGGGTTCAGCGATGGGTAATGCCATTGAACATAAAGGGGCGATGGTTGGATTCTCTCTTGTTTGAGATGGTTATTGCCTGGCACTTATGAGGCATGAATGTTACTTTCCACTTATTATCCCAATGGGAAGCCAATGGGAAATTTCTGAAATCCCAATGTCAGAAATCCACCATTTGACAGAAATTTCTTACCCCTGAAATTACCAGCCACGGACCTCAAAATTTTTTTACCATGGCCACTGGTGCTTGTGTATAGACACGTTCCCGACACTTGCTTTATTACCATGAATGCACATGTCGAGAAGATTTCCATGCTTTGCATAATGCCTCCCCGAGGATGCACCACATTGTTCTGGTTGTGTCATGAACAAGGAATACCAATTTTAATAGTCTATCCAAATGTTCCTACATGTAAATAGGCATTCCTCCTGAGACCTTCCCCTGTATTTGCCCCCAGGTGTTCAGGACCTTTTGGAAACTCCACTTGAGCAGCTTGGACCTCTGTTCTAATGGGAAGATGCCTGTCTGCTCCTTTGCCTAAACTACATGCTGGGTGTCATCAATGTGCCAACGAAAGAGGTTTTTTTGGTTTAATCAAGATATTGAAAAAATATTTACATACATACTTCATAAATATGTGTTTCTTCAAAAAACTTGTTTTGTATCTAATTCATTTGTTCAAAATGTAATTCTCTGATTGAAGTGGAAAGTCATGACCACGCAACAAACTAAGCCAATATGAATTATTCATTGTACTTACTGAAGTATCGGATAAGGAAAGAAATGTAGTGCCGGTAAATGCTACGGATCACTTTTCTGAGTAGGATTAATGCGGACTTGTTTCCCCATAAAATAAACGAGTTTCCTTACCTGCTGAAAGGGATCCAGCTACAAGTTCCTGTCTGGTGTAGGTTACAAGATCATTCACATCATTATAATGCTTTAGTAAAGTCACCGAGCATCAATTAAGCAGAAAATGCTTTCTGCTAATAAATATGCCTCGGTAGTGCTTCCATATAGATTTAAACTAATGTAAAAATACAGATTAATAAAATTACCATAAAGGCACGTTAATAGCAAATGAAATAGAAAACATGATCTCATGCAGCCATTGGTTTGCCAGTGGACTGCATGGGAGGTGATAATGCAATAGCCTGAAAACTGGAACTTGCTGTGTGCATTATGTAGGCCTACAGCCTGCCATCCCAATTTCAAAGACAAGCAGGGGTGTTATCTCCAGTATCCTAGCAAATATTTATCCCTCAATGGGGACCTTGCTGTGTGCAAATTGGTTGCCACATTTCCGACATTACAATTTCAAAAAATACTTATTTGGCTGTAAAGTACTTTGGGATGACCTGTGATCATGAAAGGCACTGTACAAATGCAAGTCTTTCTTTTAACAGCTTTGTTAATTTTCTTGCTTGCAAATAATAAAACGATAACAAATACGATAGTGTTATGAACGCTGGACATTGAAACATGATTTTGTCTTAAAAATTGTGATTTTTAAAAGTTCACGATGGAGTCCAGGTTAGGTGACCTGGGGACAATGGAAAGCCTGAGTGGCTTTGTGAATCCAGACTCATGGTCTCTGCATTTTGGAGCAGAACACAAGTCCAGATAAATTTAGCATATTTTATGGAGGAAAACAGGCTGTAAGAGAAGGAATCAACAGTTGTGGCCTCAAGACAGGCTGTAAGAGAAGACATCCAGCTATGGCTGCTGGAGAGAGAGGGATTGCCTGCTCTCTGAGGATATACCGTGAAGGTCTGTGAAGACTTGAACCTGTTTTGAGAGTCAAAGCTTGCGGAGGAATGTAGGACCATGGGATCACCAGAAATCACAGTATTCACGGATGTCCAGGCTGGAGGTGCTCATTGATGTGAGTGAAGATTGTTTTTTTACAAAATGTCCAGGAAATTCAATCCATTGCAACTGGGAGGAGTTTGGAACTTTTACTGCAAAGAATTTTGTCATCAAAAAGGACTGTGTAGCATATAAGTGTAGTGTGAGATTTACAAGTGTTGGAATAAGTAAGAAAATGCCATTCTTTGTAATTTGAGGTATCAGCTACTTTCAAAGTACTATTTAGTTTATTGGGGGGGGGGGGGTTCTTTTAGTTTAGTTGTTACAATAAATGTCTTAAAATGTGAAATCTTGTCATGTAGTTTGTTAAATTGGTCTGGGGGTTCATATCTCATATTTTCACATTAATAAATTCTCTGAGTTTGTAACAATAATCAATCCAGTCTGAACAGCTACATTTGTGATACGAGAGCTGCTTGTAACCAGACAACTACATAAAGATCTCAGCAGGTCTGGCAGAATCTGTGGAGAGAGAAGCAAAGTTAATGTTTCAGGTCTGTGACCTTTCATGATGAAACATTAACTCTGCTTCTCTCTCCACAGATGCTGCCTGACCTGCTGAGTATTTCCAGCACTTTTTGTTTTTATTTCAGATTTCCAGCATCTGCAGTATTTTGCTTTTATATACATAAAGATCTCATTAGTTAACCAATCCAAACACAATGACAGGCTTGATCTATCTGCTGCCATCTGATATAAACAGTGTGGTGCAGTGAATGCTCCCATGGCGAACTGCTACACCATTACTAAAAATAGCCAACACTTCGATGATTAGGTTCCAAAAAAGAGAAATTTGGGATTTTTTAAAAATGTCTTCAGTGTTTTAATTGCAATAAGTTTCTGCAATATTATGGGGGTAAAATTCATTCACATTTTACATTGATTCCCTGGGGCCAGGCAGCATCACAGGTCGCTGCGCAGCCAGTGCGACATTCATTATGGATATCATTGAAGAATGGCATGTGGATCGCTTGGGAATCGAAGTGGCTGCACAGCACCACGAGAACTAATTTCTCCCACTAAGATTTTCTTGGTCTAGTTTTCTTTAATTCTCTTTCAGTCCTTATGGTTACCATGATGACCTGGACATGAGCAGAAGTATTAACTTGAAGAAAAATGTTTTAAAATCAGTGACCCTGGGCATAATGCTGTCAATGTTCCACTAATCACCTTTTAAATTAATTTGCCAATGCTGTAAATAATGTAGCCTTTAAAATGTTAAAATCCACAGAAGGCGAATCTTACCACTGAATTCTGGGAGTATTATAAAATAGCGTAATCAGATTTATAACTAAACCATTCATTATCTATCGCCAACAATTGCTTCTCTTGAATGCTATGACACATGAAGAAAATTGACTTAAAATGGAGGAGGTAATATAGCTGCACGTAATTTGTCACTGCTCCTGTTGTTGTTCGCATTGAGTTGTGGTCAATGAATTGTGCTGGCATGAAGGTTAATAAAGAGGGCTAAATCTGAAAGCTCATCCAAAGTTGTCAATTAGGAGTCTGGAAGTCCATTGCGCCGAGTTTCATCAAAATGTCAGACACAAATGACAAATCCTGTTTTGGGACTTTGATGAGAGGAAGCAACTAAGTGCAATATTAAGCCTTTACTGAATACAGTGTTTTGTCAAGAACACAAAACAGCTGGATTATAGGAAAGACATCATTTTCAATAAGCATGAAAGCATAGGTGGAAGATTAGGCCTAGGTCCCATAATCTGAGCCTGGCCTCTGAATTATTTTCCGGCTCCACTGTCACAAAGAAACACAATATTGAGCACAACATATAAATTAAAATAACAGAATACCTTTTTGATATTCAGTTTTAGCTTACTGCTCTGTTCTTGCTCCACTATCATTTTCCCCAGGGTCTTCCACTGGGCAACCAAGGTGCCCATCTGAATCAGGTGGGAGCCTCATCAATCTTCACAAATTGACATCTATGATGTAAATATAACCCCAATGCCTTCTTATTTGCCCGCTGGGTGCAGCATCCAATGTGCATGCTCAGCTCAGAAAAATCTGATAGAACAACAGAAGAGGCCCAGAAAGGTAAGTGTTTAAATAATTTTTGTGCGGCCAGGAGGAACAAGAATAATGTGGGCTGCTGCTGCTGTCCTAGGCTACCCCTCCACCCACACTTCACCCCCTTCTCCACACCTCAGGGTCTCTCTTATGCCTGGCCGAATCAGCCGCCAAGCCCAATATTGTGCTGGCCCAGAGCTGCACTTGGACACATATTTGGTGCCCACTTTTATGTTAACGAGGTCTGATCCACAAAATAGACATAGTTCTCACAGCTACTACAGGGCCGCTGGCCAGTCCACACAACCTGGTTATCACAATATATATATATATAGGTCAAACTTTTAGTGGTACTGCATGAAAGAAGGCATAACAGTGCAATGAACAGATAGCTAAACCAGCTTGGCTGCTCTGAGTAAGATAACACATTGGCAAGCATTGTTGCATCCATTTGGCAATGACTGTAAGGCACTGTCTTCACTTTGTTTGGGTAGTAGCTAGACGCAGGGTTGTGCCATTTACTGCAATTACCTATTGTCAACATGTACCATTTAGCTGACATAACTAGTAACACTGCTAGGGTCTCACCTCCTTACAAGCTGCAATACTGACCTATGAGGAAGGCGCCATTGACTAGGAAACAGTGCTGCCCCACTCCCAGCATGTCATGCAGCGCCATGTTGCTCTGTCACTTCTGCACTGGATACTGCAAAGATATTGGGCCCTGATAACATTCTGGCAACAGTACTGAAGACTTGTGCTCCAGAATTAGCTGCACCCCTAGCCAAGCTGTTCTAGTACTGCTACAATACTGGCATCTATCCAGCAATGTGGAAAATTGCCCAGGTATGTCCTGTGCACAAAAAGCAGAACACATCCAACCTGGCCAATTACTGCCCTATCAGTCGACTCCTGATCACCTGCAAAGTGATGGAAGGGGTCATTGACAGTGCTATCAAGTGGCACTTGCTCAGCAATAACTTGCTCACTGAAGCTCAGTTTGGGTTCCGCCAGGACCACTGAGCTCCTAACCTCATTACAGCCTAGGTGCAAACAGGGACAAATGAACTTCAGAGGTGAGGAGAGAGTGACTGCCCTTGACATTAAGGCAGCATTTGATCAAGTATGGCATCAAGGAGCCCTAGCAAAACTGGAGACAATGGGAATCGGGAAAACCTCTCTGTTGGTTGAAGGCATACTTAGCACAAAGGAAGATGGTTGTGGTTGTTGCAGGTTGTTGCGACCAGGTGAGAAAGGTGTCTAGGGGTCTTTCTCAGCCTTCACCTGGTCTTATTGTAACAGGGTTTAATTTTAGACACACTGTGATTTGAGCCCCCTCTCGGTGAATCCTTATTCACCATTTTCCAATTATAAGGCAAAGAAATGAGCACAAACAGGCTTTCTTAGGTTTAAAGAAGAAAAATCAAATTTATTAAAACTTAAACTCTAATTCGGTTAACACCTACGGATACACACCACGCCCCACACTAGCATGCATACGTGATATGCACATGCAAATAGAAACAGAAAAGAGAGAAAAATAAAGTAGAGAGGTTGAGGCAATCTCTGAAGGGGGTTTGTACTGTGCTTCAAGCTCGCTACACAGTCCTTGATTGTAGGCAGTCTTGCTTATTGTTGGGGCCCAGTATTCTTCTTTAACCTTGTTCACTGTAGGAGACCTTTCTTCTCTTGGGGTTCATGTGTCTTCAATGGGTCTTCAGTTCCGTGAGAAAGAGATGAGAGCAGACAGGAGAGAGGTCTTTTCCTGCCAATTTAAAACTCTGTGGCAAGTTCAAATTCAAAAATCTCCAACAGCCGGTTAGTCACGTGACTAAACTGGTCTGATCACGTCTGTTTCTGTATTGGCGAAGCAGAGACTGGTTCCTTTGTTCCAACACTGTCTGCTAGTATGTAAAAAAAGTCTTTCAATCAGGGGCTTGGCAACCCCTTGTAATAGGTCTTCTTTTCTTCCCAGCAACAATTTTAAAATTTAATGTCCATGTTGCGAAATATATATGCCTCATTCTTGGCAGGTGGGGGCCTGCATGACAGAGGTCAATCATCTCAGTCCCAGGACATCACTGCAGGAGTGGTGGTTTAGGCCCAACCACTTGCAGCTCCAACAACACTCAAAAAACTCGACACCATCCAGGACAATGCAGCCCACTTGATTGGAACCCCAACCGCCACCATTAACATTCCCTCCCTCCACCATTGATGTACAGTGGCAGCAGTGTGGACCATCTACAAGATGCTCTGCAGCAACTCACCAAGACTCCTTCAACAGCACCATCCAAACCTGTGACCTCTACCACCGAGAAGGACAAGGGCAGTAGATGCATGGGAACACCACCACCTGCAAGTTCCCCTCCAAATCCCACACCATCCTGACTTGGAACTATGTTGCAGTTCCTTCGCTGTCACTGGGTCAAAATCCTGGAACTCCCTTCCTAACAGTTTTGTTGGGGTACCTACACCCCAAGGACTGCAGCAGTTCAAGAAAGCAGCTCACTGCCACCTTCTCAAGGGCAATTAGGGATGGGCAATAAATGCTGGCCGAGCCAGCAATGCCCACATCACCTGAACGAATAAATAAATAAAAAAATCAATGGTTTGTTTGAGTAGTCGGAAAAGTGGCAAATGGAATACAATCTGGAGAAGTGTGACGTAATGCATTTGGGGAAGGCAAGCAAATCAAGGGAATACACAATAAACGGGAGGATATTGAGAGGGGTACGGGATGTGAGAGACCTTGGAGTGCAAGTCCACAGGTTCCTGAAGGTGGCAGGACAGGTAGATAAAGTGAAGAAGGCATATGGAATGCTTTCCTTTATTGACCGAGGTATAGAATACAAAAGCATGGTTAAGCCACAGCTGGAGCATTGCATACAGTTCTGGTTACCATATTACAGGAAGGACATAATTACTCTGGAGAAAGTACAGAGGAGATTTACAGGAATGTTGCCAGGGCTTGAAAATTGCAGCTATGAGGAAAGATTGGATAGGCTAGGGTTGTTTTCCTTAGAACAGAGGAGGCTGAGGGGTGAATTAATTGAGGTGTACAAAATTATGAGGGGCCTAGATAGAGTAGACAGGATGGACCTGTCTCCTATAGCAGAGAGGTCAACTACCAGGGGCACAGATTTAAGGTGATCAGTAGAAGGATTAGAGGGGACATGAGGAAAGCTTTTTCACCCAGAGGGTGGTGGATGTCTGGAATTCACTGCCCGGATTGGTGGTGGAGGCAGAAACCCTCAATTCTTTTAAAAGGTACCCGGACATGTACCTGAAGTGCTGTATCCTGTATGGCTACGGACTAGGTGCTGGAAGGTGGGATTAGAATGGGCGGCTAGTTTTTTCAGCTGGGGCAGACACAATGGGTTGAATGGCCTCTTCCTGTGCCGTAACTTTTCTATGGTTCTACCTTGGTCAGTAGTGGTGCTACCGAGCCACTCTTGGCGATAGATATTGAAGTTCCCACCCAGAGCACATTCTGTGCCCTTGCTACCCTTAATGCTTCTTCCAATTGGTGCTCAATAAGGATAAGCACTTGCCTGGAGGCTCAGCCCAACACCTTCGTTTTTCTTTCAATTCACTTTAATCTGTCACTTCTTAATCCCCTGCCACACCCACCCGCCGTCTTTGGCAAAGGCTGTTATGGGATTGGGATGCTTTCTGAGCCTTCCCAGATCTTTCAAAATTTTGTCTCCGTATTCTGGCACTCATTTTTAATTGTCCTCTTGCCTTTAAATTTTGCCTTGTGCCTGCAATGCAAACCTATTTTACCCAAGAATTTGTGTTGGTGATTTTACCTACAATTACTGAATAAGCAGTCTGGCACAAGCGGCTGCCCAGAATGGGAGGGAACAGAGAGGTGGAAAGGAGCAGAGGATAAGGCAAATAGGAGTGGTAGTAGTAAGGAAATGTTGGGGATGAGAAAAGTAGGGAGGGAAGATGGAGAGCAAAAGGGGAGTTACGAGAGGATGGAAGGGAGAAGGGAGTGGGAGGGAATGGGCCAGGGAATGTCCAAGGAAAGGAAAGGGGAGGGAGAAGAAGAGACCATCTTAACTTTCTTAAGCTAAACACTGAAAAAAAACAAAGCCATCAGCTTCAGTCTCTGCACAAATTCTGTACCTTTGGCGTCAATTCCATCACCCTCACCAAACACAGTTTCAGGCTGAAGCAGACTGTTTGCAACCGCAGTGCCTCATTCAACCCCATATCCTCTCCATCACAAAAACTGTCTGTTTCCACCATTGTAACATTGTGTGCCTCTGCCCTTACCACAGCCTATCTGATGCTCAAATGCTCATCAATGCCTTTGCAACCTCCAGATTCCACTATTCCAATGTTCTCCAAGTCACCTCCCATTTTCTGCACTCCCTAATCTTCAGCTCATTAAAATTCTCTCCTCTTTACATTAT
This sequence comes from Heterodontus francisci, assembly GCF_036365525.1. NCBI lineage: Eukaryota > Metazoa > Chordata > Chondrichthyes > Heterodontiformes > Heterodontidae > Heterodontus > Heterodontus francisci. Next base: position 117,071,395 of record NC_090375.1, on the reverse strand, counting down.
CTTCCACGAAGTCCCATTGACCCATCATCCCTGTCCTCACTGACCTACATTAGCTCCTGGTCACTGAAAGCCTCTAATTTAGAATTCTCGTCCTCATTTTAAAATACATTCATGGCCTCACAGCCTCACCTCTCCCTATCTCCGGCCCTGCAGTCATACCATTCCCCCCATCAAACACACTGTTCCTCTAACTCTGACCCGTTGTGAATCTCAATTTATCCCAACATTGGTTGCTATGTCTTCAAGCACTTCAAGTGTCTTACTAATTTGATTGAGTTTTTTGAGGAAATGACGAAGATGATTGATGAAGGAAGGGCAGTGGATGTTATCTATATGGACTTCAGTAAAGCCTTTGACAAGGTCCCTCATGGCAGACTGGTACAAAAGGTGAAATCACACAGGATCAGAGGTGAGCTGGCAAGATGGATACAGAACTGGCTCGGTCATAGAAGACAGAGGGTATCAGTAGATGGGTGTTTTTCTGAATGGAAGGATGTGACTAGTGGTGTTCCGCAGGGATCAGTGCTGGGACCTTTGCTGTTTGTAGTATATATAAATGACTTGGAGGAAAATGTAGCTGGTCTGATTAGTAAGTTTGCGAACGACACAAAGGTTGGTGGAGTTGCGGATAATGATGAGGATTGTCAGAGGATACAGCAGGATATAGATCGGTTGGAGACTTGGGCGGAGAAATGGCAGATGGAGTTTAATCCGGACAAATGTGAGGTAATGCATTTTGGAAGGTCTAATGCAGGTGGGAGGTATACAGTAAATGGCAGAACCCTTAGGAGTATTGACAGGCAGAGAGATCTGGGCGTACAGGTCCACAGGTCACTGAAAGTGGCAACGCAAGTGGATAAGGTAGTCAAGAAGGCATACGGCATGCTTACCTTCATCGGTCGGGGCATAGAGTATAAAAATTGGCAAGTCGTGATGCAGCTGTACAGAACCTTAGTTAGGCCACACTTAGAATATTGCGTGCAATTCTGGTCGCCACACTACCAGAAGGACGTGGAGGCTTTGGAGAGGGTACAGAGGAGGTTTACCAGGATGTTGCCTGGTCTGGAGGGCATTAGCTATGAGGAGAGGTTGGAAAAACTCATATTGTTTTCACTCGAACGACGGAGGTGGAGGGGCGACATGATAGACCTCACCTCTAGAGGTTTACAAACTTATGAGCGGCATGGACAGAGTGGATAGTCAGAAGCTTTTTCCCATGGTGGAAGACTCAGTTACTAGGGGACATAGGTTTAAGGTGCGAGGGGCAAAGTTTAGAGGGGATGTGCGAGGCAAGTTCTTTACACAGAGGGTGGTGAGTGCCTGGAACTTGCTGCCAGGGGAGGTGGTGGAAGCAGATACGATAGCAACGTTTAAGAGACATCTTGACAAATACATGAATAGGAAGGGAATAGAGGGATATGGGCCCCGGAAGTGCAGAAGGTTTTAGTTTAGGCAGGCATCAAGATCAGCGCAGGCTTGGAAGGCCAAATGGCCTGTTCCTGTGCTGTACTGTTCTTTCTTAGGACCCATGCTCTGGAATTCCTTCCCGAAACCCTTCCACTTCCCTCTCTTCATTTAAGACTTTCCTTAAACTCACTTTTTTGACAAAATTTTTGATCACTCCTCTTCATACCTCTTTCTTTGATTTGGCATTTATTTTAATCACACCTCTGTGAAGGTACAATATAAAACTCCACTTGTATAATTAAGTAAACAGTAAAGAAATGAGGTAACAGACAGTACCAAGCCAAATGAAAAGAGTCACACAAATGTAAGGAACAGTGAAAATCCAACAGACTGGAGAATTATAAAAAAGCAACAAATGGGATACAAAGAAAATAACAAGTGAAGTGAAATATCAAGAAAAAAATCTTGGAAGATATAGCAAAGATAAGAACAAATGTTTTATAAATAATGGTTAAAGGGGAATGGGACCATTTTGTATGTTTTCCTAGGAAAGGAAGAGAACAAAAAAGCAACCATACAAGGGAACCTAAAAATAAGTCAAGGGGAGGAAAATAGTAGATTTCAAGACATGGTAATGGAGAAAATAGTTCAAATCTCCAGGGCCTCTCGGTTTGCTCCCAGGGTTTAAAAGAAGCAAGTGAGGAAATTACAAATATATTAGACATTATTTTAAACTCTCTTGAATCAGTAATTGTGCCTAAGGAAAAGAAAATTGCAAATATCACTCCATTAATTAATGAGGGAGGGAGAAACCAGATCACTATAGACATGTCAGTTTAACATCAAGTGTAGGGAAATTATCATATATAGAGTATCAAAGCACTTGGATGAGTATCAGCTGATCAAAGGGAATGGATTTTTGATATTCATTCATGGGATGTGGGCGTCGCTGGCCAGGCCAGCATTTATTGCCCATCCCTAACTGCCCTTGAGAAGGTGGTGGTGAGCTACCTTCTTGAACCGCTGCAGTCCATGTGGGGTAGGTATACCCACAATGTAAAGAGTTGGTGACATCTGACTAATGTAATTGAATTTTTTGAGCAGGTCACCCGCATGGTGAATAGAGAAGTGTCTATGGATGTTGTCTATCAAATGTCTTCTGGAAATATATATAGAGTTCCACACAGAAATGAGCAGAAAAAATGAATGTGCACAGAATTGGCGTTAACCTTGTAACATGGGTAAGTAATTGTTTGGAAGGTAGGAGACAGAGTAGGGATAAAGGGTTTGTTCTCCGTTGAGCAGGATGTGACGAGTGATGTTCCCCAGTGATGTACTGTGGCCTCAGCTATTCACCATATATATTCATGATTTAGATGAAGGAGTAGAGAAGCTCTATATACAAGTTTGCAGATAATACTGATTTGAGAGGCGCAGTAGGTTGTGTGTATGGGGATAGGAGGTTACAAAGTGACATAGGCAGACCAAGTGAGTGAGCAACGCTAAGACAGATGGAGTTCAGTGTGGGGAAGTGTGAAGTCATGCATTTTGGGAGGGAATTTTAACATGGTTGAGTGCATGAATTTAGGTCTGGGGTAAAAACTGGAAAAATTGACCATGTGTTGGGTAGCAAGTGACTTGTGTATTTAAATTAAGCGAGTTAGGCTGAATAGATGTAACTCCCTCGAGAAAAGCGGGTTACCGATTAATATATGCTAATTACTCAATTAGAGCAATATTTTAACTCACTTCTAAGTTTAATGTTGAGTCCACGGGTTTCTCAGCCTTCCTGAAACTCGCCAGTGAAAGAGAGGCAAGCACACAGTGCCAATAGAGGGGATCAATCAATCTCCTGGAAATGTAGCAATAAATTTCTGTACTCACTACTGCTTTCTTACCTGCTCAGGGGAAAGGGTGTTCATAGTACATTTGCTGAGAGTTGACTTTCTACACTTTGGGGGTATTTTCCTCACTTCGAAGGTTTGTTCTATCACATCAGGATGGGTGCTGCTTATGCTGTTTCAGATTGGACCTCAGATAAAAAGCAATATGACCAGCAGCAGCAGCAGCCTCCTGGTGTTAGACCTGTAGCTGTAGCCAGAGAGGAGGCCTGTAGAGAGGTGCAGTTCACAGGAAGCACTACCCACAAAACAGGGTCTACCGGCAAAGGCTCAGTTTCCTTGACATGTCTGAACAGAAGTTTCTCAAGATCTTCATGTTGCCATGCCGGGTGGTAACAGACATCTGCAGGCTTTTAGAAGACGAACTGCGCCTGCTGGACCTAACTTCCATGCTTTACCAGTGGATGTCAAAGTCACCACCACTTTCAACCTTTTAGCTTCCAGATTCTTCCAGGGCTCTACCATGGACATATTCAATATTTCCCAGTCGGCGGCTCACAAATGCATAGGACAGGTGACTGATGGGCTGTTTGCCAGAGCCAGAAATTATGAGAACTTTGCCTGTGATGACACCAGTCAGAATGAGTGGGTGCTCAGGTCTGTGGCTCCAACTGGCTTCCTACAGGTGCAGGGTTGCCATCGACTACAAACATGTGGCAATCTGGGCACCCCAGAGTATTCGTCAATCGCAAGGGCTTCCACTCCATGAATGTGCAGCTGGTGTGCAATCACAAAAAGATATTTCTGCAGGTGTGCACAAGATTCCGAGGTAGCTGCAATAATGCTTTAATCTTACGACAGTCTAAGCCCCCTGTTCTCTTTGGACCTGCATGCAGACTTAAGGAGTGGCTGGTAGAAGACTTCAAACTTGGCTCAGGACACCTGTCAGAAACTTCAACCAATGAAGCCCAACAATGCTACAATGAATGCCATATCGCCATCAGATGTGTGATTGAACAAGCCATTGGCATGTGAAGAATTGCTCTTGTGCCTAGACAGATCTGGAGGTGCCCTTCAGTACATTGCAGTCAATTACCTTTCTAATATAATGTTTATAATGCTATAGCTTTAGAATTTTGAGACCACTCACTGTCTTTTTATAATGGCAATAGAGTGTTTCTCCTCTATTCAATCACTCAGATAGAAATACATTTCAGCACCGCAGCATGAAACTCTGAGCAACAATATGATGGCAAGTTCTGAAGCAAATAAGGCATCTCGTCTCCACAACATTGTGCACAGAATCCCAAGGCTTACAACATATCTGAGCTACTCAACCCATCCCAATGGAGATGACAAATGCAAAGGGGGGTGGAAAGTAGCACACATTATGCAATTGGCTCATTGCACTCCTGAGACGCTGTCCTATATTGTGTCTGGCGCAATGAGCTCCTTACTCAGAGGTCGGGTATCTTTGCCCCTCTAGGCAACCTCATGCAACAACACTTGTTGTGTGCTTTCCCAATCCTCTTTGCCTTTTTCTCACTGGGGCTGGGTTCACAATGGGCAAGTCATGTAACTGGAGTACCAGTAAATTATGTGAACAAGTTGGCCTCACTTATCTGGGAAGTTAGGATATTTGTGTGACAGTGCACATAGCACTTGAGTTGCATTAACAGCCCCATATTATGCTACCAGATAAAACTCTGATGGCATTCTAACAAAACATTCCTCTTCTATTTCTGCCAACCCCCTACATCTAGCCATAGCTCTCAGTACCTCAGATGAAACCAAAATTTCACAGCGTCATGTCATTCACTCCACCTGTCACAATCACGAGCAGAAACACAACGGCCGGAATTTTACAGTGGGCGGACGGGAGCCAGACTCCGATTAAATGTCTGTGACAACCCGGCTTCCGCCCAGCCTGGGGATCCATCCTGTATTTTACAGATCCCCAGACTTTAATTGGCCCAAGGCGGGACTTCCACTCACTTGAGGGCCGGCAGTTCTTAGTGTCAGCAGCACCACTGGGAGCGGTGGCCACTGCTGGGACTGCAGCCCAGCCGACCTGATGGAGCCGAGAGTGGGTAAGTTTGGATTGCCTCACCAGGGGGATCGGTTGTGCCCTGGTGAGGCTAGGGTGGTTGTTTGGGGGGGAGGGGGGCATCTTGGATCACAGGGGTGGGTTGGGAGGCAGGGGTGGCCCTCAATCGGGCACCCTGTGCCCGACTGCCATGGGCCCTTAAGTGGCCGTTAAGTGGTCTTGATTGGCCTCAGGCGGGTGGGCCATTTCCCACCCCCCCGCCCCCCCACCTGACCTCCGTAAACTTGTCCAGAGGTGGAATTGGGGTGGATAGGTCTCCCAGAGCCTGCCGCTCAATTTTACGCTGCTCCCACGCCACCATCCGACCCGTTGGGGCGGCGTAAAATTCCGGCCAATGTTACCATTGACAAAAATAATGCAAGATTTTAATAGTTCTCCTTGAAAGCTAAATATAAAAAAGGGTTGCCAATATATTAAGGTCAGTTTTCCTCTTCAGCCACAATGGTGGTTGGTCTTTGGTGGGACCAGACTTTTCCCTGGCCCTAGCCTGCACTCCTAATCCCACCCTCGAACAGATACTTCAGCATTTACAGCTCTGCTTGTATGCCCACTTCAAGTGAAGAGAACAGAAATTGATGCACTGCCTTGCAGCAATGTAGCATGGCTGGTAGTGTTGGCCAAAAATAAAAAAACCTTTTAAAAGATTGAAATTTTAAATTTGTTACTTTGACTACAGAAATCAATCTGCCTTAATAAAATTTGACAGCACTTTCCCAACAACTGCGCACAACAACAATGCTGGGCTGTAGGATGTACCAGTATTATAAAGGGTCAAATGATGAGAAATATATTGTAGGACATTCCACCATTTTCATCCTATTATAATATGCCTACCTGTACTTGTTGGATGTATTAGATGACTAACGTCCCTTCTGGCAGGAAATCATGGAAATGGTGTTAGGTAACAGAAGAAAGCTAGTGGGATAGGTTCCATGGCTAGTTTTCCTTCCCACCCCAACATGGTTCCATCGATCTACCCATCACCCTTTTTAAATGGTGTTTACCCACAATTTGCTGCACCAGCACCGGCAAGCTTCCAATGTTCATTTACAATGCTGGTATAACAAGTGAAGAAATTCAGTTAAATTTATTTTTGAATGGGGAAATTTCCATTTAAATCTCATATGCCAGAAAAAGATGACTTTAACCAGACAGTTTATAATATGAATGTAAAAGACACAGGCTCTCATACCGGTGAACTCCACTATTGCACATCATGATGTGGCAGGCTCCCAAACGATTGCAGAGCTCAGAAGAGACTGACAACAAGCCAACACCCGAGGCACTACAGGCTGTATAAGCACAGGCTGCTGTACGTTTCGACTTGATAAAGGATTCCATTAATCGATGAAGTTCATCCAATGCATTGAGGGGTCGCATAAACTGCAGGCAGAAGGCAGACAATGCTGAAGTCAATACTTTTCCATCAGGTAGCTTAGGGACAAGAAGTTAACAAGGTATGGAAGCTGATGAAGAACAAAAATTATTCAGTACCACAACTGTATACAATTTTCTGGACTGTGCAAAGAAATTAAAGACATTTATTTTCTTACAAAAATTTGACATTAGGTTCTACTTCAAAAAATCTTTTTTTTTTAGAAATTAATACAAATCTGCAAATGTTAATCCATTCAGTGAATGAATGAAATTTTATGAATTAAATATAAAGATTCTCATGTTTCTTTTAATTACCTTATCTATTGCAGCAGCTTTGGATGAATTCGGAGGCAAATTTGATTTATCCAGATAGAAAGCCCTGTTTAAAGAATAAAGCCATTAGATAGATCTCCCAGAAAAAGCTAAAAAAAAGTTGCAGAAAAGATAATTCCAGGAGTCCTGCTTTTCCAGTAGAAGTGTAGTAGAGTGGAAGTTCTCTCTGCCCATTGTGAATGGCACACATCCTGCCCAAATTGTAGGAATGGTGTCTTTAATATCTGTCAGAGGGAGCAGCCAGCATTTGTAAGGACATATCAGCAGCACCCATCCCAAAGATTGGCTTGTGGAATCCCAGATTCAATTCCGTTATTCTTGGCAAGTTCTGGAGTATTTTGAAGGGCCTCAACAGAACTCATTGCAGCTTCAGAGTTTAGATCAGAAGTTAATTCTGACCTTACAAAGTTTATAGCCCATTATCCTTAGGGATCAGCAATAAGTGCTCACCTTGCTAGTGATGCCCATATCTTGAGAATGAATTAAGAAAAAATAAACTTGGTTCCACCTTAAATTGGGCACAATGGACCTGTTCTCCACCTTCTCCAACTCAAGGCATTTCTGGTGCCGTGTTCTTGTGTATTTAGACCTTGCAGCAAATGTTGGTAATCAGTAAGTCAAGAGTTGTTAAAGTTCCTCAATTGTTAATGATAGCAGCTTCTGTCGGAGTGATTCCAGAGTCTGGCCTTCCCAGTGTGCAGGGAGAGTGCATCCCAGGAAATTGCAATCATGATTTTGTGAAATGCAATATCTGTAACCACACCCTCCACTGGGAGCACTGGATCACAAATTCACTTATGGAAGCAATGTAATTAAACATAGGATTTGATGAGCTCTTGAATTACTGATCACTAGTTCCTAATGCTTATTTTCATAACATTTAAACACTAATTCAGCACCAACAGCAGTAACTTACATTTATGTTTCACTTAATAAAACTTCCCAAGGCACTTTACAGGAAGAGTGGCGAACACTGAATATTACAGTATTTATGGGAAGTGACTGAAGATATGTGAAAGTAGGAGGTTTGAGGAACTTTTGAAGAAGGGAAGACATGTAGCAAAGCAACATGGTTAGAGAGAATATTCCAGGGTGCAGAACCCTGATGGCCAGGTGCTCTGCCATTGAGGGAATGAGGTATTCCCTGGCATTTCTCATGCTCTCTGACCTCTTACCTCCTGCTCACTGGCCTCCTATCTCCTGGTCCCCAGCCTCGTAGCTCCCACTCCCTAGCCTCCTATTTACTGCTCCCTTGTCTTTTATTTCACAACACACAGCCTCTGATCAGAATTTAAGGATAGGGCTGATGGGTTTGGGTATACAGAAACTGCACCACAACTGTATTTCCCTCCATCCCGGCGGTAATCCTAGAAGGAGCAGTATTCCTGCTCCAAACCTGCCCTATATGGCAATGAAGATGCCGAAAGCAAACTGCAGTGAATTATTGGCAGTATTCCTGCTCTGCTGTTAACTTACCAATGGGAGGGAAATCTAGGCTACAATTCTGGATGGGTCTTACTTCCTTCTGCTATTAGGAAGACTGAAGCTTTTGTCTTTAGCTCCGCCACAAACTTCATACCCTTGTTACACACTTCATCCCCTTCCTCGCCACTGTCTTATGCTGAACCAGGCTGCTCACATCCATTGGATCCTATTCAATTTGGAGTTGAACTTCTGCTCCTATATCCTCACCATCACAAAAACTGCCTTGTTCCATCTTTATAACTTAGCCTTCTGCTGACCCCACCTCAGTCCGGTCTTGTTCTTCTGGCTCTGACTCCTGTCAAAATGGCCAAGTCTGAATGTCATTTTGGCAGGTTTCAGGTCAAAAGTGCAGGACTGTTGGGCAGATAGGGCAACAAACTTCACAGGAGCACTCTTCAGATTTTATGGACCAGATAGCAGAGGCAGTCAGTGCAATCTCTACCACCCCAAGAACTTCCACCAAGTGCCAGAGAAGGCCACAAGACCTCATAAAGCATATCTGGACACTTTTGTCAATACACATTCTCTACCACTCAGACAATCTTTACTGATGTCCTTACCTCTCATACCCTTTCTATCTCAGCATCTGGGTGTTCAGAAACCTCACTTATACAAAGGGCAACCTCTGCAAACACTCAAGCACTTTCTTTACTCAAAACTATTCTGTCAACTCAGATTGCCTGCCACAAGGGTTATAGCTTGTCTTCAATGTCACTTAATATAAATGGGCAATGTACCTCTGTAACTCATCATCATAGAATGCATGCTTATATGAGGGAAAATGTTTATACCACTCATTTGCCCATAACATTGTCTTCTTTCCCTCCAAAGGAAAAGATGACCTACAACCAGCACCAAAGAAATACAACTGCTGTAGGAACAGCATTGGTGAAAACCCAGAGTGCACATAAAGAGGTGCTGCACATCATGAATGAACCTAGTGGAAGGATGGCAACAGCTGCCAAATGCTCAAAAGGTCATGTAAGCTTTATAGCAATACTTACCTGGCAGGGAGAAGTCTGAATCATGCTGCAGCTCTCCCATACTTACCTGGCAGGGGAGAGACCATAATCAGTGGGCTTGGACCATGCAAGTGGCGTTTTTGTATTTTTTGGGGGGGGTTTCAATGTCATTCTTATTTCGCCCTTTGGGATTGGAGATCTACTGTGGTTGTTGTTTTCCTGTTTGTTGGGGATTTAGTGCCTGTCCCGGGAAAGCTTCAAGCAAAAAATGGCTGCAACCAACAACAGAGCTCCAGACCAGGGGGTGTGTAACACCATTAGGGTGGCGGTGAAAGATAGCGAAGGAGGTGCACCCATCGACCGCATCTACTTCATTAAGAAAATCCTGATTGAATTCTGTGGATTCCAAGCTGTGGACATCTTTTGCCCGCAGCACTTTCCCAGCAGTGGCTATTTCGATATGACGTTCAAGAACATGATGAGATGCATCAAGTTCCTGAAAGTGTTGAAGGAAAGAGGAAACCAGGCACCGCTGTCCATCCTCAAGGCAGAGCTGCTATTCAACCTGCCTTCACAATGGAACTGGGTGGTGACAATCCACCTCTACAACCCCCATGTTCCTGTCACGGATATGCTCACTTTCCCCGTCAGGTACGTCGAGGTGACCGAGAGCAGCACCGAGGTCAAGGACCCGTTTGGGATTTGGACCAGCATGTAGCAGATCAAGGTGACCTGGAAAGTGGACATCAACAGAGCCATCATCCATCCTCCCTCCAGCTTCACTATCGGGGAAATTTGAGGCTTCTTGGTCTAGGCGGGGCAGCCCAGAGTTTGTCGTACCCTATGGCAAATCTAGTCATGTGGCGGTCAACTGCAGCACAGTCGTCTGCAAGAACTGCAAGCAGGAAGGCAATCAGACAAAGGACGGTAAGCAGAGTAAGTGCTGCAACCTGTGTAGTGGGGCAGGCCACCTCTACAAGACCTGCCCCAAGCGCTGCCTCAGTTACGCAGAGGCGGCAAGGTCCAAGGAAAGGCTGGAGGAAGGAACGGTGATCACGCCTGGTGCTGTGAAGGAGACAAGCAACTCTCCCTGCAGCAAGGAAAATCCGTCTAAGAAGGAGAAGAAAGAGGAGGCAGCTGCAACAAGCGACCCAACACCTTCCCCGTGCCGGAAACTCCTCCTCAACAGACAGAATCAATGGAGGAGGAGGCAGCACAGGGACAACTAGATGAATGGCAAGTGGTCAAAAGGAGAACCTAAAGGAAGAATCCCCCAAAAAAGGAGCAGGTCACCACCCAAACCAAGAGAAGGCTACCGTCTGAGACAGATTACGGCAGCTTCTCCTCGTCGGACAAGGAAGGGCCAGAAAGACGGCACCTGCAAAAGCAGCAGAACGCAAAGGAGCTAGAAGAGAAAGCCCCCCAGCTCCATGGCACTGGAAGCAGCGATGGGCCATGGGCCCAACTCACCCCAACCCTGAGGTGCTGAACCCAGTGAGATGCCCAGCACACCCCAGCTCTGGGAGACCAAGAGCAGAAATGTCCAGCGCACTCCAGCTCCAGGAAGCTGGGAGCAGAAACGTCCTCAAGAAGGAACAGAGGGGAAAGACACCACCAGCAGAGCACAGTCCAAATCTTGCTGCCTACAAGAACCCCCCCAATATCACCCCAGTAGAACAAAACCCCCGTGAGTCACCGGGAGGTTTTTTTGAGCCCAACAAATGTGCAACAGCTTGTGTACACTATGGGTATGCAGGAGCATACCCAAGGACTGGGACTAGTAAGGACACCTGGCGTGATAAGTGACATCAAGCTTTAAATGGGTATAAAGATTGCTTCCATTAACGAGCGTAGTGTTAAATCCACTACGCGATGTGTTTCGACCTTGGGTTGCCTTGCCAAGGTCAAAGCCGACCTACTGTTTCTACAGGAGTTTGGGATACCGCACCTCAGCACCTACAGACAATGGTCACGATAGTGGTCCCAAGATCCATCAATCTGGTCAGGGGGGAATGATTCCCGTTCCTCGGGCCTGGGTATTCTGCTGCAAGGAGGCATCTTCACCATCTCCAAAGTTAAGGAGGTGGTGGGCGGTTGCCTCCTCATAGCAGACGTAATGTACAACAATGCTTCACTCCGGTTAATCAACGTGTATGCCCCAGTCCAATACAGCGAGTGGCTGACGGTCCTCCAGCAGCTCTCACTGCTGCTGCCGACGTTCAGGCCAGTCATTCTAGGCGGTGACTTCAATTGCATCCGGCAATGATGACAGCAAACTGGACGCTACATCCAGATTCCTAATGGAAACAGTAAAAGATGCCAAGCTGTACGACGTCTTCAGCAAACCTGCAGACGGAGCGCAGCGTATATTCACCTGGTCAAGACCAGACGGGTCTGTCCGTTCCGGGACTGACTTTCTTTTTGTGTCCCGTGCTTTCACGGTCGGATCCACTGACGTCAAGCCGGTGTTCTTCTCTGACCATTGCCTCTTACTGGCCGACTGTCACTTACAGGATGACCAGCGGGTTGACAGGGGGACATGGAAACTGAACGTAACACTGCTGACCCCAGAGAGCATTGAGGAACTCAGAAGTGATTACAAAGGTTGGAGAACTGTGAAACCCCTCCTTTGAGTCTCCGGTGCACTAGTGGGAAGCGATCAAGGCAAACATCAAGAGGTTCTTTATCCTCAAAAGTGTTCAGAGGACTACAGAGAGAAAGAGGGAAATGGCCCGACTCCAGAAAAGAATGCAGAATCTGCTCCGGCAGCAGTCGATAGGGTTCGAGGTCAAAGAGGATGTCCAAGAGGTGAAGAGCCAGCAGGCCTCGCTCTTTGCCGTGGAGGCCTCCAAGATCATCATCCAGTCCAGTGTCCGCTCCTTTGAGCAGGATAAGACGTGCTTGCGTTTCTTCTTCCAACAGGTACACAGAGAGAGCTCTGTGATCAGCAGCCTGAAGGAAGAGAACGGTCCAGTAATGTCATCGCAGTCCAAAATACTAAGGATTAGCAAATCCTTTTATGCTGGGCTGTACGATGTGAAGCCTACGGTCAGCATGACTTCCCAGTCTTTCCTGTCATCTATCACGGAGGTCTTAGATGACAGAACGCGGGAGAATCTGGTCAAACTGCTAACTCTGGATGAGCTGACAAAGGCCACCAGGTCCTTCGAGACAAGTAAAACTCCTGGCAGCGACGGCTTACTGGTTGAGTTGTATTCGACTGCTGGAAGTGTACAAGAGTATGCTTCTGGCCGGCAGCATGTTAGAATCCATGAGGAAAGGCATCACCACCCTCATCTACAAGCGGAAATCAGAAATTGGCGGCCCATCTCACTGCTTAATGTAGACTACAAGATTCTGTCCAAAGTCATCGCCAGTCGAGTCAAGTCTGCTCTGGAGTTGCTGATCCACCCTGATCAGACCTGTTCTGTACCCGGCAGGAAGATCTCAGATAGCCTCGCACTACTCAGGGATACGATCGCCTATGTACGGGACAGGAGGGTGGACACCTGCCTCATCAGCTTGGACCAGAAGGCGGCTTTTGACAGGATATCACACACATACATGATGGACATGCTCTCCAAAATGGGGTTTGGGGAGGGAATCTGCAATTGGATCCAGCTGTTCTACACAAACATCAGTAGTGCAGTCTCAATAAATTTGTGGGAATCAGAAAGTTTCCTGATCAAATCTGGAGTCAGACAGGGCTGTCCTCTTTCCCCTGTCTTGTTTGTTTGCTGTATCGAACCTTTTACTGAGTCCATTAGGAAGGATGCAGGCTTAATAGGAGTGACAATCCCACGCAGCGGAGACACTCAGGTCAAAGCCTCGCTGGACATGGAGGACGTCACCGTCCTCTGCTCGGATCCACTGTCCATTCACAGGCTGATGAGCATCTGTGACCAGTTCGAACTGGCCTTGGGAGACAAAGTAAATCACAGAAAGGGCGAGGCCATGTTCTTTGGGAACTGGGCGGACTAACCATTTGTTCCCTTCACCGTCAGGTCAGACTTCCTGAAGATGCTGGGGATATGGTTCGGACGACCAGGGCGTGCATCAAAAACTAGAAGGAGCGTACAGCCATGGTAAAACATAAACTGAGCATGTGGTAGCAGCATTCTCTCTCCATTGCAGGTAAGAGCCTGGTCATCACGTGCGAGGCGCTCATGTTGTTACTGTTACACATGGGCCATGGCGGTCACCCGCACCATCTTCCATTATCTGGGGATCGAAAATGGACAGTGTCCGCAGGGACATGATGTTCAAACCTCTGGATAAAGGGGGAAAAAGCGTACCCAAGGTCGCCCTCATCCTGAGGGCCACCTTTGTGCGCGGCTGCTTCAAGCTGTGCATAGAACCCCGGTACGCAAACACCAAGTGTCACTACGTGCTGAGGTTCTATCTGTCCCTGGTGTTGCGAAGGATGGGTCTGGCCACATTGCCGTGAAACGCTCCATTCAGTTGGACCATACAGTACCACCTATCCTTCATGGAAAGGTTTGTGCAGTAAAACACCTTTGACCACCAATCCATCAGGCAGTGGTCTGCACGGAATGTCCTCAAGGACCTATGGGAAAAGGAGATGGTGGATCCTGTCGGATGGTTCCCCAAGCAGACTGCCAAAGTCATTTGGCAGAATGCTTCATCGCCAGAACTTTCAAACAAGTACCAAGATGTAGCTTGGCTGGTGGTGAGAAGAGCCCTCCCCATCAGATCCTTCCTGCATGCCTGGAATCTTACTGCTTCCACACAATGCCCTTGAGGTTTCTGTGGTGGGGAAGAGACTATTGCCCACCTCCTTCTGGAATGTGCTTTTGCAAAGCAGGTGTGGAAAGAGATGCAGTGGGTTTTGTCAAGGTTCATCCCAAGCAGCTCCGTAACACAGGAGTCTGTGCTCTATGGGCTGTTCCCAGGTACGCACACAGAGATAAACATCAACTGTTGCTGGAGGACCATCAACTCGGTGAAGGAGGCATGTGGGTCTGCCCGAAACCTGCAGGTATTCCAGAGAAAATAGTTGTCCACGACCATGTGTTGCAAACTGACATTTTCCAAGGTCCAGGACTGCATGCTGAGGAACGCACTAAAGCTTCAGTCAGACACTGTGAAGGCTCAATGGGGAAAGGCCACTGTGTAAGGTCCTCCCGCCATAGTGAAATGAGGGGCTGGAACCTATGTAAAACCCCTCGGGGTGTACGTACCAAAATGTTTTTTTACTGTGTAATGCCAATGTATATTGCATTTAAAATGGAATGGCAAGAATTGTGAGGCACCTCATGTTTTTCTGTATTGATGAAATCTGATCTCTTTTGTACTTTCCAAAATGTGAAATTTGAACTGTTTTGTCATTTTCTTTGCAAATTTTTATGAATAAAGTATATTTTTGGAAAAAAAATGCTTTATAGCAATGCCTTTATATGCAGTTATGTTCTAGTGTTTCACATCACATGGAGTGATTTGCAGGAACAGGTTGACCATGATGACAACCACCCAGGGACTTCCACTGGGCATCACATGCTGAAAGCACAGACTCATCAACAGTGCCACAGTATCCTACTTGTGAAAGAAGCAGCATATAAAATTTTGAATTCATTTCTGTGTATGATTTCAGCATTGGGAGGCTGGAATAATAGCAGGAAAAATGTAGACTTCTGTCTAATGAAGTATTTAATCATGAGAAACTTTGTGAAGGCATGGGTGGAGAACAGAGAACCTTTTTTAGAGGTCAAGCTTTATTGAACCCACTGGGCTAGCAATTACCCACCCCAACCCCTTTCTCTGGCTACTGGTTGTGCTGTGCAACAGCCTCACACTTTAGGGAGGGTGGTCCTTCACCCCCTCTTCATGATCATTGCGTTCAGCTTCTTGTAGAAGCAAGCCTTTCTTCACTGTTATATTATGCAGAACACAGGAAACTAAAATGATTCTTGGGACTTTCATTTGGCTGTATTCTCGGGCTCCACCATATTTACCCAGGCACCTAAAATTACAGTTTTTATATCTGTTCTCTGATACTTGTAGTAGTGGGGGCCTCAGTGTACCTGTTGTTCTCCCTGCATCTAAGGAAGCCTTCTTGGGTCATTAGCTATTTACTGCAGAAGATAGTCCTGATCACCAACAACCATCTGAATGCATGGCTCCAAGTCACAAGAGCTAGGATGGTGAATTGTTGTATGATGGAAATGTCTTGGCAACTTCCAGGGCATCAAGCAGGATAAGTTACTTGACAAATGGAGGGGTTGTCCTTACAGGGCTTTTAGTGTAACATGTGTTCCTCCAATTGCACCTGAGGGAACCTTTCCATTCTGTAGAATTGGATGGCTCCCTCTCTTTGTTTGTCTTTCCGCTTACACTGGGAGTCATATGAATTATGCAATCCTTCTGAATGAAGCATCAGTAACCTTGGATACAGCGATGAGCAGCTGCCTGGTTAATGTGGCAAAGATCACCAGCTGCTGCCTGGAATGATCAAGTCACAAAGGCAGTAGTGACTTCAACTAATACAGGCAATGCTGTTCTCCTGGTGAAATTGGGTTGCAGGTCTTCACCCAGCAACTGACATATTTTCCTAGTGGTGTCTGCAAAGGAAGCACAGCCTTCTGAGGCAACGACAGTCAGAAAAGTCTAAGTAAGGCCTTCTTTGACTGGAGACACTGGTGAGTGGGTATGAGCTCATAGAGAACAGGCAATTTCTGTGATACCTGACTTTATGAACCTCTAGCCCAGCCTCCCCATATCCTCATCCTACTGTTCATTATATATTTGTTCCTATGGCAAAATCCTTGAAAATAACACAAAATTTCAGAACCACAAAAATCAATGAGATATGAGGATACAGGGAACAGGGGTGAGTGGTTTAAGGAGGCAATGAGTCAACAGTTTTAGCACAGGATGAAGCATGGTAGAACTTGATGTGGTGAAGCCTATCTGGTGACAGATGGCTAAGCCACTTGTGTATCAGGAACACTTAATTTTGCACCACTTGGACTTGAGATCATGAAGATGGGAGCTTTACCAGTGGGAATGACTGAGATAATAAATACTGCATCTTTTATGACATGAAGCTGTCACATTGAATAACAACACATTCCTGTATCAGGCATTCATCAGATATTTTCAGCTCAAATCTCTTAATCTGCTTTAATGTATTTTCACTGCATTGTGTTGTTACACTGCACAACCTCCGTTGAATTGAATCCTTTCATCTAGGAAGTGCCAGATATTATTCTATATCATAGAGTGATACAGCACTGAAACAGGCCCTTCGGCCCACCGAATCTGTGCTGACCATTAACCACTCATTTATACCAATCCTACATTAATCCCATATTCCCTACCACATCCCCACCTTCCCTCAATTCTCCTACCACCTACCTACACTAGGGGCAATTTACAATGGCCAATTTACCTATCAACCTGCACGTCTTTGGCTGTGGGAGCACCCGGTGGAAACCCTCGCGGTCATAGGGAGAACTTGCAAACTCCACACAGGCAGTACCCAGAACCAAACCCGGGTCACTGAAGCTGTGAAGATGCAGTGCTAACCACTGTGCCGCTCACGTTCCCTGAAGCTGGGGAATTTGATATAGTGGGTCATTCTGGAACTGTATTCAGCTGGTGAAAGTGGACAGCAGGAGGGTACAATAGCTGTCAGATTTGTGATTTGAGAGCAGGTGGAATACACTGCCTTGTAAACCTCATTGAACACCATGCAAAGGTCACCTGAACCATCTCCCATCAGGAGTTGAATATTTTATAAAGATCACTCGTTCCACCCTGAGTTTCAGAAAATCGAAGTTGCAATTGTGCATTTGAGATTCCTCCAGCTGTTTCCTATTATCTTGTTTACTATACAAAAAAGAACGTATTATTATTTCTAACACCTTGAGGAATACTACTTTAGTCATTCTGAATCTCCTGATGGAATCCATGTGCTATAATTAGTGCCACTAGAAGAAATGTCAGTCCCAGCCGGAAAGCACAATGATTACTATTAGTGATAACATGAATTAGTTGTGGCTTAGAAGATTCTTTCGAGATAAATATGTGAATTGAGATAATCACAGGTGTTGCAATTTAACTCTCTTGCCCTGAAAATGTGAAACCAATTTAAAAGTCTTGTCATTCTAATAATTTCTTCAAAGGTCCAGAACAAGAATTGAAACTCTACTGTTGTGAGGATTCATGATAACATTTTCGCCTTGAAACATAGAAGACTAATCAAAGATTCCAATTCATTAAATT
Organism: Heterodontus francisci; assembly: GCF_036365525.1. Lineage (NCBI taxonomy): Eukaryota > Metazoa > Chordata > Chondrichthyes > Heterodontiformes > Heterodontidae > Heterodontus > Heterodontus francisci. Next base: position 117,053,639 of record NC_090375.1, on the reverse strand, counting down.
GTGAGAAGAGCACACCAGTTCAACACATCATTATCATAAAATCATCCAAATTAATCCAAATTCTTTTTGTAAACTATTATTCAATCTGCTTCCACCATCCTTTCAGGTAATGCATTCCAGATCACAACAACTCATTGTTTAAAACATGTTTACTCATGTTGGGCTGGTTAGTGGCAGTGGGCGAAAAAATGGCGCACCGCCATGCTGCCACGATCTTCCTCGCGGCAGCCCAGGACAATGAGCTGGTCAGGCCGCCCCCCAATAACGTGGAGGGGACGGGCTCTCCAATGCCGGCAATGGGTCAGCTGCCTGTGCGCAGGTGTTGGCATCATTTTTAAAGGGCAACCAGCCTTGCCCGGTCATTTAAATTTTTAAAGAGCTACTACCCCTCCCACCACTGTACACCCGATAAATCTATTGCCCCTTCCCTCCCAATAACAATTGAATTTAACATTTGCCCTCCCCCCCACAAAACACTCACCTTCAACACTTGCCCTTTCCCCGCCCCAAACTGATCAAAGTGCAGACATCTCCCCTTCCCAACCTCCCCGAGACTACAGCCTGTCCCCACCCCAACTGCACTACAAATCATAAGCTCCCCTCTTCCCCACTACGGTGGCGCCTGCTTTCTCTGGACGGGAAAGTGAAGGCGCGAGTGCCGGCCGCTGCTCCAAAGGTTGCAGCTCGAAGGTAAGATCGCTGTTGATTTTATTTAAATGTATCCATTTCATTAATTTAAATATGTTCATCCGGATCCCATCGCCCAGTGGCGGAGGGGGGAGTGGGGTGCCGCCACGGAGCCTCGCCGTCGCCGGGATGATTGGGTCCGGCACTCTCGGCGTCGGACTCCATGGCGGGCTGCTACTGGAACGATCTTCTGCCACCCACCCCCCCCCACCCTCGGCATGGAGCCTGACGTTGGGAGCTCAGTAAAATCCCAGCCATTGTCTCTGGTTCTTTTGCTAATTACCTTTGTCAAGAAAACCCTATATGCCAAATGAGAAATATTAATTTCATTGGTGGGAAACTTACATCAGACTTATAATGGAAAAAAATCCTACAGCAACTTTAAAAAAAAATTAGCAGACAAGATGGCTGCTACAATTTACATCTAAAATACCAGGAGATTGAACTGGAGACAAAAAGTCTAACAAGAAGCCCAGCCAGGACAATGGTTTGCTCTAAGTGATTGAATTACCTAAAATGGCTTCATTAGCACTGCAGTCAAGGCAATGCTCACACATTGACTTTGAAAGAGCCAACTCCTTCCGAGTGTGAATTGGCATCCTGGGGCATGTGGAACCTTGAATTTCATTCGAAGGTTCCGCAAAACTTAATTAAAAACAAAGGGGATTGAGAGAACCATGTGACAGTTTGTCAATCTCAGAAGAAACTGGGAGTTGTTACACAGACAAAGAGACAAGCAGTAACTGAGTGTGCAGCAGCAGAGAAGGCTGTAGGCTTCCCTTTCTCTCTCTCTCTTTCTCTCTCCCCAGAAATCATTAAGTTTGAAAACCTTCTGCAACTGGGTGACCTTCCAAGCCTACAGACTGCTACAGCCAACGACAAGGGGAAGAGAGATATTTGCAATTCTGCCTTTAAGCAAACCCTGAGCAAAGCAGATCAACCAAAGTGTACTTTGACCGACGAGGACTTCAACAATACAGCTTCAGCCGAGGACTACTGGATCATCCACTTCACAGACAGTGTATTTAAGTTCCATTTATTCTGGACTTTAATCAAACCACCAAATCTATTTTTCCCTCGTTAATCTATTTGTGTGCATGTGATTCTTGTGTGAATGTGTGCCTGAATGTGTAACTTATTTTGTAGCATTTTTATATCAGGTTAGAGTGTTATGTATAATAAGCTCACCTCTTTCTTATTTAAACTTACGAAAACCTGTCTGATTGGTTCTTTCACGATCACAATAAAGGTAAAACACTCACTGAGGTGATAAGCACAACCACTCATTAAAAGGAATAAACCTTGTTGTGGTCAATTAAGAGGAAGGGTACGAGGGGAGTCTGAGACCCCCCTCCTCACCTGGCCGTAACACCTTAAATCCGTATCCTCTGGTTCCTGACTCGGCTGCCACTGGAAACATCATTACAAGAAATAAATGTTAACTGGGGGAGTTGAATTAACTAAATATTATAATTTTAATTACTTCACATATTCCTTGTCAAATTGAATTACTGAACAAATGAGAATGTTGTCTTTAATTTCTGTAAAATACGTTTTGTTTTCTCGGTACAGATAAATTATTTTGGCAAAATATACAGGATTTCAAGCAGTTAATTTTCATATTTCTTTTTATTTGCAATTTCTTACTTTGTATTTTTCATTGACAACTGTTTATTTATAACTCCTTTTGTCTGCTGGAAAATATTTGGTCGGAAAAGCTCCCAGGACTATAAAGTATGATATTATGTAATTTATATACATTCCAGATCACTGTATTATGAGAACTGAGAAGTATAGCCATTAATAAAGTTCATACTAATACTAACCGAATTGCTAAAGAGTGCATTAGTGATCACTATTTATTGTAAAGAATTACGATGCAAATATAGACACCCCAATGGCTCAGTGGGTAAGTGCACAATGTGGTTAATAGGCTTATAGATTGCAAATGTTTGATTCTAGTCAGGTCGAGCTTATCTTGACTGTGGTTGTTCTGGCTCCACCATTAATGCATTTGTGTCTGGTACTTTTTAAAATTATTCCTTTCAAGTCATACATCTTTTAAATTATATGTTTAATTCCCTAACCCAAAGCTCCCTCAGGGAGATAGTATTTGAAGGGAGTGTGAGTTGGAGAATCAGGGTAATAGGAGCTCTACCTCCAACCCACACTCCCATGTAGCAAAGCACTCCCTCGGAGCACATGATTGGAGAATTTATCCTCATAAGTACTACTTAAACAAATTATCACAAAATAATTACATATGAAGAAGGCCATTTGGCCCATTATAGTTCGTCTATCCAGAAAGACCCTAAAAACTCCACATTCACTGCATCTAATTGTTCTTTAAATGATTATAGAGTTTTTATTGCCACTGTGTCTGGAAATCCATTCCCTGCATTGATTACTCTTTGCGAACTTTCCAGACTTAGTAATAACTCAGTTTTATTTACTAATTTGAATCTGTGTTCTAATCTCACAACTTTGATTAAAGTCATTGTTCAGATTTATCTTTCCCATAGCATTTACTATCTTATATGGCTGTGTTTGCTGACAACGCAACCACTATGTGGCACAGTGCTTGCATATGCGCAAATGCAGGCTCTTCAGATGTTCAGCTCTCTGCGACATTCAGGCAGCTGCCAGGATTAAAGATGGCGCCGCTCAATGTATCACAGGAAATGCTTATGGCTAGATCGTTCTAGCAAACTCACCTTACATTAAGTTGGATGGAAGCCCAGTAATATGCTACTATGTAGTTGTAGGATACTAACTGAAATCCTCAGATCCATTTAATATTCCAGTAATCCTATTAAATACAAAGAAATTTTATGATTGAATTTCCATTGGAAGATTGGCACCCTGATCAATGGAAATGAATATCGGGCCCAGTATAAAATGTGCTGCTAATTCGTTATTGTGATTCGATTACTGACTTCACCTGAACGCAGCTGCTAGCTCCTGCCCCACTGGCCGCTCTCCCCCTCGGCAACTCACTTTCTCCCCCTCTTCCCCACCGGCAGCTTCCCCCTCCCCCTCAGCCGCTCACTCCAGACCTCGCTGCTCCCCCCCCCACTTCCCTGGCCGATTGTTCCCCGCTCGCATTACCCCGCTCTCCGGTCACTCACTCCCTGCACCCCCCCCCCCACCCCCTCAGCCACTAGCTCCAGGCCACGCCGCTTCCCTCCTCTCGGTCACTCACTCCCACGTTTGATCAGTCTCCATGCGCTGCCTAAAGAAGCAAGAGCTGACGGGGCGACATAGGAGCGAGTGGCTGAGAGAAGGGAAGCAGCGCGGCCTAGAGCTAGCAGCTGGAGCTGGGGCGGAGCAGGGAGCAAGCGTTCAGAGAACGGGGAGGCGCGAAGCGAGGAACAATCGGCCAGAGGAGTGGAGTGGAGCAGTGAGGTCTGGAGCGAGCGGCTGAGGGGAGGAAGCGTTGAGGCTCGGAGCGAGGGGGGAGAGCTGCAGCTTCAAAGTCTCCCATTCAGCCACTTCCTCCAGCCGAGTGAGGGGCTGGATACCCGATGGTGCTTTACCGAGCACGCGCGAAGATGGACCTGGCGCAGATACGCGACGATGTTGGCACTGCATGATGACATCACCCCGCCCATGTGCCACTAAGTCCTGGAAAGATGTAACTGCGCATGTGCACGGCTTGGCGTACTCTGATGATGGCAGTGGGCCGCTGCATTGTCAGGAATCACTTTGATCTTATATATGTCATTGTCAGCTGTCCAGTCACCAGCTTTCAGGCTGTAAAGTTTAGTTTTCTCTAGTCCTTCCTCATAATTCAAACCTTTGACACTACAGATTAGGCTTGTGACTCTTTTCCATACTCCCTCTGGTGTTAGAATGTCATTTCACAATAACCAGAACTATACACAATTCTCAAGGTGCAGTCTGATCAAAGCATTTCAGAGGTTGACCATGACTTAAACAGACTCTTTTGGTTATGTAGTTCAACATTCTTGTTGAATGTTGCTCTGCATTTGTTCAATCGGGTTGAAAACCAGAGGAGCTCTCTAATGGGCGAAAACAATGGCGGCCTGCCCATGCGGGCCACACATCGCGAAGCCGCCACCATATTACACACGGTGGTTCATTTAAATAGCCAGGGCGGCTCACTGCCTGCCCCCCCGCCCTGATGATGTGGGTGGAGCGGGCTGTCCATCCCCGGCAATGGCGTAGGTGGCCTGTGCAGAGGCTCTAACGCCATTTTTATAGGGGTTCAAGTTCTACTGTTACATTTAAATATTTAAAGCAACGCTTAATAGAAAAAATTAAATACATTAATTTTGCCCATCTCCCATCCCCCCAATAACCCTAAAATTAATTACTTGCCCTCTCCCCACAAAACACTTACCTTGGCCTCCTGACCTTCCCCCCACCCCCCAAGTGCATAAACTTTAACCTAAAACCTGTCCCACCGTCCCCTACACCAATGATCTTTCTTTGACCCCATTCCCCACCCCCTGCACTGGGAAACGTACTGCCTCCCCCCTCCCAACCAGTGTTCTACCTCATTTCCCTGGATGGGGATCTGAAAGCACGGGAGTGCCGGCCAGCGGCATGAAGATTGCATCGGGACAGACGGCGGGAATGTAAGTGTAATTAATTCACTGATTTTAACTTATTTAAATATTTAAATGGCAGTCCCGTTGCTGAGCGGGGTGGGGGGGGGCACCACGAAGCCTCGCCGCTGGCAATAACGGGCTGGGCCCTCCCGGCATCGGGGTGCATGGCAGCCCTCTCCCGGAGGCATTTTTCGGCCCCCCCTGTCACGACCCCAGATATCAGGGGTCTGAAAATTCAGCCCAGTATTTACTCCTACCCCTAGTCAACTCCTGGAGCAAGCACAGAGCTTAACCACAGATTGCAAACTTAACTGAATGGATCATGAGCAGAGTGGGAAGTTGAGAATTTGGTGGGAATAAGGCTCCCTGGTAAGTAGTTGGTAAGTAGGTCAAGCTGAAATTTAGTCTCAAGATTTTGAATTTAACTTCGAACTTTTAAAACTGCAAAATAGTTAGCAGTTAACAGTGCCAGTCGGGTTGTAATCAATCAGCTGTAAGTGAATGTCTGAATAGGGGGTAATTATTGTGAGCTGAAAATTGACTAAGCAGTTGTAACTTGAGAATTTAATGAGAATGAGGCCCTCTGGTAAATGACAAACAAGAAAAAGCTTAAAATAGACTAGGTGGTAATTGCCTACAAATAAATACAGACTAAGATAAAGTAAGGACCAAAGATTAAGAACTAGGATAACTAAACTGGGTTTCAAAAGAGTGAAATTTTCCAACAGCATCCAGCTGGTGGGGTTAACAACTCTGGGACCTGGTGATTTCGCAGTATAGCAGGTTAGTGAATAATACATTTTTTTGCTCTCTAAGCTAGGAGAGTGGTGTACACTAGGAACCTGTAATAAATACTTTATTACATTAATAATTTAAAATAATTACATTAATTAGTCTAAAGATCTAAAAATAAATCGCATCAATTAATTACATAAAATTTAAATTAAATATATAAAACAAAAGTATATAGACATGGTGTACGAGGTGTACCACATCTGCAGCATGTGGGAGTTTGCAGAGAGCAGTGTGATCCCAAGCAACCACCTCTGTGGTAAATGTCTGTAACTCGAGGAACTTTGGCTCAGAGTTGTTAAACTGGATTCCGAGGCACAGACAGTGCAATGAATCAGGGAGGGAGAGAGTTATGTGGACATTTTTATCCAGGAGTCAGTCACACCCATTAAGCTAGGCAGTAGTTTTGGTTTGGTGAGTAGTCAGGGAGAGGAGGATGTGACTGTGACTGAGGCAGGTAAGGGGACTGGAGATGCAATGGTGGAGGAGCCTCAGCCTTTGCCATTGTTCAACAGGTATGAGGTATTGGCTACTGGATGAGAACAAAGACTGCGGGGAGAATGGGAAAATTGACCAGTGCACTGGTACAGGAGACCATTCAAGTGGGATGTAGTTGTTGTGGGAGATAGTATAGACAGAGGAGCGGATACTGTTCTTTACAGCCATAACTGGGAGTCCAGAAGGCTGTGATGCTTACCCAGTGCCACAGTTAAGAGCATCTCCTTGCAGATATGAGATTAGATTAGATTAGAGATACAGCACTGAAACAGGCCCTTCGGCCCACCGAGTCTGTGCCGAACATCAACCACCCATTTATACTAATCCTACACTAATCCCATATTCCTATCAACCTGCAAGTCTTTTGGCTTGTGGGAGGAAACCGGAGCACCCGGAGAAAACCCACGCAGACACAGGGAGAACTTGCAAACTCCACACAGGCAGTACCAGGAATCGAACCCGGGTCCCTGGAGCTGTGAGGCTGCGGTGCTAACCACTGCGCCACTGTGCCGCTGAAGAACTTGGGGAAGAATCCAGTTGTTGTGGTCCACATTGGAACCAACGACATAAGTAAAATTAAGAATGAGGTTCTGCTGGGGAAATTGAGGAGTTAGGGTATAAATTAAAAAGGAGAACCTCAAAGGATTACTATCAGAGCCACATGCAAATTGATGGGAACAAACAAATAGAAGGTTAAACTCATGGCACTGCTTTTATATCATAGGGCACTAGAACCAGTTTTGGGGAAAGAGGGAGCTGTTCTGTCGGGACAGACTCCACTAAATTGTGCTGGGGCCACTGTCCTGGCAAATTACATAACTCGGCAGTAGATAGGGCTTTAAATTAATAATGGGGAGGCAGGGTTCAGGTCAAGGTAAAGCTACGGGCTGAATTTTGTCAACCTCAAAGAAGTCTTGCTACTGGGAACTAAAGCGGGAGCTGATCCTACACCGGGGGGGGGGGGGCCACAGGACCCATGGGTGGCATTTTAGTGGCGGACCGCTGTCCAATAGAGGACGGTAGCCCCCTCCCAGAGCGGATAGATCAATCAGGACTGGGAAAATTTGGCCCTATAAGTATGAAGGAAAAGGTCAAGCCTGCAGAGCAGAGTAGTGATTTGGGTAGAAATCAAGACGATAGTCTCTCCATCCCAGGAATTAGTTTGGTGAACTTTCGTTGCACTCCCTCCATGGCAAGTCTATCTTTCCTTAGGTAAGGAGACCAAAAATGCACACAATACTCCAGGTGTGGTCTTACCAAGGCTCTAGATAATTGAAGTAAGACATCCTTTATGACCCAGTGAGAAACGGGTCCAGGGTTCCCTTTCAGCCTTTACTAGGTGTTACTGTAACAGGGTTTAATTTTAAACACACTGTTTTTTAGCTCCCCCTTGGTGAATCCTTGTTCACTGCTTTCCAATTATAAGGCAAAGAAACCAGCACAAACAGGCTTTTTTAGGTGTAAAGAAGAAAAGTTGAAATTTATTAAACTTAAACTCTAATTCGGTTGATGCCAATGGATATACGCTGTGCCCCACACTAGCATGCATATGTGATATACACATGCAAATAGAGACAGAAAAGAGCAGAAGAAAAATGAAGTGAAAGTTTGAGGCAATATCTGAAGAGTTTTTGTAACGGTTCTTTGAGCTCACTGTAGAGTCCTTGATTGTAGGTAGTTCTTGCTGTTCTTTGGGGCCCAGTATTCTTCTTAAACCTTGTTCGCTGTAGGAGACTTTTCTCTCTTGGGGTTCATCTGTCTTCAGTGGATTCAGAGACTTGTGAGAAAGAGATGAGAGCAGACGGGAGAGATCTCAGTCCAGGAGCAAACAGTCTTTCTGTGTTCAAACTCTCTGAGGCTAGTTCAAAAGACCCTGGAGCAACCAGTTAGTCATGTGACCAGCTGGTCCAACCAGTCCTGGCCCCTGTGGATTGCGTCACTCCAGCAGACCCTGGAATGTTCTTCCCCACCTCCTCACTGTCCAGTGACTTATGGGCGGCACAGTGGCGCAGTGGTTAGCACCGCAGCCTCACAGCTCCAGTGACCCGGGTTCGATTCTGGGTACTGTCTGTGTGGAGTTTGCAAGTTCTTCCTTTGTCTGTGTGGGTTTTCGCCGGGTGCTCCGGTTTCCTCCCACATCCAAAGACTTGCAGGTTGATAGGTAAATTGGCCGTTGTAAATTGCCCCTAGTGTAGGGAGGTGATAGGGAATATGGGATTAGTATAAATGGGTGGTTGTTGATCGGCACAGACTCGGTGGGCCGAAGGGCCTGTTTCTCTAACTAACTAACTAACAACCTCCATTGTGGGTTGAATGTGTCAGGGAATGGTCCTTTGTCTACACAAGCACCATCTGTTAACATGCAAATGTCTTTTCCAGCCATGGCTGATCTATTTAACAAGTCATTTCCTTGCTCCAGCAACAGTTTAAAATCAATGTTCATTACAAATTAATGTGCCTCATTCTTGGCAGGTGGGGGTCTAGCATGACACATCTTTATTCCATTCTCTTTCATTCTCTTGTAATAAAGGCCCAACATACCATTTGCCTTCTTAATTGCTTGCTGTACCTGCATGTTAACTTTCAGTGACTCATGAACAAGGACGCCCATGTCCCTTTGAAATTCAACATTTCCCAGCCTCTCACCATTTAAGAAATACTCTGTATTTCTGTTTTTGCTTCTAAAGTGGATAACTTCACATTTCTCCACATTGTATTCCATCTGCCAATTTTTTGCCCACTCGCTTAGCCTCCTCAAATCCCTTGAAGTGTTTTTGCATCTTCCTCACAATTCACACTTCCATCTAGTTTTGTGTCATCTGCAAACTTGGAAATATTACATTTAATCCCCACATCCAAATCATTGATATAGATTGTGAATAGCTGGGGTCAAAGCAGTGCTCCTTGCGGTACCCCACTAGTTACAGCCTGCCAACCTGGAAATGACCCACTTATTCCGACTCTCTGTTTTCTGTCCGTTAATCAGTTCTCAATCCATGCCAGTATATTCCCTTCAATCCCATGTGCTCTAATTTTGTTTACGAACTTCTTGTGTGGGACCTTATCAAAAGCTTTCTGAAAATCTAAATATATCACATCCACCAGTTCCCCCTTAACTATTCTGCTGGTTACATCCTCAAAACATTGCAACTGGCTTGTTAAACATAACTTCCCTTTCATAAATCCATATTTACTCTGCCCAATCCTACCATTATTTTCTAGGTGTCCTGTGATCACATCCTTTATTATAGTTTCTGGCATTTTCCCTATGACTGACGTTAGACTAACAGGTCTGTGTTTCCCCATTTTCTCTCTCCCTCCTTTCTTAAATAGTGGGGTTACATTTTCTACCTTCCAATCTGCAGGAACCATTCCAGAGTCTATGGAATTTTGAAAGATGACTACACTGCATCTACAGTCACCTCTTTCAACACTCTGAAATGTAGATCATCAGGTCCAGGAGATATATCTACTTTAAGCTCCATTAATTTCTTTTGTTTTTTTTTTACTCATATTAATATCTTACAGTTCCTCATTTACACTACTCCCTTGATTCTCCATTATTTCTGGGAGGTTTTTAGTATTTTCCTCTGTGAGACAAACACAAAGTATTTTTTAGTTTCTCTGCCATTTCCTTATTCCCCATTATAAATTCTCCTGGCTCCGCTTGTAATTGACCCATTTTTGTTTTCCCTAATCTTTTCCCTTTTACATACCTATAGAAGCTTTTACAGTCCACTTTTATGTTTCATGCTAGATTACTCTCATTCTATTTTCCTTTTCTTGATCTTTTTCTTGGTCCTCCTTGGCAGAATTCTAAAATGCTCCCAATCCACAGGCTTACCATTTTTTGGCAACTTTACACGCCTCTTCCTTTGCTCCAATACAATACTTGATTTATTTCAATGGCTACAGTTGGAACACTTTCCTTGCTAGGTTTTTATGCATTAAAGGAATATATTTTTGTTGTAAACTATGTATTAGTTCTTTAAATGTTAGCCATTGCCTGTCTACCATCATACCTTTTAACGTAGTTTCCCAATCCACCATAGCCAATTTGCTCCTCATACCTTAATAGTTTCCTTTAGTTAGATTTAAGACCCTAGTTTCTGATTGAACAACATTACTTTGAGAGAACAGTTAATAAAGCATACAGCATACGAGGCTTTATTAATAAGGGCATAGAGTACAAGAGCAAGGAGATTATGTTAAACTTGCAAATAAAACACTGGTCTCAACTGGAGTACTGTGTCCAGTTCTGGGCACCGCATTCAAGGTAAGATGTGAAGGCATTAGAGGGAGTGCAGAAATGACTCACAAGAATGGTCCTAGGATTGAGGAACTTCATTTACAAAGATAGATTGAAGATGTTGGGACTGTTTTCCTTGAAGAGAAGGCTGAGAGGAGATTTGATAGAGGTATTCAAGATCATGAAGGGTGCAGATAGGGAAAAACTGTGCCCACTCGTGAAAGGATCAAGAACGAGAGGGCACAGATTTAAGGTAATTGGCAAAAGAAGAAATGGCAACATGAGGAAAAGCTTTTTCACGCAGCGAGTGGTTAAAATCTGGAATGTGCTGCCAGAGAGTGTGGTGGAGGCAGGTTCAATCGAGGCATTCAAAAGGGAATTAGATAGCTATCTGAAAAGGAAGAATGTGCAGGGTTATGGGGAGAAGGCAGGGTAATGGCAGTAAGAGAATTGCTCACTCGGAGAGCTGGTGAAGACACGATGGGCCGAAAGGCTTCCTTCTGTGTTGTAACAATTCTATGATTCTGCCCAGAGGTTTCACTGTGCCCGTCCAAAGACTCTTGCTCCCCTTCACTATTTTATCCCTCTTTTCTTGTTCCACTATTATAAAATGGAAGCTCACACATCTGGTGTTATGTGTTAATATAACCTCAGTTACAGATGAAACAAATCCCAGTGACCCACTCAGTTCTCTGCCCAATGCGATGGACTCAGCTCTCGGCCATTTCCATGCGGTGCTTCCCTTGTGGCATCGGATGAGGTGGAGGCAGCCTGCTCACTTGTCTCGGCTTACAGCTGAGATGCCCATGGTGGTCATCTCGTCATGGAGGTGCCAGTTGGGGCACTTCCAGAGAATGCTGCACTGGCGTTATTGCAGGAGCAGCCTCTGTCACTGGGCCCTGCTGCACAGATGATTCTTCAGTCAGAGGGGCCAAGGAGGCCGTTGATGATGAAGCCCCATGAAGGGTAGCACCACACCCTTATCCTCCTTGTTGACTGTCTCAGCTATTGGTTGGTGCTCTGATGGCTGGAGAGAGCACCAGCTGGGGCACAACTAGCATTCCCTCCAAACATCTCTGTGCCATCAGTGCCATTGACCGGTCAAGGCTACATAACGTGGCATGCATCCTGTGAACGTCAGTGTGCAGTTCCTGCATGCACTCAGATTGCTGCTGCATATGGCTCTCCATGGGATTGGCCATTCTCTCAATGGAGGAGCTCACGTGTTCATGTCCTGAGCCATGGTGGCGCACATGAGCTAAATAGACTCCTCCATTCTCTGCCCAAGCCTCCGCACTGCCTCAGGTAACTCTGACATGTTGGAACACATCTATTGCTTCTCATCTAAGTAGAGCCTTCTTTCTTGTGACACCTGAAACCCTGCATCTGCCCCCAGCTGAGCAGGGCTGTGACTGTCCTCAATCCTTCGAGGGAGACAGCCCACAACTGCCTCTGGCTCTCTCACCTCCTCCTGCTCACTCCTGACATGCTCCTTAGTGGCCACCTAGTGGTGAGGTGTGTTATCAATTCACAGCAATTCAATGGATTACCTGATATCCATTACAAAACAAACTTACAATAAAACAAAAGCAAAATACTGCAGATGCTGGAAATCGGAAATAAAAACATATAATGGTGGAAGTATTTAGCAGGTCTAGCAGCATATGTGGAGAGAGAAATGGTTCTGACAAAAAGGAATTGACCTGAAATATTAGCTGGAATTGTCCGGGCCCTTTTGCAATGGGATGGGAGGCGGGAAAGCTTGCAAAATTATGTGTGAACATGTTGGCAGGTGCCCGGCATCTTCCCACTGCCATACCATTTTGCTAATGGCGGGAAAGGTAGCAGATTAGCTGCTTGCCGGGAGCCCAACTGAGCCACTTAACTGGTCAATTAAGGGCCACTTCCCACTTCCATGACTGGGTGGTCCCACAGCCATGTGGGGAGACTGCCCAGTGAAACTGGGTGGCCTCCCAGCAGGTTCCGGGGGGTGGGGGGGGAGGGGTGATCCTCCTTTATGGGCTCTCCAAGGTGCTCAGCAACCCCGCCTCACCCACCCCTGATCGTCAGGGCCTGCCTGCCTGGCCCCAGCGTCCCCCAACCCCACTTAGTTTTCTTCGAGAATGCCTGGCCATTGAGGCGTCCTCTCCCTGCAGCTGCAGACTCAACAATGGCCACCGCTAGTGGTGGGCACTGCTGAGCTGCTGGCCTTCTGCTTGGACCGGCAGCTCTTCAGGGCAAGCTGCTGTCCTTAATTGGATAGCAGCTCCAGAGGTGCCTCCCTGGATCCCACCACTGACCGAAATGGGGTCGCCTCTCGCTTTCAGCTCCAGCGGAGGGACCTCTGCAGCCTCTATAAAATTCAGCCCATTAATTCTGTTTCCCTTTCCACAGAAATAATTGAACAAATGATCTGCTGATATTGACTGATGGATAAATATTAGCCAGGACACCAGGGGAACTGCCCTGCTCTTTCATCCAAAATTACTTGCAAGTCGCAGTGCAACAGCCTACAGAAAGTCCATAGGTAAATCTAAGCGTAATGAATAACTAGCATCGTTCGTCCACCACCGAATGCATCCAGGCTAATTATCCAAGTGGATATGCAGGGTATGGAGGGGCAGGGGGAGAAGCGGAGGTGAAGGCCTCCCTACATAGCTTCAGTAGGAGTCCAGCCGATCCCTACAAAAAAAAGGGGCTGATTTTACAGATCACTCCGACATCAGGGTTCGTGGTGTGGTGGGGTGGAGGGGGGCAGAAAATGCCTCCAGTAGAGGGCTGCCATGCACTCCGAGGCCGGGAGGGCATGGCCCAAAATTGCTGGCGGTGGCGAGGCATCATGGCGGCCCCCACCGCTGCTCAGTGACGGGACCTCCATTTACATATTTAAATAAATGGAAATGAATGCATTAATCATACTTATGTTGCCACCTTCTGTCCCGCTGTGACCTTCCTGCCACTGACCGGCACTCCTGCATCTTCGGATCCCAGTCTGGGGAAACGAGGCAGAATACTTGTGGGGAGGGGGGAGGAGGTAGGTTTCTTAGTGCGTGGGTGGGGGTGGGGAACAGGGTCAAAGTAACATCATTGGTGTAGGGGATGGTGGGAAGGGATTTAGGTTAAACTTTGCGGGGTGGAGAAGGTCAAGTAGACAAGCTAAGTGTTTTTTTTGGGGGGGAGGAGAGGGCAAGTAATTAAATTAATTGTTGTTTGGGAGTGGGAGGGGCAATATAAATGTATTGTTACGACCAGGTAAGAACGGGGTCTAGGGGTTCCCTCAGCCTTTTCCTGGTTTGGCCGTAACAAGGTTTAATTTTTAAAACAACGTGCTTTTAGCTTCCCCTCACTGCTCTTCAATTATAATGGCAAATAAATCAACCAGACAGGTTTTCTTAGATATAAATAAGAAAGGTGTAAGTTTATTGCCCTTAAAATTCTAATTCAGTTAAAACTACTAAAAATACGCGATGTGACCATGCGAGCATGCATACGCGATAAACACACACACAGATAGAGACAGAAAAGGAGAAAGAATCAAGGGGAAAGGTTTGAAGCAATAGCTGGGGTTCATTTACTGCCTTTTGAGTTCAATGTAAAGTCTTTGGTTGTAGTTAAATCTTGCTGTCTCGTTGGGGCCCAGTACACACTTTCAAACTTGTTTTGAAGGTTTTCTGTCTTCTTCAAATCTAGTTGCAGTATCCTCTTTTTGTGGGAGACTGGGAGATGCTGTCTTCCTTCAAGTTCAGTTGCAGTCTGTGTTCTGTGAACACAATTCAAGCCAAACCTGGGCCAGCAGGCCAGTCATGTGACTAGCTCTTTTTTCGGGACAACCTGCCCGGCGAGTTTTGTGGATTCTTTCAATCTTAGTTGACATCCTCAGTAGGGGGCTGGAATGCTGGCTTTCACACAGTCAATGTCTTGTGAGCAAAATCCATTTGGTTAATTGAATCAGGGAGCAGTTCCATTGTCTTCTCCAGCCAACTGTCTCTTAGAATGCAAATGTTTACAGCCACTGTCCTGTTAGAATGCAGGTGCAGCTATGTTTTCAGTCCAGTAAGAGTTTACAATTAATGTTCCATATGACAAAATTAATATGCCTCATTCTTGGCAGATGTGGTTTTCATCAGCGTATTTAATATTTTTAATTCACTTTAGCTTTAAATATGTAAATTTAACAGTCAGGCTCAAAGCCCTTAAAAGCAGGCAGCCCGCCCCCTCCACATGATTGGGGGTGGGGGGGAGGGATGCGATTTCGGTGCTGCGACTGCAAAATTCAGCCCAGTGTAAACAGCTGTGGAATCCCCTGAAAATGGTGTAACTGTCTCAAAATGGCCATTTTGAGGTTCTGCCAAAGTTATAGCAGAACCAGCCATGCCCCTAGCCAAGCTGTTCCAGTACAGCAACAACACTGGCACCTACCCGGCAATGTGGAAAATTACCCAGGTATGTCCTGTACACAAAAAGCAGGACAAATCCAATCTGGCCAATTACCGCCCCATCAGTCTACTCTCAATCATCAGTAAAGTGATCGAAGGAGTCATCGACAGTGTTATCAAGCAGCACTTGCTTATCAATAACCTGCTCACTGACACTCAGTTTGGGTTCCGCCAGGGTCACTCAGCTCCTGATCTCATTACAGCCTTGGACAACATGGACAAAGGAGCTGAACTGAAGAGGTGAGGTGAGAGTGACTGCCCTTGACAAAAAGGCAGCTTTTGATCGAGTATGGCATCAAGGAGCCCTATCAAAAATGGAGTCAATGGGAATCAGGGGGAAAATTCTCTGCTGGTTGGAGTCATACCTAGCGCAAATGAAGATGGTTGTGGTTGTTGGAGGTCAATCATCTCAGCTCTAGGACATCACTGGAGGAGTTCATCAGGGTAGTGTCCTAGGCCCAACCATCTTCAGCTGCTTCATCAATGACTTTCCTTCAATCATAAGGTCAGAAGTGGGGACGTTCGCTGATGATTGCACAATGTTCA
Organism: Heterodontus francisci; assembly: GCF_036365525.1. Classification (NCBI taxonomy): domain Eukaryota; kingdom Metazoa; phylum Chordata; class Chondrichthyes; order Heterodontiformes; family Heterodontidae; genus Heterodontus; species Heterodontus francisci. The sequence goes on along the minus strand of NC_090375.1, from coordinate 117,037,857 downwards.
GCACCATTCGCAACTCCTCAGGTATTGAAGCAGTCCGTGTAGAAATGCAAAAGGACCTGGACAATATCCAGCTTGGGCTGATAAGTGGCAAGTAACATCTGCACTACACAAGAGCCAGGCAGTGACCATCTCCAACAAGAGAGAATCTAACCATCTCCCCCTGACATTCAATGGCATTACGATCATTGAATCCCCCACTATCAACATCCTTGGCGTTACCATTGACCAGAAACTGAACTGGAGTAGCCATTTAAATACCGTAGCTACAAGAGCAGATCAGAGGCTAGGAATCCTGAGGTGAGTAACTCACCTTCTGACTCTCCAAAGCCTGTCCAACATTTGCAAGGCACAAGTCAGGAGTGTGATGGAATACTCTCCACTTGCCTGGATGGGTGCAGCTCCAACAACACTCAAAAAGCTTGACATCATTCTGGACAAAGCAACCCGCTTGATTGGCACCCCATCCACAAACATTCACTCCCTTCACCACCGCACACAGTGGCAGCAGTGTGTACCATCTACAAAATACACTGCAGGAACGCATCAAGGCTTCTTCGACAGCACCTTCCAAACCCACAACCTCTACCACCTAGAAGGACAAAGACAGCAGTTGGATGGGAACACCACCACCTGAAAGTTCCCCTCCATGCCACACACCATCCTGACTTGGAACCTGGCTCTGTCTCTTATAATACAGGTTAGACAAGCCATGCAGTTGAATGCCTGAGCTGCCTTGGTGCCATAGACTTACTGATCATCTGTAAAGTTAACGCCTGACATTGTTGATATGCTTGGGTTGTGTGAAAGCCAGTCCCGAATGAATGATGTCAATGCGTGTTTACAATGGTTGTGATTCATCTTTTGACATGTTATTAAATATGCACTATCTCCTGCAGGATAAACACACCCACAACCAGTGCGAGCAGGTTAAGAGAGGTGGAGGTGCTGACACTGGCTCAGGAGGAGGCCGCAGAAATAGTGAGAGGAGGAGGGAGGCAGGGCAATCGCGGATGGATAGGCAGGATCCTCAAGGCATAACGATGAAGTGTCATCTTCAGTCTTGCAGCCATATGTGCACAGCAAAGGCAAGTGTGTGACCTCATGTTCAGCTGATGCTTAAAGTGCCTCTATTTGTGTCTCCACAGCAGATGCCCGCACTCAAGTCTCTGAACGCTGTGAGGCCCAAGACTCCTCCTTTGGGGAGGAAGATGAAGCCAATGCCCCAAGAGGGTGCACCGTCACTGCCTCTTCTTCCACCTCCGCCAGCGCAGATACATCCACACAGTCTGCGGGGGGTGAGGGGAGTGGGGGGTAGGGAGGGTTTAAGATTACAATCTCAGGTCACAATCTGCTGCGCATGACACAGACACGTCCCAGCAGTTGAGGGACCATATGCCAGCTGGGTCCCCTGATGATCAGAAGACTGCTGGGCCCAGACCCCTGCTCTGCCCCATGCTCTTGATGATCCTCTGTTTGTTGCTATGAGTAGTCTGCTGGATGTGCAGAAAAGCCATGTGGAAAATACGTCAGAGATACCTGAGGTCATGCATAGCTTTGCGCATGTCATGGAAGCCATGACATCTGCCGTGTCCCAGGCATATGAGAAAATGGCCTCCATGGTGAGTCTGGTTGAGCACTCGAGACCTATGCAATCTGACCTGCACTCCATCACTGTAGCCATGGACTCCATGCAGCAGAGTCTACATGAGAGGGAGATGAGGAACCTGGACCTCCCTACATTGGCTCCTTCCTCTCATGGAGACAGGCAGGTGCCATCATGCACCCAGATGGAGGGTAAGCATGTGCCAGCTGACCTGGGGCCTTCCTCTCAGGCCACCCACAGGGAAAGCAGCATCTCATCCTCTCCCACCACAGATATTGACCTCCTTACCACCAACAGGAGAGCACACGGGGGTAATTATGCAGACCCCCAGTAGGATGGAGCCATTAAGGCCCCGTTCCTCCAGAGGATGACTGCCATGATCCTCTACAGCAAAGGGCAGTGCACTGAGCAGACTGCCTCCACCTCAGCTGCTAATGTCGGGGTAGCACCTAGATGTAGTGGTAGAAAATAGAAAAAGAAACAGTTTTGAGCATGAAGGTGGCACAGGTGCTGTAAATATTGTGTCCATATTGCAGAAGTTTAAATATATCTTTATTTACTTTCATATTTGTTGCCCTCTAGTAAATCATTTGCTGTGTTTTAGGTGAAAAGTAAAATGTTTATTGCAGGCCTAGGGCAGGAATGCATTCATGCTTGCAAAGCATTTCAGAAAGTGCCCAGTATCCATTTATCATTGCTATCTAAGCCTTCAGTCTTCAATGATGGCTGTTTGTCATTTGCAGATTTTTCACTTTTTTCACTACCAACATTCCTTACATTTGTGGTTCTGCGGTCACGCCCTTACTTTCCTTGCATTGACGTGTTTTCGGTTCCATCGTAGTTCTGAGAAGATTTGATCTGGTGGTCACATCAAAGTGCAGCAACGTTGTAGCTTCCTGTGTGTGCAGGTTAATGCCTTGATGCAGGACAATATTTCCAATGGAGACGCAGGTCTCTTTTAATGAAGTTGATAGCATAGAGGCCGCTAGGCACATCTCCACTGCAAGTTCATATGATGTTGTCAGAAGAGCCCTTTTTGATTACAGCAATGAATAAGACCTCAAGCGTATGTGAACATATTTGGAGATTTTTTCCTTCTCCCAATGTTTCTTTATGAAGTGGCTTAATGTTGGGTGAAATGTGCAAATGAGGTTTTCCCTGATGTCCCTTGCATGTCTCTCCTTAATATTATCGAGTCCCATTCCCCTCCCTATGATGTCATAGAATACTCAACCCTAAGTCTTGGCCTGCCCCCCCTACAGAATCCATTTGCCTCTGCCAGCCAGTACCCTGAATTTGCCCCACATCCCTGCCATTGACAGCACTCATCCTTCCCTTTGAGGCCCCTCATGACCATCTGTTGATTGTAATACTCAAATCAACCCACCACGCCCACAGCCGCCCACAACCAGCTTCAGCAGCAATAACAATGACTACATACCCTGGATGCTCGCCTCCTGCCTCACCATCACCCCACCCTTTGTCATCCCCTTCACCCTTCCCTGTTCCTCCATGCATCTGATCGCCCACCCTGTCCCCCGAACGCCCTCCCCTGCTCCTTCATGTACACACCCCCATGCCTTCGCCGACAGCCCGAGAAGAATTATCCTTGCTAGTGCCAAGCCTGGAGCCAAACTTCCATTCTAATGTTGGCATTTGTTTTGACGTTGAGTTCAAGAAAGAAAAACACTGACCTCAGACTCAACTGCACAAAGCTGACTGTTGCACACCACATTGAAACAAATGTGAACTGGGTGGCATGGGAAATTCGCTCGCTGTTCACTTAATTTGGCAGGTAGGACTTAATTGGAACTAAATGTAGGGTAATGAGTATTCATGGCACATAAATGAATGAAAAGCTGCAATCCACCACCGTGAGGGGGGGATCCCCGGAATGCCGCAAACACACCGTCGACTTAATTTCGGTAAAAAGTTCTGCCGTCGGGAATCCGAAAAAACACTTCCCACCAAGTCGAATCATCCCGGAAGCCACACATTCTGCTCTTTCAATGTAGTATGCGTGTCCAAGTTCTGTTCAGGATAGTGGCAATGCAGTCACACATTTTTTGATGAGCTGTGCTGCTGAACTTGAATGGAGAAATCCTGTTATGGTCTATTGAAAAGACTGTAAATATCTTTAAACTATACTTAGCCTTTACAAACACCATAAGGGGAAAAAGATTGCAAAATAAATGTGGAGGCAGAGTTTGGAGGTGTGTGATGGAGCAATGGCTGCTCAAATCTTGGTAAAATAGATGTGCTGTTGCATGAGGTGGTTATAAGGAGAGCTGATCTGTTTGGGTTTCCAGGGCACTGCTCCAAAGGATGGCAGTGCAGCATACTTGACAAAAGATGAAGCTCAGAGTTAAACAATATGTATGGTACCCACATGACCTAGGAACCTAGCAAGAATATGACACGTGTCAAGGAGGTTACCAGTATAAGATTATTCAACACTACAATTTATGGGGTGGAAGGCTCAGATATCAGCATAGGGGCTGATACTGCAGCAGATTGCTATGCTAGTCTGGAAGGAACCATAGAGGGAAAAACAAAAAGAGCTTATAGGGGACCTTCACTGTCACTAGCCGTGCCATCCCTATTCAGACTAGCTGTAGATGTCCTTACCGATAAGTGAATGGTACAAAAAAGAGGCAAAACAGCAGAAAATATGAAATGCAACTTTACCATTGGAAAAATATAAAATGTATGCACATAACACACAAGACTGAATTATGTGGACAAGGGAGTCAAAGGGTATTGGGGTTGGCGGGAAAGTAGAGTCGAGGTCACAATCAGAGCAGTCATGATCTTATTAAATGGTGGAGCAGACTTGAAGGGGTCAAATGGCCTTCTCCTGCTCCTAATTAGTATGTTCATATGGGCTCTGCACAACGTCACTGCTACCTGACGATGCCACCTTCTACACCAGTGCTTCCGATATGTCTTCCTTTTTCCTCAACTAAAGTTTCCCTGCCACCGCCATTCACAAGGTCCTCGATTGCACCCATTCCATTTTCTGCACTTCTGCCCTCACCCTTTCTTCTCCCTGAAGTACAATAAGGCTCCCTTCGCCCTCAATTTCCACCCCACAGACCTCCACATTTAATGGATTATTTTCCACCATTTCCACCATGTCCAGCTGATGCCACCAACAAACACATCTTCCCATGAGGGGTCTGAACAGAGTACATAGAGAGAAACAGTTCCCTTTGGTGAAAAGGTCGCGAACCAGAAGACACAGATTTAAAGCAATTTGCAAAAGAATCAAAAGCGACACGAGAAAACATTTTTTTGCGTATTGAGTGTTAGGATCTGAAATGCACTGCCTGAGAGAGTGGTGGATGCAGATTCAATTGTGGCCTTCAAAAATGAATTGGATAAGCACTTGAAGAGAAAAGAATTTGCAGGGTTATGGGGAAAGGACAGGAGAGTGAATTGCTTTTGCAGAGAGCCAGTGCAGAGTTGACAGACAAATGACCTCCTTCTGTTTTGTAACCATTCTATGATTCCCCTCCCTTTCAGCATTCCAAACAGACTGTTCCCTCCAAAACATCCAAAATTATTCTTCCATCAACTCCACAACACCCTTCCACTGGCACCTTTCCATGCAGGCCCAGAAGTTGCAACACTAGCCCTTTCATATGATCATACAAATTAGGAGCAGGACTAGGCCACTCAGCCCCTTGAGCCTGCTCTGCCATTCAACAAGATCATGGCTGATCTGATTGTAACCTTAACTCCACATTCCTGCCTATCCCGAATAACCTTTCACCCCTTTGTTTATCAAGAAGCTATCTACCTCGGCCTTAAAAATATTCACAGACTCTGCTTCCACCGCATTTTGAGGAAGAGAATTCCAAAGACGTACGAACCTCTGAGAGAAAAGATTTCTCCTCATCTCTGTCTTGAATGGGCGACCCCTTATTTTTAAACAGTGGCCCCTAGTTCTAGATTCTACCACAAGGGGAAACATCCTTTCCACATCCACCCTGTCAAGACCCCTCAGTATCTTATACGTTTCAATCAAGTCACATCTTACTCTTCTAAATTCCGACAGATACAAGCCTAGCTTGTCTAAACTTTTCTCACAATCGGGAACCCACCCATTCCAGGTATTAATCTAGTCAACCTTCTCTGAACTACTTCCAATGCATTTACATCCTCCTTTAAATAAGAAGACCAATAATATACACAGTACTCCAGATGTGGTCTCACCAATGCCCTGTATCATCTCCTGCCTTCACACCATCCTGGGCCCCATGCATTCCTCTGAGTTGAAACAGAAATTTACTTGTACTTCTTTCAATTTAGTATATTTATTCACACCTCACAATGTGGTCACCTCTGCATTGGCGAGGCTAAACACAGATTGAGTGATCACTTTGCTGAATACCTCTGTTCAGTCTACAAGCATGACTCCAATCTTCCAGTCGCCTATCATTTTAATCTCCACCCCACTGCCACCGTAACCTTTCTGCTCTCGGCTGTTGCGTTTCCTCTTTCTTGATGCAAACACACCAATCACACAGACAAGACAGGCAAATCTGAAAGGTGGGTTCTTTTATTGAAGATACTAACTGATATACTGCAGTACTGTGAAGGTAGAGTAGCTTGTCCTGTTTCTGTAGTTGCTTTCAACAACTGCTTAGAAATCACATGGGTCTGTACATTACATCCTGTCTGGTGATGGATAGACATTTCAGATACGGCCCTTAAAGCTATACCACAACATCGGCTACCTATATTGTTCTTACGAAGCTCAACACAAGCTCGAGGAAAAGCACTTCATTTTTCAATTAGGCACTTTACAACCTTTTAGCCTCAACATTGGGTTCAACAACTTCATATTATAAGCATTCTCAGACAGCAGGTGCTGGTATATGATTCTGCTGTTACCATTTACACCTTCTCTGGACCATCTTTTGTTTCTTTATTGACCCATTTTCACCCATTTTTGCTTTACAACATCATCCCCTTTGTTATATAATCATTCCTGCCCTCCACCCTATCTCAGATCTTCCTTTTTGTTCTTTCCTCCCACCTCCCTCTCTACTTGCTTATACACTGTTAAATCTCTACCTTCTTCCAGTCTTAATGAAAGGTCATCAACGTGAAATATTTTCTCTCTCCACAGATGTTACCTGACATGCTGAGTGTTTGAAGTATTTTCTGCTTTTATTCCTGCTACCTGTAAAATGTCAAGAGAGGAACTCTGGTACACTAAAAACTTGCATTTATAAAGCACTTCATCTTATCTTTCAGGAATGTTCTAATAGGATTTACATGCAGTGAACTACTTTGAGGTGCAATCCCTGTTGCTTTGTAAGCATATATGGCAGCTATTTTATTTACAGCAAGGTTCTACATACTGCAAGATGAATGATAATTTAATACCTTTTGGTAATGTTGCTCAATGGAGGAATGTTGTTTTTTATTTTGAATAATACCCTTTGAGTGCTCTTGAAATGCTTAGCAATAGGTGGACAAGATTTTGGTTTAATGTGCCATTTGAAGGACAGTATAATTGAAAATGCAGCATTCGCTCAGTACTGCACGAAACTGTCAAACAAGATAATGCACTCAAGTCCTGCAGGGAGGCTTTAACCACAACCTTCTGATTCAGAAGTGAGAATGCGATCAACTAAGCCAAGATGAAACTAACAAATTCCACACTGAGTATTGCTGTAAATAGAGACATTATCTCGAAGCTTTTAGTCTTGCACTCATCACACCACACAAGTGCCAGGCAATGACCATCTCCAACAAGAGAGAATCGAACCATCTCTCCTTGACATTCAATGGCATTCCCATCGCTGAATCCCCCACTATCAATATCCTAGGGTTTACCATTGACCAGAAACTGAACTGGAGTAGCCATATAAATAGTGGCTACAAGAGCAGGTGAGAGGCTAGGAATCCTGAGGCAAGTAACTCACCTCCTGACTCCCCAAAGCCTGTCCACCATCTACAAGGCACAAGTCAGGATTGCAATGGAATAATCTCTACTTGACTGGATGGGTGGAGCTCCAACAACACTCAAGAAGCTCGACACCATCCAGGACAAAGCAGCCTGCTTGACTGGCACCCCATCCACAAACACTCACTCCTTCCACCACCGACGCACAGTGACAGCAGTGTGTACCATCTACAAGATACACTGCAGCAACTCACCAAGGCTCCTGCAACAGCACCTATCAAACCCGCAACCTCTACCACCTAGAAGGACAAGGGCAGAAAATGGATGGGAACACCACCACCTGCAAGTTCCCCTCCAAGTCACACACATCATCCTGACTTGGAACTATATCGCCATTCCTTCACTGTCACCTGGTCAAAATCCTGGAACTCCCTTCCTAACAGCACTGTGGGTGTACCTACCCCACATGGACTGCAGCAGTTGAAGAAAGCAGCTCACCGCCACCTTCTCAAGGGCAATTAGGGATAGGCAATAAATGCTGGCCTAGCCAGCGACGCCCGCATCCCATGAATGAATTTTTTTAAAAATCAGGACAATCCGCAAGAATACCAATGTAAGGGAAAGCAACAAATTTATACTGTATGAGAAGAGAGTGCTGATTGGTTGGCAAGTGAACTCTGATTGGTGGAGGCATTGCCATGGAGAATGCACCAGTTAACGGTGACTGACAGTTAACTACTGAAAGAGTGGAAATGCACTCAGAATATTCGGCAGACACAGCAGCATTGTGGGTATTGTTGCACAGCAGCATTGTGGGAAATGTGTACGTGACTGTTAGCACGCTGTAGTCTCCTTATCAGCACTGCTGTCTGTGAAACTGACTAAGAGAGAGAGCTGCTTTGGAATATGAAGGATGAAGAATCTCTCTCTCCCTTGCAAATAAAAATAAACGGTACACTGTTAACCTCTATCAGATGGTGTGAAGAGTTGTTAATTGATTTTAATTTGATTCCCAGAACATTTTGGCATAGTCGGCAGGACTCGCATCGAGAGTCGGGAACACTGCACGACGGGACAACAGCAATGAGTAGCAACCACTCTTGTTAAGTTGTGGGAATACCTGAGTGTTAGCTGGACCTCAGGGGAATCCGGGCTTTGTAGTAATGACGGAATCGTGCCCCAGTGGAGCCCAGAGGACTCACTCACCAAAACAGTCATGGAAAAGTGAAAGAAAGTCTATGACAAAATGGTTAAAGACTGGTGGGATCCGAAGTCCAAACCAGCCAAACTGAATGAGGGTGGCAAGGACAGAAAAAGGATAAAGATGATAAGGCAGTTATCATAGTAGTTAACACATATCTAGGGTATTCAAACCGAGCCCAGGAAAAGGTTAAAGAACTTGACTGAAGGCTCAAGGACCTGGAATCTAAGTGCGATATTTTGCAGGACCAGTTAGTAGACGAGGATTAGGAACAAAGGGAGATGATCTGGTGAATGAGGCCGAACAGTGGACACGAGTCCACTTGTACTCAGGCCTTGCTGAAAGCAGTTTGGCTGATGGCATATCAGCAACAGTGCATGAGAGATGAGGCGGAGAAAATAAAACTCAGGTAGGAACTTTAAAAGTGAGTAAAAGAAAATGACTGTGTCTTTCATTCGAGTCTGTATGGATGCTGGAAGCTTCCACGAATCAATGTCTTTATCTGTGTAGCTTGTGTTCTGTAGAGCTAACAGTTGTTAACACTTTGTAGTCTGCATTTATTGCTGAAAGCATTAGTCTGTTGCTTGTTCTATTTATACATGTATATATTTTTGAGGGACCCATTACGGGAATCAATATTTCTAAGTTGTTTGGAATTAAGGAAGTGTGAATGTGATTATTGAGAGTGTGCCTATGTCAATTTAATATTATGTAAAGTTTAAATGAGGATCTGTAGGACCTTTATCCCGACTATGTGCAGATGGCCCAACCCCTACAGGACCTCCGAAAGGGGGGAAAAGGAGTACGGGGATAAACAGCAGCCAGTAGCATACTACTCTACAAGACAGAACTCAGTAGCCGCGACTTACCATGATGTGTAGCGCCGCTAGACTGTGCAGCATGGGCAGTCAGGACTAGCGAGCCTGTGGAAATGCTAAGGGACATAGTCCTACATACCGGACACACCCAGGTAGAACTACTGAATATGGAAAGGCTGAGAACAGTCTCCAATGCCCGAAGGGTGACATGGGAGGCTATCCTGTTACCTAGAGGCAAGTCCATTAAGATTGTACAGGACACAGGAGCCAACCTCCCTGAGGGCTGGATCTGGGAAGAGGAGCCCCACGAATGTGCCAAAGAGGACTTTCACAAGACCCCAGGAGCAACAGGGAAAAGCCCATTTTAGGAGGCAGACCTGGACCTGTTTGTAGACGGATCCAGGAGGTATGTGGATGGGAGCCCAAGGACTGGGTGGATGGTTATAGGAGGGAGCGGAGAACTGATACTACCAGGATGGTTAGACAGGGCCGAATCCGCCCAAGTAGTGGAATTGGTTGTTCTCACGAAGGCCCTGAAATATGCAGAAGGAAAGAAAATGTGTACACCAACAGTAGATATGCCTTCCGGGTAGTGCATGATTGTATGGGGCCTTGGGAGAGACGAGGCTTTAATACCTCGGGACAGCCTATTAAACATGAGCAGATAATACGGAATCTGATTAAAGCAGTCAGGTTACAGAAGGAGGCGTCGCTTATATTAAGGTAAAAGCTCACCAGAAGGCAGTTAACAAAATCCAGGTGGGGAACTGAAGAGTGGACGAGGAGGCAAAGAAAGCCGCTGACTCTGAGCTGAAGGTAAGCACTGCACTAAACAACACGGAAGACGATGACATCAGCATACCATGCCTACAGACCGACATGCCAGAGGTGGAGAAGGTGATATGAGAGAGCAAGGGGACGGCGCCTGGGCCAGATGGTATCTGGTGATATGATGAGAGGGTGGTGGCACTGGAATGCATCCACAGAATGCTACTTAACCTGCACCACGGGCCCAGTCACACAGGAAGGGGATGTATCATGCACTCCCTTTCCCGGGATAGGTGGTGGCCCGGAATGGAGTGAGACATAGCAAAATACTGCCAGCAGTGAGTGACGTGCGCTCAATACAAACCCAGGAAGCCACTCGAGGTCAGGCTTTTACACCAGCCTAGGCTGAGGGGTCCCTGGGAGAATGTACAGATAGACTTTACGGGACCCCTACCACCGAGTAAGGGGAAAAATATTGTCTGGTACTCCTAGACAAATTCACACACTGGGTGGAGGCTTCCCAACCCGGGAATGCACTGCCACTATTGTGGCACGGGTAATGGCCGAAGAGGTCAAATGGGGAGTCCCGGTGCAACTGGACTCTGACGAGGGGAGCCACTTCACAGGAAGGATCATTAAAGAAACCTGTAAACTGTTAGATAGCAAGCAGAGATTCCATATACCCTACCACCCACAGAGCACGGGTATGGTGGAGCGTATGAACAGGACCGGTGCCACATGCTAGTGAGTATAGGAATAGTAAGATAGAGCAGATGAATGCATGGCTGAAGAGATGGTGCAGGAGGGAGGGCTTTAGTTTCCTGGATCACTGGGACTGTTTCTGGCAAAGGTGGGACCTGTACAAGTTGGATGGGCTGCACCTGAAATGGAACAGGACCAACATCCTTGCTGGGAGGTTTGCTAGTGTTTTGGGGGGTGGGTTGAAACTAATTTGGCAGGGGGATGGGATACAGAGTGGAGGGACAGTAGGGGGTGATGCACAGTCGAATATAGAAGAGAATCTGTGTCAGTCTGGAAGGCAGAGCAAATATAGACCTGTTAAGGCACAAGCAAATAATGCAAGGCTGGATTGCATCTATTTTAACGCAAGGAGTCTTACTTGTAAGGCAGATGAATTAAGGGCATTGATTAACACATGGGAATATGATATAATTGCTATCACAGAGACATGGTTGAGGGAAGGGCAGGACTGGCAGCTCAATATTCCAGGCTATAGAATCTTCAGGCATGACGGGGAGGGGCTTAAAGAGGAGGTGGCATTGCACTGTTGATCAAGGAGTCAATTACTGCAGTAAGGAGGGATTATATCTTAGAAGGTTCCTCAAATAAGGCCATATGGGTAGAACTTAAAAACAAAAAGGGGGCAATCACTTGGCTGGGAATGTACTACAGGCCTCCAAACAGTCAGGGAGAGATAGAGGAGCAGATATGTAGGCAAATCAAAGACAGGTATAGAAATATTAGGGTAATAATAGTAGGGGATTTCAACTTCCCCAATATCAACTGGGATAGTCTTAGTGCAAAAGGGTTAAAGGGGGCAGAATTTTTAAAGTGCATACAGGAAAGTTTTTTGAGCCAGTACGGAGTAAGTCCTACAAAAGAAGGGGTGGTACTGGACCTAAACCTAGGGAATGAAGCCGGACAAGTAGTAGAAGTGTCAGTGGGGCAGCATTTTGGGGATAGTGACCATCACTCTAAGATTTAAGGCAGTTATGGAAAAGGACGAAGAGGGACTGGAAATAAAAGTACTGAATTGGGGGAAGGCCGATTTCAATATGATAAAACAGCATCTGGCCAAAGTGTACTGGGACCAGATACTTGTAGGAAAGTCTACATCAGACCAGTGGGAGTTATTCATAAAGGAAATAGTGAGAGTTCAGGGCCAACATGTTCCCATAAAGATGAAGGGTAGGACCAACAAATCCAGGAAACCCTGGATGTCAAGGGATATAGAGGATTGAATAAGGAAAAAAAAGGAGGCTTATGGCAGATTCAAAGTGCTGAAAACAGCAGAGGCGCTAGAGGAATATAGAAACTGTAGGGGCAGTATTTACAAAAGTAATTAGGAGAGCGAAGAGGGGACATGAAAAAACACTGGCAGGCAAGATAAAGGAAAATCCCAAGGCGTTTTTATAAGTATATTAAGGGCAAGAGGATAACCAAGGAAAGAGTAGGGTCCATTAGGGACCAGAGTGGCAGTCTGTGTGTGGAGCTGGAGGACATCGGTGAGGTTTTAAATCATTACTTTTCATCTGTGTTCACTATGGAGAAGGATGATGTAGGCGTAGAGATCAGGGAGGGAGATTTTGATATACTTGAACAAATTAGCATCGAAAGGGAGGACGTATTAGCTCTTTAACGAGCTTAAAAGTGGATAAACCCCCAGGCCCAGATGAAATGTATCCCAGGCTGTTATGTGAGGCAAAGGAGGAGATAGCAGGGGCTCTGACACAAATTTTCAAATCCTCTCTGGCCACAGGAGAGTTACCAGAGGGCTGGAGGACAGCAAATGTGGTACCATTATTCAAGAAGGGTAACAGGGATAAACCAGGTAATTGCAGGCCAGTGAGTCTAACATCAGTGGTAGGGAAACTACTGGGAAAAATTCTGAGGGACAGGATTAATCTCCATTTGGAGAGGCAGGGATTAATCAAGGGTAGTCAGCATGGCTTTGTCAGGGGGAGATCGTGTCTAATGAACTTGACTGAATTTTTCGAGGAGGTGACCAGATGTGTAGATGAGGGTAAAGCAGTTGATGTAATCTACATGGACTTCAGTAAGGCTTTTGATAAGGTCCCACATGGGAGATTGGTCAAGAAGGTAAGAGCCCATGGGATCCAGGACAATTTGGCAAATTGGATCCAAAATTGGCTTAGTGGCAGGAGGCAGAGGGTGATGGTCAAGGGTTATTTTTGCGAGTGGAAGTCCGTGACCAGTGGTGTACCACAGTGATCGGTGCTGGGACCCTGGCTGTTTGTAGTGTACATTCATGATTTAGACATGAATATAGGAGGTATGATCAGTAAGTTCGCAGATGACATGAAAATTGGTGGTGTCGTAAATAGTGAGGAGGAAAGTCTTAGATTACAGGATGATATAGATGGGTTGGTAAGATGGGTGGAGCAGTGACAAATGGAGTTTAATCCTGAGAAGTGTGAGGTGATGCATTTTTGGAGGACTAACAAGGCAAGAGAATATACAATGGGTGGTAGGACCCTAGGAAGCACAGAGGGTCAGAGGGAACTTGGTGTACTTGTCCATAGATCACTGAAGGCAGCAGCACAGGTAGATAAGGTGGTTAGGAAGGCATATGGGATACTTGCCTTTATTAGCTGAGGCATAGAATATAAGAGCAGGGAGGTTCTGATGGAGCTGTATAAAATGCTAGTTAGGCCGCAGCTGGAGTACTGTGTACAGTTCTGGTCACCACAGTAATGGGAAGGATGTAATTGCACTGGAGACGGTGCAGAGGAGATTCACAAGGATATTGCCTGGGCTGGAGCATTTCAGCTATGAAGAGAGACTGGATAGGCTAGGGTTGTTTTTCTTAGAGCAAAGAAGGCTGAAGGGGGACCTGATTGAGGTCTACAAAATTATGACGGTCATTGATAGGATAGATAGGAAGAAACATTTTCTCTTAGCGGAGGGATCAATAACCAGGGGGCACCGATTTAAGGCAAGGGGCAGGAGGTTTAGAGGGTATTTGAAGAGGTTTTTTCACCCAGAGGGTGGTTGGAATCTGGAATGTACTGCCTGAAGGGGTGGTAGAGGCAGGAACCTTCACAACATTTAAGAAGTATTTAGATATGCACTTGAAATGCCACAGCATACAAGGCTACGGGCCAAGTGGTGGAAAATGGGATTAGAATAGATAGGTGCTTGATGGCTGGCACAGATACGATGGGCCGTAGAGCCTGTTTCTGTGCTGTATAACTCTATGACTCTATTAAGGAAACCTGTAAACTGTTAGGTACCAAGCAGAGATTCCACATACCCCACCACCCTCAGAGCGTGGCAATAGTGGAGCATATGAACAGAACCTTAAAGACAACCCTAGCAAAAGCCATCAAAGAGACCGGGCAGGCATGGGCAGACCTGCTGCCAATGGTCCTGATGAAGTAGCGGGCGACCCCCAATCGGACTACAGGACTTAGACCCTGTGAGTTAATGACCGGGCGAGCCATGCAGCTCCCTGAGAATATCATCACAGGGGGACAGGACTTGGGACCATTAAGGGATAGGGTGCAGAGATATGTGAGGGAACTCTGTAAACAACTGAAAGATTTTAGACAGGAGGCGAGAGATCAGCAGCAGGCAAAGCAGCAGGAGCTAGAGCCGGAGGTGTGATACATGCCTGGGGTAGGGGATATGGTAATGATTAAGGAACTACCCCAGAAGCCGGGGTTTGCCCCACGTTGGACAGGGCCATACCCAATAATTATGACCAGTGACACCTGTGCATGCGTGGAAATGAAAGGCAAAGGCCGATGGAAACATTGGACCCAACTGAACGCGCTAACACCTGCAAAGCCCCCCATAATTTTTGTTTTACAGGATGTGGGCCCCAACACTTCTCCTGCAGCTGCCAACACGTCAACAGGGAATGACAGACTACATAACGTTAAGTGTTGTAGCGGAGATTGGTTCGGAGGTGGACATCCAGATGACATCTTCCGACAGGTAGAGATCCATGGCAATTATCAGGGCTTGTGGGAGGCCAGCAGGAGAAAATTCACAATAGTCAACGTCCCTGTGGGACAATGGGTATATATTGAATGCCCAAAGGGGTCCAAGTCCCCCGAGGCTGTCATGGAGGGGGTCTCAGTATGGCCATGCAATGACAACGACTGTGAGTCGACGTGTTGCAAATCCAATACCCACAAACCCTTCATGTTCATCTGTAACGGCAGGGACAAAGCGGGGCAGAACCAAATACAGACCGTGTTACTTCGGGGATGGGAGGGGCTGACCCCATGCCCGAGTCACCAAGGAGCACTCGAGCCCCCAGAACATGCCCACCATGGACCCCTGGTCCAATTAATGGGCTGGTAATGCGACGCGAAAGGGGTGAATTATATGATAATGTCCACCATGAACTAATACCAGTTTTAATTGACCTGACGCAATGGACCCTCCCACAATGGTGTAAATGGCCCAAGATACGGGCGCTATACCAGAGAATGGTAGATAGAGTAGTGAGGGATGCAGCGGACGCATATGACCACACCCAGGGGGGGGCGAGAGCCATTCAGATGGCGCAAACGAAGCCTGGTGAATGATGTCACCACTGGGTGGGTAGCAGGCACATCAACCATAAACTCGCTAGACATTGCAAGATTAAGCACTGAGACCCAGACCCTTGAGTCTTAGGGCCAATAATGCCAGCCAGAAAGGGACCGCATTCGAAAGACAGACCATAAAGGAACTACTCGAGGGGGTAACCATTATCGAGGGCCATGCCCATACCAATAACTCACTGATAGACCGTACGGAGGAGCAAGGGAGAGAGGAACAAAAGACTGCCGCATGCCATGCATACAGAGCATGGACAGTGGGACAGGTCAGGCACAACCTCAGGCAGATACAAGAACAACAAATCCCAGATTGGATTAATAGCACCCACCTAAGGGAAATGGCATAGCGTCCGGGCAATATGAACGGTTGCAGGATCAAGGGTCTAACTAGAGTGTATCCTGTAATCCAAGGATGTGTTGCTGTAAATCTGATGATGGCAGAGCTAATACTGATGATACCGGATCGTTTCTAACAGCAAAAGGGACATGTTGTTTGATACGATCCGCCAGTCTTTGGAACGTATAGCCTACATACCTAGCATCACACTGGCATGGAAATTCATATGTCACATTATTCATTTGTCTGATAGACAGGATGTCTTTTTGGCTTGATGGCAGCATCCTGTTAGTGGCAAACATCACATGTGTTGTTTCTGCGTAGTAGCAGTGTGAAACAGCAAGCTTCACCTGTTGCTCAAATTTTTGGGATACATTCCCCTTCCAGGGTTATTTGAAGTAGACTGAGCACTTTTCAGAGCCGGAATTGACACCCTCAGACCATTCATAAGTTTGCGCGATATACAGCGAGAAATGATCTGATCAGGGTAGCCATTGTCACGCAATGGATAGTAACTAGCACTGCTGTTGATCTCGTCCTATGGAACATGCATCAGTGGGCAGAGGGGGCAAGAGTTCCATCAGGTGGAGCCTGGTGGTCATTTCCTGATACCAGTCACCCAATTTTCACTGAATAATAGGTGGCTGGTGTCAGAAAGGCCAGGTTTAGAGTTTGGTTGGCTAATTGCCTGGCTGCAGAGTATTATGGCAGATTCCTGGAAAGAACAAATTAGACTGTAGCAGTGTTGTAGCTATCATTCTATTGTGTAAACTGATTTGCTTTTCAGTGACCAACCCACTTAGTATTGTCATGATGTAACCATGTTACCAACTGGAGTTGCTGTACTTTCTATTTACTAACTGCTGAATGGCATTGCAAGAAAATTTACAAGAAGAGAATGACTCTTTTGAACGATTCTCAATATTCACAAACACTTATCAACTAGAAACATCTAGCACAAATCTTGCCCTTACCTGAGCTTTTGACAGTATTGTTTTACATTTTCCAGAGAAGCTGCATTGATCTGTGCCTGGAATTCTTCCACAGACACATTGTCCATGTAGTAATAGCCCTCCATACTTTCCATTGCTAGATGGGAGAGACATTTTGTTACTCAGTTTTATGAATTCTAAGCAATAAGCAGGATCAGACAAAATGCATCAACTGCAAAACGATGATACATGGAAAGTATCCCATACCTTGTGTAAAGAGCACTGGGTAAACTTTAAAACCTCCTCCATTCTTTAACCTCTGAGGAAGCTGCTCAAAATTGTAGCTCTCAAGGTAGAAAAATACTTTCAAGGCTTGTCGATTCCCTTCTACTTTGTACACGATAGGATTATCTGCATAAAACAGAAAAATCAAGTAAACACAAGTCACTAAATTATCCTTACTCTCATGTTGGCCCCTATTTTAACTCAGATCAGCAGCAGAGACAAGCGATAAACCATCCTGAACTTGGCAGTGGGAGGCCCAAAACGGTGGCAGGTGATTCCCACAGGCAATTTTCATTACTTGACCTCACCATGGCTTGTCCCAGGCGGATTAGGTTAAAATATGCTTGAACATTTTTCAAAGCTAAAGACACTGATGGGATAGCATGTTTAGGGAGATGGTCACAACGCAGGTTAGGAACATGCAGGCAAAGAGGGAACGGGTGACTGCCAGGCAGTCTAAGAGAGGCAGGCAGGCAGTGCAGGAGTCCCCTGAGTTCATTTTGCTGGCTAATCGGTTTTCCATTTTGGATACTGATGAGAGCAATGGTTCCTCAGGGGAGTGCAGCCAAAGCAAAGTACGGGGCACCACGGGTGGCTCAGCTGCACAGGAGGGGAATGAAGAAGAGTGGAAGAGCAATAGTGATAGGGAATTCAATAGTCAGGGAATCAGACAGGCATTTCTGCGGCAGTAAATGTGCCTCCAGGATGGTGTGTTGCCTCCCTGGTGCCAGGGTCAAGAATGTCATGGAGCGGCTGCAGGACATCCTTCTGGGGGAGGGTGAACAGCCAGAAGTCATGACCACGTTGGTACCAATGACGTAGGTAGGAAGAGGGATGAGGTCCTGAAAGCAGATTTTAGGGAGTTAGGAAGGAAATTAAAAAGCAGGACCACAAGAGCAGTAATCTCAGGATTACTTCAAGTGCCAACTGCAAGTGAGAATAGGAATAGGAGGATTGATCGATTGAACACGTGGCTGGAGAATTAATATAGGAGGGAGGGAATCAGATTTCTGAGGCATTGGGACCGGTTCTGGGGCAGGTGGGATCTGGGCAAGATGGATGGGCTACACCTTAACAGGACCGGAACTAATATCCTCAGAGGGAGATTTGTGAGTGCTGTTGGGGAGGGTTTAAACTAGCTTGTCAGGGGGATGGAAACATGAGGGGTAGCTCAAATTGGAAAGAAGTAAAGCTGGTAACAGGAGGTAGAAAAGTAGAAAGTGACATTAGAAGGCAGGCGAAACAAAGGCGAGCATCAACTAGGCTTAGAATGCAGAATAATGTCAAAAAGACATGGTTAAGGGCACTCTACCTGAATGCACACAGTATTCACAAGAAGAACTAGGAGCAGGAGTAGGCAATTCAGCCCCTCGAGCCTGCTCCGCCATTCAATACGATAAATCTCGGCCTCAACTCCACTTTCCTGCCCGTTCTCCATAACCCTTCAATCCATCACTAATTAAAAATCTGTCTATCTCCTCCTTAAATTTACTCAATGTCCCGGCATCCACCGCACTCTGGGGTAGTGAATTCCACAGATTCACGACCCTTTGAGAGAAGTAATTTTTCCTCATCTCTGTTTTAAATCTGCTACCCCTTATCCTAAAACTATGACCTCTTGTTCTAGATTGCCCCACCAGAGGAAACATCCTCTCTATGTCTACTTTGTCAATCTCCTTAATCATCTTTTATACCTCAATAAGATATCCTCTCATTCTTCTAAACTCTAGACAGTAAAGGCCTAAACTGCTCAATCTCTCTTCATAAGACAAACTCCTCATCTCTGGAATCAATCTACTGAACCTCCTCTGAGCTGTCTCTAATGCAATTACATCCCTCCTCATCCCTCCTAAGGGGACCAAAACTGTACGCAATACTCCAGGTGCGGTCTCACTAATGCCTTCTACAGTTGCAGCAACACTTTCCTACTTTTATACTCTATTCCTTTAGCAATAAATGCCAAAATTCCATTTGCCTTCCTTATTACCTGCTGCACCTGCATACTAGTTTTCTGCGATTCATCCACGAGGACACCCAGATCCCTCTGCACCGAAGCATTCTGAAGTTTCTCTCCATTTAGATAATAAGTTACCTTTCTATTCTTCTGACAAAAATGCATAATCTCACACTTATCCACATTAAACTCCATCTGCCAAATTTTGGCCCATTCTCCTAACCTATCCATATCCATTTGTAAATTTCTTATTTCTTTATTGCAACTTACCAGCCTACCTATTTTAGTGTCATCTGCAAATTTGGCTTTAGCACCTTCTATGCCTGCATCCAAGGCATTAATATAGATTGTAAATAGTTGGGGCCTGAGGACTGAACCCTGTAGCACCCCACTAGTTACATCTTGCCAACCAGAAAAGGACCCATTTAGCACGACTGTCTGTTTTCTGTTGGTTAGCCAATCCTCTATCCAAGCTAATAAATTGCCCCTAACCCCATGTGAACTTACCTTGTGTATTAACCTTTTGTGCGACACCTCATCAAATGCCTTCTGGAAGTCCAGATATACTACATCTACAGGCTCCCCACTATCCACTTTACTTGTTACATCTTCGAAGAACTAAAGCAAATTAGTCAAACACGATTTACCCTTCATAAAACCATGCTGACTCTGATGGATTGCATTTAGACTTTCTAAATGTCCTGTTATTACTTCCTTAATAATGGATTCTAACAATTGCCCAAAGACAGATGTTAAACTAACTAGTCTATAGTTTCCTACTTTCTGCCTCCCTCCCTTTTTGAATAAGGGTGTTATATATGGGGCGGCACAGTGGCGAAGTGGTTAGCACCACAGCCTCACAACTCCAGCAACCTAGGTTCGGTTCTGGGTACTGCCTATGCAGAGTTTGCAAGTTCTCCCCGTGACCGCATTGGTTTCCACTGGGTGCTCCGGTTTCCTCCCACAGCCAAAGACTTGCAGGTTGATAGGTAAATTGGCCATTATAAATTGCCCCTAGTGTAGGTAGGAGAATTGTGGGGATGTGGTAGGGAATATGGGATTAATGTAGGATTAGTATAAATGGGTGGTTGTTGGTCGGCACAGACTGGTGGGCCGAAGGGCCTGTTTCAGTGCTGTATCTCTCTATGATCTATGATTAGCATTTTTCCAATCCACTGTATCCTTTCCTGCAACCAGGGAATTTTGGAATATTACAACCAATGGATCCACTATCTTCGCTGTCACTTCCTTTAAGACCCTCGGATGTAGGCCATCAGTCCCTGGGGACTTGTCTGCCTTCAAACCCAATAGTTTGCTCAGTACTTTTTTGTTCTAAGTTCCTCCCTTTCAATATCCACTGCATTACCTGTTACTATTGGGATGATACTCGTGTCCTCCACCATGAAAACTGAGGCAATATACTGATTTAATATCACTGCCATTTCTGTGTTCCTTACTATTAACTCCCCAGTCTCATCCTCCAAGGGATCAACATTCACTTCAGCTACTCTCTTCCCTTTTATATACTTATCGAAGCTTTTGCTATCCATTTTTATATTTTGCGCTAGTTTTCTTTCATAATTTACCTTTTCTCTTTTTATGACTTCTTTAGCAACCCTTCATTGATCTTTAAAAGTTTCCCAATCTTCCAGCCTGCCACTGGCCTTTGCAATATGGTATGCCTTAGATTTTGTCTTTATGTTATCCTTAACTTCCTTGCTTAGCCATGGATGTTTTTTCCCCCTCTTACAATCTTTCTTCCTCTCTGTAATATATTTTAGTTGGGAGGAATTGAATATCTCCTTAAACATCTGCCACTGCTCATCAACTGTGCTACCTTTAAGTCTTCCTGCCCAATCCACTAGGACCAAATCTGTCCTCATGCCAATGTAATTACCTTTATTTAACTCCAGCATGCTAGTGTCAGAATCCAGTTTCTTGCCCTCAAACTAAATTTGAAATTCTAGCATGCTATGATCACTCTTCCCTAGAGGATCCTTAGCTATGAGATCATTAATTAATCCCACCTCATTACGCAATACCAAATCTAGAATAGCCTGCTCCCTGGTTGGTTCCACAACATATTGCTCCAAAACACAATCTCTAATACATTCAATGAACTCTCCCTCGAGGCTACCCTTGCCAATATGATTAATCCAGTCTATATGCATATTAAAATTAACCATGATTATTGCCGTACCTTTCTTACAAGCCCCCAGTATTTCCTGGTTTATACTGTGCCCCACTGCGGAACTACTGTTTGAGGACCTATAGATTATTCCCACCGGGGACTTCTTTCCCTTGCTATTTCTTATTTTTGCCCAGTCTGATTCTACGTCTTGATCTCCAGTGTCTATATCATTTCTCATTACAGCACTGATCTCTTCCTTTACTAACAATTCTCCTTTTCCTTCCTGCCTATCCTTCCGAAATACTGAGTACCTTTGGATATTCAATTCCCAAACCTGGTTTCCCTGCAACCACGTCTCAGTAATTGCCACTAAATCATACCCATTTGTCTCTATTTGCACTGTTAATTCATTAATTTTATTCCAAAGGCTTCGTGCATTCAGATACAAAGCCTTTAAGTTTGTTCTATTATCAAATTTCCCTACTCTTATACAATTCCTTGGTGCAATATGACGTTCACACGTTCTGTCCCTACCTTTTATTTTCTGGTAACAATCAGCCTCATCACTAACTTGCACTCCTACCTTCTCCTTTAACTTTGACTTCCTAATTTTCCATGCAACTGAACCCTCCCCCCCACTATTTAGTTTAAAGCCCTACCTACAGCCCTAGTTAGATGGTACAAGGTAGATGATTTAAGGGCCCAAATAGAGGTAAATGGATATGACCTAATTGCCATAACGGAAAAGTGGCTACAGGGTGACCAAGACTGGGAACTGAATATTCAAGGATATTCGACACTTAAGATGGACAGGCATAAAGGAAAAGGAGGTGGTGTTGTGCTGAAAATAAGGGATGGGATCAGTACATTAGTAAGGGAGGATCTCAGATTGGAAGAACAAAATGTGGAATCTGTTTGGATGGAACTAAGAAACAGCAAGGGGGCAGCATACATTGATAGGAGTTGTTTATAGGCTACCAAACAGTAGTGGTAGTGTGGGACATGGTATTAATTAGGAGATTAAAGAAACATGTAGCATGGGCAATACAGTAATCATGGGTGGCTCCAATCTGAATATAGACTGGGTAAACAGAATGAGCAATAATGCTGTGGAGGACGAGTTTCTGGAGTGTGTTAGGGATGGTTTTCTAGAGCAGTATGTTGAGGAACAGACTTGAGAACAGGCTATTTTAGATCTAGTATTATGTAATGAGAAAGGGCTAACTAATAATCTTGTTGTAAAAGAACCTTTAGCGATGAGTGACCATAATATGATAGCATTTTTCATTATGTTTGAAAGTGAGGTAGTTCAATCTGAGGCCAGGGTGTCAAATTTGAACATAGGAAATTATGAAGGTATGAGGAGCAAATTGGCTGAGGTGGATTGGGAAAATACATTAAAACGTATGATAGTACCTAGGCAATGGATAGTCCTTAAAGAATTATTACATAGTTTACAGCAACTATACATTCCTTCAAGGCACAAAAACCCCAAAAGTAAAGGCAGTCAACCGTGGATAACAAAGGAAGTTAAGGATTGTATAAGATTAAAAGAAAAGGCCGATAAAGTTGCCAGAAATAGTAGTAAGCCTGAGGATTGGGAGGATTTTAGAATACACCAAAGGAGGACAAAGAAACTGATAAAGAAAGGGAGAATAGAATATGAATGTAAGATAGCAAAAAACATAAAAATGGACTGTAAAAGCTTCTATAGGTATGTAAAAAGGAAATGCTTGGCTAAGACAATTGTCCATTACAGGCAGAGTCAGGAGAATTCATAATGGGGAATAGAGAAATGGCAGAAAAGCTAAATGATTACTTTGTGTCTGTCTTCACTGAGGAAGATACAAGAAATCTTCCAGAATTAGAGATCCAAGGGATTAGGGGGAATGAGGAATTGAAGGAAAATAGTATTAGTAAGAAGGTCGTATTGGATAAATTAATGGGGCTGAAGGTTGATAAGTCCCCAGGACCTGATATTCTACATCCCATAGTGTTGAAAGAGGTAGCTATGGAGATAATGGATGCATTGGTGATCATCTTCCAAAATTCTATAGATTCTGTAATGGTTCCTGCAGATTGGAAGGTTGCAAATGTCACCCCACTAGACCTGTTAGCCTTGCATCAGTCATTGGGAAAATGCTAGAATCTATTCTAAAGGATGTGATAAATGGACACTTGGATAATAATGATCTAATTGGGCATAGTCAACATGGATTTATGAATGGGAAATCAGGTTTGACAAACCTGTTGTAGTTTTTTGAGGATGTTACTAACAGAATTGATAAAGGGGAGTCAGTGGACATGGTATAATTTGGATTTCCAGAAGGTTTTTGATATAGTCCCCCACATGAGGTTGGTTAGCAAAATTAAAGCACATGGGATAGGAGGTAATATACTGGCATGGATTAAGGACTGGTTAACAGGCAGAAAGCAGAGAATAGGAATTAACAGGTCATTCTCGCGTTGGCAGGCTGTGATTAGTGGGGTACTGCAGGGATCAGTGCTTGAGCCCCAGCTTTTCACAATATATATCAATGATTTGGATGTGGGGACCAAATGTAATATTTCCAAGTTCGCAGATGACACAAAACTAGGTGGGAATGTATGTTGTGAGGAAGATGCAAAACAGCTTTAAGGGGATTTGGACAGACTTAGTGAGTAGCAAGAACGTGGCAGATGGAATATAATGTGGAAAAATGTGAAGATATCCATTTTTGTAGGAGGAATAGATGTGCAGAGTATTTCTTAAATGGTAAAAGATTAGAAAGTATAGATGTACAAATGGACCTGGGTGTCCTTGTCAGTAAGTCACTGAAAGCTAACATGCAGGTACAGCAAGCAATTAAGAAGGCTAATGGTATGTTAGCCTTTATCGCAAGAGGATTTGAGTACAAGAGTAGTAAAGTCTTGTTTCAATTGTATAGCACCTTGGTTAGACTGCACCTGGAATACTGTGTGCAGTTTTGGTCTCCTTACCTTAGGAAGGATATTATGGCCAATAGAGGGACAGCAACGAAAGTTCACCAGATTTGTTCCCAGGATGGCAGGACTGTCCTATGAAGAGAGATTGGGGAAACTGGGCCTGTATTCTCTAGAGTTTCAAAGAATGAGAGGTGATCTCAGTGAAACCTACAAAATACTTAAAGGGATAAACAGGGTAGAGGCAGCTAAAATGTTCCCCCAGTTGGGGAGTCTAGAGCCAGCGGACACAATTTCAAAATAAGGGGGAAGCCACTTAGGACAGAGATGAGGAGAAATTTCTTTACACAGAGGGTTGTGAATCTTTGGAATTCTCTACCGCAGAGGGCTGTGGAAACTCAGTCATTGAGTATGTTTAAAGCAGAGATTGATAGATTTCTAAATACCAATGACCTAAAGGGTTATGAGAATAGTGTGGGAAAAATGCATTAAAATGGATGATCAGCCATGATCTTATTGAGTGGCGGGGCAGGCTCAATGGGCTGAATGGCCTATTCCTGCTCCTATGTTCCTATGCTCCTATCTCAGTCACACTGTGTTTAACTTTTTTTTGATAAGGTAATAATCCCTCCTTTTTAAGCAAATTTTTACCTCTTCCCTATTGGGTCGCTTGTGCAATACAATGATGACTCAGAGGAATAAGTAGGCAGCCTACTTCCAGAAGCACAGCAAAATTTGGCTCATCATCCATTTTATTTTTAATGACACCCCTGTGAAGCACTTTCATGATTGTCTATTTTAAAAGTACTATATGAATGCTTGCTATTGTGATGGTGTTGATAGTGTATCCAATATGGAGAAAGGCGGGGAATTCCAGGATTCCAACCTATCGATGCAGAAGGAATGGTAGTATACGTGCAAGTCAGAATGTCAGATGACTTATAGGTGATGGTGTTTCCCACGGCATTCTTGCTGTTGTCTACTTAAAGTGACAGAGGCCCATAGAATTCATTTGCCGAACATGAGCAGGTGTATTCAAAGGCTATGAAAATTACAGGAATACATCATTCAATATAATTTCCAGCATTTGTGCCCCAGTAACAATGTGGTGGGAATGCCAATATATTCCAGATGTGCAGGATTATTATAATGACAGGGCATAAAATTAGATTTTAATGGGCCACTACAGCTTTCACAATTGATCACAGGAAGATCAATTACAGTTACTATAAGGATTTTTATAGCCAGGCCCAGAGATCACTGGCCACTCTACATCACAGCATTTTCCAAGTCCTTAGTCTGATAGGGACAAGAAACATACTCAAATTACTTAAATGACCCTAGCCATGAAAAATTGGCCTAAGAGACATTGAGATTCTGTCAAGGTTTGAAGAGCTTGTTTCTTACAGCAGAATTAAATATTAGTGTTGATTTTTATTTATGATAACGGAATTGTTCACCCATCCAAAGACATGATGGGGGTCGATCTTCCTCACTACTTTCTGCCTGAGACCAAGTTGAAGTGCCCTTAACCTGCTTATACTAGTGAATTCAGGTCACTAGGACCCTTGTGTTCTGCTGGCACAGGAATGCCCACTAAAAGGGACTTGTATCAGAAATAGGGAACAAAGCCAACAGCTTTGTGGTCTTCTGGCTGCTGACCAAAAACAGCAGCCAGATGGCCACAAACTGTAAAGATTCTCATTGCTGCACACAGAAGCAAAATATACCCTTCATATAGGCAGGAGGATGTGCCAGCCCTTTCTGAGATCCTTCAGTCCGAGAGTGTTTATAGAATCATAGAATGGTTACTGCGCAGAAGGCAGCCATTTGGCCCATCATGTCCATGCTGGCTCTCTGCAAGAGCAAATCACCTAATCCCATTCCCCTGCCTTTCCCGCAGCCCTGAAAATATTTTCACTTCAGATAATTATCCAGTTCTCTTTTGAAGGTCTTGATTGAATCTGCCTCCACCACACTCTCAGGTAGTGCATTCCAGATCCAAACTACTCGCTCAGTAAAAATGTTTTTCCTCTAGTCACCATTGCTTCTTTTACTAATCACCTTAAATTGGTCTCCTCTCATTCTGCATCCTTCGGCCAATGGGAACAGTTTCTCCCATCTACTCTGTTCAGACCCCTCATGATATTGAGCACCTCTGCCAAATATCCTCTTAATTTTCTCTTCTCCAAGGAGAACAGACTCAGCTTCTTCAACCTATCCAAATAACTGAAGTTCCTCATCCCTGGATCTATTTTCGTGGATCTTTTCTGCACCCTCTCTAATGCCTTTACATCCTTCCAAAAGTATGGTGCCCAGAAATTGACACAATACTTCAGTTGAGGCCAAACCGGTGTTTTTTACCGGTTTATCATACTTCCTTGTTTTTGTACTCCATGCCTCTATTTATAAAGCCCAGGATTCCATATGCTTTATTAACTGCTTTCTCAACCTGCCCTGCAACTTTCAATGATTTGTACACATATACCCCCAGGTCCCTCTGCTCCTGTATCCTTTTTAGAATTGTACCCTATAATTTATATTCGCTCTCCTCACTCTTCCAACCAAAATGAATCACTTCACATTTTTCTGCATTAAACGTCATCTGCCACTTAACCCGCCCATTTCACCAGCCTATCTATGTCCTCTTGAAGTTTAACACTATCCTCCTCACAGTTCGCAATACTTCCAAGTTTTGTGTCATCCGCAAATTTTTAAATTGTGTCATGTGCACCCAATCTAGGTCATTAAGAAAACCTACATTAAGAAAAGCAGACCGCAACACCGACCCCTGAGGAACCCCACTATATACCTTCCTCCAGTCCGAAAAACAACTGTTCATAACTATTCTGTTTCCTGTCACTCAGCCAATTTTGTATTCATGCTGCTACTGTCCCCTTTATTCCATATGCTGTAACTTTGCTGACAAGCCCGTTATGTGGCACTTTATCAAATGCCTTTTGGAAGTCCACACCACACCAGCCATATTACCCTCATCAACCCTCTCCATTACCTCATCAAAAAACTTAATCAAGTTGGTTAAACATAATTTGCCCTTAATAAATCTGTGCTGCCTTCCTTAGTTAATCCACATTTGTCCAAGTGACTTAATTTTGTCATAATTATTGTTTTCAAAAGCCACCAAAGTTAAATTGACTAGCCTGTAGTTTCTGGGCTTGTCTTCACACCCTTTTTTGAACAAGGGTGTAACATTTGCAATTCTCCAGTCCTCTGGCACCACACCTGTATCTAAGGAGGATTGGAAGATTCTGACCAGTACCTCCCCAATTTCCACCCTTACTTCCCTCATCTCATCCAGACCAGGTGACTTATAAATTTTAAGTACAGCCAGCCTATCTAATACCTCCTCTTTATCAATTTTTAAGCTCATCCAGTGTCTCAACTACCTCCTCTTTCACCATGAATTGGGCAGCATCGTCTTCCTTGGTAAAGACAAATGCAAAGTACTCACTTAGTACATCAGCCATGCCCTCTGCTTCCATGCGTAAATCCCCTTTTAGTTCCCTAGTGGGCCCCACTCCTCCTGTAACCACCTTTTTACTGTTTATGTGCCTATAGAAGATTTTTAGATTTCCTTTTATGTTAGCTGCAATTCTCTTCTCATACTCTCTCTTTGCTTCTCTTATTTGTTTCTTCTCTCCCATCTGAACCTTTTATATTCAGTCTGGTTCTCAATTGTATTATCCACCTGACATCTGTCATATGCACCCTTTTTCTGCTTCACCTTACTCTCCATTTCTTTTGTCCATCCAGGGAGCTCTGGACCTGCCTTTCCCCTTCGTGGGAATGTACCTTGACTATACCTGAGCTATCTCCGCTTTAAAAGCAGCCCAAAGCAGCAGTTACAGTTTTGCCTTCCAGTCTTTGATTTCAATTTATTTGGGCCAGATCTGTTCTCACCACAATGAAGTTAGCCCTCCCCCAATTACTTATCTTTACTTTGGATTGCTCCTTGTCCTTTTCCATAGCTACCTTAAACCTTTTGATGCTATGATCACTGTCCCCTAAATGTTCCCCTAATGTCACTTGATTCATTTGACCCACCTCATTCCCCAGAACCAGATCCAGCAATGCCTCCTTCCTCATTGGACTGGAACCATACTGATGTAGAAAATTTTCCTGAACAAACTCAGAAACCCTTGCCACTTTCTGTCTTTTACACTATTACTATCCCAGTTTATATCAGGTAAGTAAAGTCCTCTATTATAACTATTCTATAATTCTTGCACCTCTCTGTAATGTCCTTGCAAATTTGTTCCTCTATATCCTTCCCATTAATTGGTAGCCTGTAGACTACCCACAGCTCCAATCAAATAGATTCTGTCCTTGACCCCTCTCGCACATCCTCTCTCGCCAGCACTGTGATGTTCACCTTAATCAATACAGCTACCCCTCCTTCCTTTCCTGTCATTCCTGAACACCTTGTATCCAGGAATATTTAGTATCCAGTCCAGCCCATTTTTGAGCCAGGTCTCTATTATCACTACAATATCATATTTCCACGTGGCTATCTGTGTCTGCAGCTAACCAACCTTATTTACCATACTCTGCACATGCACAGTAAACCTAATTTAGACCATATTACATTCCCTCTTATCCTGATCCCACCTAATACCTTATTATTTCCTACTCTAGTGCCATCTGTCTCTCCCAATTCTCTGTGTACCTTGGTTTTTCTCTCTAAATTTATCTCCTGGTTCCCACATCCCTGCCAAGTTAGTTTAAACCCTCCCTAATAGCACTAGCAAATCGCCACACAATAACATCGGTTCCGGCTCTGTTCAGATGCAAACCATCCAGCCTGTACAAGTCCCATCTCCCCCAGAATCGATCTCAATGTCCCAGGAATCCCTCCTGCACCATCTCTCCAGCCACACATTCATCTGTTCTATCCTTCTATTTCTATACTCACTTGCGCATGGTACTGGGAGTAATCCGGAGATTACGTTCTATGACATCCTGCCCACTAGTCTCTTTCTTAGCTCCCTAAACTCTGCCTGCAGGACTTCATCTCTCTTTCTACCTATATCGTTGGTACCAATATGGAGCACGACTGCTGGCTGCTCAACCTCCCCCGCCCCCCCACCCCCACCACAGAGTACTCTGCAGGTGCTCCATGTCTTCCTTGACCCTGGCACCAGGGATTCACGTCTGCCGCCGCAGAAACACCTGTCTGTTCCCCTAACTATAGGCTCCCTATCAATCATCCTTTTCCAATCTTCCTCCTGCCCCCCTGTACAGCTGGGTGTAATTTGTAATTTCCACTTATTATTGTTCCTGTGTTTGAGACACCTATCTGAGATGCAAAGGAATTTCTTCTCTCAGAGGGTAGTGAATCTCTAGAATTCTTTACTTCAGAGAGTTGTGGAGGCTAGATCACTAAATGTATTTAAGGAAGAGGTAGATAGATTTTTGAAATCTCGGGGAGTCGAGGGTTATGCGGAGCAGGCTCAAAAGAGTTGAGGCCTGGACAGATCAGCCATGATCTTATTGAATGGCAGGGCAGGCTTGAGGGGCTGAATGGCCTACTCCTGCTCCTATTTCTTATGTTCTTATGGGCAGAAATCTCGGAAAATGAGGCGGGAGGCGTATGTTATTCGCCATTTCATTTCAAATACTTTCAGGCTTGCCTGCTTCTCCTAAGGGAAATCCCCAGAAGTGCACATGAATTTCAAAAAGGGTGGGAACCAGCATAATGGTTCCTCATCCATTTTTCTTCTGATTTATGCCCAAGAAATAGACATTCTCAGGTGCAGAGCAGCCAAAAATCAGCTCCAACATTACTAGTACAATCTGTCGCTCTTAGATCAATACATATAAAAATACTCATACATAGAATCATAAAATGTTACAGCAGAGAACCAGGCCATTTACACCAAAGTTGTTTGCCAGATGGCTACTAGTCTAATCCTACTTTCCTGCTCACACCTCTTTTTTACAAGCAACTCTACTTTGTGGCAGAAAATCTTAAATCATAAAGATATTTTTTCTCACCTTACCTTTAATTCTGATTACCTTAAATTTCTGCCTACTTAAATAGCTGACTAACAGAAACAATCAAGCAATCATTATTTACTGGGTACTGCCTGTGTGGAGTTTGCAAGTTCTCCCTGTGTCTGCGTGGGTTTTCGCTGGGTGCTCCAGTTTCCTCCCACCACCAAAAGACCTGCAGTTGATCGGCAAATTGGCCATTATAAATTGCCCCTAGTCGAGGTAGGTGGTAGGGAAATATAGGGACAGGTGGGGATGTTGTAGGAATATGGGATTAGTGTAGGATTAGTATAAATGGGTGGTTGATGGTCGGCACCGACCTGGTGGGCCGAAGGGCCTGTTTCAGTGCTGTATCTCTAAATAAAAATAAAAAATATTAACTTATCATAACCAGGTGAGCTTGAGAATCTCTATCCCTTAACCTTCTCAGCTGTCGTGGAAAAAAACCCTAACTTCCCAAGTCTCTCTTCATAACTATAACCTCATCTCTTGTGACGTGAAAAATGACATTTAAGAAAAAGCTGTTTCCTTGCCTATGCCATGTATTCAAAACCTATTATTGTAGCACTCACTGCTCTGGCTCCCACTGTTCTAATTGATCATTTAATTTCCTAGTTGCAACTATATTATGTACATGTCATTTGCAGGATATCGAACAGATGTGAAATTCTAACTGAGTTGATGTAGGTATAAAGACAAAATATTACCATAACAATGACAGGAATGACATTATAATTCTGACCTTAACTTAGGCGGGAGCTTGGCATCGGGGCCTCAAGATGAGTGTCAAGCTCACCTGGTCATGCTGAACTGATGCCCAGGTCGTTTTAACTACTGGGCCTTATTTTAATCTTTCAGTTGAGTCTCTGGTTGGTAGGTAGGAGAAGCCCAGAGCAGATTTCCTTCTGGGGCTGATAGGAACAAAACTGTTCCTTCGGTCCCCCACATGGAAATCGTAAAAATGCCACGGTGATTATTGTATTATTACACCATTAATGATGCTATTTTTGTCCTAACTGGTCATGTCAGTTTGTACTATATTTTTCTTTAAAAAAAATGAATTGAAATGAAATGAGATTGCTCTTCAAACAGATCATGAGAGGTCATTCATAATTTTCAAATTTGTTTCCCAAGGCATAAAGAACTGGTTTGCATCTCTGCCTTGCAAAGGCATTTTGTAAAAAGGATACAGCAAGAAGTATTATAAAATAGTATGGGAAAATCAATAGAAATTTAAACAGAAAAATGAGGATCATGTGTCCAAAATCTCAAAATATGCTCCCAGCAGGCAAAGCACAATTTGTATTATTACCCTTAGTTATTCCTGTTTTGTGCTACCTATTAGTGATCCAACAGGTTACTAACAGGTACTAGTTGCTAAGGGTAATCAGTACTGATTTCAATGAATGAGCATTTCTTTATATTTGGATTAGCAGTTTCAAAATTACCATTCTGTATAACTCTAGAATAAAGCCAATTTGTAAGCATGGACTGCCTCAGACTGCCTGTCAGATAATGCAAGACAGGACACCAGAAGCTTGAAGGTGTTGCTATCACTATCACCAAGGACTCAGATGTGCACATACTAAATTACTGCAAACATAGGCATGTACCAATAAAACATTATACCATCTCTGCATCCCTTCTCAAGCAAATCCACCACTTATTGTACCTTTTAGAGGAGTCGTTTCCTTTGCTCTAAGTTATCTGACAGCATATCTATGCATTAAGTGTGAGCCCATCTTCTAAAATAGCTGCCAGTTCCTGTGAGAATTTGGACCTTAGCCCATCAATTTCCCTGGCTGCCATCTCAAACCAAGTGAGAAAGTACAGGGCCTTGGCATCCTGTTCAAACCCCAAGATCAGATTCTTCCCCCTTGTCTCTCTTATTAAATTCTGATTTAATTCACCTCTGCAACATTGCCACTTCTGCCCTTTTGGGCTGAATTTTACTAATCAACCTGTCCCCAACAACGGCATCCAACGCCACTGCGCAGGCACCAGCGCCATTTTTCAAGGGCTTCCAGCCCTTACATTTAATTTAAACTTTTAAAGACACATGTATTTAAAACTTATTACAAATAATTAAATATTCCCAGCCCTCTCCCACCTCCCCAATAAACTTACATTTCATCCCTTGCCCTCTTCCTCCAACCCCCCAAAATACTCACCTTGTATGCCTGCCCTTCCCCCCACCCCCAAAGGTCAGAAACTTTTAACTTTACCCCTTCCTATCACCCCCTAGACCAATCACGTAAGTTCGACCCCCCCCCACACCCACACCCCCGCCACCAGTATTCCGCCATACTTTCACTGGTCGGAGATCGGACAGTGCAGGAGTAATATCAGAGCGGGAATGGCCGGCAGGACAAGGTCAGTCATTATTGGTTCATTTACATGTGCTAACATATTTAAATGGTTGTCCCATCGCCGAATAGTGGGGCCGCTGCCACGAGGCCTCACCACCACCGCTAATATAGGGCGGGGCCTTCCCAGCTTCGAGGCCCATGGCAGGCCTCTCCCGGAGACATTTTCCGGGGCACCCCTGCCACAAACAATGTTGGGGGGGGTGTCAGTAAAATGCAGCTCATATCTTCCCTTGTGCCGTTGAAACCTTAGTCCATACCTTCATCACCTCAAGCCTTAACATCTCCAAACACCCTCTAGCTGGCTTCCCTGGATCAACCTTCCATCCAAATGTCACAATTTACAACCTCATCTATGTTACACGCGCATCACCAACATACCCCCTAAGTTTTTTTGGATTGCGTGGCTAATTTGTTTATGTGCACAGCCCTTTTAAATATTTGGAGTGGCTGCGCAAGCACCATAACTTAAAAGAATCAACTTGTGTGCGGCCTTTTTTTATTCTTTCATGGGATGTGGGCGTCACTGGCTAGGCCAGCAATCATTACCCATCTCTAATTGCCCTTGAGCAGGTGATGGTGAGCTCCATTCTTGAACCACAGCAGTCCATGGGGTGTAGGTATACCTACAGCGCTGTTAGGAAGGGAGTTCCAGGGTTTTGACCCAGTGGCGGTGAAGGAACGGCAATATTGTTCCAAGTCAGGATGGCGTGTCGCTTGGAGGGGAACTTGCAGGTGGTGGTGTTCCCATGCATTTGCTGCCCTTGTCCTTCTACGTGGTAGAGATCATGGGTTTGGAAGGTGCTGTCTAAGGAGTTTTGGTGAGTTGCTGCAGTGCATCTTGTAGATGGCACACACTGCTGCCATTGTGCATCAGTAATGGAAGGAGTGAAGGTTGTGGATGGGGTGCCAATCAAGCGGGCTGCTTGATGGCCAAAAAGTTGGCCAAAGAGGTAGGTTTTAAGGAGCATCTTAAACGAACAAAGAGGTAGAAAGGTGGAGAGATTTAGGGAGTGAATTCCGGAGCATAGGGCCTAGGCAACAGAAGATACGGCCACCAATGGTGGAAGAATTAAAATCGAGGATGCTCAGGAGGCCAGAGCTGGATGAGTGCAGATATCTCGAAAGGTTTTAGGGCTGGAAGAGATCACAGAGATAGGGAGGGCAAGGCCATTTAGCAACTTGAAAACAAGGATGAGAAATTTTAAAATCAAGGCATTAAAATCAATGTAGGTCAGTGAGCACGGGGTGATAGGTGAACAGGACTCGGTGCGAATAAGGACACGGCTGCAGAATTTTGGATGACCTCAGGTCTACTGAGGGTAGAATGTGGGAGGCTATCTAGGAGTGCATTGGAACAATCAAGACGTAACAAAGGCACGAATGGGAGTTTCAGCACCAGAACAGCTGAGGCAGGGGTGAAGATGGGTGATGTTACTGAGGTGGTAATAGGCGGTCTTAATGATGCCGTGGATATGTGGTTGGAAGCTCATCTCCAGGTTAAATATGACACCAAGGTTGTGAACAGTCTGGTTTAGGCTCAGACAGTTACCAGGGAATGATATTGAGTTGGCAACTAGGGAACGGAGTTTGGAGCAGGGATCAAAGACAATGGCTTCAGGCTTCCCAATATTTAATTGGAGATATTTCTGCTCATTAAGTACTGGATGTTGAATGAGCAATCTCATAATTTAGCAACAGTGGAGGAGTTGAGAGAAGTGACAGCAGGCTAGAGCTGGGTGTCGACAACGTAAATGTGAAAACTAATGCTGCATTTTTGGATGAAATCGCCAAAGGGCAGCATGTAGATGAGAGATAGGAGGGACCAAGGATAGATCTTTGGTGGATACGAGAGGTAATGGTGCAGCAAGTGGGAAGAGAAGCCATTGCAAGTGATTCTCTAGCTACGATTAGATAGATAAGAATGGAACCAGGTGAGAGCAGTCCCACCCAGCTGGACAACAGTGGAGAAGCATTGGAGGAGGATGGTGTGGTTAACCATGTCAACAGCTGCAGACATGTCAAGGAGGACAAGGAGGGATAGTTTACCTTTGTCACAGTCACATTGGATGTGATTTCTGACTTTGATAAGAGCTATTTCAGGCCTGTGGCGGGGATGGAAATCAGATTGGAGGGATTCAAATATGGAACTCCAGGAAAGGTAGGCACAGATTTGGGAGGCAACAATGTGTTCGAGGACTTTGGAGAGGAAAGGAAGTTTGGAGGTGGCGCAGTAGTTTGCAAAGACATTGGGGTCAAGGGTTGGATTTTTGAAGAGAGGGGTGATGACCCAGATATAAAGTAGAGGGACAGTACCTGAAGAGAACCATTAACAATATCAGCTAACAGGAGGGAAAGTTGGGTGGTCAGCAGTTTAGTGGGGATAAGGTTGAGGGAGCAGGAGATGGGTCTCATGGACAAGATGAGCTCGGAGACGGCATGCTAGGCGATATGAGAGAAAGTGGAGAAAGATGCAAGCTTAGGACTAGTGCAGGGGGGAACTTTATAGGAAGTTTGGCCCAGTGGGCTAGTGGAAGGGAGAGAAGTGGCAGTGGCAGCTGATCGCATAGTCTTGATCTTAGTGACAAAGAAGTCCATAAGCTCCTTGCACTTATCGTTAGAGGTGAGGGTGGAGGAGAGAGGTGAGAGAGGTTTAAGGAGATAGTTTGGAATAGAAAAAAGAAGCCGGGTTATCTTTGCACTCCAGGATCATCCTGGAATAGTGAACAGTTTTAGCAGGCGGAAGCAGTACCCAACAGTGCTTTATATGGTTCAGCCAGATCTGGTGGTGGATACCCTAAACCAGTTGTCCGCCATACCCTTTCAAGTCTGCATCTCTTGAACTTAAGGGAGCGGAGATGAGGGCCATAACAGGAGAATGGCCAGGGTGAGAGAAAGTAATGGTTTTACTGGGGACTAGGGCATCAAAGGTGGAGGTGAGGGTGCAGTGGAGCAAATCAGTAGCTGAAGAAATATGGTGAATGGAGGGTCAAAGGCTAGATAGTGGGATTTTGAAAGTGCAGTTGGTCATAAATTGGGGGATAGTTTTTTCTAGCAGCAGATACAGAAGGAGGTGGGGTTGGGGCATGGAAAGGGGATGTAACAGGTAGTTCAGTACCATTATTGTAAGACTTTTCTGATTGCTCCCTTAATTGTGCTGGAAAATAAAACAAAATTAACTCATTTAACACACTAAGAGGAAATTAAATTCTTTTGAACATCTGGCATGGGAAACAAACTTTTGCAAACATGTCAACTCTCATGAATTTATCACAAGAGAAGTAACTTCTAGGTAAATTTAAGCCTCACCCATGAACTTGTGAGAGGGCTCTGAAATCTCAGGATTTTGGGCAAGCGTTCAGAAATGCACCTTTCGTAGACTGCTGGGTTCTGCCCTCGCTCCAATGGATCATAGATCATAGGAAACATGGCATTGTGTTTCCAAATCAACACTGAGAGGAATGCGTGACAATACTGAGGGAGGATTCTTAACAGGTGAAAGGAGGCTGCTCTTTTGAAACAGGAACAAAAAGACTCAAATTTAAGTATAAAACTGCTTTTATATTATATGAAACCCACTGACTGATAGTGGCACCCACACCTGATGCATTGCAGACCAAACCAAGATTAATCCCGCTGAGATACACTTCAGTTTTTAAATTAAGTCTTCCAGCACAAGCCTTAGGAAATCCAGGCAAGTTTATTTTCCAATTGTATCCAGTTTGCAAGCACAAACTTGGTGTAAATGGACTGAGACTGTCATATGCAGGAGAAAGGCACTGTTAGCAGGGGTAGTTGGGGTGGATAGCTGGAATGGGGAAGGGGTAGTTGGTTGCTGAGATAGGGAATGTGGAATTGTACGCTGACCTTTTTTTCAACGAAAAGTAAATATGGGGATAAAAGTGAAGGAACCTTTTGCACACTTTGGAGCTGAATTTAATGAGCCCACCGAAGATCCCAGCAGCAGGCCCGGAAATGGGAGCCATTCCTATCCATCATGCTGGCGGCCGCCCCACGTCGATCATGCGGTGGGTTGCCATTTTGCATAGTGGATACATGGGCCCCCCCAATCATCTGGCGGGGGGCAGGACGCAAGTCAGCGATATGGTGTCAGATGACTCCAGTGCTAGTGCTGGTGCCATATTTGAAAGCCTGCTAGCTCTGCATTCACTCCTGCCTTAGAGTCATTGTCAGCTTTGTGCAACTTAGAATGTTGCTTGACTAGTTCCTGGACCCCCAATTCCCGAGGATAGCACAACAAAGGGTGGCCCAACAGTTCAGTGATGCCTTCCTATAGATTCTCATCCAGGCTGCAAGGGAAAAGTGGGAGGTTCTCTTGCCCAGCGATGGCAAGAAGTGGTCCTCCCACCTGACGAAGCAAGCCTGGGTGGAGATGGCAGAGGAGGTCAGCAACCGTGGGGTCACCCGCTGGAACTGGGTGCAGTACAAAAAGAGGGTCAACGATCT
Organism: Heterodontus francisci; assembly: GCF_036365525.1. Taxonomy (NCBI): domain Eukaryota; kingdom Metazoa; phylum Chordata; class Chondrichthyes; order Heterodontiformes; family Heterodontidae; genus Heterodontus; species Heterodontus francisci. Next base: position 117,000,826 of record NC_090375.1, on the reverse strand, counting down.
CCTGCGTTCAGCCGAGGTGAGTGCTCCATACCACTCTTCTGTTTGGGGGTTGCATGTGACTACATGGGAGGGTGCAAGAAATGGGGAGGGTGGCACTACCATGCTAATGGTAGAGGGGCTAGGGTATTACCTCATCTTGGCAGATGCATGGCTGCATCTCAGCCATATGCCACCGTCCTTCATAGTGCACCCCCCATTAATTCCCAGACAGCATTTGTCAGTATGAGAGATATCAGATCCTCCAGCAGGGGAAGAGGGGCTGACACTATCAGAAATGTCATGTTGATCTCTCTGCCAATCTCTACTATCTCCATCCTTCCTCTTCAAGACAAGAGGGCCACAACAAGAGGGAGACGGCCCTGACTGGTGGAGGAGTTCCTGATCAGCGCTCTCTCACCACCACTGAGGAAGAGGCCTTGGAACTGGCGGGTACCCAGGTGGTTGCACAATCTTGGAGGGGACTGGAGTCCCACCGCAAGAGAGTGAGGATTGGCTTCCATCAACATACTCATTACTTTTCGAGACCTACATCACGCATGGTTGGCATGACAGCCTAAGCCCCACATGTTTGTGTTCTCTCATGTAGGTTGGCATGCTCAGGGGACTGCAGCTACAGGAGGCGGAGCTCTCAATATGCACCGTTCCATGATTCCCCTGAACCTTCCACCAGTGCAGATACTCTTACCTCGCTAAGTAACTGCTCGACTTTAGAATTGGGCCACAAACTGGGTGGAGCACCACATGCACGCAAGCAGTTGGCTGAGGCAGCCGAGGCCTCTGACAATTGGAGGACTGTGGGTGACCAGGCCTATGCTGAGCCGCTGGCTGATGACGAGCTTCTGGTGTCGACAGCACAGGGCATGCTGGAGTTGCAGAGAGAAGTAAAGCAACATATGGCAGAGATGCCAGTGGCCATGTGCAGCCATGAGCAGACGATGGAGGAGTCCATCCATGCCATGAGTGCTGCCACATTTCAGGCATGTGAGCGCATGGCTTCCTCCATCAAGAGGTTGGTGACCGAGATCCAGCAGATTTGCGCTGGCCTGCACGCCGTTGCCTTGGCAATGAGCTCAACACAACAGTAGCAAGGCAAAAGAAGGACATGGCGCCTGGAGGCGTCTCCCGCTCCTTGTCCTTCTCTGGTGAGCAGGGAGGTTCAAGTGAGCCTTGAAAGGGAGGAGGAGAGGCTGACATTGGGACCGGCTCTGGGGGAGATGGTATGTGCAGGCTGGACGGGTTGCACCTGAACAGAGCCGGGGGACTGAGCTCCTTGTGGAATGTTTTGTTAGTGCTGTTGGGGAGGGTTTAAACTAGTTTGGCAGGGGGATGGAGACCTGATGGTAAACTCAGTTGGGACAAAATCAGAAATGAAAATGGAAGGTAGAAAATTAATGGATGAGTCTGGAAGTCAGAGGAAACAAAGGTTAGAAAATAAAAGAAAGAGTTTGGCAGTGCTCAAGGGTATCTATTTCAATGCAAGGAGTATAGCAAAGAGAGCAGATGAGCTGAGGGCACAGATAGACACATGGCAGTATGATATCATAGTGATACAGAACCAAGGCTTAAGGAGGGACAGGTATGGCAGCTCAACGTTCCTGGTTACAGGGTTTTCAGACGCGATAGGGAGAGGGATAAGAAAGGAGGGGGAGTGGCAAATTTGGTCAAGAAAACTATTGAGGAAGGATGATATGTTGGAAGATTCATCAAATGAGGCCATATGGATTGAGCTAAGGAACAAAAAAGGGGCAATCACACTGCTGGAAGTATACTACAGACCCCCAAACAGAGGGAGATGGAAGAGCAGATATGTAGGCAAATCGCTGATAAGTGCAAGAATAGGGCAGTTTTAGTATGAAAGGAATTGAGGGAGCAGAATTCTTGAGGTGCATTCAGGCAAACATTTTTGCCCAGTATGTAGCAAGTCCAACAAGAGAGGGCACAGTTTTAGACTTAGTTTTAGGAAATGAAGATGGCCAGGTGGAAGGGGTGACAGTGGGAGAGCATTTTGGTGGTAGTGATCATAATTCAGTCAGTTTTAACATAATTATGGAAAAGGACAGAGATAGAACAGGAGTTAGAGTTCTCAACTGGGGCAAGGCCAATTTTACTAAACTGAGGAGTGATTTAGCAAAGGTGGACTGGAAACAGCTACTTGAAGGTAATTCAGTGTCAGAGCAGTGATAGGCATTCAAAGGGGAGATTCAAGGGGTTCAGAGTAAACATGTTCCCACAAAGAAAAAGGGTGAGACGCCCAAATCTAGAGCCCACGGATGTCAAGTAACTTACAGGTAAGATAAGGCAGAAAAGGTTATGTACAACAGCAAGAACACAATACTACAGAAAGTCAAGAGAAGTATAGAAAGTGGAGGGGTGAAATCAAAAAGGAAATTAGGAAAGCAAAGAGAGGGCATGAAAGAATATTGGCAAGCAAAATCAAGATGAACCCAAAGATGTTAAGAGTAAGAGGATAACTAAGAAGAGAGACGGGCCAATAAAAGACCAAAAAAGTAACCTATGCGTAGGGGCAGAAGATGTTGGTATTGTTCTTAATGAATACTTTGTGTCTGTCTTCACAAAAGAGGGGGACGATACAGATATTGTAGTTTGGGAGGAGGAGTGTGAAGTATTGGATGTGATAAACATAGGGAGAAAGGAAGTATTAATGGGATTAGCATCCTTGAAAGTTGATAAACCACCAGGGCTGGATGAAATGTACACCAGGCTGTTAAAAGAAGAGAAAAAATAGCAGAAAGTCTGACCATCATTTTCCAGTCCTCACTGGATACAGGTGTCGTGTCGGAGGACTGGAGAACTGCTAACATTGTACCTCTGTTTAAAAAGGGAGGGAAGGATAGACCGACTAATTACAGGCCAGTCAGTCTATCCTCAGTAGTGGGAAAATTATTGGAATCTATTCTGAGAGACAGGATAAACTGTCACTTAGAAAGGCACAGGTTAATCAAGGATAGTCAGCATGGATTTGTTAAGGGAAAATCTTGTTTGTCCAACTTGATTTTATTTTTTGAAGAAGTAACAAGAAAGATAGATGAGGGTAGTGCAGTTGATGTGGTCTACATAGATTTTAACAAGGCTTTTGACAAGGTCCCACATGGCAGACTTTAAAAAAATAAAATTCCAAGGGATCCAGGGAAATGCAGCAAGGTGGATACAAAATTGGCTCAGTGGCAGGAAACAAGGGGTAATTGTTAACAGATGTTTTTGCGACTGGAGGGCTGTTTCCAGTGGCATTCCGCAGGGCTCCGTTCTGGGACCCCTGCTTTTTGTGGTATATATTAATGATTTGGACGTAGATGTAAGGGGCATGAACAAGACGTTTGCGGACTACACAAAGATTGGCCATGTGGTAGATAGCGAGGAAGATAGCTGTAGGCTGCAGAAAGATATTGATGGTCTGGTCAGATGGGCAGAAAAGTGGCAAATGGAATTCAACCTGGAGAAATGTGAGGTGATGCATTTGGGGAGGTCAAACAAGGCAAAGGAATACACGATTAACGGGAAAATACTGAGAAGTGTCGAGGATGAGAGGGACATTGGAGTGAATGTCCACAGATCCCTGAAGGTAGCAGGACAGGTCAATAAGGTGGTTAAGAAGGCATATGGTATCCTTTTCTTCATTAGCTGAGGTATAGAATATAAGAGCAGGGAGGTTGTGCTGGAACTGTATAACTCATTGGTTAGGCCACAACTTGAGTACTGTGTACAGTTCTGGTCACCTCATTACAGAAAGGATGTAATTGCACTAGAGAGGGTACAGAGGAGATTTACGAGGATGCTGCCAGGGCTGGAAAAATGCAGCTATGAGGAAATATTGGATAGGCTGAGCTTGTTCCCCTTGGAACAGAGAAGGCTGAGGGGAGATTTGATTGAAATGTACAAAATAGTGACGGGCCTGGATAGAGTGGAGGTGAGGGATCTATTCACCTAAGCAGAGAGGTCAGTGATGAGGGGGCATAGGTTTAAAGTGATTGGTAGAAAAATTAGAGATGAGGAAAAACTTTTTCACACAGAGGGTGGGCTTAGTAGACAGCCTATCCTCAGAAATGTAGACAGAGAAGTCACAGAAGGGAAGGGAAGTGTCAGAGCTGGACCATGTAAAGGTGAAAGAAGGGTGGAAATTGGAAGCAAAGTTGAAGAAGTTTTCCAGTTTGGGGCACTAGCAGGAACTCACTGCCTGAAAATGTAGTTGAGGCAGAGACCCTCAACTCATTCAAAAGGAGTCTGGATATGCACCTCAAGTGCCGTAATCTGCAGGGCTACGGACCAAATGCTGGAAGGTAGGATTAGAATAGGTGGATCGATTTAAAGCTGGCAGAGACATGATGGGCTGAATGGCCTCTTTCTGCACCTTAAACTTTCTATGATTCCATGAAAGCCATGTTCCATTGTGCCTTAACTGTGAGCTGCTGACTTCCCCCTTCCCCCTTAGTGCAATGCCAATGTGACCATAGCCCTCATTAATGCATGTTCTCCCATGGGCACTAGCGCAAATTGTAGCTGGTTGCAAGTCAGAGAACACAAATGGAAAGGAGGCAACAGACTACATGTATTAAGGTAAGTCTTTATTGGAATCTCTCTGAGTGAGCATCAGGGTGGCTGGAAGCGGGTAATTATGAGGTTGTCTCTTGCCTCCTTTAGCACGTTGCTCAATCTGTCTGGCTTCCCACACAAGGTCTTCACTATCCATTGCTGCTTGCCCCTCTTCCTCCTCTGTGTCCTCCTCGTCGATGGACGAGTGTCGTTCAGGCACCTCATCACCATGTAAGGCCTCCCCCTCTGCTGCTGTGGAAGGTAGCGTCAACATAACAGATGCGACAGAGATGGAGAAACTGGGAGAATGGAATGGGGTCCTTACAGGAAGCAGGGTGTGAGGAAGTATAGTCGAGATAGCTGTGGGAGTTGGTGGGCTTAGTAGACAGCCTATCCTCAGAAATGGAGACAGAGAAGTCATAGAAGGGAAGGGAAGTGTCAGAGCTGGACCATGTAAAGGTGGAAGAAGGGTGGAAATTGGAAGCAAAGTTGAAGAAGTTTTCCAGTTTGGGGCACTAGCAGGAAGCAGCACCGATACAGTCACCAATGTACTGGAAAAAGAGTTGGGGGAGGGGGCCTGAGTAAGACTAGAACAAGGGGTGTTTGACATGTCCTCCAAAAAGACAGGCATAACTAGGAACCATGCAGGTACCCAAAGCAACATTTTGGAGGAAGTGAGTGGAGTTGAAGGGGAAGTTGTTCAACGTGAGAACATGTTCTGCCAGGCGGAGGAGGGTGGTGATGGTGGGGACTGGTTGGGTCTCTGTTCAAGGAAGAAGCGGAGAGCCCGCAGACGGTCCTGGTGGAGAATGGAGATATAGTGATTCGACATCCATGGTGAAGAGGAGGTGGTTAGGGCCAGGAAACTGGAAGTTGTTGAAATGACACAGGGTGTCAGAAGAGTCACGGATGTAGATGGGAAAAGACTGGACAAGGGGAGAAAAAATAGTCAAGATAGGAGGAATTAAGTTCAATGGGGCAGGAGCAGGCTGAAATAATGGGTCGAGCAGGAAAGTACTGTTTATGGATCTTGGGAAGGAGAAGTGGGATGTCCGGGTTTGCAGGACTATGAGGTGGGAAGCTGTAGATGTAAGATCTCCAGAGGAGATGTAGTCAATGACAGTCCTGGAGACAGTGGCTTGATTTTCAGTAGTGGGATCATGGGTCCGGGGAAGGTAGAAAGAAGTGTCTGAGAGTTGGTGCTCAGCCTCTGCAAGGCAGAGGTTGGTACACCAGACAACAACAGCATCACCCTTGTCAGCAGATTTGATCACAATCTTGGTGTTAGACCTAAGAGAACGGAGTGAACAATTTCAAAAGGAGACAGGTTAGAGTGAGTGAGGGGAGCAGAGAAATTAAAGTAAAAGCGAAATATTGCAGAGGCTGGAAATCGGAAATAAAAACAGCATCTGTGGGGTGAGAATCAGTGTTAATGTTTCAGGTCTGTGACCTTTTATCAGAACTGGAAACGGTTAGAATTTATGATGACCGATCTCACGCCGATAATTCTCAATGATAAAATCAAGAGCAGATAAGAGGCCAGAGAGAGGGGTCCAAGAGGAGGTGTGTCCACTGGTCGCGGGGAGGACTTCTGGCCAAAGAAGTGAGCCCGGAGGTGAAGGTTACAGAAGAAGAGCTCAACGTTGTGCTGAGCGTGAAATTCCTTGAGGTGGGGGCTTAAGGGGATAAAGCTGAATCCTTTGCTAGGTACTTTTGGACTCAATATTGAGTTCAACAATTTAAGACCATGACCGCCATTTTGATTGTATTTATTTTTAACCATGTGCTGGTCTTAAACTTGTTTTTCATGTTTTCGCTTTCGGACAGAGCTTTTAATTATTCTGCCATTAACCCTTTCTCTAGACAAATACTTACTCTTTTACTACAACTATTACCACTCCCTTTTCCTTTTATTCCATGACATCTATGTCATTTAATCTCTTCCACCCTATCACAGACCTTCCCTTTGTACTTATTGTCCCCTTCCCCCCTTTCACTTGCTCAAAACCTATTATATTTCTAACCTTTGCCAGTTCTAATGAAAGGTCATCAACCCAAAATGTTAACGCTGTTTCTATCCCCACAGATGCTGCCAGACCTGCTGAGTATTTCCAGCACTTTCTGTTTTTATCTCAGATTTCCAGCATCCGCACTATTTTGCTTTTATTTTAGTCTTCAATGGGTATCCCTTGTCCCCAAGAATCCATCCATGAATGTGAGCGGGGGCCTGAAAAACTGTGGTGGGAAGCAGGCACACACCTGCAGGAAACGCTTTCGATTGTTGCAGACCAGTTGGACATTGATTGAATGGAAGCCCTTCCTGTTGATAAAGGTGGCTGGCTGGTCCATGGGAGCTTTGATGGCCAAATGCATGCAATTGTCACACCTTGCACTTGGGGAATCCAACGACGGGCCAAAACCTGATGGCTGCTCAGCCTGTCAGGGTCGGTCCGATAGCGCATATAGTCGCCAGCCCTCTTGAACAGGACATTGGTCACCTCATTGATGCAGTGGTGGGCTACTACCTGTGAGACCCCACCAATGTCCCTGGTGAATCCCTGGAAAGATCCAGATGCGTAGAAGTTCAGTGCCATGGTGATCTTCGGGGCCACTGGCTTTGGGTGACCCCCAAATCCCAGAGGTGACAGCCTCCCTGGAGAGCCGCAGTCTTTGCTGACAATGCGCTTGGCTATTTGGAGGTAGCTGATCAGAATCCAGTACACTTACTGGCATACATGGGCCCTGCTTGGCATGGCCAACTGCTGTTGCTCTCGTCGTGGAGCTTCACGGACAGGCATAGCAGCCTGCGGCCCTCCGTCCATCGGAGGTGGCGTATCCTGCCACCCACATGGCGGGCACACCACCAGGCCATCTCTCCTGTTTTGGCAGGGAGATGGAGCATGAGCATACGTGTTAGGACCTGAAAGATGGTGAACTACGCCTGGGCAGGGTGAAGCCAGAGGAAACTCTAGTGGAGGCCCATAGCGATCCTGAGGTGCAAACCATACAGTGTGTATGAGACCCATACCCGGTGACCCATGGGCCTGCAGATCACTGTCGATGCAGAGACGACCCTGACTTGGCAACTGAGCTTTTGACAATTCTCTTGGTGGAGTCCCTGATGGACCTCAGAGCCCAACCTTGCTAATGGCTGATTCTCTCTTCCAGCAATATGAGCGACCAAATGTATCACACAGCAATCTGGTAAGCTCCCCCAAACTCACACTAAACCCCTGCAGAGTCCCCTGGATCCCGAATCCCCTTGCAGAGCACATAGCAACACAGTTTGACAAAGAAGTCCAAACCCACCCTCTTCCGCTATTCAGGAGTGCTCAGGGCTGCCTCCTCGTCATGGTAATGAAGCCTCTTGCCTTGGTGCCGCCAGGTTTTAACGGTCATGAACCCAAAGGCACATGAGTGCTGCCCACCGTTCACTAAATGTAGGGTCAATCATTAAATCAGAAATACTTAGAGTAAAGTGCGTTTAAAAAAAGCTGCTCAGCAATTTAAAATAGATTTCCATCGCACCAGGACGTCAACACCACCATGGTGCTTTCCTGCCGCTGACAAAATCCGGAACCAATGTCACGACACCAGATTTACGGACAGATGGTTCCGATGTAATTATTCATCCCCCCACGCCACCATTCCCATCTTAAATGGCTGCATTAAATTCTGCTCTTTGTACGAATAATGGTAACATGTCATTGGTTACCTGGTCATAAATTAGAGCAATACAGAGTAATGGAACCTAACTTTCATGTCCAACTAGTGGATAGGAGCAACAAAGGTTTTGAGCAAAATACTGCGCATGCTGGAACTCTGAAATGAGAACAGAAAGTTCCGGTAGTTTCTGTTCTCATTTCAAAGGATTTGAGCACCTGTTTTTTCCTTTTATTTCATGCCTCTTGTTGAGACAGATGATGTGAGTGTTGCAAGAAGAGAAATTAATCTTCCAGCTCTTGCACCTCGTTTTGGTCATTTTCATTACCCTAACCTTATCCTACACTTCCTCACACCCAGCCTCCTGTAAGGATTCCATTCCATTCTCTTAGTTTCTCCGTCTCCGATGATGAAATCTTCCACAACAGCGCCTCTGATATATCTTCCTTTTACCTCAACTGTGAATTCCCCCGCACTGTGTTTGACAGGGCCCCCGACCGTGTCCGACCCATTTCCTACACTTCTGTCCTCACCAACTCATGACTTTTATACCAAATGTCTTGATTTTCAAGAGTTTGTCTCGATTTAGGAGATAGTGGCGTTGTTATGTCTGTTGTTACGACCGAGGACGGAGGAGTGCACTGTCTTTTCTAGTTCCACTTCTCCACAGGTCACAACATATATTTTTGTAAATGTTTACCCAGTTACCGAAGCGGTCAAGCATAGACTCTACTCTTTATCCCAGAACAAAATACACCAACCAGGTTTCTTTAATAAACAAAAAAATTATCAGTTTATTATAAAATAAGACTTAACCAGTTACGACACAAAGCAGTAAGACACAGATTGAAATATGAAAGCTCCCCTTTTTAAATTCCCCACACACAAACTGAAAAAAATACAGAAATTCTCTCTGGAGGTCTGTTATAAACAAAAGGCAAAAATGAATACTTTGGCCAAATACTTGCTAACTCTTGAAAAAAAAGATATGGAAAGATGTCAGTTGCCCGTTTTTGGTCTGGTGTCCCAAATATGCATAGGCAGCTGTCACTGGGATCTTTCCAGAACAGTTATTTTCAGGCGACGTTGAGGATCAGTTTGGCAGGCTTTTCAGAAGAAATGCAGCATCAGTTTATCTATTTCTTACACTTGATTCTCAGGAAGTTCTCAAAGAGATGGAAGAGGGTGAGCTGATGGTAGCTGCACTCTTGGCTGGCTTTCTCCAACTGTCTTAAAAACAGTTCACACCCCAACACACTGTCCAAAGCGAAACCAAAAACAATATCTTAAGAGTCAAGCCTCCTGATCCTATAAATCTTAACCTGTCACTTCCCTGTAAACATCTTCCCCAGGTCTCCAAGGTTTCTGTTGTTTATTGCTTAAAGCACGTGACTTCGAGCAAGGCAATTTTGAACCAACATCAGTGTCCTTTCAATGAACTGTCAACACCAAAGCAAAGTCCAGCTTCTATGAAATTTTCAGCCTTCCAATGAATCCATCTCCACAACTTAAATATAAGTCCTCAAAAACATATACTTAACAAAAAATATAGAAGCACTTTTGTATCTATATATTTATGTGTATATATATATATATATATATGTATCTTATGTACATACAGCCAATTTCTAAAACAAACTACAAAATCTATATCTAAGTACAGTAAATCAGAATATGCCCGAAGAATCAGTTGAAATTAGACCAAATTTAGTACTCATCTTTAGATTTTAGGTCATACTGTTATCACTCAAAATACCACAAAAACTCAGTCAGCCTAACAGGAAGTAAAATTAATTTGTTTTTTACAGTACTAATATAAAACATTTCAGTCCCAGTATCCAATGATAAAGATCTAAGCTGATTTTAAAAATTATTTTATAAAGTGCAGTTATACTGCCAGTTTCACATCAGTACAAAGCAGTTTAGTGTGCACATCAGAGCAAAAGTGACAGTATGTTCAGGAGTCAATGCCCAATTGGGCTCTCGAGCACACTGAAGTAAGGAGATACAAGTCACCCTTCAGGATGCTGTCACACTGGTTTGAATTCACATTACAACTCGAGAACACTACAGTGGACTTCCTGGGCACCGTATCAACATAATTTTCAATGTTTTTGAACATTAAGATAAAGTGGATGATCTCGCCAACTCACTCATAGCATTGAAAATTAATTACCAGTAAGTGATGCTCTGTGGGTGCATCCAAGCATACACAAACACTACTCCTTTGTGACAGTCTTCAGTGTGACACTAATTATCGGAGTATATATTGACACCAGTTTCAGCCAATGAGTTTTAGGCAGAGTGGGACTTATAGCAGGACATATGCAGTCTATCTCACAACATTCTGGCCAGGAATTGTGGTGTCTTATATACATTTATATCCAATCAGCAGTAGAACTCCAGTCTATCATTGCATGCCATAGATACTATTCTGAGATGTGTAGGTGCAGTATGACTGCAGCCTTCGAGACTGAAAACTGTACCTAGTTAGCAAGATGCTCTCTAAATATTGAGGAATTTAAATAAAGTTAGGACATTCCAATTTTTGGGCAACATAAACTACAATAGATTATAATTTAAACAAAAATGAATGTTTTTAGGTCTCCACGTCAGCAAAGCAATCTGTTAAAATATATGCAATTATGGTGTTTGTGATCGAATGGTAGCACTTGAATGGAGTCATGTGTTGATGCTCTAGCTGGCCTCTTTCACAAGATTTGTACAGAACTCAGGCTTAAGATTACACAATGGGAAGAAAGTGCCTTACTTGCTACTAGTGGTTCTTCTTCAGACTTTTGTAAATAGAATGTGACCTTTTCCAAGCCAGACAAGGCAACCAGAGTGTCTTCCAACATAGCTTGCTCATCCATCTAGAAGACATTAGCAAACAGGAAAGAAATTAGAGGATCAACATGGGATTGGTTGCAGCTGTATACCGACTTAATGCACTACAACTCAAAACGTATTTGCATGAATTACAGAAGCACTACTTGTAATGCAGTGCATTTGACAAAGGTTTTTTGATCAAATATACTGGGATATTGGTAAAACAAAGTCAATACAAATTGTAAGGTACTGACATTAAGAAATATTCTTAATGACTGCAATATTCCACTGACATACTGAGAAGGCATGGAGCCATCAAACTGTTTAAAACAGACCTGCATATCACTTGCAATATATGCTGTAAATGTTTGTAACCTGTTTTAGAAAATGTAAAGAACTGCACGGTTATCTTTGATCAGTCCTCATTTGCTGCTAGCTGCCCCTAAAGAATCACTTACTTTTCTTCACTTGCTGCTGTCTCAGTGAGTAAATTGAGAACATCAATCATCTTGTTTGTTGATTTCCTCAGGCACTCACACCTTTTAGGGTAATTAAACCTTGCTTTGAACAGTTTTAGGATACATCACTAATGAAGTGGCAGAGCAGAAGCAGCTCCAAGGAAATTCCTATACTTTTATATTCGGTTGCTGCTACTGTTTTTGGGCCTCAGCTAATGCAGGATTAATGTAGTCCTTTGTTAAATAAATATTTTGTTCTGCAGTGCAAATCTAAATAAGAATAATTCTTAGCACCCCTATTATATTGCCAAAGATTCATTACTACAAAGTATACACAGTGTTGTCTGCCAATGTTTTCCACATATACTGCTTACCCATGCCAAGTCTTCACTTAGCTTCCAACTTTTTAATTGCCTTTTATGCATACGAAACATTAGTCAGGCACAGCCTCAAGATTAAATGTATAATTGAAAACCTTACTAGCTGAGCATCTTCCTAGGGCCTATAAACCTCAAATAACTGTGAAACAATCAAGCTCTGTAGTCACATACTGATATCCAGATTGGTGTGCATGTTGACATGTACAAACAATCCCTACTATTCCAGTATCTTAAGACTACTTTCTGCTTATAGTAAATAACGCAATGAAGGCACAATCCAACATGGAGAAAGGCTTTGTATTTAAGTGTAGCTAGCAAAAGCACATTTCCTCTGACAAGTTGTTTTGGCCGGATCTGTGCTCTCACATACTCGGGTAACAGTAGATAAATGCAGCCTATGACAGATACAAGCAGACTCCTCCTGATCATTTCTCTGGAACTGCCCCTGGTCTGAACTTTCTGAAAACAAGAGGAATTCCAAAAGGAATAGTCTATCCTAATAATGCAGGTGGTTATAAATCACAATTAAATTCCTTTTAACAGTGGATAGTGAAAAGCAAAAAATTAAAAATGCAAAGATCAGGAGCCATTCAATTTAGAACGTAGCTGTTTTATACATGCACAAAGTGATGGAGTTGCATTCTGGGAACAAATGAGAAAATATGCAGAGGAACAAAGCCATACCTTCAGTAATATAATTTTCTAGGCTTTAATGAGGCCTCCAGCAGCATGCATTCCTTTCTCCCTTAGTGCTGCCCAGTAAGAAAATATGAGGCAATGCTCTCCAATTGCATTTCTGGTGGTGGGACATGGCGCCTAACTTTCTGATCTCCAGCATGTACTTGGCCTGGGCATGGAATATATCCTCTCATACATTCTATTTACATATGTAATAGCTTGTAAATTTTATGAAAGCTCATCTGTTCCATTGTTTATCCTGTATACATATGACAGGCATGTCTTTGAGTCAGATTTATTCCCCCATCTTTAAAAACAGATATAACTAAATACATGAAACTACTTATTGTGCTTTTCCATTTTCAACCAGCAAGATATTACACAATTTATTCTAAGAGACCTGGCGGTGACATACAGCAAATAAAACCCCTTATCTGATCTGAGTGGCCCATTATGGATATTGCAGCCTGGGAAGGTGTGCATGGGGATGCTGAACATTGTGGAAACAGCTATGCCTGTTGTAGGCATCAGTGGCAAGGCTGGCATTATTGCCCATCCCTAGTTGGTGCAATGATAACTGCACACGTTCACTTTCGCAATGAATTTCATTGTTTCAGGTTCAAAGCAGTGTTTGTGTTTCTCTACAAAACACAATGTTTACAGTAATTACCACAAAGATATGCAAAATAATGCCTTTCAATTTGTACCATCCTCCTTTTGCAGAATGGCTACAAGCCCAAAAGGAGGAAGCTGTTACAACTGCACCATGGCACTCTAAGCCACCCACATTACTTTCAGCAAGGCACCAGTTTACACATAAGTACTTTGAAAGGCATTACTGTGTATAGTTGTACATGCCTGATAACTTAGTAAACACACATCTGAGCCCTTGGTAATAGTGAAAGAAATATCTTCAAACTTCTGGTGTCTTGTTATTTCCTGATAGTAGGTCAGAAGCAGCCCCTGTTTCCCAGTTGACTTTACAAATTGAATTTTAGAAAATTTTAATTTTGAAACTTCCAATCCAAATATTAGGAAATGCTCATTCATAGAAACTAATTCTGATCATACAAAGTAACCAATACTGGCGTGCACTACCATGACAACCAGTGGCTACGATCAGTTTGGCAACAGGCGCCAACGTTGCAAACAACAACTCACAGTGTAACTTGGCAGCTTCACAAGTGGCACTTGTGGCAGAATCTGCATTTCAAAAATTGGCCTTCACAGCCATCAACAAAAGTGCATCAAGAAAAGACACCCCACCTAAATGGATTGTTTGCTGTGTGTCCATCATGTTTCATAGATGGAAGGATGCCAACACAAGTAACCAATAGTCCTGTGACCTGTTGAGCACCTGAAGGTGATGCAAACCATGAACAGGAGTAACATTAGAACATTGTGCTCCCAGTTGAAATAGTTGTCTACCAGGAGCACATATTGGGAACTCTTTTTTATTCATTCATGGGATATGGGTGTCGCTGGCCAGGCCAGCATTTATCGTCCATCCCTAATTGCCCTTGAGAAGGTGGTGGTGAGCTGCCTTCTTGAACCGCTGCAGTCCATGTGGGGTAGGTACACCCACTGTGCTGTTAGGAAGGGAATTCCAGGAATTTGACCCAGCGACAGTGAAGGAACTGCGATATCGTTCCAAGTCAGGATAGTGTGTGGCATGGAGGGGAACTTGCAGGTGGTGGTGTTCCCATGCATTTGCCGCTCTTGTCTTTCTAGGTGGTAGAGGTCGCGGGTTTGGAAGGTGCTGTCGAAGGAGCCTTGGTGCATTGCTGCAGTGCATCTTGTAGATGGTACACACTGCTACCACTGTGCATCGGTGGTGGAGGGAGTGAATGCTTGTGGATGGGGTGCCAATCAAGTGGGCTGCTTTGACCTGGATGGTGTTGAGCTTCTTGAGTATTGTTGGAGCTACACCCATCTAGTCAAGTGGACAATATTCCATCACAATCCTGACTTGTGCCTTGTAGATTGTGGACAGGCTTTGGGAGTCAAGAGGTGAGTTACTCGCTGCAGGACTCCTAGCCTCTGACCTGCTCTTGTAGTCACAATATTTATATGGCTACTCCAGTTCAGTTTCTGGTCAATGGTAACTCCCCAGGATGTTGATAATGGGGGATTCAGCGATTGTAATGCCATTGAATGTCAAGGGGAGACGATTAGATGCTTGCTTGTTGGAGATAGTCATTGCCTGGCACTTGTGTGGTGCAAATGTTACTTGCCACTTATCAGCCCAAGCCTGGATATTGTCCAGGTCTTGCTGCATTTCTACACGGACTGCTGCATTATCTGAGGAGTCGCAAATGGTGCTGAATGTTGTGCAATCATCAGCGAACATCCCCACTTCTGACCTTATGATTGAAGGAAAGTCACTGATGAAGCAGCTGAAGATGGTTGGGCCTAGGACACTACCCTGAGGAACTCCTGCAGTGATGTCCTGGAGTTAAGATGGTTGACCTCCAACAACCACAACCATCTTCCTTTGCGCTAGGTATGACTCCAACCAGCGGAGAGTTTTTCTCCTGATTCCCATTGACTCCAGTCTTGCTAGGGCTCCTTGATGCCATACTCGGTCAAATGCTGCCTTGATGTCAAGCGCAGTCACTTTCACCTCACCTCTTGAGTTTATCCCTTTTGTCTATGTTTGAACCAATGAGGTCAGGAGCTGAGTGGCCCTCACAGAACCCAAACAGAGCATCACTGAGCAGGTTATTGCTAAGCAATTGCCGCTTGATAGCACTGTCGACGACACCTTCCATCATTTATGCGCCAAGATTTGTAAATAAAATTCTTTAATTTATCCGTAATGTTTTGTAATACTTGCTGCAATAGTTTTTAGTTTTTTATTCACTAGTTGAGAAATCTGCGAAAGGGTTCTCTACCATGGTCTACCGCAAGCCTACCTTCATTGGTCAATATACGTATTGGATTCTTAAAGTTCCACGTGTTAAAGTTATACAATTGGCCTTATGGGCAACCTCATGAATTGGGTCCGAGCCATTTGCTCACCATGCAAGCTTGATGCTGAAATAGGGCGTATCAAAGACATCCTGCGTGACGATGGCTACGCTGATCAGATCATTTCTCGCTGTATGTCGTGCAAACTTATGAATGGGCCTAAGGCCATATTTTCTTGGCCCTGGAAAGTGCCCAGTCTACCTCAAATTACCCAAAATTCTGAGCAACAGGTAAAGCTAGCTGTTTCATGCTGCTACTATGCAGTAGCAACACGTGTGGTGTTCGCCACTAACAGGATGCTGCCATCAAGCCAAAAAGACGTCCTGCCTATCACAAAAATGAGTAATGTGATATATGAATTTCAATGCCAGTGTGATGCTAGGTATATTGACCATACGTTCAAAAGACTGGCGGATCGTATCAAACAACATGTCCCTTCTGCTGTTCGCCACGGGCAAGGTACGGGCCGTACGCAACCAGCTCGTGCTTGCAAAACTCAACACACAGTGTTCAACATTAGATGTGGTTCCACAATTGGACAACACTTGCTAAATAATCCACAGTGTGCTAAGAATTACGCTGACAACCAATTTAAGATTGTCAGTAGGGCTCGCAGTGTGGTGCATTTGCGAATACACAGGGCCCTGTTCTTTGCAGACAGAAAGAATATGTACAAACATCGCACCTGTTTCAGCTAAACAAAATAAGTGACGATCATTTGTTGATTCATTCCTCAGGGAAATGCCTTGACCAATCAGTGTCAAGCAGCCTGGTTTAAAGTTTAAACAAAGCTTGGCAGTCAACTGTCAGTCACTGTAAACTGGTGCATTCACCATGGCAACGCCTCTACCAATCAGAATTCACTTGCCAACCAATCAGCGCTCTCTTCTCATGCAGTATAAGTTGCTGTTTTCCCTTACATTGATTATTCTTGCAATTGTCCTGATAAGTGCAAGACGAAACCCTTCTATGTCTCTATTTTCAGCATATTAGTAAGAAGGTTGTATTGGAGAAGTTAATGGGGCTGAAGGTTAAGTCCCCATGACCTGATATTCTACATCCCAGAGTGTTGAAAGAGGTAGCTATGGATTTAGTGGATGCATTAGTGATCATTTTCCAAAATTCTATAGATTCTGTAACGGTTCCTACAGATTGGAAGGTAGCAAATGTCACTCCACTTTTTAAGAAGGGAGGGAGAGAGAAAACAAGGAACTACAGGCCTGTTAGCCTTACATCAGTAGTAGGAAAAATGTTAGAATCTATTCTCAAGGATGTGATAAATGGACACTTGGATAATAATGATTTGATTGGGCATAGTCAACCTGGATTTTTGAGGATGTTACTAACAGAATTGATAAAGGGGATTTTCAGAATGCTTTTGATAAAGTCCCCCACAGGAGGTTGAACAAAGAACAAAGAACAGTACAGCACAGGAACAGGCCATTCAGCCCTCCAAGCCTGCGCCGATCTTGATGCCTGCCTAAACTAAAACCTTCTGCACTTCTGGGGTCCGTATCCCTCTATTCCCATCCTATTCATGTTTTATTTATTTATTTTATTTAGAGATACAGCACTGAAACAGGCCCTTCGGCCCACCGAGTCTGTGCCGACCAACAACCACCCATTTATACTAACCCTACAGTAATCCCATATTCCCTACCATCTACCTACACTAGGGGCAAAAAGCTTCTGACTATCCACTCTGTCCATGCCGCTTATAACTTTGTAAACCTCTATCATGTCGCCCCTCCACCTCCGTCGTTCGAGTGAAAACAATCCGAGTTTATCCAACCTCTCCTCATAGCTAATGCCCTCCAGACCAGGCAACCTCCTGGTAAACCTCCTCTGTACCCTTTCCAAAGCCTCCACGTCCTTCTGGTAGTGTGGCGACCAGAATTGCACGCAATATTCTAAGTGTGGCCTAACTAAAGTTCTGTACAGCTGCAGCATGACTTGCCAATTTTTATATTCTATGCCCCGACCGATGAAGGGAAGCATGCCGTATGCCTTCTTGACTACCTTATCCATCTGCGTTGCCACTTTCAGTGAACTGTGGACCTGTATGCCCAGATCTCTCTGCCTGTCAATACTCCTAAGGGTTCTGCCATTTACTGTATACTTTCCACCTGCATTAGACCTTCCAAAATGCATTACCTCACATTTGTCCGGATTAAACTCCATCTGATCTATATCCTGCTGTATCCTCTGACAATCCTCATCACTGTCCGCAACTCCACCAACCTTTGTGTCGTCCGCAAACTTGCTAATCAGACCAGCTACATTTTCCTCCAAATCATTTATATATACTACAAACAGCAAAGGTCCCAGCACTGATCCCTGCGGAACACCACTAGTCACATCCTCTATTCAGAAATGCACCCTTCCACTGCTACCCTCTGTCTTCTATGACCGAGCCAGTTCTGTATCCATCTTGCAGCTCACCTCTGATCCTGTGTGACTTCACCTTTTGTACCAGTCTGTCATGAGGGACCTTGTCAAAGGCTTTACTGAAGTCCATATCGATAACATCCACTGCCCTTCCTTCATCAATCATCTTCGTCACTTCCTCAAAAAATTCAATCAAATTAGTGAAACATGACCTCCCCTTCACAAAACCATGCTGCCTCTTGCTAATAAGTCCATTTGTTTCCAAATGGGAGTAAATCCTGTCCCGAAGAATCCTCTCTAATAATTTCCCTACCACTGACGTAAGGCTCACCGGCCTATAATTTCCTGGTTGGTTAGCAAAATTAAAGCACATGGGATAGGAGGTAATAAACTGGCATGGATTAGGGATTGTCTAACAGGCAGAAAACAGGGAGTAGGAATAAATGGGTCATTCTCGCCTTGGCAAGCTGTGACTAGTGGGGTACCACCAGGATTAGTACTTGGGCCCAGCTGTTCACAATATATATCAATGATTTAGATGTGGGGACCAAATGTAATATTTCCAAGTTCGTAGATGACCCAAAACTAGGTGGGAATGTGTGTTGTGAGGAAGATGCCAAGCGGCTTCAAGGGGATTTGGAAAGACAGTGAGTAGCAAGAACGTGGCAAACGGAATATAATATGGAAAAATGTGAGGTTATCCATTTTGGTATGAGGAACAGATGTGCAGATTATTTCTTAAATGATAAGAGATTAGAAAGTGTAGATGTACAAAGGGACCTGGGTGTCCTCATCAATAAGTCACTGAAAGCTAACATGCAGGTGCAGCAAGCAATTAAGAAGGCTAATGGTATGCTAGCCTTTATCGCAAGAAGATTTGAGTAGAGGCGTAGTGAAGCCTTGCTTCAATTGTATAGAACCTTGGTTAGACTGCACCTGGAGTACTGTATGCAGTTTTGGTCCTCTTAATTTAGGAAGGATATTATTGCCATAGAGGGAGTGCAACGAAGGTTCACCAGACTTGTTCCCGGGATGGCGGGACTGTCCTATAAAGAGAGATTGGGGAAACTGGGCCTGTATTCTCTAGAGTTTTGAAGAATGAGAGGTGATCTCATTGAAACATACAAAATACTTAAAAGGATAGACAGGGTAAATGCAGGTAAGATGTTTCCCCTGGCTGGGGAGTCCAGAACTAGGGGACACAATTTCAAAGCCACTTAGGACAGAGATGAGGAGAAATTTCTTTACTCAGACGGTTGTGGATCTTTAGAATTCTCTACCCCAGAGGGCTGTGGAAGCTCAGTCAGAGTATGTTTAAAGTAGAGATTGACAGATTTCTTAATACCGATGACATAAAGGGTTATGGGGATAGTGTGGGAAAAATGCATTGAAGTAGAAGATCAGCCATGATTGTATTGAATGGCAGAGAGGGCTCAATGGACTGAATGGTCTACTCCTGTTCCTATGTTCCTAGCACAAAGTTTGTGTGCTGCTTGCATCACAACAAACGGGTGCGGGTTAATCGCGCATCAACATCCCATGCCCATTTATCGGTCTTATTTCATTTTCCACCAGATCCTATTGGGCATTGGCCATTTGCAGAGTAACAGTTTTACTTCAACACTAATATGACACTTACAAAGATGGTAGGATTGCTCATGCGGGAAGTGAAAAATGTCACATTAAGTGCAATAAGGATGTTCTTCTGTGTTTGGATCTGAGGTGCATTGTTTGGCAGAATAGATACAGCTTTAATTTGCATTCAAGTAATTTTTACCTGCCCTGGGTGTGCTTGATGCTAACCTTGCATGACCAAATTAAAAAGTGATCTAGTCCCAGCATCAAAATCTCTCATCTTGATGAGCACAAATTTTTAAAAAGTATCATAAAATGATAGCCACAATAATTATCCAATATGTTTATTCAGAATAACTAAGCAGATAAGTTTATGAACCAAATATGGCTCTGAAAATACTTGACTTCGCCTAAAAACCTGAGGAATGATAATATCCTTGCTAAGTAGAATCAAAGAACTAATGAAACAATGAAGAAATAATTACCACCTGGGAGGTGCAGAAGCAGAACTGGGAAACTTTTTAAAGATAGGGTTTTGCAAAACACTTCTGCTTTTAAATTAGAGTATACACTTTTAGACCCTCAGAGAATAAATCACATGAATTCATCAGTTTAAATTCATGCTAACAGGAATCACAAACAAAAAAATTATTTAAAAAAAAAGATGCCAGCAACAGCAACAATAGAAGCTGTTTTAATGGTGAAACATGGATAACTGAAGAGAGAGTTAATTTTTGAACATAATGGCCTAGAAATTCAATGGTGCCGCAGACGTTTTTCAGGTGCCAAATGGGCACCTAAACCCACAATATGGCAGGCCGGAAACACATACTCATTAAGAACCAGAGGTGTGCCACCTGCCATATTGGTACGGGTATTAGTCCCTTTGCATATTGAAATAAGAGGCCAAACACTTGTTTGAGAACCCCTGTGCAAAATTGGTTTGCCCTGAAGATGGTCTACATGTGGCCTTAAAGGGAACACTGCAGGCCACTACTTTTTAAAATAGTGACCTGAATGTGGAGCTGTGAGGTGCAGGAGTACTACCCCAGCTCCACCGCAGGCAATTGCTAACAATCCCCTCCTGTTTGCTTTCCCTTCCCCTTTAAGCACTATCCAAAGAGTTGTTCACGAGTATTGCAGACTGGCACATTCCAAGGTCCAGGACTACATGCTGAGGGGTGCACTAAAGCTTGGGGCAGACACTGCAAAGGCTCAATGGGGAAAGACCACTGTGTAAGGTCCTCACACCATAGTGAACTGAGGGGTTGGAACCTGTGTAAAACCACTCGGGCTGTATGCACCAAAATATGGTTTTGCTGTGTAATGTAAATGTACGTTGCATGTAAAATAGAATGGAAGGGTTGTGAGGCAACTCACACTCTGTAGTGAAGAAAATTGATTTCTTTTGCATTTTCTGGAATGTTTTGTAATTTTTTTTTTAAAGAGATTTTTATGAATAAAGTATATTTTTGGAAAAAAATTAAGCATTCTCCCGAGGTTTCTGCCAGCGACGTTGTGATAATCCAATCATCTTCATCAACGAGCTAATGTGGACAACCAACAAGTATTTGCAGCTTGTCAATATCATGTAAATGAGGCCTGAGACTTAATATCTGGTGTGCCTGCAGCCTGCTCATTCACCTGCAGGTAATGTTTCCTGCACCCAGTTCATGCCAGCAAATGAATTTCCAGGACAATTTGTTCAAGAAGAAAAGTTCTTTTGTGGTGACTTCTTTAAACATGAGGCTAATAATTTAACATGTGAATATCTATGACATAATTTTATGGTTTACTTTCCAAAATCCAGCTGGAACATACATGAAATCTACAATCTAGCATGTACTATATATGTTGAGGTAAAAATGCATCTTGTTCTTGAAAACTGTGGAATCTATTGACTCACATTCTTGGCAATCCTACCTTGCAAATAACACTTTTCTCAATTGTTCTCTCATGACATAAATTCACAATTACATCAAAGAATAAGACCAGATTTCATGTATTGTCTCTGCATGGTGCAAAAAGAAATGTTTAAGCAAAACAACCATTAAATGATTAATTGATTTTCATTTACCATCATTGTTAAAGGTTACCTGATTACTTATCTGACATACAAAAAAAGGTAAATGGTATATCTGCACAAACATGAACAGATAAGCAGATGGGATGGTGACACGTCCTTGCATCTTACATGGCTTTCTGCATGCCAATATTTCTAGCTGATAGTTCTACTTTTTGAAAATGTATTTATTCATAGCATGGGAGGAATAAAGCCCACTGCCAAAGAAGAAAGTCAGCATGCATCCATTTTAAAATTCTGACACGTGAACTTCCACTTTGTCTACTCAGGGTGATTAAGATTCTGCACGCGTCTTTTTTGTCAGTCAGTGCTATTTATGAACTCCCTGTTGATTGCTAAATGCTTCGATGACATGCCAATCACAATTCCATTTTGAAATGGTAGAAATCCCTCCGGTTCATGCATTTTCTACTTAGGACCCTAGGCCACAATTATTATTCAACATATAAGACTATGTTTAAAATTGACACCGAAAGAGACCACATTGAAAGTTCAGCCTGTAATTGCCATACTGCAACCTTGTCCATGGTTTAATTTGCTCTGATGTTATATTAACATTGGCCAGGATTTTGCGCTCAGTGGCGAACTCAAAGAAAACTGCCCTCAAAATCTAGCAATCCCATTCCTACCAGTAGTTTAAATCTGGCACCAAGTCAAGGGGATGTCTTGGTGTGCAGCAGCAGTGATGTCAGCAAGCAGGCTGAGCAGCCAATTATACTAAAGTATTCATGCACAGCAAACCAGGAAGTTAAAAGCACTTAATATTCTTCATTGTTAATTTAGATTTTCAGATATTAAAGTCAATGATTATGACTGGATTAAGAAAGAACCCAAAATAAACAAAGAATACAAATTAAAATGTGGAAATTTTTAATCAATATTGAGAAATTTGGCATTCCACAAATGTAAAACTAGCTTCTCAGGGCAAGTGAAGGTGTTTAGTAGTAATTATGAAGTTAATATATTGTTAAAAACTCATGCAACAAGGTGTAACTTTGTCTGGAGTTTTTACAGCGAGACTAACAGAAGAGTGGGAGCTTTCATCAATTCATAAGATTTCCCATTGATTGCCATCTAGGGATGGCTCAACAGTGTACCCTCTGGAAAAGTGTAGAATCACTGAAGGCAACTTCCGTTTTTCTGTGTTATTCTGCGCATGTGTGGACTCCAGAAGTTGCTGTCAGTTTCAATGGCGTAATGACAGCGAACGTTGGCAGTTTCCCTGTCATTACCATCGCAAACAGTTGGCGGAACTATGCTGCTCTGTGATTCAACTCTGTTCCAGTAAACTGAACAAACTGGTGTAGGTAATAACAAAAGAAACCTTCTGGGGAAAAAAGTGATTATTAGAGCTCCTGACAAAAAGAAAATGCAAAGCATTTATAATTGATGAAAGTGACACTGGAAATCACTGCATGTATATACAGGTGTTCCATACATCTCCAGCTAATAACCCTACAGCACTCAGTAGTTGTGGCAAGTTTAAAAAAGAACAGGTGCAGAGTGGTTTCAGCAGTCCCAGCTGAGATAGTTTCCATTCTCATTACTTGCATTTGCAATCTGAATGTTTATCAAAGACATTAAGCAAATAACAGAGAAGTCCTCAGCAACCCATTCCACATCTAAGGGAGTCCAAAGAGGATGTCATGAAATTATTTGAAATGGTGCTGTAAATATTGCAAATTTTCAGTAACATAAAATCACAGACAGCATTTCACATTAACATACTAATACATGTTCTGTAACAAAAATAAAGCAGTTCTACGTTGTCTTAGTTTTGTAGATATTTCTTTGAGTCAGTCAATTGTCACAAGGAGCTTAAAAGAACTAGCTACAGTTAGAATCTTGTCCCAAACTTAAATCAATATAAATGTTGCAAGCTTTGTTAGCTACGCGCAAACCTTGAGAGAGAAGGCAAACACCTTTTGAACAAACACAACTGTGTGATTTGTTCAGCTATGTCTTCAATTGACAATTACTACCACGTGGTCATCAGTTATTCAAATCCAAGAAGTCTCAGGAACTGTTCTGGGGATGCTTAAGGAGTTGTTGGTATCTGAAATTGAGGCCCTTCAATTGTGGGGCCCCGAGGCGGTGGAGCACGGAGCATCATGATGGGTGGTGGCGGGGGGGGGGTGGGGGGAGGGCCTGTTACTGCCCCGTCACCAAGTGATCTTCCTGGGGGCAGGACAGGCCAACAATGGCCTTCCCGCCCAGAGGCCAATTGAGGCCCTTAAGTGGCCGATTAACGGCCAATTAAGAGCCTCTTCCCGCCGCCACTTACCAGCGGTGCAGGACTGCCTCCGCCACACGGGGAGGATGCCTTGTAACATAAGATGGCCCCTGTGGGCTTGGGTGGGGTCTCTCCTTCATGGACCATGGAGGATCCCCACTGGGAACCAGTTTACCACCAGGACTCCCCTCCCCCTAGACTGCACATGCACCACCCAGCCTCCCCTCACCAGGGCCTTCTGGACTGGCTCCAGTGACCCCACCTCATCTATCTATTATCCGGGGTTCCAGCCCTGGGCCTGGATCCGAAGCCTCTGCAGCACCGCTTGTGCTACTGATACTGCTAACCTGCCAGCCCTCTGATTGGGTGGCAGCTCTTGGAGGCAAGATCCCCATCTTTAAAGGGACGGGGATCCCAGCTTATGAAACTTTGATTGAAAAAGACTGGAGGATCACTCCTGGGCAGGGGTGGGGGTGGGGGGCGTGAAAAGACTGTGTGGCTCCCACCGTCTTTTCGGCCTGGCGCCGGGTGCCCTGGCTCCAGCACAAAATCCAGCCTTGAGTTTGGATCTTCTAATAGATATTGTTCAGATCAGAAAAACTCCGCATTAAAAGAAGTATAAGTAGAAAAGACACAACACCCATATAAAAGGAATATGTAAAGGAATAGTTCAACATTTCTAGAAATTAGAAGGCAGAAACAATCCATTCAGCTCAGTCTGTGGTGATGTTTATCTTACACGTAAGCAGCACCAGTACTTCTAATTCCACGTGCCCGTCCATTCCCACCTATTTTATTCCCCTATCCTTGAACCACCTAACTAACTTATTCTTAAATGTTGACATGGTCTCTGCTTCAATTACTAACTCCCAGTAGGGGGTATTAGACTGCAATGGACTGAGAATTGGTTAACAGACAGAAAGCAGAGAGTAGGAATAAATGGGTCATTCTCAGGATGGCAGGCTGTTACCAGTGGGGTACCACAAGGATCAGTGCTTGGGTCACAGCTGTTCACAATCTATTCAAATGATTTGGATATGGCGACCAATTGTAATATTTCCACATTTGCTGATGACACAAAACTATGTGGGAATGTAAGTTGTGAGGAGGATGCAAGGAGGCTTCAAGGGGATTTGGACAGACGAAGTGAAGGGGCAAGAACATGGTAGATGAAACAGAATGTGAATAAGTGTGAAGTGATCCACTTTGGTAGAAAAAACAGAAAGGCAGAGTATTTCTTAAATGGCGAGAGCTTGGGAAGTGTTGATGTCCAAAGAGATCTGGGTGTCCTTGTTCATGTGTCACTAAAGGCTAGTATGCAAGTGCAGCAAGCAATTAAAGCGGCAAATGGTATATTGCTCTTCACTGTAAAGGAATTTGAGTACAGGAGTAAAGATGTATTGCTGAAATTGTATAAAGCCTTGGTGAGACTGCAGCTCAAGTATTGTGTACAGTTTTGGTCTCCCTATCTGAGGAAGGATATACTTGCCATAGATGCAGTGCAACGGAGGTTCACCAGACTAATCCCTGGGATGGCGGGATTGCCTTATGAGGGGAGAGTGCAGAAACTAGGTCTGCATTCTCTAGAGTTTCGAAAAATGAAAGGTGATCGCATTAAAGCTTACAAAAATCTTACAAGGCGTGACAGGGTAGATGTGGATAGGATGTTTCCTCTGGCTGGTGAGTCTAGAACAAGAGGATACAGTCTCAGAATAAGGGGCAGGCCATTTAAGACTGAGATCAGGAGGAATTTCTTTACTCAGAGGGTGGTGAATCTGTGGAATTCTCTACCCAAGACAGCGTTGGAAGTTCAATCACTGAGCATATTCAAGACAGAAATCAATAGATTTCTGGATACTATTGACATCAAGGGATATGGAGATAGTGGGAAAAATGGCGTAGATGTAGATGACCAGCCATGATCTGTTTTAATGGCAGAGCAGGCTTGGCGGGCCAAATGGCCTACTCCTGCTTCTATTTCCTAAGATCCAGTAATTTCCATCTACTCTGTCCCACAAAGCAGCCATTCCCTGACATTCAACCCACAATGGACTTTTGATCACCAGACGTTGAAGGTGGGGGAGCTCGCATTCCAGGTTAACTGCCAAAATGGCCGAATACACAAACGGACATGGTCAAACCAGCTAGTCACATGACTAACCAGCTGGGCAACCTGAGTTTTTAAAATTTGTACCAAAAGTTTGGGCAGAAAAGCAGTTTGCTCCTGGATTGAGAAGATCTCTCCTGTCTGCTCTCATCTCTTTATCAAAAGCCTCTGAATCCACTGAAGACACATGAACCCCAAGAGAGAAAGGTCTCCGACAGCGAACAAGGTTTAAGAAGAAAAAGTTATAAGTGGCATGGACAGAGTGGATAGTCAGAAGCTTTTTGCCCCTAGTGTCGGTAGGTGGTAGGGAATATGGGATTACTGTAGGGTTAGTATAAATGGGTGGTTGTTGTTCGGCACAGACTTGGTGGGCCGAAGGGCCTGTTTCAGTGCTGTATCTCTAAATAAAATAAATAAAATAAAATACTGGGCCCCAACGAAAAGCAAGATCTGCCGACAACCAAGGACTCTATAAAGAACCGTAACAGCTCCTCTCCAGATATTGCCTCAAAATTTTCCACTTTATTTTTCTTCTGCTCTTTTCTGTCTTGTATTTGCATGTGTGTATCGAATATGCATGCTAGTGTGGGACGTGGCGTGTATCCGTAAGCGTTAACCGAATTAGAGTTTAAGCTGAAGTTTAATAAATTTCAACTTTTCTTCTTTCAACCTAAGAAAGCCTGTTTGTGCTGGCTTCTTTGCCTTATAATTGGAGAGCGGTAAACAAGGATTCACCAAGGAGGAGCTAAAAAACACGGTGTGTTTAAAATTAAACTCTGTTACAGCAAGACCAGGTGAAGGCTGAAAGGGAACCCTAGACCTCTTTCTCACCTGGACATAACATGATAGTTTGTGAAAAATATGCACAATTGTTTCACTGAGTCTGATGTTGTTCTATCGCTTATTAAAGATGGGAGAGAGAATCGATGAAAGCAAAGGATAATTCCAGTAGCTAAAATAGTTAATGGGCAGAGTTTTCTGTTTGTTAACCTAGGCACATTACCAAATGTTTACCTAGACATCAATACCTGTGAAGATGCAAAAAATATGTTCAAAGACATAGGAAATTGAATGCTGAGTCAACTGGAGTTTTCAAGATTTAGATAAATGTTTGCTACATAAGTGTATCAAGGTATATGGAGCAAAGATAGAAAAATGGAGCTGGGATGTAGATCAGCCATAATCTAAATTGAAAAGTAGAACATATCTGAGGGGCAGAACAGCCTATGCCTAATCCTAATTCCTAATCAGAGTAACATCTGACACAGTAGCCTCTACAAATTTCACTTCCACAAAATTCAGAACAGTGGCAGACTGTCTGTGCTTATATATCTTTACTAACATAGGTGACATCCTTTTTCTTCCTCTTGCCCGCTAAACCATCCAGAGTATAATGTCACAACTTCATGATCTATGAGATTTCCTTTAATTGGGAATTTAATATTGCGTTCAATAAATTTGGACGCAGTGTACATTATGTCCTGATGCCACACCTGCAATCTATAACGTACTCAGATTTGAAAATGTAGGTGTCATTGCTAAGCCTGATACATCTTAAAACAATCACATCAATTAGATGGCTAACATAACATAGGGCGGCACAGTGGCGCAGTGGTTAGCATTGCAGCCTCACAGCTCCAGCGACCCGGGTTCAATTCTGGGTACTGCCTGTGTGGAGTTTACAAGTTCTCCCTGTGTCCGGGTGCTCCGGTTTCCTCCCACATGCCAAACACTTGCTGGTTGATAGGTTAATTGGCCATTATAAATTGCCCCTAGTATAGGTAGGTGGTAGGGAAATATAAGGACAGGTGGGGATGTGTAGGAATATGGAATTAGTGTAGCATTAGTATAAATGGGTGGTTGATGGTCGGCACAGACTCGGTGGGCCGAAGGGCCTGTTTCAGTGCTGTATCTCTAAACTAAACTAAAAAAAAATAACTTAGTAGTAAATTCTGTATGTTGCAGCATCTTACCAGATTAGGAGAGAGCAGTGATTGGAAGTTAAAGAGGATTCCTACATTGGCAATTTGCTCCAACCACTTTCTACTGGCCTCCTGCGTCTCAATTTCATATTCCCTGTTAGTGTCATACATCTGATGCAACGCAGCCAATAGCTGTTCTGAGAAAGCACAAACTGTGGCCACTAGACTTTGGCAAAATACCATGTCTTGCCGGAGTTGAATTTCAGAATCTGAGGATTAAAAAAAAAACAACAGGGAAGAAAAAGATAAACTATAGATGAAGTAACAGACTATAAAATACCTTCCCAGTTTCTTTTTTCTGTGAAAAGCAAGCTAACTTGCCTCCTAACAATAAATTTATGCTATGATATCTAGCTCCCATGCTTGATAAAGAAATTTTGTATAAAAAAGTTGAAAAATCAATAAGCATCATGTTATTACTACATCATATGATATTGTTACATGATTCTACAATATATTAGAAAGTTCTAGAATATCCGAGGACATTTTTGTTGAAATAATATTCCAAGATCATAGATTCATAGAATGGTTACAGCACAGAAGGAAGCCATTTGGTCCATCATATCTGTGCTAGTTCTCTGCAAAAGCAACTCAACTAATCCCACTCCCCCTCCCTTTCCCCATAGTCCTCCAAATTCTCTCTCTTCAGATGCTTATCAAATTCCCTTTCGAAAGCCACGATTGAATCAACCTCCACCATAATCTCAGGCGGTGCATTCCAGATTCAAACCGCTTGCTGCATAAAAAAGCTTTCCTCATGTCGCCTTTGGTTGTTTTGCCAGTCACCTTATATTGGTGTCCTCTGGTTCTTAACCCTTCCGCCAATGGGAACAGTTTCCCTCTATCTACTCTGTCTTGCTCCCTTATTATTTTGAGCACCTCTATCAAATCTCCTCTCAACCTTCTCTTCTCGAAGAAAAACAACCCCAGATTCCCCCATCTATTCACATAAATGAGGTCCCTGATCTCATTCTCATGAGTATTTTCTGCACATCCTCTCAAGTCTTCACATCCTTCCTGAAGTGCAAGTGCCCAGAAATGGACACAATACTCCAGTTGAGGCTGAATCAGAGTCTTATAAAGGTTCATCATAACTTACTTTTGTACTCTGTGCATCTATTTATAAAGGCCAGGATCCCAAATGCTTTTTTTAAAAATTACTTTCTCAATCTGCCCTGCCACCTTCAACTATTTTTGCACATATACCCCCAGGCAGCCCCATTAGAATTGTATCCTTTATTTTATATTACCTCTCCTCATTCGTCCTACCAAAATGTATCACTTTATGATTCTCTACACTAAATTTCTTCTGCCATTTATCTGTCCATTCCACCAGCCTCTCTATGACCTCTTGAAGTCAATCACTATCCTCCTCACAGTTTACAATACTTCTGAGTTTTATGTCATCTGCAAATTTTGAAATTGTGCCCTGTACACCCAAGTCTAGGTCATTTATATCAGCTCTCTACATCCCCACAGTCTTACTGGTTGACTAGGAAACGGTGAGGCGGTATAAGAATTGGTTCTGACATTGTCCTTGGATCAGTTCTGAATGATAAATCTTAAACAGATTTACATTGATTGTTGCTCTTCATCATCCTAAAAACAGTAATGTGTCCTATAAGCCTAATTTATTTTCATTTTAATAAAAGATTGCAACCCAGTTTAATTTTGTTTCAGTTTTTATCTTTTCAAAGCTTGGAATATCAATTCCGATTTTGTTATGTGTAATATAGGAACTCTAACTATTCTCACTAGACAAGTATCTCCTTGCCACCGTAATTAGAATGTTGAGGACAATGGATTAAAGATTGTGAATTAAAATATATAATTAAATCAGTTCTTATATTCACAAAAAAGTATATATATTAAAGGCCTCAGCAGTTATTAAAAAATAATATATTGCCATGAAAACCCTACATGCCAAATGGGAAATATTAATTTCATTGGTTGGAACCTTGCCTTAGATCTTTACTGGAAATTCTTACAAATCACCTTTTTAAAAAGTACACTGGCAGCCAAGATGGCCACTGCAATTTACATTTGAAACGCAAAAAGACTGACTGGAGACAACACGACTGACTCAGCCTAGCCAGAACAATGGGGTGCTCTCTGATTAAATTACCTGAAATGGCCTTATCAGTACAGTCGCCAAGGGCCATCGACACCCATTGACTTTGAAAAAGCCAACTCCTACCAAGCGTGACTGGACAGCTTGAGGGGTAAAGCCTTGAATATCATAGAAGCTTCCAGAAGGACCTCATGAAAACACAAAGAGGTTTGATAATGTCATGTGACTACCTGTGCAGCTCTGGAGAGACTGGAAGCTTTTTCAGACAAAAGGGACAGTAACTGTAAGCCATCAAGGAGGCAGCTCTCTCTCTCTCTCCAGTCAGACCGCCACTGGCTACAACCAGGGGACAAGGATTGAACTCCCTCCTCTGCCTTCAAGAGAAGCAAACCCACAACCATGCACGTAGCTCAGCGAGAATTTTAGGACTACAATTTCAACTGAGAACTCTGGAACGGATATCCCATATTTAAATTCCATTTATTCCAGACTCTACTTCAACCACCAAAACTGTTTATCCCTCTGTAATCTATTTGTGTGTGTGAGACTCTCGTGTGAATGTGTGCGTAACTGCGTAGCGTATTTTTAGTCATTTTAACCGGTTTAGTGTGTTGAGAATAATAAACTTACATCTTTCTTGTTTAA
Source organism: Heterodontus francisci (assembly GCF_036365525.1). Lineage (NCBI taxonomy): Eukaryota > Metazoa > Chordata > Chondrichthyes > Heterodontiformes > Heterodontidae > Heterodontus > Heterodontus francisci. Next base: position 116,970,216 of record NC_090375.1, on the reverse strand, counting down.
TCTCAAGAAAACCTGTCTGATTGGTTCTTTGGAAATTGTATTAGAGGAACAGGAGCAAGCGCTCTATGCGGTGGTAAGTTCAACCACTGTGTAAAAAGGATAAACCCTGTTGCGGTCAAACCAGAGAAGGGGCGAAAGGGCCAGCCTGAGTTCCCCTCCTCACCTGGCCGGAACAATATGTTCTGAAGATTATATTCAGTTCTGCCCAGTTGCTCAGGAAGATTGTTCAGTAGATGGCTCTTTATTCTGCTGCGTGGGAATTAAAATGGATCCGTCCACATTGTATGTGTGTGCGCTGAGGCAATGTGAGGGAAACTGTGGGCTCATACCATGTCACTGCAGGTTTTTAAGTTTCTCTGATGAGGCAAGTACAACAACCACATTACGGGCACCACAGCATGTTCGCACTTTTGTTATAAATCACACTTGTTTCTCTTTTTTTGTTATTTCTCAATCAGTTTTCCTAATGATTTCCTCAATACAAAACAGCGAGAAAGCATACCGACAATGAATATGCTTGCCCTTCTTATTTATGTCTTTACACCTATATAAAGACAGACTTTTTTAAACCTATAGCTATGTTACAATGTCATAACATACAGTCAGCTCAAATTAATACACTCCATCCAATCCTTTACTTTCTTTGCTGCTCTTTTCTCTAATATTTGTGTTTCTATTTCTTTTGTGTTTCTCCTCTTTTGGTTCTCATTGCTGTTTCTTTCTTTTCCTTACCTTTGTGAGGTTTCATTTTTCTTTCATTCTCTCCTTGTCCCACTGTTTAATGCCAATGTCCAATTAATTTCCACAATGCCTCTTTTGTCCTTTTCATACGTGTGGCAATCTATCTTCCTCTCAGTCTTTCCTACCCCTGTCTGTTTTAGTTCTTGATCCTCCTTTACTTTCCTATCCCTCTCTTCTCATGCTTAATTGGCCGACAAATGTACCTGCTCACATTATGGCAAGCAGTGTGTCAGAGAAACATGCACCAATGCACCAAACTCTGAAGGTTCACAAAGCTACAGTGACAAAACCAAGAATATCAAATGCACATCAGCACTGCTGCAACAGACAGCAATAGCAGTAAAAGGTACTGTTCATCAGAACCAGCTCCGTGGGACATCTGTAAACCATAATGTAACCTGCACTCCCTATCAGTCTATGTCTCTGTTTTACTGACTGCACCACATATACTGGATAGAATACCAATAACATATATTACTGTGTGTTGTAACTGAGAACAATTGCAATAAAAACAAATACAATCTTGCTCACTCGTGTTGTCACAGGGAACATGGTTTACAGGTCGAGGTATCCCACCCTCCTGGACATTATTTATTCTTCCTATATGACTTGGCTTGTTTCACATTGCAGGGGAGATGAGGTCACCCTCTTCCTCCTCCCTTCCAACATTATTTCTTGACTTTTATTTTGACGAAAAATTTATGGTGGAATATCAGGTAGGATGATTGAATTACTGTAACTATTCAAGGGGTCAAGTGCACTAGGACTTTTCATGGCACCCCGTGGTCCAATAAGTTACTGCTTGTTCTGAACAAAAAGCTTTGCAATAATTGGAAACATTGTAAGTGCCACTTATAGAAAAATTCTGCAAAAATGTGATCAGCTAGTTCAGCACTTCTGCAATAAAGCAAAGAGTGCATCACTGAGGAACTAATAGCCTTTATATATGGAGACTAGTAGCTGTGTTAGTGCAGTAAGAGCCAGCAGCAGTAAATTATACTGCTGGCTCCAAACTGTTCTCTTTAAGGGAGCCATGTTCTGAAACACTAGTGTGGTCTTTGATCTGCATTCTCTTCGAGTGGAGCTATGCACGTGCCTGTTCAGAATGCAGTTAATTCCTTGAATTAGTCAAGAATGGACTGTCTTATCAGTTCTTTGGTAAAATTTTAAACTTATGAAGCATGGTTCAGTGGAACACAGAATCTTTTTCTAATGAAGATTTTATGAGGTAGCTTTACATGAATTGCCTGTGTGAAGCCCAAGCATTATGGCAGCACATTCTCATTTAACATAATTCAATATGGCATCAAATCATTAATTACATTCCCTGAAGTTTTTTTGTATCATTGTGACTTGCATATCGATGCACGAGCTGCAGTACAATTGGGCAATAAGACCGTTAATATTCCTGTTCCTTTAATACTCAGTGATCCATTCTGTTTCTGTTTGTGCCAGTAAATTCCAAAAATGACGAGAAAGCATTAATTTAAATGTTAATCCCAGTAGTTTATTCAGTGACCATTATAATTAAAAAATCCAACAGCACTGCTATCATTTTAATTAAAAAATCAATTTTGAGTGGGAACTTTTGTTATAGCTACTAAATAATGGAATAAATTCAGCAATTCTGCACCCCAGCATGGAACCAGTCTTCAAGGGAGCCATATTCAGAAATAAGGCTAGTGTTATGCTCTGGCCTGCACTCTCTTCAGGTGTGATCCCCACTTGGAATGAAGGAGCACTAAATTACTCTGCTATACCTTAGCACTAACATGTATAAAAAAAAGTATGACTAAGTTACAGCTGGATGCAGGCTTTTTATTAACCTATTACGATACATACTGCTTCTCAAATAATTTGTTTCAGTTACATGAGTTTTGCCATTACCTGTGTTTTCAAGGAGAGCCAGGAATATTCGGATCTTCACCTCTGAAAAAAACAATTTTATTAAAATTCTACAATCTTCACACACTACTACATTTGTTATAGCATCATGGACAAGTAACCCACATAAATCATGCAATATATCATAAACTTTTAGATTTACTGATAAAACTCAGAAAATCCAACATTCTCCTACTGAAAATAACTATTGATTTTTCGGGAGCATTCACTCAGGCAGAAATATTCAATGCTTCAAATTTCAGTTTCCTCATTAGCATAGGATTCAATTTTGCTAATTTTCTAATTACATGGATTCCTTTACAGAAATAGGAGCATGATTACACTCAATGTCATTGATTTTTAGAGGACAATCATGGTAATAGAAACATTTAATACATTGATTTTCATTGCGTTCATTACAGTTTGTTTAATTTAATGATAACGATTTATGTAAAATATTATACAAGATTACAATAGTGGAATTGGAGAGCCCAGAAGAAATAAAGTGGAACTGAAGGAGTACAGGGACAGAGCAGCAGCAGAGAGGACAGAGCTCGGAGGGAGTGTGAGCACTAGGGAGCATGGTTAAAAAAACACTTCTCGCATCCTGGATAACCACATGTGCAGGAAGTGTCATCAGCTGGAGGAAATCCAGCCCCAGGTTTCAGAGCCTGAGCAGCAGCTGGTGTCATTGCAGTGTATCTGTGAGGCTGAGAGCTACATCAAGAGCACATTTCTAAAGGTGGTCACACTGCATCTTAAGGGTGTGCAGGGAAAGAAGAAATGGGTAACTGCCAGACAATCAAGCAGAATGAGGCAGGTAGTGCAGGTGTCCCCTGAATGCTCACTCTCCAACTGGCATGGTGATGGTGATGGTCCCTTTGAGAGATACAGCCAAAACCAAGTCTACGGTACCATGGTTGGCTCAGCTGTGTGGGGGTGAAGGTGAAAGGTAAAAAAATCAATGGTGGTCAGAGATTCAATAGTTCGCGGAACAGACGGGTGTTTCTGCGGCCTTAGACATGCCTCCCTGGTGCCAGGTCAAGGATGCAGACATTCTGAGGGGGGAGGGTGAACAGCCAGAGATCACGGTTCACATTGGTACCAATGACATAGGTACAAAGATGGATGAGGTCCTCCAGGCAGAATTCAGGGAACTAGGAAAGAAGTTAAAAAGGCAGACCAAAAAAGTTGTAATGTCCCAATTACTCCTCGTGCCACATGCTGGTAAGTACAGTGTTACGACTGAGGTGGGAGGAATGTACTGTTAATTCAGTCCCACTTCTCCGCAGGTCACAATATGTCAGTAAATTTTCCCACTTACCGAAACAGTCAATTTGATACTCTATTTGTCCCAGAATAAAGCACACCAACCAGGTTTCTTTATTTCACAACAAAATTATCCATTTATTATAAACCAAGTCTTAACCAAAAATGAAGTAACTATATATGCGAATTGAAATATTAAAACCCCATATTTTTATCCTCGCCCTCACGCACATGCACATACATTCAAAAACCGGTTAACCAGGACAAAAATGGATTTTTGTTTACAGCTGTTACAAAGAAATAGAAGGAATAGAAAAAAACTTAGACTGAGAAGCGGATATGGAAGTCGTTTGTTTTGGCGATGTGTCCCAAACTTGAATAGTTGACTGCCACTAGGAATATTTCCAGGCGGTGTTGATGAACAGTCTGCTTGGATAGGCAGTCAAAGAAATTCAACGAATCTTCAGAACTGGGGAAGGAAGAGTTCTGAAGAAGGGTCACTGACCTGAAATGTAAACTCTGCTTCTCTCTCTCCACAGATGCTACCAGACCTGCTGAGTATTTCCAGCATTTCTTGTTTTTATTTCAGACTTCCAGCATCTGCAGTATTTTGCATTATCATATAAGAGAACGGGCAGTGTTGGACATAGTTTTAGGGAATAAATCTGTGCGAGTGGAAGGGGTATCAGTAGCAAAGCATTTTAGTCATGGTGATCATAATTCAGATAGATTTAGAGTAGTTTTGGAAAAGGATAAAGATAGACCAATAGTGAAATGGATGTAATTGCATTAGAGAGGGTACAGAAGAGTTTTACGAGGATGTTGGCAGGACTGCAAAAATGCAGCTATGAGGAAAGATTGGATAGGCTGGGGTTGTTCTCCTTGGAGTAGAGAAGGCTGAGGGGAGATCTGATTGAAATATACAAAATTTTGAGGGACCTGGATAGAGTGGAGGTGAAGGGCCTATTTACCTTAGCAGAGAGGTCAGTGGATTAGGGGGCAGAGATTCAAAGTGATTGGTAGAAAGATTAGAGGTGAGATGAGGAAAAATGTTTTCACCCAAAGGGTGATGGGGGTCTGGAACGTACTGCCTGTAAGAGTAGTTAAGACAGAAACCCTCAACTCATTCAAAAGGAGCCTGGATATGCACCTCAATGCCGTAATTTACAGGGCTACGGACCAAATGCGGAAGGTGGGATTAGACTGGATGGATTGTTTTTCGGTCGGCACAGACATAATGGGCCAAGTGGCCGCCTTCTGTGCCGTAAACTTTCTATGATTCTATTCTGTGAAAGTTTTAAATTGGGAAAGGCCAATTTTACTAAGTTGAGCTGTGGTTTGGCAAAAGTGGACTGGAAATGGTTACTTGAAGATAAATCAGTGTCACAGCACTGGGAGGCATTCAAGAAGGAGATCAAGAGGGTTCAGAACAAATAACTTCCCACAAAGAAAAGGAGTGGGACTCTCAAATCTAGACCACCCTGGATGTCAAAGAGCATAGGGAGTAGGATAAGGCAAAAAGAGAAAGTTTATGTCAGACGCCAAAAGCTCAAAATTGCAGAAAGTCTAGTTGAGTATAGAAGATGCAAGGGTGAAATTTAAAAGGAATTTAGGAAGGCAAAGAGAGGACATTAATATTGGCAAGTAAAATGAGGAAAACCTAAAGATGTTTTCTAAATACATAAAGAGGAAGAGGATGACTAGGAAAAGGTAGGGCCAGTTAGAGACCAAAAAGTTAACTTGTGTGTGGTGTTGGAAGACGTGGGCATGGTCCTTACTGAATGTCTTGCATCTGTTTTTACAAAGGAGAGGGGGGCAAAGTAGATACTGTAGTTCAGGAGGAGGGTGAAATATTGGATGGGATAAACATAGGGAGGAAGCATTACGTTGTTTAACATCCTTGAAAGTAGATAAATTATTAGGCACGGATGAAATGTATCCCAAGTTGCTACTGGGAGCAAGGGAAGAAATAGCAGAAGCTCTGATGATCATTTTCCAATCCTCTCTGGCTACAGGCATGCTGCTGGAGGATTGGATTTCTGCCAACGTTCAAAAAAGGAGCAGATAGTCCAGGGAATCGAATGCAAAAGTAGGGAGGTTATGCTTCAGTCATACAGGGCATTAGTGAGACCACATCAGGGTACAGTATTGGTCTCCTTATTTAAAGAAGGATGTAAATGAATTGGAAGCAGTTCAGAGAAGAATTACTAGACTAATACTTGGAATGGGAGGATTGTCTTATTAGAAAAGGTTGGACAGACTGGGCTTGTATCCGCTGGAATTTAGAAGAGTACGAGGCGAATTGACTGAAACATATAAGAATCTGAGGGGTCTTGACAGGGTGGATGTGGAAAGGATGTTCCCCCTTGCGGGAGAATCTAGAACTAGGGGTCACTGTTTAAAAATAAGGGGTCACCCATTCAGGACAGAGATGAAGAGAAACTTATTCTCAGAGGGTCATGAGTCTTTGGAATTCTCTTCCTCAAAAGGCAATGGAAGCAGAGTCTTTAAATATTTTTACGGCAGAGGTAGATAGATTCTTGATAAGCAAGGGGGCAAAAGGTTATCGGGGGTAGGCAGGAATGTGGAGTTGAGGTTACAAACAGATCAGCCATGATCTTATTGAATGGCGGAGCAGGCTCAAGGGGCCAAGTGGCCAACTCCTGTGCCGAGTTCGTATGTTTGTATATTCATAATTCTAGGCCAGCCAGCCCAACCCTGATGGTGGGCAAATTATTGAAAAAAATTCTGAGACAGGGCAAATAATCAGTTAGAAAGGCATGGATTAATCAAAAACAGTTAGCAAGGATTTGTTAAGAGAAGGTCGTGTTAGCTAACTTGATAGAATTTTTTGAGTAGGTAACAAGGAAAGTCGATGAGGGTAACGCATTTGATGCAGTCCAGATGGAAATTAGCAGGTCTGTCACATGGCAGACTGGTCAGAAAACTAAAAGCTCAAGCAATCCAAGGGCAGGTGGCAAGTTGGATCTACGGGTGTTTTTTTGACTGGAAGGCTGTTTCCAATAGGATTCCACAGGGCTCAGTACTGGCTCTCTTGCTGTTTGTAGTATATATCACCGATCTAGACTTAAAAGTAAGGGGCATGATTAAGCTGTTTGCAGATGATACAAAAATTTGCCATGTGATTGAGCATGAGGAGGAAAGCTAGAGACTGCAGGAAGATATCAATGGACTGGCCAAGTGAGCAGAAAAATGGAAAATGGAATTCAATCTAGAGAAGAGTGAGGTAATGCATTTGGGGAAGGCAAACAATGCAAAGGAATACGTGATAAATGGTAGGATTTTGAAAAGTCTTGAGGGACTAAGGGACCTTGAAGTGCATGTCCACAGACTCCTGAAGGTAGTAGGACAGGTAAAAAAGGTGGTCAAGAAGGCCTATGGGATGCTTTTCTTTTACTGGCTGAGGCCTAGCATACAAAAACAGGGAGATTATGCGGGAACTGTATAAAATACTAGTTAGGCTGCAGCTAAATTATCGTGTACAGTTCTTGTCACTGCATTACAGGAAGGATGTGATTGCACTAGAGAGGGTACAGAGGAGATTTATGAGGATGTTGCCAAGATTGGTGAATTTTAGCTCTGAGGAAAGGCTGGATCGGCTGGGGTTGTTTTCGTTGGAAAAGAGGAAGCTGAGGGGGAGATTTAATTGAGGTGTATAAAATTATGAGGGGGCTAGATAGAGTGGATAGGAAGAACCTATTTCTGTTAGCAGAGAGGTCAGTCAATAACCAGGGGGCAGAGATTTTAAGTAATTTGCAGATGATTGGGCAGAGTTGAGGAGTGATTTTTTTCACCCAGAGGGTGATGGGGACTGGAACTCACGGCCTGAAAGGCTAGTAAAGGCAGAAACTCTAATCGCACTTAAAGAACACTTAGATATGCACTTGAGGTACTGTATCCTACAGGACTACAAACTAAGAACTGGAAGGTGGGATTAGGCTGACTGGATCTTTTTCAGCTGGCATGGACATGATGGGCCAAATTACCTCTTTTTATGTTTCTAAATCTTTCTTTCTATGGAATGATAAAGTAGCAGAAGGATTATAACATACCCAAAGAATAATTATTTCTTAATATATTGAGTGATGTTTCAACCAATCTTCTTTTCCCCATGTGGAAAAATTATTATAGAATTTTTAATCATAATTTATGTGAATAGTTTTCTGGTATTAATGTTGTAATAAAAGCACAAAGGACAATGGTATAATATAGGCACTTTGCCTAATAAACTGTTATGTAAACCAATTTTTTTTAGTGTAATACTATTCCTTTCAAATTTTCTCTCTTCTGAAGTTAGTCACGCTGAGGTACCTCACCCACGTATCTTTTCATGCATTAGGGAGACTTTTTGACTGAGGTGGCATCACATGTGAACCTGAAATTAAAAGTCTGATGTTCACACAGACATATTTTTCAGCATAAGTCACTGAATTGTGATCATGAGCAGCTGTTTTTAACCCTCCCCTCCCCTTGGCCAGGGGTGCTGAAGCTAATTGTAACTTCCCTGGTGCCACCTCATCTGATATCAGTTAATTGAGTACAGATTGGGAACTGAACCTAGGAGTTTATAATGTTTGATATTGTTCTGTGTATCTGTGTTGGTGGAGGGTGCAGGGGAATGATGTGGCAGTGCATCCTCTGACTGTTGCTCCTCAGAGGTTGATGACAGGCCCACTGTCACAATGGATGCACTTGCCTCCTAAGTGTCATGACCTGCATGAGAGAACACAAACATTTATGGGCTGGATTGTTCAGATCTTGTCATGTCAGCCATGCACATTGTGTATTTCCAGAACACAATGTCTCCTCACTCTCTTGTGCAGACACTCCACAATTGCACAGCAGCCCATGGCCATTACCAGCTCCAGAGCCTCCTCCCCTGCTGACATCAGAGGACAAACATTAGGGGTCCCACTGCCAATCCTCGATGTCTCCCTGGTGTTATGGGCCCTTTTCTCCTTTAAGCGGAAAGAGGAACACAGTTCGACCTCGCACAAAGAACAGCAGGACACTTATGATAGTGGCAGCCCTTGTCTCCTGATGGGGTCTCCCAAATGGCTCCTCCCCAAGTCCATGCTCAGGGGATATAATGGGGGCGAGCTCTGAAAGGCGGCGGCCTGTCGCCAAGATGCAGCCATGCATCTGAGGATGTGGTGATGCCTCACCCCCTGCCACCATCTTTGTGGTCACTCCCTCCACATGTAATGTTCCCTCCCATGTAGCCACATGCAAGCCCCAAAGAGGAGATGGGTATGGAAGACTTAGTGGAGCGAAAGAGGTTATTGACCGTCTTACGACACTGGATCCAGAACCGGGGGGTGACCCCATGGTTGCTGACTTCCTCAGCAATCTCCATCCAGGCTTGCTTGGTCAGGTGGGAGGATCTCATCTTGCCATCCCTTGGAAAAAGGACTTCCCACCTTTCCCTTACAGCCTGGAGGGAGTCAAGTGTTATGGGGGGCAGACAGGAAAGTGGAGTTGAGGCCACATTCAAATCAGCCATAATCCTATCAAATGGCAGAGCCAAATGGCCTACTCCTACTCCTAATTCGTATGTTTGTATGTTTGCATTGCAAAACTATGGGGCCACCCAGTGTCTCGCCTCGAACATGGTCCCTGTTGGCTCCCGCTCCGTCCGGTCAGTCGGCAGTCCTGCTGCAGGAGTGTGGGGAGATGCAGGAGTCGCAGCAGAGGTAAGGGAGGGTCCGGCAGCAGCTGCTGTAGAGGGGGATCCAGGAAGATCCAGCAGCAGCCATGATAGAGGGGGTGCAGCAGCACTCCAGATTCACTGCATCAGTGAAAGGCAGCAGTACAAGCAGGGCTGGCAGCACTTTAAACATGGCACCAGCACCTACATTCTCATAGCCTGCCTCCAACCTGTAATAGGACAGGCCCTGTGCCTTGTTTGTTAATTGGCTGGCTGCCGCGGGATCATAGTTGGCTGGCCCCACATGTGACATGCAGCGATGGCATCCGCTTCTGGTGCCGCCACCAGGACCCCCAAGGAGTTAACAAAATTCAGCCCATCTTGTGCAACATTATTATAGAATATTTACTCTTAATTGCCAATCAGAATCAAAAATATCTCCATAAGCTTCAACTAGATGGTATAAATTACATGGGAACACAAATCCAAATAAAAACTGAATCCAGGGAATCAAGTGCAAATTTCAAATTGGCTATTATGTGAACAAGGGGATTTCCATTGGACTGTAGATGCATCACATACATCATTATACTGCTATGAATAAGAGCTGCTTCTGCCCCATGAGACTGCCAGAATCCAATGCTATCCCCTTCCACCCCTACACATACTTAAATTCAATGTGTATGTTTATTGCTACGAAGAACAAAGAAAATTACAGCACAGGAACAGGCCCTTCGGCCCTCCAAGCCTGCGCCGATCCAGATCCTCGATCGAAACCTGTCGCCTATTTTCTAAGGGTCTGTATCTCTTTGCTTCCTGCCCATTCATGTATCTGTCTAGATACATCTTAAAAGACGCTATCGTGCCCACGTCTACCACCTCCGCTGGCAATGCGTTCCAGGCACCCACCACCCTCTGCGTAAAGAACTTTCCACGCATATCCCCCCTAAACTTTTCCCCTCTCACTTTGAACTCGTGACCCCTAGTAATTGAATCCCCCACTCTGGGAAAAAGCTTCTTGCTATCCACCCTGTCTATACCTCTCATGATTTTGTACACCTCAATCAGGTCCCCCCTCAATCTCCGTCTTTCTAATGAAAATAATCCTAATCTACTCAACCTCTCTTCATAGCTAGCGCCCTCCATACCAGGCAACATCCTGGTGAACCTCCTCTGCACCCTCTCCAAAGCATCCACATCCTTTTGGTAATGTGGCGACCAGAACTACACGCAGTATTCCAAGTGTGGCCGAACCAAAGTCTTATGCAACTGTAACATGACCTGCCAACTCTTGTACTCAATACCCCGTCCGATGAAGGAAAGCATGCCGTATGCCTTCTTGACCACTCTATTGACCTGCGTTGCCACCTTCAGGGAACAATGGACCTGATCACCCAAATCTCTCTGTACATCAATTTTCCCCAGGACTTTTCCACTTACTGTATAGTTCACTCTTGAATTGGATCTTCCAAAATGCATCACCTCGCATTTGCCCTGATTGAACTCCATCTGCCATTTCTCTGCCCAACTCTCCAATCTATCTATATTCTGCTGTATTCTCTGACAGTCCCCTTCACTATCTGCTACTCCACCAATCTTAGTGTCGTCTGCAAACTTGCTAATCAGACCACCTAAACTTTCCTCCAAATCATTTATGTATATCACAAACAACAGTGGTCCCAGCACGGATCCCTATGGAACACTACTGGTCACACGTCTCCATTTTGAGAAACTCCCTTCCACTACTACTCTCTGTCTCCTGTTGCCCAGCCAGTTCTTTATCCATCTAGCTAGTACACCCTGGACCCCATGCGACTTCACTTTCTCCACCAGCCTACCATGGGTAACCTTATCAAACGCCTTACTGAAGTCCATGTATATGACATCTACAGCCCTTCCCTCATCAATCAACTTTGTCACTTCCTCAAAGAATTCTATTAAGTTGGTAAGACATGACCTTCCCTGCACAAAACCATGTTGCCTATCACTGATAAGCCCATTTTCTTCCAAATGGGAATAGATCCTATCCCTCAGTATCTTCTCCAGCAGCTTCCCTACCACTGACATCAGGCTCACCGGTCTATAATTACCAGGATTTTCCCTGCTACCCTTCTTAAACAAGATGACTAGTGATTGGAAATAGTTTCCTGGATTAAAGTGGCAAAACATTATCACTGATTACATTTTTCAAGTTGTCAAAATTGTCTTTGCAGTAGCTAGCGGTCAGGCACCTTCTATCTTACAAAGAAAATATTGTGTTGTAAATATGGTGGCATGCACAATCAGAAGGAAAAATATGTATGCAACCTTTTGAGTTTTATTTATACTCTGTAAATGTTTATGCTGACCAATGTGTCAAATGTTGGGAAAGGAAACAGTTTTTCATTATGGGCACATACAACAGGTTCAAGCACAGATTGCATAACTTGATTTGTCTTCATTTAAACTTAAAGGTTGGTGGTGATCTAATCGAGGTATTTAAAATGATACAAAGATTCAACAGGATAGATAAAGACAAACAATTTCCTCTGATGGAGGAATTCAGAACACGACTGCATCATCTTAAAATTAGAGCTAGGCCACTTAGGAGTGAAATCAGGAAGCACTTTTTCACATGGAGGTTGTTGGAAATCTGGAACTCACTTCCCCAAAATGGTCTAGATGCTGGATCAATTGAAATTTTCAAGACTGAAATCAATTTTTATTTGTGTAAAGATATGGAGCAAACCAGTGGCATGGTTGCTGTCATATTACTCTTTTTAAGCTTCCTTGGCGCCTGTCCGAAAGTAGCATTGACCAATTTAAATATCCAAAGACTGGTTCTTTGCTTGTTTTAGGGCGCTTCTGCTATACAAAGAACAAAGATAATTACAGCACAGGAACAGGCCCTTCGGCCCTCCAAGCCTGCGCCGATCCAGATCCTCTCTCTAAACATGTCGCCTATTTTCTAAGGTTCTGTATCTCTTTTCTTCCTGCCCATTCATGTATCTGTCTAGATACATCTTAAAAGACTCCATCGTGCCCGCATCTACCACCTGCGCTGGCAACACGTTCCAGGCACCCACCACCCTCTGCATAAAGAACTTTCCACGCATATCCCCCCTAAACTTTTCCCCTTTCACTTTGAACTCGTGTCCTCTAGTAATTGAATCCCCCACTCTGGGAAAAAGCCTCTTGCTATCCACCCTGTCTATACCTCTCATGAGGTATATTCATAATGCTGAAACTAGTTTTTTCAGTTCTGTGGAAATCTAACCAGAGATCCTTAACATGAATGTTGGATGCCACAGAAAAACCGTAGGTACTTTATTTGTCTTGATTTGGCACCAACGGGAGCAGGAGTGCTTCTCCACAGAAAAACTGAGAGATGCTGCCTGTCTGGGGTCACCACACCTCTTCCCACTTCCATTTGACTCCCCCAAACCCTTAGATGTGCCTGCAGGTTGGCTCAACATTCAAGCCAGCCAAAAATCAGGAGGCCAAGTTGGCGCCTGCAACTCATTGTTATTATTACAATGAGATCCAAGGACTAATTCCTCATGGCCCTTGGGGCTCCATCTTCAGGCGCAAGATTTGTTCCCTGCTGGCACCCAAAATCTGACTTAAACCAATTTCTACCCCAATGACTCTATGTTGCGAAGTGTAGCCCTTTGTAGGTAATTAAACTCTCCTGGAGAGTAATATTCTTCAAAAATATATACAAATGTAAAGAACATGAGATATCAGCTGAAAGCTGTGAATTTCCTTATTCTAATCCTCTAATGCCATGTTGTTTTGCAGAGAATGACTTATCTTAATCAAAATATCACCAGGTGAGTATTAAATTTGAATTGTAGAAAATATATTAAATTTCCAGTTTAACAGAAATAATTAGAATGTGGAATCACCATTTCATGGTCTTCATCTTTGGCTGAGAATATAATCAGAGGATCCAGGAGCTCCCAGAGAATGCACCAACTATATGCACAACAATTGCCAATATTTAGAAACTCATGGGAGAGCACTGTTGCTCCATTTCCTACATTGCTGGCTTTCCTCACTTTCCTTCCCTCTTTATCATGAATACCTTCTGCTGGAACAAGCAAGTAAATAACTCTGGCCATCTACTTCAAGATTACTTAATTTGTTTCATGTGAAGGTCTGATTAATTATATTTCCCATGTTGCAAAACATTTATGTAAGCAAAGTCCCATCAAAAGCCATTATTCTTCGAAAATTGTTGTCACTTTGCATTACTTCTATTAATATTTTTATTTTAAGACAATCTTAAACTTTTCCCTCTTTTATGTTTTGAGAATGACGTCATAAGCTATGCAATAAGGCTAAAAATTGAATGATATAGGTTGCATGGTGTATTATGATGCACATTGTGCCAATAGTGAAGAATGAGGCCTGAAGTCAGTAAAATGTATATAAAAATTTATCTTAAATAGCAATGTTTTTAATATTAAAATTCAAATGACTTTATGTGTAAATAATGTCAAAAACATTTTTTAATTAATTGGTGCTTCTTATATGCGCACATCTGTTACATATTGTCATGGTCCTGTAGTTCTTTTTTCAGAATATGCGGTTTGCCTTTAAGGCTTGCAAGGGATCAGTATTGCTTTAAGAAGCAGCAAGCCTCAGGAGTTATAGGAAGGTGCATTTTTGTTGCCTTAGAAACAGCCATTTGGAGACTGCGATTCAAAGGGTGCATTCTCGATACCACAGATACAGCCACTGGGAGTGAGTCTCATGCGATACATTTGTTACAATTCAGTTTTGAACTGGCTGTTAGTTGAAGACAGTTTGTTCTAACAGAACACAGACACAGAGGACAGCTGGTGTTAGCACCTGGAAAAAGAGCTCTCTACCATTTAAACTAAAGGAATAAGATTTTAATCTGTTTAATTATTATCTCTCAAAATTCTAAAACATCAAGTCAAAACAGAGATCTCTGGTAATTTGAATTGAAGAAAGGGAAGTTAGACTGTGAGAATCTTTTATCCCTCAAAAACTCTAAAGTCAGAGTGATTCTGTTGAAAGTGTTTGCAAGTCATTAATTGTTGAAATTCGCTGGAGAAGGAAAGTAACATTCTGTGAGGACTTCGAGCAACATCCTTTGAGGACCTCGAGCAACATTGGACTGTAAATTTACAAGGACTCTAATTTTTTCTATTATAAATGTTGTTTATATCTTCATAATGTTTAAGAATTTAGTTCTTCTAGTTAAAGAGTTTATTTGTTGATTTGGTTTGGTTTGCCTCATTCGGGGGGTTAACTGATGGTACAATTTGGCTGGGTCTTTCTTTAATTTGGAAAGTTTTAAATGATATGTTAGCCGATCTGCGGAGCGATGGGATTGAATTAACAGTGCGTTGCTCCCACCACAATCAGAATCGTATACTTTGATTGGGTTATTTGACTGGAGCAGTCGGTCGTAACATATTTATTGGGGGCTCATCCACGACGTGAACAACATATTAATTGGGGGCTCACTCAAGATTTGAATTACATATTAATTGGGTCTCTGGATTTGAATCATATCTTAATTGGGGGGGCTCGCTTGCAGTTGATTTATATTTAATGCAGTGGCTCGCATCTGGGATCAGAATCAGACAAATTTGGAGGGCTCACAGTTGGAATTATAGTAATTACTCATCTCTGGGACAACACAATTTAATTGGGGTCTTGCGTTTGACATCAGATTCATTGCTCTAGAGTCTGGGATATTATCAATTGGAAACTTGATTGTTGGGATCTAAATCTGAAACCAATTACAAAGAAATTAAAAGAACCAGGTCTCTTGTATAATCAGGTATATTCTATAACATTGCTATGGCATTAGTGGTTGTAGCAGAAGTTTTGGGAAAGCAGAATGTTTCCCTGAGTGACTTGATAACTTTAAGAACAAATTAAAAGAATTGGCAGCTAAACTGGGGTTGGATTTGAAATCAGGTGCCAAAAAAGCAGAGATAATTGAAATAATAGCCAAACATCTGGAATTAGTAGAAGATGATGATGATGATGATGATGATGATAATACAGATGAAGGGCAATACAAGGAACAAGAAAGGGAATATGAGAGACATGAAGGTAATAGGTCCGAGACTGATGCAGTGGAATTGGTTAGGATTCAGTTAGAAATGAAAAAACTGAAACTTCAGCAGGAAAAAGTAACAAAAAAACTTGAGGCAGAAAAAGAATTAAGAAAACTTGAATTGGAAAAAAGCGGAAAGGGAAAAAGAAAAAGCAAAAGCAATAGGAAAATTTAAACTTCAGAGAGAGAGAGTGAAAGAGAAGAGAATAAATTTAAATTAAAAGAAATGGAACAAAGACAAAGAGTTAGTCTTAAATTCACGGAAAATTTGGGTCAGGAAGAATCTGAATTTAGTTCAGGACCCAACAAGAAGTTGTTTAAATTTATACAGGCTCTTCCTAAGTTCAAGGAAAGGGACGTAGAGGCATTTTTCATATCTTTTGGAAAAATAGCCAAACAGATGATATGGCCGAAAGAAAGCTGGACAATGCTTATGCAGGGCAGGCTGGTAGGCAGAGCTCACGAAGCTTATGCCATGCTTTCTGAAGAGGCTTCTGCAGATTATGAGATGGCAAAAAAGGCTATTCTCTCTGCATATTAGTTAGTCCCTGAAGCTTACCGTCAGACGTTTAGGAGCTTACAGAGATTGACTGGGCAGACATATTTAGAATTTGATAGGGTGAGGCAAATGAATTTTGACCGTTGGATACAGGCATTAAAAACAGAAATCACATATGAGAACCTTTGAGAATTGATTCTCTTAGAAGAGTTTAAAAACTCAATTCCTTCAGTAGTGAGAACTCATATGGATAACCTGAAAGTTTTGAAAGCTAGACAAGCAGCAGAGATTGCTGATGATTTTCAGCTTGTGAATAAGCCAACCTATTTTGTCTGTCACCCCCATAAACCCGAGAAGGATGGAAAGTGGGAGAGTGAAAGGAAGGCAAGTAGCCGGGGACAAGAAGGAACAGCTGGGAATGCCCCAGGATCACCTCCTCAGGTCAGAAAGGAAGGTGCTGAGGGTAAAAGTGAGGTTCGCAAGCCTAAGTGTTATAATTGCAACAAATCGGGTCATCTTCATTCAGAGTGATGGAAATTTTGAGGTAAACCCATAGGACTTGTTGGGGTACGCTATGTTAGTGCAGAGGAAAAGACTCTGACTGAGAGTACAGCAGACCAGGCTATAGCTTTAAAGACAGCTGTGAGTGTGAAACCAGATACTAAAACTAAGAGGAGTGTTGGGGTTAAGAATAAAATACCTGAGAGTTAGAATGAATTTTTGTCAAAGGGGAGAGTAACTCCGTATCATGTAAGTGAGGCAGGAAAACCGATCATTATACTGAGGGATACAGGAGCAACCCAAACACTCTTGCTGGGGAAAGATATGAGGTTCCCACCAGAGAGCACCTTGAACACTAAAGTTTTAGTAAATGGATTTGGCGGGGTAGGTATACCTGTATCTTTGTATAAAGTAAGCCTAGAGAGTAATTTAATAACTGGGGTAGTAACTGTAGGTGTTGTCCACAGTTTACCAATAAAGGGAATTGATCTACTCCTAGGAAATGATTTGGCAGGATCAAAAATATCAGTTTCTCCTATAGTTACAGAGGAACCATGTGAAATTAAGGAAACGCAGCAATTACATGAACAAGTTCTGGGAATATTTCCTGCATGTGTAGTTACCCGAGAAATGTCGGAGGTAAAAAGGGCACCACAAATAGATAATCAGGTATCTAAAACCTTATTTGGGGATTTAGATAATCCAAATGAGATGTTTAACAGATCATCTATCATTGCAGCACAGCAAGCTGATCCAGAGATCTACCAAATAGCACTGACAGCTCTGTCAGAAGCTGAGGTGAAAGGAGTTCCGGAAGGCTATTCTATGGCAAATGGGGTTTTGAGGAGGAAATGGAGACTGCCTCATAGACCTGCCGACCAATACTGGACAGTTGTTGAACAGATAGTAGTACCACCTAAATATTGCCAAGGATTATTAAGGTTAGCACACGACATTCCCTTTTAGGACATAGTGGAATTCGGAAGACCAAATCACACATAAGCAAACATTATGACTGGCCAGGACTTAACAAAGGATGAGAGACAATTTTGTAGGGCATGCCACACCTGTCAAAAGTGGGAAAACCACAACCTACCATAAAACCAGGGGATGAGGTATTAGTGTTGTTACCATCACAGGGAGAACCAGTGAAAGCACGGTTCAGTGGCCCATATAGAGTGATCAAAAGAGTCGGTAAGGTAGATTACTTGATTGACACTCCTGATCGCCAGATGAAGAACCGGTTGTGTCACATTAATTTGCTCAAACCATATTACCACAGGGAGGAGGATAAGCCAGTACAGGTATGTCAGGTAATCCAGACTGTGGAGAAGGAAAAGGATAGTGAGGATGAGGCAGAAGTAGGCCTAGGAAATTCTCAGATGGAATCACCAACTATCCAATCAGCGAATGCAGAATGGCTAGGAAAATTAAACAATAGGCTTTTACACTTAGAGGCAAAACAGCATGAAATCCTAACCAGGGTTTTCACAATGTTTCAAAAAATTTTTAGGGATAAGCCAGATGTACAACCTTAGCCACACATTATGTGGGTATAGGGGGAACCATTCCTTAAAAACGACATCCTTGTTGCTTAGGTCCAGACAGACAGGCCCAAGTGGAAGCAGAGGTACAATGCATGCTGAAGGGCAGCTTACATGAACCTAGTCAGGACAGCTGGAATTCGCAGATGGTCTTGATGACTAAACCTGGTGGGTCAGCTCAAACTTGCATAGACTCTAGAAAAGTAACTGTGGTATAAAGGCAGACTCCTACCCAAATTCTCATTTAAAGGACCGTATGGACGGAGTGGGCAACACAATGTGTCTTAAAGAGACAGATGTGTTGGAAGGATACTGGCAAATTCCTTTGACACCCCAAGGTAAGAAAAAATCAGCTTCTGTTACACCGGACAGCATTTTCCAGTGTCAAGTGATGCCACATAGGTTAAGGGGTACTCGAGCAACTTCTCAGAGAATTGTGAACCCAGTAGTGGTCAGTGCTCCTAGCTATGCAGTTCACCTGGCTGAGGTGATGGACAATAGGGACACTTGGAAGGAAGACATAAAACAATTGGAAGACTATGCTTGGAAATATAAAATGGGTTAATTGGAACAACCTTTTGAAAATTTAAAGCCAAAAAGTTCTGGTGGAACTTGTTGCTGTAGTCTAAACATTTTTTTTTAGAAATATGTATATCTGTAAATGCGTGAAAAAAATGTGTTAGCGTTTTTAGAATTTGTATTTTTTTTACCCATTGTAATGAAACGCATTTCAGGAATGGCACTTCATTCTGCCAGGGGTGGAGGTGTCATGGTCCTTTAGTTTTGTTTTCAGAATATGTGGTTTGCCTTTAGGCTTGCAAGGGATCAGTATTGCTTTAAGAACCAGCAAGCCTCAGGAGTTATAGGAAGGTGCATTTTCGTTGCCTTAGAAACAGCCATTTGGAGACTGCGATTCAACGGGTGCATGCTCGTTACCATAGATACAGTCACTGGGAGTGAGTCTCATGTGATACATTTGTTACAATTCAGTTTTGAACTGGCTGTTAGTTGAAGACAGTTTGTTCTAACAAAACTCACAGACACAGTGGACAGCTGGTGTTAGCACCTGGAAAAAGAGCTCTCTACCATTTAAACTAAAGGAATAGGATTTTAATCTGTTTAATTATTATCTCTCAAAATTCTAAAACATCAAGCCAAAACAGAGATCTCTGGTAATTTAAATTGAAGAAAGGGAAGTTAGACTGTGACAATCTTTTATCCCTCAAAAACTCTAAAGTCAGAGTGATTCTGTTGAAAGTGTTTGCAAGTCATTAATTGTTGAAATTCGCTGGAGAAGGAAAGCAACATTCTGTGAGGACTTCGAGCAACATCCTGTGAGGACTTCGAGCAACATTGGACTATAAATTTGCAAGGACTCTAATTTTTTCTGTTATAAATGTTGTTTATATCTTCATAATGTTTAAGAATTTAGTTCTTCTAATTAAAGAGTTAATTTGTTGATTTAAAGACTTGGCTTGGTTAGCCTCATTCGGGGGGTTAATAGATGGTACAATTTGGCTGAATCTTTTTTTAATTTGGAAAGTTTTAAATGATATGTTAGCCGATCTGTGGAGCGACGGGATTGAATTAACAGTGCACTGGTCCCACTACAATCAGAATCGTATATTTTGACTGGGGGCTTTGACAGGAGTGGTCTGTCGTAACAATATTTAAATGTTTAATTGCAGCAGCAGTTGATTAACAGAACACTGTAAAAAGTGACTTTTTTTTTTACTGGATGAAGCAATAACATATTTCAAAACAACATTTTTCCCCACAAAATATTTGTTTCAGGACTTGACATCATCTGGTTTCCCAAAAATGTGTTATCTTATAGAACAATAATAATAAATTTCAGAATTTGTCAACACTTGTTACAAACCTTCCACATATCTTGTAATAGTCTGTATGAGATTGTGCACACCACTGGGTAGATTCCATGGATCTCTCTGCACATGAATTCGGAGCTGTGTTGTGCAGGTGACCTTCGACTCCATTTCCTTCTTGAATTCTGTTCAACAACGAAAGTAAAGAACTGTCACACATTTTGGTTTCTATGACATCACATTGTACTGCTGGAGCAAGCTGTACTGTTATTCCTATCCGTAACAACATCATGTTCTCTTCAGATTTTCTCAAGGATATTATTCAGCAAAGCAAATAAAAAAGTCCAGGAATGAATAAGAGACAGAAATTAAAAATTTATCTACTCTCATTCATCTTTAACTTTAGTTAATTCTTTCATTACGTAACCGTGCTGTATTATATAAATAAAAAGTGTCAGCTGTGGTTCAGTGAAACCACTTTCGCCTCTGTCAGAATATTGCGCATTCAAGTACCACTTCTTAGATGTGAACATATAATCCTAGCTGTCATTCCAGTGCAGTACTGAGGAAGTGCTGCATTGCCAGAGTTGCTGAGTTCCTATCTTTCAGATGAAACATTAAACCAAGGCCCAGCTGCTGTCCTGGGTGAATGTGGAAGATCGTTAGAAGAAGACATTATTTGAAGAAGAGTAGGGAATTCACCCAACTTCCTGGCAAACATTTTTCATCCAACACCACCTAAAAAAAAATTATCTGGTCCCTACTGTTGTGGGACTTTTCAGTGCACAAATTGGCTGCCACATTTCCCCACATTACAACAGAAACTGCAGGCGCAATATTACGGCCTTGGTCTTTTTTATCGGACATCCGGACCATTTTCAGTCACAAACCCAATCGCTGGAGTAGGAGGCCTTCCATTTACTCTTTGCCAGAGCAATCCAATTAAGAGCCCACCTTCAGGCTTCCTGACCAATTAGGGAGGGAGGGAGGGAGGGCAAGTGGGATGACATGGCCATTTTGTCAGAGGAAGGATTTCTAATTAAGGGGATGCTTCAAGTAAGCTCCTTAGGGCTTGTATTTTTGAGGTTGCAGCACCCACAGGAATGGTGAGGAAACCTGGGAAGGCTAGCCCCCAAGTCTCCCACTCTCACCTGGACGTCCTCCTGCAAATCTGAGGGGCTGCAGTGAGGTGAGCTCTCTCAAGGATGGGAGGAGGAG
This sequence comes from Heterodontus francisci, assembly GCF_036365525.1. Lineage (NCBI taxonomy): Eukaryota > Metazoa > Chordata > Chondrichthyes > Heterodontiformes > Heterodontidae > Heterodontus > Heterodontus francisci. The sequence goes on along the minus strand of NC_090375.1, from coordinate 116,948,984 downwards.
AACAACCTTTCCAAGCAAGCAAGCGCAGTTGGAAGAGGCTGAGGAAGTGAGCAGCAACAGCGTGGCCCTTCAAACCTGGAGACCATGGACCAGGAGAATCCAGGACCTCAGGAGGACATGACATGTGAGTGACGTAACACTGTCAGGTGCCAAGCCCCACACACTGACCGGCACAAAATTCTCCTGCACAGCATGCCTCAGGTCAACACATCTTGCAGCTCCATTCATTCCACTCCCTGCAGGCACCTCATATCCCCATCTGAGCAGCCAACACTCACAATGATCCTCAATTTACTGCCCTCCCACATCCATGCCTCACAGTCACCATACACAAATGTTGTCTTTCACTCCTCTGAACATAAACCATTCTTAATACTCCCCCCTCCATGCTTTCGCTCCTTACAGGAAAAGAGATCACACAAGTTAGCAAGAGTCAGAGATGTGTGTTTGTGGGAAGCAGTGGGGAGCAAGGGGGGAATAGGCCTCTGGTGACAGGCACCCTGCCAGCCATGCATGTCTGCCTGGTCCACTGGGAAGACAGTCTTGCACCATGAAGATGCAGATGTCAGCAGCGACCTGCCGTGAGAGCTTGAGCCTCATGAGGCACATGGCGGAATAGCTGGTCTTCTACTTGTAGACTCTCTATTGTGGGTCTTGCCTCCTTCCACCTGCATCTCGGTGGCCATTCCCTTTGCCCTGTGAAGGGGCACGTGGCTGCGGAGAAGGCAGCTGGTGCTTCTGCTGGTGTTGCTCCAGGTGCAGCGGAGATTGTTGCAGAGGAAAGCCCCCTGCCCTAGACCCTCAGCAAAGGGAAACAGTGTAGCTGCATAAGCTGCTCCCATGTGCTCTGAGGCTGGTAACAGGGAACCACTGCTGAGAGTGGGTGAAGTGATCGTCAGCTGAAGTGCCTTCCAGGCAGTTGGCAAACATGTGTCAAGCAGTGATAGCACACTCTGACAGAACTGCAGCCTCACAGCCTGGCCATTTCTTGCAGCCTTCACAGCCTGGCCATTTCTTGCAGCCTTCACAGCTTGTCAGTTTCACTGAGTCAGTCCCTCCCACTGTGCTCTCACCTTCTCCTAACTGCTGAGTTGGAGACACAGGGCGAGACTGCTCCCCTGTTGGAAAAGAGGGAGTCCGCTGGGAAAATCCCTCTTAATTGCCACCTTAATGACTTCAATTGCCTTATAGCGTCAGCCGCGGAGTTCCCGATTTCTCCACCAACCATTCCTGGCAAAGACGGAAGGAGGAGGAGGGAACACATTAGGATACCTGGCTTACGGAATTTTCTCCAATTTTCCTGGCACCCCCGCCTCCAACGGACTGGGAAAATACCCCCCTGCATTTCAAAAATATTTTATTGGATGTGAAGCGATTTGCATTTTCTGAGGTTATGAAAGGTGATCTACAATGGCACTTTTCTTCTTTCATGACTAGTTTCTTGATTTGACCAAATATTGTCAGGTTGGCCCAGTTGGTAGCACTCCTACCTCAAAGTCAGAGATTGTAGCTTCCAGTCTCACGACAGGACTTGAGCACATAGTCTAGACTTACACTCCAAAGCAATAGTGAATACAAGAACACGAGGCCATTTACCCTCTCAAGCTTGTTCGGGCGTGGTTAATCTGTATCTTAACTCAATCTATCTGCCTTAGTTCCATATACCTTAACACCCTGGCCTAACAAAAATCGATCAATCTCAGTTTTGAAATTTTCAATTGACACAGCCTCAACAACTTTTGAGGAAGAGAGTTCCAGATTTCCACAACCCTTTAGGTGAAGAAGTGTTTCTGGCCATCACCCCTGAATGGCCTAGTTCTAATTTTACAGTTCATCCCCCTTGTTCTGGATACCCTCATCTAACTACGCTATCAGCTCCTTTAATAATTTTAATCACCTTAATTAACTCAGCCCTTAATTTTCTATACTGAAGGGAATACAAGTCTCGTCTATGTAACCTGCCCTCATAATTTACCCCATTTACTCCTGGTAATGTTCTGGTGAATTTGCACTGCACCTCCTCCAAGACCAGTATAGATGAAGGTCAATATTCCATTTGCCTTTTTAATTTTTTTTTGTACATATGTCCACTAGCTTTTAGTAATTTCTGTACTTGAACCCCTAAATTTCTCTGCTCCTCTACAATGCCTTGCTTCTCCTTCCTTGCTTCTTTGAGGATAAACTTTTTTACCCAGAGGGTGGTGACGGTCTGGAATGCCCTGCCTGGGAGGGTGGTAAAGGCAGGTTGCCTCACATCCTTTAGAAAGTACCTGGATAAGCACTTGGCATATCATAACATTCAAGGCTATGGGCCAAGTGCTGTGCAGACTTGATGGGCCGAATGGCCTCTTCTGCCCTGTATTATTCTGTGATTCTGCTTCTCGCCATTTATAAAGTAGTCTGATTTAACTTTCTTTGGTCCAAAGTAGATGACTTCCACATCCCCACATTGAACTGTATCTGCCACAGTTTGGCCCACTCATTTAATCTATCAACATCACTTTGCAACTTTCTGCTCCCATCTACACTATTTACTGTGCCACCTAACCTGGCGTCATCAGCAAACTTGAATATGTGATTCTCTCTTTCTTCATCTAGCCACTTATTCTGTTTGAGCACTGGATGCCATGGCCAATTGGTAGGCAGAAAGAGCTTCAAAGATTTCTTCACAGAGCGGCCTCTGCAATCATTCTCAGGACATCATCATGCAAAGGTCCCATAAGCATCAGCAAAACATTGAAGAATTTTTCTTTCAAGCAGTTAAGTGGCTGCCTTCTTCCTTCCCCTTGACAGGATTCCTTGTCCTACCACCCAATTGTATAGCCCAGCTCGGTGCAATTATCCAAAAGACACTGGGGAGCCTACCTTCTGTATCCTAACACTGGAAAGGCAGACTGGGGGTCTGGGACATCTCCATGGTAGGCAGAAGTCTTGGCCCATTGGAGACAATCTCAGTCATTGGAAATCTGGAAACTGTAGTTGCAACTTTCTTCAAGAATAAATGTTATCCTTTTTTTTGTCCTCAAGGAAATTCAGGTTTTAAAGTTTGCAAAACTTTTGAACAATCACACTGTTCTGATCAAAAAAAGATAGGGATTGCAGAGTAAATAATGATATTCCAAAGGTTAAAAAAAAGCAAAAGGAAAAAAATCAAGATCGTCAAAATGAACATTTTCAATATGCATAGAAAATAATAAAATTAGATTGGCTGCTGTAGTTGTTTGAAGATTCTTTGGCTATTTGGTTCAATGGAGCAGCAACAATCACAAATGGTCCATTTTTTCAATGTTCACTGTAGCATGAAAAAGAAACATCTTAGAAGATATTATTATTTGCCAATTATTGCAATTTGCATCATATTGAATCTTATTTAACTCTTATTTAAAATTAGTTCTGGAGCTCCAAAGACAACCAGGTGACAAAACTAATCAAAATATTATGGTTCAACACTGCAAACCTTCAAACCATCGGTTCAGAAATTGTAATTTCTTCATGAAATCTTAGCTTTAAGAAGCATGCTAATATAAACATAAAAATGTGGGTTCATATAGTTATAAGTGAATGTGTAATGTAATCTAAGATTACTTGTAATGGTTCATTATTGGAAGGAATGTGTTTATGCTTGGCATGCATCAGCCCTACAATTAATTTGCTGTTCTTCAGCAGATCAAACATTGGTTGTAAAAGAATAACACAGTTGTTGAAAATGTCAATTCATTTTGCACTTGTACACAATATTGCATGGTTGCATTATTAAAGCAATTTTATTCATTTTTAGATTAATTCCATTTCAAATGCAAAATTGAGGTTATGAAAGCCTAACAAAATGTATTCCCTTCATTCCATATAAAAGAAAATGAAAAGAGTGACTTTTCATATTCCTGTATGGTATTTAAGCTTTTTCTTTTATCCGCTGAGCTGTCTGCTGGTTAGGATTCCAAGGTCTTGCCACTTTGACTGAGATTAGATTTTCAGCCAAGAAAGCAAGGCTTCTCCACTGGTTGTGCTCAATAACCAATATTCAAAGCATCACAGCAGAATAGCAGTAAATGCCAAACTAAGCAAAATATTCAGGGTACAAGTAAATTTAAACAATTTAAATCCATGAATTGGACAAGGAGCTCAAATTTTTATCTGGGCACTGCATTCAAGTGTAAGTTGGTCGTGCCTCATTAGCATGTGCCCAATCATTCGTACATACGAATTAAGAGCGGGAGTAGGCCACTCGGCCCCTCGAGCCTGCTCTGTCATTCAATAAGATCATGGCTGATCTGATTGTAATCTCAACTCCATATTCCTGCCGACCCCCGATAACCTTTCACCCCCTTGCCTATCAAGAATCTATCTCCCTCTGCCTTAAAAATATTCAAAGAGTCTGCTTCCACCGCCTTTTGAGGAAGAGAATTCCAAAGACTCACGACATCAGCTCCCTGAGTCCACATTTCCAAAGTGAGCCTCATTTTATGTTCAGTGGATGAGTTCCCTTAAAGACCTGCAGTAGTTTCAACAGCATGACCGTTTCTGATGACAAAGGACAATGATCAAGTGTCGTAAATTACAACAAGTGTCTGCTTCAAGTCATCACACCCTGGAATTTGGCTGCGACAATTTAGATTTTATTGGAGCAGGTGCTTCAGAGGAGCAAGACCATTTTTCCAACTAATAACCAGACAGGCATCCCAGGGTGCCTGGCAAATAGTAGCACAAATGCAAACACCCAATCACTATTTACTATCTGACATATTTTCATAAACTCCCCTCTCTTTTCTAGAAAGTCCAGATTTCTTCAGTCTTTCATTATAATTCAGTCCTCTGATACCAAGGATGAGTCGCGTGGCACTTCTCTTGATTTAATGCCTTGCTTGTTTCTCTGTGACCAGAAATAAGTGCTGAAGATTAATGGGTAAAGTAGTGGAGAAATACTTTGTACAAATCCAATGAAAGACAACCAAGGGAAAATATAATAAGATAAAGTGAATTAAATTACAACCCAGGGAGTAACCATTTTCAGTCAATTTTGTAACTGAGGGAACAGAGTGCCATCTAGTGCAATGAATGTAACGATATTCAAGTCCCACATTATCAATTTAACAATTAGGGCTCCTACGAAATCATATGTAACTAAATTAATTTTATTTCAAAGGCATTGATAAAATTGTAGGCCAAACATGTCTTATTGACACTAAAATCACAATGCACAGGCAGCAATGACATTTTAATATTGACATTCAGGGAAAATTGGTTAAAAATTGTCACTTTTATATTCTATGCTGTTACTTTGGGCTGAATGTTATGCTCCTGTGGAAGGCAGGCTTTTAGGTGGGGCCGTGGAGATTTGGCGTGGAGTCCTCCACTGCGGAAGTCGACGGTGTAATGCTACGTTCTGATTCTGTCGGAGGTGGTGAGTGCCGTGGCAGCATTGGCATTTACACTCTTTAGCATACATATGAATGTAATTAATAGCGATCTTGCTGGGCGTTCGCAATCTTGTGTTGGGCTTGCGGCAATCACGTGCCTTCTGTTTCGCATGCTTAAAATGCTGGCAGTACCGAGGCGAGAATCCTCGGTGACTCGTAAGGGTAATTTACTTTACCACTGTTATCTAGGGGAAGTAGTTGTATGAGAGAACTCGACAACTGCATTGCCTGTGGGAGGGTATGGGGGTTGGTAGGTGGGGGGGGGGGGGGTGTTGGGAGAACTCAGCAGTGGTGCGTCTGTAAAGTTGGTGGGGGGGCCGCTGTTGGCCGAACTCGACAACTGTAGATGTGGTCAGAAGGCCAGTGCAGGGCACTGAAATGTTGTTGGTTTGATCATGATGGCTCGCACTTTTGGAAATGTTGTGGGGTCCAACATCCATCCATACCATAGAGCTAATGTGGGCTTCCCATAACCAAAATTCAAACATCTCTTAGCCCAGATAAGTAAACTTAACCTTTGAAGGAAGCTGAAGGTCCAATTAGGATAGCGATGAATGTGATTCACCCTGTTTTCTTGGACCCCATGCTGTGCTGAGGCGAATCTGCGAGAAGCGGGCCCAAGAGGCAGCTGCAATGCAAGAGGAGCCTCGCAGACGTGAGCAGCAGCAGCACGGAACACAAAAAAGGGCACAGATACAATAGTGAGTATACAGAATTCGCCTGACATACCTGCCGATGTCTGAGTGGAACTGCTGGAGCAGACTGCAGCTGTCCAAAGGGGTGGTCACAGACCTCTGAACACTGCTCAATGACAATTTGTGACCAATGTGTTTTGGTGGTCACCCTATGCCTGTGCCCTAAACGTTTATACCTCTGGATCATTCCAGGAATCTACTGGGGACAGTTCATGGATCTCTCAATCCGCAGCGCACCGTTGCATCAAGGAGGTGACCGATGCTCTGTTCAGGAGGGCCAGCGACTATGTGTGCTACAGGACAGACCCTGAGAGTCAGGCCAAGTGCGTCACTGGATTTGGAGCCACTGCAGGATTCCCACAGGTGCAAGATGTCATCGACTGCACGCATCTGGCCATCAAGGCTCCTACGGACCAACCAGCTGCTTCATCAATAGGAAGGGTTTTCATTCCATTAATGTACAACTTGTATGTGACCACAGAAAGCCCTTCTAACAAGTGTGTGCCCACTTCCCGGGAAGCTGCCACGACTCATTCATGTTTCGACAGTCTCAGGTGCCACACCTTTTCACTCCCCCTGCTTGCCTTCAAGGGTGGATCTCGGGGATAAGGGCTACCCATTGAGGACATGGTTTCTGCATCTGTAAGGAAACCCAGCTATGATACAGAAGAGCGTTACAATGCCTGCCACGCCTCCACCAGAGTGTCCATCAAGCAGGCCATTGGTATGCTGCAGATGTGGTTCTGTTGCCTCAATAGATCTGGTGCAGCCCTTCAGTATGCCCCACAGAAGGTTGGGCGCATTGTTGTGGGTTGCTGCATTGTACATAATACAACACTACAGAGGGGGGAAACCTTGCAAGAGGAAGACATGTGTGAGTACGAGACTTCCTCTGACGAAGAGGACAGAGGGCACACAAGGCCAAGCAGCCATGGAAGATCGTAGCAGAGTGATGGAGAGCAGACATCTTGAGCAGAACGCAAGGGAAGCAAAGCACAGCCTTATAATGGAACGTTCCCAAAATCCATGACTTGCAATAAATATGCTTCTGACAAAAACTCACCCTTATGCATGCAGTGTCAAGTTTTCTGCATCCGTATTATCTTGCCCTCCTGCGTAAATGGCAACATCCAATTCAGCCAGTGGTCATGTGACATCATTCGAGTAATGAAATAATCATGCTCATTGGCATGTTAATGATATCAGTGGTCACTTTGCCAATGTGATAAGGCATTTGAGGGGATTGCAGGAGTCACAATCACGCCATGGTGGAATGCGGTTATCTATCAAAGAAGGCTTAAGATTTTCACTAATGAACTTTTAATTACATTAAACATGAGAGATCTATTTCAACCGTGAATACCCATGTGTGTCAAGATGGCGTTTTTATACGTTTATGTGTGCTCCTGTGTGGTACATCCCCTGTGACAACAGCTGGACTGGATGCTGGCTGCTGATCATGATGCCCATTGGCTAGGGATGACTTCAGGGGCATCTGCTGGGTGCCTGAGGCCTGGAGGACGCCGGCTGCCTGAAGGCTTCCTGCACTGGTGCAGGAGTGCACTCAGACATCACAGCTGCTGACGCTTGGCTTGCTGGCGGAGGGGATGAGGAGCGGGTGTGCACACTCGAATTGCCCTGAGAAGACCACCGAGATGTGGAGCGCATGCTCTCCTCCCTCTCCAGGCTTCTTGGAGCCTCCCTACTGATGAGGAGCTGGAACATTCTCCGGCCTCCTGGTCCTTCTCTTGCCCTGCCACTGCTGAGTGGACCTTATGACCAAGGTGAGGCTTCACAGGTCATTGCAGATCTGTGGAATGTGGTTCTCCAAGAGGGTTGCCAATCTCTCGATAGATGAAGCCATGTGCTCATCTGCCTGGGACATGGCAGCAATCACGGATGGACTCCCCCACCATCCGCTCAAGGCTACGCATGGCCTCTGGCATTCCCGTCAGATGTTGCCTTACCTCTCCCTGCAACTCCAGCATGATCTGTGCTGCCAAAAGAGAGGCTCGTGATCAGTCTGGGGTTCAGCATGGGCCTGGCCACCTACAGTCCTCCAACTGTCAGAGGCCTTGGCTGTCTCAGCCGCAGCCATCTGCTCGGGCGTGTGTGTGGTGCTCTCAACAGATTGTGACTCTGATTGTAAAGCCGAGCAGATTCCCACCCAGGTGAAAGTATCTGTGCTGGTGGAAGGTGCAGGAGTCATGAGATGGTGCATCCTCTGAGTGCTTCTCGTCCTCAGAGGTTGTCATCAATCTCTCGGGGTCTGTGGTCTACTGTGAACGGCAACCTGCAAGATACAATGAAAACATCATATGTATGGGTTAGGGTACACATATCCCATTAAGGACAGCATGCCAGAGCTAAATCACCATGACTATTGCACTTTTAACTGATCGACAATAATCACTCTGTTGTGCTGGGACCCCGAGCTCCATATCTGAGATGGTGCGTCCTCTTTGGCTCCCGACTAGTTCCAGTGCCTCCTCTTTGGCTTGACTTAAAGGACACTGGTCGGGCACTCTGCCACCAATCCTGGCCATCTCCCCTCTGTTATGGGCCCTCTTCTCTTTAAAAAGCAAGGATGCACACATTGAACATCGCCAAACGTCAACATCATGTTTATACTAACATGGGCACTTTGTCAACACCTGGGGCATGCTTTGTCTAGCATACTGATTCAACCTGTCATGGGTCTAACCCACTTTGAGGTGTTAGTGAGGGAGACTCGATTCACGTATGCAGCCAGTCATCCGCCATTAATCTGCTATGACGTCCCTGTCTTTGAAATGAGAGTGGCACCCATGTGTCATACTGTGTAGTGACAAACAGATCACACCAATTTTGGAACGTGCCACTTACATTTGCTAAATGCAGGTCACTAACCCTCTTCATACACTGGACCCAGTGACCACACGGCTACTAACCTCCTCTGCGATCTCCATCCAGACTTACTTGGTCAGGCATGAGGGCCTCATCTTGTCATTGCTGGGGAAAAGGACCTCCCACATTTCCCTTACAGCCAGAAGGAGAATAAGCAGGGAGGCATCACAGAACCGTGGGGCTAATCTTGCTTGGACCTCTGATACGATCAGAAGGATGTTCTTTTTGGAACAGCACACAAGTGTTGCTTCAGTAAGCGTCTATAGAATGCAGGGAGACAATGAATGCTGTTTCCATTTCCGCCACATGGGGAGGGGGAGGAATGACCACCTCCATTATACAAAATAGCCAGTCGCCAGGCAATCGCAGCAGTGCGGCTGATCACGGGACAAGCATTTTCAAGCATTTTGCACAACCATCACTGATCCTGGCAGCATGATCAGAAAATTCAGCCTTTTATTTGCAGAACGCACTCACATGCTTAATTAGCTTTAACGTTTAGTGCTATATAATTTTTTTTATTTCAGTCAGGATACACAAGTTGAAGTATGTTCAAATATGCTTTGCTTCAAACATCAGTTTAAGGCAGTTATGGCTTCCAAAATCATCAGCACAATGGTAATTTACAGAACAAGCCTCCAGAAATTATGAGAAAATTATTCTGTGATGTTTCTACTCCAAACAAAATGTAATTTTGTGACTTAAGAATTTTGCAAGTTTCACACAATGCGCACAAGACCCTATTCACTCACCAAATTAAAAAAAGTTAGGCTGGAAATTACAGGGGTAGCCTCTGAGGATTAGTGGAACTTATATAAAAGCAAAATACTGCAGTTGCTGGAAATCTGAAATAAAAACAAGAAATGCTGGAAATACTCAGCGGGTCTGGCAGCATCTATGCAGAGAGAAGCAGAGTTAACGTTTCAGGTCAGTGACCCTTCTTCAGAACTTATATCCTTCTCCTGGATATATCGTGACCTGGCCTAAAGTCTCAGAGTCAGGTTCAGTTTTTGCATTGCCAAGTTGCACAGATTTCAAGTATTTTTCTCCTCTTTTTATTTGCTTCTTTTTTCACATTGATTTTCTCTTGTTCTACAGGCAGGAATTCCCTGCAGCAGTATATTTCTATCAGCACTGCTCACCTGCTAGTACCTCAAGTGGTAAGTCTTCAAACATTAGCTTAGACAGTAAATATCACCAAGACATTCAACCCAATAGGGCATCACAGCTAATCCCAATCCTCTCCTCACCCGATGTTCACCAATAGAGGTGAGGGCATACTGATCTGCGGCAAGAATCCCGTGTGATATTCTCCATTCCAACCCAGGAGATAGGGGCGGTGGAGAAGAGGGAGGGAAAGTTTAAAAAAAGCAAATCTCGTCACAGCCAATGAAGTACTTCTGAAGTGTAATCACTGTTGTAATGTGGGATGCCCCTTTGGAAAGGAAATCTGCTGTCCTTACCTGGACTGGCCGACATGTGACTTCAGACCCACAGTAATGTAGTTGACTCCTAAATGTCCTCTGAAATGGACAGTAAGCCACTCAGTGTATCAAACTGCTAAAAAGTCGATAAGGAATGAAACCGGAAGGACCATCCAGCATCGACCTAGGTATCGGAAACGACAACGGCAAACCCAGCCCTGTCAACCCTGCAAAGTCCTCCTTACTAACATCTGGGAGCTTGTGCCAAAGTTGGGAGAGCTGTCCCTCAGACTAGTCAAGCAACAGCCTGACATAGTCATACTCACGGAACCATACCTTACAGACAATGTCCCAGACACCACCATCACCATCCCCGGGATGTCCTGTCCCACCAGCAGGACAGAAATAGCAGAGGTGGCGGCACAGTGGTATAAGTCGGGAGGGAGTTGCCCTGGGAGCCCTCAACATTGGTTCTGGACCCTATGAAGTCTCATGGCATCAGGTCATATATGGGCAAGGAAACCTGCTGATTACCACCTACAGCCCCGCCTCCCCTCAGCTGATGAATCAGTACTCCTCCATAGCTGCTAGACTGGGTCTGAAGCAGGTGATGAGGGAACCAACAAGAGGGAAAAACATACTTGACCTCGTCCTCACCAATTTGCCTGTCACAGATGCATCTGTCCATGACAGCATTGGTAAGAGTGACCACCGCACATTGCTTGTGCAGATGAAGTCCTGTCTTCACATTGAGGACACCCTCCATCGTGTTGTGTGACACTACCACTGTGCTAAATGGGATAGATTTCAAACAGATTTAGCAACACAAAACTGGGCATTCATGAGGCACTGTGGGCCATCAGCAGCAGAATTGTACTCAATCACAATCTGTAACTTCATGGCCTGGCATGTCCCCCACTCAACCATTGCCATCAAGCCGGGGGATCAAACTGGTTCAATGAAGAGTGCAGGAGAGCATGCCAGGAGCAGCACCAGGCATACCTCAAAATGAGAGGTCAGCCTGGTGAAGCTACAACCCAGGACTACTTGCATGCCAAACAGCATAAGCAGGATGCAATAGACAGAGCTAAGCGATCCAACAAGTAACGAGTCAGATTTAGGCTCTGCAGTCCTACCGCATCCAGTCGTGAATGGTGGTGGACAATTAAACAACTAACTGGAGGAGGTGGCTCCACAAATATCCCCATCCTCAACGATGGGACAGCTCAGCACATCAGTGCAAAAGATAAGGCTGAAGCATTTGCAACAAACTTCAGCCAGAAGTGCTAAGTGGATGATCCATCTCAGCCTCCTCCTGAAGTCCCCAGCATCACAGATGCCAGTCATCAGCCAATTCGATTCATTCCATGTGATATCAAGAAATGACTGAAGTCACTGGATACTGCAAAGGCTATGGGCCCTGACAACATTCCAATAATAGTACTGAAGACTTGTGCTCCAGAACTTGCAGTACCCCTAGACAAGCTGTTGCAGTACACCGACAACACTGGCATCTACCCGGCAATGTGGAAAATTGCCCAGGTATGTCCTGTACACATAAATCAGGACAAATCCAACCCCGCCCCGTCAGTCTACTCTCGATCATCAGTAAAGTGATGGAAGGTGTTGTCGACAGTGCTATCAAGTGGCACTTGCTCAGTGATGCTCAGTTTGGGTTCCACCAGGGCAACTCAGCTCCTGACCTCATTACAGCCTTGATTCAAACATAGATAAAAGAGTTGAACTCAAGAGGTGAGGTGAGAGTGACTGCCCTTGACATCAAGGCAGCATTTGACCGAGTATGGCATCAAGGAGCCCTAGCAAAACTGGGGTCAATGGGAATCAGAAACTCTCTGCTGGTTGGAGTCATACTTAGCGCAAAGGAAGATGGTTGCGGTTGTTGGAGGTCAATTATCTCAGCTCCAGGACATCACTACAAGAGTTCCTCAGCGTAGTGTACTAGGCCCAACCATCTTCAGCTGCTTCATCAATGACCTTCATTCAATCATAGGGTCAGTAGTGGGGATGTTCGCTGATGATTGCACAATGTTCAGCAGCATTCATGACTACTCAGATACTGAAGCAGTCCATGTAGAAATGTAGCAAGACCTCGACAATATCCAGGTTTGGGCTGATAAGCAGCTAGTAACATTTGTGCCACACAGGTGCCAGGCAATGACTATCTCAAACTGGAGAGAATCTAACCATCTCCCCTTGACATTCAATGGCATTACGATCACTGAATCCCCCACTATCAACATCCTGGGAGTTACAATTGACTGGAGTAGCCATATAAATACCGTGGCTACAAGAGCAAGTCAGAGGCTCGGAATCCTGCGTAAGTAATTCACCTCCTGACTCCCCAGAGCCTGTCCACCATCTACAAGGGACAAGTAGGAGTGTGGTGGAATACTCTCCACTTGCCTGGATGGGTGCAGCTCCAACAACACTCAAGAAGCTCGACACCATCCTGGACAAAGCAGCCCACTTGATTGGCACCCCATCCACAATCATTCACTCCCACCACCACCGATGCACAGTGGCAGCAGTGTGTACCATCTACAAGATGCACTGCAGCAACGCACCAAGGCTCCTTAGACAGCACTTTCCAAACCTGCGACCTCTACCAACTCGAAGGGCAAAGGTAGCAGATGCATGGGAACACCACCACCTGCAAGTTCCCCTCCAAGTCACACACCATCCTGACTTGGAACTATATCGCCTTCACTGTCGCTGGGTCAAAATCCTGGAACTCCCTTTCTAACAACACTGTGGGTATACCCATCCCACATTGACTGCAGCGGTTCAAGAAGGCAGCTCACCACCACCTTCTCAAGGGCAATTAGGAATGGGCAATAAATGCCATCCTAGCCAGCAACGCTGACATCCCATGATGTCAGTTTGTGCACAGTAATGAACCATAACCAGCATTGTCTTTACAGAAGCATTTTGAGAAATGAGAAATGTTTTGGGATGTTGAACTGTTAATATCTCTAAAATGTTATAATGGCCCAGAAAATCTGAGGGAGTCCAGAAAAACCCTCAGAAAAATGGTGCAAACATGTAAAAATGATAATGCCTGCTCTTTTTCCAGAGCTGCTGCTGATGTCCTGTTGAAGTTATGGCAGGAGACCAGGAGAATCCCAGCCAAATTTCAGGTCTGGTATCCTCTGGCACTGCTACAAATAAAACAGATTGTTTATGTTATGTTATGTTATAATTTAAAGTACCCACAGTAAATAAAAAGAACTTTAAAGCTGTGATTTTTAATCTTTTCCAAGTGGAGGGGCACCCTGCTGATAATGGCATACTCTTGGGGACCTTTTGTCCTAACTTCCAAAAGACACAGTCAACAACCCAAGGTTGAACAGTGCTGTCAATGTAAAAGAAACAGGTCCACAGTGAACAGCAATAACATACTAGTAAGACATGAAATACAAAAAAAAAAATCAAAAATCTGATGACCTTGCAGACTCCTAGGAACTCCTCATGGACTCCAGTTTTAAAACTTATGCCTTAATGGCTAACAGCTTTCAACAAATTTTGCAGATTTGTGACCCAGGAGTGGAGAATCTCAGCCCCCAGTTACAGGTGTATCCTAGTACGTTGCGTTACTGAGCAATGTTGAATAAGCCCTCAAGCCCGGTAGACCTACTAGGCCCAGGTACGGTAGTCTGTCTGCCTCATACCAAAAAGAATTAAAAGAATTGTCAGGACAAATTTCTTCATCAATTATTTCCAATTTCATTCAGTGTTACATGGGCTGCAGGTGTGTTCAGTGCATTTTTCTTTCCTTAGTAAAGTGATGTGTGCTATCTATCAGCACAGGGGTCAGCTTTCAATCATACATTGACCGCACTCAGCTATACCACACGACTACTTCTCAGGCCCTCAACCATATTTGTGTGGATGGGGTCCAACATTGGGTTATGGATGAACAGCAAGGTTCTCCTGGAACATCATGAAATAAAAAAGCATAATTTTCGGTCCTCGCCACAAACTCTGCTCCATTGTAATGACTCCATCTTCTCAATCTGAACCAGAAAATGTGCAGCCATATGGTTCTGTTCAACCCTGAGTTTAGCTTCACATCCTATCTATCACAAAGACCATCCATTTCTATGTCTGCAACATCGCCCTTCTATCTCAGCCCTATACATGCTTATCACCTCTAGGCTCAATTATTCCAATGCTCTCTCCCATTTGCCATCCTCATAAACTCTAAATTGCCCAAAATTCATATCCCTTCCATCCTCACTGACCTATCTTTTGTCCCATCACCAAGCACATTAAATGCTCCTCCTGTATACTCTGGTTCTCACTGTGACCTTGTGTGTAGCCTTGCTCCTCTTCAGTCCACCATTGGCAGAAGATGTTTCAGCCACATTCGCATTCTGGAACTCCTCCCAAAACATTTCACCTCTCTCGCCATCTTTAAATACTTTCTCAAAATCCATGATTACGAGCAAGTTTTCAGTCACCCCTCCTCATTTCTCCTTCTTTGGTTCAGCATCTGTTTTGTTTTTATCTATTTCTCTTTAGTGAAGCTACTTAGGTTTTTTTTAAAACTTAAAGGCCATCATAGAAATGCAAGTTGTTATTTTTCATGTTGTGTGCTCCTTCTAAATGTCTCATTGGTGGAATGAGAAAGTGAAGGGGATGGTACTGGGAATAGAGTTTATCTCTGAGTAGATGACCCTGCAATTACAGAAGTGATGGCTACTTGGGCCCGTGCTACATAAAACGTTTGAGCAGAGCAGCTAAATGAAACAGATGTAATCTCATACTGACACCCAACAGCATCACTCATGTTAGCTCCTGCCTTTACATTGCTGCAGAGTAAATGCAGAGGAGAAAGACCTCTATAAGTTGGAGTTCAAGGATGCAAGGATACAAAAATTGGCCGTGTGGTTGATAGTGAGGAAGAAAGCTGTCGTTCGCAGGAAGATACCAATGGACTAGTCAGGTGGGCAGAAAAGTAACAAATGGAATTCAATCCAGATAAGTGTGAGGTAACGCATTTGGGGAGTGTGATTTTAAACTACAGATAGATTAGACAAATCAGATTGGCAAAGGTAGCCTGGATGATGAGTTCATAGAGAGTTTTTGGGACAGTTTCTTACAGCAGCATGTTCTACAGCCAACCAGACAGCAAGCTACTCTCGATCTGGTATAATGAGACAGGATTAATTAATTACCTCATAGTAAAGGCACCCCTAGGTAGGAGTGATCACAACATGATTGAATTTCACATTCAGTTTGAGGGTGAGAAGAATGCATCTAAGACTAGTGTTTTAAACTTAAATAAGAAAAATTATGAGAGCTTCAGGACAGAGCTGGCTAATGTAAACTGGGAAATTAGGTTAAGGGATAGGTCATTAGAGATGCAGTGGCAGACATTTAAGGAGATATTTCATAACACTCAGCAAAGATACATTCCAGTGAGTAAGAAATACTCTAGGGCAAGGACGCATCATTCGTGGCTAACTAAGAAAAATCACGTAAATAAATGCAAAATACTGCAGATGATGTAAATCTGAAATAAAAACAAGAAATGCTGGAAATACTCAGCAGGTCTGGCAGCATCTGTGGAGAGAGAAGCAGAGTTAACGTTTCAGGTCAGTTCTGAAGAAGGGTCACTGACCTGAAATGTTAACTCTGCTTCTCTCTCCACAGATGCTGCCAGACCTAAGAAAAATCAAGATTGTATTAAATTGAAAGAAAAAGCGTACATTTGGCGAAGAGTAGTGGCAGGTCAGAAGATTGGACAGAATATAAAAAACAGCAAAGAATCAGTAAAAGAATAATAAGAGAGAGATTAGAGTACAAGAGAAAGCTAGCTAGAAATATAAAACAGATAGTATGAGTATTTACAGGTATTTAAAAAGGAAAAGAGTAAGTAAAGCGAGTTCTGATGAAAGGTCACTGACCTGATACATTAACTTTGCTCCTCTCTCTGCAGATGCTGCCAGACCTGCTGAGTATTTCCATCACTTTTTTGGTTTTATTTCAGATTTCCAGCATCTGCAGTATTTTATTTTTATTAAGTAAAGTGAGTGTTGGTCCTCCAGAGAGTGAGGCTGGGGATTAATAACGGAAAATAAGGAAATGACAGACGAATTAACAGATTTTTTGCATCTGTCTTCACTGTAGAGGATTAAAATAACATACCAGAAATAATTGTGAATCAAGAGTTGAAAGGGAGGGAGGAACTTCAAACAATTACCATCACCAGGGAAAGGGTACTGAGAAATGTATTAGAACTAAAAGCTGACAAGTATCCAGGTTCTGATGGACTTCATGCTAGGATCCTAAAAGAAGTGGCTGCTGACATTGCGGATGCATTGGTTCTAATTTTTCAAAATTCCCTAGATTCTGGAAAGTTCCCATCAGATTGGAAAATAGCGAACGTAACTCCACTATTCAAGAAAGGTGGAAGACAGAAAGCAGGAAACTACATGTTAGTTAGCTTAACATCTGTCATAGGGAAAATGCTGGAATCTATTATTAAGGAGGTTATAGCAGGTCATTTAGAAAATCTCAATGCAATCAGGCAGCGTCAATATGGTTTTGTGAAAGGGAAATCATGCTGAACTAATTTAGTAGAGTTCTTTGAGGAAGTAACAAGCAACGTGGATAAAGGGGAACCTGCGGATGTGGTGTACTTGGATTTCCAGAAGGCATTTGACAAGGTGCCACATCAAAGGTTACTAAACAAAATAAGGGCCCATGGTATAGGGAGTAACATATTAGCATGGATAGAGGATTGGTTAGCTAACAGGAAACAGAGAGTAGGCATTTGGGTCATTTTCAGGTTGGCAAGCTGTAACTCGTGGAGCGCCACAAAGATCAGTGCTGGGGCCACAACTATTTACAATATATATCAATGACGGATGAAGGTACAGAATGTATGGTTGCTAAATTTGCTAATGACACAAAGATAGGTAGGAGAGTAAGTTGTGAAGGGAAATAAAGAGTCTGCAAAGGGACATAGAAACATTAAGTGAATGGGCAAAGATTTGGCAGATGGAGTATAATGTGGGAAAGTGTGAACATGTCCAATTTGGCCGGAAAAATTAAAAAGCAACATATTATTTAAAGGGGGAGAGATTGCAGAACTCTGAGATGCAGAGGGATCTGGGTGTTCTAGTACACAAAACACAAAACATTAGTATGCAGGAACAGCAAGTGATTAAGACGACAAGTGCGATGTTTTAGTTTATTGCAAAGGGAATGGAATATAAAAGCAGAGATGTTTTGCTCCAGTTGTACAAGGAATTGGTGAGACCACATCTAGAGTATTGTGTACAGTTTTGGCCTCCTTACTTAAGAAAGGATACAATTGCATTGGAAGCAGTTCAGAGAAGGTTCACTCGACTGATTCCTGGGATGAGAGGGTTATCTTATGAGGGAAGGTTGGATAGGTTGGGTCTGTATTCATTGGAGTTTAGAAGGATGGGAGGTGATCTTATTGAAACATATAAGATCCTGAGAGGACTTAACAGGGTGGATGTTGAAAGGATGTTTCCCCTTGTGGGAGAGACTAAAACGAGGGGGCACAGTTTAAAAATAAGGGGTCTCCCATTTAAGACAAGGATGAGGAGAATTTTTTTTCTCAGAGGGTCGTGAGTCTGTGGAACTCTTCCCCAGAGAATGGTGGAGGCAGGGTCATTGAATGTTTTGAAGGCAGAGGTAGACAGATTCTTGGAAAACAAGGGAGTCAAAGGGTATCGGGGGGAGGCAGGAAAGTGGAGTTGTGTCCACAAACAGATCAGCCATGATTTTATAGAATGGTGGAGCAGGTTTGCGAGGCCAAATAGCCTTCTCCTGCTCTTAGTTCGTATGTTCATATGTAAAAACAGGCAAGGAATTACATAATAAATGGAAGGATACTGATAAATATAGAGGAACTGAAGGACCTTGGAGTGCATGTTCACAGATCCTTGTAGGTAGCAGGACAGGTAGACAGAGTGATTAAGAAGTCATACGGGATACATTCCTTTAGTAGTGGAGGTGTAGAATATAAAAGCAGGGAGATTATGCTAGAACTGTATAAAACACTAGTTAAGTCAAAGCTGAAATAGTCTGATAACTATTAAGGCCTAGTCCACAATATATAAGGATCCGATAGTTGAAGTAACAGGAGTTTATTTGCACACGTCTTGCATCTTCTTGTATATAAGAAGAAATATTGGGTGCTTGTGATAAAAGGATGGCAAACTCATGGGTGGTTTTATTCTACATATAAACTGAAAAAATCAGTTGGCAATAGTAGCCTGAATGAGGAGTTTATAGAATGCTTTCAAGATAGTTTCTTAGAGCAGCACGTACTGGCACCAACCAGAGAGCAAGTTATATTAGACTTGGTATTGTGTAATGTGACAGGATTAATTAATGACCTCAGAGTAAAGGCACCTCGAGGTAGCAGTGACCACAATATGACTGCATTTTACATCCGGTTTGAAAGAGAGAAGAGTGGGTCTAAACTAGTATTTTAAACTTAAATAAGGGCAACTATGTGGGCATGAAAGCTGAGCTAGCTGAAGTGAACTGGGTTACTCGGCTAGGAGACAGATCAATAAAGAAGCAGTGGCAGACATTTAAGGGGATATTTCAAAATACTCAGAATAAGTATATTCTAAATTTTAAGGGGAGGACCCACCATCCATGGTTAACTAAAGAAGTTAAGGAAAAAGCATATAATTGCACAAAGATGAGTGGCAGGTCAGATGATTAGTCAGAATATAAAGAATAGCAGAGAATGACAAAAAGCTTAATCAGGAGAAAGAAATTTGAGTATGAGAGGAAGCTAGCTAGAAATGTAAAAACAGATAGCAAGTGTTTCTACAGGTATTTAAAAAGGAAAAGAGTAAGTAAAGTGAGTGTTGGTCTTCTAGGGAGTGAGAATGGGGAGTTAATAGTAGATAATAAGGAAATGACAGATAAAATGAGCAAAAATGTTGCTTCTGGCTTCACCATAGAGGATACAAAAAACATTCCAGTAATAGCTGTAAATCAGGAGGTGGAAGGAAGAGAGCAACTTGGTGAAATTACAATCACCAGGGAAGTGGTCCTGAGCAAACTGATGAAACTGATGACAACTCCTCAGGTCCTGATGGGCTTCATCCTAGGGTCTTGAAAGAGGTGGCTACTGAGGTAGTAGATGCGTTGGAGTTAATTTTTCAAAATTCGCTAGATTCTGGAAAGCTTCCATCAGACTGGAAAGTTGCAAATATAACCCCTCTATTCAACAAGTGGGGGAGGGGGGGGGGGGGGAGGCAGGAGACAGAAAACAGGTAACTATAGGCCAGTTAGCCTGATGTCTGTCATTGGGAAGGTGTTCGAATCGATCATTAAGGAGCCTATAGATGGGCACTTAGAAAAACTCAAGGTAATCGGGAATAGTCAGCATGGTTTTGTGAAAGGGAAATCATGTTTAACCAATTTATGGGAGTTCTTTGAAGGAGTAACATGCGCTGTGGATAAAGGGGAACCCGTTGACATACTATAGTTGGATTTCCAGAAGGCATTTGACAAGGTGCCATATAAAGGGTTATTGTGAAAAGTAGGAGCGTATGGTGTTCGATTCCGGGTACTGCCTGTGTGGAGTTTGCAAGTTCTCCCTGTGTCTGCGTGGGTTTTCTCCGGGTGCTCCGGTTTCCTCCCACAAGCCAAAAGACTTGCAGGTTGATAGGTAAATTGGCCATTATAAATTGTCACTAGTATAGGTAGGTGGTCGGGAAATATAGAGACAGGTGGGGATGTTTGGTAGGAATATGGGATTAGTGTAGGATTAGTATAAATGGGTGGTTGATGTTCGGCACAGACTCGGTGGGCTGAAGGGCCTGTTTCAGTGCTGTATCTCTAATCTAATCTAATCTATGGTGTAGGGGGTAACATATTAGCATGGATAGAAGATTTGCTGGCTGGCAGCAAACAGAGTATGCATAAATGTGTCCTTTTCTGATTAGCAGGATGTGACGAGTGAAGTCCTGCAGGGATCTGCTAGGGCCTCAACTTTTTACAATTTATATCAATGACTTAGATGAGGGAAGTGATGGCGTGGTAGCTAAATTTGCAGATGACACAAAGATAGGTAGGAAAGTATGTTGTGAAGCGGACATAAGGAGCTTGCAGACCGATATAGATAGGTTGAGTGAGTGGGCAAAGAGCTGGCAGATGGAGTATAATGTGGGAAAATGTGAAGTTGTTCACTTTGGCAGGAAGAATAAAAAAACAGAGTATTACTTAAATGGAGAACGACTGCAGAATTCTCAGGTGCAGAGGGATCTAGGTGTTCTAGTGTATGAGTTACAAAACGTTAGTATGCATGTACAGCAAGTAATAAAGAAGGCTAATGTAATGCTATCCTTTATTACAAGAGGAATTGAAAATAAAAGTAAGGATGTTATGCTTCAGTTATACAGGGTGCTGGTGAGACCACCTCTCGAATACTGTGTGCAGTTTTGGTCTCCTTATTTAAGGAAGGATGTGACTACGTTGGAGGTGGTTCAGACAAGGTTTTTTAGATTGATACTGGATATGAGCGAGTTGTCTTATGAGGAAAGGTTGGACAGACTGGGCTTGTTTTCACTGGAGTTTAGAAGAGTGAGAAGAGACTTGATTGAAGTATATAAGATCCTGAATGGACTTGACAAGGTGAATGTGGAAAGGATGTTTCCTCTTGTGGGGAGTCCAGAACTAGGGGGCACTCTTTCAAAATTAAGGGCCGCCCTTTTAGGACAGAGATGTGGAGAATTTTTTTTCTCTCAGTGGGCTGCGCGACTTTCGAACTCTCTGCCTCAGAAGGTGGTAGAGGTGGGGTCATTGCATATTTGTAAGGTGGAGGCAGATAGATTCTTGTTAGGCAAGGGAATCAAAGGTTATCGGAGGTAGATGAGAGAGTGGAATTCGAGAGACAAACAGATCAGCCATGATCTTATTGAATGGCGGAGCAGGCTGGTGGGGCCAAATGGCCTACTTCTGCTCCTAATTCGTATGTTCATATCTAACGTTTCCACGACAACTCACCACGAGGTTCTGTACAGATTGCATCACTTCCTGTGATGACACTCACAGTCTATTTACACATTCCTCCCAGTAACAACCCTATATTACATTGGAGCACAAAAGCTTGCATACTGCACATTGTCTTGGTCTTTGTATTACAGGAAGGAGGTGATTGCTCCAGCGAAGTTACAGAGGAGATTTACAAGGATGTTGCCAGAAATATAGCATTTTAGCTATGAGGAAAGACTGGATAGACTAGCATCATTTCCTTTGGAAAAAAGGAGGCTGACAGAAGACTTAATTGAGGTTCATAAAATTATGAGGGGCCAAGATATTGTGGATAGGAAGGACCTATTTCCCTTAGCAGAGAGGTCAATAACCAGGGAGGATAGATTTAAAGTAATTGGCAGAAGGATTAGAGGGACATTGAGGAAACATTTTTTCACCAAGAAGGTGGTTGGGGTCTGGAACACACTGCCTGAAAGGGTGGTAGAGGCGGAAACATTCATCGCATTTATAAGATGCTTAGATATGCACTGGAAATGCCACAGCCTACAGGACTACTGACCAATGCCAAAAAGTGGGATTGAGCTGTATAACTTCTTTTCAGCTGGCACAGACATGATGGGGGGAATTTTCTCAGGCCGTTGGGAGGTAGATTCCAGGGTGGGTGGGGTGGGAAAGTTCAAGAATGTGACGCCAGGTAGGGATCCCAACTTTGATCCCCACCACTGCCAGCTTTTACCAGGGCTGGAATGGAGAGCAGGGAACTCCTCTGTGTCCAGAGGGTAAGTAATTTGGAAGTTTTTAAGGTGTTGGGAAGCCAATTAAGAGGTCATTCAACACTGATTCCTGAATTTCTCAGCTATGGAGGTTGTTTCCTGCCCTGTCAGCAACTCACCAGGGTCACTAAGGTAAGTGCAGAGTGCAAAGAGCTTCTTCAGTGAAACAGACAAGCTTGAAGGTTTTGATCAGTTACACTGAAGAGCTACAACCATGGCCATTGTGAAACTGCTGCTCAAAGCACTTCTTCTCTCAGAATGTTCTTCCACAGCTTAACAGGTGACTGCCAACTTCTTGAAAGGCACTTCATCTGTTGAGCATATCATCTATTTTCAGCTGTACTTCCCTGCTGCCAAACTTCAGCACAGCATGGGAGTAGATTCTGCAGCTCCATTGTCCATTTCTGCTGAGGATCAAGGGCAGAGGACACACCAACATCCACCGCCGTTCCCTCATCAATCATCTTCGTCACTTCCTCAAAAACTCAATCAAATTAGTGAGACATGACCAGCCCTTCACAAAACCATGCTGTCTCTCGCTAATAAGTTTGTTTGTTTCCAAATGGGAGCAAATCCTGTCCCGAAGAATCCACTCTAATAATTTCCCTACCACTGACGTAAGGCTCACCAGCCTATAATTTCCTGGATTATCCTTACCACCCTTCTTAAACAAAGGAACAACATTGGCTATTCTCCAGTCCTCTGGGACCTCACCTGTAGCCAATGAGGATGCAAAGATTTCTGTCAAGGCCCCAGCAATTTCTTCCCTTGCCTCCCTCAGTATTCTAGGGTAGATCCCATCAGGCCCTTGGGACTTATCTACCTTAATGCTTTGCAAGACACCCAACACCTCCTCCTTTTTGATAATGAGATGACTGAGACTATCTACACGCCCTTCCCTAGGCTCATCATCCACTAAGTCCTTCTCCTTGGTGAATACGGATGCAAAGTACTCATTTAGCACCTCACCCATTTCCTCTGGCTCCACGCATAGATTCCCATCTGTCCTTGAGTGGGCCAACCCTTTCCCTGGTTACCCTCTTGCTCTTTATATATGTATAAAAAGCCTTGGGATTTTCCTTAATCCTGTTTGCCAATGACTTTTCATGACCCCTTTTAGCCCTCCTAACTCCTTGCTTAAGTTCCTTCCTACTGTCTTTATATTCAAGTGCTTCATCTGTTCCTAGCCTTCCAGCCCTTACAAATGCTTCCTTTTTCTTTTTGACTAGGCTCACAATATCCCGTGTTATCCAAGCTTCCCGAAACTTGCCAAACTTGTCTTTCTTTCTCACAGGAACATGCTGGTCCTGGATTCTAATCAGCTGACGTTTGAAAGACTCCCACATATCAGATGTTGATTTACCCTCAAACAGCCGCCCCCAATCTAAATTCTTCAGTTCCTGCCTAATATTGTTATAATTAGCCCTCCCCCAATTTAGCACCTTCACCCGAGGACTACTCTTATCCTTATCCACAAGTACCTTAAAACTTATAGAATTAATGCAATGCATTCATCCAATGCAAACAAAGTCAGCACTTTAAGATGGCCCACTTTTATACTGACTGACTCTAGCCTCTGAAAACTGGTTTAAGCCAATTCTCTAATAAACAAGGTGCAGCTGCAAGCAGAGCCTGAGTGAACCCTGTTTAAAGCTGGTCTAAAACTCACCTTCTCCAATCCTAACAGCAACTGTTAAGTTAATCTGCTAAATAAAAGACAGACTAGACTTAAGATAAAATTAACCCCTAATTATTCTCAGTTACCAAACTTCTACTATCGCACTCTAATGCAACCCAAGTCAGCACTCCAGTGCAAAAATAAAATGGCATGCAAATCTTCTACTGACCCAGGAAAGTTTGTCAGGGTTGACAATGGAAGTTCCCACTGGGCACTGGGATCGTTGATCATCTGATTTTCAAGGCTTGAGTATTTATTGTGCTAATTGTCAGGGGCTCTAACTTAATTTACAGAGTAACGATTAATTCATATTTTGACGCTTTAAGTTTCATTGTGAAATCAATTTCAAAGAGATGGCACATTGATAATTCATGAGCAATCCTGTTCTCTATATTCAGCTGTAAGCAAAGTCTCTGACTGATATCATCAATGAAGCAGTTGCATCCTATTCAAACCCACAGATATACAGAAATAAATTACTGATTCAAAGGAACTAATATATGCAAGTCTTACTAGTTTAGCTATATTAAAGGCATTGGAGTAAAGCAAAGCACTTAATAAAGAAATTCTGAAGCAGCTCAAGTTCCTAATAATAAGTACATCATATTTTTTAGCATGTGATAAACATTATCCCTGCAACATAGTAGGGAGCCTGCAACTTTTCACAGCTAATACCAAATGCTACCTTGTAAACTTCGTTTTGGGATGAAGTTCTTGGTTTGTTCAAAGGCCTTTGCCACAGTTGGTCCCTTCAGAAGGTTACTGACTGCATCCACCTGTAGGGATCAAAGCAATATCACTAGAAAAGCATTCTTTGCACAGACTGAACAAACTGCTGAATTGAAATAGCACTGGCCTGTAATATAATGATTTTGAAGTTTTATCTTATACTAGGTTTCTTCACAATAAAGTGCCTAGGTCTGAATGTCCCGTAATTCTGCAACAATAGAGAGAGAACTTGACCTCGCTGGAGGTTCTGTGGTCAGGGAAATCCAGTTGAGCACCCACACCAGTGTCACCATTTCTTGGAAATCTATGTGGAAGCAAAGCTGGCAGGGCTAGCATAAAGAAATAGTGGAATTGTCCCTCTTTTATCAGTGGACTGATTTAAATTATGCATGCTTTTATATTCCTGGGTGTTCTAGGCCATCACCCTGGCCTAATACAGGCCTGCTGGCCTCATTTCTATCTCTTCATTGTCCTGAACATGGATCGTGGTATCCAGTAAATTTAGGCAGAGGTGACAGAAGTAGTAGGAAGCCTGGTGGATGCCAGGTCTACGTGAGGTGGAAGGAACTTCTGCCTGCGTCTGCCTCTGCGACTCAGCTCTACCGAAGTTTCTGACCCATTTTCCTTTCCCGCCATGCTTCGACTACTAATATCTGCCCCAAGTATGCCACATTTGGGACGCCTGTGCCACTCTGAGCATTTTAAAGAAATTTTAAAGAAATATATAAACAACTATTAGTAATATTTTTTCCAGATCTTTGCTAAACCAGTAATGCAGGTGCTGACACTGGGAAAATGGCTAGGAGTTACTTAGCCTGAAGGTGAACAGGAGCTTAATTAATAAGCTCAAATGCAAATTAAACATTCTGGATTAATGTCTCTACTGACCTTTGTTCACATTAGGCCAAAGTAGTGAATTCCGTGAAACAGGTTATTTTCAGCATTTACTATTTACATTTTTTTTAAAGCAGAATGGAAATAAGGACTCCTGTGATAATTTCACTGGAGGCCTGGGAACAGTGTGCTGCATGGAAAAACCTAATCAGTGAAAGATATATCAGAAGCTGGAGGAGGAAGAATACAAAATGTATAACAGCCAAAAATTATGATTGTTGCACACATGCATATTTATTCCTTTGCACATACACCTGTGAATATACAGTGGAAAATCACATCCTGGCTCTGATAGTAATGTTACCAGTTTCAGATCCGCCTTCGCTAAGAGGCCAAATTTTCTGTAGCAGGGCAATGAATGGCATCCACCCTTGCCTGTTTAATCACATGATATTTT
Source organism: Heterodontus francisci (assembly GCF_036365525.1). Taxonomy (NCBI): domain Eukaryota; kingdom Metazoa; phylum Chordata; class Chondrichthyes; order Heterodontiformes; family Heterodontidae; genus Heterodontus; species Heterodontus francisci. Next base: position 116,923,072 of record NC_090375.1, on the reverse strand, counting down.
GCTCCGCAGGTTGTTGATAGCATGAGCTGATAACGTTGTAGCGACAGAAACTGAGCATCTGGGACCTGAATGAACAGGGCAAGCAACTGTGCATCTCCTTAACCAATCAGATTATAGGATTATGATATAAACAGCGCAAGGTCTGAGAAAGAAGTGTCAATTAGAGTTGGGGAATTAAATGCCAAATCAGGTACAGAAAGAGAAATGGGGGAAGAAAGGTTGCATTGAGGGAGAGAAAAAAGACTGAAATGAAAAGTAAAATGAACAGTTTTTAATTTTAAATTTTGTATTTTAAAAATATTCAACAACAATTAAAGTCTGAAGGAAGGTGTCTCCACACTTGTAATAGCTAATTTTCAGTGCCAGAGAGGTTGTTTGGCAGTAATTAACACATCACATCATTAAAAGGGTACTTAGACAAAGTGGCAAGAATTAACTTTCTGTCACAAGTTTAGTTTGTATCTACCAAGCAAGTACAGCAACTTCACACCATTCAATGCATTTCAATGGTGAGACAGACTGCGAGATGCAGTTTTTTGCAAAGCTAACAGCAGAGTGGCACATCTCAGACAAAACATTTTGGATTTCCACATTTAACCGCACATCTGTTCTCACTTGAATTAGCCGTAACATTTTCTCATAAGTAACGGCGAGCATCATTAGCCTCTCCATTATTTTGACAGAAAATTATGGCCCATTCAATTGGGTATAACAGTGCTGGTCACCTCTGTAAGCAGACTGAGCAACCTTTGCTCAGTAGGGTGTCCAAACTGCCCAATATATAATTATACAATAGAGTAATCCTGGGTTGTGACAATAGCATCCTGTTATAAGCTGAACTGAACATTGTGGCCTAGAAACTGAGCCATGTAGCTTACGTTTTTCAGGCGTTACATGACCACCATGTGCAGAGTTACGGGGAGAAGGTGGGGGAGTGGCATTAGGTGAAATGCTCATTAGGAGAGCCAGTGCAGACACGATGGGCCGAATGGCCTCCTTCTGTGCTGTAACAATTCTGTGATTCACTTAAGAACCTAAGATGGCAGGATTGATGATGCGCATGCACCCTTCCAACTGGGAGTGCCCAGCCCACCATATTGGTAGAGGAGGTGCTACCTGCTTTAGACTTAAAGCACCCAGAAATTTATGCAGTTGAGGGTTATGTTTTGCAGGCAGGATGCACTCACTATTGTGGGCCATTCCAGCTAATTAGATGCCATGTGCTGACCTGACGCAGCACAACAGGACATGAACTACCATGAAGGCCACAATACTTCAAGAGGTTATACAACACTTACACATTAGTTGCCGGCTTTCCTCTTCTGACTCCTGTAAGACTTCTAAGCATTTATTTGCTCAGTTCTACCGATCTTCAGAGTTCACTTTGTCCACAAAGAGAAAGGTTTGGCTGCTTTTGCACTGAAATTTTTGTTTACCTCACAGATTGTCCAGTTGCAAATATTGGTGGTCTGGCGGGGGTGCCTTTGAGTATACAGGATGATTGGGATCATCAAGGAAGTCACTACAGAGTCGGACAAGCTCACAAAAGAGGATGAAGGAAGATGAAAGCACTCATCAGGAGGCCATATCAACAGAGGGCCCACAGGGAGTAATTCTCCTATCTCAACTTTACTCAATAGCAATGTATGAAGCAAAGGAGGTTGGTGCCGAGATATGAAAGATATAACACCAGAACTGCAGCCTCAAACTAGGGCATGGACAACGATGCCTTTAGTCATTAAGGTCACTGACGCACTGAACTTTCATGGTAAGTGCAAGAATATTCATTAACTGCCAATTATCTATTAGACATCATTTCCACTGAGAAAACCAAGTATTCATTATGGTATAAAAGCAATAGGTGTGAAGTGCCCCACTCCTCCCCTAAAGGGAAGCTTCTTACATCTCACTTCCCCCATCCCCCGATCTCTAATGATTTACTAGTTTCAGATGGTGCATCTCTTGCTTTCCACCCCTTGCCACACCACAACCCAACTGTTGTTCCTTTCTCTTCTCAGATACCCAAGAATTGCAACCTGGCCAGGCAGTGGTGGAAGAGCAAAAGACAGAGCAGCAGGAAGACCACTGTCATGAAGAAGAAACACTGTCACTTTCTCGCACACTGGCAGCCAACAGCTCAGACTCTGACACTGCACATACTTTAAAGGGTCGCTTAGTGATAGGATCTACACGTGGTGAGAGGCACGAGTGACCCGCAGCCAGGGGTGGAGACAAGAATAATGCAGGTGCAGATTGCTGGAAGCGAAGGTCACACACGAGTTCTGCTGCAGAGGACCCAGATGAGGACTTTGATGAGGCGGTATACAGAAGGTGGCAATGAAATGTTTAGTGCATTGGCAGGCCTGCCAGAAAGCATGTGGTCAACGTTGAGGAGCATGGAGATGCCAGCACCAACTTTGGATAAGGATTTGCACAGAACTTCGAGCCCATCCTTTCCAGTGTGCATGTGGTCACCAACTCCATCAACACACTTGTGGACCCAGCAATGATGCAGCATCTGATGGTTAATGTCTCAGCTTTCATTGCAGCACAAGCAGAAGTCACCCAACATCTGAATAGTGCAATGGACGCTCAGACTGAAGTCATGCAAATTCAACTTACTGCCACACAAGCTCTGGCTGCAGATACCAATTTTCAAAAGGGCTCACATTAGTCATTCTCCCTGTCACGCCAAGGTGGATACATATTTCTGTGACCATGTCTGGGAACAAGCTGTTTGTGCAGAATCATTGAAGTGCAATGTCCTTCAGCACGTGCCACACCACTCCCTATAGACATCAGCAACTTTAAACAACTCTGGAAACTACCAAACACTTCTACAATAGCAGCAAGAGCACATAGAAATCAATCAGCAACTAACCTGAAAGTAGTTGATGACCCCTTTTAATAGTGGTGGGGAGAGTTCCTTCCTGCTGCTGAACGTGTGTTCAGCTGTGCAAGGTTGAGAGATGACATTCATTGGAGCATTGAGCTCCAAAAATGACAGCACTCTGTTGCACGCTGATTGACGTCATGCTCTGACAGCTCTGCATAATTCCAGTGGATGCTTGCTGTGCATGTTCTAATGCTCTGACCAAAATGGCATTGGTGCAGCTAGCACCAGAAGTGTACATGCACCACAGATCCCACTTTGGAGGCAAAATTGCACATATAGTGAAAAATCAGCACGACAGAGCCTAATTTCTTGTATCTAGTATCAATGTATGTCTTTTTTTCCTCTCTCTTCCTCTCTTCTCTTTTCTGCCTTTTTTCTTATTCTTTGTTATGGTTAACGAGGAGGGGTTGAAGGGCTTCCCTCTTGTCCCTCTCCTTGTTAGACCATAACAGGTTTAATTCTTTCTTAAATGGGGTGTACTGGCCAATTTAGCAGGTGCTTGATTACCTACTTGCTATGATCATAACAAGAACCAATTGGACAGGTTTTCTTGAGTTAACAAAGAAAGAAGTTAACTTTATTGTACCTAAACCGAACCAAGAAAATAATAAACAACGTGCCAACTTTCACTCTCACACACACTAGAGGTTTACACACACACAAATAGGTTACAGAATGGGGAAAGGTAGATTGGTTGAGTTAGAGTCCATAAAAAAGGTATACAGTCTGTGGAGATTGGTGATTGGCTTCTAGCTGAATTCAGTGGTCCTGAGGCTTTTAGTATGAAGATTTAGTTTTAGTTTGTCTCTCTCCTCACAGTCTTTTGCAATGTAGGATACAGTATAGAAAACTAAGTGATCATCTTAAGCTGAAAGGATGACTTTGCTGGCAGTTTGTCTTTTTAAAAAATTAATTCAGATCTCTAGCCAGTAGATCAAAGAAAAGTATCATTCATCAATACACATTGGCGTAACACCCTTCCTCTCTTTTTTATTCTCCATCCATCTCAATTTCCTTTCTTTCTCACTCTATGGGGTAGACTTCCTCTGCTATATGAAGTAAAATTGCTACTTTGTTAATCCATTAGTCGCTAACTGAGCTGCGGCTCAGATGGTAGCACTCTTACCTCTAAGTCAGAAGGTTGTGAGTTCAAATCCCACTGCAGGACCTGAACACATAAATCAAAGCTGACACAGCAGTACACTACTGAGCAAGTACTGCACTGTCAGAGGTGCTGTCTGTCAGATGAGATGATATGTTAAAAACTGAGGCCCCATCTGTCCTCTCCACTGGATGCAAAAGATTCCATAGCATTATTTCAAATAAGAGCAAGACAGTTATCCCTAGTGTCCTAGTCAATATTTATCCCTCAACCAATATCAAAAACACAGATTGGAGTAGAAAATGCTAGAAGAAATTTTTGGGTGCAGGGGCTGGTGTTTTTCACTGCAGCAAAGAAGAAGCAATTAGACTGACATGAGCAGACCCTAAGTGTGGGTCCCTCTCTCTCTCTCCATTCCAGCTTGAAAGCGCTCAAATCCTGCTGGTTGACTGACCACCTTTGCATATTCCTGCTACAATCCAAAATCCCATTGCAGGAAACCATCCACATCGCTATCTCCAAGAGGCTCACAAACCAGTCATCTACCTCTTCAAACTAAAAGCCTCAGGACCACGGAATTCAGCTAGAAGCCAGCCGAATCACCAAACTCCGCAGACTGTATACCTTTATAATGGACTCTAACTCAACCAATCTACCTTTCCCCACTCTGTAACCTATTGGTGTGTGTGTAAACCTCTAGTGTATGTGTGAAAGTGAACGTTGGTGCGTTGTTTAGTATTTTATTAGTTCAGTTTAAATACAATAAAGTTAACTCCTTTCTTTGTTAATGCAAGAACCCCTAACCGATTGGTTCTGGTTATGATCATAGCAAATAAGTAATCAAACACCTACTGAATTGGCCAGTACATCCACTTTAAGAAAGAATTAAATCTGTTGTGGTCAAACAAGGACGGCGAAAAGACAGAAGTCCTTCAACCCCTCCCTGCTTAACCAGAACAACACTAAAAAACATTTGCGAACAAGGATGGATTTGGTTTACTTCAACTCACCTGGCTAAAGAGATGCTGTAAGCAGCCATGCAGCTTATCCTGTTTATCATGGGAAATGCTAACACTGCAAGGTAGCTCATCACCTGTTAGATTCAAAAGCAAAAAAAAAACACTTATTATTGATTCACCATTGCAAAAAGCTCATTTTAAATGGAATCGTTTATGGATTTTTAATAATGCTGATCATCTTTCATTAACCTACTGGGATTGTATTCAAGATATATCAACTACTGGTGCAGTTCAGAGGGTCCGATTTACAATTTAGTACTTTGGCAAACACCAAACAGTATTAGAAAAAGTTTTTTTTCCCCAATTATTGAGTTTCTTATGGTCTAATACATTCAAGTAATTTTATTACCAAGGGGGGGGGGGATGGAGTGGCATGGATGCAATTAAAAATTAAAAAATGAGAGACCCAACCCCAACCCGCCCACTTCTGGTTTTAAAAAAAGCAGGTATGGGGGTGAGTGGAGGTTGGGCAGATGACTAACCTGATCTCTGGAGGTGGGTCCCTCATTTAAATGAAGCTGCATGCTTCCAATTTTACATCCATTTCAGATTTAACACTGGTCAGCCAAGTTTCTTTGTCCTTGGAAAACCCAACAGTTGATGGATGGCAAGAATGGCTGGATGAACAGATAAATGCCTTCCCAGCCCTGCTTGTGGACAAGGAGGAGCAGGAAGTCTTCCCCTCCAGCCTACTAAGCAGATCTGTTCATCTCCCTTCCATCGGACTGCTCCTTTCCCCACCCCTGCAATCAGTTAACCTCCTACTCGCCCCCATAAGCCCTCCAGGCCCCTCCCCTTGATGTCCACCCCACAATCTCTCCCTCCATCCCTCTCTACTCAAACCTCCCCTTTTTTTTTCACCACCAATGTTCATGACTACACTAAAAATAAATACATAAGCTGTAATATCTTCTATGAGAAATTCCCTGATTACTGTGTAAATAATGATGGTGAAGGCATATCAAGCTGCCAAATTTCATGGTGTGCTGCACAAACTACACAAAAGTTTCTGTACTGATGGACCTATGTTCTGCTTTCCACTACTCATCTATAATGGTCATTAACCCTTTAAAGTGTAGACTGTAATGTTTATCTTTCTTTGGCTCGAATGACATAATTATTTTATATGGAGTTTATGATCTATACCCCACTTTTTCAATGTGTACATTATCATGTAATTCATCTTTGCTGCTAGTTTTTTTCTTTCCACTTGGTCTAGTGTTAAGCTAGCACCAAGACTGCACTTCCATTGGAACTTCCATTTGCTGTGGCCCCAGCAATTTTTCTAGGTTCAACCACTGTACAATTGTGCTCCCAGCACACCATATTAGGAGCCAGTCTCTAGCTGCAAGGAAAATCTGAGGGCAAACATTGAATGCTTTGAACTGGAAGATCATCCACAAATGTAGCAAGCTGGATCCTTTGAGGCACAGAGCTCCATGTTCAGAGTCCTCAGTGGAGGTCTTATTGGTGGAAACGAGGAGCAGGTTGTTTAGAACTAAGGAGGGGAAACCAGCCTGGTCAATTATCCAGGCCAAGTGGAATGAGGTGGCAGAGGTTGTTTGTGCCATCTCCTGAATCCTTTCATGACAAACCTACATTATAAAAAGTTTAACAACCTCACCAAATCAGCCAAGAGAAGGGAACTAACATTTCTTACTTTCCTTAGCAAAGCTGAAAGCATGAGTACCAATGCCGCACTTTGCCTTCCTAGTGCTTCACACCATACCTTACTTCTCTGAAATCTTCATGAGGAAGCACAAGACTTTCACATACTCTTCAATTCCCTAGAACCATTATTCAACTGGAACCCTCACGTTCGGAAGTGAAAGCCTCACTCGCATCTTAGATTTAATCTTTATCTCGAATAACCTGCATTAAAGAATCCTCATTAACACTGAATGTCAGGGAAGCTATATTCACAATTTGTGCCTTCCTCTTGCTTGAAAAAACTGAATAAAAGGCAGAGGAGTGCCACTGGAAGAGGACCTCAATACTGCAGCCCCTTATTCCCTTTGAGGAGGAGGGCAGACAGAGAAATCCATGGGCAGTGGAAAGGTATAGGATCTGGCTACTAGAAAGGAAAGTCTTTAAAGCAGGTCTGATCAGAACTTGCTGCTTAATTACAATTTCTTGGCATAAATAATTGTCAGGTTAAGCTCTTCAACATGTTTTGAAGCTGCTTTTGACATTTTTTCCATTTATACACACCATGCCAACCTTTCCTTTTCAAATGTTGTTCCTTCAACCTCAACAAAATCTAAAAATGCACCTGTCATAAGAACTATCCTCCCTTCCCTCCATACTCCACTCACTTACTGCATCACTGCTTCTCCATTTAGCAAATCTCAGCCAAGTTACACCCACTAGAAAAGATTACTTAGAATTCATAAGGGTAGGTTATTGGGCATGAGTAGTGAGGAGGATGATTTGGTTGCTGATGAGGAGTCAGCCATAGCTGTCCAGTAGGACAGAAGGTGCCTGTACTTGTTTGAGGAGCCATGGGAATGGAACCTGAGAGATCCTGCAATTTTAAAGATGTTGACAGAGCATGTAAAACAGGTTGAAGCCATCAACAAGTTGTACAGGAATATGCATTAGACAATGACTCAGATGAAGGAATCCATTTACATTTGCACTGCCGTCTTGGATATCTGTATGGCTTTGCAGTCCGGCCTGCTGGTCAAGGAAAATCTAGCATGAACTGTGGTAGATGCCATGCTGATGGAGGATCTGTGGGCAATTAGTGCTGCTGGCGTAGAAACCATTACTATTGCCGTTGACACCTTGACACCATATTTTTTTTATATTTAGTGATACAACCCTTTGGCCTACCGAGTCTGTGCGACCATCAACCACCCATTTATACTAATCCCATATTCCTACCACATCCCCACCTGTCCCTATATTCCCCTACCACCTACTTATACTAGGGGCAATTTATAATGGCCAATTTACCTATCAACCTGCAAGTCTTTGGCTGTGGGAGGAAACCGGAGCACCCGGCGAAAACCCACGCAGACACAGGGAGAACTTGCAAACTCCACACAGGCAGTACCCAGAATCGAACCCAGGTCGCTGGAGCTGTGAGGCTGCGGTGCTAAACACTGCGCCACTGTGCCACCCACCAGTCTACTTTCCTGCTACTCCATGGCCAACTGAAACCCATGCCTAATATTAGTGATCTGGCAGGTCTGCGCAGGAGGGTGTTTTCTTTCAGGACAGTTCACCATACATGGCCCTCCTGCCACCCTGGCAAATAGCGGCGCATATGGGAGGAAGTAGACAGGGGGAATATGATCTAGCCATGGTTCAGGGCACTTGACCTTCAGCAGGTCCCTCTGGGAACTCTGGTGCACTGAAATAAGAACTACCGCAGGCTTCAAGAGTCCTGATAGAAAGCACCAACCATATATTTCAGAATTGCCCTGAGGTTCTCAAGCAGTAAGAAGTAAGAAGCTGGGACTAGCTAAGTGATCGTACAACGAACAGATCAGATTAAATCACTGCAATCCTGCCGCATCCAGTCGTGACTGGTGGTGGACAAATAAACTACTAATGAGAGAAGAAGGCTCCCTGAACATCCCCATCCTCAATGATGGTGGAACCCAGCACTTGAGTGCAAAATACAAGGATGAATCATTAGCAACCATCTTCAGCTAGAAGTGCCTAGTGGATGATCCCCACCAACACAGAAGGCAGTCTTCGACCAATTTGATTCACTCCACATTATATCAAGAAATAGCCAAGCACATCAGATACAGCAAAGGCTATGGGCCCAGACAACAACCCAGCTGCAGTACTAGCCATATCTCTAGCCACGCTGTTCCAGAACAGCTACCACAATCATATCTACCCTAAAAAACAGAAGCTTAACTAGGCACGTTTGTCCACACAAAACAGAACAAATCTAATCCGGCCAATTACCGCCCCATCAGTCAACACTCAATCATCAGCAAAGTGACGGAAGGGGTCGTCGACAGTGCTACCAAGCGTACCTACTGTTATGATCCTGTAGTTTTTTTTGGGGATGAATGCGGTGTGCCTTTAAGGCTGGAAAGGGAGCTGTACTGCTTTAAGGCAGCAAGCCCCAGAAACTGATTCAAAGAGTGCATTCTCGTTGCTTGGGATATGGCCATTCAGGACCAGAGATCAAGAGATACATTGCTACAATTTAATTTTGAATTGGCTTATAGTGAAAAACAGACAGTTCTAACGCACTCCGAGAAACAGACAGCTGTGTGTTAGCACCTGAAAGGAATGCTTTGAAACCATTTAAACTGAAGAAAGAAAATTTAGTCCGCTTATTTATTATTCGCTCTCAAAATTCTAAAAAGTCAAGCCAAAACAGAGATCTCTGATCATTTAAACTGAAGGAAGGGAAGTCAGACTGTGACAATCTTTTAACCATCAAAAATTCTAAAGTCAAATTGATTCATTAAAAATAAGCATTTGCAAGTTGTTAGTTGTTGAAATTCATCGCTGGAGAAGGAGCAACTATTTTGACTTCTGAATTAGACAATGGACTGTTCTACTGTTGAAGAACCTTTTTTTCCCCATCAGATGGCTGTGAGGACTTCAAGTAACCTTGGATTGTTCAACATCCAGCAGGAGCATAAGTCTGCAAGGACACAAATTTGTTCTATTTTAAATGTAGTTTATATCTGCGTAGTGTTTAAGAGTTCGGTTTTTCCAATTAAACAGTTAATTTGTTGATTTAAAGACGCCTGATTTGGTTAGCCTCATTCGGGGGTTAATAGATGGTACAACTTGACTGGGTCTTTCTTTAATTTGGGAAAGTTTAACATGATATGTTAGGTGATCTGTGGAGGGACAGGATTGAATTAACAGTGTGTTTCTCCCACCACAATCAGAATCGTATATTTTGATTGAGGGCTTTGACTGGAGAGGTCAGTAGTAACACTACCAATAGGGAGCTCACCGATGCACAGTTTGTATACCGACAGGATCACTTAACTCCGGACCTCATTACAACCTTGATACAAACATGGACAAAAGAGCTGAATTGCAGAGGTGAGGTGAGAGTGACTGCCCTTGACATCAAGGCAGCATTTGACCAAGTGTGGCATCAAGGATCCCTAGTGAAATTGAAGTTAATGGGAATCAGAGGGAAAATTCTCCACTGGTTGGAGTCATGCCTAGCACAAGGGGTAGAGGTTTGTGATTGTTGAACGCCAATCATTCCAGCTCCAGGACAATGCTGCAAGAGTTCCTCAGGGTGGTATCCTAGGTCCAACTATCTTCAGCTGTTTTATCAAAGTCCTGCCCTCCATCATCAAGTCAGAAGTGGGGAAATTCGCTGATGATTACAGTATTCAGTTTCATTCGCAACTCCTCAGATAATGAAACAGTCCATCACTGCATGCAGCAAGACCTGGACAATAGTCAGGTTTGGGCTGATAAGTGGCAAATAAAATTCATGCCACAAAACTGCCAGGCAATGGCCTTCTCTAACAACAGAGATTCTAACCACCTCCCCTCGAGATTCAATGGCATTATCATTATCGAATCCCCCACCATCAGCATCCTGGGGGGGCGGGGGGGTGGGCATCACCACTGACCAGAAACTTATTTTGACCAGCCGCATAAATACTATGGTTACAAGAGCAGGTCACAGGCTGGGTATTCTGTGGTGAGCAACTCACCTCCTCTCTCCCCAAAGCCTTTCAACAACTAATGATATTTTTATAGTGCTTTTAACATAATAAAACATCCCAGGGCACTTCACAGGAGTATTATAAAACTTAGTATGATACCGAGCCACATAAGGAGATATTAGGTCAGGTGACCAAAAGCTTGTTGAAAGAGGTAGGTTTTAAGGACTGACTGTTTCAAAGGAGGAGAGCAAGGTGGAGAGCCATAGAGGTGTAGGGAGGGTATTCCAAAGCTTGGGGCCTTGGCAACTGAAGGTGTGGCCACCAATGGTGGAGCAATTAAAATCAGGGATGCACAAGAGGCCAGAATTCGAGCAGCGCAGGTATCTCGGAGGGTTGTGGGGCTGGAGGAAATTACAGAGATAGGGAGTGGTGAAGCCATAGAGGGACTTGAAAACAAGGATGAGAATTTTAAAATCAAGACACTACTTGACCAGGAGTTAATGCAGGTCAGCGAACACAAGGGGGACTGGGACTTTGGTGCGAGTTATGACACAGGCAGTGGAATTTTGGATGAGCTCTACTTTATGGAGAGTAGCATGTAGGAGACCAGCCATGAGTGCTTTGGAATAGTCAAGTCTATGAAGACATGAATGAGGGTTTCAGCAGCAAATGAGCTGAGACAGGGATGAAGTCAGCGATGCTATGGAGGTGGAAATAGGCAGTCTTAGTGATGGCATGAATATGAGGTCAGAAGCTCATCTCAAGATAAAATGTAACACCAAGGTTGCTAACAGGCTAGCATAATCTCAGACTGTTGCCAGGGGGAGGGAGTCAGTAGCTAGAGAACCAAGTTTGGTTCAGGGATCGAAAACAATGGCTTCAGTCTTGCCAACATTTAATTGGAGGAAATTTCTGCTCATCCACAACTGAATGTTGGATAAGCAATCTGATAGTTTAGCAACAATGGAGGAGTCAAGAGAATTGGTGGTGAGGTACAGCTTAGTGCCATCAGCATACATGTGAAAACTAAAGTTGTGCTTTCGGATAATATCGCCAAGGGGCAGCAGGTAGGTGAGAAAATTGGAGACAGCCACTAATAGAACCTTGGTGGACAGCAGAGGTAACGGTGCGAGAGCAGGAAGAGAAGCCATTACAAGTGATTCTCTGGCTGTGATTAGATAGATAAGGATGGAATCAAGTGAGAGCAGTCCCACCCAGCTGGATGACAATGGAAATGCATTGGAGGAAGATGGTGTAGTCCACTGTGTCAAAGGGCTGCAGACATGTTGAGAAGGATGAGGAAGGAACGTTTACCTTTGTTACAGTCACATAGGACATAATTTGTGACTTTGTTAAGAGCTGTTTTGGTAAGGGGTGAAAACCTGATATGAGGGATTCAAAAATGGAGTTCTGGGAAGATGGGAATGGATTTAGTAGGTGACAACATGTTCAAGGACTTTGGAGATGAAGGGGAGGTTGGAGATTTCCACCATCTACAAGTCAGGAGTGTGATGGAAGGCTGTCTACTTGGCTAGACCAGTACAGATCCAACAACACTCAAAAAGCTTACCACCATCCAGGACAAAACAGCTTGCTTGATTGGCACAACTTTCTATGATTCTAGCATTCGCCCCCTTAGATATTCACTTCCTCCACCACCAGCACACCATAGTTTCAGGGTGTATCACCTAAAGGATGTACTGCAGCAACTCACCAAAGCTTCTTTGGCAAAACCTCCGAAAACTCTGACCTCTACCACCTGGAAGAATAAGGGCAGCAGGTGCATGGGAACCCACTACCTCCAAGTCATACACCATCCTGACTTGGAAATAGATATTACCGTTCCTTCATCCTCATTGGGCCAAAATCCTGGAACTCCCAACCTAACAGCACTCTGGGAGGGGTTTCAACACATGGACTGCAGTGGTTCAAAAAGACAGCTCACCACAACCAAAGGCAATTAGGGATGAGGAATAAATGTTGGCCTTGCCAGCGATGCCCACATCCTGTGAATAAACTTAAAAACTTAAAATAGCCAAAAAAATCAGTGCATCAAACATTGAAATCGTTGGCACAATTATATGGTTCATAAAACACTAAGATCAGAAAGATCAGAGTGAGAATATTTAGCCTATCAAGCCCACTCCATCTAGATGCATGATTATTCTATTAACAATGTCTCCCAGCATTACTTGTAAAAACACTAAGTTCGATCAAGTATTGTGATTATAACCTTCAATACCTCATCCTCAACAGATATTAATTTAATTATTTAAATTTAAACCGACCACCTTCTCTAGGAGACTGCCACATATCTGATATCTAACCTTGTTTTTTTTGTCCATGTGGCCTCTTGTTCTAAATGTTGTTTTAAAGACCTGTGTCATGTTATGCCTCAGTCTTTTCTTTACAGCTAAAATTTTACTAATTTTAGCCTTTCCTCATAACTTAATCATAATCTTGTTAGACTAATTTTGTCATAATGGTGCCTACATCATTGAACAACATCTGTACAACTTGATATTGCGACAAAGTCATCCACATATTTTCCTGAATGTTTTCTCCCCCTGTCAGGTAAAACTGCAAAGGCACCAGAATCTAGTTTTTCCTCTCCCTGCTGCCTGCAGTGAATTTGAACGGGAGAGCGCTGCTGGTAGCAAAATGAATGGGATGTCTCACTCTGCCACACTTACAGGGAGAGGGGGTGAGGAGAGATCACTCTGCTGCAGAATGCTCATGTTAATTCTTTTTAGCAATCTGTATTGAATCAGTGCATTAAATGTATTTCATTTGAACAACCATTTTGATTCTTTTGTAATTTTCATTTTTATTTTGATTTTATATGTTACATATTTGGTTTACTATGACTGTATATATTTTATTCAAAACTGCTTTTACATAGATTTTAGCTTTAACATCTGAAATCCACAATAGCCACTGGAATTTTCAGAATATGGAGGTAAAGGGTACAAAATATAATAAATGTAGGCATAAAATTAAAAGTAAAAATGGGAAAAATGTTTAGAAAACAAAAAGATATGCAAAAAAGGCAATGACAAGTATGGGACAAAAGGCAAATAAAAGAATTTGTTGAACAAGAAGTGAAGTTCTTATGTGTAAAATCTCATTTTTGTTATGATCTCAGTAACTTTGCTACTAGCAGAGCTCCTGCTTGCATGTAGTGGGCTCACTACCCAAGGCAACATTCTGCATCGTACACATTGCTTTATGTGCAGCTTACCAGAGTCCATGTCATCACTGTGTACGTAGGAATCGCAGTGGCTGCTGCAGAGACTTGTAAAGGAAGCAATGGAATTCCTATTACTGTTGCAGTCACTAGGGAAGAAAGAAACATGTTAAGCCTCCTTTCTTACAAATTATGTGCAGTTCATGCTGAATATTGTTTTACTCTACGTATTTTGACTTGTGATACATCTTCAGTATTTATGCATAGCTGGGGCTACATTCCAGTGGGGATGGATGCAACACTGATAAATTATGCATAATATATGATTTGACTGCTGTCTTAACACAAAATGTAATTTATCATGCTCTCAAACTTTCTTGAGGTTTAAATTCTGGAACATTTCTGCAATCAGGATTGTTTTTCATGATTTTTGCTTCCCCCAGATTGTTAACACTGATCATTTTGACTGGCACCTTACCTTAGAAACTGCTTTATCTTTTGATGCTTTCTTTTGTAGTTAAATGGTTTGATCATGCATACTAATAAAGCTATCAAATATGTGTTAGAGGGTCTCATCATTGACTACTTTCTGACAATCAAATTATGAATAACTTAATATTTTTGTGTTTTGTTTTGCTCTCCTGCTCCATAGCTTTTTTGAGTGTTGTCAGCAGCATCAAGAGCATTGCATTGAATCTTATAAGCAGAATAATATGAACAAGATCAATTAGCATAATCACTGAAGTGCCGTAAGCTTTGTTCTGAATACAGTTGTTAATTCAGTTCACCAATACAATATGGGTTAGTAATTCTTCTCCAAGCCCGTTCTCCTACAATGTCATTGACAATCAATTTTCAAATAATGGGGTACAGGTAAAGTTCAGATATAAATGCTGCACACTCTTGTACTACATTTCTCTGTGCAATTTTAGGCAGGCGTTAACCCATTTAAAATAAGCATGTTGATGCCTGCCTAAACTTAGCACGGAGGATATAGTGTGAGTACCTTAAGCATTGTAACCCAGCTTCACCAACCGAAAAATATAGCCCAGTGAGTGCTGATGGCATTTGTAACTAAAGGCTTTGAATTACTGTCGGTGCACGATTGAGGAGTTAACTGAAAGTTACTTTTGGCTTTTCAGCATCAATAAGCATGTAGGCTAGCCCCCATTACTGTTTCCTGTTTCAATGGATGGGCAAATGTGCAGCCATTAAGATGCTAAAATATATGCTTTAATACTGTATTATGATCCAACCACAAAGAAGCAGTAGTAATATTCCTGATAATTGGCTGTCAAATGCAATTATGAGCTATTTAATCAGTTGAAATAGCACTGTGGTGACTGAGAAATGGAGAACAGCAGAGTAATAAAAGCCAGGTTTATTGACTCAGTGCTGTAAGATGTATTGGAAGGTGTCAGGAAGAGGAGGGCCACTTCTCCCCCCTCCAAAAGACACATGGTACAGCACTCTCAGGAGGGGTTGGCAGGAAAAGTGAATACAGTGTCCAGGACTCAGAAGAGCTGGCAAGGCATCCAGAAGATGATGTCAGGCTCAAGACTAAGATAAGTCACTTTCGATACCTACACAATATTCTTCTGTTTGTAGGACAATAGGGTTTTTAGTTGCTGGGGACAGACAGGAACAGGAAGTGTTCCTTGAGAAAACTGAATAGACAGAGCTCAATATAAATAACTAAATCAGGACACAAAGAATCTAACTGTACAGCAACAGGCACAAATAAAAACTTATAATGTGACCAAAACAAATACTCTTAATGAAAGCTGCAATAATACTTAATTCTTCTTAAATTCTCTGAATTCATTTTAAATCGAATATTCAGTCTACCTCCATTAGAGAGTAATCTGAAGTATATTATACCTATAGGAATCCCTGTTGCTTATTGTATCATGACCTGAGTCCTCTTGATCATCACCGGTTACCAGAAAGCAGACCTTTTTGCTATTCCGCTCTGCCTTGTCAGTGTCATTCTCCGCTGTTATTAGCGACTCGGCCGTCTTGGTCTCTGATGTAGCTGGATGCGTTATTGATGAGAGGAGGCTATAAAATGGGAAGTAAAATAAGTAATTCAAAGTACTTAAGATTTTTCAGTAAATAAAATACTGCAACAAGTCCTAGCCTACAGCCAAACTAAAAAACATGTAAGGAATTATAATCTACAGACTCGTATGGGTGTGGGGTTGTGTGTGTGTGGGGGGGGGGTTGCAAGGGGTGCAGGGGGAGGAGGGTAAAACTGGTGAAATTGACAGCATGTGGGGAAGTGGGTTCCAACCTGGTGACTTCCGCATTTCATTGCAGCTCGTTAGGCTGCATGCGATCAACTCCCTCAGGAGTGGTGGGTTATCAATTACCATACTTTTCACACACTTTTGACTTTAACTTTGAGTCCATGGGCTCCCCAAGCTTCCTAAAATTCACCAGTGAAAGCAAGGGGAGAACATAGCAGTAATTGAGAGAGCTGAAACAATCTCAATAATATGTCAATAAGTACTCCACACTCACAGCTGCTTACCTGCTGGTGGGAAAGGATTGGTTCACAGAACTTTTGCTGAGAAGAGACTTTCTAAACTTTGGAGCTTACTTTCTGCATGGTCATGTTTGCTATATCATAACAGGATGGGTGCTGCTTATGCTGCCTTAGATTGGTCCTCAGTTGAGAGCCAAGATGACCTGCAACAGCAACAGCATGAGCACCTGCACCTGCTGGTCACAGACCTGTAGCTGCAAATCAGTGAGTCAGCAACAGAGAGGGGAAGTTCACAGCTGACGCTACCCAGAAAACAGGTTCTCCAGGTAGAGGCTCAGTTTCTTTGACATGGCTGAACATCAGTGTCTCAGAATGTCACATCAGGTGGTGGCAGACATTTGCAGCTGCCTTTGAAAAAACCTGCTGCCTGCTGGACCTGATGACCAAGCCTTACCAGTGTCTGTCAAAGTCACCACCGCCCTCAGCATTTTTGGCAATGTCAACTTTGCCTGCAATGATTCCAGTCAGAGTGTGCGGGCACTTGGTTTTGCAGATCTGGCTGGCTTCCCACAGGTGCAGGATGCCATCAACTGTGCACATGTGTCAATCAGGGACACCCTAGGTCACGCAGGAGTGTTCATCAACTGCAAGGGCTTCCATTCCATCAATCTGCAGCTGGTGTGCCACCACAAGATGATATCTCTGCTGGTGTGCACAAGAGAGTGTGATGGAAGAAGATTCAATTGTGACTTTAAAAAGGGAATTGGATAATTATCTGGAGAAAAACTGTGCAGGGCTATGAGGAAAAGGCGGGGGAGTGAGATTAGCTGAGTTACTATGATTCCCAGGGAGCTGCCATTATGGTTTCATGCTGCGCAGTCCAAGATCCCTGATCTTTTTGGATCTATAAGCAGGCTTAAACAGTGGCTGCTAGGCAACAAGGAATACCCAGTTTAACCTTGACTCTATGACACCCATCAGAAAACCAAACACTGCAGCTCAACAGTGCTTTAATGAATGCCATACCATCACCAGCTGTGTGATTGAATAGGCCACTTCAGGTGCCTGGACAGATCTGGAGGTGCCCTTTAGTCCCATAATGGTTGTGGTTTGTTTTTCTCTGCACAACACTGTGCAGCAGCATGATTCAGATCAATAAGAACAAGGCAAAGAGCTCAGATCCTCCTCAGACAATTCAGCGTGAAGGATGAGGAAGAAGGAAAGGAGGAGCAGGATGGGGAAGATGAGGGCAATGCACCTCCAGCTGCTCACATTGCAGCCCAGGATGCTATGGATGCCTTTTTTTTTTGCAAGGTTCACTGAGCTTGCACATGTGGACCCATGTCATCAGAAAATGCAACAGCCACTTTTTCCCCTCTGCACAGAAATGCCACTGACACAAAGAAATACAACCAACAAACCACCCCTTGAACATCTCTGCACTGGTTCCGATCAACTCATGTCTTCATATTCAACATCAAACCACTTACCATCCAGCACCCAAGAATGGACAAGACAGGAAAGTGTTGAAATAGAATAACATATTATGCTAAACAAAGAACAAAAACTTAACATTTTTTCAGACACCATGTGCATACTCTTGTGAAACTAAAAAGCATTATTCTTCCTTTTTCTGCTATTCCTATGTGGTGCAACCCGTGTGGCTTCAGCAGAGGTCAGGGCAGACTATTCAGGTCCATGCTCTGACTGTTAAGATGCTTGTGGCTGACGCCTTCTGGGTTTTGGAGCCTGCAAGGGCCCAACCAAAGGCTGCTCCAAATGCACCTGTTCAGGGGCAGACTCGGCCATCGGGAGATGAGGCAGCATGTGTGCTACTGACTGAGATATGCACTGTGGGTGTGAAGTGTAAGTGCTTAAGTGGAGTCCCCACTTCCATGACCCCTTTCACCATCATCCCTCTCATGGCCCAGCCACTACTATCACTGTGGTGGTGAGCACTGTGGTGCAGATCAGTGTGGCTCTGTAAGGCCAAGGCTAAGGTATCTGTTAACCTATTTAAGGTGACAGACATGTTTTCATCAGAACTCATTTGATTGAAGCATATAGTGGTCTAGGGCATTGGCCACTCTATCCAGGGAAGACGACATTGCCTCAATGGCTCGCAACATCACCATCCTTATACTTGAGGGGACTCCTCCAATCTCTCCGCAATCATGGTGAATCCACTTTGAAAGCCTGTCAATGCATCGCGCAATGTTTGCTGCTGCTCAATGATTGTCCTCTTCACCAACAGTCCCCAGGGTACAGCATTTGTGTCCAGCTGAGCACAGCTTGGAGTTTGATGTGAACCTCCACTGCTGTTCCAGTCTCCACCATCGGCTTGTGCTCACTTGTGAACTGTACGTCAGCAGGTGAAAACCCAACTATCGGATCTACAGGTCCCACCAAGTGCAAGTATCTCAGCTGATGCATAGTATGAATGAGTATTGTGATGATGCACCCTCAGAAAGACTCAGCTCCTCTGAGGATTCATCGCCCACCACGTCCCCCGACTCCTGTTGCAATTTTAAGGCCCTGTGGAAGATAAAAGACATGAAGTAGTCCTACCAAGGTAAGGATGTTATAAGTTATCATTGGGAAGGTGATCATATTTCACTTGCTGTTCAAACCAAATCAACATGACTGAGTGCTGCAGAACATGTGGATGGTCTTTATTTAATGGCATCACCAGGTAACTGGGAGTTCACCATCTCTCCAACTCTGGTAGCTAGGGATGCCAAAACTTCACCTATTTCCAGTCTGCTTCATCGGCAGTAGAAGTGTGTTGTGATCTGCGAAGGGCCCCCTCTGGTTCTCTCCCTCTTCCTGGTGTTCTGTGCTCTCTTCTCCTACAAGGAGTGAAAAAGCAGGCCTTTGTATGAGTGTAATGGCATGTGCTCATCCAACGGATGGAGTTCATTTGTTGAGGGAGAAGCATGACGTGGCATAAGGAAGAGGGTGAGTGGGAGCGGCAGATGGACGAATGGGGATATGAGGAAGTGCATAGAGAAAAAGGACAGGTGCACCTGCAAGCTAAGTGAGTGTGAAGAGTGATGTGATGGACTAGGCTGCAGAAAGGGTAGCATAGTCAAAAGGTATCGGGCGAGGTAGGAAAGTAGAGTTGAGGCCACAACCAGATCAGCCATGATCTTATTAAATGGCAAAGCAGGCTCGAAGGGACCGAATGGCCTACTCCTGCTCCTAATGCAGATGTTTGAAAGCAAAGTAAGGGGTGGAGTGATGTGTGCAGCAGGAAGTAGGTGAATGTGCAATTCTACTCATCTTTCCTGACCTGCTAAGATTATTGAAGTGCTTTCTGCACTAAATCCAGGAGTGTGGCATCACACTCCTGCAGCTAACCTCCTCTACAACCCCCAACCACACTTTCTTGGCCTCAGCAGCAGGCTTCTTCCTCCTGTTTCTAGGAAAGAATATCTCTCTCTCCTACTCATCACAGCCCCAGAAGGACGTCCAGTGAGGCATCACTGAAACGAACACAGCCTTTGCTCATGTGGCACTTGCTTCTCTTCAGTTTCCGACTCCTTCGAATTGCATCTTTGGATTGTCCCTTTCAATACTGGAGTTGAGGTCACATTGTGCGGGGCCACATCACGCCCATTGCCACTGATCGGACAGAAAGCCCAGAAGTAAAATGGTAACTGAGGTGGCTGAGCTAACAAGCCACTGACAAATGTGTTGTATTTACTTTTGGGTTTCCCACACAAGATCGAAGCCCTCGACTCCCCATCACAAAATTAAAATCGGGGCCCATATGTCTGTGGTTACAGTGACAGGTGGATGTAACCAGAACACTTTGTAAACATTTTACATTGTCAGCAGTGTTTTTTTCTGGCATCCTGGAGCTGCTATACATCCATATGGTATCCAACATTTAAGGGAAATTCCAGGTTCAAAACACTCCCTGACAGCACAAAACACTCCTCGATGTCTCTTTTCCAGTATCAATTTATTTTTGCAATTTACGTGGTAAATTCAAGTTTCAAAGTATCTGTTAGAGACTTGCCGATCACACATCATAGTTAGGACAGATTTCCTAAATGCAGGGTCAGATGGTTGGGCAGGCAATCAAAATTGTGAATTTATTTATGGTGTGGCATAGAATACAAACCTGAATTTTCCTATTATGAACCAGCACAAGTAAAGACAATTGGATAATAGGGTAAGCACTGACTGAGAATTAATAAAGGCTATGAGTGGATTTTATATTCATGAGCAGCAGGAGCTGCTTTTAGAACTGTTATTATTTGTCTACACCCCAGCTCCTGTTTGCTCCTGTGTGAACGCTCCCAAACCACAACTTGTCTATAGCACAGCATGTGTCGGCTGGCCTACCTCAGAGGGACAATGAACCTAGGGGGCCAAACCACCTTTGTAAGCATATTCTTGTGCTTTATATTTTTGTTCTATTCTGAAATTTAAGTTTAAAAAAATTTAAGGGTCAATTCTAGCTCAGCCTGGGGGTAGTTATAGTAATGGGTGAATTTGCACTGCATTCCTGCCCCCCCCCCACCCGCTCCACCCCATTTTAACTTACCTGAATTCAGATAAGGGAAGGACTCCCACCCCAGAGGAGCAGGGACCAAACTTCAATTGCAAAGTTGCATCCCAAAGATGCCATTGGGATGCCCATGCCATTTTAATCTCAGGCCCAACTGAGGACAATACAGTCTCAAACCCACAAGGATGCAGGTCACAGGGGGCCCCACAGCAATTAAAAAAATTAACGGCTCCTTATAGACCAGAAGGATGCAGCAGTATTCCTCATAGCCCCACAAGGAGGCCTTGGACTTCCTCTATCGCAGGCATCTCCTCTACCCCAAATTCAGACTTTTCAATACCCCCTCATTCTTTATTTACCTTTCCAGGAATTGTTTCCAGACAGTACCTGCAAATTTTAGGAAAAGCATTCCTTCTGTGCTGTATCATTCTATGATTCTTTGGTTCTTTTGACAATTATCTTAAAATCTGTGTCTTCTGGTTATCAGCTCTCCTGCCACTGGAAACAGTTTCTCCCTATCTTCTCTATCAAAACCCTTTATACTCAGCTATGTGTTGTTCAGTCTAAAGCTGATCAGGAGTGGAACATAAACAAAAGGCTGTATGCCTGATCTAATTATGCACATGGAAATGATCTGTTCACATATATGCAAACATGAAAAGTGCTCATTTCACACTCGCATATGCATTTGAATCCATGAATGTATATAAATCCAGCATTGGAAAACCAGCCTTTTTCTGTCCAGTTTTCATTTCTCAATATTTTAGGAGACCAGACTGTCCAGTCTAAAATCAGACATCTTCATTGTGCACAAAACATCATTAAAATAGACAGTACTTCTAGCTCCAGCTGGATTTATACTCCTGCAGACAGTACATTTTATCCCTGACTTCTTTTCATGGTTTTACTTTATTTTTTTTGCACCCAAAAGAACCATTAAAAGCATGAAAGTAATGAAATTGTTATGAGATTTTGCTGTGCACTGAAGAAATATGTACGGACTGGCATTCCTGATTAAACCAGAAGCGTTAGTTTCAAAACTGCATTGGACCCGACTAATGTGGTAAAGCCTGTTTACATATTCCTGTGGAGGATGATATTTCCTGTCTGTTCTGTTCCATGCACTCAGTACATCCCAGTTTCAAACTGCTACAGACAGATAACAAGCTATCAGTGTGGTACCAGTGCACATGCACTCTCTCTTAACAACATATAATAAATACATCATTCAGGGAGGGGTGGATTGGATTCAAAATATTTGGCTTGGTAATTTTGTGGTACTTTCCTCAACTCTCAGTGCAAAGCACTTTGAGTCACAAGTCGAACCTCAACCAGCAATCTGCTGCAGGTACCTGATTGTGTATTTTATGTGCCACTTTACATAACAGATTGTTGTTTCCTGCTCTGACTGATCCACTTTAAACCAATTGCAGTACTAGTGGAGCACCAGATCCAACATTTAGTATGGGCAAATCACTACAGGCCATCAATCAACCATGTAACAAGTCATCTGTCAGTCTGCAATCTCACAAGAGAGCAAGGACTGCATCGCCAATGCAAAATGTGAGCTTTGAAATATTGTGCGCTTGAGGTTTAAATGACTCTTGTGCTGACAGTAATTATTCCAAATTGCAACTTGGCAGTGTGAAAATTCTGCATTTACTGGACCATATTCTGCACTCCCTATATTACTGATGTCCAGGTCACAATTAATGCAGACACTTAATGCAATGTCAGCAAGAATTTTTCAGGCTTCAATCTCTTACATCACAAGGAATTTTCTAGGTTGCAACTAGGCCACTTCTTGTGCTGCAGTGGAATGCTCCACTTCATTGAGGAGGGGACAAAGGTTTGGAATAGATCAGTTCTACAGACTGAAGAAGCAACAACAATGACTTGTATTTACATAATGCCTTTAATAGATAACTGTCCCATGGTATTTCACAGAGGCATTATCAGGCAAAGCTGGATGCTGATCCAGAGAAGGAGATATTATGATGGGTGACCAAAGGTTTCATCAAAGAAGTGGATTTTAAGAAGGGTTTTAAAGGAAGAGACGGAGAAGAACCTCATTCCCACTAACCTGCTAGCATTCAACCCAAAGCCTCCATTACACCACTTCTGATTACGTGAATACTGAGAATGGTGATTTTGAAGAGGCTGCCAAACAATAAACCAGCTTGCAAACACAGGTATGATAGAAATTTCTGGAATTGCACAGCAAATCAATTAGCATTTTAAGTTTTTCAGATTTCCAGCATATGCAGTTTTTTTAACTTGTAAAATTATGTGTATTGATGTTGTTACATCAGACTGTATAATAAAGTTGTCACATTTAAGTGAAATGAAGAGAAGCTTCAACAACAACTGACAAAGTCCAAAGAAGAGAGTTTGCCTCTCACAGGTGTCTACCAAGCAATTGGCAGCTGCGTGATCTGAAGAACGAAACAAACGCTAAGATTCACCAAAAGTGATAACATTTCATTTAAGTTTCAAAAACATATAGAGGAAGAAAATCTGCATCTCTTCAGCTACACTCTACTCATCAGTCTGCTGCAACAAAGGATCACAAATTCGGACATGACCTGAACACACCCCAAGTTTCCAGTAGGCCTTGTTGGGAGCATAAGATGGGATGTGGCGAGGATAGGCTCTCCCAGGCTGGAGGTCTCTTTGCTCCCGGTTGGTGAAGCGTCAGTGGCCCAATACACTCACCAAGAGCAGGCATGGCAGAAACCGATTGGAGAATGTAAGGTCCATGTAAGTTGTCACCCTGACTCCTCCACCCCACCCACCACCCCCCACAAGATCAGAAAAACAAAAACAACTTTCTCAATCGCTTTATAAGGTTGTGAATCCTTGGAATTCTCTACTGCAGAAGACTGTGGATGCTCAGTCATTGAGTATATTCAAGACTGAGATCGATGAGTTTGTGGAGACTAAGGGAATCAAGGGATATGGTGATAGGGTGCGAAAATGGAGGTGAGGTAGAAGATCAGCCATAAATCATAGCACAGCAGGCTCGAAGAGCCATATGGCCTACTCCTGCTCCTATTTCTTATGTTCTTAAAGGAGGTTAAGTGCACATTTGCGGTTTGGGGACTTTTGCACTGCATCCCCACACCCAGCAACCCAGGTAATAAGAAAATGATGAATAGGAACAGGAGTAGACCATGCAGCCCCTCGAGCCTGCTCAGCCATTCTATATGTTCAGGGCTGATCATCTACCTCTATTCCAATTTCCCACCTGCTCCCCATATCCCTCGATTCCCTGAGAAATCAAAAATCTGTCTTTCACTGCCTTGGGTATACTCAACGATGAAGCATCCACAACCCCTTGAGGTAGTGAATTCCAAAATTCACAACCTTCTGAGTGAAGACATTTCTCATCTCATTCCGAAATCATCGATGCCTTATCCTGAGGCTGTGCCCCTGTGTTCTAGATTCCCCAGCCAGGGAAAACAAACTCTCAGTCTCTACCTTGTCAAACCTCTTCAGAATCTTGTACGTTTCTGGTCTCTTCTGGCAGAAAGTCACCAATACACCCTAGAGACACAGATGCTGACAGCTATTATTAAAATAAAGGGACTTCCCCATGACCCTGTTAATTTTGACAGGGACTATCGAATCACAGAATGTTAAAGAAAAGAAACAGGCCGTTGGACCCATAAAGTCTGTGCTGCTGTTTTTCTCCATGTAAACAGAGACTAAAGCACATAATCTAGGCTGGTACTTTTGCACAGTACTGAGTGAGTGCTGCACTGTCAAAGGTGCCATCTTTTGGATGAGACATTAAACCAAGACCCATCTGCTCTCTCAGGTGGATGTAAAAAATGCCATGGGACTATTTTGAAGATGAACAGGGATTTTTTCCATTGTTCTGGCCAATATTTATCTCTCGAATAACATTTCTAAAACAAATAATCTGGTCATTTATCACACTATTGTTTGTGGGAGCTTATTGTGTGGAAATTGGCTGCCGTGGTTCCTACTATGCAACAGCGACTTCTAAAGTACTTTGTTGGCTGTAAAACCCTTGTGAAGTTCTGGGGTCATGAAAGGCAGTATATGCATGCAAATTCTCTTCTATTACTTTATCCTATATACACTCAATGTTAGTGGTTTTTGTCTCAATGCTTTCACTTTTGCTTTAGAATATGGTGTGCGTCTTCTTCACTGCAAAGCAGTGAATTCTACCAAGTGCAAAATGCAAGTGCTAACTACTACAGAACGTTAGTTATTTCTAGATCTCAGTGGGGGCCTCTTGGGATTGAGACAGTCCTGTATGTCCTTATGTGGTTACTGAAATGTCCCTGGAAGTGCTTTCACCAAATCCGCTGCTGTGCTGGCTAGCTGGTCCTAATTTTTTATTTATTCATGGGATGTGTGCGTCACCGGAAATGCCAGCATATATTGCCCATCCTGAATTGCCCTTGAGCAGGTAGTAGTAATCCATCATAATGAACTGCTACAATCCGTGTGGTGTGGGTACACCCACAGTGCTGTTAGGAAGGGAGTTCCAGGATTTTGATCGAGCGACAATGGAGGAAGAGCGTTAAACTTCCAAGTCAGGATGGTGTGTGACTTGGAGGGGAACGTGCAGGTAGAGATATTCCCATGCATCTGCTGCCCTTGTTCTCCTAGGTAGAGGTTACTGGTTTGGAAGGTGCTGTTGAAGAAGCCTTGGTGAGTTGCTGCAATGCATCTTGTAGTAAGTACATACTCCAGCCACAGTGCACAGGTGGTGGGGGGGGGGGGAATGAATGTTTAAGATGGTGGATTGGGTACCAATCAAGCGGGCTGCTTTGTCCTAGATAGTGTTGAGCTTCTTGAGTGTTGTTGGAGCTGCATTTATCCTAGCAAGGGGAGAGTATTCCATCACGCTCCTGACTTGTGCCTTGTAGATAGCGGAAAGGCTTTGAGAAGTCAGGAGGTGAGTTACTCCAGAGAATACCCAGCCTTTGACCTGAACATACAGGTTAGGAGCAGGAGTAGGCCATTTGGCCCCTCGAGCCTGCTCCGCCATTCAATAAGATCATGGCTGATCTGTTTGTGTTTCGAACTCCCAACTACCCCCGATAACCTTTGATTCTCTTGCGCAAGAATCTATCTACCTCCGCCTTAAAAATATTTAATGACCCCGCCTCCACCACCTTCTGAGGCAGAGAATTCCAAAGTCGCACAACCCTCAGAGAGAAAACATTTCTTCTCAACTGTGTCTTAATTTTAAAACAGTGCTCCCTAGTTCTGGACTCACTCACAAGAGGAAACATCCTCTCAACATCCACCTTGTCAAGACCATTCAGGATCTTATATACTTCAATCAAGTCTCCCCTCAATCTTCTAATCTCCACTGAAAATAAGCCCAGTCTGTCCAACCTTTAGTCATAAGAAAACCTGCTCATTCCAGGTATCAATCTTGTAAACCTCATCTGAGCCACCTCCAACGCAAGTTCTCTTTCTTTCTGTTACTTTATGTGGCTGCTTCAGTTACTCCTTCGGTCAACAGTGACCTCCAGGATGTTGATGGTGCGGGATTTGATGACGGTAATCCCATAGAATGTCAAAGGGAGGTGGTTAGTCACGCTCTTGTTGGAGATGGTCATTACCTGGCACCTGTGTGGCATGAATGTCGCTTGCCACTT
This sequence comes from Heterodontus francisci, assembly GCF_036365525.1. Taxonomy (NCBI): domain Eukaryota; kingdom Metazoa; phylum Chordata; class Chondrichthyes; order Heterodontiformes; family Heterodontidae; genus Heterodontus; species Heterodontus francisci. The sequence continues at coordinate 116,896,598 of NC_090375.1, read as the reverse complement.
AACAGCCAAGCCTGAATTTTGTCCAGGTCTTGCTGCAAGCAGGCACAGACTGCTTCATTATCTGAGGAGTTGCGAATGGAACAGAACATGGTGCAATCATCAGCGAGCATCTCCACTTCTGACCTTATGATGGAGGGAAGATCATTGATAAAGCAGCTGAAGATGGTTGGGCCCAGGACACTGCCCTGAGGAATTTCTGCAGCAATGTCCTGGGCCCAATGATTGACCTCAACAACCACAACCACCTTCTGACTCCTCAAAGCCTTTCTATCATCTACAAGGAGTGTGATGGAATATTCTCCACATGCCTGGATAAGCACAGCCCCAACAACTTTAAAGGAATTCAACACCATCCATGACCAAGCAGCCCAATTGATTGGCACAACATCCACTAGATTAAACATTCAGTCCCTCCACCACTAGCACACCATGGCTGCAGTGTGTACCATTTACAAGACACACTGCAACAACTCACCAAGACTCCTTCGGCAGCACCTTCCATACCTGCGAGCTCTACTGCCTAGAGGAACAAGGGTATCTGGCGCATCGGAACAGCAGAACCTGCAAGTTGTCCTCCAAGTCACATACCATCCTGACTTGGAACTATATTGCCATTCCTTCACTGTTGCTGGGTCAAAATCCTGGAACTCCCTCTCCAACAGCACTGTGGTGTACCCACACCACATGGACTGTACCGGGTTCAAGAAGGCGGCTCATCACAACCTTCTCAAGGGCAATTACAAATGAGCAATAAATGCTGGCCTTGCCTGCAATGCCCACATTCCATGAACGAATGAAAAAAAAAGACTGATGATGCGGCAATTGACCGGATTGGATTTACCCCGCTTTTTGCAGACAGGACATACTTGGGCAATTTTTCACTTTGTTGGGTAGATGCCAGTTTTGTAGCTGTACTGGAACAGCTTGGTAAGATGCGCAGTTACTTCCGGAGCACAAGTCTCCAGCACTGCTGCTGGGATATTCTATGGGTCCATAGCCTTTACTGCATTCAGTGCACTCAGCCATTTCTGGATATCATGTGGAATCAATTGAATTAGCTGAAAACTGGCTTCTGTGATGGTGGGAAAAAAGAGGCAACGATGGATCATCTACTCAACATTTGTGGCTGAAGATGGTTACAAACATTTTATTCAAGAGCTGGACTCCACCAGCATTCAGGATGGGGATGTTCTTGGAGCCTCCTCCTCTGGTTAGTTGTTTAATTGTCCACCAACAATTGAATGTGGCAGGATTGCAGAGCTATGATCTGATTCATTGGTTGTGGGATCACATAGTTCTGTCATAGCACGTTACTTCCACTGTTAAGCATGCACATGTCATCCTGTGTTGTAGCTTCATCATGTTAGCACTTCATTTTAAGGTATGCCTGGAGCTGCTCTTGGCCTGCTCTCCTGCACTCCTCATCGAATCAGGATTGGGCCCTGGCTTGATGGTAATGGTAGCGTGAGGGATATGCCGCACCATGCTACAGATAGTGGTGGAGTACAATTTTACTGCTGTTGATGGCCCACAACACCTCATGGGGGCTCATTTTTGAGCTGCTAGATCCATTCTGAATCTATCCTATTTAGCACGGTGCTAGTTCCACAAAAGATGATGGAGGATGTCCTCAGTGGGAAGATGGAACTTCATCTCTACAAGGACTGCGTGGTGATCACTCCTTTCAATAATGTCATCGACAGATGGATCTGCAATAGATAGATTGTTGAGGGTGAGGTCAGGTATTTTACCCCCTTGTTGGTTCTTCCATCACCTGCTGCAGGCCCAGTCTGGCAGCAATGTACTTCAGGACTCGACCAGCTGAGTCAGTAATGGTGCTACCAAGCCACTCTTGGTGGGACATTGAAGTCCCTCATCCAGAGTACACCCTGTGCCCTTGCTACCCTCTGCGCTTCTGCAAAGTGGTGTTCAACATGGAGGAGTGCTAATTCATCAGCTGAGGGAGGGCAGTAAGTGGTACTTAGCAGGAGGTTTGCTCATGTTTGACCTGATGCCATGAGACTACACATGCAATTGGGGTCAATGTTGAAAACTCCCGGGTTCACTCCCTCCTGACTGTACATCACTGTGCCACCACCTCTGGTGGGTCTGCCCTGCTGGTGAAATGGGACAAGCGGCACTTTCTTAGCAACAACCTGGTCAGTGATGCTCAGTTTGGGTTTCGCCAGGGCCACTCAGCTCCTGACCTCATTACAGCCTTGGTTCAAACATGGACAAAAGAGCTGAACTCAAGAGGTGAGGTGAGAGTGACTGCCCTTGACATCAAGGCAGTATTTGACTGAGTATGGCATCAAGGAGCCCTAGCAAAACTGAGGTCAATGGGAATCAGGGGGAAAACCCTCCTCTGGCTGGAGTCATGCCTAGTGTAAAGGAAGATGGTTGTGGTTGTTGGAGGTCAATCATCTGAGCTCCAGGACATCGCTGCAGGAGTACCTCAGGGTAGTGTCCTAGGCCCAACCATCTTCAGCTGCTTCATCAATGACCTTCCTTCAATCATAAGGTCAGAAGTTGGGAATGTTCGCTGATGATTGCACAATGTTCAGCACCATTCGTGACTCCTCAGATACTGAAGCAGTCTGTGTAGAAATGCAGCAAGACCTGGACAATATCCAGGCTTGGGCTGATAAGTGGCAAGTAACATTCGCGCCACACAAGTGCCAGGCAATGACCATCTCCAACAAGAGAGAATCTAACCATCTCCCCCGGACATTCAACAGCATTACCATCGCTGAATCCCCCACTATCAACATCCTAGGGGCTACCATTGACCGAAAACTGAACTGGAGTAGCCATATAAATACCGTGGCTACAAGAGCAGGTCAGAGGCTAGGAATCCTGAGGCGAGTAACTCACCTCCTGACTCCCCAAAGCCTGTCCACAATCTACAAGGCACAAGTCAGGAGTGTGATGGAATACTCCACTTGCCTGGATGGGTGCAGCTCCAACAACACTCAAGAAGTTCGACACCATCCAGGACAAAGCAGCCCGCTTGATTGGCACCCCATCTACAAACATTCACTCCCTCCACCACCAACGCACAGTGGCAGCAGTGTGTACCATCTACAAGATGCACTGCAGCAATGCACCAAGGCTCCTTAGACAGCACCTTCCAAACCATCGACTTCTACCAACTAGAAGGACAAGGTCAGCAAATACATGGGAACACCACCATCTGCAAGTTCCCCTCCAAGTCACACACCATCCTGACTTGGAACTATATTGCCGTTCCTTCACTGTCGTTGGGTCAAAATCCTGGAACTCCCTTCCTAACAGCACTGTGGGTGTACCTACCCCACATGGACTGTTCAAGAAGGCAGCTCACCACCACCTTCTCTAGGGCAATTAGGGGTGGGCAATAAATGCTGGCCTGGCCAGCGACGCCCACATCCCGTGAATGAATAATAAAAAAAAACTCGGGGATGGTGACAGAAGAGTCTAGGACTTTGGCTGAAAGTTATGATTCTGCGAGTATGACTATGTCAGGCTGTTACTTGACTAGTCAGTGGGACAGCTCTCCTAATTTTGGCTAAAGTCCCCAGATGTTAATGAGGTGGACTTGGCAGGGTCATCTGGGCTGGGGGTGTGCCTTTGTCGTGTCTGGTGCCTAGATCAATGCCGAGCCGTCTTTCTATTTTTATTTTTATTTGACTTTTGCCTTGCAGTTTTGATACAACTGAGTGGCCTGCTGAGCCATTTCATAGGGTAGTTAAGAGTCAACTATTTTGCTGTTGGTCTGGAGTTATGTATGGGCTGGAACAAGTAAGGATGGCAGATATCCTTCCTAAAGGACATTAGTGAACCAAATACATTTTAAATGACAATCCCTAAAGTTTCATGGTCACCATTACTGATACTACCTGCCCGCCTTCTGTGCCGAGAGTGTGCTAATTGTGCACACAGTGGTGTTCTTTGAAAGACTGCAGCCTCATACATGTCTGTTCCAGCCATGAAATCCATCTGACAGGCCCCAACTGGGATTTTAAATCAACCCTTAGTAGTGATGTATCACCATGGCTATCCCACCAGGCTGAAAAGAAACAGGTCCTGCCAAAGGAAGAACAGGCCCAAACAGGCCTTTGTTCAGGCCCCACTCCTTACCTCTCATAGGATCCTCACAGAACCCCCTTTCCCACAACGACCTTCATGCTAGCAGACAGCCAAAGGTCCGCCAATTTTTCAGAGACCAGCAGTCATTTCTGTCCACTTCCTGCCTAGAATGACGACATCTTAATGAGACTCAGGAGCTAAAATATCTTGGCCTGTTTCTAACTGAATCCACCATTCACCTGCCCAAAACTCAGCTGGAGTTAAAACCAGAGCCCAACTGTCATTGTAGAACCTATTGTGGGTGAAATATTCAGCTACATTAAATAGCAGTATGTCCTTGGGCAGAATGTTTGTAATGCTGTGAGTGAAGGAATAGCTCAAGGTAAATACATCTTTCTGTGTCAGAAACATTCACGGTAAGTTTGAAAGCAGTTAACAACAATGGGAGATGCAAAGAAACTGTAAGTGCCATAAACACTTAGCACACTACATTCATGGAAAGCCGTGGCTGATTCTCCTACTTTGAGGTGTGCTATATGATGGAAGTGACATTTACACTGGTGGCCACATGCCTCAGTTACCTTCTGCTGTTTTACTGGAGTCCTGCAGCACTCATTGTCATAGGAGGGCCCTCTCCTCTGCCTTGCATACTCTGGCAACATCTCCAGGCCTCATTCTATTACAGATATGGAATGTTCTGCCTTCCCTTACTCCTTTCAGATGTGTTACATTGGTTACAAGCTTTCTGTCTTACAAGCATAAAATGTCACAATGCCTGTCCCTTTAAACTCCTGCAGGACTTCAAATGCTGCAGATGTATGTGATTTCCCACCTACCAACAGCTGAACGTGCAGTCACAGAGCCTTTCCAAATCTGGAGCTCAGCCAGAATATTAAAATGAGATGACACCAGAAACCCATTTGGGGTCAGCAGATGCAATTCTGGCATCATTCTGCACCCATTGGGCTCACAGCCAATCAGAAAAACTACATGTAGGTCTGAGCATTTGTAAATCCATTCCTAGGACAATAATTTCTTTTTCTTCATTCACAGGATGTAGGGGTCACTGAAGCCCAACATTTATTACCCGTCCCTAATTGCCCTTGAGAAGGTGGTGGTGAGCTGCCTTCTTGAACTGCCGCACTCTATGTGGTGAAGGTACACCACAGTGCGATTAGGGAGGGAGTCCAGGAATTTGACTCAGCAACAATGAAGGAACAGCAACATATTTCCAAGTCAGGATGGTGTGTGACTTGGAGGGGAACTTGCAGATGCTGGTGTTCCTATGAACTGAGTGACTTGCTAGGCCATTTCATAGGGCAGTTAAGAGTCAATCGTATTGCTGTCGGTCTGGAGTCACATATAGGTCAGACCAGGTCAGGATGGCAGATCTCCTTTCCTAAAGGACTTTAGTGATCCAGACAGGTTTTAATGACAATCTGGTAGTTTCATGGTCACCATAACTGATACTAGCTTTTTATTCCAGATTTATTTAATTAACTGAATTTAAATACCCCAGGAATTTGAACATATGTTTCCGGATCATTATTCCTGGCCTGTAGCTTACTAATATAAAGATGCTGACCGATCTGCTTAGTATTTCCAGTACTTTGTTTTTATTTCAGATTTCCAGCATTCACACTACACTGCCTCTGGATTACTAGTCCAGTAACTGTACCCGAACCCATGTTCAATTACACCTGAACACAGTAAGTTTTTTTAATGTTATCTAATTTTTAAAAATGCTCTTTTTCCTCAGCCTCTGTCAGTCAATACGACTCAATATGCACTTTGCATAAGCCATATATTTCAGCTAAAATCTATGATATCATTATGCCACTCAAAGTTACAAATATAATTTCCACTTTAATGTTCCGATAGGTTTATTAGTTAACTGCAACAACATAAATATTACTAATTTTATGGCCTTTGTGAACTGAAAAGGTCTCTCCATAATGATATAGTTAACAAGGAAATATTCCAGATGGGTACTCCTTTCTAGTCAGACAGATATCACTCATACAGCCACTTCAGAAGAGCTATCTCATTAAAATGTTCCAATATTAATTTTTATGTGCAGAATTAGCTCTTCACAGGTCAATGCATCACTGGGACCTTTATGCCTCAAGCCATTTTTATGAATATTGCTTTAGCTTTAAGTGCAGCCAGCAGCTGCTGGCAGTTGACCATCCATCCACTAACTACCCCAAGCCAACCCCCTGCCAGCACTCACATGGTGCTCCCAGCACTCAATATTAAGGCACCATACAATTATTTAAATCAGCAGATTTTTCATTATCATTTTAGGTGAGCAATGTAGGGTGCAGGTATATGTATTGCCAGGATTGTATTCTCAACCCCAGTAAAGTTCAAGAACATTTATCATCAGGCCAGGGAACCAACCCTGGTTCAATGAAGAGTGTAGGAGTGTATGCCAGGAGCAGCACCAGGCATACTTCAAAATGAGGTGTCAGCCTGGTGAAGCTGCAACCCAGGGCTACTTGCATGCCAAACAGTGGAAGCAGCATGCTACAGACAGGGCTAAGCAATCCCACAACCAACGAATTAGATCTAAGCTCTGCAGTCCTGTCACATCCAGCCGTGAATGGTGGTGGGCAATTAATAAACTAGCATGAGGAGAAGGCTCCACAAATATCCCTTTCCTCAATGATGGGGCAGCCCAGCACATCAGTACAAAAGAGAAGGCTGAAGCATTTGCATCCATCTTCAGCCAGAAGTGCTGAGTGGATGATCCATCTCATACTCCTCCTGAGGTCCCCAGCATCACTGATACCAGTCTTCAGCCAATCTGGTTCACTTCACGAGATACCAAGAAATGGCTGAAGGCACTGGATACTGCAAAAGCTATAGGCCCTGACAACATTCTTGCAATAGTACTGAAGACTTGTGCTCCAGAACGTGCCGCATCCCTAGCCAAGCTGTTCCAGTACAGCTACAACACTGGCAGCTACCCGGCAATGTGGAAAATTGCCCAAGTATGTCCTGTGCACAAAAAAAGGACAAATCCAACCCAGCCAATTACCATCCTATCTGTCTAACTTCGATCATCAGCAAAGTGATGGAAGGGGTTGTTGACAGTGCTATCAAGCGGCATTTGCTCAGCAATAACCTGCTCACTGACACTCAGTTTGGGTTCCGCCAGAGCCACTCAGCTCCTGACCTCGTTACAGCCTTGGTCCAAACATGGACAAAAGAGCTGAACTCCAGAGGTGAGGTGAGGTGATGTGAGATTGACTGCCCTTAACATCAAGGCAGCATTTGACAGAGTATGGCATCAAGGAGCCCTAGCAAAACTGGAAGGAATGGGAATCAGGGCAAAAACTCTCTGCTGGTTGGAGTCATACCCAGCACAAAGGAAGATGGCTGTGGTTGTTGGAGGTCAATCATCTCAGCTCCAGGACATCACTGCATGGGTTCCTCAGGGTAGTGTCCTAGGCCCAACCTTCTTCTGCTGTTTCATCAATGACCTTCCCACCATCATAAAGTCAGAAGTGGAGATGTTTGCTGAAGATTGCACCATGTTCAGTACCATTTACAACTCCTCAGATATGGAAGCAGCCCATGTCCAGATGCAGCAAGACCTGGACAACATCCAGGTTTGGGCCGATAAGTGACAAGTAACATTCACGGCACACAACTGCCAGGCAATGACAATCTCAAACAAGAAAGAATCTAACCATCTCCCCTTGACGTTCAATGGCATTACCATCGCTGAATCCCCCACTATCAACATCCTGGGGTGGGGGGGGGGGGGGGGGGGGGGCGGTTAACCATTGACCAGAAATTGAACTGGACCAGCCACATAAATGCTGAGGCTACAACAGCAGGTCCGAGGTTGGAAGTTTTGTGGTGAATAACTCATCTCCTGTCTCCCTAATGTCTGTCCAACATCTACAAAGCACAAGTCAGGAGTGTGATGGCACACTCTTCACTTGCCTGGATGGGTGAACCTCTGACATCACTCATGAAGCTCGGCACCATCCAGGACAAAGCAGCCCACTTAATTTGCATCCCATCCACTACTCTCAACATTCAATCCCTCCACCACTGACGCACAGTGGCAGCAGTGTGTACCAGATGCACTGCAGCAACTCATCAAGGCTCCTTCGACAGCACCTTCCAAACTCGCGACCTCTACCACCTAGAAGGACAAGGGTAGCAGATGTATGGGAACACCACCACCTGCAAGTTCCCCTCCAAGCCACACACCATCCTGACTTGGAACTATATCACAATTCCTTCACTGTCGCTGGGTCCTGGAACTTCCTTCCTAACAGCTTTGTTGGTGTACCTACACTCTAAGCATTGCAGCGGCTCAAGAAGGCAGCTTACCACCACATTCTCAAGGGCAATTAGGGATGGGAAACAAATGCTAGCCTTGTCAGCAATGCACACATCCCCTGAAAGAATAAAAAAAAATTATCAAGTTTTTTTGAACGGTACCAAAAATTTAAGGCGGGATGCTGCTTTTATAACAGATATTTGGGCAATAGCAAATCAAAATGGATATGTTCTTCAGCTGCTTTTTTACTATGTCATTAATGTTCTAGCAAAACCAATGTCCTTGCACCTTTCAGTACATTATTGCCCTTATATTCACTAGACTGCTAGGGATCTCAAATTTCTCATTTTATGGCAAGGGGAGGACTCACCCCCCCACAATAGCATCATTGAGAGGACACCAGCTGATCAGATGACTAAAATTTTCAACAAACTACCTTTGTGACATATGGAACAGAGCTGCACCATTAACAGCAGGAATGATGAAGAAACATTTGGTAACTCTTGTACTTTCTACATCTGCATTCCTGATCTTCAAAGAGGAATAACGCTGTGAATTATAAATTCATTTAGGTTGTGCAACATGTAATTACAGATGAATGAATCCCAAATGGCCCATTTTGATGACTTCAGATCTTGATTGATATTTTGTTTTCAACCCTGGAGATTACAGATTTAATTTCATTCAAACACCAGCATATTTGAAGCTTCTGTTTACTATTCTTCTCAGTGCTGACTGACTGCTGATTTTACCTGTGAAATATAAGTGGTTTAACATCTGAATGCTCAGTGGTTGCTTTAAAGCATATTTGGCTTCACACCATTGTGGTCAGGCTTTTATATAACCCTGCATAAAAGAAGTCAGAAATATTCCACACTCCAGTTCAACGAGGCAAGAATGGTTACCGGGGTGATCTGCTATCAGTGTTATGTGAGGATATTTTCAGTTAGATGAGTGAGATATCCATTGCTGAATAGGAATGGAAACAAAGGCAACACTGGTCACATATTCAGGACATCACCAGATCAGTTCACTGTAAGAAGCACTGATAAGATGAGTATTTTTTTTTTTATAAGGAGGAATTTTATTTAACCGTAACCTGTAGTTGTCAGTCTCATATCTTAGCCAGTATTAAATAAGAAATTGCTAGTATACTCACTCATCTATCTGAGCGATATAGGTTTCCAGTTCTTTCACAACTGTCTGCAGCTTATTCAGAAGCTTTTGGTATGCATCTTGAGTTTCCACATCCTTTTCCTTCAGGAGGAAATACAGACCAGGCCCATTTTGCTGACCCAAACTATGTCCAGAGGGAGCTGCCATGGTGGTGATGCAATGATGGACGTATTCCACTGGGTCCAATTTATCTATGAAATAACAGCAATGTGCAAACTCAGTGCTAAATGTTGAATTTCCTTCATAGTAAGGGTACTGACAATAGTATCTGACAATATTTTAGTGTATGCCAACATGAGATACCTGTCAAATAAGAGTATGACTCCAGTAATTTAACAAATGACTAAGGTTTCATCTGTCTGATGAAATCACCACATGTATGTCATTGTTAGGTGACATTACCAATGAATGTCTGCAAAACTCCTAAATATATCTACTTGTCTGTAATTCTCATTCAAATACAGTATGTTTTTTTGACAGTAGATGGGTTTAGGTTCTTGCATGGTATTCATTTGTGCAACAGGATTAAAAGAGTGTTAAGGTAAATTTCAGGAATCTTTAAAGGTCAGATTCTGCCCAGCCTTTCATTAGAGGTTAGTCAGTAGATGTCTATTACCTCATAGAAGGAGTGATTCTGCAATCTGGCATATGCAGAGAGAAGTAATAATTGTTACAAATTCTTCTTCAAACATTGCAAGCAAGCCCATGATTTACTCCAGTTTCCACCTAACGGGAGAAGTTATAACAGACTCCTGTGTGCCCCATTGCAAACTAACCTCTAAACATCCTCTCAAACATAAAGATCAAAAAACAGGCATACTGCAGAACACTGGACTTTATATTACAAAAGAGTTTTCCTCTACATATGTCTATTTACAACAAATGCTTCTTTTTCCATGATGACTACTATGATGCCTCTTTGTTCTGTTATTAAACTTATCCTGATGCTACATCAAGGTGCGACCCAAGGACCAGGATGTCAGTGAATTTTGGCTGTGCTGTGGCATTGTGAGCATCTTGGGATTGAGGTGGCCCCAGTCGAAAGGCTTCTGAGTCCTGGGAGGACTCTTCAGCAGACTGGATCACCAGTATGTCTGGCTGTGTCTGTGGAGAAAGAAACAGTTCACGTTTCAGGTCAATAACCTTTCATCAGAACTGGGAAAAGTTAGAAATGTAATAGATTTTAAGTAGGTCCAATAGGGGAGGGTGGAAAAATAACACAAGGGAAGGTCTGTAATAGGGCAGACTACTCAGTAAGTAGCACAAAGCTCTGCTCGACTGAGTGCTGCGGGACAGATTGCTTAACTCGGGAATTTGCTAAGTGTGGGAATTCGGCGCAGTGAGAGAGAAGATGCTGTTCTAGTCTTTTACAGAACAAGCAGTGATCCAAGAGAGGAAGCCAGAGACAGTGAGACCCAAGAGATGTCTTCCAAGGTTGGGTAATAAATAAATACACGGCTTGTACATTTGCCAGGTTTGAATTCCCCAGCTCAAACTTGCATCATATATTTTCAGCAAAGTCAATGAGAGATGAAGTCAGAGTGTTACCTTGATCTAAGCTTTTCTGGTCAATATCATTGCTGGACTGTTTCCGACTGTCCAGTTGTACACCAAATGCACTTCCCAGTGATGCAACATTTTTAGGATAGGACACTTCCATCACATTTATATGGCAATTGGTGGGACAGAAATCACTGCTATGCAATGGAGAAATCTTGGACTTGGCTTGCTTGAAAGTTGGCCAGGCTCGGTTTTTCAGAACTCGTGAAAACTAAACCAAAAAATTGAAGTTACAAATTATACTAACTCATATTACAGTTATAAATTATATTGATATTATTCCCAACACTTTTAACAAAAATAAAGATAAAATATATGAAAACATCAAAGACCCCACAGTGGCTCAGTAGTTAATTGCACCATATACTATGACACTAAGAAAGGTTCCAAGATTGTCAACTGAAGCAACAGTGAGATGAGAGAATTCAATATCCTTGAAGAAGGTGGGGATTGGTGAGAGAAAAGAAATCACTATTCAGCAAACCCCCTCCCCTGCCCCCCATTGATAATGTACATGTATGTATGTCAGATTGCAGCACAATCAAGTTTAATTGATTTCCTAACAACTGAATAGCTCACTAACACTCACTGTTAACTTACAGATGAGAAATAGTTGCTTTAGTAAGGCATCAAAGAGCTGCTGCAATGCTTGAAGCCATAATCCAGCATGAGCTACTGCATCAGGAGTAGGTGAGCAATTGTAAGAGGAAAAAATTCATAAGATAAAAGTTAATTTGCTAAAGTGCAAAAGCTAGATTTAATCAGCTCTATAAAATCTGCTGCAGCAGCATGTTTGTGCTGAGCAAATAATGGCCCTGAATTGGCTGCAGCACAGCATCTTGCAGGGTACCCAGTTAGAGATTTTCCTGCATTCTTCAGCGAAAGACCTTTTGCCCTGTACATTGTTGGAAGTGCGAGATGATCAATGTGATGGCAGCAGGGCATCTAGGACCGTAACGAACAACAGGATCTACAAGTGTATCTCCTTAATCAATGAGATTTAAGGATTGAGAAACAAACAGAGGAAGGACTGAGATGGAGGTTGAATTAGAATGTGTGAATTCAATATCAAATCAGATATAAGAATAGAAATGGAAAGAAAGATTAGATTAAGGTCGAGAGAAAAAAGAGACAGAGAACAAAAGTGAGAAAAAGGAAAATTTCACATTTGTGAAATCTTCAACAACAATTCACTGCATGTAGGAATGAGACTCTATACCTTTAATTGTTCATTTTCTGAGCTAGAGATTAGTCATTAACAATTATCACAATGCTATCAGTTATTGGATTGAACTTTTTGTGGTGGCTTTAATGGGCAAGTAATCTGCAAATGCAACAACTTTATGAAAGTCACAGGGAGATTGAGAGCCAAATGCCATTTTTACGAAGCTAATGGTAGAGTGGCACAATTGTCCAGCTACATGTGGCGATTTGCAATTCACAGGGTCTCTTCCTCACCACAAATTGCTGGCCAACTTGTACGTTAATAACCTGCATGGCATTCACATGCTGTTATTTTCCCAGCAAATTATATACATATGGCAGACAAATTCAGAGGCAAAACTGTACTTCACCTTAAGTGACATAATTAGCTGTAAAGCTGCTTAAATGCAAACAAATGTTAGTGTATTGGTATTCATTTACTTGAAATGTTATTTACTTTGGTTGAAATTAGCTGACTCAATGTAGAGTGGATATCAAAACAGGGATCTTCCAAGCCTGTTTAATAACAAACAAGGCAGTACATTTATGGACAGCGTCACTGATAAAAGGACTTCCCTGAACACTTTAAAAGGCAAAAGGAACAATTTTGTGACAGGTATTTCGCAACAAAATCCTAATATGTTTTTATGTTTCTCTGGAAATATATGGAAAATATTAACCCTACCCTCTACAAACCTAGTTTAAGAGATTACTTTTACTCATTTCAATTCTTAGAAGCTAATCTCTACACATCTCATACGGCCACATGATATCAGGAGACATATTAATGTTAGCACTGGGATTTAGAAAAAATGACTATTTTGCCTGCATTATAATCCACCTGATAGAGAAGCTTTTCCAGATTTACCAAACTAACTTTTTCACAAATTTATGTGAATTCTTAGAATCACCTGAGATCAGTAGATTTAACCATCGATCGCAATCATCAATTAATTGTGTTTTAATTAAATTCTCCATGTGATGACTACAACTGTGGAGATGGAAGTTAGCACCCTTGAAATCCTAGCACTTCAAAGATCTGCTTACCTTCTTGTAGTTTGTGATCCTTCGGTTAATGTGCTCAAGTTTTTCACTGTGCATTCTGCTGAATTTTGAATGCAATTCAGGAGGCATTGCTTCACTTAAACAGCTTAGCTTGCTGCAATGTTCTACAAACTGCTCATCATTCTTAGCTAAACATTCAAGGATCTGTTTTAAAAAAAAGTTATATAATAAATTGTAGTTCACAGCTAATTTCAAACTGAAGAAAGAAGGCACACCTTATGAAGTTATTTGGGACCAAATGTAGTAATTTCCAAGTTCATGGATGACACAAAACTAAGTGGGAATGTGTGTTGTGAGGAAGATACAAAGCGGCTTCGAGGGGATTTGGGTAGACTTAGTGAGTGGGCAAGAACGTGGCAGATGGAATGTAATGTGGAAAAATGTGAAGTTATCCACTTCGGTAGGAGGAACAGATGTGCAGAGTATTTCTTAAATGGTAAGAGATTAGAAAGTGTAGATGCACAAAGGGACCGGAGTGTCCTGGTCAATAAGTCACTGAAAGCTAACATGCAGGTGCAGCAAGCAATTAGGAAAACTAATGGTATGTCAGCCTTTATCGCAAGAGGATTTGAGTACAGGAGTACTGAAGTCTTGCTTCAATTGTATAGAACCTTGGTTAGACTGCACTTGGAGTACTGTGTGCAGTTTTGGTCCCCTTACCTTAGGAAGGATATTATTGCCATAGAGGGAGTGCAACGAAGGTTCACCAGCCTTGTTCCTGGGATGGTGGGACTGTCCTATGAAGAGAGATTGAGGAGATTGGGCCTGGATTCTCTAGGGTTTCGAAGAATGAGAGGTGATCTCAGTGAAACCTACAAAATACTAAAAGGGATATACAGGGTAGATGCAGCTAAAATATTTCCCCTGGTTGGGGAGTCTAGAACCAGGGGACACAATTTCAAAATAAGGGGGAAGCCACTTAGGGCAGAGATGAGGAAAAGTTTCTTTCTCAAAGGGTTGTGAATCTTTGGAATTCTCTATCCTAGAGAGCTGTGGAAGCTCAGTCATTGAGTATGTTTAAAGCAGAGATTGACAGATTTCTAAATACAAATGACATAAGGAGATATGAGGATAGTGTGGGAAAAAGGCATTGAAGTGGAAGATCAGCAATGATCGTATTGAATGGTGGGGCAGGCTTGATGGGCTGAATGACCTATGCTATGCTGCTCCTATGTTACTAATTTTGCAACAAACTAACTTATCCAGATAAATAATACAGTGGAGCCGCACAGAACACTGCCACACAGGTGAGTTGTTCACTGTAAGGTATGCCACGGACGGACACACTAAATAGAAACCAATTTACTGCTCCCAGGACTGCTCTCAGTGTTCCTAAGGAGTGTGCTATACAGCATAGGTGTAGCATAGGCCACTTCTTGATGTTGAAGACATCATAAAATAGGAGTAAAGAGAAAAATAAGTCGTGTGGGTAGCCTGATTGCACAGTGGTTTGATTTGTCAGCATAGCATTTAGGCTATTTATCCTGATGACCTTTCATCAGAACTGGGAAAAGTTAGAATTGTAATAGGTTTTAAGCATGTGAAAGGGGGTAGGATGGATAAAGAACAAAAGGGAAAGTCTGCGATAGGGTGGTAGACAGGAGAGATTAAATGACAAAAGAGTTGATAGTTCAGGATCAAAGGGGACAAGTGAAGAACCAAAGACGTGTCTAGAGGAGGTGTGAATGGCAGAATGATGACCAGCTGCCATCCAAAAGCAAAAACAAGGGGAAAATAAGAATTACACTGCAACCTGTCAAGAAAAAGGAAACAAAATGGAGGAAGAGATTACGGTCTGAAATTGTTGAATTCAGCATTGAGCCTAGAAGACTGTAGAGTGAATAAAGACTGAATTTCCCACTATGTCAATACAATCCTCAAGTTGTGGGATTGGTTAAGAGTCTGTTTTAGTTACTGCATTGACTTTCCGATAATCAATATGAAATCTTTTGGAACCATCTGGTTTTGCACCACTGGTGAACTCCAGCTACTTTGACCAGGTTCAATTATATTGTTGTTGAGCATATATTGAACCTCCTCTCTGACCTGAGCCAATTTATCAGGATTGAGTCGATAAGTGTTCTGTTTAATGTGTGTAGCTATTCCCACATCAACCCCATTATTAGCCAAAGGCATTCGAGCTGGCTTATCTGCACATATGACTTTAAACTTTTAACAGTTCAGCTATATCCCTTTTATGCTGTTCAGATAGTGTAGAACTGTATCTAGATTTTCTAACACTTTTTGTTTGCCAATTTCATCACAGGGGGTTCAATCTGGGAGCTCTCAGCCTCTGCTCCTTCCTCCAGTTCCTCGAAAGTAAACTACCTTAAACCTCCTCTTTTGTCATTTGACATACATTTACTAGCTGAAAAGGTTCACAGTCACAAGTATCTTTTCAACATATTCACACGACACACCCTTTGACTTTTCTGTCTGTTTGGGGTGCTAACCAAATAGGTCACCTCACTAAGTTTCCTCTTAATGAAGTAAAGTCCACTGAACCTAGCTTTCAATGGTTCCCCAGGTAAAAGCAACAAAACTAACACCGTGTCTCCAGGCTGCAAACAGTGTGTCTTAGCTGTTCTTGGGTTTTCATCACTTGCTGAGAAATCTTGAGATTTTTTTCAGACATCTCACACGCTTTTGTGAATCTCTCTCGAAATTCTGATGCGTAATCTAAGAGGGTAGTTTTCTCTTCTTGTGCTAAAAATTTCTCCTTAATGAGTTAAGGGGCCCTCTCATGCCCATAGACCAATTCAAATGGACTGAAACCAGTGGACTCATTTGGTATGTCCCTGGCGGAAAATCAGACAAATGATATCTCCTTATCCCAATCATAAGGATGCTCAAAACAATAAACCTTTATCATACTTTTTAAGGTTTGATGAGACCTGTCCAAAGCACCTTGTGACTGCGGATGATAAGCAGACTATTTGAGCTGTCTCACTCCCAAATTACTCATGTGGTTAGCACCGCAGCCTCACAGCTCCAGCGACCCGGGTTCAATTCTGGGTGCTGCCTGTGTGGAGTTTGCAAATTCTCCCTGTGTCTGTGTGGGTTTTCGCCGGGTGCTCCAGTTTCCTCCCACCACCAAAAGACTTGCAGGTTGATAGGTAAATTGGCCATTATAAATTGCCCCTAGTATAGGTAGGTGGTAGGAGAATATAGGGACAGGTGGGGATGTGGTAGGAATATGGGATTAGTGTAGGATTAGTATAAATGGGTGGTTGATGGTCGGCACAGACTCGATGGGCCGAAGGGCCTGTTTCAGTGCTGTATCTCTAAATAAAAAATAAAAAATTACCCCTTGAAATACCCCTGACATGAAACTTAACCCCTGATCTGACTAAATTTCTTCTGGCAATCCATATTTACTGATAAATTGAATTAACCCCTCAATCACAACTTTCGTTATGATCTTTTGCAAAGGTATTGCCTCTGGAAACCTAGTGGACAAATCCATGATGGTTAGGAGAAACTTATGACCTGACTTAATTGTGGGTCAGGGTCCAACACAATCCACAAGAACCCAAATAAGCAATGCGTCAAAAGCAGATATCAGTATCAATGGGCTGGCTTAATTGAAGGCTGTAGCTTCCTAATTACCTGACATGTATGGCAAGTTCTGCAAAATGCAGCAACATCCTTATGCAAGCCTGGCCAATTAAAATGCTGTATTAGCCTGGAATGAGCCTTTCAAATACCCATGTGACCTGCCACTGGGATCTCATGGGCAATTCTCAAAATGTCACTGCAGTACCCTGGGGGAGCAACAACCTAATGAACTATAGCCCAATCTTCTTCAGTGGGATTCTGGGGAGGTCTCCATATTCTTAATATAATAGCACTCAGGGACCTTTTCAGCTTCTGCCACAGAACACACCATTTGAGACAAGGATCTTAAGTCAGGGTCTGCCTGTTGGGCCTCAATCAAAGACGATTTGCTAAACAATTCAAAATTGCTAGCCTTAAAGCCTTTCCTACTAAAATCCCCACCCGAATCCTTGAAATGAAGTCTCAGCCAACCAAACACCCAAATTTGTCCTCCACAACAACTGAATCCATGTCATCTTGTTTAATCTTATGAGCTTGGAATCTTGTCACCACACAATCTGGAAATATTCCAGGAAATTCATCCTGCAAAACTTCAGTTTCAGCAACTTCAACTGGCTTTTCTGAAACTATTGGAGCCGCCAATACCTTATCCCCAGCTAAATTATTCTCTAGCAACAAATCCACCCCTTCAATGTGCAATTCTGGGATGATTCCCACTGTTAACGGACAGTGACGAAATCAGACTGCAAATTAATGTCATGCAATGGAATGGATAAATGATCTCCCTCGATGCCCCACACTTTGACTTCTACATTCATAACACTATTTGGGGCAAGATCTACATCCTTTGCTATCATTAAGGACCGAGTTGCCCTGTATCCCTAAGCAACACAAGCTGCTTGCCTGTCTCATCTGACAAATATGGAGACACTGTATCTCGGAGCACAAAACTTCCATATCCTTCGAGGACCTAACGTAATCCGTTAGCGCACAAGAGTGGACATTTATATTCTCTAGCCAACATTGCCAAAGTTTCTCAACAGCGCCACCTATTGGGGCATCCTATTCAGGACTGGCTTTTGGTAAACCCACTAGAGCTATGGGCTTGTCCATCAATTTCCAGCATTCTGATCTTATATGCCCTCTTTTATTACAAAAATAACACATCCTTTTGACTCATCCCTAGTTTCCTGATTATCCTTTTTACCACCCCGAGGGTTGCCTTTTCCTTCCTGTCATTAAAACTGAATCTCTTCTCGATATCTACTCTCCTATCCTTCAATTGTCTAAATTATTTATCAGTGGAGTTTGCAATGGGCGGCACAGTGGCGCAGTGGTTAGCACCGCAGCCTCACAGCTCCAGCGACCCAGGTTCAATTCTGGGTACTGCCTGTGTGGAGTTTGCAAGTTCTCCCTGTGTCTGCGTGGGTTTCCTCCGGGTGCTCCGGTTTCTTCCCACATGCCAAAGACTTGCAGGTTGGTAGGTAAATTGGCCATTACAAATTGCCCCTAGTATAGGTAGGTGGTAGGGAAATATAGGGACAGGTGGGGATGTGGTAGGAATATGGGATTAGTGTAGGATTAGTATAAATGGGTGGTTGACGGTCGGCACAGACTCGGTGGGCCGAAGGGCCTGTTTCAGTGCTGTATCTCTAAACTAAACTAAACTTTCAGGTGAGGTGCTTTTGACTTTCATTTGCTGATGCAGAGTTACTGCAAGTACTGTGTACTCTGCATTTGGCGGAGTTGATAGAGATTTTTCAGCCAGAAGGGAGGGGTGCTGAACTATTGGAAAGAGTCTCTTCTCTTAGGCAGTCCCTTGGGAACGAGTATGATTTTCCTCACTCCAGTGTTGTGGGTCCTTAGGTGACTGAATAGTCCAATTCTGGATCCGTACACTCTGCCATAGATGGGGCAGGTGGTGTTTGATGAGGCGAGTGGATGGGTTGCCGAATTTCCAAATGCTCCTTCCGCTGTTTGCATTTGGTCACTGCCTGGGCATGTCGACGTTGTTTGAACTGGCTGGCACCTTCGCGGATGCTTCTTCTTCATTTTGGGCGGTCTCCGGCAAGAGATTTCTATGAGTAGTAGTGTGGATTTGAAAGGCCTCTGGGCAGAAACTTTGCTGCCATTCACGGGGGCTATAGTTGCAGCTCTTCTTGGGCTGCAGCATGATAGAGAGATGGAGCAGAGGCAGCAGACAGGAGAAGCTGTTCGCAGAGGGGAAGAGGAAGAGAGCAGTCAACAGAAGGCCTTACCCACCTAGGGTATTCAGCAAGCACTTCTTCTACCTCTACCTCAGCCAGCAGCAGTGCTTGTGGCAGCTATGCTTCACAACAGAAGTGGTCATTGAATTGTGCCACTTCCTCGAACCAGACCTTCAGCAGCAGAGCAGGGAGAGGATGGTAATGCCAGTGGCTGTCAAGGGCACCCTAAGCCTCAATTTCTATGTTTCAGAATTCATCCAGGCTGAAGCTGATGACATTGCCAACATTTCTCAGTTTGTCATGCATCACTGCATCAAGGAGATCACTGAGGCCCTGTATGCGAGGAGAGGAAATTTTTAAGCAGAGAGAAACGGGAGGAGTAGGCACATGGTTTTGCCAGGGTATTGGGCTTCCCAATGATACAGGGAGCCATCAACTGCAATGGAGGGATGGACTGGAATAGCAAAAAGGTCCACTCCCTGAACGTGCAGTTGGTGTTGGTCCATGCACAGACCATCATGTTGGTGAGTTTCTGTTATCTGGCCACAGGCACAATGTTTTTATCCTGCAACAGCCAGCCATTCTGCCAGCTTCAAGCCACCACATTGTACCGGGGGAGATGACTGCTAGGCTTGGTGAGTATGTTGCACTGTGTTGGGGTGATGTGCCTGTCATAACTGAATAACCGGCACTATGTGCAAACTGAGATGTGAGTATGAGGCTTGCAGCAGTGGCAAATGTGTGATGGCGAGGTGAAGCATATCAATGTTAGACATGAGTCCTGATTGGTGCTGGGTGAGTGATGGGGTCTGATGTATTCATGAGTGTGAGGTTCGTGTGCTATTTCTTAGACATGATGATGTCTAAGAAATGATTGATGATGCATTCATCAGCCTTGACCACTCGTATGAAGACATTCTACTTTTTCTGCCACTGGAACCAGGTTTTCAGGACTCCTGGCATTGACTTCTGTGGCTGTGTGCTCCCATTCCCTTCGAACTACTTGTCTGGAGTTTTAAATTGCAGAAAGCCTGTTGTGGAAGGATAATGCTGGAGCCTATCTTTATTCAGTTTCACATTCATAATATGGAGTAAAAGGATTACAAACATTTAGCTCCTCAAAACCCTCCACCAGTCTCAGTAAGAACCTAGTTAAGACTCAAGTAGATCCCAGTTAACACCTTCCACCTGCATATAATTAAACAATTAATACACAATTAACATGGAGGGCCTCCTGCAGAAGGATGTAGTCTATTCACCTTTCCACTTCCTGCACCAAGGGCTCCAGCACTACACTGGAAAACCTGGCAGCCCTCTCCCTGATCTGCTGCTCCATT
The DNA here is from genome assembly GCF_036365525.1 of Heterodontus francisci. Classification (NCBI taxonomy): domain Eukaryota; kingdom Metazoa; phylum Chordata; class Chondrichthyes; order Heterodontiformes; family Heterodontidae; genus Heterodontus; species Heterodontus francisci. Next base: position 116,876,121 of record NC_090375.1, on the reverse strand, counting down.
TCCCAGATTTCTTCCTGTTCACAAAGTCTCTCCCAACCACTTCCAACACCTGCTGTAGCCAGAATGCAGCTCCCTTTTAAAAGGTGCCGGCTGGCTTTAAAGAGTGTACGTTAACTTTAATTGGTGCTCACCTTGCATGAACCTGGGCCCCCTGCTGAGCATGCTGTCAGTCAGCAACGTGTTTAGCGCTGGGCTGCATACTACTATCATGCAGATGAGCAGGCAGCACGAAGTTTGTGTGCTGCCTGTATCAGCTCAATGGGGCACGGGGTAATCGCACATCACGATCCCTGTGCCCTCTAACAGGCCTTTTTCAATTCTTAGCACCAAAATAACACATTAGCAACTATTCTGGCTAATTCCTGAACAATGAGAGGGATCAGAAACCAAGGGCCAGTTTCCAGTAAGGACAGAAATTAGGTGAACAAAGACCCATCCCATCTCTTAGCAGTCAAGCTTTTAAAGCAGAGAAAGCTGACAAAAAATTTTGGGAGGGTCCAAAATCCTTGGGAAAATGCTGTTCAAATCAAGTACTATGACCCACTGACGTGAAGAAACTGTTGCTCTGTACGTTCAGTTGCTGTAAAATGAAGAATCTTAACAATTTGTTTCAAGCTTCACCTTACCAAATGTTTGCTCAGTACATCATTAGAGAGATTGAAGAAATACACATGTGAAAGAGACAAATATTTGTCCAGGGCATTATTGTTAGATCTCAAGTTACACTATCAGGCAAGCAGATGTGGGGCTTGTTATTTATACACAACGACTGGCAGCATGTACCATGCAAACACATTGTTTTTTCCTTGTATAGGGTTCTCCAAAATTAGGATGTTGGCATGAGAAAGCAGCCCTTCAAATGAGCACCTGCCAAGCACTGCTAACAGCAGCAACACAAAAATGTCCAATTCAGGAAAATCTGATCGGGGGAGTCAGGATGACTCACCTAGTGATGCATGGAGCACCAGTGAGGAGGACCAAGTGCAGGTGGAAACAGATAACAGACAAGCAGTAACAGCAAGAGGGAGGGTTTGGATAAGATGCACATTGATAGTCAGACCCACAATTCATAGTTAATTGAGGCTGCACTGCTTAATCAATATACACTTTTTGGGCAGAATCTTATCAGCCCTGCAGAGGCAGGGTTGGAGGTGGGACCAGGAACAAACTTTGAAAATAGCACGTCAGGTCGGTTCCCTGACGCGTTCCCTGCTCAGAGCCAGCTTGCCGGAGGCAGGCTCAATGCAGCAGTGGCAGATAGCCAACTAGGCCAATTAAGGGACCAATTGGCTGCAAGTTCCTGATGCTGCCGGAATCCTCCCAACATCGGACAGGCCACCCCCCCGACTGTTGAGGCTGGAGCCCTGGAGGCAGCTTTCCTGCAGCAGGCTGGAGGGTGGTGTCATCAACAACTCCTCTCAATCCCCCATCATGGAGCCACAGCCGCAGCCACAAGCAATCCTGTAGAGTGGTTCTCCTCTATAATGATGGCTTGACAGCTGTGGCCATTCTTTATTTCTATATTTTCAGAAGGTTTCAGAGAGTGCTCCATCTTAAGATTCCCTTGCAGTCTCCTACCTGCATCAGCAGCACCTACCTCTCCCGGTGGGGCTGCCAACCATACAGAACTTCGTGCCCTCTTATTGGACCCCCCACCTCAGGAACCTACCCAATGTCCTTAATTGGACTGCAAACAAGGAGATGGCCTTTTAATTGGTCGCCTCCCATAAGATTGTGATGCCCTGTGGCTAACCAACACCAGCAGGGTTGGGGCCCACCTTTGAATCTGACAACAGAAAAATTTCAAAGCTGGTAAGATTCCACCATTTGAGAATCTTCAGAGCTCCATGGATTGGTGATGTGAGGGCTTCCTGCAGGGCTGTCCCAAAGAACTTAAGGTCCAAGTATTGATGCAGCTTTGATTGCCACCATTATGCCTGTCACTATTGAGACTTCAGCATCCAATGTACAGGAGGCTCTTGATTCCAGTCTACAGATGCTAGGAGATCAGCTTGAGAGCACATTGATTCCAGGCATCATGCTCCTTAGGGGTGGCCAAAGGTCTGTCCCCAGGGAAATCTTTGGTCATCTGCAAAATGCAGCTAGCAGTTGGGACATGGCAGGAAGGGTCACAAATAAGGACATCACCTCTCAGGCTGAGGTCCTATCCACCCCTCTCAATTAGTCCACTCAGAGGACTCCTCGGGTATGCCAGCCAGCCAACTCAAATGCTGGCAGTAGTGACAGGGCCCTCTCCTAGCCCAGTATAAACAGGGAATTTACTACAATTGGATCATGAAGACCCACTGAGAAGTAGCAACATTAAACTTCCTCCCCCCACTGCAGTGGCATTTATAAGGAACAAAAAATCTGAAAGTAGACATTTTACACCATCACCAAGAACCAATCAGCGTGATGCAAACACTGATGCAGGGACACATATGGAGGAGGGCAAGAAACTTTTTGGACTGCAAGAACATAATACATGTTGGTGTTGAGGGATAAAATATAGGTATTGTATAGGTTTGTAGCTGCATGGTTGCTTTCACTAAAAATTCCATCACTTCTTAATGTATGACCATGATCTGCTGAGTGTGTCCAACATTTTGTGCTTTATACCAGTTTCAGCTAGCTCTCATTGCTTTCTTTACAGTTCCTCTTCTTCATCCTCTGACAAGGCTGCAGGTTTATCTTGTAGCCCTTTGGCTGTGTAGGTTCCATCTATAAATGCAAAGTTGTGCAGCAGACAAAAAGAATGTGCTGATGATCTAGGATACTTTCTCAGGGATGGAAATTGGGACCCTACTTAATCAGTCCAAATATCAGAAGTATTGCTTTAACATACTCATTGTATGTTCCACTAAAGTATGAGTTGAGCCATCCACTTCATTTAGTATTTTTGCTCCCAACTTGGGGGGGGGCGTGGGGGGGTTTCCTGATTGGTGGTAATAGCTAGGACAACAAGGGATAACCCTGGTTCCCCAACAGCCATCTATAAATTTAGCTAGCTCCTTCAAATAGGGTCAAAAGAACAGCCGCTGGAAACTGTTCCATCATTCTATTAGATCATGGCTGATCTATACTTCACCTTCAGTTACCAGCTGATTCAGCAGTTCATGCATGCTGCAGGTGAGGGACTGCTCAATGAGCACAACATTGGGAATCAGCCTTCTATGTGAGAATGAAAATTGTTCTAATCTCTGGCATAACCTATAATCAATCTATCCATCCCAGAACATCAAACACCAATATGTTTCAGACAAAGGTCTCAATCATTAATTCATTAAGTTGCTTTTTTGAATTCTACATTCCTAAATACTATTCACTTAATTATTTCCTGTCCAGCAATTTCTCATTTTCTTTCTCCTTACACTTCCAAATTATTCCCACATTTTCTCCTAATATTCTTACAATTTCCACATTTTTTCCAATGATGAAATATTTCTGTAACTCTTCAGTGCTTCAGCTGATTTTTGTGTTACATCATGCCTTCTTTTCATTACTTTTAAAACAAAAGTACAGTAAAACATTGCCCTAGGAATGTGAGTCTTGTTCCATCACCATAACAATGACAGAGCAAGACTTCCAGGGCTAAGGACATTTAGATGAATCAGGCAGGCAGCTATGCCTTACTAAAACACAGCTGGAATGCCCACTAGGTAAAGAGCAGATTTTTTTTAATACATTCATGGGATGTGGACGTCACTGGCTAGGCCAGCATTTATTGCCCATCCCTAATTGCTCGAGAAGGTGGTGGTGAGCTGCCTTCTTGAACCGCTGCAGTCCATGTGGGGTAGGTATACCCACAGTGCTGTTAGGAAGGGAGTTCCAGGATTTTGACCCAGTGACAGTGAAGGAACGGCGATAAAGTTCCAAGTCAGGATGGTGTGTGACTTGGAGGGGAACTTGCAGGTGGTGGTGTTCCCATGCATTTGCTGCCCTTGTCCTTCTAGTTGGTAGAGGTCGCAGGTTTGGAAGGTGCTGTTTAAGGAGCCAAGGTGCATTGCTGCAGTGCATCTTGTAGATGGTACACACTGCCACTGTGCATCGGTGGTGGAGGGAGTGAACAAAGAACAAAGAGCAGTACAGCACAGGAACAGGCCATTCGGCCCTCCAAGCCTGCGCCTACCTTGATGGCTGCCTAAACTAAAACCTGCTGCACTTCCGGGGACCGTATCCCTCTATTCCCATCCTATTCATGTATTTGTCAAGATGCCTCTTAAACGTCACTATCATACCTGCTTCCACCACCTCCCCCGGCAGCAGGTTCCAGGCACTCACCACCCTCTGTGTAAAGAACTTGCCTCGCACATCCCCTCTAAACTTTGCACCTCGCACCTTAAACCTATGTCCCCTAGTAACTGACTCTTCCACCCTGGGAAAAAGCTTCTGACTATCCACTCTGTCCATGCCGATCATAACTTTGTAAACCTCTATCATGTCGCCCCTCCACCTCCGTCGTTCCAGTGAAAACAATCCGAGTTTATCCAACCTCTCCTCATAGCTAATGTCCTCCAGACCAGGCAACATCCTGGTAAACCTCTTCTGTACCCTCTCCAAAGCCTCCACGTCCTTCTGGTAGTGTGGCGACCAGAATTGCACGCAATATTCTAAGTGTGGCCTAACTAAAGTTCTGTACAGCTGCAGCATGACTTGCCAATTTTTATACTCTATGCCCCGACCGATGAAGGCAAGCATGCCGTATGCCTTCCTGACTACCTTATCCACCTGCGTTGCCACTTTCAGTGACCTGTGGACCTGTACGCCCAGATCTCTCTGCCTGTCAATACTCCTAAGGGTTCTGCCATTTACTGTATACTTCCCACCTGCATTAGACCTTCCAAAATGTGTTACCTCACATTTGTCCGGATTAAACTCCATCTGCCATTTCTCCGCCCAAGTCTCCAACCAATCTATATTCTGCTGTATTCTCTGACAATCCTCATCACTATCCACAACTCCACCAACCTTTGTGTCGTCCGCCAACTTACTAATCAGACCAGCTACATTTTCCTCCAAATTATTTATATATACTACAAACAGCAAAGGTCCCAGCACGGATCCCTGCGGAACACCACTAGTCACATCCCTCCATTCAGAAAAGCACTCTTCCACTGCTACCCTCTGTCTTCTATGACTGAATCAGTTCTATATCCATCTTGCCAGCTCACCTCTGATCCCGTGTGACTTCACCTTTGGTACCAGTCTGCCATGAGGGACCTTGTCAAAGGCTTTACTGAAGTCCATATAGATAACATCCACTGCCCTTCCTTCATCAATCATCTTTGTCACTTCCTCAAAAAACTCAATCAAATTAGTGAGACACGACCTCCCCTTCACAAAACCATGCTGCCTCTCGCTTGTAGATGGGGTGCCAATCAAGCGGGCTGCTTTGTCCCGGATGGTGTCGAGCTTCTTGAGTATTGTTGGAGCTGCACCCATCCAGTCAAATGCAGAGCATTCCATTACACTCCTGACTTGTGCCTTGTAGATGGTGGACAGGCTTTGGGGAGTCAGGAGGTGAGTTACTTGCCTCAGGGTTCCTAGCCTCTGACCTGCTCTTGTAGCCACGGTATTTATATGGCTACTCCAGTTCAGTTTCTGGTCAATGGCAGCCCCTAGGATGTTGATAGTGGGGGATTCAGCGATGGTAATGCTGTTGAATGTCAAGGGGAGATGGTTCGATTCTCTCTTGTTGGAGATGGTCATTGCCTGGCACTTGTGCGGTGCGAATGTTACTTGCCACTTACCAGCCCAAGCCTGGATATTGTCCAGGTCTTGCTGCATTTCTACACGGACTGCTTCAGTATCTGAGGAGTCACGAATGGTGCTGAACATTGTGCAATCATCAGCGAACATCCCCAATTCTGACCTTATGATTGAAGGAAGGTCATTGATGAAGCAGCTGAAGATGGTTGGGCCTAGGACACTACCCTGAGGAACTCCTGCAGTGATGTGCAGGATGGGAAGGTGCTTTGGGGTCACACCATCAGAGTGCTGGCAGTGCTGGGCAAAGACAGTTTTAATAGCAGAAAAACTGATTCTTTCCCCAAAGAAAAAAATTTTCCTTATGAGACCGAGCCTTTCAAAGTCTTGAGGGCTCAAATCCTGCCAGGCTGGAGCATGGCTACCCTTCCCAAAACTGACGGGACCCGACATGATTTGTCGGGTCGGGTCGCTCTTCCGGGTCCGGCATTTGGGCTCGGGTCGGGTCAGACACAATGGCAGTGCTGCCTTATGGTCAGGGAGGGAAAGGGGAGTAAGAGTGAGTGTCATTAATTTCCAGTAGTCGAGTCGGGTTGGGTCGGGCGCGTGAGAAAACAAAGGACTCAGGCCCGGTTTGGGTGCGGGTTAGATGTGGTCGGGTCGGGCCCAGGTCGGGTTTAAATTGGATACCCGAGCAGGCCTTTATGCCAGGATATGGTTATGGCTCATCAGAATGCCTGCTTCACAGTGTTGGGAGGGACTCTTGCAGGAATTCTTCTGCATGACACCAGCCTGCCTGGCTTTCCTTTTTTAGTGATGGTCATATGGAAGAGGTGGGCGCAAGCAGCAACTGCCCCCACTTCCAGCATAAATCCTGATGGTTTTGCCAGGTTTCCAACCTTTTGGGAAGCTCAGTGTCACCCTCAGTGGAGCCCCCACAGCATAACCAAAATTTGGCACCATTACATTGAAATGGGCACAAATTGCACAGCTATTAGATGCTAAAGGAAGCATTTTTTCCAGGTTTGTCATAGCATTAGATAGCAGAATATCAGTAACAGTATATATTAAAATCTTATGTTTGTACACAATTCTGTCAATTTTTGCCATTATGAATTTCTGTGTTAATATTTATAACAGAACCTGTCTACCTCCTAAACTAGCAGTGGCACTGTATCAACTTGGTTTTGCATGTGCTACAGAGAAACTCGAGCAAACTTCTGTGCTTCCCAAATTATTGTAACCCATGTAGTGATTTACCTTTACCAAGCATGTTGGAATCTTAACATTGAACACCCCACTGCTAAATAATAAACCCAGCCTTTCACACACAGAGTAATGTTCCCAGCCTTCTCCCTACCCACACTAATTTTATAACCCATGCATCACTTGGTGACACTAGTGGGAGGCCTTCTCAATAGCAGTCAATGTGGTGTACCAATCTCCATTACCCCACAGAAAAGTGAAGGCTAATTCTGCAACCACCCACCACCCCCCCTCCATCCCCACCACACTAAAAAATATATGCCAGTCCTTCATACCGGTTGTTGGTCAGACAATTCATGTTGATAAAGCATTATATTTTAGGAACACGAGCATAATCACAGGAGTCCTCATTGGTCCTTATAATCATACCTTTGCAGTTAGGTTGAAGAATCCTTTCGGTTCACTCATTTTCTCCAAAACATGGCATTTTGTTCCAGCAGTGCTGTCATATTCATATACAACACCATATTCCAAATGAACATTATCTACTGTTAGGCTCACATGATCCTTCTTCCCATCAATTAAAGCCATTGTATTAAACTTATCGAAGACATCTGGGGGAAAAAATATGGTGTCATCCTGACATCCTGTTACTTCAAGACAAAACAATACAAAATAAATACACAATCTATGTCGTATAAAATTTGCATATGGTGAACACCTAAAAGAAATACACTTTCCGGTTTTGGGAACTGCAGTTGAATCGACGGATATTTTTATGCCAATATTAGCAAGTTCCATCACTTCTGAATTTAAACTATGAATCAGTGCATAAAGAAGCAGCCATCTGTTTCCAGTTCCATTTCCAAAATGATTACTCTTCTTTGTAGGAGAGCAATGAAAATGATTATTAAAACAAGGCAAATATATACTGCATAACCAGATTGTACAACTGAGCACAATTCCAATATCATACTTATTACAGCACTGACAGCATTCAAACCATGCAACATGCTCCTGTCACCAATTTACATTCTAAGACAAATCCTGAAAATTTTCTCACACTGTATGTATATTTTTGATAAGTTACAAATTACATAGGATATACGGCACAGAAACAAGCTATTCAGCGCAACATGTCCATGCAGGTATTTATGCTCCACTCAAGTCTCCTCCCATCTTTCCTCATCTCAATCTATCATAATCCTCTATTCCCTTCTCCCTCACATGCTTGTCTAGCTGCCCCTTAAATGCATCTATACTATTCACTTCAACCACTCCCTGTGGTAGCAAGCTGCACATTCTCACCACTCTTTCAGTAAAGAAGTTTCTTCCAAATTCCCTATTGGATTTCTTGGCGACTATCTTATATTGATGGCCTCTAGTTATGCTTTTCCCCACAAGTGGTAACATTCTCTCTGTATCCACTCTGTTAAAACCCTTCGTAATTTTAATAAACCTTTATTAGGTCTCCCCTCCGCCTTTTTTTTCCCCAAGAGAAGAGACCCAACCTCCTTTCCTGATATGTAGTCCCACGCATTTCTGGTACCATCCTTGTAAATCTTCCCTGCACCCTCTTCAGTGCCTCTATATCCTTTCTAGAATATGGTGACCAGAACTGCACAAAGTACTCGAAGTGTGATCTAACCAAAGTTTGATGCAAGTTTAGCATAACATCCCTACTTTTCAATTCTATCCCTCTAGAAATAAAGCCTAATGCTTGGTTTGCTTTTTTTTTTGAGGCCTTGCTAACCTATGGTGCAACTTTCGTGATTGGTGTATCTGAGATCCCTTTGTCTCCAAGGGAGACTTCACCAAGACTCGCACCTTCCAAGTAATGTAACCTCCCTATTCTTCCTACCAAAATATACTACCATTCATTTATCTGTGTTGAATTTCATTTCCCCATTCTGCAAGATTATTAATGCCCTCCTGTAATATGTTGCAGTCCTCCTCAGTACTGACTAACCACCACCCCCACAAATTTGGTATTATCCGCAAATTTGTTTTATTTATTTGTTTTGATTCCAAAGTCCAAATTAGGAACAGCATTGGCCCCTGCACTCATTCTTGTGGAACACCACTTCCCACCTTCTGCCACTCTGAATAACTTCCTGTCTTGTAGCCAGCTAGCAATCCATTCTGGCATTTGTCCCCTGACTCCGCATTCTCTGACCTTATTCATTCGTTTATTATGGGGCATCTTATTGAAGGCCTTTTGAAAGTCCAGATGAATTACAGCTACTGCATTACCATTGTCTAGTCTTTCTGTTCCTCCCTCCTCAAAAAAGTTCAATAAGGTTGGTCAAGCAAGATTTTCCCTTTTGAAATCCATGCTGACTATTCATTATTATATTTTTATTTTCTAGATGCTCTTCTGTTCTCTCTTTTAGTAGGGGCTCCATTATTTTTCCTGCCACCAATATTAAGCTACCTAGTCTATAATTCCCTGGGCATGTTCTGTCTCCCTTCTTAAATAAAGGAATGTTAGCTATCCACCATTGCTCTGGCACGAAACCTTTTTCGAACAAATTATTAAATATGTGCAGTAATGCCTCTGCTATCTCTTCCCTAGATTCTTTTAAAATGCTAGGATGCAATCCATCAGGACCAGGGCTTTTATCCTCTTTGAGTTTGGTTGGTTTATTCAATACATTGCTTTTTTTATTCTTTCAAATGCAATATCTCATCATTCAATGTCATGTCTACCTGCTCCATCTCCCTGGTAAATACCAATGTGAAATAATTATTTCATATTTTTGCCATCTTTCTATCGTTACTTGTGGTATTATCCTGTCTATCCCTTAATGGTCCTATTCCCATCCCAGCCTTCTGTTTTTTTATTGATGTGCCTGTAATATTGATGTACTATTTTGTTTTACATTCCTTGATAATTTAATTTTATCGTTCCCCTTTATCTTCCCAATTGCTTTTTTCTTCTCTCCAAATCTCTTCATATTCTCTCTCATCATACACTCCTCTGCTGTCTATGTACGTAATGTATGCCTCTTTCCCAACCCTCAATTGTTCCCTTATGTCTTTATTCATCCATGGAAGCACTAGAGTTTAGTTTGTTCTTTCCTTTTAGTGGAATATATTTTTCCTGCACTCTGTTGAACATCATTTTAAATGTTTTCCATTGTTGTTCTACACCATTGTTTGCCAATATTGTTGCCCATTTCAGTTTCCCAAGTTTAATTCTCACTCCCTCAAAATCAGCTTTTCTTCAATCCATTAACCTGGATTTCAACATATGTATTTCCTTCTCTATCATCATCTTAAAGTGTATTATATTATGGTCACTCTTGCCTAGATGGTCTCCTACTTTTACTTATCTTATCTGCTCTGGTTCATTCCCAATTACTAGATCTAATATCAAAACTTCCCTTGTTGGGCTTTTTACATATTGGGTTAAAAGGGAGTCCTGTACACAGTGAGGGAATTCTATCCCTGTATCCCCTTTACCTACTTCTTCTGTCCAATTAATATCAGGGTAGTTGATAACCTCCATGCTTATTATTCTATGGTTTTTTACTCAATTCCCTAATTTGCCTACATAGTTCTTCCTCCACCTCCCTTCCACTATTAGGAGATATGTAGACTACACTTATTCGTGTGATTGATCCATTTTTATCCGTTATTTCTATCCACATGGATTCTATTTTTATCTTGCTGATAGCTGTGACCCTTTTTTTCTACTGTCATTATGTTATCCCGAATAAATACAGCTACTCCACCTCCCCTTTTTCCCTCTCATCTTTTCTTAACATGTGTTTCCTAAACCTGCTAGGTTTAGTTCCCAGTCCTGATTTTTCTGTAGTCATGTCTCAGTAAACCCATGTCTGGGTCCTCCCAATGCATGATTGCCTTCAGCTCCTCTGTTTTGTGAGTTGCATGTTTACAGTTACAGAAATTTCAATCTTTTTGATAACAAAATGCCACTTCTTCATAAAACGTACACTCATACATTTTTCTTATAGTTATTTAATGATACAAGTTTCTATCCATTGCAGTTTCTGTTTGGAACACAATGACCCGGATATTTACCAGGAGAGGCAGCGAGAGTCTGTCAGCAGCAGGAAACCTGGAAACGGCAGGAATGCAAAAGTCCTGCTGAATTTGACAGCAGGAAGTTATTAGAATTTTCTCATTCCGTTTTCTTCCTGACAGCCAGCAATGTTCAAGGCTGGCAGTTCGATGGGAAAGACTGTGTTACAGTGAATCGAGAAGAGTGGGGGTGTAATAGAGTTTAGAGCACAAAGGTGAGGAGGGAGGGAGATCAGATCGTGAGGAGTAGAGATTACAGGGTGTTTGGCTGATGGTGTTTGTCTGGAGATCGTGGAAGATGTCTGGAGATCAGGGGGTGGATGAAGTGGCAGGGAAGAGATCATTGAGGGATTGACCAATCGCGGTGGAGGAAGAGATGGGCAGGGGCGATGGATGCCAGAAAAACATGGCAGAGAGATCACGGGGGAAAAGAGATCGTTGGGCGGGGGGCAAGGGGAGATGTCTGCAGATTGTGGGGCAAGAATATGCAGGAGAGTAGAGATCAAAGGAGGGAGCCCGCTTGATTGGCACCCCATCCACCACCTTCAATATTCACTCCCTCCCCCACCGATGCACAGTGGCAGCAGTGTGTACCATCTACAAGATGCACTGCAGCAATGCACCAAGTCTCCTTAGACAGCACCTTCCAAACCCGCGACCTCTACCAACTAGAAGGATAAGGGCAGCAAATGCATGGGAACACCGTCACCTGCAGGTTCCCCTCCAAGTCACACACCATCCTGACTTGGAACTATATCGCCGTTCCTTCACTGTTGCTGGGTCAAAATCCTGGAACTCCCTTCCTAACAGCACTGTGGGTGTACCTACCTCACATGGACTGCAGCGGTTCAAGAAGGCAGCTCACCACCACCTTCTCAAGGGCAATTAGGGATGGGCAATAAATGGTGGCCTAGCCACCGACACCCACATCCCATGAATAAATTTTTAAAATGCTGCCAGACCTGCTGAGTATTTTCCGCATTTTTTTGTTTTAATTGCATATTTCCACCATCTGCCATGTTTTGCTTTTGTGGGCACATTGGGGTTGGGTTACCTATTTTTAAACAATTTAACCTCCAACTCTGTTCTGTCTGTCTGGGGGGGGGAGGGGTAAAGGGGGTAGTTTAAAATTGTCCCAATGTCACTATTTCTGAAAATTAACTACAGTAGTTGAATTCTACTTTTAATCCTGAATTTAGAATGAGATATAGAGGAGTTTTATTAAAACATTTATTTTCTCTCTTTTGACCTGTGATATATTCAAATAAGCAAAATGAGTTGTCTGTTTAATTCCGTAAATCTAATTGTGATGGTGCACTTTGATATCTGATTGATTCCCAGAGGTCTGGAGTCATCTGACATCAAGTACAATGAATCCATCAGTTCCGCACTCAGTATTACGAAAGAATGGCGTCAGCCTACATTAGTGAAAACATCCAACAGAATTCAAATGCACAGAATAATCTTTCCCTCGCAAAACACCCACACATGAATCCAAGAATGAAGGCACAGCATTTGAGAAGAATTTTTCTTTCTCCACCTACAATACAGCAAAAAAAAAAGCTAACTTTTTAAAATATCTTTAGAAACTCTTACTATCTGTCTTTATATTTCTAGTTAGCTTTCTCTCATGCTCTAATTTTACCTTCCTTATCAATCTTTTAGTCATTCTTTGCTGTTTTTTATATTCTGTCCAATCTTCTGCCCTGCCTCCCATCTTTGCACAATTATAGACTTTTTCTTTAAGCTTGATACTATCTTTAACTGTTTTAGTTAACCACGGATGCGGGTCCCACCTTTGGAATTTTTCTTTCTCGTTGAAATATATCTATTCTTTGTATTCTGAAATATCCCCTTAAATGTCTGCCACTGCATCTCTATTTACCTATCCCTTAACCTAATTTGCCAGTTCAGTTTAGCTAGCTCTGCTTTCATTGCCCTCATAATTGCCCTTATTTAAGTTTAAAATACAAGTCTTGGACCCACTTTTTCCCTCAAACTGAATGTAAAATTCAATCATATTATGATCGCTACTACCTAGGGGGCACCTTAACTATGAGGTCATTAATTAATTCTGTCTTGTTGCACAATGCCAGTTCCAGTATAGCCTGCCCTCTGGTTGGCTCCAGAACATATTGTTCCAAGAAATTATCCCGAAAACATTCGATGTACTCCTCATCTAGGCTACCTCCACCCATCTGATTTTTCCAGTCTAAATGTAGATTAAAATCCCCCATAATTATTGCTGTACCTTTCTGACAAGCTGCCATTATTTCTTCCTTTATACCCCGTTCTACAGTGCAGTTAATGTTAGGTGGCCTGTACACCACTCCCACAAATGATTCCTCACCTTTATGATTTCTTATCTCTACCCAAACTATCTCTACAACCTGGTCTCCTGAACTTAGGTCATCCCTCTCTATTGCGCTAATACCATCATTAATTAATAGAGCTACCCCTCCACATTTTCCTAGCTTCCTGTCCTTCCTAAATGCCATGTACCCTTCAATATTCAAGTCCCAATCTATGTCGTCCTGTAGCCATGTCTCTGTAATGGCCATCAGATCATACTTATTTATTTCTATTTGCGCTCTCAGTTCATCTGTTTTGTTTCGAATGCTACGTGCATTCAGATACAGAGCCTTTAGTGAGATCACCAGACATTTGGCTGGAGGACATTTGCATATGAAGAGACAGTCGCCTAGGAAAAAACAATGGGAATTGGACTCTCCTACTACAAAGCAAGGTACCGGAAAAGCCCATGAGGTTTATTCCATGTCGCCAGATGAGAGTTCATCCAATTATGAACTGACAAAAAATGCTATCCTCGAGGTATATGAGTTAGTACCAGAAGCCTATTGCCAAAAGTTTAGAACACTCAAGAAGCAAGCTGATCAAACTTACCTGGAGTTTGAGAGAAATATGCAGCTGGCTTTTGACCAGTGGCTGAGGGCTCTTAAAGTACAGCTCAGTTATGAAACTCTCAGAGAGATAATTTTGCTAGAGGAATTTAAAAACTCTCTCCCACTCTCCATAAAGACCCATGTAGAGGAACAGAGGTTCAGAGAGCCTGGCAAGCAGCAGTTCTGCCAATGAGTTTGCTCTCATTTATAAGTCGGTTTCCCAGAGGAAAGCCTTTCCTAAATCACCCCCACAAATCCGAAAAAGACAAAGGGTTGGAGTGTGATTGATGCCCAAGCAGTCCTGGAAGGTAAATAACAGCAGGAGACATAGGTGGCTCTCCTCCAGCCAAAAAGGAAGGCACTGTAAGTAGGAGTGAGACTCGGAGACCTGTGTGCTTCCATTGTAATAAAGCAGGGCATTTAAGAGCTGACTGCTGGAAACTAAAGGGAAAACCTGCTCAGTGAAGAAAAGGGGACCCTGATGGAAAGCACATGAGAACAAGCTGTGGCTTTAACTGCAGTAAGAGTGAGATCCAGGGAGCTTACAGCTGCAAGTGCAGGAAAATTTAAGAGGATTCCTGAAGGTTATCAGGGTTTTGTGTCTGAAGAGAGAATAACCCCATACCCCTCGAGTGAGGATAGCAAGCCCCTTAGTAATTCTCAGGGACACAGGGCCACTAAATTCCTTTTACTGGGAAAAGGCATGACCTTTCCCCCAGAGAGTGCAGTAAACACCAGAATGGTGGTGAATGGTATTGGAGGGCAGCGTATGCCTGTACCTGTACACTGGGTGCACTTGAAGTGGGACCTAGTTTCGGGACCGGTGACCATAGGGATTGTCCCTATTTTGCCTGTGGATGGGGTTGACCTGCCCCTAGGTAATGATCTGGCGGGGACAAAGGTGGTTGTTTCCCCAGTAGTGAATGAGAGACCACAGGAGATCAGAGAGACAGGGCAGTGGCAGGAGACGGTCCCCTGCAGTTTCCTTGAATGTATAATGAAACAGGCCATGATCTAACCAGCTCCTCCAGAGGAGACTGAATTGGTACTGCAGGCAGATGACCATGAGGTCTGTCCGTCCAAGACTTTCTTTGGGAAGTCAGAAAACCCAAGGAATGAGTTAAATGGATCTTCCCTAGCTAAGGCTCAGAGAACCTCCCCAGTATTGAGAAAGTTAGCATAGACTTGAAGCAGAGGGAGTCCCTGACTGCTACTATTTAAAGAATGAAGTACTGATGAGGAAGTGGAGATTTCCTCACAGACCTGAGAGCACGGATTGGACAGTGGTTCACCAGTGAGTGGTGCCGCAGAGGTACCGGAGAGAAATATTAAGAATGGCCCATGAGATTACAATGACTGTACATGCTGGTATACGAAAAACCAAAGCCCGCATAAAACAGCAGTTTGGCTGTCCAAAGCTCCACTAAGATGTGGTGGAGTACTGTAGGAGTTGCCACATGTGACAGGTTGAGGGGAAACCCCAACCTACAGTGAAACCTTCACCCTTAAGTCTTGTATCGGTATTTGGAGGACCCTCCAGCAGAGGGCTGGTGAACTGTAAGGGACCTCCGTCGACAACAAAAGGGGACAGGCAGGTACAAGGCTGGCAAAATGTTAGAAAGGAAAGGGGAAAAAGGGACCAAGAGGGCAGGTTAAAAGAAGTCTAGGAGGAATCCCAGATGGAAACCCCCTACTGTCTGGTCAGCCAACCCCAAAATATTTGAAAAGTTAGGCCCCTTTCTCACCTGCTCGTAACAATGCATACTGGTGCAAATACTAGTGTGGATTTGCATTCAACTACATCAGCAGGAAACCTCAAGACCCATAATCATTAGGCTGGATTCCTTCTTGCATTGCTTAATCATATCTCAGGATAGCTTAAATACAAAAACACTGCATCTATGAAGAATGTCATTTAATTACACCATCAGATACTTTAAACAGAGGGGAATGGATAATGTGAGTCGGGCTAACTTGGGCTGGAAAACAGAATTGAATCCACAAAGCCAGGTTGAATTAATTTAAAATATAAAGAGAAAAGAAGCAACATCATACACATTGGAATCAGATCTGCCTATAAAGTGTCAACCTCAAATAATATCTAACTCAGACATACCTTCATTAAATCCATCTTGCATGTCGCTGTCACTTCCCCCTGAGGCTGGGGGCTTTAAACTGATTTTCTGTAGATCCTCCTGGCCACTTTCAGTATTATTATACACCCACTGAATGGAGTCTTGCTGCATAAGCAAAACAGAAATATAATGTGGGTACAATTCATTTTGACTTTCATTCCACACTATATGATTTTTGATTACTGTCATAAGATAATACAATTTTAAGAGCAGAGAAGTAGGAGGAGCTGCCAAGTCAGAGTGAAAATGAGGAAATCTGCATATTTTCTCTTCGATAATTCGCAGCAGTGTTTTGCTGTGGAAAATGTTCAGGGCAAAGTCATTTCAATTTACATTCAGTTAGGCTTTTCTTCTATATTAAAAACAATATTGTAATTGAACTTTTTGAAGTATCCTAGTTCAAATATAACCAAAAGTACATTCCAACAACATTGTTGTGCATTCATATAAACAGATGTATCCTACTGAAAGGAGAAGATTTGTAAACATGGTCTTTGAGAGTATAGGGTGTTAATCAGGCTGACAGCAAGCCAAAGTGCAATATGAAGCACCTTGGGATGTTTTCTGTACTAAAGGTATTATATAAACAAAAGTTGTTGTTGTTATTGCTATTTTGCACAGGCTGAATGAGGGGGCTCAGAGTCAATCATGGTGATCAAGGTGTTCAAGATGTTACCTTCATACTTCACTGACCAGTTAGACACAAATTGTGCATATTATCGCACGTTGCCATGAAAGCACTTAACCATTAGATTGGCCCAAAAGAAAAAGAAAATGCAACGCTTAAGCACTTAAGTGTGACATCGAGAAACCCGAGTAAAACTGAAATCAATGAGGATCAGTGCAAAAATTCTCCACTGGTTGGAAAAGTACCTGGCACAATGGATGATGGTTTTGGTTATGAGAGACCAATCATCCCAGGACAATGATACAGGAGTTCGTCAGGGCAGCATCCTACGCCCAACTATCTTCAGCTGTTTCATCAATGACCTTCCCTCGGTCATAAGGTCAGAACTAGGGATGTTCACTGATGAGTGCACACTGTTCAGCTCCAATCATAATTCCTCAGATAATGAGACAGTCCATGCCAGCGTGCAGCAAGACCTTGACAACATTCAGGCTTGGACAAGTGGCAAGTAACATTCGTGCTACTCAAATGCCAGGCAATGACCATCTCCAATGAGAGACAACCTAACCACCTGCCCTTGGCATTCAATGGCATTAACATTGCTGAATCCTCCACCAACAATATCCTGGGGATCACCATTGATAGGAAACTCAACTGGACCAGCCAAATAAATGTTGTGGCTACTAGAAGCAGGTCAGAGGCTGCATATTCTGTGCTAAATAGCTCACCCCCTAACCCCCAAAGTCTTTCCACCAGCTACTAGACACAAGGAAGGAACAAGATGGAATGCTCTCCACTCACTTGGATTGGTGCAGCTGCAAGAACAATCAAGAAACTTGGCATCATCTAGGACAAAGCAGTCTGCTTGATCGGCTCCTCATCCGCAGGTCTACACATCCATCATTGGTATACCCTGGCTGCATGCAGTGTGTACTCTCTACAGGATGCATGGAAGCAACTCACCAAGGCTTCTTCGGGAGCACCTCCCAAATCTGAAACCTCCATCAGCTCAAAGGACAAGGGCAGGACATGCATGGGACCACCACTACTTGCAAGATTTCTTCCAAGCAACACATCACCCTGACATCGGCATAAATCGTCTTGCAGTCAATGTTGTTGGGTCAAAATATTGAAGTACCCTACCTCACATAATTCTGGGAGCACCTTCTTTATATGGACTTCAGCAGTTCAAGAAGACCCGCCAACAAGTTCTCAGGCCAAAGTGGGATGAGCAATAAATGCTTTCCTTGTCAGTGGCGCCCACAAGAGCACAAGAACAAAGGAGTAGACCATATGGCCCATCCAGCCTGCTCTGCCATTCGGTGGTCTTAAAAGTGGATAAATCCCCAGGCCCAGATGACTTGTATCCCAGGCTGTTATGTGAGGCAAGGGAGGAGACAGCAGGGGCTCTGACACAAATTTTCAAATCCTCTCTGACCACAGGAACGGTACCAGAGGACTGGAGGACAGCGAATATGGTACCATTATTCAAGAAGGGTAGCAGGGATAAACCAGGTAATTACAGGCCAGTGAAAGTAACATCAGTGGAAGGAAACCATGGAAAAAATTCTGAGGGACAGGATTAATCTCCACTTGGAGAGGCAGGGATTAATCAGGGATAGTCAGCATGGCTTTGTCAGAGGGAGAACGTGTCTAACAAATTTTATTGAATTTTTCGAGGAGGTGACTAGATGTGCAGATGAGGGTAAGGCAGTTGATGTAGTCTACATGGACTTCAGTAAGGCTTTTGATAAGGTCCCACATGGGAGATTGGTTAAGAAGGTAAGAGCCCACGGGATCCAGGGCAATTTGACAAATTGGATCCAAAATGGTCTTCGTGGCAGGAGGCAGAGGGTGATGGTCAAGGGTTGTTTTTGCGCATGGAAGCCTGTGACCAGTGGTGTACCGCAGGGATCGGTGCTGGGATGCTTGCTATTTGTAGTGTACATTAATGATTTCGACCTGAATACAGGAGGTATGATCAGTAAGTTCACAGATAACACGAAAATTGGTGGTGTCGTAAATAGTGTGGAGGAAAGCTTTAGATTACAGGACAACTTAGATGGGCTGGTAAGATGGGTGGAGCAGTGGCAAATGGAGTTTAATCCTGAGAAGTGTGAGGTGATGCATTTTGGGAGGACTAACAAGGCAAGGGAATATACAATGGATGGTAGGACCCTAGGAAGTACAGAAGGTCAGAGGGACCTTGGTGTACATGTCCATAGATCACTGAAGGCAGCAGCACAGGTAGATATGGTGGTTAAGAAGGCATATGGGATATTTGCCTTTATTAGCCGAGGCATAGAATATAAGAGCAGGGAGGTTATGATGGAGCTGTATAAATCGCTAGTTAGGTTACAGCAGGAGTACTGTGTATAGTTCTGGTCACCGCACTATCGGATGGATGTGATTGCACTGGAGATGGTGCAAAGGAGATTCACCAGCATGTTGCCTGGGCTGGAGCATTTCAGCTATGAAGAGAGACTGGATAGGCTAGTTTGATTTCCTTAGAGCAGAGAAAGCTGAGGGGAGACAGTGATGGAAAATGGGATTAGAATAGATAGGTGCTTGATGGCTGGCACAGACACGATGGGCCGAAGGGCCTGTTTCTTTGCTGTATAACTCTATGACTCAATAAAATCATGGCTGATCTTAGGCTTCAACTCCACTTTCCCGTCCACTCGTCATATCCCTTGATTCCCTGAGACACCAAAAATCTGTTTATCCTAGCTTTAAATGTATTCAGTGATAGAGCATCCATAACCCTCTGGGGTAAAGAACTCCAAAGATTCATAACCCTTGGAGTGAAGTAATTTCTCCTCATCTCAGTCCTATTTGATCGGCCCCTTATCCTAAGACTGTGTCCCCCGTGTTTTAGATTCCTCTACCAACGGAAACAATCTCTCATTGTTTACCCTATCCAGCCCCTTCAGAATTTTATATGTTTCAATGAGATTGCCTCTCATTCTTCTAAACTGCACAGAATATAGGCTCAATTTACTCAGCCTGTCATAGGACAACCCCCTCATCCCAGGGACTAATTTAGTGAACCTTCACGGTATCACCTCAAATGTAAGCATATCCTTTCTTAAATGTGGAGACCAAAACTGCATACAGTATTCCAGAAGTGGTGTCACCAAGACCCTGTACAATTGTAGCAAGATTTCTCTATTCCAATCCCCTTGCAATAAAGGCCAACATGCCATTTGCTTTCCTAATTGCTTGCTGCACCTGCATGTTAGTTTTCTGCATTCCTTGTCCAAGCAAACCCAAGTCCCTTTGAGCATCAACTCTTACAAATTTCACATCTTTCAAAAAAAAATTCTGCTTTTCTATTCTTACGGCCAAAGTGAATAACCTCACGCTTCCCTACATTATACTCCATCTGCCATCTTGTTGCCCACTCACATAACCTGTCTATATATCTTTGCTGCCTCTTTGTGTCTTCCCTACAGCTTACCTTTCCACCTATCCTTGTATCATCAGCAAACTTAGATAAATTACCCTCTGTCACTTCATCAAAATCATTAATATAGATTGTAAATAGCTGAGACCCCATCACTGTTCCTGGTGGCACTCCATTATTCACTGCCTGCCAACTTGAAAATGCTCCGTTTATGCCCACACTCTGCTTCCTGTTTGTTAACCAATCATCTATCCATACTAATATTTTGCCCCCAATTCCATGAGCCCTTATCTTGCCTATTAACCTTTTGTGTGGCACCTTATCGAATGCCTTTTGGAAATCCAGAAATAATACATCTACTTCTTCCCCTTTATCTACCATACTAGTTACATCCTCAAACAGGATTTCCCTTTAGTAAAACCATGTTGTCTTGTTCTAAAATGGGTGGTTGATGGTCGGCACAGACTCGGTGGGCCGAAGGGCCTGTTTCAGTGCTGTATCTCTAAACTAAAACTAAAAACTAAACTAATCATACTGTGCTTTTCTAAGTGCATTGTTAAGACTTCCTTCATAATAATTCCAGCATTTTTCCAACGACTGATGATAAGCAAACTGGCATCTAGTTTTCTCTCTTCCCTCCTTTCTTGAAAAGCGATGTAACATTTGACAACTTCCAATATGATGGGACTTTCCTGAATCTAAGGAATTTTGGAAAATCATAGCTAGCACATCTACTTTCTCTGCAGCTATCTCTTTTAGAATCCAAGGGTCCTGGGAATTTGTAAGATTTTAGCTCTTTAAGTTTCTCCAATACTTTTTCTCTGCTGATATTAATTTCCTCTCACTTTTTAGCCCCAAGGTGACTGTCTATTTCTGGTATGAAATATTTGTTCAATGCCCCTGCCATTTCCTCATTCCCCATGATAATTTCTCCTGTCTCTACTTCTAAGGGAAGAGCATTTACTTTAGCTGCTCTCTTCCTTTTTATATACCTATAAAAGCTCTTACAATCTGTTTTATATTCCTGTCTTGTTTACTCTCATTCGATTTTTCTCTTTTTTATCAACTTTTTGGTGGCCCTTTGCTGCTTTCTAAAACACTCGATACCTCAGACTTGCTATTCTTTTATTAAAAGAATTAAAAATTAAATATATTTTTTAAAAAGATAGAAGCAAAATGTTTCCAGTTATTGAGGAGTCCTGAACAAGGGCCATAAGTGCAAGATTAAATGATACTGGTTGAATCAGAAACTATATCAAATTTCAAGATTAATTGGATTGGAAGGAAGAGATATGGGAACAGCGTGGTTAAATTTGATTCGGACTGTTGTTACAAATGCTTTGCTTATAAAAAAAAACCAAACAGAGGTGTGTGCCTTTAAGTCAGAGAAAAGGATTTCTCTGGGAACCGTGAATGCTGAACTGGGTAGGGCATTTGCAAGGCAATCTGTTTTTCCAAGCCACTCAGCAGAGAGAAATGACTGTCACATGACTGGCTGCTGGGGAGTTTTTAGTTTCTCTTTTGCAAGAAAAGACCAGAGTTTGGCTAGAACCTGTTCAGGTAATCAGAACAAGAGAACTATCTCTGAAACAAATCAAAAGACCAATTTGCTGCTAGAAGGGGTAGGAAGACAGCCCAGAAACACTTTCTCTTGAAAAATAGTTCCTGTATCAAGGGAAATTCTAATCTCTTCATGAAGTTAAAAGAACTTTGAAGGGATTGCAAATCAAAAGGTATGGGGGCTAAAACCCTTGTGGCTATTTATGCCTGAAGAGAGAGAAAGGACCCAGAAAGAGGAGTTGCAGCACTCTGTGGAGAATCACTGCTTTGGAGAAAGGCTCCTTTGCTGATAGAAAGCCTGAATTGCTGAAGGTAGTCTCCAGTCTCTGTTAAATCTCAACCTCAAGTGTGAGTCCTGTTGCATTGTTGTATTTTTTGGGAGCTCCTGAAATCTCAAGAAAGTTTTTGAATCCTTTCTTTAAACGGACAGGAATCCCACCACCAGACACTTAGGTTCCGGAATAATTGAGGATCACGCCAGAAAGTAGGGGTGGGGGGGGGCAAGAAAATGCTCAGCACTGGGAGCCCTGCCAGCTCCACAAAATCCAACCCTGTATGTGGTCCCCAACCCTCCATCATACAATGCCTATTATATTTTCATTCATGGGAATGTGGGCATCACTGGCTATGCCAGCATTTATTGCCCATCCCTAATTGCCCTTGAGAAGGTGATGGTGAGCTGTCTTCTTAAACCACTGCGGTTCATGTGAGGTAAGTACACCCTCATTGCTGTTAGGAAGGGAGTTCCAGGATTTTGACCCAGCGACAGTGAAGGAATAGCGATATAGTTCCAAGTTAGGATGGTGTGTGACTTGATGGGGAACTTGCAGGTGGTGGTGTTTCCATGCATTTGCTGCCCTTGTCCCTCTAGTTGTTAGAGGTCGCGGGTTTGGAAGGTGCTCTCTAAGGAGCCTTGGTGCTTTGCTGCAGTGCATCTTGTGGATGGTACACACTGCTACAACTATGCGTTGGTGGTGGAGGGAGTGAATGTTTGTAGATGGGGTGCCAATCAAGCAGGCTGCTTTATCTTGGATGGTGTCAAGCTTCTTGAGTGTTGTTGGAGCTGCATCCATCCAGGCCCAATAAAAGACAAAGCTTGGACACAATTCTTTTTTTCACATAATGTAAAGAAAACTGTTGCAAAATGTACATATTAAATTTAATGAACCAGTATTCTTAGCAGACAATAAATGCTTTTCTTTTTTAAATGAAGAAATATGTTTGCTCAAGATGAATACCAAGATCAAGGGACTTACCAGTGAAGGGCGTTTGTATTTCCGACATGCTACGACATGTGCAATCACACTTGCATGACTCTCTTTGCTCACATTGATCCCATTTACTTTGATAATGCATTGGCCAGGATGCAGGCCAGCTACGGCCGCCACAGTTCCTATACAACATAAAAAGGGCACTTGAAGACCTGCAGTTCAAAGCTGATTTTGGTCTCTTTTTGCAGACAAATGAAAAATAAAGAAATAGATACTATAGCCCAGAATATGTGGTTGTAATGATAGCAAAACTGTCAGCATTCGTCTTCATTACTGTGTAAAACTGACAGCAACTTTTGGCATTCGCACATGTGCGGTTAAAGGCAGAAATCTGGAAGTTGCCAAAAGTGATACCCTCCTTATCACAGGGTGCACTGTTGCAGTCTTTGCAGATGCAATCAACACTGAATCAGCAATTTGACATGAACTTCAATTATTTATGCACTTTTCTTACTGTAAAAGCCAAGGAAAATGTTAAGCCTTGTTGAATGAAGTGTAACTGAGTTTTTAAACGTTGTAATAAGTCATAATTACTGCAAAACAATCTTTCTGGCTCTGAAAAAATAATTTTAGAAGTCTGGAGTGTCAGTCTCTCCATCTTATGATGAAAATTCCATAGATATTTAAAATAATAAAAACTAATTTTTACTTTTTCAAAAAATCTTATGCTATTTCAGTTTCTACCTTAATCCCATGCGTATGTCCCAATCTTTATTTCACTCTCTGTAAAATGATCAAAAAGTGAAAGATAATCGATGCTTTTTACTTCCTGCTTTGCTGGCTGTAGGAATTCTTCAATCTGCTTGGCTGATCAGCCTGTTGATGAGTTCACTGTTTCTGGGCACCAGAGATCCCCTATAGATGGAGCCAGAATAAAACTGACGTCGTAATAGGGGAAAGCAATGCCAAAGAGCCTGCTAAATCTTTGTGGGCAGCTTTCTTCGAGGTAAAGGCAAGCACCATCCCGTCACTGTTGACTGCAATGTCTCAGCCATTTTTTTCTTTTTGAGATATCAGCAGTGAATAATTATGAATACAATATTCTACAATAATTTAACCAACATTATTTCTATTTGTCATACCAACAATAAAATGCCAACAAGTGCTGGAAAGTTACTGCTGGCAATTCACCAAGACTGATCAATTGAAAACTAAAGCAGGATTTGTGTATTGATACCAGCATAATTCTCTTTCTACCACTGTTCCTTCCTTACACTAATTACAATGTCTCACTGCTGCAGTCCCATATAAAGACTTCACATTTGATTACAAAGACGGGTTGCAAAGAGTCTGCAGAGAAGGTTAGAAGCATGATGTTTAAAATTAAGCTCCTAACCACAATATTTTAATTCGATAGATATGTTGGAATTTTACGCTCTCCCCCGTGGCGGGCTTGGTGACAGGAAATTTAGTTTGGGGCAGGAAGGCCTGTGAACAACCAATTGAGGCCCTTAACTGTGTAATTAACCCCCAATTAAGGGCTTCCTCCCGCCGCAGCCACAATTAGCATGGCAGGAAAATCTGTGCGGGCTGCTTCCCGGCCATGGGGTGGGGGTGGGGTGTCCCTCATTCAATGGCACTCAGTGTCTGAATGAGTGGCCCGGCATTGGGAAGTGGGAGGTGCTGAGGGCCACCCCCCTGCCCTTGCTGCCGACCCCCCTCCCACCCCGCGATTCCCCTCCCGCCCTGACCTATCTAAGCCTGGTTCCAGCGCTGCTCCTTGGTGTTTGATCACTGCAGTTACAGCAGCAGCCACCCCCTCCACGATGGCGCTGCAGCTGCCAGCGTCTGATTGTCCTGCAGCTCTGCAAGGCCAGGACTTCCGGTGATGGGGTCTCAAATCCAATGGAAAGCCAGCCGCTGACCAGTTAAGTGCCTGATGGGTACTAAATTTGGCAGGCCTTCCGTAGAAGAGGGGACATATGGATCTCAGCGTCGGTTTCCCCTGACACCGAAACGCCTGCCGCGAACATAAAATTCCCCCTTGGTGTCATATTTTGTCTGTTTATGTTTCTATGAAGCACCTTGCGACATATTCTATATTAAAGATGCTATATAAATACAAGTTGTTGTTGCTATTTAGTGCAGACTGAAAGACAGGGCTTAGAGCAGATCATGTTGATCGAGGTGTCCAAAATGTTATATTCATACTTCAATCTGACCAGTTATACACAAATTGTACATGATATTGCTCGTTGCGATGTAAGCACTTAAACACTACCCAAACAAAAAACAAAGTTAAATGCTTAAATGCATATACTAAATGTTTTATCTATTCATACACTCGAGTCTTTGCATACAGTAAAGTGCATCTAACTGTACATTTTACATTAACTGTGTACTGCATCATTACATCTGTTAAGGGGCATCTAGAATTTCTATATCCAAACTATACTTTTTTACCATCAGTGCTCTAAGATTACACAATAAAAATGATTATATAGAAGTGCATACCGAACGCTCAGTTCTTCCCCTCAGCCGCACAGCATTTCTGAACTTTTCAGAAAGAATTGACAATTATGATTGGTGATATAACCTAAGTTTCATTACCCCAAATTTCTTTTAAAATAATGTGGTTAGTACTTCTCAGAGAAGTAGTTTATTTTTGAAAAGTTCCTCCGATGTACCATAAATACATGGCGATGTTTGCATACATTTTTGCTAAGTAATATAAAATTAATAGATGAAAGGTCATCGACCTGAAATGTTAACTCTATTTCTTTCTCCACAGATGCTGCTTGACCTGCTGAGTATTTCCAGCATTTTCAGTTTTTATTTCAGGTTTTCAGCATCTGCAGTACTTTGCTTCTGTAAAATTAATGGCAACAGTATTACAGCAAAGATCGTAGTTAAAACAAAAAATATTTAAACTGTCATAGCAAGTGCTGAATACAATCACCAACATTCTCACACAGATCAAGCTGTACCTTCTCACAATTTGATAGCCCCAGAAAAAAGATGCTTGGATCGCGATGTGAGACTAACCAGCACCTGTTGCTTCCAATGCAGATACCTTGCAAACTTAGTGCTGCCTGCTAATCTACCATTATTGCAGCATGGAGCCATGCTATCCACACTCGAGTAGCTGCACGCCCCAGCAGGGGACCCAAAAAAATGAGAAGCTAGCATTAGCTAAAGCTAGCCTGCACTACTTAAAGCCATCCTCCATCTTGTGAAGGGGAGGTGCATTGCAGCTGCAGCAGACATTGAATGTCATTCTACAACTGATACTGACCTGGAAAAGACACAAGAATGCACAACATGGGACGGAGCGGACTCCAAGATTTTCACACAACTGCACTGGAGACCTTGGTCGAGGAGGTGCAGAGGCAGAGAGCTGTTATCCATCCACAGGGGGTGAGGAGGCCCTCCAGACAAAATCTCAGAAGACAGTGGGACAAGATCGCCGTGGAGGTCAATGTCAGGAGTCAAGCCTCAACAACCTGTATTCAGTGTCACAAAAAGTTCAATGACCTCACACGAGTGGTCAAGGTCAGTGAATGCATCGTCACATGCGATATCGCACCAACTGCATCACTAGCCTCAGATACTGCTCAATAAATCACACTCCAATCACTCACCTGTCAACAATCTCTGTCAATCAGTACTCAGACCTAACATTCATAGCTTCACCTTCCCCTCACATATTTAGTGTTGCTGAAAGCCTCATACCCACATCTCACACTTTTCACACACTGCCAAGACAACCAAGCCAGCCACGTCACCCAAACAGATTGCACCACACTCACTGACATGCTTCCCTCTCTCTTGTAGGACAGGATGACACATAACCAGAGGCAAAAGGTGCTATCTGGCAGTAGAAAGGCACAGCATAGAGTTATAGAGTCATTGAGTCATACAGCATAGAAACAGGCCTTTCGGCCCATCGTGTCTGTGCCGGCCATCAAGCACCTATCTATTCTAATCCCATTTTCCAGCACGTGGCCCATAGCCTTGTATGCAATGGTGTTTCAAGTGCTCATCTAAATACTTCTTAAATGTTGTGATAGTTCCTGCCTCTAACACCTCTTGAGACAGTGTGTTACAAATTCCAACCGCCCTCTGGGTGAAAAAATTTTCCTCAAATCCCCTCTAAACCTCCTGCCCCTTACCTTAAATCTATGCCCCCTGGTTATTGACCTCTATGCTAAAGGAAAAGTTTCTTCCTATCTAATCTATCAATGCCCTTCATAATTTTGTATACCTCAATCAGATTCCCCCTCAGCCTTCTCTGTTCTAAGGAAAACAACCCTAGCCTTTTCAGTTACTCTTCATAGCTGAAATGCTCCTGCCCAAGTAACATCCTGGTGAATCTCCTCTGCACCCTCTCCAGTGCAATCACATCCTTCCGATAGTGTGGTGCCCAGAACTGTACACAGTACTCCAGCTGTGGCCTTACTAGCATTTTATACAGCTCCATCAGAACCTCCCAGCTCTTATATTCTATGCCTCGGCTAATAAAGGCAAATATCCCATATGCCTTCCTAACCACCTTATCTACCTGTGTTGCTGCCTTCAATGATCTATGGACTAGTGCACCAAGGTCCCTCTGACCTTCTGTACTTCCTAGGGTGCTACCATCTATTGTATATTCCCTTGCCTTGTTAGTCCTCCCAAAATGCATCACCTCACACTTCTCAGGATTAAACTCCATTTGCCACTGCTCCACCCATCTTACTAGCCCATCTATATTGTCCTGTAATCTAAAGCTTTCCTCCTCACTATTTACGACACCACCAATTTTCGTGTCATCTGTGAACTTACTGATCATACCTCCTATATTCAGGTCGAAATCATTAATGTACACTACAAACAGCAAGGGTCCCAGCAACGATCCCTGCAGTACACCACTGGTCACAGGCTTCCACTCGCAAAAACAACCCTCGACCATCATCCTCTGTCTCCTGCCACTAAGACAATTTTGGATCCAATTTGCCAAATTGCCCTGTATCCCATGGGCTCTTTCCTTCTTAACCAATCTCTCATGCGGGACCTTATCAAAAGCCTTACTGAAGTCCATGTAGATTACATCAAACTGCTGTACCCTCATCTACACATCTGGTCATCTCCTCGAAAAATTCAGTCAAGTTAGTTAGACACGATGTCCCCCAGACAAAGCCATGCTGACTATCCCTGATTAATCCCTGCCTCTCCAAGTGGAAATTAATCCTGTCCCTCAGAACTTTTTCCAATAGTTTCCCAACCACTGATGTTAGACTCACCGGCTTGTAATTATCTGGTTTATCCTTGCTACCCTTCTTGAATAATGGTGCCACATTCACTTTCCTCCAGTCCTCTGGTACCTCTCCTGTGACCAGAGAGGATTTGAAAATTTGTGTCAGAGCCCCTGCGATCTCCTCCCTTGCCTCACATAACAGCCTGGGATACATCTCATCTGGGCCTGGGGATTTATCCACTTTTAAGCCTGCTAAAACAGCTAATATTTCCTCCCGTTCAATGCTAATATATTCAAGTATATCACAATCCCCCTCCCTGATCTCTACACCTACTTCGTCCTTCTCCATAGCAAATGCAGATGAAAATTAATCATTTAAAACCTCACCTATATCCTCCGGCTCCACACACAGATTGCCACTTTGGTCCCTAATGGGCCCTACTCTTTCCCTGCTTATCCTCTTTCCCTTAATATACTTATAAAACGCCTTAGGATTTTCCTTTATCTTGCCCACCAGTGTTTTTTCATGTCCCCTCTTCGCTCTCCTAATTACTTTTTTAAGTACCCCCCTACACTTTCTATACTCCTCTAGGGCCTCCGCTGTTTTCAGCGCTCTGAATCTGCCATAAGCCTCCTTTTTTCCTGATCCAATCCTCTATATCGCTTGACATCCAGGGTTCCCTGGACTTGTTAGTCCTAACATTCACCTTAACATGTTGGCTCTGAACTCTCACTACTTCCTCTTTTAATGAATCCCACTGGTCTGATGTAGACTTTCCTACAAGTAGCTGCTCCCTGTCCACTTTGGCCAGATCCTGTTTTATCATACTGAAATCGGCCTTCCCCCAATTCATTACCTTTATTTCCGGTCCATCTTTGTCCTTTTCCATAACTACCTTAAATCTTACGGAGTTATGATCACTATCCTCTAAATGCTCCCCCACTGACACTTCTACCACTTGTCCGGCTTCATTCCGTAGGATTAGGTCCAGTACCACCTCCCTGTACATGCTATCCACAATGATCTCAGCCTCGTGGATGCTCTGCAGTGTCTCCCGCCGCCGCTCCAGATCCGAAACGTGGATTTCAGGTAGCTGCAGCTGGAGACACTTCCTGCACACGTGTTCGCCCTGGACACTGGAAGTGTCCCTGACTTGCCACATTGCACAGGAGGAGCATTCCACATTGCTGAGCTGCCCTGCCATGACTTACCCTTAATTTAATTTATCCCCTTAAATTACCCAACAATTAGATTATTTACACGAGGGACCTTGATTCCCTAAAAAGAACCTACCTACTATATGAAAAAAAAACTGTAGACCTTTCCCTTTACTTTAGTTACTTACCCAGCTATTTAGAGTTATTCCCCAACAGCAGTGACTCACCAACCAATCACCTTGCAGCTTTCCTATGACGTCACAGTTGGCTTATTTTTTCAAAACTCTGGCGTGCTTGAAGAGGTCTGACTGCTCCCCACTCCTGAAGGTAAGTGAAGGCACCGAGCCTCGTGCTGAATTTATCCATTCCTGGTTCTCAGTGTTTCCACACAGGTCCGACTGCTCTCCGCTCCTGAAGATAAGTCCTTATGGAGGACACGGTGCTTGCCATGGAGCGGCCATTGCTGAGGCCATGGGCAGCAGCAAGTAAAGGCCTGCTCAGGTCAGGAAATTAAAAACCCGACTCGAACCCGACAGAACCACATTGGACCTGAGCCTGACCCAAGCCCGAGTCCCTCCACTTCTTCTTGCGCCCGACCTGACCCAGCCCAACCCGACCACTGGAATGGTTACTTACCTTGATTCCACAGTGCACTCATTCACTGCACCACTTTTGGATTAAGGAAGCTGCAGCATGAGCATGATGACGTCATTGAGAAGCTCACTCGCTCACTGCACAGACTGAAGAGTTTCCCTCCTTGACGTCCTGGACTCCAGCTCAGGTAAGTTTTTTTAACTTTTATACTCTCCACTCCAGCAGAGCAAAATGCAAGACTTCCTGTGTGTGTCCGACCCAGACACAGACCTGACCCGACCCGGCCCAACCCAAGCCCGAAAGCTGGACCTGCAGCAGCGACGCGACCCAACTGTGGGGACAGATCAAAAGTAAGCTAACAAACTAACTGTGGAGCTGTGGAGACAATTTATAAAAAACTAACAAGCAGAAGCTAACAAGGCAGCTGCAGATAGCTTAATAGTAGCCTATTGTTTAATAATCAGCCTAACGGTTCAAGGAGGGGGGGGGGATGTGAAACCACAGAAATAAAATGCTGAAACAAAATGCTGGTATGAATGAACCAATTACAGAAGTCAGCAAACCAATGAGAAACAAAGGGGGGGGCGTTACCAGTTTTTGTATGAATAGTTATAAGAAAGGCTTGCTGTAGTCAGCACATGTTCTTTTGTTTTACTTTTTGTTCTTTTTGTAACCTTGGAGTGTAACAACCATATACTGCAATAAAGTTTCTAGAAATTACGGTCGGACTTCGTCTCTCTTTGTAACTGATGGGATCCAACACCAACCTGAACCCGACACATGTCGTCGGGTCCAGGTCGGATAGCAGGCCTTTAGCGGCAAGTCTGAAACAATAATCCTCCTTCTCACATCCCGCTTCCCTGTCATTCCACAATCTCTTCTATTTAGAAGCTCCAGATGATGTAAGCATGCACCTCTTACTTTCCACCCCTCCCCTCACAATTCTACCCTTGTACCTTTCACCTCCCAAAGAACTGCAGTCTGGCTGGGCAGTGGTGGAAGAGCAACACACAGAATCACACAATCACAGAATTGTTACCGTGCAGAAGGAGGCCATTCCACCCATCGTGTCGGCACTGGTTCTCCAAAAGAGCAATTCCCTCAGTTCCATTCCTCTGCCTTCCCCCCATAACCCAGCACATTCTTCCTTTTCATATGACTGTCTAATTCCCTTTTGAATGCTTCAGTTGAACTTGCCTCCACCACGTTCTCAGGCAGTGCGTTCCAGACCTTAACCACTCGCTGCGTGAAAAAGTTTTTCCTCATGTCACTTTTGCTTCTCTTACCAAATACTTTAAATCTGTGCCCTCTCGTTCTCGATCCTTTCACGAATGGGAACAGTTTCTCTCTATCCACTCTGCCCACACCCCTCATGATTTTGAATATCTATATCAAATCACCTCTCAGCCTTCTCTTCTCCAGGGAAAGCAGTCCTAACTTCTCCAATCTATCTTCATAACTTAAATTCCTCATCCCTGGAACCATTCTCATGAATCTTTTCTGTACTCTCGCCAATGCCCTCACGTCTTTCCTAAAGTGCGGTGCCCAGAACAGGACGCAATACTCCAGCTGAGGCCGAACTAGTGTCTTATACAAGTTCACATAACTTCCTTGCTCTTATACTCTATGCCCCTATTAATAAAGCCCAGGATACTGTTTGTTTTATTAACCACTCTCAACCTGTCCTGCCACCTTCAATGACTTATGCACATATACACCTAGGTCCCTCTGCTCCTGCACCCCCTTTACAATTGTACCCTTTATTCTATATTGTCTCTCCATGTTCTTCCTACCAAAATGAATCACTTCACATTTCTCTGCATTGAACCTCATCCACCTGTCTGCCCATTCCACCAACTTGTCTAAGTCCTTTTGAAGTTCTACACTATCCTCCTCACAGTTCGCAATGCTTCCAAGAAGAGCAATACAATGACAATGATGAACACCATCACTTGATCTCACACTCATGCCCCCAGCTTAGATACAGACACTGTGCATTCTTTAGAGCGTAGCTTACAGGCGGGATACATACGTGGTGAGACACCGGGCACGACTGACCTGCAGACAAAGCAGGGGAAAGAGTAACACAGATCACACACGAGTTATGCTGCAAAGGACTAAGATGAGGTCTTTGATGGGGGGGTATTAGGAATGCAAATGGCATGTTGGCCTTTATTACAAGGGGATTGGAGTACAGAAATAAAGATATCTTACTACAATTGTACAGGGCTTTGGTGAGACCACACCTGGAATACTGTGTGCAGTTTTGGTCTCCACATTTAAGAAAGGATATACTTGCACTGGAGGAGGTACAACGAAGATTTACTAAATTGGCCTCTGGGATGAGGGGGTTGTTCTATGATGATAATCTGAGTAAATTGGGTCTATATTCTCTGGAGTTTAGAAGAATGAGAGGCGATTTAATTAAGACATACAAGATTCTGAAAGGGCTTGATAGGGCAGAAGCTGAGAGAACGTTTTGACTGGTCAGGGTACCTAGAACACAGGGACACAGTCTCGGGATAAGGGGCCAATCATTCCGGACTGAGAAAAAGAGAAATTACTACACTCAAAGGGTTGTGAATCTTTGGAATTCTCTACCCCAGAGGGTGTGGATGCTCCATCATTGAATAAATTTAAGGCTGGAATAGACAGATTTTTGGTCTTGCAGGGAATGAAGGGATACGGGGAGCAGGCAGGAAAGTGGAATTGAAGCCCATGATCATCCATGATCGTATTGAATGGCGGAGCAGGCTCAATGGGCCATATGGTCTACTTCTGTTTCTATTTCTTGTGTTCTTGTGGGGCAGGCTATAGAATGCATGGCTATAGAATAATGGATATGCACAATGAAATGCTTGATGCTTTGGGAGGCTTGCCAGAAAGCCTGCATGCAATGTCAGGGAGCATGGCGGAATTCAGTACCAAATTTGCACAGGGCTTTGTGCAGAGCTTGGAGCCCATCCTTTCCAGCATGGAAGTGGTGGCCAACTCTATTGGCATATCTATGAACCCAAGCATGATGCAGTGCCTAATAGCCAATGTCTCAGATTCCACTGCAGCACAGGCAGAATCCAACCAATGTTTGGGTGCTGCAGTGGGAACTCAGAACGAGGTCATGCAAGCTCAGCTTGCTGTCACGCTGCCATTATGGCTGTGGATATCAGTGCTCAAAGGGGCTTGCAGGGTGACACAGCAGTTCACCAATCTGTCCAACAGATTACTAGGACTGCTGAGGTGCCGCCCCGAGGGAGAGCAGTGGATAATAAACCTGTTGTCGTTGCTCAGCATGACAGCCTCCCAACATTGCCACTTTGCCAGTTCTCTTGCTGTTGCCTGTCAGCCAGCCATCCCAGACTACAGACATTCATGCAGAGATGATGCAGTCCGAGCTGCTCAAGTTTGTCCTCCAAGGCAATGTTCCCTCTAAGCTGCACAGGTGCACAGCTGTGCAATAATCCGGAACGCAAGAAAACCATTAGTCACCTCTCTTACGCATATGTAAGATGCCGACAATGAGCTCCTCCAAACATCTCCGGCAGAGCCCTGAAGGTGCCAGACACAAAGAAATTGAGGGGATGGTTACTTTGACAGCCACTGGGTAAACTGTGGCCACCAGATCCATTTGGCAGCAGCCTTGTTCTAGTTGGCTACAAAGATTTGCCTGCATACCCTGTGTTGTGGATATGGCCTCCTGCGAGCTCATCCCATCTCTCCTACAGAGCGACAGCACAATGGGGAGTCGGCTGTTCCCATTCCCACTGGTGCTGTTGATGCTCCTCATCGGAGGTCCAAAGTAAAACAGCATATGCTGAACATATGATCTGATATAAAGCAGTTTCAAAGTGCAAATCAAATGCACAAACCTCCGAAGTTGCGAAATTCACCTCTAAAGAGCGAAAGTAACCTCTCAGCACAAGTAGTATGTAGCGTTTGATTGATCTGGGTTTCATTGGATTAATCTGTCCAGTGTTCACTGGGCTTGATTGCTTAAGCCTATGGTGGAGCTTAAGAGTTTGAAACTGAAACAAAAAGACACACAGCTAGAATGTTCTACTAAATAGACTGTTCTGGGAAGACGTTGTGCTGAGTGCGTAAGTGCTAAGATATTTTAAAGTGCAGTAAATAAACCAGTTGGTGATTTAATACAAGGATGATCTCTGTATTTCTCTGAGATACCTTTTTGCCCAGTATGTGGCAAGCCCAACAAGAGAGCGTGCAGTTTTAGACTTAGTTTTAGGAAATGAAGATGGGCAGATGGAAGGAGTGGCAGTGGGAGAGCATTTTGATGGTAGTGATCATAATTCAGTCAGTTTTAACATAATTATGGAAAAGGACAGGGATAGAACAGGAGTTAGCGTTCTCAATTGGGGCAAGGCCAATTTTACTAAACTGAGGAGTGATTTAGCGAAAGTGGACTGGAAACAGCTACTTGAAGGTAAATCAGTGTCAGAATAGTAGGAGGCATTCAAAGGGAACATGGATTTGTTAAGGGAAGATCTTGTTTGACCAACTTGATTGAATTTTTTGAAGAAGTAACAAGGAAGATAGATGAGGGCAATGCAGTTAATGTGGTCTACATGGATTTTAGCAAGGCTTTTGACAAGGTCCCACATGGCAGACTGGTTCAAAAAATAAAATTGCATGGGTTCCAGGGACATGCAGCAAGGTGGATGCAAAATTGGCTCAATGGCAGGAAACAAAGGGTAATTGTTGACGGCTGTTTTAGCTACAGGAGGGCTGTTTCCAGTGGCATTCTACAGGGCTCAGTAGTGGGTCCCCTGCTTTTTGTGGTACATATTAATGATTTGGACGTAAATGTAGGGGTCATGATCAAGAAGTTTGCAGAGGACACAAAGATTGGGCGTGTGGTAGATAGCAAGGAGGACAGCTGTAGGAAGATATTGATGGTCTGGTCAGATGGGCAGAAAAGCGGCAAATGGAATTCAACCTGGAGAAGTGTGAGGTGATGCATTTGAGGAAGCTAAACAAGGCAAAGGAATACATGATTAATGGGAAAATACTGAGAAGTGCAGAGGAAGTAAGGGACCTTGGAGTGAATGTCCAAGATCCCTGAAGGTAGCAGGACAGGTCAATAAGGTGGTTAAGAAGGCATATGGAATTCTTTTCTTTATTAGCCAAGGTATAGAATATAAGAGCCGGGAGGTTATGCTGGAACTGTATAACTCATTGGTTAGGCCACAACTTGAGTACTGTGTGCAGTTCTGGTCACCTCATTACAGAAAGGATGTAATTGTACTAGACAGGGTACAGAGAAGATTTGTAAGGATGTTGCCAGGACTAGAAAAATGCAGCTATGAGGAAAGATTGGATAGGCTGGGGGTTGTTCTCCTCGTAAGGCTGAGGGGAGATCTGATTGAAATGTACAAAATTTTGAAGGGCCTGGATAGAGTGGCGGTGAAGGGTCTATTCACCTTAGCAGAGAGGTCAGTGACAAGGGGGCATAGATTTAAAGTGATTGGTAGAAAAATTAGAGGGGAGGTGAGGAGAAAGTTTTTCACCCAGAGGGTAGTGATGATCTGGAACTCACTGCCTGAAAGGGTCGTTGAGGCAGAAACCCTCAACTCATTCAAAAGAAGTCTGGATATGTACCTCAAATGCCGTAAGCTGCAGGGCTACGGACCAAATGCTGAAAGGTGAGATTAGAATAGCTGGATCGTTTTTCGGTTGGCACAGACACGATGGGCCAAGTAGCTTCTTTCTGTGCCTTAAACTTTCTATGATACTATAAATCAGATACACATAATATATCCAGCAACCCGGTGTAAACATAACACTGTGAATGAAGCCTTTCACAATCAGGCAAGAAAGCATCTGTAAGGTTTCAGTATTTATTGACTTATTTCCCAATCACGTCTTCAGCCCCCTCAATTGCTGTTGTATTCTCACCTTGCTTTTACTGGCAAGTTCCAAGAAGTTCGAGAAACCAGTGAACCCACAGTTAGATTCCAAAAGCCATAATAATATCACTGTAATTGAGCGATTAACAGATTGAAATTGGCAACCCAAAGGGGTTGCTCGCACACAGCCTTACTCACAGCAGTTAAATGCAGAAGTCAGTGGGTTGGAGCCAGCTTCCTGGCATGCTGTCAATTTCCATACCTTTAACCCTGACCCGGCCCCAAACCGACATAACCATGCAAGTTAAAATTTGCCCCCAAGACTTTGGGAACATTGGTGAATGAGATATGTGGGTATGGTACTACTGGGAAGGGATACTGTCTTCTGAGGGGGCTGCTGGATATGCAGGAGGGGGAAGATTAACACATGGTCCAGAAATAATGGAGAGGGGCACAAAAGTTTCAGACAGTTTGGGAGATGTTCAAAAAGATTGAAAGAGGTAATGATATAGAAGTAATGAAGAGGGGGCTAGGATGTTGTACTATTGGATGTTGTACTATTGAATGTTGTACTATTGGATGTTGTACTATTGGATGTTGTACTATTGGATGTTGTACTATTGGATGTTGTACTATTGGATGTTGTACTATTGGATGTTGTACTATTGGATGTTGTACTATTGGATGTTGTACTATTGGATGTTGTACTATTGGAAGGCTGGCATTCGGCTGTATTTTGGAGGGAGGGAGACAAAGCAGAATTCAGGCTGCAAGCTTTCAAGAATTCACATACTTGCAAAAGTTTCATAAGAGTGCTTTTCCTGGACTACATAAAAAGGCAATAAGCACTTTAAATAAACTAGCAGCTGTTTTCTGCTTCACAGCTGGAAATGCAACTGCATGGCTTTTCACGCAAGGGTTGGTCAGCAGTGGGGAATGGGGAAAGAAGCACCACACTTGGGTGGGAGGAGAACGAAGCAACAGAAGAGAGAGCGAGACAAAATTTAGGATGTGTATAATAAGTATTTTTGTATAATAAGTATTTAATTGTATTAGTATTTTAAATACTTTTATACTAAATCTAATAGTGGCAATTGCTTGAAGCAGCATTTGGTAAGGGCTCAAGTGACCCTTCTTCAGAACTCCGAATGAAAAGGTCGAACCATCTCAAAAACAAATATATGTATGAAAGGGTGGAGATTAAAGGTACAATGATACACTACATATCGGAAGCACACTAATGTTAAGGGGAAGATTATCCAGGGTCAGCAGCTCTTGAAAGGTTGCTGTTTGCTTTTAAAGCTATCCTGGTGAGTGTTGTCTCACCTGTGCCAACCTGTGAATTTGGAAGCAGGGGTGAAAGAAATGTTTTGCTCATAGGACGTTTATCAAGACTACATTTTGTTTCTTGTTACAAAGTTGCCTCAATAGTTCATTGTAAACTTGGCCAGTCATCACAGAAGGGAGTGCACAGCATTCTGGTCATAGGCCACAAGGTCACTGGAAGAAGGAAGACTGTTTTCTCTATGAAGAAAAAGGAAGCAGATGGGTTATTTTAATGGGTTACCAAATATAGATTGGGAATACCCAAGCAATTTAGAGTCAGAGTTGATGAAGGCAACACATCACTGTTTCATTATCCAGTGCGTCAGTCAGTACTTATTTTGATTTGGTATTTCTAAGTGGCCCTGACAATGTCTGGGAAATGAAAGTCTTTTTCTTTGGGGATAGCAACCACAGAATGATTACATTCATAAGGCCTTGGATTTTTAAAAAAGGAACAGGAACCAGGAATGTATTTTTTAAAAATCTAACTTCAACAAAGTGAGGGAACAGCTTAAGCCAATTGACTGGGGGATGTGATTGATCAACAATACTTCAGCGAAGAACAAATGGAATACCTTTAAAGGGATAAAGCTAAGCATGCAGGATAAATACATATATAAGTATGATCCTAAATGGCTTAACAAATTAATCAGAAGTGAATGAGAAGGAAGAAGATCTACAAATTATATAGGAAGTAATAGGAAAGAGCTCAGTGGAATGAATATAGGAACAAAAAGAAACTAGTTGAAAGGGTGATCGGAGAGGCAGAAAGAGACCTTGAAGAAGCATACCTTAAATGCAAATGTAACAATAAGACATTCTATCA
The DNA here is from genome assembly GCF_036365525.1 of Heterodontus francisci. Lineage (NCBI taxonomy): Eukaryota > Metazoa > Chordata > Chondrichthyes > Heterodontiformes > Heterodontidae > Heterodontus > Heterodontus francisci. The sequence goes on along the minus strand of NC_090375.1, from coordinate 116,838,318 downwards.
GTACTTTAATAGTAAGTGGACAGAGGAGAGATGAGAACCAATAATGGCGCACTAAAAAAGGGAGGATTTTACTCCATCTGCCTGCCATAAACCACAGAGAATAGGATTTAGCAATCCCATAAGTGGTGAACTTATCACTCTTTTCCCGTCCAGCAGTCCTTTTCATGTCAATGTTTTCTTCAGCAGTTAAGATGCCTGCCTGACTCAGGCAGAAGCTTTATGAATACATGTGAAACTATGATAGCATTAGGATCTCAATACAACATTAACTGCCTACTGAGTGGAGTTCCACTCAGTAAAATCTGGCAGACATCCAGTGGAGACTGTCAGGTAAGTTTAAAATGCATCTTTGAGAGGTCTGTAGAAGCGCTCCTTCACCTCCACAAAAAATACATGGACTGCTGCCACCTCTATCTAGCCTGTAAAACCCTTTCAAATTCCCTGCCAGCACTTTCCTTAACTGCCTGACTGTGGCCTCTGGGTCACTCAATCTTCACAGCCCTGAAGCTGGCAAGTTGTCTCTGGGCACCCACTTTGTGTGGGCAGCTGGTTAATGGAATGTTAATGAGGCCCAGCGTCCCACTGCAGGCGGCTGACACATCCCATCAGCTTTCTGCCCAGGAGTCAATATTCCTACCTACCTAGAGGCTGAATTCAAGGTAGTTAATATTCTGAATGATTACTGCTTCCAACTACTCACAGAAACAGAAAGAGCAATGTGCCCTGCCTAGGCAAAAATAACCGAAGCAGAATTAATGACTTCGACATAAATGAAATGGATGTGTTCAACTGAAAGGGCTCAAAACAAATAAATCCCGAGAGATAGACTGCAATTATCCCAGAGTACTGAGAGATTAGAAAGAGCACTGATGTTAATTATGGGGGAGTTTTGAACACTGGAGAGGGATTGTCAGATTAAAAGCAGGCTAATGTAGTGTCCATTTGTAAATAAAGGCAACTACAAACCCTTTCGCCTTACTTGAAACCAAAGTAAAATTATGAGATATACTATCAGGGTAAATTTGACAATTCTGTATACAATAAAAGTTATAAGTAGTGGACTCAGAGGAGGCAGTTCATAGAGTACAAAATTATGTCAGTGGGTAAGATAAGGAAAGATGCAATTTAATGAGGCTAAAAACTGCATACTGGAAGGAAAAAGATAATATGCCATGAATAGTGTTGGAATAAGTATATCAATGGGAAGAGGATAACCAGGGAAAGAGTAGGGACCAAGTGGAAAATCTGTGGGTGGAGCCAGAGGATATTGGTCGGGTGTTGAATGAATACAGCACATCTGTCTTCACCCAAGAGAATGAGGATGTAGATATGGAACTTAGAGAGAGAGACTGTGAGGTTCTTGAGCAAATTGTCATAGGGAGTGACAAGGTATTGGAGGTTTTGGAAGGCTTAAAAGTGAACAAATCTCCAGGTCTGGACGATTTGTGTCCCAGGATGCTGTGGGAGGCGAGGGTGGAGATTGCAGGGGCTCTGACCCAAACTTTTAATTCCTCTCTGGCCATGGGGGAGGTGCCAGAGGACTCGAGAGCAGCTAATGTGGTCCCACTATTTAAGAAAAGTTGTAGAGATAAGCCAGGAAAGTACAGACCAGTGAGTCTCACATCAGTGGTAGGGACATTATTGGAGAAAATTCTGAAGGAGAGAATCTATCTCCACTTGGAGGGGCAAAATTTGATTAGGAATAGTCAGCATGGCTTTGTCAGAGGGAGGTCATGCCTAACAAATTTGATTGAATTTTTTGAGCATGTGACCAGGTGTGTAGATGAGGGTAGTGCAGTTGATGTAGTTTACATGGATTTCAGCAAAGCCTTTGACAAGGTCCCACATGGGAGACTTATCAAGAAAGCAAACGCACATAGGATACAGGGTAACTTGAGAAGGTGGATTCAAAATTGGCTTAGCTGCAGGAGACAGAGAGTGATGACAGACGGCTGTTTCAGTGACTGGAAGCCAGTGTCCAGTGGCGTACCACAGGGATCTGTGCTGGGTCCCCTATTGTTTGTCATTTATATAAATGACACAGATGACTATGTGGGGGGTAGGATCAGTAACTTCGCGGATGACACAAAGATTGGCCGAGTGGTTAACAGTGAGGTTGAGTGTCTTGGGTTACAGGAAGATATAGACGGGATGGTGAAATGGGCAGAAAAGTGACAGATGGAATTTAACCCTGAAAAGTGTGAGGTGATACACTTTGGAAGGAGTAATGTGACATGGAAGTATTCAATGAATGGCCTGACACTGGGCAGTTCCGAGGAACAAAGGGACCTTGGCGTGTTTGTCCATAGATCTCTGAAGGCAGAAGGGCATGTTAATAGGGTGGTGAAAAAGGCATATGGGACTTGCCTTTATCAATCGAGGCATAGATTACAAAAGCAGGGAGGTCATGTTGGAGTTGTATAGAACTTTGGTAAGGCCACAGCTGGAGTACTGTGTGCAATTCTGGTCGCCACATTATAGGAAGGATGTGATTGCACTGGAGGGGGTGCAGAGGCGATTCACCAGGATGGTGCCTGGGATGGAACATTTAAGCTATGACGAGAGGTTGGATAGGCTTGGATTGTTTTTGCTGGAGCAGAGAAGACTGAGGGGTGACCTGATCGAGGTGTACAAGATTATGAGGGGCATGGACAGGGTGGCTAGGGAGCAGCTGTTCCCCTTAGTTGAAGGGTCAGTTACTAGGGGACACAAGTTTAAGGTGAGGGGCAGGAGGTTTAAGGGGGATTTGAGGAAGAACTTTTTTACCCAGAGGGTAGTGACAGTCTGGAATGCATTGCCTGGGAGGCACGTTGCCTCACATCCTTTAAAAAGTACCTGGATGAGCACTTGGCCCGTCATAACATTCAAGGCTATGGGCCAAGTGCTGGCAAATGGGATTAGGTAGACAGGTCAGGTGTCTTTAATGCATCGGTGCAGACTCGATGGGCCGAAGGGCCTCTTCTGCACTGTATTACTCTGTGATTCTGTGAATAGTTAAGGATGATATTGAAAGAGATGAGACTTAATATTCAATATACCCAACCAATGCAAAGCAGCAATCAAAAAAGACAACATAATACTGAATTACATAGCCAAAACATTAGCTGTCAAAACTGTATAGCTCTTTTGTTACCTCACATTTTGAGTGCAGTGCCCATTTATGACCACTGAGACATAGATAGTTGAGGCACCAAGACCAAAAATGCCTCTCTGCTGTTAGTGGCATTCTGAGCAGGTCAGCAGTCACAGATGCAGAGTATAGCTATGTTTCCCAAAGACCCATCCAATTAATGTTCCTTCTCCTTCAAATAATGTAGCTGCCCGTGGAATGCCACACAATGATGTCATCATGGCTGCCTCTTGAATAATGGCCATTGACATGCACAATGTTCCTATAATCAGATAGCTAAATATTAATTGAGTTTAAATTCTTTTTCCTCATGAAGGTCATGGGATTGATACCAAGAGTCCTGATGCCCATGTGGATGCTATGTGTGACTCTTTGCACTCAAAAGAACCTTGCCATCCAGTGATAGCTGTGCAATCAGTCCAACTAATGCCTCCTTGCTATAGGAGGAAACAAAGCAGTTATCATTTTACTAATACAAAAACAAGCAATGCTGGAATCACTCAGCAGGTCTGGCAGCATCTGTGGAAAGAGAAGCAGAGTTAACGTTTCGGGTCAGCGACCCTTCTTCGGAATTCATTTTACTAATACATGTGTGCACTACAGACTGCTGGATGTGACAGAAGTTTCCTGTGGCAGCTTGGAAGGCTAGTGTGGCATGAAATCTGAATTTTATGGTAACCTTGACTTCTATGGAAGAATCATCCCTGATCCAAATATTCTGTGTCAGTCATTGGGCAACAGATGGCATATCTCTGGCAGTCTGTTTAATGCAGTGAAGTCTGTGAAGACAGAAGTCCTTACAGGTCGAAGGTAGTAATGGATGTGGCAAAAACATTTCAAACTAGCTTGTTAGCCCCTTATGAGCTTCTCTTCCTCATTTCAATGATACGGAATGTATAACCCCTTATGCATAATGTATCAGATCAAAGCTAACAGAAACTAAGCATAGTGAAGAAATGCATTAATGGGAAAACTCAAACATGCAAAAATGGAGGACTATACATTACAAACAGCTAATGCATGGAGTAAAATTGAGCTAAGGGGACACAATAATCATGAAAAAATAATTTAAAATGTATTATGAACACTGGACCTTGTAACATGATTATGTTTTAAGAATTATGATTTTTATAAGTTCAAAATAGAGTCCAGAAGCTCAGGTGACCTCAGCTCCACTCTGCAAAAGGACAAGACAGCAGTCTGGGTTACCAGGTCAACAGAGAAAACAGATCAAAGACTTTCTTTTGAAAACAAAGACTGCAGGGATAACATGTGAAGAACAATGGGTTTTGCCCTCCCAGACTTTCAGGCCGTAAAACAAGGAGTCAATACTTTGGAAGATATAAGAGTACCAGGAAAGGTGTTAACACCTGGGAACAATGGGAGGCCCAGGTGGCTCTGTGAAACTAGTCTTCTGGACTTTGTAAATGGGATCAGTACAATAAGCTATTGACTTTTGAGTCCATATAAATTTAACAGACTTTCTGAAGGATAACAGGCTGTAAGAAGATCAGGTGTTGCGGCCTCAACGCAGGCTGGAAGAAGGGAACCCCACAGTTGTAGACTGAGAGCAGGCTGAAAGAAAGGAAGACAAACAGCGGATGCAGCTTGAGAAAGAGCGAGAGAGGGAACATCTGCTTTCTGAAGATACACAGTGAAAAGTTGTGAAGACTTGAACCCGTTTTGAAAGTTGATGTTTACAAAGAAGTAAAAGACCAAAGGATCACCAGAAATCACATTATTCACAGATGTCCAGGTCAAGTGCTCGGAAGAAGTGAGCAAGGGGACATTGATTTGAGAAAGGTCTGGTAGATCTAACTCATTGCAATTGCGAGGAGTTTGGGACTTATAACCACAAAGGATTTCGCCATCAAAAAGGAATGCGTAACGTTGATTGATGAAGGAAGGGCAGTGGATGTTGTCTATATGGACTTCAGTAAAGCCTTTGACCAGGACCCTCATGGCAGACTGGTACAAAAGGTGAAGTCACACGGGATCAGAGGTGAGCTGGCAAGATGGATACAGAACTGGCTCAGTCATAGAAGACAGAGGGTAGCAGTGGAAGGGTGCTTTTCTGAATGGAGGGCTGTGACTAGTGGTGTTCCGCAGGGATCTGTGCTGGGACCTTTGCTCTTTGTAGTATATATAAATGATTTGGAGGAAAATGTAGCTGGTCTGATTAGTAAGTTTGCGGACGACACAAAGGTTGGTGGAGTTGTGGATAGTGATGAGGATTGTCAGAGGATACAGCAGAATATAGATCGGTTGGAGACTTGGGCGGAGAAATGGCAGATGGAGTTTAATACGGACAAATGTGAGGTAATGCATTTTGGAAGGTCTAATGCAGGTGGGAAGTATACAGTAAATGGCAGAACCCTTAGGAGTATTGACAGGCAGAGAGATCTGGGCGTACAGGTCCACAGATCACTGAAAGTGGCAACGCAGGTGGATAAGGTAGTCAAGAAGGCATACGGCATGCTTGCCTTCATCGGTCGGGGCATAGAGTATAAAAATTGGCAAGTCTTGCTGCAGCTGTACAGAACCTTAGTTAGGCCACACTTAGAATATTGCATGCAATTCTGGTCGCCACACTACCAGAAGGACGTGGAGGCTTTGGAGAGGGTACAGAAGAGGTTTACCAGGATGTTGCCTGGTCTGGAGGGCATTAGCTATGAGGAGAGGTTGGATAAACTCGGATTGTTTTCACTGGAACGACGGAGGTGGAGGGGCGACATGATAGAGGTTTACAAAGTTATGAGTGGCATGGACAGAGTGGATAGTCAGAAGCTTTTTCCCAGGGTGCAAGAGTCAGTTACTAGGGGACGTAGGTTTAAGGTGCGAGGGGCAAAGTTTAGAGGGGATGTGCGAGGCAAGTTCTTTACACAGAGGGTGGTGAGTGCCTGGAACTTGCTGCCGGGGGAGGTGGTGGAAGCAGGTACGATAGCGACGTTTAAAAGGCATCTTGACAAATACATGAATAGGATGGGAATAGAGGGATACGGTCCCCAGAAGTGCAGAAGGTTTTAGTTTAGACAGGCATCAAAATCGGCGCAGGCTTGGAGGGCCGAATGGCCTGTTCCTGTGCTGTACTGTTCTTTGTATAAGTGTGGTGTGAGGTTTTCAAGTATTTTCACAAGTAAATAGCTTTCTGTGTAATTTGGGATGTCAGCTACTTACAAAGTACTATCTGATTAATGGGGATTTCTTTTAGCTTATTTGTCACAGTAAGTCTTAAAACGTGAAATCGTGTAATTCGTTAAATTGGTCAGGGGGGGGTGGTGGGGTGTCATATCTTGTATTTTCTACATTAACGATCTCACCGAGGTCTTAACAAATGTACCTTCTCTTCCTGAGGCCTTCTTGAACTGGCAAGTTCCCAAAAATTCCAATGTGGCCAGTGTTTACGGGAAAATCTTTCCCTGTGGGTGGAGCTTCACACAAAGTTATGCTGTTCAGGCCTGGGAACTTTACTTATTAATGAGGCAGTGCATGCCAGTAGTGCAAAATCATTTTTTGCTTCAAATCAAGCATAATTAAATTGATTGATTAAAAAAGATTGGGTCTCTAATTTTACAACCTCCATTGTCTGCATGTGAGATGCCACCAGTGGCATGCATCTTGCAAAATTAATGCTAGAGCATTTGGAAAATCCTAGACAAAATATTTTACCTACTATTTCCCACTGAATTACATTTATAGTCAAACAGGATACTTTTAGAGACAATTAACCAGGATAAATTAATTAGCATTTGGAAAAGTATCAGCTAATAAATGAAGTCCAGCATCAATTTTTTAAAGACAAATCCTGTTTGATTTATTTGATCGAGTTCTTTGATGAAGTAACGGAGAGGGTGATGAAGGTATTGCGACTGAAATTGTATGTATGGACTTTCAAAAGGCATTTGACAATGTACCACATTATAGACTTGTTAATAAAATTAAAATCCATGAGATTAAAGGGACAGTAACAGCATGGATAGAAAATTCACCAAGGGACAGAAAGCAGAGAGCAGTCATGAATGGTTGTTTCTCAGACAGGAGGGAAGTATATAGTGGTGTTCCCCAAGGGTCGGTATTAGAATCACTGTTATTTTTGATATATATGACCTGGACATGGGCACACAAGGCATAATTTCAAATTTTGCAGATGATACAAAACTCAAAAATGTACTAAACAATGAGGTGGATAATAACAGACTTCAGGAGGACACAGACAGGTGAAAAGGGCAGACACATGGCACATGAAATTTAATGCAGAGAAGTGTGAATTAATACATTTTGGCAGGAAGAATGAGGAGAGGCAATATGAACTAAATGGAACAATTTTAAAGAGAGTGCAGGAACAGAGAGACCTGGGGTGTACGCACACAAATCTTTGAAGGTGGCTGAAAAAGTTGAGAAGGCTGTGAAAAAAAAACCATACGGAATCATTGGATTTATTAATAGAGTATAAAAGCAAAAATGTTATGCTAAACCTTTTTAAATCACTGGTCAGGTCTCAGCTGGATTAGTGTGTCCAATTTAAGGTACCACACTTCAGGAAGAATGTCGAAGCCTTGGAGAGGGTGCAGAAGAGATTTACTGGGATGGTACCAGGGATAAGGGATTTCAGTTAGGTGGAGAAACTGGAGAAGTTGGGGTTGTTGGAATCATAAAATAGTTACAGCACAGAAGGAGGCCACTCGGCCCATCTGGTCCATGCTGGCTCTCCATAAAAGCATTCCAGATAATCCCACTCCCCCACAGCCCTGCAAATGTTTTCCCTTTGAGTACTTATCCAATACCCTTTTGAAGGCCACATTTGAATCTGCCTCCACCACTTTTCAGGCAGTGCATTCCAGTTCATACCTACTTGCTATGTAAAAAGGTTTTTCCTCAAGTCACCTTTGGTTCTTTGCCAATCACCTTAAATCAGTGCCCTCAGGTTCTCGGCCCTTCCGCCAATGGGAACAGTTTCCCTCTATTTACTCTGTCTCAGCCCCTCGTGATTTTGAACTCCTCTATCAAATTCCCTCTCAACCTTCTTTGCTCCAAGCAGCATTCTTCTTCAAACAGAAAAGCCTAAGAGGAGACTTAAAAGAGGTGTTCAAAATCATTAACTGCTTAGATAAGAGCAAATAAGTAGAACCTGTTTCCAGCAGCAGACAGTTTGGTAACCAGAGGACACAGATTTAAGGTGATTGTGAAAAAAAACAGAGGCAACATGATGCAACATTTTTGTCGTGATCTGGAATGCATTGCCTGAAAGGGTGGTGGAACCAGATTCAATATAACGTTCAAAAGAGAAGTTGATAAATACTTGAACGGAAAAAAAAATACAGGATTATGGGATAAAGAAAGGACGTGGGATTAATTAGATAGCTCTACCAATGGCAAGTGATTTGTTATTGCTGAGAAACTGGTGCTTTCACTGACTCGAGCTATTTATTGGAGATTGCAGTATCCAGGAAGCAAGACATGCTACATGTGATAGATGTAAAGACTTCTTATGGGATGTTATGCTGCATCAAATCATTTGCCCTCTGATATGGAGTGCTGTTGAGTTCTTTATAGTCTGAATTTTAATCTTTGATCATGCACAAGTTAAAATCTCTCATCTCAGTTGCAGAACAAGCCAGATTTAAGAGCTGGAGATTTTTTTTAATAAACCCTGTCCTGTTGAGGAAGGATGTAAGACTTTTCTTAACTCAGGATGGAGAACTTTCTGTCCCTTAATAATGCCAGCCGTGGCTCAATTGGTAGCACTCTACCTCTAAATCAGAAGTTTGGGGGTGCAAGTCCCACTCCAGAAACTTGAGCATAAAAATCTAGCCTGACACTCCGGTACAGTACTGAGGGTGTGCTACACTGCCGGAGATGACATCTTTCAGATGAGACATTAAACCAAGGCCCCGTCTGCTTTCTTGGTGGGTGTAAAAGATCCCATTGCACTATTTTCAAAGAATAGCAGCAGGAGTTATCACCAGAATTCTGGCCAATATTTATCCTTCAATCAACATCATTAAAACAGATTATCTGGTCAGATTGCTGTTTGTGGGAGCTTGCTGTGCACATTTTAGATGCTGTATTTACCTACATTACAAGTGAATACCTTTCAAAAGTTCTTAATTGACTATACTTACTTGTTCTGTATGATGGCCTTGTGTTATGAGCATGTATGTGTATTAAGGCACATAGCCACAGATGCAGGCCAGTCTGGCTCTTGGTCTTGTTTTGTCGTTCAACTAGATCATGGCTGATTTGTAGCTCAACTCCATTTGCACAATTTAGTTCAATATCACTTGATACTCTTACTTAACAAAAATGTACCAATCTCAGTCTTGAAAATTTCAATTCACCTAACAGCTCCACCTTCCCTTGGGGAACAAGTTCTAGATTTCCACTACCCTTTGTGTGGAAAAGCACTTCCTGATTTCACTCTTAAGTCGCCAGGCTTTAATATTTGCTCCCTTGTTCAGAATTCTCACACCAGAGCAGGATTGGCAACCTCTTTTTACCTGAAGAGCCTTTTTAAAAAAAAATTGCCTAAAATAAAAACTAAAACTATTGGGAGCCGCATGATGAAAAAAACAAATAAGGAATGAAGTAAAGGCGTACCTCAAGATGGAACATTGTTTATTGAGACTCTTGGAACATTATGCACTTATTTGATGCTGTAACAAGTTAATTGCTTTAACTGCTCTTAACTCTTATAAAAATGACCACAATGAATTTCATGTCATTTCAATCTTGTATTTAGGTCATGCAAAAATCCAGTTTCTACATCCCAGGAACTGTTATTTTTATTTTCATAGTTGAATCATGATGCTACCCAAATTTTAAATTTGCCTTCGGTTTTCTCAACTTTTTTCCTGAAGAACAACAACAAGACATTTTCCTTTGCATAGAAATAAGGCAATTTTTCAGCAATTGATTCTCATGATAAAAGAACAGCTTCTGACAGCACATTCAGAATAATTTATTGTCCCAGCTATATGGGAAATAATAATGCTCACAACCATAAAATCCATTCCTCAAACCAAAGATATTATCTATAACTACGGTGTAACTATACCACTCGAACAGGTTTATTTACAGCACAATGATGTTTTTCATTAAAATATCAATTGATACCATAAGGTGCAGTGTAATGATAAGCCTTTTATACCCACAATAAAAACACGGCTCTTACTTCTTCAGCAGTTGAGACAAATCCTAGATCTGATATTTCTCCTAATACAATTTATATAATTTAGTAAATTTTAGCATTAAATAATTGTAAATGCTAAATTCTCTAACATCTATGAATTGAATCATGAGATAAACTGTCAACAACTAGGAGACTGCACTGTTAAGGGTGGTTTGAACTTTAATTTATCTTTTAAGGCCACAGATGCCACATATTTTCCAAAACAATCCCTAAAAATACTATTTTGCAGCCTAACAGCATAGAAACTAAATTTTTGATTAAGAAAATGAATAACTTAATAAGGAAAATTGTGTTGCCATCTAGTTCTTTGTCATTTTCTTGACTTTTTTTAGGGTTTTTTCATGATAATTTGATCCAATTGGAAAAGGTTGGGAGCCGCAAATGAGATGTTAAAGAGCCATATGTGGCTCCTGAGGCGTGGGTTGCTGACTCCTGCACTAGAGGTAATAGATTCTCTGGATCTACTCTATTGAATTCTGTAAACATTTTCAAACACCTTAATTACATCACCTGTCATGCAGGCCCCCACCTGCCAAGAATGAGGCACATTAATTTTGCCACATGGGCATTAAATTTCAAATTGTTGCTGGGAAGAAGAGAAGACCTGTTACAAAGGTTAACAGACAGTGTCGGAACAAAGGAGCTATCCCCTGCTCTAATACAATACACAGAACAGACCTAGACAAACCAGTCAGTCACATGACGACCCCCTTGCTGGCCACCTTGGGGAGTTTTAAATTGTAGAGACAGTTTGAGAATTAGCAGAAAGCTGTTTGCTCCTGGATTGAAAAGACCTCTCCTGGCTGGCTCGCCACAGCCTCTCCTTTCTGCTCTCATCTCTTTCTCACGGAACTGCAAAAACTGACAGAAGACACATGAACCCCAAGAGAGAAAACTCTCCTGCAGTGAACAAGGTTTAAGAAGAATACTGGGCCCCAACAAAAAGCAAGATCCACCTGCAAACAAGGACTCTACAGTGAGCTTGAAGACCTGTAACAAAAAACTCTTCAGATATTGCCTCAAACCTTTCCACTTTAATTTTTATTCTGTTCTTTTCTGTCCCTATCTGCATGTGCATATTGCGTACGCATGCTAGCGTGGGCGCATTGTGTATCCGGAGGCGTCAACTGAATTAGAGTTTAAGTACATTTAATAAAATTTCACATTCCTTCTTTAAACCTAGGAAAGCCTGTTTGTGCTGCTTTCTTTGCCTTATAATTGGAAAGTGGTGAGCAAGGATTCACCAAAGGGGCAGCTAAAAATACGATGTGTTTAAAAATAAAACCTACGCTAAATACGCTAAGACCAGATGAAGGCTGAAAGAGAACTCTAGGCCTCTTTCCCACCTGGTCATCATACATCCCTCAATCATCTAAACACAAGGGAATACAAGCAAAGGTTTCACACCTGTGTTAATAATTTAACCCTTTAATTCCTGGTGTAATTCTGATGAGTCTATGCTGTACTGCACCAAAGGTCAATATATCTTCCTGAGGTTCAATGCCCAAAGCTGAATGTAGTTCTGATCTTATTACAGATGGGGTCTGACCGTGGCTCTGTACAACTGAAGCATCACTTCCTCACTTTTGAATTTCACCTTCTTGAGATAATGGCCAACATGCCATTAACCTTTTTGATTATTCTTTTTACTGATGCAATGGTTTTTACTGATTTATGTACAAGGACACCTACATTCCTTTGCTCCTTCACATCTCCGAGTATTTCATAAGCTTTACATAAGATTCATGATAAAGATCAGAATATGTGGAGTCAGGGGCCAGTTAGCAGAATGCATTGAAAGATGCCTTCAAAACAGAAAATGGACAGGAGTTAAGGGATATTGCTTGAACTGCCAGAAAGTGGAAAATTATGTCCCACAGGGATCGGTGCTAGAACTAGTTGTATTCACCATAAGCATGAATTATTTGGACTCTGAAATTGGAGCTTTGAGATCACAATTGGTAAATGGTACCAAATTGCGAGGAGAAAGCATAGCTAATAAAGTGGCAGACTGAAACAAAGGCAGACATAATGTTTGAAGAATGGGCAGATAAATGGCAAATGAAATTCAATATAACAAAGTGTGAAATGGCTCATTTTGGTAGGAGGAATAAGGAGACCACTTTTTCTTAAGAACATAAGAAATAGGAGCTGGACTAGGCCATTTGGCCCTTTGAGCCTGTTCCACCATTCAACAAGATCATGGCTGACCTTCAACTTTACCTTCCTGCACTATCCCCTTAGTACCCAAAATCTATCAGCTTCTATCTTGAATACACTCAACAACTGAGCATCCACAGCTCTTCGGGGTAGAGAATTCCAAAGATTCACAACACCTTGAGTGAAGAAATTTCTCCTTATCCTTCCATGGAAGGTAAGAAACTAAATGGTGGAGAGGAGCAGAGAGAGATCTGGAATGACTGATCAATCATTAAATGTGGCAACACAAGTCAATAAGAACATAAAAAGTGAAAACAAATGACTGGCATTCACTTCTAGAGAAATGGAATTCAAGAGCAGGGTGGTAATGTTAAATTTATATAGAACCTGGGTTAGATTACACTTGGAATATTGGGCTGAATTTTCTATCAGTGGCAGAGAGCTGGCAACGAGCCGGAAAGCAGTGGGGTGCAACCCCACCAGGGCCATTTGTCAGAACCCTGGCCGAATTCAACAGCAGGCAGGCAATTAACTGCCCAGCATCAGGGATGCCATCCCCTTTTAGGGACAAGATCCCGCCCGAAGAGCTGCCAGCCAATCAGAGGGCTGGGAGCTCAGCAGTGCCAGCAGCACCACCGGTAACGGTGGCCACTGCTGGGACTGCACCTAACTCAGAGCAGCATCGTGGACACCATCCTGGGACCAAGGTAAGTGGAGTTGCGATTGTCGGCACCAGTCAGGCAGGCCCCGGCGAGCAGGTGTCTGTTGAGGGAAGAGGGGGCTCTTGCCATGGGGGCGGCCATCATCACCAGGGGGCTCCTCCATGGACCATGGATTGCCCCTAAAGGAGAGACCACCCTCTGAGCCAACTCGGAGGCTGCCAGGTCTCACCTGGCAGAGTCTCAACACAGTGGCAAACCCCTCTGACATTAGTTAATTGGGAGCAAAGGCAGAAAGCTGCCTTGAAGTGGCATTAAAATATAAAATGGTATTTGTACATAATTTCCCAGAATACAATAATACCCTGAACTTTAACAGGTTGAGTTTCACGTGTGTTACTACAATCACAACTAAAAATACATAACCAATACTTCCAGAATAATTTACATGTAAAAATGTTTTCCTTAACACCAGTCTGTCTTCAACAAAAATATCGTTCACAATTCTTCCATTTCCATTAACTTGATTTTGATCTCCCAACATCTTAGACGCTGTTGACCCTGAACTTTGACTACCAATTCCACTTAATGGTTAGGACTGTGAAATTGACTGATTCGTATTAATCAAAGACCCTGACTCACTGTGCTCTACCGGTGGATTCTGTGAAACTGGTAAACTTTCAGTTTCTTTGTGACTTTCAGTTGGGACTGTAGGAACTTGGACTATAGCAGGTTTCTCATGCTCCCCCTTTGTCAGATTTCATCTTTCAAGCAAATAATCAACATGACACTGACGGAGTCTCTCACCAATTTTCACTGGATTTGTGAATTTTACATCAGGCTGGAGGCTCTGCCCACTAGCCAAAAAGTCAGGTGTGTGCCCGCCTCTGCCAGGCCTGGAAGCCACATGTGATTTTAAGTAGCCCAGGCCCTTAATTAGCCTCGGGCAGGACTTCCAACCCTCTGAGGCAGAAAATCCCACCACCAAGAGCAGCTGGCCAATTAGTGGGCCAGCAGCTCAGTCCCAGCAGCGCTGCCGTGAATGGTGGCCACTACTGGGACTGCACCCAGTGAGAGGAGCAGAAATGGAGGCGGCCCCGAAATGAAGGTAAGTGTGTGGCATCTTGCCAGGGACAATCGGCTGGGCCCTGGCGAGGCAAGGTGGGGGGGGCAGTTGGCAGGAAATGTGCTGCAGTGGGGGCCCTCCATGGATCACAGCGTGCCCAGTCAGGAGGCCCCCTCCCAGCCCACAAGGGTCCCGAGCCACCCACCCGCCCCTGGTAATATACTAGTGGTAGCGGGAGCAGGCACTTAAGTGGCAATTAATTGGCCACTTTTGGGCTTTAAATGGCCTAGGGCAGGTGGGCCATTTATCACTGCCACCACCACTTGTAAAATTGTAGTGGGGCAGGAAGGCCTCCCATTCAGTTCCCTTCTGACCTGCACTGAACTCTCTCAAGTTTCATGCCTCGAGTATCATGACTCATCTTCATTCTGTCTTGCTTTTCTCTTACTTTGCTATTGATGTCTGGCTTAACCAAACTAAACATTGTCCTAGGATCGTGTTTAAACACTAACTTCTAAGTTGAGCAACCTGTTGTAGACTGTGGGGTTATTCTGTGAGAGAACAGAAAATAGTCTAACCTATGTCGAAGAGAAACATGGAAATTACTGCCTAGCTTGTCACCTAGCAAATACATCTGCAAAGACCTCTTAACACTTCTTTCTGCAGCACCATTCAATGCTGGGTGATATGGTGGTATTACAGTGTGTTTGATTCTATTCTTACTTAGAAATATTTCAAACTCTTCTGATGTAAACTATGGACCATTATTTGACATTAACACTTCCGTCACTCCACAAATTGCAAACCAACTTCTCAAAACCTCAAAGGTTTCGGCACTTGTGATATTGGGCATAAACTCAACATTTATCCACTTGCTATAGCTATTGACCAAAATAAATTACTCTTTACCTTCCACTTCAAAGAAATCAACATATACTCGTTCCCACAATTTTCTTGTGCTTGACCATAGAATAAAAAGAACTTTGGTTGGACCATTTCTCATTCTGAGACACATATCACAACTTTTCAACAACTCTTCAATATCTTTATCTACCTTTGGACATCAAAAATAGCTTCTTGTTATTGCTCTCATAGGTACTATCCCTGTGTGCTCTTGATGAAGTTCCTCAAACAATCTCTCCCTAAAGCTTGGCGGAATTATGACTCTTAAACCCCATTGGAGATAACCTTCATCTAAACTTAGTTCATTTCTACGTGTAAAATACTTCTGTAATTTCTCATCATCACCCTTTAGACCAGCCATTCATGACATAATTGAGTTCTTTACTGAGCACCACATCGTTACGAGTTTCTGCAGAAATTTCTCTGACATGCGTTGTCATATCATTTGTGTATTTAAAGTAATTTATAAGTAACTCATTTACTAAAATTGAATCTGGCTTCAGTCCCTAAAAGTTAAACGCACTTGTACTGATTCCTACTCTAAATAACTCGGCCCAGTTTAAACGTATTTCCTTAAGCCAATTTCTTCCCATCAGGGAAACTTTGTTCTCCCCTTCTACTACCAATGGAAAATAATAGGATGCACTTCACCTAATATTGGAATACTGTTATTGGAATCACTAGTCAGTTTCACACCAGTTTTTCGTAAGGAAATTTTTTTTTATTAGTTCGGGGGATGTGGACACTGGCTAAATCTCTAATTGCCCTTGAGAAGGTGATGGTGAGCTGCCTTCTTAAACCGCTGCAGTCCTTGGGGTATAGGTACACCCACAGTGCTGTTAAGAAGGGAGTTCCATGATTTTGACCCATCGACAGTGAAAGAACAGGGGAACAGTTCCAAGTCAGGATGGTGTGTGACTTGGAGAGGAACTTACAGCTGTTGATGTTACCATGCAGCTGCTGCCCTTGTCCTTCTAGTTGGTAGAGGTCATGGGTTTGCAAAGTGCTGTCGAAGGAGCCTTGGTGAATTGCTGCAGTGTAGATGGTACACACTACTGCCACTGTACGTTGGTAGTGAAGGAAGTGAATGGTGAAGGTGGTGGATGAGGTGCCAATCAAGTGGGCTGCTTTATCCTGGATGGTGTTGAGCTTCTTGAGTGTTGTTGGAGCTGCACCCATCCAGGCAAGTGGAGAGTATTCCATCATACTCCTGACATGTGCCTTGTAGATGGTGGACAGGTTTTGGGGAATCAGGAGGTGAGTTACTCGGCTCAGGATTCCTAACTTCTGACCTGCTCTTGCAGCCATGGTATTTATATGGCTACTCCAGTTCAGTTTCTGGTCAATGGTAACCCCCAGGAAGTTGATAGTGAGGAATTCAGTGATCATAATGCCATTGAATGTCAAAGGGAGATGGTTAGATTCTGTCTTGTAGGAGATAGTCATTGCCTGGCACTTGTGTGGCGCGAATGTTACTTGCCACTTATCAGCCCACGCCAGGATATTGTCCAGGTCTTGCTGCATATGGAAATGGGCTGCTTCAGTACCTGAGGAGTCACGAATGGTGCTGAACATTGTGCAACATGTAACTTAGGGACTTTTTGTACTCGCCTTCCGAGATAACAGACACTGCTAGAGCTGTATCGACTACGAAAGTAAGTTGTGAATCTCCAATTTTCATTTTACTGTGAGTGCTGGAATTATATCTTCAGCCCTTTTACTCTCAACTTCCACATTCTGTTTTTCTTTCCCTGAGTACAACTCTTGATCTTCCTGCTCGATAACATCAATTTCTGTTTCCATATCTACCATATGCGCATTTGAGGACTTCCAGGAGCCTGATCTACCTTTAGGTCTGCCATAACCTCGACCTGGTGCATTGCTGTGACCTGGAGCTTTCCAGTGACCTGCAGCATAACTGTTTTCTCTACTCCTGCATGCTGTCTGGATGTGACTGACTTTCCCCCAGGCATAGCACGTGGACTGGAAATGGAAGCATTTGGATGGTTGGTGGCTACCATGGCAACTATAGCATCTAAATTTCTGACTCTGAGTCTGTGAACTTGGCTGCCTGTTTCCTGCTGAAATCCAGTGGAACCCCCGCCCCCCCACCCCAACCCTTGTTGGCTCAGGAAAAGAACTTCTTTGAAACCTGCCACTATTTCTTCCTGCCATTTCCATGGCTGCGGCCTCATTGCAGGCCTCCTTCCACATCAGCATATTGCCTACACACAAAAGCTTGGCCTGAATTTTACTGTTCTTTAGATCGCCACCAAGCGTGTCTTAAAGGTTGATTTCTAAGTTGGTACCATAACCAAAGTGACGAAAGAGTTTCTTTAATTCAAGAATATAATTGGCAATAAACTCACTTGGCAACTGCTTCCTTCCACAAAATACAACTTGCAGCACAATTTAATTCTTAGTCGAGCCATAATATGAGTCCAGAATCTAATTAATTTCTGAATAGTCCAGAGTACTTTGGTCTCATGGGCAACATTGATTAAACACCACTTCAAAAGCATCCGGCCCTATCATGGTCAGGAAAACATTCACTTATCTTCATCTAAGATTTTATTAGCTTGCAGCCAAATGTGCAACCTTCATTGATAATTCTCTTTGTTAGGGTTGAAATCCCCAATTGTTCCAAAATATGCCTTCAGTGTCTTCACTGAGTTGTAGCTGAACACAAATTGCAGACACACGAGCCAATCTTTCAAACTGCTCACACTTCTTTGAAATCAACTTTGGGCATTTCAAAATGTGTGTCAGAATGTTCTTCAGATTGTAATCTCTCCAATGAGATTTTTAAAAAAATCAATCCCATCCTCTCGTCGCCATGTTTCTGTTGTGTATTCAAACTAAAACTATAAGAGATCTTAACTGGGAGCAGCCATGTTGGAAACTTTATGTACACCTCCCAACAGAGAGGGCAGCAGAGAGGCAATATACAAAAAATATTACAATACAATAAGTCAGTTTAATACAGTATATTATAGCCACCCAACGCTTCCCCGTGCCATTTTGTCTGACCCCCGCCTCCCATCCCATCTCCAAGGGCCAGATAACATTCAGCCCATTATGTGCAGTTCTAACCTCTCTAATCTCCTTATTACAAAAATGATGTTGAAGCACTTGAGCAAGTACAGAAAATATTTACAAGGGTGTTATGAAAATTAAGATAATCAACTATCAGGAAAGATTGAAAGAGGAAGCCTGGTGGAGGTCTAAAATTATAAAGGGGTTCAATGGAGTGAATGTGGAGAAACTATTTCCACTTGTGGGTGAGCCCAAAACAAGGAGGCATCAATAGAAAATGTGCACTAATACAATCACAGAATCATAGGCCGGAATTTTACGCCCCCATCCCAGGAGCGGGCTGTGAGGTGGGGGGGGGGGCGGAAAATCTTGTGGGAGGAGCAGCAGTGCTGTTCCCATCGGCTACCCGCCCCCACTGCCATTTTTCCAGCAGTGGGGGAGATGGCAAATGGCCCACCCAGCCCAAGCCAATTGAGACCCTTAAGTGGCCAATTAATTGCCACTTAAAGTCCTCCTCGTGCCACATCTGTGGATGGCCACTTTGCCAGCTATCGAGGCTGCCCAGATAAACCTGGCCGGCTGCGGGCCCCTTCCTGATTGAACACCCTGGGGCCCCCACCAGCAACACAAGCCGACTTCCTGGAACACCTCCCCCCTCCCTCTTGATCGACCCCATGCCCCTCACCGGGGCCCTGCCAATTGTCCCCACTTACCTTTTTCGAGTCAGCATCCATGCTGCTCCTCTCGCTGGGTATAGTCCCAGCAGTGGCCACTGCTGATTGTCTGGCAGCTCTTGGAGGCAGTACTTCCTGCATCAGAGGGATGGAAGCCCCAACCAAAGCCAATTAAGGGCCTGGACTATGTAAAATTACAACGTGGCTTCCAGGCCTGGCAAAGGCAGGCTTGTCCCCAACCAGTTTTAGCTGGTAGGCGGGGCCTCTGCCGCAATGTAAAATTCTGGTCATAGAGTCATTAGAGCACAGAAGGAGGCCAATCAGCCAATCGACTCCATGCTGGCAATAAAGAATGTAGAAGGAATTTCTTTAACCAGATGAGAATGTGGAACTCACTGCCAGATAGACTTGTTTAAGCTGATACAATTAATGTATTTATGAGGCGGCTTGTTGCTTACAAGAAGGAGAAGGGAATAGAGGGATATGCAATTAGGATGGGAAATGATAACTGGAATGGGAGAAGGCTTGTGTAGAGTATAAACACCAGCATAGACCAGTTGGGCTCAAAGGCCTGTTTCTATGCCATAGATTGCATATATTAATTCTAATAAATAAGAAGTACCTACCCATTGTTGTCTGTTTGTGCAAAGCTAATACAAAATTTACAAAAAATACGATTGAGTATTTGCCATATGTACACGACACTGTTTGGACATCACTGGTGTGCGGATAAAAATAAATTAATAAATGACTAATTATTCTCTGTTCTGATTAAAGGTCATCAACCTAAAACTATAACTGTTTTCTCTCTCCACAGATGCTGCTTAAACTGCTGAGTATTTTCCAGCATTTTCTGTTTTTTGTTTCACATTTCAGCATCTGCAGTATTTTGCTTTTGGTTATTCTCTAGTTGATAATCAAATTTAGAATTGTAATATAAATGCCTTTTGGACAATACACTGCTTTTATTGTAATTTTCCCTAAATCTTTTAATTAATTTCTAATTAATTTCATTAGATCTTTTACTGTTTTTATGTCATAATAAGATCTTTTATTGCCAATTTCCACCATATACCTTTCCCACCCACCCCTCAATGAATTTTCCTACACACTGACACTCTGGGCAATGATAGTTCTCTTGAAATTACACATCAAAATCCCCGTAAACTTCAGGAACTAATTTCTTTTATATGTTATTGCAAATGGGTTCATCTTAAATGCTTTTTAACTATTATGTTTCTCTCATCCATCAACAACTTGCATTTATGTAGGTCCTAGGCAGCTGAAGGCACAACTGCCAATGGTGAAGCAATTAAAATCAGGGATACACAAAGGGGCAGAACTTGAGGAGTGCAGATATCTCAGAGGGTTGTGGGGCTGGAGGGTGTTGAGATATAGGGAAGGGTGAGGCCATGGAGGGATTTGGAAACAAGGATGAGAATTTTAAAATTGAAGTGTTGTCAGGCTGGGAGCACAGCGATGTTGGATGAATGGGACAGTTCAAGTTAGGATACAGACAGCAGTTTTGGATGAGCTAAAGTTTATGCAGGGGGCAAGGTAGGAGGTCAGACAGCAGAGCATTGGCATAGTTAAGTATAGAGGTAAGAAAGCCATAGATGAGGATTTCAGCAGCAGCTGAGCGAAGGCTGGGCAGAGTTACAGAGGTAGTTGTATGTTTGGTTAGTCTAGCTAGGAGAGATTACTGAGTCTTTGGTAATTTTTAACAATAACTAGTTTATTACATATTAAAGAACTATATACAGCTTTTCAGAAGTATGTCGAACTCCACTGATGCCATGCTGCTTCTCTTCTCTTCAAGTCTCTCTCTCATGTGATCTCTTACATCACTATAGTGGGAGGTTTTACTCACACTGTCCCAAACATTAACTCTTTCAAGTTCTTATACTACATCTCCCCCCTAGTCTTGGTCTATTTTTTTTTTGTACATTCGTTTTTACTTTTACATACTACCCCATCTACCCCCAAGTCTCTGACATCACAGAGTCAATCTGTCAGGAGGTTTTAAAACTCTCTGATAATGTTGTTGTCAGACTCAGAAGATCAGTACTCTTTTTCTGACCCCTTGTTTCTGGACTTGGATGGCCTTCATTGAGGTATGTAGTATCTGGTGCTTTCTGAATTTCAGGTTCAACATCTCGTTCATCCAAATGTATGACTGATTGACATCTTTGATGAAAAGAAATAAGATTTCTCCTGTTTCTTCTTATAGTGCCTTGTGAGGTATGTACTAAATAAGATCTCTGTTGATTCTCATCTCTCTGGACGATTACTCCTTCTCTGCCTGCATCTCGTACCCATACCTTTTCTCCTTCCATCAACTTGGGTAGATTCCTGGAATGATATATCCTGTTATTGTTTTAAGCTTGTCATTTTTGATAAGACTTTTCTCTGTCTTGAACTCTCTGAAAATCCTGGACTTCTAGTCCTGGAAGTAATTGTTTGAGTAGGATGGGAAGTCGTGTTCTGAGCTTCCTTCCAATCAACAGTTCTGATGGTGTTAAACTACATTGGACTTGTTTCATTAGTGGGTATGGTATTTTCCTAGTGGGAAGAGACATATAGGTTTAACATATTTTTGCAAAGTAATACTATATTTGATCTCAAGTCCTTTGAGATCAGTAAACAATTTTGGAAAGTCTTTATGGAAGTGATTCCTGGATTCTTGCTGCTCAACTTCTTCCACTTTCCTGCTAAGATGAAGGTCTATACAAGCTTAAAAGAGAAAATTCTTGATTCTGCAGAACATGCTATGTTTCCAATATCTGCTGTCCCTTATACTGGAGTGTTGCATGTAGTTTTCCCTTGACTTTCAGTTCAATCCCACCTGGACCGTATAACTGAGTTTCTGTTGGTTGCAGGCAATGCATTGATAACCACGGTTCATTGTCTGATAAAACTAACGCTTTCTCCAGTGTCTAAAGTTGGTGATATGTCCATTCTGCAGTCCAGAATGCATGATTAGGGTCACTGATCTCACCAAGGAAGTTTTCTGATCTCTCTTCTGATGGAGATGATTCTACTTCATTAATAGCTCTATACGTAAAGACCTTTCCTTTAGAGCCTGTGAAAGTAGAGGTTTTACTCTGGTGCATCTTCTCAAAATGGCCAACTTTCTTGCAGTGAAAGCATTCCGATTTGTTTGCAGGACACTGTTCGTACCTGTGGGTCTTTTTGGTGCCACAGTGCTGGAAGGGTTACATGGCGTCTTGCACTTTCCCTCCCAAGTGTACCTCTTTCTCTGGTGCTTTTTTTTTTAACAGTCCTGTGCTTAAGGAATGGTATGGTCATTGGAGGCTTCCTCAACCGAGCTTTTTCTTCACCTCTCACTATTGCTCTGTTCTGCTTACAGACCTCTGCTTGTCTCACCAGCTGTACTGTTTTTTCTAGGGTGAGGTCTTCCTTAGACTGCAATAAATCTGATAGGGGTTCATCAGCAATACCAGCTACAATTCAGTCTTGTATTAATTCTGCTTTTTGGTCTCCATATTCGCATCCTTATACTAGCCTGCAAAGATCATTAATAAAAGCATCTACAGGTTTACTCAGTTTCTGGACCCTTCTGTTGAATTTGGGCCTTTCTAGAATCTTGTTGCTCTGCAGGTTGAAATAATTATCAAAGGCTTTCAATACTTCTTCAAATTTATCTGATGTCTCATAATGCCTTGTCTTGCAATATCATCTGCTATTGCTCCTATTGAATAATGTAATGCATTGACTTGTCCTGCTTCAGAGTTTGTGTCTAATTTTGAAGCAATTCTGGACCTCAAAAATCTTTTTCTCCAAAGTGACCAGTTTTGAGTTTGATTTGATCCTGCCATGTGTCCAAACTCTCTGGTAGCATATATTTAGATCGACAGCTTTTCTAAGCTTTTCAGGTAGTTTACTCACTGTTTTAAATTTGCTTTCCAGTATTGGAAGTTTTCCCACGCTGCTCAGCCTCACACTGGCTCCTGCTGCGGTCACTATCTTTCCCTGGGAAATCTCTCTGCTAGACTAGGTATATATTTCTTGAATGTAGCTTTGCAGCATTTTTTCAATAATCTCTTCGTCTGGAGTATCGAGTATTTGCAGCTGCTTTTTCTTATTCGTGTTGCCTTGCAGTCACCACGTCTTATGGCACCGACCTCGGATCTAGCCTTGCTAGGGAATTGATTTTGCCGTTGCTGCCTGCCCAGTGTACATTAAGAACAATTTTCTACCCTTTTTAAGGGTTGCTCACCAGATCCCTGACCACGGCTTGGTTCTCTGACTCGAAGCCTGTGATCGCTGGACCGGGACTTATTTATTTTTTTACAAACCACCATGCCTCTGTGGTGCAGCCTGAATGCCTCTGCAAGCCAACTCCCCAACTCTCCATGCCTTCACTTCATCCACAGAGCAGCTCTGGAGCTCCTCACGGTCTCTTCTCGGGTTCTGCAGTTTTGTCGCGACTTTTTTCAGGTCTGACCTTTCAACCTGCTTTAAAGTTGTCCTTCAAAATTTTCTGGGTGCTGTACGGCAAGAACCACTGCTGTTCACCATATTGTATGTTTAGTTAGTCTAGCTAGGAGTCTTCGGTAAATTTTAACAATAACTAGTTTATTACATATTGAAGAACTATATACAGCTTTTCAGAAGTATGTCTAACTCCACTGATGCTGTGTTACTTCTCTTTCTCATGTGATCTCTTACATCATCATAGTGAGAGGTGTTACACTGTCCCAACCGTTAACCCTTTCAAACCCTTATACTACAGTAGATTTGGTAATGGAACCTTGTCAAGCATGATATATCTTTTGGCAATTTACTGCTCCTAATTGTTTTCTCTTCTAAATATTTAGTAATTTTCTTCCTTAAGTAAAAAGATTCCAAAATTTTCCCTACCACAGAACATTAAACTAACTGGCGTATAAGTACTTGGGGTCGCTCTGCCTCCCTTTCTGAAAACATTCACCAGTAATTGGCAAGTCATGCTGCAGCTGTACAGAACTTTAGTTAGGCCACACTTAGAATATTGCATACAATTCTGGTCGCCACACTACCAGAAGGACGTGGAGGCTTTGGAGAGGGTACAGAAGAGGTTTACCAGGATGTTGCCTGGTCTGGAGGGCATTAACTATGAGGAGAGGTTGGGTAAACTTGGATTGTTTTCACTGGAACGACAGAGGTGGAGGGGCGACATGATAGAGGTTTACAAAGTTATGAGCGGCATGGACAGAGTGGATAGTCAGAAGCTTTTTCCCAGGGTGGAAGAGTCAGTTACTAAGGGACATAGTTTAAGGTGCGAGGGGCAAAGTTTAGAGGGGAAGTGCGAGGCAAGTTCTTTACACAGAGGGTGGTGAGTGCCTGGAACTTGTTGCCGGGGGCAGGTGGTGGAAGCAGGAACGATAGCGACGTTTAAGAGGCATCTTGACAAATACATGAATAGGATGGGAATAGAGGGATACGGTCCCCAGAAGTGCAGAAGGTTTTAGTTTAGACAGGCATCAAGATCGGCACAGGCTTGGAGGGCCGAATGGCCTGTTCCTGTGCTGTACTGTACTCTGGCACACAGCCACACACAACAGAACCCTGAAATAATATTTCTCGGGCCTTTGCTATTTCTTCCCCCATTTCCTTTAGGATCCTTGGATTTTTCAGTGAAGTCCTAACAGTTTGAATCTGGTTACCGAAATCCTCAAATTGGCCTATCACACCTCCAGACTAGATTACTCCCACAGTCTCTTGGCTGGACTTCCATCCTCCATAAACTCTAGCTCAGCTGTGCACCAAGTCTTTCTTTGCCATCACCTGATCTTCATTAACCTATATTTACTCCTGGTTTCGTAAATGTAACATGTTAAATGCCTCCATGGTTTCCCTATCTCTGGAATATCCTCCAATCCTATAATCTCTCCTTTCCCCCAGAACTCTCCATTCCTCTAACTTCGCATTCCTTTGAATCCCATCCTTTACCCCACCATTGAAGGCCATGCCTTTAGTTGCTCAGGTTCCACTCTCCAGAATTCTCTCCCTAAAACCAACCAGTTCCCCTTTCTCCATCTCCTCTTTAAAATACTCCTAATCACCCCATCTTTGGCTCTGTATAAGTTATCCTCAAGCCTCTGTGAAGCATTTTGGGGAATTTTTCCACATTAAAGGCACTTTTCAAATGCAAGTTGTTGAGGCTTCACTGGAAAATTGAAAGGCTAATAACAGAGATTCCAAGAATTACCAAAGGTAGGAGCAAGCCAATACTATACTTTGATTCGCTATCATTGTACTACTTTTTTCAATCAATGAAGGGACAGCTTTGTTCAGCCTAATGTTCCTAAAAATTAACACTTGAAGCGACAGTAATTTTGTTTCCTGAAACATATACAGAAATTACAATGAACACAATACTCACAATAAAGGAAAAAAGCTAGCCTGTACATTACAAAAATTAGAATTACCATAAACATTTGGCAAAGTACAACAGATACAGCAAAATAGATAAACTTCATGAGAACAGAATGACATAGATGTCACATGGGGTGCATAAAATGAAATGAAAGCTAAGTGAAACAGAGATCAAATAAAACAGCTTGTAACGCTGATCATTAATATTAGTGTGATCAAACTTCTTGCAGTTGGAGCTTTAGTTTGTGGGAATACAACAATTATTTTTAAATGCTCTCGGTGGGCATACTGCATTTGAGGTTTAAAATGTTAAGGATTCATATTTCAATCAGGGTCAGGGGAGAAGTGGCCACTGCTGGGACTGCCCCAACCAGAACAGGACCGTGGACGTCAGTCTCCATACAGGTGACTGGGTTTTCGAGCCTCGCTGGTGTTATGACCAAGGAGGGAGGAATGCACTCTCTTTTCGAGTTTCACTTCTCCACAGGTCACAACATATATTTTTTTAAATGTTTACCCAGTTACAGATGCAGTCAATTATATACTCTGCAGAATAAAATACACCAACCAGGTTTCTTTAATAAACTGCAAAATTATCAGTTTATTATAAAACAAGACTTAACCAGTAATGAAGCAAAGCATTAACACACAGATTGAAATATGAAAGTTCCTCTTTTTAATTACCCACACACAAACTCACACACGCACTGAAAAAGTACAGAAATTCTCTCTGCAGAGGTCTGCTACAAAAACAAAACAAAAAAGAATACTTCAGCCAAATACTTGCTAATTCTTGAAGAAAAAAACATGTGGAAAGATGTCAGTTGTCACTTTTTGGTCTGGCATCCCAAATACGCGTAGACGGTTGTCACTGGGATCTTTCTAGAGCAGTTTTTTCAGGTGACGTTGAGGATCGGTTTGGTAGGCTTTTCAGGGGAAATGCAGCATCAGGGATTTCTGGCAGGTTTTTCAGGAGAAATGCAGCATCTATTTCTTACACTTGATTCTCAAGAAGTTCTCAAAAAGATGGAAGAGGGTAAGCTGATGGTGGCTGCTCCCTTGGCTGGTTTTCTCCAACTGTCTTAAGAACAGTTCACTTCCCAACACACTGTCCAAAGCGAAACCAAAAACAATCTCTCAAGAGTCAAGCCTCCTGACCCTAGAAATCTTGACCTGTCACGTC
Source organism: Heterodontus francisci (assembly GCF_036365525.1). Classification (NCBI taxonomy): domain Eukaryota; kingdom Metazoa; phylum Chordata; class Chondrichthyes; order Heterodontiformes; family Heterodontidae; genus Heterodontus; species Heterodontus francisci. The sequence goes on along the minus strand of NC_090375.1, from coordinate 116,811,937 downwards.
TCTGTAAACATCTTCCACAGGTCACCAAGCTTTCTGTTGTTTTTGCTTAAAGCACATGACTTCCAGCAATGCTGTTTTTAAACATCTCAGTGTCCTTTCAACGAATTGTCAACAACAATGCAAAGTCCAGCTTCTATGAAATCTTCAGCCTTCACAATTTAAATAAAAGTCCTCAAAAACATACACCTAACAAAAAATATAGAAGCACTTTTGTAACACCAGGGACAATCGGCTGGACTCCGGCAAGGAGGGTGGGGACCGTTCAGGAGGGCGGGGGGAGGTGCTCCATCAGGGGTGGCTTGTGCTGCTTGGGGTCCCTCTCCCCAGGCCCACAAGGAGACCACCCAGTTTTACCAGGTGGCCTCCACAGGTGAAGTTCCCGGCTGCCGCTGATAAAATACCAGCAGCGGCAGGATGAGGCCCTTACATGGCAAGTAATTGGCCACTTAAGGGCCTCAATTGGCCTGGGGTGGGCGGGCCTTTTTCAACCCCCCCCCCCCCCCCCCCCCCCCCACTGCTGGTAAAATGGCAGGAGCGGCTGGTGGGCAACAGGAACCGCATCGCTTGCCTCACACTCAATTTTACACCCCCCACCCCACTTACAGCCCACTCCAGGGGGTGGTGTGGGTGTAAAATTCCAGCCTTGGCTACAAATACTTGAGGAAAGATTTAACCAACATTAATGTGGAAAGTCCAGCATTGCACTCTTGATATATTGAACGTTGAAATTCCCACATATCAAAGTAATGCCCTGGTTCCAATCACTAGAATAAAATTGTATTAAATTTTTCTTCTAAACGTCAAAGTAATTTTGTGACTCCACCTTTCTTCACTAATTTGTCCTAGGTTTACTCCTACTTTTCCACACCCTCTAGTTGACCACCTGGACTCAGAAGGTGTTGTCTATACCTGCAACTATGTGTAAAACTGGCTCAACTTTCCCCTAGAAAATCTGTGATAGCCACCACAGGACTCTGCAGAACCAGTGTGCCACTCTCCTCTTTTGACTTCCATTCATTGTGCAGAATAGTCCACAAAGGCTAGTAATCAGGATAATCAATACTATTCTTATCTACATGGCTAGGTTCATCTGTTTGATTGGAGAACACATTTACAATTTTTCTACATAGATAATCCTGTCCCATCGTCTTGGTTTTTTTTTTCATTTATCCCTTCTGTTTGAAGAATAATTTGTTCAGTTTTGATATATCAGTAAAGACATAAAACGTATCTAGGACAAACTAATATTAGCAGCTGTTACCCATATCATGATGACCAAATCAGACTTCTCAGCCACTCCCATTGGTTTCTGGCTGCTTATAAAAAGAACAGATATCTATTATATGAAAATAGATGTTGCTTGGCTCACTTGTTGGAAGATTTATATAGGTTTGCAGCCTTCTGTTTACAAATTATACTTTGCCACTGACAACAAGGCTTTAAGACTAACTAATAGTCAGTTGAATACAGCATATCCACAAAACATAAATTATGAGTTTTAACAGCACAACACGTGAAGGAAAAAAAACATGGCACTATCCACTGTTGAGAATATGCGCCAGGCTGTAATGAGGTTGGTATAAAACAGTAGCTGAGAATAATCTACCTTTGACTGGCCTCAGAGCACAGCTGTTAGCCAGCTGCTTGCAAACGGCTTGTGTTAAACATGTCTAGAAAGTGTTCTCTTTTTACCTCGGCCAACAGCGTGGACAACTGATGGACCAAATCCTCGGATCTGGAATCCAAGTCCATCTGCAGAGTCTGGGATCTTTATTGTCCTGTTCAAAGAAAAATCCACTTCCAATTTAATGCAGTTTTGTGGCAAACTAAATGAGATAGACACTTTAAAAAGTAAAGAAACCATTTAAAACTGGTTTCCAGAAACCAAATCAGGTCACGGATTATTGGAAAACATTTGCATAGCAACAATAACTACTTTCAGTAATTTCTGCAAATGGGTTGTCATGACACTGAGATTCAAATATATTTTCCTTTATGTTGTGAAGCTTCTCGTGCCTCCCTCTTTACGTCCCATTGCACAAGTCAGAATGAAGCAAGCTATCTATTTGAGGCAACTCAAAAATGCTGGGAATGAACAGATCAATCAGCATCTCTGCAGGCCAGTTTACACTTTGAGTGTGACCATTCTGCAGAACTGAAAAGTGAACAAGTATATTAACACAATGAGAAAAAAAGAGAGGAGGGGAAAATACATACAAATATATATAAATAAAGATTGAACTGAATCATCCATGGAATGATATAACTGATCATCTGAGTCAGGTAATGGACAAAAGCAATAGAAAGAAAGACTTGAATTTATATAGTGTCTTTTACAATCTCAATGTTCCAAAGCACTTTATAGCCAATGTAGTGCTTTTGAAGTGTACTCACCGGGCTGGGTCTGGACAAAGTAGATAGGGAGAAACTGCTCTGCTGGCAGAAGGATCTAGAACCAGAGGGCACCAGATTGGCAAAAGAAGAAATGGCGACATGAGGAAAAACTTTCTTTACACAGTAAGTGGTTAGGATCTGGAATGCACTTACCTGAGAGTGTGGTAGAGGCAGATTCAATCATGGCTTTCAAAAAAGAATTGGACAATTATCTGAAGGGAAAATTTTTAGGGGGCTATGGGAAAAAGGCAGCAGAGTGGGACTAGATGAGTTGCTCTTGCAGAGAGCTGGCACCGATATGACAGATCAAATGGCCTCTTTTGTGTTGTAACCATTCTATGCTTCTATGATTCTCTAATGTAGGAAAGGCAGCCAATTTTCAGATAAGCCCCCACAAACAGCAATGTGAAAAAATGGCCAGATAATCTGTTTTATTTTAGTGATGTTGATCGAGGGATAAATACGGGCCAGGATACCAGGAATAACTCTCCTGCTGTTCTTCAAAATAGTGCCATGGGATCTTTTATGCCCACTTGAGAAAACGGTTTAACGTCACATCTGAAAGATGGCACGTCTGACAGGGCAGCTAGATTTTTGGGCTCAAGTCACAGGAGTGGGAGTGGGACTTGAACCCAGAACCTTCTGAGGGAGAGTGCTACCAACTGAACCACAGTTGACACTAAGACAATAAAGTATTAAAGAAACAGATTATATCTAAAAAACTAAGGAAGTGGGGGCCAGGGAAAGTGGAAGAGATAGGAGGGATGGAAACAATGGAAATTCTGATCGCTGGTGATCAGGTATGAAATTAAAACATGTTTAAAAATAAGGATATAACTAAAGTCTTAAGTTATGGAAGTCAATTCAAACCAGAGGATTATAGGGTGCCTCGGAAAAAAATGAGTAATTATTCTCAAAGCTTGTGTTGAGCTTCATTGGAACAATGTATGAGGCCAATGACAGAGAGGTGAGATTGGGAATGGGATGGAGAATTGAAGTGGTGAGCCACAGGTAGTTTGGGTCACTTATGTGGATGGAATAGAATTATTTCGCAAAGTGCTTGCCTAATCTACAATTCATTTTCCCAGTGTAGATGGGATCACATTCTGTGCAGTGAATAACAAACTAGGTTGGAGAAAGTACACGTAAATAGCTGCCTCACACAAAAGTAGTATTTAGGGCCCTGAGCAATGACATAGGAGGAGTTGAATGTTGCATCTCCTGCATTTGCCCTAGAAAATGCCGTGGCTGGGCAACTGGAGGTCAGAGTGGTGAGTGATCCAGGGTATCACAAAAGTAGGGGGCGAGGGGAGGAGTGGGGAAGATGTGTTTGGTGGCAGGTTCATGTGGTAGGTGGCCAAAACAGTGTGCAATAATCCAATGACTGAAGAAGCTAGTGGGATGGAAGATAAGGTCGAGGAGGACAGATAAAGAAACTGTAGGAATAGGATGGAGTTTTTATAGGATGAACTGTAAGAATAGGATCTGGGGTGGAAAGACGTATACTCCAGGCAGATATGGGAGACTTGTAATAGATGTTAGTGGAAAGACAATTGCCAGATATGCAAAAAATTCTCAAGAGCAGACCAAGCACAGGAAGCAGCATCATACAGTCATCAATGTGATGGCCCTTCCCCTCCAACGGTGTTCCTTAGTCCAGTTTCCCAAACTTACTCCTCAAAATCATCTATTCTAAAGTTGAAACATTTTTTTCTAGTCATTCTTTTCCCTCATAAGGTGTTCTCTGACTCTGACCATTTCCTAGTCATTACCTAACATCAGAGGTAGATTTTTTCTCTTCATTCCACATACAGAATGCTCAATTCCCAGATGCAACAACGAAGAAGTGGGGATGGAGACCCGTTAAGTTAAATATGCATCCCCACAATGCTGCTTTAGATTTCCGAGAGGTAGGGGGTGTGGGGGGGGGGGGTTCCAAAATAGGCAGGATGGTGCTTGCAGCTTCAAGAGGTATAACCCCACTATTGGTGTTTAAATGAACCAGGAAAGGATGATCATAACCATCCCACCTCACCTTCCTCTGAGTGTGCCCATGGGGTGTCCAAAGTCAAAGATGAGTCAAAAAAGCTGGCAGTGGGGCTTGCACTGGAATCCTGGGCCAGCAAGGTGGGCTTCAGGGGTTTCAGGAATATCTCAAAGATGCACAGATGCAGAAAGCATGTTGAATTCCACCCCCTCTGGGATTCTGGTGGCCAGAACTGCAGCTGCAAGTCTCTCCTGTTTCCACCCACTCCCCACCCCACCACCTCCCCCCCCCCATTCCAATTTAAGGTCTTGTCATGAAACGAGTAATGCAAATAGCGCAAGTAGGAAGTATAATTGACTGCTTCATCTGCAAGTACAGGGATGCTGCACCTGTCTGGTGCCTGGTGGAGGGCCGAAGAGGAAAATTAGAATTCATATATAGTAGTTTGAGGCATCCGTTTCCCTCGCTCTTTGGACTAATGTGTTTGCTTTGCCATTATTTCTCCTGCAGTCACATCCTGAAAATGTGTTTTACTTAAAGATAATTCCAAACTGAAGAAAATTTTCCACTAGCAAAATTGTACAGAATGTATTTTTATTATTGATTCTATGCAAATACTAACAAATATAATTCAGTTTATATTTTTACTTTATTAAGCACCAGAAAAGATTTGAAAAGATTTCATATTAATTGCAAGCAAAAAGCATAATTATGCCAGTTTCTTGTCAGCATTTATTTTTTATAATATTAGGAAAAATGATATATCGCTACAAAAAAGAGTTTTAAAAAAATCAGGTTTATGGGAAAACAGGAAGATTGATAGCAGCAGTTATATGTACATCAGATGTGCTAGCACTTCAATGACCAGGTGATGTCCATACGGAATGATGGGAGTGAAAGTGGCACACATATAAAATGATAGCAATTATAACAAACTATTTGCCCTAAATAGCAAGCTTATCTTAAGACTACAGCACTGAAATAAAAATGAAAACAAATAATATATCTGAACAAAATAATAGTCAGTATAAGTGTGGCATTATGCACAAATGTTCATTAGAAAAATACCTCTCCTCCTGTGTTCAATTTCAAACAGAATTATTGTTGCTGAGTAGAATTATTTGTTTGTGTCAGGAGTAAAAGATCAAATTGTTTTCTCCAGGTTGGTTCTTCTCTTGTACAAGCAGAGTGAATACAGCAGCTGATTGGATCCCAGACATCAGCCAATATACGTCTTAATCGAGCTATAAGTTGGTTCAGGGCGGACCCCAGGAGTCAATCTCCTCAATTTATCCTCTGCTAATGGTGTTCTTCCCTGGCAACAGAGCTGCGATCACAAACGTTGTGGGTACAAGCTCGCAAACCACCATTCCATAGTCTCATTTAATAGTGCTCGAAAAAGCTGCATAAATTTTTAAATAATCATATCATGGTTGGCTGTCCAGTCAAAGTCAGCACTTACATTATCCGAAGGTTGGGCACGGTAACACAATAGACCTGAATTTTCCTTCCTCCTCTGACTTCAACAAAGTTGGGTTGTGAACTTTTCACAAGTACCCAAACTGGGAATCAGTGTCAAGCTATATGCTGCTGCAGGAAGTCTTAACGTCTGAGAGATTTTTTGGCCACCTGGTTGTGAAACGACGACCAATCGGCCTCCAGCCCTGCTTCACTCTAAAAAGAGAAAAAAAGAGCCTGAGGGGTTGCTAGAGACCTCTCCGATCTGAAGAGGCAGCAAGCAACCTCCATTGCCCAGTTTCCTTGAGCAGTTCTTGGTGCAGGAATCTTCCAAGGTAAGTTCTCAGAGAATGATACAGAGGAATTATGATATCACTTCTGCATCACTTACATGAAATTAAATACTTCTGTCAGCTTCTGATGGGAGTGACCCAGCATTATAAATCTCTGTTACTCTTTCACAGAAACATTACAGTGCAGAGGGTGACCATTCAGCCCATTGTGTCCTTTGGTACGTTGGGAATTGGTGCACATGGAATTTGCAAGAGGAAGATGAGCCCTGATGTCTCTTTACATATTCCCTCCATTTTCAATACTTTCATCCTTTCAGCTGAGCAGCAAGAGCTGCTGGAATCTGACACTAATCTGAGAAACAGCGCAAAATTACTGGTCCTAAACTGGAGACAAGCCAGCACATGCTGAGTTTTAAAAATATACCTTTTGTTTTATTGAATTAGATGGAGGGTATTTTTCTAATGGAGACTTGATGCTGAGGATTTCAGCACTGGCTCCTGGAGAAGTCTTTTAATAAATAAAACAAAATGTGACTTTTAGTGGCAACATTTCAATTATTAAACTTAAGCGTTTATATGACACATCACTTACTCTCGTGGCTTTGTACTCAGAAGCACCCTGAGAGGCCTCTTGCTATTGAAGCATTGCTGCAGGAAGCAGTCAACTTCCTGAAAGGGTCTTAGGAAAACCATATCTCCATTGATAGCAAAAAGTTTTTTCCCAACCTCTAGACCTGCCATCTGGGGTGAAATCACAGAAAATGCAATGCACAGACGTTTTACACACAAAATAATAACTGTGACATAAACAACAGAAAAAGTTAAGTCTTATAAGATTACCACGGTCCATTTAAAGCCTATATTTACAGTCATTTCCACGGGCATAGACATTCATTTGGTCAAACGTCACGTTGAAATAATAAACCTTATAATGCAAGTATAGATTTTTCATATATTTAAAGTCTCTATAATGGTTTCTGAAAATTGATTACTGTATAGGAGCCTATTTTCTAAGGATTTTTCTTTCCTTTTCCCCAGCACTTTAATTTTTTAAAAATTAAATGGGCAGTCATTGTTTTCTTCTCTTTGTCTGCTTCTAACATCATGCCCTGCTGATGACAGCTAGGCGATCTATTCCCAGCCTTCTGCCCAGCTCATCTAAAATCAGTCCCCGGGAGCAGTCAGAGATCAACCCATGGTGAATCTGTTCCAAATTTTCCTGAACTCTATGTGGGCGGAAAACCTGGGCTTCCCTAGGCAAATGTCCAGAGGACTGACATGGGTAACTGACTGTCTGCACTATCACAGATTAAACTCCACTGAAGTTGCATAAAGTGTCTTGGTGGAAGTAGGCTGCAAATTGTCAGCCAGCTGTTGATATATTTTCCCATTAACCCCTAGAGAGGAGTGCAGACTTTGAGGCACTGACAGTCGAGAAAGTCTAAGTAACATCCTCTTGGCCAGTAGAGAGATTGGGTATAGGCATGTAGAAAAGGGACAATATCTGTAATGCTTGATGCAAAGAACCTCCAATCCATCCTGTTCCATGTCTGCATCCTCCTTTTCCATAGCATAAAAGAAGTACTCCCTTTTGAAAATCTACATCCACAATCTAAAGCAGTATTTTGAGCAGAGCTCAGTAAAATTACAAGCAAAAGTCCTGGTAGGCAGGCAAACTAACACCAACCTTCAGTAACAGCAGTGTGGAATCCAGCTCAGGAATACCTTTCTCCAGCTCAGGAATACCTTTCTCCAGCTCCTACTGCCATTATATAGTCCTTCCCTCCTCCTCCACTTTCCTCTCCCTGCCATCCCTCCCCTGTTCTTCTCCCTCCACCTCACCGACTGCTTCCTCCATCATCCTCCCCTTCTTTCATTTCCTCCCTCCTTCTTCACATCCCTATCCCAACTCATCTTGCTGCTCACCTGCCCTTTAATAACCTTGTTTCACATGAAAACTGCTCTTGGTTTTGACTCCCCATGTGCAATGCCATGGGAGATCAACATATTATACAACAAAAAATATCTGAACAACTGAACCATAAAATAGTTTAATATCTCCTGACAGGATTGAAGTCTCAGTGGATGACAGCAACTGAAACATAAATTTCACAATCAGTCCAGTCATATATCAGAGGATATTTATGCAGACTGATACATTAACCAAATGGTTCTCAAAGATTAAATATTTTGTGATTCATTTTACAAAAACTTGATAATTCAGAATTTCAGCAGTCTACCCCAAAAATAGTTTTTTTTTTAAATCTGTTGAATGTTACCTCAGCATAAGATCCCTTCTCCACAGATTTCACAATCGGAACTTTGTTTCTCTCCTCCAAAGTAAAACCATAGCTTCCATCTTGAGCTTTAATCTAAGGACAGTAGAAGGTCATACTTGTGTTAGACCTTAGCTTCAGTATTTTTTTTAGACATTTAAATAACTGTGTAGCCTGACAGTATCAGATGACATATGTTACTTTCTTAAATATGCTGTATTGCACCAAGTGCATTACTATTAATTGTTAAAACTGCCATATGTGAACACCATGCCCTTGTCATTATTCTCATTTAAATCTATTTTAAGATGCTTTAATAGGAAAGCTGCTCTCATCCAAAGGCATTTCATGTGCTATTTGCATTTATACAGTTCCTTATCACATCAAAATATTTCAAAGCACTTTGACACAATGGCCCAGACTTTTCAGCAATGACAAAGGTACATTATAAATCTTGCCATCTAGTGTGATGACTGTTGCTAACTTATGTCAAACTTTTCTGGTTTTCTAATTAGAATACACCATAGCAAAGCGAGTAGTGAAGAAGGCACTCAGCGGCAATGTAAGCACTGAAGTGACAGCATGTTTATCATTCAGTGCCGTGGGAGTGTTTAAGGGAATGGAAGTGCAACTTCTTAAATAAATTTTAATCTAGAATTGATCTTTGTAATAAACACTGATTTCCTGCTAAAATATGCATGTGTCTGTGACAGAAAGATTTTAAGAAAAACAATTGCTCTACTAAGTAAATAAATTAAACAACTAAATAAATGAATGGGTAAAAGCTGCTTTGGTGGCATTGTGATTTGAGGCAAAAGAAATGTTGCCAGGATAGTCACCATCACAAAATTATAGTATCAAACTTTTAAGTACTATACTTAATGATACTTTATTGGCTTTCAGACTTCATAAAAAGCACCATATAAATGCAAGTCCTTTCTTTTAAAGAATAATTACCACTGTGGAATACAATTCGAATTTGTCTCTCCATTTTCCTTGATGATCTTAAAATAATAATCACACTGCTGCCGGGTCACTTTTTTTTTTAAAGTCTAAATGGGAGCAGCATGAGAATTGGCTTAAATGCAAAAAAGAGAGATATCCATTGATTTTAATTGGGTAGGGCTATGATAATTACCTTCTAACTGTTTATAACAAGGTTAATGATGAAACTCCACAAAAGGCCCAGGAAAATATTCCTCCATAATTTTCTCTTTTGCACCGTTCAACGGTCTCTTTGACATTACAGTAGCATAGTTCCCCTTGAAAATCTAGGTCAATAAGTTTCTTGCCAGAAATGAGATGGAGTAGTCAATCTGTTTTCTTTTGGAGGGGGAGGCATTATTTGAGGGAGAACTCCACTTTGTTCTTTAAATAGGCATCTGAGCTAGCAAAAGGTTAGTTAAGTCACTTTTTTTAAAAATCAATAATTCCTTTCTCATATCTGTGATGTTCTCAGGACAGGAATGAGGTTTAGCCGAATTTAGTAAGAAATATGAGGCAGAAACTAAGACAGAGGCAGCAAGCTGTTGAACATAATGAAGTTTTCTTTATTCTGTTTTACTTTCACTTTCCCTTTGCTAACGTGTGTTCTACAGCAGCAACACGTGTACAGAATGCACAACACAATTTCAAACATTACATCCCTCCCCTACTTAATAAATGAGAGACATGGTATGTTTCAATGGTTTGTTTCCAAAAATGTAAACAAATTTAAACATAAATAGAAACATAGAAAAATAGTTCACTTCATAACATAGCCACTTAAGTATGGTGGGCATTTTCTCTCATGAATAGGATATTGTTTGACATCAGATGTAATCTCATTTGACACATGTTCTTCATCTGAGGTATCAATGTCGGAATCGGATTCAATGCTTGCAAGTGGTGTTTTTAGTGCTTTGAAGAATTTGTCTCTCCATTTTCCTTGATGATCTTAAAATAATAATCACACTGCTGCCGGGTCACTTTTTTTTTAAGTTTAAATGGGAGCAGCATGAGAATTGGCTTAAGTGCAAAAAATAGATATATCCATTGATGTGTTTCTTGTGATGATCTCTGAATCGCGCTTAGCAGTGATCATTGATCCTTTTATGTTGGTCACAACAAATGGTTGGCTGTCATAAGGGGTTATTTGCTTTCCAACATGCTCATCACGTTTCACAAGTACTTTATCACTTGGCTTTAGCAGTGCAGCTCTAAATTTCACGTTTCACTCTGCATGTACCTGCATTCGATCCTTCTATTCTCAATCGCGTTCGCGTACATGTTGATCATTAGCTCCGAAGGGCAGCTGAGGAAGACGTGTGCACATAAAATGTGCAAAGATGAGTGTAGCTGGTGATTTTCCAGTAGTTGAGTGAGGAGTCACTCGGTAATTACAAAGAAAATGATAAAGCTGTTGCTTCCATGACTTGTTCTCAGCTGTAGCTGTACGTATCACTATTTTCAAGGTTCGCATAAATCCCTTGACTTCACCATTAGCTCTTGGCCAGTGGGGTATGATTTTCCAATGAGTGAACCCTGGGTAGTTCAGATTGGCAAAGGTAGCCTGAATGATGAGCTCGTAGTGTTTTCGGGACTGTTTCTTGGGCAGCACATTCTAGAGCCAGCCAGAGAGCAGGCTATACTATGTGCAATGAGACAGGATTAATTAATGACCTCATAGTAAAGGTGTCCCAGGTAGCAGTGATCATAATATGATCGAATTTCACATTCAGTTTGAGGGAGAAAAGGGTGAATCTAAGACTAGTGTTTTAAACAAGGGCAATTATGAGGGTATGAACGCAGAGCTGGCTAAAGTAAACTGGCAAATTCGGTGAAGGGATAGGTCAGTAGAGATGCAGTGGCAGACTTTTAATGAGATATTTCAGAATACTCAGAAAAATACATTCCAATGAGAAAGAAAGACTCTAAGGGAAGGACGCTCCATCCGTGGCTAACTAAGGAAGTTAAAGATAGTATCAAATTGAAAGAAAGTGCATATAATTCCGCAAAGATGAGTGGCAGGTCAGAAGATTGGACAGAATATAAAGAACAGAGAAAAATGACAAAAAGGTGAATAAGGCGGGAGAAATTAGAATACGAGAGAAAGCTAGCTAGAAATAGAAAGACAGATAGTAAGAGTTTCTACAGGTATTTAAAAAGGAAAAGAGTAAGTAAAGTGACCATTGGTCCTCCAGAGAGTGAGGCTGGGGAATTAGTAATGGAAAATAAGGAGATGGCGGAAGAACTGAATTGATATTATGCATCTGTCTTCACTGTAGAGGATACAAATAACATCCCAGAAATAATTATGAATCGGGAGGTGAAAGGGAGAGAGGAACTTAAAACAATTACAATCACAAGGGAAAGGGTACTGATAAAATTATTAGAACTAAAAACTGACAAGTCCCAGGTTCTGATGGACTTCATTCAAGGGTCTTAAAAGAAGTGGCTGCTGAGATAGTAGATGCATTGATTTTAATTTTCCAAAATTCCCTAGATTCTGGAAAGGTCCCATCAGATAGAAAAATAGCAAATGTGACTCCTCTACTCAAGAAAGGAAGGAGACAGAAAGAAGGAAACTACAGGCCAATTAGCTTAACATCTGTCAAAGGGAAAATGCTGGAATCAATTATTAAGGAGGTTACAGTGGGGCACATAGAAAATCTCAATGTAATCAGGCAGAGTCAACATGGTTTTATGAAAGGGAAATCATGTTTGACTAATTTATTGGAGTTCTTTGAGGAAGTAGTAAGCAACATGGATAAAGGGGAACCTGTGGATGTGCTATACTTGGATCTCCAGAAGGCATTTGACAAGATGCCACATCAAAGGTTAGTAAGCAAATTACGAGCTCATGGCACTGGGGATAACATAGTAATGTGGACAGAGGACTGATTAGCTAATAGGAAACAGAGTAGGCATAAATGGATCATTTTCGGGTTGACGAGATGTGATGAGTAGATTGCCGCAGGGATCAGTGCTGGGACCTCAACTATTTACAATTTATATCAATGACTTGGATGAAGGGACCAAATGTATGGTTGCTAAATTTGCTGATGACACAACGATAGGTAGGAAAGCAAGTTATGAACAGGACATAAGAGTCTGCAAAGGGATATAGATAGGTTAAATGAACGGGTAAAAATTTGGCAAATGGAGTTCTAATGTGGCAGGAAGAATAGTAAAGCAGCATATTACTTAAATGGAGAGATTGCAGAACTCTGAGGTACAGATGAATCTGGGTGTCCTGATACATTAATCTCAAAAGTTTGGTATGCAGATACAGCAAGTGATTAGGAAGGCAAATTGAATGTTGTTCTTTATTGCAAGGGGGATGGGTTATAAAAGTAGGGATGTTTTGCTACAGTTGTATAGAGTATTGGTGAGCCATCTGGAGGACTGTGTACTGTTTTGGTCGCCTTATTTAAGAAAGAATATAAATGCGTTAGAGGCATTTCACTCGACTGATAACTGGAATGAGAGGGTTATCTTATGAAGAAAGGTTGGGCAGGTTGGGTCTGTATCTATTGGAGTTTAGAAGGATGAGAGGTGATCTTATTGAAATTTATAAGATCCTGAGAGGACTTGACAGGGTGTATACTGAAAGGATGTTTCCCCTTGTGGGACAGACTAGAACGAGGGGATACAGTTTCAAAATAAGGGATCGCCCATTTAAGACAGAGACGAGGAGACATTTTTTTTCTGAGGGTCGTGAATCTGTGGAACACTCTTCCCCAGAGAGTGGTGGAGGAGGGTCATTGAATGTTTTTAACGCAGAGGTAGACAGATTCTTGACTACAAGGGAGTCAAAGGGTATTGGCAGGAAAGTGGAGTTGAGTCCGCAAGCAGATCAGCCATGATCTTATAGAATAGTGGAGCAGGCTTGAGGGGCTGAATAGGCTACTCCTGCTCCTAGTTCGTATGTGTGTGTCTCTCTATACTGTGCATGCTTCCTGTGTATTACTCCAACACAGTCTCCAACTTAAAAATGCAGTCTGTAAAAAGTAGATAGAAACCTTCCAAAATTTCATAACTGAAAGCAATGTTTCCATTGTTTTCACCATCCTTTTCCTGTTTAACTCATCATCACTGTGAATGTAACCCACAATTTAAGAAAGGAGGGAGAGAGAAAACGGGAAACTACAGACCTGTTAGCCTGACATCAGTAGTAGGGAAAATGCTAGAAACCTATTATAAAGGACGTGATAACTAGACACTCAGAAAATAATGGTAGGATAGGGCAGAGTCAACATGGATTTATAAAAGGAAAATCATGTTTGACAAACCTTTTAGAGTTTTTTGAGAATGTAACTAGCAGAATAGATATTGGGGAACGAGTGGATGTGGTGTTCTTGGATTTACGGAAGGCTTTCGATAAGGTCCAACACAGGTGAGTAAGCAAAATTACAGCACAGGAATGGGGGTAATATACTGGCATGGATTAACAATTGGTTAAAGGACAGAAAACAGAAAGTAGGAATAGTCGGATCATTCTCAGGTTGGCAGGCTGTGACTAGTAGGGTACCGCAAGGATTATTGCTTGGGCCCTAGCTATTCACAATCTATACTTGGATGTGGGGACCAAATGTAAGATTTCCAAGTTTGATGACACAAAACTAGGTGGGAATGTGAGTTGTGAGGAGGATGCAAAGGCTTCAAGGGGATTTAGACAGGATAAGTGAGTGGGCAAGAACATGCCAGATGGAATATTATGTGGAAAAATATTAATTTATCCACTTTGGTAGGAAAAACAGAAATGCAGAGTATTTCTTAAAGGGTGAGAGATTAGGAAGTGTTGTCCAAAAGGACCTGAGTATCCTTGTTCATAAGTCACTGAAAGCTAACATGAAGGTGTACCAATCAATTAGGAAGGCAAATGGTATGTTGGCCTTTATTGCAAGAGAATTTGAGTAGAGGAGTAAAGAAGTCTTGCTGCAGTTGTATCGAGCCTTGGTGAAACTGCAGCTAAAGAATTGTGTACAGTTTTGGTCTCCTTACCTAAGGAAGGATATACTTGCGATAGAGAGAGTGCAACGAAGATGCACCAGATTGATTCCTGGGATGGCGAGATTGCCCTGAGGAGAGATTAAATAGACTGGGCCTATATTCTCTAGAGTTGAGAAGAATGAGAGATGATCTCATTGAAACATACAAAATTCTTACAGGGCTCAACAGGGTAGATGCAGGAAGTAGGTTTCCCTGGCTCGGGAGTCTAGAACCAGGAGATACAGTCTCAGAATAAGAGAGAGGCCATTTACAATTTAGATGAGGAGGAATTTCTTCACTTACAGGATGGTGAATCTTTGGAATTCTCTACCCCAAAAGGCTGTGGAGGCTAAGTCATTGAGTATATTCAAAACAGGGATTGACAGATTTCTAGATATCAAGGGAATATGGGGATAGTGCAGGAAAATGGTGTTGAGGTAGAAGGTCAGCCATGATCTAGTTGAATGGTGAAGCAGGCTGAAGGGGCTGATTGGCCTACTCCTGCTCACATTTCCTATGTTCCTACATTCCTGTTCTTGGGACTGGAGTGAGGTGTAGCTGAGTTGATAAGAAATATGAGGCAAAGACTAAGACAGAGGCAACAAACTGTTGAACATAATAGTCTTCTTTATTCTGTTTTACTTTCACTTTCCCTTTATGAGCATGTGTGTTCTGCAGCAGCCCCAAGTGTACAGAATGTACAATGCAATTTCAAAAATACTACAATATCCCCGCCTACATTCAAGAGTGACAATAAGGTCACTTACACCATCCTTGCACTCCAGAGGGGGGAACTTCATGCACTGACGAGTGGCAGCACTGACCCTGCTGTAATTGATGCAGTCGGCTAATTTGCATAGCGATTGATGTTGCAGTAGCCTGACTTCCATTTTAAAACAAAAAGAATCTATTGGTTCCACCTGTCTTTAAAATCATACAGAAACTGAGAACAGTAGTGGCAGACTTGGGGACAACAGGCAAGAACTGATAGCTCTAACAGTGAGGATTGCATGTCAGATTTTATCAATAAATATCCTACCAAAGACATTCAGAAATCTTATAAGAATGGTTTCAACTTCAGGAGGTTTTCACCCTGAGAACCCACCAGTCTGTCTTTCCTTACTTGTACCACATGTGTAAAGATTCTGAAGATTAGACTCATTGAAGAGTTAGGAGCTCTTTTATCCACCTCTTTGTAGTGCATCATTTGCTTTCTTGAGCCCCACCGGCTAGTCCTGAAGTTGAAACCATTTTATTATATTATTTATAAGAATTGAGCCCTGTAAGATAGGGGATGTAGGAGTACACTTAAGAAGGAAATTAGGAGGGCGAAAAGGGGCCATGAGATTTCCCTGGCAGATAAGGTAAAGGAGAATCCTAAAAGATTCTATAAGTATATTAAGAGTAAAAGGGTAGCTAGGGAGAGAGTAGATCCCCGTAAGGATGTGTGGCAATCTATGTATGGAGCCACGGGAAATGGGCGAGGTCTTAAATGAATACTTCTCGTCCGTATTTACCGTGGAGAATGTCATGGAAGCTAGTGAGTTCAAGGCAGGGAACAGCGATATCCTGGAGCATATCAACATTACAAAGGAGGAGGTGTTGGAGGTTTTGAAGTGCATTAAGGTGGGTAAATCCCCAAGTCCTGACCAGATGTATCCTAGGATGCTATGGGAAACAAGGGAGGAGATTGCTGGGGCCCTGGCAGAGCTTTTTGTCTCATCGTTAGCCACGGGTGAGGTGCCGGAAGACTGGAGGATAGCTAATGCTGTGCCTTTATTTAAGAAGGGCAGCAGGGATAAGCCAGGGAACTACAGGCTGGTGAGCCTTACATCAGTGGTGGGAAAGTTATTGGAAGAGATTCTGAGAGACATGATTTATATGCATCTGGAAAGGCATGGTCTGATTAGGGATAGTCAGCATGGCTTTGTGCGTGGGAAATCATGTCTCAGGAATTTGATAAGAGTTTTTCGAGGAGGTGACCAAGAGAATTGACAAGGGCAGGGCGATGGACTTTAGCAAGGCCTTTGACAAGGTCCCGCATGGTAGGCTGGTCCAGAAGGTTCGAACACATGGGATCCAGGGTGAGCTCGCAAATTGGATACAAAATTGGCTTGGTGATAGGTGGCAGAGGGTGGTAGTGGAGGGTTGTTTTTCAGATTGGAAGCCAGTGACCAGTGGTGTGCCACAGGGATCGGTGCTGGGCCCTCTGTTGTTTGTCATATATATTAATGACTTGGATGTGAATCTATGGGGCATGATTAGTAAGTTTGCAGATGACACCAAAATTGGTGGTATAGTAGACAGTGAAGAAGTTTGTCTAAGGTTACAACAGGATATAGATCAACTGGGAAAGTGGGCAAGGGAGTGGCAAATGGAATTTAACGCAGACAAGTGTGAAGTGAAGCATTTTGGGAAGTTAAATCAGGGCAGGACATATACAGTGAATGGCAGGGCCCTGGGGAGTGTTCTTGAGCAGAGAGACCTTGGGGTGCAAGTACATAGTTCCCTGAAAGTGCCAACACAGGTAGACAGGGTGGTGAAGAAGGCATATGGCAAGCTTGCCTTCATTGGCCGAGGCACTGAGTACGAGAGTTGGGACGTCATGTTACAGTTGTACATAATGTTGGTTTTAGGCCGCATTTGGAGTACTGTGTGCAATTCTGGTCACTGCACTACAGGATAGATGTAATTAAGCTATAGAGGTTGCAGAAAAGATTCACAAGGATGTTGCCTGGTTTGGAGGGCTTGAGTTATAAAGGGAGGTTGGATAGGATGGGTCTGTTTTCCCTGGAGCGAAGCAGGCTGTGAGGGGACATGATAGAGGTATATAAAATTATGAGAGGCTTAGACAGGGTAGATAGCCAGAGTCTGTTTCCCATGGTAGGGGTGACTAAAACTAGAGGGCATAGATTTAAGGTGAGAGGGAGGAGGTTTAAAGGGGATCAAAGGGGTAAATTTTTCACACAAAGAATAGTGGGTATCTGGAATGAGCTGCCTGAGGAGGTGGTGGAGGCAGGAACAGTAGCAACATTTAAGAGGCATCTGGACAGGTACTTGAATGAACAAGGCATAGAGGGATATGGAATTAATGCAGGCAGGTGGGATTAGTATAGATAGGCATTATGGTCTGCATGGATGCGGTGGGCCGAAGGGCCTGTTTCTACACTGTATGACTCTATGACTCTAAGAAAAACAAATAACCTGCAGCTCTCAAACAGCTGAGTCAACTCCAAGAGACAAGCTGAATAAACAAATAAAGGGAAGTGCTCAAGCAAAGGGAAAAACTCTAGAACAGCCTATGAAAAAATGGAGGAGAGTCAAAAGCACCTGATACACTTCATTAAAGCAAACTAGCCTGAAAAAAGAGCTTCTTAAAGGGGAACATTAAAAAATAGTCTATGTATTAAAACAACATGGAACAAAAATTGGGAATGTTGGGAGTTTTAAAAGTCAAGAAGGACTCATTCAGACTCAAAACAGGGTATTATGGAAGAAAAGGTATCTCAGATATAGAATTCCAATTAAATTGGACAGCAGGTCTGAAGCAGAACAAGTGAATACACTATTATTCAATTGGTGCTATAGCTGATATAATTGCAAGACATGGTCTTAACAAACCACCTGCCAAATTCAAAGTTTTAAAAGCTTTTGACTCCTATTCCAATTTTCAGAATAATATATTAGAAAGAGCAAAATTCAACAAAAAAGCATCCAGAAACCGGGTGAAATGGTCGATATATTTATCAATGACCTTTACAGGCTTCCAGAGGGATGTGCGTATGAAAGACAAAGATGAACTGATAAGAAGTCGTATTGTTGTGGGTAAAGCAGATGAATCCAGATCAGACCTTTTTACCGTTTAAAGAAGACCTCACCCTGGAAAAGCTATTCAGCTGGTGAGACAAGCTGAGGACAAGAAGATCAACAGACCAATCCTGTGAGGTGAAGAAAGACCTTGGTTCAGGGCACCTCCTGCTACTCTTCAGTTCCTTCACTCAACGGCTGAAAAAGAGGCTCCAGGAAAAGAGGTATACAGAGGGGGAAGCAAAAGACGCTACTAAACCCTGCCAGCAAAATTACCCATAGGTGCGAACAATGTCCTGACAATAGAGCAGAATGCTTTTATTGCAGAAAAATAGGGTATTTCAGTAAGATGTGTCAAAATAAAATCTCGATTACCTCAACCTCTAAAAGGAAAGGTATTTAAGAATAGAGAGGTTAACAAAGTTAAACAACCTCCTGCAGCAGACCAATTGAAACAGTTTCTTGGCAAAATCAATGATCTGAGTCAAGCATTCTGGTCAGCAGACATATATGTCAACGGACGTATCACTAATTTCAAACTCAAGACTGTTACACGTGCTCCAGTGTCATCAGGCAAAGAGCCGTTGCTTTCCACACTTTCTACAACCAATGGAAACTCAGTTACATCGCCCAGGAAGGGTTGAACTTGAAGTAAAGAGGAAGTTACAGGCAACATTTCAGTACAAGAGAAAGCAAATATCAGAATCACTCTATGTCCAATGAAATCAAGAGGTTCTCATTTTTAATTGGAAGAGCTTGTATTGACCTTCATTTTATGGAGAAGTTTAAGAAGTCAAACAAGAATACAGGCACCCCCTACCCTGACCTGAGCACTGCAGAGATTCCAGACCCCAACAGAGGGCCTGCCCAACAGAGAGAGAATGCACACAACACAGCACAGCCCGCTATGCCACTCAAAGACTACCAAAGCAAGAAAGAGAAATGCAGCAAGTTCTTGCAAGAGTTCTACATGGACAGAGAACTCGGGAAGAGACAAGTCCAACAAATTTGTCAGGTGTAGAGGCAAGATGATGAATGCATCTTTGTCTGGCAAAATTGCAACCAATGTTGACCACAACACAGTCTCGAGTCATACCTAGCGCAAAGGAAGATGGTTGTGATTGTTGGAGGTCAATCATCTGAGCTCCAGGACATCAGTGCAAGAGTTGCGCAGGGGAGTGTCCGAGGCCCAACCATCTTCAGCTGTTTCATCAATGACCTTCCTTCAGTCATAAGGTCAGAAGTGGGAATGTTCACTGATGATTGCACAATGTTCAGCACCATTCGCGACTTCTCATTTACTGAAGCAGTCCATGTAGAAATGCAGCAAGACCTGGACAATCTCCAGGCTTGGACTGATAAGTGGCAAGTAACATTCGTGCCACACAAGTGCTAGACAATGACCACCTCCAACAAGAGAGAATTTAACCATCTCCCCTTGACATTCAATGGCATTACCATCGCTGAATTCCCCACTATCAACATTCTGGGGGTTACCATTGACCAGAAACTGAACTGGAGTAGCCATATAAATACTGTGGCAACAAGAGGTGGTCAAAGACTAGGAATCCTGTGGCGAGTAACTCACCTCCTGACTCCCCAAAGCCTGTCCACCATCTACAAGGTACGAGTCAGGAGTGTGATGGAATACTCTTCACTTGCCTAGATGGGTACAGCTCCAACAACATTCAAGAAGCTCGACACCATCCAGGACTAAGCAGCCCACCTGATTGGCACCACATCCACAAAAGTTCACTCCCTCCACCACTGATGCACAGTGGCAGCAGTGTGTACCATCTACAAGATGCACTGCAGCAAAGCACCAAGGCTCCTTAGACAGCACCTTCCAAACCCACGACCTCTACCACCTAGAAGGACAAGGGAAGCAGATGCATGGGAACACCACCACCTGCAAGTTCCCCTCTAAGCCACACACCATCCTGACTTGGAACTATATCGTCGCTCCTTTACCACCCCCTTCCCAAGAGCAATTGGGGATGAGCAATAAATGCTGGCCTAGCCAGCGATGCCCACATCCCATGAATGAATTAAAAAAAGAATGAAAATCTTCTTTGAACACAGAAGACACTTTACCATAGTGGATGATTTACTGGTATACGACGAGAGACTGGCGATTCCAGAGTCACTCAAAGCAGATATCTTGGAGAAAATACATCAGTGTCATATGGGCGTAACTAAATGTAGAGCACAGGCTCAAGCGTCCGTGTGGTGGCCAAGAATCTCGACAGGCAGGATCAGAGAGAACCTCTAATTCCGACCCAATTCCCACCTAGACTGTGGGAACAGTTGGCAATAGATTTACTCTTCTTTGATGGGAGATCCTATCTAATTATAATTAATTACTTCTCAAGATGTTTCGGGGTTAAATGGGCATACACAGCAACAACTGAAGCAGTCATTAGAGTTTTGCAAGAAGTTTTCACAATACATGGTATACCTGATCAGATAATATCCAATAATGGACCATAATTTGCAAACGATTACTTCACGCGCTTTGCGCAAAAATGGAGATTTGTTCATTTAACAAGTTCTCCTAAGTATCCACAATCAAGTGGAGAAGCTGAGCAAGCAGTCAGAACCATTAAAGCTACGTTGAAGAAAAATCAAGATTTCTAATTAGCACTTCTGACCTTCAGAACTACTCCATTATTGTGCGGATTAGTGCCATCAGAACTCTTAATGAGAAGAAAACATTGAACACAACTTCCAATTCTACCCAAGAAGTTATTTCCAGTGTTACAGAGCAAGGATTATCAGAGAGTACAAGCCAAAGCAAAGTCGTATCAAAAGAAACAATCCATAACTACAACAGAAGATACCGTACCAGAAACCTTCGGAAGTTGTCAGAAGGGAAAAAGGTACGGGTGCAAGATCAAAATAGAGAAGGAGCAATTCTCCAGAAAGAGGACAATCAACAGCAATCTTATCTGCTATGAACTCAAGACAGTACTATACGAAGAAATAGAAGGAATCTTATTCCTTTATATCAACGACGTCAATCGGTCATACATTTGGACGAATCAGATGTTGAACTGGAAATTCAGAAAGCATCCAATACTACAAACCTCAACAAAGACCATCCAAATCAAGACACAAGAAATCAGAGAGAGACTACCAATTTTCCACATCTGACAACAAGAAGATCAGGGAGAGTTGTGAAGCCTCCTGACAGATTGAACCTAAGAAGTCAGAGACTTGGGGGGAAATGGTACAGCTTGTCAATAAAAAACTGAATGTACCTAACTATATATTTGGATAAACACTTGCAGGGGGGAGGAGATGTAGTATAAGGGTCTGAAAGAGTTAATCTTGACAGCGTAAAGAATACCACCCACCATAATGATGTAAGAGATCATGTGGGAGAACAGGTACAGTGTGGCTGTTGAAGAGTTCACACAGGCTAGCGTGGAGTGTATATAGTTGTTATGAAACAAATATTAATGTTTAAATACTACAGTCTAAGAACTTCTCTGGCTGGACCCAACACAGTGGCAGCATACAGAACCAAACATATAACAAGGTCTGATGGTTTTAAAAAGAGTTTGTTGCAAAACCTTGTTTGTTTCCCCGGGATGAAAATTTAAGAGTGGTGCAGGCCTGGTTCTCCTTTTCCTGGTTCACTGCAGTAAAACTTTGGAAATTTTCAGGTGGACGGATGCTCTGCATCAAACTTCTTTGGTCAAATCTCCGTTACAGTTCAATGGTGAAAATCATGTTACAATTTCTCAAGTAGGGAGTTTCAGACATCACCTTTTTATCTCTGCCTTTAGGTAGCTTAAAGATGGTTGTTATGACCGGGTAAGGAAGGGGTCTCAGGCTCCCCTCTCGCCCCTTTCCTGGTTAGGCCGTAACGGGCCTTTTAAAACACAGTGTTTTTAGCTTCACCTCAGTGAGTACTTGCTCACTGCTTTCTAATTGTAAATGAACCAGACAGGCTTTCTTAGGTTTAAACAAGAAAGATGCAAGTTTATTAGCCTTAACACTCGAACTAAGTTAAAATTACTAAGAATTCACGACGCAACCACGCTAGCATGCATACGAGATAAACACACACACAAATAGATACAGGAGGAGAAAGAATTAAAGGGGGAGGGTTTGGAGAAGTAGATGGAATTCAGTTACTGTCTTTAGTTTTGCTGTAAAGTCTTCAGTTGGAACTGTGGTCTTGTAGTTCTCACTGGGGCCCAATGCACACTTTCAAACTTGCTTCTCTAGTACCAGATGGCTGAAGAGATCCTCTGTCGTGAGGCTTAAGTTGCTTCCGTGGGTCCCTGGGACTTTGCTTGAGAGAGAGAGAGAGACAGGGATATAGCTTCTTGCTCTTTTGTCTTCAAATTGCAGTCTGTCCCAAATCTTTCTGTGAAATTCAGAAGTTCAATTCAACAGTTCCCAGTCTGGCCAGCAGGTAAGTCATGTGACCAGCTCTTTGTTTGAAACAGCATCTTCTGGGGAGGATTGTTGATTCTTCAAAGCTTACTAGACACTCGTGGGGCGGGGGGGGGGGGTGGGTGGGGGGAGGGTGGCAGGGGGTGCAGTGCTGGCTCTTACAAAATCAATGGCTCTCAATGTCATTTGATCATCACGATTGATAAAATTCATCTCAGTAATTGAGTCAGGGCGCACTCCCATTGCCTCTCTATGCAACTGTCTCTTGGAATGCAAATGTTCAGCTCTGTGGCCCTTTTAAACAAGTTATGTTCAATGTACAGTAAAAAGTTCATATGATGAAATGAATATGTTTCCATTTGGCAGGTGTGGTTTCTGTCACAATGGTGTTCTGGCAGGGTCCTTCTCTTTGCTGGAATGTGTCTATCTCTTCCTTCTGGTTTCTGGCTTTCTCGATTTTGGACCAAAAACCCCGTATCAGAGACTTGGGCTGGGATTTTATCCAGGCAATGGGGTCTCGACCTCCGGCAAAAGCACCACGAGAACTCTGTGCCACCCCTTCTGTGGGAGACCCACTGAATCAAGTGCCAATTAGGCATTTAACTGGACAGCAATGTACCTTCCACGTGATCAAGGACCCCAGTGACAGAAGCCCTTCCCTCTGAGAACTGCCAGCCAATGAAAGGCTGGCAGTTCTTTAACTGAGCAATGCCACTGAGCAGGCAGTGGCTGCTGCCGTTGGAGCACCCATCCAAGGCCTAGGAGCAACGATGAACCCAGACAACGGGTAGGTCAGGGCAAGAGGGGTCTTGCAGGGTGGGGGTGCAGGGAAAGGGGTGTAGGTGCATCAGCAGCAAGTGCAGGGGGTTGCTCTCAGCGGACCCTCCCCATCTTCCCGATGTAGGTATCTCGTATTGGTATGAAGTATCTTTTAACGAGGGCACTCCCCGGAGCTGGCAAGCAACCTGCACTGTTTTCTTGCTGTGTTCCGCATGCAGCAACAGGCCCACCTGTGGCTGGGCTAATTGCAGTGCGGAGGCCCTTAATTGGGCATTCATTTCCCACTTAAGTGCCTCAATTGTGGCAGGGAGGCGGGAGGCAACGGAGGCGGGAATATGGCCCCCCCGCCCCCACTGCCACCATCCCATCTGATTACATGCTCTCCCCACCTCCAAACCCGCCACGGGGAGAGCAAAAAATTCCCACCTTAGTTTCTGTCAGGTAACCAAAGTTTCTCTCCCATTGTGTTTTCTGAAATGGTGTTTGATGGTGTGACCATTGTTAGACAATGGGTTTGGATGTTGCTCATCTCTATGCCATCTTGATAAAGTGGTGTTTTTATCACACCCTTTATCCTGAGCTTGAGTCTGGAGACTCTACACCTGTAAATTCATTATTCACCCAATTTGTTGAAGAAGGGTAGCCATTAACATTGAATGGGCCATTTGCATTTCTAATGCTTTCTTCAACACCTGACCAGACATGACGATCGGTTCAGAGTTCCAGTACTTACCATCTGTATTCACAGTACAGGAGAGGTCACCTGACCTCTTGCTCTATCTTGTTGTGCAGGAATAGGTGTCCATTTTGAGCTCAATTCATCAGTCCATTATATAGTTCTTACTTTCTCCTTGTGTGAGCATGACAAGGGATCCAGAGCAGTGGGGAATGGATGAGGTTGTGCAATCAACTTCCCTTGGCAACAGAGCATGGGGCTCAGTTCTCATGAATCCTCGCCTGAAAAGAATGATGTTCTTCACCTACATGCAGGCACCAAGGTTAGTCTTTCAGAATGAGCAGTAACTGGCAGATCGATAGTCCTCATTACCATGACATCAGAAAGACTTTTTGGAACTGCTGATATTAATGGAACATGTGGCAACTTCATTCAAGTTTCCAACAGTCCCCCACCTCAGAAGTAGCTAGGGTGGCCATTCGTCCAGTTTTGTACCGGACAGTCTGGATTTTCAAGTTCACAATGCCACAGCCCAGCCTGAGGGAAAGATCCATTCATTCGCAAGCACTCAGCAACCAATGTGGAGCTGAATTAAACTGCATATCAAAATCAACCAATTAGAGGTTAGGTGGTTCCAAATGGCCACCCTCATTGGGTAATTGTCAGTCATGAAATCATATATATATGTTATTATACTAAATATATTGGTTATTTATACAGTTATTGTTATGCCTGTGCTGGGACAAGGCAGCAGTACCTCAGGACATGCGCGATGCCAATATCATCACCCTCTATAAAAACAAAGGTGACCGAGGTGACTGCAACAACGACCGTGGAATCTCCCTGCTCAGCATAGTGGGGAAAGTCTTTGCTCGAGTCGCTCTAAACAGGCTCCAGAAGCTGGCCGAGCGCGTCTACCCTGAGGCACAGTGTGGCTTTCGTGCAGAGAGATCGACCGTTAACATGCTGTTCTCCCTTCGTCAGATACAGGAGAAATGCCGTGAACAACAGATGCCCCTCTACATTGCTTTCATTGATCTCACCAAAGCCTTTGACCTCGTCAGCAGACGTGGTCTCTTCAGACTATTAGAAAAGATTGGATGCCCACCAAAGCTACTAAGTATCATCACCTCATTCCATGACAATATGAAAGGCACAATTCAACATGGTGGCTCCTCATCAGACCCCTTTCCTATCCTGAGTGGCGTGAAACAGGGCTGTGCTCTCACACCCACACTGTTAGGGATTTTCTTCTCCCTACTGCTTTCACATACGTTCAAGTCCTCTGAAGAAGGAATTTTCCTCCACACAAGATCAGGGGGCAGGTTGTTCAACCTTGCCGGTCTAAGAGCGAAGTCCAAAGTACGGAAAGTCCTCATCAGGGAACTCCTCTTTGCTGTAAATGCTGCTTTAACATCTCACACTGAAGAGTGCCTGCAGAATCTCATCGACAGGTTTGCGGCTGCCTGCAATGAATTTGGCCTAACCATCAGCTTCAAGAAAACGAATATCATGGGGCAGGACGTCAGAAATGCTCCATCCATCAATATTGGCGACCACGCTCTTGAAGTGGTTCAAGAGTTCACCTACCTAGGCTCAACTATCACCAGTAACCTGTCTCTCGATGCAGAAATCAACAAGCGTATGGGAAAGGCTTCCACTGCTATGTCCAGACTGGCCAAGAGAGTGTGGGAAAATGGCACACTGACACGGAACACAAAAGTCCGAGTGTATCAAGCCTGTGTCCTCAGTACCTTGCTCTATGGCAGCGAGGCCTGGACAACGTATGTCAGCCAAGAGCGACGTCTCAATTCATTCCATCTTCGCTGCCTCCGGAGAATACTTGGCATCAGGTGGCAGGACCATATCTCCAACACAGAAGTCCTCGAGGCGGCCAACATCCCCAGCTTATGCACACTACTGAGTCAGCGGCGCTTGAGATGGCTTGGCCATGTGAGCCGCATGGAAGATGGCAGGATCCCCAAAGACACATTGTACAGCGAGCTCGCCACTGGTATCAGACCCACCGGCCGTCCATGTCTCCGCTTTAAAGACATCTGCAAACGCGACATGAAATCCTGTGACATTGATCACAAGTCGTGGGAGTCAGTTGCCAGCGTTCGCCAGAGCTGGCGGACAGCCATAAAGGTGGGGCTAAAGTGTGGCGAGTCGAAGAGACTTAGCAGTTGGCAGGAAAAAAGACAGAGGCGCAAGGGAAGAGCCAACTGTGTAACAGCCCCGACAATCAAATTTTTCTGCAGCACCTATGGAAGAGCCTGTCACTCTAGAATTGGCCTTTATTGCCACTCCAGGCGCTGCTCCACACACCACTGACCACCTCCAGGCGCTTACCCATTGTCTCTCGAGATAAGGAGGCCAAAGAGGTTGTACAGTTATTGTTGGTAACTGTTACTTAAACTTAATAATAGTGATTCAGTGCACAAAAAAATACAATTGCAATGCTTTGTGCTTATTTTTATTAATTAATTATATTGGCAGGCCTTAAGCTCATAGCCATTTATGCGTGTGCGCATGTGCGGGGGCTTGACGGGGTCGGTGTCCAGTATTCTTGGCCTCCCGCAGTTGCCACCCTAAAAGTAGCAAGTGATCAGTTTGTGCCTCTGCCTCCACAGAAGCACAGAATGCAGCGCTGGAGGCACGAGGGAAGGGTACAGAGAACACTGCTCAAGCTTTCAGACATTAACACCCGATTTGAACTGTCCCCACCTGGTAAGAACTGGTTGGGGGTTACTTAAACTAACAAGAGTCACTTCTCCCCACTGATCCTGCTTCCCTCCTGTCCTGCACTTTTGAGCAGGACACCCACAGCAAGGAAGCGAGGTCCTGTTTTAAATATACATATCAATTCAGATGATGTTGGCATCAGGATCTAATCAGTAATATTTACCTGAGGTCTGAGAAATGTCTGCACCTTGATCTAATAAAGCTTGACAGGAGCCAGATCCTGACACAAGAGATAAGTTTTAACTTCAGTTTTCAGGTTTTCTTGTAGGCCAGGAGAGGCACGTGTGCTCCTCCCATCCTCACACGGAGGCTTTGTGACTTTGTTGCGCCAGGGTGTGTCACTCTCCCTAATCATAGCAAAACACCCCAGACCCACTGCCCGGTCTCTCAGCCTTCTACGTCCAATTGCAGCTGCAGCCTTTGAAATGCTCTCCCAACACATGCTCACAATCGCTTCCCCTATCACCTGCCATGGACCGTTCCTGCTGGTCCACAGCTGTTTGAACTCCCATTCGTCTACAGGCTGTCAATCTATTCAGCTGTCAGGCGGGAGACTGCACCATTTTATTTAAATGTTCTGCATCCCTGGCTAGTTTTCCACACACTAACCCTACCTTCCCATTAATCTATTTATTAATAATTAATATATGAATAATTAATTCCACAGTCTTCCATTAATATTGGGCCTTTGGGTTCAGGATACAGGCCGCGTCCCCTCAGGACTTTCAGGATCTGGTTTCCCACCGAGTAGTAGACACAGGCATGCTGGCCTTCAGGAAGTCGCAGGTTTCAGGTACTCTACATGACGGTGCTGTCTCTTAGGCCAACAAAGCTTGCCAGTAATCTGGCCTATTCACTCAGAAGTCTACATAAATGGCACCTATGAGGTGAGGCCAAGCTACTTAGGCAGATACATTAGAAATACAACCAGCACCAGCTCCTTCCCAGGAACAAACTGTCATGATGTGAAGGCCAGCTCAGTCAGATAAACCTTTTGTACCTGAAGAGCTCCCAGACAGCTTTGTGACACTGGAGATTAACTGGCATCTCTAAGATACACAAGTATCAGGTAAAGAAAAGTACATTTTTACACCTATGTGAAACAAGGTGTGAAGAAGTAGTTATCTGTGTAATGTAGATGAAGAACTGTGCATTAAAAGAAAAGGCCCATTTTCTTTAAGCTTAATTATTGATCGAGGTCCTAATTCCTTCAGGGATCTGGATGGGACAAGGAAATATGATGTGCAGTGAGGCTGAAAGCTGTTTTCCGTATTGAATAACTGGACTTGTCCTGAAGGCAGGAGAAATGTAGTAATGGCTATGGTGACAAAAATGAAGATATTTAAACAGATGAGAAATTAATCAATAATCATCTGCATATGAATCCCCTCTGCATCCCAATGCAGAATGCTCCAAGCAAAGGTCTTCATGAGCTTCCAGTTAATGCTGCTTTGTCTCCAAGGCAAGTGGGACCATCTACACTTCCAGGTTTTTCTGAATTATGGGGAGCACAGCAAGCTATCACTATGCAGGAGACATACTCAGACCATATTACAGTTCTCATTCTGATCTGTGCAGCAAATCCTTCAGAGCTCCTATAGCTCTCTGAAGGACAAGTCAAGCTGATGAATTGAACTTCAGTTTTTCTTCCTATTACTCACAGACAGGCCATGGGTCCACAAAGCTCGGAGCAAGCCTTATTTCCAAAACAAGTCTAGAGACCTGGACAAATGATGCAACGACAGAAGTTCAAATCCCACCACAACAGCGGGAATCTAAGTTCAGTTAATTAAATAAATCTGGAATTAAAAAGCTCGTACCAGTAATGGTGAACATCAAACGACCAGATTGTAGTTAAAAACCCATCTGGTCCACTAATGTCCTTTAGGGAAGGAAATCTACCATCCTTACCCAGTCTTGCCTATATGTGACCACAGCATTATGGTGGAATTGTAACTGCTCTCTGGCCCAGCAAGCCACTCAGTTGTGTCCATCTGCCAAGAAAAAGTCTAATAAGAATATAACTGGGCAGACAACCCAGCAAGCGCAAACAATCAATGATTTTGAAAGGAAGTTGGATGGGCACTTGAAGGAGATAAACCTGCAGCGCTACGGGGATCAAGTGAGGGAATGGGACTGACAGGATTACTCTGCAGAGACCCAGCATGGACTCAATGGGATGAATGGCCTCCTTCTGTGGCAGAAATAACTGTATGACTCTAAGTCAGGAGTGTGATGGAATACTCTCCATTTTCCCGGATGAGTGTAGCTCCAACAACACTCAAGAAGCGTGCCACCATCCAGGACACAGCAGCTCATTTGATCAGCACCCATCCACCATCTTAAACATTCAATCACTCCATTACTGGTGAACAATATAGAACTGAACTGGAGAAGCCATATCAATACTGTGCCTACAAGAGTAGGACAGAGGCTAGGAATCCTGTGGCGAGCAACTCACCTCCTGACTCCCCAAAGCCTGTCTGCCATCTACAAGGCACAAGTCAGGAGCGTGATGGAATACTCTCCACTTGCCTGGATGGGTGCAGCTCCAACAACACACAAGAAGCTCAACACCATCCAGGACAAAGCAGCCCGCTTGATTGCCACCCCATCCACAAACATTCACTCCCTCCACCACCGACGCACAGTGGCAGCAGTGTGCACCATCTACAAGATGCACTGCAGCAATGCACCAAGGCTCCTTAGACAGCACCTTCCAAACCTGCAACCTCTACCTACTAGAAGGACAAGGGCAGCAAATGCATGGGAACACCACCATCTGCAAGTTCCCCTCTTATTCACACACCATCCTGACTTGGAACGATATCGCCGTTTGTTCACTGTTGCTGAGTCAAAATCCTGAAACTCCCTTCCTAGCATCACTGTGAGTGTACCTACACCACATGGACTGCAGTGGTTCAAGAAAGCAGCTCACCACCACCTTCTCACGGGCAATTAGGCATGGACAGTAAATGCTGGCCTAGCCAGCGATGCCCATATCCCAAAAATGAATTAAACAAAAAATTGATAAAGGTGCCACATCAAAGGTTGTTGCAGAAAATAAAAGCTCATGGTGTAGGGAGTAACATATTGGCATGGATAGAAGATTGGCTAGCTAACAGGAAATAGAGAGCAGGCATAAATGGGTCATTTTCTGGTTGACAAGATGTAATAAGCGGTGTGCCATAGGGATCTGTGCTGGGGCCTCAACCTTTTACAATTTATATAAATGACTTAGATGAAGGGATCAAAGGTATGGTTGCTAAATTTGCTGATGACACAAAGATAGGTAGGAAAGTAACTTGTGAAGTGGACATAAGGGGGCTACAAAGGGATATAGATAGGTTAAGTGAGTGGGCAAAGGCCTGGCAAATGGAGTATAATGTAGGAAAGTGTGAAATTGTCCACTTTGGCAGGAAGAATAAAAAAGCAGCATATTATCTAAATGGTGAGAGATTGCAGAGCTCTGAGAAGCAGAGGGATCTGGGTGTCCTAGTGTATGAATCACAAAAGGTTTGTATGCAGGTATAATTAGGAAAACTAATAGAATGTTATTGTTTATCGCAAGGGGAATTGAAGACAAAAGTAGGGAGATTATGCTTCAGCTATACAGGGCATTGGTGAGACCACATCTGGAGTACTGTGTACAGTCCTGGTCTCCTTATTTAAGGAAGGATGTAAATGCGTTGGAGGCAGTACAGAGAAGGTTTACTAGACTAATACTTGGAATGGGCGGGCTGTCTTACGAGGAAAGATTGGACAGTTTAGGCTGGTATCCGCTGGAATTCAGAAGAGCGAGAGGAGACTTGATTGAAACATATAATATCCTGAGGGATCTTGACAGGGTGGATGTGGAAAGGATCTTTCCCCTTGTGGGAGAATCTAGAACTGTGGGGTCACTGTTTAAATATTAGGGGTCACCCACTTAAGACAGAGATGAGGAGAATTTTTTTTCTCTCAGAGGGTCGTGAGTCTTTGGAATTCTCTTCCTCAAAGGACAGTGGAAGCAGAGTCTTTGAATATTTTTAAAGCAGAGGTAGACAGATTCTTGATAAGCAAGGGAAAAGTTATCGGGGGTAGGTGGAAATGTGGAGTAATCAGTTCAGCCATGAACTTATTGAATAGCGGAGCAGGTGTGAAGAGCCGAGTGGCCTATTCCTGCTCCTAATTTGTATGTTCGTATGCACTGCAGCAACTCAGCAAAGCTACTTTGACAACACCTCCCAAACCTGTGACCTCTGATGTCGTGTTTTGAAAATTGAATTGTGGCATTTTGTTCACTTGAGGCTACTATACACACACTCATGCCAGAAAAGTGGCTAGAAAGTAAAAGGATAAAGAAGAATTGTTTTCAACAGCATGCAGTCTCATATCTTTTACTAAACTCAGCTAAATCTTACTTCAGTCCTGAGAACACCACATCTACGGCCTAGAAGAACAAGAGCAGCAGTCACGAGAACACCTCCAAGTCGCAGACCATCCTAACTTGGAGATATATTGCTGTACCTCAACTGTTACTGGCTCAAAATCCTGGAACTCCCTTTTTAACAGTACTGTAGGTGTACCTCCACCACAGGGACTGCAGCAGCTCAAGAAGGCAGTTCACCATCACCTTCTCAAGGACAGTTAGGGATGGGTAATAAATGCTGGCCATGCCAGCAATTCCCACATCCCATGAATAAGTAAAAAGTCATCCAGGCATGACTTTCTTCCCTCTCTTTTCTTCAGGGAGGCTGGATTTTCTCAGCACAAGGGTGATGGCAACCCGCTGCAAATTTCACATTCATATGCAGTATTCTTGGAGCTGGTCACCTTAAATGATAGTTTTTCTGGACTATTTTTGAAAGGTCACCCGCTACTGCTTGAAATGAGCCAGAGGCAAAAATTGTCAAGATAACATCCTTCCAGAACCACTGGTAAAACTGTTCGACCAGTTCTTCTTGCATAAGCGAGCAGAGTTTAGCTATAGCTTCTCACTCAGATCTTGATATGATCTGCCTGGCTTATCGACTCTTTGTGAACGTAATATCAGTGAGCTGCATCCACCTCCGATAGTGCCTTCTGCTGTTTTTGCCTTCTCCTCCACTAAAAAGGCATACAAAGAAATCCCCATGGAGAAATTCATGCTGATACTTAAGAATTCCTTATTCTTGCTGGGGGCATAGATTTCAGAGTGACCTGATAGGCTCTTAATCTCACAGAATCAGTTGCAACTCTGTGTACCACTAAAGCAAACAAATGTTTCAAAACAATTATTTCTAAGTCCAGATATTACACTAAGTAGGTTCTCCAGGCTGCAGATTGCGTAAGTAAAACACTTTCACCAGTAACAACCAAGTGTTTCCCAAGGCTAACCAAAGAGGTCCAGAAACACTTAGTTATTTCAAAGAATTTTTGCATTTTACGAGTGTCTTATTACTTTGTCAAATCATCTCCCAACACTTCACACAATCAATTACTTTAAAAATACAATTATTGTTATTTAGTTTGACGATCAGAGCAGAGCATCTTATTTAGCGAAGGAAGAAAAGTTACATGAAACAAAGTCACTAAAATGCCTTTTTTTTAAATCCCACCTTGTTCTAATTTGCTTGTTAATTACAACACAGCAAATCTATTGTCTGATTCGAAGACATTTCTAACTGTGTGATGCTAACAAGACCCAAAATTCCTGGGTTGGAAAATGGCCTGAGTCTGATTTTTTCCCCAGGATATGGACCAGAACCTCATCAGTCTCTAAAAGCCTTCTGAAGACCCCAAACCTTTACTCGAATAAGATTAACAATCTTGGACAGGATCTCTTACCTTGTCCAGCATCAGAGTGAAAGTCAAAGGTTTTAAAAATATACATTTTTTGGACCAGTTGAACCTCAGATAGACCCCAGACAGAGTGGCAAGACACTGCTCCATCTTGGAAGGGTAGATTGAATCAGTTTCTCCTGGGGCTGGTGCCATTGAGCACCCTTCCAGTTCCTGGCAGGATGCAAATGACACTGGACCAAGACTTGAGACATGCTCTCCAACCTGGAGCTATCACAGGTGTGAGAAAATCAGAGAAGAGATTGCAGTGGCTTTGATCAGAATTTTTCAATCTGCTTAGCTATGAAAATTGTGCTGGGGTATTGGAAGGTCACCAGCCTAACATCTGCATTCAAAAAGAGAGAAAGCAGGTAACCATAGAATAGTTAGTCTGACGTCAGCTGTGGCAAACTCTTAGAATCCTTGGAGCAAGGCTTGAATCCACAATCTTATTAATCAGATGCGAGTGCTACCACTGAGCAAGGCTCATACCTCTAACATCCTGGAAGGAGGCAGGATTGAGCTAAAATACACTATTCATCACATTCAAACTTATTGGAGTTTCAAAATATTTTTCTTATATTTTCTAAATTTGTTCATTTTAATTAATTTACCCTGATTTACTTCAATACACATTCCAGATTAATTTAGTATCAATCTTAAAATGTTAAAGAAAATGCACTGGCCTCATACAAGCAGTAATTTCTACTCTGAATGCTTAGAATCATAGAAACAGAAAATAGGAGCAGGAGTAGGCCATTCGGCCCTTCGAGCCGTCTCCGCCATTCATTATGTTCATGGCTGATCGTCCAACTCAGTAGCCCGTTCCCGCTTTCGCCCCTACCCTTTGATCCCTTTAGACCCAAGAGCTATATCTAACTCCTTCTTGAAAACATACAATGTTTTGGCCTCAACTGCTTTCTGTAGTAGCGAATTCCACAGGCTCACCACTCTCTGGGTGAAGAAATTTCTCCTCATCTCAGTCCTGAAAGATTTACCCCATATCCTTAGACTATGACCCCTGGTTCTGGATTCCCCCACCATCGGGAACATCCTTCCTGCATCCACCCTGTCAAGTCCTGTTGGAACTTTTTAGGTCTCTATGAGATTCCCCCTCACTCTTCTGAACTCCAGCAAATATAATCCTAACCGACTCAATCTTTCCTCATACGTCAGTCACCAAGGCCCTGTATAATTGCAGCAAGACATCACTGCTCCTGGACTCGAATCCTCTCGCTATGAAGGCCAACATACCATTTGCGTTTTTTACCACCTGTTGCACCTGCATGCTTACCTTCAGCGACTGGTGTACGAGAACACCCAGGTCTCGCTGCATATTCCCCTCTCTCAGTTTATAGCCATTCAGATAATAATCTACCTTCCTGCTTTTGCTACCAAAGTGGATAACCTCACATTTATCCATATTATACTGCATCTGCCATGCATTTGCCCACTCACTCAACTTGTCCAAATCACCCTTCAATGAAGCCTTTCCGGATCCTCCTCACAACTCACCCTGCCACCCAGTTTTGTCTCATCTGCAAATTTGGAAATATTACATTTAGTTCCCTCATCTAAATCATTAATGTATATTGTGAGTAGCTGGGGTCCTAGCACCGATCCCTGCGGTACCGCACTAGTCACTGCTTGCCATTCGGAAAAAGACCCATTTATCCCTACTCTTTGTTTCCTGTCTGCCAACCAATTTTCTATCCATTGCAATACACTACCCCAATCCCATGCGCTTTAATTTTACATGCTAAGTCCAAATAAACCACATCCACTAGCTCCCCCTCATCAACTCTACTAGTTACATCCTCGAAGAATTCTAGTAGATTTGTCAAGCATGATTTCCCTTTCGTAAATCCATGCTGATTCTGCCCGATTCTACCACTGTTCTCCAAGTGCTCTGCGATAAAATCTTTGAGAATGGACTCTAGAATTTTCCCCACTACCGCGTCAGGCTGACTGGTCTATAATTCCCTGCTTTCTCTCTACCTCCTTTTTTAAATAGTGGGGTTACATTAGCTACCTCCAATCTGTAGGAACTGTTCCAGAGTCTACAGAATCTTGGAATCTTGTTTTTTTTTTAAATTATACTTACTGAAATCCATTTACAAATAACCTAGAAATATTTTGAGTATTGTAACTAAGGAGTTTGCATACAATTGTAATGTATCCTTAAGGGAAGATACATATTTACTTTTATTTACATATCAAAATAACTATTGCTTCTGCTTTGAATGCTTCTATTTGTCACCCAGATACCTTCTATTTAAAACAGCTTTCCCATTACGAGTCAGTACAACTTACCAATAATGACTTGGCTATGACATTTTCAACTATTTTTAAGTCATGTCGCATGTGCCTCTGCCTTAAGTTCGAGCCTTCTATTTCCTCATCAGCAAAAAAACGGAATAAAAGGGGTTCATCCTTAAATTCACTCTTTTCCAGTACTATAAGGAAAAACAAGATGTAAAGTACTGGATAAATCTCAGATACGATTCAAAGTATATCATCTACTGTAACAGTTGGCCTTTATCTTAAAGAAATAAAAGTTAAAAGCTACAGTCAGTGATGTTCCATGACTGAAGGGTGTTTATTGTCTTTTACTATATACCTTAAATTAAATAGTAGTAATTTATTAGGAAGGATAGTTTCCTACCATGTTAAGGAAATAACAGGTAAGGTTCACTGCAACAATATGGAACATGGGAATGGTATGCATGTAAAATTGCATTTCACAAATGAGTCAGAAAAAAATTTAAATTTAGAAAGTCACAGCACAGTTAATGTGTAGCAGCACTGAAATTCAATGATGTAAATTTGTACCATTTTACCATTCTAAGAAAACTGATGTCAGAAGGATGTTTGAATAATGCACTGAATTTAGCCTTACCGTGGTGCATAAAACCATTGTCACAAAGTTCCACACCCAGGATTACTGCTTCCTCTCTGGTTCTACAGTCCCCCTGGTGACAAAGTAATAGACATTCTGCATTGCATATTCTAATAACACGGTAACTACCAATTCCTGTTTAAGTTCTTTCAGTATCTTGTTGATAAAGTCAATTGCATTAGAAACATTTTTAATGTAACATAAGGGGTAATTTCATAATCCTGCACTGCCAGTGGATAAAGCCTTACTCAAAGGTAACAACGGACTGAGATAGAGTCTGTTGTAACCCTGATTCTGTGCCACAACAAAAACTTGCATTTATATAACATACTTCACAGGAGCATTATCAAACAAAATTTGACACCAGGTTGCATAAGGAGATGTTATGGCTGATGACCAAAAAATTTGGTCAAAGAGGTGTGTTTTAAGGAGTTTCTTAAAAGAGGAAACAGAGATGGAGAGGCAGAGAGTTTAGGGAGGGAATTCCAGAGATTGGGCCTCAGCAACTGAAGTCACAGCCACCAATGATGGAGCAATTAAAATCAGGGTTGCATAACGAACCTGAATTGCAGAAATGGGATATCTCGGAAGATTGTAAGGCTGGAGGAGGTTAGAGATAGGGAGGAGTGAAACCATGGAGAGATTTAAAAACATAGATGAGAATTTTAAAATCAAAGCACTGCTCAGCCAGGAGTCAATGTAGGTCAGCAAGCACAGAAGTGATGGGTAAATGGGATTTGGTCTGAATTAGCATACAAGTAGTAGAGTTTTGGATGAGCTTAAGTTTAAGGACGGCGGAAAGTGGGAATCTGCCATGGTGGCATTGGAATAGTAAGTCTAGAGGTGATTAAGGCATCGATGAGGATTTCAGCAGCAGATGAGCTGATGCAGGGGTGCAGTCAGGCTACGTTACAGAGGTGGAAGTAGGGAATCATAGTGATGTTACGGATATGTGATCCAATGCTCATCTCAAGGTCAAATATGACACCAAGGTTGCGAGCAGTCTGGTTCATCCTCAGACAACTGCCAGGGAGAGGAATGGAGTCAATGGCTGGGGAATGGTGTTTGTGGTGGGGCCAAATAGAATGGCTTTGATATTCCCAATATTTAGTTGGAAGAAATTTCTGCTCATCCAGTACTGGATGTTTGACAAATTAGGGGCAGTGGAACAGTCAAGAGAGGTTGTGGTGAGATAGAGCTGGGTGTCATTAGCATACAAGTGGGACCTGCTGTGTTTTTGGATGATGTCGCCAAGGGGTGGCATCTAGCAGAGAAATAGAAGATGGATGCTTGGGGGAACTCCAGAAGTAATGGCACAGGAGCGGGACAAGAAGCCATTGCAAGCGATTCTCTGGCTATGACTGGATAAATAAGAATGGAACCAGGCGAATGCCATCCCACCCAGCTGGATCACAGAGGAGAGGCGTTGGAGGAGGATGTTGTGATCAACTGTGTTAAAGGCAGCATACAGATCGAGAAGGACAAGAAGGGTTAGTTTACCACGGTCCTTTCTGGGAGCATGGTTCCCACTGGGAGCGTAGGACCAAGAAATTACCCTTGTAAGCACAATGTTTTTATCTTTTCATCCTTTGAAGTAAACAGTATCATTTTTGTATTATAATGAAAAGCATCCAGTCAGAAATAACCTTAATTTAAGATACTTCTTTATTTGAAGATTTTGCTGAAAATAATCAGTGATAGAAGTGCAGTACTTTTCCAAAAAGAGTGGCTGGTGTAGTGGTTTAGTACCTCTGTCCTCCTAGTTTGAATTCAGTCTAGATTGATTAGATGAAAGTCTACTCTCTCTGACAGTTTAAAGGTCCCAAATGAGTTTGGAAATTTTCAACCCAATTCCCAGTGGACAATGCTCCACAGCACAAGATTACCCAGAACTTAACATAAACCAGCAATAAATTGCCAATCTCATAGCTCTTGTAATGCCTCATTGAGGAAGTACAACAATTGATGTACTACTGAGTCACACAGATTAAGATTTCAAATTTAATCCCTCAGCTGTTTTGAGTTAAGCAATGTCAGCAAGGGAGACAGCAAAAAGCACCACAATTTGTTTTAGTGTCTCAGCGGGAAAAATTAAGCAACATGTCCTATTTCTAACTTCATAACACAAACTTGTGCGATTTATCAGTGAGTCCTAAATCATACAAAGGTGTCACAGCCTCCATAGTTCAAGGGTCCAATGATACTCACTGTTTATTATTACAAGAGAAGAAAGTAATTTAGTTGAGGTATCAGTGGCACCCAGAAAGGGGAGGAATTTGAGAAAAAAAGGATGTAATAGCAATCTCACTCTGAGAGGCAATGAATACAGCTGGTGTTGGAAGCAAAAATTAATGATGCAGCTGGGGTTGTTTTTCTTACACTGAGATTAAGGCATATTGCCATAACTTTAATCTGCATCTGGTCCATGATATACTCAACTTCAGAGTTTTTGATACTGCAGTGGGTGCCTAAAATGGAATAGAGCTTTGTTTACCACTGCCACCCTGATGAACACAAAAGTTCAGAAAAAAATTGAAGAAAAGTGAAGGAGAAAAATGTAGAATTCTGGAGATGTTCTGTCGTGACTTAAAAAAACTTGGACATATTTTGAATCTTGTAAAGGACATTAGATACTCAAAAGTATCAATGATTAATAAATTAAACCGCAAATAGGGTCAAAGTTAATTGCAGGTTAATGATTGGAGGGTCAGTACAATCTTTCAACATTTGACGATTCAATATTAAAATCTAGAGACATGACACCTTCCTTCTCTCACAAAGTGGGAGAGTCAGTTTCAGAGATGCCAATAAGGTTGCTTCATAATCGGCTTCCGAGGAGCTAACAATAAGGCCGCCTTTTAAAATATTTACACAGGAAGTATTAAAAGCTTCAGTTATGAAAAGTAGGACATTGTACAAATTATTTTGTTTATGTATTATTAATTCAAGGGTTTGAAAAGGCAAGACTACTACCATATTAATGTATTTTTTTTTTAAATTAATTTCTTTACTATGGTGTTACAGATTGTTTATTTCAAGCAAACTTTAATTGGTGCCTAAAGTCTCAAACTAACTTACAGACAAAATTCACTTCCATTCTCAAACATGGCTATTCTTCCTTCAAAATTCATTGTTTGCATTAGCCTTAAACTCTGTTGGTGTCAGCACCATTTCTTATTCCAGATTCAATACACTTGATCTAAACTTCACTCCCCTTGGCTGCTTAACTCACACCCCTACCATGTATACAATCTTCATTTCACCTGCTTTGCTCTGCTAATCCTTACACCCCTGTTCTCCTGATTCTATTCCCTTTTGACTCCAGACCCAACCATTCTGGTTCATTAACATACATCTTCTTACTAAATCCTACCTTGTAACTCAAATCACTAAAAAAAGAGGATGAGCAGTCTAAGTGACATGTATGGCATCAGCTTTGTGAATTAGGTCACATTATTCAAAAACCCTTGATTTATGCAGCAAATGTCACTTTGGTTGATTTTTCAGCAGCCTCACTGTGCATCCTTTCGATAATAACACCGGCCATATTTCCAATTAAACAAACAGTGGCTTCAGTGACAGGTTTCCTTATTTAAGACACTTCAAACTGCCCAATCAGATTAATGATATTACCAGAATTACACAAAAAATATTTTTGTTACTTTACCTGTGCAATTAACCAATCTGTCAGCTTGTTTGCCATGACCACTGACTTATAGGTTCTCAGATGGTAGTCTTTATCCCTAGATATGAGAATCACATCAGTTAACAGTATAGTTATACACAAAAACTCAACATAGCCTGTGCTACAAATATTACACTTCAGTCTGACAAATATTTACTAATAGTTGGATCAACAAAGACAGCACAAATATATAGGGATTGAGCTTACACAGAGTTCTCCCAACCTCCTGATATTAATTCAGTGGAAATCCTAAATGGGCAAGTCACCCCATCTGGAGGGCAAAGTTAGAGACCTTAAAAATATTCTTTTCAGTGAAGTTCTTAACTGGTTGGAAGAGGAAGCTCCACAAGCATCCCCATCCTCAATGATGGGGAAGCCCAGCATGTAATGGCAAAAAACAAGGCTGAAGCATGTACAACCATCTTCAGGCAGAAGTGCCCAGTGGATGGTCCATCTTGGCCTCCTCCCAATGTCCCGAGCATCGTGGATGCCAGTCTTCAGCCAATTTGATTCACTCCACATGAAATCAATAAACGGCTGAGCATATTGGATACAGCAAAGGCTACGGACCCTGAAAACATCCCAGCTGTATTACTGAAGACTTGTGTTCCAGAACTAGCCACATCTCTAGTCACACCATTTTAGTAGAAAATTGCCCGGGTATATCCTGGCTACAAAAAGCAGGACAAATCCAACCCAGCCAATTTCTGCCCCATCAGTCTACTCTCAATCATCAGAAAAGTGATGGAAGGTGTCGTTGACAACACTATCAAGTGGCACTTGCTCAGCAATAACCTGCTCACCAATGTTCAATTTGGGATAAACCAGGGCCACTCATCTCCAGACCTCATTACAGTCTTGGTCCAACTCAACAAGGCTCCATAGACAGCACCTTTCAAACCTGTGACCTCTACCACGTA
Source organism: Heterodontus francisci (assembly GCF_036365525.1). Lineage (NCBI taxonomy): Eukaryota > Metazoa > Chordata > Chondrichthyes > Heterodontiformes > Heterodontidae > Heterodontus > Heterodontus francisci. Next base: position 116,771,835 of record NC_090375.1, on the reverse strand, counting down.
GAAGAACAAGGATAGAAGATGCATCAGATCACCACCACCTGCAAGTTCCCCTCCAAGTCATACACCATCCTGAACTTGGAACAGCTTGGAACGCTGTTTCTTCACTGTTGCTGGGTCAAAATCCTGAAACTCTCTTCCTAACAGCAATGAGTGTACCTACACACCAATGACTGCAGCAGTTCAAGAAGGTAACTCACCACCACCTTCTCAAGGGCAATTAGGGGTGGGCAATAAATGTTGGCCTAGCCAGTAATGCCCACATCCCATGAACAAATAAAAAAAAGGACAAAAGAACTGAATTGCAGAGGTGAGGTGAGAATGGCTCCCTTGACATCAGGGCAGCATTTGACTGAGTGTGGCATCAAGGAACCCTAGAAAAATTGAAATCATTCAATTCTCCATTGATTGGAGTCATATCTAGCACAAAGGAAGATGCTATGGTTGTTGGAGGCCAATCATCTCAGCTCCAAGACATTGCTGCAGGAGTTCCTCAGGATAGTGCTCTCGGCCCAAGCATCTTCAAGTACTTCATCAATAACCTTCCCTCCATGATAATGTCAAAAGTGGGATGTTCGCTGATGACTGCACAGTGTTCGATACCATTTACAACTCCTCAGATACTGAAGCAGTCCGAGCCCACATGTAGCAAAAGCTGGACAACATGCAATATTGACCAGTAACATTTGCACCACACAAGTGCCAGGTAAAGACCAAAAGATCATCTCCAACAAGAGAGAATCTAGCTATCTCCCTTTGACATTCAATGGCATTACCTTTGCTGAATCCCCCACCATCAAAATCCTGGGGGTTAACATTGACCAGAAACTTAACTGGACCAGCCATATACGTATTGTGGCAACAAGTGCAGGTCAGAGGCTAGGAATTCTGCGGCGAGTAACTCACCTCCTGACTCGCCAAAGCTTGTCCACCATCTACGAGGCACAAGTGGAATACTCTCCACTTTCCTGGATGAGTGCAGCTCCAACAACACTCAAGAAACTCAACACCATCAAGACAAAGCAGTCTGCTTCATTAATATCCCATCCACCATCTTCAACATTCACTCCCTCCACCACAGGCGTACAGCGGCAGCAAAGTATACCATCTACAAGGTGCACTGCAGTAACTCACCAAAGATCCCTCAACAGCACCTTCCAAACCTGTGACTTCTCCCACCTAGTAGGCCAAGGGCTGCAGCTATATGGGAACAGTACCACCTGCAAGTTCCCCTCCAAATCATACATGATCCTAACCTGGAACTATATCACCATTCCTCCACTGTCACTGGGTCAAAAACCTGGAACTCCCTTCCGACCAGCATTGTGGGTGTACCTACACCATATGGGGTGTGTGGTTCAAAAAGGTGGTTCGTCACCATCTTCTCAAGGGCAATTAGGGATGGGCAACAAATGCTGGCCTTGATAGCAATGCTCACATCCCATGAATGAATAAAAGAAAGCTTCCAAAGATTGTTTCTAGGCTGAGGCAAGGGTTTTAATGTGACTACAATTGTCTAAATTATTTATCAGTGGAGTTTGCAATGGGCAGCACAGTGGCGCAGTGGTTAGCACCGCAGCCTCACAGCTCCAGCGACCCGGGTTCAATTCTGGATACTGCCTGTGTGGAGTTTGCAAGTTCTCCCTGTGTCTGCGTGGGTTTTCTCCGGGTGCTCCGGTTTCTTCCCACATGCCAAAGACTCACAGGTTGATAGGTAAATTGGCCATTAGCAATTGTCCCTAGTATAGGTAGGTGGTAGGGAAATATAGGGACAGGTGGGGATGTGGTAGGAATATGGAATTAGTGTAGGATTAGTATAAATGGGTGGTTGATGGTCGGCACAGACTCAGTGGGCCGAAGGGCCTGTTTCAGTGCTGTATCTCTAAACTTATTCTAAACTAAACTAAACATCCACTGGTTCCATAACAGTTCAGAGTTTCAGCTAAGAAGAGCTTTTCATTTAAATACAAGGAGTTTGAGCTTTTGCATATTTTCATCAAGTATATGTTACAATATAAATTCTTCATGAGGCACTTTCTTGAAAAATAAAACATTTATTTCATTAATGCATCAATTTCAACCAACAGTCTAGAATGCATGGAAAACTAATCTGGTATCTGAGCATATGATCCCTTTAAATAAGCTCATGGACTTCTTTGTCGCTACTCTTGAGGCTCTCCATTCAGCTACCTCTACTGCTTCCTCATTTCCCCTTGCCCACCAAACCAAATTTATCCGCAGCTCTCTGCTGTCCTAGCACTGTATCTTTACTTAATTTATATCTTTTATCTCCCCTCATGCCCTCCCTGAGCTCTTATCCCATTTCCTGCTCCTTGACCACACTGTCAATAAATTGCCAACCACCCAATTTCCCTTCCTGGTCCCCATGCTAGATGGCAATCCTTCTCCTCAGATACTGCCCCGCTCACTTTCAAATCCATCATCTCCCAACTATTGCCACTCCAGCTCTACTAACAGCACAGACTAAGAATTAAAGCTGGAACCTTCTAGTCTGAACCAGTTACATGCGGTCTTTGGCAATTGAGCCATTGAGCAATGCAGTAAACTACTCTGTTCACTTTGCCTACAGATAGGACAAAACAAAGCAGCACAAAAGAGAATGCAGTGGTAACTTCTAAGTTTTCATCACAAGTAATAAAAATTGGCTTCTCAGAATATGTAAATACTTAATAAATTGTATCAAATTTAATGACACATATAACATTAACTTCAAAAGAGATAACAGAAATAGAAAGGATAGTAAATACCTGCTGTATATAAGCAGGTGATCCTATTACAGTTAACATTATTAATACTGTTAAGGAAGAGGTGAGGCAGCGTATTGTATGAATCACCCCAGGGAAGAGCTAATACTAGGAGGCTCTCCAATCTTGACTACTAAGGTGATTGCACTAGGATCTAAGTATTATGATTTCAGGAATGTATAGGTATGGAAAAAAACCACTGTAGTGCTAATTTCAACAGTCAAAAAATAACATTCATTTCTCATATCCTGCATGGCTTGCTCTGTTAGACATCTATCGAGTTTCCTCTCAAACTTGGCATCATTATCTGCTTCCGCTGCCTTGTCAAGTAGTTATATCCATGAATTAGTTCGCTTCTCTTTTGAGTTTTTTTCTGTACCCATTTGTATAGAATGCAAAAGCTTTGCTGGAGCCTGAATGGTACAGTAGGTAAGAAACTGCTTGAACACTTCAGGGACCTGAGTTTGAAAACAGCTTTGGCTGATGGGATGAAAGTATGCCGGGTGAAAGCTCCTAATGGGATGAGACAACAGAACAGGACTGTCCAAATTCAGAAATTAATGTCATTAATTTGGTAGGCAAGGAAGCCTCAGAAGAGTGTCACGCTAATGAAGGGAACAGTGATGAAATATGAAATGAATGGAGGAATTATGAAACAAGAGTCAACTACGGAACTGAACCACAAGAAAATGGACACTTTTCTGCCACAGACAAAATGAAGTACAGGTCAGGTGACCCTTCCTGTACTGTCAATAAACACATTTGTCTATTGAAGATGAAACTCCTTAACCTCATCTGAATTAGCTTTGGGGAGAAGCCATTGAAATTGCATATTGATGACTCTTATCTACAGCAATGAGCTACCAAAGACTTTTGCAGACTGACTGTCTTTGAAACCAAGGCCAAAATAATAGGTGTGAAGTAACACTTATTTATCAGAATGAACCACATTCAGATGCCATCATGTAACAATGCTTCACATATCTTGGAGCATTATATGAATCAGCCCAGGGGGAGAGAGCACTCAGTCACCTGACCCTATATCCCCACCTGACAAGTTTCTACCTCAAGAGGTACCTCTTTGGAGAGAGAGGGCAAGACAGCTAGAGAAGGTCTTTTCTAGCCATAACAGCTGTGAGACAGTACCAGCTAAGCAGGAATACCTTTTAACTACTGTAGCAGAGAAATTGTGAGGGCCTGGGTGTGCTTGAACACACAAAGTTAACATGCAGGTGCAGCAGGCTATTAGGAAGACGAATGGCATGTTGTCCTTTATTGCAAGGGGTTTGGAGTACAGGAATTTAAAGAAGTCTTACTAAAATTAAACACAGCTTTGGTGAGACCACACCTGGAATATTGTGTGCAGTTTTGGTCTCCACATTTAAGAAAAGATATACGTGCACTGCAGGCAGTGCAGTGAAGATTTACTAAATTTGTCCCTGGGATGAGGGGGTTGTCCTATGATAAGAGGCTGAGTAAATTGGGCCTATATTCTCTGGAGTTTAGAAGAATGAGAGGCGATCTAATTGAGACATACAAGATTCTGAAAGGGCTTGATAGGGTAGAGGCTGAGAGATTGTTCCCACTGGTTGGGGAATCTAGAACACAGGAGGACACAGTCTCAGGATAAGGGGCCAATCATTCAGGACTGAGATGAGGAGAATTTACGACACCCAAACGGTTGTGAATCTTTGGAATTCTCCACCCAAGAGGATTGTGGATGCTCCATCATTGAATACATTTAAGGCTGGGACAGATAGACTAATAGTCTCACAGGGAAAAGAGGAATATGGGGAGCAGGCAGGAAAGTGGAATTGAAACCCAAGGTCAGCCATGATCGTATTGAATGGTGGAGCAGGCTCAATAGGCCACATGGTCTACTTCTGTTCCTATTTCTTGTGTTCTTGTGTTGATACTGACACTAGTGCCTGAAATAGAGCCTGGAGCATTAACATCCTGACCTCAAACACAAAATTCATTAACATTACATATTAAAATAAATTTTTGTTTTTGATATTTTCTAAAATAAAACAGCTGAAATCAACAGAGTGCTAACCCATTGGTTATTTGTGCAATTTTAATGTAAAATACATTTTTAGACATTCAGCAGTTTACCAGAATGAAGAAAGTCTTCAAACCTTGGAGGGAGACTTTTGGTGTTAACCACCCTCACCCAGCCAACCCCAAACATAATAAGCTGTCTTTACTAATTAAAAAATTGCTACTGAAATGATCTAATCCCCCTGAAAACTGTAAAGGATAAATACAGTAAGGCAATGTGCGATTACCTGCACATGATGCAAGTGATGCAGGCTGCATGAAAACTTTGTGCTGCCCACTCATCTACCATACGACCATACTAATTAAGAGCAAAAGTAGGCCATTTAGCCACGCTAGCCTGCTCCGCCATTAAATAAGATCATAGCTGATCTGTTTCTGTCTCGAATTCCACACTCCCATCTACCCCCGATAACCTTTGATTCCCTTGAATAACAAGAATCTATCTACCTCCGCCTTAAAAATATTCAATGACCCCGCCTCCACCACCTTCTGAGGCAGAGAATTTCAAAGTTGCACAATCCTTGTCTCTGTCCAAAAAGGGTGACCCCTAATTTTCAAACAGTGGCCTCACCCACAAGCGGAAACATCCTTTCCACATTCACCTTCTCAAGACCATTCAGGATCTTATATACTTCAATCAATTCTCCCCTCACTCTTCTCAACTCCAGTGAAAACAAGCCCAGTCTATTCAACCTTTCCTCAGAAGACAACCCGCTCATTCCAGGTATCAATCCAGCAAACCTCCTCTGAACCGCCTCCAACGCATTTACATCCTTCCTTAAATAAGGAGACCAAAACTGCACAGTATTCGAGATATGGTCTCACCAGTGCCCTGTATAACTGAAGCATAACATCCTTACTTTTATTTTCAATTTCTCTCGTAATAAAGGATAGCATTCCATTAGCTTTCTTTATTACTTGCTGTACCTGCATACTAACCTTTTGTGACTCATGCACTAGAACACCTAGATCCCTCTGCACCTCAGAATTATTCAGTCGTTTCCATTTAAGAAATACTCTGCTTTTTTATTCTTCCTGCCAGTGAACAACTTCACATTTTCCCACATTATACTCCATCTGCCAATTTTTTCCCCACTCACTCAACCTATCTATATCAGTCTGCAACCTCCTTATGCCCTCTTCACAACATACTTTCCGACCTATCTTTGTGTCATCTGCAAATTTAGCTACCATGCCATCGCTCCCCTCAACTAAGTCATTGATATAAATTGTAAAAAGTTGAGGCCCCAGCACAGACCCTTGCAGGTCTCCACTCGTCACATCCTGCCAATCAGAAAAGGACCTATTTATGCATACTATCTGTTTTCTACCAGCCAGCCAATCTTCTATCCATGCTAATATGTTACCCCCCTACACCATGAACTCCTACTTTGCACAATAACCTTTTATGTGGCATCTTGTCAAATGCCTTCTGGAAATCCAAGTACAGTACGTCAACGGGCTTCCCTTTATCCACAGCACATGTTACTCCTTCAAAGAACTCCAATAAATTGGCTAAACATGATTTCCCTTTCACAAAACCATGCTGACTATTCCTGATTACCTTGAGTTTTTCTAAGTGCCCAGTTCCTTCTGATCGATTCTAGCAGCTTCCCCACAACAGACATCAGGCTAACTGGCCTATAACTGACCTCTTTTCTGCCTCCCTCCCTTCTTGAATAGAGGGGTTATATTTGTTACTTTCCAGTCTGATGGCACCTTTCCAGAATCTAGCGAATTTTGAAAAATTAACACCAATGCATCTACTACCTCATTAGACACCTCTTTTAAGACCCTAGGATGAAGCACATCAGGACCCGGGGACTTGTCAGCCTGCAGTTCCATCAGTTTGCTCAGCACCGCTTCGCTGGTGACTGTAATTTCACCAAGATCCTCTTTTCCTTCCACCTCCTGATTTACAGCTATTATTAGAATGTTTTTAGTATCCCCTATCATGAAGACAAAAGCAAAATATTTGTTCATTTCATCTGCCATTTCCTTATTATCTATCATTCACTCCCCATTCTCACTCTCCAGAAGAGCAATACTCACTTTACTTATTCTTTTCCTTTTTAAATACATGTAGAAACTCTTGCTATCCATTTTTTACATTTCTAGCTAGCTTCCTCTCATACTCTAATTTATTTCTCCTGATTAACCTTTTAATCATTCTCTGTCACTCTTGATGTCTTGACCAATCATCTGACCTGCCACTCATCTCTGCACAATTATATGTTTTTTCCTTAAGTTTGATGCTTTCCTTAACTTCGTTAGTTAACTACGGATTGTGGGTCCTCCCGTGAGAATTTTTCTTTATAGTAGGAATATACTTATTCTGAGTATGCTGAAATATTCCCTTAAATGTTTACCACTGCTTCTCTATTGATCTGTCTCCTAGCCTAGTAATCCAGTTCACTTCAGCTAGCTCGGCTTTCATGCCCACATAGTTGCCCTTATTTAAGTTTAAAATACTAGTCTTCGACCCATTCCTCTCTCTTTCAATAAAAGAGAAAATACTGCAGATGCTGGAAATCTGAAATAAAAACAAGAAATATTGGAAATACTCAGCAGGTCTGGCTGCATCTGTGGAAAGAGAAGCAGAGTTAATGTTTCAGGTCAGTGACTGGCAAATATTAGAAATGTAAAAGGTTTTAAGCAAGTAAAGTGGGGGTGGGGAAAGAGATAACAAAAGAGGTCACAAAATAGGACAAGGTCACAGAGAATAACTGACCAGAAGGTCACGGAGCAAAGGCAAATGGTATGTTAATGGTATGCTGAAAGACAAAGCATTAGTAAAGAGAGTGTGTTAATGGACAGAAAACTGAACAGCTGGGCCCCAAGCAAAAACATGAAAAAAAACAGTGGGTAGGCACAGTAGAAACAAACTAAACAAACTAAAATAAAATAAACAAATTAAAATTAAAAAAGAAAAAAGAAAAAATAACTAAAAATAAAAATAAAAAGGGTGGGGGGCCCGTCATGCTCTGAAATGACTGAACTCAATATTCAGTCCGGCAGGCTGTAGGGTGCCTAATCGGTAAACGTGGTGCTATTCCTTGAACTTGCGTTGATGTTCACTGGAACAGAGATGTGGGCATGAAAGCAGGGGGGAATGTTGAAATGGCCTGGAAGCACAGGATCATGCTTTCGGACTGAGAGGACATGTTCCACAAAGCGGTCACCCAGTCTGCGTTCGGTCTCCCCAAAGTAGAGGAGACCCTCTCTCTTTCAAACTAGTTGTAAAATTCAATCATATTGTAGTCACTGCTACCTAGAGGTGCCTTTACTCTGAGGTCATTAATTAACCCTGTCACGTTATACAATACCAAGTCTAATATTAAATCAAAATACTGTAGATACTGGAAATCTGAAATAAAAACAAAAAGTGCTGGAAATACTCAGCAGGTCTGGCAGCATCTGTGGAGAGAGAAGCAGAGTTAACGTTTCAGGTCTGTGATCTTTCATCAGAACTGGCAGAGGTTAGAAAAAAATTAGGTTTTAAGCAAGTGAAGTAGAGGGGGGTGGGGGAGAGACACATCTACTCTGATGATGCAACCTTCCACAACAGCGCTTCTGATATGTCTTCCTTTTTCATCAATCGAGGAATCCCACCCCCCCCCCCCCACTACTGTGGTTGACAGGGCCCTCAACTGTATCTGGCCCATTTCCCGCACTTCTGCTATCACCCCTTTCCCTCCCTCCCAGAACTGTGACAGGGTTCCCCTTTTCCTCATTTTCCACCCCACCAGCCTCCACATCCAAAGAATAATCCTCCGCCATTTCCGCCACCTCCAGCGTGATGCCAAATGCATCTTCCTCTCCCTTCCCGTCAGCATTCCGAAGGGATCGTTCCCTTCGCGACACTCTGGTCCACTCCTCCACTACCCCCAACACCTTGTCCCCTTCCCACGGTACCTACCCATGCAATCACAGGAGGTGTAATACCTGCCCTTTTACCTCCTCTCTCCTCACTATCCAAAGCCCCAAACACTCCTTTCAGGTGAAGCAGCAATTTACTTGTACTTCTTTCAATTTAGTATACTGTATTCACTGCTCACAATGCAGTCTCTTCTACACTGGGGAGACCACATGCAGATTAGGTGACCGCTTTGCGGAACACCTCCACTCAGTCCAAAAGCATGACCCTGAGCTTCCGGTTTCTTGCTATTTCAACACACCCCCCTACTCTCATGCCAACATTTCTGCCTTTGGCCTGCTCCAGTGAACATCAACGCAAGCTCGAGGAGCAGCACCTGATCTTTCGATTAGGTACTCTACAGCCTTGCGGACTGAACATTGAGTTCAATAACTTCAGAGCATGACCCATAACTGGCCTATTTTCAATATTTTATTTTTTAACCATGTGCCTGTTTTTCATGTAGTCAGAGCTGCTCATTATTCTGCTTTTAACACTCTCTCTGGACTAATGCTTTGTCTTTCACCACATGCATTAACACTCTCTTTGCCTTTGTCCCAGGATAGCTTTGTTATTTAATCACTCCCGCCCTTTGCCCTATCACACACCTCCCCCTTTGTTCTCTCCCCCACCTCCCTCCCCTTTACTTGCTTAAAACCTAATTCTTTTCTAACCTTTGCCAGTTCTGATGAAAGGTTACAGACCAGAAACATTAACTTTGCTTCTCTCTCCACAGATTCTGCCAGACCTGCTGAGTATTTCCAGCACTTTTTGTTTTTATTCCAAGTCTAATATAACCTGCTCTCTGGCTGGTTCCAGAACGTGCTGCTCGAAGAAACTATCTCTGAAAAGCATTCTATGAACCCCTCATCCAGGCTACTGATTTTTCCAGTTTATATGTAGATTAAAATCACCCATGATTATTTCCGTCCCTTTATCACAAGCACCCAATATATTTTCTTGGATACTTCGTCATACATTATGGTTACTGTTAGGGGGCCTGTAGACCACTCCCACTCATGATTTCTTTCCCCTACTATTCCTCATCTCCATCCAAATCGATTCTACGTCCTGACCTCTTGAACCAAGGTCATCTCTAACTGTTGCAACCACTTGATTAACAGTGCTACCCCTCCACCTTCAACTAGCTTCCTATTCTTCTTGAGTGTTATATACCCCTCACCTTCATTTCCCATATTACTCTCCTGCCTTCACTCTACCTCTTGATTTGTTACATCTACCCAAGCTTGATCCCTCTCCCCCTTGTTTAGCTTAAAGCCCTCTCTACGTCCCTAGTTATGCGGATTGCTAGAAGACAGGTATCAGCATGGTTCAGGTCTAAACCATCCCAATGGAACAGCCCCCATTTTCCCCACTACTGGTGCCAGTGCTCCACGAACCAAAACCCTCTTCACCCACACCAGTCTTTGAGCTACATGTTCATTTCGCTAATCTTATGTGCCCTCTGCCAATTGGCATGTGGTTCCAGTAATAATCCAGAGATTATTACCCTTGGGGTTCTGCTTTTCAATTTGTTGCCTAACTCCTCATACTGTCGAAGCGGAACCTCTTTCCTAGCCCTACCTAAGTCATTGGTACCTACATGGACCACGGCAACTGGATTCTTCCCCTCCCACTCCAAGTTCCTGGCCAGCCCTGAGCAGATGTCCCAAACCCTGACACCGGACAAGCAACACAGCCTTCTGGACTCACGCTCTGGGCTGCACAAAACAGTGTCAATCCCCCTCACTATATTATTCCCTACTACCACTACATTCCTTTTTGCTCCCCCCACTTGAATGGCTTCCTGTACCACTGTGTCAAGGCCAGTCTACTCATCCACCTTACAGACCTCACTTTCATCCACACAGGTTGAGAGCACCTCAAACCTGTTCGACAATTTCAAAGTCTGAGGCTCCTCCACTACTGTCTGCTCAGTCCCTTTACATGCCTCACTCATGGTCACATCTTCCTGTCCCTCACTGCAGACCAAAACAGATGACCCTGTTCTCAGAGGCGTGACCGTCCTCCGGAACAAAGTGTCCAGGTATTTCTTCCCCTCCCTTATGTTGCGCAGTGTTTGCAGTTCGACTTCCAGATCATTAATAATATCAATAATCCTAATCCGGAATTCCTCTAGCTGCTTACACTTTCTGCAGACGTGTTTGTCCTGGATCGCCTTTACATCCAGGAGCTCCCACATACCACAGCTGCAACATAACATCTGTCCTGCCATTGTTAATCATCAATCTCCATGACTGCGGCATGCAACCCAGCACTAATCGCACTGCTGAATGGCTGCATGCTCAACAAGGAGCCAGGTTTGTGCAAGGATGACACCAATTAAAGCTAGCCAGCATTTCTTAAAGCCAGTCTGACCTCTTAAAGGGGAGGTGCATTCTGGCTGCAGCAAGGGCTGGAAGTGGCTGCGAAAGACATTCTTAGCAGGAAGAAACTGCAACACTGGAGCAAAGGCCAGAGAGAGGGCTCCTAGGTTCTCAGATGTAGCGCGGGAGGTCTTGCTGCAGAAGGTGGAAAGGAGGAGAGACATTATCTTACCACAATGGGCCAGAAGGCCCTCCAGAAATACACTGCAAAAACAGTGGGAGCAGACAGCCACAGAGATCAATGCCTGGTCCCCAAGGACCTGGCTATAGTGCCAAGACAGTTCAATGATCTCAGATGAATGGTCAAGGTTAGTGGATGCATGTTCAAATGCAATCTCCTGCCAGCGCACCAGCAACCACTCACACTGCTCAGTGTACTACAACCCCATTACTCACCCATCAGCAATCTCCAGCAATCAGGACTCATGTCTAAAGTATATAACAAACATACAAATTAGTAGCAGGGGTAGGCCACTTGGCCCCTCGAACCCGCTCCGCCATTCAATAAGATGGCTGACCTAACTGTAACCTCAACTCCACATTCCCGCCCACCCCCAATAACCTTCCACCCCCTTGCTTATCAAGAATCTAACTACTTCTGCCTTAAAAATATTCAAATACTCTGCTTCCACCGCCTCTTGAGGAAGAGAGTTCCAAAGACTCTCAACCCTCTGAGAAAAAAAATTTGCCTCATCTCTGTCTTAAATGGGTGACCCCTTATTTTGAAACAATGACCCCTGGTTCTAGATTTTCCCACAAGAGGAAACATCCCTTCCACATCCCCCCTGTCAAGACCCCTCAGAATCTTATACGTTTCCATCAAGTCAGCCCTGACCCTTCTAAACTCCAGCAGAAAGAAGCCGGGCCTGTCCAACCTTTCCTCAGAAGACCACCGGCCTATTCCAGGTATTAGTCTCGTAAACCTTCTCTGAACTGCTTCCAATGCATTCACATCCTTCCTTAAATAAGGAGACCAATGCTGTACACAGTACTCCAGATGTGGTCTCACCAATGCCCTGTACAACCAAAGCATAACCTCTCTACTTTTGTATTCAATTCCCCTCGCAATAAACGATGACATTCCAATAGCTTTCCTAATTACTTGCTGTACCTGCATGCTAATCTTTTGCAATTCATGCACTAGGACACCCAGATCTCTCTGCATCTCAGAGCTCTGCAATCTCTCACCATTTAGATAATATGCTTCTTTTTTATTGTTCCTGCCAAAGTGGACAATTTTACATTTTCCCACATTATACTCCATTTGCAAGATCTTTACCCACTCACTTAACCTATCTATATCCCTTTGTAGCCTCATGTCCTCTTCACAAGTTACTTTCCTATCTATCATTGTGTCATCAGCAAATTTAGCAACCATACCTTTGGCCCCTTCATCCAAATCAAGTATGTAAATTGTAAAAAGTAGAGGCCCCAGCACTGATCCCTGTGGCACACCACTTGTTACATCTCGTCAACCAGAAAATGACCCATTTATGCCTACTCTGTTTCCTGTTAGCTTGCCAATCTTCTATCCATGTCAATATGTTAGCCCCTACATTATGAGCTTTTATTTTCTGCAATAACCTTTGATGTGGCACCTTATCAAATGTCTTCTGGAAATCTAAGTACAATATATCCACCGGTTCCCCTTTATCCACAGCACATGCTACTTCTTCAAAGAATTCCAATAAATTGATTAAACGTGATTTCCCTTTCACAAAACCATATTGACTCTGCCTGATTACCTTGAATTTTTCTAAATGCCCTGCTATAACGTTTTTAATAATAGCTTCTAACATTTTCTGTATGATTGATGTCAAGCTAACTGGCTTGTATTTTCCTGCTTTCTGTCTCCCTCATTTTCTGAATAAAGGAGTTACATTGGCTAGTTCCAATCTCATGCAACCTTCCCGGAATCTAGGGAATTTTGGAAAATCAAAACCAAAGCATCAACTATCTCACTAGACACTTCTTTTAAGACCCGAGGTGAAGTTCATCAGGACCCAGGAAGTTGTCAGCCCGCAGCTCCAAGAATTTGCTCAGAACCACTTCCCTGGTGATTGTAATTTTCTTGAGCTCCTCCCTCCCTTCTATTTCCTTCTTTACAGCTATTTCTGAGATGTTACTTGTATCCTCTGTGGTGAAGACCAATGCAAAATATCTGTCCTATTCATCTGCCATCCCCTTATTTTCCCTTATTAATTCCCCAGAATCTATAGAACCAACACTCACTTTGTTAATTCTTTTCTTCTTTAAATATCTAAAACTCTTACTATCTGTCTGTATATTTCTCACCAGCTTTCTCTCATACTCTATTTTTTGCATTCATACACTTCACCTCACCCTCACATACTTACCACTGCTGCAAACCTCACACCCACTTCTCATAGCTTGCACTTACTGCCAGCTATTCAGCTATGACAAGCACATTACCAAAACACATTGCTCTGCACAAACCAACACTCTTACCTCTCTCTTGCAGGACAAGGCAGCACATTACAGGAGGTAGCAGGAAAGAACAGGTGGGGAGCGGGAGGGAGATTGCAGGCATGGCTGCATTTCCAAGGGGGCGAGGACAAGAGGATATTCAGCATTATTGGTGAAGCCATCATGAAGGCCATGACAAGCAGTGGTGCTGAAGCCATCCAAGATGATGGTATGTTCCTGCCTTATGCACCCACATCAGATATGACGTACAGACTGCAATATGATGTAACCATGCACCACTTTCTTTCCACCCAAATGCCCATCCCTCACCCAACCCATCCCATGTACATTTATGTGTTCAGATACCCAAGAAAAAACATCTAGCCAGCCAGTGGTGCCTAAGGATGAAGACCCAGAGGAAGAGCAGACCTCTGAGGAAGAAGCACCATCACTTGATCTGACACTCACAGACAGCAGCTCAGATACTGGTGCAACCCAAAACCTAGAGGGTAGTATCAAGCTGGAATCTGAGTGGGATGAGACACCTGGCATGAGTGGACTGCAGACAGGCCAGGGGAAAGGCTAACCCATGTGCCAGCATATGGAAGATGAGGTGGCAGGCACGTTCTGCTGCAGAGGATTCAGCTGAGGACTTTGATGGGATGGCATACAGGAAAGGGATGATGGGCATGCATGTAGAAATGCTTGGAACCCTGGCAGACCTGCCAGAGAGCCTGTTGTCACTGCCAAGGAGCACGGAGGAGTGCAACTCCAACTTGGGCACAGGGCTTCGCACAGAGCTTGGAGCATGCATTCCAGCGTGGAAGTGGTGCCCAGCTCGATGAGAACACTTACCTTCCGGGAGCGGAGCGGAACGGACCTGTGGGAAGAATGCCGAGTGCTGAACCGATAAATCGACCCCGAGGATCGAGGCCCAGTCTCTTACCTTCCAGGAGTGGAGCTCTTCCAGCGCGCCGGAGTTTTGAAAAAAAAAAGGCAGTGACATCAGAGGAAAGCTGCAAGGTGATTGGTTGGTGAGTAGCAGCTGCTAGAATATCTTTTAAAAAAAGAGGAACATTTTTTTTTGTTGGTAAAAAAATCCTCTGGTGATAAGGTGAGTACTACTAAAGTGTTTTTTTTTAAGGACTTTATATTGAAGTGAATAGAAAAAGGCCCCTAGTGTAATTAGTATTTTTTAATTAAGGGAGTAACGAATTAACCTAAGGGGAAGTCATGGCAGGAGAGCTCAGCCCCGTGATATGCTCCTCCTGCGCTATGTGGGAAATCAGGGATGCTTCCAGTGTCCCTGACGACCATGTGTGCAGGAAGTGCAACCATCTGCAGCTACTGTCTACCCGCATTACGGAGCTGGATCAGCAGGTGCATTCACTGTGGAGCATCCGCGATGCTGAGGACGTCATGGATAGCACGTTTAGTGAGGTGGTCATACCGCAGGTAATGGCTGCACAGGCAGAAAAGAGATGGGTGACCAGACGGAGTCGTAGGTGCAGGCAGATAGTGCAGGAGTCCACTGTGGCCATCCCCCTCTCAAACAGATATACCGCTTTGGATACTGTTGGGGGGGGTGGTGGGGGTGACCTCCCAGGGAAAAGCAGCAACAGCCAAGTTTATGGCACCACGGAGGGATCTGCTGCACAGCAGGGGAGGAAAAGGGTTGGAAGAGCTGTAGTGATAGGGGATTCTGTTGTAAAGGATGCAGATAGGCATTTCTGGGGCTACAAACGAGATTCCAGGATGGTATGTTGCCTCCCTGGTGCTCGGGTCAAGGATGTCTTGGAGCGGCTGCAGAACATTCTGAAAGAGGAGGGTGAGCAGCCAGAGGCCGTAGTCCATATTGGTACTAACGACATAGGCAGGAAGAGAGATGAGGTCCTGCAAAGTGAATATAGGGAGTTAGGCAGAAGGTTAAAAAGCAGGACCTCTAGGGTTGTAATCTCAGGATTACTCCCTGTGCCATGTGCTAGTGAGGGTAGGAATAGGAGGATTAGGCTGAAGAGCTGGTGTAGGCGGGAGGGCTTCAGCTACTTGGATCATTGGGATCTCTTCTGGTGCAGAGGTGACCTGTACATGAAGGACGGGTTGCAACTAAACTGGAGGGGGACCAATATCCTTGCGGGGAGGCTTGCTAGTACTACTCGGGAGGGTTTAAACGAGCCTTGCAGTGGGGTGGGACCCAAAGTAGTAGTCTTTCAGATGAGATAGTTGAGGAAAATGTAGAGGTCAAAGCAAATCCAGTGGGCAGACCGGGCAGGTGCAGGACAGGGAGCGTGGAAGGTCTGGTAGGCTAAACTGCATTTACTTTAATGCAAGAAGCCTTACAGGTAAGGCAGATGAACTTAGAGCATGGATCAGTACATGGGATTGTGATATTATTGCTATTACAGAAACGTGGTTGAGGGATGGGCAGGACTGGTAGCTCAATGTTCCCAGGTACCGATCCTTCCGGCATGACAGAGGTGGAGGTAAGAGAGGAGAGGGAGTTGCACTATTGATTAGGGAGGACATCACGGCAGTACTTTGAGAGGATATCCCGGGGGGGAATGTCCAACGAGGCCATATGGGTAGAACTTAGAAATAAGAAAGGGGTGATCACTTTGATGGGATTATACCATAGGCCCCCCAATAGTCGGAGGGAAGTGGAGGAGCATATATGTAGGGAAATCACAGATAGGTGTAGGAATTATAGGGTTGTAATAGTAGATGATTTTAACTTCCCTAATATTGACTGGGACTGCCTTAGTGCTAAGGGATCAGATGGGGAAGAATTTGTTAAGTGCGTCCAGGATAGTTTTCTGAAGCAGAATGTGGATGGCCCTACTAGAAAAGGGGCTACACTCGACCTCCTCTTAGGAAATGAGGATGAGCAGGTGGTTGATGTGTCAGTGGGGGAGCACTTTGGGACCAGTGACCATAACTCTATTAGCTTCAAGATAGTTTTGGAAAAGGATAGGACTGGTCCTCAGGTTGAAGTCCTAAATTGGGGGAAGGCTAATTTCGATGGCATCAGACAGGAAATCTAAAAAGTTGAACGGGAGAGGCTGTTTACAGGTAAAGGGACGTCTGGCAAGTGGGAGGCTTTTAAAAGTGAGATAGGAAGAGCTCATGGCCGGCATGTTCCTGTTAGATGGAAGGGCAAGGCTGGCAAGTTTAGGGAACCTTGGTTGACGAGGGATATTGAGGGTCTGGTCAGGACAAAGAAGGAGACATATGTCAGGTATAGACAGCTGGGATCAAGCGAGTCCCTCGAGGAGTATAGGGGATGTAGGACTACAATTAAGAAGGAAATTAAGAGGGCGAAAAGGGGCCCATGAGATTTCCCTGGCAGATAAGATAAAGGAGAATCCTAAAAGATTCTATAAGTATATTAAGAGTAAAGGGGTAAGCTAGGGAGAGAGTAGGATCAGTGTGGCAATTTATGTGTGGAGCCATGGGAATTGGGCGAGGTCTGAAATGAATATTTCTCGTCCATATTTACCATGGAGAAGGTCATGGAAGCTAGTGAGTTCAAGGGAGGGAACACCGATATCCTGGAGCATATCAACATTACAAAGGAGGAGGTGTTGGAGGTTTTGAAGTGCATTAAGGTGGATAAATCCCCAGGTCCTGACCAGGTGTATCCTAGGATGCTATGGGAAGCAAGGGAGGAGATTGCTGGGGCCCTGGCAGAGCTTTTTGTCTCATCATTAGCCACAGGTGAGGTACCGGAAGACTGGAGGATAGCTAATGTTGTGCCTTTATTTAAGAAGGGCAGCAGGGATAAGCCAGGGAACTACAGGCTGGTGAGCCTTACATCAGTGGTGGGAAAGTTATTGGAAGGGATTCTGAGAGACAGGATATATATGCATCTGGAAAGGCATGGTCTGATTAGGGATAGTCAGCATGGCTTTATGCGTGGGAAATCATGTCTCACGAATCTGATTGAGTTTTTCGAGGAGGTGACCAAGAGGTTATAAAGAGAGCTTGGATAGGCTGGGTCTGTTTTCCCTGGAGCGAAGGAGGCTGAGAGGGGACGTGATAGAGGTATATAAAATTGTGAGAGGCATAGATAGGGTAGATAGCCAGAGTCTGTTTCCCATGGTAGGGGTGACTAAAACTAGAGGGCATAGATTCAAGGTGAGAGGGAGGAGGTTTAAAGGGCATCAAAGGGGTACATTTCTCACACAAAGAATAGTGGGTATCTGGAATAAGCTTCCTGAGGTGGTAGTGGAGGCAGGAACAGTAGCAACATTTAAGAGGCATGTGGACAGGTACTTGAATGAGCAAGGCATAGAGGGATATGGAATTAATGCAGGCAGGTGGGATTAGTATAGTTAGGCATTATGGTCGGCATGGATGCGGTGGGCCGAAGGGCCTGTTTCTGTGCTGTACGACTCTATGACTCTATGACTTGCGGAACCAACCATGATGCAGTGTGTAATGGCCGATGTTTCAGCTTTCATTGCAGCACAGGCAGAAGCTACCCAATGTCTCTGTGATGTAGTGGAAGCTCAGACTGAGTTCATGAAAGTTCTGCTTGATGCTATGCAAGCCCAGTTTAGTGCCCTGCAGGCTCAGGCTGTCGCCATTATAGCTGCAGATACCAGTCCTCAAAGGGGCTTCAGGGTCTCAGAGCAGATTACTAAGTGGCGCTGTGATGCATGAACCTGCACCCACCACTGTCACTCTGCCAGTACCCTGCTGTTGCTTCTCAGCTAACCAGCCCTTGCAGAGGTGGTGCAGTTCAAAGCCAGGCCTCCAAGTCCTGGAGCTGCATTATGGTGTCCTGCAAGGACATCTGCATCTGCAGATTCCCCCATTGAAAGTTAGCAGCCTTCCACCAACCAGCCACTGTGTAGGAGCACTAGACCAGGCAAAGGCAAGACAGAGGAAAGCACATGGGTGAATTGTTGCGTTTTGTACATATTATTGGAAGTCTCATAGGATAAGGTCATATGGAATGGTTGTTTTGTAGTCTTTTTATTTCAGGATGCCGTGCTAGTCCTAGGAGAAGGTTGGAGCAATGGTGATCAGGATTTTTTTCAGAGGAACCAGAGTCTGATGATATGCTCACGGACAGCCTGTCCAGAGCGATGCTGCCCCAACTGTCACCTCCCTTTCTCCTCCTCCTCTTCCTGATGTGGCTACGATGGACAGGTTGTGGTGGACGCCAGCAGGTGAGCAAGAATAGGATGCATGCAACTGTGAATACTGGAGGGCTTCGCCAGAGTGCTCCAGGCAGCAGAACCATTGCTTTAGGACACCAGTGGTCTGCTCCACAATGTTCCTAGTTGGCAGCATGGCTGTGATTGTAGTAATGTTGTCCACGTGTAGCTGGGTGGTGGAGTGGTGTCACCAGCCATGTGTACAGCAGGTATGTCTTGTTGCTGAACAGCCACCCTCTGACATGGTGGCTCGAGGATTGCTGGAACAGCTGACTAACGCAGGATGAAAGCATCATGACTGCTGTCAGGAGATTGGGAGTGTAGTCACAAACCAACTGCACGTTCAGGGAGTAGAATCCTTTGTGGTTACAGAATATCTCCCCATTGAGATACAGAGATATGCATGCAGTCAATGGCTCCCTGCACCACTGGGATGTCTACTATCTTGGCAAAGCCACATGCCCTCTCCTCTTGCTGCTTAGCCAGAAGACAATGAAGTTCCATCACCTGGCATACAGGGCCTCAGAGACCTCCCAGATGCAGCGATCGACGTCAATCTGAAACACGTTGGCAATGTCGCCAGTTCCAGCCTGGAAGGATTCATTGGCATCGAAACTGAGGGCCACAGTGAGCTTGAATTTCTGTGATGACCTCCTTGGAGAAGCATAGTCACCAAACACACTGCGCCTGGCTGAGGTACAGATAGGAGAGTTGCCCTCTGAAGACTTTAAGTAGCTAAGGCCTCCTACTGAAAGCCCTCCTCCTCCTCCCTCTGGGAACAGCTCCTCCTCTTTGCTGCCTCTGTTCCATCTCCCTGTCATGCTCCAGCCCAAGAAGAACTGCAACTATAGCTCCCATGACTGGGCGTAAGTGGTATACTCAGAGGCCCTTACAAAGTACATCACTTCTTTCAAAAGTCTGGCATCACTCCTTTCTGACTGCAAGAACTTCAGTTAACTTCTCCAACAAAACAGTACTTCCACTAACTCTGCAGCAGCAAGTAGATAGTCAAAATCACCTAAAAGTTAGTTCATGAAGCCTTTCAATAGCGATAGTGGGGGTCCCTCATGCAGCTGAATGCATGTTCAGTTATGCATGCTTGAGAGAACATGTTAACACAAACAGCGAAGTCCAAATGGGTTCCAAATCAGCACTGGATGCTAACTGACGTCACAGTCTGTCCAATCTGCATGCTTCCAACACTATTGCCCTCCACAGCATGGTAATTGGCACAGGCTGTGCCAGAGGCTGTAGGAGACAGATTCCCCCACCCCTCCATTTTTTCTTTCACCAGCTCCCATAGCGCCAAACCAGCGGTGCTATGGAGCTGAATTTTGGGGCTTGTAATCCTTGTTTGCACAGTCACCTGAGGATACTGTATTGTATTTTTGAAAAGAACAATTCACTAACAGGAATGCATTCCATGGCATAAATCTCCACTTTGCTTGTAGCATAGTTTTCTTCACAGTCTAGTGTCATTTGTGCAACAAAGAATAAATACAAAAAGAAAACAGCTTCACATCTTGATTGTCTTCTGGGGTGAAATTTGTGTATGAAAAATGTTCAAATTCAATGGAAATATTGCAAACATTATGGAAAGAAATTCAAACAATAATTGAAATAATATATGCACTGAAAATCAGGCTAGTGCTGTAAGCAGACCTTTTCAGGGAACATTGCCGATCACTGCCGTTGGGGGGGGGGGGTGGGGGGGTGCGGAGGAGGGTATACTGATTAACTTTGGGTTATCATGCAAAAATCTCCTACCATTGCTGCTGTGTAGCCTGAGATTGCTTCTATATTATCACAAAGCACACAACATATGTAATAGTCAGTTACTTGCCGGGCCTCAAGCACTCAGTGATTTTGACTGTGGAACTGGCACAGAATTTTGTCTTTGTCATCTCCTCTGTCTTTTTACCCTTCTTCAAACAGCTTTCACTACCGTAACTGCATTGGCACCAATGACTGAGGTACCAATACTAATGGAGTTAGTTGGCAATGTTCTAAGCTGCGTTAATTTGCAGTTTAATAATTTTCATACAGTTACTTAATTAGTTTGTTTTGCAGAATTTCTGAAAGCATCTTGTGAGTCCCTAATAGGGGCTCTTTATTCAAGATGTTTAAAGTGCTGATATATACAAATTACGGCCTGCTTAGCCTTTTTGCCTTGCATACCCAGGAGCAGGCAGGGATGAAATTTTGGGATGCCTCACCTTGACTACAGTGCCCTGTCCTTTCAGGGAAAACAGCACCTACCCATATCTAGGTTGGTGCATCGTGAAGATGTGCAAATGAGAAAACAGGGCATCTATTGTGTTTCCCATCATTTGCTCTCTAGTAACACCAGATGGTAATGCTGCAACTATTTTAAGGCCCCAGCATTCAGGGAATGTCAGATGGAACACCAGGGCATAAACTGAAGAGGGACCGGCGCAAGCACTCTCAGAGCACAGCATCCATAAGTGCAATGCCACATTCTTGAGATAATTTGTAATTTTACAAAGACAGTTCACTGGTCTTCTCCCTTGCACTGTGGCAGGCCTTGAGGCTAGTTGCAACAACTCCCCAGCAGAGGCCAGGGCTCCCATCTTTATATGTAATAACCCGGGGGTCAGAACTATGGTTCGGATCAGCAGGTCATCGCACCTCTCATTGAAGGTTTGAGGGGTGCGGTAGGGTTTAGTGAGGGCAGTAAGCTAAGGCCCACCTTTCATAGTATGGCTAACACTGACAGTGGTCTATTATCCAGTGAATCTGTTGGCACCTGTCTTTAGTTAGACTGGCATCTGCACGTTTAGGTTTTAAAATTTTTGTGTGGCAAGTAGCTGAAAGTGAGCGCTAATAAATTTGCAGAGAGGTAAACCAGGCACCTGAGATCAGAGTGAAGAATGCAAACAATTATGCATTTCCTTAACCAATCAGATTGAAGGATTGAGAAAATTAGCAGTGCAAGGACTATGAAAGAAGTGCAAATTAGATTGGGTAAATTCAATGCCAAATCAGGTCCAGAAAGCAAACATACAGAGGGGGGAAATTTGGATTAAGACAGGGAGGAAAAAAGACAGAAAAGGAAAAGTAAAAAAAAATTAAAATTCACAATTTTAAAATCTCCAACAACAATCAAAAGCTGAAGGAATGAGACTCCACCCTTGTAAGAGTTCATTTTCAGTACCAGGGAGTTTGTTTTCAGTAATTAACACTAATCATGTCAGTGAAAGGGAACTTAGATTGAAATAGACAAGATTTAACTTTCTGTGGTGAGTTTAGTTCATATTTATCACGCAAACACAGCAGCTTCATGCCACTCAATGCATATCAACGGTAAACCAGATAGAGAGATGCCGTTTTTGAGTAGCTACTGGCAGACCACTGGAACTCTGAGAGCAATGTTTGCATTTCCACATTTAATCATGGATCTGCCCTCACCTGAAGTTGCTGTAGCAGTTGTGTGTAAATAATGACGAGCATCATTAAGCTCACCACTATTTTGGCAGCAAATTAGGGTAGTAAGTTTTTTCTCATTTGCAGCTCTAAAAACATATATGCCCTTGTTTGTTTAATCTGTAGTGAAGCTTCCCCATCATTTGAGATAAACATTTGTTATTAAATGTAACACCAACTAGTATCAACAGCAAGAATTGGACTTGTCAGCATTTAAACATACAAGATGTATAATACTATAATTAGGAACTTTAATTTTTAATGGGAAAAGTTTTTGCGAAAAGTTATAATAATTAGGCTCCACTCATCATCTCAGGAATATAGGAACATGGGAAAGAAGCAGCCCATTTTGTTCTTCCAGTCTGTTCTGCTATGCACTTTAAACAAAAACAAACACCAGTTTAATATTTAAGTGCCACATTTTTAAAATTGGTTACATTTATTGCCCAGCCCTAATTGCCCTGAGAGGTTAGTGGTGAACCTTCTCCTTGAACCACAGCAGTGATGTGATTGACAGTGTTTTTACACTGGAGTTACATAGGGCTGTCCAATATTTGTCTTATGAATCGAGTTTTGTTGCAGTTCTTTTATAATAAGTGGCTTGTTAGGCCATGTCAGAGGGCATTAAGAGTCAATCACGTTTATGTCACATGTATGCCTGGTACAGGTGACAGATTCCCTTCATTAGTAAACCAGTTAGGTTTTCATAACAATCCAGCAGCTATAGAGAATACATTTCTGGCACTAGTCCATAAATTACCACATTTATTGAGTTCACTTTCCCAAGTGCCATGGTAGGATTTGAGCTGATGGCCAGAAACACTCCACTACCTGTCTCGCCTGACTTTTCACCTAGCCAGGTGATCAACTAGATGTTGACACACATTGGTGACTGTAAACAGGGGAAAGCTCAATTACAGGTATCCAAGGCAAAGTAAATAGTTTAACATGTCCAATTTTCCAAACAACAATTACCAGTTCAGCATTGTTTCTTATGCTATTTAAAACATTTGTCATATTTCTTATGTTGGGGGCATTTTAAAAATATATTATGTTTGGATCAAGATATCCCAAATCCTGGACAGACTTGTATTCTTTTGCTGCAAAAATTTGCCTTGAAGTTCATAGAATTCTAGGGTCCCTGGTTTCATGTATGTGCAAAAGTTTAATGTGTTTTGGATAAACAGCTAACCTGTACCAGAATTCAACCTTCATGTGATTCATTAACAGAAATGTTTCAAGAAATAAAAAGATTTATGGGACGAGCTCTAAAAAAGGCAGCAAGTCAGTGAAATGGCGATTGTGTACTACCATATGGCAAGTTTTATTACAACTCTGTTCAAACTAACACGATAAATTGAAATAATACTTGATTTTACTTACTTGATCACAGGAGTAAAGAGACTATGGAGTCGATAGTAAAGCCTGACACCCTGTCAAATGAAAGAAAATATTACTCTTTCTACTAGCAAATGTTCACTTGCAATTTATACACTCTAATTAGCAGTTTAGTATTTATTACTTTCCTATTGATTACTCTTCTCTGGATTGTGTTATTGTGGGCTTTTAATCTGATACGCTGATTACTCTTCTGTGCCATACTTTCTAAGTACTTCCTGAAATTCCTTCATCTTTTAACAAGTCTTGCTGTTAAATTTCAGACTTATACTTGGATGTAAGATGTAATGGTTCTATCTAAGTGCAGCCCAAATTCAAATTTTGGGAAGAGGCAGGTGATGCTTTGGCCTGCGCCTTTTACATCCTACGATTGCTTTTCAGCATAGCCGAGAGTGTTCTCGGGCTACTCCAGAATTCTGCCCAATATGCCCATTAAGCCCAATGGATTATTCGGCAACTTAAGAGTTAGCATGAGTTCTATCGAGGTGCTCAATAGATGAATTTGAATAGTGCTTTGGTCCATGCAGTATATATTTAAAGTGCTTCAACTTTTCCCTCAACAACTGTCACAAAAGCAATATTGTAGATTCCCCAGGGCAACACTGCTTCAGACCTCATCATACTCTTGGTCCAATCATGGACAAAAGATCTGAATTCTAGAGGTGAGGTGTGAGTGACTGTCCTTGACATCAATGCAGCATTTGATTGTGTGTGACATCAAGAAAGTCTGAAGTCAATGAGATCAGGGGGAAAACTCTTCACTGTTCAGAGTCATACCCAATACAAAGGAAGATGGTTGCAGTTGTTAGAGGCCAATGATTTCAACCCTAGGATATCGCTGCAGGAGTTTCTCAGGGCAGTGTCCTGGGCCCAACCATCTTCAGCTGCTTCATCAATGATATTCCCTCCATCATAAAGTCAGAAATGGGGATGTTCACTGATGATTGCACAATGTTCAGTACAATTCACGACTCCTCAGATACTGAGGAGCATACTGCAAGACATGGACAACATCCAGGCTTGGGCTGATGAGTGGCAAGTTACATTCACACCACACAAGTGCCAGGCAATGACCACGTCCAACAGGATAGTATCTAATCTTCTCCTCTTGATGATCAATGGCAGTACCATCACTGAATCCCCCACTATCAACATCCTTGGGGTTACTATTAACCAGAAACTGAACTGGACCAGCCATATAAATACTGTGGCTACAAAAGCAGGTCAGAGGCTGGATATTCCGCACGTTCTTCCTTTTCATACAGTTGTTTAATTCCCTTTTGAATGCTTCAATTGAATCTGCCTCCATCACGTTATCAGGCAGCGCATTCCAGACCTTAATCACTCGCTGTGTGAAAACGTTTTTCCTCATGTCGCTTTTGCTTCTCTTACCAAATACTTTAAATCTGTGCCCTCTCGTTCTCGATCCTTTCACGAGTGGGAACAGTTTCTCTCTCTCTAACTCTGTCCAGACTCCTCATGATTTTGAATACCTCTATCAAATCATCTCTCAGCCTTCTCTTCACCAAAGAAAACAGTCCTAACTTCTCCAATCTATCTTCATAACTGAAATTCCTCCTACCTGGAACCATTCTCGTGAATCTTTTCTGTACTGTCTCCAGTGACCTAACGTCTTTCCTAAAGTGCGGTGCTCAGAACTGGACGCAATACTCCAGCTGAGGCCAAATGAGTGCCTTATACAAGTTCAATATAACTTCCTTGCCCTTGTACTCTATACCCCTATTAATAAAGCCCAGGATACTGTCTGCTTTATTAACTGCGCTCTCAACCTGTCCTGCCACCTTCAATGACTTATGCACATATACACCCAGGTCCCTCTACTCTTGCACCCTCTTTAAAATTGCACCCTTTATTTTATATTGTCTCTCCATGTTCTTCCTACCAAAATTAATGACTTCACATTTCTCTGCGTTGAACTTCATCTGCCACCTGCCTGCCCATTCCACCAACTTATCTATATCCTTTTGAAGTTCTACACTACCCTTCTCACAGTTTGCAATGCTTTCAATTTTCATATCATCTGAAAACTTTGAAACTGTGCCCTGTACACCAAGGTCTAGGTCATTAATGTATATCAGGCAAAGCAAAGTCCAACATTATCCCTGGGAAACTCCACTACAAACCCTCCTCTAGCTTGAAAATATCCATTAACCACTACTGTTTGTTTACTGTCACTCAGCCAATTTTGTATCCATGTTGCCTTTATTCCTTTATTCTTTATTCTACACGTTTGCACACAAGTCTGTTGTGTGGCACTGTATCAAAGACCTTTTGAAAGTCCATGTACACCATATCAACAGCATTGCTCTCATTAACCCTCTCTGTTACCTCCTCAAAGAACTCCAGCAAGTTAGTTAAACTAAAAAATTCATGCTGGCTTTCCTTAATTATCTCTCATTTGTCCATGTGACTATTGATTTTGTCCCGAATTATTTTTTCTAGAAGTTTTCCCATCACCAAAGTTAAACTGACTGGCCAGTAGTTGCTGGGCATCTTTACACCCCTTTTTGAACAAGGATGTAATTTTTGCAATTCTCCAGTCCTCTGGCACAACCCCCAAGTCTAAAGAAACTGGAAAACTATGGCCAGTGCCTCTACGATTTCCATCCGCACTTCCTTCAGTATCCTTGGATGCATCTCATCTGGTCCTGATTTTTTTATCCACTTTAAGTACAGACAGCCTAAGACTTCCTCTTTATCAATTTTAAACCCCTCTAGTGTCTGACTTACCTCCTCTTTCAACATTGCCTGAGTTGCATCTTCTTCCTTGGTGAAGACAGATGCGAAGTATTCATTTAATACCTCAGCTATGCCCTCTGCCTCCATGTGTAAATCCCCTTTCTGGTCCATAATCAGCCACACTCCTCCTGTTACCACCCTTTTACTATTCATATGCCTATAGAAAACTTTGGGATTTCTTTTCATGCTCTTTCTTTGCTTTTTCACTTCCCCTTCTAGACGTTCGATATTCAGCCTGCTTCTCAATAGTATTTCTTGGAGTTCATCTGAAGAACATGAATACCAAAGGGGTTATGTACAAGATATTGGTGAATGATTCACTGACTCTTAACCAAAAGATGCAGAAATATTGCTCTTGTTTTTGATTACTAATTGGAACCAAAGAGGTTGAAATGATGAAGGGAAAGTTTTACCACATTTGAGAATCTTTAATTCTACTATTTAAAGCTGTGTGATTCCACAGTTTACTTTTTAGATTGCCAGGGTATTTATATTATTACCGCATAAGAATTTTTTAGTCATTATAAATAGCAACATAGTATTTAAACATGTTTACATTCTTTTAGAGTGTACCCACAATTTTGCTAAAAATGTAAACAAATAAACCTGCATGAAAGCAATTACGATGTCACTAAATATCGCAAACATTCTATTAAAGTTCGACTAATTTGCTTTAAAAAAATCTTACTCTGGCGGATGCTGCAGGTAATTACTTCAGCAATAACTTAGTTCTTAAGAAATATTGAAGTCTAACATTAAACCATACAGCATATTTGAGTTGGAATAAACTACAATATTTTCTAACAGGTAATGCACATTTCAAGAAGATTATCTAAAATCAACAAACATCGCAGCAATATTTTTTAAATATTTCGAATAACTATTAAGAGTTTCATTTATGTAAATAGAGTAGGCAGTTTTCACATAACAGAATGTATTAGAAAATCCTGTTCTCTACATTTTGTAAAATGTTGTTTTTGTTGAGTCTTCCTCACAACAATGTGAAAATGTCAAGGCTGGCAAATAGAATCATTTTCTAACTTGGACACCCAGTATCCATATCAAGCCTTTACAATGAAGCCCTGCACACTTGCATGAATTTCCACAGTACGATCCATTTATTGATCCATGTATCAGTTGATTTCCTCATATTACACATCACAATGTGAAGAACCAATATGAAACAATATGCTGTTATTTTATTGATCATATATAGCACAGGGTGCATTTAGAATTAGAATTAGAACATTACAGCGCAGTACAGGCCCTTCGGCCCTCGATGTTGCGCCGACCTGTGAAACCATCTGACCTACACTATTCCATTTTCATCCATATGTCTATCCAATGACCACTTAAATGCCCTTAAAGTTGGCGAGTCTACTACTGTTGCAGGCAGGGCGTTCCACGCCCCTACTACTCTCTGAGTAAAGAAACTACCTCTAACATCTGTCCGATATCTATCACCCCTCAACTTAAAGCTATGTCCCCTCGTGTTTGCCATCACCATCCGAGGAAAAAGACTCTCACTATCCACCCTATCTAACCCTCTGATTATCTTATATGTCTCTATTAAGTCACCTCTCCTCCTCCTTCTCTCCAACGAAAACAACCTCAAGTCCCTCAGCCTTTCCTCGTAAGACCTTCCCTCCATACCAGGCAACATCCTGGTAAGTCTCCTCTGCACCCTTTCCAAAGCTTCCATATCCTTCCTATAATGCGGTGACCAGAACTGCACGCAATACTCCAGGTGCGGCCTCACCAGAGTTTTGTACAGCTGCAGCATGACCTCGTGGCTCCGAAACTCGATCCCCCTACTAATAAAAGCTAACACACTTTATGCCTTTTTAACAGCCCTATTAACCTGGGCAGCAACTTTCAGGGATTTATGTACCTGGACACCAAGATCTCTCTGTTCATCTACACTACCAAGAATCTTCCCATTAGCCCAGTACTCTGCATTCCTGTTACTCCTTCCAAAGTGAATCACCTCACACTTTTCCGCATTAAACTCCATTTGCCATCTCTCAGCCCAGCTCTGCAGCCTATCTATGTCCCTCTGTAACCTACAACATCCTTCGGCACTATCCACAACTCCACCAACCTTCGTGTCATCCGCAAATTTACTAACCCACCTTCCTACACCCTCTTCCAGGTCATTTATACAAATGACAAACAGCAGTGGCCCCAAAACAGATCCTTGCGGTACACCACTAGTAACTAAACTCCAGGATGAACATTTGCCATCAACCACCACCCTCTGTCTTCTTTCAGCTAGCCAATTTCTGATCCAAAGCTCTAAATCACCTTCAACCCCATACTTCCGTATTTTCTGCAATAGCCTACCGTGGGGAACCTTATCAAATACCTTACTGAAATCCATATACACCACATCCACTGCTTTACCCTCATCCACCTGTTTGGTCACCTTCTCGAAAAACTCAATAAGGTTTGTGAGGCACGACCTACCCTTCACAAAACCTTGCTGACTATCGCTAATGAACTTATTCTTTTCAAGATGATTATAAATCCTGTCTCTTATAACCTTTTCCAACATTTTACCCACAACCGAAGTAAGGCTCACAGGTCTATAATTACCAGGGCTGTCTCTACTCCCCTTCTTGAACAAGGGGACAACATTTGCTATCCTCCAGTCTTCCGGCACTATTCCTGTCGACAATGACGACATAAAGATCAAGGACAAAGGCTCTGCAATCGCCTCCCTGGCTTCCCAGAGAATCCTAGGATAAATCCCATCTGGCCCAGGGGACTTATCTATTTTCACACAGCTGTGGACCACAACTGCTGGCTGCTCCCCCTCCCCCCTCAGGGTGCTCTGCAGCCAGTGACATTGTTGACCCTGGCACCAGGGAGGCAACACACCATCCAGGATTCACGTCCGCGACCACAGAAATGCCCGTCCCCTCCTTAAACTATTGAATCTCTATCACCATTGCTCTTCCAATCTTCCCCACGCCCATGCACAGCTGAGCCATCCATGGTGCCATGGACTTGGCTCTGACTGCATTCCCCACATGAGCCATCGCTTTCATCAGTATTTAGAATGAAATACTGGTTGGAGAGAGGGAGGCACTCAGGGGTCTCCTGCACTACCTGCCTGTTTCTTCTTGACTGTTGGTGATCACCCATTCCCTCTCTCCCTGCATACCCTTAAGCTGCAGGGTGACCACATCTATAACCGTGCTATTTACGAAGCTCTCAAACTCATAGACGTGCCGCAGTGACACCAGCTGCTGCTCAAGCTCCAAAACCCAGGGTTTGAGCTGCTGAAACTGATGAAACTTCCTGCACATATGGTCATCCAGGACCTAAGAAGCGTCCCAGAGCTCCTGCATAGCATAGGATGTGCACTCGAGAGGTCGGAGCTGCCCTGCCATTCCTCTATCTATTTGATAGTAAACATTACTATTACTAATAAACCTTACTACTTTAAAAAAAAGCAGCAATTCACTCCTGGTATAAATACTTGTTGTTCTAAGTGAGCTGAAGTCAAGTCTAGTCTTAAGGAACAAAAGATTTTATTTACATTTCTCTACAAACTTTGTAAGCAATATTTGCAGAGATCAATAGGGACCCCTCCCTGAAACACAACATTTCCCACCAGAGATGATGGGCCATCCTCAGCATCCAGCAATACCACTCCAAATCAGCCACTACAAAGTATTTAGCTGCAACTATATATATATATATATATTAACCTCACTTTCAGAAGAGCACCCACTATTAAATTGGTTTGATTTCTTTCTATTTTATTGTTGCCAATTTCCAATTATTGTCAAAATATGCATTGCTTGGTGCTGTCCTGTACCCACAAAGAAACACGCTTAAAGCTTCTCAAACTATTTAACATAGAAAGAGCCATTACAACCAGCAGATCAAGCAGACTTTAATCCCATCGTCCTGGGCCACATTAAAATACAAGTCTCAGAAATGAAAGTACATGTATGACCCCACTGTGACACCCAGTTTCCTCTCTAACATTTTCTTTCAACTGATTACACATCCACTATGGGTCAAATTATTAAATCCTTGCCATTACTGAAATTGGTTTGAAGCGCTCGGATCAGTATCCAGGATTGGTAAGGCTGCCGATCCATCCCTTTACATTTCAGCCAGTCACAGATGGATCTACCACATAAATCAGTAACTCTGTCAGTGAAACAGACCCTGATGGGCACCCAGCAAATTAAAGAACATCTGAGAAATGTCTTCTCATTATATGGAGAATTAGAGTCATAGAGTTATATAGCACAGAAACAGGCCCTTCGGCCCATTGTGTCTATGCCGGCCATCCAGCACCGAACAATTCCAATCCCAATCTCCACCACTTGGCCCGTAGCCTTGTATGCTATGGCGTTTTAAGTGCTCATCTAAATACTTCTTAAATGTTGTGAGGGTTCCTGTTTCTACCACCTCTTCAGGCAGTGTGTTCCAGATTCCAACCACCCTCTAGGTGAAAATTTTTTTCCTCAAATCCCCTCTAAACCTCCTGCCCCTTACCTTAAATCTATGCCCCCTGGTTATTGACACCTCCGCTAAGGGAAAAAGTTTCTTCCCATCTAACCTATCAATGACCCTCATCAATTTTGTATACCTCAATCATGTCCCCCCTCAGCCTTCTCGGCTCTAAGGAAAACTACCCTAGCCTTTTCAGTCTCTCTTCATAGCTGAAATGCTCCATCCCAGGCAACATTCTGGTGAATCTCCTCTGCACCCTCTCCAGTGCAATCACATCCTTCCTATAGTGTGGTGCCCAGAACTGTACACAGTACAACAGCTGTGGCCTAGCTAGCGTTTTATACAGCTCCATCATTACCTCCCTGCTCTTATATTCTATGCCTCGACTGATGAAAGCAAGTATACAATGAGTGCACAAATCTATATTGAAATCACTTCCCCAAAAATAATGTTCACCTTCAAGAAAGCTAAACAGCAAATATCAATTCGATATTAGCTTTTATTCCTTTTGCCTTTTAATTGTATAAAATACAAATATGCAGTGTCAGTAGGTTCTTTATAAGAACAGTACCTTGGAGATGACATCCTGAATTTGACTTCTTGGATGGTATGTCCCATCATCATATCGAAATCTGTACAGCATATGATCAGGTTTAAACTGGTGTTTGTCTGTTACTGAATACCAAAGTGTATTAGTCAAAAATGAGCAGCCACAAAGAAAATAACATTACTGTTCGTTCAAAGCAGTGCACATCTGAATCATTATTAAAGACTTTTTGAAAACTGTAAACAGTTTAACAATTGCAAGTTAATTCAATAAGAATATCATTTTTGGTAATAAATATGCATAATCTGGTATAACATTTTACCATTAGAATTTCTAATATACTTATTAATATCCACATAATAATTTGTAAATGCCAATTACATTCAAAGTGAAAGTAGGATTTGATCACTGAGGGCAGCTCACAGATTTCAATGAACCCAGTTAACGTTTAAACTCTGATGAATGTCATCAACTGTGTCAGTTATTAAATTTGCGCTGCTTAATTTCATTCAACCTTCAATTGCTGTGCATAGAGCTGCTGCTGTAAAGTCGAGAAAACGTGCATAATGGAGAGAAATAAATTTTTTAAAAAGCACACTTGCAGCCTAATGGCAATAACAAATTGAAGTGTGCGCATTTGCATTTGCCTTTGTACATCCTAAATTACCTTGAAGCAAAGCACCTCTGATATACTATATGAAACCTACAGATAAACACAAATACTCTTTCCAATATTTTCAAAAAATCTGTACAACTCTGCATGATTCTTAGAATTTGCTCTGTAATATTTTCTATTGAAAATTGACAGAAGATTATTTTGCAAATGTTACAGGCAAGTTGAGTACATAGTTTGGGAGGCCACTGCTAACTAAGAATATGGCATTGGAGAGCATCATCCAATCAAGGGCTGATTTTCCTCTGAATTCCATCTGTTCCTGGCAGAGTAAAATGAGATGGTAACATCCGCCACCTCAAAATCATCAGACTAAAATTGCATTAGAGTTATCGTCACAAAAAAAATCCAGGCACCCTTTATAGAGACTATAGGCATTTTGGAATCTGATTTGAGGTGTCCAGATAAAATCAGTGAAGCCTCACAATACACCACAGCCAGTGATTCCAGAATCACAGCAGCTTAAAGAAAGACAGACTTGTATTTATACAACATCTTTCATGAACTCAAGCCGTCCCAAATGCTTTACAGCCAATCAAGTTCTTTTGAAGTGTGGTCACAGTTTTTAAATGGAGGAAATGTGGTAGCCAATTATTCGCAGCAAGCTCCCACAAAAGGCAATGTGATAATGACCATTAATCCGTTTCTTTTGTGATGTTGATTGAGGGATAAATATTGTTAGGACACCAGGGATAACTCCCCTCGAAATAGTGCCATAGGATCTTTTGCTTCCACTTGAGAGGACAGACAGGGCCTTGGTTTAACATCTCTGCTATATATCATTGTGAAGAAGAAAGGCTTGCTGCTTCTAGAAGCTGGACAATGATGATAAAGGGTGGAGATGGAAGGACTTTGCTTCCATAGTAAGATGAGAGTGCACAAGAAAGAGAAGACATGGAGTAGGATTAGCAACAGCCAAAGAAGGCTGTAATTGATAGCTCAGTGCTTGCAATGAATAAAAGCTGGCTACCCAATAAAGTTACTTCAGACCTGCCTGCTCTCCTCTCAAAGTCCTGTATTATCAAACTTTAAACTATTTCCTTCATAAGATAAAAGTTTACTATTTCCCCATCATCATCCAGGACCAAAAATTAAACAAGATTGAGAAGTAATGAACTCTGACTCTAAGTGGTCAAGATGTGTTTACTTTGCACAGAAATATTATCAAAAGGTGATAGCAAAGCATTCACTACTTATAACTATTGATTAATACCCAGTCTCCCCTTTGTGGCAGCTAACTTACTTGCTGTAGCTTCCAATCTATTACTCCTACAAGGCGCTCTCTAAGTGAGATGAGGTCCAGGGATGAATGGCTGGGAAGATTCCTCTGGAACCTAAGATGGCTGAGAGGACTCATCACAGTGTGAGGTGACCAGCTTCCGGCAGCCTTTCTCTTGCAATGTCAAAGGGTGTCAGGCCCATGTTTGTACTTCTATTGTGCAAGCATGGGAGAGAGCTTCAATGATTCAGGTTTATTGCCAGTCTCCGAAGAGATAGTGGTATTTTCACCCACCTCTTGCAGCCCACTGGTGCTACTGGTTGATGGCATCACAAAATTCAAAAGGCCTTCTCAGGTCACAGCAGCTTGCTGAAAGTGTCCTGTTGTTGCACGGTTTGCTGTCACATCAGAAACCACCGATGTCTGTGGAAGCTCTTCTGAGCAAAGGGTATCACAGAAATCTCTCAGGCTGTCACTATCTCCACAGTTTTCTGTGGATTATAAGAAACCCCCTGTGATATGTTGCAGATGAGAGTAGCGGATTTTTCCCAGTTGTTCATCATTTTAACCAGTTTACATGGAAATCTTCTCCACTGTCTCCACACGAAATCAATTCTCCCTAATTGCAACTTTTTTGAAAACTGGGCTGCAAAATCTAGGACCATAGGCCTCTCAGTCAAGGTTGGTCATTTCTCAACATTCCTTAGATGAATGCCACTCTTCGCCCCCCCTTTCACTCCCATAATCCCAAATTCACTACTGCTCAGTGTTGCACATAGTATAAAACCCTTCCAAATCTTTAACTACATCTTCCCAAGTAGTTGGTCTGTGGTCTGGTGATTCTCTTGAGTGAAGTGCTTTTGAGCGAAGATGGGGCTTGAGTGCTTGAAGAGGTTGCACTTTGATGAAGTGAATTTCTATGACACTCAGGTGTTGAGAAAGAGGATCCATCAGTGGTACAGGAAGTGGATTGGCTAACCTTGGGCATCCTTGAGAAATCATTGTATCTTTTTCTGCATTCCCCACCAAAACAAAGGAATGGAAAGATTTTCATTGGGAAATCCACATCCTCAGTGGAGAGGTGACTAAATAGGGCAGTAAAAATGCTGCTAAGACCTTCCAGAGCAATAGCAAATCAATAATGCAGGCCAAGTAGAATCAACCTTTAGCTGTAACAATCAATATAGCCTGCTCGACGCTGAATCCTCCTCAGGGATACCATTCCTGAGTTCATACTACAACTTATATCATAGCGGCAATAATTTGGAGCAGAACTTGGGGAAGATAGGGTGCAGGGGTGGTGATGGGGTGGGGGGAAGGTGGTGGTGGTTTGACCACATCCATTTACTTGCAGCAAAATGTCCTATGTATGGATTACAGGAGAATGGTGCATTTTTCAGTTGGCAATTCAGGTATAGTTTTTTGGCAATGGATTTCAGCTGGTATCCTTTCCTGTCCCACTTTGCTCAGTTTAGCACCCCAAAGCCATTACAAAACAGGTGGTAAGTCAAAAGGAAAATCCAACCCTTGGAGAAAGGAGAGACATCTGCACATTCCAAAGCAGGAAGATAACATCACCAGGCTAGACAGGAAAGAAATTTGCATGGAGACAACTGATTTCCAAATTGTCAATTCTATGATCGACTTACACGAGCATATTATTGTAACTAAATGAACCCCTAAAGGTGGGAATTTGAAAATTTGTTTATTTATTCTCTTTACTCCAGTTGTTGAAAAAATTTCTTCAGACCAACTGAGATTATAGTCAACAGTGGAACTTCACATATATATTTCATCTTATTTATTTCAAATATTGCATCTCCTTCCATACACCCAGCACACATATTAACCCCACAATCACTCACCATGGTGGATGATTCCATTCTCTAGCAGTGCCTGGCCCAGGTGAACTCCTTCCTCAGGTTTACTGATCTCTTTGATTTCCATCAACCAGGCAACAAACTCACTAAAGTGTCAAGGCAATAAGAAAAAGAAACAGGCCTTAAACCTTTTGTTCTTATGAAAATAATATTCTCCCAAATAGTCATTCAGCAATCTACCTCATGCTATATTTTATTCTTTCAGCATTTCCTTAACTACAAATTCTCTGTAACCATTGTTAATTGGGAGTTGCTATTGCCCACTTTACTATTGACAACTTTTTGACAACTATATAATGTGCAAAGTTACACTGTGATAGTTGAGGACAATAAAGCTTGGTCAGATAAAAGGCTAGATTTTCCTCTACTACGCTACCCCAAATGGGTGGAATATCATGCAGGGTGGCTTATCCACAAATCTCCACCCTGACCTAATTTTTCCTCACTTCACACCAATAGGAAAAGCCACTGGCAGTCACTACATGTCCTCTGCATGTAAGTGATAGCAAGGTGGGAACAATGCATTCCACCATTGATCCTCCCAGCCCAAGGACAACCAGGACAAGGGTGGTGATCC
This sequence comes from Heterodontus francisci, assembly GCF_036365525.1. Lineage (NCBI taxonomy): Eukaryota > Metazoa > Chordata > Chondrichthyes > Heterodontiformes > Heterodontidae > Heterodontus > Heterodontus francisci. The sequence continues at coordinate 116,736,146 of NC_090375.1, read as the reverse complement.
CCGGCACAGCGGCAGATAGTCCAGTTCCAAGATCAAAAACAAAAATCAAAGTTGTTAGTGGGAAGAATCTGAAAGAATCACTCGGGTCTGCTCCAAACGTCAAACAGTTTATTGGGTTACGCCGGCGGGGAGCAGGTCACTGGGCAATCCAGATTCCTCTCCACCAAACAAAGGAAAATCATCAATACTTATACGGTTTCAAACAGTTACTCAGCCCATCCCGGCTGGATACGGTCCAATCATAGTGATTATAAATTATATACATTGATTAGTAGAACCAATGAAATGGGTTACTAGACATTGGGGGACTGCGTGGTCAGCTCATGCTGTTGGACAGCTAGGGGTTACTCATGCGTACATGATGTCTTCCAGATCCCCTGCTTCACCGTCCTTGGGCCTTATGTATACATAACATCTTATCTTAACCTTGTTACAGGCGGGTGACATTGTCAGCATTCCATCTTTGTCGACATTTCATAAGGGCATTGGCTAGAGGTCACTTGATTAGACTCTGCTGAATTTATGTGAATCATCCCTTGTAAGGAATGTGATCAAGTGAGCTGAGTCCCATGATGCCTTGTAAACATTTCATTGCTAGCTAGAATTATATGTTATTAGTTATGCACATAGTATTTATTGCAGGTGCCTCTGCCCTGGAATACATTTCAACAACATCAAGAACTCCAAGGTTCTTCTTCCCTTTTACGTTAGTCCCCTCCTTTTCTGGTGCTGCAGTGAGACTCATTAGCAGCAGCAGACTGCCTTGTGATGACAAGGATCCTATATGGCAAGTATAAGGAATTCTGGACCACAAAAATGGTTTTGGATCACAGTGGGGTTGGGTTGGCAGATGGAGGAAAATCCAGCCTACAAGTCCTACATATCAGTAAGCTTCAATCCTCTTGATAAATATTTTCCCTGCTCTCTGTTAAAGAGATTGATGGACCACTAATCATCTGCAATGAAAGTGCATCCTACATGTTTACCTACTTTCCAAAAAGAAATATCTTTTAATTATCTACTTATGCTAGAAGTTTGTTAATTTTGTATATCTGTCTCTGATTATGAATTAAGTTAAATAACCTACTTGAATCCATGCTACCAATGCCATTTAGCACTTTAAAGAAATGAATCTGCCCTCCCTTAATCTTTTTTCTGAAAGAAACCAATGTATTATCTGCCATCATTTTAACTGTTTACTTTTCATTTATATTGCCCTGTGCACACACCAGGAAGTGAAGAAATGGCTTCAATAATTTTCTTAAATATATAGGAAATTTTCACCTAAGTTTTGTCGCATTTATATTTCAGTTTCAGCTCACTTTCCTTCTCTTCTATTTTTATGCTTTGCTTTTTATAATTTCCCGTCTTTTTATCTTGATGCTTTATATTCTTGCTTCCTCCTCTCAATTCAGTTACTACTTTCTATTTTTAATTTCTTCCTGGCTTTCTCACAGCTTGATCCTGATCATATCCTTCTTTCTCTTACTCTACATCTCTGTTTTTCCACTCATCCTACTTAAATACCTACCACCTTGACCTCAGGAGGTACACAGCACATGCTCCAACAAAACAGTCACAAATATTCTGAGAGGATATCTGGTATATGCATTCAGAGAATCTTGGAAAAATTATGCAGCCATACAAGGAGTTTACTTGGTGTAGAAAGCCCAAAGAAATAGCTGCCTGGGGAAAAGACACACCAGCATTTTGCTGGAGGTTCCCATGAACTACTATAACCCTTCTAGAGATGGAAGTAATAGCATTTATGTTGCAGACTGACTAAAGAGAACCATTTATTTTTTAATTTACATTTATATTTCATCACTATTTAGTCCCCTGGCAACCCAACCCCCCACCCCACCCCACCCATATCAAAGCACCTGACTGAAAGGGAAAAGGCAGCAAAATATTTTCATGGTTCTGCCACTAATATTCTTGAACTGATCAGTAGGAGGTAGATGCAAACAAGCTACTCTCCCTTTGAGGAAGCAACTATGCAAAATGAGCAAGTTCTGAGATAATGATTTCTGACTACAGCCTACAATAAAAACAGAAAAATTGTTTAATGGTGCAGATTTATTTTTATTCATGAAGGATATAATTTTATTCAAAATGTTGTACTTATGAAAATTTCACATCACCATTCTATGTTACCTGAACAAGATTGCTATCAACAACACCAGGTAATCAACACTTGAACAAATTAGATTTCTGGTTTGGGTCTAATTGGAGAAAAAAATGAAAATGTTGAAATAAATAAATTGGGAGTTTAATGAGGCTCCAGAAACTCACCCAAATTTGATTTTGAATTGAGGATGTGAACCATCTAATTCTTCCCACTTGACCTCTTCCAGTTTTGCATTTTAACATACCTAGTGCAAAAGAAGTTGGTTGTGGTTGTTGGAGGTCAGTCATCTCAGCTCCAGGACATCTCTGCAGGAGTTCCTCAGGGTAGTTTCTTAGGCCTCACCATCTTCAGCTGCTTCATCAATGACCTTCCTTCAAATCATAAGGTCAGAAGTCGGGATGTTCACTAATGATTGCACTATGTTCAGCACCATTCGCAACTCCTCAGATACTGAAGCAGTCCGTGTAGAAATGCAGCAAGACCTGGACAATATCCAAGTTTGGGCTGGTAAGTGGCAAATAACATTCATGCCATGCAAGTGCCAGGCAATGACTATCTCCAACAAGAGGGAATCTAACCATTTCCCCTTGAAATTCAATGGCATTACGATCACTGAATTCCCCACTATCAACATCCTGGGGGTTACCAATGACCAGGAACTGAACTAGATCAGCCATATAAATACAAGTGCAGCTTATAGGCTAGGAATCCTGTGGCGAGTAACTCACTTCCTGACTCCCCAAAGCCTGTCCATCATCTACAATGGACAAGTCAGGAGTGTGATGGAATACTCTCCACTTGCCTGGATGGGTGCAGCTCCAACAACATTCAAGAAGCTTGACACCATCCAGAACAAAGCAACCCACTTAATTGGTACCCCATCCACAACATTCACTCCCTCCACCACCGACGTACAGTGGCAGCACTGTATACCATTACAAGAGGCACTACAGCAACGCACCAAGGCTACTCAGGCAGCACCTTCCAAATCCACAACCTCTACCAACTAGAAGGACACAAGGACAAGGGCAGCAAATGCATGGGAACACCACCACCTGCAAGTTCCCCTCCAAGCCACACATCCTGACTTGGAACTATATCACTGTTCCTTCACTGTCGCTGGGTCAAAATCTTGGAACTCCCTTCCTAACAGCACTGTGGGTGTACCTACCCCACATGGACTGCAGCGGTTCAAGAAGGCAGCTCACCACCACCACCTTCTCATTGGCAATTAGGGATGAGCAATAAATGCTGGCCTGGCCAGCGATGCCCTCATCCCATGAAATGAATATTTAAAAAAAAATTCTGGGGCTTCTGCTGACGATTCAATCAGGGCAATAATTTATTTTTTTTTTTATTTCCAAAATATACTTTATTCATAAAAATCTGTAAAAATTACATTGCCAAACAGTTTCCAAACCACACCAAAAAATACAAACATTGCAAAAGAGATCAGTTTCTTTCAATACTGTCATGAGTTTCTTCCCAACCCTTCTGTTTCACAATTGTCATGTCAATTACAGTTTTACATTTACAGCAATTGAGAATATTAACGATACAGTTCGAGGGGTTTCCCATGGATCCAGCCCCTCAGTCCAGCTTGGTGGGGGAACCTTACACTGTGGTCTTTCCCCATTGAGTCTTTGCTGCGGCTGCCCCAAGCTTTAGTGCGTCCCTCAGCACGTAGTCCTGGACTTTGGAATGTGCCAGTCTGCAACATTCGGCGGTGGACAACTCTTTGCGCTGGAAGACCAGCAAGTTTCGGGCAGACCAAAGGGCGTCTTTCACCGAATTGATAGCCCTCCAGCAGCAGTTGATGTTTGTCTCGGTGTGCGTCCCTGGGAACAGCCCGTAGAGCACAGACTCCTGTGTTACAGAGCTGCTTGGGATGAACCTCGACAAAAACCACTGCATCTCTTTCCACACCTGCTTTGCAAAGGCACATTCCAGGAGGAGGTGGGCGACCGTCTCTTCCCCACCACAGCCAATGCGGGGGCACTGTGCGGAGGGGGCGAGACTTCGGGTGTGCATGAAGGATCTGACGGGGAGGGCCCTTCTCACCACCAGCCAAGCTACGTCTTGGTGCTTGTTTGAAAGTTCTGGTGATGAGGCATTCCGCCAAATGACTTTGACGGTCTGCTCGGGGAACCATCCGACAGGATCCACCGTTTCCTTTTCCCGTAGGGCCTTGAGGACATTCCGTGCAGACTACTGCCTGATGGACCGGTGGTCAAAGGTGTTTTTCCGCAGAAACTGCTCCACGAAGGATAGGTGGTACGGCGCCGCCCAACTGCATGGTGCGTTCCGCGGCAATGTGACCAGGCCCATCCTTCGCAACACCGGGGACAGATAGAACCTCAGCACGTAGTGACACTTGGAGTTTGCGTACTGGGGATCTACACATAGCTTGATGCAGCCGCACACGAAGGTGGTCATCAGGATGAGGGCCACGTTGGGTACATTTTTCCCGCCCATGTCCAGAGATTTGAACATCGTGTCCCTCCGGACCTGGTCCATTTTAGATCCCCAGACGAAGCGGAAAATGGCTCGGGTGACTGCCACGGCGCAGGAGTGGGGTATGGGCCAGACCTGCGCCACGTAGAGCAACAACGTGAGCGCCTCGCCCCTGATGACCAGGTTCTTACCCACAATGGAGAGAGATCGCTGCCCCCACATGCCCAACTTTTGTCGTACCTTGGCTACTCGCTCCTCCCATGTTTTGGTGCACGCCCCGGCCCTTCCGAACCATATCCCCAGCACCTTCAGGTAATCTGACCTGACGGTGAAGGGGACAAAGGATCGGTCAGCCCAGTTCCCAAAGAACATGGCCTCGCTCTTGCCGTGGTTAACTTTGGCTCCCGAGGCCAGTTCGAACTGGTCGCAGATGCTCATCAGTCTGCGCACGGACAGCGGATCCGAGCAGAAGATGGCGACGTCATCCATGTACAGGGAGGTTTTGACCTGAGTGCCTCCGCTGCCTGGGATTGTCACCCCTCTTATGCTCGCATCCTTCCTAATAGACCCAGCAAAGGGTTCAATACAGCAAACAAACAAGACCGGGGACAGAGGACAGCCCTGTCTGACTCCAGATTTGATCGGGAAACTTTCAGATTCCCACCCGTTGATTGCCACTGCGCTACTGATGTTTGTGTAGAGCAGTTGGATCCAATTGCAGATCCCTCCCCAAACCCCATTTTGGAAAGCACGTCCATCATGTAGGTGTGCGATATCCTGTCAAAAGCCTTCTCCTGGTCCAGGCTGATGAGGCAGGTGTCCACCCTCCTGTCCCGTACGTAGGCGATCGTATCCCTGAGTAGCGCGAGACTATCAGAGATCTTCCTGCAGGGCAATAATGCAATGCCATGCACGTACATGACTGAACACTGAGCCCAGAGGCATGCATCTTGCACAATATTCTCAATGCAATTCCCAATACAGTGAGACTAGTAGCCTGTACAGCAAGGTGAAGCTAAGGGACTCCCATAATGCAATTGGAGTACTTGAGCAGCATTCCAATAGTGAAACATCCATCTAGAACAGAGATCCCATATTTGAACGGCAGCCGACATTCTGACCGACACCCCCATGATATCTGCAGTGTATCTTGTGCAAAGCATTAAGAATACTACTAAAATAACACTTACATCATTAGTACATTTGGGTGCAGATGCAGCCAGAGCATAAGGAGAAGTGGTCCCAGAACCTCTGTGCAAGAACTACATTATTGGCTCGAGCAAGATTTTCCAGTAAGTAGCTGAGCTGTTCAGACCACAAAAAAGTCACAGGTTCAATTCAGTCTTTGGTAATTTGGCTAATCCTAGCCAGAGTAGTTGCCATAGTGCTATAATTAGCCCCAGTGCCCATGACTTAGGAAAAATCATCCATGTTTCCGATTCCTGAGACTGACCCTTGCAAAAAACACTTGCATGGACATTGGGTGATGACCTCAGCTATGACAATGGCTCCTGTCAAATAATCTGTGAGTACTACGGTCAAGGCTCAGATATCAATAAAAGGTACCTCGATGAAGTATCCAAGGGCACTGGATGATGTAAGAACTTTATCTTAGGACAGATTCAACATTTTCAGAAGAGAAGGGTGTTGTGTGCTTTCCTTGAAGGGTAATGTACCTTTAAGATCTTAGTATGCTAATAAGCCAAGTGCCAGGATGCAGTCATGTGACTGCATCCCAGACTCACTCTGTAACTCTAACATCAAGAGGCAGGTCCTGTAAATAGATAGCTCTGCACTGTATATACCTGTTAGCTGTTCAATAAACCTGTTTTGAAAGCTTCAACAACTGAACTCCATGCATCTCATTTATGTTGCATCAGACAAGATAAAATGCTCATCATTACATGGTGGCAGCTGTGGTGAGAAGACAGAATCTAAGATTGAAGACCACAGGAAAATAGCTTTAAAAACTACATCCAGCTAAAAGAGAGAAGGTTAAAAGAATCACTGGTCCAAACAGTGTAAAGAAAAAAAAACTCACCTCCAGCTGTAGAAGACAGAGTTGAACGACAGGCTGCAAATCAATCACTGTGATCGGGTGCGTCAGTCTCCCATCGATACAGGAATCCCCATTGAAAAAAAGCTTTGAGGTGATTGCAAAATTGATTTTTTTTGAAAAAAAGACTCCGTAAAAGAAAATAAAACAGGGAAACCCCAATCCCTGTCTCAGGCTGATCGATTGTTTTCAAAGGCTCCCCCAGGCTGATCAGGTCCGCGGCATTGCAGGAGATGCCCAACAGCAAAAAGCATGGGAATCCTCCATTCACGCAGCCCACAGCTAGAGCTATTAAATCATTCTAACGTTGAAGAACTTTCATTCACTCAGCCAGAGTTAAAAAAAACTCATAAAACCACAAGTGTGAAGAATTGCCTATCGAACAGCTTTGTCAACAGACTGGACTGTTGGAAGCGAGATAAACAGACAAGCTGCACCTGTCAATCAAACCCATCAGTCTCAAAAAGAGAATTTTTTTTTAAAGGGAAGCAGTACAGAGTCACAGAAGCAGGTTCTTAAAGCAAGATTAAAGCAAAATAACAGCAGGAACATGGATACCAATTTTCCCAGCATGAACTGGGAATCCTTGGATATCCTGAGTTCAAACTGTTCCAACAGAGAATGCAATTATGGTTTACAGACCAAGCAAAGGTAGAACCAGAAAAACAAGCTGTAGAAATTCTGATAGCAATTCAAAACAAGGGACTATACAGAATCAATACCTCAGGATTATCTGTACAGGGCCAGAAAGATCCCACAAAGATATGGAAAGTGCTAGAAGATCAACTCAGATTAATAGTGAATTTTAGAATTCACTGCCTAGAATTGATGAGAAGTAGTTCTCAGACAGAAGACAAACAGGCAGTTCACATTGTGAACCTGACACATCACGTTGTTGAAGTTCAACAACTGGTAGCTTTCACTACTATTCATGTAATGTGCCCAAAGAAAGCTGGCAAGCATACACTCAAGGTCAAAATTGACACCGGCGCTAGTGCAAGTATCCTACCAGTCCGAATCCTCAAAGATATGTAACAGAGTCATTGGAAATCAATGATACACCGATGAGTGCCAAATTATTTGCATTTAATGGGTCACCCATCCCTTGTAGTAGCACATTAACAATGCAATGCAGCTATGGCAAGTCAGCATGGAAACTACAAACATTCTACCGATGAGACACAAGCAGATCAGCAGTGGCAGGACTACCAGTGTGAAAGGACCTCAACATCATAACTATCCACGATAGCATTGCCAAGGAGAAATCTCCAAGGACCTAAATGCGCTTGCAGACTCTGACCAGCATCAAAAGTTGCAGTCTGGAAACCCAGCAACAGCACAACAATGCCAAACCTACACTTCTGCACTCCAGAGATCCATAAGCACCACAATGAGCCAGAATGGACAGGTATCTCCACGAGACTACTACTCTTCCCCCAACAAGTACTCAACCTGGGGCCCCAAGCCTTCAGACACAGAGAATAAGAGGCGAAGGACATGCAATGCCCTGAGGAGACAGAGAAGGAATGAGTTGAAGCATTATCTGTTGGTTCTTCAAGATGAGGTGCCGGAATTTTCCAAGAATGACAAGGCCTCAAAAGTTGTCATTTTTAGAAAAGCAACAAAGTATATTAGCAGGTTGAAGGCAGAACAGAAACTGAATGCAGAAAGGGAGAAACTGCAGAAAGAACAGCAACAGATGATACACCAACTCCCCGAGCAAAAGCTGTCAAACCACAGAGGCAATCTATGGATTCAGCCTCTATATTTGTATAGTTCATAATCTCTATCCATCGTCACTGGTATCAGACCCACCGGCCGTCCATGTCTCCACTTTAAAGACGTCTGCAAACGCGATTTGAAGTCCTGTGACATTGACCACAAGTCATGGGAGTCAGTTGCCAGTGATCGCCAGAGCTGGCGGACAGCAATAAAGGCGGGGCTAAAGAGTAGCGAGTCGAACAGACTTAGCAGTTGGCAGGAAAAAAGACAGAAGTGCAAGGAGAGAGCCAACAGTGTACCAGCTCCGACAACCAATTTTATCTGCAGCACCTGTGGAAGAGTCTGTCACTCTAGAATTGGCCTTTATAGCCACTCCAGGCAATGCTCCACAACCACTGACCACCTCTAGGCACTTACCCATGGTCTCTCGAGACAAGGAGGCCAAAGAAGAATTTGTAAAGTTCATAATCTCTATCCATGTGTAAATAATTTTGCTGTTATCTAATGTTATCTATTTTTTACTTTTAGCAGACAAGACCTATCTTTGGAAAGAAGGGTGTTGTGTGATTGCCTTTAAGAGTAATGTACCTTTAGGATCTCAGTATGCTAATGAAGCAATTGCCAGGATGCAGTTATGTGACTGCATGCCAGTCTCACTCTGTAAGTGTAACACCAGGAGGCAGGTCCTGTAAATAGTTAGCTCTGCACTGTATATACTTGTCAGCTGTTAATAAAAGCAAAATACTGCGGATGCTGGAAATCTGAAATAAAAACAAGAAATGCTGGAACCACTCAGCAGGTCTGGCAGCATCTGTGAAAAGAGAAGCAGAGGGTTCCTAAGAAGGGTCAGTGACCCGAAACGTTAACTCTGCTTCTCTTTTCACAGATGCTGCCAGACCTGCTGAGTGGTTCCAGCATTTCTTGTTTTTATTATATTAGCTGTTAATAAACCTGTTTGAGATCTTCAATCAACTTAACTCCACACATCTCATTTATGTTGCATCAGACAACATAAAAAGTTTCTCATTACAAAGGGGAAGAGGGAAAATTGTCTTGGAAAAATTAGGGTAAAGTAAGTGTTGTTATATTAGTTAATGTTGAACCCTCATATCCTACCTGCCCAAGAAGCATTTTGGAAAAGTACTGAGTTTCCGTTTTCTGTCCTTGATTACATTTTCCTGTTTACACATCATATGGTAGAGCTTTTCCCCTTTTTCAGAGATCATCACCCAGGTATCCTGCTCCACGCCTAGTTTCAAACCTAGTGAAAAAAAGTTAACATCCTTTACCTTTCAAAATTATTTTAGAAGTTGCTGTATGCAACTTACGACAGAATTCTGTAAAATTAAATGATTTTTCCACATATCTGGAGAAAATATTTTCTCGAACTTCTCTCTTTCCTGAATCACAAATCTTTAATCAATTACACTGGCAGTCACATGAAAGAATTTGGGGTGCCCAAGAGAATCTCCAGAGCACTTTTTCAAAATTGAATCCATTAAGGAACCCAACAAATCAAAACTTAACTTACACTGGGAGGCATAGTTGAAGACTCAGAAAACATTCAAAAATAATAGCTGCAGAACTGGAAATTATGGTGAAAATCCTGAATAAACTCAAGGTGTTCCATGAGTAGCCTAAGCAATGGAAAGCAATAAAAAAGGAAAGCAGATGTGAATAGCTAAGGAAATAATTCAATCCACCATGGAAAAAAAAATGTTCCAGTGAATCCCCTAAATCTCAGATTGAAAAACATTTGCCAATTTCTTTAAGAAGCTCAATGATTAATTGAACTGGGCAGCTGATACACAGCAAAATCCAAACAATTTCTGAAAAGAAAAATCTATTCTTTAGCAGAAAAACTTTAACCCTCGATTTTAACCTAACCAGTTCAGCGGAAGCCTGTTGTTGGAGGTGTGGGGTAGAGGGGTGGGGTGGGGAGTGGGGGGTCAGATGGCTATTTGCCACCCTGCTACTTTACTCTCCATTCACCTCTTTCCCATGGTTTTCCTCATGCCACTTTGAACTAGCCATTAGAAAATCATTGTCATCCATCTAGGATAGTTGCCCCATCTTCTGCCAACTTGAGGAAGCACCTAGCTCTCAAATGATGTAGTTGAATTGGGCAATGCAGTGCTTTTGTTGATTAAAATTGCCTTTCCACACTTCAACGGTTCACCAGAGCTACCAAAGACATTTGAAGTATTAAAGGAAACTGCTCTTGATATTATAGAAATATTTTTGGCTTTATTTAATGGCACAGTGAATACTGATAATGAATAACTGAATCATACAGATCAGGAAGGTCCTAGATTTGATTCTCTGTCTATCCTGAGTTAGTCCATCTGAGTAATTGTAGAGTGCAACAATTTTCAAAAGTCTGAGATCCATTCTTCTACCACATTATACATATTAAAAAGAATATCTGCCTTTTGTGACTTAATCTTACTTGGGACCTCAATAGAAAACAAATGGCAGGTATGATATACAATCAGAATTCCCAAACCAGGAATACAAAAGCTTCAAATGTCTGTTTTGGATGAGGAAAACCTATTACAGTACATCCAGAGCTTTCCATTTTGGTTTGAAATAACTTTGAGGGGACTCAGTTCTTCAATTAGCCAAAGAAAAGTCTTGGATCAAGTTCCGATTCTCATGGCAGCACAGCACATCATTTTACTACTCTGCACATTTAAGACTATAAATAAATGTTACAATCTTATCCGCCCATGATAACTGTGCTGAGTCATTTTTGAGAAGTTTCCTTTTCTGGGTGTACACGTGAAAGCTGATGCATGCTGTAACTCCCATTGTTGAATTGTTTGATCATATCTGGAGTCTTGATGGAACAGAAGGATTAAATGGAGTTCATGAGTTTCAGGAAATGAATGTGTTCCACCAATTTTTCTTGCAACCTTTAGATTAGAGAGCCTCCCAGTGGCTAGCATTCAGAGTGTACAACATTAAGGCAGATCAAAAAGTACGCAGTAAAATGTAAATTGTCTTACAAATTCGCTTTTTGGCATTAATACTAATAGAACAAGAGCTAATCAGAAATTTAAGAAAAGCTGTGGAACCAGATGGTATCCCACTTTGGAAGAGATACAACAAAAGAAATGTTGGTTATGCTGCAGCTGGTATAGCTGAATCACAGGCACTCCCTTGAAGTTATTTGTGTATTTCCATCCAGACCACCCTGATGAAAATGAATATTTTGGCTTTATAATTCTTGCAGCATTGAACCAAATATCATTGGCAAGTGGCGCAGTGGTTAGCACCGCAGCCTCACAGCTCCAGCAACCCGGGTTCAATTCTGGGTACTGCCTGTGTGGAGTTTGCAAGTTCTCCCTGTGTCTGCGTGGGTTCCTCTGGCTGCTCCGGTTTCCTCCCACATGCCAAAGACTTGCAGGTTGATAGGGAAATTGGCCATTAGCAATTGCCCCTAGTATAGGTAGGTGGTAGGGAAATATAGGGACAGGTGGGGATGTGGTAGGAATATGGAATTAGTGTAGGATTAGTATAAATGGGTGGTTGATGGTCGGCACAGACTCATGGGCCGAAGGGCCTGTTTCAGTGCTGTATAACTAAACTAAACTAAACCATAATCGCAAGTTCACAGTAAAATCATGTTAAGAATATCATGTTTTAGAACCATGCTTTTTCTTAAAAGAATACATAGGATTTCTGCCATCCTCAGCCATCAGTAGCCTGCAGCATGAAAAACGCCTTCCATTGTAACAGAAATTGTAAAGACTTGAGCACAGAACAGGAAGCTAACAACAAATCAATGGTTTCGAAATGCCCTTGTTAGCTTTTCACCACCTCTCTCATTAACTGTAACTCTTATTACTTATAAAGTAAAGGCAGGCTTAAATTTAAACAATTCTTTTGTGAAGGTCTGTTATAACAACTACAGAAATTGGTAAACACTCCAGTATCCAAAGAAGACCAAAGGGAAATATATCACAACAGGGAAACAACAGGGAAATAGAGAAAGCTGCATGTCTCTCAGAAATGACTATGAGCAAATGAACAACATTCAGATTCAGCCGATAAAGAAAGTACTAATGAAGGGCCAAATTGAAGGAACGTTCATTAAAATGTTTTGAAATTAAAGTATTTCATCACAGGACGAACCCAAGAACCCTTCCCCATCAATACAGGCATACCAGTAAAAATCCTACTGATTGCTCTGAAAGTCACCTGGCATTTTTTCAACTCATTATACAAAAGGGAAATGCGCATGGATCCCAAACTACAAGGGAAGTGGTGATACTTCAGGTCGTTTTCCACTACATTAACAGACCAGCACACAATACTGTAGAAACCTTTGAAGAAACTCAAAAACTGGAATATTTGGGAAGGATCTTCAGAAGTCAGTATGAGGAGTCACTTCAACGCGTTGGAAGCCAGCCTAGATGCAGATCTCACAGAAACCAGAACCCAAATAACTTAGCCTATAGAACAGAAACCAGAAGATGATGCAAAAATAGATGGCCTTAGCAGCAGGGATCAGCACAGCAACATTCATCTCTTTGGCATCCCCGAGGACAGCTAAGTCCTTCATCCATGACAATCAACAATTGATTGGACGCAATTCTTGACCAAGTCTATGGACAATTGCTCCCATATTGCCAGGTTTTACTGAGCAGGAAGGCAGAAAAAAAAATCTAAAATGGCTCCAACTCACCAAAAAGGTAGCTTTACTGCCCCTACTGGGTTGCTCAACTACACGGCATCATTGGAACAAGACTTCCCCAAAATCTTTGACAATGACTTCAAAAGGAAATTGGATGGCCACTTGAAGGAAATAAGTTTGCAGGGCTACGGGGATCGAGCGAGGAAGTGGGACTGATGGGAAAGCTTCGTGGAGAGCTGGCAGGGACTTGATGGGCTGAATAGCCTTCTTCTACACCGTAAATGACTCGGCTTGGAAGCAAGTATCATCTTAGAGTTACGTTACACACTCCCTCCTCTCGTAAGGCCCAGAAGTACCCAAATTGTACCTCCGACACTAGGTACCGGGAATAAATCAGATGATTTTCATGCACCAGCTTTAGGATGTGGCAAGAAAGAGACATCACTGGGATAGAAAAATTGTTCCAAGAGGGCTAGCTCATGTCCCTCCAGCAATTGGCCAATAGTTTTCATCTCACCTACCACAATTATTTCCACTATCTTCAGATCCACCATTACATCCAAGATCCCACCACACTCAGTAAAATCCAACTCAAATAAACCCCATTAAAGCTGGCTCTCTACAACACACAGCTGCCCTACTGGTGTGCCTAAGCCCGCTACATGATACTACCCCGGACAACATATAAAACCTACATGGCTTCTGAAAGCACAACTTGGGAAACCTGGGAAATTCTTCTCTGGAATAATGCATTGTCTTTCACCACAACTATTAACACACTCTTTGCCTTTGTCCCAGGACATCTTTGTTATTTAATCTCTCCTGCCCTCTGCCCTATCACATACCTTCCCTTTTGTTCTCTTCTTCACCACTCCCCAAACCCCCTTCACTTGCTTAAAACTTAATACATTTCTATCCTTTGTCAGTTCTGATGAAAGGTAACAGACCTGAAACGTTAACTCTGCTTCTCTCTCCACAGATGCTACCAGACCTGCTAGTATTTCCAGCACTTTCTGTTTTCATTTCATATTTCCAGCATCTGCAGTATTTTGCTTATATTTATCCTTTCCCAATATGGAGGGCAACACACTTCTGGCTGGAAATATGCACACACTTCCTGCCTGCCATCATGGGGCCTTTGTAGGTTGGTTAGCAACTGAAAAATAAGGATACTGCACTGTCACCTATATAAGCCAGTGTCTGATGCTATAAAAGATAAACATACTGTTCAAGTACCAAAGCTGCAGCTGAAAGTTTGTGTACAGTAATGATTTTGTACCAAGGTGGACGTAAAAGAACCCATGCCACCATTCGAAGGGGAATTCTCGTGGCATCCAGGCCATCATTTATCCCTTAACCAACACCTTAAACAGAAGATGTGGTCATTTATCTCACTAATGTTTGTGAGATCTTGCTGTGCAAAAATTGGCTGTTGTGTTTCCCAACTCCTCTAAGGATATTTCTTTGATTTCATTTACGTGCCTCGTTTGAATTTAAAGTGTATTATGGAAAAAGAGGATATTTTCATATCTAAAGACAACATGACCTGAATCTTAACTCCCAAAAACAGGTGGATTGCAGTCGAATCAGAGGTGAAAATGCAAAAAATCTGAAACAGCAACCAAACCCACCCACTTCCAGTTTTAATGGAGGAGGGGTGATGGGCAAGGAACCAAATCACTCACAGGAGGCTGGATTGCATAGGCTTTGGGAAACCTGGCAGATGAAATGAGGCGAAAAGGGCTGACTCCATGAGCTGAGTGCCTTTATAGCACTGCTTGTGAGACAGGAGAAGCAGGAGTGTTTCCTCCAGTCCAACAAGCTACCCAGTACTGCCTCCCACACCACACCATGCGATCTATCTGCTCCACCATCCCCACCAGCTGCCCTGCACAATCGAGGATGGATTTTGTCATGCGGGCGAGGCTCCTGGCACCGGGTCGAAAAGGCGAGGGGAACCCCGCTTCAGCCTTTCGGAGACACCCTGCGTGATCTAACAGCACTCAGGAACTTAACTGCCTGCCACCGGGATCCGCATCCCTTTAAAAGAGGGAGATCCTGCCTCCAAGAGCTGCCGGCCAATCAGAGGGCTGGCAGCATCACCGGGAGCGATCACCACTGCAGGTACTTACTACATGAGACCTTGGACTCAGAACCAACGCTGGAGCCCGAACCCAAGGTGTGAGGCAGGGTCACCAAGGCCGGACCGGCAGGCCCCAGGGAGGAGGTGGAGGGCATTTAGTGCAGAGGGAGGGGGTAATGTAAGTCGAGCGTTTCTCGACAGATGCCCTCCATGGGCCACAGATTGCCCACGGAAGAGGCCTCTTCTCCCCAGGCCTGCAGGGAGGTTGCTTTGTTTTACTGAAAGACCTTCCCACGTGATGGAGGCCCCCACCCACCGCTGGTTAAGTTTCAGTGGCAGCAGGAAGAGGCCCTTAAGTGGCCGGTATTAGGCCACTTAAGACCCTCAATTGGCCTCTGGGCAGGAAGGTCCTTGTCAGCCTATCCCCTTCCTATCTAAATTCCGGTGTGACAGGAAGGCGATGGTCCCTCCGCCCCCTACCTCCCATTGTAATTCTATGGGCCCCCCTCCTCCGAACCCATCTCCAGGGGTCCCATTAAATTCAGCCCTCTGTATGCCCCCACCCATGATCGGAACTAACCCCTTCCCTCCACCCCCCACTAGACCGACATGCTCTCAGCCCAGCTCAGCTGGAGCCTTGTGCTGCAAGCTTTCCCACTTGACAGGCCTCCTGCCTGTCAACCAATTTAAAAATATCCTGCAATTTTTCGGGTAAACTCTACTTCCAGGTCTCCAAATATCAAAACTGACCTACCACACCCCCCAACACGGAACGTACCTCTGAGCTAAAATCCAGGACAATGGCACTGTACACTTTAGAATAATTGGTTACCATATTGTTCATGGGAGGAAAAGAAATCTCTCTCTCATTCTGTACCTATCTTTCTCTGTTCTGTCCTCTAACTCTTTTTATCTTGTTTTTGGTCTGTTAATCTTCAATTCCTTCTATCTCCCTCTTCCTCTCACATTCGCTACATTTATCACTGTCACTTTTTCTGGTTCTTATTCTTTGTCAGTTTTTCACCAGTTTTCTCTCTTTTGCATATTTCTCACTCTCTATATGTACTTCACATACACGTTATTTTTGTATGCCCCTTACTCGGTATGCCTCTCCACAAATGTTATTTCCCTTTCTCTGTACATATCTCCTTTCCTTTCTGTTTGTCCTTCATTCTATTTCCATGGAGACCGATAGTCAAACCTCTGATATCCCCAGAAATTATTTCCTCTCACTTTCCCCCTCACTTTGGGAGAGTGCCAGTTTGTGGGTTGCATTACTCAGTCAAACCACATCTGGACTTGACTCTCCCCAGTTGCTCCCTTCCAGGCCAAGAAAAAGTGAGGAGGAGGAAGCAAACATGGAGACTGTGGCCAAAGGGTGAAAATGTGATTAGGGATGGCAAGGATCTGCCTGAGTTAGTGAAGGGGACTGTGGAGCAGGTGGAAGCAAGCAGTTAGTCTGAAAGGGTTGTTTGGTAAGGGGCTGGGAGAGTAAGCTGAGATGTTGACTCTGGAAGTGGATAATGAAGGATTAAGCAGAGTGACAGAATCAGGGCCTTTTGCTAAGAAGATAATAGGGAACTGTCATAGCATTGGAAAATAAGCTAACTTTTTTGCCAGGTTGGATTTGTGAAAGGGGAAAGTAAAAACATTATTTGGTTTGGTGACATATTGGCATGACTGTCACCACGGATATAGAAAACAGTGATAGGTAGATATGTACATACATCACAATCATCCTAATAATTAATTAACAAAATTGTCAGCCATGGCTCAGTCAGTAACATTCTCGCCTCTGAATCACAAGGTTCTGGGTTCAAGTCCCACTCAGGGCTTGAGCATCACCATCAAGGTTAACACTCCAGTGCAGTACTGTCGGAGTTGCCATCTTTCGGATGAGAAGTTAAAACCCTGTCTGCCTGCTCAGGTGGATGTAAAAGATCCCATGGCACTATGTCGAAGAAGAGCAGAGGAGTTATCCCCGATGTCATGGCCAATATTTATCCCTCAATCAATGTCACAAAAGCAGATCATCTGATCATATCACATTGCTGTTTGTGGGTGTTTGCTGTGCACAAATTGGCAGCCGCATTTCCGACATTACAAGAGTGACTACACTTCAAAAAGTACTTCATTGGCCGTAAAGACGTGAAAGGTGCGAGAATAAAAGCAAGTCTTTCTTTTTTTAAAACCACTGCGTGTAATCTTATACTACCATCTGTTGCAAAGTTATACTTTGTTGCTTGAATTCAGATACTCTATACTTCAAATTATCTGACATATAACTGTTCACAGTTGTCCATCTAGATTTTCAATTGCTTTAACGTTCATTCCTTATCTGTTTCAATCATCCATTATCCTCACTCTCTCACACAACAAATCAGTTAGGCCCTTCTTATCCACCTCTTCCAACTCTTCACTTGATCCCAGATTTCTCCAGCCTCATCAGTCTCTACCCTGAGCTCCTTATTCAAACTTTGCTATGTTCTTTTTCCCTCCTCTTGTGTTCACATTTTTCCATTTCCTTCATGCATCCATTTTAACAAGTATTTCATTGGTTACCTTTTTTTTTAACCTTCTTCAGACCTACAGTTTGCTCAGTACTTTCTCTGAAAAATAAAGATGTACAATTCTTAACTGACCCAAATGAAGTAAGAAACGGATGGCAAGAATATGTTGAAGAACTGTATACCAAAAGCCAGTTGTCATTGAAATAAGAAAGGAAGAGGAGGTGGAGGTTGAGTTTATGGGCTCCGAAGGTTTTGAGGGTGAAGTGAAAGTTGCAATAAGTGAGTTTGAGAATAAAAAGGCTGCAGGTTTAGGGGAGATTCCAGCAGAATTGATTTAAAAAAATGAGAAGGCAACAAACAACCTGGTTGATTTGTCTAAAAACCATGTAGTTCAAAAGACCAATGGCCAGATGATTTCATCAAAATAATCATGCTACCTCTGCTATAAAAAGCTAAATACTAACAAATGTGATGAGTTTTGTATCATCAGTTTGATTCCATGTGTCTTGATGATTATGCACAGATTACTTGTAAGAAGATTAAGAGTAAAAGTAGAATATCTTGGCAAAGATGAATTTGGCTTTTGTAGAGGCTGTGGAACAAAAGAGGCAATAGGAATGAGAGATCTGTGTGATCGAAATATAGAACATAACCAACAGGTATGCATTTTCTTTGAAAATATTGATAGTGTGAACTGGATCAAATTAATGAAAGCATGATAGAATATTGATGCAGATTGGAGAGATAGACTCCTGTTAAAGGCTTTGTATATGGGACAGTGTTCAGGTAGTAGATAGAGAGTCAGAACCAGGAGGGATTGAAAGATGAGTGTGACGAGGGTACTGCTGTCACCTGTGATGTTCAATACATTTCCAGAAGCAATGGTAAAAGAAATGTATAATCAGGTAGAGGAAGGAGTGAAACTTGGAGGTCAACTACTGAAAGCTGTCAGATTTTCTGATGACAAAGCCCTGGCAGAAAATACCAGGAATCGACTAAAGTGATCGGCTGATAGCCTAAATGCTGCAGTAATGGATTATGGAAAGAAGTTCAGTGTGGGCAAGACCAAAGTTATGAAGGTTTCTAGAAATGCGGGTGAAAGAGTGAGTATTTTAACATATGAGGAACAGTTGGATCAGTTCAGACAATTTAAATTTGTGGAAGTACAATAACTGAAGATTGCAGGTATGTCAGGGAAGTGAGAGTTAGGATAACAATGGGAAAGACTGCATTTAATATAAAGGAGAGGATATTGGCTGGACGGCTGAATAGTGAACTGATCAAAAGATTAGTTAAGATTGTGATGCTGTGTGGTGCTGAAACAGGGATGCTGAGACAAGAAGAGGCTGGGCCTTTAGAAAGCTTTGAAATATGGGTTTTGGAGACGCATAGAGAAAGTTAAGTGGATAGAAAAGAGAGACATGGGATGTTGAAAAAGTGATAGAAGGATGGATGAAAGGAATAAAGACTAAGAGGGAGGAAAAGAAATATACCTCTGGACCACCTGAAGAATGGGGAAATCTTATGGAGAATTACAGAGAGGAATAGAGACAGCGTGGTTTGGAGACTGGGGAATTGAGTTCTAACCTGCTTTAGCCAGACCACTGATGATGATGATATGTTCATAAAAAGACTTTAATCTGTATTTATAAGAATAGTTTAATCTATCTTTATTTTTACAAATACTTGTTTATTATTATTAAAAAACAAATCAATGGCCATCTGGCTGATGCACACAGAAATATTCACAGTCACAAACTACACCAACTCTAACATACTTTCAAAAGAAATGTTATAAGCTACATTTCTGAACTCTCAATAATATTTTCCCAGTAAACGGGACATGAATGTATTTAAGTCATAATGTTCAAAGTCCTGAATACTGACTGTAGCAAAATCCAGTATTGCATAAAATACTGTAACAAGAAATTCTTCCATATGTTGCAACTTTTATTGTAAACCAGATATCAGATCTATCTGCCATTATACTGTAAGTAAAAGGAGTTAACATTGTGCAACTGGAGGTCAGCACAAGCACTATATAACTTCATTTTTCCTTGCTTATTTTTGCTGACATAAGCAAAATGCACATGTAAGTACAAAAATTTACATCTTACTCTTTCTTCGTTCTCGCTCCTTTAGAAAGGCCTCCAACCATTCCTGTTTGTCTTCTGATGTCTTTGCCATGCAGACAAACCATTTATTTTTGGCAGTATTATGTATTTTCCAACCATTGATCACCGTATGACCACTGCTGTGATAATCCGCTAGAAGAACGAACAATACTAGTTATGCACATCTACAGCATTTACTGTAAAACAATTTATATTTATATAGCACGTTTAATGGAATAAAACTCTTATTTTCAAATCCCTCCATGATCTTGTCCCTTTATATCTCTGTAATCATGGAGGGATTTGAAAACAAGAGATTTTTAAAATCAAGGCCAATGTAGGCCAGCGAGCAAAGGGGCGATAGCTGAACAGTACATGGGCAGCAGACTTTCAGACCTCAAGTTTACAGAGTGTAAAATGCAGGAAGCCAGTGAGGAGTGTCAAGTCTAGAAGTAACAAAGGCATAAGATGAGGGTTTCAGCAGCATATGAGCTGATGCGGGGCGAAGCTGGATAATGTTACAGTGGTGGAAATTGGTGGTCTTAGTGACGGCATGGAATGCAACAAAGGAAATATTTTTAAAATATCACAAACATTTGAAAAAATGTGATTGCATTTCTCCCACTTCTTTGAGCATCCACTTCTTTGAGCAATGTATGCCTGAACTCGTGTAAAGCTGCGAGAGACGCTAAGTCAGATCACCAACGTTGAAAATAGCCCATGCTAAAATAGGAATTGAAAGGTCTTAATTCATTTGTTCAGATTGCACACTTGGATAAGTGCAATGGTAAAGATGGATACCTGCATCAAACCTGAACTAGTCATGAGTAGCATAGATTATTCTGCCTATTATACATTAGAGGATATTATGCTGTTCAAAATGAATACCAAAAAATTGTTATTGCAAAGTACCCATGTTCTCATAATTTGCGGTCAAAAATTCAAACTGCAGGCAATCAAACCATTTGTAGCATATCAAATTATTTGGGACAGCATATAACATCTCTTGAATGATGATGATGGCTGATTCTTGGCAGGTGAAGATTATGAGAAGGGTTCTCTCTGTGGTAGTTAACATGATTGTTGGTAACTGAAGAGGCCAATTCTTGATCTGCAGGCTCTTGAGCAGTTAGAGCACAAGAACTCCTGGTTTCTCGGTGCTCTGGTATAAGCAGACTCCTTCCATTGTTTGCGCCTTTCTTCAGCAGCCTCATATCTGTATATTTTGAACTTGTAGGCTGCTTTCCTGGTTGTTGTGTGCCAGATGTATCTGTCAGCAGCCTCCTGCTCCCACACCCATTGGTCAGAGATAACTGTCTTTTCAGCTGGTCTATGAAGCGTTTGCAAGGTGCAACTTGATCTCGCTTACCGAAGCATAGTTCACCATAAAGAACTGCTTTTGGCATTCTGGAATCCTCCATACATAACACGTCCTGCCCAGTGCAAATGGCATTGGAAGGTAATGCGTTCAATCCTGGACAGATTGGCTCTGTTGAGGGCTTCATTAGTTGTGATGTAGTCCTGCCATCTGATTTTCATGTTGGATCAAAGACAACATTGATGGAAACACTCCAGCAGTTGCATTTGCTTTCTGTACAAAACCTATGATTCTGACCCTTACAAGAGAAGTTGATGACAATCACTCCGTATACGTGAATTGTGGCAGAGATGTGTGAATGAATTGTTTCGCCAGACACTCTTCGAGAAGCAGCCAAAGGAGCTGTTGGCCTCGGACAGTCAATTGCCTATTTCCTTGTTGACAGTGACATCATTTGAGATTGCTGATGTCGATGCTGATCTGCGGTGGATTGTAATTTCTTCAGGGCCATAGTTGTTACAGCACTTCTGGTTTTTTTTTCGGCCAATAGTAAGGCCAAAGGCATTTGCTGCCTCAGAGAAAGTTTACAATAAGCTGCATTGTCCACTCCATGTGTGCCAGAAGGGTGCAATCATCAGCAAACAGAAGCTCTACAATAAGCTCTTCTGTAGTTTTGGTATGTGCCCCCAGCGGACATCGCAGGTTGAAGAGACTGCCGTCTGTTCAGAAGCAGATGTATATGCCCTCTGTCAAGCCTGTCTTTGCCTCTTAAGGTATCATACTGAACAACATAGAGAAGAGGGTCGGTGCCAGAACTCATCCTTGCTTAACACCTTTGGAGATAGGGATGGGAATGGTGAGGGCTCCATTCAGCTTGACCTGACCTTTCTGCAGTTGACAGAGATGAGGAACCTTGGAGCGCACCCAATCTAGATACTATCTTTCAGAGTGCCTCCTGGCTGACTGTATCAAACACATTGGTGAAATCTAAAAAAGTAGCGTATAGGCCCATGTCTTGTTCTCTACACTTCTCCTGCATCTGTCTCAGCACAAAAATCATGTCTGTAGTTCCGTTGTTGGGTCTGACCGCATTGACTTTCAGGGAGGTTTTCTTCAGCTATTGTTGGAACAAATTTATTTAGAAGGAAAAACAAGAAATGCTGGAAATACTCAGCAGGTCTGGTAGCATCTGTGGAGAGAGAAGCAGAGTTAACGTTTCAGGTCAGTGACCCTTCATCGGAACTGGCAAATGTTAGAAATGTAATAGGTTTAAAGCAAATAAAGCGGGGGTAGGGCAAGAGATAACAAAAGGCAAGGTGTTGATAGGACAGAGAATCACAGAGAATAACTGGACCAAAGACAAATGGTATGTTAATGGTGTTAGTCACAGAGAGATACAGCACTGAAACAGGCCCTTTGGCCCACCGAGTCTGTGCTGACCAACAACCACCCATTTATACTAATCCTACATTAATCCCATATTCCCTACCACATCCCCACCATTCTCCTACCACCTACCTACACTAGGGGCAATTCACAATGGCCAATTTACCTATCAACCTGCAAGTCTTTGGCAGTGGGCAGTGGGAGCACCCGGCGGAAACCCACACAGTCACAGGGAGAACTTGCAAACTCCACACAGGCAGTACCCAGAACTGAACCCGGGTCGCTGGAGCTGTGAGGCTGCTGTGCTAACCACTGTGTCGTCCTTCTGTGTTCTGAAAGACAAAGCATTAGTGCAGAGAGGGTGTTAATTGACAGAAAAATGAACGGCCCTGGCCCAAAGCACAAACATGAAATAAAACAGTGGGTAGGCACATGGTAAAAAAAATGAATGAAACAAACTACAATAAAATAAATAAAAAATAATACTAAAAAAGAAAAAATATCTAAAAATAAAAAGGGGGGGCCTGTCATGCTCCGAAATTATCAAACTCAATGTTCAGTCCGGCAACCTGTAGTGTGCCTAATCAGTAAATGAGATGCTGTTCCTCGAGCTTGTGTTGCTGTTCACTGGAACACTGCAGCAAGCCCAGGACAGATATGTGGGCATGAGAGCAGGGGGGAGTGTTGAAATGGCAAGCAACCGGAAGCTGGGAGTCATGCTTTCAGACTGAGCAAGGTGTTCCGCAAAGCGGTCACCCAATCTGCGTTTGGTCTCCCCAATGTAGAGGAGACCACATTGTGAGCAGCGAATACATTATACTAAATTGAAAGAGGTACATGTAAATTGCTGCTTCACCTGAAAGGAGTGTTTGGGGCCTTGGATAGTGAGGAGAGAGGAGGTAAAAGGGCAGGTTTTACACCTCCTGCAATTGCATGGAAAGGTGACATGGAAAGGGGATGAGATGTTGGGGGTAATGGGGGGGATGGACCAGGGTGTCGTGGAGGGAATGATCCCTTCGGACTGCTGACAGGAAAGGGGAGGAGAAGATGCATTTGGTAGTGGTATCACACTGGACGTGGCAGAAATGGCGAAGGATGATCCTTTAGATGTGGAGGCTCGTGGGGTGGAAAGTGAGGACAAGGGAAACCCTGTCGTGGTTCTGGGAGGGCAGGGAGGAAGGGGTGAGGGTAGAGGTGCAGGAAATGGGCCGGACACGGTTGAGGGCCCTGTCAACCGAGGATCTCCCCCCCACTGTGGTTGAGGAAAAAAGAAGACATATCAAAGCGCTGTCGTGGAAGGTTGCATCATCAGAGCAGATGTGTCGGAGACGGAGAAACTGGGAGAATGGAATGGAGTCCTTACAGGAGGCAGGGTGTGAAGAAGTGTAGTTGAGGTAGCTGTGGGTGTCAGTGGGCTTATAATGAATATTAGTAGACAGCCTATCCCCAGAGATGGAGACAGAGATATCGAGGAAGGGAAAGGAAGTGTCGGAGATGGACCATGTAAAGGTTAGAGAAGGGTGGAAACTGGAAGCAAAGTTGATAAAGTTTTCCAGTTCGAGGTGGGAGCAGGAAATGGCACCAATACTGTCACCAATGTACTGGAAACCAGTATCAGAAAAAGGGTTCCCTTTGTCCTCACTTTGAAGGTCCTGAGGTACTGTCCTGTTGTGTTTTCTACTTTATTCAAACACATTAACCACACGAAAAGGATTGGTAACTCAATTAGGCGAGTTGTTTTATTTGGAGATGGAAGTATATACAATACCTCGGAGGTTGGTTAGCACAGTTAGTCTCTAGGACTGCTCCTATCTTCTGCTCAATGATTTCATGAGTATATACATTACGTCCTATCTGGTGATGCATAGCAGTTTTAGACACGCCCCTTAAAGGTATTCCACAGCATATCCCTTTCTCCCAGCATGCTGTAAACAGAGCTGTAAGCCTATCAAGGATCACATCTCCTCCCTGTTTATAGACCTCAGCTGGAATCCCATCTATTCTGGGGGCTTTGTCTGATTTGAACTGTGCTGTTGTGGTCTTGATCATTCACGGGTTGCTGGTTCATTCAGCTGAGACATCTCTTCCCTCTGGGAGGTCTTTACGATGGACGTCTCCTGCACCATCCGCTGGTCACCAAATATGCTCCCAAAGTGTTCTGACCATTGGTGCAAGATTCACTGTTTTATCTATGAGGAAGATTGTGCCATCCGAAGATTTTAGTGATGTCTGCACCTGGTGAGAAGGTCCATATACAGATCTCAAGGCTGTGTAGAAGGATCTCGTATCTCCCAGATCTGAATACAGTTGTATCCTCTCAGCGAACACTGCCCACCTGTTGTTTTGGATGATTTGGAGGTTGGTTTGCAGAGTGCTACAGGCTTCCCACATGTAGCTTTTGTAGCCTGGTCATCAGGGGCATGCTAGTAACCTAATATGGTAGAAGTGTTTCTTTTGCAGAAGCTCTTGGATTTCCATGTCATTTTCATCAAATCAATCTTGCTTCCTTCTGATTGAAAAGCCATCCACTTCTGCAGTTGTTTCTTGTAGGACAGATTTCAACTATTCCCACTGCTCCGCTGGGTTAATGTCGCTGGGTTAATGTCTGTCTTCAAGCTTGCTCTGAAAAACTGCTTTTACGTCTGTTAGATAGAGTCTCTGGACTTGTAGTTTCCTTGTTTGTGGGCCTTTCCATTTGGGCAATGGTTTGATTCTGAAGGAAATGTTAGCTCGAATCAGCCTGTGGTCAGTGTAACAGTCACCACTGGGCATAAAGCTTTGGTGTGCAGTACATCCCATACATCACGTTGGCGCACCAGTGCTTTGAATGTGGATGTCTCCAGGTGGTCTTAAATCTGACTTTCTGCTAGAATAGAGAATTAGTGATATTGAGTTCATGCTCAGTACAGAGCTCTAACAGACGTTGATCATTGTCATTCCAGTTACCAATGCAGAGTCTGCCCAAGACACCTTGTCTTTGCTTTTGGTCACACCCAACTCTTGCGCAGAAATCTCCAAGTATGGTGAGCTTGCCTTTGGAGTCAATCTTCAGCAGAAGGTTGTGCAGGTAACGGTAGAAGCCTTATTTGATTCCTATATCAGTTTGTAGGGTAGGGATCATATATGCTGATAAGGGTGATCCCAGATTGGTACTTGCAGGAATATGAGTCAATCAGAAAAACCAAACGCAGACTGGGTGACCGCTTTGCGGAACACCCCCGCTCAGTCCGAAAGCATGACCCCGAGCTTCCAGTTGCTTGCCATTTCAACACTCCCCCCTGCTCTCATGCTCCCATCTCTGTCCTGGGATTGCTGCAGTGTTCCAGTGAACATCAACGCATGCTCGAGGAACAGCATCTCATTTACCAATTAGGCACACTACAGCCTGCCGGACTGAACATTGAGTTCAATAATTTCAGAACATGACGGGCCCCCCATTTTACTTTTATTTATAGTTATTTTTTTATTTTTTCATATTTGTTTGTGTTTATTTTATTTTATCTTAGTTTGTTCAGTTTGCCTACCCACTGTCTTTTTTCATGTTTGTGCTTGTGGCTGTTCAGTTTTCAGTCCATTAACACCCCTATCAGTACTAATGCTTTGTCTTTCAGCACACCATTAACATATTGTTTGCCTTTGCTCCATGACGTTCTGGTCAACTATTCTGTGACCTTGTCCTATCAACACCTCCTTTGTTATTTCTTGCCCCACCCCCACTTTACTTGCTTAAAACCTTTCACATTTCTAATATCTGCCAGTTCTGACGAAGGGTCATTGACCTGAAATGTTAACTCTGCTTCTCTCTCCACAGATGCTGCCAGACCTGCTGAGTATTTCCAGCATTTCTTGTTTTTAAACCAATGGGGAGGTCTGTAGGCTGCTGGTAATGGAGTTCTTAATCATAAACCCAACACCTGAGAGGCGTTCTTCATCTTTATCTTCCCCCGACCAGAAAAGTTTATAACCTCCTCCATGCTCTGTCAATAATCCCTGCTCTGTGAAACAAAGTTCATTGAGTGCTGCAATATCAATGTCCAGCCGGGCGAGCTCTCTGGATATGAGTGAGGAATGTCTTTCAGAGTATTTGAGGTCATCTCAATCTGACATTGTGCCAACATTCCAGCATGTAAGTTTCAAGACTTGTTGTTTCTTCTTTCTTTTGCACCGCTGTAGGAAATGCCTCTTGGCTATGGTAAGCCAACCAGGTGAGTTGAGACAAGCAATGTTTGAGCCAAACAAAAACAAGAAATGCTGGAATCACTCAGCAGGTCTGGCAGCATCTGTGGAAAGAGAAGCAGAGTTAACGTTTCGGGTCAGTGACCCTTCTTCGGAACTCAATGTTTGGGCCACCTTTTCTAGGCCCGTCTCCATTCGCAGCAAGCAGTGCTCTCCCAAGAGAAAGCTGCTTGGTCACTCAGGGTGCTGCTGGATGATGCGGTCATGGCAGGTCAACAGTTAAACGATCCATTATACTGAGCCACCTACATGCAGGATTGCAGCTGTGGATGCCAGTGCCATCTTGCAGCTTCTGTTTTCATCTCTCCCCCATCGCTGTAGGACTTTTCTTCCCACGTGTGTTAAGTCTGTGTAAAGTGGACATCGGCTTGCGCAGACTAATCTCTTTAGGCTAAGTGTTTCTACAAAATCGCTCAGCAGGCTGAGACAGCTGCAGAAACCACTACACTGCAGGTGTTAGGTCAGAGCATCCTGCTCCGAGCCTTGATCTTAAAGAACAAAGAACAGTACAGCACAGGAACAGGCCATTCGGCCCTCCAAGCCTGCGCCGATCTTGATGCCTGCCTAAACTAAAACCTCCAGCACTTCCGGGGTCTGTATCCCTCTATTCCCATCCTATTCATGTATTTGTCAAGATGCCTCTTAAACGTCTCTATGGTACCTGCTTCCACCACCTCCCCCGGCAGCAAGTTCCAGGCACTCACCACCCTCTGTGTAAAGAACTTGCCTCGCACTTCCCCTCTAAACTTTGCCCCTCTCACCTTAAACCTATGTCCCCTAGTAACTGACTCTTCCACCCTGGGAAAAAGCTTCTGACTATCCACTCTGTCCATGCCGCTTATAACTTTGTAAACCTCTATCATGTCGCCCCTCCACCTCCGTCGTTCCAGTGAAAACTCGACAGCCTATCCTCAAGGCAGAGGGGTCATTTGCCCATAGCTGAGTTTTCAGCTATCAGTTCACTTATGCTTGAGCCAACATCCTTGATACGTGGAAAGTCACCTTGCTGTATCGCTTTCATGGTCCTTGAACCCTTAGGTCTCCTCCGCCTGGTCTGCCAAAACAGTCTGAATGCTGACCTCTAGCTACTAGCTGCTAGAGTAAAGGGCAGGCCCTGCTGAGTTTTGGGGTGGAGGGGGAGGGTTACAGTTCACTCAGTGACACAGGCCACTCAAAGCAACAGACACAAGTTTTCCTCCTCCTCTGCCACCACCATCCTGCAATGCCTGTTGAAGTACAAAACCCCACCTGAGCACTAAACCCCCTCAATAAAAACCCCACCTCAGCACTAAACCCCCTCAATAAAAGTCCCACCTCAGCACTAAATGCCCTCAATAAAACCCCACCTCAGCACTAAACCGCCTCAATAAAACCCCACCTCAGCACTAAACCGCCTCAATAAAACCCCACCTCAGCACTAAGGCCACTCAATAAAATCCCCACCTCAGCACTAAGCCCCGTCAATAACCAAACCCCTGAATAAAACCCCACCTCAACAATAAGCTCCTGCACCCCAGTTCTCCGGCCCCTCGGATTCCGACTCCCAGGCCCAGCCCCTCAAAATCCCGCCCCAGTCCCAGCCTCTGACTCATGGACAACATCCAGAAGGCTTCTGATAAGGTCCCTCATAAGAGGTTAGTGTGCAAAATTACAGCACATGGGATTGGGGCTAATATACTGGCATGGATTGAGAATTGGTTGACAGACAAGAAACAAAGAGTAAGAATAAGCGGGTGTTTTTCCGGGTGGCAGGCAGTGACAAGTGGGGTACTGCAGGGGTCAGTGCTTGGGCCCCAGCTATTCACAATATATATTAATGATTTGGGTGAGGGAACTAAACGTAACATTTCCAAGTTAGCAGACGACACAAAGCTGGGGAGGAAAGTGAGCTGTGAGGAGCATGCAAAGATGCTCCAATGTGATTTGGACAAGTTGGGTGAGTGGGCAAATTTTATTTATTTTTTATTCATTCATGGGATGCAGGCGACACTGGCCAGGTCAGCATTTATTGCCCATCCCTAATTGCCCTTAAGAAGGTGGTGGTGAGCTGCCTTCTTGAACCGCTGCAGTCCATTTGGGGTAGGTATACCCACAGTGCTGTTCGGAAGGGAGTTCCAGGATTTTGACCCAGCGACAGTGAAGGAACGGTGATATAGTTCCAAGTCAGGATGGTGTGTGACTTGGAGGGGAACTTGCAGATGGTGGTGTTCCCATGTATTTGCTGCCCTTGTCCTTCTAGTTGGTAGAGGTCGCGGGTTTGGAAGGTGCTATCGAAGGAGCCTTGGTGTATTGCTGCAATGCATCTTGTAGATGGTACACACTGCTGCCACTGTGTGTCGGTGGTGAAGGGAGTGAATGTTTGTAGATGGGGTGCCAATCAAGTGGGCCGCTTTGGCCTGGATGGTGTCGGGGTTCTTGAGTGTTGTTGGAGCTGCACCCATCCAGGCAAGTGGAGAGTATTCCATCACACTCCTGACTTGTGCCTTGTAGATGGTGGACAGGCTTTGGGGAGACAGGAGGTGTGTTACTCGCCTCAGAGTTCCTAGACTCTGACCTGCTCTTGTAGCTACGGTATTTATATGGCTACTCCAGTTCAGTTTCTGATCAATAGTAGCCCCTAGGATGTTGATAGTGGGGGATTCAGCGATGGTAATGCCATTGAATGTCAAGGGGAGATGGTTAGATTCTCTCTTGTTGGAGATGGTCATTGCCTGGCACTTGTGTGGCGCGAATGTTACTTGCCACTTATCAGCCCAAGCCTGGATATTGTCCAGGTCTTGCTGCAATTCTACACGGACTGCTTCGGTATCTGAGGAGTCACGAATGGTGCTGAACATTGTGCAATCACCAGCGAACATCCTCACTTCTGACCTTATGATTGAAGGAAGGTCATTGATAAAGCAGCTGATGATGGTTGGGCCGAGGACACTACCCTGAGGAACTCCTTCAGTGATGTCCTGGAGCTTAGATGATTGACTTCCAACAACGACAACCATCTTCCTTTGCGCTAGGTATGACTCCAACCAGCGGAGGGTTTTCCCCCTGATTCCCATTGACCTCAGTTTTGCAAGGGCTCCTTGATGCCATACTCGGTCAAATGCTGCCTTGATGTCAAGGGCAGTCACTCTCACCTCACCTCTTGAATTCAGCTCTTTTGTCCATGTTTGAACCCAAGGCTGTAATGAGGTCAGGAGCGGAGTGGCCCTGGCGGAGCCCAAACTGAGCATCAGTGAGCAGGTTATTGCTAAGCAAGTGCCGCTTGATGGCACTGTTGATGACACCTTCCATCACTTTACTGATGATTGAGAGTAGACTGATGGGGCGGTAATTGGCCGGGTTGGACTTGTCCTACTTTTCGTGTACAGGACATACCTGGGCAATTTTCCACATTGCAGGGTCGATGCCAGTGTTGTAGCTGTACTGGAACAGCTTGGCTAGGTGCGCAGCAGGTTCTGGAGCACAGGTCTTCAGTACTATTGCTGGAATATTGTCAGGGCCCATAGCTTTTGCAGTATCCAGTGCCTTCAGTTGTTTCTTGATATCACGCGGAGTGAATCGAATTGGCTGAAGTCTGGCATCTGTGATGCTGGGGACTTCAGGAGTAGGCCAAGATGGATCATCAACTCGGCACTTCTGGCTGAAGATTGTTGCAAATGCTTCAGCCTTATCTTTCGCATTGATGTGCTGGGCTCCCCCATCATTGAAGATGGGGATATTTGTGGAGCCACCTCCTCCAGTTAGTTGTTTAATTGTCGACCACCATTCACGGCTGGATGTGGCAGGACTGCAGAGCTTAGATCTGATCCGTTGGTTATGAGATCGCTTAGCTCTGTCTATCGCATGCTGTTTACGCAGTTTGGCAAGTAGTCCTGGGTTGTAGCTTCACCAGGTTGACACCTCATTTTGAGGTATGCCTGGTGCTGCTCCAGGCATGCCCTCCTGCACTCTTCAATGAACCAGGGTTGGTCTCCTTGCTTGATGGTAATGGTAGAGTGGGGGATATGCCGGGTCATGAGGTTACAGATTGTGGTTGAGTACAATTCTGCTGCTGTTGATGGCCCACAGAGCCTCATGGATGCGCAGTTTTGCAATGCTAGATCTGTTCGAAATCTATCCCATTTAGCACAATCCAAGTTTATCCAACCTCTCCTCATAGCTAATGCCCTCCAGACCAGGCGACATCCTGGTAAACCCCTTCTGTACCCTCTCCAAAGCCTCCACGTCCTTCTGGTAATGTGGCGACCAGAATTGCACGCAATATTCTAAGTGTGGCCTAACTAAAGTTCTGTACAGCTGCAGCATGACTTGCCTATTTTTATACTCTATGCCCCGACCGATGAAGGCAAGCATGCCGTATGCCTTCTTGACTACCTTATCCACCTGCGTTGCCACTTTCAGTGACCTGTGGACCTGTACGCCCAGATCTCTCTGCCTGTCAATACTCCTAAGGGTTCTGCCATTTACTGTATACTTCCCACCTGCATTTGACCTTCCAAAATGCATTACCTCACATTTGTCCGAATTAAACTCCATCTGCCATTTCTCCGCCCAAGTCTCCAACCGATCTATATCTTGCTGTATCCTCTGACAATCCTCATCACTGTCCGCAACTCCACCAACCTTTGTCTCGTCCGCAAACTTACTAATCAGACCAGCTACATTTTCCTCCAAATCATTTATATATACTACAAACAGCAAAGGTCCCAGCACTGATCCCTGCGGAACACCACTAGTCACAGCCCTCCATTCAGAAAAGCACCCTTCCACTGCTACCCTCTGTCTTCTATGACCGAGCCAGTTCTGTATCCATCTTGCCAGCTCCCCTCTGATCCCGTGACTTCACCTTTTGTATCAGTCTGCCATGAGGGACCTTATCAAAGGCTTTACTGAAGTTCATATAGATAACATCCACTGCCCTTCCTTCATCAATCATCTTCGTCACTTCCTCAAAAAACTCAATCAAATTAGTGAGACACGACCTCCCCTTCACAAAACCATGCTGCCTCTCACTAATAAGTCCATTTGTTTCCAAATGGGAGTAAATCCTGTCCCGAATAATCCTCTCTAATAATTTCCCTACCACTGACGTAAAGCTCATCGGCCTATAATTTCCTGGATTATCCTTGCTACCCTTCTTAAACAAAGGAACAACATTGGCTATTCTCCAGTTCTCTGGGACCTCACCTGTAGCCAATGAGGATGCAAAGATTTCTGTCAAGGCCCTAGCAATTTCTTCCCTTGCCTCCCTCAGTATTCTGGGGTAGATCCCTTCAGGCCCTGGGGACTTATCTACCTTAATGCTTTGCAAGACACCCAACACCTCCTTTTTGATAATGAGATGACTGAGGCTATCTACACTCCCTTCCCTAGGCTCATCATCCACTAAGTCCTTCTCCTTGGTGAATACTGATGCAAAGTACTCATTTAGTACCTCGCCCATTTCCTCTGGCTCCACACATAGGTTCCCTTCTCTGTCCTTGAGTGGGCCAACCCTTTCCCTTGTTACCCTCTTGCTCTTTATATACGTATAAAAAGCCTTGGGATTTTCCTTAATCCTGTTTGCCAATGACTTCTCATAACCCCTTTTAGCCCTCCTGACTCCTTGCTTAAGTTCCTTCCTACTGTCTTTATATTCGTCAAGGGTAGTATCACACAACACGATGGACAGTATCCTCAATGTGAAGGCGGGACTTCGTCTCCACAAGGACTGTGCGGTGGTCACTCCTACCAATACTGTCATGGACAGAAGCATCTGCAGCTGGCAGATTGGTGAGGATGAGGTCAAGTATGTTTTTCCCTCTTGCTGGTTCCCCCACCACCTGCCACAGACCCAGTCTAGCAGCTATGTCCTTTAGGGCTCAGCCAGCTCGGTCAGTAGTGGTGCTACCGAGCCACTCTTGGTGATGGACATTGAAGTCCCCCACCCAGAGAACATTTTGTGCCCTTGCCACCCTCAGTGCTTCCTCCAAGTGGTGTTCAACATGGAGGAGTACTGAGTCATCAGCTGAGGGAGGACAGTAGGTGGTAATCAGTAGGAGGTTACCTTGCCCATGTTTGACCTGATGCCATGAGACTTCATGGGGTCGAGTTGATATTGAGGACTCCCAGGGCAACTCCCTCC
Source organism: Heterodontus francisci (assembly GCF_036365525.1). Taxonomy (NCBI): domain Eukaryota; kingdom Metazoa; phylum Chordata; class Chondrichthyes; order Heterodontiformes; family Heterodontidae; genus Heterodontus; species Heterodontus francisci. The sequence continues at coordinate 116,703,376 of NC_090375.1, read as the reverse complement.
CTACTGTATACCACTGTGCCACCACCTCTGGTGGGTCTGTCCTGCCGGTGGGACAGGACATAATTGGAGATGGTGATTGTCGTGTCTGGGACATTGTCTGTAAGGTATGATTCCGTGAGTATGACTACGTCAGGCTGTTGCTTTATTAGTCTGTGGGGCAGCTCTTCCAACTTTGGCACAAGCCCCCAGATGTTAGTAAGGAGGACTTTGCAGGGTCGACAGGGCTGGGTTTGCCGATGTCGTTTCCGGTGCCTAGGTCGATGCCAGGTGGTCCGTCCAGTTTCATTCCTTTTTATTGACTTTGTAGCGGTTAGGTACAACTGAGTGGCTTGCCAGGCCATTTCAGAGGGCATGGAAGAGTTAACCACATTGCATGGCAGATGCAGTATAACATGGATAAATGCGAGGTTATCCATTTTGGTTGTAAAAAAAGGCAGATTATTATCTGAATGGCGATAGATTGGGACAGGGGGAGGTGCAACGAGACCTGGGTGTCCTTGTACACGAGTCGCTGAAAGCAAGCATTCAGGTGCAGCAAGCAGTTGGGAAAGTGAATGGTTTGTTGGCCTTCATTGCAAGAGGATTTGAGTACAGGAGCAAGGATGTCTTACTGCAGTTATACAGGGCCTTGGTGAGACCACATCTGGAGTATTTTGGGCAGCTTTGGTCTCCTTATCTGAGGAAGGATGTTCTGGCAATGGTGGGAGTGCAAAGAAGATTTACTAGGCTGATTCCTGGGATGGCAGGATTGATGTATGAGGAGCGATTGGGTCGACTAGGCCTATATTCACTAGAGTTTAGAAGAATGAGCATGGATCTCATAGAAACCTATAAAATTCTAACAGAACTAGATAGGCTAGATGCAGGGAGGATGGTCCTAATGGCTGGGGAGTCCAGAACCAGGGGTCACAGTCTCAGGATACGGGGTATGCCATTTAGAACCGAGATGAGGAGAAATTTCTTCACACAGAGGGTGGTGAACCTGTGGAATTCTCTACCGCAGAAGGCAGTGGAGGCCAAGTTATTAAATATATTCAAGAAGGAGATACATATATCTCTTAATGCCAAGGGGATCAAGGGATATAGGGGTAAAGTGTGAACAGGGTACTGAATTAGATGATCAGCCATGATCTTTTTTGAATGGCGGAGCAGGCCCGAAGGGCTGAATGGCCTACTCTTGCTCCTATTTTTCTATGTTTCTATCCAGCTAAAAGGCTACTTTAAATAAAGCAACACTCAGCATTTTTCTATAGTGTTTATGAAGTTCATATATATATATATATCTGAACAATCCACATAAAACAATTACCCATAACTCAGAGAAGGAAACAGTAACATACTGGTAATGTTACTGGACTAGTAATCCAGAGGCCCAGACTAACACTCCAGAAACATGAGTTCAAATTCCACCATGGCAGCTGGGGAAATTTAAGTTCAAATAATTAATAAATCTGGAATTAAAAAGCCAGGTAGCTCTGCAACTGCTGGGCCGCTTGTATTGACAATGTAGAATGTTTGCTGTAACCACAAAGAAGTTCCATACCTACATTCCAGCTTTAGTGTTCCCATACATTTGATTGGGGTATTGTTATACGCAGTGAGTCTTGTGTTTGTAGGTTGCATCACGGCTTCCCATCTTGCCAGGTACATGTTCTTCAGTATTCTTAGTGGCAAAACATTTGCACTTGCCTCTATATCGATCTTGAGTTGCAGTTTGTGCTTTCCAGCTTTCGTTGGGCAAATGAGGTCAATGGTGAATGCTTCCTGCTGAGTAACTGAACCATTTGGTGCGCATCTGTTGCTGTGCAAAAAGATTGCTCACCATCAGTGGTCTCTAACACACTTCCATGTCAATCTCGTGGATATATCTGTGTTTGGAATGGTCTCTCTTGGATGTATACCTGTTTCTCTCACAAGATGGTGTTTGTTTCTTGTCAGGTCATGGTCTGCTGTGACTTCTGGCCAGTTTTCCAGTAGCAGACTTCTTGCACAGACTCGCCCAGGGCCCTTTCTTGCCACACACCTCGCAGTTGCCCACGTAAGCAGGACAATTTCTTAGTTGGTGTACCAGTCCGCACTTGCCGCATGTCTTGCCTTGCTGAGGTGATCTGGTTACCTCATCTATGGTCGTTGTTCCAAGTGCTCATATACACTGCCTACTTGTGACAATAGCCTCAAATTTCCTGCTTTCTTTCAGGAGACTTTCAATATCCTATCCCTTTTCTTTGTCATCTTTGTTATTTAATCGCTCCCGTCCTCCGCCCTATCACCGACCTTCCTTTTTGTTCTTCTTCCCTACTACCTCCTTTAACTTGCTCAAAACCTATAAAATTTCTAACCTTCGCCAATTCTGATGAAAAGTCATTGACCTGAAACATTAACTGTTGCTCTCTCCACAGATGCTGCCAGCCTGCAGAGCATTTCCAGAACTTTCTGCTTTTATTTCAGATTTCCAGCACCCCAGTATTCTGCTCTTATTATACTGATATCTTTGAATGTGTTTATCATGCACATAGGGCTGAATTTTACCAACCCCTCGATGTCGCGGGTCGCGGGTTGTGGCACAGGGGCATATTACCGGCGGAGGGCAGACCTTGGTGCGGTCCGCCCACCGCCTGGCGGCAGACCCTTCATCTCCATACGCAGAATGCCAATAAATGTATGCAAAATAACTTACCTGGCATCCCACGCCAATTTTACGGCCTCCATGTGCCGTCAGAATTCTGCATGGAGTTCCAAGGAGAGAACCTGGCCGGGGAGGTGGGTGGGGGGTCGGGGAGGAATAAAATTTTCAGGGCGGGAGGGACGGAGGACCAGGGAAATCAATTCTTATTGGATGTGGGGATAGTGGGAAGGGGCTGAAGGGCAAACGATTGAAGGTTGGTGGGGCGGGGGGGGAGAGACGATGGGGTATTTGAAGAATCAATTGATGGTCATTTCAGGAAATGAAATGACCATTGGGGGGGTTGGGGAAGGGCCTCCATCATTTATTTTTATATTTAATAAAAATCGATTATATTTTCCCTTTAAAAATTATAATTATTTGTAAGGGCTTAAAAGACTTTTAAAAATGGCGCTGGTGCCTGCATGGTGACGCCAGATACCGTTGCCAGGGATGCGGCGGCCGCCCCTACTATTTAAATGAGCCCCCGTGCAAAATATCGTGGGGGCTCCTCAGCGGCCACTGAACACGGGCACCCTGCTGAGTTTAAAGGGAGCCACCACAGCGCCCGAATAAAATTCAGTCCATAGTTTCTAAACACATTACTGCACTTTTCCTGCCTAGTTATTATGCTTAACAGGTTATTTGCTAAATATGACGCAATGTACTATATAGTGTATAAAAACAGTTTCTGTTGTGGGAATGCAACCACTGATGGTGGGCTTTCACAAATATCCTATGGTTTCTATGTTTGATCCATAAAAGACACAAAAACATCCCATTGTGTTGGCACAGCAGCCAAAACTTACATTTTTTTCTTCTTCCCACATTCTTGTGGAATATGATAATCAAAGAAAAATGGTCTTGTGGGAGAAAACTCAAAGTTTCCATGAAAATGTAATCCAATGCTAGATTCTAAATCCCATCCAATCTGAAGACACTCAGTGATGCAAAAAACACTTCTCCTATTGCATTGGTAATAATGGCTAAAGATAACAGTAAACTATCTTCCGATAGTTTATACCAGCAACTTAAGGAGAAAGTGGTTGGCTGAAGTCAGATCTCTGCCAATAATCAATGATGATGCACTTTTTCAATCAGGCAGGTCTAGGTGGCAACAAGTTCTTAATGAAGCTTTTAGTGAGGTGATAACTTAATTTAAAGTATGAAAATTAATGTAAATAAACGACTGTGTAATTTCCCATGATTAACACTGCTAACGTGATGTACATTTATCTCACCAACATAAAATGTTGCTCGGCATCTGCCAGGACATCAGCGTCTGAAGAGGAACAGATATTTAAGCACTTTGAATTTTGAAATCTACAAGAAGAATATTGTAAATGTTTCTTGGATGTATATTTTTAGCACCACTTTATTTTCATAGCTATTCTCAGCTTCTGCAATTTAAATTTCAGCCATGGTCAATATCTTAATATTTACGTTATTTGGAGAAAGACATGCTGTAGCTGTACAGAACTTTAGTTAGGCTATACTTAGAATATTGCGTGCAATTCTGGTCGCCACACTACCAGAAGGATGTGGAGGCTTTGGAGAGGGTACAGAAGAGGTTTACCAGGATGTTGCCTGGTCTGGAGGGCATTAGCTATGAGGAGAGGTTGTAAAACCCAGATTGTTTTCACTGGAACGACGGAGGTGGAGGGGCGACATGATAGAGGTTTACAAAGTTATGAGCGGCATGGATAGAGTGGATAGTCAGAAGCTCTTTCCCAGGGTGGAAGAGTCAGTTACTAGGGGACATAGGTTTAAGGTGCGAGGGGCAAGGTTTAGAGGGGATGTGCGAGGCAAGTTTTTTACACAAGGGTGGTGAGTGCCTGGAACTTGCTGCCAGGGGAGATGGTGGAAGCAGATACAATAGCGACGCTTAAGAGACATCTTGACAAATACATGAATAGGAAGGGAATAGAGGGATATGGGCCCCGGAAGTGCAGAAGGTGTTAGTTTAGGCAGGCATCAAGATTGGCGCAGGCTTGGAGGGCCGAATGGCCTGTTCCTGTGCTGTTCTTTGTTCTTTGAGTGGCCATTCAGCTAATTGGCTGGTTATATAGTATACAATGTATTCCTCATACTTTCAGCTTTTCCCTAATGGAAAATTAGCCCTCCCAGCAAAGAGCTTCACTCAACAGGAGCACAGGACAGGAATGCAGGCATGAAGCTCACAATTTCCCACCGTTTAAAATTGGATGAAAAGCATGGCAGAATACCTAAGCTCCTGATACCTGCTCCTGTTACCAGAAAGTTTAATTGTGAAAATTTACCTGAATATTTCTTCATCGGTGCATGGATTTTCTAGCTCAATACTCAATGCCATGTAAACTGTTTAATTAGCAATTCAACAATATTGAATAAGCATTTAAAATGAATATATTTGCTATGTGTAGAAACAAATTATTTCATTTGATTAAGTTGATAGTCCCACAACGGACATATTCTTTTTACTTCGGGACATTTTGAATCCATCACATAAATATAAACTTTTTAACAGCACTTTTGTCAATTCAGAAAATAAATACCTGTTCCATCATCCACATTTTCCACTTCCATGACCTCTGTATTTATTCTGCCACGAAAAAGATATCGGTGTCCATCAGCCACTTTCTTCGGATGTGAGGTGTTTTTTAATCGCCTGAAAATTCAGTGATAGTGTCCATTATTAATTTAGGTCAGAAACCTAGGTTAATCTTTCTCACTGAGTGCATTCCAATCATATTACAAAGTGAGTTCATGGAGTCTTAATTTAATTCCGAGATATCATGACTACACCATCTTAATTTGTTACTAAATATAAGAATTAATTTATATATAGGAAGAGAATTTAATCTGAACAGTTGTTTTTGGAGATTATGATGTTATGAATGCGATATGGACATTATAGGAGGTTAGTGCACTGCCCTTTCACTAATGGAACTTTCATCTGAATCTAACCCATGAGATAGGATGGAAATTGTCGTTGCCTGATGGTTATCACAGATCCTAAGTAAATTTGGATAATGCAAACTCACTCTAATTCCCAGTAGCCAGGAGTAAACCACAAAATTGTGCATAAATCAGAAATGGCTTTGCAATTTCACTTGGACACTGCATGGCTAATATGTACTGCCTGGCTGGAGTGGGTGGCCCTTCGCCATCAGAAATCTGGTTAAAATAACGGGGTCGGGAACTCTTCAAGAAAGTGGTGTGACTGTCATTTTAATGACCCATCCGGCTGATGTGTGTTGGGTTAAAATGTGAGTTGGGTTAAAATCAGGGCTTATGTGTCAAATGACCAACATTGTATCTAACCACGTAGCCTCAGAGTAAAGTAGGTTAATAGTACATTAGTCTCACAGTGTTCATGGTGTATTATTGCAACTTGTATCAAAATTAGTAAATTAGAAAACAACCACAAAAAAGTTCAGTATACAGGAAAAGTTTGATTATGATCGTAGTCCACATCTTTGACCAATGTAAATCTCTATCATTACATGCACTAAACATACTTCTTGGAGATAACTGCAGAGTAACAGAGTCTGGTTACTTTTCTGCGCGTTTTCAAATACATACCTTTTACTCAGATTCCCATTATTGGGATATTGTTTAAATAATGAAAAGTTTTTAAATCAAACTTAAATCAACAGAGAATGCTGAACTATAAAATTAAACAAACACAGCTTGAATTTTTTGAACTTCAAATAAATGCATTGCATACGCAATGTATCATCAGCTATACTTATGAAAAAACAATTACAGGACAAAATACTCAATTTGACTTCTAGTTGCTGCAAATGATATTTGAAAGCACCAGTATGATACAAACTTACTTCCAACACCATACAGCATATTAAACAGAATATATGCTACACCTTTTAGGACAGTTTCATAACAATAAATAAATGTTAAAAACATTAACGTTATCTTGCAGGCATTGCTTGCAGATGAAATGATAAAAGGTGAAGAAAGAAAGAGGCTTTTATTGTTTTTCCCTGAGATATATAGTGTATATGTGGACAGTGTTACGACCAGGTGAGAAAGTGGTCCAGGGTTCCCTTTCAGCCTTCACCTGGTCTTACTGTAACAGGGTTTAATTTTAAGCACAACATGTTTTTTTAGCTCCACCTTGGTGAATCCTTGTTCAACGCTTTCCAATTGTAAGGCAAAGAAACCAGCACAAATAGGCTTTCTTAGATTTAAAGAAGAGAAGTTGAAATTTATTAAACTTAAACTCTAATTCGGAGAATGCCTAAGGATACACGATGCGCCCATGCTAACATACATACGCAATACACACATGCAAATAGAGACAGAAAGGAGAAGGAAAAAAAAGGGGAAAGTTTAAGGCAATATCTGAAGAGTTTTTGCGACGGTTCTTCAAGCTCACTGTAGAGTCCTTGATTGTAGGTAGATCTTTCTTTTCGTTGGGGCCCAGTATTCTTCTTAAACCTTGTTCACTGTAGGAGACTTTTCTCTCTTGGGGTTCATATGGCTTCAGTGGATTCAGAGGCTTGTGAGAAAGAGATGGGAGCAGGCAGACAGGAGAGGTTTTGGTGAGCCAGCCAGGAGAGATCTTCTCAGTCCAGGAGCATTCTGCTTTCTGCCCAAACTGTTTGTACAAATTCAGAAACTCCCCAGGTCGCCCAGCAGGTTAGTCATGTGACTAGCTGGTTTGACCATGTCCGTTTGTGTATTCAGCCATATTAACAGTCAACCTGGAACATGAGCTCCCCCACCTTCAACGTCTGGTGATCAAAAGTCCATTGTGAGTTGAATGTGTCAGGGAATGGCTGTTTTGTCCTTCCAAACACTGTCTGTTAATATGCAAATATCTTTCCAGGAGAGCAGCGGACCTGTGGGAAGAATACGGAGCGAGGAGCAGATAAATAGAGCCTGGGGATCGCAGCCTAGAGAACTTACCTTCTGGGAGAGCAGCAGAGGAGAGTCTAGGAACGCTGGAGTTTGAAAACAAAGTGATGAGTGATGTCACAGGAAAGCTGCAAGGTGATTGGTTGGTGAGTAACTGCTGTTAGGGAGTATCAGTAAATAGCTGAGTTAGTAACTTAAGTAAAGAGAAAGGTAAGGTCTACAGTTTTTCTATATAGTAAACAATGTTTTTTTGGGGAATCAAAGTCCCGAGTGTAAATAATCTCCAACTTGTGAGAAATTTAAGGGAGTTTAAGGGTAAATCATGGCAGGGCAGCTCGGCAGCATGGTCTTCTCCCCCTGTGCAATGTAGCAAGTCAGGGACACTTCCAGTGTCTAGGGCGAACACGTGTGCAGGAAGTGTCTCCAGCTGCAGCTACTTGAAATCTGTGTTTTGGATCTGGAGCAGCGGCTGGGGACACTGTGGAGCATCCGTGAGGCTGATATCATCGTGGATAGCACATATAGGGAGGTGGTCACACCTCAGGTAAAGAATGCTCAGGCAGAAAGGGAATGGGTGACCGGCAGGCAGATTAGAAGAACTAGGCAGATAGTGCAGGAGTCCCCTGGGTCCATCTCCCTCTCTAACAGATTTTCCACTTTGGATACTGTTGGGGGAGATAGCTTCTCAGGGGAATGCAGCAAAAGCCAAGTCTGTGGCACCACGGGTGGCTCAGCTGCACAGGAGGGGAGGAAAAGGAGTGGGAGAGCTATAATGATAGGGGGTTCTATCGTAAGGGGTACAGATAGGCGTTTCTGTGGCTGCAAACGTGACTCCAAGATGGTATGTTGCCTCCCTGATGCTAAGGTCAAGGATGTTACAGAGCGGCTGCAGAACATTCTGAAGGGGGAGGGTGAACGGTTAGAGGTCATGGTTCACATTGGTACCAACGACATAGGTAGACAGAGAAATGAGGTCCTGCAACAAGACTTTATGGAGCTAGATAGCATATTAAAAAGCTGGACCTCAAAGGTTGTTATCTCTGGATTACTCCCGGTGCCATGTGCTAGTGAGTGTAGGAATAGGAGAATAGAGCAGATGAATGCATGGCTGAGGAGATGGTGCAGGAGGGAGGGCTTTAGTTTCTGCCGAAGGTGAGACCTGTGCAAGTCGGACGGGTTGCACCTGAACTGGAAGGGGACCAACATCCTTGCAGGGAGATTTGCTAGTGCTGTTAGTGGGGGCAGTTTAAAGTAATTTGGTAGGGGGATGGGATACAGAGTGGAGGTACAGTAAGGGGTGATGCACAGCCAAATATAGAAGAGAAACTAAGTCAGTCTGGAAGGCAGAGCAAATATAGACCTGTTAAGGCACAAGTGAAGAATGCAAGGAGTCTTAAAAGTAAGGCAGATGAATTGAGGGCATTGATTAACACATGGGAATATGATAATATTGCTATCACAGAGACTTGGTTGAGGGAAGGGCAGGATTGGCAGCTCAATATTCCAGGGTATAGAATCTTCAGGCGTGAGGGGGGGTGGGGGGGGGAGTAAAAGAGGAGGTGGCATTGCATTATTGATCAAGGAGTTAATTACTGCAGTAAGGAGGGATGATACCTTACAGGGTTCCTCAAATGAGGCCCTATGGGTAGAACTTAAAAACAAAAAGGGGGCAATCACTTGGCTGGGAGTGTACTACAGGCTTCCAAACAGTCAGGGAGAGATAGGGGAGCAGATATGTTGGCAAATCTCAGAAAGGTGTAAAAATAATAGGGTAATTACTGTAGGGGACTTCAACTTCCCCAATATCAACTGGGATAGTCTTAGTGCAAAAGGCTTAAAGGGGGCAGGATTCTTAAAGTGCATACGGAGAGCTTTTTGAGCCAACACATAGAAAGTCCAACAAGGGAAGGGGCGGTACTGGACCTAATCTTAGGGAATGAAGCCGGACAAGTAGTAGAAGTGTCAATGGGGGAGCATTTCGGGGATAGTGACCATAACTGTAAGATTTAAGGTAGTTATGGAAATGGACAAACGGGGAAAACAACGGAGGCCCTAGAGGAGTATAGAAAATGTAGGGGGGGGGTGGGGGGTGGGGTTCTTAAAAAGTAATTAGGAGAGCGAAGCGGGGACATGAAAAAACATTGGCGGGCAAGATAAAGGAAAATCTCAAGGTATTTTATAAGGATATTAAGGGCAAAAGGATAAGCGGGGAAAGAGTAGGGCCCAAAGTGGTAACCTGTGTGTGGAGCCGGAGGACACAGGTAAGGTTTTAAATGATTACTTTTCATCTGTGTTCACTATGGAGAAGGACAATGTAGGTGTAGAGATCAGGGAAGTGGATTGTGATATACTTGAACAAATTAGCATTGAAAGGGAGGAAGAATTGGCTGTTTTAGCGGTCTTAAAAGTGGATAAATCCGCAGGCCCAGATGAGATGTATCCCAGGCTGCTATGTGAGGCAAGGGAGGAGATTGCAGCGGCTCTGACACAAATTTTCAAATCCTCTCTGGCCACAGGAGAGGTGCCAGAGGACTGGAGGACAGCGAATGTGGTACCATTATTCAAAAAGGGTAGTAGGGATAAACCAGGTAATTACAGGCCGATGAGTCTAACATCAGTGGTCGAGAAACTGTTGGAAAAAATTCTGAGAGACAGGGATTAATCAGAGATAGTCAGCACGGCTTTGTCAAGGGGAGATCATGTCTAAAAAATTTGATTGAATTTTTCGAAGAGGTGACTAGGTGTGTAAATGAGGGTAAAGCAGTTGATGTAGTCTACATGGACTTCAGTAAGACTTTTGATAAGGTCCCGCATGGAAGATTGGTCAAAAAGGTAAGAGCCCATGGGATCAAGGGCAATTTGGCATATTGGATCCAAAATTGTCTTAGAGGCAGGAGACAGAGAGTGATGGTCGAGGGTTGTTTTTGAGATTGAAAGCCTGTGACCAGTGGTGTACCGCAGGGATAGGTGCTGCGACCCTTGCTGTTTGTAGTGTACATTAATGATTTAGACGTGAATATAGGAAGTATGATCAGTATTTTTCGCAGATGACACGAAAATTGGTAGTGTCGTAAATAGTGAGGAGGAAAGCCTTAGATTACAGGACGATATAGATGGGCTGGTAAGATGGGCAGAGCAGTGGCAAATGGAATTTAATCCTGAGAAGTGTGAGCTAATACATTTTGAGAGGACTAACAAGGCAAGGGAATATACAATGGATGGTAGGATGCTAGGAAGTACAGAGGGCCAGAGGAACCTTGGTGTACTTGTCCATAGATCACTGAAGGCAGTAGCACAAGTGGATAAGGTGGTTAAGAATGCATATGGGATACTTGCCTTTGTTAGCTGAGGCACAGAATATAAGAGCAGGGAGGTTATGATGGAGCTGTATAAAACGCTAGTTAGGCCACAGCTGGAGTGCTGTGTACAGTTCTGGTCGCCACACAATAGGAAGGATGTGATTGCACTGGAGATGGTGTAGAGGAGATTCACCAGGATGTTGCCTGGGCTGGAGCATTTCAGCTATGAAGAGAGACTGGATAGGCTAGGGTTGCTTTCCTTAGAGCAGAGAAGGGACCTGATTGCCCCTCATAATTATGTATATTTCATAGATAGGGTAGATAGGAAGAAACATCTTCCCTTAGCAGAGGTGTCAATAACCAGGGAGTATAGATTTAAGGTAAGGGGCAGGAGATTTAGAGGGGATTTGAGGAAAAAAATTTCACCCAGAGGGTGGTTGGAATCTGGAACACACTGCCTGAAGGGGTGGTAGAGGCAGGAACCCTCACAGCATTTAAGAAGTATTTAGATGAGCACTTGAAATGCCATAGCATACAAGGCTACGGGCCAAGTGGTGGAAAATGGGATTAAAATAGATAGGTGCTTGATGGCTGGCACGGACAACATGGGCCGAAGGCCCTGTTTCTGTGCTGTATAACTCTATGACTCTAAGATGTGGCATTTTTTTTTAAAGCAAGTCTTTTCTTCATTTCAACAACAGTTTGAAATTTAATGTCCATGTGACAGAATTAATATGCCTCATGCTTGGCATTTGGGGACCTGCAAGGCAACAGAAATATTGTTAGTATCTAATCTCAACGGGGACTCCACAGTTGAATTTTCGGCATTGCTGTGGAATATTGTATAAGTCAGCAGCTAGCAATTCCAGTTATGCAACTGTAAACTGTAAGCATAACAACTCCTAAAAGAAAGACTTGCAATAATATAGTTCTTTTGATAACCTCAGGATGTCCCAAAGCACTTTACAGCCAATGAAGTACTTTTTGAAGTGTAGTCACTGCTGTACTTTAGGAAATGGAGCAGCAAGGTCCAACAAGCAGCAATTTGATAATGATCAGAAAATCTGTTTTAGGTGTTGGATGAGGGATCATTATTAGTCAGGCCACCAGGGAGGATTTTCCTGCTCTTCTACGAATAGCGCAATGGGATCTTGTATGTCCAGCTGAGAGCACAGACAGGGCCTCCATTTAATGTCTCATCCGAAAGATGGCACATCCAACAGTGCAGCACTCTCTCAGTACTACACTCCCTCAGTACTGAACTGAGTGTCAGCCTAGATTTTGTGCTCAAGTCTCTGGAGTGGGACTTTCACTTCAAATCTTCTGACTCAAAGGCGAGAGATACTGAGCCATGGCTGATACTTGTGGAAGATGACAAAGGACAAAGTCTTGGGTAGAAACAAGTCTCAGAGAAAACTGAATTCGAGGACCCCCATACACATATGGGCCTCTAGAAAGAGATGGTAAAGTAACAATGTGAAATACCACAAAGGGAAATATATGAGTAATTTTCATGAAATACAATTTGTTCACAGATTTGCTATGTATTCAGTTGGATCTGAAATAAAAATAATGAGGAGCCATGTTGTAAAAATTAATTTAGTTATGTGATTGGCTGGCATTGAAACCTAGCTTTTTTGTGATCCTTACTTCAGCAAATTAATATATTTAAGTTTCTTATTTGAACTGATGAGAAAAGTGTAACATTTTTATTTTCCTGCTTTAGACAAATTTAATGTGTTACCTTACAGATTCAATATGTGATGCAGGATGATCAAAACTTCAAATTAAACATGTAGATGATGCATCTCAAGAAATCTAACTTTGGAAGAGCTACTTTACAAAGTATGTCAAAGCCATGGATGAGGTATAGAAGAAATTCGCTAAGGTGATGCTTTTGTTGTAAAGAGTGACGAGAGAAACTGAGGCTTCTGCTGTCAAAGGGAGCCAATCTAACAGCTGTTCAAAGTTATAGGGAGTTTTGATAAGACCAATAGAGAAGTCACCGATCAGTGAGCTGGTAATTATTGGGTATAAATTTAAGGTCTTTACCAAAAAAATGAAGGGACAAATTTTAAGATTTTTTAATAAATAGGGTCGTCAGAACATAAAATGCCTCATTAAAGGTACTGGTGGAAGCAGAATCCATAATAGTTTTTAAAGCTCCCATAAATTCGATTGTGATGAGCAGGGCAGGCATTGGTCCTGCCCCCCGACCCCCAGGATCCGAAAGTGGTAGCTGCAACCTAAAAAAAATTTCAAACCCTTTCTGTAAAGCCAGGAGAAACAGGGATACTCCCATGACTCCACAGTCACTGCCGTTCTTCCCCAACCCACCCCCAACTCCTATTGCCCACTCCAGCACCCTTTTGGAACTTACCTTCGAGTCGCTTCCACAATGTATTCCACTACTGTGAACCATTTCACCTGGTAACCCAATCGAAGACTAGCAAATCTTACACAGGACAGCCATTCTTAACATATGCATCCCCTGTGAAGTATAGATCACTTCAAAGCATTTCCAGATCATAAATAAAGAAGCTACACCCACCTATGCTTCTTTTTGCAGTATACCAACAAGTTATCAAAGAGGAAGAAAACTCGTTCCTGGATGTTTCCAGCTGAAATTTTCAGTAAGACCCCTTGCATCAGCATTTCAGTGCATGAATCTGTTATGTTGGAACCCTAAAAAAAAGAAATTAAAATAATAATGACTCTCAGCAGCACTGAAAGTCTATTAAAAAAGTATACTTCTTCAGTCTTGGTTGCATTCTAAAAACAATCTCCTCCATTAGTTACAAAATCATATTTATGTTTTTATTTTAAATAAAACTTAAAGTGGGAAAATTTGCAGAGATTCTCTTGTTGCTCTGCCATAACTTTAGCAGAAAAGCCAGGAAAATCCATGAAAAATAGCGTAGACATTATGGGCAGGACTTTACAGGTCCCCTCAAAGGCGGGATTGAACGTGTGGGGAGCACAGAGTATTGCGACAGGTGGCGGGGCGGAGATAGGCCAACGACGGTCTTCCCACACAGAGGCCAACGGAGGCCCTTAAGTAGCCTATAAACAGGCAATTAAGGGCCTCTTTTCTCCACCACTGTGATCTTACCAGCAGCGGGGGTGGGGGGACCTCCACCACGCAGGGAGGATATCTTGTATAACGAAACACCCTCCCTGTGGGCTTGGTGGGGAGGGGGGGGTTCTCGCCTCTATGGACAATTTGTGGCCCATGGAGGACCCCCACTTGGAACAACTTTACCCCCCTGGGAACCCTTACCCTACCAGAGAGAAAACAGAAAATAGGAACAAACAGGTCATTTTCAGGATGGCAGGGCACTTACAATCTACATCAATGACATAGATGAGAACACAAAGCTAGGTGGAAAAGTAAGCTGTGACGAGGACACAAAGGCTGCAAAGGGATATGTGCCAGTTAAGTGATAAGGCAAGGAGATGGCAGATGGAGTATAACGCGGGTATGTGTGAAATTATTCTTTCTGGTAGGAAGAATGGGAAAACAATTTTTTTTTAAAAGGTGAGAGACGAGTAAATGTTGGGGTTCAGAGAGATTTAAATGCCCTTGTACATGAAACAGAGCAATTAAAATGCAGGTACAGCAATTAGGAAGGCAAATACTATGTTATCACAAGGGGGTTGCAATATGAGTAATGGGCAGAGAAATTTGTTCTCATATGCCAATTATCTAGAGCAGGCAGCATCATAGCTGTGCAGGTTTCTTCAATTATATCAATGAGGAAACCCACACAAATTGCACAGGTGACAGTCCATGGCACTGCCTGCCCCTGGGGAAATCGCTTGAAGCTGTACTATGTGAACAAATTTCACCCCCAGGAAGTCTTGGTGCAATTATACAGGGCTTTAGTGATACCACACCAGGAGAACTGTGTAAAGTTTTGCTCTCCTTATCCAATGAAAAATTATTTGCCTGAGAGTGAGTGCAATGACAGTTCACTAGACTGAATCCTGGGATGAGAGGTTTTTTCTATGAGAAGAGATTGAATAGAATGGGATTATATATTTTTTTATTCATTCATGGGATGTGGGCATCGCAGGCCAGGCCAGCATTTATTGCCCATACCTAATTGCCCTTGAACTGAGTGGCTTGCTTGGCCATTTCGAGGGCATGTAAGAGTCAACTTCCCTGGAGAACATTAGTGAACCAGATGGGTTTTTACAACAATCGACAATGGTTTCATGGCCATCATTAGACTAGCTTTTAATTCCAGATTTATTAATTGAATTCAAATTCCACCTTCTGCTGTGGTGGGATTCGAACCCATGTCCCCAGAGCAATACATGGGTCTCTGGGTTACTAGTCCAGTGACAATACCAGTACGCCACCGCCTCCCCCGTTATATTCTCTGGAGTTTAGAAGAATGAGAAGTGATCTCATTGAAACATATAGCATTTTTAGAGGGCTTGACAGGTTAGATGCTGAGAGGCTGTAGAGTCTAGAATTAGGAGTCATAGTCTCAGGTCTGAAATTAGGAGAAATTTCTTGACTCAGAGGTTTGTGAATCTTAGTAATTCTCTACCCCAGAGCGCTGTGGGTGCTCAGTTGTAGAGTATATTCAAGACTGAGGTCGTTAGAGTTTTGGGTACTAACAGAATCAAGGGATATAGAGATAAGGCAGGAAAGTGGAATTGATGGAGAAGTTCATCCATGATCTTATTGAATGGTGGAGCAGGCTTGAAGAGCTGTCTGATCTATGTCTGCTTTTATTTCTTCCACAGCTAAGAGGCACATGCAGCTTCAGCCAAGAAGAAACAATGGTTTTCTAGAACGATCTCATGTAGCCTTGTTTGTGATATCAGGAGGTGGAATATCCTTCACAAATTTATTTGATCACATCTTGCTATTTATAATGTCATGCCCACTTCAGGTAGTTATGATTCAAAACATCTGCTGCATGTACCTCTGTACCTTGGTGGTATTCTATTGCCTAATTGTATTTTGTAACTTAAGTAATATTCTCTGACATCTTGATAAAGTTTCATGAAATGGCTTTTCATAACTATCTAAAAGTTTACAGCCACTTTCCACCACAAAATTTCCAACTTACATATATTGCACTGAAATACTACAGCTTCAAGTTCTTTCCCTGTTTACAGATCTGTATTGAGTTGATATAAATGCATGTGAGGTGTAGCCTATGGAATGAGTGCACTGTTAATGAGTGCACTGCTCATTCTTAAACACTAACCTTTGGTCATGGCATAATATTTCAGCTCTGGAGTTTCTGACACCAGGCATTGCACTCTTGTAAACTCCCAACATGCTCATCAGTCCAATGATATACTAAGTCTTTTTCAAATGGTTTTCTTTGCTATTTTTTACATCTGACAAATTAAGCTGGAACTTGCCTAAATACTTTATCATGTACTGTTCCAAGACTTTCTTCATGTGTTTGTTTGCTTCCCCCTCTTGGGATCAACTTTGAGTTCTGCTGTAAAGGTTCATCATATGGCACCAATTTCTTGTACTTCAAACTAACATGCAATCCAAACAGAGCTTCACATTGTGTTCTCTTACTCACTACAGGATTTTTTGCAACCTTTGATATGTTTCTGTTCATTCCCTCCCCAAATCAGGCTATCTAATTACTTCCACTCATTTAATATCATCTAGCATCTGTGATACTACATAAAGGACACTCTGGAATATGCATATCAGCCAAAGGATCATTAAAGATGCATGACTTTGACGAGGCTTCATCCAGTTCTACATATCAGTAGCCACAATATGCATCAAGGGTGCTAAAGATGTTGCTGTTAACCATATTACTTCCCCGACAATCTATATTGCATAATCTTCTCTTTCTATAGTGTTATTTAAACATTTAGAGCTGAATTGTCAGATCCCACAGGGGACAGGAACAGAGGCAGGTGGGGGGACAATAATACCGGCACTGGCTGGCGTGCTGGGTTCCCAATGCCATTCCTGACACCGCCGAGTTTCACCAAGGCAGAGGCAAGGCAACCCGAGATCCAGTCCAATCCATTAACCACGACAATTAATATTGTTAAAGAGCTCATTGAGAGCTCATTTAGAGGCATGTTCTGGTTTTGACAGGGGTGCATGGGCTGCATGTGCTATCTGGGACAAACTAGGTGAATGGAGGCGGATACACAGCGAGAAGCCAGTCATGGTGCCGCAGGGAATTAGGTGGGCTTCACGAAAGGGCGAACAGCACAGAGGGGGACTCAGCCACAGGCACACAAGTGCAATCTACTCAGTGCAGGTTGTGGGAGAATGGTAAGTAAGTGCTCGGGCAGTGCAGGGGTTGTCACCTTCCTGGTATCCCAGGTCCATAAGAGGAGGGGGCAAGGCTACCAAACACAGTTGGGGACCACCTGAGCACAGGAAGGCAGTGGCTGGCAATGGGGGCATGAATCTCAGATTTTGGGTCCAGTGGTGATGAGCAGCAACACCCTCCATAGGAAGAGCAGAGCCCTGGGCATCAGGAGGGCACAGGAGAGGGATGAGGGGCAGGAAGGGCAGAGAGGCCATACCCTCAGCATGGGATTTACTGGTGAAGGAGCTACCTTGAGATAACCGAGAACGAATGCTGCAGGAGACTGCGACTCTCCAGGAAGATGGTCACAGACATCTGTGCCTTTGTCGTTGAAGATCAAAAACCTCGCAGCTCTGATTGCCATATCCTGCCAGTAGCGGTCAAAGTCACTATGGCCTTTAACCTCTTCACATCTGCTTCCTTCCAAGGATCAGCTGCAGACCTTGATAGCATCTCGCAAACTGCTGCACACCACTGCATCTCGCACATCACTGATGCCCTGTTCGCTAGAGCTGCACAGTACATTCAATTCCAGACAGGCACGGCCTTGCAAGCACAGAGGGCAGTAGGTTTCGCTGCCATCGCTGGATTCTCCCAGGTGTGGGGCATCACTGATTGCAGCCATTTGGCCATCAAGGAACCCAGTGACAGCCAGTGAGATTCATCAACAGGAAGGGCTTCCACTCCATCAACACTCAGCTGCTCTGTGACCCCCAACAAGAGCTTCCTGCCTGTGTGTGCTCACTTTCCTGGCAGCTGCCAAGACTCTTTCATCCTCTGGCAGTCCATGCTGCCGCAGCTCTACACTCAATCCCCAAATTCCATGGATGGATTCGAGGGAATAAGGGATATCCCTTGAAAAGATGGCTTCTCACCCCACTACGAGAGCCTGAGACACAGGCACAGTCACAATATAACTGAAGCCATTTGCTCACTAGGAAAACCATTGAGCAGGCCATCAGCCTTCTGAAGATGCATTTCTGGTGCCTGGACCGGTTGGGTCACACCCTACAATACACTCCTGCAAGGGGCTCATTCATTGTAGTCGTGTGCTGCACTTGCCATAACATGGCCCTCCAGAGAAGCATGGACTTGAAGAGGGTGAGGCCCTGGAACTACACAGTTCATTGGAGGAAGAACAGGAGCAGAATGTGGGAGAGGAGGAGGCAGAAGGGGAGGATACAGAACACCAAGGTGCCATGGCCACACACGGAGGTGGCCGGGCCCAGTGCATGGCTCAAGGGACTCGTAAGGATGCCATTAACATCAGCAATCATCTGACTCAGGTTAATTTCAGCTTAGCCCCTCTGACCCAGGAGGAATGGCATGGCGGAGAAGTCACTCTCAGCTGCCTATACTAACACTTCCATTAAAGACGAAGGCACAGCCTGGAACATGTAAACTCTTACTGGTAATGAAGGATGCACATCTGCCCAGAGATTTCCCCATCGCCGTGGATGGACCCTTGCTCACCTTCACCACTTAATACCTCTTTTCTTGTCCCGCCACCAATAAAAGGATGCTCACGCGTCTGGCTTCATGTATCAATATTTACGTGGTGCTCATAAAGGCAAACAATGCACAGTTACAGGTAGAAGACACCTCAGTGACCCACTCAGTACTCTGTCTGATACGATGGCCCCCGCTCTTGACCACTTGTTTGCAATTCTCCCCTTGTGGCCTTGGAGGAGGTGGTGGCAACCTACTCATTTGTCTCTGCCTGTGTGGCAGTCATCCTCGTGATGCAGGTGCCAGTGGGAACATCATTGCACGGCAGCCTCCATCACAGGGCCCTGCTGCACAGATACTCCCTGTGTCGGATGGGCCAAGGAGGCTGAAGATGATGAGAAATGGCACCCTTTTCCTCCTCGGTGACATCCTCAGCCCTTGGCTGGTGCTCCGGATGGCTGCAGGGAGCACCAGCTAGGGCACAACTGGCATCCCCTCCAAGCATCTCTGCATCAACAGCGCCACTGACCAGTCAAGGACACATAAGCCAGAATTTTAGCTTAAGCGGACGGCAGTTCGCCACTGATGTAAAAGTCGGTAGCGAACCCGCTACCGCCTAACCCGGGGATCCGTCCCGCATTTTATGGGTCCCCGGGCTTTAACTGTCCGGAGGTGGAACTCCACCCACTTGAGGGAGGAAGTCCAGCCTCATTGAGCTGCCAGCCAATCGTCGGGCTGCCAGCTCTTAGTCCCAGCAGCGCTACCGGCAGCTGTGGCCACTGCTGGGACTGCAGCCCAGCCGACCAAGGAGGATGCCATGGAGCCGGGATCTAAGGTAGGTTTTGGATGCCTCACAAGGGTGATCAGTCATGCCCCGGTGAGGCAAGGGTGCTCGTTAAGGGGGAGGAGGGGGCTTCTTGGATCCCGGGGTGGGGTTGGGAGGTGAGGGCGGCCCTCATTTCGGCACCCTGTTCCCAATTGTCAGGTCACCGCCCCCCACGGTGCGGAAAGGCCAGCAGCTCTCACTGGGCGGCCTTTCACATCTACCAAACGCCCATTTGCCACTGTTTAAACACCCGTGGAGGCAGGCGAAGGCCCTTAAGTGGCCGGGAAGTGGCCACTTAAAGGCCTTGATTGGCCTGGGACTGGCAGACTGTTTCTTGCACCCCCCCCCCACCACCACCCATCCATTCCTCCAACGACCTCCATAAAGTTGGCCAGAGGCAGGAGCAGTTTGGGAAGGTCTCCCGCTCAATTTTATGCCACCCCCACCCACCATCCAGCTCGCTGGGGTGGCATAAAATTCCAGCCATAGTGTGGTATGCATCCTGTGTACATTACTGCACAGTTCCTGCATTCACTGCAAGTGTTGCTACATATGGCTCTCCAAGAGGTTGGCCACTCTCAATAGAAGAGCTTATGCATTCAAAGCCCTGAGCCACAGCGCATATGAGCTGGATGATCTCATCAGTGAAAGGTCACAAACCGGAAGCGTTAACTCTGTTTCTCTCTCCACAGATGCTGCCATACCTGTTGAGTATTTCCAGCATTTTCTGTTTTTATTTTGGACTCCTCTATTCTCAGCCCATGACACTGCACTGGCTCAGGGAACTCATACATGTGGGAGCACATCTGTTGCTGCTAGGTTAGGTAAAGCCTCCTTTCCTATGACTCCTGAGGCTCTGCATCTGTGTCCAGTAGAACAGGACTGTGTCTGTCTACCATCCTCCAAGGAGGATCTGCCCACAGCTGGCTTTGCCCCTGGCACCTCCTCCTGCCCACTCGTGCTGTGATCATCTCCCAATGCCACCCTATATAAGTGCACTGGTGGAGGGTGCGCTTGTAAGCTGTGACGGTGCTTGTTCTAGGGTCTGCTCTGGTTGCGCTTGGCCCGGTGATGGGGCAGGGCTCAGTCATTGCTCCTGGATGTCAGTACTTGTGGGATTCATAAGAGGAGAACATGAGAACGAGCCGTGGAGAACAGTATGCTGGGGCATCCCAATGCAGCTGAGTCTTTGGCATGCTGTCAGACACAGTGGAGTGCACTGCAGTCTCTTACTGTGCACCTTCTTGTTTCTATTCACCCTCTCCACCACGGATGCCCATTTCACCATGCCTAACATCCTTGTGGTCAGTGACCTCCCGATGTCCATGGCACCCCCCTCCATGGTGGTGATTATGTGCAGGTATGGAACCACTCCTCTCTGGGCCCTCTCATGGCATTATGAGCCAGTTTCTGCAGCAAGGACAAAAAAGGCACTGTTGGCCTCTATGTCCAATGCCAGCTCATCCGATTCATGAGAAGCTGCATATTTCAGTTTTGGCTCAGCCATTCTATGAGGTCAGTAAGTGCCCTGGGCACACGCTCCTCCCATGTTCAGGAGCAGCATGCACCTTGAGGCTCCTCAGCTGATGTGTCTGTTAGAGGGTGAATACCCAAAGGCCTATTCCTGATGGTGCAGCATTGCACTCACCTTGCCGCAGCGAATAAGGTCATTGAACCTCTTCCTACACCGGACCCAGTTCCTCCTGACCATACTCCGTCTGCTGACTGTGTCAGCTATCACCATCCAGGCCTGCTTGGTCTGGGTGGATGGTCTCCTCCTGCTACCCGCCGGGAAGAGAACCTCCCTCCTCTCTCTCTCATGGCCTCAAGGAGGACTTTCAGTCTGCATCTGCGAATCAAGGCTGCCTGGCCTCTGCCTCTCCCGAGACATCTCTCAAACAAAAGGTAAAGGAATGTAATGGCAGCCACGGTAATGTCTGCCGTGGTCTGCTTAAACCGGGCTCCCACTTGTATAATCCTGCTTCCGTTCCCACCCCCATGGCTGCTAATTGGCCAGCAAAACCATCTCCAAGCCAATTAAGGAGGCACTCCTGTGAAAAATCGGGACCGGTGACTGTTCCCTCCCACCCCCCACTCCACCCAGGGGGTAGGTTTGGGACTTGGAAACAGCTCCAACGCCATTGCCCGCCCCCGGAAGGGAAATCCAACCCTTAGAATCTAGCTATATTTTCACCCATTCACGGTTTGGCTTGATTACTATCACCATACTGGTACTGCACTGGTTTAGCTCTGTCACTTTCTTTATTACATAAAGGTTGTCAGCCTTAGCAGAGTGGTGGCACTCTTACCTTTGAATCAGAAAATCATGGATCCTAGCTCCGCTCCAGATTGTTGACCATATAATTTAGGGAATGCAGCACTGTCAGATAGGACATTAAACTGAGACCCTGTCTACCTTCTCAGTTGGATATAAAAGATCCCATGGTACTTTTCAAAAAGAGCAGAAGAATTCTTATATCCTCCCCAATATTTTTCCCTCAACCAACACGACCAAAAGCAGATTGTCTGATTATTACCTCTTTACTGTTTGTAGGACTTTGCCATGTGCAAAATCGCTGCTGCACCTCCCTTCATTACAACAGTGATTACAATTCATAAGTAGTTCATTGGTTGTGAAACACTTCCAAGAACTTCCCAAGGTCAAGAAAGGCACTCTATAAATGCAAGTTCCTGTTTTCTTGCTGAGCTAAACAGCAACTCCAGGACAGCATCTGGAAGATGCCCGATCCTTTATGCAAAATGTCAGCTTCTTTTTCTACATATGCAAGTAATGTTTGGAAAGCAGTTGCTGGCAATGGTTCTACTGTTGTCAGTTACAGCTCCTCTAGATCCATCTTCTCTTGACTTGTCCCATTGCCATTCACTTTTGTTGTGCAACATCATCCCATTTGTCATTTAGTGTCTCTTGCCTTCCCCCCTGTCCAGGCCTTCCCTTTTGTTCTTTCCTCCCATTTCATACCACCCCCGCCCCTTCCCCAGCCTCTGAACTTGCATGAAAACGAATAGAAATCTAACTTTTTCCAATTCTGATGAAAGATCACTGATCTGAAAATTAACTCTGTTTCTCATTTACAAATGCTGACAGACCTGCTGACTATTCCCAGCATTTTCTATTTTTATACTGGGTCATCTTAACTGCTGCTTGGTTTGCTGCTGCCCATCCTTTTATACAGCGGACATATAGAACACACACGCACACACGTGTAGCACTAAAGTACACAGCAATGTAGACAAGGAAGTGGACAATAGGCTTTCAAAAGCAACAAAACATTCAGCAGACTCTACAAATGTGTGTGGAGCAACCACAGCCTCAGAGCACAGACCAAACTCCAAGTGTACAAAGCCATAGTCCTCACCACCCTTCTGTATGGCGCTGAGTCATGGGGCCTATACCGCTGTCATGTACGCCTTCTAGAGTGCTTCCATCAGTGCTGTCTCCGCAACATCCTTAAGATCTGCTGGCAGGAGCACATCGCAAACATTGAAGTCCTGAAAACAGCAAACATCACCAGCATCAAGGCCGTCCTAGTGCAAAGCCAGCTGCATTGAGCGGGTCATGTTGCCCGGATGGATGACAATCACCTGCCGAAGATCGTGTTGTATGGGGAGCCGACCATGGGTAAAAGGAACAGAGGGACCCCATGCAAACGTTTCAAAGACTCCCTGAAGAAGTCCCTCTCTGTGTGCCACATCAACCATCACCAGTGGGAGGTGCAGGCCATAGATCATGATGTCTGGAGATGCTACATCAGGAGGGCTACAGACACCTTTGAGACTGAGCCAAGAACCAGCATGAAAGAGAAAAGGAGAAGGATTGATCCAATTGCCCGCAAAAGTGATTACACCTTCACTTGTACCCACTGTGGGAGAATCTGCTAGTCACGGACAGGCCTGACTAGCCACCAGCGGGCCTGCAACCGATGACTACAACCTTCCCAAAATATGCGTCCATGAGGAAATGCCAAAAGAGAAAACAGACAAGAATGGTTTTAACAAAAACAGTGCAACAAATGAGTTCCACTTTATTTCTTTAAAAGTTACAAGTTAACCCTGTGCCGCATGGGTGCAACATGAAGTCCAAAAACTATTCACAACATCATGTGTTGATTGACATCCTATTCCTGGTATCAGATCTTGCCAAGTTGCCTGAATTATATAATTAAAGTGAACAAGATTTCAGTGCAATTAAATGGTAGCATACATGATGTGTGCAATACTGTAATGAAAAGCATGGTAGAAGTGTATGAAACAATGCAGTAATGAGTGTTATAAATGTGTATTATTTGATGGGGATACTGTTCACTATGTATGATGTAAGCGTGTTACACTGTAATAAAAGAAAAGTACTGCAGATGCTGGAAATTTGAACCAACAACAGAAAGTGCTGGAAATACTCAGCAGGTCAGGCAGCTTCTGTGCAGAGAGAAGCAGAGTTAATACTTTAGGTCCGAGACCTTGCATCAGAACTGGAAAAGGTTAGAAAAGAATTAGGTTTTAAGCAAGTGTAGGGGGTGGCAGGGGGAGAGAACAAAAGGGAAGGTGTGTGATAGTGCAGAGGGCGGGAGAGATTAAATAACAAGGCTGTTCTGGGACAAAGGCAAAGAGTGTGTTATTGCCTGTGGTGAAAGACAAAGCAGTAGTCCAGAGGGAGTGTTAATAGTGGAATAATGAGCAGCTCTGTTGACATGAAAAACAGGCACATGGTTAAAAAATAAAATAAAACAAAATAAAAAATATAAAAATATAAAAAAGGCCAGACATACTCTGAAGTTATTGAACTCAATGTTCAGACCGCAAGGTGGAATGTGCCTAATTGAAGGATCAGACGCTGCTCCTCGAGCTTGCAATAATGTTCACTGGAACACTGGAGCAGGCCAAAGACAAAAATGTTGGCATGAGAGCAGGGGGGAGGTGTTGAAATGGCAAGCGACTGGAAGCTCGGGATCATGCTTTCGGACTGAGCGGAGGTGTTTCACAAAGCGGTTACCCAATCTGCGTTTGGTCTCTTCAATGTAGAGGAGACCGCATTGTGAGCAGCGAATACAGTATACTACATTGAAGCAAGTACAAGTAAATCGCTGCTTCAGCTGGAAGGTGTGTTTGGGGCCGAAGAATGTGAGGAGAGAGGAGGTAAAAGGACAGGTATTACACATCCTGCGATTGCATGGGAAGATGCCAAGGGAAGGGGACGAGGTGTTGGGGGCAATGGAGCAGTGGACCAGGGTGTCGCGGAGGGAATGATCCCTCCAGAATACTGACAGGGGAAGGGAAGGGAAGATGTGTTTGTTGGTGATATCACGCTGGAGGTGGCGGAAATGGCGGAGGATGATCCTTTGGATGTGGAGGCTGGTGGGGTGGAAAGTGAGGACAAGGGGAACCCTGTCGTGGTTCTGGGATGGAGGGAAAGGGGTGAGGGTAGAGGTGCGGGAAATGGGCCAGACATGGTTGAAGGTCATCCACAGTGGGGGGATATCCTCGGTACGAAGAAATGTCAGAAGTGCTGTTGTGGAAGGTTGGAACATCAGAACTGATGCGTCGGAGATGGAGAAACTGGGAGAATGGAATGGAGTCCTTACAGGAAATAGGGTGTGAGGAAGTGTAGTCTCTATGATGTGTGTACAGTATAGTTTGATAGTATGGTGACATAAGAAAGTAGTGCATCCTGAGGACATCTTGAAGCTTATCATAACCAATAAAGTACTTATGCACTGGTCTTTGTTATGCAGGCA
Source organism: Heterodontus francisci (assembly GCF_036365525.1). Lineage (NCBI taxonomy): Eukaryota > Metazoa > Chordata > Chondrichthyes > Heterodontiformes > Heterodontidae > Heterodontus > Heterodontus francisci. The sequence goes on along the minus strand of NC_090375.1, from coordinate 116,678,210 downwards.
AACGTGGCAACCAACTGTGCATAACTAAGTCCCACAAACAGCATAAAGAGCAGAAAGAAAGAATTTCCATTTACTTAGCAACTTTCACATCTTCAGAATATTTCACAGCCAGTCAATCACTTCTGAAGTAAAGTCACTGTGCATGCATGCGTGTAGGCAAAGTGACAGCTAATTTGCACACAGCAAGGTCCGACAAACAGCCATGAAACTGATGACCAATTCATTTGTTTTTGGTTCTGTTGATTGAGGGCTAAATGTTGACTAGAAGAACAAACACTCCTCTGCTCTTCTTCAAATAGTGGAATGGAATCTTTTGCATCCACCCAAGAAAGCAGATGGGACCTCAGTTTCATATTTTATCTGAAAGATGGGGTAATATATGAGCATGGATAGAGGACTGGCTGGGGGGTGATATATTAGCATGGATGGAGGACTGGCTAGCTAACACGAAACAGAGTCAGGATAAATGGGTCATTTTCAGGATGGCAAACCTTAACTAGTGGAGTGCCACAGGGATCAGTGCTGGAGCCTCAAATATTTACGATCTGCATTAATGACTTGGATAAAGGGACCAAGTATATTGCCATAGAGTTATACAGCACAGAAACAGGCCCTTCGGCTCATCGTGTCTCTGCCGGCCATCAAGCACCTATCTATTCTAGTCGCATTTTCCAGTACTTGGCCCATAGCCTTGTATGCTCTGGCATTTCAAGTACTCATCTAAATACTTCTAAAATGCTTTGAAGGTTCCTGCCTCTACCACCTCTTCATGCAGTGTGTTCCAGATTCCAACCACCCTCTGGGTGAAATTTGTTTTCCTCAAATCCCCTCTAAACCTCCTGCCCCTTACCTTAAATCTCTGCCCCCTGGTTATTGACACCTCCGCTAAGGGAAAACGTTTTTTCCTATCTAACCTATCAATGCTCCTCATAATTTTGTATACCTCAATCAGGTCTCCCCTCAGCTTTCTCTGCTCTAAGGAAAACAACCCGAGCCTTTTCAGTCTCTCTTCATAGCTGAAATGCTCCAGCCCAGGCAACATCCTGGTGAATCTCCTCTGCACCCTGTCCAGTGCAATCACATCCTTCCGAAAGTGTGGTGCCCAGAACTGTACACAGTACTCCAGCTGTAGCCTAATTAGCGTTTTATACAGCTCCATCATAACCTCTTGTATTCTATACCTCAGCTAATAAAGGCAAGTATCCCATTTGCCTTCCTAACTACCTTATCTACCTGTGCTGCTGCCTTCAGTGATCTATGAACAAGTACACCAAGGTCCTTCTCTTGCCTTGTTAGTCCTCCCAAAATGCATCATCTCACACTTCTCAGGATTAAATTCCATTTGCCACTGCTCCACTCATCTTACCAGCCCATCTATATCGTCCTGTAATCTAAGGCTTTCCTCCTCACTATTTACAATTTCTGTCATCTGTGAACTTATTGATCATACCTCCTATATTCACATCTAAATTATTAATGTACACTACAAACAGCAAGGGTCCCAGCACCGATCCCTGCAGTACAACACTGGTCACACGCTTCCACTCGCGAAAACAACCCTCTGCCTCCTGCCAATAAGCCAATTTTGGATCCAATTTTCCAAATTGCCATGGATCCCATGGGCCCTTACCTTCTTAACCAATCTCCCATGTGGGACCTTATCAAAAACCTTACTGAAGTCCATGAGCCTTACCCTCATCTACACATTTAGTCACCTCTTCGAAAAATTCAATCAAGTTTGTTAGACACGATCTTCCCCTGACAAAGCCATGCTGACTATACCTGATTAATCCCTGCTTCTCCAAGTGGAGATTAATTCTGTCCCTCAGAATTTTTTCCAATAGTTTCCCGACCACTGATGTTAGACTCAGTGATGTAATTACCTGGTTTATCCCTGCTACCTTTCTTGAAGAATGATACTCCTGTGGCCAGAGAGGATTTGAACATTTGTGTCAGAGCCCCTGCTATCTCCTCCCTTGCCTCACATAACAGCCTGGGATACATCTCATCTGGACCTGGGGATTTATCCACTTTTAAGCCCACTAAAACAGCCAATACTTCCTCCCTTTCAATGCTAATTTGTTCAGGTATATCATAATCCCCCTCCCTGATCTCTACACCTACATAGTCTTTCTCCATAATGAACACAGATGAAAAGTAATCATTTAACACCTCACCTATGTCCTCCGGCTCCACACACAGATTGCCACTTTGGTCCCTAAGTTTCCCTGGTTATCTTCCCTGGTTATCTTCTTTCCCTTAATATACATATAAAACAACTTGGGATTTTCCTTTATCTTGCCCGCTAGTGTTGTTGTATGCCCCCTCTTCGCTCTCCTAATTACTTTTTTTTTTAAAGTACCCACCCCACACTTTCTATTCTCCTCTAGGGCCTCCGTTGTTTTCAGTGCTTTGAATCTGCCATAAGCCTCCTTTTTCCCCCTTATCCAATCCTCTATATGCCTTGACATCCAGGGTTCCCTGGACTTGTTGGTCCTACCCTTCACCTTTACGGGAACATGTTGGCCCTGAACTCTCACTATTTCCTTTTCGAATGACTCCCACTGGTCTGATGTAGACTTTCCTACAAGTAGCTGCTCCTAGTCCACTTTGGCCAGATCCTGTTTTATTATATTGAAATCGGCTTTCCCCCAATTCAGTACTTGTATTTCCAGTCCCTCTTTGTCCTTTTCCATAACTGCCTTAAATCTTAGAGTTATGATCACTAACCCCTAAATGTCCCCCACTGACACTTCTAAGACTTGTCTGGCTTCATTCCCTGGAACTAGGTCCAGTACCACCCCTTCTTTTGTCAGACTTTCTACATGCTGGCTTAAAAAGCCCTCCTGTATGCACTTTAAGAATTCCACCCCCTATAAGCCTTTTGCACTAAGACTATCCCAGTTGATATTGAGGGAAGTTGAAATCCCCTACTATTATTACTCTATTATTTTTACACCTCTCTGAGATTCGTCTACACATCTGCTTCTCTATCTTTCCCTGACTGTTTGGAAGCATGTAGTACACTCCCAGCCAAGTGATTGCCCCCTTTTTGTTTTTAAGTTCTACCCCTAGGGCCTCATTTGAGGAACCTTCCAAGATATCATCCCACCTAACTGCAGTAATTGACTCCTTGATCAACAGTGCAATGCCACCTCCTCTTTTAAACCCTCCCCTGTCACGCCTGAAGATTCTATACCCTGGAATATTGAGCTGCCAGTTCTGCCCTTCCCTCAACCATGTCTCTGTGAGAGCAATAATATCATATTTCCATGTGTTAATCAATGCCCTCAATTCATCTGCCTTACTAGTAAGACTCCTTGCATTAAAATAGATGCAATCCAGCCTTGCATTGTTCGCTTGAGCCTCAACAGGTCTAGATTAGATTTGCTCTGCCTTCCAGACCGACACAGTTTCTCTTCTATATTTGACTGTGCATCACCCCTTACTGTACCTCTACTCTGTATCCCATCCCTCTGCCAAATGAGTTTAAACTGCCCCACCAACAGCACTAGCAAACCTCCCAGCAAGGATGTTGGTTCCGTTCCGAATCAGGTGCAACCCGTCTAACTTGTACAGGTCCCACCTTCGCCAGAAACAGACCCAGTGATCCAGGAAACTAAAGCCCTCCCTCCTGCACCATCTCCTCAACCACACATTCATCTGCTCTATCCTCCTATTCCTATACTGACTAGCCCGTGGCACCGGGAGTAATCTAGAGATTACAACCTTTGAGGTCCTGCTTTCTAATCTGCTACCTAGCTCCCTAAATTCTTGTTGCAGGACCTTACCCCTCTTTCTACCTATGTCATTGGTGTACCACGACCTCTTACTGTTCACCCTCCCCCTTCAGAATGTCCTGCAGCTGCTCCGTGACATCCTTGACACTAGCACCAGGGAGGCAACATCCCATCCTGGAGACACGTTTGTGGCCAAAGAAATGCCTGTCTGTACCCCTTGCGATAAAATCCCCTATCACTGTAGCCAAATTTGGCGACAATATGAAGATAAGTAGGAAGGCAAATTGTGAGGAGGATACAAAGAGTCGGCAAAGAGATATAGATAAATTAAGTGAGTAGGAAAAAAATTGACAGATGGAGTATAATGTGGGAAAATGTGAGGTTGTCCACTTTGGCAGGAAGAATAGAAAAGCAGATTATTTAAATGGAGAGAAACTGCAGAATGTTGCGGTACAGAGGGACCTGGGCGTCCTTGTACACGAATCACAAGAAGTCAGCATGCAGGTCCAGCAAGTAATTAGAAAGGCAAATGGGATGTTCACCTTTATGGCAAGGGGGATGGAGTATAAATGTAGTAAAGTCTTGCTGCAACTGTATAGGGCACTAGTGAGATTACACCGAGAATACGGTGTACAGTTTTCGTCACCTTATTTAAGGTGGGATATGCTTGCATTGGAAGCAGTTCAGAGAAGGTTCACTGGGCTGATTCCTGGGATGATGGGGTTGCCTTACGAGGAAAATTTGAGCCTATCCTCACTGTAGTTTAGAATATTGAGAGGTGATTTTATTGAAAAGTGTAAGATTCTGAGGGGCCTTGACAGGGTAGATGCGGAGAGAATGTTTCCCCGAGTAGGGGAATCTAGAACTAGGAGGCACAGTTTCAAATTAAGGGGTCTCCTATTTAAGATGGAGATGAGGAAGAATTTATTCTCTCAAAGGGTCATTTGGAATTCTCTTCCCCAGCGAGCAGTGGAGGCTGGGCCATTGAATATATTGAAGCCTGAGTTAGCAGATTTTTGATTGACAAGGCAATCAAGGGTTATGGCGGACAGACATGAAAGTGGAGTTAAGACCACAATCAGATCATGCATGATCTTATTGAATGGCAGAGCAGGCTTGAGGGGCCGAATGGCCTACTCCTGTTCCTATTTCTTATATTCCAACAATGCAGCAGTCTCAGTCCAACAGCCTAGATTATGCGCTCAAGTCTTGGAGTAGGAACCAAATCCAAAGCTTCTCAATCAGAGATGAGAGCTCGACCAACTAAGTGAAGCTAATATTAGCATGTCATAATGCCATCATATATGACATGTATGTAATAGCAAGATAATACCAGCAATTGTAGGAATAGCAGAAACAATCATAGCCTAGCTACCTGGCGAGCTTTATTTTTCTTAACACAATTAGAATTAGAACATTACAGCGCAGTACAGGCCCTTTGGCCCTCGATGTTGCGCCGACCTGTGAAACCATCTGACCTACACTATTCCATTTTCATCCATATGTCCATCCAATGACCACTTAAATGCCCTTAAAGTTGGAGAGTCTACTGCTGTTGCAGGCAGGGCGTTCCACGCCCCTACTACTCTCTGAGTAAAGAAACTACCTCTAACATCTGTCCTATATCTATCACCCCTCAACTTAAAGCTATGTCCCCTCGTGTTTGCCATCACCATCCGATGAAAAAGACTCTCACTATCCACCCTAACTAACCCACTGATTATCTTACATATCTCTATTAAGTCACCTCTCCTCCTCCTTCTCTCCAACGAAAACAACCTCAAGTCCCTCAGCCTTTCCTCGTAAGACCTTCCCTGCATACCAGGCAACATCCTAGTAGATCTCCTCTGCACCCTTTCCAAAGCTTCCACATCCTTCCGATAATGCGGTGACCAGAACTGCACGCAATACTCCAAGTGCGGTCTCACCAGAGTTTTGTACAGCTGCAACATGACCTCGTGGCTCCGAAACTCGATCCCCCTACTAATAAAAGCTAACACACCATATGCCTTCTTAACAGCCCTATTAACCTGGGTAGCAACTTTCAGGGACTTATGTACCTGGACACCAAGATCTCTCTGTTCATCTACACTACCAAGAATCTTCCCATTAGCCCAGTACTCTGCATTCCTGTTACTCCTTCCAAAGTGAATCACCTCACACTTTTCCGCATTAAACTCCATTTGCCATCTCTCAGCCCAGCTCTGCAGCCTATCTATGTCCCTCTGTACCCTACAACATCCTTCGGCACTATCCCCAACTCCACCGACCTTAGTGTCATCCGCAAATTTACTAACCCACCCTTCTACACCCTCTTCCAGGTCATTTATAAAAATGACAAACAGCAGTGGCCCCAAAACAGATCCTTGCGGTACACCACTAGTAACTAAACTCCAGGATGAACATTTGCCATCAACCACCACCCTCTGTCTTCTTTCAGCTAGCCAATTTCTGATCCAAAGTTCTAAATCACCTTCAACCCCATACTTCCATATTTTCTGCAATAGCCTACCTTATCAAACGCCTTACTGAAATCCATATACACCACATCCACTGCTTTACCGTCATCCACCTGTTTGGTCACCTTCTCGAAAAACTCAATAAGGTTTGTGAGGCACGACCTACCCTTCACAAAACCGTGCTCACTATCGCTAACGAACTTATTCTTTTCAAGATGATTATAAATCCTATCTCTTATAACCTTTTCCAACATTTTACCCACAACCGAAGTAAGGCTCACAGGTCTATAATTACCAGGGCTGTCTCTACTCCCCTTCTTGAACAAGGGGACAACATTTGCTATCCTCCAGTCTTCCGGCACTATTCCTGTCGACAATGACGACATAAAGATCAAGGACAAAGGCTCTGCAATCTCCTCCCTAGCTTCCCAGAGAATCCTGGGATAAATCCCATCTGGCATAATTGATTATGCTCGTCACAGTAACTACTGTTGCCCCCTTGTTTAACCCCATACTGGCATTATAACTATTCTTTGATCCTTTGTTAAGTCTAAAAATAACCAACCTGTTCCCTCACAAGACCAATAAATAAGCTAAACATTTCCTCCTAAAAGAAATCTCAAGATTTCCCCTTTGTATTTCAACTGCTTCTCTCAGGACCAGATGTTTATAGGGTTTTTTTTTAAGAATATCCGTGCCACGACAGAAAGTTTGAGATTCCATCTGAGTTATTATAAAAGTCTGGCAGCAGCCCCGAATAAGTTGCTCTGTTTATTCAGATTTCAGACTTCCCACTTCCTGTGTAGTGAACCTCAGCCAGTTATAAACTATCTTGTTTTGTTTTTCGCAAGTACACTTATTGCACAGTAACAGGTCCCAAACTGTAACAAACACTTATTGCACTGTAATTTCATAAGGATTTAATACTTGTTAAGAAGTGAGGGGATAAAAACAGATAAGCTTAACATTATTTTGAAGCAAAAGCAAAATACTGCTGATGATGGAAATCTGAAATTAAAACAAGAAATGCTGGAACCGGAGAAGGGTCACTGACCCGAAACGTTAACTCTGCTTCTCTTATTTTAAAGCAATTCAAGTCACATTTAGGGACTGATAAGGCAGTCCTGGCACAGTGGCTGTGCATCAGGTGTGGGGTGTGTCTGTGTTCAAGGAGGCTGATTTTGTATATCATCACAGAGGGAGAATGCAGGGAATGTTGCTAACTACTGATCTTTGTAAACGCACAGCCATGCTCATTTTCTTTTATTTCGCCGAGTCATTTTGCCACGGCAGAGTGCCGTCTCTGCCATTAAATGTGTCACATATCAGCACCAAGTTCTTTACAGCTGCATGTTCACACACTCACATAAGGTGAAGATTGCCTTGGGTACTTTGGTCAATGGCATCTCTCTCACTAACCTTTTTATATCCGGTTGTGAGAGAAGACAGCGTTTGCAAGGACCTTGACTCCTTATGAGGAGAGGGCAATTTCGATGAAAGGTATGGAGATAATTAATCAAGAGTGTTAAGGATTCAAAAAGCTTCCCCCAGGTCAAGACTAGAACTTTTGCTTTTTGTTGCTTGTAACTTTGACAGCTACTGGAGAAAGTCAACCCTGTTCTGGAGTTGGCCTCCAAGACTTGCTACAGGAATGTCACAGAGTCGCATATGGCATAGAAGGAGGCCATTCAGCTGATCAAGTTCATGCTGGCTCTCCATGGAGGAATCTAGTCAGTCCCACTCCCCCCGCTCTATCCCAGTAGCCCTGCAAGTTTATTTCTTTCAAGTGCACATCCAATTTCATTCTAAAATCATTGATTGTCTCCACTTCCACCACCCTCATGGGCAACAAGTTCCAGGTCATTACCACTTGCTGCGTAAAATTTCTTCCTCACATCTGCCTTGCCCAAAACCTTAGATCTGTGTCCCCTAGTCCTTGTACCATATGTTAATAGGAACAATTTTTCCTCATTTAACTTATCTCAGCCTGTGCAGCCCTATAAAATCTCCCCTCAATCTCCTTTGCTCCAAGGAGAACAACCTCAGCTTTTTAAACCTAACCTTGTAACTAAAATCCCCCTTTCAAGGATCCATCCTGGTAAATCTCCTCTGCACCCTCTCAAGGATCCTCACATCCTATCCTTCCTGAAGTGAAATGACCAGAACAGGACACAATACTCTAGTTGTGGCCTAACCACAGCTTTATGAAGGTTCAGCATAACTTTTCTGCTTTTGTACTTTATGCCTCTAGTTATGAAGCCCAAGATCCCATTTGCTAACCACGCTATCAATATATCCTGCCATCTTCAAAGATCAATGCACATGCATCCACAGGTCCCTCTGTTCCTGCACACTCTTTAGAACTGTGCCATTAAGTCTATATTGCCTCACCCTATCTCTTCTACCAAATGCATCACCTCACAATTGTCAGTATTAAATTCCATCTGGCACCTGTTTGCCCATTCTGCTAGCCTATCTATGTCCTGTTGCAGGCAGTTCATATCATCCTCACCATTTGCCACACATCCCCAAGTTTGGTACCATCGGCAAATTTTGAAATTCTGCTCTGTATTCCAAGATTCAAGTCATTTACATATAGCAAAAAAAGCAGTGGTTCCAGTACTGACCCTTGGGGAACACCACTGTCTACCATTCTCCAGTCTGAAAAACAACCATTTACTACGACTCGCTGTTTTCTGTCCTTAAGCCAATTTTTTATTAATTGGACACTGACCCTCCTATTCCATGAGCCTCAGTTTTGTTAAACAGCCTTTTATGTGTTACTTTATCAAATGCTTTCTATAATCCATAGAGACAACATCCACCGTATTCCCTTCATCAACCTTCTCTGTTATTTCATCAAAAAATTCAATTAGATTAGTCAAGCATGAACTGTTTTTTTACAAAACCATCCTGGCTATCCTTAATTAATGTAAACCTCTGAGTCAGTGTCTGTTGATTTTTTTCCCTGATTATTGGTTCTAAAACCTTACCCACCACTGATAAACTAACTGGTCTACAGTTGCTAGAACTGTACCTTTCTTAAGAACCTTTCTTAAATAAGGGTATCACATTTTCCATTCTCCAATCCTCTAGCACCTCTCCCATATCTAACAAAAATGGAGAGATTATGGCAAGCCCTTCTGCTATCTCCACTCACATATCCTTTAGCAACCCATCCAGACCAGGTGACTTATCTACCCTAAGCATAGACAGCCTTCCCAGTACCTCCCCTCTCTCAAATTTTACCCTATCCATTACTTCTACTCTCTCTGCTTCTACTAATATTTTGTCACAGATTGCTCTTCCTTAGTAAACACCAATACAAAGTGCTCATTAAGTACTCTGGCCTTGCCCTGTGCAGAATTTGGTAACGGCTTCCTTTCGGAACGTTTGCATGCACAGGCAGGTTTTTTCAAACTTGTCCAGATAAGAAATCCTGATCTTATAGCCACTCTTTCCACACATTTTACATACCTCAATTAAATATCTGCTCAGCCTCCTCTATTCCAAAGAAAATAATGCCAGCTTTTCCAATCTTTCCTCATAGCTAAAATTCTCCATTCCTGGTGAAATCTTCATAAATCCCCTCTGTACCCCTTCTCCAGTGCCATCATATCCTTCCTGTACTGCAGTGACCAGAACTGTATGCAGTATTCTAGCTGTGGCCTCCCTAGTATTTTATGCAGTTCTAGTATCACCTCTTATATTCTACGCCTTAGCTAATAAAAAAAAAGTATCCCATGTGCTTCTTAACCACCTTACCTACCTATTCTGCTACCTTCAGGATTCTGTGGACATGCACTCCAAGGTCCTCTGTTCTTCTACACTTCTCAGTATCCTATCATTAATTGTGTATTCCCTGCCTTGTTTGCCCTCCCCAAATTCATTACCTCACACTTCTCCGGATTGAATTCCATTCGCCACTTTTCTGCCTACCTGAGCAGTACATTGATACCTGCCTGCATGCTAAAGCTTTATTCGTCACAATCAACCACCTGACCGATTTTTATATCATCTGAAAACTTCATAATCATACCCCCAACGTATAAGTCTAAATCAGTGATCTATACCACGGAAAGCAAAGGCCCTAATATTGAGCCCTAAGGGACGCCAGTGGAAATAGCCTTCCGGCCACAAAAACAATGTTGGCCATTACCCTTTGCTTCCTGTCACTGAGCCAATTTTGGATCCGGCTTACCACTTGCCGTTGGATCCCATTGGCACTTAGTTTTCTGGTTAGTCTGTCATGTGGGACTGTGTCAAAATCCATGTAGACGACATCAAATGGACTACCTTCATAGACCCTTGTTAACTCCTGAAAAAATTAAATCAAGTTAGTCAGACATGAGCTTCCCTTAGCAGGTCCATGCTGACTGTCCTTGATGACTTCATGCCTTTCTAAATGGCGATTTATACTGTCCCTCAGAATTTTTTCTAACAATTTGCCCACCACCGAGGTTAGACTGACTGGCCTGTAATTACTCGGTCTATTCCTTTCTGCCTTTTTAAACAACGGTACAATATTAGCAGTCCTCCAGTACCACGCCTGTAGCCAGAAAAGATTATAAAATGGTCAGTGCCTCCACTATTTCCTGCCTTGTTTCCCTTTGCAGCCAGGGATACATTTCATCCAGGCCTGGTGATTTATCCACTTTCAAAGATGCTAAACCCATCCAATATTTCACACTCCTCCTCCTTAACTACAGGTTTTTTTTATTTGTTTCATGGGATGTGGGCATTGCTGGCAAGGGCAGCATTTGTCGCCCATTCCCAATTGCCCTGGAGAAGGTGATGGTGAGCTGCCTTCTTGAACCGCTGCAATCCATCTGTCAGCATCCTTCCCCTCTTTTACGAAAACAAACGGAAACTATTTATTAAGAATCATGCCCACGTTTTCCTCCTCCATATACAAGTTTTCTTTTAGGCTTCTAATCGGCCCTACTCGTTCCTTAGTTATCCTCTTGCTCTTTATATACTTATCAAACCTCTTTTGGTTTTCCTTGATCTTATATGCCAATATTTCTTCATGCCCTCTCTTTGCTTTCCTAATTTCCTTTTTAATTTCACCCCTGCGCATTCTATACTCCTCTAGGCTTTCTGCAGTACTAAGCTCTCGGTATCTGACATAAACTTCCCTTTTTTGTCTTATCCTACTCTGTATGTTCTGGATTTGGGAGTCCGACCCTTTTTCTTTGTGGGAACATATTTGTTCTGAACCCTGTCTATCACCTCTTTGAATGCCTCCCAATGCTCTGACACTGATCTACCTTCAAGAAGCTGTTTCCAATCCACTTTGGCCAAATCACATCTCAAGTTGGCCATATAGGCCTTTCCCAATTAAAAACTTTTATTTTTCGTCTGTCTTTTGTCCTTTTCCATAACTATACTAGATTTAACTGAATTACGATCACAAACCTGAAACGTTGACTCTGTTTCTTCCTCCAAAGATGCTGCCAGACCTTCTGTGTGTTTCCGGCATTTTATGTTTTTATTTCAAATTTCCAGCATCCACAGTATTTTGCTTTTTAAGATGATTTTGAAGGAGCACATCATTTACTGAGATATTGAGAGAACTTCTATCCAATTTGTGATGCATTTTTACACAGCCAGTGTGGAATAGTGCATTAAGTATGTATGGTGAATTTTGTTAATTTCTGAAGTAATTGATTAATAATAAATGCTATTTATTCTTTAATGTTCGTCTTTTCTCACTTATTTTTACATTCTTTAATATGTAGTGAAACTTATTGGCCTATAACATTCACTTCTGCTTGAAAAATACTATTAAAAAAAGGTAAAATGCAACTGAACTTATGGGATATATGTTTTACCAAGTCATTTGAAATCAACTGTACCACATAAAAGTTAGTTATATTTAATCTTTCTAGATTCTAATCCAGACCATGCTTAGTTCTAATTTGACTCACTTTGGAAAAAAAGATAAGTATCTGTTTCGTTGCAGGTCTGAGGATTTGTTAGCCACACTAATACCTTCTGTTACAACTGACCATCACACTCTATGTTGTCGATTATGTCACTCAATTAAGCACATTGTTAGTTTATTGATCCCTCACAAGAACATTCACCTGTTATTCACATTTATTTTTCTGCTCACTGAATTTCCATGTGCTGCACTTCAGCATCTATTGAATTCACTTTCAGTGTCTTTAAGCTGATTTTTTTGTGATGCTATATATTGAATATATTGAAGCAAGTTAGTCTTTTCTTATAGAACTCTTCTATCTCTGATCAGCTGATTATACCAATTATAGACAGACACTCAGGTTAAAAATTCAACATAATTATAATTCCTAAAAACCAGGCAAGAAAGAAAATAACTTTTACAGATGGCGCTCTTTATTTATGTATTTAGAGATACAGCACTGAAACAGGCCCTTTTGACCCACTGAGTCAGTGCCGACCAACAACCACCCATTTATACTAACCCTACAGTAATCCCATATTCCCTACCACCTACCTACACTAGGGGCAATTTACAACGGACAATTTACCTATCACCTGCAAGTCTTTGGCTGTGGGAGGAAACTGGAGCACCCGGCGAAAACCCACGCGGTCACAGGGAGAATTTGCAAACTCCGCACAGGCAGTACCCAGAATTGAACCCGGGTCCCTGGAGCTGTGAGGCTGCGGTGCTAACCACTGCGCCGCTGTGCCGCCCTATTGTTATACATAAAGGCTAAACTCAGTAAGGCACGAAAGGATTCAATGCAATATTTTCCCCTTTGTTAAGAGCAATGTATTACTGCCTAACAATTTGCTTATTAACTGAATAATTGGCTACTAAAATATAATTTTATTGTTGGTAACGTAGATGTCCACTGTTTGTTTAATCAGTTTAGATATGCTAGTGTGTGTGCATGTATAGGAACACAGGAATCTACAGGACCAGAAAATATAATTGCAAAGAATCTGTCCAATTCATAGTTCAAAGCAATACCACATTACAACATACTCACATATATACTTCAAATCATGTCTTTGCACAAAATACTATTCAACTCTTTACTATACCTTCTGGCACTAACTCCCTGAGCAGCCTGTCTCTCACAATCACCATCTCCTCAGTGAAGCAGTTAAATCCATCTTCTAAACTTCTGTACATCTCCAATTTATTAAGTTTTGGTTTAATTGTACCCCTCAAAATCTTGAAAACTTTGATAACAGCCTTTTCTTCTCTGGTCTAAACACATGCAGTTTCCTTAATATCTTGCAACAGTTCTAGTGTCAGGTGCTAAATCACCAATATTAGTTGTTACCTATTTCTGTAATTTTCCTAAGGCTAGGATGTCCTTAGCCTAGTACTAGAACATACAGCATCCCAACTGGAATGCTGAAGACTTGTGCTCCAGAACTAACCATGTCCCTAGCTAAGCTGTTCCAAGACAGTTACAACAGCAGCATCTAAACAACATGGTGGACAATTGTATAGGTATGTCCTGTCCACAAAAAAGCAGAGCAAATCCAACCCCTCCAATTACCACCCTATCAGCCTATTTTCAACCATTAACAAATGTGATGGAAAAAGCGATCAACAGTCCTATCAAGCACCAATACTCTGCTCACCAATGTTCAGTTTGTGTTCCATGAGAACCACTTGCCTCCAGACCTCATTACAGTCTTGGTCTAAACAATGGCAGTGCCAATGCCAAATCCCCCACCATCAAGAGCCATCATATGATCTCATGAGTTTACCAATCACAAAAACAGTGGGACTGAAATTTAACCTCGGTGAGGGCTCAAAAATGAGTAATACAAGATCGACCGTGCATTGTACAATGTTAATGGAAAAGAAAGTCAGGTGCAGTGCAAAATAGGCAGCCAATCCCCAACTGCCAGTTTTGTATCTCAGCTGAAGTTGAATTTCTCCCCGTATTGTGAAATTACCACCAAGCAATGATAATCGATATTATTTAAAGATAATACATTTATTACATTATTTTTGTGGAAACCAGGAATGATTAAGGTTCATATTATCAACTAAAATCTATAGGCCTAACAAAATGCCAGATATTGTTGGCAAAGGTTTAAGTGTTAAGTAGATAACTTGCAAGCCACATAAGGACGTAATGCACACAAAATTAAAACACAAGCCTTATAAATTGTGTGGTGTCTTTGGCAGTAGCTGGTTCTTCTCCAACAACTTTGTAACATATGCAAACAACAACTTGTGCCTTTAACGGAGTAAAACATCCCAAGGTGTTTCACAAGAGGGTTATAAACAAAATTTGATGTGCCACAGAAGAAGATATTAGGACAAATAAGAGGTAGGTTTTAAGAAGTGTCTTAAAAGAGGAGAGGTAGGGAGGTTTAGGGAGGGAATTCCAGAGCTTAGGGCCAGGCAACTGAAAGCAAGGCCACCAATAGAGGAGCGATTAAAATAGAGGATGTACAAGAGTACAGAATTGAAGGACTGTAGAGATCTGAGAGAGTTATAGGTTGGAGGAGGTTGCAGACAGGTAGAGGGGCAAGGTCATGGAGGAATTTGAAAACAACCCTGAAAATGTTAAGGTATATATACAATCCTGGAAAGGGGTAACTTTTTTTGTGCCTCCTTTCCCCTCCCCGAATAAAAGTAGGTTTGAGGAATTTTGTTGACCATGAGGATCTACAAATGATTTGGCCCAGGGAGTCTTCCATACTGTCATTGCTTGTGAAGTGGAAAAGCATATTATATTTGAGTAGAAAGAGACAGCTCTATGTCAGAAGCAATGAAGCACATGTAAAACCAGAATCAAAGCAAGTACAACATAACCTACCAACACAAAATTACTGAGATTAAAATATTAGAAGAATTCTGACTATTGCAGTTAGATTTTTTGATCCTAACAGCTGTGAACAGTGAACTAATTCTATAATTGCAATAAAACTTAACAGTAATGCAGATCTTTGCCAAAACAGAAGTGATCTGGCCATGGTGGAATGGAATCAAGATTAGCAGGTAAAACAGTAAATGAACAGTGGGAGGCCATCAAAGAGGAAATAGTTCAGATACAAACTAGGCACATTCCCACGAGGAGTAAAGAAAGGGCAACAAAACTAGAGCTCTCTGGATAGCAAAAGATATCGAGATTAAAATGAAACTGAAAAAGGAGGGTTATGATAAATGTCAGGTTCATAATTCGTGGTTGGGGGGGTGGGAGGGGGGGGGATGTTGGCAGGGAGGAGGGTCAGGTAGCTAGACAGCCAGAGTTTGATGCAGAAAAACACCAACAGCATGGGTTCAATCTTTGTACTGGCTGTGGTAGTTCATGGAGGCCTGCCTCCTTGCCTTGCTCCACACTTGCAATGATGCCCCTCAAGCTATACATTACCAACTGTCTCTCTCTAATGGAGAGAGATGCCTATGGTCCTTTGTGACAAGGGCTAGAACAACAACAATTCAGTGAGAACGAAACTGAAACAGTAAAGTCTGGATAGAATGCATTCTAGGTTGCTGAGGGAAGTAAGGGTGGAAATTGAGGAGGCTCTGGTCACAACCTTCGAATCGTCTTTAGATAACAGAGTGGTGCAGAGGACTGAAGGATTGCGAATGTTACACACCCATTCAAAAAAAATGGAGGAATAAACCCAGCAAGTACAGGCCAGTCAGCCCAATAATGGTGGTAGTAAGTTGAGACAATAATCCAGGAAAAAATTGATTGGCATTTGGGTTAATAAATGAAAGCCAGCACAGATTTGTTAAAGGCACACCATGTTTGACTAACTTGATTGAATTCTTGGATGGAGTAATAGGGAGAGTTGATAAGGGTAGCGCAATTGTTGTGGCATATTTGGACGTTGAAAAGGCAGTTGACAAAGGACCATGTGATAGACATGTTAACAAAATTGAAACCCATGGAATTAAATGGTCAGTGGCTGCATGGATACAAATTGGCTAAGGGACAGGAAGCAGAGAGTTGTGGTGAACAGTTGCTTTTAGACTTGAGCATACAGGGCATAATTTCAGTGTTTGCAGATAACATGAAACTTGGAAATGTAGTGAACAGGGTGGAGGATAGGGAAAGACTTCAACAACAGCAACCACTTATATTTATATAGTGCCTTTAACATAATAAAAGACTCCAAAGTGCTTCACAAGAGCATTATAAAACAAAGTGTGACACTGAGCCACAAAGGTTAATACTAGGTCAGATGACCAAAAGCTTCATCAAAGAGGTAGGTTTTAAGGAGTGTCTGAAAGGAGAAAAGCGAGGTGGAGAGACAGAGAGGTGTAGGGAGGGTATTCCAGAGCTTAGGGCCTAGGCAACTGAAGGCATGGCCAACAATGATGGAACAATTAAAATCGGGGATGCTCAAGAGGGCAGAATTAGAGGAATGCAAATATCTTGGAGGGTTGTGGGGCTGGAGGAGATTACAAAGATAGGGAGGGGTGAGGGATTTGAAAACAAGGTTGAGAATTTTTAAATCAAGATGTTGCCATAAGTCAAACATCTCTAAAACTTCAAAAGCTCTAGATCAGCTAACTTTCAGCCAGGAAAGCATGTTTTGGAAAAAAGACCGAAAATGCTGGAAATGCTCAGCAGATCTGGCAGCATCTGTGGAGAGAGAAACAAAGTAAACGTTTTAAGCCAATGACATTTCACCGGAACTGAGGAAAGTTAGAAACGTAACAAGTTTTGAGCAAGGGGAGGTTGGGAAAAAGAACAAAAAGGAAGGTCTGTGATAGGGTGGAAGGCAGGAGAGATTAAATAACAGAAGAGTTACTCAGGGCAAGAAAAGAAACAAAGAAACAAAGGTGTGCCTAGAGCAGGTATCATACCATTTGAAAGCAAAAACAAGAGAAAAACCAAAACCTGCAAAGAAAATGAAATAAATGGCGACAGAGATTACGGGCTAAAATTCTTAAACTCAAAGTTGAGTGTGGAAGGTTGCAAAGTACCTAATCAAAAGCATGTTTTGCAACCTGCTCATAGCATAACTTTAAATTTGGAGTTGTAAAAAATTAAACTAGGAAGAGTAGTTATACCTCCCATCCTTCTATATGTGACTGCCATTCTTCTAGAATTTCTAGTTTTTCCATTTGTCTCTTGGCTTCATTAATGGTGGAGCACACGGTTTTCATGGCCTGCAGAGCCTCGATTACTGCTACATAATCATTATGCCTTCTTGGTGTCCTCTTCATCAGTTCCTAAATAAATGTAAAATGTAAAATTCATTATTAAAAAAGTTAGCAACTCAGCAACAAAAGAAAATGGAGTAGTTATACTCAAGGAATTGTTTCCTTATGAAGCAGTCCGCGTAGAAATGCAGCAAGACCTGGACAATATCCAGGCTTGAGCTCATAAATGGCTAGTAACATTCATGCCACACAAGTGCTTGGTAAACCCTTTTTTATTTGGCAAGGTTGAGAAGCCAGCGTCATTTCATTACAATCACATTAATAATAAGCAATTATGTGCATTAATACAGTTCTCTACAGATTGTATGAGTAAGCAAATGGAAAAGGTTGCTGAACACTTTATCATGAATATGGTACCCAACTGACTTTTCTTTAAATTATTCACTCGTGGGATGTGCATGCTGCTGGAAAGGCCAGCATTTAGTCATTTCGAGAGGGTGGTGGTGAGCCACCTTCTTGAAAACAACTGAGTGGCTTCTCAGCCATTTCTGAGGGCTCTTAAGAATCAACCAAGTTGCTGTGGGTCTGGAGTTACACATAGGCCAGAAGGGACAAGGAGAGCAGATTTCCTTCTCTAAAAGACATTAGTGAACCTTTTGGGGTTTTTACGACAATCTGGTAGTTTCATGGTCACCATTACTGATACTAGCTTTTTATTTCATATTCATTTAGTTAACAGAATTTAAATTCCCCAGCTGCCGTTGCGGGATTTGAACTCCCAGTCATTAGTTCAGGCTTCTGGATTACTAGTCCAGTAATATGACCACTATACTACAGTACAACCAGCATCCCACTCATTTATAAATTCCAAAAAATGATTCATTCATGACTGTTCCAAAGTACATTTTAGAAGAGACAAAGACAGCAACCATCAGCCAGAATTTTTATGTTAAGAGCTGGAAAATTAACTCAATACAGTAACTTAAACACTCACATGTCTGAATATCAAATATATATACGAGCCTCCAAAATTACTTCATTCAACAAAAATATACACTTGCCGAAATAATTAAAGCCTTCTTTGGCCTCCTTGTCTCGGGAGACAATGGGTAAGCGCCTGGAGGTGGTTCAAAAGCAATTCAAAAGCCTTCATAAAACAATTTGTTGCTCTTTAGAAAGACACATTGTTCCATTTATTTATCCTTACTTGTGGAAATTTGACTTTGATAGGGTTACTTAGCTGAACCACAGTCTAGACAGATGCATCTACACCAATTTTTAACTTAATTTTTTTTTCAATAGAGGAGCGTATGCTCCAGATTTATAAACATCCCAGTACTCTAAACACAAGAGACTATACTAACAATATTGCCAAGTAACAGTGAAAATATGTTATGAAAATGACCTGAAATTGTAGAAATTACATACAAAATAACAAATATTAATTTAAAAATATCTAAGGACCAACCCTCGTCTGGATACTACTTCATTCATTGGATGTGGGAGGGAAAATAGTACATTGACCGATTCAAAATAGACAGTATGTCATGTAACAACTTATATCATTATTTCACATACCTTTAGCAGAAGTGGATACTTGCATATCCTTTGTATGGGAGCTACTAGATATCCTTCAAGTGGAACATCAGGGTTCTTCCGTCCTGCTAGCAGCATGCAACCCTTGTGTTTCAAGAGGCAAAAGGACTAATTAGATCATACATATATTGAAGAAGGGTCACTGACCTGAAACGTTAACTCTGCTTCTCTCTCCACAGATGCTGCCAGACCTGCTGAGTTTTTCCAGCAATTTCTGTTTTTATTTCAGATTTCCAGTATCTGCAGTATTTTGCTTTTATTATATACATATATTGATATTTGCCTGGGCTCTTATGCAGTTATGAACAGTTCCTGTCCCAATAAATCACTTGTAAGTGCATTAACTACAAATATATTAATTCAAAGCTGATATGGAATAATCAAAAAAGTGCTTTCTTTCTAGCCATCCTTTTTCATTTGCATAATTCATATTTTTAATGACACATTATCACAACAGATTTCCAATATGCTTTTTCACATGAAGGTGACATATTTTGATAGCTTACGGACCAGTAATAAGAACTTCAAAACTGAAGCCATTTTAATCAGACATTGAAGACTCTAGGGCAAGATTTTTTTTTAAATTGAGACTAATCTAAAGGGCCAAGGTCAAAATTGAAAGACACTCAAAGGCTGAAAAGAGTGAAAGAGATGAGGTAAATCACAAAGCAGTGATGAGCTGACACCAAGCTTGCTTTCACCTGTTAGAAGTTTGTAGCCGGAAGGATACATTGAGGAAGGAAAGGAATTCCACATTTTTCTGTAAGAGAACAAATAAGGGTCGAAGAATGTGTGGTGAGTTTTGATTTCAACACGAGTCAGAATGTATGAAGGGAGAAAAACATGCAGGACAGTAAATTGACAAGAACTGGGAGGTAATAAGGTGAAAGAGGCGGAGGGGAGATGAGAGAAGCTGGATGAAACCTGGAAGCACAGGTGACAATATGTTACTGACCAGTGATCTGGATTTGGAATGTGGTTAGTGATTGTTTTACAGACCAGGATTGCAATCATATTAGTCAATGCATGAGAAACTGCCCTCTTCTGTACTATGGGGTGAAATTGGTCTTTGCCAGCAGCACAAAATGGGCTCATAGCGAATCGGCAGAAGATATTTCACCGTGTCAGCTTTTTTTCTCCACTGATTTGGATGATGCTGCATTAACATCCCACACTGAAGAGTGTTTGCAGAGACTCATCAACAGGATGCGGCTGCCTGCAACTAATTTGGCCTAACCATCAGCCTCAAGAAAACGAACATCATGGGACAGGACGTCAGAAATGCTCCATCTATCAATATCGGCGACCACGCTCTCGAAGTGGTTCAAGAGTTCACCTACCTAGGCTCAACCATTACCAGCAACCTGTCTCTCGATGCAGAAATCAACAAGCGCATGGGAAAGGCTTCCACTGCTATGTTCAGACTGGCCAAGAGGGCGTGGGGAAATGGATCACTGACACGGAACACAAAGGTCCGAGTGTTTCAAGCCTGTGTCCTCAGTACCTTGCTCTATGGCAGCGAGGCCTGGACAATGCATGTCTGTATGTCAGCCAAGAGCGACGTCTCAATTCACTCCATCTGCGCTGCCTCCAGAGAATCCTTGGCATCAGGTGGCAGGACCGTATCTCAAACGCAGAAGTCCTCGAGGCGGCCAACATCCCCAGCATATACACCCTACTGAGCCAGCGGCGCTTGAGATGGCTTGGCCATGTGAGCCACATGGATGATGGCAGGATCCCCAAGGACACACTGTACAGCGAGCTCGTCGCTGGTATCAGACCCACCAGCCGTCCATGTCTCCGCTTTACAGATATCTGCAAATGCGACATGAAGTCCTGCGACATTGACCACAAGTCGTGGGAGTCAGTTGCCAGTGATCACCAGAGCTGGTGGACAGCCATAAAGGTGGGGCTAAAGAGTGGCGAGTCGAAGAGACTCAGCAGTTGGCAGGAAAAAAGACAGAAGTGCAAGGAGAGAGCCAACTGTATAACAGCCCTGACAACCAATTTTATCTGCAGCACCTGTGGAAGAGTCTGTCACTCTAGAATTGGCCATTATAGCTACTCCAGGCGCTGCTCCACAAACCACTGACCACCTCTCGGTGCTTACCCATTGTCTCTCGAGACAAAGAGGCAAAAGAAGAAGATTTCGAAAATATTGGTAAGATTTTTCACTTCAATCCAGGTTAAATAACAGTGACAGAAAACGAGCCTCCACAAAGAGGATGAACTATCAATCCGTGAACTTCAGTGGAAAGAAGATCAAGCACAGTGAAAAATCAGCTGTCGATTCACTCTATGCCCATTTTATGCAGCTGGCATAGACCAATTTCACCCCGAGTCTCACTACTGCTGTGTGAAGGAGGAATTACCAGCACATGTAGTTTAGCCAGTACATATTTGATTGACCAGGCCTAAAAATCATAGCTGGCAATGTACTAGGCCCAACCATCTTCAGCTGCATCATCAATGACTTTCCATCCAACACAAGGTCCGAAGTGGAACGTTTGCTGATGATTGCAGTGTTCAGTTCCATTTGCAACTCCTCAGATAATCAAGAAGCCCGTGCCCGCACGTAGCAAGACCTGGACAACATTTAGGCTTCGGCAAGTAACATTCAAACCACACAAGTGTCAGAAAAATAACCATCTCCAACAAAAGTGGGTCCACCCATTTCCCTTTCATATTTCATGGAATTACCATCATCAGTTCCCAACCATATAAATATTGCACTTACAAGAGCAGGTCAGGAGCTCGGTATTCTGCAGCAAGTAACTCACCTCCTGACTTCCCGAGCCTTTCCACCCATCTACAAGGCACAAGTCACAAAGACACCAAGTGTCTCCAAAGAGATACAAATAGGTTAAGTGAGTGGGCAAAAATTTGGCAGATGGAATATAATGTGGGAAAATGTGAGGTTGTCCACTTTGGTGGGAATAATAGAAAAGCAGATTATTTAAATGGAGAGAGACTGTAGAATGCTGCAGTACGGAGGGATCTGGGTGTCCTTGTACATGAATGACAAAACATCAGCATGCAGGTAAAACAAGTAATTAGGAAAGCAAATGGAATGTTAGCATTTATTGCATAGTTGCATTGGAAACAGTTCAGAGAAGGTTCACTGGGCTGATTCCTCTTACGAGGAAAGGCTGAACAGGGTGGGACTATACACATTAGAGTTTAGAAGAATGAGAGGTGATCTTATTGAAACATATAAGATTCTGAGGGGGGTTGACAGGGTAGATGCTGAGAGGATGTTTTGCCTCATGAGGGAATCTAGAACTAGGAGGCATAATTTCAAAATAAGGGGGCTGCCCATTTAAGATGGAAATGAGGAAGAATTTCTTCCCTCAGAGGGTCATTAATCTTTGGAATCCTCTTCCCCATAGAGCAGTGGAGGCTGGGTCATTGTATATATTCAAGGCCGAGTAAGCCAGATTTTTGATCTACTGGGGAGTCAACTTTTATGGGGAGCCAGCAGGAAAGTGGAGTTAATGCCACAATCAGATCAGCCATGGTCATATTGAATGGCGCAGCAGGCTTGAGCAACCAATGGCCTATTCATGATCCTATTTCTTATGATCTTAGAAGTTAGGATTGTGATGGAACATTCTCCACTTGCCTGGATGAGTGTAGTTCCAACAACATTCAAGAAGTTCTACACCATCCAGGACAAAGCAGCCCGCTAAACTGGCACCCTATTCATCACTGGTGCACAGTGGCTACATTATATACTGTAGCAACTCACCAAGGCTTCTTCAACACCTCCCAAATCCATGACCTCTACTGCCTAGGAGGATGGAGGCAGCAGGTGCAATGGAATTCCACCACTTGCAAGTTCTCCAAGGCACACGCCATCCTAATTTGGAAATATATCACCACTCCTTCATCGTTGCTGGTCAAAATCCTGGAACTGCCTACCTAACAGCACTGTGGATGCACCTCCACCACATGGACTACAGCAGTTCAAGAAGGCAACTCACCATCATCTTATCAAGGCCAACTAGAGATGGGCAATAGCCTACATCCCATGAAGAATTTAAAAAAAGACTGAATGGTTCACCTTACACTGGGTTAGCCAATGTGTGTATGAAAGGCAAAATTACAAGAATAGGCCAATGTTGGTTCTCAATATTTTGGGAAACCAAAGAATCAAGATTTGTGCTGCCAGCAACAACAAAAAATGTCTAAATTATTGGCTTGCAGGTATTTTGAGTTCCAGTTCCTTCACTAGGTTTGATAAAAATGTGTGAACTTTCCTGTCACACATGGAATCAAAAGAGGAAGCCTTTGGTGCACTACATGCCACTTACATTTTATGGGATACCCCAGGTCCTGGCGTTTTGGGAAATCCAAGGGGCCTTGTTTTGGGTGGAGTATCACACACAGTTCAGACATATCACGTTGCTGAATGATGGTTTTCGGCCCTATCTGCAGGTCCAGACCCAGATCATAGCCTGGACCACCAAGGACTCAAGGAAGAAAAGTTCTGATAAATTATCATCCCGCTTACACTGCTGTTTGGTTATGTGTTTCCTACAGGCTTTTAGTTCCAAATTATCTAAGGTTCGGCAACCCTAATTAAAAAAGATTCCTGTACTTGGACTGTACCTGCACCACAATATCAATTCAATTAACTTTTTAAACAATCATTTCACCTTAATATATTAGCTTTTTGATTTGATATTTGGAAGAGATTTATCTTATCTACAAATATACAATGTCCTTGTGGGGCGATTTGCTCGTGCTATTGCGGAGGGTTTAAACTAACTTGGCAGGGGTGTGAGAATCAGGAGGTAATATTAGCCAAAGGTGCACAGAGAATTGGGAAAGACAGATGGCACTAGAGTAAGAAATAGTAAGGCATTAGGTGAGGTCAGAGTAAGATGGAATGTAATAATGTCTAAATTAGGTTTACTGTCCATGGATGTGAATGCACAGATTGTGGTAACTAAGGTTGGTAAGCTTCAGGCGCAAATAGCCAAGTGGAAATATGATGCTGTGGTGATAAAGGAAACGTGGCTTAAAAAATAGCAGGACTGGGTACTAAATATTCCTGGTTACATGGTGTTCAGCAAAGATAGGGAAGGAAGGGAAGGAAAGAAAGGAGAAGAAGGAGCAGTATAGATTAAGAACAACATTACAGCGCTGCAGAGAGAGAATGTCCTGGAGGGACCAAGGACAGAATCTATTTGGTTAGAGCTAAGAAACAATAGAGGTACCATTACATTGCTGGGTGTATTCTATAGGCCACCAACTAGTGGGAAAGATATAAAAGAACAAACTTGCAAGGAAATAATAGAGAGGTGCAAGAATTATGGAGAAGTTATAATTGTGGACTTTAATTATCCTAATACACACTATGGTAGTAATAGTGTAGAGCGCAGAGAGGGGCAAGAGTTTCTAGAGTGTGTTCAGGAGAATTTTCTACAACAGTATGTTTCCAGTCCAACAAGGAAGGAGACATTGCTGGATCTGATTCTGGGGAATGAGGTGGGTCAAGGAAATTAAGTATTAGTAAGGGAACATTTAGGGGCAGTGATCATAGTATCATGTGGTTTAGGTTGACTATGGAAAAGAACAAGCAGCAATCCAGAGTAAAAATAATTGATTGGGGGAAGTCCAAAGTCATTGGAGTAAGAATAAATCTGACCTAGGTCAATTGGAATCAAAGATTGGCAAGCAAAACCGTAAATGAATAATGTGTTGCTTTTAAAGAGGAGATAGCACGGGTATAGTCAAGGTATATTCCCACAAGGGGGAAAGGTAAGATAAACAGATCCAGAGCACCCTGGATGGCAAAAGAGATAGAAAGATGAAGCAGAAAAAGGATGACTATGACAGATGTCAGGTAGATAATACAATTGAGAACCAAGCTGAATATAGAAGGTTCAGAGGGGAAGTGAAAAGACAAATGAGAAGCAAAGAGACAGAATGAGAAGAGATTGGTAGCTAACATAAAAGGCAATCTGAAAGTCTTCTATAGACATATAAATAGTAAAAGGTTGGTAAAAGGAGGAGTTGGGCTTATTAGGGAGCTAAAAGAGGATTTATGCATGGAGGCAGGGGCAGGGCTGATGTACTAAATGAGTACTTTGCATCTGTCTTTACCAAGGATGAAGATGTTGCCAAAGTCATAGTGAAAGAGGAGGTGGCTGAAATACTGGTTGTACTAAAAATTGATAAAGAGGATGTATTAGAAAGGCTGGATGTACTTAAAGTTGAAATGTCACCAGGACTGGATCAGATGCATCCAAAGATACTTAGGGAAGTAAGGGTAGAAACTGTTAAGGCACTGTCATAATCTTCCAAACCTCCTTAGATACAGGGGTGGTGCCAGAGGACTGGAGAATTGCAAATGTTACACCTTTGTTCAAGAAAGGGTGTAAGGATGAGACCAGGAACTACAGGCTAGTTAGTTTAATCTTGGTGGTGGGAAAACTTTTAGAAACAATAATTTGGGACAAAATTAACAGGCACTTGGATAAATATGGATTAATTAAGGAAAGTCAGCATGAATTTGTTAAGGGAAAATCATGTTTACCTAAATTGCTTGAGTTTTTTGATGAGGTAACAGAGAGGGTTGATGAGGGCAATGCAGTTTGTTTAGAGTACGTGGACTTCCAAAAGGCATTTGAAAATGCCACATGACAGGCTTTTCGGCAAAGTTAGAGCCCATGGAATAAAAGAGACAATAGCAGCATGGATATGAAATTGGCTGAGTGACAGGATACAGAAAGTAGCAGTGAACGGCTGTTTCTCGGACTGGAGGACGGTATACAGTGTGGTTCCCCAAGGGTCGTTGTTAGGATCCCTGCTTTTCCAGGTCTATATTAATGATCTAGACTTGGGTGTACAGGGAACAATTTCAAAATTTGCAGATGACATAAAACTTGGAAGTACTGTGAACTGTGAGGAAGATAATGATAGATTTCAGGAAGGCATAGACAGGTTGGTGGAATGGGTGGACAAGTGGCAGATGAAATTTAATGCAGAGAAGTGTGAAGTGATTCATTTTGGTAGAAGAATGAGGAGAGGCAATATAAAATAAAGTGTGTACTAGTGCAGATTGGGTAGATTGGGAGAAATTGTTCCCGTTGGCATAAAGATCAAGAACCAGAGCACACTGATTTAAGGTGACTGGTAAAAGAAGCAATGGCAACATGAGGAAAATTCTTTTACATAGTGAGCGGTTAGGATCGGGAATGCACTGCCTGAGAGTGTGGTGGAGGCAGATTCAATCGTGACCTTCAAAAGAGAATTTGATAATTACCTGAAGAGAAAAAAATTTGCAGGGCTACGGGGAAAGGTGGGGAAGTGGGACAAGGTGAGTTGTTCTTGCAGAGAGCTGACACATACATGAAGGGCAGGATGGCCTTCTGTGCTGTAACCATTCTATGATTCTATGAATTGTAATTAATGGGGTCCATTAACAAATGTATTAACAAAAAATGCAAACTATTGCAGTTGCTGGAAATCTGAAACAAAAAAGATACTTTTGGAGACACAGTGGCGCAGTGGTTAGCACCGCAGCCTCACAGCTCCAGCGACCCGGGTTCAATTCTGGGTACTGCCTGTGTGGAGTTTGCAAGTTCTCCCTGTGTCTGCGTGGGTTTCCTCCGGGTGCTCCGGTTTCCTCCCACATGCCAAAGACTTGCAGGTTGATAGGTTAATTGGCCATTATAAATTGCCCCTAGTATAGGTAGGTGGTAGGGAAATATAGGGACAGGTGGGGATGTGGTAGGAATATGGGATTAGTGTAGGATTAGTATAAATGGGTGGTTGATGGTCGGCACAGACTCGGTGGGCCGAAGGGCCTGTTTCAGTGCTGTATCTCTAAACTAAACTTAACAGGTCAGACAGCATTGGTTGGGAAAATACAAGTCATTTGACGCTTCAGGTACAAACACTTCCACAAAGTCTTTCCATTTATGTGTTACCTTGCTTCATAGACAACCCTTTCCAGCTCTTACTGGCCTCCTTCAGTCAATTGCAGTGCAATTGGAGAACCGTATCTAGTATATATTGTTGCCACAGTTCTGCAGCAGATCATCTGTCAGTCTCAACAGGAAGTTAGCAACTAATGATAATGAATTATTAAACGTGGATCATTTTGTATTTCCGGAAGTACGGGTGCATGATCCGTGCATAACACGGATATGAATTGAAACAGCAATAGAAACCTGCAGACTTAAGGAATGATTTTAACCCGACCACCCAGACAAGCAGTTAAAGTCAGCTGGAAGACTTACCCATGCCAATCTTATACACAAACAACCAAAAAACACTTCCACAGCACCTTATTTGGAAATTGTATTTATCAGTGAAAGAGAACTATTCGTTTCTTTTAGTGCAGAAAAGAATTTAGTTCCTTTTTGGCTTTAAAACATTTTGATAAAATGCTGTCTTCAATTTGGAAAATAGAAAGGAGTCCTTACCAGTAAAAAAGTCCGCACAGTCCGCATTTTATTAAGGTCCATCAGTAGCCTTTGTGCTTTTTCATGATTACTACAGTACTCATCATAGATAGAAAATCGATGTTTCTGTATTTCCAAACAAAAATCACAATCAGCAAACTTTTTAAATTTTGTTTCATGCTGCAAAATACTTCAGAACATTGTGAATAAAATCTCAAACTATACTGAATTACAATAGGCCAATTTCGCAGTGGGATCCACCAATCAATCCCCTTGCTCAGTGCTGAAGGAGTTTTAACAAGAACACCGCTTAGCATTTTTTAATGCTGGAGGTGGTGTAAATAGAACATACAAGTGACAGAAAAAGAGTTCAATTAAGCCTATGAGAGCTTGCTGCATACCAAAGTTTATGTGGGGACTGGGGGTTGTGGTAGGGTGGGTGACTGGCAATGCTGCCACTTGAGTAGCTCAAATGCAAAGACGTATCATTTTCTTTCGAAAATGCAAGACTGATTTTCAGAAGGGATTAGCCACACAGGGATAGAATTTTGTTTGCGATAGCCAGTGTAGCATTGCAACCTGTGACCATCTGATTTGTGGAGTAGTAGGGCCTGGGTTAACATCAAGCTTCCAATTTTCCCCTCTAAACGCCAGCTGCAAACTGTGGTTGGGGAAAACCATCAGGTGAGTCTAAATTATGGCAGGTCTACTACCCCATTATGCTAATGGAACTATGAAATGTGAACGAAAAGATACCGCTCTCATCTCAATCACAGTGCATCATTTGGATATTCTGTGCATTTTCTACACATCGCACAGTTGGAACGCTATTTTCCTTTAGAACAATACCATTGAAAAGTATAGAAAAGTATAACGAAAAGGGAGATAGCACAAATAATTTGTTATAGCAAATACTTTATTATTTATTAAAGCCACTCAAAAACACATATTGTCACTGCCTCTTTTATTTTTAGGTAGTATTCTGTCATCCAGTCAGACCACATTTGGTAAATGGGTAAATTCACAAAATTTGTCAAGAATATTGCATGCAACAAATCACTCAACTTAATGATAATTACTTCATAGGTAAGGGACAAATTATTTTTAAAGCCTGTAAAGTGCTTTACAGGAATCTGTATTTACAAAGCAAAAACACTGATTTTGGGGTATAATTTATTTTCTCCCAGTTTCACTTCTGATAAAGACAGAATCACCTGCTGAAAAGTCTAGTACATTATTCGCATTGGCTTAGAAAAGCTATAATTAATTTTCCAGAAAAAACAACAATATTTTCTTCCATATAAAGCTGCATCAAATAGCTCCCACAGCTTTTAATACCTGCCAAAACTGAATCAAAAATTATGTCAATCACTTATTTTTAAACATTTTTTCCTTGAATGAGGGATTTCTTGCAGATTTGTACATGGAATGGCAGGAACAAAACATATATCCTTTGGAGTACATTACTGATACTATAGACATAGGTATGGGGATCTACAGCTTTTAATACTTACACACCTCCATCTAGGGGTAAAAGGTTGCAGCCACAAGTGTGAATAAGTCACAAAATGTGGATGTTCAAATAAGGAGCATGCACAGCTCGCGTTATACATTTATAGATGTATAAAAATGCTGCACACGGAATTTTTTTTTATAGTTACTGGAGTAGACCATGCAATCAACAACACAGTTTCCAGGTCTTTGCCTTTAATATGTATTTCATCATTTGTTACTAACCTTTTGGCAAAGAAAATGAAGTAATAACAATATTTGTTATTCAAAATAGTTTTACATACAAGCATATAAACAGAGTGAAAACAAAAACTTTTTATGGTATTACTGATTGTAAATAACTTATCCTCAATGAAAAAGCTCAAATTTAAAACCAGTTTGTCAATATCATAAGAAAATATTATAACAGTCAGTCCAGCCAGAGCCAATGATACATACAAACTGAAGAAAACAGCTTCCCAATTCATGGAGGGCACTAGGTTCAGGCTGCAGGTGCTCCTCAATCATACTCAGGAATTCTTTGTGGACTGCAAGAATGTCCTCAATATTAGAAAACAATGTCTGAAAGTAAATAGCAAAAAATCACATTATGCACAAAGACAAGAGCTGTTGAAAATTTTCAATTTGTATTATCAAATCGATATTCGCTTTCCTTGAAGTCAAATTTCTAAACAGCCTCATTTCTCCTACAGTGGCCCCCCACCACCACTCCACACATGCACATTTCTCTTCTACTTCACTGAAAGCAACTAGGAGAGCAAAGAGGGGATATGAGAAAGCTCTGGCTGGTAAAAGTAGGGAAAATCCCAAGATATTCTCTAAGTATATCAATGGGAAGAGGATTACTAGGGAAAGAGAAGGACCCATTAGGGACCAAGGGGGAAATCTGTGGGTGGAGACAGAGGATATTGGTAGGATGTTGAACCAATACTTCACATCTGTCTTCACCCAAGAGAATGAGGATGTAGATATGGAACTCAGAGAGAGAGACTGTGAGGTTCTTGATCAAATTGGCACAGAGAGTGACAAAGTATTGGAGGTTTTGGAAGGCTTAAAAGTGGACAAATCTCCAGGTCCGGACAATTTGTGTCCCAGGATGCTGTGGGAGGCGAGGGTGGAGATTGCAGGGGCTCTGACTCAAATTTTTAATTCCTCTCTGGCCACGGGGGAGGTGCCAGAGGACTGGAGAACAGCTAATGTGGTCCCACTATTTAAGAAAGGTTGTAGAGATAAGCCAGGGAACTATAGACCAGTGAGTCTCACATTGGAGAAAATTCTGAAGGAGAGAATCTATCTCCACTTGGAGAGGCAAAATTTGATTAGGAATAGTCAGCATGGCTTTGTCAGAGGGAGGTCATGCCTAACAAATTTGATTGAATTTTTTGAGCATGTGACCAGGTACGTAGATGAGGGTAGTGCAGTTGATGTAGTTTACACGGATTTCAGCAAAGCGTTTGACAAGGTCCCACATGGGAGACTTATCAAGAAAGCAAATGCACATGGGATACAAGGTAACTTGATAAGGTGCATTCAAAATTGGCTTAGCTGTAGGAGACAAGAGAGTGATGACAGAGTGATGTTTTAGTGACTGGAAGCCAGCGTCCAGTGGCATACCACAGGGATCTGTGCTGGGTCCCCTATTGTTTGTCATTTGTATAAACGACATAGATGACTATGTGGGGGGTAGGATCAGTAACTTCGCGGATGACACAAAGATTGGCCGAGTGGTTAACAGTGAGGTTGAGTGTCTTGGGTTACAGGAAGATATAGACGGGATGGTCAAATGGGCAGAAAAGTGTGAGGTGATACACTTTGGAAGGAGTAATGTGACACGGAAGTATTCAATGAATGGCCTGACACTGGGAAGTTCCGAGGAACAAAGGGACCTTGGCGTGTTTGTCCATAGATCTCTGAAGGTAGAAGGGCAGGTTAATAGGGTGGTGAAAAAGGCATATGGGACACTTGCCTTTATCAATCGAGGCATAGATTACAAAAGCAGGGAGATCATGTTGGAGTTGTACAGAACTTTGGTAAGGCCAGAGCTGGAGTACTGTGTGCAATTCTGGTCGCCGCATTATAGGAAGGATGTGATTGCACTGGAGGGGATGCAGAGGCAATTCACCAGGATGTTGCCTGGGATGGAATATTTAAGCTATGAAGAGACGTTGGATAGGCTTGGGTTGTTTTCGCTGGAGCAGAGAAGACTGAGGGGTGACCTGGTCGAAGTGTACAAGATTATGAGGGGCATGGACAAGGTGGATAGGGAGCAGCTGTTCCCCTTAGTTGAAGGGTCAGTTACTAGGGGACACAAGTTTAAGGTGAGGGGCAGGAGGTTTAAGGGGGATTTGAGGAAGAACTTTTTTACCCAGAGGGTGGGGACGGTCTGGAATGCACTGCCTGGGAGGGTGGTAGAGGCGAGTTGCCTCACATCCTTTAAAAAGTACCTGGATGAGCACTTGGCACGTCATAACATTCAAGGCTATGGGCCAAGTGCTGGCAAATGGGATTAGGTAGACAGGTCAGGTGTCCTTAATGCATCAGTGCAGAGTCGATGGGCCGAAGGGCCTCTTCTGCACTGTATTATTCTGTGATTCTGTGAAAACAATAAATAAAGCTAAGATATTGTTCTACATGTCCAAGCAGCTTTTCAGTACGTCACATAAGTGTTTTTTTTAATCTGCAGGCATTGGCCCAGCTTCTTGACCACAGAGGGTACCATAATTGGGCTGACCCTGTCCACATCTGCATCACATTTATGCACTTTCAGGGAACAGTGAACAAACAGAAGCAGGAACCCTGGGTGGATTTTCTTCAGCTCCCCATTCTAAGGCCTTCTAAGGACATGTTTAGAGACTACACTGCTGTCTCTGCTGAAATGCATTAGCTCAGCATGGATTAGGGATCAAATTTGGAGCCTTTGTGATATGTCGGGTTCATACATGGTGGAACTGGTTCGATGGGCTGATAGGCTTCTCCTGTCTCTAGTTATACAGTTCTTACCTTAACAGTTTCTTCAGTCACATTCTTGTCAACTCTAGAAGCAGCATGCTGGATCATTCGCTGCAGGAATGCCTAATAAAAATAACATATTTGTGTTACATTATCTTCAGATACAGAATGAAGGTAGTATTATCAATGTTTTACTGCTCATATAAATGCTTTACTTCCTGTCATGGTAATCCTAACAGTAGCTGTATGATTGTAATGACAGGCAAAGTATACTCTGTGTAATGGTATATATTTTCTTCCATTTATTTATTTAGCAGAAAATGTCAGCATAAGTTTAAAGTGAAAGACCCAATGTACATACATATATGCTAATATTTTTGGCTAATATTAGCACGGAGAAAAATATGCCCCAAATTTCAAATGGTTTCTTTCATCAATTTTATGTTGTTTCATTTTAGAGGAAACTATCAACATGCTTTGATTTAGAGTCACCTTTTATCTGCAGCATTCTTCACTTGTATATAATATTGCATCACCTGGAGGTGCATACAATACCATTGGGAGAGTTCAATAGTGTATGTTTAATTAATGTATCAAATTCACAATATTGTTTTACTGTTATATTATTAATAATTCATTGCCCAATATAGTCATCAAAATAAAAACAGAAAATACTGGAAATGCTGAGCAGGGCTGGCAGCATCTGTGGAGAGAAACAGAGTTAATGGTTCAGCTCTGTGACCTTTCATCAGAACAGACCTGAAGCTGCTGAGTATTTCCCGCATTTTCTGTTTTTATTTCAGATTTTCAGCATTCACAGTATTTTGCTTTTGGAATAGGCATCAAAATGCTAAGATATACTTTGGAAGACTTGATCTTTTCTCAGCTTCCTTATTGTATGCAATGGTTCCAGTAAAACAGCGATTCTCAAAGTTTTTTTGTCCATGGACCACTTAGGTGGGCAAAAGACCCTGCGGATCACCTACTAGTCCTACCCTACCTGCTTTCGCTTGCCATTGCAAAAAAAATTAAAATTAATGGGAAGAATGATGCTGCTTTTGATGAGACACCAATGAGATGATGTCTGGTTTCAAGCTAGAGAGCTATAATCTCATGATGCACTCCACGTTCAGTCAGTTCCTCTCTTTATTTTCAGCCCCACAAGTAGTGAAAATCCAATCTCAGAGTTGTACTTTGTAACAGTAACATAAATAATAAATAAAACTACATTGTTGTTGCTTTCTCTTATGACGATTCATGCCGCACATGCAAGAGCTGGTCTGGTTGTGTGACGCCACGAGAGTGGTGGGGCTGAGGGCTCTGGCCTGTTCTCTCGTATGGCCTCGGCTGTGGAGCAGTGACTTGTATTTTGGATCAGCCTGTGGACCCTTGCGGACCCAGTGGTCCTTGGGCCACATTTTGAGAACCACTGCATTAAAGGAAAAAATGTTTTGAGCTCCCATAATTAAGCATATGTCCCTGTCACAGCACTGAAATGGCCCTCATCAAAGTCACAAATGACCATCTATGTGACTGTGACCATGGTAAACTATCCCTCCTCATTTTTCTTGGCCTATCTGCAGCCTTTGACACAGTTGACCACATCATTCTTCTCCAACATCTCTCCTCTGTCATCCAGCTGGATGGGACTGCCCTCACCTGGTTCCATTATTAGCTATCCAGCTGTAGTCAGAGTATCAGCTGCAGTGGTTTCTCTGCCCGGTGCTGCACCGTGACCTCTGGAGTCCCCCAAAGATCTATCCTTGCTGCCCTCCTATTTCTCTTCTACATGCTGCCCCTTGGCAGCATTATCTGAAAACAAAATGTCAGATTTCGCATGTATGCTAAAGACACTCAGCTCTACCTAACCACCACCTCTCTCGACCCCTCCACTATCTCTAAACTGTCAGATTGCTTGTACTGGTTAAGTAGAAATTACCTCTTAATTAAATATTGGGAAAACTAAACATATTTGTCTTTGGTCTGATCCCTAACCAACAAGTTCAACTCTCTCCCTGGTCACTCTGACACTGAACCAGACCTTAGTGGCTTTTTGAGACTGAGATTAGCTTCTGACGCCATATCCACTCCATCACCTAAACTGCCTATTTCCAACTCTGTAACACTACCCATCTCTCTACCCCTGCTTCAGCTCATCTGCTGCTGAGAGCCTCATCCATGCCTTTGTTACCTCTAGCCTCATATTCTCATGCACTCCTGGTTTGGCCTCCTACCTTCCATCCTCCATTAACTTGAGCTCATCAAAAATTCTGCTACCTATATCCTAACTTGCACCAAGTCTCATTCACCCATCATCCCTGCTGGCCTACATTTATAATCTAAGTGTTGCCAAATTCTCAACCTTGCTTGCAAATAGTTCCATGGTCTTGATTCTCCCTATCTCTGAAGCCTCCTCCAGCTCTACAACCATTCGAGATCTTTTTGCTCCTCTAATTCTGGCCACTTGTATATCCCTGATTTTAATCGCTCCACCATTGGCAGCCCTGCCTTCAACTACATACACACTGTCTGAAACTCCTTCCTTAAAATTCTCTGCCTGTCTACCTCTCTCTCACCTTTTTTTGAAGAAGCTCGTAAAACATTTCTCTTTGACCAAGTTGTCCTAATACCTCCTTATGTGGCTCAGTGTCAAAACTTGTTTGAGAATCTCCTGGTGAAGTACTTTAGGACATTTTACTACATTAAAGGCAAATATAAATGCAAATTGTTGTTGTATTAATATTGGAATATATTTAAATCATTCAGGAACTGTATTAAAATAATGCATTTATCCAATTTGATGCAACTGAGCAATAATAAAATATTTATTGGAAAATAAAGTTGCCATATTAAACACACATGGAGCTCATACTACACCTGTGCTGACAGATGACAGGATGAAATTAATACATTCAGTATTAATTTGTGCTATGTATTTCAAGTAGTGAGGACCATACAAAAAAGCATGTTCACATAAAAATATTAGCACTTACTCTTCTACTATCTTACTGAAAGTAACATTTCAGCTGTCAACTAGCACAAAGATATTGATGTTAGAAGCACTCAGCTCCTAATGACCCACAAAGGCATACAATTCAACTCAGGATACCCACCCATTTATCCTTCCTATGGAACCATAGCCAACAACTTTCTTATGCATGTAGAGCCTTACAGATGTGCATTGTGAATGGCTGCAAGATATCAGTGTACCGTGGGGCTACAATGTCAAAAGACTCAAATTGATATGGCACTTTTTGTGAAAAGTTTACAAAAGAGAAAAGGGAAGCAAAACTGTTTAAAAGTAACAGGAAATCAATGACTCAAAAGTATTTAGAACATTAGAACAACACTTTAATAACCAGTTTGGTCAGATCAGGATTTATATGTAGGCTGAAGAAAGCAGTTTTCTAATTAACATCGAGCATCAGATGAATCAGTTCTGACCTGAAACATTAACTCTGCTTCTCTCTCCACAGATGCTGCCAGACCTGCTGAGTATTTCCAGCATTTCTTGCTTTCTATCAGATTAATTAGAATCTATTTCAAATTAATCATTTTCCACAGATATCGCACATGACCCTCATTTGACCTTACTATCTCTCCAGTATTTTTATTCATTTCAACACCTGTATCACAATTTTGTGGAGCTACCACTTAAGTTTTCAATTATGAATTTCTTTTTTTAATATTTGTTCTTGATCTATATGCATTTTCTCTCCCGGTTTCCATTGTTTTCATTCACTTTTTGAACTTTTAAAAATGCTTTGGGCAATTGAAATAAATACAAATAAAAATCAACTTTATGTATTGATTGAACTTTTCTAAGTTTTAAATTTTGCCTTAACCTTTTTTCCACTTAGGTATTTTCTCATTAAGGCATGGAGCTGGAAATTCTCGGTAGGTTAGCATTAGTGCGCTATGTTCATTGATTACAATATGCGCACATCCGTTAGTTCTGATGGTTTGTTTTCTCAGTAAACTGTGCATTTCCGTTGGTCAGCAATTATATTTCTCCTCAGCTCCTCTTGGCCCATTAAAGACATATATTGACATTTTAATTTATGTATTTCTTTCATCATGGTGATAAGTCCTACTCATCAAATGTAAAGTCATGTCCTGAGAGGTGTGATTTTGTGAGCGCAGAGTACAAGAAATGACTGCACAACTACTGCATGATATAATCTTACTTTTATCAACACCATCAAATTGTAAGAGCTTTTTGTTTTCTGTAGTATCACACACCAGGGCCAGAATTTTATGCCACACCCCCCACCACCCCTAGAAGCGAGCTGGGAGTCAGGGTGGCGTAAAATCAAGTGGGAGGCAGGGGTTGCTGTTCCCGTCGCCTAACTGCCCCCGGTACTATTTTATCAGCAGCAGGGGAGGTGGCAAACGACCCGTCCGCCCCAAACCAATTGAGGCCCTTAAGTCGCCAATTAATTGCCACGTAAGTGCCTCCTCCCACCACCAGTGGTATATTACCAGCAGCGGATGAGCACTTCAGCGCCCGCGGAGTCTGCCCAGTATTACTTGGGGGAGCCCTCCTGATAGGGCACTGTGCCCTACGGAGGACCCCAAGCAACACGGGTCGCTCCCACTAGAACTGCTCCCCCCACCCCTCCCTACACTCCAACATCCTTCCACCTTGCCAGGTCCAACCGATTGTCCCCAGCGAGGCCCAATCCCCACTTAGCTTATCGGAGGCTGACATCCATGTTGCTCCTCTCGTTCGGTGCAGTCCCAGCAGTGGCTACCGCTCCCGGTGGTGTTGCTGGAACTGAAGAGCTACTAGCCCTCTGATTGGCAGACAGCTCTTGGAGGCAGGACTTCCTTCCTCAAAGATACGGAAGTCCCGACTGAGGCCAATTAAGGGCCTGGACCATGTAAAATTGCAGTGTGGTTTCCAGGCCCGGCGGAGGCAGGCTCGCCCTGACTTTTTAGCCAGTAGGTAGAGCCACCGCCTCAATATAAAATTCCAGCCCATGTGTTTAAACTATAAGTTACAGACTTTGAGTCTTTCTCCTTCTGCTCGCTTGTGGAACTATATTTTTTATGAATGTAACTTAGTTGTTAAGAACTAAGGAACTACACATCGAACAAATCTCTCGGAATGACAGTGAAACTAAAAAACAGAACTTAACAGTAGAAAATCATTCTAACAACAGAGAAACTGATTTTTTTTCTTAATTTTTTTTTTATATTAAAACCAATAGGTTCTACAAATAGCTGTCAGCTCTTTTCCTTAATGGTCTATTGCGAGCTGATGCAATTCCTCTTAAATGATGTAATTTGCCTGTCAGCTTTTTCTCAACAGTTACCTTACATATATTTCAAAATCTCCCTTTCCAGCAATTGTTATTGGAGCACTTGTCTGGGAGTTCACTTTCATCTATTTCATGACAAAACCAACTTATCTCTTTTATTGTATAGTGCTTTGTGGGGTTGACCATGTGTATCTCTTGCCAGTTAACCTTTAGAATTTCTGTAGATATTTCAATAGGGTCTTGGTATCGGAGGCATCCCAGGAGGAAGATAAAAACGTTGCTTTCAACCAGACAAAGAGGAGAAAGGGATAACTCTGGCTTGCCGTATAGCAATCGGAACGTCAAGAAAACTTGTAAATAACAGAATTATCTATAAGTTCTGCAATAAATATGAATTTTACTATTTTTGTATAGGCCAGTTATGGCTTGCATTTTCTATTGATGTGAAACACTTTCAACCTAGTATTAACCCAAACGGTGTCGTGTAATTCGGGTGTGAAGCCATACTCAGTCTGAAGTTAGGTAAGTGGTACAAGACCACCTTGAGGACATAGTCTCACACTGCTTTGCCTTGGAACTGATTATAGAGCATTGAACCATCTGGAAACTTTTCATGTTAACTTAGTAAGTTGAAGAATCAACAGATTAGCTTCAATAATGCACAAGAATTCTCCCAATGAGCACTAAAAGTATTTAAATATAAATTCTGTAACAACAAAAAGAAACAGGCAGAATTGTTAAACTGAAGATAAAATTCACTTACATAGAAGGCATGATCAATGAAGCGTGCAGGAGGGCATGCCAGGAGCAGCACCAGGCATACCTCAAAATGATGTATCAACCTGGTGAAGCTACAACACTGGACTATCTGCGTGCCAAGCAGCGTAAGCAGCATGCGATAGACAGAGCTAAGTGATGCCATAATTAACAGATCAGATCTAAGCTCTGCAGTCTTGCTATACCTAGTCATGAATGGTGGTGGACAATTAAACAACTAACAAGAGGAGGAGGCTCCACAAATATCCCCATCTTCAATGATGGGGTAGCCCAGCACATCAGTGCAAAAGATAAGGCTGAAGCATTTGCAACAATCTTCAGCCAGAGGTGCCGAGTTGATGATCCGTCTCGGCCTCCTCCT
Source organism: Heterodontus francisci (assembly GCF_036365525.1). Classification (NCBI taxonomy): domain Eukaryota; kingdom Metazoa; phylum Chordata; class Chondrichthyes; order Heterodontiformes; family Heterodontidae; genus Heterodontus; species Heterodontus francisci. Next base: position 116,640,052 of record NC_090375.1, on the reverse strand, counting down.
GAAGTCCCCAGCATCACAGATGCCAGACTTCAGCAAAGTCGATTCACTCCACGTGATATCAAGAAACAACTGAAGGCACTGGGTACTGCAAAGGTATGGACCCTGACAACATTCCAGCAACAGTACTGAAGACCTGTGCTCCAGTACTTGCCGCGCCCCTAGCCAAGCTGTTCCAGGAAAGCTACAACACTGGCATCTACCCGGCAATGTGGAAAATTGCCCAGGTATGTCCTGTACACAAAAAGCAGGACAAGTCCAACCCAGCCAATTACCGCCCTATCAGTCTACTCTCCATCATCAGTAAAATGATGGAAGGTGCCGTCAACAGTGCTATCAAGCAGCACTTGCTTAGCAAAAACCTACTCACTGACGCTTATTCAGGGCTACTCAGCTCCAGACCTCATTACAGCCTTGGTTCAAACATGGACAAAAGAGCTGAACTCAAGAGGTGAGGTGAGAGTGACTGCCCTTGACATCAAGGCAGCATTTGACCGAGTATGGCCTCAAAGAGCCCTAGCAAAACTGGAATTAATAGGAATCAGGAGGAAAATTCTCCATTGGCTGGAGTCATACCTAGCACAAAAGTAGATGGTTGTGGTTGTTGGAGGTCAATCATCTCAGCTCCAGGACATCACTGCAGGAGTTTCTCAGGGTAGTGTCCTAGGCCCAACCATCTTCAGCTGCTTCATTAATGACCTTCCGTCAGTCATAAGGTCAGATGTGGGAATGTTCGCTGATGATTGCACAATGTTCAGCACCATTCGCAACTCCTCAGATACTGAAGAAGTCCGTGTATAAATGCAGCAAGACCTGGACAATATCCAGGCTTGGGCTGATAAGTGGCAAGTAACATTTGCGCCACATAAGTGCCAGGCAATGACCATCTCCAACAAGAGAAAATCTAACCATCTCCCTCGACATTCAATGGCATTACAATCACTGAATTCCCCACTAACAAAATCCTAGGGGCTACCATTGACCAGAAACTGAACTGGAGTAGGCATATAAATAACGTGGCTACAAGAGCAGGTCAGAGGCTAGGAATTGTGCGGCGAGTAACTCACCTCCTGACTCCCCAAAGCCTGTCCACCATCTACAAGGGACGTCAGGAGTGTGATGGAATACTGTGCACTTGCTTGAATGAGTGCAGCTCCAACAACACTCAGGAAGCTCGACACCATCCAGGACAAAGTAGCCCGCTTGATTGGCACCCCATCCACAAACATTCACTCCCTCCACCACCGATGCACAGTGGCATCTACAAGATGCACTACAGCAACACATCAAGTCTCCTTCGACAGCACCTTTCAAACCCATGACCTCTACCACCTAGAAGGACAAGGGCAGCAGTTGCATGGGAACACCACCACCTGCAAGTTCCCCTCCAGGTCACACACCATCCTGACTTTGAACTATATCTCCATTCCTTCACTGTTGCTGGGTCAAAATCCTGGAATTCTTTTCCTAACATCACTGTAGGGCCACCTACCCCACATTGACTGCAGCAGTTTATGAAGGCAGCTCACCGCCACCTTCTGAAGGGAAATGAAGGATGGGCAATAAATGCTGGCCTTACCAGCGATGCCCACATCCCAGGAACAAATAAAAAAAAATTGCCTGCTAATTTTTTTTTAACTCAATAGAAGGGGATTTTTCCCACAAAAATGGAACAGATACGCTTCAGTATCATGTGGGCCACAGAGGTCTCGGTTAAGCAAATGCAGCAGAGGACATTGCTCTCTTAGTACTACAGATCAGAGGAAAGGAACATAGAATGCCCTTTGGGAGGTGACCTGCCATGTTAATGCAGAGAGCAATAGCAAAGGAGCTGGCTGTAAGTAAGATGTGTAAAATACCACATCAGATCAACCAAGGCAGGATGACTCTCCAGTTCTTTTCATTAACTAGCTGTGACATAAAGTGGTGCCTGCCCCTCACTTTATAGAGTCCTTTCATTTGTTATTATGCATGGATTTTATGCAGCAGGCACACTGTGCATCAGAAACTTAGACCTATAATTTCAGTCATATCTATAATGGGATTCATCTTATCTGAATAAAATTGTGTGATGCACATTCATCTATGTGTGATTGCAATCACTATGGGCTGTAGATGGCATTTAATTCTTCAGGTATGTCCTTCTGTCAGCTTCAAGCTCTCAACTCTTCTCAGTTTAAAAGAACAACTAGACCAACAACAACAACAGCTACAAAAATGGGGCATCCATTTGCTGAGTTGTCTCACAAGTAAGTAGAGGATCACCTCACTCCCAAAAGACTGAAGATGACGCACAGTACTAGGCCACCTTAGATACTCCTGCATCACTGTGAGCACCTGGAAGAAGTATTTAGTTAGGGTCTAAACCATACAAATTACACATCGCCAAAGGGCATCCTGGGATATGTTGGCACACCCATATCACTGCCAAAGAGAAAACAGGAGCAGTAGTTAAGATGATCTGTCAAATGTGGAGCCTTATAAGGTGGAAGATGAACCACACATTGACCTGCACTAGTCTATGCTAATGACCACAATCAAGCTTCACTTTCAGGAATTAATACCCTTGCAGTTCATGTAGATGGATTAATTCTGGGTCGGAGTCCATTAGGTCACATCAGTGTCACCAGTTATCTTCCATTCTCTGGGAAATCTAATAATTTGCAAAAACATGCAGAGCTCTTCCATGCTTCTGCTGGTTATGAAAGAGGAATGAGACAAATCAGTTTGCTTTTGCCAACAGTCCATTGCCTCCCTGTTTTATTTACATTCCCATTTCCCACTAACTTAATTATGTGACTGATGCCTCCTGTGACACTCTGGAAGGATCAACATTGTGAAAATTGATGATGTACTGACCTCATCAGCCACCATGTTTGGCTTAAGGACTATTTGTAGCATGCAAAATAACTTGGTCACAGCCTCTGCTGCGACAGCATAATTGTTAGTATGTTAAATGTAAACAGTTAAATATATGTTGATGTTAATACGTATATCACAGGACGTGATGCAATATCACATGATTCTGTTCTCCTGCACAGTTAGTTCGCGTGTGCAAGCTGAAGCAACAAGTATGCACTAAATAAAAACAAGAAATGCTGGAACCACTCAGCAGGTCTGGCAGCATCTGTGAAAAGAGAAGCAGAGTTAACGTTTCGGGTCAGTGACCCTTCATCGGAACTGTATGCACTAAAGCTCTGCATTCAATCTTTATGCCTGCCTTTCAGCTTCATTTGTATTAATCTAGAAAGAGATATTACAACATCCACTACTGTAAAGCACTGCCTTTGGAAACAATTTCTTAGATCAATTCAGTTATGTGCATTTTTGTGAAAAGATGCGAGACGCAATAAGTACGCCTCTGGTGCAACCTCACAGTGACAGTCGCATCAAAACACTCATGCCATTAGTTCAAATGGTTTTGAAAAAGAAAAGGTAACCACCTCCCCCCGCTGCCACGCCCCCAACCATAAGATACAGTCAACTGAAAAGCTGCCTAACATAAAAAAGACAATGCAGCTTTAAAGCTTCAGTACCATCATGATAGAACCATGTAATAGTGGACACCAGTGGATGTGATTAATGCACAACACAATCTCAGTATCAAAGAGAGGACGTTACATGTGCCTTCATTTGCCTATTTTTAAATTTAATTACAATACTGCAATGAAGCCAAAATTCAATTTTGGCAGAAATCTCCTGCTTCCAAATCCCCCAACCACAAGTTGTTAGACAGCATGATATGGGCAAATATCCAGCGACCAATATGTTCACACTCATTCATTCACTCATTATGATGCCTCCCCACTGAGCTTAGAACACCACTGATGACATAAGCTATCAGAAATCACTCCTAAATTAAAGTTCTATTAACCAACAGCCATCACTGATCCATTCTTGGGAGGTTCTTTCAACAGAAAAAGCTTATTTATAACAAGTGACCCCTCTCTGATCTCTAACTGTTATTGTCTTCTGATCAATCCCAAACATTCTTGTCTTCCTCTGTGTGCTATGAATAAAACATATCCCTCTTCTTCAACCTTAACTGCATAGTACCATAGCTGGCATAAGAATGTATTTTGCAAAATTTTGTCAGTCACCCCATTACCTATTTACTCTGTCTCATACGAACCAGTCAACCACAAAGTTCTTCAATTGTTAAAATGTATGACAAAATTCAAGGTTCAACTTCCAAATGGAACTTCTGTCATAGTAAAATCATCAACGGGCTACACCAAATACCATTCCAGTACAGCCTAGTCTCATGATGCATGTTCATATTTTCACACTTATGTTGGGAAGTAGGTTTGACATCGGGGAATCACTGTAAATACTCTTGAAGTTTCCAACTGTTGGCCAGGGGCTGTAAGAAACACAGAATCAGTTACAAACTGCTGGGATTGTTTGACCTGTAGTAACCTGGAGCTCGGACACTGGCCTGTGCTGGTGAAAACCAGTTTGAACTAATTACTTTATAAGACAAGACAAAGGATCGATCACAGGAAAAGGGCCTTATTTGGACACGATGTGATACCAGGGTCTTTGGGCCTGGGCCAATTAAGAGAAGATGTGAACAAGGTGAGCAAGCTTAAGCCAACCGGAAAGACACAGCTCAGATTTGGAGAGATAAGCAACAGGATAAGAATAGAGCTTTTTGGGCATAGAGCCAGCGAAGACACCGGAGATCAACCATGTGTGAGCGGCGCGGCGACGATGTAGGAGAGAGAGAGAGAACGGAACGCCTGGCCAGCGTTAACTCTCCCTTTTTCGGGTATTATCCTTAAGTTTTCTGTGACTACGTCAGGGAAAGGTCAGAGGAACCTAGTGGGTGCTTATGAATTCTAGCTAGTTTTGTTATTAACTGTATAACTCAATTTGAGTTGCATGCTTTTATCTAACTAAGTGTATAAGCCTTATTCTTAGATTGTACAACAAGGAGAATAAAGTAAGTTGATAGGTAAAGAAAGGACTGAGTTCCTCCTCTTTGTACTAAGCCATTAACCATAACTGTGGATTAAGCTGGAGGGTGGCTCTCTTGAAATCCGATATCCCAAACACCCAGCCTGAGCCTGAATTAAGAGGACTTCAGTCCCACGTGACGGCCAGGATCAAGTGGGTATAGGGAATAAAGGGGACAAGGGGAGGTTGACTCCGTGCCACGGTTAACACAACATTTTAATAATCTCTGCTTTCTGAAAAAGGTGATTCCTAATTCTGGATAGGAAGAACACTAGCAAGTTTCAGGCCTCTTGACAGTTTTTGAGGAGGCCACATTGGTCATTTTGACAATGATATTTCGGTTGATGTGTTAATTTAGGATAAACCCAAATGTCATTTATTTTTCCAATAACTGCTTTTTTAATTGTCTATTAATTGTGTTTAATTGTATGCGGGTTTTGGGCATTAATTGGGCATTGCCCCCATAAACAGACACAGACTAAAACTATGGTTGTTGGGTTAGGAGATGTATTCTTGCAATGTGTAATTCTGTAAATAAATATAAAAGTGTGTAACAATTATCTCCAGTTTAATCTATGCTTCACCTTTCTGGAATAAAACATGGTAGCAGAGAATGGTTATTACAGCAGAAGACAGAATTGGAACAATAATAATGGGCAAATGAATACCAGGAATGCCCAAAGGACTGTAAGTAGATGCCTCAGATGTGACTCAAAATATCATTATGCAATGAACTACCCAAAGGAGAGAGGCAAGGTTCTAGAAATAATACAATGCAGAGAATTCTGAGGAAGACGTTAAAGATAATGATGAATCTGAGCAATTATACTGGTCACAAGGCATTTTAGTCCTGTGATGAATGTGTTAGTTCTGGACTTGTTTAACTGTGCAGTGCTAGATAGTGCTCGCACTTCAATGGTATGTGGAACAGATTGTTTAAAACGTTACTTTGATTCACTAAGTAGTGAGCATAGCTGCAAGTTAAAGAATATAAATATACTACTTGCTTTAGGTTTAGTGATGACAACACATTGAGATCACTAAACAGAGTTATAATTCCATGTAAAATAGCTGGAGTAGGCCATTTTATAAGTACTGATGTAATCGCTAGTGGGATACCTACGATGTTGAAAAAGGTACAAACGAAATTTAACATGGAGCATGATAAGAATTATTTTTAGAAAGTTAGTTGATCTGCTGTTTACCCATTCAGGACATACCCCTCCAAGCTACACACCATACTATATCACTGTTCCTTTACTGCCGCTGTGTCAAATTCCTAGAACTCCCTTCCTAACAGTACTGTTGGTGTACATACACCCCATGTGCTGCAGCAGTTCAAGAAAGCAGCTCACTACCACCTTCTCAAGGACAATTAGGGATGAGCAATAAATGCTGGCTGAGCCAGCAGCACACACATCCCATGAAGGAATTTAAAAAAATATTGTATCCCCTTAACAAAACCTGATGTTTCTCATCTGAGTGTTAGACAACTACTAATAGCATCAGGTGATAAGAATCGATCAATCAATCAGAAAAAAAAATTCATCTTAAAGTTATATCAACAATTTAAACACCCTACTTGTTGAAGGCTAAAAATCCTGCTAATAGATATAGGTGGTTAATGAAGAGTATATGAGGCTAATCGAAGAGATTAGTGGGAAGTGTGAAATTAGTAAAGAGGTATCAGAGGACACCACCGCACCCTATTGTAAGTCTTCCATTGGCATATGACTTTTATGAGGAGGTTGCCATGGTTGTAAAGGGATGGCACAAAGACAAAAATATTTTCATTGTACATTTTGCAGACCTAGCAATCAGATTTGGTCTTTCTACAATACATAGTGAGGACAAATGGGTTGTTATAGACAAAATCATGGAGAAATGGATTGGGAGAAATGTCTCTGTTTTCAGCAATACTCAAGTTCTGTACTACCAAACGACTACTTTTACTTCTGTTCTGAGACTATTGTGTGACCTTTATTTCATAGTGTAATCTATTAAAGCTACAGCCCCTACTTGCACTTTTGTGTCTGTTGGGACTACTACTGTGAGATTGCCCTCTTGTACTATTCAGAGATACAGACCCTTAGAAAATAGGCGACATGTTTAGATAGAGGATCTGGATCGGCGCAGGCTTGGAGGGCCGAAGGGCCTGTTCCTGTGCTGTAATTTTCTTTGTTCTTTCCTTTATTAGCCGAGGTATAGAATATAAGAGCAGGGAGGTTATGCTGGAACTATATAACTCATTGGTTAGGCCACAACTTGAGTAGTGTGTGCAGCTCTGGTCACCTCATTACAGAAAGGATGTAATTGCACTAGAGAGGGTACAGAGGACATTTACGAGGATGTTGCCCGGACTGGAAAAATGCAGCTCTGAGGAAAGATTGGATAGGCTGGGGTTGTTTTCCTTGGAACAGAGAAGGCTGAGGGGAGATCTGACTGAAATGTACAAAATTTTAAGGGGCCTGGATGGAGTGGAGATGAAGGGTCTATTCACCTTTGCAGAGAAGTCAGTGACGAGGGGTCACAGATTTAACATGATTGGTAAAAAAATTAGACGGGAGATGAGGAAAAACCTTTTCACCCAGAGGGTAGTGACGGTTTGGAACTCATTGCCTGAAAGAATAATTGAGGTAGAGACCCTCAACTCATTTAAAACGAGTCTGGATATGCACCTCAAGTGCCGTAAGCTGCAGGGCTACGGACCAAATGTTGGAAGGTGGAATTAGAATAGGTGGATCTTTTTTTGGCTGGCACAGACACAATGGGCCTCTTTCTGTACCTTAAACATTCTATGATTCTATTCTATGGAGAGTCTTTCTCTGGTACTTGATCATTTTTGGACAAGAGTCACTTCTGGACCCATTATCATCACTTGCACTTTGCTTTCTTACCCTCTACCCATTCACCCCATCCTGCCAGCCCATGGACCTCACTTCTTGGCCATCATCCTGAACATTCAACCAATATTTAAATTTGCATAGGTTTTCCTGCACTTCCCACAACTGTCACTTGCCTCCAATCACTAGACCCCTCTGAAATATATGTCACTTGAATACCCACTCTGGGCAATTGGCCTTTGGATGTGTTAGCACTGTCCTGTGTGTCATGATCACTCACATTACTATTATCCAGCCCTTGATCTATCACATTCTGTTCTTCAGGTCCTTCATCACAAAACACCTGAGCACTTGAGGTACAAGGTGCCTCGTTTACTTCTATCAACTGCTCAGTGTCCAAGATTTTCTGATTAATCATGAGGAATGATCATCAACAGTTTGATTGCCATGTTTGAGAAGTACTATCTTACCATTATGACCTATTGCCTTACCAGGGCCTTTCCATTTCCTATGACCCTCTCTTTTACAATACACCAAATCTCCTGAATTAAATTCTGGCTTGGATGGTCTCATACAATGTCTCTGAGCTCTCCAAATTTTCTCCAAGACCTCAGCCTTGATGAAAGCCCATCACCATGCATGTAAAGCATTTAAATGTGCACAAAAAATGAAACTAATTGGAGTATCTTCTAAAGCAGGAGGACTATCACATGGAGCAGAAGGCAATTTGGGGTTTCATCCATAGACTAAATGATAGGGATGATACCCATCAATCATCTGGAGTGAATTCTTCACATGAACTGCACATGCTAGGGTGGTTGTCAACTTGCAATCATGTTGATCAGCTAACATTGATCACCGCATGATTCATTTCAGAGTCCATTGCTGAAAGGACTTTTAGCTGCTGTATAAATGATCATAATGTTCATGTTTTTACACGTCATCATTGGCAAATTCCCCTCCATTATCAGTCAGAAACTTTGCTGGTGCCCCAAGCTTGGCAGTTTACTGTCAGTCACCATAAACTGGTACATGCTCCATGGCAATCCTTCTACCGGAGTCCACTTGCCAACCAATCAGCACTCTCATACTGTATAAATTTGTTGCTTTCCCTTACATTGGAATTCCTGTGATTTGTCCTGAATGCAAGACGAAAAGCTTCGACAAAATGTCTCTGTTTTCTGCAATACGCAAGAAGCAAAAGTCTTGATGATCATTAAATTTTGATGGCTTCCAATAAATTTGAAGATAAACTAATAAGAGAGGCAAAATAAAGGGAATTAGGTAGTTGAGGGAAAGTTTCGAGTTTATTCTGAGCTATCAGATAAGGCGAACCACCTTTGTCACATAGGTAGATATGTACTGAAAATGTCCTTGCAGATGGCTAAACTGAGGCTCGTTGCTAGGGGTTTTGAAGAGGGACTGGGTAATACAGATGTTAGAGCGGACTCTCCCACAGTGGGAAAAGTAATCTTGAACAGATTTTTAGCGTTTTTCACATACAATTCCTCAACATTCTTACTTCAGTTGTGCAGATTTACTTTTATTGCTTTAACACTCATTCCCTTCTATGCTTAACATAACATAGAAACATAGAAAATAGGAGCAGGAGTAGGCCATTTGGCCCTTCGAGCCTGCTCCACCGTTCATTATGGTCATGGCTGATCATCTAACTCAGTAACCTGTTCCCACTTACGCCCACACCTTTTGATCCCTTTAGACCCCAGGAGCTATATCTAACTCCTTCTTGAAAACATACAATGTTTTGGCCTCAACGCTTTCTGTGGTAGCAAATTCCACAGGCTCACCACTATCTGGGCGAAATAATTTTTCCTCATCTCAGTCCTGAAAGGTTTACCCCATATCCTTAGACTATGACCCCTGGTTCTGGACTCTCCCACCATTGGGAACATCCTTCCTGCATCTACCCTGTCAAGTCCTGTTAGAATTTTATAGGTTTCTATGAGATCCCCCCTCACTCTTCTGAACTCCTGCAAATATAATCCTAACCGACTCAATCTCTCCACAAACGTTAGTCCCGCCATCCCAGAAATCAGTCTGGTAAACCTTCGCTGCACTCCTTCTATAGCAAGGACATCCTTCCTCAGATAAGGAGACCAAAACTGCACACAATATTCCAGATGTGGCCTCACCAAGGCCCTGTATAATTGCAGCAAGACATCCCTGCTTCTGTACTCGAATCCTCTTGCTATGAAGGCCAACATACCATTTGCCTTTTTTACCGCCTGTTGCATCGGCATGCTTACCTTCAGCGACTGGTGTACGAGAACACCCAGGTCTCGCTGCATATTCCCCTCTCTCAGTTAATAGCCATTCAGATAATAATTACCTTCCTGTTTTTGCTACCAAAATGGATAACCTCACATTTATCCACATTATACTGCATCTGCCATGCATTAGCCCACTCACTCAACTTGTCCAAATCAGCCTGAAGCCTCTCTGCATCCTCCTCACAACTCACCCTCCCACCCAGTTTTGTGTCATCTGCAAATTTGGAGATATTACATTTACATCACCCTTTCTTCTCACTCTGCTATCCAACTCCTCAAACACCTCAACAGTCCTTCAACCTGATTTCTCTAGCCTCAGTCTTACTCCTGGACTCCTGCATGTTTTTCTGCCCTCCCCTGTGCTCACAATGTTTAAGTTCCGTTGTTTATCCATTGTAACCAGCATTTCATGAGAAACAGGAAAGTTGCATGTAATAGAAGGGAGACGATGTTAACTGGAAACTGAAGAGAACTGAAGGATTAGTGAAGAATTTGATGTGGAGTGTGGTGGTGAAACATGGACGCTGAGCCAATCTACCAGAGAGCTTTCAGATGCGAGTTTGAATATGCATGGAGAAAGTAAAACGGATAGACAAGAAAAGTCAAGAGCAAGTGTTCGCAACGATACCAAAGTAATGTAGATTGATAGATGTCATCTGAAAAAAGGCAAGTTAATTGGATTGTAAGTAATATGTGCTAAGAGAGGACAAGATGTTGAAAGAGATGTTAGAATAGAAGGTAGAAGGAAAAAGCCCAAGAGGGAGAAAACCTATGCTTCTGGACCACCTGAAGAATGGGAGATCATATGCAGAATTGAGGAGAAGCACAAGACAGAATGGTTTGGAGAAAGGAGAAGTGAGACAGAGTCAGACCACTGATGATGATGATAATGATGACAGTGGTACAAAATAAGGAAATCAATTTGTTGCACTTCATCTGGCCCCACCTTTGTCCAATAGTTTCTTTCTAATGTGGCAATTTAGCAAAGGATGGACATAATTATTACTGAATTAGACGATCAGCCATGATCTTTTTTGAATGGCGGAGCAGGCCCGAAGGGCCGAATGGCCTACTCCTGCTCCTATTTTCTATAATACTATTAACAGTAACTGAGGTAGTGTAGAGGGTAATGTTGGTGATGGTGTTTTAGGGCATAAAGGACCTTGACCCTAGTACTCCGTTTCTCAATTATGTTTTAAATCTGGATATTTGTATCAGAATTTGGTATGGTAATGATTTAAATTTTTTTGAAGACATGAATCAGGAGATGTTTCTTTTAAACATAGTCCTACAAACAGCAGTGTGATAATGACAAGACAATTTTTTTTTGTGATGTTGGTTGAGGGATACATATTGGGCTCCTTCTGTTATTGAGTAATAATTGTAGGAACTCAGTTCATTATTTTCATTTTTGGGGTTTCAGTTTGTCTCTATTATTAGGGTAAAAATTATACTTGTGTTGTTAGTTGTGGCTCAGTTGGCAGCATTCTCACCTTTGACTCTGAAGGTTGTGGGTCCAAGTCCCACTCTAGAGACTTGAGCACAAAATCTAGACTAATACTCCAGTGCAGTACTGAGGGAGTGCTGAACTGTCAGATGAGATGTTAAACCAAGTTCCTGTGTGCCCTCTCAGATGTGCATAAAAGATCACATGGCACTATTTCAAAGAACAACAGGAGAGTTCTCCCTGCTGGCCTGGCCAATATATATTCCTAAACCAACAACATTAAAACAGATTATCTGATCATTGTCACATTGTTGTTTATTGGATTTACACTGCAATTTGGCTGCCACGCTCTCTATGTTACCACAATGACTGCACTGCAAAAAGACTTCATTGACTGTAAAGCGCTTTGGGACATCCCGAGATCATGAAATGTCAGTCTTTCTTTCTTTTAGAGATTATTATATTTACAGTTATATAGCAGTAATTACCAGCTACCTTCTTATACAGTGAAGCTTTGTAAAACTCAATGCAGAAACTTAACGATACAGTCCCCTTTGAGATTAGATACAAACAGGATATTTCCAACCACAGCAAAGAAGAATCAAACGATGGCATTGGAATCAAAGATTGGCAGGCAAATTGTAATATAACAATGGGCTGCCTTTAAAAAGGAGATGGTTCGAATACAGTCGAGGTACATTCCCACGAGGGGGTAAGGTATGGAACCAAAGCCAGAGCTCCCTGGATGATGAGAAAGAGATGTGAGTGAGATGAAGCAGAAAAAGGGGGCGTTTAACAGATGTCAGATTGATAATGCAAGAAAGGACCGGGCTGAATATAAAAAGTTCAGAGCGGAAGTGAAAAAGGAAAGACAAGAGGCAAAGAGAGAGCATGAGAAAAGACTGGCAGCTAATATAAAAGGGAATCCAAAGGTAGTAGGGTAGTTAGGGTAAAAGGGTAATTAGAAGAGGGGTGGGCCGATTAAGGACCAAAAAGAGGATCTACACATGGAAGTAGAGGGCATGGCTGAGGTACTAAATGAGTATTTTGCATCTGTCTTTACCAAGGAAGAAGCTGCTGCCAAAGTCATAGTGAAAGTGGAGGCAGTTTAGATACTGGATGGGCTAAAAATTGATAAATAGGATCATTATCACATTGTTGTTTGTTGGACTTTAGACTGCAATTTTGCTGCTATGCTCTCTATGTTACCACAATGACTACACTTCAAAAAGACTTCATTGGCTGTAAAGCGCTTTGGGACATCCTGAGATCGTGAAAGGCTGGCTGTACTTAACGTTGATAAGTCACCAGAATCGGATGAGATGCATCCGAGGATGCTGAGGGAAATAAGGGTGGAAACTGCGGAGGCACTGGCCACAAACTTCCAATCCTCCTTAGATACAGGAGTGGTGCCAAAGGACTAGAAAATTTCAAATGTTACACCCTTGTTCAAAAAAGCGTGTAAGGATAAACCCAGCAACTAGAAACAAGTCAGTTTAACATCAATGGTGGGAAAGATTTGAGACACTATAATCTGGGTCAAAATTAACAGTCACTCAGACAAGTGCAGATTAAATAGGGAAAGCCAGCATGGATTTGATAAAGGCAAATTGTGTTTAACTAACTTAATTGAGCTTTTTATGAGGTAACAGAGAGTAATGCAGTTGATGTGGTGTCCATGGATTTCCAAAAGGAATTTGATGAAGTGCCACATACTAAACTTCAAATAAAAGGGAAAGTGGCAACATGGTACAAAGTTACCTGAGTGGCAGGAAACAGGCAGGAGTAGTGGCGAACAGTTGTTTTTCGGACTGGAGGAAGGTATACAGTGTGACTGGTACTAGAACAACCACTTTTCTTGATATGTATGATGACCTAAACTTGGAGGTGCAGGCACAATTACAAAATTTGCAGAATGCACAAAACTTGGATATTCTGAACTGTGAGGAGGATAATGATGGACTTCAAAAGAACATTGATAAGCTAATGCAATAGGTGGACAAGTAGCAGATGAAGTTTAATGCAAACTAGTGTGAAGTGATACATTTTGATAGAAACAGCAAGGAGAGGCAATATAAAGTAAAAGGCACAATTCTAAAGCAGGTGCAGGAGCAGAGAGACCTGGGGGGTATATGTGCAAAAATAGTTGAAGGTGGCAGGGCAGATTGAGAAAGTGGTTTAAAAAACATATGGGATATTAGACTTTATAAATGGAGGCATCGAGTACAAAAGGAAAAAAGATATGATGAAGCTTTATAAAACTCTGGTTCATCCTCAAGTGGAACAGTGTGTCCAATTCTAGGCACTGAACTTTAGGAAGAATGTGAACACTTTAGAGAGGGTGCAGACAAGATTTATGAGAATGGTCCCAGGGATGAGGGACTTGTTACATGGATAGATTGGTGAAGCTGGAGTTGTTCGCCTTAGAGAAGGTTGATAGGAGATTTGATAGGGGCGTTCAAAATCATGACGGGTCTCGTCAGAGTGGATATAGAGAAATTGTTCTCATTGTTAGTAAGTTCAAGAACCAGAGGTCACAAATTTAAGGTGATTGGCAAAAGAATTAACGGCAGCAAGAGGAAAAGCTTTTTTTTTTACACCGCAGTGGTTAGGATCTGAAATGCACTACTTGAGAGTATGGTGGAGGCAGATACAAATTGGGGCTCTCAAAAGGGAATTGGATGAGCACCTGAAGAGAAAAAATTTGCAGGACTACAGGGATAGGACAAGGGAGTAGGAGTAGTTTGGTTGCTATTGCAAAGAGCTGGCACAGACATGACGAGTCAAATGGCCTCATCTGCAACCATTCTATGATTCTATATGAACACTATGCATCTCAAGGGAAAAAATAATAAAAACCCCACACGGGAACCTAATCACCAATAAAATTAATTACACAAGATCTTTACTTGGTTTAGTTATTTCAAAAACTATATTTAAAAAAGAATTATTGACAATGTGGACCGGTAGCTGCAAAAAAAGTTAAATGGAAACTCTGATTCCCATTAGTCTTCTGTTTGCAAACATTTTTTTTTTAATATTTCAGATGTAGAGGAAAAGGTTTCAAGTGATGTTCGAGTACATTTTCAAACGTCATTCCAGCTGCTGTAGGTGATGCATCTTCGTCAAGGTTCCAATAACCTTGCATCCTAAATTAGATTATACATTCTTTGAAGGACAAGAGTTAGTTCATATATGATTCTATTTCAACTACACAGACAAATTTGTTTTCTGAATATTGTCAGGTGCTAACAATTATTGGAATTGGAAAGGTGTGATTATTACTGAGATGAGGCCCATTTCCTTAGCCATTATAAATGGCTTGCTGTGATGTTTGTGTGTTCAGGTGCAATCTTGAAAAGCTCTGCTTTTGCACCAAAGAAAAGGAACGACGCATTGTCTCACTGTCCTCAGTTCTCTATTTTGCCTTGATGCTGACACCTGCTGAAGGCCAATTGAGGCTACATATATAACAAACTCATATTTATCATCAGATACATTCCAAGAGCTTTCTAAGAGGTGAGAGCTTTCAAAAAAAGATACACAACCACTTGTGGACAGCTTCCAGCTTTTTGTTTTAAATATCGTGCTATTTTAGTATTTTGCTCTGTCCTTTTGCTTCTGTACATTATTTCACCTGTAAATAAATCTTATCAAGCAACTTTAGCCTGTGTATATTGTTCTGGCAAAATGTTATTTCCTGCCTTTAAAAGTTGATGAGAGAATATGGTGGGCATGCTACATATTCTCCAGTGTCATGCTTTAAACATTAAACATGGACGGTATTCAGCATATAATCTTCTGAAGCTGATCTTTCTTTTTAAATGAACAACAATGGACATTAAAATGCTGCATAAGATGGCTGCCGATGGTCAGGTGACTTGCAATTTCAGCCCAGACTCAGAAGTATCTCAAGCCTCCAGAAAGTACCTAATTGAATGACCATGAATGGAGTGCCTCCCTTGAATGGACATACCAAGAAAAAAACCATTTGTAGAATTCTCACCTCCTATTGTTTGTGGTCTGACCCAAAACTCAATATCTAGGGACTCCTAGACTCACTGCCTCCTATGACAGAGAGCTGTAAGAAGCCAGTTAAATTATAAGTAGGTGAGAATGGCCACCATCCATCCCCCTTGTGTAGCAATGGCTTCGAACTTCAAAACATTCTGGGTAGACAATAAAAGTATTGATCAGGTGGTCACCCAACCAAAACTAATCACAGATATCGAATCGTTTTACTCCAAGAACCAGGGAGACTCTAGGCAGTCCTCAAACCATAGCTGCAGAGATGGCAGCAAAGGCAAAACACCTATGCCTTAAAACTGGAGACTACTAGATCTTAAGCTCTGCAAGCCTGTTCCTCTTCAAGTCCACCAGTATAGAAAACAGACCTCCTAGGAATAAGATTACAAGCAACTGACTTAGTGACCTGCAGAAAATCCACCCCTTTGAGAGAATCCTGCAACAACTTCCATATATGACTCCGGCTATCGAATCCACCTAACCACACTTCAGAAGTGAAAACACATTCTTCGCCGGGCCCACAACGCATGCCTTTTCCCCAAGACAGACCAAATCACATGACTTACGAACTATTCCTTCATTTGTAATTTGTAAAAGTGCACTATCTTCTTTAACAGTTTTTTTCTCGAGTGAGTGATTGAGTGAGGAAATGACGTAGCATCAGACTTGCGGGGTGAATGTGTGAATAAAAACAATCCTCTTTATTTCAACCCACGAAAAGTGTGCTGCTGGTTATTCAAATTGGCGATACAATCAGGGGTTAAGAAACAAACGCATCTTCCTTTCAAAAAGCCACACTGATTACAGACAGTAAAGGGAAGATAACTGGGGTTTCAGTTCTCTCATCTCTGTGTGTAACACCAGTAAGAAGTCCACTGCTTAATTAAGAGTTAACGAGTAGTTAAAGTTTTGTCAGCATACACAGAGATCCCTTTCAAAAATTAAAACTCATTAAGTTCGAGAATTCAGAGTAAAGTAAACCAGATCTCTGATTGCTTTGTAAATGCATGGTCCCTACCAATAGCAGGCTGCACAATGCAGCATCTATATGCCAAGCCATCTGTGTTTTACACAGCCAGTGTCCACATTTGTCCATTAAAATTAGTATAATTCTCAACTGCTCGACGTCGCTGCTGACTCTTACATGGCAAATGCTGCTTTAGGAGTTAAATTGGGCTGATCTTGCAATGCAGTCATGGGATCTGGAAAACTTGCTGTACAGCACAGTTTGATTTTCAGAAGAGCAGCAGCATCATGTACAAGTCAGAAGCAATGTTCAGAGATGAAGCCAGGAAAGAAAAGTGCTAGTTTCAATTACGATGGGATCAGATTGACAGCAGGGACTGGAAGGGGGAGAAGAGTGCCACCATAAACCTGGAGGACACAAGTGTGCTACTGTCATTTGGACATTGCATAAATAATTTACCAAACAATTTTAGCAACAAAGATCAATTTTTATCTATAAATTCTCACAAGAAATGGGGAAAATGCTGCAAATTTTTCCACTGTATTTTCCTATACAGGTGATGGACATACCTGCAGCTTGTGTTACATCAAATGCTTGCTCCACTGTATTTTTAATGTATGTTCAGGGCCTGTAATCTAAGCCATTTCTGAGTCGTCAGTTTTTTTTTAATTAGATTTTTTTTAGATTTTAGATTTAGAGATACAGCACTGAAACAGGCCCTTTGGCCCACCGAGTCTGTGCCGACCATTAACTACCCATTTATACTAATCCTACACTAATCCCATATTCCTACCACATCCTCACCTGTCCCTATATTCCCCTACCACCTACCTATACTAGGGGCAATTTATAATGGCCAATTTACCTATCAACCTGCAAGTCTTTTGGCTGTGGGAGGAAACCGGAGCACCCGGAGGAAACCCACGCAGACACAGCGAGAACTTGCAAACTCCACACAGGCAGTACCCAGAATTGAACCCGGGTCGCTGGAGCTGTGAGGCTGCGGTGCTAACCACTGCGCCACTGTGCCACCCATTAGTTGATTAGCTTTTGATATATTTCTAGATTAGCATGCATGTATGTTAATTAGCAACAAACTAAATGTATTTGAACAGTTTTTTTGAAATTTTCCAGCTTTTTTTTGTGAAGCATGCCAGGAGGAGCCATATCCAAGCTGGTTCTAATGTAGAAAATCACTTGAAGGGTAGCGAGAACAGTGTGGGAGGAACTATTGTCGAAACATCCTTGCAGTATAGACAGGACAATCCACAAATAAGACAGCAAAACTCTCAATGAATCAGCATAAACAGGGCACAACAAGTCTAGGTCGAGTCAGTCATAGCCAACCGTTGTTGATTTTTGTACTGAATCACAGAATTGTTATAGCACAAAAGGAGGCCAATCAGCCCATCGTGTCTGCACCAGCTCTCCAAATGAGCAATTCACCTAGTGCCGCTCCCCCACGTTCTCTCCACAACCCTGCACATTCTTCCTTTTCATATAACAGTCTAATTTCCTTTTGAATGCTTCAATTGAACCTGCCTCCACCACACTCTCAGGCAGTGCCTTCCAGACCTTAACCACTCAGTGCATGAAAAAGTTTTTTGTGGTGCTTTTGATTCTTTTACTGATTACTTCAAATCTGTGCCCTCTCGTTCGCGATCCTTTCACGAGTGGGAACAGTTTCTTTCGATCTACTCTGTCCAGACCCCTCATAATTTTGAATACCTCCATCAAATCTCTTCTCAGCCTTCCCTTCTCCAATCTATCTACATAACTGATGTTGCTCATCCCTAGAACTATTCTCATGAATCTTTTCTGCAACCTCTTTAACGCCTTCATATCCTTCCTAAAGTGCGGCACACAGAACTGGATGCGATACTCCAGCTGAGGTCGAACTAGTGTCTTATACAAGTTCTTGTATTTATTCAAGCTCTTGTACTCTATGCCCCTATGAATAAAGTCCAGGACACTGTATGCTTTATTAACTGCTCTCTCAACCTGTCCTGCCACCTTCAGTGACTTATGCACATATACACCCAGGTCCCTCTACTCCTGCACCCCCTTAAAAATTGTACCCTTTATTTTATATTGTCTCTCCATGGTCTTCCTACCAAAATGAATCACTTCACATTTCTCCACATTGAACTTCATCTGCCACCTATCTGCCCATTCCACCAACTTGTCTATATCCTTTTGAAGTTCTATACTATCCTCCTCGCAGTTCACAATGCTTCCAAGTTTCGTATCATCTGCAAACTTTGAAATTGGGCCCTGTACACCAAGGTCTAGGTTATTAATATACATCAGGAAAAGCAAGGGTCCCAATACCGACCCCTAGGGAACTCCACTACAAATCCTCCTCCAGCCCGAAAACATCCATTAACCACGACTCATTGTTTCCTGTCACTCAGCCAATTCTGTATCCATGTTGTTACTGTCCCATTTATTCCATGAACTATAACTTTGCTCACAAGTCTGTTGTGTGGCACTGTATCAAACTCCTTTTGGAAGTCCAAGTACACCACATTAGCAGCATTGCCCTCATCAACCCTTTCTGTTACCTCTTCAAAAAACTCCAGCAAGTTAGTTAAACATGATTTCCCCCTAACAAATCCATGCTGGCTTTCTTTAATTAACCCACATTTGTCCACTTGACCATTGATTTTGTCCAAAATTGTTCTTTCCAGAAATTTCCCCACCACTGAAGTTAAACTGACTGGCCTGTAGTTGCTGGGCTCATCTTTACACCCTTTTTTGAACAATGGAGTAAGTCACATTTGCAATTCGCCTGCAGTCTGAGATCAAAAAGTGAATATAGTTCCATGGCGACTGTGAAAAGAAACATTTACATTCATATGGTGCCTTTTATGCCCACAGGACATCCGAAAGTGCTTTACAGCCAGTGAAGTACTTTTGAAGTATTGTCACTGTTGTAATTAGAATATTACAGCGCAGTACAGGCCCTTCAGCCCTCGATGTTGCGCCGACCTGTGAAACCATCTGACCTACACTATTCCATTTTCATCCATATGTCTATCCAATGACCACTTAAATGCCCTTAAAGTTGGCGAGTCTACTACTGTTGCAGGCAGGGCGTTCCACGCCCCTACTACTCTCTGAGTAAAGAAACTACCTCTGACATCTGTCCTAAATCTATCACCCCTCAACTTAAAGCTATGTCCCCTCGTGTTTGCCATCACCATCCGAGGAAAAAGACTCTCACTATCCACCCGATCTAACCCTCTGATTATCTTATATGTCTCTATTAAGTCACCTCTCCTCCTCCTTCTCTCCAACGAAAACAACCTCAAGTCCCTCAGCCTTTCCTCGTAAGACCTTCCCTCCATACCAGGCAACATCCTAGTAAATCTCCTCTGCACCCTTTCCAAAGCTTCCACATCCTTCCTATAATGCGGTGACCAGAACTGCACGCAATACTCCAGGTGCGGTCTCACCAGAGTTTTGTACAGCTGCAGCATGACCTCGTCGCTCCGAAACTCGATCCCCCTACTAATAATAGCTAACACACCATATGCCTTCTTAATAGCCCTATTAACCTGGGTAGCAACCTTCAGGGATTTATGTACCTGGACACCAAGATCTCTCTGTTCATCTACACTACCAAGAATCTTCCCATTAGCCCAGTACTCTGCATTCCTGTTACTCCTTCCAAAGTGAATCACCTCACACTTTTCCGCATTAAACTCCATTTGCCATCTCTCAGCCCAGCTCTGCAGCCTACCTATGCCCCTCTGTACCCTACAACATCCTTCAGCACTATCCACAACTCCACCGACCTTAGTGTCATCCGCAAATTTACTAACCCACCCTTCTACACCCTCTTCCAGGTCATTTATAAAAATGACAAACAGCAGTAGCCCCAAAACAGATCCTTGCGGTACACCACTAGTAACTAAACTCCAGGATGAACATTTGCCATCAACCACCACCCTCTGTCTTCTTTCAGCTAGCCAATTTCTGATCCAAAGCTCTAAATCACCTTCAACCCCATACTTCCGTATTTTCTGCAATAGCCTACCGTGGGGATCCTTATCAAACGCCTTACTGAAATCCATATACACCACATCCACTGCTTTACCCTCATCCACCTGTTTGGTCACCTTCTCGAAAAACTCAATAAGTTTGTGAGGCACGACCTACCCTTCACAAAACCGTGCTGACTATCGCTAATGAACTTATTCTTTTCTAGATGATTATAAATCCTGTCTCTTATAACCTTTTCCAACATTTTAGGAAACGCAGCAGCCAATTTGCACACAAGCTCCCACAAACAGCAATAGGATAATGACCAGATAATCTATTTTTTATTTGTTCATGGGATGTGGGAATCACTGGCTAGGACAGCATTTATTGCCATCCCTAATTGCCCTTGACCTTCTTGAACTGCTGCCATCCATGTGGGGGGTAGGTACACCCACAGTGCTGTTAGGAAGGGAGTTCCAGGATTTTGACCCTATTTTTGCACTATTGATTTAGGGATAAATATTGGTCAGGACACGAAGGATAAATCCTCTACTCTTCTTCAAAATAGTGCCACGGGAGCTTTTATGTCCACCTGAGGGGACAGTCATGCTTCTATGTAATGTCTCATCTGATAGAGAGCACCAACAGTGCAACACTACCTCAGTGCTTCACTGGAGTGTAAGCTTAGACTTTTGTCCTCACATTCTGAAGTGAGATTTGAACCCACAGTCTTCTGACTCAGAGGTGAAAGTTCTACCAATTGAGCCATGGCTGACACAGCCCAATCTGTAAAAGTACTTCTCCATCATTTCATATTTACTGCACTTATCAGCAGTCATGAGGCACTCTGGCAATGAATAGAATTTTTATTGGCCTCGTCAACAGTTATTTCAACAGTTTTTTTTAATTCTTTCATGGGATGTGAGTGTTGCTAGCAAGACCAGCATTTGTTGCCCATCTCTAATTGCCGTTGACAACCGAGTGGCTTGCTAGGCCATTTCAGGAGGGAAGTTAAGAGACAACAATATTGCTGTGGGTCTAGAGTCATGTGTAGGCCGGACCAGGTGAGGTCAGCAGATTTCCTTCCCTAAAGGACATTAGTAAACCAGATGGGTTTTTATGACAATCAATTATAGTTTTATGGCACTATTACTGGGACAAGCTTCCAATTCCAGATATTTTATTAATCAATTGTTTTATTAATTAATTGAACTTAAATTCCACCAGCTGCCCTGGTGGAATTTGAACCCATGCCCCCACAGCATTATCCTTGGCCTCTCTGGATTATTAGCTCAGTGACATCATCACTACACCACCATCCCAGTCTCTGCCCCTTCCTCCAGTTTCTCAAAAGTAACACTAGCTTTAACCTCCTCTTCTCTCATTTGACATACATTTACTGGCTGACAAGGTTCACAGTAACAGTAACTTTTCAATATATTCACATGACACATCCTTTGATTTTTCTGTATGTTTGGGGTGCTAACCAAATAGTTTACTTCACTAAGTTTCCTCTTAATGAATAAGATCCACGGAACCTAGCTTTCAAATGGTTCCCAAGGCAAAGGCAACAAAACTAACACATTGTCTCCAGGCTGCAATCTGAGTGCCTTAGTTACTCACTTGGGTTTTCATCACTTGCTGAGAAATCTGGAGATGTTTTCTGGCCACCTCACAAGCTTTTGAGTCTCTCTCAAAATTCTAACACATAATCGAAGAGGGTAGTTTCCTCTTCCTGTGCTAAAAAAATCTCTCAATGAGTTTAAGGGGACCCCTAACCTCATGCCCATAAACCAATTTAAATGGACTGAAACCAGTGGCCTCATTTGGTGTGTTCCTGGTGGAAAATAATAACATTAATATCTCCTTATCCCAAAAATAAGGATGCTCAAAACAATAAACCTTTATCATACTTTTTAGGTTTTGGTGATACCTGTCCAAAGCACTATGTGACTGTGGGTGATAAGTGGACAATTTGAGCTGTCTCATTCCCAAATTACTCGTGACATCTTGAAATACCCCTGACATGAAATTTGACCCCTGATCTGACCGAATTTCTTCTGGCAAGCCATATTGAGTGAAAAATTGAATTAACCCCTCAATCACTACTTTCATTCTGATCTTTTGCAACGGTATTGCCTCTGTAAAACTTGTGGACAAATCCATGATGATCAGGAGAAACTTGTGACCTGACTTAGTTGCAGGTAAGGGTCCGACACAATACACAAGAACCCCACTAAACAACTCATCAAAAGCAGGTATCAATATCAATGGGCTGGCTTAATTGAAGGCTGTGGCTTCCCAATTACCTGACATGTATTGCATGTTCTGCAAAATTCAACCACATCCTTATGCAAGCCTGGCCAATAAAAAATGCAGTCTTATTCTGGCCTGAGTCTTTCGAATACCCATGTGACCTGCCACTGGGATCTCATGGGCAATTCTCAAAATCTCACTGCAGTATCCCAGAGAACAACAATCTGACAAACTATAGCCCAATCCTCATCAGCAGGCCTCTGAGAAGGTTTCCACTTTCTTACAAGAGTATCAGTCTTAATATAATAGCACTCAGGGACCTTTACAGCTTCTGCCTCAGAACATGGCATTCGAGACAACTTTCTTAAGTCAGGATCTGCCTGTTGAGCTCAATCAAAGACGATCTGCGAAACAATTTACCATTGTTAGCCTTGGAGCCTTTTCTACCAACATTCCCATCCAAATCCTTGAAATAAAGTCTCAGCCAACCAAACACCCAAATTTGTCCTCCACAACAACTGAATCCTCTTTATATTGTTTAATCTCATGAGCCTGGGATCTTGTCACTACGCAATCTGGGAATATTCCAGGAAATTCCTCCTGCAAAACTTCAGTTTCAGTAACCTCAACTGGCTCTTTCGAAACTACTGGAGACGCCAATACCTTATCCCCAGTTAAATCATTCCCTAGCAACATATCCACCCCTTCAGTATGCAAATCTAGGGCAATTCTCATTGTTACCAGACTGGTGACTAAATCACATTGCAAAATAACTTTATACAATGGAACGGATAAATGACCCCCTTCAATGCCCTGCACCATGACTTTAGCATTCATAGCAATATTTGGAGGAAGACCCACATCCTTTGTTGCCATCAATGACTGAGTGTCCCCCGTATCCCTAAGCAGCACAATCAGCTTGCCTGTTTCATCTGACAAATATGGAGACAACTTACCCTGAGCACAAAACTTCTACCTCCTTCAGGGACCTGACTTAATTCATTGTCACACAAGAGTGGACCCTGGTGTTCCCTAGCCAACATTGCGAAAGCCACTGGCTTGTCAACAGCGCCACCTATTCAGGCATTCTTTTCAGGATAGGCTTTCAGTAAACTCACTAGTGCTATGGGTTTTCCCTTCAATTTCTAGCATTCTGCCTTTATATGCCCTCTTTTATTACAAAAATAACATGTTGCTTCTTTTGACTCAACCCTAGTCTCCAGATAAAATCTCTTTTACCACCCTAAGGGGTACCTGTATCCTTTCTCTCACCAAAACTGAAGCGGTTCTTATTATCTACTCTTCTATCTTTCCAAATACTTTGAAAGTTCCCACACTGGGGTCTGTAACTACTGCTTGAGTGGGTAAATTCTTAGTCATCCACTATTTCTAAGGCATTCCTTATTCACCAAATTTATGTTCTTGTAGGTGGGACCTTATTCCTGAAGGGATACTATTTTTAAATTCCTCCATTAGAACTACTTCCCTAAGGTTTTTAAAATCTTGCACAATCTTCAGGGGCAGATACCAAAAATCAATTATCATTTCCTTCTCTAGTGAATTCCTTAAACGTCTGACCCGGTTTTATTTTTCAATTCCTGAATTTTTGCCTGTCGGCCTCTGGTACCAACAGATAAGCATTGAAAACTGCAGTTTTAATCACTTCAGATGTAAACGGGTATGATATATTCGGGATTACAGAGACATGGCTACAGGGTGACCAGGGATGGGAAACGAACATCCAGGGGTATTCAGTATTTAGGAAGGACAGACAAAAAGCAAAAGGCGGTGGAGTTTCATTGCTGTTTAAAGAGGAAATTAACGCAATAGTGAGGAAGGATATTAGCTCTGACGATGTGAAATCTGTATGGGGGAAGAGCTGAGAAACACTAAGGGGCAAAAAACATTAGTGGGGGTTGTATATAGACCCCCAAACTGTAGTGGTGATGTTGGGAATGGCATTAAACAGGAAATTTGAGATGCATGCGATAAAGGAACATGTGTAATTATGGGTGACTTTCATCTGCATATAGATTGGGCAAATCAAATTAGTCATAATACCGTAGAGGAGGAATTCTTGGAGTGTATACGGGATGATTTTCTGGACCAATATGTTGAGGAACCAACTAGAGAATAGGCCATCCTAGACTGGGTATTGTGTAATGAGACAGGAATAATTGACAATAAAGTTGTGCGAGACCCCTTGGGGATGAGCGACCATATTATGATAAAATTCTTCATCAAGATGGAGATTGACGTAGTTGCTTCTGAGACTAGGATCCTGAATCTTCGTAAAGGAAACTACGAAGGTATGAGGCACGAGTTGGCTATGATGGATTGGGAAATGTTACTTAAATGGATGACGGTGCATAGGCAATGGCAAACATTCAAAGAGCGCATAGATGAACTGCAACAATTGTTTATTCCTGTCGGGCGCAAAAGTTAAATGGAAAAGGTAGCCAAGCCATGGCTTACAAGGGAAATTAGAGATAGCAATAGATCCAAGGAAGAGGCACATAAATTTGCCAGAAAAAGCAACAGACCTGAGGATTGGGAGCAGTTTAGAATTTAGCAAAGGTAGACCAAGGAATTGAATAAGAAGGGGAAAATTGAGTACGAGAGCAAGCTTGCGGGGAACATAAAAAGTGACTGCAAAGGTTTCTATCGGTATGTGAAGAGAAAAAGATTGGTGAAGACAAATGTAGGTCCCTTACAGTCAGGAATTTATTATGGAGAACAAAGGAATAGCTGACCAACTAAATGCATACTTTGGTTCTGGCTTCACAAAGGAGGACACTAATATATCAGAAATGTTGGGGAACACAGGGATTAGTGAGAGGGAGGAACTGAAGGAAATCAGTATTAGTAGAGAAATGGTGTTGGGGAAATTGATGGGATTGAAGGCCGATAAATCCCCAAGGCCTGATAATCTACATCCCAGAGTACTTAAGGAAGTGGCCGTAGAAATAATGGATGCATTGGTGGTCATCTTCCAAGATTCTATAGACTCTGGAACAGTTCCTACAGACTGGAAGGTAGCTAATGTAACCCCACTATTTAAAAATGGAGGTAGAGAGAAAGCAGGGAATTATAGACCAATCAGCCTGACGTCAGTTGAGGGGAAAATTCTAGAGTCCATTATCAAAGATTTTATAGCAGAACACTTGGAGAACAGTGGTAGAATCGGACAGAGTCAGCATGAATTATGAAAGGGAAATCATGCTTGACAAATCTACTAGAATTCTTCGAGGATGTAACTAGTAGAGTTGATGAGGGTCAGCCAGTGGATGTGGTTTATTTGGACTTTCAGAAGGCTTTTGACAAAGTCCCACATAAGAGATTGGCATGTAAAATTAAAGCGCATGAGATTGGGGGTAGTGTATTGCAATGGATAGAAAATTGGTCGGCAGACAGGAAACAGAGTATGAATAAAAGGGTCTTTTTCCGAATGGCAGGCAGTGACTAGTGGGGTATTACAGGGATCGGTGCTAGGACCCCAGCTATTCACAATATATATTCATGATTTAGATGAGGGAACTAAATGTAATATCTCCAAATTTGCAGATGACACAAAACTGGTTGGGAGGGTGAGTTGTGAGGAGGGTACAGAGAGGACAAGTTGAGTGAGTGGGCAAATGCATGGCAGATGCAGTATAATGTGGATAAATGTGAGGTTATCCACTTTGGTAGCAAAAACAGGAAGGCAGATTATTATCTGAACAGCTAAAAACTGAGACAGGGGAATATGCAACGAGACCTGGATGTTCTCGTACACCAGTCGCTGAAGGTAAGCATGCAGGTGCAACAGGCGGTAAAAAAGGCAAATGATATGTTGGCCTTCATAGCGAGCAGGGATATCTTGCTGCAATTATACAGGGCCTTGGTGAGGCCACACCTGACATATTGTGTGCAGTTTTGGTCTCCTTATCTGAGGAAGGATGTTCTTGCTATAGAGGGAGTGCAGCAAAGGTTTACCAGACTGAATCCTGGGATGGCGGGACTGACATATGAGGAGAGATTGAGTCGGTTAGGATTATATTCGCTGGAGTTCAGAAGAGTGAGAGGGGATCGCATAGAAACCTGTAAAGTTCCAACAGGACTTGACAGGGTGGATGCAGGAAGGATGTTCCCGATGGTGTGGGAGTCCAGAACCAGGGGTCATAGTCTAAGGATACGGGGTAAACTTTTCAGGACTGAGATGAGGAGAAATTTCTTCACCCAGAGAGTGGTGAGCCTGTGCAATTCGCTACTACAGAAAGCAGTTGAGGCCAAAACATTGTATGTTTTCAAGAAGGAGTTAGATATAGCTCTTGGGTCTAAAGGGATCAAAGGGTAGGGGCGAAAGCGGGAACGGGCTACTGAGTTGGACGATCAGCCATGAACATAAAGTAATTGTGAAGTCTTGTTCATTTAAAACTCTGGAAAATTCCAGCAAACCCATTCTCAGCTTCTGAATTCATATCCCAGACTCAAGCCCCTTATTGTTATGAGCTCAGAGCGACCGTTAATGTGAAAAAATTATATGAACCCCAGACCAATTTAATGAATTATGTGACAAGATTTCACATTTTAAGACTTACATTATAAAACTAATTAATTAACTAACTAGCTTATATTAAACTAAAAGAAATCCCAAATTAATTAAATAGTACTTTGTAAGGAGCTGATACCCCAAATCACAAATAAAAGATATTTTCTTTACTTATTCAAACATTTGAAAACCTTACACCACACTTATATGTTACACAGTCCTTTTTGATGACCTTTTTGGTCACAAGACCCAAACTCCTCCTAGTTGCAATGGTAAGCTCTTCCAGACTTTTCAAAAATCAGTATTCTCTTCACTCACTTCTCCGAGCACTTCCAACCTGGACATCTGTGGATAATGAGATTTCTGGTGATCCCGTGGGTCTTTCACTCCTCCGCAAGCTTCGACTCTCAAGACTGTATATCTTCAGAGAGCAGGTGTTTTCTCTCTCTCTCTCCACCTACCACTGCTGGGTGTCTTCTCTTACAGTTTAAGGCCTTGAGGCCACACCCTGATGGGTTTCCTTCTCACAGCCTGTTTGCCTTCAGAAAGTCTGTTAAATTTACCTGGACTTAGAAGTAAATAGCTTACTGTTCTGCTCCGAAATGCAGAGACCAGAAGTCTGTGTTCACAAAGCCATTTGTGCCTTTCCATTGTCCCCAGGTGTTAACACCTGCCTGGTTTACTTGCATTTTCCCACAACTGACTCTTTGTTTTACGACCCAAATGCCTGGGAGGGTGAAACCCATTGTTCTTCAGGTGTTAGTGCTATAATCTTTGTTTT
Organism: Heterodontus francisci; assembly: GCF_036365525.1. NCBI lineage: Eukaryota > Metazoa > Chordata > Chondrichthyes > Heterodontiformes > Heterodontidae > Heterodontus > Heterodontus francisci. The sequence goes on along the minus strand of NC_090375.1, from coordinate 116,611,967 downwards.
TTCACAAGACAGCCTTTGATCTGTGTTCTCTGTTCTCCTGGTAACCTTTTGCAGAGTGGAGGTGAGGTCACTTGACCTTCTTGACTCCATCTTGAACTTTTAAAAATCATACATTTTATGACATGATCATGTTACAAGGTCCAGTGTTCCTAACACTAGTCATAGTTGACTCAAAGAAAATAGTTGTGATTATTAGAGGCCAATCAGTGCAGCCCCAAGGCATTGTTGGAGTTTATTCTGAAATCCTCAGTTCAACTATCTTCCACTGCTTCATGAATAACCTTCCATCCACAAGGAGTGGGGCTTTTCACTGATGATTTTAGTGTCCAGCTCCATTCACAGCTTTTCTGATAATTAAACATCTCAAGCCAGACGACAGCAGAATCTGGATAGACCAAGATTTGGGCTAACAAGTGGCAGGTAACATTGTCCATATAAATGCCAAAAAATGACAATTTTTAATAAGAGAAAACCCAGCAATATCTCCCTGACTTTTAACAGCAACACCATCACCACTGATTAGAAGTTGAACTGGACCAACCATATTAGCGCCAGGAGCAGGGCAAAGTTTGCATACTCTGAGAAGAGTATTACACCTCCTGACTTCTTAAAGCCCTTCCACTATTTGAATGTTTCAAGTCAGGAGTGTGATGGAATACTCACCACTCTCCTGGTTGGGTGCAGCCACAATAAGACCACAGAAACTTGATCATCATCCACGACAATGCAATCCATTGAGCGAAGAGAATACTGGGAGAGCTCTCTGCTGACCTCAAAGAAAATTGCCCACAAAGGTCTGATGAACTCTGTGACATGGATTCCCCTTTCCTGACATCAGTTTGAATCTGGTGCCAAGTCAAGAGGATTTCCAGCATCCAGCAACAGTGATGTCATCAAGCAGGGTAAGCAGCCAATCACATTGATGAATTCTCAGACAGCAAACTTAAATTTTCACTTTCAAGTTAAAACATTACAGAGAGTGAATAAATTAATGATTGGGATATGCACACGAGGTTAAGGTAGAAGCTGAAATATCATTAAATTCTAAAAATACAAATATTTATCACAATGGAGAAATGGAGAAATTTGACATTCTACAAATATAAAATTAGATTTTCAGTAAGGCTCTTCGGCAGTAATTATGAAATTAGTATGCTTTAAAAACACAGTTACACCTCAATCAACAAGGTGTAGCTTTGTCAAGGGTTTTACAGTGGAACTAATAGCATCAAAGGGCAAGTTTTTGTTAATTCAGTGATTTCTACTTGATTGCAGTCAAGTGGGACTGCAACAGCCCACCCTATGAGGGAACAGAGGTTTACTGTTAGCAGCTTCTGTATTTCCACATTTAACTGCGCATGTGTGGATTCCAGAAGTTGCTATGAGTTTCAGAGGAGTAACGGCAATGAACACTGATAATTTTGTCATCATTAATACTGCAAAATCCAGGTCATTGTTTCACCCAGAGCCTTAAAAACCAGTCCTGCATCTTCAAAACTACAACACTTTAAGCAAAAGACCTTTTCACGTTTGATTTTACTGAGAAAAAGCATAGTGGATTCAAATCATAAAATTGATTGTTCTTAATTACATATTTTAGTCGGTCGATCATGAAACAAGACACTGTGCTGAAGAAAACCATCATAGGAAATTAATAGCCTTGGGATTGAAAGTTACAATGACTATTGCTACAGAAATGTGAAATCAATTGAATTTTTTTTTAACAGCAATTGCAGATGACATATAATCAAGCATGACATTTACTTCAGCAAAACAAAGTAGCAATCGCATCATCTATTGATTTTTTTCCCCCTCTCAGAGGATATGGATATATTTGAGACCACAGATCAATAAACACTCAACCTGTTTTTGAACAAACATGTTGCCCAGCAACTCAAACAAGGTCTCCTTCTTGAATGGCATTATGTGTAACAGGTGGCCAATCTGCTACCGCCTATATGCCGTCCCTGATGACATTGAAAATTACTTATTTCTCCAATGCGCACTTCGGAAGGAAATTGAGAGTCTGGTCATTGAAAAAGGCTTTTCTTTGTCTGCAGAGCCATTGTTGAAAGCAATTGCACATTCAGCAGCTGTGTTAAATGATTTTCTGCATCTACACTCGTAAAGTGGCTCATTAGCTGCTCCAGAATTGTTAAAGACACTCTCCCATTCCCAGCAAAACTTTAGCCCCACTTCTCTGACCTACATTCCCTTCAAGCATAACTTTGAGCTGGAAATAAAAAAATTTTCATAGACTTTGTGAACAAGATTGAGACAATCCATTCAGCTATCTCTGTTGCTTCCCTTTGCCCATCAAGCCAAATCTCCCCCCAGGCTCCCTCTCCTTCCATCCTGATCCCATGTCTTTCTCCCTCATGCCGTCTCTGAGCTCATCTTAACCATGAGAACCAGACTCCTGGCTCTCGGGCACCATTCCCACGAACCTGCTGACACTCAGCTTCCTTATATGGCCCTCATGCTAGCTGATTCTGCAAATCGCCCTTTCCCCTCCCTTTCAAAGCGTCTACCATCACTCCCTTTTCAAAATATGAATGCTTGACTCCTCTGTCCCTGTAAACTATTGCTCCATCTCCAAATTCTTTCTCCTTTCCTAATTCCTTGAACATACTCTCCTCTCCCAAAATGCAACTCCATGTTTGAATCTTTCCAATCAGGTTGTACTCTTGCTACAACACTGAAATGGTTCTAATCAAATAGCAATATCTGTGACTGTGACCATGTTTCATTTTTTGTACTTGTCCTCTCTGCAGCCTTTGACATAGTTAAGCACACATTCCTCCTTTAATGTCTCCCCTCCATTCTCCAGCTACAGGAGATTACCCTCACTTGGTTCCACACTTATCTATCTAAAGAGCATATCAGCAATAGATTCTCTTGTCACTCCTGCACCATTAAGTATGATGTCCCCCTAAGGAACTATCCTTTGTTCTCTCCTCTTCCTCATCTACATGGTGCCCCTTTGACGATATCATCCACAGACATGGAGTCAGCCTCCAAAGTATGCTCTACCTCTACCACCTCTCTTGACCTGCCTCTGTGCTTTCAGACTGCATTGTCTCTCACTCAATTCTGAAATAAACAAATTTCCTCCAGTTAAGTATTTGGAAGTCTACAGCAAACATCTTCAGCCTGCAATATAAATTCTGTAATTTTGCCAAATTCCATCCGCCACTGTCTGAGGCTGAACCAGACTGCTTCACAACCTCAGTATCTTATTTGACACTGAGCTTCCACCACATATGCTCTCCATCCCAAAAGTGATCTACCTCCACTTCCATAACTTTGCCCCCTTCCATTCCTGCTTCTTCACATCTACTGATGAAGCTCTCATCCATGCCTTTTCACCCCCAGAACCAATGCCCTCTTGACTGGGCTCCAACCATCCATGCTCTGTAAATTTCAGCTCATCCATAATTCTGCTACCTGTACCAAGTCTTCTCACCCATCACGCCAGGCCTTGATGACTTACATTGGCTCCCAGTCACCCAACACCTCCAATTTCAAATACTCATCTTTAAATGCCTTTACTCCTTGCACCTCTACATCACTGTAACCTCTTTCAGCCCCACAACCACCTCTACAAATCTCCGTTCCTCAACTCTGGCCTTAGGAGATGTTTTTCTACATTAAAGGCACTCTATAAATGCATGTAGTTCTTGTTGTCAAAATCCTGGTCGATTTGGTTGACTTCTGAGCTAGAGAACATTTTAAGAAATTAAAGCCCCATTCCACCACCTTTGCTGAAATTAACTCAGGCTCGGGCAAGTAATTTTAGCCTAACTCATTGTGAAGGAAACCCTTGGGGTAAAATGGAACACTGGTTTTACACCCCATCCAATATTACCGTAAAATCAGGTGGGGTGTAAAGCCAGTACTGCACCTGATCCGAAGGGCGGGTGAAGTTAAAACTTGAGTGCAGAAGTGAAGTAGTTTCTTGGTTTTTAATTAGAAAAACAAACAAAGCATATCGAAGTAACAGCTGTCATCAAGCTGCGCTCATGCACTGCCTAGAGGTCAGCTAAAGAGTAGCTTTGACAGAGACCCACCTCCAACCACTTGAGGTTACACCTCCGACCACTTGAAGATGCCTTTAGGATAAAAGTTTTAAAATATGTTTAACCATTATTTGAAAAGGGTTACGCCTTTGTTGAAATAACACACAAGAAAAATTTCTTGCAAACATGTTACTTCATTGATTACTAAGATCACAAAGAGTAATTTCAATATAAACGTTTTCAAGACATGGTAATCAATGGAATATTGTGGGAGTTTATTGGCCTTCAGTAGAATACTCTTAGGGAGTGGTTTTCCCCAGATACTTAAGGCGCTAAAGAGCATGCAAGTGACAAAGATGTGGTCTTGAGTTGCAACACCGGTTTGGCATGTGTTTAGCCCGATGCCACCTTGGTAAAGCATGAGTTCGGAACGGCTGCCCAGAGGATTGTTAAGGATCTGATTGATAACTTAATTGCCTGCTAGCTCTCATGAAAGAGCCTGCACTGTATTTTGGCAGCTAGCACTTGAATTAATGACCATTCCTACCAGAGACCAGCTGAACAAGAGTAAACAAGTTGTTGCTGAGGATTTTGAGCACTACCTAAAGCTATGCGTTTATTATTAGTTTGGGTCACGGCTTATTCTTTCTGCTGCTCTCACTTTTCCTCTTCATTTTGTCGTCGTTGGGTTTCAAAATGCTGGGATCCTTCCCACGGACTCAGCCTCCAACTGGTTCGATCAAGGGATAGTCTCCCAGGAGTTGATGTCAATGTTGCATTTCTTCACGTTGACTTTCAGCACATTCTTAAAGCGTTTTTGTCCTCCTCTGGTGTGTCTGCTCTGACTGAGCTAGGTCCTGCTATGGGAGCCTGCTATCTACTCCTTCTGCTCCTATTTCTTATGTTCTTAGACAATAAAGTTCCATATTTGGGGCTTCAATCTAATTCCGTGAGTCCTGACTTTTTTCAAAAAACAGCAAATTAACTATATGAATTGCAAATGGTTTGACAATAGGAAGCACAATCAGTGACTGGTGGAGTTCTGGAAGGGTTAGATCTGGGCCCCAGTTGTTGAAATAATGTATTTGTAGAACTGCACATTTTGCAACATTATAAATTTTGCTGATGGTATCAAGCTACATGACCAGGATGTAAGCATAAAGTAAAATGGTACCAACAGCATAGCTATCATTCAATGAAGCAAATGTCTGAATGGCAGATGGATTTTTGCATCCACAAATGCAAGCCAATGAACAGAAAGTATTAATCATATAAAAACAAAATGATTTATGCTACCGAAGCAGGAAAGCAAAAGGATTTGGGCTTTTGCTGACATTTCATTTGTGTATTCAGTAATGTGTAGTAGTCAAAAACTAATCAAGTGCATAGATGAATCTTAAATTTTTTTGATTAGAAGTTGAAATAAGGAACTCTAATTTGTAGAGATCATTGTTAAGTGATGTTTTAGCATACTGTATGAAATTTAAAACACCAAAAAGACAATGTTTTAGATAGGGTTCAGAAATGTACAATATATGAAGATAGACAAAGTTAAACTTATTTTAATTAGAGAAACGATGGAGATCCAGCTGTTGAAAATTGTGAGAGACAGAGATAATGTAAAACTAACATACTCTCGAGCTGAGTTGAGTTGTATCAAACTACAAGACATAAGCATAACATTAACAAATATTATGTGGATTTGAAGTAAATAGAAGCTTTTCCTAGAGAATTGTGAATCTGTGGAACATGTTAAATCCACCCGAAAAATTGAGTATCTGATCAGGAACAGTAGTACAGGTATAGGAATGAGTACTACAACAACATACATTTCAATTTCTCATGTATAAAAAGATGTCACAAATTGCTTTATAGGGTGATGGAAAACAGTGGATGCCAAGTAGTAGGTTAAAAAAAAGCAGAAAAAAGTTAGGTATGATAAAGTACAGGTTGAAGGGAATGGCTTTTTGTGAGACTTTGAAAGCAGGACAGATGGAAAGGCGGATGTTGTTGGCGACAGGGAATTCCAGAAAGCAGGACACAAAGGCTGTAAGAGTAACCCTTATGGTTGAAGTGGTGAGAAAATGAACAGGAACAAATTGTTGTTGGATGAGCAAAGACTACATTTTATGATGTACAGCTGCAGGAGATCACTGCTGTGATGGAAATCAGACCTGCCAATGGAAACATATTAATTTTGTCATATGGGACACTGCTTGAAACTTCTTTTACTGGACATTGCAAATAACTTGTTTTTTTTAAAAAAAAAAGCAGAGCTGAGCAGCTGAAAACATGGTTGCACATTTGCATTCTGAGGTGAAGTTGGAGGAAATTTCAGCACATCCAGGACATGGGCAGAGATAACCAAATACTTAAAAGGACATAATCCTGTGCCTGCGGCACAGTGGCGCAGTGGTTAGCACCGCAGCCTCACAGCTCCAGGGACCCGGGTTCGATTCCAGGTACTGTCTGTGTGGAGTTTGCAAGTTCTCCCTGTGTCTGCGTGGGTTTTCTCCGGGTGCTCCGGTTTCCTCCCACAAGCCAAAAGACTTGCAGGTTGATAGATAAATTGGCCATTATAAATTGTCACTAGTGTAGGTAGGTGGTAGGGAAATATAGGGACAGATGGGGATGTTTGGTTGGAATCTGGGATTAGTGTAGGATTAGTATAAATGTTAACAGTTAGTTTAGTGTATGTTACCTGGGCCCACTGCCCTTCCCCAGCCACACCTGCTCTTTGTTTTCTCAATGAAATTGATCCGGATGAAACTGACGAGCACAGCTGCCGATACTTTAATCTCCGATCCTGCTGTCTTCACCGCCCAGAGTGTCTGCAGCCACGGCATGCGGTAAGTCCATTGAGGTGAAGAAGGAGCTGCGGGACCCGAGAGAAGTCCTGAGAAAAGGTGCCCCGAACACCCAAAACATCCACGAACGGCCCCCCCGGCCGCAACTTCAAAGCGCCCGCGGGAGATGGCTCGGAGAGCATCTGCAGCGCACTGTCGGCAATGCTGCATGCCTTTATTTAAACCACTGCAAAAAAAAAAACCCTTAGCAAATGTAATCACCTCTAAGTCTGCCAAATGATGCTTCACCTCCCGAAGGACGTGGATGAGCTTTCCGGACGTCGATGGTGGGCACTGAGGAAATGGCTTATTACCTGCACCAGATTCCACCCCCCCTCCCCCCCCTTTACCCCCCTTCCCTGCTCCACCCTCTCAGCTCACCCCCTCACAACCCCGTCCCAGCCCGCCCCCCCCTCGCACCATCTTCACCCCGCACCCCCTTCCCCTGCACCCCCCCCCCCACCCCCTCCCTCTACCCCTCCCCCTTGCATCCCCTCCTCCCACCGGCACCATCCTACACCTGTGTAGGGGCCCCAACAACCCCACTGCCTTGTGGGCGTCTCGGGAGAGACCAAGGCTAAGGGAGTAAACCCTAACAGAAAATCCGGAGCGGAACCCCGTAGGCGGTCATGTGTCACCTTTGGCATGTTTCCGGCAGTTCCTGCAGCCATACTGGTGCCAAACGTCGTGTCCTGCACTCCTTTGGACCCCACCAGAAAGGCCGAGAGGGGGGTTTTGACGACTGGGCAACTCTCAACCTCCATAAATTTGCCCAGGCATGCGCCATGGAGAGGTCACTCCATAGTTGCCTCACAGCGACTGAAACAACACGGAAGGCAGCAGTTACGGGTTATAAGTCCAGATAAATTGGCGTAGAAACTGGGCGCCACGGGTTGCCTTTGTCGGTGGGAGAGGTCATTGCACCTCACTGGACAGCTACCGCCCGCCTCAAACCAGGCAGCCCCCGGTCAATAAGGTTCTGTCCCGCCACAGTCTGCCTGCTTCAATGGGTGCTTGGAGCTCAGGGTCATTGCCCGAAAGGTGGACTGATACACCGCACCAAACAACATGAAAAAAGGAAAGAAGGTACCAGCCCTTCGCTTTGCAAGCTGGAACGTCAGAACTATGTGTCCTGGCCTGTCGGAAGACCTTACACAAATCAACGATTCTCGGAAGACCGCCATCATTAACAACGAGCTCAGTAGACTCAATGTGGACATTGCAGCACTTCAGGAGACTCGCCTCCCCGCGAGTGGCTCTCTAGCAGAGCAAGACTACACCTTCTTCTGGCAGGGCAGGGATCCTGAAGAACCAAGACAGCATGGAGTGGGCTTCGCCATCAGAAACTCCTTGCTCAGCATGATAGAGCCTCCCTCAAATGGCTCGGAACGCATACTGTCCATCCGACTGCTCACCACCTCTGGTCCAGTACACCTACTCAGCATCTATGCTCCAACACTCTGTTCCGCACCTGAAGCTAAAGACCAGTTCTATGAACAACTCCATAACATCATTAGCAGCATCCCCAACACCGAACACCTATTCCTGCTGGGGGACTTTAATGCCAGGGTTGGGGCCGACCATGACTCATGGCCCTCCTGCCTTGGGCGCTATGGCGTTGGAAGGATGAATGCGAACGGGCAGAGACTGCTTGAGTTGTGTACCTATCATAACCTCTGCATCACCAACTCGTTCTTTCACACTAAACCCTGTCACCAGGTTTCATGGAGGCACCCAAGATCACGTCGTTGGCACCAGCTAGACCTCATTGTCACAAGGCGAGCCGCCTTAAACAGTGTTCAAATCACACGCAGCTTCCACAGTGCGGACTGCGACACCGACCACTCCCTGGTGTGCAGCAAGGTTAGACTCAGACCAAAGAAGTTGCATCATTCCAAGCAGAAGGGCCGCCCGCGCATCAACACGAGCAGAATTTCTCACCCACAGCTGTTACAAAAATTTCTAAATTCACTTGTAACAGCCCTTCAAAACACTCCCACAGGGGATGCTGAGACCAAGTGGGCCCACATCAGAGACGCCATCTATGAGTCAGCTTTGACCACCTACGGCAAAAGTGCGAAGAGAAATGCAGACTGATTTCAATCTCATAATGAAGAGCTGGAACCTGTCATAGCCGCTAAGCGCATTGCACTTTTGAACTACAAGAAAGCCCCCAGCGATTTAACATCCGCAGCACTTAAAGCAGCCAGAAGTACTGCACAAAGAACAGCTAGGCGTTGCGCAAACGACTACTGGCAACACCTATGCAGTCATATTCAGCTGGCCTCAGACACCGGAAACATCAGAGGAATGTATGATGGCATGAAGAGAGCTCTTGGGCCAACCATCAAGAAGATCACCCCCCTCAAATTTAAATCGGGGGACATAATCACTGACCAACGCAAACAGATGGACCGCTGGGTTGAGCACTACCTAGAACTGTACTCCAGGGAGAACGCTGTCACTGAGACTGCCCTCAATGCAGCCCAGTCTCTGCCAGTCATGGATGAGCTGGACATACAGCCAACCAAATCGGAACTCAGTGATGCCATTGATTCCCTAGCCAGCGGAAAAGCCCCTGGGAAGGACAGCATTACCCCTGAAATAATCAAGAGTGCCAAGCCTGCTATACTCTCAGCACTACATGAACTGCTATGCCTGTGCTGGGACGAGGGAGCAGTACCCCAGGACATGCGCGATGCCAACATCATCACCCTCTATAAAAACAAAGGTGACCGCGGTGACTGCAACAACTACCGTGGAATCTCCCTGCTCAGCATAGTGGGGAAAGTCTTTGCTCGAGTCGCTCTGAACAGGCTCCAGAAGCTGGCCGAGCGCGTCTACGCTGAGGCACAGTGTGGCTTTCGTGCAGAGAGATCGACTATTGACATGCTGTTCTCCCTTCGTCAGATACAGGAGAAATGCCGTGAACAACAGATGCCCCTCTACATTGCTTTCATTGATCTCACCAAAGCCTTTGACCTCGTCAGCAGACGTGGTCTCTTCAGACTACTAGAAAAGATCGGATGTCCACCAAAGCTACTAAGTATCATCACCTCATTCCATGACAATATGAAAGGCACAATTCAACATGGTGGCTCCTCATCAGAGCCCTTTCCTATCCTGAGTGGTGTGAAACAGGGCTGTGTTCTCGCACCCACACTTTTTGGGATTTTCTTCTCCCTGCTGCTTTCACATGCGTTCAAATCCTCTGAAGAAGGAATTTTCCTCCACACAAGATCAGGGGGCAGGTTGTTCAACCTTGCCCGTCTAAGAGCGAAGTCCAAAGTACGGAAAGTCCTCATCAGAGAACTCCTCTTTGCTGACGATGCTGCTTTAACATCTCACACTGAAGAATGCCTGCAGAGTCTCATCGACAGGTTTGCGTCTGCCTGCAATGAATTTGGCTTAACCATCAGCCTCAAGAAAACGAACATCATGGGGCAGGATGTCAGAAATGCTCCATCCATCAATATTGGCGACCACGCTCTGGAAGTGGTTCAAGAGTTCACCTACCTAGGCTCAACTATCACCAGTAACCTGTCTCTAGATGCAGAAATCAACAAGCGCATGGGTAAGGCTTCCACTGCTATGTCCAGACTGGCCAAGAGAGTGTGGGAAAATGGCGCACTGACACGGAACACAAAAGTCCGAGTGTATCAGGCCTGTGTCCTCAGTACCTTGCTCTACGGCAGCGAGGCCTGGACAACGTATGCCAGCCAAGAGCGACGTCTCAATTCATTCCATCTTCGCTGCCTTCGGAGAATACTTGGCATCAGGTGGCAGGACTATATCTCCAACACAGAAGTCCTTGAAGCGGCCAACACCCCCAGCTTATACACACTACTGAGTCAGCGGCGCTTGAGATGGCTTGGCCATGTGAGCCGCATGGAAGATGGCAGGATCCCCAAAGACACATTGTACAGCGAGCTCGCCACTGGTATCAGACCCACCGGCCGTCCATGTCTCCGTTATAAAGACGTCTGCAAACGCGACATGAAATCGTGTGACACTGATCACAAGTCGTGGGAGTCAGTTGCCAGCATTCGCCAGAGCTGGCGGGCAGCCATAAAGACAGGGCTAAATTGTGGCAAGTCGAAGAGACTTAGTAGTTGGCAGGAAAAAAGACAGAGGCGCAAGGGGAGAGCCAACTGTGCAACAGCCCCAACAAACAAATTTCTCTGCAGCACCTGTGGAAGAGCCTGTCACTCCAGAATTGGCCTTTATAGCCACTCCAGGCGCTGCTTCACAAACCACTGACCACCTCCAGGCGCGTATCCATTGTCTCTCGAGATAAGGAGGCCCAAAAGAAAGAAGAAGTATAAATGGGTGGTTGATGTTCGGCACAGACTCGGTGGGCCGAAGGGCCTGTTTCAGTGCTGTATCTCTAATCTAATCTAATCTAATCTAAAGTCATTGCAGTTGCTTCTAGTAATTCAAGATTTAGCAAGATGTTTTCTCTGTATCAAATCAGCTGGGCTTTGTATCGTGGCTTTGATTTCAATGGAAATGAAAATTGAGCAGATCCACAATAGCAGTTTTATGCCCAGATAGCAAGTTGAAATGCTAAAATAAAAGCAAAATACTGCAGATGCTGGAAATCTGAAACACAAACAAGAAATGCTGGAAATACTCAGCAGGTCTGGCAGCATCTGTGGAGAAATAAACAGGGTTAACATTTCAGGTCAGTGACCCTTCATCAGAACTGGCAGATATTAGAAATGTAAAAAGTTTTAAGCAAGTAAAGCAGGGGTGGGGCAAGAGATAACAAAAGGCAAGCTGTTGATAGGACAGGGTCACAGAGAATAACTGACCAGAAGGTCATGAGGCAAAGACAAACAGTATGTTAATGCTGTGCTGAAAGACAACGTTAACTCTGCTTCTTTATTTATTTAGAGATACAGCACTGAAACAGGCCCTTCGGCCCACCGAGTCTGTGCCGACCAACAACAACCCATTTATACTAACCCTACAGTAATCCCATATTCCCTACCACCTACCTACACTAGGGGCAATTTACAATGGTCAATTTACCTATCACCTGCAAGTCTTTGGCTGTGGGAGGAAACTGGAGCACCCAGCAAAAACCCACGCGGTCACAGGGAGAACTTGCAAACTCCACACAGGCAGTACCCAGAATCAAACCCGGGTCCCTGAAGCTGTGAGACTGCGGTACTAACCACTGCGCCACTGTGCCGCCCACAGATGCTGCCAGACCTGCTGAGTATTTCCAGCATTTCTTGTTTGTGTTTGACGTTGAAATGCTACCTCTCCACCATGTGTTACACGGAATAAAACATTATGTCATCAACTCAACATGGGCAACACCACAACAGATCCAGCAATAGGCCATTATAACTCTTGTGCATAACATGCAATAACTATACAATAGCAGGAAGTGTATGTAACATTTTTTGTCACCCTACTTTCACTCTTTTTTTTGTCATGCCTGTCACGATTAATTTTATCTATTTATTTGATTTACCTCTGAATCCTCCAAATCTTGGCCGCAAAGTTCAGCTCCACTCCTGGTTTCGGCACTATGGGAGCAGGGAAGCAAAAATAATGGCAGAGGGTCCGCTTCTGATGACTTCTGGCGGGGCTACGCTGATTGCCTCATTTTGAAGGGCAATAGTGCAAGCTTCCCATGTGTCAAGAGGCATGCAGAGTGGGAAGATCGCAACATCAGACAGCACCTAACACTGATTTGGCTCCTGGCCTGCCATTTTGGACCTCAACAGTCCTGTATACGCCGTCTCTTTAACATGTTATTTAAAAGCATTACCATTCAACTTTTAGGTGAGGTGGTTTTGACTATCTACTTGCTGCTGCACAGTTAGTGGAAGTACTATGTTGTTGGAGGAGTTAACAGATGTCTTTCAGTCAAATGAGAGTGCTGCTGGACCTTTGAAAGGTGTGATGTGATTTTGAAAGGCCTTTGAGCAGTCATGGGTGCCTTAGTTGCAGTTCCTCTTGGGCCACAGCATGACATGAAGATGGAGCAGAAGCAGCAAAGAGAAGTTGTTCACAGAGGGAGAACAAGGGTTCTCAGCAGAAGACGTCTAGGGTCTTCAGAGAACAATTATCCTACATGCATCTCAGCCGGGAGCAGTGTCTGTGGAGGCTGCGCTTCACCAAGAAGGTTGCCATAGAATTGTGCCTCCTCCAACCAGACCTGCGGCTGCAGAGCAGGGTGAGGACGGTGTTGCCAGTGGACGTCAGGGTCAAGGGTACCATGACCCTCAATTTCTATGCAAGGTTGGAACTGGCGACAATCACCAACATCTCAGTTCATCGTCCATTACTGTACCCGGGAGGTCACCAAGGCCCTATATGCCAGGAGAGGGAACACAGGAAGACAGGAATAGGAGGAGGTCATTTCGCCCCTCGAGCCTGTTCCATTACTGAATGAGATTATGGCTGATCTGCGATCTAACTCCTTCCTTTGCTCCATATCCCTTCGTACTTTTGGTTAAAAAAATCAATTTCCATTTCAAAATTAAAAATTGATCCAACATCAATTGCTATTTCCAGAAGAGCTTTCCGAACTTCAACCACCCTTTGTTTGTAAAAGTTTAGAGTTTAGAGATACAGCACTGAAACAGGCCCTTCAGCCCACCGAGTCTGTGCCGACCATCAACCACCCATTTATACTAATCCTACACTAATTCCATATTCCTACCTGTCCCTATATTCCCCTACCACCTACCTATACTAGGGGCAATTTCTAATGGCCAATTTACCTATCAACCTGCAAGTCTTTGGCATGTGGGAGGAAACCGGAGCACCCGGAGGAAACCCACGCAGACACAGGGAGAACTTGCAAACTCCACACAGGCAGTACCCGGAATTGAACCCGGGTCGCTGGAGCTGTGAGGCTGCGGTGCTAACCACTGCGCCACTGTGCCGCCCTAAGTGTTTACTAATTTTACTCCCGAGAGGTCTGGCTCTAATTTTTAGACAATGCCCTCTAGTCCTGGATGCCCAAACCAGTGGAAATAGTTTCTATCTGCCCCATCTGTTCCCCTTAATATCTTGAAAACTTCAATCAATTCATCCCTGAAACTTCTAAATTCCAGAAAACTCAATTCTAGTTTGTGTAATTGCTTCTCGTAATTTAACCCTTGAAGTCAAGGCTTCATTCTGATAAGTTGACACTGCCGCCCAAGGCCAATAGGTTCTGATGAAAGGTCACAAACCTGAAACGTTAACTCTGTTTTTCTCTTCACAGATGCTGCTTGACCTCAGTATTTCCAGCACTTTGTGTTTTTATTCCCAATATATCCTTCCTAAGGTGTGGTGCCCAGAACTGCTCACAGTACTCAAGGTGTGATCTAACCTAGGCTTTATAGAGCTGAAGCACAACATCTACTCTCGTATATTTTCTTCACTAATGTTATTTTGCTTATGCTAATTTTGGTCCCTGACCCTGATTCAGTAATAATTTCCTTGGGATGTCTTATATGCTGAATTCTTCCTCTACTGTAAATAGTGACACAAAGCAATTATTCAGCATGTCAGCCATTTCCTTATTTTCACTGAGAGTATCACCATCATCAGTTTTTCAGGGAACCAGATTGCCCCTCTTTTTCCCAATGTAATTATAAGTTTCGGTCTTGATTTTCATCTCTCGAAGGAGTGAGAAACAGGAGGAGCAGGCACATGGCTTTACCAGCATTGCATGCTTCCTAATGATGCCATTGCCTTGCAGACTCTGCATCTCAATGGGGAAATACACCAGAACCGCAAAGGGTTCCACACACTGAACGTGTGATCATGCACAGACCATTAAATTGATGAATTCCCACTATCCTGGCAGTGTTCACAACGTTTTATCCTGCGTAGGTCAGCCGTTTCAGCCATCCTCAAGCCACCATGCCGAATCAGAGGGTGGCTGCTCAGTGACAAGGGTGCCCACAGTACTATGGCTGATGACTCCCCTCTGCCAGCTGACCACATGTGGATAGCACTCCTACAATGAAGTCATGCTGCAACTAAGAACATTGTGGAGCAGACCTTCCACATCCTGAAACAATGTCCATGAGAGTCTCATCAGTCCCTAGTTATCCTGAGAAAATACACTAATCACCACTGCTCCACAATTCCCCATCCTTACCATTGTCTTGTTTTGGACCATCACAACATCATCCTGACAACAATCCTGAAATAAAAGACATCACAAAACAACCATTTCATACCAACTTTATCCAACAACACGTCCAACAAAATATACAGTACTCAACTGTTCACAATTGTGCTTTCCCGTAGTATCTGTCTTGCAGGTGCCTTTGCCTGGTCTTTGTTCCTACCCAGTGCTACCCCAGTGGCTGCAGCATGGTTGTTGGAAAGCTGCTCACTTTCAACAGAGGAAATAACAGATGGCCTTGCAGGACCCCCTCAAGCTGCTCTGCACCTTCAGGGCCTGACTTTGGATTGTAACAGCAGCAGTCTGAGTTGGCTGGCTGACAGGCAACAGCAGGGGCACTGGCAAATTGGCAGCGATGGGAGCACAAAAGCGGTCATCCTGAGGGAGGACAGGTTTGGGCTTCATGTCGCCACTGCCACTCGCTGAGGCAGCACCTCTGTAGTGCAAGTAATCAGATGGAGCACAGATCGCTGGACTGCTGAGAGACTGCAAACTTCTTTGAGCACTGATATCCACAGCCATGATGACAGCAGTCTGAGCCTGCACGCTGCCAAGCTAGGTTTGGATGGCAACAAGTTGAGATTTCATAACCCCAGTCTGAGCTTCTACTGCAGCACTCAGACGTTGGGTGACTCCTGCCTGTGCCGCAATGGAACTGAGACATTGGCCATCTGACGCTGCACAATGGCTGGGTCTGCAAGTGTCCTTAGAATTAGCCACCAGTTCCTCACTGGAAAGGATGAGCTCGAAGTTCTGATCGAAGCTCTGGGCCAAGTTGAAGACAGTTCCTCCATGCTCCGTGACACTGACAACAAGTCTGCCAGGTCTGCCAATGCACCAAGCATTTTGCTGTATGCGCCCATCCAGTCTTTTCCTGAATGCCCTTCCATCAAAGTCCTCATCTGAGTGCTCTGCAGCAGAACCTGTCTGCAACCTCGCCTTAGCCTGGCTGCCCACTTGTATCCAGTGACATCCCACTTGCAGGTCCTACCTCCATCTATGATATATACTGCCAGTATCTCAGCTGGTGGCTGTGAATGTCAGATCAAGTGAAGGTTCTTCTTCCTTAGAGGTCTGCTATTCCACTGGGCCTACACCCTCAGGCACCACTGGCTGGCCAGCCAGTAGTTCATGGATATTTAAAACCAAAATGCATGAGTTGAGATGAGAAAAAAAATGGGTGGGTGGAAGGCAGAAGTGCATGGTTACACCATCTGCAACTTGTAGATCATACCAGATGGATGAAGGTGAAGTGGGATTTGAGAAGGTGCAGGTTTTATTCGTTCAGGTGATGTGGGCATCGCTGGCTGGACCAGCATTTATTGCCCATCCCTAATTGCCCTCGAGAAGGTGGTGGTGAGCTGCCTTCTTGAACTGCTGCAGTGCTTGGGGTGTAGGTACACCCACAATGCTGTTAGGAAGGGAGCTCCAGGATTTTGACCCAGCAACAGTGAAGGAACAGCGATATAGTTCCAAGTCAGGAGTATGTGTGGCTTGGAGGGGAACTTGCAGGTGGTGGTGTTCCCATGCATCTGCTGCCCTTGTCCTTCTAGCTGGTAGAGGTCATGGATTTGGAAGGTGCTGTTGAAAGAGCCTGGTGAGTTGCTGCAGTGCATCTTGTAGATGGTGCACACTGCTGCCACTGTGCTTTGGTTGTAGAGAGAGTGAATGTTGAAGGTGGTGGATGTGGTGCCCATCAAGCGGGCTGCTTTGTCCTGGATGGTGTCGAGCTTCTTGAGTGTTGTTGGAGCGGCACTCATCCAGGCAAATGGAGATACATCATACTCCTGACTTGTGCCTTGCAGATGGTGGCCAGGCATTGGGGAGACAGGAGGTGAGCTACTCACCACATAATTCCCAGCTTCCAACTTGCTATTGTAGCCACAGTATTTATGTGGCTGGTCCAGTTCAGTTTCTGGTCAATGGTGACCCCCAGGATGTTTATAGTGGGGGATTCAGCAATGGTAATGCCGCTGAATGTCAAGGGGAGATGGATAGCTTCTCTCTTGTTGGAGATGGTCATTGCCTGGCATGACTGTTATTTGCCAGTTATCAGCCCAAGCCTGGATGTTGTCCAGGTCTTGCTGCATCTGAACACAGGCTGCTTCAGTATCTGAGGAGTTGAGAATGGTGCAATCATCAGGCAACATCCCCACATCTAACCTTATGATCGAGGGAAGGTTATTGATGAAGCAGCTGAAGATGGTTGGGCCTAGGACACTACCCCAAGGAACTCCTGCAGTGATGTCCTGGGACTGAGATGATTGACCTCCAACAACCACAACCATCTTCCTTTGTGCTAGGTATGATTCCAACCACGGAGACTTTTCTCCCTGATTCCCATTGACTCCAGTTTTGCAAGGACTCCTTGATGCCATACTCAGTCAAGTGCTGTGTTGATGTTAGGAGCAGTCACGCTCACCTTACCTCTGGAGTTCAGCTCTTTTGTCCTTGTTTGGATCAAGGCTGTAATGAGGTCAGGAGCTGAGTGGCCCCGGCAGAACCCAAACTGAGTGTCAGTGAGGTTATTGCTGAGCAAGTGTCGCTTGATCGCACTGTCGATGACCCCTTCCATCACTTTGTTGATGCTCAGGAGTAGATGGATAGGGTGGTAATTGCCTGGGTTGGATTTGTCCTGACTTTTGTATGCAGGACATACCTGGGCAATTTTCCACATTACTGGGTAGATGCCAGTTTTGTACTGGAACAGCTTGGCTAGGGGCACAGCTACTTCTGGAGCATAAGTCTTCAGAACTATTGCCGGAATGTTGTCAGGGTCCATAGCCTTTGCAGTATCCAGTGCCTTCAGTCATTTCTTGATATCAAATGGACTGAATCGGTTTGGCTGAAGACTGGCATCTGTGACACTGGGGACCTCAGGAGGAGGCCGAGATGGATCATCCACTTGGCACTACTGGTTGAAGATGGATGCAAATGCTTCAGCCTTGTCTTTTGCACTGATGTTCTGGGCTCCGCCATCATTGAGGATGGGAATATTTGTGGAGCCTCTTCCTCCTGTCAGTTATTTAATTGTTTACCACCATTCACGACTGGATGTGGCAGGACTGCAAAGCTTAGATTTGATCCATTGGTTGTGGGATTGCTTTGCTCTGTCTATTGCATGCTGCTTCCATTGTTTGGCATTTAAGTAGTCCTGTGTTGTAGCTTCACCAGGCTGACACCTCATTTTGAGTTATGCCTGGTGCTGCTCCTGGCATGCCCTCCTGCACTCTTCATTGAATCAGGGTTGGTCCCCCGGCTTGATGGTAATGGTAGAGTTGGGGATATGGCAAGCATTGAGGTTACAGATTATGGTTGAGTACAAATCTGTTGCTGCCGATGGCCCACAGCACCTCATGGATGCCCAGTTTTCAGTTGTTAGATCTGTTTGAAATCTATCCCATTTAGCACGATAGTCAAGCCACACAACACAATGGTGGGTACCCTCAGTGTGAAGACGGGTCTTTGTCTCCACAATGACCATGCGGTGGTCATTCCTACCAATACCGTCATGGACAGGTGCATCTGCGACAGGCAGATTGGTGAAAATGAGTTCAAGTAGGTTTTCCCCTCTTGTTGGTTCCCTCACCACCTGCCACAGACCCAGTCCAGCAGCTATGTCCTTTAGGACTGAGCCAGCTCGGTCAGTAGTGGTGGTACCAAGCCACTCTTGGTGATAGACATTGAAGTCCCCCACCCAGAGTGCATTCTACCTGGCTACCCTCAGTGCTTCTTCCAAGTGGTGTTCAACATGGAGAAGCACTGATTCATCAACTGCGGTTGGGCGGTAGGTGGAAATAAACAGGAGGTTTTCTTGCCCATGTTTGACCTGATGCCATGAGACTTCATGGGGTCCGGAGTCAACGTTGAGGACTTCCAGGACAACTCCTTCCCAACTATATAGCACTGTGCTGCCACCTCTGGTGGGTTTGTCCTGCTGGTGGGACAGGACATACCCCGAGATGGTGATGCTGGTGTCGGGGACATTACCTGTAAGGTATGATTCCGTGAGTATGACGATGTCAGGCTGTTGCTTGACTAGTCTGTGGGACAGCTCTCCCAATTTTGGCACAAGCCCTCATATGTCAGTAAGGAGGACTTTGCAGGGTCAACAGGGCTGGGTTTGCCATTGTCGTTTCCAGTGCCTAGGTCAATGGCAGGTGGTCCATCCGGTTTCATTCCTTTTCTTAGACTTTGCAGTGGTTTGGTACAACTGAGTGGCTTGCTAGGCCATTTCAGAGGGCATTTAGAGTCAACCACATTACTGTGGGTCTGGAGTCACATGTAGGCCAGACCAGGTAAGGATGGCAGATTTCCTTCCCTAAAGGACATTAGTGAACTAGATGGGTTTTTACAACAATCGACATTGATTTCATGGTCACCACTCGACTAGCTTTTTTAATTCCAGCTTTTTAATTTTTATTAATTAAATTCAAATTCCACTACCTGCCGAGGTGGGATCTGAACCCATGTCCCCAGATCACTAGCGTCATTCTGGATGGTTTCATTGACGTCAGCTGTCATGACCTGAGTGACGGCTGAGTCAATAATGCACAGTACTGTCTCCTTCAAGGGGGTGGGAACATGCAGTCCCCTGCCAGTTCTTTGCTGCTCCCTCCTGTTATGCACCACCTTGTCCTGCAAGAGAGAGAGTAAAGAAAGAGTGTCAGTGGGTTTGGTGCAATGTGTTTGGGTAATGTGCCTGTAATAGCTGAATAGCTGGGAGTATGTGGAAGCTGCAAGATGTGGGTATGAGTGTGAGCCTTGCAGCAGTGGCAAATGTGAAGTTGATGTGAAGCATATGAATGTTAGGCATAAGCCCTAAAAATTGCAGATGGGCGTGTGATAGGGGTGTCGTGCATTGAGCAGTGTGTGAGGTTGGTGGTGTGGTGGGAAGCATTTGAAGATGCATTTACTGACCTTGACCACTCGTGTTGTTGAACCTCTTCCAGCACTGTATCTGTGACCTGAAGGCCAGACTCCTGGCTTTGACCTCCACT
Source organism: Heterodontus francisci (assembly GCF_036365525.1). Taxonomy (NCBI): domain Eukaryota; kingdom Metazoa; phylum Chordata; class Chondrichthyes; order Heterodontiformes; family Heterodontidae; genus Heterodontus; species Heterodontus francisci. Next base: position 116,591,956 of record NC_090375.1, on the reverse strand, counting down.
GTTATCAGCCTTCACAATGTATGTCTGGAGGGCTTGCTTGACCCCTGCAGATAGATAACCCCCTCCTCCTTTTGAACATCTGCACTAAGGCCTCCAGTGCTGCATTTCAGAACTTAGGTGCCCACTCTCTGGCCTGCAGTTCCATTGTTCTGGCTTCTTCCTACTCTGAGACTCTTTCCCAGCCACTTCCAGCCCCTGCTGCAGCCAAATTGCACCTCCTTTTAACTGCTGCAGACTGCCTTTAAGAGGTGCAGGCTGGCTTTAAGTCGTACAAGCTAGTTTTTTTTTATTTCCAAAATATACTTTATTCATAAAAATCTGTAAAAATTACATTGCCAAACAGTTTCCAAACAGCACCAAAAAATACAAACATTGCAAGGGAGATCAGTTTTCTTCAATACTGTCATGAGTTTCTTCCCAACCCTTCTGTTTCACGATTGTCATGTCAATTACAGTTTTACATTTACAGCAATTGAGAATATTAACGATACAGTTCGAGGGGTTTCCCATTGATCCAGCCCCTCAGTCCAGCTTGGTGGGGGAACCTTACACTGTGGTCTTTCCCCATTGAGCCTTTGCTGCGGCTGCCCCAAGCTTTCGTGTGTCCCTCAGCACGTAGTCCTGGACCTTGGAATGTGCCAGTCTGCAACATTCGGCGGTGGACAACTCTGCGCTGGAAGACCAGCAAGTTTCGGGCAGACCAAAGGGCGTCTTTCACCGAATTGATAGTCCTCCAGCAGCAGTTGATGTTTGTCTCGGTGTGCGTCCCTGGGAACAGCCCGTAGAGCACAGACTCCTATGTTACAGAGCTGCTTGGGATGAACCTCGACAAAAACCACTGCATCTCTTTCCACACCTGCTTTGCAAAGGCACATTCCAGGAGGAGGTGGGCGACCGTCTCTTCCCCACCACAGCCAACGCGGGGGCACTGTGCGGAGGGGGCGAGACTTCGGGTGTGCATGAAGGATCTGACGGGGAGGGCCCTTCTCACCACCAGCCAAGCTACGTCTTGGTGCTTGTTTGAAAGTTCTGGTGATGAGGCATTCCGCCAAATGACTTTGGCGGTCCGCTCGGGGAACCATCCGACAGGATCCACCGTTTCCTTTTCCCGTAGGGCCTTGAGGACATTCCGTGCAGACCACTGCCTGATGGACCGGTGGTCAAAGGTGTTTTCCCGCAGAAACTGCTCCACGAAGGATGGGTGGTACGGCACATCCCAACTGCATGGAGCGTTCCGCGGCAATGTGACCAGGCCCATCCTTCGCAACACCGGGGACAGATAGAACCTCAGCACGTAGTGACACTTGGAGTTTGCGTACTGGGGATCTACACACAGCTTGATGCAGCCGCACACGAAGGTGGTCATCAGGATGAGGGCCACGTTGGGTACATTTTTCCCGCCCTTGTCCAGAGATTTGAACATCGTGTCCCTCCGGACCCGGTCCATTTTAGATCCCCAGACGAAGCGGAAAATGGCTCAGGTGACTGCCACGGCGCAGGAGTGGGGTATGGGCCAGACCTGCGCCACGTAGAGCAACAACGTGAGCGCCTCGCACCTGATGACCAGGTTCTTACCCACCATGGAGAGAGATCGCTGCCCCCACATGCCCAACTTTTGTCGTACCTTGGCTACTCGCTCCTCCCATGTTTTGGTGCACGCCCCGGCCCTTCCGAACCATATCCCCAGCACCTTCAGGTAATCTGACCTGACGGTGAAGGGGACAAAGGATCGGTCAGCCCAGTTGCCAAAGAACATGGCCTCGCTCTTGCCGTGGCTAACTTTGGCTCCCGAGGCCAGTTCGAACTGGTCGCAGATGCTCATCAGTCTGCGCACGGACAGCGGATCCGAGCAGAAAACGGCGACGTCATCCATGTACAGGGAGGTTTTGACCTGAGTGCCTCCGCTGCCTGGGATTGTCACCCCTCTTATGCTCGCATCCTTCCTAATAGACTCAGCAAAGGGTTCAATACAGCAAACAAACAAGACCGGGGACAGAGGACAGCCCTGTCTGACTCCAGATTTGATCGGGAAACTTTCCGATTCCCACCCGTTGATCGAGACTGCGCTACTGATGTTTGTGTAGAGCAGTTGGATCCAATTGCAGATTCCCTCCCCAAACCCCATTTTGGAAAGCACGTCCATCATGTAGGTGTGCGATATCCTGTCAAAAGCCTTCTCCTGGTCCAGGCTGATGAGGCAGGTGTCCACCCTCCTGTCCCGTACGTAGGCGATCGTATCCCTGAGTAGCGCGAGGCTATCAGAGATCTTCCTGCCGGGTACAGTACAGGTCTGATCGGGGTGGATCACCAGCTCCAGAGCAGACTTGACTCGACTGGCTATGACTTTGGACAGAATCTTGTAATCAACATTAAGCAGTGAGATGGGCCGCCAATTTCTGATTTCTGCCCTCTTTCGTACAAGCTAGTTTTAATTGGTGCTAACCTCGCATGAACCTGGGTTCCCTGCTGAGCAAGCAGCCACTGAGCAGCAGGTTGAATGTTGGGCTGCACACCACAGTCACGGAGATAAGCAAGAAGCACAAAGTTTGGATGCTGCATGTATTACTTCCTGGGTCATCGCATGTCATGATCCCACACCCGCTAATGGGTCTTGTCCAATTTCTTGCCCTTTACCTCCAAGGTAGGTGGTGGTGTAGCAGAACTCAGCCTGGCAGTTTTCAGCTTCATTTCAGAGATAGGTGATGCTGTCCTGTGCAGCACCACCACTTTAAAGCTCTCAAAAAAGGGCATGTGGCTTGATCCTGCCCGTGTGTTGCCCCCCTCTCCCCATGTCTCCCTTGGTGCAGCAGTCTATGGCTGAACCTTCTGGTCTCTTCAGGCAGTATACCAGCAACCTAGATGCAGGCACCTGCTGTTGGCAAGACCTGGTGTGAGTTGATATGAGTTTTTTTTGACAACATTTCTGTGATCGGCTGAATTTCCTGCATGCAGAATTGGAGAGATTAAGAGTGGCTTGCAAATCTGGTGTAGAGTGGGCAATGATAAATATTCTAATTCCCATATATGTTGAAGGAGAGACTCTGGAATATTTTGAGCACTTCCCATACCTTGGCATACCTCTCTCAAAAGGCCACCATCGATAAAGAGATCCAATACTAGATCAGCTGGTATTTAACCAGTGGCAGACAAGGCACCTCAGCAGCTGAGGATGCTGTACAGCAATACCTGGCGGCTTCCTTGCGGGCTGGGAGAGGGTCCTCTTGATCATGCATCCTGTGCCCCACGAAGGGTCCCCAGCAGCACGGGCCGCCCCACCCCACTCCACCCCTCCTGCTGGGGCCTGGCCGATTTTCCCCGGCAAGGCTTGACCCGACTTAACTTTTCCGAGGCCAAAATCCACCATGGCTCCTCTCGCTGGCTGCAGTGCCAGCAGTGGCCACTACTCTCAGTGATGCTGCTGAGACTGAAGAGGGGCAGAAGCCACGACTGCCGCCACTTAAGTGCCTGAACCATGCAAAATAACAGCATGATTGCCAAGTCTGGCAGAGGCCCTGGCTTTCCAGCCGTTGGGAGGAGCCACCAACTCCACATAAAATTCCAAACTGTGCATCAGCAACACAAAAGAGCGCGAGAGAAATTCCATCAGCAATGCTTCCACCATGTCCTCCAGCTTCAATAGGAGGGCCGTCGAGAAAACACTAGTGCCCTTCTTGAAGCCAGATCCACAAGCTTTCAGGCAAAACTCTTGCAATATCAACCTTCAATGGACTTTTCACTGTGTCCGCATGGCTGAAAATCGTCTCCCGCCCCAGGTCCTATTCTCACAACTCTCAAATGGCCAATGTCGCAAGGGAGGAAAAAAATGTTTCAAAGACACTCTGAAGTTCTTTTGAAGCGTAGCTTTAAAGACTGGGAGGAGTTTGCCACCAACTGTTCAATCTGGCAACTTGTCTGCCAAGCTGCATCTTGCTTCAAGTCCCGACACCTTAATGAGGAGGCAGAGCGACAGCAAAGAAACGAAAAGGAAGCAAATCCTGCATTCCGGATCCCACTACCTCATGGGATGTCCTGCCCTGTGTGCCCAAAGACCTGCGAGTGGAAAATCAGCCTGCTCAGTCACATGAAGACCTACGGCAGAAACTCGCAACCCTGAGAAGATGTCATCCTCAAATCGAGGGATAGCCAATGACAATATTGGCAAGAAAAATAGGGAACCTAGTCGTGTTGCCAGAGTGTCTGCCAGAATCAGAGATAGAGACCCCCAGCAGGTCTTTCTCGACTTGCTATGGTGGAATCTCAATCCCATCAGACTTGCTGGGTCCTGCTTTCAGCTTTGTTTATGTTTGACAATTCCAAATAATATTGTTCACATGAATATTATTTGCAAAGCTATAGTTGCTAAAAGAAGAACTTATTATTTTATTCCACCCCTCCCCAATTCCCACACTCCAGGACCCATTGGAAACAGTATAAAACATGCCATTTTAAAAGCAATGTGCTGTGCATTTTTGCAAGTGCCATTTATTAAAGCAGCCATTTCTTCACTGACTGTTGTGTCTGTAAACAAATAAGTCATCAAAAACCACGTCAAATCCTCCCCCACCTTCCTACCACAAGTGCTGCCAGACCCTGAGCTATTTTCCTACATCTGTACTGCCAAGCCCACATTCCATCCTTGAGTTCAATCAAATCCAATCTTCCCTACACCCATGCTGGGAAGATGCAGCTCCCTCTAGCAACTGCAAGCCCCAAGAATCCCTTGCCAGTGTTACCAATCCAGAAGATACTCTGTAAAGTTGCCAAAACCCTGGTTCCCCACAGTAGTATTACCAAACTCTAGGACCACCTCTTCAGTGCTGGTGAAGATCAGACCCCCTCCTGTGCTATTAAAATGCAGAAATCTCCTGTACTGCAAATTGCAGTACTGGCAATCACTTCCACCCACACCACAATCTTTGTATTTCCAAAGCTTTTAAATAAAGCAGACAAAACATTTTCCTTTCTAGATATACAGGATTTACACACATTTTATAAATATATATAAAACACATACATACAGAGGAGGAAAATAACGATGTGAATCGTTTTTGATTTGCTTAGAAATCAGCACCGAATTACTCTTCCTTTGTCTTCACAAAGTATGTTTTTGGCTCACAGGAGAGTATTGGTGCCAGTGAAAGATAAAGGATTATAAAATCTGATCTGCATCATGAATTCAACTGAAAAGCTGCACCGACAGCACTCATAGATAGAGCCTGGGCTCAGCGCCATTCCAGTGCCTGTGAATGAAACTGCAGTTTGGCCTCTGCCCCCACCACTGAGGCAGCCAGGGAATCCAGCAGCTTTCTGTTGCAAGTGCCACAGAACAGTGTGTTTGTTCGTGGGATGAATGTGACCCAGATCAACCAGCCAGACCCCTTCGTCACTCTGTCAAACGGGTCTTGGCAGTGGTTCCCGACAAACTTGAAACAACTCTAGCTTCTTCATTGCTAGGAACCAAACTTTCCTACTTGTCTGCCTCCAACAACCACAACCATCTTCTTTTGTGCCAGGTATGAATCCAACCAGTGGAGAGTTTCCCCCACCCCCACCCCCAATTCCCACTGACTTCAATTTTGCGAGGGCCCTGTTCTGAAGGGTTACTTGCCTGACAGTCAACCAGCCTCTAAATCTGGCTGTTTGCGACTGGGAAATGGAGACATACTTATTCATCTGGTCCTGCCAATTAAGTTCAGCAGGGCCTTTGGGAAACCCATTCTTCCAGGTGATGCCACACTTGGCCAAATGTTGCCTTGATGTCAAGGGCAGTCACTCTCACCTCACCTCTGGAATTCAGTTCATCGTCCATGTTTGGACCAAGGCTGTAATGAGGTCTGGAGCCAAGTGGCCCTGGTGGAACCCAAAATGAGCATCGGTGAGCAAATTATTGCTGTCAAAGTGCCTCTTGATAGCGCTGTCAATGATTGAGAGCAGACTGATGGGGCAGTATTTGCCCATATTGGATTTGTCCTGCTTTGTGGACAGGACATACCTGGGCAATATTCCACATTGTCGGATAGATGCCAGTGTTGTAGCTGTACTGGAACAGCTTGGCTAAGGAAGCAGCTAGTTCTGGAGCACAAGTCGAGTACTACAGCTGGGATGTTTTCAGGGCCCATAACCTTCGCAGTATCCAGTGCCTTCAGCCATTTCTTGATATCACGTTGAGTGAATCGAATTGGCTGAAGATTGGCATTTATGATGCTGGGGGCCTCAGAAGGAAACCAAGATGGATCACCCACTCGGCACTTCTGGTTGAAAATCATTGCAAATGCAAAAGCAATTGGAAAAGAACATTGAACAAGGGCTGGATACTAACTTGGAGGCAGATGATGGGCAGGGCACTGCTTTGAGATCAAGAAACCTGGAAGAATGGGTTTCCAGAAGATCCTGCTGAATTTAATTGGCAGGACCATATTAACATCTGTTGTCTATATTTCCCAGTCACAACCAGCCAGATTGAGGGGCTGGCCGTCTGTCAGGTGAGTAGCCCTTCAGCACCAGGCCATAGTTGTAGAGTGGAGAGGGGGATCGGAAAGGTAGGAGGTTGCGGGAGACGGGCGGCCAGAAGGAAGATCGGAAGCCAGAGGATAGGTCGGATTCCATGTCTGGGGCAGGGATAGGGGAGCATAGATCAAAGGCCAGAAGGAAGATCAGGGTGCTAGGTCAAGGAGAGATCAGAGGCCAGAGTTGCGAGAGTGGGGGATGGAGATCAGAGACCTTGTGGAGGAGAGTGGAAGGATTGGCAGGGGCATCAGAATGATGGGTGTGGGTGGGAGTGGTGTTGTCCAGTCCTGGGATGTTGGTGAAATAGATAAACTGGATCCAACAAGTAAGTGGAAAGGCACGTACCTCCTGGATCCAGCAGTCCTCGCCTCCCTTTAGCCATTGTATTTCCTGAGGCCAGGAAAACTCAGTCGGCCAGAGTTAAATTTAAAATGGTGGTTAGATAGACGCGCGCGGCCTCATAATAAGATTTACATTGTAATCCCGTCTTCTGGAAACAGGTTGTTTTTCCACCCACATCCCAGCTCTGCTAAAACCAGAAGTAGGGGGTTTCGAGGCAGGTTGTTGCTCGAGATTCAGATTTTTAACAATTTTACATCCCACCAGACACACTCATTTTTGGGAGTTAAAATTCCTCCCCATTAGTCTCAATCCTTGGAAATCACATTTCTGCCACATGGAGGTTGGAGGAATTCTTGACTTCTGCCCAAAGCATAGATGAAGTCAGTCGACTCCACCCCTGGAAAAATCACTCTCCCAATTCTCTTAGAACTGCACTTTCAAAATCCCAACTATCCAGCCTTTGACCCTCCAATCACCATGATATTTCTGCACCTAACAATCTGTTCAACTGCACCTTCATCTCCAACTCTGATGCCCCAGTCCCTATTAAAACCATTACATTGTCACCCTGGCCGTTCCCACAGGTATGACCTTCATCTCTGCTCCCTTTGGTCTAAGTGATGCAGACTGAACAAACATGACAGACAACTGATTTAGTCATTCATCACCAGATCTGGCCTTATCTAATCACATAAAGCACTATCGGGTCCTGCACTCCTCTGCCATAACCGCACTATTCCAGGATCATCGTCGGATGCAAAGATAACCCCAACTTATTTTGTCTACTGCAAAACATCTTCATAAACCCCTCTCCCTTGCCTCCTCCACCCTCACCTCCAATAACAAGTGTGAGGAGCTCATGGACTTCCATGTCACCAAGATAGAGACAATTCGTTCAGCTGCTGCTGCCACTTTCCTCCTCACCTAGTCCACTGGGCCAAACTTTATCCAAGGATTTCCCTGTCCAAGCCCATAATTCATACTGTTCTCTGCTTTCTCTCCTATCTCCCCTCATGCCCTCTTTATGCTCATCTTGTACACGTGACCCATCCTCATGCTCCATTGGCCCTATTCCAACTAAACTGCTGGCCACCTGACTTTGCTTCATGGCTCCCATGTTCACTGGTATTGTTAGCGGTTCTCTCTTTCAGGTACTGGCCCCTTCTCCTTCAAATCTCCTCAAAAGAAAATCCCTTGACTGCTCTGTCCTTTCAAACTATACCGCACCCCGCACCCGCACCCCCAATCTCCACACTTGCTTTCCTCTCCAAAGTCCTTGAACGTTACGTTGCATCCCAAATACATTCCCCTCTCTCCTGGAACTCCATGTTTTCATCCCTCCAATCAGGTTTTCACTCCTGCCACAGCACTGAAAGGGCCCTTATCAAGTCACAAATGACATCCTATGTTATTGTGACAAAGGTAAGCAATTCATCCTTGTTCTTCTCAACCTGTCTTCAGCCTTTCACATGGCTGACCACACCATCCTCCTCCAAAACCTTGCCTCTGTCATCTTGCTGGGTGGGATGGCACACGCGTAGTTTCTTTCTTATCTATCCAGTTGTAGCCAGAGAATCACCTACAATGGTCTCTCTTCCTACTCCTGGAGTGTTACCTCTGGTGTCCCGCAAAGATTCCTTGGTCCTCTCCTATTTCTCATCTACATGCTGCCCCTCAGCAACGTCACCTGAAAACATGGTTAGTTTCTACGTGTACGTTGATGACACCAGCTCTACCTGACCACCACCTCTCTCGCCCTCTCTATTGTCCCTAAAATGTCATATGCTTGTCCAATTTCCAGTACTGGATGAGCAGAAATTTCCTCCTACTAATTATTACAAAGATGGAAGCCACTGTTTTTGGTCCCCACCACAAACACCGTTCCCCACAGTGGTGCAGTGGTTAGCACTGCAGCCTCACAGCTCCAGCGACCTGGGTTCAATTCTGGGTACTGCCTGTGTGGAGTTTGCAAGTTCTCCCTGTGTCTGCGTGGGTTTTCTCCGGGTGCTCCGGTTTCCTCCCACAGCCAAAAGACTTGCAGGTTGGTAGGTAAATTAGCCATTATAAATTGCCCCTAGTATAGGTAGCTGGTAGGGAACTTTAGGGACATGTGGGGATGTGGTAGGAATATGGGATTAGTGTAGGATTAGTATAAATGGGTGGTTGATGGTCGGCACAGACTCGGTGGGCCGAAGGGTCTGTTTCAGTGCTGTATCTCTAAACATAAACTCAACTAAACATCAACTCCATTTCTCTCCCTGTCAACTATCTGAGGTTGAACTAGACTGTTTGCAATCTTGGTGTCATATTTGACCCTGAGATAAGCTTCTGACCACTTATCATGCATCACTAAGACCTCCTATTTCTACTGCCATAACGTCACATGGCTCCGCCTCTGCCTCAGTTTGCCTGCTGCCTTTATTACCTCTAGACTGAGCTATTCCAACTCACTCCTGACTGGTGTCCCACCCTCCATGGACTTGAGATTATCCAAACTCTGCTGCAGATGTCCTAATTCGCACCAAATCCCATTCACCCACCACCCTGTGCACACCGACCTACATTAGCACCCCATTAAGCAATGCCTCGATTTTAAAATTCTCATCCTTGTTGTCAATTTACTCCATGGCCTCACCCTTCAACCATCTCCTCCAGCCTGGCAACCCTCCGAGATATGTGCACATCTCCAATTCTGACCTCTTGCATATCCCCAATTTTAATCACTCAACCACTGGCGGCCATGCCTTCAGCAGCTGAAGCTTCAATCAGACAGTGTAGCCATGCATCAACATATAGTGCCTATAACATTACAAAATGTCCCAACACGCTCCACAGGTGTGTTAACAACCAAAATTTGACACCATAACATAGGAATTACCCCACTAAACCTCTCTGCCTCTCAACATCCCTTTCCTCCGTTAAGACACTCCTTAAAGGGGAGGCGGTGGCATACTGGTATTGTCACTGGACTAGTACCCAGAAACCCAGTGTATTGCGCTGGGGACATGGGTTTGAATCCCGTGGAATTTGAATTCAATTAATAAATCTGGAATGGAATTAAAAAAGCTAGGCTAATAATGGCCATGAAACCATTGTTGATTGTTGTAAAAACCATCTGGTTCACTAATTTCCTTTAGGGAAGGAAATATGCCATCCTTACCTGGTCTGGCTTACATGTGACTCCAGACCCACAGCAATGTGGTTGACTCTTAAATGCTCTGTGAAATGGCCTAGCAAGCCAGTCAGTTATATCAGACTGCTATGAAGTCAATACGGAATGAAACCGGACAGACCAGCCGGCATCCACCTAGGCACTGGAAATGACAACGGCAAACCCTGCCCTGTCAACCCTGCAAAGTCCTCCTCCCAAACATCTGGGGGCTTGCGCCAATGTTGGGAGAACTGCCCCACAAACTAGTCAAGCAACAGCCTGACATAGTCATACTCACCAAATCATACCTTACAGACATTGTCCCAGAGACTGCCATCGCCGGGTAAGTCCTGTCCCACCAGCAGGACAGACCCAGCAGAGGTGGTGACACAGTGGTATAGAGACAGCAGGGTGTTGCCCTGGGAATCCTCAACATCGACTCCAGACCCCATGAAGTCCCATGGCATCAGGTCAAACATGGGGAAGGACACCTCCTGCTGATTACCACCTACCGCTCCCACCTCAGCTGATGAATCAGTACTTCTCCATGTTGAACAGCATTTAGAGGAAGCGCCGAGGGTGGCAAAGGCACAGAATGTACTCTGGGTGAGGGACTTCAAAGAGTGACCGAGCTTACCAAGTCCTTAAGGACATAGCTGCTAGACTGGGTCTGCAGCAGGTGGTGAGGGAACCAACAAGAGGGAAAAATATATTTGACCTCATCTTCACCAATCTGCCTGCCACAGATGCATCTGTCCATGCCAGTATTGGTAGGAGTGGCCACCACACAGTCCTTGTGGAGACGAAGTCCCACCTTCACATTGAGGATACTGACCATCGTGTTGTGTGGTACTATCACCGTGCTAAATGGGATAGATTTCGAACAGATCTAGCAATGGAAAACTGGGCATCCATGAGGCACTGTGGGCCATCAGCAGCAGCAAAATTGTACTCAACTACAATCTGTAACCTCATGGCCCGGCATATCCCCGACTCTACCATCACCATCAAGCCAGGGGACCAACCCTGGTTTCAATGAAGAGTGCAGGAGGGCATGCCAAGAGCAGCACCAGGCATACCTCAAAATTAGGTGTCAACCTGGTGAAGCTACAACACAGGACTACTTAAATGCCAAACAGCATAAGCAGCATGCGATAGACAGAGCAAAGCGATCCCACAACCAACGGATCAGATCCAAGCTCTGCAGTCCTGACATATCCAGTCATGAATGGTGATGGACGGCAATTAAACAACTAACTGGAGGAGGTGGCTCCACAAATATCCCCATCCTCAATGATGGGGGAGCCCAGCACATCAGTGCGAAAGATAAGGCTGAAGCATTTTAAGTGCCGAGTGGATGATCCATCTCAGCCTCCTCCTGAATTCCCCAGCATCACAGATGCCAGTCTTGAGCCATTTCGATTCACTCCATATGTTATCAATAAATGACTGAAGGCACTGGATACTGCAAAGGCTATGGGTCCTGACAACATTCTGGCAACAGTACTGAAGGACTTGCCGCCCTAGCCAAGCTGTTCCAATACAGCTACAACACTGGCATCTACCCGGCAATGTGTATAATTGCCCAGGTATGCCCTGTGCACAAAAAGCTGGACAAGTCCAACCCGGCCAATTGCCGCCCCATCAGCCTACTCTCGATCATCAGTAAAATGATGGAAAGTGTCATCAACAGTGCCATCAAGCAGCACTTTCTTAGCAATAACCTGCTCAGTGACACTCAGTTTGGGTTCCGCCAGGGCCACTCAGCTCCTGACCTCATGACAGCCTTGGTTCAAACATGGACAAAAGAGCAGAACTCCAGAGGTGAGGTGAGAGTGACTGCCCTTGACATCAAGGCAGCATTTGACCGAGTATGGCATCAAGGAGCCCTAGCAAAACTGAAGTCAATGGGAATAAGGGGGAAAAACTCTCCGCTGGTCGGAATCGTATTTAGCACAAAGGAAGATGGTTGTGGTTGTTGGAGGTCAATGATCTCAGCTCCAGGACATCTCTGCAGGAGTTCCTCAAGGTAGTGTCCTAGGCCCAACCATCTTCAGCTGCTTCATCAATGATCTTCCTTCAATCATAAGGTCAGAAGTGGGGATGTTCGCTAATGATTGCACAATGTTCAGCACCATTCGCGACTCTTCAGATACTGCAGCAGTCGGTGTAGAAATGCAGCAAGACCTGGACAATATCCAGGCTTGGACTGATAAGTGGCAAGTAACATTCGTGCCACACAAGTGCCAGGCAATGACCATCTCCAACAAGAGAGAATCTAACCATCTCCCCTTGACATTTAATGGAATTACCATCGCTGAATCCCCCATTGTCAACATCCTGGGGATTACCATTGACCAGAAACTGAACTGGAGTAGCCATATAAATACAAGAGCTGGTCAGAGGCTAGGAATCCTGCAGTAAGTGACTCAGCTCCTGACTCCCCAAAGCTTGTCCACTATCTACAAGGCACAAGTCAGGAGTGTAATGGAATACTCTCCACTTACCTGGATGGGTGCAACTCCAACAACACTCAAGAAGCTCAACTCCATCCTGGACAAAGCAGCCTGCTTGATTGGCACCCTATCCACAAACATTCACTCCCTTTACCACCGACGCACAGTAACAGCAATGTGTACTATCTACAAGATGCACTGCAGCAATGCACCAAGGCTCCTTAGACAGCACCTTTCAAACCCATGACCTCTACCACCTAGAAGGACAAGGGCAGCAAATACATGGGAACACCACCACCTGCAAGTTCCTCTGCAAGCCACACACACGTGACTTGGAATTTTATCGCCGTTCGTTCACTGTCGCTGGGTCAAAATCCTGGAACTCTCTTCCTAACAGCACTGTGGGTGTACCTACCACACATGGACTGCAGCGGTTCAAGAAGACAGCCCACCACCACCTTCTCAAGAGCAATTAGGGATGGACAATAAATGCTGTCTGAGCCAGCAACGCCCACATCCCATGAATGAATTTTTAAAAAACTACCTCTGAACAAGTTTTTGGTCATCTACCTTAATATCTCCGAATGTGGCTCTGTGTCAAATTCTGTTTGATAATTCTGCTGGCACTTTTTAACTAAGTTAAATGCAGTATGTTTTTGTTGCGTCACTGCACTGCCTGTTTGAGGCCGACATCAAGAGGCACGAACTATTTTTGTTTTGGGGCCTTGTTTGAATGCAGCTAATGAACTGCCAGTGCCAAACAGTTGCACGCTGCTCAGCAGTTGCATGAGGGTGGAAAAATATAAGCCAGCTTCTATACTGAACTAGCTGGCAAGTTGAGCCCGGAAGGGAGGAATGAACCAATCCCAGCTTCATTTCAAAATTGTAGTCAGGGTCCAGCAACAACATAGAATCCCAGATTTGTATATTTAAGCAGTCTGCTGCCTGAAACACACAGGTACTATTCGCCCATATAGGGGTTTGCTGAAAATCAGATGGACCTTAGGCATCTAAGAAGTGGGCAAGGTTATCCCTTCCGCAATTTTCCTATTCCAGGTATGGAGTGTGGAGTGTATATAGTTTCTATGCAATAAAGATTATGTTTAAACACTACAGTCTATGTATCTCTCTGGCTCGACTCTTTTTCAGGTGAGAAACAGACAAGCGTCAATTGTAATTCGTATAATGGCCTCCGCTACCAAGAAGCAAATATTGACCAAACCATTTCATTCGGAATTAGCTGCTCATCTGCAGAAAAACTACTTTAGCTCTGTTTTACACACAAGAATATATATTTACAAATATCCTGCAAGGTTATATAGTTGGGCATGTTATTACTCTGGACAAAATCATGTTCCTTTAGCTTTTTTACCTATTCTGTGCAATGCTTTTATTTGAATCAACATCCTTTATAGAACATCACAGATTCAATAGAATTGGTTATCGGGGTAGGTGGAAATGTGGAGTAATCAGTTCAGCCATGAACTTACTGAATGGCAGAACAGGCTCAAAGGGCCAGGTGGCCTACTCCTGCTTCTAATTCGTATGTTCATACATTCATAGAATAATACAACACAGAAGGCAGCCATTCAGCCCATCAAGTCTGTGCTAAGTCGTTCGAACAGCAATCTAGTTAGTGCTACTGCCCTGCTCGTCCCCATATCTCTGCAATTCCTTCTCCTTCAAGTATTTATCCTATTCCCTTCTGAAGTCTACTGTTGAATCTGCATATGTAGTATAAGGGTATCAAAGGGTTAATCTTGAGAGAATGTAATGATTACCACCCACCATGAAGAGGTAACAGATCATGTGGGAGAGACCCGAGAACAGTTATAAGCATGGCTTTTGAAGGAGACACGCAGCCTAGTGTGGAGTGTATATAGTTTCTATGCAATAAAGATTATGTTTAAACACTACAGTCTATGTACCTCTCTGGCTAGACTCTATATGGCAGCAGAATAAAGAACCAAATATATAACAGCCTCCACCACCCTCATTCCATATCTTAACCACTCGTAAAGAAATATATCCTCATGTCGCCTTATTTGTCAATCACCGTAAATCTGTGCCCTCTGAGATGTTGATAATCAGTCATTGGAAATAGTTCCTCATTACTTACTCAATCTCAGCCCTGCATGATTTTAAGCACCGCTATCAAATCTCCTCTTGGCCTTCTCTGCTCTAAGGAGAATAAGCCCAGCTTCTCCACGTAATTCCCTGGAACCATTTGTTTCCTATAATCATTTCAATAGATTCATGTTATAACAAAATATACTAATTCAATTTCCATGTGGTTCATGTCACTGATTGCATTATCACCAGGAATGCTTCAAAAGTCTCCAAGTTCAAATTGTGGAAAGTAGAAGGAATATGTCTAACACTTAATAACCCAGATGTTCCAACATTCCAGGAAATGGGCTTGGACTGAAACAAAGCTCTGAAATACCCAGGGCTCATTCATCCATACATATTTTGGAAGCTTTATTGGCCACAAGTATAATATCAGATCATGTTTATGCACTGAAAATAGCGACATAAAACCAAGTTATGGTTTGGGTCACTGGAAAAGTGCCAAATGTTCATGTTATATCAGTAAAATTAAGCAAAGCAATACAACTACTAATGTGTCCAATTGCTTAAAACAGAACTTTCAAACTAAGGTCACTGGACCTTTAGGGATCCACAATGGATCGGAGGTGATCACTGAAGTCTGAATGCTTTATTTGCCAGCAAATTATCTTTGTTACTGTACACTAATAAAAACATTTTTGCCATGCTAACTGCACTTTCCCTTGATATTTTCTGCAATAACGCAGTGTTTTTCTTTAGTGTGGTCTTGCAGTGCTAGGAGTGCATCGAATCCATATTAAAATGCAATAAATATCTCCAAAACCTAACTTATACTTTATTGGCAAACTTGGACATGGCATTTTCCAATGTTTATGAAAGGCTTTAGAATGTGCCAATATTTTCAAGGGTGCTCAAAGTGTGTCAAATATTTTAGTTTAGCCCTTAGGTGCTCTTACTCCTTCAAAAGAACCTCTTTCCTAGTCCTACCTATGTCGTTGATACCCACATGGACCACAATAACCAGATCCTTCCCCTTCCACTCTAAGTTACTCTCCAGCCACAAGGAGATAGCCTTAACTGTGGCACCAGGCAGGCAACGCAGCCTTTGGGACTCTCACTGTCAGCTAGAGAGAACAGTATCTATGCCCCCAACAATACTGTCTCCTACTACACGGCATTCCCTTTCACTCCCCCCCCCCCCCCCCACCACTCGAATGGCCCCTGTACCACGTGCTGTGGTCAGTTTGTTCATCCTCCCTGCAGCCTCTGCTCTCATCCACAAAAGCTGCAACAACATAAAACCTGTAGGACAAGTGCAAGGACTGAAGCTTGTCCAGTGCTATCTTCTAGATCTCCATTCGTAGTCACACCCTCCTGTCCCTGACCACAGGACAAATCTGAAGTATCTAGCCTAAGAGGTGTAGATCCAGGTAACTTTCCCCGTCCCTGATGCATCACAGTGTCCAAAGCTTGGACTTCAGCTCATCAACTGTGAGCCGATGTTCCTCAACCACAAGAAATAGCAGAAGTAGACCATATGGCCCATCGAGCCTGCTCTGCCATTCAATACAGTCATGGCTGATCTTGGGCTTCAATTCCACTTTCCTGCCTGCTCCCCATATCTTCTGATCCCTTGCGAGACCAAAAATCTATCGATCCCAGCCTTAAATATATTCAATGATGGAGCATCCACAACCCTCTGGGGTAGAGAATTCCAAAAATTCACAACCCTTTGAGTGTAGTAATTTCTCCTCATCTCAGTCCTGAATGATTGGCCCCTTATCCTGAGACTGTGTCCCCATGTTTTAGATTCCCTGATCAGTGGGAACAATCTCTCAGTTTCTACCCTATCAAGCCCTTTCAGAATCTTGTATGTCTGAATTAGATCACCTCTCATTCTTCACTCTACTCACTTCTAAACTCCAGAGAATATAGGCCCAATTTACTCAGCCTATCATCTAAAGCATGACTACCCAACCTGAGCCCAACGAGACCCGATGACATGTGTCGCGTTCGGGTCAGATCAGGCCTCTTTTCTGACTCCAGCATTTGGGCTCGGGTCGGACGTGGACAGTGCTGCCTTGCTCCGGGAAGTAATCTTCCAATGAACATTCAGGACGTCAAGGCAGGATACGTGCAATCCGGACTCCACACTCTGCAGTAAAACCTGGATACCCGACCAAACCCGACTACGTGTCGGGTTCAGGTCGGGTCGGGCATTTAAAAAAATTAAAGGATTCGGGCCCAGGTCGGGTTCAGGTTGGCTGTAGTCAGGTCGGGTTTTAATTTTATACCCTAGCCAGCCTTTAACCCCCTCATCCCAGGGATCAATTTAGTAAATCTTTGCTGCACTGCCTCCAGTGTAAGTATATCCTTTCTAAAATGTGGAGACCACAACTGCACACAGTATTCCAGGTGTGGTCTCACCAAAGCCCTGTACACTTTTAGTAAGACTTCTTTATTCCTGTCCCCATCCAATCCCCATGCAATGAAGGACAGCATGCCATTTGCCTTCCTAATAGCCTGCTGCACCTGCATATTAGCTTTGTACGTTCCTTGAACAAGTATCCCCAAGTGTCTCTGAGCATCAACACTTACCAGTACCACACCTTTTAAAAAATATTCTGCTTTTCTATTTTTACAACCAAAGTCAACAACTTCACACTTTCCTACTTATATTCCATTTGCCATCTTGTTGCCCACTCACTTAGCCTGTCGATATCTCTTTGCAGCCTCTCTACATCCTCCCTGCAGCTTACCTTTCCACCGAGCTTTGTATCATCAGCAAACTTAGATCCATTACCCTCTGTCTCTTCATCCAAGTCATTAATATAGAATGTAAATAGCTGAGGCCCCAGCACTGATCTTGCTGCACCCCACTATTCACTGCCTGCCAACTTGAAAATGCTCCATTTATGTCCACTCTCTTCTTCCTGTCTGTTAACCAATTCTCTATCCAAGCTAATATATTACCCTAACACCATCAGCCCTTATCTTTCCTCTTAATCTTTTATGTGGCACCTTATCGAATAACTTTTGAAACTCCAGATATACTACATCTACTGGTACCCCTTCATCTACCCTACTAGTTACATCCTCAAAAACACGAAAAATTTGTCAAACAGGATCTCCGTTTAGTAAAACTATGCTGACTTGTTCATTTCATAACATTGCACTTGGAAAAGCATAGTAAGACTTCTTTAATAATAGTTTCCAGCATCTTCCCAACGACTGATGCTAAGCTAACTGACCTTGTAGTTCCCTGTTTTCTCTCTGCCTCCTTTCTTTAAAAGTGGCATAACATTTGCCAACTTCCTATCCGATGGGACCATTCCTGAATCTAAGGAATTCTGGAAAATTATAGCCTGTGCATCCACTATCTCTGCAGCTATCTCTTTTAGAAACCTAGCATGTAGGCCATCTGGTCCCGGGGACTTGTCTGATTTTAGTCCCTCAAGTTTCTCCAATACATTTTCTCGCCTGCTATCAATATCCTTAATTTCCTCACTCTTTTTAGCCCCTAGGTTACTGCATATTTCTGGTATGGAACTTGTGTCTTCTACTGTGAAGACAGACACAAAATATCTGTTCAATGCCTTTGCCATTTCCTCATTCCCCATGATGATTTCTCCTTTCTCTGCCTCTAAAGGTCCAATGTCTACTTTAGCTACTCTCTTCCTTTTTATGTACTTATAAAAGCTCTTACTATCTGTTTTTATATTACTGGCTAGTTTACTCTCATTCTATTTTTTTCCCTTTTTATCAACTTTCTGGTGGCCCTTTGCTGTTTTCTCAAGCACTCCCAATCCTCAGACTTGCTACAATATTGCAATATTGCAAGCCTCTTCTTTCCTTAACTTCCTGAGTGAGCCACGGATAGGTGTTTCTGGAAGAGTTTTTGTTGTTGAATGGAAGTACTTTTGTTGAACCCTTTGAATTGTTTCTTTAAATGTTTCCCACTGTTCATTTACCACCATACCTTCCAGTCTATTTACCCAATTAATCTTAGCCAGTTCTCCCCTCATACCTTCGTAACTGGCTTTGTTTAAGTTTAAGATGCTTGTTTGTGATTGAATGTGTCACTTTCAAACTTAACATGAAATTCAATGGTATCATGATCATTATTTCCCAGTGGATCATTGCTAATGAACCCTGCTTCATTACACAATACAAGATCTAAGATAGCTTTATCCCTAGTTGGTTCTACAATGTATTGCTCCAAGAAACTGTCATGGAAGCATTCTACAAATTCATCTTCTAGACAACTGTTGCCAGTTTGATTGTCCCAGTCTATATGCAGCTGAAAGTCCCCCACAATTAATACATTACCTTTTTTACATGCTCGAGATGCAGATGTGGTTGCTGTCGATCACGTTGGTGTCCACCAGCTCCTACATGCTACAGCTGCAGCACATCACCTGCCCTGCCTTATTGTGTTTTGTTTAACTGATTAAGTTTCAAGTTTAGAAATGATAACTACAAATTATCATTGAGTGATATTAAGTGTGGGATGTTAATGCAGCATATTCAGCAAAGGGGTTCCCTGATGAGGACTTTCCGTACTTTGATCTTCGCTCTAAGACGGGCAAGGTTGAACAACCTGCCACCTGATCTTGTGTGGAGGAAAATTCCTTCTTCTGAAGACTTGAACGCATGTGAGAGCAGCAGGGAGAAGAAGATCCCAAACAGTGTAGGTTCGAGAACACAGCCCTGTTTCACGCCACTCAGGATAGGAAAGGGGTCTGATGAGGCACCGCTATGCTGAATTGTGCCTTTCACATGGTCATGGAATGAGGTGATGATACTTAGTAGCTTTGGTGGACATCCAATCTTTGCTAGTAGTCTGAAGAGACCACGTCTGCTGATGAGGTCAAAGGCTTTGGCGAGATCAATGAAAGCAACATAGAGGGGCATCTGTTGTTCACGGCATTTCTCCTGTAGCTGGCGAAGGGAGAACAGCATGTCAATGGTGGATCTCTCTGCTCGAAAGCCACACTGTGCCTCAGGGTAGACACGCTCAGTCAGCTTCTGGAGCCTGTTGAAAGAAACTCAAGCGAAGACTTTCCCCACTATGCTGAGCAGGGAGATTCCATGGTAGTTGTTGCAGTCACCGTGGTCACCCTAGTTCTTATCGAGGGTGATGATATTGGCATCGCGCATGTCCTGTGGTACTGCTCCCTCGTCCCAGCATAGGCAAAGCAGTTCGTAGAGTGCTGAGAGTATAACAGGCTTGGCACTCTTGATTATTTCAGTGGTAATGCCGTCCTTCCCAGGGGCTTTTCCGCTGGCTAGAGAATCAATGACATCACTGAGTTCCGATTTTGTTGGCTGTATGTCCAGCTCATCCATGACTGGCAGAGACTGGGCTGCATTGAGGGCGGGCTCAGTGACAACATTTTCCTGGAGTACAGTTCTAGGCAGTGCTCCACCCAGCAGACCATTTGCTTGCGTTGGTCAGTGATTGTGTCCCCTGATTTAGATTTGAGGGGGGCGATCTTCTTGATGGTTGGCCCAAAAGCTCTCTTAATGCCATCATACATTCCTCTGATGCTTCTGGTGTCCAAGGCCAGTTGAATATGACTGTATAGGTATTGCCAGTAGTCATTAGCGCAGCACCTGGCTGGACTTTGTGCAGCGCTTCTGGCTGCTTTAAGTGCTGCACATGTTAACTCGCTGGTAGTTCAACAGTGCAATGCGCTTAGCGGCTATGACAGGTTCCAACTCTTCAAAGTGAGAATGAAACCAGTCTGCATTCTGCTTCACACGTTTGCCAAAGGTGGTCATTGCTGAGTCATAGATGGCATCTCTGATGTGGGCCCACTTGGTCTCTGCATCCCCTGTGGGAGTGTTTTGAAGGGCTTTTTCAAGTGAATTTAGAAACTTATGTAACAGCTGTGGATAAGAAATTCTGCTCGTGTTGGTGCATGGGCAGCCCTTCTGCTTGGAGTGATGCAGCTTCTTTGGTTTGAGTCTAACCTTGCTGCACACCAGGGAGTGGTTGGTGTCGCAGTCCACACTGTGGAAGCTGTGTGTGATTGAAACACTGTTTAAAGAGGCTCGCCTTGTGATAATGAGGTCTAGCTGGTGCCAACGACGTGATCTTGGGTGCCTCCAAGAAACCTGGTGACAGGGTTTAGTATGAAAGAATGAGTTGGTGATGCAGAGGTTGTGATAGCAGTCGCTGTCCATTTTCATTCATCCTTCCAATGCCATAGCGCCCAAGGCATGAGGGCCATGAGTCATGGTCGGCCCCAACCCTGGCATTAAAGTCCCCAGCTGGAACAGATGTTCGGTATTGGAGATGCTACTAATAATATTATGGAGTTCCTCAAAGAACTGGTCTTTAGCTTCATGTGGGCAGCAGAGCGTCAGAGCATAGATGCTGAGTAGGTGTACTGGACCAGAGGCGGTGAGCAGTCGGATGGACAGTATGCGTTCCGAGCCATTTGAAGGTGGCTCTATCATGCTGAGCAAAGTGTTTCTGATGGCGCTTCTGATGACCTCCAGGCGCTTACCCATTGTCTCTCGAGACAAGGATGCCAAAGAAGAAGAAGATGATATTAAGTAGTTTAACTAGTCAATCTATAATTTTAATGCAATACTTATATTTCCCCAGTACCAATTTAAACTACTGCCCCAGTTTAGAGAAAATAAAAGAAACCTTAAAACTCAACAACCAATCACCTACCTGCTTATCTAATGAATGCCTCTGGGCTTCAGCTCTCGCTGTCTCCAGCTCCCTCTGTTAGATCATTCCTCGTTCTGTAAAAGACCAGAACAGTGCCTCTTCCCTCACTGCGCCAAATTTCCTCCTTTACCAAATTCCCAGAGTTAAGCACTCTCGAAGCAGCAAATTCTTAACCGATTCAGAGTTGAGCACTCTGTCTTGCAGTACTTCGTCGAGCTGGACGTCATGCTACTTACTAGTAATCTAAAGGCCTGGACCAATAATCCAGAGACATGAGTTCAATTCCCACCACAGCGGCTGGGAAATTCAGACAATTAAATAAATTTGGCATATAAAGCTAGCATCAGTAATGATAGTCTTGACAAATATGCAAATTGCCGTAAAGTTCATCTGGTTCATGAATGACCTGCAGGGAAAGAAATCTGCCGTCCTTATCCAGTCAGACCTATGTGTGACTCCACACCCACAGCAACGTGATTGACTCTTAACCACCCTCTGAAATGACCACGCAGTTGTATCAAACCGATATGAAGTACAGGAAAACTAAAACTGGACATATCACCCAGCATTTACCGAGGTACCAGACACGATAAAGGCACACCCAGCCTAGAAAACCCTGCAAAGTCCTCCTCAATAATATCTGGGGACTTGTGCCAAAATTGGGAGAGCTATCCCATAAACTAGTCCAGCAACAGCTTGACAAAAGAACATATGAAATAAAAGCAGGAGTAGGCCACTCAGCGCTCCGAGCCTGTTCCATCACTCAATATCATCATGGTTGATCTTCTAACTCAACTCCACCTTCATGAACTTTCCACAGAACCACAAATCCCTTAATTTCCATAGTATCCAAAAATCTACTGATCTCCGTCCTGAATATACTCAACACTGAATATCCACGGTCACTGGTGCAGAGAATTCCAGAGATCCACAACCCTTTGAATGAAGAAATTTCTTCTCATCTCAGTCCTAAATGGATGATCCCTTATTTGGAGACTGTGCCCCATGTTCTAGATTTCCCCAACCAAGGGAAACATCCCCCATCATCTGCCCTATCAATCCCCATGAGAATTTTTGTATCTTTCATGAGATCACCCCTCATTCTTCTAAATTCCAAAGAATATTGGCCTAATCTACTCAATCTCTCCTCATCGAACAATCCCCTCATCCCAGGCATCAGTCTAGTGAACATGTGCCGCAGTCCCTCTAGGGTAAGTATATCCTACCTTAGGTAATGAGACCAAAACTGTAAACAGTACTCCAGGTGTGGTCTCATCAAGGCCCATAAAATTGCACGAAGACTTCTTTACTGTTATATTCCAATCCACATGTAATAAAGGCTAGCATACCATTTGCTTTTCTAATTGCTTGCTGCACCTGCATGTTAACTTTCTGTGATTCATGTACAATCACCTGCAAATCCCTCACAATGCCAATATTTCCCAGTCTCTCAGCATTTCAAACATATTCTGTTTGTTTTTATTTTCCTTCCAAACTGGATAAAGAACAAAGAACAGTACAGCACAGGAATAGGCCATTCGGCCCTCCAAGCCTGCGCCAATCTTGATGCCTGTCTGAACTAAAACCTTCTGCACTTCCGGGGTCCGTGTCCCTCTATTCCCATCCTATTCATGTATTTGTTAAGATGACTTCACACTTCCCCATATTTTATTCCATATGGCATGGTCTTGCCCACTCACTTAACCTGTTAAAATCTCTTTGCATCCTCCTTCCAGCTTACATTCCCATCAAGCTGTGTATCATCAGCAAATATTGATACGTTACACTTGGTCCCTTAATCTGAATCATTGATGTAGATTGTAAATAGCTGAGGCCCAAGCACTGATCCTTGTGGTACCTGACTAGTTACAGTTTTGCAACCCAAAAATGACCCAATTATTCCTACTCTCTGTTTTCTGTCCATGAACTAATCCTCAATCCATGCTAATATATTCCCCCCAATCCCATGAGCACCACTTTTGTGCGATAATCTCTTTTGTTTTTCTTTCATGGATGTGAGCATCGTTGGCTAGGCCAGCAATTGTTTCCCATCCCTAATTGCCCTAGTGAAGGTGCTGGTGAGCCGCCTACTTGAACAACTGTAGTCCATCTGGTGCAGGTACACCAACAGTGCTGTTAGGGAGGGAGTTCCAGGTTTTTGACCCAGCGACAATGAAGGAATGGTGGCAAAGTTCCAAATCAGGATTGTGTGTGGCTTGTAGGGAAACTTGTAGGTAGTGGTGTTCCCAAGCGTCAGCTGCTCTTTTCCTTCCAAGTGGTAAAGGTTGCTGGTTTGGAAGATGCTGTCGAAGGAGGCTTGGCAAGTTGCTGCAGTACATCTTGTATATAGTATGCACTGCTACTACTGTGCGCCGGCAGTAGAGGGAGTGAAGGTTGAAGGTGGTGGATGGGGCGTCAATGAAGTGGACTCCTTTGCCCTGGATGGTGGCGGTGGAGTTGGCTGCACCCATCCAGGTGAGTGCAGAGTATTCCATCATACTCCTGACTTGTGCCTTGTGAATGGTGGACAGGCTTTTACAGAATTTACAGAATTACAAATTCACTGACTTCCCATGCTCCTTGTCACATGAGCTTTATCATGCTCCATATCAAGTTTCATCTGTGCCTCTTTCATTAAAGGCTTACTCAAGAGTAAAGGTATCTCACCGGAGACTATATCAATACCAATAAAGTGGCTTACCCCAGCTATTTTACATGGGATTACTACTCTCTTCAATGACTTCAATGTGTTGTCATCACCAAACCTAAAGCTGGTAGTACTTTTATACTCCTTGACCTTACGTCGATCCTCACTACTGAGTGAATCCAGATAACATTATAGCCAATCAGTTCCACATACTGTCGACATACAAGCACTATCCAGTACCGCACAGTTGTACAAATCCACAACCAACACATTCATCACAGGAATAAAACTCCTTGGGATTAGTACAATTCATTTAGATCCATCAGTATCTTCCTCTTCTGCCTCAGAATTCTCTGCGCCATGTGTTTAGAACATTACAGCGCAGTACAGGCCCTTCGGCCCTCGATGTTGCGCCGAACTGTGAAACCATCTGACCTACACTATTCCATTTTCATCCATATGTCTATCCAATGACCACTTAAATGCCCTTAAAGTTGGCGAGTCTACTACTGTTGCAGGCAGGGCGTTCCACGCCCCTACTACTCTCTGAGTAAAGAATCTACCTCTGACATCTGTCCTATATCACCCCTCAACTTAAAGCTATGTCCCCTCGTGTTTGCCATCACCATCCGAGGAAAATGACTCTCACTATCCACCCGATCTAACCCTCTGATTATCTTATATGACTCTATTAAGTCACCTCTCCTCCTCCTTCTCTCCAACGAAAACAACCTCAAGTCCCTCAGCCTTTCCTTGTAAGACCTTCCCTCCATACCAGGCAACATCCTTGTAAGTCTCCTCTGCACCCTTTCCAAAGCTTCCACATCCTTCCCATAATGCGGTGACCAGAACTGCACGCAATACTCCAGGTGCGGCCGCACCAGAGTTTTGTACAGCTGCAGCATGACCTCATGGCTCCGAAACTCGATCCCCCTACTAATAAAAGCTAACACACCATTTGCCTTCTTAACAGCCCTATTAACCTGGGTAGCAACTTTCAGGGATTTATGTACCTGGACACCAAGATCTCTCTGCTCATCTACACTACCAAGAATCTTCCCATTAGCCCAGTACTCTGCATTCCTGTTACTCCTTCCAAAGTGAATCACCTCACACTTTTCCGCATTAAACTCCATTTGCCATCTCTCAGCCCAGCTCTGCAGCCTATCTATGTCCCTCTGTACCCTACAACATCCTTCGGCACTATCCACAACTCCACCGACCTTCGTGTCATCCGCAAATTTACTAACCCACCCTTCTACGCCCCCATCCAGGTCATTTATAAAAATGACAAACAGTAGTGGCCCCAAAACAGATCCTTGCGGTACACCACTAGTAACTAAACTCCAGGATGAACATTTGCCATCAACCACCACCCTCTGTCTTCTTTCAGCTAGCCAATTTCTGATCCAAAGCACTAAATCACCTTCAATCCCATACTTCCGTATTTTCTGCAATAGCCTACCGTGGGGAACCTTATCAAACGCCTTACTGAAATCTATATACACCACATCCACTGCTTTACCCTCATCCACCTGTTTGGTCACCTTCTCAAAAAACTCAATAAGGTTTGTGAGGCACAACCTACCCTTCACAAAACCGTGCTGACTATCTCTAATGAACTTATTCTTTTCAAGATGATTATAAATCCTATCTCTTATAACCTTTACCAACATTTTACCCACAACCGAAGTAAGGCTCACAGGTCTATAATTACCAGGGCTGTCTCGACTCCCCTTCTTGAACAAGGGGACAACATTTGCTATCCTCCAGTCTTCCGGCACTATTCCTGTCGACAATGACGACATAAAGATCAAGGACAAAGGCTCTGCAATCTCCTCCCTGGCTTCCCAGAGAATCCTAGGATAAATCCCATCTGGCCCAGAGGACTTATCTATTTTCACACTTTCCAAAATTGCTAACACCTCCTCCTTGTGAACCTCAATCAAATCTAGCCTAGTAGTCTGAATTTCAGTATTCTCCTCGACAACATTTTCTTTCTCTACTGTAAATACTGACGAAAAATATTCATTTAACGCTTCCCCTATCTCCTCTGATTCCACACACAACTTCCCACTACTATCCTTGATTGGCCCTAATCTAACTCTAGTCATTCTTTTATTCCTGATATACCTATAGAAAGCCTTAGGGTTTTCCCTGATCCTATCCGCCAATGACTTCTCGTGTCCTCTCCTTGCTCTTCTTAGCTCTCCCTTTAGATCCTTCCTGGCTAGCTTGTAACTCTCAAGCGCCCTAACTGAGCCTTCACGTCTCATCCTAACATAAGCCGCCTTCTTCCTCTTGACAAGCGCTTCAACTTCTTTAGTAAACCACGGCTCCCTCGCTCGACAACTTCCTCCCTGCCTGACAGGTACATACTTATCAAGGACACGCAGTAGCTGCTCCTTGAATAAGCTCCACATTTCGATTGTGCCCATCCCCTGCAGTTACCTTCCCCATCCTACGCATCCTAAATCTTGCCTAATCGCATCATAATTTCCTTTCCCCCAGCTATAATTCTTGCCCTGCGGTATATACCTGTCCCTGCCCATCGCTAAGGTAAACCTAACTGAATTGTGATCACTATCACCAAAGTGCTCACCTACATCTAAATCTAACACCTGGCCGGGTTCATTACCCAGTACAAAATCCAATGTGGCATCGCCCCTGGTTGGCCTGTCTACATACTGTGTCAGAAAACCCTCCTGCACACACTGGACAAAAACTGACCCATCTAAAGTACTCGAACTATAGTATTTCCAGTCAATATTTGGAAAGTTAAAGTCCCCCATAACAACTACCCTGTTACTCTCGCTCCTGTCGAGAATCATCTTTGCTATCCTTTCCTCTAAATCTCTGGAACTATTCGGAGGTATATAGAAAACTCCCAACAGAGTGACCTCTCCTCTCCTGTTTCTAACCTCGGCCCATACTACCTCAGTAGACGAGTCCTCAAACGTCCTTTCTGCCGCCGTAATACTCTCCTTGATTAACAATGCCACACCACCCCCCCCTCTTTTACCATCTTCTCTGTTCTTACTGAAACATCTAAATCCAGGAACCTGCAACATCCATTCCTGCCCCTGCTCTACCCATGTCTCCGAAATGGCCACAACATCGAGATGTTATTTCGAAGACTCAGCCCCTTCACTTAGGGCAGTTCATTTTATTAACTATTAACTGTTCCTTGGGCATTCCTGGGATTCATTCACCTTTAATTGCTTTTGCAACCCTGTCTTCCACTGTAATATTCAGACCTGCTAAAGATGCTTTCATCCTCATTCCTCCTGTCTTTAACTCTTCCATTGTACTTAGGCCTGCTTCCAGTACCTGGACTATTTATAAAGTTTGTAAACATTGAGTCCTCCTTTCTTTGTGTCACAGCAGAGTGTCCCGCTTGTCCTACCAGGACTGCAGGAAATGACTGTTTCACCAGGAATTTTTTTTAAGGCGGCAGACTATTGGTCCAACATGAAGTCTTTGTTCAAGAACCGAACCCCAGTTAAAACCAGGAGCCTGTCCATATGTGACACCTTAGCACAATCTAGCAATTTAACAGCTAGCACTGAACCAGGGATCTCCAAATTGAATTTCCTCAATTTTTTATCTAGTCTGTTAAAGTCCATGATATATTCCTCCATTGAATATCCATCTGTTTTCCAGAATCTATCAAGGTCTGACCATGCCTCATACACATTCAATAGGTCATCTTTCTTGTAAATTTCATCCAAGAATTCTAACAGAAGATCCAACCCTTCATCAGTATCCAACTGACTGTTCAGAAAACAGTTTACTTCTGATTTTACTTTTGGTAGGAAATGACAACGCCAAGGCCATACCTTGTTTCCTATTTGGTAGAAATGTTATCCATGTCCACATATCCACTTCATTCTTTCACTGGTCATATGGTTCAGACTCCGAAAAAATCGGAGGGTAATCATACCCTGACAATTTGCACTTGCTATCTGCCATATCTTTCACAGTGGCTCTTGAGACTTTAGTTTTCTACCCAAAAAAATTTCCTACTTTCTAACCTTCAGCTTTAGGCAGCCATCCTCTGCTACCACGTCAAACTCCAGGAAGCTTGTTATGGAAGGATAAGGCTGGAGTCTATATTTACTCAGTTTCACATTTACTGTGCACAATAAAAGGATTAAAATCACGTAGATCCTCATTCAAAATTCTCCCCAATCCCAGTAAGTGTCTCCTTTTAAATGCTCAACTAAAACCCCAATTAACTCCCTTCACCAGTATATAATCACACAATTAACAAACAGCACCTCCTGGATGCCTAGTTTTGAGCTGCTAGATCTGTTCAAAATCTATCCCATTTAACCCCAGTGGTCGTGGTACACAACACAATGGATGGTATCCTCAGTGTGAAGTCAGAATTTTGTCTCCACAATAACTGTGTGGTGGACACTTCTACCAATACTGTCATGGACAGATGCATCTGCGACAGGTAGATTGGTGAGGGTGAGGTCAAGCGGGTTTCTCACTGCCTGCCGCAGACCCAGTCTGACAGCTATGTCCTTCAGGACTCGGCCAGCTCGGTCAGTAGTGATGCTACCGAGCCACTCTTGGTGATGGGCATTGAAGTCCCCCACCCAGAGTACATTCTGTGCCCTTGCTATGCTCAGTGCTTCTTCCAAGTAGTTTTCAACATGGAGGAGTACTGATTCATCAGCTGTGAGATGATAGTAGGTAGTATTAGCAGGATGTTTCCTTGCCCATGCATAACCTGATGCCAAGGCACTTCATTGGGTCCCAAGTCAACGTTGTGGATTCCCAGGGCAAGTCCCTCCTGACTGCATATCACTGTGCCCCCACCTCCCAAGGATAGGTAATGGAATCTGGGACATTGGCTGTAAGGTATAATTTGGCGAGTATGCCTGTGTCAGACTGTTGTCTGACTAGTCTGTGGGTCAGATCTCCAAATTTTGGCACAAGTACCCAGATATCAGGACGAAGGACTTTGTGGGGATGACTGAGCAGGATGTGCCATTGTCATTTCTGGTGCCTAGGTCAATGCCAGGTGGCCAACCAGTTTTAATCTTTTTCAACTTTGCTCCAGCAATTTGGTATAACTGAGTGGCTTGCAAGGTCATTTCAGAGGGCTGTTAAGAGTCAACCACATTGCTGTTGTTCTGGAGTCACATGTAGGCCAGGCAAGGATGGCAGATCTCCTTCCCTGAAAGACATGAGTGAACCAGATGGATTTTTTTTTAAGACAATCCAGTAGTTTCATGGTCACCATTACTGATATTAGAGTTTTAATTCCCAATGTATTAATTAATTGCATTTAAATTCCACCAGCTACCATAGTGGAATTTGAATGCATGTTCCCGGAGCATTAGTCAGGGCCTCTGGATTACTCGTCCAGTAATATTACCACGACACCACCATCACCTATTTTGCGTGGCACCTTATCGAAAACGTTTTGAAAATCTAAATATACTACATTCACTGAGTTGTCTAAAGCAGGCTGGGAAAATAGAATACAGGGGAAGTCAGTGGATGAGCAGCGACAGACTTTTAAGTAGATATTTCATAACACTCAGCAAACATTTATTCCAGTCAGAAGGAAGGGCTCGAAGAGAACAATGAACCACCCATGGATAACAAAGGAAGTTCAGGAGAGTATCAAATCAAAAACAAAGGCGTACAATGTGGCAAAAACGAGTGGTAGGCCAGAGGATTGGGAAGTTTTTAGAAACCAGCAGCGGATGACTAAAAAACTAATAGAGAGGGAGAAAATTGATTATGAGAGTAAATTGGCAAGAAATATAGAAACAAACAGTAAGAGCTTCTATGGGTATATTAAAAGAAAGAGAGTAGCAAAGTAAGTGTGGGACCCTTGGAGGATGAGGATGGGGAATTAATAACAGGGAACAGGGAAATGGCAGATAATTTAAACCAATATTTTGGATCAGTCTTCACGGTGGAGGACACTATAAACATCCCAACAATATTAGATATGCAAGGTGTAAATGGGAGGGAGAAACTTGTAACAATCTCTATCATGAGGGAACAGTGGCGCAGTGGTTAGCACTGCAGCCTCACAGCTCCAGCGACCCGGGCTCACTTCTGGGTACTGCCTGTGCAGAGTTTGCAAGTTCTCCCTGTGTCTGCGTGGGTTTCCGTCGAAGCTCCGGTTTCCTCCCACAGCCAAAGACTTGCAGGCTGATAGGTAAATTGGCCATTGTAAATTGCCCCTGGTGTTGGTAGGTGGTAGGAGAATGGTGGGGATGTGGTTGGAATATGGGATTGGTGCTGGACAAACTGATGGGACTAAAGGCAGACAAGTCGCCAGGACCTGATGGCCTGCACCCAAAGGATTTAAAAGAAGTGGCTGCAGAGATAGTGGAGGCATTGGTCATAATACACCAAAACTCACTGGATTCCGGTCGGGTACCAGCGGATCGGTAAACTGCTAATGTGACACCCCAATTTAAGAAAGGAGGGTGGCAGAAAGCAGGAAACTATAGACCAGTCAGCTTAACATCGGTCATTAGGAAAATGCTTGAGTCGATTATTAAGGAAAAAATAGCAGGACATTTAGCAAAACAATGCAATCAAACAGAGTCAACATGGTTTTACGAAAGGGAAATCATGTTTGACAAATTTGTTAGAGTTCTTTGAGGATATAACAAGCAGAGTGGATAAAGGTGAACCAGTTGATGTTGTGTATTTGGATTTTCAGAAGGCATTTGATAAGGTGCCACATAAAAGGTTATTGCACAAAATAGGAGCTCAGGGTATTGGGGGTAATGCATTAGCATGGATTGTGGATTGGCTAACTCACAGAAGGCAGAGAGTCGGGATCAATGGGTCTTTTTCAGGTTGGAAAGCCGTAACTAGTGGGGTGCCACAAGTATTGGTCCTAGGGCCTCAGCTATTTACTATCTACATTACTGACTTAGAGGAAGGGATTTGCTGACGATACAAAAATAGGTGGGAAGGCATGTAGTGATGAGGATACAAAGAATCTGCAAAGGGATATAGATAGGTTAAGTGAGTGGGCAAAAACTTGGCAGATTGTGTCCAATGTGGGAAAGTGTGAGGTAATCCACTTTGGTAGGAAGAATAAAAAGGCAGATTATTATTTAGATGGAGAAAGACTACAAAATACTGCAGTACAGAGGGATCTGGGTGTTCTAGTGCATGAAGCACAAAAGGTTTGCATGCAGGTGCAGCAAGTAATTAGGAAGGCAAATGGAATTTTGACCTTTATTGCTAGGGGGTTGGAGTTTAAAAATAGTGAAGTCTTGTTACAACTGTACAGGGTGTTGGTGAGGCCACACCTGGAGTATTGCATATAGTTTTGGTCCCTGTATTTAAAGAAGGATATGCTAGCATTGGAGGCAGTTCAGAAAAAGTTCACTAAGCTGATTCCTGGGATGAAGGGGCTGTCTTATCAAGAACAGCTAAACAGGTTAGGCCTTTATTCATTGGAGTTTAGAAGAATGAGAGGTGATCTTATAGAAACATCTAAGATTTTAAGGGGGCTTGACAGGGTAGATGTTGAGAAGATGTTTCCAATAGTGGGGGAATCTCAGACTAGGGGACATAATTACAGAATAAGGGGGAACACATTTAAAACTGAGATGCAAAGGAATTTCTTCTCAGAAGGTGGTGAATCTCTGGAATTCTCTGTCTCAGAGAGTTGTGGAGGCTAAGTCACTAAATGTATTTAAGGAGGAGGTGGATAGATTTTTGAAATCTCGGGGTCGAGGGTTATGCGGAGCAGGCCCGAAAGAGGAGTTGAGGCCTGGGACAGATCAGCCATGATCTTATTGAATGGCGGGGCAGGCTTGAGGGGCTGAATGGCCTCCACCTGTTCCTATGTCTTATGTTCTTATGTTCACTGGTTCTCCCTTATCCAATCTACTAGTTACATCCTAAAAAAATAAACAGATTTATGATTTTCCAAATGCCCTGTTACTCGTCCCTGATAATGGATTCTATTATTTTGCATACTACTGATGTCAGGCTAATTGGCCTATATTGTTCCCCATTTGTTGTCTCCCTCCTTTCTTGAACAGCAGGGTTACATTTGCTGCCTTCCAGTACATGGGGATTGTTCTAGAATCAAGGGAATTCTGGAAGATCAAAACCAATGCATCCACTACCGCTGTAGCCACCTCTTTTAAAACACCAGGTGCAGGCCATCAGTGTGACATGATCGCTAAAAGAGTGATGACCCTTTAAGAACTCAGTATGCGAATGAGCTAAGTACCAGGATGTAGTCATGTGACTAGAAGCCATGTTCTCTCTCTACTGTGACACTCTGGACTAAGGTTCTGTCGGTAGTTTGCTCTGTCTTTTATGGACTAGGTGAGCTGTTAATAAACCTTCTAGAGATCTTCAAGGAACTGGAATCCACATTCCTTATTGTGTTGCTTAAGATAACACAAAGGATCTCATGACAATCAGGTCCAGGGGATTTATCAACTTTAATTCCCATTAATTTCTCCAGTGCCATTCCTTCACGAATAATAATATCCTTAAGTTCCTCAGTTTCACTGCACCCTTGGTTTCCCCACTATTTGCAGAATATTTTGTGTGTCTTCAACCATGTACACAAAGTATTTGTTTTCTCTGTCATTTCCTTATTCTCCATCATCATTTCTCCAGTCTCTGCCTTTAAGGGAGCATTGCTTACTTTCACTAATTTCTTCCTTTTTACAAACCTATTACAGTTTTGTAATCTGTTTTTATGTTTCTCGCTCATTTACTCCCTCATTCTCTTTTCTTTATCAATTTCTTGGTCCTACTTTGCCGAATTCACAAATCTTTCCAATCATCAAGCTTACTACTCTTTTTGGCAATATTATAAGCCTCTTCCTTTCATCTAATATAAACACACAAAGTGCTGAAAATACGCTGATGCTGCCAGACCTACTGAGTATTTCTAGCACTTTGTTTGTATTTCAGATTTCCAGCATCTATAGTATTTTGCTCTTATTCCTCTAATCGAATACTATCTTTAACTTCTCTTGTTATCTATGGTTGGACCACTTTTCCCACGAGGCTTTTATTAGAGTCATAGAGTTATACAGCACAGAAACAGGCCTTTCGGCCCATCGTGCCCAGCATCAAGCACCTATCTATTCTAATCTCATTTTCCAGCACTTGGACTGTAGCCTTGTATGCTATGGAGTTTCAAATGCTCATCTAAATACTTCTTAAATGTTGTAAGAGTTCCTGCCTCTACCACCACTTCAGGCAGTGTGTTCCAGATTCCAGCCACCCTCTGGGTGAAAAAACTTTTCTTCAAATCCCCTCTAAACCTCCTGCCCCTTACCTTAAATCTATACCCCCTGATTATTGACACCTCCACTAAGGGAAGAAGTTTCTTCCTATCTACCCTATCTATGCCCCTCATAATTTTGTATACCTCAATCAGGTTCCCCCCTCAGCCTTCTCTGCTCTAAGGAAAACAACCCTATCCTATCCAGTCTCTCTTCGTAGCTGAAATGCTCCAGCCCAGGCAACATCCTGGTGAATCTCCTCTGCACCCTCTCCAGTGCAATCACATCCTTCCTATAGTGTGGCGACCAGAACTGTATACCGTACTCCAGCTGTGGCCTAACTAGCATTTTATACAGCTCCATCATAACCTCCCTTCTCATATTCTATGCTGAGCTAATAAAGGCAAATATCCCATATGCCTTCCTAACCACCTTATCTACCTGTGCTGCTGCCTTCTGTGATCTATGGATATGTACATATCTGTACTTCCTAGTGTCCTACCATCCATTTTATATTCCCTTGCCTTGTTAGTCCTCCCGAAATGCATCACCTCACACTTCTCAGGATTAAATTCCATCTGCCACTGCTCTGCCCATCTTACCAGCCCATCTATATCGTCCTGTATTCTAAGGCTTTCCTCCTCACTATTTACGACACCAATTTTCGTGTCATCGAAACATAGAAAATAGGAGCAGGAGTAGGCCATTCGGCCCTTCGAGCCTGCTCTGCCATTCATTATGATCATGGCTGATCATCCAACTCAGTAACCTGTTCCCACTTTTGCCCCATATCTTTGATCCCTTTCGCCCCAAGAGCTATATCTAACTCCTTCTTGAAAACATATAATGTTTTGGCCTCAACTGCTTTCTGTGGTAGTGAATTCCACAGGCTCACCACTCTGGGTGAAGTAATTTCTCCTCATCTCAGTCCTGAAAGGTTAACCCGTATCCTTAGACTATGACCCCTGGTTCTGGACTCCCCC
Source organism: Heterodontus francisci (assembly GCF_036365525.1). NCBI lineage: Eukaryota > Metazoa > Chordata > Chondrichthyes > Heterodontiformes > Heterodontidae > Heterodontus > Heterodontus francisci. The sequence continues at coordinate 116,557,858 of NC_090375.1, read as the reverse complement.
ACCATCGGGAACATCCTTCCTGCATCTACCTTGTCAAGTCCTGTTAGAATTTTATAGGTTTCTAGGAGATCCCCCCTCACTCTTCTGAACTCCAGCGAATATAATCCAAACTGACTTGATCTCTCCTCATACGTCAGTCCCGCCATCCCAGGAATCAGTCTGGTAAACCTTCGCTGCACTCTCTCTATAGCAAAAACATCCTTCGTCAGATAAGGAGACCAAAACTGCACACAATATTCCAGGTGTGGCCTCACCAAGGCCCTGTATAATTGCAGCAAGACCATCCCTGCTTCTGTACTCGAATTCTCTCACTATGAAGGACAACATACCATTTGCCTTTTGTACCACCTGTTGCACCTGCATGCTTACCTTCAGCAACGTGTGTACGAGAACACCCAGGTCTCGTTGCATATTCCCCTCTCTCAATTTATAGCCGTTCAGATAATAATCTGCCTTCCTTTTTTTGCTATCAAAGTGGATAACCTCATATTTATCCACATTATACTGCACCTGCCATGCATTTGCCCACTCACTCAACTTGTCCAAATCACCCTGAAGCCTCTCTGCATCCTCCTCACAACTCACCCTCCCACCCAGTTTTGTGTCATCTGCAAATTTGGAGATATTACATTTAGTTCCCTCATCTAAATCATTAATGTATATTGTGAATAGCTGGGGTCCTAGCACCGATCCCTGTGGTACCCCACTAGTCACTGCCTGCCATTCAGAAAAAGACCCGTTTATTCCTACTCTTTGTTTCCTGTCTGCCAACTAATTTTCTATCCATCACAATACACTACACCCAATCTCATGCGCTTTAATTTTACATGCTAATCTCTTATGTGGGATTTTGTCAAAAGCCTTCTGAAAGTCCAAATAAACCACATCCACCGGCTCCCCCTCATCAACTCTACTAGTTACATCCTCGAAGAATTGTAGTAGATTTTTCAAGCATGATTTCCCTTTCATAATTCCATGCTGACTCTGTCCGATTCTACCACTGTTCTCCAAGTGCTCTGCTATAAAATCTTTGATAATGGACTCTAGAATTTTCCCCATTACTGACGTCAGGCTGACTGGTCTATAATTCCCTGCTTTCTCCCTACCTCCCTTCTTAAATAGTGGGGTTACATTAGCTACCCTCCAATCTGTAGGAACTGTTCCAGAGTCTATAGAATCTTGGAAGATGACCACCATTGCATCCACTATTTCTAGGGCCACTTCCTTAAGTACTCTGGGATGCATACCATCAGGACCTGGGGAATTATCGGCCACTAAGCCCCGTGTTCCCCGACATTTCTGTCCTCCTTTGTGAAGACAGAACCAAAGTATGCATTTAGTTGGTCAGCCATTTCTTTGTTCCCTATAATAAATTCCTCAGTTTCTGACTGTAAGGAACCTACATTTGTCTTGACCAATCTTTTTTTCTTCACATACCTGTAGAAACTTTTACAGTCAGTTTTTATGTTCCCCGCAAGCTTCCTCTCGTATTCTATTTTCCCCTTCTTAATCAATCCCTTGGTCCACCTTTGCTGAATTCTAACCTGCTCCCAATCCTCAGGTCTGTTGTTTTTTCTGGCGAATGTGTATGCCTCTTCCTTGGATCTAATGCTATCTCTAATTTCCCTTGTAAGCCATTGTTTGGCTACTTTCCCCATTTTACTTTTGTGCCAGACGGGAATAAACAATTGTTGCAGTTCATCCATGCGCTCTTTGAATGTTTGCCATTGCCTATCCACCGTCATCCCTTCAAGTAACGTTTCGCAATCCATCACAGCCAACTCGCAACTCATATCTTTGTAGATTCAGGACCCTAGTCTCAGAATCAATTACGTCACTCTCCATCTTGATGAAGAATTCTATCATATTCTGGTCGCTCATCCCCAAGGGTCTCGCACAACTAGACTGTCAATTATTCCTCTCTCATTACACAATACCCAGTCTAGGATGGCCTGTTCTCTAGTCTGTTCCTCAACGTATTGGTCCAGAAAACCATCCCGTATACACTCGAAGAATTCCTCCTCTACGGTATTGTGACTAATTTGATTTGCCCAATCTATATGCAGATTAATGTCACCCATAATTACAGATGTTCCTTTATCGCATGTGTCTCTAGTTTCATGTTTAATGCCATTCCCAACATCACCAATGCAGTTTTGGTGTCTATATACAACCTCCACTGATGTTTTTTTGTCCCTTCGTGTTTCTCAGCTCTCCCCAAACAGATTCCATATCATCAGAGCTAATATCCTTCCTCACTATTGCGTTAATTTCCTCCTTAACCAGCAATGCAATTCCACCGCCTTACTTTTTGTCTGTCCTTCCTAAATACTGAATACCCCTGGATGTTCATTTCCCATCCCTGGTCACCCTGCAGCCATGTCTCCGTAATCCAGACTATATCATACCCGTTTCCATCTATTTGCGCGATTAATTCATCCACTTTATTGCGAATGCTCCACGTGTTAAGGCACAAAGCCTTAAGGCTTGTCTTTTTAACATTATTTGTCCCCTTCCCACTATTTTTCACGGTGTTCCTGTTTGATTCTGGCCCTTGATTTATCTGCCTATCACTTTTCTTATTCCCCTTACTGTCTTTTGTTCTTGTCTTTGATCCCCCTTCCTCTGACTCCTTGAAAAAGGTTCCCATCCCCCTGCCATTTCAGTTTAAACCCTCCCCAACCACTCGAGCAAATAGGACATCAGTCCCAGTCCTGCGCAGGTATAACCTGTCCAGTTTGTACTCGTCCCACCTCCCCCAGAACCGGTCCCAATGTCCCAGGAATCTAAAACCCTCCCCCCACACCATCTCTTCAGCCACGTATTCATCCGATATATCCTGCTATTTCTATTCTGACTAGCACGTGGCACTGGTAGTAATCCTGAGATCACTACCTTTGAGGTCCTACTTTTCAACTTACTTCCTAACTCCCTATATTCTGCTTTTAGGACCTCATCCTTTTTTTTTTAAACCTATGTCATTTGTACCAATGTGTACCACGACCACAGGCTGTTCACCCTCCCCCTTCAGAATGTCCTGTAACCGCTCTGAAACATCCTTGACCCTGGCATCAGGGAGGCAACATCCCATCCTGGAGTCTCATTTGCAGCCACAGTAACACCTATCTATTCCCCTTACAATTGAATCCCCTATAACTATTGCATTCCCACACTTTTTACTCCTACCCTGTGCAGCAGAGCCAACCATGGTGCAACGAATTGGGCTGTTGCTGCTTTCCCCTGAGAGGCCATTCCCCCCAACAGTATCCAAAGCAGTATACCTGTTATGCAGGGGAATAGCCACAGGAGATTCCTGCACTGCCTGCCTGGTCCTCTTGCTCTGCCTGGTGGTCACCCATTCCCTTCCTGCCTGTGGAGTCTGAGCCTGCGGTGTTACCACCTCTCTATACGTGCTTTCCACGATACCACCTCGTGGATGCTCCACAGTGTCCCCAGCCGCTGCTCCAGCTCTGAAACCCGGGCTTCCAGGAGCTGCAGCTGGACACACTTCCTGCACACATGCTGGTCCCGGGCACTGGAATTGTTCCCAGCTTCCCACATAGAGCACGAGGAGCACACCACAGCTTTGAGCTCTCCTGACATGACTTAACCCTTTAAACTAAACCTTTTGGAAGATCTTAATGTCAAATAATATCAATTACTCTGGGGTCCTTCTTCCTTGGTCGTCATTACTGCAGAACTCCCTAAAAAAACACTACTTACCATGTATAAAAATAAACTGTAGACCTTTCTTATCTTAATTACTCAGCCAGCTATTTAGAGCTATTCCCAAACAACAGTGCTTCACCAACCAATCAACTTGCAGCTTTCCTGTGATGTCACTATTGACTTTTTTTTTCAAACTCCTGGACTGCTCTCCCAGAAGGTAAGAGACTGGGCCTCAATCCTCAAGTTCGATTTATAGGCTCCACTCTCGGTGTTCTCCCCCACAGGTCCACTCCGCTCCACTCCCGGAAGGTAAGGTGGCATCTGCGAACTTACTGGTCATACCTCCTATATTCTCATCTGAATCATTAATTCACTACAAACAACAAGGGTCCCAGCACCAAGCCCTGTGGTACACCACTGGTCACAGGCTTCCAATCGCAAAAACAACCCTCGACCATCACCCTCTGCCTCCTGCCACTAAGCCAATTTTGGATCCAATTTGCCAAATTGTCCTGGATCCCATGGGCTCTTACCTTCTTTACCAATCTCCCATGCGGGACCTTATCGAAAGCCTTACTGAAGTCCATGTAGACTACATCAACTGCTTTACCCTCTTCTACACACCTAGTCACCTCCTCAAAAAATTCAATCAAATTTGTTTGACATGATCTCCCCCTGACAAAGCCATGCTGACTATCCCTGCTTAATCCCTGCCTCTCCAAGTGGAGATTAATCCTGTCCCTCAGAATTTTTTCCAATAGTTTCCCGACCACTGATGTTAGACTCACTGGCCTGTAATTACTTGGTTTATCCCTACTACCCTTTTTGAATAATGGTATTACATTCGCGGTCCTCCAATCCTCTGGTACCTCTCCTGTGGCCAGGGAGGATTGGAAAATATGTGTTAGAGCCCCTGCAATCTCCTCCCTTGCCTCAGATAATAGCCTGGGACACATCTCATCTGGGCCTGGGGATTTATCCACTTTTAAGCTTGTTAAACAGCTAATACGTCCTCCCTTTCAATGTTAATTTGTTCAAATATATCACAATCCCCCTCACTGATCTCTACACTTACATCGTCCTTCTCCATAGTGAACACAGATGAAAAGTAATCACTTAAAAGCTCACCTACGACCTCCAGCTCCACGCATAGATTGCCACCTTGGTCCATAATGGACCCTACTCTTTCCCTGGTTATACTCTTGCCCTTAATATACTTATAAAATGCCTTGGGATTTTCCTTTATCTTGTCCGCTAGTGTTTTTTCATGTCCCCTCTTTGCTCTCCTAATTACTTTTTTTTTTAAGTATCCCCCCCCTACACTTTCTATTCTCCTCTAGGGCCTCCGTTGTTTTCAGCTCTCTGAATCTGCCATAAGCCTCCTAATCTTTCCTTGTCCAATCCTCTATATCCCTTGACATCCATAGTTCCCTGGACTTGTTGGTCCTACCATTCACCTTTACGGGAACATGTTGGCTCTGAACTCTCACTATTTCCTTTTTAAATGATTCCCCCTGGTCTGATGTCGACTTTCCTACAAGTCGCTGCTTCCAGTCCACTTTGGCCAGATCCTGTTTTATCATATTGAAATCGGCCTTCCCCCAATTCAGTACCTTTATTTCCAGTCCGTCTTTGCCCTTTTTCATAACTAGCTTGAATCTTACAGAGTTATGGTCACTATCCCCAAAATGCTCCCCCACTGACATTTCTACCACTTGTCTGGCTTCATTCCCTAAGATTAGGTCAAGTACCACCCCTTCTCTTGTAGGACTTTCTACGTGCTGGTTCAAAAAGGTCTCCTGGATGCACTTTAGGAATTCTGCCCCTTTTAAGCCTTTTGCACTAAGGCTACCCCAGTTACTATTGGGGAAGTTGAAATCCCCTACTATTATTTCCCTACTCTCAGAGTTCTCAACATTGGGCCCAGACCCCAAGAAGTCTCATGGCATCAGGTAAAACACAGGTAAGAAAGCCTCATGCTGATTACAACCTACTGCTCTCCCTCAACCAATGAATTAGTACTCCCCCAGGTCGAATACCACTTGGAAGAAGTACTGAGGATAGCAAGGACACAGAATGTACTCTGGGTGGGGGACTTCAATGTCCATCATCGAGTAGATAAGTGGAACTATTACCAAACGAGCAGTCGAGTCCTGTAGAACAGAGCTGCCAGACTGGGTCTGCGCCAGGTGGTGAGAGAACGAACACTAGGGAAAAAAATCTATTTAGCCTCATTCTGACCAATCTACCTGTCGCAGATGCATCTGTCCACAACAGTTTTGGTAAGAATGACCACTGCACAGTCTTTGTGGAGTCAACGTCCCATATTCACACTGAGGACATCCTCCATTGTGTTGTGTCGCACTACCACTGTGCTAAAAGGGATACATACAGAACATATCTAGCAGTTTAAAACTGAGCATTCCATGTGAGCCATCAGCAGAATTATATATCACCACAATCTGTAAAAGATGGCCCAGTGTATCCATCACTCTACCATTACCATCAAAGCAGGGAATCAACCCTAGTTCAATGAGGAGTGTAGAAGAGCATGCCAGGAGCAGCAGCAGGCATACTTAAAAATGAAGTGCTAACCTGGGGAAGCTACAATACAGGTCTACATACATAGATGCAACATGTTACAGACAAAGCTAACCAATCCTACAACCAACGGATCAGATCAAAGCTCTGCAGTCCTGTCAAATCCAATGATGAACGGTGGTGGATAATTGAACAACTAACGCAGGGAGAAGTCCCCACAAAAATCCCTATCTTCAATGATAGCAGAGACCAGCACGTGAATGCAAAGGTCAAGGCTGAAGTGTTTGCAACAATCTTCAGTCAAAAGTGCCAAATGGGTGATCTGCCTGAGGCCCTAATGTAATATAGTGGACATTGGGTTGTAACTGGGCCAATTATGTAAATAGGTCGTGTGCATCATCACAGGAAGTGATGTAATGTAATCTGTACAAAACCTCATGGAGAGTTGTAGATGAAACCTTAGATGCAAGACGTGTAGAATAAACTCCCATTATTTTAACCATCAGACTCTCATATATTCCGTACTAAGAAAATGGTAGTTATCAGAATATTACATGGTGGCAGCGGTAAACTGAAGAGCAGATGGAGAAATCTTGCCTCGAGCAGCGAACTTCAAAATAGTCGCTGGACTGAACCAAGCCGAGGCGTGGCCAATATGGTTGCAGAGGTTTGCAAGGTATCGTACTGCATCAGGTCTCATGCAGAAGCCAAACAAGGAGCAGGTCAGTACACAATTGTCTGCAATGGGGGAGTGTGCAGACGGCATCCTCATTACTCAAGGCATAGATGAAGAGAAGGCTATATATGAAGTTATTAGGGCACTCAAGACTTACATTAATGTAAGAAAAGATGTCATTGTGGAGTGCACCAAATGTAATAAACGTACCCAGCAGGAAGGGGAGAGCATCGAGTCATTTATCAGACTCATTTATCAATGACTTGTACAAAATCGCAGAGGATTGCAAATATGACAGCTTAAGCGAAGAGCTGATTAGAGACAGGACTGTGGTCAGGGCATTACATGACACCCTTTCGGATCATCTACAGTCAAGGGATGATCACACCTTAACCAAAGCGATTCAATTGAGCAGACAAGCTGAAGTTTGAAGGTTTAACCGATCCATTGTTTGAGGAGACTGGGAGAGTCCAATCTTGAGAGTAGCAGACTCAATTGAATTTGTTGAGCAAGTGAAAAGAAAAAAATGGCAGTAAAAGACAAGAAAGATGGGAAGAGCATCTCATGACAGCTGCAACCAATTGCAGTAGGTGCGGCCGAGAGAGGCACAAGCAAGAAAACTGCCCCGCCAAGGATGCCAAGTTTTTTTTGTGCAGAAAGATGGGACGCTTTCAGGTTTCATGTCACAGCACCAAAACGTTGCTGAATACAATTAAAGGGAAATCCTGAGAGAATAAAAAAGTTAACGAAGTACATGATATCCAAAGTGTGGAAATACCCTTTTTAGATGAAATCTGTGAAACAAGTGAGAGATGCTGGACGGCAGATATTTTTGTTGAAGGAAACAAGTCACAGGAGCAACAATTTCAGCACTATCAGAGACAGCACCATGGCTGAAAAAGAAAACTCTTAAACCAACAGGTAAAAAAAATTACATGGGCCTGGAGGCATCTAGTTGAAGGTAACGGCAGAGTTAAAGACAACACTGAGTTATTGGGGAAAGGAAATTTCTGAGACCTCATACATAATTAAAAATCAAAAGTTGTTGCCTCCTAAGTAGGAAAGCTTGCATAGGCTTACAACTTATATATACAGTGTAAGAGCTCAAATGTAAGGAAGATCAGCCCAGAAATTTTAGAGCCAAATTTCCAAAAATATTTAAAGGACTGGGGAAGTTAAAAACGGCATACCATATTATTCTAAGGAAGGAAGCAGAGCTAGTGTGTTTGACTACATCTCGAAAAGTTCCTCATTCACTTCTAGAAAAAGTAAAAAAGGAGATTGAGTTAATGACAAAACAAAGAGTCATGTCACCTGTAACAAAACCTACAGGATGGTGCTCAGGTCACAGTGAAGAAACCTAATGGTTCAATTAGAATTTGTGTTGATCTCACACAACTGAAAAAGGCAGTGGAAAGAAAAATACATCCAATGTCATCAGTAGATGAAGGTTTGGCAAAACTAGGGAGGAGCTCAATCTTTACCCAAACTGGACATAAACAGTAGATTTTGGCAATTACCCTTGGATGAAGAAACTAAGATTTTAACAACATTTCAAAAGATTCTGTTTTAACAGATTACCATTTGGAATAACATCAGCACCTGAGATCTTTCAAAGGACAGATTGGACAAAATGATTTGCCTAATCCATGGAGCCAATCAAAAAGAACACAATACTAGAATGAGAGGAGTACTACGAAGATTGGAAGCAGGTCTCATATGGAATGAAAAATGTTTTTTCGCAGACAATGGTAAAGTTCCTTGGACAGATAATAGATGAATCTGGTATTAGAACAGATCCACAAAAGACAAAGATGATCAAGGAATTCCCAGTGCCTAAAAATGTGAAAGAGCTTCTAAGAATATGGGAATGGTGAATCAAGTAGGAAAATTTCTACCAAGGTTAGCCATGATTAATGAGCTGCTATGTCAGTTGTTGAAACACGACAATGTTTGGTGTTGGAAAGCAGCCCAACAGGAATCATTGGAGAAAATCAAGGAAATGTTAATATCACGAGATGTGTTAGCTAGCTCATTACGATTCAGAGCGATTCACCATCATCGCTGAAGATGCTTCATCAACAGGATTGGGAGCAGCCCTATTGCAAGTGCAGACAGATGGAAGACATAGACCAGTATATTACAATTCTTGTTCACTAACAGAGACGGAACAGCAATACGCAGTAATAGGAAAAGCTTTCGCAACTTCGTGGGCTTGTGAAAAATTCTCAGATTACGTCCTAGGATTTCATTTCAAAATAGAAACAGACCATCAACCACTGATTACTCTATTAAACTCAAAGGAGCTAGCAAAAATGCCTCCAAGACTACAGAGGTTTAAGTTAGGAATGATGAGATTTGATGCGAAGACTGAGTACGTTCCAGGAAAACAACAAATCACAGCAGATGCTTTATCACGTATTTCAGCAGCAAGAACAGGAACAGGAGATATTTCGCTTCTCAAATTAGAAATTGTTGTTTTATTGACAACAACTCGACCCGCAAAAGCTCAGGAACTGAGTGAGATCAGGATTGCGCAGAATACAGACCAAGTATGTGGAAAAATCAGGGAATATTGCTTGAATGGATGGCCAGAGCACATATCACATAACCCTATTCAAAGACAGTATTACAAACAGAGGGGTCATCTAAGTATAGATGATGATTTACTGATCTACAATGAGAGATCAAATGTCCCAAAAGTCTCAAGATTTGACATCTTGGAGAGATTGCACCAAGGCCATCTGGGAATGATGAAATGTAGAGCCAGAGCAAGACATTCAGTATGGTGGCCTGATATATCGAAAGAAATTGAAGAAATGATATCAAGATGCATCAGCTATGCTATCAATCACCAGCAGACAAAAGAACCACTCATGTCATCTTTTCCATCTAGACCATGTGAACGTCTAGGAATGGATCTTTTTGAACATAGAAGTAAAATGTTCCTAATCGTAGTCGATTATTATCCAAGGTAGATTGAAGTTAAACAACTACAAGTTCGAAGTTCGGAAGCTGTAATCACATACTTGAGAGAAATTTTTGCAACACATGGAATTCCAGATGTTGTAATATCTGACAATGGACCACAATTTGTAAATGAATGTTTGAGAGTTTACAGAAGTATATGGATTTGTCCATATCATTAGTTCGCCAATGTACCCTCAAGCTACAGGTGAAGCAGAGAGAGGAGTACGTTCTGTGAAGGTACTGTTGAAAAAGAATGAAGATCTTTGACTAGCACTTCTAAGTTATCGATCGACACTTCTTCAGAATGGTTTAGCTCCATGCGATTTGTTAATGGGAAGAAGGTTGAAGACTCAACTTCCTAAACTCACAAGGACACTCAAGCCACATTTATGAGCAGAAGACTTGGAAAACATGAGGAAGAGAGAGGACAGAGATCAGTCAAATCAATCAGAAAATTATGACAGATGTCATAAAACAAGCAACTTAACAGACATCCAACCAGGGGAAACAGTTTGAGTTCAAGACCAAAATCAGTATGGAGAAGTGGTTGAACAATCACCAGATCCACGATCTGGTGGCCAAATTGACCAAGGGATGATGAGAAGAAACAGAAGGTCATTGGTGGCGATACCAAAGAAGGAACAAATACAGGAGAACCAATCATCTCAAAGGGTTGATGAACCAGAGATGCTGCAATCAGCCATCAACCCAGAGGACAACCCAAATGAAGAACTTCAGTCATCCAACAGTTCTACTCAAGCACTGCAGAGTCAGAAGGAGGAACGAGAAGACTCAAAACCTCAAACCCCCTCGAAAGAAAGAAGAACTCATAATGGCAGACTTGTAAAAACGCCATAGTGATCATCAATCTGAAAAGAGAAGTCAGAGACTCGGGGAATGATGTAGTATAATGTAATATTGTGGAAACTGGGCTGTTACTGGGCAGATTATGTAAATAGATTACATTGCATCACTTCCTGTGATGGTGCACACCATCTATTTCCAGCAAAGGTTATGTAAGCAGCACAATTCCAGCTTGACAGAGTGCTGTTTCGAGATAGTGCGTAACTCAGCAAATTTGGTGAGTGAGGGAATTCGGCACAGTGAGGGAACAGGTGCTGTTCTGGTCTTTCACAAGACAAGGTGCGGTCCGAGTGAGGGAACAGGAAACAACACAACCTGGTGAATAGCTGGTAAGTGTTTCTAGATAATAGTCCAGAAAGTAAAGAATCTCAGCCCCCTGGAATGCACATCCTGTGCCATGTGGAAAATCCTGCATGCTTCTCATTACAAGGAGGACTACATGTGCAGGAAATGTCACCAGCTAGAGCAGCTCGAGCTCCAGCAGAGGCTAGAGTTACTATGGGACATCCATGAGCCTGAGAGCTTTGTGGATCGCACATTTCTGGAGCTGGTCACCCCACAGCTTAAACATGTGTAGGCAGAGAAGTATGGGTGACCACCAGAAGGACAAGGAGGACCAAACGGGCAGGGCAGGGATCCCATGAGTGCATCTCACTCTCCAACTGGTATTCAGTTCCGAATATTGGTGGAGTAATGATTCCTCTGGGGAATGCAGGCAGAGCCAAGTTCATGGCCCCATGGGTGGCTCAGCTGCACAGCAGAGGATTCAATAGTGAAGGCAACAGACAGGTGTTTCTGTGGCCACAGACATGACTCCAAGACAGTATGTTGCCTCCCTGGTGCAGTGTCAAGGATGTCACTGAGCAGCTGCAGGACATTCCAAGGGGAGAATGTGAACAGCCAGAGGTTGTGGTCCATATCAGCGCCAATGACAGAGGTAGAAAGAAGGATGAGGTCCTGAAGGCAGAGTTTAAGGAGTTAGGAGAGAAATTGAAAAGCAGAACCTCAAAAGGTAGTAATCTCCGATTACTCCCAGTGCCACGTGCCAGTGAGTACAGAAAGATTGAGTACAGGAAGATACAGCTGATGAATACGTGCCTGTCGAGATGGTGCAGGAGGGATGGCTTTAGATTTCTCAGGCATTGAGACCAGTTCTGGGGGAGGTGGGACATGTCCAAACCAGACGGATTGCACCTCAACGGGGCCAGAACCAATATCATCGCAGGGGATTTTTCGAGTGCGGGTGGGGAGCGTTTAAATTAGCTTGGCCAGGGTTGGAAACTGAACAGTAGATTCAGAAGTGAAAGAAGAAAAGTTGGAAATGGAAGGTAGAAAATTAGTAAGCGTGTTTGGAAGGCAGAGCAAACAAAGGCTAGAAAATAGACAGGGGACTTTAGCAGTGCAAACGTATACACTTCAATGCAAGAAGACTAGGGAATAAGGCAGATGAGCCGAGAGCACAGATTGGCACTGGGAATATGATATTGTAACTACCACTGAGAAATGGCTGAAAGAATGACAGGAATGGCAGTTCACCATTCCTAGTTACAAGGTTTTCAGGTGAGATAAAGAGGTAGATAAAAAAAGAGGTTGGGTCGCAATATTGATTAGAGAAACAATTATAGCTGTGAGGAGGATGATCTGGTAGAAGGATCATTAAAAGAGGCCATATGGGTTGGACTGAAGTACAAAAAAGGGGCAATCACACTACTAGGAGTGTACTATAGACACCCAAACAGTCAGAGGGAGATAGAAGAGCAAATATGTATGCAAATCTCTGAGAAGCCCAAAAACACTAGGGCAGTAATAGTGGGGATTTCAAATGCCCTAATATTAACTGGGATGAATTCGTGTGAAAGGCACAGAGGGAGCAAAATTCTTAAAATGCTTTCAGGTGAACTTTTTAGCCAGCCAACAAGAGAGGGAGCGGTTTCCAGACTTAGTTTTAAGGAATGAAGCTGGGCAGCTGGAAAAGCATTATGGAGGTAGTGTTCATAATACAGTTAGATTTGGGGTAGTTATGGAAAAGGACAAAGATAGTACAGGAATAAAAGTTCTCAAATGAGTAAAAGCTAATCTTACTAAGCTGAGATATCATTTATCTAACGTCGACTGGAAACAGCTACTTGAAGGTAAATTAATGCCAGATCTGTGGGAGGCATTCAAGGAAGAGAGAGAGATAGGCTTCGGAGCAAATAAGTTCCCTTAAAGAAAAATGGTGGAACTAACAAATGCAGAGTCCCCTGGACGTCAAGGTGTTTAAAGGAGAGGATAAAGCAAAAAAAAAGGGAAACTTATGACCGATACCGAAGGCTCATTACTGCAGAAAACTTAGAATAATATAAAAAGTGTACGGGTAAAATTAAACAGGAAATCAGGAAAGCAAAGAGAGGGCATGAACAAATATAATATAATATAATATAATAAATGCATAAAGAGCAAGAGGATAACTAAAGAAAGAGAAGGGAGAGGGTGCTGGAGGTATTCGGCGGGTCGGGCGGCGTCTGTGGACAGAGGCAGAGTTAACGTTTCAGGTTCTGATGAAAGGTCACAGACCCGAGATGTTGGCTCTGTTTCTCTCTCCGTGGATGCTGCTGGACCTGCTGAGTATTTCCAGCAGTGTCTGTTTTTATTTCAAATGTGCAGCATCTGCAGTATTTTGCTTTTATTTTCGAGGTTATGTTGAACTTGTACAAGACCCTAGTTCGGCCTCAGCTTGAGTATTGCGTCCAGTTCTAGGCACTGTACTTTAGGAAACATGGGAGGGTATTGGAAAGAGTACAGAAAAGATTCACGAGAATGGCTCCAGGGATGAGGAATTTCAGTTATGAAGATAGATTGGAGAAGTTAGAACTGCTTTCCCTGGAGAAGAGAAGGCTGAGAGGTGATATGATAGAGGTATTCAAAATCATGAGGGGTCTGGACAGAGTAGATAGAGAGAAACTGTTCCCACTCATGAAAGATCGAGAATGAGAGGGCACAGATTTAAAGTATTTGGTAAGAGAAGCAAAAGTGACATGAGGAAAAACTTTTTCAAGCTATGAGTGGTTAAGGTCTGGAATGCACTGCCTGAGAATGTGGTGAAGGCAGGTTCAATTGAAGCACTCAAAAGGGAATTAGACAGCTATATGAAAAGGAAGATTGTGCAGGGTTATGGGGGGAAGGCAGGGGAATGGAACTGAGGGAATTGCTCTTTCGGACAGCCAGTGCGGACATGATGGGCCGAATGGCCTCCTTCTGTGCTGTAACAATTCTATGATTCTGTGACATTAGGGACCATAAGGATCACCTGTGTGTGGAGGTGGAGGATGTTGGAATGGTTCTTAATGGATACTTTGCTTCTGTTTTCACAAAAGAAAGAGACAATACAGACATTGCAATCAGGGAGGAGGACTATGAAATATTAAATGAAATCAACATAAAGAGAGAGGAAGTGTTAAGGGGTTCGACATCTTTGAAAGTGGAAAAAGCTCAAGGCCCAGACGAAATATATCCTATGCTGTTAAGGGAAGCAAGAGAAGAAATAGCAGAGGCTCTGACCATCATTTTCCAAACGTCTTTGGCTACAGACATGGTGCCAGAGGACTACAGGACAGCTAATACTGTACCATTGTTGAAAAAGGAAAAGGAATAGACTGAGTAATTACAGGCCAGTCAGCCTAACCTCGGTGGTCGGAAAATTATTGGAACAAATTCTGAGAAAAGGCATCGATCTTCATTTAGAAAGACATGGATTAATCAAAGACAGTCAACACATTTGTTAAGGGAAGGTCATGTCTGACTAACATAATTGAATTTCCTGAGGAGGTAACAAGGAGGGTCGATGAGGGTAGTGCATTTCATGTAGTTTATATGGATTTTAGCAAGGCTTTTGAGAAGGTCCCACATTGCACATTGGTCACAAAAGTAAAAGCCCATGGCACCCAAGGCACCGCAATCTATAACCTCATGGACCGGCATATCGGCCACTCTACAATTACCACCAAGCCAGGAGACCAACCCTGGTTCAATGAAGCGTGCAGAAGGGCATGCCAGGAGCAGCACCAGGCATACCTTAAAATGAGGTGTCAACCTGGTGAAGCTGCAACACAGGACTACCTGCATGCCAAACTGTGTAAGCAGCATGCAATAGACAGAGCTAAGCAATCCCATAACCAACCGATCAGATCTCAGCTCTGCAGTCCTGCCACATCCAGCCGTGAATGGTGGTGGACAATTAAACAACTAACTGGAAGAGGTGGCTCCACAAATATCCCCATCCTCAATGATGGGGGAGCCTAGCACATCAGTGCAAAAGATAAAGTTGAAGCATTTACAACAATCTTCAGCCAGAAGTGCCGAGTTGATGATCCATCTCGGCCTCCTCCTGAAGTCCCCAACATCACAGATGCCAGACTTCAGCCAATTTGATTCACTCCGCGTGATATCAAGAAATGACTGAAGGCAATGGATACTGCAAAGGCTATGGGCCCTAACAATATTCCGGCAATAGTACTGAAAACCTGTGCTCCAGAACTTGCTGCGCCCCTAGCCAAGCTGTTCCAGTACAGCTACAACACTGGCATCTACCCAGCAATGTGGAAAATTGCCCAGGTATGTCCTGTACATAAAAAGCAGGACAAGTCCAACCCGACCAATTACCGCCCCATCAGCCTACTCTCAATCATCAGTGTGATGGAAGGTGTCATCAACAGTGCCATCAAGCGGCACTTGCTCAGCAATAAGGGATGAGGACCTGAAAAGCGAATATAGGGAGTTAGGTTGGAAGCTAAAAGGCAGGACGAGCAGAGTAGTAATCTCAGGATTGATACCGGTGCCACGTGCTAGTGAGGCTAGAAACAGAGAGCGAGTGCAGCTGAACACGTGGCTACAGAGCTGGTGTAGGAGGGAGGGCTTCAGATATGTGGATCATTGGGATACCTCCTGGGGAAGGTGGGACCTGTACAAGAAGGACGGGTTGCATCTGAACTGGAGGGGCACCAATATCCTGGGCGGGAGGTTTGCTAGAGCTCTTCGGGAGGGTTTAAACTAGTTTGGCAGGGGGATGGGAACCGGAGCTACGGATCAGTGGATGGGGTAGCTGTTGAACAGGCAGATACAGTGTGCAGAGAGTCTGTGAGGAAGGTTAGACAGTTGACAGGGCAAAGTTGCAGCCAGTATGATGGGTTGAAGTGTGTCTATTTTAACGCAAGAAGTGTCAGGAATAAGGGTGATGAACTTAGAGCATGGATCAGTACTTGGAGCTACGATGTTGTGGCCATTACGGAGACTTGGATATCACAGGGGCAGGAATGGATGTTGGATGTTCCGGGGTTTAGATGTTTCAAAAGGAATAGGGAGGGAGGTAAAAGAGGTGGGGGAGTGGCATTGCTAATCAGGGACAGTATCACAGCTGCAGAAAGGGAGGTTGTCGAGGAGGGTTTGTCTACTGAGTCATTATGGGTGGAAGTCAGAAACAGGAAAGGAGCAGTCACTTTATTGGGAGTTTTCTATAGACCCCCCAATAGCAACAGAGACATGGAGGAACAGATTGGGAGGCAGATTTTGGAAAGGTGCAGAAGTAACAGGGTTGTTGTCATGGGTGACTTCAACTTCCCTAATATTGATTGGAACCTCCTTAGTGCAAATAGTTTGGATGGAGCAGATTTTGTCAGGTGTGTCCAGGAAGGTTTCCTGACTCAATATGTAGATAGGCCGACTAGAGGGGAGGCTATGTTGGATTTGGTGCTTGGCAACGAACCAGGCCAGGTGGCAGATCTCTCGATGGGAAAGCATTTCGGTGATAGTGATCACAACTCCCTGTCCTTTACTATAGTCATGGAGAGGGATAGGAGCAGATAGGATGGGAAAATATTTAATTGGGAGAGGGGGAATTACAATGCTATTAGGCAGGAACTGGGGAGCTTAAATTGGGAACATATGTTCTCAGGGAAATGCATGACAGAAATGTGGAGGTTGTTTAGGGAGCACTTGCTGCGACTGCTGGATAGGTTTGTCCCGATGAGGCAAGGAAGGGATGGTAGGGTGAACGAACCTTGGATGACAAGAGATGTGGAACAGCTAGTCAAGAAGAAGGAGGAAGCTTACTTAAGGTTGAGGAAGCAAGGATCTGACAGGGCTCTAGAGGGTTATAAGGTAGCCAGGAAGGAACAGAAGAATGGACTTAGGAGAGCTAGAAGGGGACATGAAAAAGTCTTGGCGGGTAGGATTAAGGAAAATCCCAAGGCGTTCTACACTTATGTGAGGAACAAGAGGATGGCCAGAGTGAGGGTAGGGCCAATCAGGGATAGTGGAGGGAACTTGTGCCTGGAGTCGGAGGAGGTAGGGGAGGTCCTTAATGAATATTTTGCTTCAGTATTCACCAGTGAGAGGGACCTGGTTGTTTGTGAGGACAGCGTGAAACAGGCTGATATGCTTGAACAGGTTGATGTTAAGAAGGAGGATGTGCTGGAAATTTTGAAAGACATGAGGACAGATAAGTCCCCGGGGCCAGACGGGATATACCCAAGGATATTACGGGAAGCGAGGGAAGAGATTGCCGCGCCTTTGGCGATGATCTTTGCGTCCTCACTGTCCACTGGAGTAGTACCAGAAGATTGGAGGGTGGCAAATGTTATTCCCTTGTTCAAGAAAGGGAATAGGGATAACCCTGGGAATTACAGACCAGTCAGTCTTACGTCGGTGGTGGGCAAATTATTGGAGAGGATTCTGAGAGACAGGATTTATGATTATTTGGAAAAGCATAGTTTGATTAGAGATAGTCAGCATGGCTTTGTGAGGGGCAGGTCATGCCTCACAAGCCTTATTGAATTCTTTGAAGATGTGACAAAACACATTGATGAAGGAAGAGCAGTGGATGTGGTGTATATGGATTTTAGCAAGGTGTTTGATAAGGTTCCCCATGGTAGGCTCATTCAGAAAGTAAGGAGGCATGGGATACAGGGAAATCTGGCTGTCTGGATACAGAATTGGCTGGCCCATAGAAGACAGAGGGTGGTAGTAGATGGAAAGTATTCAGCCTGGAGCTCGGTGACCAGTGTTGTTCCGTAGGGATCTGTTCTGGGACCTCTGCTCTTTGTGATTTTTATAAATGACTTGGATGAGGAACTGGAAGGCTGGGTTAGTAAGTTTGCCGATGACACAAAGGTTGCTGGAGTTTTGGATAGTGTGGAGGGCTGTTGTAGGTTGCAACGGGACATTGAATGGATGCCGAGCTGGGCTGAGAAGTGGCAGATGGAGTTCATCCTGGAAAAGTGTGAAGTGATTCATTTTGGAAGGTCGAATTGGAATGCAGAATACAGGCTTAAAGACAGGATTCTTGGCAGTGTGGAGGAACAGAGGGATCTTGGGGTCCACGTCCATAGATCCCTCAAAGTTGCCACCCAAGTTGATAGGGTTGTTGAGAAGGCGTATGGTGTGTTGGCTTTCATTAACAGGGGGATTGAGTTTAAGAGCTGCGAGGTTATGCTGCAGCTCTATAAAGCCCTGGTTAGACCACACTTGGAATATTGTGTTCAGTTCTGATCGCCTCATTATAGGAAGGATGTGGAAGCTTTAGAGAGGGTGTAGAGGAGATTTACCAGGATGCTGCCTGGACTGGAGGGCATGTCTTATGAAGAAAGGTTGAGGGAGCTAGGGCTTTTCTCATTGGAGCGAAGAAGGATGAGAGGTGACTTGATAGAGGGGTACAAGATGATGAGAGGCATAGATAGAGTGGATAGCCAGAGACTTTTTCCCAGGGCGGAAAGGGCCATCACCAGGGGGCATAATTTTAAGGCGATTGGAGGAAGGTTTAGGGGAGATGTCAGAGGTAGGTCCTTTACACAGAGTGGTGGGTGCATGGAATGCACTGCCAGCGGTGGTTGTAGAAGCAGATACATTAGGGACATTTAAGCGACTCTTGGATAGGTACATGGATGATAGTAGAATGAAGGGTATGTAGGTAGTTTGATCTTAGAGTAGGTTAAAGGGTCGGCACAACATCATGGGCCGAAGGGCCTGTACTGTTCTATGTTCTATAACCTGCTCAGTTTGGGTTCCGCCAGGGCCTCTCAGCTCCTGACCTCATTACAGCCTTGGTTCAAACATGGACAAAAGAGCTGAGAGTGACTGCCCTTGACATCAAGGCAGCATTTGACCGAGTATGGCATCAAGGAGCCCCAGCAAAACTGAAGTCAATGGGAATCAGGGGAAAACTCTCCACTGGTTGGAGTCATACCTAGCACAAAGGAAGATGGTTGTGGGGTTGTTGGATGTCAATCATCTGAGCTACAGGATATCACTGCAGGAGTTCCTCAGGGTAGTGTCCTAGGCCCAACCATCTTCAGCTGCTCCATCAATGACCTTCCTTCAATCATAAGGTCAGAAGTGGGGATGTTCGCTGATGATTGCACAATATTCGGCACCATTCGTGACTCCTCAGATACTGAAGCAGTCCGTGTAGAAATGCAGCAAGACCTGGACAATATCCAGGCTTGGGCTGATAAGTGGCAAGTAACATTCGTGCCACACAAGTGCCAGGCAATGACCATCTCCAACAAGAGAGAATCTAACCATCTCCCCTTGACAAACAGTGGGGCGGCACAGTGGCGCAGTGGTTAGCACTATAGGAAAGACTGCACGGGAGATTTAGGAGATTTACAAGAATGCTGCCTGGACTTTTAGCTCTGAGGAAAAATTGGATAGGGTAGGGTTGTTTTCTTGGGAGCAGAGGAGGCTGATGGGAGACCTAATTGAAGTATATAAAATTATAAGGGGTCGAGAAAGATTGAATAGGAAGGCCCTATTCCCCTTGGTTGAGGGGTCCATAACCAGGGATCATAGATTCAGGGCAAGAGGTAGGAGATTTAGAGGGGATTCAAGGGAAACTTTCTCACCGAGAGAGCAGTGGGGATTTGGAACTCACTGCCTGAGAGGGTGGTAGAGGCAGAAACTCTCATAACATTTAAAAAGTACTTGGATATGCACTTGAAGTGCTGTAACTGACAAGGCTACAGACCAAGAGCTGGAAAGTGTGTTGAGGATGGATGGCTACTTGTCAGCCAGCACAGATAGTTTCCTTCTGTGCTGTAAATGTCTAGGATATGGGCCCCAACAACATCCCAACTGTATTGCTGAAGACTTGTGCTCCAGAGCTAGCTGCATATCTAGCCAATACTGGCATCGACCTGACAAAGTAGAAAATTACAGCTCAAATGTCAGGTGCCAAATCGTTGGTTACCCGTCTCTGCAGCTTCCCTAAAGCCAGAACATCCTCAGTGCAGTAGAGATCCAGAACCTACATCTCAGCAGCAATATTGCAAGGCCTGTGCTGCAGAACAAGCTGTGTCCCTAGCCAAGCTGTTCCAGTATAGCCACAACAGTAGCATCTACCTGATAATGTAGAAAATTATTCAGGTATGTCTTGTCCACAAAAAGCAGACCAAATGCAATCTGGCCAATTATTGCCCCGTCGGTCTACTCCCAATCATAAGCAAAGTGATGGAAGATGCCATTGGCAGTACCATGAAGCAGCAGCTACTCAGCAATAACCCGCTTACCAATGCTCAGTGTCGGTTCTGTCAGGATCATGCGGCTCCAGACTTCATTACAGCCTTGGTTCAAAATGGACAAAAAGAGCTGATTTGTGGAGGTGAAATGAGTGACCACACTCGACTTCAAGGCAACATTTGACTGCGAGTGGCATCAAGAGAAATAGAAGTCAGTGGGAATCAGGGAGAAATCTCTCCACTGGCACAAAGGAAGATGGTCGTGGTTGTTGGAGGCCAATCATCTCAGAACCAGTACGGCACTGCAGGAGTTCCTAAGGGCAGTGTCCTAGGCCCAACCATCTTCAGCTGCCTCATCACTGACCTTCCCTCCATCATAATGTCAGAAGTGAGGATGCTCGCTGATGATTGCGCAGTGTTCAGTTCCATTTGCAACTCCTCAGATAATAAAACAGTCCATGCCCACATGCAACAAGACCTGGACAACATTAACACTTGAGCTGATAAGTGGCAAACATTCATGCCACATAAGTGCCAGGCAATGATCATCTCCAACAAGAGAGAGTCTAACCTCTTGCCCTTGACATTTAACAGCATCACTTAATCCTCCACCATCAACATCCTAGGTGTTACCAATGACCAGAAACCTAACTGGACAAGCCACATAAATACTGTGCCTGCAACAGCAGGTGAAAAGCTGGGAATTCTGCGGCGAGTAACTCACCTCCTGCTTCCCCAATGCTTGTCCACCATCTACAAGGCACGTCAGGAGCGTGATGGAATACTCTCCACTTGCCTGAATGAGTGCAGCTGCAGCAACACTCAAGAATCTCGTCACCATCCAGGAAAAAGCAACCCACTTGATTGGCACCACATCCACCACCTTAAAATTCACTCCCTCCAGCACTGACGGAAAGTGAAAGCAGTGTGTTTCATCGACAAGATGCACTGCAGCAACTCACCAAGCCTCTTTCGACAGCACTTCCAAACCTACTGGAAGAACAAGGGAAGCAGACGCATAGAATCACCACCACATGCACGTTTTCCTCTCAGTCACACAGCATCCTGACTTAAATATATTGCCACTCCTTCACTGTGGCCGGGTCAAAATCCTGGAACTCCCTCCCAAACAGCACTGTGGGTGTATCTACACAACACAGACTTCAGCAGTTCAAGAAGGCAGCTCACCACCACGTTCTCAGGAGCAATTCAGGATGGGGAATAATTGCTGGCCGTGCCAGTGTTGTCCACATCCCATGAATTAAGTTTTTAAAAATTCAGTAAAGGACTGGAGTAAAGGACAAAAGATGCCAAAATTAAGAAATAGCAAAATATGCTGTTTGATTACAAATCGTAGAGAGAATAGTTTTTTTCCAGAAATGTGTTTACATTTAACATAAAATTCTTGTTGAGGCCTGGGGAGGGGAGGAAGCAGATCTCACAAAGTGAAACTTCATCTGCTCACTACCAGTGTCGCTGACCATGTCTTTGTAAATTTTTGGAACATCTTTTTTTTATTATTATTCTTTCATGGGATGTGTGCATCGCTGGCAAGGCCAGCATTTGCTGCCCATCCCTAATTGTCCTTGACAACTGAGTGACTTGCCAAGCCATTTCAGAGGGCAGTTAAGAATCAACCACATTGTTTTGGGTCTGGAGTCACATGTCGGCCAGACCAGGTAAGAATGGCAGATTTCCTTCCCTAAAAGACATGAACTAGATGGGTTTTTATGACATTTGATGATAGTTTCATGGCACCATTACTGGAGATTAGCTTTCAATTCCAGACTTTTAGTAATTAATTGAATTTAAATTCCACCAGCTGCTGGTAGGATTTGAATTCATGTCCCCAGGATATTAGCCTGCGCCTCTGGATTACTAGTTCAGTGACATTACCACTATGTCACCATCTTCCCATTTCCAGCTGCTTACCCTGACACCAAAAGCAATGCAGGACACCAGGGACTCGTAGGCATCCTTACCATCCAGCTCTGACATAAATGAGGAAAATACATTGTACATGATATGATATCACACTCACCCATTTACAGACCCACAATCTAGTTCTACAACAGGGACTTTGAAGGGTCAGAAGTCTGTTGAACCTGGTTTCTACCCCAAATTTCAGCCCTCCCACTGGTTGTCCACCATACAACCATTCTCCTTATCCCAAACATTTTGGGACCATTATGTCTTCATTACACTTTGCTTAAAATAGCCTAAATATAAATAAAGGAGAAGTTTGAAAAAATGATTTGAAAGTGTAGTTAGAGGCTGGTATTTTAGGATACAAACCACAGTTGAAGCAGAGTTCATAAATCCCTTTGGAAGGGAATTAGACAGTTGCTTGAAAAAAGGTAATAAGTGATCTATTTCTCGCTCTCTTGCGAGAAAAACACCAGTACAAACTGATGGGCCAAATGGCCTATTTTTGTACCACAATATTCTGTACTTCTAAGCCCAAAGATAATGTATTAGTTACCTCTATAGAAATAAGCGAAAGCAATAAATGATAAATAATGAAAATTAGTATTGATTGTGTTGAACACATTGTGATGCATCTAGAATAGTAATACTCAGTTTTTGGCTGTCTGGATTGTTTTGATTGGTCAGTTTAAGGGGTGCTTCTGCTGGTGGATTTATTTTGTGGGCAGTGCCTGGAGGCACATGGGACATGCAGAGGACTGAAGCATGTGACACGTGCAGCTGCCAACTGTTGGCGGAGGTGGTGGGGTGAGGGTGGTGTTGGTGGAGAACAAAATCTGCGTAAGGCAAGGGGAGCCCAACAACAAACTTACTACGGCTGGAGAGATTGTTTCATTGAGGGATAGGATGGGATTTCTGGGAGGAATGGGGAAGGCAAGAGAGGGATGGAAGGAATAGGATGGGAATGGCATGAGAGTGATGGCATGGAAGGGGTGGGTGTGATTATGGAATTGGTTAGGTGTGGAAAAATGTGATAGAACTTATAATTCGAAAAATGTAAATTCACGAGATCTGAATAAGGTTTTAGAAAAGCTGTCTGTTGAATTAAAAGAATGCATCAGCATTGACTCCATGGACAAAGATAACAGTCTATACCCTCCAGAGTTTCTACACTATCTAACTCCAAAGGGCATGTTGCCGCACAAACTTGGGCTCAAGGAACGAGCAGTTATAGCTTTGCTACAAAACTTGACACATGACCGGACTGGGTCGACGATGAGTGCAGGCCTTCCTGTTCTATTTTAGACCTCAATGGACTGGCACCCCCCCCGCAGCAGGTTTGGACGGTTTCACCAGCAGTTGGGTGGAGCTTGGTGTCCCAGTCCGAGCAATTCACCTCATGGTTCTCCTGGATCTCTTGAGGTAAAGGGTGAACTGGGACAGTTTCTTCCCCTTCCCTCTCCCTCCACGAAATTGCACAGTTTACCTGTTAGGGCCCCTGCTCAGGAATACGAGCTAACAATCCCACTGCCTTGTGGGCGTCTTGGGAGAGACGAAGGCTAAAGGAGTAAACCCGATCAGAAAATCCGGAGTGGAACCACGAAGGCAGTCATGTGTCACCTTTGGCATATTTCCTGCAGCCAAAATGGTGCCAAACGTCGTGCTCTGCACTCCTTTGGACCCCACTAGGAAGGCTGAGAGTGGGGTTTTGAAGCTCGGGCAACTCACAACCTCCACACATTCCGCCCAGGCATGCGCCATGGAGAGGTCACTCCATAGTCGCCTCATAGCGACCAAAACAACTCGGAAGGCAGCAGTTACGGGTTTTAATTCCGGCTCAATTGGCATAGAGATTGGGCGCCATGGGTGGTCTTTATCGGTGGGAGAGGTCATCGCATCTCATTAGACAGTTACCACCCGCCTCAAACTGGGCAGCCCCCAGTCAGTAAGGTTCTGTCCCGCCACAGTCCACCTGCTTCAATGGGTGCTTGGAGCTCAGGGTCATTGCCTGAAAAGTGGACTGTAATACCACACCAAACAGCATGACAAAAAAAAGGAAAAGAATATACCAGCCCTTCATTTTGCAAGCTGGAACATCAGAACTGTGTCCTGGCCTGTTGGAAGATCATACACAAATCGACAACTCTCAGAAGATCGCCATCATTAACAATGAGCTCAGTAGACTCAAAGTGGATATTACAGCACTTCAGGAGACACGCCTCCCTGCGAGCAGATCGCTAAGGGAGAAAGACTACACCTTCCACTGGCAGGGTGAGGATCCAGAAGAACCAAGACAGCATGGAGTGGGTTTCGTCATCAGAAACTCTTTGCTCAGCACGATAGAGCCACCTACAAATGGCTCGGAATGCAGACTGTCCATCCGACTGCTCACTGCCTCTGGTCCAGTACAACTACTCAGCATCTATGCTCCAACACTCTGCTCCCCACCTGAAGTTAAAGACCAGTTCTATGAGGAACTCCATAATATTATTAGTAGCATTCCTAATACTGAACATTTGTTCCTGCTGGGAGACTTCAACACCAGGGTTGGGGCCGACCATGACTCATGGCCCTCCTGCCTCGGGCACTATGGCATTGGAAGGATGAATGAGAATAGACAGAGACTGCTGGAGTTGTGTACCTATCATAACCTCTGCATCAACAACTTGTTCTTTCAAACTAAACCCTGTCACCAGGTTTCATGGAGACACCCAAGAGCACGTTGTTGGCACCAGTTGGACCTCATTGTCACAAGGCGAACCTCCATAAACAGTGTTCAAATCACACGCAGCTTCCACAGTGCAGACTGTGACACCGACCACTCCCTGGTGTGCAGCAAAGTTTGACTCAAACCAAACAAGTTACATCACTCCAAGCAGAATTTCTTACCCACAGCTGTCACAAAAGTTCCTCAATTCCCTTGAAAAAGCCCTTCAAAACACTCCTACAGGGGATGCAGAGACCAAGTGGGCCCACAGAGACACCATCTATGACTCAGCAATGACCACGTTTAGCAAACATGAGAAGCAGAATGCAGACTGGTTTCAATCTCACTTTGAAGAGATGGAACCAGTCACAGCCACTGCACAGCTGAACTACAAGAAAGCCCCCAGCGAGTTAAGATCCTTAGCCGAGAGAAGCACCGCGCAAAGAACAGCCAGGAACTGTGCAAATGACTACTGGCAATACCTATGCAGTCGTATTCAGCTGGCCTCCGACACCGGAAATATCAGAGGAATGTATGACGGCATGAAGAGAACTTTTGGGCCAACCGTCAAGAAGATCACCCCCCTCATGTCTAAATCAGGGGTAACGATCACTGACCAACGCAAGCAAATGGACCGCTGGGTGGAGCACTACTTCGAACTGTACTCCAGGGAAAATGATGTCATAGATACCGCCCTCAATGCAGCCCAGTCTCTGCCAGTCATGGATGAGCTGGACCAACATCCAACAAAATCGGAACTCAGTGATGCCATTGATTCTCTAGCCAGCGGAAAAGCCCCTGGAAAGGACGGCAATACCCCTGAAATAATCAAGAGTGCCAAGCCTGCTATACTCTCTGCACTCCATGAACTGCTTTGTCTATGCTGGGACGAGGGAGCAGTACCACAGGACATGCGCGATGCCAATATCATCACCCTCTATAAGAACAAGGGTGACCGCAGTGACTGCAACAACCATCGTGGAATCTCCCTGCTCAGCACAGTGGGGAAAGCCTTCGCTCGAGTCATTTTAAACAGATTCCAGAAACTAGCTGAGCGTATCTACCCTGAGGCACAGTGCGGCTTTCGAGCAGACGGATCCACCAATGACATGCTGTTCTCCCTTTGCCAGCTACAGGAGAAATGCCACGAACAACGGATGCCCCTCTATGTTGCCTTCACAGATCTCACCAAAGCCTTTGACCTCGTCAGCAGACGTGGTCTCTTCAGACTACTAGCAAAGATTGGACGTCCACCAAAGCTACCAAGTATCATCACCTCATTCCATGACAATATGAAAGGCACAATTCAGTCTAGCGGTGCCTCATCAGACCCCTTTCCTATCCTGAGTGGTGTGAAACAGGGCTGTGTTCTCGCACCTACACTGTTTGGGATCTTCTTCTCACTGCTGCTCTCTCACGCATTTAAGTCTTCAGAAGAAGGAATTTTCCTCCACACAAGATCAGATGGCAGATTGTTCACCTTGCCCATCTTAGAGTGAAGACCAAAGTATGGAAAGTCCTCATCAGGGAATTCCTCTTTGCTGATGATGCTGCATTAACATCCCACACTGAAGAGTGTTTGCAGAGACTCATCAACAGGCTTACGGCTGCCTGCAATGAATTCGGCCTGACCATCAGCCTCAAGAAAACGAACATCATGGGACAGGGTGTCAGAAATGCTCCATCCATCATTATCGGCGACCACGCTCTGGAAGTAGTTCAAGAGTTCACCTACCTAGGCTCAATTATCAGTAATCTGTCTCTCGATGCAGAAATCAACAAGCGCATGGGAAAGGCGCCTGCTGCTATGTCCAGACTGGCCAAGAGGGTGTAGGAATATGGCGCACTGACACGTAACACAAAAGTCCGAGTCTTTCAAGCCTGTGTCCTCAGTATCTTGCTTTACGGCAGTGAGGCCTGGACAACGTATGTCAGCCAAGAGCGACGTCTCAACGCATTCCATCTTCGCTGTCTCCGGAGAATTCTTGGCATCAGGTGGCAGGACGGTATCTCCAACGCAGAAATCCTCGAGGCAGCCAACATCCCCAGCATATACACCCTACTGAGCCAGCGGCACTTGAGATGGCTTGGCCATGTGAGCCACAAGGAAGATGGCAGGATCCCAAAGGACGTTTTGTACAGTGAGCTCGTCACTGGTATCAGACGCACCAGCCGTCCATGTCTCTGCTTTAAAGACGTTTGCAAATGCGACATGAAGTCCTGCGACATTGACCACAAGTCGTGGGAGTCAGTTGCCAGTGATCGCCAGAGCTGGCGGACAGCCATAAAGGCGGGGATAAAGTATGGCGAGTTGAAAAGACTTAGCAGTTGGTAGGAAAAGAGACAGAAGCGCAAGGAGAGAGCCAACTGTGTAACAGCCCTGACAACCAACTTCATCTGCAGCACCTGTGGAAGGGTCTGTCACTCTAGAATTGGCCTTTATAGCCACTCCAGGCACTGCTCCACAAAATACTGACCACCTCTAGGCGCTTACCCATTGTCTCTCGAGACAAGGAGGCCAAAAAGGAAAGGACAAAACTTGAATCCTTATCAAGCACTTTGTCATGGAATAAGATTGGGAGTTCGGAAGCTATTTTGTTCAATGAAAGAAGGTGAAATTATAACAGGCAGATGTCAAGGAAATAGACTAATATTGAATTATATTGACCCCATCAGATATAAGCCAGCCTTTTCAACTCCAGAGAAAACAGTTAGACTTTCATATTCTATGACTATTAACAAATCACAAGTATAGACTATTGGCAAAATTTGCATTTATATTCCAAGGCCTGTTTTTACAAATGGACAGCTTTATATCGCTTTTTCCAGAGTGAGAAGATTTAATTCTTTATTTTATTTTTTATTTAGAGACACAGCACCAAAATAGGCCCTTCGGCCCACCGAGTCTGTGCTGACCATCAACCACCCATTTATACTAATCCCACATTAATCCCATATTCCTACCACATCCCCACAATTCCCCTACCACCTACCTATACTAGGGGCAATTTATAATGGCCAATTTACCTATCAACCTGCAAGTCTTTGGCTGTGGGAGGAAACCGGAGCACCTGGCGAAAACCCATGCAGTCACAGGGAGAACTTGCAAACTCCGCACAGGCAGTACCCAGAATCGAACCCGGGTCGCTGGAGCTGTGAGGCTGCGGTGCTAACCACTGCGCCGCCCCAACCACTGTGCCGCCCAAATTCTGTTGACATCTTTGATGAAAGAATAACCAGAAATCCTGTATTTAAAGAAGTACTGCTTGCAATAAAGATACTAATTGACTGCAAATATTTTGCGCTACTCTGCTAGCTTAACTTAAAATGGCGCACCTTTATATATCGTGGGAGTCAGTTGCCAGCGTCCGCCAGAGCTGGCGGGCAGCCATAAAGGTGGGGCTAAAGTGTGGCGAGTCGAAGAGACTTAGTAGTTGGCAGGAAAAAAGACAGAGGCGCAAGGGGAGAGCCAACTGTGTAACAGCCCCGACAAACAAGTTTCTCTGCAGCACCTGTGGAAGAGCCTGTCACTCTAGAATTGGCCTTTATAGCCACTCCAGGCGCTGCTTCACAAACCACTGACCACCTCCAGGCGCTTATCCATTGTCTCTCGAGATAAGGAGGCCAAAGATCAAGAGATATAGGGATTGATAAATACTATTCTGTGGGGGATTCTAAGATTTGATTTGCATTAAAGACTGTGCCAATGAATTTGGTGCTAGCCCCACACCAATGCAAACTGAGCCTGAGAAAACCCAAGAGTTGAAGAACGTGGACAAACCCTACTGATTTCTCACAGTGTGATAAACAGGATAGCTGATCTGCTCTACCAATTGTCCTCAGCCTAATTATGTTATGTAATGCAGTATGGTCATGTCACTGGCAGATTGGCCAAAGGCAGGAACATTTTTTTCCATTCAGTAGGTCTTCCATGGTTGGTCTTGCAGCATGTAGCTGCAGAATCTGGAAATATTACAGGGTCCTTCTGCGAACCAGAACCACTGTGGGCTGTAGGATCGTATCATTCCTCAGTTGGACACATTGCCACCTGTACTTATGTCTTGTAACTTGTAAATGATGATGGCCTATTTAATACACTGACTCAAAACTGGATGTTGTAGACTCATCTCTGTGGACTACGAGAGAACTGGCATTACTAAATCTTGAATTATGGATTATGTTCCAATGCTCATTTAATAGCAAGACTGCTTCTAGAGAGGATCATTACACTATTTACTTGGACTACAACAAACATATATGTACATAGATCAATATTTGCCAAGTAACTGCAAGGCTTTACTGTGTATTATTGGCAGGTATATTACAGTACACTTGGTAAACACTACATTATGTATTAATGAAATCAGGAGACAAGCAGGCTGATGTGACTGAATGGCAACAGAGTCTGATGCAATGTTGGCATTATCTTTGCTCAAGACATTGAACAGTGGAATAATGAGCAATACAGTTTGATGGTCTTCTGTTGTTGATAAAATTGATGAGCAACCTATTTTACCCAGTATAATAGATAGTATTATTTGCAGAGGCTAATTGCCTTATTTCCCCAGATACATTGGTGTTCGGAGCGTAAGATGGAGTCATCAATTTATCCTTAATTTCAATTTAACTTTAAATTTAGCAAAGCATTACAAGTTTAGTAATGATTACATGCAGAAGTTATACATTTATTTCCTAGTTATGTCCTTAGCAGATCACACCTAACCATTCAGCTGCATATTCCCTTAAGTATATTGATTTAGTTCCCTGTATAACGAAATTATTACAAGCAATGTATAGGTTAATTAGCCCAGGTGGCAGTAGTGAGACTCATTAGATCAAGGAGGGGAATAGCCAACAAGGATTCTGGATCACTATTCATTGACCCACGCTGGAAAGTACGCACATGTGTATATTGAATGATGACAGAGCTGAGTCAGTTTCATGTCATGAATGGTCAGACAGGCAGACAACACTCACTCTCCAATCTTGTACATAAACGATGCCCCTGTGGTCACGATAAAGAGAAGGGAAATGGCATATGTGGAACTTTTACCAAAGGAGACAAGGCCTACAAGGGTAGACTAGGAGGGGTGGGAAGGGGAGAAAAATTGTAAAACAAAATTCGTGATTTTGCTCATAAATACAGGCAGGAGTGAACATTTTTGTACCGCGTAGAGAAATAGAAAGTCTTTTTTATAGATATTAATGATTTTGCTATATATAAGCATACAAAGGAAATCTTCCTTCATAAAAGCAAAATACTGCGGATGCTGGAAATCTGAAATAAAAACAAGAAATGCTGGAAATACTCAGCAGGTCTGGCAGCATCTGTGGAGAGGGTTCTGAAGAAGGGTCACTGACCTGAAACATTAACTCTGAATCTTCCTTCAAAGCGGCCTTGTACATTCAACCGTAACTTTGGACCTGCTAGAAACCAAATCCTTTGGAAAATATGCCTTTGGTAGCTACGTGATATAGTTCATACACATTAGTAGATTTTCCAAGACATTACTCACAGCTAGTATTGAGCCTTGAAAGGGAGTTCTGATGTTTACATTGGCCCTGTTCTGAACTTGAGGAACTCCCAATCCCCTGTGAAGAAGCTCCATGACTGTGTCTCTACTGAAACACTGATAATGTTCTCCCAACCATGAGGAAGGAGAAAAGACACTTAACCAGCGAGGAAGAAGAAAACAGATGTTAACGAATGACAGTAGTCTTGTTAGGAATTACTTATTCTCAAAATGTGGTGGAAAGGCTGTATTTATTCCCCATCTCTAATTACTCCAAAAATTGGGCTGCACCTTATTCTTGAACTGCTGCACTTCTTGTACTGATAATGCTCCTGCAATGGTATTAAATTGGGAATTCCAGGACATTGACCTAGTGATAATGAACAGTAATAGATATACAAATGTTGATGGATGGAAACTGAGAGATGATGGTACTTCCATTCTGCTTTTGTCCTTCTCAGTGATAGAGGTTTCAACACTGAGAGGTGCTGTCAAAGTAAGCTTGTTAAGTTACTGTGCACAGTACATGCTGTAGATACAGTGCATTAGCAGTGAAAGGAGTGGAGATTGAGTCCAGTGGCAGGAGTGCTGATCAAGTGAACTGTTTTGTCCTAGATGGTATCCAGCTTCTTGAGTTTTGTTGCAACTGCACCCAACCAGGTGAATGACGTGTATTCTATTATGCTTGGGCTTTATAGATGGTAAAGAAGCTTTGAGGGATCAGGAAATGAGCCATCCATTGCAGAATATTCAGCCTCTGTCCTGCTCTTGTCGCCACAATGTTGAATTTGCTTGTCCAATGTTTAAGTTAAGTTTCTGCTCAATGGTGACCCTCCAAGAGTTGACAGTAGGGTTCACAATTGTGGTGCGAAAGGTCAGAGGGAGATGGTTAGGCTTATTTTTGTAAGGATGGTCACTGCACAGAATTTAATATTACCTGTAACTTCTCAATGTAAACCTAAGCATTATTTTCAGTCCTGCTGCAGACGGATATGGGTTGCTTCATAATTCAAAAAATTGTAAATGGAGCTGTGGAGTCATCAGGGAGCAGCCCCTTCTTGGTTTGCATCATGTTGTGGGATTTTTCCACATTTGAAGAAAAAAGTTACATCAGAGGCACTAAGAAGAAAGGTTGTTAAAATGTTAATGAGCTAAGAAGTTAATGGAGGCAAAAACCCTGGAATCATGCAAGAAACAATTGGATACTATAATGAAGGAACATCAGGATCTTTCTGGATGGATGATTTGTCATGCAAATTGTTTTCCTCATCTATAATTATCGTTATCTTGTGATAACTTCGTTCTTGTAACACTTTCCTAACACACCTACTCCTATCACATTATTTCCATTACACCTGTCTGTCTTATTTTTCTCATCATGATGAAAATTACCGAATCATTTCAGTTACTTCTGATTGAACCTTCCAACCTCAGTCTCCAAAGGACTGTACATATTCACTGAAGAAAGAACAAAAGAACAAAGAACAGTACAGCACAGGAACAGGCCATTCGGCCCTCCAAGCCTGCGCCGATCTTGATGCCTGCCGAAACTAACACCTTCTGCACTTCCGGGGCCCATATCCCTCTATTCCCTTCCTATTCATGTATTTGTCAAGATGTCTCTTAAATGTCGCTATCGTATCTGCTTCCACCACCTCCCCTGGCAGCAAGTTCCAGGCACTCACCACCCTCTGTGCAAAAAACTTGCCTCGCACATCCCCTCTAAACTTTGTCCCTCGCACCTTAAACCTATGTCCCCCAGTAACTGACTCTTCCACCCTGGGAAAAAGCTTCTGACTATCCACTCTGTCCATGCCGCTCATAACTTTGTAAACCTCGATCATGTCGCACCTCCACCTCCGTCGTTCCAGTGAAAACAATCCAAGTTTTTCCAACCTCTCCTCATAGCTAATGTCCTCCAGACCTGGCAACATCCTGGTAAACCTCCTCTGTACCCTCTCCAAAGCCTCCACGTCCTTCTGGTAGTGTGGCAACTAGAATTGCACGCAATATTCTAAGTGTGGCCTAACTAAGGTTCTGTACAGCTGCAACATGACTTGCCAATTTTTATACTCTATGCCCCGACCGATGAAGGCAAGCATGCCGTATGCCTTCTTGACTACCTTATCCACCTGCATTGTCACTTTCAGTGACCTGTGGACCTGTACGCCCAGATCTCTCTGTCTGTCAATACTCCCAAGGGTTCTGACATTTACTGTATACCTCCCACCTGCATTAGACCTTCCAAAATGCATTACCTCACATTTGTCCAGATTAAACTCCATCTGCCATTTCTCCGCCCAAGTCTCCAACCGATCTATATCCTGCTGTATCCTCTGACAATCCTCATCATTATCCACAACTCCACCAACCTTTGTGTCGTCCGCAAACTTACTAATCAGACCAGCTACATTTTCCTCCAAATCATTTATATATACTACAAACAGCAAAGGTCCCAGCACTGATCCCTGCGGAACACCACTAGTCACATCCCTCCATTCAGAAAAACACCCATCCACTGTTAGCCTCTGTCTTCTGTGACTGAGCCAGTTCTGTATCCATCTTGCCAGCTCACCTCTGATCCTGTGTGACTTCACCTTTTGTACCAGTCTGCCATGCGGGACCTTGTCAAAGGCTTTACTAAAGTCCAGAGAGACAACATCCACTGCCCTTCCCTCATCAATCATCTTCGTCACTTCCTCAAAAAACTCAATCAAATTAGTAAGACACGACCTCCCCTTCACAAAACCATGCTGTCTCTCGCTAATAAGTTTGTTTGTTTCCAAATGGGAGTAAATCCTGTCCCGAAGAATCCTCTCTAATAGTTTCCCTACCACTGACGTAAGGCTCACCAGCCTATAATTTCCTGGACTATCCTTGCCACCCTTCTTAAACAAAGGAACAACATTGACTATTCTCCAGTCCTCTGGGACCTCACCTGTAGCCAATGAGGATACAAAGATTTCTGTCAAGGCCCCAGCAATTTCTTCCCTTGCCTCCCTCAGTATTCTAGGGTAGATCCCATCAGGCCCTGGGGACTTATCTACCTTAATGCTTTGCAAGACACCCAACACCTCCTCCTTTTTGATAATGAGATGACTGAGACTATCTACACTCCCTTCCCTAGGCTCATCATCCACCAAGTCCTTCTCCTTGGTGAATACGGATGCAAAGTACTCATTTCGCACCTCACCCATTTCCTCTGGCTCCACGCATAGATTCCCATCTCTGTCCTTGAGTGGGCCAACCCTTTCCCTGATTACCCTCTTGCTCTTTATATATGTATAAAAAGCCTT
The DNA here is from genome assembly GCF_036365525.1 of Heterodontus francisci. Lineage (NCBI taxonomy): Eukaryota > Metazoa > Chordata > Chondrichthyes > Heterodontiformes > Heterodontidae > Heterodontus > Heterodontus francisci. Next base: position 116,524,208 of record NC_090375.1, on the reverse strand, counting down.
GGGATTTTCCTTAATCCTGTTTGCCAATAACTTTTCATGACCCCTTTTAGCCCTCCTAACTCCTTGCTTAAGTTCCTTCCTACTGTCTTTCTATTCCTCAAGTGCTTCATCTGTTCCTAGCCTTCCAGCCCTTACAAATGCTTCCTTTTTCTTTTTGACTAGGCTCACAATATGTCGTGTTATCCAAGCTTCCCGAAACTTGCCAAACTTGTCTTTCTTCCTCACAGGAACATGCTGGTCCTGGATTCTTATAGCTGTATCTCTAAGATATGTGATGCTGTGGTACTATTGTCTGTCGTGCCAGCCATCCTGCAGCAGTCAAACTCTGGCCAGCACTGGAATAATTGTACATTCCATGGTATAAAACTTCTATCTAAATAGATAGCAGATCATCCAACTTACTGTAAGTAATACTGCACAAGTTCTGCTGGATTAAAAACTATATACATGCAGACGTCACACTCCAAATGTCATACTTTTTTACACTTGCAAAACAATCTTAAAATGATGGGTGCTTCTGACCTCTGAAGCAAGTACATTCCATGAAGATGGATTCAATATATTTGTCACGATTATAAACACTGGCAACTGTGTGTAACACAATAATTTAGTAATGCATAACAGTCTGTATCCGCTGTTTTGACTTGCAATTAAAAAATAATCACATGGCTGTATATTGGCAATGTTGTACGTTTCTCAGAGTGTTTATAATATTGTGGTATGCCTTTAACGTTGCTATTTGCTCAATGCTAACCTCTTCACACTGCATGTTCGTTAGATCCCAACATTACTGCATACATCACATCCAAAACCAATCAATCAATCAATCAGTCATCTGAAAAAACAAAATCAACATTTTCCAACTCTCATAGTTCCTAGTTTCTCCCCCTTACCTTCATGTTAATCCTCCACCCCCTGGCCACTTCACCATCCCTACTTGGATTGTTTCCTCAAAGGGCTCCAATTCTGATTCTATGTTCCAGAGCTGCAGCCCTCCACTCCATCCTCCCTTCCTTCGAATTGTTTTAAGAGCTCCCCCACTCCCTGCAGCACAAAACCTCATTCTGGCTTCTGTCCTCAGTTCATGTTTACCCTACCATTGATCTCTCCAAGTTAAAGGCCCAGCGGAATGTGGCTCTAAGCAGGGAATGCAGGTTTTAAACCGAGGTTGTCCAACCTTTTCTCATGGGGGGGCCACATTACAATTTTTGTCTTACATAGGGGGCCGGTGGGCCAGTGAGACCATTTTGGAAAGATAAAAGCATTAAAAATTTATCAAAACAACAAACATGGATTTTTGTAAAGAAGCTTTAAATGAGAAGACTAATTAATTGACTTACTTTCTCATTACTATGTTGGACACTGATTTAGTGAGTTACCTGGCAATTATTTGCTCGCATGAGTGTCAATGTTTGCCCACACACTACTTGTAGTGATGCGGAGTACTCCAGATAGATGTCCATCTGTCATGAGTGATCTTGATCCCTCTGTCCTCCTCACTTGGTGTCGTCCTTGCTCTCTCTGTCTGTCTTCCCTCTCTCTGTGCACCTTCCCTCTCTCTCTGTCTCCCCCTTTCCTCTCCCCATCTGTCCTCCCACTCCCTGTCACCATCTGTCCCTTCCCCTCTCTCTCTTTCCCTCCCCCTCACTCTGTCCACCCCCCACCCACCCCCCCCCCGCCTGTCCCCTCTCTTTCTCTGTCCTCCCACTCTCTCGTCTCTCTGCCTCCCCCTCTCTCGTCTTTCCCTCTGTCCTACGTCCCTCTCTCTATCCCTGTCTGTCATCCCTCCCCCTCTCTGTCTCTCATCCCTCTCTTTCTGTCTCTCTTTCCCCCCCCCCCCACCGTCTGTCTGTCCCCCACCCTCTCTGTCTCTCTGTCCCCCCATCTCTCCACCCCCTCTCTCCATCATCCCCCAGCTCTGTCTCTGTCCGCCTCTCTCAGTCTGTCTCTCTCTCTCTGTCTCTCTCTCTCTGCTCCCCTCCCCCACCCCCCCAATCGCTTGGTCTCTCTTTCCCCACCCCAATCGCTCTGTCACTCTGTGCCCCACTCTCTCTCTCTCTCGCTCTGTTTCTCTGTTCCCCCCCCCACCTCTGTCCCTCTCTTCTTCTGCCTCACCCCTCACTCTCTGTTCCCCTCCCTCCCTCTCTCTCTATCCCCCTTTCTTTCACTTTGTCCCCACCCCATCGCTGTCTGTCTGTCCCCCTCTCTCTCAGACACCTCCCCCTCTTTCTCTCTCTCTCTCTCATCTCCCCCCCCACTCTCTCTGTCTGTCTGACCCCCAATCTGTCTCTCTCGGTCTATTCCCACTCTCTCTCTCTTTGTCCCCCTACCATTCTGTCAGTCTGTCCCCTCCCCCCACTCCCTCTCTCTCTCCCCCCCTCTCTATGTCCTCCCCCTCTCTCTCTGTCTCTGCCTGTCCCCCCTTGCTCACTCTCTCTTTGCCCGCCCCCCCTCACTCTCTGTGTGTCTCCCCTTCTGTGTGTCTGTCCCTCTTTCTCTCTCCCTCTCTTGGTGTCTGGTTCCCCCCCCCCACCCCCACCTCTCTCTCTCTTTCTCTCTGTTCCCGTCTCATTCTCTCTCTCTCTCTTTGACATCAAACATATGAATTAGGAGCAGGAGTTGGCCACTCAGCCCCTCGAGCCTGCTCTGCCATTCAACAAGATCATGGCTGATCTGATTGTAACCTCGAATCCACATTTCCACCTACCCCCGATAACCTTCCACCCCTTTGCTGATCAAGAATCTATCTACCTCTGCCTTAAAAATATTCAAAGGCTCTGCTTCCACCGCCTTTTGAGGAAAAGAGTTCCAAAGACTCACAACCCTCTGAGAGAAAGAAATTTCTCATCTCTGTCTTAAATGGATGACCCCTTTTTCTAAACAGTAATCCCTAGTTCTAGATTCCCGAACAAAAGAACTGGAGCAGGAGTAGGCAACTCAGCCCTTCGAGTCTGCTCGACCATTCAATAAGTTCATGGCTGAACTGATTACACCACATTTCCATGTACCCCCGATTAACTTTAACCCCCTCATCAAGAATCTATCTACCTCTGCCTTTAAAATATTCAATATGCTTCCACCGCCTTTTGAGAAAGAAAGTTCCAAAGACTCACAACACTGAGAGAAAAACGTTCTCATCTCTGTCTTAAATGGGCAACCCCTTATTTTTAATAACAGTGATCCCTAGTTCGAGACTCTCCCACAAGACTCTCCTTTCCACATCCACCCTGTCAAGACCCCTCAGGATCTTGTATGTTTCAATCAAGTCGCCTCTTACTCTTCTAAATTCCAGCGGATACAAGCCTAGCCTGTCCAATCTTTCCTCGTAAGACAGCCCGCCCATTCCAGGTATTAGTCTAGTAAACCTCCCCTGTACTGCTTCCAATGCATTTACATCCTTCCTTAAATTTGGAGACTAGTACTGTACACAGTACTCCAGATGTGGTCTCACCGAAGCCCTGTATAGCTGAAGCATAATATCCCTACTTTTGTATTCAATTCCCCTCACGATAAACGATAACATTCTATTAGCTTTCCTAATTACATGCTGTACTTGCATTATAACCTTTTGTGTTTCATACACAGCACATGCAGATCCCTCTGCATCTCAGAGCTTTGCAATCTCTCACCATTTAGATAATATGCTTTTTTCTTATTCCTCCTGCCAAAGTGGACAACTTCCCACTTTCCCTCATTATACTCCATTTGCCAAGTCTTTTCCCACTCACTTAACCTATCTATATCTCTTTGTAGCCCCCTAATATCCTCTTGACAAGTTAGGGTGGCACAGTGGCGCAGTGGTTAGCACTGCAGCCTCACAGCTCCAGCAACCCAGGTTCTGTTCTGGGTACTGCCTGTGTGGAGTTTGCAAGTTCTCCCTGTGACCATGTGGGTTTCTGCCGGGTGCTCCGGTTTCCTCCCACTGCCAAAGACTTGCAGGTAAACTGGCCATTGTAAATTGCCCCGAGTGTACGTAGGTGGTAGGAGAATTGAGGGTAGGTGGGGATGTGGTCGAGAATATGAGATTAATGTAGGATTAGTATAAATGGGCGGTTGATGGTCGGCACAGACTCGGTGGGCCGAAGGGCCTGTTTCAGTGCTGTATCTCTCTATGACTCTATGACCATGACTCTATTTTCCTACCTATCTTTGTGTCATCAGCATATTTAGCAACGATACCTTCGGTCCCTTCATCTAAGTCATTTATATAAATTGTAAAAAGTTAAGGCCCCAGCACAGATCCCTGTGGCACACCATTCGTTATATCTTGCCAACCAGAAAATGACCCATTTATGCCTACTCTCTGTTTCCTGTTAGTTTGCCAATCTTCTATCCATGCCAATATGTTACCCCCTACACCATGAGCTTTTCTCTAAGGTTTTCAGCAATAACCTTTGATGTGGCACCTCATCTCCCACAAGAGGAAGCATCCTTCCCACATCCACCCTGACTAGACCCCTCAGGATCTTATGTTTCAATCAAGTCGCTGCTTACTCTTCTAAACTCCAGCAGATACAAGCCTTGCCTATCCAACCTTTCCTCAAAAGACAACCCACCCATTAAAAAATAATCTGTCCGAAGTTGGGAAACTACTGTTCCCGATATCAGCGCCCGTCAGCTGTGAAACTGACACCGCAACATTTAAAAAGCCCGTCTGAAAGAAGCAACGAATGGGAAATTTCTCAGGTCTGAAATATGTCCAAAGGCCGGATGGAAACCTGTGGCGGGCCAGATGCTGGCCCGCAGGCTGTATGTTGGACAACCCTGTTTTAAACCTTATTGACAGTCTTGCTGAGCTCTAGGACTAGCTGGTATCTATGTACTATCGCAGCAGCTTCTAAAATACAGAGAAGCAAGTTCAGTTATACTAGCAAACTGCAGGCACCCCAATCCAAACACCAGTAAATATGCTTTAAGATGCATAGAGATAAACATCATAAAAACATCCACCCTTCTTCCACCATCAGGCCCAATTTCAGTCCATCAATGCTTCAGCGTCAGGGCCCAGGACACAGTTTGTTCTCCTTCCATACCAGTTTTACACCTTACAGGGTAATTGGTGGAGAGGGGCAGGGGAGGTGGTGGGTGCAGAGAATGAGGGAAATGTATCTCCCACAATTCTTTTGGTATTTAGGTAACATCCTCGCTTTCTAGTGCTCCAAATTGGAGAATTCTTAGCCACATCCTTTACATCATGGTGTCAGAGTAATTACAGCACAGAACGAGGCCATTCAGCCCATCAAGTCCATGCCGGCTTTTGTTTCTTTACCCTTTTAATGTGGATTTATGTGAGCCCTAACTCCCTATGTCTTGGAGACAATTTTCCCCAAGTATTTTCATTTGCCCAAATATCTAAAATTAATTTGTAGCATGCCTAGAGAAAAGTCAGAGAATAGTTGAAAACTATAAAATAATCAATACTGAAGAAGATGACTATATGTCGGTTAATATCCTGACTAATTACTTCCTCCAACTATTCACAAGGGAAGACATGCCCTCTCCAAACACAAATGGCCGAAGTAAAATCAATGATTGCGATATAAAATAGATGGAAATTCTAGACAGGTTGAAAGGACTTAAAATAAACAAATTACCAACGTTAAATGATATTTATCTCAGAGTTCTTAAGGAGACACGCAAGAGATTGTTGACGCTTTGACAGCCATGATGGAATCAATGGACACTGCGGAGATGCCACTGCATTGAAAGCAATATTCAAAAAAGGATAAAACAGACACAGACAACTGCAGACCCATTAACGTCACTTCCATTAATATGAAACAATGAAATAGATTATCAGAAGTAACTCAGATGAGTAAGTGTAAATAATAACCTAAATAAACAGCAATTAGCACAGATTGAGAGGGGAAGATCATAACTGACATGCCTCCTCAAATTTCTTAAAACTGTCACCTCAAGTGAATTGTGGAAAGCCCTATGATATATTATACCCAGGCTTCCAAATGACATTTGACAAAGTCCCACAAGAAACGGTATTAATCAAGTTCAACACTGGATGTTAATTATATATCAATTATATTAGTTTGCAGGTTGTGGGAATTAACTGGGGATTCACTTGTGCCATGTAAAAAGGAACAGACTGAAACTGTGGTTGTTGGGTGAGGAGGTGCATGTTTATGATGTGTATCTCTGTGAATAAGTGCTTTTAAAAAGATGTGTGGAATGATTGGCTCTAGTTCTATCTTTTACCACCTGGCTTTTTGGGGCAGATCTCTGGAGATTTGCAGCAACCAACAAGAATGAATAAGGTACTGGGTGCAGAATAGAAACCAATGAGTACACATCAGTGGAGTTATGCCAGAATGGGTGTGGAACTGAGAGTGAAGCGCCCAAGAATCAGTGAGCCCACTACTGTTTCTGATTTATATAAAAGTTATATCAACTCAAAAACTCAATGCTAAATGGTCAAATTTTCTGATACTACCAAACTGGAAATGGAGCATAATTAGAGGAACTAGCTCAGAAATTACTGAGTAAGTTAAACAAAATATTTACGTGGTAGATGAATGACAGATGAAATCTAATGCAAGGGACTGCACAGGGGAAGGAAAAATAAGCAATACACATACTTCATGAACAAAGCTGAAATAGCTAACAAATAAGATCTAGGAGTCTCAATGGAGTCAATGCTAAACATGTCCAGCAATGCAGAGTAAAATTAATGAAGCTAATAGAGTACTGAACTGCATAACCAAAACAATTTAATATAAGCCACAGGAGGGTGTGTTCATACTATACAGTGCTTTAATCAAGCTGCACCTCAGGTCCTGCAGCCAGCGGTGTCACTGAGACACAAGGAAGACTTGCAAGTGTTGAGGAACAAATGATGGTCAACTCCAGGTGAACTCCCTGCTCTTTGGCAAATAATGCTGTGTCTACTTGAACAGGTAAACAAGACATTAGACTAAATCTCATTTGAAAAGTAGAACATTTGACAATGCAAGTACTGCACCAAGTTATCAACTTACATTATACACCGAGGTCCTGGAGTACAGTTTTAACAATAACCTTCTGATTCAACCGAAGCAACTTGCAGTTAAACAGCAGATCTTTTTTTTTATTCATTCATGGAATGTGGGCGACGCTGGCCAAGCCAACATTTATTGCCTATCCCTAATTGCCCTTGAGAAGGTGGTGGTGAGCTGCCTTCTTGAACCACTGCAGTCCTTGTGTGTAGGTACACCCACAGTGCTGTTAGGAAGGGAGTTCCAGGATTTTGACCCAGCGACAGTGAAGGAACGGCGATATAGTTCCAAGTCATAACATTTACATAACACTTGACAAATAGGTGTAGGTAAAAAGGATGCTGATTGAGGAAAGTAGAGATTAAGAAAACTAACTGAAAGCTTAGTCCATTTGATGGGTTTTGTTGAGTTTTTAAAGATGGAGATAGAGATGTAGTGGTGAAAGGGTAAAAGTAGGGCTTTCTAAAGAGTTGGACTAAAATGGCTAAAAGCTCAACCGTCAATGGTGAGGTAAAGGGAGAGCGAATGGACAAAAGGCCAAAGTCCGAGGAAAAAGCATTCAGAAGGGGATATAGAGCTGAAGGAAAAATCGCAGAGATCTGTTGGAGCAAGGCCATGGAGGGATCTAGGTATAATGAAAAAAGATTTTGAATTTATTGTTTTAGGGGAGAAGAAGTCAGTGAAGCACAGCAAGAACAGGTGCAATGGACTTATTGCAGGACAGGATACATGTGATATAGCCTTGGACAAGTCAGAGTTTACGCAAGATGGGAAAACAGCAAGGATAGAGAGTCATCAAGTCTGGAATCGACAAAGGATGTATTGAGCTTTCAGTGGTCAAAGTGTTGAGGTAGGGGTGAAGGCAGGCCATGTTGTGGAGGTGAATGTGTGATTTTTGTTGAAGAATAGAATATGGGGTTTAAAACTCAGCTCTACTTAACAGGATGCCAAGACTGAATTGTCTAGTTCAGCCTGAGATGGTGGCCAGGGAATAGATAGATTTGTTTAAATTTAGAGATACAGCACTGAAACAGGCCCTTTGGCCCTCCGAGTCTGTGCCAACCATCAACCACCCATTTATACTAATCCCACATTAATCCCATTACCCTCTCACATCACCACCTTCCTTCAATTCCCCTACCGACACTAGGGGCAATTTATAATGGCCAATTTACCTATCAACCTGCAAGTCTTTGGCTGTGGGAGGAAACGGGAGCACCCAGCGAAAACCCACGCGGTCACAGGGAGAACTTGTAAACTCTGCACAGGCAGTACCCGGAACTGAACCCAGGTCATTGGAGCTGTGAGGCTGCGGTGCTAACCACTGTGCCGCCCACTTTAGTTGGCAAGGGACAGAAATTTGTGTTTGGGACTAAAAGCAATGACATTCAGACTAGAGTACTTCCAACCGTGTGCCTAGCTTTAAAATGTTACAAATTAGTAAATCAGGAAAGGAATTTGTCAAATAGGCAGAGCAGGAAAGACTGACTGAAAGAAATAAAAAAACAAGGAGAGAGGAAAGAGTATTGAAATCACAAAGGGTTAAAATTTGTAACGGGTGAGAACGTTAATGAATCAGGTGTGCACAGATCAGGAAATCTCACATTCCACATTCACACCCGATCTCCACTTGAAATACACTCCCACATAAATTTCTTGCTACCCTTTACACTGCTGTGTGGTGCTGTCACATAGACTGCTCAAGAGCTTCATAAAACACATGCTCAGCATACAAATAAAGGCCTTTTTGTAAAAGTAAGGATTTTCAATCTTCAGCTGAAAGTCCTGCCCAGTGTTAATTCAATCCATTCACAATTGATGTTAAAGCTCAGCATTATGTGGAAGGGAGCTCTGAAAAGGCTCAGAGACATTTTTGGCAAGTCAATTTTAAATTAGTAAAGGGGTTTGCTTTTAAAGTGCTCCAATCACTGTACTTAACAGTTGAAATTATACAAGATGACAGGTGCCATGAGAGAGAAATCAGCTGACAAGAGAGCAAACCTGGGCATATCTGGTGAGCAATAATCTCGGGGGACTGCCTCTGTTCCCTTCGAGTTAGCAGGAAGCCAGTTGCAGAGCTGTGCCATTAGCTATATAGATCACATATAAACTTACATCAAATACTAGTTTGGCCCTAACTGTAGTATTGTGTCCAATTCAGGGCACCACACTTCAGGATGGATGTGAAGGCTTTGGAGTGGGAACAGGCGATTTAATAGAATGGTTCCAGGGACGTGGTTACAGTTACGTGAATAGACTGGAGAAGCTGAGGTTGTTCTGTCACAGCAGAGGTAGTTAAGAAGAGATTTGATAGAGGTGTTCAAAATCATGAAGGTTTTAGGTAGAGTAAATAAAGAGAAACTGTTTTCAATGATTTAAGTAAGTATTGATAAGCAGAAGGCACAGATTTAAAATAATTGGAAAAGGAACCAGAGGTGACAGGAGAACAACTTCTTTACCCAGTGAGTGGTTAGGATGTGGAATGCACTCCTTGATAGGGTGGAGGATAGTGATTCAATAGCAGCTTTGAAAAGGGAATAGGATAAATACGTAAAGGAAAATAATTGTAGAGATATGGGGAAAGGGGGTGTGGGGAGCGGGACTAACTGTATTGCTCTTGGAAAGAGCTGTCACAAACTCAATGTGCCGAATGGCCTTCTTGCATGCTATACTAATCTATAATTGTATAAATATCTTCAGAACATATCCACCACAGGAATGGTACTGCCACCAACTTCACCACAATTCTCAACTCTTAAGCCAGGTCTCTTTTCAGGCTAGCTGCCATGTTTTTACATTTCTGATCATTTTTCAAAAGGCTACCTATGGAAAAGAGTTTTATATAAAGGTTGGGTTTTTAAAGCAAAGTGTAATTACAGTAATTTAAAAAAAAACTAGGAATATCATGTAGTTAAAATGCTAATGAGTTACAGATTGTAGTTGTATCCCCAAACACTGAGACAGTAATTAGTTAGCCTGTCTCCATTATCAATAAACATCCCATACCCACTATATTGTCTATAAGTCCCTGGCCCCAGGCGATTGCCAGTCAACCCTTGTTATGGACCCTTTCCTTTTTGTGAAACAGGGAGGTAAAGATATAAACAAATAGGATCAAACACGTCAGATTTTTCAACTAAAAGCTGCTAGGTCAGATCGTCACCCAAACTCAGAAGGTTAAATCAAGCAAAATGATTTGCTGATTTAAGGAAGGGTACTGTATTCATTATTTCATATTATTACACGAAAACAAATTGTATTAAAATTGAATTAAGTGAGTCTGATCATAACTGCTCCTCTATATGCTCAATTACTGTCTGTAAAATAAAACAGCTTAACAATTTAGTTTAGTTTAGTTTAGTTTAGAGATACAGCACTGAAACAGGCCCTTCGGCCCACCGAGTCTGTGCCGACCATCAACCACCCATTTATACTAATCCTACACGAATCCCATATTCCAATAACATCCCCACCGGTCCCTATATATTTCTTTACCACCTACCTATACTAGGGGCAATTTATAATGGCCAATTAACCTATCAACCTGCAAGTCTTTGGCATGTGGGAGGAAACCGGAGCACCCGGAGGAAACCCACGCAGACACAGGGAGAACTTGCAAACTCCGCACAGGCAGCACCCAGAATCGAACCCGGGTCCCTGGAGCTGTGAGGCTGCAGTGCTAACCACTGCGCCACTGTGCCGCCCCTTGTACCAGACCTCGTCCTATCAAGTCACAGAGTTAGTCAATACAGAACAGGAGGCTATTCTGCTCATCGAGTCCATGTTGGCTCTCTGTAGAGCACTCCAATCAGTTCCATTCCCCCATTTGATCCGCAAAGCCCTGCAAGTTTATTTCCCGCAGGCGCTCATCCAATTTCCGTTTGAAATCATTGATCGTCTCTGCTTCCACCACCCTCGTAGGCAGCAAGTTCCGGGTCATTAACACTTGCTGCAGAAAAAAGTTCTTCCTCACATCCCCCTGCGTATATTGCCCAAAATCTCAAATATTTTCCCCCTAGTCCTTGTACCATCGGCTAATGGGAACAGCTTTTCTTTGTCTACCTTATCTAAATCTGTCATAATCTTGCACAGCTCTATCAAACGTCCCCTCAACCTCCTTTGCTCCAAACACATAAGAAATGTGAGCAACAGCAAGCCTTTCGGCCCCTTGAGCTGATCTCATTGTGGCCTCCACTCCACTTTCCTGCCTGCTCCCCCATAACCCTCAACTCTCCTGTAGATCAAAAATCTGTCCAACTCAGCCTTGAATATATTCAATGACCCAGCCTCCACAGCTCTCTGGGGAAGAGAATTCCAAAGATTAACAACTCAGAAGAAATTCCTCACCTCCATCTTAAAAGTGGGGGGGGGCTTATTTTCAACTGTAACCCCTAGTTCTAGATTTCCCCACAAGGAGAAATGTCCTCTCAGCATCTACCCTATTAGACACACTCAAAATAGAACCATAGAAAAGTTACGGCACAGAAAGAGGCCATTCAGCCCATCGTGTCTGTGCCTGCTGTGGTGGTGTTCCCATGTATTTGCTGCCCTTGTCCTTCTAGTTGGTAGAGGTCGCGGGTTTGGAAGGTGCTGTCTAAGCCATCTCACAAACAGAGCTGTGACTTATCCAAAGAATGTACCCACTGTGGCGGTGCATTCCCACACAGGACAGAGTGTTCTGCTACTGATAACTGTGTAAAGCTTGTAGAAAACCCAAACACTTTGCTTGTGTTTGTCACTCATCAGCAAAATCAACTACTAAGACCAATACCAACAGAAGGGTGTCACGTATGCCTACCACAGCAAAAAGGCGAGAGAATGTAGCCAATGTAGAGGCAGGTGACCCTGAACATACCTTAGAGCTGTCTCTCAGACACAGCAAACAGCCACGTGTGACAGTGACTATAGGCTGCTCGGATGTCGATGGTCTCAAAGACACAGGAGCACCTGTCAATATCATGGGAGATAAAACAACCAACTTCAGGATTGCTCCATTCTCTGCAAAGGAAATATGAAAATTTCCCTTACAACATTGATAAACCACTGAAAATTCTCAGAACCTTTGAAACTCCAGTCTCATTTAAAAACACTAGAACAAATGCTGTCTTCTATGTCATATCTGTAGAAGGTGACATGCTTATCAGCTTCCACACAGCAACAGATCTGCACGATTGCTGTCGCATACCTGGTTCCTTTGCATAACAAAAATATTCTCGAACTGTATACTGATTGCTTCATTAGCATCGATCACATGATAGAACACATAAATCAGTGTTTGCCATGTCAAGCAACCACAATGTCAAATCTTCCTAATCCTCTCAAGATATCTAAACGACCTCCAGGACCACGGATTAAAGTCAGCGTTGATTTCACAGATTTGCCCACAGGTGAACATCTACTTGTTGTCACTGATGGCTACAGCAGATTCCCAATCGTGGAATTAGTTATGTCAACTTCAACAAAAGCAATCATCCCAAAGCTTGACCAGATCTTTGCCTTGTTTGGAATCCCTCAAGCAGTAAGAAGTGACAATGGACCCCTATTCAACAGCAGTGAGTGCAGCAAATTCGCAAACTACCTAGGGTTCACTCATAGAAAAATCACACCCCGTTGGCTAAAAGCTAATGGTGAAGTCAAGAGATTTATATGAACCTTGAAAAAAGTGATCTGTACAGCTACAGCTGAAAACAAGTCATGGAAGCAAGAGCTATATCACTTTCTTCATAATTACAGAGGGACACCTCACTCAACTATTGGAAAATTTCCTGCTATATTCATCTTTGCACATCCTATGCGCACACATCGACCTGAGCTACCCTGAGGAGCTAATGACCAGCATGTAGGCGAACATGGTCGAGAACAGAAGGATCGAATAAAAGTACATGCAGTGTGAAACATGAAACTACACCACTTAAGCCAGGCGATAAAGTACTTGTGAAATGTGATGATCATGTTGGAAAACAAACAATCCCTTATGACATCCAACCATTTGTTGTGATCAACGATCACTGCGAAGCGCAGTTCACAAATCATGGCAAGAAGCACATCATTCTTCAAAGCACTGAAAAAAACCACTCGCAAGCATTGAATCCAATTCTGACATCGACACCTCAGACAAAATCCAACTCGTGAGAGAAAATGCCACCATACTTAAGTGACTATTTATTTATTTTATTTATTTAGAGATACAGCACTGAAACAGGCCCTTCGGCCCACCGAGTCCGTGCCGACCATCAACCACCCCTTTATACTAATCCTACACTCATCCCATTTTCCTACCACATCCCACCTTCTCGATATTCCCCTACCACCTACCTATACTACGGGCAATTTATAATGACCAATTTACCTATCAACCTGTAAGTCTTTGGCTGTGGGAGGAAACCGGAGCACCCGGCGAAAACCCACGCAGTGACAGGGAGAACTTGCAAACTCCGCACAGGCAGTACCCAGAATTGAACCTGGGTCGCTGGAGCTGTGAGACTGCGGTGCTAACCACTGCGCCGCCCCCATGGTCTCCATATCTAAGGAAGGATACACTTGCCTTGGAGGTAAAGTTTCATTAGATGGGGTGACTGAAAGTTTCCCTTTTAAAGCATTGCAGGATCTGCTTTTAGTTGAACACAACTTATTTTCAGCAAAGCAGATCTCGCCAAAAAAAAACGATACGCTGGAAGCATCATTCAGGCCATAGACACATTTGTTTAGTTTCCATAGTTTTCTTTCTGCATCTGCTACCTCTTTGGGCGGTTTCAGAAACATTTCTTTCTGAAAAGTATCACCCTGCAGAAGTGCTGCTTTTGTGTCGATTGACATACTCTCCTATGAACACGTGACCAAAAGAGCTTAAAACCTTTTCGAGATTACTTTTCCAGCTGCGAGAGAGTCCTCTCGAACATCTGTATAACCCAGTCACTCTTCAAAACCCCTGAAACTAGCCTCATTTTAGCTTTAAAAGTCCCATCTGCAAGGACTTTTTCAGTACAAATCCACCTATGTGACAAGGCTGGTTGCCCCTTATCTGATACCTCAGAATAATTTCCAAACTCTCTCCAACTATCTAATTCATTTTGTTTTGCCCCTCTCATTAGTTTATCCTTATTGGCAGCTACCAAAACGTCATGGTCATGAGGACTTCTGCTTCTAGTTCTGTGCCGAGACTGTTCTGTGGCTTTTATTTCATTGTCTACTCCATTCGAGTTATGGTCTCGAACTGTACTTTTATGTCTGCTGGGACTACTACTACGAGATCGTACTCTTGCACTATCCATTTAGTGGAATAATGACATAGTGGTAATGTTACTGAACTAGTAATCCAAAGGCCCCGACTAATGCTCCGGGGACATGAGTTTAAATCCCACCACAGTAGCTGGTGGAATTTAAATTCAATTATTTAATTAATCTGAAATTAAAAAGCTAGTCTAAGTAATGGTGATTGTGAAATTACAGGATTGTCATAAAAACCCATCTGGTTCACTAATGTCCTTCAGGGAAGGAAATCTGTCGTCCTTACACCATCTGGCCTATTTGCAACTCCAGACAGACAGAAATGTGATTGACTCTTAACTGCCCTCTGAAATGGCCTAGCAAGCCACTCAGTTGTATCAAACATCTACAGAAAAGTTGAAAAAGCTTCAAACCAGACGGATCAACCCAAGCACCGGAGACGAGAAAGGCACACCTTGTCTAACCATCCCTGCAAAGTCCTCCTTGCTGACATCTGGGGACTTGTGTCAAATTAGGAGAACTGTCCTACAGACTAGTCAAGTAACAGACCGACATAGTCATACTCACTGAATCGTACCTTACAGCCTATGTCCCAGACTTCTCTATCACTATCCCTGGTTGTGTCCTGTCCCACTGGCAGGACAGACCCACCAGAGGTGGCGGCACAGTGATATACAGTCGGGAGGAGAGTGGCCTCAACATTGACTTAGGAATATGAAGTCAGGTCAAACATGGGCAAGTAAATCTCCTGCTGATTACTACCTACCACCCACCGTCAGCTGATGAATCAGCACTCCTCCATATTGAACACCACTCGGAAGAAGCACTGAGGGTAGCAAGGGCATAGGAAGTACTCTGGCTGATGGACAGGGAGGTTCCCCACCAAGAGTGGCTCGGTAGCACCGCTACAATCCGAGCTAATCAAATCCTGAAGGACATATCTGCTAGACTGGGCCTGCGGCAGGTGGTGACAGAACCAAAACAAGGGAAAATCCTACTTGACCTCACTCTTACCAGTCTATCTGTCACAGATGCCTCTGTCCATGACAGTGGTAGGAGTGACCACCACACAGTCCTTGTGGAGACAAAGTCCAGTCTTCACACTGAGGATACCCTCCATCATGTTGTGTGGCACTACCACCATGCTAAATGGGGTAGATTCTGAACAGATCCAGTAGCTCAAAAATGGGCATCCAGGAGGTACTGTGGGACAGAAGCAGCAGCAGAATTGTATTCAACCACAATCTGTAACCTCATGGCCCAGCATATCACTCACTCTACCATTACCATCAAGCCAAGGGATCAATCTTGGTTCAATAAGAAGTCCAGGAGAACATGCCAGGAGCAGCACCAGGCACACGTGAAAATGAAGTGCTGACTTGGTGAAGCTACAACACAGGACTACATGCATGCTAATCGCATGGATGCACCATGCAATAGACAGATCTAAGTGATCCCCCAATCAACTGATCAGATCAAAGCTCTGTAGTCCTGCCATATCTAGTTGTGAATGGTAGTGGACAATTAAACAACTAACAAGAGGAAGAGACTCCAAAAACAAGCCCATCCTCAATGATGGGAGAACCCAGCACGTCAGTGCAAAAGACAAGGCATTGCAATCATCTCCAGCCAGCAGCATCAAGTGGATCATCCATATCAGCCTCCTCTTGAGGGCCCCAGCATCACAGATGCCAGTCTTCAGCCAATTTGATACACTCCATGTGATATTAAAGAACGGCTGAAGGCACTGGATACAGCAAAGGCTACGGGCCCCAACAATATCCCAGCTCTCGTGATGAAAACTTGTGTTTCAGAACTACATGTGCCCCAAGCCAAGCTGTTCCAGTACAGCTACAACACCGGCATCTACCCAACAATGTGGAAAATTGCCCAAGGATACCCTGCCACAAAAAGCAGGACAAATTCAATCAGGCCAATTACTGCCCCATCAGTCTGCTCTCAAAGTGATGGAAGATGTCATTGACAGTGCCATCAAGGGATACTAACTCAGCAAAACCTCTGCGTCAATGCTCAGTTTGGGTTCTGCCAGAGCCACTAGGCTCCAGACCTAATTACAGCCTTGGTCTAAACATGGCAGAAAGAGCTGAACTCCAGAGGTGACGTGAACGTGACAGCCCTTGACATTAAGGCAGCATTTGACTGAATGTGGCATCAAGGAGCACCAGCAAAAGTGAATTCAATGGGAATCGGGGAAAATTCCCCACTGGTGAGAGTTATATCTCGCACAAGGGAAGATGGTTGTGGTTGTTGGTGGCCAATCATCTCAGCTCAGGACATCACTGCAGAGGTCCTCAGGTTAGTGTCCGAGGGCCAACCATCTTCAGTTGGTTCATCAAAGACCTTCCCTCCATCATAAGATCAGAAATGGGGATGTTTGCTGAATGCGTTCAGTACCATTTGAGACTCCTCAGATACTGAAGCAGTCCGTGCCCTCTGCAGCAAAACCTGAACATTCAGGCTTGGACTAATAAGTGGCAAGTAACATTCACACCACATATGTGGCAGGCTCCCTTTGACATTAAATGGCATTACTATCGCTGAAACCCCCACCATCAACATCTTAGGGTTACCACTGACCAGAAACTGAACTATACCAGCCATTCAAATACTGTGGCTACAAGAGCAGGTCAGATGTGGAAATTCTGCGACAACTAACTCACTTCCTAACTCCCCAAAGCCTGTCCGCTATCAATAAGGCACAAGTCAGGAGTCTGATGAACTATTCTCCACTTGCCTGGATGAGTGCGGTTCCAACAACACTCAATAAGATCAACATCATCCAGGACAAAGCAGCGCGACTGATCGGCACCCATCCATCACCGGCGAACAGTGGCAGCAGTGTGTACCATATACAAGATGCACTGCAGCAACTCACCACGCCTCCTTCGATAGCAACTTCCAAGCCAGCAACCTCTTCCACCTGGAAGGACAAGGGCAGCAGAACATGGGGCCACCACAAGTTCCCCTCCAAGTCACACACCATCCTAACTTGGAACTATATTACCGTTCCTTCACTGTCTCTGGATCAAAATCCTGGAACTCCTTCCCTATCAGCACTAAGGGTGTACCAGCATCAGATAGCCTGCAGCGGTTCAAGAAGGCAGCTCACTACCACCTTCTCAAGGGCAATTCGGGAAGGGCAACCATCCTTGGAGGGGGAACTCAACCAGGTGTTAGACCCCTTATTTGCATATGAAAATTGCCTAATTCCTACTTCAGGCGTAGGTAAAGGGCACCTTGTTTGTCCTAACTCCAATATAATGGCTGGCACACCTCCAGCCGGAGGTGTGCACACACTTCCTGGCTGCCATTTTAGAGCCACGTGGCCTAATTTCTAGGACAACAATCATTATTTCTATGGTAGCAAATTAGCTTCATATTAACAATGGTAAGTTGGAAGTGATTTTTCAGGGCAATTGATTAGAGGTGTAACAGGATAACTAAGGAAAGAGTAGGGCCTATCAGATGTACAAGGGAATTTACACATAGATGCAGAAGATGTGGGCAGGGTTCTTAATGAGTTTTGTGTCTCAGGCTTCACAAAGGAGAGGTATATTGCAGAAATTGTTGTTAAAATGGAGGAGTGTGAAATATTAGATACGATAAGCATAATGAGAGGGGAAGTACTAGAGGGTCTGACATCCTTGAAAGTGGATAAATCTCCAGGGCCAGATGGATTGCATCCCAGATTGTTAAAGGAAGCCAGGGAGGAAATAGTGGATGTGCTGAGGATCATCTTCAAATCCTCACTAGATACAGGCAAGCTACCAGAGGATTGGAGGTCTCCGAATGTTATGCCATTGTTTAAAAAGCGTGCGAGGGATAGCCTAAATAATTATAGGCCAGTCAGTCTGACCTCGGTGGTGGACAAATTATTAGAATCAATTCTGAGGGACAGGATAAATTGTCACTTAGAAAGGCATCGATTAATCAGGGATCGTCAGCATGGATTTGTTAAGGGAAGGTGATGTCTTACTACCTTGATTGAGTTTTTTGAGGAAGTAACAAGGAGGATTGATGAGGGTAGTGCAGAGGATGTGGTCTACATGGATTTTAGTAAGGCATTTGATAAGGTCCCGCATGGCAGACTGGTCAGAAAAATGAAAGCCCATAGGATACAGGGGAATGTGGCAGGATGGATCTAAAATTGGCTCAGTGACAGGAAACAAAGGGTAGTAGCCGACGGATGTTTTTGCGAATGGAAAGCGATTTCCAGTGGTGTCCCACAGGGCTCAGTATTGGGCCTCTTGCTGTTTGTGGTATGTATTAATGATTTGGACTTAAATGTGGGAGGCATGATTGGGAAATTTGCTGATGACACAAAAATTAGCCGTGTAGTTAATAGTGAAGAGGATAGCTGTAGACTCCAGAATGGTATCAATGATTTGGTTGAGTGGGCGGAAAAAAGTGGCAAATGGAATTCAATGTATGAGGTAATGCATTTGGGGAGGGCAAACAAAGCGAGGGAATACACAATAAACGGTAGGATATTGAGAGGGGTAGAAGAAGTGAGAGACCTTGGAGTTCATGTCCACAGATCCCTGAAGGTGGCAAGACAGGTAGATAGAGTGAAGGCATATGGAATGCTTTCCTTTATTGGCCGAGGTGTAGAATACAAGAGCAGGGATGTACTGCTGGAACGGTATAAAACGCTGGTTAGGCCACAGCTGGTGTATTGCGTACTGTTCTGGTCACCACATTACAGAAAGGACATAATTGCTCTGGAGAGGGTATAGAAGAGATTTACAAGAATGTTGCCAGGGCTTGAAAGTCGCAGCTATGAGGAAAGATTGAATCGGCTAGGATTGTTTTCCTTGGAACACAGGAAGCTGAGGGGTGACTTAATTGATGTGTACAAAATTATGAGGGACCTAGTTAGAGTAGATAAGAAGGACCTGTTTCCCCTGGCGGAGAGGTCAGTTACCAGGGGGCACTGATGTAAGATGATTGGTAGAAGGATTAGAGGGGACATGAGGAAAAACTTTTTCACCCAGAGGGTGGTGGGTGTCTGGGATTCACTGCCAGGAATGGTGCTGGAGGCAGAAACCCTCAACTCTTTTAAAAGATACCTGGACATGCATCTGAAGTGCTGTAACCGGCAAGGCTATGGACCAGGTGCTGGAAGGTGGGATTAGATGGGGTGGCTAAATTTTTTGGCCAGTGCAGATATGACAGGCTGAATGGCCTCCTTCTGTGCTGTAAATTTTCTATGGTTCTATGGTGTAAAACCAAAAACAATACGATGGTTTAAAAAAAATTGCATAGGTATTATAAAATAATTCTAAACTATTTCAATAGTAGCAACACAAATATAGTCAACATTAATTGATAGAACTGTGAGCTGTACATGAGGGAAGTATAAGATTATTGATACTGATCGATTAGATCACTGATGAACATGTCTATACAGCACCATGATAGAATAGTCCTTAAGAAGTGGAGCAGGCTAACGGGGAAGAGAAAACAGGAATACTTTCTCCACTTTTGCCAGTACTGATGAAGGGTCACAGACCTCAAACGTTAACTCTGTTTCTCTCTCCACAGATGCTGCCAGACCTGCTGAGTATTTCTGGTACTTTCTGTTCTCATTTCAGAGTTTCAGCATCCGCAGTATTTTGTTACAATAATACTTTCTCCACCACTATCGTAACCAAACAAAATGAATCAAGGCTCAGTTAGTTATTCCCTTCCATTGCCACCACCATGAAAAAACTGTGATTGCAGCATTTGTAACTTTAGAATATGAACTATGTCAACGTACACAATATCAAAGATGTTTACTCCTTAAAGTGCTGCATAAGTCAAGTGTGGAATAGCTATTAAAATATGTAAACCAGTCTAAGAGCATGGGGGAAAAAAACACAAAAAAACTCAAAAATATTTCTTGTTCAGACGAAAGTCTTTAAATAAAACTTGGCTTATGGTGAAATCTCATTAAAGTGCCGACTATTAATGAGCTCAAATACCACAGATAAATGAACTGGTCATGGAAAACTTCAAACAGTCATCTAGACCCAGACAATATTTTATGAGCCTGTAGCTCATCAAAAACAGGACGCAGAAACATAGTGTGACCAGATGCTTACATAAATATGCAAACACCATTAGGACAGACATTTTATTTTTAAATATTTAAACTGAAAACAAACATTGATGCAAATACCTAACCTACTCAGACAGAATGTGAAACTAAATTGAAATTGCAACTATTGTCACTATATAAACAATTAGTCATAGCAGTTTATTCAAAACATCTTTATATGACCTCCTGTCACGATGCACACAGCAAATCAAGACCACGCATGGTCTTCAAGACAAGCGAGGTCAGAGGATGGGAATAATTGAAACAAGGTTAACTACAACTATGAAAGCTAAGAAGTTGGAGATGGAGAGAGAGAGAGAGAGAGAGAGAGAAGACGGCAGGGAGAGGTGCAGAGGATAGGGAGTAGAGTGGATGATGGGAAGAGGAAGGCAGGGTCAGTTGCAGGAGGAAGAGGAATGAGGAGGGTGTATGGTATAACGTGATAGAAAATAATGTGGTTTACAACATTCCATTGCAAAATGCATTAAAAAATCCATGGTCAACAATTCTCAACAGGAAAACCCATTTTAACATTAACACTTATCTGTAGTGTCCTTGATCCAAACATATTCAACTGTTTTAGTCAATGATCTTCTTTCCATCAGAATATTAGGAATAGGGCAATTTAATGATGACTCTATTCACAACGTCTCTTGATAATGAAGCAGCCCATGCCAACATCCAGGCTCGTGCTAACAAGTGACAAATAATCTGTGCATCACATAAGTAATAGCCAATAACCATCTAAAATGGAATAGACTACCCAATCACTTCCCCCTTGACCTCTAGTGGTACCACCATTGTTCAACACCTCATCATGAATATACTGAGGGTATCCACTGACCAGAAGCTTAACTGGACCAGCCATACCAACACTGCAGCTACAAGAGCAGAACAGATGTTGAGTACTCTAAAGAAAAGCTCATCTCCTGTCCCATCAAGGCTTTTCTACCATTTGTAAAGGCCCTAGTCAGGAGTGTGACAGAATACTTACCACTTGACATTAAGAGTAAGAGGCTAACTAATGAAAGAGGAGGGCCCATAACGACCAAAAAAGTAACCCATGTGTCGAGAGGCAAAAGTGGTGGGTATGGTTCTGAACTGTACAGGCATTGTAGTTAAGGAGAGGAATGTGAAATATTGGATGTGATAAACATAGGGAGAGAGGAAATATTAAGGGGATTAGCATCCTTGAAAGTGGATAAATCACCAAGGCCAGATGAAATGTACCCCAGGCTGTTAAAAGAAGTCAGGAAGGAAACAGTGGAAGGTCTGACCATCCTCAGTGGATGCAGGTATGGTGCCAGAGGATTGGAGGACTGTTAATGTTGTACTTTTGTTTAAAAGGGGAGACAGCAATATAAAAACAGATTGTAAGAGCTTTTATAAGTATATAAAAGGAGAGTAGCTAAGGTAGACGTTGGTCCCTTAGAGGCAGAGACAGGAGAAATCATCATGGGAAATGAGGAAATGGCAGAGGCATTGAACAAATATTTTGCATCTGTCTTCACAGTAAAAGGCACAAGTTCCATACCGGAAATTCACAGTAACCTAGGGGCTAAAAAGAGTGAGGAAATTAAGGATATTGATATCAGCCGAGAAAAAGTATTGGAGAAACTTGAGGGACGAAAATCTGACAAGTCGCCCAGGACCAGATGGCCTACATCCTAGTGTTCTAAAAGAGATAGTGGTTGCGCTGGCTATGATTTTCCAGAATTCCTTACATTCAGGAATGGTCCCATTGGATTGGAAGTTGGCAAATGTTACACCACTTTTCAAGAAAGGAGGTAGAGAGAAAACAGAGACCTACAGGCCAGTTAGCCTAACATCAGTCGTTGGGAAGATGCTGGAAATTATTATTAAAGAAGTCTTAATATTGCACTTGGAAAAGCATAGTATTAGAACAAGTCAGCAGGGTTTTACTAAAGGGAAATCCTGTTTGACAAATTTATTCGAGTTTTTTTTGTGGATGTAACTAGTAGGGTAAATAAAGGGAAACCAGTAGATGTAGTATACCTGGACTTCCAAAAGGCATTCGATAAGGTGCTACATAAAAGATTAATAAGCAAGATAAGGGCTCGTGGTGTTGGGGGTAATATATTAGCATGGATAGAGGATTGGTTAATAGGCAGGAAACAGAGAGTGGACATAAATGGGGCATTTTCAAGTTGGTAGGCAGTGAATACTGAGGTCTTGCAAGGATCATTGCTGGGGCCTCAGCCATTTACAATCTTTATTAATGACTTGGATGAAGAGAGACAGAGTAATGCATCTAAGTTTGCTGATGATACAAAGCTCTGTGGAAAGGTAAGCTGTGGGGAGGACATAGAGAGGCTGCAAAGAGATATAGACAGGTTAAGTGAGTGGGCAACAAGATGGCAAATGGAGTATAATGTAGGGAAGTGTGAAGTTGTTCACTTTGGTCGTAAAAATCGAAAAGCAGAATTTTTTTTTAAAAAGGTGAGAAACTGATAAGTTTTGATGTTCAGAGAGACTTGGGGGTACCCGTACAAGGAACACACATGCAGGTGCAGCAGGCTATTAGGAAGCCAAATGGCATGTTGGCCTTTATTGCAAGGGGATTGGAGTACAGGAATAAAGAAGTCGTACTAAAACTGTACAGGGCTTTGGTGAGACCGCACCTGGAATACTGTGTGCAGTTTTGGTCTCCACATTTAAGAAAGGATATACTTGCACTGGAGGTGGTGCAGCGAAGATTTAATAAATTGGTCCCTGGCATGAGGGGGTTGCCCTATGATGAGAGGCTCAGTAAATTGGTCCTATATTCTCTGGAGTTTAGAAGAATGAGAGGCGATCTCATTGAGACATACAAGATTCTGAAACGGCTTGATAGGGAGGAAGTGGAGAGATTGTTTCCACTGGTCGGGGAATCTAGATACAGCCACAGTGCATTGGTGGTGGACGGAATGGATATCGAGTTCAATGTCAGCAAGGCCACTTGAGGACTGCTCTGTCCTAGATGATGTTGAGATTCTTATGTATTGTTGTGTACCCCTTGAGTCAATCATAGAATTTGTTACAGCACAGAAGAAGGCCATTTGACCCACTGTGTCCATGCTGGTCCTCCAAAGGAGCACTTCACGGATTGCCGTGCATCATTGAAAGAACTGTTTGATGCCTGCTGCAGCCGAAGTGTTTTGAATGCCTATCTACTCAGAGACTATTTTATCAAATCTGTGTGGAGGCTTCGAGCGGCATTTGATTATTTTTACATTAGAATACCTCATCCATCAGGAACGTAACCCATATAGACTTATATGCCAGTTATTTATTATAAGCAGCTAATTGTTTAAAACATCATTTTTTTAAAGAATTTGGTTAGCTGTGATTTTTGAGTGTGTATGAGTGAATGGGGGAAGTTAAATTAAGATAAGAAGTTATAAGGTCTTTAGACATAGGTTTATCTTAATAGTGTTTAATAAATAGTTAATTTGTTGTTGTCTAAAGATACCTGGTTTGGTCGGTTTTATTCTGGGGCTAACTAGTGTGTTTAATTTGGCTGTTTTTTTGTTGGGTGAGAAAACTTTAATAATATGCTGCAACCTGTGGAGTGATGTGACTGAATTGACAGTCTGTTGCTGCTGCCTCAGTCGTAACAGATTTATTAAAAGTAAAAGATCAATCAACACAGCGGATTTCATTAAATTACATTGAGGTTACAGCTTCACAGTTCACAAAATAATAAGATGCTATGATTCACTCTCAATGACATTGAGCAAGCGACCAGCATCCGTAACATAAAGCTTACTGAGGTTGAGTCCACTCCCACACAGTGTTCAAGTATTCACTTCTATATCAATAGAATAAGAACTGCGGAACTGGCAGGAAGCTCCTGAATATTTTCTCTGCCAGAGCACACAGCCATCAATCGACCCCTTCCTTCAAAGACAGCATGTGGGACATCCCCCACCATGAGAATTGAATTCAGATTTTACAGGCATTGACATTGATCAGTCAAAAGTGACAGCCTTCCTCCACAGAATCTACAGGAAGGCTTCTCAGTAATGAGTTTTGTTCCTTCAAAAAGCTACATTCCTAAATTAGTGGACTGCATTTGCAGTAAAAACAATCAAAACTGTCTAAACACTATGGATTTCCCTATGGAAAAATATAGGACTGTAATAGAATCTACAATCTATCTGGCCAATCTCAAAAGACTAATACAGCTCCATCACTTATTCCTTTAAATAACTAACCAATTCTGTGTTCCCTGCTTGGGCAGTCCTTTCCACTGGTTCACCCTAAGAACTGATTTTTGCTGGCCAACCAGGCCCAGTTGCCTTATCTTCCTTTGATTTCCTCAAGTGAAATATATTTATCTTATTACTTTCTGACTTCCACCTATCCCAGAAATTCTGTTGGGAGACAAACCACGGCCTCCTCCATGAGCACAGAAAGGAATAAATATTCTACCCTAACCTCCTACCTCTTCTTAAAAAAAAAAATTTAGCTCCCCTCCTTTACCATGTTATTTATCTCAGGCCACGGTGTTACTTGTAGCTTTAGGCAGGACTTCAAAAATAATTTTTTCCCCTTCTCCCTGCATTATTTCAATGATATCCCACATTGGACTTTTCCCTTTGTTACCCTTTCATCGTAGTGGTATGCATCAGATCTGTACTTTGTATAGTATTTTTAGACATAATTCACCTCTCACCCAGCCTTTTTTCCTCAACAGTGCTGTCCAGTCAGTTTCCTTAGCTCACATTTCATCATCAAAATCTGCTCTCTGAATATTTATATTAATTTGCTTTTCCATCAAAAACCTAATGTTGAGCTTTACCTTATTGTGATCACTCTTGTTAAAGTGTTCTCTGACTCTGGGTTGCTTTACCACCTCCTCTTTGCGACTTAATGAGGTCCAATAGTGGCACCACTCATATCAGTTCATTGTTGGATTGTTCCATGTAGCAATGGTCTATGTAATTGGGATGCAACATCGCATATTTTATAATTTCCCAATCTTTCTCATAATTTGAAGTCACCTGTAACAACTGTTTCTATTCCTGTACATGCTTCATTTATTTGATTCTAAGTTCTTGGCTCAGTCCCTCCTTCTGACCTGTCGGTCAATAGCAAACACCCACAATTAATTTCCTTCCCCTTATGTGGCTTATGCCTATCTACAGGATTTCCACACCCAAACACAATAGGTTCATCTCTGTCATTTTGAACTGGGCTTCTGTGATGCTTAGGATATAATAGCCTCCAGCAAAGATTAATGGATGTCGGAACACTGGAACAGAATTAGGCCATTCAGCCCCTTAAGCATGTTTCACCATTCAATCAGATTCTGACTGATGTATACTTTAACTCTATTTGCCTGCTTTTGATCTATATCCCTCAATATCCTTACCTAACAAAGATCTATTGATCCAGTCTTGAAAATTTCAATTGACCTAGCATTCAGAGCCTTTTGAAAGAGAGTGTTCCAGGTTTCCATTATTTTTAAGATTATGCCACCTTGTTTTGGAATTCATCACCAGAAGAAATAGTTTCTCTGTATCTGCCCTATCAAAATCCTTCATCATTTTAAGGACCTTGAATAGATCACCCCTTAACCATCTAAATTCGAGGAAATGCAAACCAAGTTTATGGAAGCTGCCCTCATAATTTAATCCTGGTATTATTCTGGTGAATTAGACTGTACCCCTCCAAGGCCACTATATCTTTCCTGAGATTCAATGCCCAAATCTGAATGCAGTACTCCAGTGGGGTCTGATCAATGTTCTAACTGAAAAATAACTTAGTCACTTTTGTATTCCAACCCCCATAAGATAAACGCCAACATTCATGAACTTTTAGGTCACTTTCTGTACCTGTGCACTAGCCTCTAGATTTGGATGTCCATTGACACAAATCATTATTTTCTCCTCCACGGCTCATAATGGTGAGGGACTAAGAAAATGTTATTTGTCTTTCTAAAGTAGATTACCTCATACCTCTCCACAATGAACTCCGTCTGCTATAGATTTTCCCACTCAGTCTATCAACATCATTTATAGAGTTTATCTCCTTAGTATACATCCCTTTGTAACTTCCCCCTTCCATTCACATAACTGCCTCCTAACTTAGCAAACTTTGCTTTACAACTCTGTATTCCTTCATCCCGGCCATTAACACATATGGTGAAAAACTGAGATGCCGGTATACACTTGTTGCATCTAACCAGTGATGATTTCCCTATGCCTTTACTCTATGACTCCTACCTCCCAACTAATTACAAATCAATTGATGTCACAAGGTTACCTCCAATTCCATGCACTTCCTTTTTTGTTAATCTCTTGTGCAGATCCTTAAGAAATACCTTCTGGACGTCCATACTGACAACCACAGACACTCTGCAATGCTAGTGACTGCCTCAAAAGTTCAATTAGCCAGGCATGGTTCACTACTCACAAATCTTTGCCGATTCTGATCAGCTCATACTTGTTCAAATGTTCAGTCACTCCATCTCTGATGAGAGATTTCAGTAACTTCCCTGCAGTTTGTGTTAAACTTACAAATCTGTAGTTATCTCATTTCTGCTTCCCTTCTTAAATAATTTCATTTCATTCTGAAGACTCATATCATTCATACATAAAATTTCCCACGCTAGACTGGTGTGTTATTATCACTATGTTTCCCATATTGTCATATCCTTACACTTCACACACACTTAGCTGTATCTACATTGAACGATAATCGTCCAGTTCTGATGAAAGGTAACAGACCTGAAACATTAACTCTGCTTCTCTCTCCACAGATGCTGCCTGACCTGATGAGTATTTCCACCACTTTGTTATTATTTCATTATCTGCCAGGTCTTTGTTGAATCAATAGTGGAACATAAACATGACAATTGGAAGTAAGATTTAGTAGACAGGAAGTGCACATTGACAAGATTTGTAATATATTACTAGTTGATCTCCGATGGCAATGCACACAAGCAGTCAGAACAAATGTAGTCTGTGCTCAAGTGAAGTAGAATTAAAGGGAATAAAAGCAAAATACTGCGGATGCTGGAAATCTGAAATAAAAACAAAAAGTGCTGGAAATACTCAGCAGGACTGGCGGCATCTGTGGAGAGAGAGAAGCAAAGTTAACTTTTCTGGTTTGTGACCTTTCATCAGAACTGGCAAAGGTTAGAAAAGAATTAGGTTTTAAGCAAGTGAGGGGGAAGGGGGTGGGGGAGAGAACAAAGGGTAACAGAGTGTTTGATAGGGCAGGAGTGATTAAATAACAAAGCTGTCCTGAGACAAAGACAAAGAGTGTGTTAATGCTTGTGTTGAAAGACAAAGCGTTAGTCCAGAGAGAGTGTTAATAGCAGAATAATGAGCAGCTCTGACTACATGAAAAGCAGGCACATGGTTAAAAAATAACATATTTTTTTTTTAAAAAGGCCAGTTATGCTCTGAAGTTATTCAACTCAATGTTCAGTCCACAAGGCTGTGGAATGTGCCTAATCGAAAGATCAGTGCTGCTCCTTGAGCTTGCGATAATTTGCACTGGAACACTGGAGCAGGCCAAAGACAGAAATGTTGGCATGAGGGGGGGCGGGGGGGGTGGTGGAAGTGTTGAAATGGCAAGCAATCAGAAAGTCAGGGTTATGTTTTCAGACTGAGCAGAGGTGTTCTGCAAAGCGGTCACCCAATCTGCATTTGGTCTCCCCAATGTCGAGGAGACTGCATTGTGAGCAGCGAATACAATATATTAAATTGACAGACGTACAAGTAAATCACTGCTTCACCTGAAAGGAGTGTTTGGGGCCTTGGATAGTGAGGAGAGAGGAGGTAAAAGGGTAGGTATTACACCTCCTGCGATTGCATGGGAAGGTGCCACGGGAAGGGGACGAGGTGTCAGGGGTAATGGAGGAGTGGACCAGAGTGTCGTGGAGGGAATTATACCTTCGGAATGCTGACGGGAGGGGAGGGGAAGATGCGTTTGGTGGTGGCATCACGCTGGAGATGGCCGAAGATGATCCTCTGGATGTGGAGGCTGGTGGGGTGGAAAGTGAGGACAAGAGGAATCCTGTCACGGTCTGGGAGGGCGGGGAAGGAGGGATGGCGGGAGGGCGGGAAATGGGCCGTACACGGTTGAAAGCCCCATCAACCACAATGGGGGAGAATCCTCCGTTGAAGAAAAAGGAAGACATATCAGAAGTGCTGTCATGGAAGATTGCATCATCACAGCAGATGCATCAGAGATGGAGAAACTGGGAGAATGTAATGGAGTCCTGAAATGGTAACTTTGTTTCTCTCTCCACAGATGCTGTCAGACCTGCTGAGTATTTCCAGCACTTTTTGTTTTTAGAATTTGAGGGAGATGGATAATCGAATTAGGATGTGCAGACGTAATTCACTCATCGCTATAAATACATATATGCTGTGTTTATTTTCGATATACAAGTAGCAAAGCATACAAGAATTTGGGAAGCAGAGAGACAAAGTTGCTTGGAGTATATTTAGCTACCGTAGATTCGGGAGGTGTGACACAAAGTTTAGGTGTAACCGCGCCACCACAACTAGGTGGGTGTAATTTCAGCTAAAATTTTATATTTGCGTTTCCGTTGTAATTATGGACATGGAAATTTCTGACACGAATTGTGTGCCAAGTTTTTTTTTTAATTATGGAGCTTTATCCGGCAAATTTCTAAAACAAAATCCTAGTTGCTAAACCGGTTCACTAACCAAAGTTAGAACCAAGTCAAATTCTGTTTCTAATTGCAAAAGCAAAATACTGCAGATGCCGGAAATCTAAAATAAAACCAGAACATACTCAACAGGTCTCCACAATCTGTAGTGAAGAATCAGAACTACTGAAAAGGTTCTGAAATGTTCACTCTCTCTCTCCACCGATGCTGCTATACTAAGAATAGCATTTTCTGCTTTTATTTCTAATTGAATCGATATAAATCTGCTACCAGATTTATTTGTAGCACGATATGCAAGTGTCTGGCTTTACAGAGCCCACACAGGTCAGCTTGCAAGAATTAATGTGTTAATCTCGTGAATGGGCCAGTTTGACAATTCAACTTTAACAAAATATGTATAAACTGTAAAGTTTAAAACCATTTTTTCTTACTTATTGAGCACTCTAGTTGAAAACCGGTTCTCCCAACCATGTTATAATTTCACAATTTAGAAAAAGTTAATGTAGTTAAACTACATTGCGCTATTTCTGAAATTTACAAAACAGTTAAAAGCTTCCAAAAAAAATCCCTTTCTTGTTTTGTTATATTTTCCTTCAGGATACCAACCATTTCGCAGCCTATTGTCTGATCTCTTTCCCAGTCCCTCGGGGCCACTTTAAATCAGGAAATAAAGTTAATATAAATAGGCACCAAATTCCCAGGATTCGCGTCATTTCCTCTTTAATTACAGAAAAGCCAAATCGCCTTTTCCAAGCATTTCCCTCTGGGCTGCTCATTGTACTGTGTAAAGTTTCTCACCATCTGCACAGTTTCTCCTGCTAAAACATTGGTGGCATTTTCACTACTTCTTAAAAGGCACCTGAACTTTGTTTATTCTGCAGGCCATCGCCATAATGTCGAACAGCAAGTCTGCTGATCTTTATGAAGCGGAGTAGGATCTTCAATCGGCGGAAGAGAAGGAGCGCTATGCACCATGCCAGCCATAGCAATTAGAAATGTAACTGTTAAAGCCCATTGAAATGGTAAACACAAAACCTTTCACAGCAAGAAAATCCGGACCAAACCAAGCATTTAATTGGTGCTCAAAAAAGTAAAGAAGTTTGTGCCATTATATGTTGTGGACATAGATCGACGTTTACAGCTATCGCTATATGATCAGCATTGTGTTCGGACTTAGCTGCGCCAGAACCTCTCCTGCAATACTTAAAATGAGTGGGGAGTGGGGGGGGGGGGGGGAATGATCAAAAGATTGATACATAGTACCTTCACTCACAGTTATACTTAAAACGGATGCAAAATTTAACACGTGACAGATCTTTAACTCATCCAACGATTCGCTAATCGACATTAAAGAATGTAATGAACAGTCGTCCAGCGAGATTCATAAACTTTCACATGGCTTATTAACGAATTAATAGCAGAATTTGAGAGAATGTGCTATCATATAATTTGAACCAAACTTGACTGCAGCAGGAGTTTTTGAAGACCTTTATGCTATTCCTAATTTAACAAAAATGCACATGAGCTGTAACTTGAATAAGTTTCATGGACTTGTTTAAGTTAGGAGATGGTTTAAAAAGTAAAATACAAATGTTCGTAAACTTACAGAGACGAGAAACTCCAGTGTCTCCACATAATCCCTCTCAGTCTTCAGGATTTCAGTCAAAACACAAACTCGAAGACGAAGCTGCTTCTCCAAATCCTTGCCACTAATTTCTCCTTTACTCTCCGACTTTCCCTCTTCGGTCATTTTCCTTCAGCGATACTTTTTTTATTTAGTTTATTGCCAGCAGTTCACACCGTTTGTACCACCGCTTTGTTTTTCTTTTACAAAGTTTTTCTCTTCACTTGAGGTGGATCAATCCGTCAATAGGAGGGAAAAAGAACATTGTTTTCCTTGGATTTCGGCAACTTTCAGCTTAATGTTTAAGAAAGGGGGGGGGGGAGGGGGATGTTTTCAGTCAGCTGGGCAACTTGAATAAATCAAGCAAGCAGCCGAGTCGTGAGAGAGCACGGGGGTCGGGCAGGCGCTCGGTGTTGACTAAATGCTGCAGGGAGCAGCCACATGGAATAAACTGTGGGAAAGGCACTGTTGCATTTACACATTCATCAAATGACCTCCGGTGGTGTCAGGAAAAAGGAAAGGAAAACAATCTTGGAGACTGTAGCGTGCGACACGTGTACCGTTTAAAACGCATGTCCTGCTTCACAACACTGTGCACATTCCAAGCCCACACCATCTACAATGCTTCCATGAAATTTGCTCTTGTTCCTGGTTTTGTACTATTCCTACATTAACTGGAGAAAGATGTCAGGGACATCCAGCAATCTTTAGAATTGCTAAACTTATAGGGAGAGCGGTTTATCTTTCACCTAGCAAAAAGTTGAGTTTTTTTTAGGTTAATGGGATCAACATACATTAAAAATCAGAACTCTGAAGGGAGGGATAATCTTAACCAGAACAATATAAAAATCGCATTGATACACCATGTTTTGATAGGATAAACAAGGAGAAACTGTTTTCAGTGGCAGAACAGTCGGTAACCAAAAGGCACAGATTTAAAGTAATTGACAAAACAATCAGAGGCGACAATGAGACAATGTTTTTCTGCAGAATATATTGAATGTATTGAAGGGGTGGCGGATACTAACTTAGAAAAATGAATTGGATAAATTACTTGAAGGGGAAAAAGTACAATGGGGAAAGAGCAGGGGAGTGAGATTAATTGGCTAGCTTTTTTCAAAAAGCACAGACACGATGGGCCGAGTGGCCTCCCTCTGTGCCGTATCACTCACTCCCTGATGCTTTGTATTTTAAACGTGTTTCTTTCAACATGTTTAAAAAAACATACATTGATAAGTTAAAGTTTAACTTCGTTAACATTATTAGTTTTCAAATACTGCCCGTCAGTTGGAATATTGTCAGTTTCCGTAGAAACAGTCAAGCATTTTTTTATTTGCTGAAAAATTGGAGTTATGTTGGAACAGACAAGTGGTAACATCTAACAGTTATTGGGTCAACCAAATTATTGCCCAATAGTATGAATCTCAAATTTATTCATTACAATGTATCAAATCACAAAATGCATATTATTGATTATATATTAGGAATATTATTAGATACTGGTGTACTATGATTTTGAACGATGATCGTATTTACCTACCTACAGAACCTCTGCGAACTATATATTGAACCTAGTTGTGAAAATACAAGGATACATAGAGATTAAGAGACATATGCCATTATCTAAAAGATTTAACATGGTAAGCATGCAAGTCAATAATTGTGTTCCTGATTTAAGCATGACGTCAAGGCTTTTAAAAACTCATTTGAAGATAGATACCTGCTTTATTTTAATGTCTTTCTTGAAGAAATATTTCTGTGATGCACTAGGTGGCGCAACGTCGCAGTCTAATTTAGACCGAATATTTATATATACGTAAAATAGACATTTCTTTCCTGCATTCTGGACAACCCTAGAATGTAAGATAGTCTGCTGTATTCTGAATCTAACTGATTCTAAAAATGGCACACCAGTCAAAATGCAAAACGTAACTGATGCAGTTTAGTTTACACTTACTGTGCAGTGTTGCTTACTGAAAAAATATTAGTGATAATCTTTGTGGAAAACAAAACAATACATTACTGGCAAAGAGTGCCAAAAGCGTTTCAGGTTAATTGGTAAATTACTGAACCTAGTTAATTGCAAATTCTGACAAGCCAGTCCTTTAATCTTCAGACAGCCATTGGGCTGTGACGCCCCCTAGATTGGGCAATTTTGCAAGTTTTCAGCTTTTCAAGCTTTCAGATGCTGAAATAACACCAACATTTTTGTAACGTAGTCAAATGCCAGTAGTAGCTTTACTGCAGGTACAGGAACTTACTAAAATGAAAACAATGCTTCAAACAACTACGATTACTTGCATTTATATAGTACCTTTTTAAGGTAGAAAAATATCTAAGTGTCTCACAAAGTCTGACCAAAAAAATGTAGCGCTGAAGAAGTTAATAGGAGGTGACCGAAAGCTTGGTTAAAGAGGTATGTTTTAAAGAGAGTGTTAAAACAGGCACTGCGTACAAATTACAACATTTCCTCTTTAGATACGAGGGTGGTGCCAGAGGACTGGAGAATTGTTATTATTACACCCTTATTCAAAAAGGGTGTAAGGATAAACCCAGAAAGTACAGGTCAGTCCGTTTAAGCTCAATGGTGGGAAAACTTTTAGAAATGATAATCTGGAACAAAATTAACACATAGAATACATTAATTACATAGAATATACAGCATGAAAACAGACCATTTGACCCAAACTGTCCATGTCAGGGGTAATGCTCCATTTGGGCCTCCTCTGATCCTTCCTCATCTGACTCTATCTGTATAACCCTCTATGCTTCTCCCTCATGCTTATCTAGTTTCCTCTCAAATGCATCTATGCTATTCACCGCAAGTATTCCCTGGGGTAGATAATCCTGCATTCTCACCACTCTCTGGGTAAAGATGTTTCTTCTGAATTCCCTATTTAATTTCTTGAGACTGTCTTACGTTGTTGGCATCTAGTTTTGCTCTTGCCAAATGGCTACTCTAAGTGTCTACTCTATTAAAACATTTCATAATTTTAAAGACCTGTTAGGTCACCCTCAGCCTTGTCTTTTCAGGAGAAAAGAGACCCAGCCTTCCCCAGTGCCTCTATATCCTTTTTATAAAATGACGACTCCCTAGGGAATCTCTGGTACTGGCGCCCGAGGCTGTCGCTCACCTCCCGAAGGACGCGGATGAGCTTTCCCAGCATCGATGGTGGGAACTGATGAAATGGTTGATTACCTGCACCCCCTTTGCCCCCACGTCCTCTCCCCTTCCCCCCCTTCTCCCCCCTTCCCCTTCCCAGCTCCACTCTCCCAGCTCACCCCCCCCGCACCACCCTCCCCCCACCCCCTCCCCCCTTCGCAACCCCTTCCCAGCTCCCTCGCACCATCTTCCCCCTGCACCCCCTTCCCCTGCACCCCCCTTCCCCCTTACAGTCCCCTTCCCAGCTCCCCCTCGCACCCCCTTCCCTTCACTCCTCCCCCTCGCACCCCCTCCTCCCACCGGCATCCTCCTACCCCTGTGTAGGGGCCCTAACAACCCCACTGCCTTGTGGGCGTCTCGGGAGAGACCAAAGCTAAGGGAGTAAACCCGAACAGAAAATCCGGAGCGGAACCCCGTAGGCAGTCATGTGTCACCTTTGGCATGTTTCCGGCAGTTCCTGCAGCCATACCGGTGCCACACGTCGTGCTCTGCACTCCTTTAGACCCCACCAGAAAGGCCGAGAGGGGGGTTTTGACGCCTGGGAAACTCAACCTCCATACATTCGCCCAGGTATGCGCCATGGAGAGGTCACTCCATAGTCGCCTCACAGCGACCGAAACAACACGGAAGGCAGGAGTTACGGGTTATAAGCCCAGCTTAATTGGCATAGAGATTGGGCGCCACGGGTTGCTTTTGTCGGTGGGAGAGGTCATCGCACCTCACTGGACAGCTACCGCCCGCCTCAAACTGGGCAGTCCCTGGTCAATAAGGTTCTGTCCCACCACAGTCCACCTGCTTCAATGGGTGCTTGGAGCTCAGGCTCATTGCCCGAAAGGTGGACTGCAACACCGCACCAAATAGCTCGAAAAAAGGAAAGAAGGTACCAGCCCTTCGTTTTGCAAGCTGGAACATCAGAACTATGTATCCTGGCCTGTCGGAAGACGTTACACAAATCAACGATTCTCGGAAGACCGCCATCATTAACAACGAGCTCAGTAGACTCAATGTAGACATTGCAGCACTTCAGGAGACACGCCTCCCTGCGAGTGGATCTCTAACAGAGCAAGACTACACCTTCTTCTGGCAGGGTAGGGATCCTGAAGAACCAAGACAGCATGGAGTGGGCATCGCCATCAGAAACTCCTTGCTCAGCATTATAGAGCCACCTTCAAATGGCTCGGTTCGCATACTGTCCATCCAACTGCTCACCGCCTCTGGTCCATCTATGCTCCAACACTCTGCTCCCCACCTGAAGCTAAAGACCAGTTCTACGAGGAACTCCATAATATCATTAGTAGCATCCCCAACACCGAACACCTGTTCCTGCTGGGGGACTTTAATGCCAGGGTTGGGGCCGACCATGACTCATGGCCCTCCTGCCTTGGGCACTATGTTGTTGGAAGGATGAATGAGAATGGACAGAGACTGCTTGAGTTGTGTACCTATCATAACCTCTGCATCACCAACTCGTTCTTTCACACTAAACCCTGCCACCAGGTTTCATGGAGGCACCCAAGATCACGTCGTTGGCACCAGCTGGACCTCATCGTCACAAGGCGAGCCTCTTTAAACAGCATTCAAATCACACGCAGCTTCCACAGTGCAGACTGCAACACCGACCACTCCCTGGTGTGCAGCAAAGTTAGACTCAAACCAAAGAGGCTGCATCACTCCAAGCAGAAGGGCCACCTGCGCATCAACACGAGCAGAATTTCTGATCCACAGCTGTTACAAAAATTTCTAAATTCACTTGTAAAAGCCCTTCAAAACACTCCCACAGGGGATGCTGAGACCAAGTGGGCCCACATCAGAGACACCATCTATGACTCAGCAATGACCACCTATGGCAAACGTGTGAAGAGAAATGCAGACTGGTTTCAATCTCATTTTGAAGAGCTGGAACCTGTCACAGCCGCTAAGCGCATTGCACTGTTGAACTACAAAAAAGCCCCCAGCGAGTTAACATCCGTAGCACTTAAAGCAGCTAGAAGCACTGCACAAAGAACAGCCAGGCGCTGCGCAAATGACTACTGGCAACACCTATGCAGTCATATTCAGCTGGCCTCAGACACCAGAAATATCAGAGGAATGTATGATGGCATTAAGAGAGCTTTTGGGCCAACCATCAAGAAGATCGCCCCCCTCAAATCTAAATCAGGGGACACAATCACTGACCAACGCAAGCAAATGGACCGCTGGGTTGAGCACTACCTAGAACTGTACTCTAGGGAGAATATTGTCACTGAGACCGCCCTCAATGCAGCCCAGCCTCTACCAGTCATGGATGAGCTGGACCTACAGCCAACAAAATCGGAACTCAGTGATGCCATTGATTCTCTAGCCAGCGGAAAAGCCCCTGGGAAGGACGGCATTACCCCTGAAATAATCAAGAGTGCCAAGTCTGCTATACTCTCAGCACTCCATGAACTGCTTTGCCTGTGCTGGGACGAGGGAGCAGTACCTCAGGACATGCGCGATGCCAATATCATCACCCTCTATAAAAACAAAGGTGACCGCGGTGACTGCAACAACTACCGTGGAATCTCCCTGCTCAGCATAGTGGGGAAAGTCTTTGCTCGAGTCGCTTTAAACAGGCTCCAGAAGCTGGCCGAGCGTGTATACCCTGAGGCACAGTGTGGCTTTCGTACAGAGAGATCGACCATTGACATGCTGTTCTCCCTTCGCCAGCTACAGGAAAAATGCCGGGAACAACAGATGCCCCTCTACGTTGCTTTCCTAGATCACACCAAGCCATTGACAATTCAGCATAGCGGCACCTCATCAGACCCCTTTCCTATCCTGAGTGGAAACAGGGCTGTGTTCTCGCACCCACACTGTTTGGGATTTTCTTCTCCCTGCTGCTCTCACATGCGTTCAAGTCTTCAGAAGAAGGAATTTTCCTCCGCACAGGATCAGGGGGCAGGTTGTTCAACCTTGCCCATCTAAGAGCGAAGACCAAAGTATGGAAAGTCCTCATCAGGGAACTCCTCTTTGCTGATGATGCTGCTTTAACATCTCACACTGAAGAGTGTCTGCAGAGGCTCATCGACAGGTTTGCGGCTGCCTGCAATGAATTTGGCTTAACCATCAGCCTCAAGAAAATGAACATCATGGGACAGGACGTCAGAAATGCTCCATCCATCAATATTGGCGACCACGCTCTGGAAGTGGTTCAAGAGTTCACCGACCTAGGCTCAACTATCACCAGTAACCTGTCTCTCGATGCTGAAATCAACAAGCGCATGGGAAAGGCTTCCACTGCTATGTCCAGACTGGCCAAGAGAGTGTGGGAAAATGACGCACTGACACGGAACACAAAAGTCCGAGTGTATCAAGCCTGTGTCCTCAGTACCTTGCTCTATGGCAGCGAGACGTGGACAAAGTATGTCAGCCAAGAGCGACGTCTCAATTTATTCCATCTTCGCTGCCTCCGGAGAATCCTTGGCATCAGGTGGCAGGACCGTATCTCCAACACAGAAGTCCTCGAGGCGGCCAACATCCCCAGCTTATGCACACTACTGAGTCAGCAGCGCTTGAGATGGCTTGGCCATGTGAGCCGCATGGAAGATGGCAGGATCCCCAAAGGACGTTTTGTACAGTGAGCTCGTCACTGGTATCAGACCCACCGGCCGTCCATGTCTCCGCTTTAAAGACGTCTGCAAACGTGACATGACATCCTGTGACATTGATCACAAGTTGTGGGAGTCAGTTGCCAACGTTCGCCAGAGCTGGCGGACAGCCATGAAGGCGGGGCTAAAGTGTGGCGAGTCGAAGAGACTTAGCAGTTGGCAGGAAAAAAGACAGAAGTGCAAGGGGAGAGCCAACTGTGTAACAGCCCCGACAAACAATTTCTTCTGCAGCACCTGTGGAAGAGTCTGTCACTCTAATATTGGCCTTTATAGCCACTCCAGGCGCTGCTCCACAAACCACTAACCACCTCCAGGCGCTTACCCATTGTCTCTCGAGACTAGGAGGCCAAAGAAGAAAATGATGACTAGAGCTGTCCACAGTGCTCCCAAGTGTTGTCTAAGCAAGGTTTGAGACAACTTTGTAGCATAACCTCTCTACTTTTGAATTCTATCCCTCTAGAAGTAAACCCTAGTTCTTTAATTATGGTCTCATTGACCTGTGCCACAACTTTTAGTGATTTGTGTATTTGTACTCCCTTTGCTCCTCAACTCCATTTTCTAAGTAATATGTGACTCCCTTATTTTGTTTTGCCAAAATATAATCCCGCACACTTATCTGTGTTGAAATACATTTGCCAATTATATGCCCATTCTGCAAATATATTAATATCTTCTTGTAATTTGTTTCAATCCTCCCCAATGTTGACTATCCCTGTCAATTTGGTGTCATCCACAAATTTAGCAATTGTGTTTTTGATTCAAAAGTCTAAGTCATTAATATAAATTATAAACAACAGTGGTCTCAGCACTAATCCTTGTGGGACTCTACTTCTCATCTTCTGCCACTCTGAATAGTAACCCTTTTCCCCAACTCTCTGTTTTCTGTCTTTTAGCCAGCCAGCTAACTGACTCCACATGCTCTGACCATATTCATTAGTTTGCTATGTGGTACCTTATCGAAAGTCATTTGGAAATCTAGATATATGTTAGCTACTACATCACCCTAAAGGCCTGCTATCAGATCTGAACCCGACAGGACCCGATGACATGTGTCAGGTTCAGGTCGGATCAGGCCCATCTTCAGGGTCCGTCTTTCGGGCTTGGGTCGGGTCGGGTCAGGCCAAGTCTAGGTCGCGTCGGGTCGGGCCGGACACATATGGTAAGTGCTCTGCTTAGTTAAACAAGTTTTAAAAACTTACCTGAGCTGGGAGTCCAGGACGAAACTGAGTCTGCGCAGTGAGCGAGTGATGTCGTTATGACATCATCATGCATGCACTGCAGCTTCTTGCAGGTTCGGTGTTGGGAAGGTAAGTAAAGGGATGGTCGGATTGGGCTCAGGTCGGGTCAGGTTCGGGTCGGGTCAGGCCGGGGCTAAATTGGAAGAACTCGGGCCGGGTCGGGCTCAGGTCCGCTGTGGTTCGGTCGAGTTCATGTCGGGTTCCTTTTTCCCGACCTGAGCAGGCCTCTACATCACCCTTGTCCACTCTCTGTTACGTCTTCAAAGAATTCAATAGGTTGGTAAAGCAAGACGTTCCCTTTTGAAACACATATTGACTATTTATTATGATTTCTAGATAGTTTTCTATTTTCTCCTTTAGTAGGGATTCCATTATTTTCCCGACTACCAATGTTAAACTAACTGGTCTGTAGTTCCCAAGACATGTTCTAGTGGACAGATGAATGCATACGGATGTATTTATATAGAATTCCAGAAGGCATTTGATAAAGTCCCTCAGAAAAGATGATTAGCTAAAGATGAAGCTCATGGAATTGAAGGCAGATATTTGACCAGGTTAGGATATTGGCTGAGTGGCAGGAGACAGAGGTAGGGATAATGACCAGGGTACTTCAGTTGGCAGGATCTGACTAGTGGTATCCCACAAGGATATGTGTTGAGACCTCAAATATTCACTGTATTTATCAGTGACTTAGATGATGGTATAGAAAACCACGTATCAAAATTTGCCAATGACACAAAGATAGACAGTATTGTAAACAGTGTAGATGGAAGTGTAAAATTACAAAGAGTTATTGATAGATTAATTGAATGAACAAAACTGTGGCAAATGGATTTCAATTTAGGCAATGGGAAGTCATCCACTTTGGACCTGAAAGAGAGAGAACAGGCTTTTTTTTAAATGGAGAAAAACTAGAAACAGTGGAGATCCAAAGAGACTTGAGGGTCCAGGTACATAGAGTATCAGAATGTATTGAACAGGTACAGAAAATAATCAAAAAAGGCTAGTGGAATGCTGGCCTTTACAAATAGAGAACTTGAACACAGGACCTGAGCACAGAACACAGGACCTCAGCCCTTGTGGCGGAGTATGAGAGAGAGAGCAGAGAACAGCATGAACCTGATTGGAGACAACAGCAATGGTAGTGGGGAATAAAGAGGGAGCGGGGGAGCAGCGCAGACCTAATAGGTGTATTTCCAAAAAAGCAAAAAATGACA
The DNA here is from genome assembly GCF_036365525.1 of Heterodontus francisci. Lineage (NCBI taxonomy): Eukaryota > Metazoa > Chordata > Chondrichthyes > Heterodontiformes > Heterodontidae > Heterodontus > Heterodontus francisci. Next base: position 116,484,368 of record NC_090375.1, on the reverse strand, counting down.
TCAGAAGGCAGCAGGTAAGTAAATGGTTGGTGAGCATTAGGCTTTTTCCTAAAAAAAAACTAGGGCAGCGATTTAAACTAGAACCGGGAAACTATAGAGTACTGTACTAACTTTTTAGCTTAACTAGTTAAACTAATTAATAAAATTTTAATTATGGTATGTGAGGGCATTAGTATTAAGAGTAGTAGTGCAGAGCAGGTCTAGAGATATTCATTAAAATTAATAGTTTATACAAACTATTAACTAGATTCTAAAAGAGAGAATAGAGATTTTTTAGATCACGGATGGGCAGCTGAGACCTGATGTTTGCATTTCCTGTGCCATGTGGGAATTTCAGGACACTTCATGTGTCTGGGGGAACCAGGGGTATAGAAAGTGTCTCCAGTTGCTTGAACTTGAGCTCAAGATTTCCCAGCTGAGGGATAGCTGCAGTCACTGCAGAGCATCAGGGAGGCTGAGAGTTTTCTGGATCAAACATTCCAGGAGGTGGTCACTCCACAGGCAGCGAGAGTTCAGGATAGTAAATGGGTGGCCATCCAGAAGAGTAGAAAGAGGCAATGTGATCCAGACCATGGCGCCAATGGACAGGGGACAGCACAGTGGGGAGCAGCAAAGAGTAGAAATGCAGTTGTTACAGGAGATTCCATAGTCAGGGAACAGACAGGCATTTCTGTAACTGTCATCGTGAGTCCCGCATGGTGTGTTGCCTTCCTGGTGCCAGGGTAAAGAACATCATGGAGAAGGTGCAGAATATTCTGCAGGGGGGAAGAGAGTGAGCCAGAAGTTGTGGTATGCGTCAGTACCAACAACATAGAGAGAGCAGGCATTGAGACCCTACGGTCATATTTTCAGGAGCTAGGGAGGAAGTTAAAAAGTAGAACCTCAAAGGTAGTAATCTCTGGATTAATTGCAGTGGCACACACTAGCCAGAGTAGAAATAGGAAGATAGGTAGGATCAATTGTGATTCTTAAAACATTGGGACCAGTTTTGGGGCAAGAGGCACCTATTCAAAAGGGACGGTTTGCACCTCAGCAGGACTGGGACCAACAACCTGACAGCGGGGTCACAAATGTGGTTGGTGATGGTTTAAACTAAATTGTCAGGGGGCTGGGCACCACGATATAGAAGTAGAAAAGAAGAATAAGGTGTATAAAGTGAGAGAGTGTTGGACAGGACTAGAGAAGGAAGTAGCACCATATTAGGTAGGAGCAGACTAAGAAGGATTACTAGGAATACAAAGACTGGCTTAAAATGCATATATGCAAACACACAAAGTGTGGTGAATAAGGTTGGTGAGCTGCAAGCACAAATAGCCATGTGGGAATATGATGTTGTAGCAATAACATAAACGTTGCTTAAAAAGGGTGAGGACTGGGAGCTTAATATACAAGGATAGAAAGTGTTCAGGAAAGATAGGGAAGGAAAAAAGGGAGATGGGGTGGCAGTACTGATTAGGGAAGACATTATAATCTTGGAAAAAGAGGATGTCCTTGAAAGGGCAAGGACACAATTCATTTGGTTAGAGTTGAGAAGCAGAAAGGCTATGATCGCTCTACTGGGGTATTTGCAGCTAACATTAAAGGGAATCCCAAAGTTTTCTATAGATATATAAATAGTAAAAGGGTGGTAAAAGGAGGATTGGGGCCAAGTAGGGACCAGAAAGGAGATTTATGCATGGAGGCAGAGGGCATAGCTGAGGTATTAAATGAATACTTCGCATCTGTCTGTACCAAGGAAGAAGGTGCAACCCAAGCAATGGTGAAAGAGGAGGAGATACTGGAAGTGTTTAAAATTGATAAAGAGGACATATTAGACAGGTTATCTGTACTTAAAGTGGATAAAGCGCCAGGACCGGATGAGATGCATCCAAGGATACTGAAGGAAGTGAGGATGGAAATCGCAGAGGCACTGGCCATAATTTTTCTGTCTTCCTTAGACTCGAGGGTGGTGCCAGAGGACTGGAGAATTGCAAACGTTACACCCTTGTCGGAAATAAGGGTGTAAAGATAAGCCCAGCAACTTCAGACCAGTCAGTTTAACTTCGGTGATGGGGAAACATTTAGAAAAAATAATTCGGGATAAAATAAATAGTCACATGGACAAATGCAGGTTAATTAAGGAAAGTCAGCATGGATTTCTTAAGGGAAAATCATGTTTAACTAACTTGCTGGAGTTTTTTGAGGAGGTAACAGAGAGGGTTGATGAGGGAAATGCTGTTGAATGTGGTGTACATAAACTTTCAAAAGGCGTTTGATACAGTACCATACAACAGACTTGTGAGCAAGGTTATAGCTCATGGAATAAAAGGGACGGTAGCAACATGGATATGAAATTGGCTAAGTGACAGAAAACGAAGAGACGTGGTTCATGGATGTTTATTGGGCTGGAGGGAGGTTTGTAGTGGAGTTCCCCAGGGGTCAGTGTTGGGACCCTTGCTTTTCCTGATATATATTAATGACCTGGACCTTGGTGTACAGGGCACAATTTCAAAGTTTGCAGATGATACAAAAGTTGGAAGTGTTGTGAACTATGAGGAGGATCATGTAGAACTCCAAAAGGACATAGACAAGTAGGTTGAATGGGCAGACAGATGGCAGATGAAGTTTAATGCTGAGAAATGTGAAGTGATTCATTTTGGTAGGAAGAACATGGACAGACATTATAAAATAAAGGGTACAATTCTAAAGGGTGTGCAGGGGCAGAGGGACCTCGGTGTATATGTATATAAGTCACTGAAGATGGCAGGGCAGGTTGAGAGCACGGTTAATAAAACAAACAGTATCCTGGGCTTTATTAATAGGGGCATAGAGTACAAGAGTAAGGAGGTTATGTTGAACTTGTATAAGACACTAGTTCGGCCTCAGCTGGAGTATTGCATCCAGTTCTGAGCGCTGCACTTTAGGAAAGACGTGAGGGCATTGGAGAGAGTACAGAAAAGATTCACGAGAATGGTTCCAAGGATGAGGAACTTCAGTTATGAAGATAGATTGGAGAAGTTAGTACTGTTGGAGAAGAAAAGGCTGAGAGGTGATTTGATATAGGTATTCCAATTCATGAGGGGTCTGGACAGAGTAGATAGAGAGAAACTGTTTCCACTTGTGAAAGGATTGAGAACGAGAGGGCACAGATTTAAACTATTTGGTAAGAGAAGCAAAAGTGACATGAGGAAAAACTTCTTCACACAGCGAGTGGTTAGGGTCTGGAATGCACTGCCTGAGAGTGCGGTGGAGACAGGTTCAATTGAAGCATTCAAAAAGGAATTAGCCTGTTATGAGAAGGAAGAATGTACATGGTTACAGGAGAAGGCGGTAGAATGGAACTTTGTGAATTGCTCTTTCGGAGAGCCGGTGCAGACACAACAGCCTCCTTCTGCACTGTAACAATTCTGTGATTCTATACGCCTCCAAATAGTGAGAGAGAGGTCGAGAAGCAAATCTGCAGGGAAATCACAAATGTGCAAAAACTATAGCGTGGTGATATTGGGGGACTTTAATTACCCAAATATCGATTGAGATAGTGTTAGAGTAAAGGGTAAGGAGGGGGAGGAATTTCTGAAATGTGTGAGAACCTCTTTGACCAGTATGTTCTCGGTACAAATAGGAAGGAGGCTTTGCTGGATCTGGTGCTGGGAAATGAGGTGGACCAAGATTCTAAGGAGGAACACTTGGGTAATAGTGATCGTAAGGTTTAGACTGGTAATGCAGAAAAGCAAGGAACAATCAATTGGTGGGCTAACTTCAATGGGATGAGAGGAGATCTAGCCAGGGTAAAATGGAACCAAAGATTGACAGGAAAAATGGTAATAAAACAATGGGTGTCCTTTAACGAGATGTTTCAGGTACAACAAAGGCAAAAGGTAAGGGAACCAAAGCCAGGGCTCCTTGGATGACGAGGGAGATAACAAATATGATGAAAAAAAAGAGGGTTTGTGATGCATGAGAGATGAATTCTTCAAGTGAGAACCAAATACAATAATTTGAGAGGGAAAGTGAAGAGAAAAGTGAGACTGGCAAAGTGACAATATGAGAACAGAATGGCTGTTAACATAACAGGAACCCAAAAATTGTCTACCAGCATATAAATAGTAAGCGGATAGTAAGAGTCTGGGTGGGTCCTATTAGGGACAAAGAGGGTGATATATGCTTAGAGGTGCAGGGCATGGCTGGAATACTTAATGAGCACCTTGTATTGGTGTTTACCAAGGAAGAGGAATCTAACAAAATATTGCTAGAAACAGAGATGCTAAAGGTAGAAGATGGGGTGAAAATTGATAGGCAGGATATACTGGAAAGGCTGGCTATGCTTGGAGTGAATAAGTCACCTGCTCCAGAAAGCTTGCATTCCCAGGTTGCTAAAGAAAGTAGAATTGGAGATAGCGGAAGAGCTTGCCACAATCTTCCAATTTTTCCCAGATACAGGGGAGGTGTCAGAGGATTGCGAGTGGCAAATGTGGCACCCTTATTCAAGAAAGGGTGTAAGGACATTACTAATAACTACAGGCCTGTCAGTTTAACATCAGTGGTGGGTAAGGTTTTAGAAACAATAATCAGGGAAAAAAATCAGAAGCACTTGGAGAGGTTTGATTAATTAAGGAGAGCGAGCATGAATTTGTAAAATGCAGATCGTGCTTGACTAATCTCATTTAATTTTTTGATGAAGTAACAGATAAGGTTGATGAAGGGAATGCAGTGGAAGTTGTCGATATGGATTTTAAAAAAGTATTTGACAAAGTGCCACATAAAAGGCTAGTTAACAAAATTGAGGCTCATGGAACAGGAGGGTCAGTGTCAACTTGGATTTTTTTTAAATGGCTTGACAGAAAACAGCGAGGCATGGTAAATGGTTGTTTTCAGACTGGAGGATGGTAGACAGTGGTGTTCCCCAAAGCTCAGTGCTAGGACCACTACTTTTTGTGATGTAATATATATATAAATCATTTGGATATTGGAATACAGAGTAACATTTAAAAATTTGCTGATGATACCAAACTTGGAGGTGTGGCAAATAGTGAGGATGATACCAAATGACTGCAACAAGACATAGATAGGCTAGCAGAATGGGCAGACAAGCGGCAGATGGAATTTAATACAGAGAAGTGTGAGGTGATGCATTTTGGCAGAAAGGATAGGGAGAGGCAATATACTGAGGGGAGATTTGATAGAGGTGTAAGATTATGGAAGGTTTCGATAAGGTAGACAAATAAAAGCTGTTCCCATTAGCTGACAAAACAAGGACTAGGGGACACAGATTTAAGGTTTTGGACAAGAGATGCAGGGGGGATGTGAGGAAGAACCTTTTTGCACAGCAAATGGCAATGACCTGGAACCCACTGCTTACGAGGGTGGTGGAAGCAAAGACAATGAATGATTTCAAAAGAAAATTGAATGGGCACTTGAAGAGAGCCAGCATGTACTTGATGGGCTGAATAGTCTCCTTTATGTGCCTCTATTACTCTATGACAAGGGATAGAAGTCATGCTTCAGCTATACGATTCCCTGTTTCGACCATACCTGAGTGCTGTGAGCAGTTCTGGGCACTATACCTTAGGATGAATATGGTTTTCTGGTGTTTATATCTAGAGGACTAAAACACAAAGGGGTAGAAGTCATGCCTCAACTGTACAAAGGTGGTATTGACCTTGGGGGGAGTGAAGCATATTTTTGATACCTGGACTGTCAGGGTTAAATTACACAGAGCGATTACACAAACTAGGGTTGTATTCCTTGGAATTTAGAAGATTAAGTGGTTATTTGATTGAAGTTTTCAAGATATTAATGGGAACTGATACAGTAGCTAGAGAGAAACTATTTCCACTGGCTGGAAAATGCAGGACCAGGGGACATAGCCTAAAAATTAGAGCCAGACCTTTCAGGAATGAAATTAAGTAACATTTCTATACCTATTGTGTGGTAGAAGTTTGGGACTTTCTCCTGCAAATGGCAATTTATCCGAGATCAATAGTTAATTTTAAATCTGAAATCAACAGATTTTTGTTATCCAAAGATATTAAGGGATATGGGGCAAAAGTGGGCAAGTGGAGTTAGGTCGCAGAACACCCATGATCTCATTGAATGATGGAACTGTCTCAAAGGGCTGAATGGTCTACTCTTGTTTCTATGTTCCCATGTTCCCTTCTTAAATAGAGGTATAATGTTAGCTATCTGCCTGTCTTCTGGCTCTACACCTTTTTCTAACAAATTATTTAATATGTGTAACAGTGCCTCTGCTGTCTCTTCCCAAGATTATTTTCCAATGTATGCATGCAATACATTTGGACCAAGAGTTATATCCTTTTTGAGTTTGAATAGTTTATTTAATAATTACTCCTGTTTTTATTTTAAATGTGGTCATATTATTTCTAATTTCATCTTCTGATATCATGTTCATTTGATCTGTGTGCCTGGTAAATGCTGAAGCAAAATAATTATTTAATATTCCTGTCATTTTGCTATGGCTGATTGTGATCTTATCCTGAGCATCTCTTGTTGGCCCTATTCCCATCCCAACTTTCTTTTTTTAATTTGTGTCTGTAGAATATTTTACAAATTTGTTTTATGTTCCTTGATAATTTAATTTCATAGTTCCTCTTTGCTTTCCTAATTTTTTGGCTTCTCTACTTGTCTGTCAGTATTCTCCCTTGTCCTGCTCTCCTCTGCTGTACATTTTTTAAATTCAATCATGGGATGTGGGCATCGCTGGCTAGGCCAGCATTTATTGCCCATCCCTAACTGCCCTTGAGAAGGTGGTGGTAAGCCACCTTCTTGAACCGCTGCAGCCCATGTGAGCTAGGTACACACACAGTGCTGTTAGGAAGGGAGTTCCAGGATTTTGACCCAGCGACAGTGAAGAAACGGTGATATAGCTCCAACTCAGGGTGGTGTGTGGCTTGGAGAGGAACTTGCAGGTGGTAGTCCCATGCAACTGCTGCCCTTGTCCTCCTAGGTGGTAGAAGTCGTGGGTTTGGAAGGTGCTGTCTAAGGAGCCTTGGCGCATTGCTGCAGTGCATCTTGTAGATGGTACGCCCTGCTGCCACTGTGCGTCATTGGTGGAGGGAGTGAATGTTAGTGGACGGGGTGCCAATCAAGTGGGCTTCTTAGTCCTGGATGGTGTCAAGTTTCTTGAGTGTTGTTGGAGTTACACCCATCCAGGCAAGTGGAGAGTATTCCATCACACTCCTGACTTGTGCCTTGTAGATGGTGGACAGGCTCTGGGGAGTCAGGAGCTGAGTTACTTGCCACAGGATTCCTAGCCTTTGACCTGCTCTTGTAGCCACGGTATTTATATGGCTACTCCAGTTTAGTTTCTGGTCAATGGTAACCCCCAGGATGTTGTGAGTGGGGAATTCAGCGATCATAATGCCTTTGAATGTCAAGGGGAGATGGTTAGATTCTCTCTTGTTTGAGATAGTCATTGCCTGGCGCGAATGTTACTTGCCACTTATCAGCCCAAGCCTGAATATTGTCCAGGTCTTGCTGTATTTCTACATGGATTGCTTCAGTATCTGAGGAGTCATGAATGGTGCTGAACATTGTGCAATCATCAGTGAACATCCCCACTTCTGACCTTATGATTGAAGGAAGGTACTTTGTGTATATCCCTTTCCTTACCCTCACTTTTCCTCGTGTCTTTATTCATCCATGATGTATCACAAGTATTTAGTTTGTTCTTGTTTTTTTAGCGGAATATATTTTTCATGGCCCTGTTGTATACTGTTTTAAATGTTTTCCATTGCTATTCTACATCATTGTCTTCAATATTGTAGTCCATTTTATTTTCCCAAGTTCTATTCTTATCCCTTCAAAATCAGCTTTTCTCCAATCTGGTCTTTGTCAAGCATATGTCCTTCTCAATTATCATCCTAACCCATATTGTATTATGGTTAGTATTGCCCAGATGTTTCACTACATTTACTTCTTTTATCTGTTCTGATTCATTCCCCATTAACAGATCCAGTAGCAAATCCTCCATTGTTGGGCTTCTAACATAATGTAGGAGCTGTATTCCCTTATCCACTTTAACAACCTCTTCTGGCCAATTAATTTCAGGGTAGTTGAAATCCCCATGATTATTATTCTATGTTTGTTACTCATTTCTCTAATTTTTTTGCATATTTTTTCCTTCAACTCCCTTCCACTAGTAGGTGATCTCTACTCCTATTTGTATGTTTGATTTTTTTAAAACTCTCTTATCTCTGTCCACATGGATTCTATTTCTGTCTTACTGATGGCTGGTTTACTTCTTTCTACTGCTATTTTGTTATTTCTAATAAGTACAGCTACTCTACCTCCCTTTCTTCCTACTTTATCTTTTCTAAATATGCTATATCCTGCAATATTTAATTCTAAATCCTGAATATTAAAATAAATGAAATGTATCCACATAATGAATGATAACATTATAAATAGACTATGATATGGAGGAGAGGAAGATGCATGTTTTTTCCCAGCTGATAAAATAACTGAAGTGCAACTTTGTTTTTATACTCTGTTAGGTCTGGTACTCTGTTTCACAGAAAGCATATTCACTGTCATCAGTTTTCAGTCATTACATTGTCTTTTTGATTTGATATATCATAAACATATTGTCAAAATCAGTACCCCAATGTCTTAAGTTAGCTGTGGTCTCCATAATATGGTGCTGCTTGTTTGATGCAAGTTTTAAGTACGGGACAAATCATTCTATATCCCTGAGATTTTTATAAGCAGACATACTAATATCTGAAAATAACTGCTTTTAAATAATCAAATCTAACAACTTTTGGTAACACAGGTAAATTAGCTGGATTTCAAATAATCAAAGCAATTTGCTGACTACTAGTTGTTACATCTTGACATCAGTAACTGAAATTTCTATTCCATTTAAATATTCTGGGGTTGCAAATAATGGCAATTTCTATTCTACTTCCTTTCAGTACTAGGGGTCCAAATGCAAATTTGTGATTTTTTTAATTCAGTAATCTAATAACCTATCTTTTATCTAAAGTACTAGCTTAATGGGATGAATATGCATTCAGAATCAGTAACTGAAGGTGACTATGTAGGAAATAATGGATAGGTGAGACAGATTGCATAACAATTTAATTAAGGGACTTAGATAACATCATAAAATACATGTATGGAGTTGAAGTGCTTTATAACAGACATCTGGATACCAAAATTAAATTACTGCCTTGAAATCATTTCCATTTTTAATAGGTTGTACTGTGAAGCTTGTGGGTGGCTTTGTTTTACATCTGCTCATAGCAGATGATACAATAGATTCTGATGGGTAGCCTGTTGCCAGTTAATGCAGAATGGCATCCACACTGTAGATACAAATGTTGTATGATTACAAAAGAATTAGCAGTAGGGAGCCAATGTATTGAAGACTGCAACAGTCATAAGGGGAGCTGATCATAACAGTGACCACAAATGTCCAGCTCATGAATCTTCACCGGCAACAAATCTTTCTACAGAATAGTCATAAATGTGCAAAAAAATGATTTCATATCCAGGGTACAACAGGGTAGATTTTCATCTCAAGCACCAAATCAACACCGCATGGATGGGACAGTAGCTGAGGCCTCATTATCCTTTGACAAGCAAGCTGTTCACAGGTTTTTGGACATAAAATGGGCAGCTTTCCATCTATGTAGAGAGAGGCTGTATCTCTTAAAGCAAAGATGCCTATGGCTCAGATTTTGCAGTAGTAATGACAGTGAAATTGTCAGCATTCATGGTCATTACTCCTATGAAACCTACAGCAACTTCAGAAGCCCGCACATGCTCAATTAAACACTGAAATCCAGAAGTTGCTGTCAGTGATTCTAGGCTTCTCCAGAGGGTGCGCTATTGAGGTCCCCACAGTCCACAATTTTATGCTATTAGGCTCACTGTAAAATCCCTGAGAAACCTACAGCTTGTTGACTGAGATGTAACTGGGTTTTTAACAATGTACTAAGTTCATAATTACTGCTAAACAGCCTGACTGGCTTGGAAAGAGTAATTTTATATTTGCTGAATATCAAATTTCTCCATTATGCTAAGAAGTATACATTTTTAATTTTTTTAAGTTGATTATATTTTAGCTTTTACCTTAAACCCATGTGTATGTCCCAAGCATTTATTTTGTTATCTGTAATATTTAAAATTAAAAGTCAAGGCATTCACAAGTTTTTAATGTGGTTTGCAGTCTCTGAAAAGGCTTCAATGCGATTGGCTGCTTACCCTGTTTGATGACCACTACTGCTGGATCCTGAACAGTCCCTTGAATTAACGCCAAATTCAAACTGATGTCAGTTCACTCGAGATCACTAGAGCTTTGTGGGCAGTTTTCTTCAAGGTCAGCAGCAAGTGCTGTTGCTTTGTTGCTGACCACAAAATCCAGCTCATTATTTTCAGCTGCAGACTGAGAGAGGAAAGTCAAGGATTTTTTTGGCACAGAAAAGGATAGCAAGATTTTCACACACTATCCACAAGATTTTGTTGGAATCACTAAGGGTGTGCAAGGACATCCTCTTCCTTCCCAGTAGGACTAGACCTGAGGCAGACACTGCAGCAGGCATAAAGGGAGATATCTGAGCAAGAGAACACAGTCAGCCTCAGCTGCAGGGCCATGGTTGTAATGTCATAAAAAGTTTGTGATGTAACATGTTTGGCCAAGGTAAGAGTTACTTCTCCTGATGTCTCTTTAACATCAAACCTTACCACAGTACTTCCCTCATCATCACCACCCACCCTGCTGCCCAAATACTCCCATTTTCCCTCTCCAGCTGATTATATTCTAATTAACAAGAAGCATTAAGCCTACCCTTTTCTACTTTCAGCTGTACTAGAAGCAGCTGCTGCCTACCACACACGAAGCACCTGTAGCACATTGCTGCCACCTGATTGCACAGGGAAATCTATGCTCTCTTATATTTGACAGCAAATATCATCCTGCTGCCACTTTCCTTCTCTGTGACATCTTCCCATCCTGCATATTGCTTTCTGCATGTCATATTTATCATTGACACATTAGTATGCCTCACAGAAGGTCACAAGCCTTTGATGTAGACACAAACTAATAAGCTGCCCTTCATTCTGCAGGGCAAGTTGGATCACAACAGCTGAGAACAGGAGGAAGGCCAGCCTCCACCAGGTCCTCGATTCCATGGAGCAGGATGCCCTAGAGGTACTGGGCAAACAAGGGCAACATAGTTTCCTTAGAAATGCATTCTGGCTGCGACCTCATCACACCCTCATCCAGTGCTACACTGATGCCACCAAGTCAACTAGGTCACACAGCCCTGGCATCAGCCAAGCTGCATCTGAAGCCAATCCTTTTCAGGGTCAGTCTCCTAGTGGTTACCTACCATAAGCTTCTCCAGGGTCCTTATTTGAGCAACAGCAGCCTTCCACCAGGCCATGTAGAAGCCACAAGTACAGCAGTACATAGCAGCACTTAGAAAATAGAAAATGGATAATAGGGTGACTATGTTGCACGATAGCAATTGTTGAAGCCTTTAAAGGACATAAAAACAGAAGAAATAGAAGCAGGAGTAGGATATTCAGCCCTTGGAGCCTGCTCTGCCAAGCAGTAAGATCATGGCTGATCTTCTACCTCAACTCTACCTTCCTGCAGTATCCCCTATAACCCTTACACAACCCTCTGCGGTAGAGAATTCCTAAGATTCACAACCCTTTGAGTGAAGAGCATTTCTCCTCATCTCAGTCCTAAATAGCCAATTCCTTACTCTGAGACTTGGAACCTTTGGTTTTTGCATGCAGTGGTTCCACATTATCATCAGAGCCTTACTTTTCAACTAGCACTTAAATGACTGATGGTGCTGATTTCAGTTGGGAAGAGTGGAAGGATGTGGGGAGGATACTGCTGGCAGGGCTTGTGAGAAGGAGAACTTCATGTAAGTCACTCTTGAATGGCCTGTTGCTTGTGGGTGCTGTTGAAAGTCATCCCTTTCCTCTTCAGCGCCCTCTTCCTTAGAGCCATGTACAACTTTCTCATAGTCAATGTCCTTATTTTTGCTAGGCTGATGACAATATTACGCAGAACAAGGATGCCACCAACATGTGGGCAATTCGCTGTGGCTTGTATTAGATTAGAGATACAGCACTGAAACAGGCCCTTCGGCCCACCAAGTCTGTGCCGAACATCAACCACCCATTTATACTAATCCTACACTAATCCCATATTCCTACCAAACATCCCCACCTGTCCCTATATTTCCCTACCACCTACCTATACTAGTGACAATTTATAATGGCCAATTTACCTATCAACCTGCAAGTCTTTTGGCTTGTGGGAGGAAACCGGAGCACCCGGAGAAAACCCACGCAGACACAGGGAGAACTTGCAAACTCCACACAGGCAGTACCCGGAATCGAACCCGGGTCCCTGGAGCTGTGAGGCTGCGGTGCTAACCACTGCGCCACTGTGCCGCCCATGGCACAGTATTGGAGGGCTCCCCCTGAATGACATAAGATCATAAGAAATGGGGACAGGAATAGACCATTTGGCCCCTCGAACCTGCTCCGCCATTAAATAAGATTGTGGCTAATCTGATTGTGGCCTTAACTCCACTTTCCTGCCAGCCCCTCATAACCCTTGACTCCTTTGTAGATCAAAAATCTGTCTAGCTCAGCCTTGAATATATTCAATGACCCAGCCTCCACTGCTCTCTGGGGAAGAGCATTCAAAGATGAACAACCGTCTGAGAGAAGAAATTCCTCCTCATCTCAGTCTTATGCAGGAGATCCCTTATTTTGCAATTCTGCCCCCTAGTTGGAGATTCCCCCACAAGGGGAAACCTCTTTTCAGCATCTACCCTCAGAATCTTATATATTTTAATATGATCACTTCTCATTCTTCTAAGCTCTAATGAATAGAGACCCAACCTGCTCAACCTTTCCTCATAAGACAACCCCTTCATTCCAGGAATCAGCCTAGTAAATCTTCTCTGAACTGCTTCCAATGCAAGTATATCCCTACTTAAGTAAGGAGACCAAAACTGTACACAGTACGCTGGGTGCAGTCTCACCAATGCCCTGTACAATTGTCGCAAGAATTCCCTACTTTTATAATAAAAACAGAAAGCTGGAAAAACTCAGCAGGTCTGGCAGCATCTGTGAAGAGAGAAGCAGAGTTAACGTTTCAGATCAGTGACCTTTCATCCCCCTTGCAATGAATGCCAGCATTCCATTTGCCTTCCTAATTATTTGCAGTACCTGCAAGCTAACTTTTTGTGATTCATGTGCAAGGACATCCAAATCCCTCTGTACTGCTGCATTCTGCAATCTCTTTCCATTTAAAGAATATTCTGCTTTTCTATTATTCCTGCCCAAGTGGACAACCTCACATTTTCCCACATTATACTCCATCTGCCAAAGTTTTTGCCCACTTACTTAACCTATCTCTGCAGACACTTTGCATTCTTCTCACAACTTGCTTTCTTACCTATCATTGTATCGTCTGCAAATTTGGCTACAATGCACTCAGTCCCTTCACCCAAGTCATTAATATCATAAATAGTTGAGGCCCCAGCATGGATCCTGTGGCACTCCAGTAGTTACAGCTTGCCAACTTGAAAATTCCCCATTTAGTCCAACTCTCTGTTTCCTATTAGTCTGTCCTCTATCCATGCCAATATATTACCCCTAATACCATGAGCTCTTAGCTAGTGCAATAACCTTCTATGTGGCACATTATCGAATGCCTTTTGGAAATCCAAATACACTACATCTACAGGTTCCCCTTTATCTACCCTGCTTGTTACATCCTCAAAGAACTCTAATAAATTTGTCAAATGCATAAAACCATGTTGACTCTGCTTGATTGCATTCTGATTCTCTAAGTGTCTTGTTACTACTTCCTTAATAATGGATTCTAGGAATTTCCCAATGACGGATTTTGGCTAACTAATTTCTTACTTCCTGTCACCCCTCCTTTCTCGAATAATTTGTGGTTTTCCAATCCGGTGGGACCTTTCCAGAATCTGGGGAAGTTTGGAAGATTACAACCAATGCATCCACGATCTCTTCTTTAACGACCCTAGGATGCAGGCCATCAGGTCCAGGGGACTTGTCAGCCTTTAGTCCCATTAGTTTTCTTTGTACTTTTTCTCTAGTGATAGTGATTGTTTCAAGCTCCCCCCTCCCTTTTTCCTCTTGATTTTCTGCTATTCTTGAATTGCTTTTGTGTCTTCTGCTGTGAAGACAGATACGAAATACTTGTTCAAAATCTCTGCCATTTCCTTGTTTCCCATTATTAATTCCCCAATCTCATCCACTGAGGGACCGCCACTTATTTATTTTATTTATTTAGAGATACAGCACTGAAACAGGCCCTTTGGCCCACCGAGTCTGTGCCGACCAACAACCACCCATTTATACTAACCCTACAGTAATCCCATATTCCCTACCACCTACCTACGCTAGGGGCAATTTAGAACAGCCAATTTACCTAGCACCTGCAAGTCTTTGGCGGTGGGAGGAAACCGGAGCACCCGGCAAAAACCCATGCGGTCACAGGGAGAACTTGCAAACTCTGCACAGGCAGTACCCAGAATTGAACTCGGGTCCCTGGAGCTGTGAGACTGCGGTGCTAACCACTGCGCCACTGTGCCACCCGCTATTCTCTTAAATTTTATATATTTGTACAAACATTTACTATCAGTTCTATGTGTCTTGCTAGTATACTCTCATACTCTAATTACTTCCTCTTCAATTTTTTTTTAGTCATCCTCAGCTGTTTTTTTTAATTTTCCCAATCTTCTGGCCTACCACGAATCTTAGCAGCTTTGTACACCTTTTCCTTCAATTTGATACCTCCTTAGCTAGCCACAGATGGTGCATCCTTCTCAGAGTTTTTTTTTCTCAATGGAATATATCATTGTTGAGAGTTATGAAATATCTCCTTAAATGAATGCCATTGCTTCTCTATCATCTTAAATTTTAACCTATCTTCCCAGTCTATTTTAGCGAACTCTGTCTTCATACCCTTGTAATTGCCTTTATTTAAGTTTAAGACACTTATTTCAGACACAAACTTCACACCCTCAAACTGAATGTGAAATTCTATTGTGTTATGATCACTCTTGCCTAGAGGATCCTTTACTATGAGGTCATTTATTAATCCTGTCTCATTATACATTACCAGGTCTAAAATAGCCTGCTCCTGGGTTGGTTCCAGAACGTATTGTTTTAATGAAACTGTCCCTAATATACTCTATGAACTTATCCTCCAGGCTATCTTTGCCAATTTGATTAGTAGAGTCTTTATGAAGATTAAAATCTCCCACAATTATTGCAGTACCTTTCCTAAAGCCCCCATTATTTCTTGATTTATATTCTATCCCACAATGTAGCTACTGTTAGGGGGGGGCTATGAACTATTCCCACCAGTGATTTTTCCTTTGCTATTTCTTATCTCCACACAAACGGATTCTACGAATTGATCTTCTGAGCCAAGTTAATTTCTCACTTTTGTACTGATTTCATCCATTATTAACAGAGCTACTCCCACCTACTTTTCCTTTCTTCCCATCCTTCCAAAATGTCAAATGCCCTTGAGTTTAGTTCCCAGCCTTAGTCACTTTGCAACCACATATCTGTAATGGTTATCATATCATATCTTATCATATCATACCCATTTATTTCTATTTGTGCTATCAATTCATCTATCTTGTTACAAATGCTGCATGCATTTAATTCTGTCTTTTTTTAAAATCATTTTTCCCAAATCTGGCCTTATTTGCTGGTGCACTTATGTTTGTGCTCTGTCCCTTCCTGTCACACTCTGGTTATCATTACCCATATTGCTACCCTACACTATTGTCTTGTTCTTTCTTCTTAACTTTCTAAATTTCCCCTCACTTAAAACTTCCCCCCACCGCTACTATTCAGTTTAAAGCCCTCTCTACAGCCCTAGTTATACGATTAGCCAGGACACTGGTCCCAGCGCGGTTCAGGTACCAATGGTACAGCTCCCTCTTTGCCCAGTACTGGTACCAGTGCTCCATGAATCGAAACCCATTTCTCTCACACCAATCTTTGAGCCACGCATTCAATTCTCTGATCTTATTTACCCTATGACAATTTGCTTGTGGCTCAGATAGTAATCCAGAGATTACTACCTTTGTGGTTCTGCTTTTTAATTTAGCCCTTATCTGCTCATACTCCCTCAGCAGCACCTGTTTCTTAGTCCTACCTATTTCTTTGGTACCCACATGGACCATGACAATTGGATACTTCCCCTCACACTCCAAGTTCCTCTCCAGCCCTGAGGAGATATCCTTAACCTTGGCACTAAGCAGGCAACATAGTCTTTGGGATTGACTCTCTTGGCTGCAGAGAACAGTATCTACCCACCCCCCCTAACTATACTGTCCCATACTACTACTACATTCCTTTTATCCTCCCCTTATTTGAATGGCCCCCTGCACCATGGTGCTGAGGTCAGTTTGCCCATGATCCCTCCTCTCATCTCCATAAGCTGCAAGAACCTTGAACCTGTTGGACAAGTGCAATGGCTGAGGCTCCTCCATTGTTACCTTCAGGATCCCCATAGTTGCCTCACTCGTAGTCACATCCTCCTGTCCCTGAGAACAAGCCAAATCTGAATTACCTAGCCTGAAGGGTGTGACTGCCTCCTGGAACAAAGTGTCCAGGTAACTTCCCCTCTCCCTGATGCATCACAGTGTCCAAATCTCAGACTTCAGCTCATCAACTCTGAGCTGAAGTTCCGCGAGCTACAGATACTTACTGCAGATGTGCTGGCTCTGGATCGCACTGGTGTCCACCAGCTCCCACACACTTACAGCTGCAACACATCAGCTGCCCGGCCATCTCTATTGTGTTTTAATTAAACAATTAAGTTTCATGTTTAGAATTATCATTGATAATTTGTAATTATATTAAGTAGTTTAACTAGTTAAGCTATAAATTTTATGCAATACTTATATCTCCCCAGTACCAGTTTAAACTCCTGTCCCAGATTAGAATGG
This sequence comes from Heterodontus francisci, assembly GCF_036365525.1. NCBI lineage: Eukaryota > Metazoa > Chordata > Chondrichthyes > Heterodontiformes > Heterodontidae > Heterodontus > Heterodontus francisci. Next base: position 116,467,389 of record NC_090375.1, on the reverse strand, counting down.
AAAAAACCTTATAACTCACCAACCAATGAGTTACCTTCTCCCTAATTAATGCCTCTGGGCTTCAGTTCTCGGGTCTGACTATCTCCGGTTCCTTCTCTTGGATCACTGCTTGTTCTGTAAAAGACCAGAACAGCACCTCCTCCCTCACTGCACCGAATACCCACACTTATCAAATTCCTGAGTAAAGCACTCTGTCTCGCAGCACTAAAGTTGAACAGAACTTTGTGCTACTTACTTTGCGTGATATCACTAAATATTAGGATATAATGGCAGCTGCTTCCAAGTATGGTACTGTGGCATTGTCATTTAATATCAGTACCTGGGCAATTTTGTCTTGAACTCAGTTCTTCCAAAACCATGCTGAGAAAGGGCAAAGGGCACTCATGTCTTCAATGGCTCAGTAAAGATTTCTCCTATAGCATATGTATATCCAGAGATTTCTCCTCCAGGGTTCAATGCTGCCAGGCATGAAACAGAAGGGTTTCCTTGTTTTAGATGTTTTAGATCCAGGACCATTGTCAAGAAAACACTATATGGCAAATAAGAAATATTAATTCATCGGTTGGAAACTTACATTAGACTTTTAATGGAGCTATTTCATACAGTTAACCTTTTTAAAAACTGGCAGCCAAGATGGCCACTGCAATTTGCATCTGAAACACCTTTGCACATTCCAAGGCCCAACCGGAGCCAGAAGTCTGAGAAACCCTAGACCCAGAATAATGGCTTGCTCTAAGTAATTGAATTACCTAGGATTGCTTCGTTGGCACGGCAGTCAAGGCAATCCTGACACATGGATTTTGAAAGAGCAAACCCCTTCGAGTGTACATATTGGCATCCTGGGGCCTGTGGAGCCAATTCTGAACCTTGTATCTCAGTAGAAGGTTCCAGAGAGTACCCTGAGGCAGTCATGTTACTGTCTGTCCATCTCTGAAATAACTGCAAGTTTTGTTACACAGAGAAACAGAGAAGAGATGAGCAATAACTGAAACTGTGAAGCAGCAGAAGGCTGTGTGCTTCCCTCTCTTTCTCTCTCTCCAGAAAACATCAAATTTGAAAACCGTATGGGACTCTGGACCCTCTCAAGTCTACAGACTGCTACAGTTAGAGACCAGGGGAAGAGATCCACCTACAATTCTGCCTCCAAGAAACCCCTGAGCAAAGTGGGTTAACCACAAAGTGCACTTTAACCAACCAAGGACTTTAAGAATAAAACTCCAGCTGGAAGACCACTGAATCATCCAACCTCAGACTATGTATTTAACTTTTATTTATTCTGGACTTTAATCCAACCAAAAAACCTACTTTCCAGTTTGTAATCTATTTGTGTGTGTTTGATCCTCGTGTGACTGTGTGTATGAATGTACGGAGTATTTTTTATTATTTTAGATCGGCTTTAGCTTGTTGATTATAATAAACTTACCTCTTTCTTGTTCATGCTCAAGAAAACCTGTCCAATTGGTTCTTTCACAATCACATTAAAAGTAAAAGGTAAAACACTCACTGAGGTGGTAAGCGGAACCACTGTTTTAAAAAGGAACAAACCCTGTTTGTGGTCAAATAAGAGGAAGGGCAAGAGGAGCGACTGTGACCCCTTCCTCACCTTGGCCATAACACCATGCTTTAAGGTTAATTTGTGACAAAACAGAAAACAATAGCATGGAATACAGGCTCCGGCTATACTAACCTGTCAACCAACAGCCTCCACGGAAGCCAACCTCATGACAGGCAAAGGCTTTCCTATAAAGGCCTGCAGTAAGTAATTGGTCACAATGAAGACTGGTATAGATTACTAAACTTGGACATCTAGATCATCATATTGCAAGCTGTGTTGGCCCTTCCATCTATGGAAGGCATGTGTCTATCATATAGCTGTTGAAGCTGTTATTATGCTCATATGATGTGCAGCGATTGAAATACAGAATCCAAACTGAAGAGTTATAAAAACTGACTTTTCCTTTGAAAAGAATAGACAATGTGCTGAAAAATAGCCACTGAAGTTCAAACCTGTATATTCAAACTGTCTTACTGTCTGGTAAGGACAAAAGGATGCATTCCAAGCTAAGAGATATAAAATATACCCATCCTGAACCCATCAAGAGACATTTTTGAATTGAATGGGTTCTTCTGAAACAAAGAAGGTGTGAAGTAGCCACATCCAGGGCCATTGTGGGTCACCACACGGAGGGGCACTGTGTCTCTCAACAGAGGCAACATTTTGACCTTAAAAAGTAGCTCTTTGGAGAGAGAGAGAGAGAGAGAACCCTTCATCATCCTCCAAAGAAAGGCACAGGAGAAATGCACTTGTGGGCATGGCAGAAGCAAGATGGGTGGCCCCATGGTTCAGTGATGACTCCATGTGTGTTCTCCAGGCTATTCGGGCAAAGCACAAGGTCCTCTTCCCCCAGGGACAGAAGGAGGAGATTTCCCTGCCTACCCGAGCAAGCCTGGATGGAGATTGCAGAGGAGGTCAGTAGCCATGGGGTCATCTGGAGAACCTGGCTGCAGTGCCGCAAGCGTATCAATGACCTTCTCTGCTGTGCAAGGGTGAGTACCCCACTCAGTGCCTTTGGGGGCAGTAAATGGATAAGTTTGAGGGTGTGGATGATGGGATGGAGAGCCCACAATGTTGGTGGCAAAGGATGGAGATTCCACCAGCTCCTTCATAAGGAATGGATGCAGCTCTGTCTAGGGAAGTGAGCCTCACACTGTCAACCCTTGCCATGTGGCTCAAGAGAGATCTAATGGCAGATACATGCCATTTGCCCCAGACACAGCAGCAAGCATACAAGTCAGTTAGGCATTGTGTTTGCTGTAGTGCAGCAACTAACATTCTTCTTCCATGTTCTCACAGGAGAAGAGGGTGCAGAGCAGCAACATCCTGATGCTGATAGAGGAGGAGGCCCTAGAGCTGGCAGGTTATCATGGCAGCCGCTCCATCGCAGTTGGTGAGGTCGGAGTGCATTTGCTGGAGAAGAGTGTCCTCATCAGCCAGCACGAGGGAAGCCTCAGGCGAGCATGAGGGATGGTGTTCATATGTTCTACAATGTACAGACATCAATGTGAGATGCAGACGACTCTGTGGGCTCCTGTTTAGAGAGGCGGGGGTGTTGATCATTCTGTTCTTTCTCGCAAGTCAACCGCAAGAACAGAGAACTGCCATCTCCAGGGGACAGTCATCCACTTCTGAGAAGGTGGAGGGAACTTCAGAGGGCGCAGCATCATCACATTCCCCATTAACTCCACCAGTGCAGATATTTTTGCCTCAGTGGGTATGCATTCGCGAGAAGAATCAGGGCCATAACCTGGTGAGAGCATCACACATGCACCTGTCTAGCCGTCGGAGGCTGTGACAGCTGAGGCCACAAAGTCTCGGAGGAGTGTGGGAGACCAGGCCTATGCTGAGCCCTAGGATGATAATGTGCCTCTGGAGTCGTCCATGAGACGGCAGATGCTGGAAGTCCAGTGTGAAGTGCGTGAAGATCTGGCAGGGGGTTTCCAGAGGGTATGTGCACCCTGGCTCCGGACTGTGCAGGACTCCATCCAGGCTATGATTGCTGTGATCTCCCTCTCATCTGAGCGCATGGCCTCTTCCATCGAGAGATTGGCGACTCTGATGGAGAGTCACATCCAGCAGGCCAGTCAGTGGATGCTAGAGATGCATGCCATCCTGCATGCCATCACCTTGTCCATGAGCTCTATCCAGCAGTGACGTGTTGAGAGAGGGATAAGGCACCGGGAGTCTTCAGCAGGGAGGTGCAAGTGTACCTTTGAAGGGAAGAGGAGCAGCTGCCTTCTGCTTCTGGGGCCTCCTCTCAGGGCACTCCTGGAGTGGAAAGTGACTCCTCAGCCCCTCTGCCAAGGACACCAGCGCCTCAGGTTGCTGGGATGACAGAGGAGGCTCCTGCTCCTATGCAGGAGCTCCTCAGAATGCCTGAGCCTGGCAGGTCTCAGACAGCCAGAGGACAGCCACCAAGGTTATCCCAGGTTATGGGGCGACAAGGTCAGCAGCCTGCTTTGATTGCAGCTGGCAGCGAAAGGGGAGCACCAAGTAGGAGCTCCAATAAAAAATTAGGAAAAAGTACTAGACACACTTGGGCCTCGTGGGTGAATGGACAATTACAGGCTCTCTGCTTGTGTCAGATTATTTTTGTAATAAATGTTGGATTTGGCTGATCTAAGTTTCTAGCCATTGTTGGTGACTCTCTGTCTGTGCAAGGATAGCATGGGTCACCCAAGAGCTGGCTGGGAGCAAGCAGGGCTTGTATGTTGATCCTATGCACATTGTTGAAGCACCAGTTACTAGTGGCCAAAGGGGTCTGGACTAAGGACAGAGCGAAGTGACATTAGTGTGGGTGGAGTGTGGTTCTTTACTCAAATGGTTGATTGCTGTGGTAGGGGTCAGGCGAAACAAGTGAGTATGAGAGCTTCCCTTGAGCCTATACCATTGTGCCCTCTCTGTGGCCCCTCATGTCTTTCAGGATGCTGCAGCTGGTCATCAGATTCCTCAGCTTCCTCTTCATCTGAGGACTCCTCGCACTCCACTAATTCCTCATCAGCCAAGACCTCTCCTCTCTGCAGCACTAGTGATCAATTGGCAGATATCCATTCACCAAAATGAGGAAGCAACAGACAGTCTGTGATCCACAACTGTTTTATTCTTAATCCACAGTTCAGTACAAATACCAATTTCCACTTTCCCTGACCAGAAGTAACTCTCCTGACTGGGGGAAAACCCAGCCCTTAAATACAAGCTGCAATGAGCATCACCTGTTCTCTATTAACTCTGAAGTAAGTCCTGGTTAATTAAAGGGACCAGCATTTTCAACATTGTCACCGGGTTGTGGAAAGTGCAGCAAACCACCACTATCCAGGAGACCCTGACTGGGACATATTGAAGTGCCCCACTGCAACAATCCAGGAACCTGAATCTCATCTTGAGGAGACTGATGGTCTGCTCAATAGTGGGGTGGGTCACCGCATGGCTTGTGCTGTAGCATTCCACAGCCTCCGTCATAGGGTTCCTCACAGGTGTCAACAGCCATCTTTTCAGTGGGTATCCCTTGTCCACAAGTATCTATCCTTGAAGGCACATGGGGGCGGGGGGTTGGTGAAAAGCTGTGGCATCTGGGAACGCCAGAAAATTTTAGCATTGTGGCTGCTCCCAGGGTACTGTGCACACACCTGCAGGATCCGTTGATGGTGGTCGCAGACAATTTGCACGTTGAGGTAGCCTTGACGGCCACATGTGTGCAGTCTATCACACCTTGCACCTGAGGGAACCCTGCCATTGTGACAAATCCTCTGGGTCTCTGAACCTGACTGTTCACATCACTTGGATAATGAATATACTGGCTGGACCTCCTGAAGAGGGCATCTGTCACTACCTTGATGCAGTGATGTGTGGCTTTTTGGGAGGTGCCACACATGTCTGCAGTGGGCCCCGGAATGAATCTAATGCCCAGAAATTCAGGGTCACAGTGATCATGGATGACCACCACTGCAATCAGACCTCAGCTCCTCCACCATCGTAGCACACAGAGCGGTCACAGCCTCTCATTCTACAGCGACACTGCCTCTCCAATATTTTGAGGTAGCTCCTCCTCTGTCTGTGTACCCTTGCTGCAGGGTACATTCGTCTCCAAGCTGGTGCCTGCTCACACTCCCCTCTGCAGTCTTCTGCCACTTGTCCATCAGGAGGCTGCCCCTGCAGCTGACCAGGAGGTCTCTGCAATTAGGAAGGCAAATGGCATGTTGCCCTTTATTGCAAGGGGATTGGAGTACAGGAATAAGGAAGTATTGCTACAATTGTACAGGGTTTTGGTGTGACCACATCTGGAATATTGTGTGCAGTTTTGGAATCCACATTTAAGAAAGGATATACTTTGACTGGAGGCAGTGCAGCAAAGGTTCACTAGATTGGTCTCTGGGATGAGGGGGTTGTCCTATGATGAGAGACGAAGTAAATTGGGCCTGTATTCTCTGGAGTTCAGAAGAATGAGAAGTGATCTCATTGATACCTACAAGATTCTAAAGGAGCTGGATAAGGTAGACACTGAGAGACTTTTTCCGCTGATCAGGGAATCTAAAACATGGGGGCACAGTCTCAGGATATGGGAGCCAATCATTTAGGACTACGATGAGGAGAAATTACTTCACTCAAAGGGTTATAAATCTTTGGAATTCTCTACACCAGAGGGTTGTGGATGCTCCATCGTTGAATACATTGAAGGCTGGGATAGACAGATTTTATGTCTCTCAGGGAATCAATGGGTATGGCTCAATGGGCCATATGGTCTACTGCTGCTATTTCCTGTGCTCTTGTGTTCCAACAGGTGAGCTTGACCTCCCCACCTCTAAGGTTCTCCTCCTTACTGGAGGACCATCCTCTGGAATGGCACTTGGCAATGCCACCCTGGCTTGCACAACCGGCCAGTAGCTGCTACAACCCACCCATCTCTCTGGCCCCTCTCTAGCAAGCCCCCTACCAGAAGCATGATCTCATCAATGGGGCCTCAACCCCAAATCAATGGCAGCAGCTGCCGCTTCGTTGCGACCCTTTAAAGGCTGCCAAGGCTCCAATTCCCCAAGGCCCCGTGCACTTAATGTTAAATCCAGATGGACCTATTAAGTCAAGGTCAATTGCCTTAATAACTTACTTAACCGTTTCTCAATTGCTCATGATAGAAACGCAAACAGAGTTGCCATGTGTCTTGTCGTTCGCCATGTATAGAATTCGGCCAAAGCAAGATGACGTTGGGGATCCGTACCAACACCATCACACGCAATTTTACAGCCAGCACCCCCCCCGCCCCCCCGCCGTCTCCATTGCCATCCACTTCTACATTGTTAAATCCCAGCCTTGGAGGCAGGTTCACAGTACTCTGAAACACTATTGATTGGCTAGCCAGCTTGACCTGGAGGAATATGTCTGCCACTAAATGCTGAGATTCTTCCCACTCAGCTCTAGATTACCTTTTGAACCACATGCATGCCAAATTACAAATGTAAAAAAAAAGGATAAACAGCTTTGAAAACTTGACAACACAAAAATATCACACAAATGAAATGCAGCTCATGTATAGCACCATTGCTTTTTGTTGACTGAATAATTTAAATTGCCTTTTCGTCACCTGGGACTCCAGGAGTTTTACTTATGATCTGGAGATCACATTCTGTAATTCAGTCAATTTTTCTGTGAAAATGTAATTGCCAAAATTCCAGGGGGCTGGGGATGGAAAAGGAAGTAATTTGGATCGATAGGGATAGGATTTGGAGCAGGGTCCATTCAGGTGAAGTCCCTGTCTCATTCATTGCCTGTCAAAAATTCTGACAGAATGGAAAGGGTAGGATATCTTAAAATTAGACAAATACATCATACAACATAGTTCCTATTATTTCCACCCTGTTTTTATTTCAGATTTCTAGCATCCGCAGTATTTTGCCTTTATTTAAATTCATCCTGTGCACTTTGGTTTACCGTCAGTTTGTCATCCCCACAGATCTGTACAGACTTATCAAATTTTGGCAGGAGGACTATAGGTGCGACTCTGATCAACATTTGAGATAATGCTTTTTTTTCCTCTCTAGTCTTGTTCCACAGTCTCCCTGAGGTCATTTTGGTATAAGTCAGGCAGATGGAAAACTTAACCACTAAAATGATACCTAAAGACAACTTTAAATAAAGTTTTTAAAAAAAACCTTATGTCCTCTACATTCTGTTTTCCCACTTTCCCCATTCTCTTCTTCCCATTGGGCAAGCCACTTCAATATTCATTAGTTCTATCTAATCTTAATGGACTGTAATTGGAGATGTAATGATGGCAAAACGGTTAGCGCTCACCATCGTTATCATCTAAAACTGACAGCAATTTCTGGCATTTGCACATGGACAGTTAAACACAGAAATCTGGAAGTTGCTGTCAGTGATACCCTGCTCCTCTACAGTATAAGATGTTTGTGTGTTTAGGTACAAACTCTGGCTTCTTAATCAAGATAGAAAGTTTATTAAGTACAGCAAGAATATACAAGCAATACTTAACCAACGGCAGTAGTTGTACAGCAGGATAGGGTGCCTCGGTCCTTGCAAAGAACAAAGAACAGTACAGCACAGGAACAGGCCATTCGGCCCTCCAAGCCTGCGCCGATCTTGATGCCTGCCTAAACTAAAACCTTCTGCACTTCCGGAGACCGTATCCCTCTATTCCCATCCTATTCATGTATTTGTCAAGATGCCTCTTAAACGTCGCTATCGTACCTGCTTCCACCACCTCCCCCGGCAGCAAGTTCCAGGCACTCACCACCCTCTGTGTAAAGAGAGGCTGGGCTGCTGTGGCGCAGTCTTTCTTGAGGTGTTCTGTTGATTGTAGGTTGGTTTCTTCTTGAATCAGTGCGCGCCGAGTTGTCCCAGCACCTGTCATTTATGGCCCCCTCCAAGGGTTCCTTCCTTCCATATTAGGTTATAGTCCACCTTAACCCTTTGATTGGTCAGGTTTAACCTCCCCTTCTATACATTGTCTCTTCTTGATTAGTTTATAGTAATCAGATTACAGCAAATATGACCCTTTCCTCTGTACATTGTCTCTGCGGACAGATTGATGTCCCAGTCATTGTCACACAATGGGGAATGTTTGCTGTCAATTCATGTCTTGAATGGTCTCTGAATATCGTTATTTGCATTATCATCAGTTGTGAGGCCTACCAAGTCTATCCCTTAATGTGACTGAATCTGAAATGCAGAATGGGCATCCAGTCTCATAGCAACACTACTTCTGCTATGGTTGTGAAAATAAACACCGTCTCTCACCAGCTCCCCACTACAGTATACCAATATACCTTTCATATTTAATAACATGATTCTCAACACAAGTCCACAACATAGTTCTAATCTAATACATTGAGATATATATATATTCCCAAGCATAACTGCAACATCATTTGAAGTCATTCTAATTTAAAACATAGCATTTCATGAGTTTTATCAGACCATAACTTATATATTCAACCAACAGATAAAACATGGCAGAGGTTAACCCTTTAGTTCCTACAACAATGTGCACTGTTGTAGTCCTCGCGGTTGCATTCAATACAGAATTAGTGATTTGACATGAACCTCAGCTTTTATGCATCATTTTCACTGTAAAAACCATTGAAACAATGAAGCCTTCTTGAATGAGATGTAACTGAGTTTTTAACAATGTACTAAGCCTTAATTACTGCTTAACAACCTCTCTGGCCCAGAAAAATTAATTTTACAAGCATGAAGTGTAATTCCCTCAGAATAACAATTCAAAGTTCCATGAGTTTTAAAATAATTTTTGTAAAGTTCATAATATTTCAGTTTCTACCTTAATCTTGTGTATAGCCTAATCTTTTTTCACTTTCTGCAAAATGATTAAAAATTAGAATTAATTATATAATTATAAAAATTATAATCTGCTTTTACTTACTGGATTGCTTTCTATGAGAATGCTTCAATCTGATTGGCTGATCAACATGCTTGATGAGTTCACTGTTCCTAGATACCAGAGATCCCCTACAGATGGTGTAAGAATGAAATTGATGTTGTAATCGGGGAAATCAATGCCATGGAGCCTGCTACATCTTTATGGGCAGCTTATTTTTGAGATCAGTGGTTAGCACCGCAGCCTCACAGCTCCAGCGACCCGGATTCAATTCTGGGTACTGCCTGTGCGGAGTTTGCAAGTTCTCTCTGTGTCTGCGTGGGTTTTCGTCGGGTGCTCCGGTTTCCTCCCACAGCCAAGGACTTGCAGGTTGATAGGTGAATTGTCCATTATAAATTGCCCCTAGTATAGGTAAGTGGTAGGGGAATATAGGGACAGGTGGGGATGTGGTAGGAATATGGGATTAGTGTAGGATTAGTATAAATGGGTGGTTGATGGTCGGCACAGACTCGGTGGGCCAAAGGGCCTGTTTCAGTGCTGTATCTCTAAATAAATAAATAAAAAATAAATCAATGGTGAGTGACATCCATTTTAGTAAAATCCAGGCCACGCTATTCTATACAATTACATTTTAAAAACTTTACTAACTGGTTTTCCTCTGTCTCCTAGATCCCACTGTACATCTTGGAAGTTTTGAGATAAATCTCAAAACTTAGGCTTTGATGAGCTAAAAATATGTTTCAAAGTATAAGATATTCTATTTAGAATCATAGAATAATGCAGCACAGAAGGAGCCCTTCAGGTCTCTGCTGGCTCTTTTGAAGAGGAATCCAGTTATACCCACTCCCCTGCTCTTTCCTGATTTCCCTCCAATTTTTTTTCTCCTTCAGGTATTTATTCAATTCAATTTTCAAGTCTACTATTGAATCTGTATCCACCACCCAATGAGGCAGTGCATTCCAAATCCTAGCCAGTCATTGCGTTAAGAAGCTTTTCCTCATGTCATCACTGGTTCTTTTGCCATTCACCTTAAATCTGTGTCCTCTGGTTATTGACACTCCAGTCATTGTTTTTCTTTATTTACTCTATCTAAACCTTTCATGATTTTAAACACCTCTAACAAATCTTCTCATAGGCTTGTCTGCTTTAAGGAGAACAACCACAGCTTCTACAGTATATCCACGTAAATGTAATCCCTCATCCCTGGAACCATTCTAATACATTTGTCAGGCAACCCACCCCTGCCCCCCTCCCCCTAAGACTGAGGCACACATGATTTTGCCACATGAACATTAAAACTTAAAATTGCAAGCCCCTGACTGGAAATATTTTTGCATATTAAGTGACAGTGTTGGAACAATGGGGACCCAGTGGTTGCTTCCCCAATACACAGAAGAAGTGATCAGACCAGTTTTGATCACATGACTGACTGACTGTTGTAGGTTTTGAAGTTGAACTTCCAACAGAGGATCTGAACACAGAAAGCCATGTGCTCCCGGTTGGAACAGAACCTCCTCTCCAGTCCTGCCTGCCTCCATCTCTTTCCCATGGAACTGAATCTTGTGAAAACACGTGAACCTCAAAGAGAGAAAAGTCTCCTACGTGAACAAAGTAAGCGAACACTGGGCCCCGGCGAACAGCAAAACTACCTACAATCAAGTGAGCTTGAAGCACAGTAAACAAGAAACTCTTCTGATATTGCCACAAATCCCTCTCTACTGTGCAACAGCCCCGACAAACAAATTTCTCTGCAGCACCTGTGGAAAAGCCTGTCACTCTAGAATTGGCCTTTATAGCCACTCCAGGCGCTGCTTCACAAACCACTGACCACCTCCAGGCGCGTATCCATTGTCTCTCGAGACAAGGAGGCCCAAAAGAAAAGAATATTTTCCTCTCCTCTTTTCTGTCCCTATTTGCATGTGTATATTGACTGTGCATGCTAGCATGGGCACATCATATATCCGTAGGTGTTAACCGTATTAGAGTTTAAGTTCAAGCTTTAATAAAATTTCATCTTTCTTCTTTAAACCTCAGAAAACCTGTGTGAAATGGTTTCTTTGTCTTAGAGTTGGAAAGCTGTGAACAAGGATTCACAAAGGGGGAACTCAAAACACAGTGTGTTACAATAAGACCAGGTGAAGACAGTAACAGACCCCTAGACACCTTTTTCACCTGGTCGTAACACATTTCTTCTTTACCCTTTCCAAAGTCTTCATGTCCATCTTAAAATGTGGTGCCCAGAATTAGATATTCCAGCTGGGGCCAAACTAGTGTTTTATATAGCTTTAGCATAACTTCCTGGCCTTTGTATTCTATGCATCAATTTATAAAGCCCAGGATCCCATAGGCTTTATTAACCACTGTGTTAACCTGTCCTACTACCTTCAAAGGTTTGTACACAAACAATCTCAGGTCTCTCTGTTCTTGCACCTCCTTTGCAATTCTACCATTTGTCTCTCCTCATTCTTCCTACCATAATAGGTCACCTATCATCTCACACTTCTCTATTCTAAATTTCATCTGTCATGTGCCCACCCAATCCACCAGCTGGTCTATGTCCTCTTGAAGTCTATTACTATCTTCCTCATTGTTTACAACACGTCCAAGTCTAGACGAGATTACTCTGTCATTGTTAGAAATATCAATTATTCATGTGGGTTTCAGGAATCAAAGAAATGTTTTGGGAGTTGGAGGTAATTAGCTTAAATTGCTATCTGGACATTCTAAATGCACCACATTGCTATGGAGATAGATGATGCAGGGGGTGCCTGTTGGTGTTTTGCTCTATGTGCTTGCTGACAGACAAGCAGTTGGCTTTTGGAAAGCTGTTGGCTTCAGACAGGCTGTTAGTCACAGAGAAAGCACTTGGCTTTGACAGCACTTGGACTCTGGAGTAAAGAGGCTATCAGGGGCATTTCTGTTTTGATCAAAGTCCATGCTAAGGACCACTCTGCTGAGGGGTTTCCCAAAAGCTGATATGGGAATTAAGGGTGCAGGTTTTACAGCAGGTTGGGACTCCCCCATAACCTGGCATATGTCGCAAGTTTTACAGATCTCCATTCCATCTTTGTGGAGTTTTGGCCAGTCAAAACGCTGTATTATGTGGGCTTTGGTTTTTTTGTACACCAACATATCCAGCCATTGGAAGTTCGCGAGCCATTCTTAATATTTCTTTATGGTACCTCGGCGGCACAACTATCTGGTGAACCACTGTCCACTGTTCATCCACAGGTCTGTGAGAAGGTCTCCACTTCCTCATCAGCACCTCATTCTTTAAATAGTAGCACTCAGGGACTCCCTCTGTTTCAGTTTCGGTTTTGGCAGGCGGTGCTAACCTTTTTAATACTGAGTTGGCTTGCTGATCCTCAACTAGGGAAGATCTGTTTAACCCATCCTTTGGGTCCTCTAACTTCCCAAAGAAGGTTTCAGATAACCAGTCAGTAGGGTCATCTGTCTGCAGTGCCAGTTCAGCCTCCTCTGATGGAGCTTGTTTGGCCATGGACCGAGTCACACACAGTCAGGAGAAATGCTGGGGACTATCTCCTGCAACTGCCCTGTCTCCCTGACCTCTTTTGGTCTCTCTAAAACTACTGAGGAAGCTACAACCTTTGCCCCCGCCAGATCATTACCCAGGAGCAAGTCAACCCCATCCATTGGTAGACTAGGGACAATCCCCACAGTTACTGGTCCTGAAACTAGGTTGAACCCAAGGTGCACCCGATATAAAGGTATGGACATACACCGCCCTCCGATACCATTCACTAACACCCTAGCATTCACTGCACTCTCTGGGGGAAAGGTCATGCCAGGGAGGTGGTGACATAATGGTAATGTCACTGGACTAATAATCCAGAGCCCAAGCTAATGCTCTGGGGACCTGGGTTCGAATCACACCACAGCAGATGGTGAAATTTGAATTCAACTAATAAATCTAGAATTAAAAGCCAGTCTAATAGTGACCACGAAACCATTGTCGATTGTTGTAAAAACCTGTCTGGTTCACTAATGTCCTTTAGGGAAGGAAATCTGCTGTCCTTACCTGGTCTGGCCTACATGTGACTCCAGACCCCACAGCAATGTGGTTGACTCTTAAATGCCCTCTGAAATGACTTAGCAAACCATTTAGTTCAAGGGTAATTAGGGATGGGCAATAAATGCTGGCCTAGACAGTGACACCCACATCCTGCTAATGAATAAATCAAAGGGATTTGGTGCCCCCTGTATCCCTAAGTATGACTATTGTCTTGCTTGCCCCACTCGAGGGATATGGGGTCACCTTCAGGGATTTTGTTAGAGTATCCTGCACTCAGAGCTGTAGGTTTACTGGGTCTTACTGCTGCAGTTAAAGCCACTGCTGTGCTTTCCATCAGGGCCTCTTCTCCTGCACTGGTCTAGTGTGCCCTGATTAATTCTACAGATTGTCCCCGTAATTTCCAGCAGTCAGCTTGAAGGTGACCTGCCTTGTTACAGTGGAAACACACAGGTCTTCAGGTCCCACCCCTGCTCTCAGTACCGTCTTTTTTGGTTTGAGGAGGGCCTCCTGTGTGTCCAGCCTTCTGTTCTCACCAATGGCTGTTCGGGCTCCTATCACCCTTGTACCTTTTATTCTTTTCGAGGTTGTGAGGGTGACAAAGAAAGGGTTTCCCTTGGGGTAAGGGCTTGTGTACAAGGGTAAATTTATCAGCCAGAACAGCGGCTTGCCTGGCTCTTTGAACCTTTTGTTCCTCTACATGGGTTTTAATCGAAAGGAGAAGTGAGTTTTTAAACTCCCTGAGAAGGAGCACCTCTCTAAGGTTTTCATATGTGGGCTGTATCTTCAGTGCCCTTATCCACTGATCAAAAACAAGCTGCTTAACACTTTCAAACTCTAAGTAAGTTTGGTCAGGCTGCTTCCAGACGGTTCGGAATTTCTGGTGGTACACTTCGGTACCAGATCATATTCCCCAGGATAGCATTTTGAGTCATCTCATAATCTGATGAACTTTCATCTGGCAACAGTGAATAAACTTCATGGGATTTTCCTGTTAGCTTGCTTTGTAACAACAGTGTCCGGTACTCGGCCAGTCATTTCAGCTGCCTTGCAAGCTTCTCAGAAGTGACAAAAAACACTTCCACATCCCCCTCATTGAACTTTGGAATCAACTGGGAGAACTTTAAGAGGTCAGCACATGACCCGGAGCTAGGGGTAGCTCCATCGCTAGCTGTGCTTTCACTGGGGGTATTGGGTCACCCCCTGGTTAGTTCTAGTTGCCTTAACTGCCTTTGGAAAGCTCTTTCTTTCTCCCTTTCTTCTTCCTTTTCTTCCCTTTCATTTTCCCCTTCTTGATACTCTCTCTGCTCTTTCTCTTTCTGGAATTCTAATTCGAGTTTCCTCTGTTCTAGTTGTATTTTTGCTAACATTACCCTGTCTGTTTCTGACTCTAACCCTGTTTCTGAATCTTCAAGTTCAAGTGAAAAATGGTTGGCCACAAGTCTTAGGATTTTGGATTTCCTAGCTTTCGAATGGAGAGTAATCCCTAGTTACCCACTTACATTCCTCAACCTTTCAGTAGATATGGCATTTAACCTGTCCCAAGTTACTTCACTCTGGCTTAGGAAGTTACTGGCCTCGAATGTGGACATGTTAGTACTCTAGCAGCAAAAACCACAAGAAAACCTGTATTGAAGTTTTTAAAATTTTGATAGGGATCAATTTGGTTTCCCCTTCCAATTTCTCATTTGTCATTGGGTTAAGATCCTGGACTCTAGCCGCAAATTTCTGTTACAGCCAAGTGTGGAGGGGTTTCCCAGTTGCCCCTCTTGCCCTTCCTCTTATCTGACTACAACAGGGTTTATTCCTTTTAAACAGTGGTTGTGCTTATCACCTCAGTGAGTGTTTCACCTTTTCCTTGAATGTGATCATGAAAGAACCAATTGGACAGGTTTTCTTCAGTTTAAACAAGAGGTAAGTTTATTATACTTAACAATCTAAAACCGATGTAAAAATAATTTTTTTAAAAATACTCTACACATTCACGCGAGGAACACACACACACACACACACACACACACACACACACACACACACACACACACACACACACACAATAGATTACAAAGTGGAAAGTAGGTTTTTTGGTTGGATTAAAGTCCACAATAAATAAAAGTTAAATACATCATCGATGGGATTGGATGATTCAGTGGTCTTCCGGCTGAAGTTGTATTCTTGAAGTCCTTGGTTGGTCACAATGCGCTTTGTGGCTGGCACGCTTTGCTCAGGGTTTCCTTGAAGGCAGACTAGTAGGTGGCTCTATTCCACTGGTCTCTGGCTGTAGCAGTCTGTAAGCTTGGAGGATCCACAGTTGCAGACAGTTTTCAAACTTTATGTTTTCTGGGGAGGGAGAAAGAGAGGGAGGCACACAGGTTTCTCTGCTGCTGCAGTCTCAGTTGCTGCTTGTCTCTGCTGTGTGTCACAAAACCCCCAGTTTTTCTAGTGATGAACAGATGGTCACATGGTTCTCTCTATCAATCCCCTTTGTTTTTAATGAGGTCCAAAGTCTAAAACTCAAAACCTCTCTCAAGTGGTATTATCAGTGTTTACCCCCTAGAGGGACATCTCCACTTATGAATGTCTCAAAATAGCTTTGAATGTCCCACTTAAGAGGGTGATCTGGATAATCTACTCAGTTGGCCAAAGCATTGTCCTGGCTGGGCTTCTTGTTAGGCTTTTGTCTCCAGTTCAATCTCCTGGTATTTCAGATGCAAATTGTGGTGGCCATCTTGGCTGCCAGTTTTTAAAAAGTTAACTGTAGGATTTTATCTATTAAAAGTCAATGTAAGTTTCTCATTTGGCATATTGTGTTTTCCTGACAAAACACACACACACAGATCCAATCTGTAGCTCGCAGGTCAAATTCGGCCATTTTGAAATTTCACTGGAGCTCAAATTATCCACAGTTGAATTCAGTTTTCTGTATTTAATATGTGAAGGATGGTGTTAGGAAAGTGATTTTGTTTTTTTGTTAAAAATATTTTTTCAAGGAATTTATAGTTAAACTGAATAAATGTTGGACCAGTTTTCTTTTTAAAGGATGCCATCAAGGGGACACTGAGGGAGCTAGATTGGCAACGACGTTACTGGTTGTCATATGACTCAAGTTAAATATAGAACAGAAACCCTGGTAACAGAGGCAGAGAAGTGACAAGCGGACAAGCCCAGTAGCAGCAGAGCACCTGGGAGTGCAGAAAAACTCTCAAGCTTTTTGGTTGACAGTCTGTGTGTGTGTGTTTTACCTTCTGGAATGAGATAAAAACAAGCCTGCTGCAGAAGGAGAGAATTCCAAGGAAGAAAAGACCACAACCCAGCTTCGTTTTCCAACAAAACTCTAAAGACCCTGAGAAGTCCACCGTGTTAATTCATCATATTTCCTGTATTTGAAGAAAGTCTGCTAAAAATAATTCTTAACACCGCCTGAAAAGAACTGTTCTAAAGATCTCAGTGACCTCAGCGTACTCAGAAGTTAGACTGTGTGCCAGTTTTGGAACAACATATCTCATCTGTTTTCTTCAAAAACGAGCAAGTAATCTGTCCAAGTTTTTTCTTGCCTGTAACAGAGCTCTGAATTTATTTTTTTTAATTATTTTTTCGGTTATGTGTGTGTGCATGAGTGTGAGATGCTAAGTTAAAAAAGGGGACTTTAAAATTTAATGTTGGGACTTCAAAAATTTTATTCTGTGTGTTTATGTTTTGCTTCATGACTAGTTATGACTTGTTTTATAATGAACTGTCAAATTTGTTGTTCAGTAAAGAAACCTGGTTAGTATGTTCTATTCTGGGAAAAATAGAGTGTATGATTAACCATATTGATAAGTGTGAAAATTTTAAATATATGTTGTAACCTGTGGAGAAGTGGTACTAAATTAACAGTGCATTCCTCCTGCCCCAATCATAACATATTTAGTTGGGGGCTCATCCGGGAAAAACCCAATGCTGACAATGTACAATTGTAAGTGGGGCAATAATAATTGGAAAAGAAAAAAAAACAGGTTTCTTGTGCAATATAATAAGGTTTAGACCACCAGAATGTCTTTAACAATTGCTGCAACTTTTCTGGGGAAGGAGGATGTATCCCTGAGTGATTTGAGGAACTTAACCAAGGTTAAACTAAAGGATTTGGCAGAACTGTTGGTGTTAGAGTTAAAACCAGGAGCTAAGAAAGCAGACATAATTGAAGTAATAGCACACCATTTGAAATTGGAAGAAGAAGAAAGCAAACCAGAGGGTAGTGCAGTTGAATTGGCTAAAGTTCAATTACAGATGAAGCAGCTTGAACATGACAAAGAAAAAGTAATAGAATTGGAAAAACTTGAATTTCAAAGAGAAAGTAAAAGAGAAGGAATTTGAATTTAAAAAGATGGAACTAAGACGAAGGGGTGGCCTCAACTCCAGTGAAAATTTTGGTGGGGAAGGATCTGACTCCGTTCAGAACCCAGTGGAGAGCTGTTTAAATTTGTGCAAGCCCTCCCTAAATTTGAGGAAAGGGACACAGAGGCATTTTCCGTTGCTTTTAAAAAGATAGCCAGACAGATGAAGTGGCTGAAGGAAAGCTGGGCATTGCTTATGTGAAGCAAGTTGGTGGGCAGAGCTCATGAAGTTTAAGCCATGCTTTCTGAGGAGGCTTCTGCAGATTATGAGTTGGAAAAAAAGGCTATTCTTGCTATATGAGTTAGTCCCTAAAGCTTACCGACAGAAATTTCGGAACTTCCGGAGATTATCTGGGCAGACTTATGTAGAATTTGAGAGGGTAAAGCAAATAAATTTTGATGGTTGAATACAGGCACTAAAGATAAAGGCCACATATGAGAAACGTTGGGAACTAATTCTCCTGGAAGAATTTAAAAATTCACCTCCTCTGTTAGTAAGAACCCATGTACAGAACCAGAAGGTTTCAACAGCCAGACAGGCTGCAGAAATTATTGATGATTGTGACCTTGTGTATAAGCCCAAACCCTTTGTCCATTACCCCCACAAACCCGAGAAGGAGAGATGGTGGAAGAGTGAAAGGAAGGCAAGTAGCCAGGGGCAAGGATAGCTGGGAACATCCTGGGATCTCCTCCTCAGGCCAGAAAGGAAAGTGCTGAGGGTGGAAGCGAGGTCAGCAAGCCTAAATGTTACCATTGTCACAAGGTGGGACATCTTCGTGCAGAATGCTGGAAGTTGCAAGGTAAACCCATGGGACTTATTGGGGTGTACAAAGCCAATGCAGTGAAGGAGGCCCTGACTTAGAGTACAGCAGATCAGGCTGCAGCTTTGAGTCCAAGTACAAAAACCACTGTGAGTGCTGGGGTTATGAATAAGATACTTGAGCGTTATAGGAAATTCTTGTTGAAAGGAAAATTAACTCCTTATCCCTCAAGTGAGACAGGTAAACCTATAGTTATACTTAGGGATACAGGAGCCACCCAAATTCTTTTGCTGGGGAAAGGCATAACATTTCCACCAGAAAGCTCACTGAATGCTAAGGTTTTGGTATTGGTGCGGAGTATATACCCATACCTTTGTATCGGGTGCACCTAGAGTGCGACCTAATGTCTGAGATGGTAACTGTAGGTGTTGTCCATAGCTTGCCATTAGACAGACTTGACCTACTCCTGGGGAATGATTTGGCCGGAGCGAAAGTAGTAGCTTTGCCAGTTGTCATGGACAAACCAAGTGAAGTTAGAGACAGAATAATTACAGGAAAAGGTTCCAGGAATTTTTCTTTCTTATGTAGTAACTTGAGCAATGGCTAAACAAGTTCCATTGTCGGAGGTAAAATTGGCGCAACGGACAGATAGCCGAACATCTGAAACTTTCTTTGGGGATTTGGATAATCCAAAGGAAATATTTAATAAGTCTTCTCTGAGCACAGCTCAGCAAGCTGAACCAGAGTTAAATAAGGTGGTCAAGAGAATTAGTGAAGTAAATTATTTGACACCCCAGATCACCAGAAAAAGAATCCTGTCAAAAAAGACCAGAGGATCACCCGGGCGATGGCGGGGAGGCAGAGGCGGGGCTCCCTCTGCCTTTTTGGCCTGGCAATGGGAGCCCTGCCTCCAGCACAAAATCTAGCCCAATGGGCCAAATGGCCTATTTCTGTGCTGCAATAATTTTGTGGTTCTGTGACATTCAGTGCAGTGCTAACCTTGCCTTCATAATGACTTAAGTCATTTAATGAGCTTGACCATTGTAATGTAGAGCCTATAATTAACAAATTAGTTCATTAGAGTTCAGAACATCACAAATCTCTCTCAATTGGAGATTGGCTGGGAAGCCTCTTGTTTTCAACATCTATGACTTTATCTTTTTCTCTTATTTACAGCATGCTTCACACATCACCTCCAAACCCAACGGCTGAGTGAGGAATCTGTCAATTGCTGAGAAAATACAAGACCTTAACAGAAGACCAAAATCTGATGAACCATCAAACGTCCAAATGTAATTAAGGTTTAAGTTTTGTATTTTGATTACAGCTGTAATTTAATGTTTTTGCGTTTTAAACTTGGTGTTTACTTCTTTCTTGATTTCTGCATTGTCTTTAAATTGTCTTTTTCTATTTAATTGAGTTTTGTGTTTTTTGCATCACAATAAAATTTGAAACTAACAGCGCACTCAAGAGTGTTTTTAGCTTCAATACATAACCACAGTACACACCACATAAGTAATTTTCACTTGTGAGTCATACTTAACACTTTTCGCAAGTTTATACTCTGAACTCAAATGGAACGAGTTGAGCCAGAAACCAGTCTAATTGGTCACAACTGTCAGCAATATAATTTTCAACTGGAACCAGGTTTACTGGTCTCAACTAAGGGTTGGCATCCTTCCATCTACAAAAATGATGGACACACAGCAAACAATCTATTTAGGTGGGGTGTCTTCTTTTGGTGTACATTTGCTGATGGCTGTGAAGGCCAATCCTTGAGATGCAGGTTCTGCCACAAGTACTGCATGTGAAGCTGCCAAGTGAAGCTGTGAATTGTTGTTTTTGACACTGGCGCCTGTTGCCAAGCTGCTGTAGCAACTGGTCATTGTGGTAGTGCACACCAGTCCACAGGTCTCAACTGGAGCCAATATAATTTTCATGGTCAACTGGTTCAAGTGGACCAGTTACAACTGGTTAGGATTTATGGGAGGGTCTCAATTTTTCAGTCTCTGATGGGTCTAGGTTTTTGTGTGTATAAGGAGGTCTTTGTTTGGATGATCAAGTATTTGCTGTGTATGAAGGTCTAGGTTTTGTGTATAGGTGTGGTCTTAATTTTTATATATTGCTGGTCCCACATTTCTGTTTACAGTGCTACAAAAGCAAAACACTGTGGATGCTGAAAATCTGTAATAAAAGCAGAAAATGCTGGAAACACTCAGCAGGTTTGTCTCTTTTACCTTGTTCACCTTCTTGTATTTGATCAGTTATCTACTAAAACTCACTTTTATAGCCACATCTCTTTCCATAGTAACTGTATTGCAACTGAAATTCCACCCTTCATCTTTCAGATCCACTCATGATTACAGATACCGCCACGATATTCAGTGTGCCTTTAACCACTGCTCTGACCACTTCCTGAGATCCATGCTCAACAACATGCATCGCGATATATATGCTTTCAACCTCTCTCTTCAGCTGCCTTGACACTCTATCTCAAAGTTGGCCTGGTCCACAGTTGCATTTCATCCTTTGTCTCATCCGATGCTTTCACAAACCAAATCTTTCTTTTCTTCCTTTCATGTAGCAATGACTGCAAGCTTCATAAACTCTTGGATACTGACAGCCCTCCAGATCCTTCTTCCCTTCACTTTCCTTTGATTCCCAACCCACCTTGCTGTGTTTCCACTAGCACCTCTGACCTTTGTCTCTTTCACCCTGAGTGAACAGTAATCAGCAAAGGCCTCAGCTTTATCCCCTTTTATCCCGTTTCAATGAATTTCAAGCTCGGCACGATGCTGAGTTCTTCTTGCATCGCCTTCATCTCCACATCCATTTTTTGCCCAGGAGTAATTCTCCCACAAAGCAAACACTTGTTCCCAACTTCAGAATTCTTGTTCCACCTGGGCCCCTCCCTCTACCAACTTACCCTCTCTAGATCTATTCATTAGGAACTACCTGCGTGGCATTGGTCAGCTTAATTTTTCCATTCCACTCACTCACTCTAACTACCTCCCTCTGAACTTGCAGCACTCCATTCTCTCAGGTCCAACCATAATGTCATCAAACTCCTGACAAGGCTTGCGCTGTTGTTTTGCGATCTGGCCTCTACCATGCAGAGGCCAACTCTCCGACACTTGACTGACCACCAAACATCAAGCCATCATTTCCCAAACTGTCACTGATCTGATCTCTTCTGGAGATCTTCCCTCCACAGCCTCCAATATGGACTCCAAACCCAAATAGCCCACTTTTACTTCTTTCCCAAGATCCACAAACGGAACTGCCCTGGTAAGCCCAGCATTCCAGCCCGTTGTTTCCCCACCAAAATTATTTCTTCCTGTCTCAAAACCTATTTTTTCTCCCTTTATCCTGTCTCTTCCCACCTCCATCTGCCACTCTTCCAATGCCAACCACAACTTAGTTTCCAGGCCCTATCCATCTCCTTTTCACCATGAACATCCAATCCCTCGACATCTCCATCTCCCCCCAGGACAATCTGAGGGCTCTGTGCTTCTTCCTCGAATGGAAGCTCAACCAGTCCCCATCACCACCGCTCTCCTCTGCATGGCTGAACTTGTTCTTACATTGAACAACTTCTCCTTTGACACCACTCACTTGTTCGAATGAAAGATGCTACTAGGGATACCTGCATGGGGCCTAGCTATGCCTGCTTAATCATGGGTTTAAGTGGAACAATCTTTGTTCCAGTCTTATTCAGGTCTCCCTCACCTCTTTTACCAGTACATTGATGACTATGGTGCTCTTTCCTGCTCTTGCCCCAAATTGGAAAATTTCATTAACTTTGCTTTCAATTTCCACCACTCCCTCGTCTTCACATGGTCCAACTCTGACTCTTCCCATCCCTTCCTCAGTTTCCCTAGCTCCATTTCTGGAGATAGGCTGTCAACGAGTGTCTACTATAAGCCCAATGACTCCCAATAGCTACCTTGACTACACTTCCTCCCATCTCACTTCCTGTAAGGGCTGTATTCCATTCTCCCAGTTTCTTCATTTCCATTGTATTTGTTCTGACGATGCCACCTTCCATACCAGTGCTTCTGATGTGTCTTCCTTTTTCCTCAACCCAGAATTCGCCTCCATCGTGGTTGACAGGGCCTTCGACCGTGTCCGTCCCATTTCCCACACTTCTGCTCTCATTCATTCCCAGAACAATGATGGGGTTCCTCTGGGCATCACCTTCAACCTCACCCACCTCCACATTCAATGGATCATCCTCTGCCATGAAGGCCACCTCCAGTGTGATGCCACAACCAAACATATATGCCCCTCCCCTCCCTTTTCAGCATTCCGAAGAGACCATTCCCTCCACGTTGCTCTTCAGTCACCTCCAACACCTCCTCCCCATCGCACAGCACCTTCCTGTGCAAGTGCAGTAGACGTAACACCTGTTCTTTTACCTCCTCCCTCCCACCATCCAGGGCCCCAAACACTCCTTCCAGGTGAAACAGCAACTTACTTGTACTTCTTTCAATTTAGTATACTGTATTCGCTGCTCACAATGTGGTCTTGTCTCTGTTGGTGAGACCAAATGCAGATTGCTTGATCACTTTGCAGAACATGTCCTTTCAGTCTGGAAGTGACACTATAAAACTTCCAGTCACTTATCATTTTAATTCTCTGCCCTACTCCCACTCTGCCCTCTCTGTCCTTGATCTCCTATATTATTCCATTGAAGTTTAACGGAAGCTTGAGAAACAGCACCTCATCTTTCGATAAGGCACTTTACAGCTTTCCAGATTCAACACTGAGTTCAACAATTTCAGATTGTAACCACTGTTCCCATTTTTTCTGACAGCAGTTGCTGGTAATGATTCTGCTTTTGTCATTTTCAGCTCCTCTCGTGCCATCTTCTGTTTCTTTTACTGTCCCGTTACCATCCACTTTGTCATATACCGTCATCCCTTTTCTCATCTAATCACTCCTGCTTTCTACCCTACCTCACACCTTCTCTTTCGCTCTTTCCCCCTCCCCACTTTCTCTGCCTCTGTACATGCTTAAAAACAGTTATTTCACTAACTTTTTCCAGTTCCAATGAAAAGTCATTGAGCTGAAATGTTAATTCTGTTTCCCTCTCCACAGATGCTGTCTGACCTGAGTATTTCCAGCATTTTCTGTTTTTATTTTGTTTACAGTGTATCTTGGGGTATTTGAATTTTCAGTAAATTGAAACTCTTTTTTTCTGCGGCCCACTCAGTGGTTTTGGCACAAGTGTTGGTGCCAGCTGCAAAAGGTTTAATGTGCCTGATATAGGTGAAAGACTACATCCTTAGGCCTGTGACAGAATTAGTTCCAGAACTCAGCAGCACTCGGCCAAGTCTGCTTAGATATTCACTGGTAATCCATGCAAGACCAGAGCTCAAAACTCTACTGTTTCAAAAACATTCCTGTGGTTGTCGTCTGTTCACAAATTCTTCACTGGAATTTCTGGAAAACAGGATTTATTTCTAAAAGCTTCTTTGTAAATTTTGCAATGAAGAAATATGATTCAGAGTAAACCATGATCTTGTTGATCTCCCCAGATGCAAATACCTTAACTAAGTAATCAGAGAATATTTGATAAGTGAAACAAATATTTTATCATATGCCAAGGTAGCACAGTGGCGCAGTGGTCAGCCTCACAGCTCCAGCGACCCGGGTTCAATTCTGGGTACTGCCTGTGCGGAGTTTGCAAGTTCTCCCTGTGACTGCGTGGGTTTTCACTGGATGCTCCGGTTTCCTCCCACAGCCAAAGACTTGCAGGTTGGTAGGTAAATTGGCCATTATAAATTGCCCCTAGTATAGGTAGGTGGTAGGGGAATATAGGGAAGGTGGGGATGTGGTAGGAATGTAGGATTAGTATGAATGGGTGGTTGATGGTTGGCACAGACTCGGTGGGCTGAAGGGCCTGTTTCAGTGCTGTATCTATAAATAAATATTATAACTTATGATAAAATGTGCAATAGATGCAAGAGTAAATTTTCCAATACTGCTCTCTGGGCACAGTCTCACCCACCGTGAGTGCATATTTGAAAGTCGCACAGACACACATCCTGCTATTTTTCATCCAGAGTGGCTTCACACCAAAAGTGCTCAACTGGAAAATTAACCGTATAATCTTGTCAGTTTTCTCACGGTTATCAAAAGCATCCAATATTAATTTCCATTTATTTCAATGGAAATGAAAATCAGGCAGGTTTTATAATGAAAGCAAAATACTGTGGATACTGGAAATCTGAAATAAAAGCAGAAAGTGCTGGAAATACACAGCAGGTCTGGCAGCATCTGTGAAGAGAGAAAGAGTTAACGTTTCAGGTCTGTGATCTTACATCAGAATTGTGCAATGAAGCCCAATGCACACACACATGTACATCCGGTAAGACTCATTAGATCACTGGGAGTGAAAATGTGGCCAAATTTTCAAGGTGAACTGAAGCCAAGCCTTACTACCACCCAGCTAAGATTAACTAACTCCATACAGCCTTGGCATTGAATATGGATATTCCTTAGCGACACATTGCTTTAACCAGCTAAGCACTGAGGGAACTCCAGTCTATCTTTCTTAAAGGCATCTTATATTATCTTTTTAATAGATATGATCACCACTGAGGTCTTAGTTGAGGATTCACCAGTGATCTACTATCTAACCATTCTTCTTGAACTGCAGCTGTTAAATTTTGACGTATAGTTGCTTCTTGAGTTTCGATACACTCTTATGATAACCTGATACTCTTAATTTCTTCCATTTCATCTTGAATTTTCTTTGCACAAATCATATATGCTCTACTCAATGTGCCTACCATGATGATCTCCTTCACCATCTTAAATAAAACATACAATTGGTATATTTGAATCTTCATTTTCCATCTTCTGCAATGTGAGATTTCTTCTGCGGGGAGGCGGTGGCGTAGTGGTATTATCACTGGAATTGTAACCCAGAGACCCAGGGTATTGATCTGGAGACATGGGTTCGAATGAATCCCACCACAGCAGAAGGTGGCATTTGAATTTAATTAATAAATCTGGAATTAAAAGCTAGTCTAATGATGGCCGTGAAACCATTGTCGATTGTTGTAAAAACCCATCTGGTTCACTAATGTCCTTCAGGGAAGGAAATCTGCTGTCCTTACCTGATCTGGCCCATATGTGACTCCAGACCCATAGCAATGTGGTTAACTCTTACATGCCCTCAGTTGTACCTAACCGCTACGAAGTCAATAAAAAGGAATGAAATTGGACGGACCACCTGGCATCGACCCAGGCACCGGAAACGACAACGGCAAACTAGTCCTGTCCTGTCGACCTTGCAAAGTCCTCCTTACTAACATCTGGGGGCTTGTGCCAAAGTTGGGAGAGCTGTCCCACAGACTAGTCAAACAACAGCCTGACATAGTCATACTCACGGAATCATACCTAACAGACAATGTCCCAGACACTGCAATCACTATCCCTGGGTATATCTGTCCCACCGGCAGGACAGACCCAGCAGAGGTGGCGGGACAGTGGTCTACAGTAGAGAGGGAGTTGCCCTGGGAGTCCTCAACATCGACTCCGAAGTCCCACCTTCACATTGAGGATGCCGTCCATCGTGTTGTGTGGCACTACCAGCGTGCTAAATGGGATAGATTTCGAACAGATCGAGCAATGCAAAACTGGGCATCCATGAGGCGCTGTGGGCCATCAGTAGCAGCAGAATTGTACTCAACCACAATCTGTAACCTCTTGGCCCGGCATATCCCCCACTCTACCATTACCATCAAGCCAGGAGACCAGCCCTGGTTCAATGAAGAGTGCAGGTGGACATGCCAGGAGCAGCAGCAGCAGCAGGCAGACCTCAAAATGAGGTGTCAATCTGGTGAAGCTACAACACAGGACTACTTGCATGCCAAACTGCATAAGCAGCCTGTAATAGACAGAGCTAAGCGATCCCATAACCAACGGATCAGATCTAAGCTCTGCAGTCCTGCCACATCCAGTCGTGAATGGTGGTGGACAATTAACTAACTGGAGGAGGTGGCTCCACAAATATCCCCATCCTCAATGATGGGGGAGCCCAGCACATCAGTGCGAAAGATAAGGCAGAAGCATTTGCAACAATCTTCAGCCAAAAGTGTCGAGTTGATGATCCATCTTGGCCCCCTCCTGAAGTCCCCAGCATCACAGATGCCAGAATTCAGCCAATTCGAATCACTCCGCATGATATCAAGAAATGACTGAAGGCACTGGATACTGCAAAGGCTATGGGCTCTGACAATATTCCGGCAATAGTACTGAAGACCTGTGCTCCAGAACCTGCTGCGCCCCTAGCCAAGCTGTTTCAGAACAACTACAACACTGGCATCTACCTGGCAATGTGGAAAATTGTCCAGGTATGTCCTGTACACAAAAAGCAGGAGGAGTCCAACCCGGTCAATTACCGCCCCATCAGTCTACTCTCAACCATCAGTAAAATGATGGAAGGTGTCATCAACAGTGCCATCAAGCAGCACTTGCTTAGCAATAACCTGCTCAGTTTGGGTTCCGCCAGGGCCACTCAGCTCCTGACCTCATTACAGCCTTGGTTCAAATATGGACAAAAGAGCTGAACTCAAGAGGTGAGGTGAGAGTGACTGCCCTCAACATCAAGGCAGCATTTGACCAAGTATGGCATCAAAGAGCCTGAACAAAGCTGGAGTCAATGGGAATCAGGGGGAAAACTCTCTGCTGGTTGGAGTCATACCTAGCGCAAAGGAAGATGGTTGTGATTGTTGGAGGTCAATCATCTCAGTTCCAGGACATCACTGCAGGAGTTCCTCAGGGTAGTGTCCTAGGCCCAACAATCTGCTGCTTCATCAATGACCTTCCTTCGATCATAAGGTCAGAAGTGGGGATGTTCGCCAATGATTGCACAATGTTCAACACCATTCACGACTCCTCAAATACTGAAGCAGTCCATGTAGAAATGCAGCAAGACCTGGACAACATCCAGGCTTGGGCTGATAAGTGGCAAGTAACATTTGCACCACACAAGTGTCAGGCAATGACCATCTCCAACAAGAGAGAATCTAAGCATCTACTCTTGACATTCAATGGCATTACCATCGCTGAATCCCCCACTATCAACATCCTAGGGGCTACCATTGACCAGAAACTGAACTGGAGTAGCCATATAAATACCATGGCTACAAGAGCACGTCAGAGGCTAGGAATCCTGAGACGCGTAACTCACCTCCTGACTCCCCAAAGCCTGTCCACCATCTACAAGGCACAAGTCAGGAGTGTGATGGAATACTCTCCACTTGCCTGGATGGGTGCAGCTCTAATAACACTCAAGAAGCTCGACACCATCCAGAACAAATCAGCCCGCTTGATTGGCACCCCATCTACAAACATTCACTCCCTCCACCACCGATGCACAGTGGTAGCAGTGTGTACCATCTACAAGATGCACTGCAGCAATGCACCAAGGCTCCTTAAACAGCACTTTCCAAATCCGCGACCTCTACCACCTTGAAGGCCAAGAGCAGCAGATGCATGGGAATATCACCACCTGCAAGTTCCCATCCAAGTCACACACCATCCTGACTTGGAACTATATCGCCGTTCCTTCATTGACGCTGGGTCAAAATCCTGGAACTCCCTTCCCAACAGCACTGTGGGTATACCTACCTCACATGGACTGCAGCGGTTCAAGAAGGCACCTTCTCAAGGGCAATTAGGGATGGGCAATAAATGCTGGCCTAGCCAGTGACACCCACATCCCATGAATGAATTTTTAAAAAATTCTTCGATTACATTCTTAAATATGGTTCCATAAGTTTCCAGTCAGTCATATACATATCTTTACCTCAGGTTACTTCCAAATTGTGTCCTCAGTACCTTGCTCTACGGCAGCGAGGCCTGGACAACGTATGCCAGCCAAGAGCGACGTCTCAATTCATTCCATCTTCGCTGCCTTCGGAGAATACTTGGCATCAGGTGGCAGGACTATATCTCCAACACAGAAGTCCTTGAAGCGGCCAACACCCCCAGCTTATACACACTACTGAGTCAGCGGCGCTTGAGATGGCTTGGCCATGTGAGCCGCATGGAAGATGGCAGGATCCCCAAAGACACATTGTACAGCGAGCTCGCCACTGGTATCAGACCCACCGGCCGTCCATGTCTCCGTTATAAAGACGTCTGCAAACGCGACATGAAATCGTGTGACATTGATCACAAGTCGTGGGAGTCAGTTGCCAGCATTCGCCAGAGCTGGCGGGCAGCCATAAAGACAGGGCTAAATTGTGGCGAGTCGAAGAGACTTAGTAGTTGGCAGGAAAAAAGACAGAGGCGCAAGGGGAGAGCCAACTGTGCAACAGCCCCAACAAACAAATTTCTCTGCAGCACCTGTGGAAGAGCCTGTCACTCCAAAATTGGCCTTTATAGCCACTCCAGGCGCTGCTTCACAAACCACTGACCACCTCCAGGCGCGTATCCATTGTCTCTCGAGATAAGGAGGCCCAAAAGAAAACTTCCAAATTGTTATATGGTATTGATCCCTACTTAACAGTGAAGTTGCTCTTTCTGTTTCCACAATATCATACAACAGTAGGATAGGAGAAATATTTAGTATCAGATTCCACTGGTCGCAATTAAACTGGTGAAATAAAACTGTATTTGAATTTGATTTTCCTCAAGTCTTCATTTCAACTCAGAAGAACCGATTACATCACCAATAATTATTCAATTTCTCAAACCGGTCACATCTATGAACAGTCTGAGTGAGACTACTAATCTA
Organism: Heterodontus francisci; assembly: GCF_036365525.1. Lineage (NCBI taxonomy): Eukaryota > Metazoa > Chordata > Chondrichthyes > Heterodontiformes > Heterodontidae > Heterodontus > Heterodontus francisci. The sequence goes on along the minus strand of NC_090375.1, from coordinate 116,438,065 downwards.
TTTCTAATTAGTAACTATCTGTACACCTATGCCTGATAAGAACTGTGTTGACAGCATTCAAACTTATTCCATGTAGAATAAAAATAGGAAATGCTGGAAGTACTCAGTAGATCAGCATCATCTGTGCACAAAGGAAGATAGGGTTAAACTTTCAGGTCGATAATCTAGGAGCACTAGGCTCCAGACCTCATTACAGCCTTGGTCCAAAAATGGACAGAAGAACTGAATTCCAGAGGTGAGGTGAGTGACTCCCCTTGACATCAAGGCAGCATTTTGCCGACAGTGGCATCAAGGAGCCCGAGCAAAATTGAAGTCAATGGAAATCGTGGTAAATTCTCCACTGATTGAAGTCATACCTAGCACCAATGAAAATGGCTGCGGTTGTTGGAGGCCACTCATTTCAGTCCCAGGACATCGCTGCAGGAGTTCCTCAGGATCGTGTCCCAGGCCCAACAATCTTCAGCTACTTTATCAATGAGCTTTCCTCCGGCATAAGGTTAGAAGTGGGGACGTTCGCTGATAAGTGCACAGTGCTTAGTCCCATTCATAACTCCTCCAATAATGAAACAGTCCATGACTGAATGCAGCAAGATCTGGACAACATTCAGGATGATTAGTGGCAAGTAACATTCACACCACACAAGTGCCAGGCAATGATCATCCCCAACATGAGAGAACCTAATCAACTCCCCTTGATGTTTAACAGGATTACCATTGCTGAATCCCACACCATCAACATCATAGACAGTACCATTGACCAGAAAATTAACTGGACCCACCATATAAATGCTGTGGCTTCACAAACAGATCAGAAATTGGGAATTCTGTGGTGAGTAACTCACAAATTGCTTCCCTAAAGTCTGTCCACCATCAACAAGGCACGAGTCAGAAGTGTGATGGAATACTCCCCAGTTGCCTGGACGACTGCATCCCCAACAACACTCTAGAAGCTCGACGCCATCCAAGACAAAGCAGCTCGCTTGATTGGCACCCCATCCACCACCTTAAACATTCACTCCCTCCAACAGCAGTGCACAGTGGCAACAGTGTCTATCATATACAAAATGCACTGCAGCACCTTCCAAACCCAGGGCCTCTACCACCTAGAAAAACAAGGGCAGCGGGCGCATGGGGGCACCAGCGTCTACAAGTTTCCTCAAAATCACACACCATCCTGACCTGGAAATATATCACTGTTCCTTCATTGTCCCTGGGCCAAAATCTTGGAACTCCCTTTCTAACAGCATACCGACACAACAAAGACTGCAGTGGTTCTCAAGGGCAATTAAGGATGGGCAATAAATGTTGGCCTTGCCATTGATGCCTGCCTTCCATAAGCAAATAAAAAAAAGAAAAAATGTTTGGTTCTAATGTAGTTAAAAATTTCCAGAGCCTCCTAACTATCAGGTTTTACCTCCCAAAATATCAGCTGTATTGATAAAGTGTGTTTTTTAAAGTTCCCTATGACTAAGGTAGCAGTATGCATTTATACTGCTCCACATCTTCTCCGTGGGTGACTCAATATCATAAGTGGTGATAGTGGCAGCAATAGCCTTGGTTCCCTAGTAGCCATTTATCCAGTCTTTCTTACTCTGAAATAAATGTGGCAGCCTGGATTTGTATAAAATTAATGAATCATGACAACTGGACCAGCCACATGCATGAATCTGTATTTACTGTCACAGCCCTCCTAACATTCATGGAGGTAGCATGTTTTTCTTTTTGTTCATGAAGGCAAAGGGCTATGATGGTAGAAGTACATATGTGTGGTGTTACCTGTTGACCCCTTCCCACACCTGGTGATCTGCACCAACTCTTGTGTTGAAGTCACCAAGAATGATTAGCTTAAATAAAAATAAAATACTGCAGATTCTGGAAATCTGAGATAAAAACAGAAAGTGCTGGAAATACTCAGGTCAGGCAGCATCTGTGGAGAGAGAAACAGAGTTAATGTTTCAGGTCTGTGACCTGCAGTTCTGATGACTAGCTTTTGAAATTACACATGGAAAGGTTAACATACCAATGCGTAAAATTGCTCTGTCCAAATTGTTGGGAAGAATTAGCCAATTCAATGATTTCAAAAGGAAACTGGATAGGCACTTGAGGGAAATAAACATGCAGGGCTTTGGGGACGGCGTGAATTGGGGACTGACTGCATTTCTCTGCAGAGAGCAGGCATGGACTCAATATGCCAAATGGTCTTCTTCTGTGTCATAATGTCTCTACGACTTAAATCGATTAAGCCCTCCGCTAAAATTTTGCACAAAGTAATTTCATGAGATCACATGAAGTGTTCGTAGGCAAATATTCTCTCAAGGTAATATGATCTAAGAGCTAACTATTTAGTAGAAAGATGTCTGGAGTCTTTTTTAAGTTGAACGTGCAGAGGTAGATGTGTCATTTCGTACTGTCGCTTTCAACGAAGTATCGGGTCACCTTTCCTTCGTCTATTCTTCGGATAATATTTCCCAGTGGAAATTAAATGTGTAAAAAATATACTTCAATGATTTATATATCACGTCTGAGTCATCGTCAGTTGACATCGACGACATTTACCGCCATCCTTGCAATGTTACTGTCCCTTGATACAGCTGCACAGCTGGAACTTGGCTTCAGGAGGCAAACCTTCCCTCAGTCAATAAATACAACGCGCTTCCCGGTGACGGAGCTTTCAGAGTATGTGCATGTAATAGATATTTCCTCCCTCTCAACCCGTACTGTCGATGTTAGAGACGGCAGAGGCCTCTCCCTCCTCAGCTTGTTCTTCAAAGTCGCCGCCTTGCGCAGCTCGATCTGCAGCCCCCGGGTCAGGTGATCCCGCTCGCCCGCACTCTGCAAACAGCTTCGGACTTTCACACTTTGCTGCCAGGCTGCAGTTCGCGACTTTTAGCTCTCATTGCTGAAGAAATTCTTTGTCATGCTTCTTTCTGCTGTTGCAGATTTGCGCTTCCTGAAAATTGATTTCAGAAGTCGTGGGAAAACCCCCAGTTAAAAACTAAATAAGGGGGCGATTAACATTTATATTAAAAAGACCTTGCCCCCATCTTCCCATCCATATGGAGGGAAATGCACGAATTGTAGCAGCTGCTCTAATGTTTGCTTCAGTGAATTTTTTGAGTTTACGAGGTGTCGGACAAACCTTACTCTATAATAATCGGTATGACGGGTAAGTATTTTATTTTTTGAGTACGCGGTTAAAGTTGTGGTCCAGCTTTGTGCATTCTCTTCGGTATCTCTCAGGTGCTGAGTTCTGAGATGTGTTTGGCAATCCTATGAAAGCATGTCAGGACAAGAGATGGAAAGGTAAATTAGTTTCTGTAATTTAAACATTATATGAATGCCTGGATGTGATTATGATGGTAATTTGATCGACGAGTTTGGATGCTGTCTTAAGTCGAAAGACGCCATTGAGATTTCTTCAGACTTCAGTCGTATTACTGGCTTAAATACTAGAATATATTAATATAGTTAGTTTTATGGAATCGTTTTGCACAATTTGGGATTTTGTGGGCCAGCAATAAATATGTGCTAAATACTTGAAATCTGCATCAGTTTGGGTAGGGAAGCTGTGGATGATTTGTAACTCCTGTATCTTTGTAGAATTCAGTAATTTAATAACTGAGGGATGACTCAAGTGTACTCCGGCCATGTTATTTGCACTGCCACAAAAGACCATGAAAAAATTAAGCAAGTTGTGCTTCCAACTTATTAAACGGCAAAATATTTGGATATCTTACATATTGATGTGGAGCAGTGAGAGATGCGATAGTGCAAATAAGTTTGTTTTTCTGCATGAATAACTATTGGAAAATATATAAAAATGAAAAAACAAATGCTTGTAACAGTTACATTTTCCAGTTTATAAGAATGTAGACACAATAAATGTGAACTTTATTGTACAATGTTGACTGCAATTGAGATAAGTGGTAAACAACAATGACCAAATATAACTGACAGCATTATTGACCCAAGGGGTTATTAATATATAACATAGTCTGAAAAGCACAGTTAATATTTTAATTAACCTTTGCTTAGTCTTTTTCTGTAAAAGCTTATTTCAAATCTTTGCAACCCAGTTTACTTAACATTAGTTCAGAAATTTAATCTAAACAAGAATAGTGGAAAACACAACACAAAATAAGATTTAAAAAAGGAATTAGATTTATAAAATGTACAACTGTCTTTAGTGGATCTTTGGTGGTGGTTTAACTGTATTGTATAGTCTGAAGGTTAAACAGAGAATATAAGATACCATAGAAATAAGGAAGCACAGATTTCCTTTAGCTTTTTAGATGATGTCATAACGAGAGCTCAGGTCAAATAATTGATAACTTCTAATCCAAAGATGGTGATACTAATACCTTGAAATCATCCCCATGTACCTATGATTTTTATGTTTTTTTTGTGGCAACACTGACAAGGCTTCTTTATTGCCCATCCCTACTTTTCCTGAGGAGGTGGTGGTAGGCCTTCTTGAAATGCTGCAGTGCTTGTGATGGTTTTAGGTAGAGGTTTCCAGGAAATTAACCAATTGACGATGAAGGAACAGTAATATATTTCCAAATCAGGATTGACTGTGACTTGATGGAAACCTGGAGGTGATGGTGTTCTCACAATATTGCTGCTCCTTTCCTATTATATTTGTGGATCTTCCATTATGATGCTCACAGTTAATTGGAGGATTCATTACATTATTACAGGCACATCACACAATAGCATGTTATAACAATATACAATATTAGATAATAAGGCATATCAGGAACTGCACTGAAGAAAGACATCTGCTACTAAGGTGGAGCTATGTTTAACTTGATCCGCCCCTTTAATGTATCAGCTCAATTTCTTGTAATTAGACACATCCTGATGTACAAGTTTAGGTTGGAGAAGCTGGGGTTCTCCTTGGAACAAAGGAGATTATGGGGGGATTTGATAGAGGTGTACGGATTATGACAGGTTTGGATAAAGTAGACAAAGAAAAACTGTTCCCATTCGCTGATGGTACATAGACTAGGAGACACAGATTTAAGGTTTTGGGCAAGAGATGCAGAGGGGATGTGAGGAAGAACTTTTTACACAGCGAGTGGTAATGACCAGGAACTCACTGCCCACAAGGATTGTGGAGACAGAGACAATGATTTCAAAAGGAAATTGGATGGGCATTTGAAATAAATAAACTTGCAGGGTTATGGGAATAGAGTGGGGAAATGGGACTGACTGGATTGCTCTATGAAGAGCTGGCATGGACTCGATGGGCCTAATGGCTTCCTCCTGTGCCATAAATAACTGACTCTATGACTCTAATTGCCGATGAATGAAGTTTGTGTTGATTGGCAGCTGTTTGTAAATCCTCAGTTCCCCTTTTTTTGTTAGGTTAGGTAATCAAGGTCATAGGAAACCAACAGGAAATATGTGACTTTTTCTCTCTTTATGAAAGGTGTTACTTGTTCATTGGTAGTTTCCTTATCTGTTCTGTTGTGACTTAATGCATTTTGTAAATTATATTTGTGTCAATCAGGTGCTAATGTTTGTGTGACACTTGAAGTTTTATCAGTGATGGTCACAGAGAAACACATCTTTATATCTTGTGTAATTAGTGAGAGCAGATTGAATTGATTTAAACTCATCCACAAGGTGCCTCTTTGTGGTACATTATCCATAAGCACAGGGACATTCCCATCTTGAGATCCAGCTTTACCTCAACCCAATAACATTTCTGTGCTATCTGACTGCATGATTGGCATGAAGTGTAGATGAGCCAAAACTTTTTATAACTTAACTTTGACAAAATAACAACTATCCTATGCAGTTCCTGTGAGAAACTTTGCATAATAGTCCCTAATTCCACCCCTTTTCTGGCTACATTACATTACCGTTTCCTACATAACAGCAGTCATTACACAAAAGTGCTTCATTGGCTGTAAAGCACTTTGAGATGTCTGGTGGTCATGACAGGTGCTATATAAATACAAGTATTTTTCTTTCTACTCACCCAGGCTTAATGACTGTAAAACCTCTTTGTCCCTTTTGATCCTGAGCTGAGCTTCAAACCCCACTACACTGCCCATCATCAAATCTGCGAATTTACATCTCCATCACTTTACCCCTCTGTCCTTCTCTCACCCCACTGACCCCAAAACCCATTCACACCTTTGTGACCTTTAAACGCAACTTCTCCAAAGCTACCTTAACCAGGTTCACCCTAAGGGTCTCTGTAAATAGTTAGGTTAGTACACTACTGTTGGGGTGTGTGAGTAAATAGCTGCAAATTAGAAAAAAAACAAAATTAAAGTTTATGTAACTACCTTATAATTAATCAAGGCACACAAGCAGAAGGGAAAAGCTGTCTATGTACTGAGAAGGGCAGCGGTGGCGGAAGATAAAAACCAACTTCAGAGAGCCCCTTTTACCTGTTTTTACCCGTCAAAGCCAAGGTGTGACATCACAGGAAAACAGGTAGGTGATTGGTGGGTATCTCTTCCGTGTCTCTTTTTGGCCAAGTGGTTTAAATCAAGAGACGTTATTATAGCTCAAGAGTACAGTTAAGAAATTCACTTTTAAAATATTTAACATCCAAATTAATTAATTAAATAGAATAGAGATGGCTGGGCAGGGGATGTGTTGCAGCTGTAGTATGTGGGAGCTGGTGGACGCCGGTGCTATCCACGGTGACCACATCTGCAGCATGTGTTGGCTGCTCGAGGAACTTCGGCTCAGAGTTGATGAGCTGGAGTCCGAGTTGCGGACACTGCGACACATCAGGGAGGGGCGAGTTAACTGGACACTGTGTTTCAGGAGACAGTCACACCCCTTAGATTAATTACATCAAATTTGGACCATGGTCAGGGACAGGAGGGTGTGATTGCGAGTGAGGCAGGTATGGGGATCCAGAATTTAGCTTTGGAGGAGCCTCAGCCAGGAGTGGGAGGGAAAGGAACCAGTTGTCCTGGTCGACGTAGGTACCAACGACATAGGTAGGACTAGGAAAGAGGTTCTGCTGAGGGACGATGAGCAGCTCGGGACTAGATTAAAAAGCAAAACCCCAAAGATAATAATCTATGGATTACTCCTGAGTCACATGCAAATTGGCGTAGGGTAAATAAAGTTGGAGAGGTAAACGCATGGCTCAAAGACTGATGTGGGAGAAATGGGTTCTGATTCATGGGGCACTGGCACCAGTCCGAGGGAAAGAGAGAGCTGTTCTGTTGGGACGGGCTCCATTTGAACCATGCTGGGACCAGTGTCCTGGTGAATCATATAACTAGGGTTGTAGATAGGACTTTAAACTAATTAGTGCGGGGGAGGGTTCAACTGAAGGAAAGTTTAAAAAATCAAAAAGAAACAAGAGAGCAGAAGTACAGTGTAGTGAAGAGGCGAATGGTAATCAAAGTGTGACAGGAAGGGGCAGAAAATAGAAACAGAAGAGTGCAGCAGAAATTAAAACCAGAATGAGGAGTAATGGTAAAAGGTCAAAGCTTAAGGCTCTTTATCTGAATGCACGCAGCATTTGTAACAAGATAGATAAGCTGACGGCACAAATAGAAATAATTGAATATGACTTGGTAGCTGTTACAGAGAGGTGGTTGCAGGGTGACCAAGACTGGGAACTCATTATTCAAGGGTATTCGAGGTTCTGGAAAAATAGGCAAAAAGGAAAAGGAGGTGGGGTAGCTTTGTTAATAAAGGAAGGTGGTGAGTAGTGATATAAATCCAATAGATCATGATGTGGAATTAGTTTGGGTGGAAATAAGGAATAGCAAGGGGAAGAAGTCACGGGTGGGAGTCGTCTATAGGCCCCCGAAGAGTTGCCTCATTGTAGGACAAAGTATAAATCGGGAAATAATGGAGGCGTGTAAGAAGGGTGCTACAATTGTCATGGCTGATTTTAATCTGCATATTGACTGGACAAATCAGATTTGCAGAGGTAACATAGATGACAAATTTGTAGAGTGCATCAGGGATTGTTACTTAGAGCAGTACATTCCAGAACCTACCCGGGAACAGGCTATTGTGGATATAGTAATGTGTAATGAGGTAGGATTAATAAGAGATATCGTAGTTAAGGATTTTCTAGGGGGTAGTGATCACAGCATGATAGAATTTCAAATTCAGTTTGAGGGCAAGCATCTCGGGTCTCAAACCAGTGTCCTCAACTTAAACAAGGGCAATTACGGAGGTATGAAGAAAGAGGTGTCTAAAGTGGACTGGGAAAATAGACTAAGGGGAAAGCCAGTGTCAGATATTTAAGCAGATATTTCATAACGCTCAGCAAAAATTTATCCTGGTCAAAAAGAAGGACTCGATGAAGGATGAACCACCTGTGGTTAACAAAGTCGGTCAAGGAGAGTATCCAATCAAAATCGAAGGCATACAAAGCGGTGAAAACCAGTGGTAGGCCAGAGGATTGGGAATGTTTTAGGAACCAGCAGCGGATGACTAAAAAGCTAATAAAGAGGGAGAAAATTGATCATGAAAGTAAATTGGCAAGGAATATAAAAACAAACAGCAAGAGCTTCTACGGGTATATAAAAAGAGAATAGCTAAAGTGAGCGTGGGACCCTTGGAGGATGCGACTGGAGAATTGATAACAGGGAACAGGAAAATGGCAGATAATTTAAACCAATATTTTACATCGGTCTTCACGGTGGAGGACACTATAAATGTCCCACAGATATCAGATAAGCAAGGAGCTAATGGGAGGAAAGATTTTGTAACAGTCTCTATCACGAGGGACAAAGTATTTGACAAACTAATGGGACTAAAGGCAGACAGGTCGCCAGGACCTGATGGCCTACATCCAAGGGCTTTAAAGGGAATGGCTGCAGAGATAGTGGAGGCATTGGCCGAAATATTCCAGAACTCACTGGATTCCGGGAAGGTCCCAGTGGATTGGAAACCCGTTAATGTGACACCCCTGTTCAAGAAGGGAGGGAGACAAAAAGCAGGAAACTATAGGCCAGTCAGCCTAACATCAGTCTTTGGGAAAATGCAAGAGTCCATTATTAAGGAAGAAATAGCAGGACAATTAGAAAAGCTTAACACAATCAAATAGAGTCAACATGGTTTTGTGAAAGGGGAATCATGTTTGACAAATTTGCTCAAGTTCTTTGAGGATATAACAAGCAAAGTTGATAAAGGGGAACCGGTAGATGTAGTGTATTTAGATTTCCAGAAGACATTCGATAAGTTGCCACATAAAAGATTATTGCACAAGATAGGAGCTCACGGTATTGGGGGTAATGCATTCGCATGGATTGAGGATTGGTTAACGTACAGAAGGCAGAGAGTCAGGATTAATGGGACTTTTTCAGATTGGAAAGACGTAACTAGTGGAGTGCCACAAGGATCAGTCCGAGGGCCTCAATTATTTACTATCTATATTAATGACTTGGAGGAGGGGGCAGAGTGTAATATATCCAAATTTGCTGACATTACAAAAATAGGTGGGAAGACGTGATGAGGACATAAGGAATCTGCAAGGGGATACAGATAGCTTGAGTGAGTGGGCAAAAACTTGGCAGGTGGAGTTTAATGTAGGAAAATGTGAGGTCATGCACTTTGGTAGGAAGAATCAAAAGGCAGACTATTATTTAAATGGAGAAAGACTCCAAAAAAGTGCAGCACAGAGGGATCTGGGTGTTCTTGTACATGAAACACAAAGTTAGCATGCAGGTGCAGCAAGTAATTAAGATGGCAAATGGAATTTTAGCCTTTATTGCTAGGGGCTTGGAGTTTAAAAATAGAGAAGTCTTGTTACAACTGTACAGGGTGTTGGTGAGACCGCACCTGGAGTACTGCATACAGCTTTGGTCCCCACCTTTAAGAAAGAATATACTGGCATTGGAGGCAGTTCAAAAGAGATTCACTAGGCTGATTCCTGGGATGAAGGGGTTGACTTATCAAGAATGGCTAAACAGGTTAGGCCTTTAGTCATTCGAGTTTAGAAGACTGAGGGGTGATCTTGTTGAAACGTACAAGATTCTGAGGGGGCTTGACAGGGTAGGTGTTGAGAAGTGGGGGAATCTCGAACTAGGGGACATAGTTACAGAATAAGGGGACACTCATTTAAAACTGAGATGCAAAGGAATTTCTTCTCTCAGAGGGTAGTGAATGTCTGGAATTCTCTACCCCAGAGAATTGTGGAGGCTATATCACTGAAAGTATTTAAAGAGGAGGTAGATAGACTTTTGAAATATTGGGGAGTTGGGGGCTATGAGGAGCTGGCATGAAAGAGAAGTTGAGGTCTGGGGCAGATCAGCCATGATATTGAATGGTGGGGCAGGCTTGAGGGGCCGAATGGCCTACTCCTGCTCCTATTTCTTATGTTATGTTCTTATGTACACAGATCCCAACTAATCTATACCTCTGCCACCTGCATTCTGTCCAGTACCAAATGCATATTGTGGAAAAGTAGAGGAATGTTAACATTTAACTGATATAATTTAAAATAATTAAGGTTAGAATGTAGTTTGCTCTCTCATCACTTAAGTTTCAAAATGATAGGCTGCAGATGCTCAGTCTGAAAATAGAAACAAATTTGTTCAGGAATTAATTAAGATACATATACTCTGGAGGCAGGAAGGAGGTTTAAAGGATGTATATAAATTTGAAGCTTCAGGGATTGTCAATTAACTGTTGGATATGGATAATCCTGTGTTCCATGATTGCTAAGCAATTGGCAATCTTTGTATAAGACTGACATCATTGTCATATAGCAAGACCCGTGGGGGTTATTTTGGTGGAAGGGTAAAAACAGGATGTTCCCAAAATTGGACATGCCTGTTTGAAAATCTGGTTTTAGCATGCAGTTTTAGTCCTAATTGCCAATTTACTGTAATTTGAACTTGCCTGGAGTTGATAAAACAGAGACACCTTTGTGTTTAACACTCAAGTGTTGATTAGACACAATTTTCCTGGAGCATTTTATGTGAGCCCCACTCACCCACTTCCACTAATGGCATGAGGTGTGCTGGCTGACACACAACAGCACATTACAAGATGGCTAAGGGACTGAGTGACAGGCTGCATGGGTTCTTGGATACAGCACTGGAAGTCCTGGCAGTGGAGAAGTGATGTCCTGTACCTGGAGCAGGGAGAAGGTGTCCACCTCGCCTTCATCTCCTGCAGTAGCTCGTGCTGCTCTGGCTGCCTCATGTCCTTCTTTCATTCCTCCTGTAGACCAAGAAGGATCCCTAGCAAGCTAAGCGCAATAATTAAGCACTCCCTTTCTCCTTGTGACTCCAATAAGGTAGAGTAGCAGAGTACATACTCTTTTTAAGTTAAGTCCTCAGAGAATGTTGAGAGTAAAGGTTGATAGAATGTTGATGAAGCCTTGACAAAGTGTCCCAGAAAGTCTCAGATTGTGTTTCAAAAGTCCTCTTCAAATGTCCAGCAGCAAGAGAACAGTAAAAATTGATATACCTTTAAAATATAGTTGTTGTATGTGGCCAGTTTTTACAGTGCATGTTACCTTCAAATTTTTTGCATTCCGTGCAGGCGGTATCTTTCAGGCTGTTGCGTGGCCATGCACCCATGCAGCTTAGCGGCAACATTGCTTTTTAAGGAGCGCTGAAAATCCTCTGCAACAGTTAGTTTACTCCTAGTCAGTAGGTCGCTGTTAGAAGAGGGTGTTAGGTCAAGCACTAGCCACCTAAATGTCGTGCAGCCTCCTTAATGAGTGCTAGCAGGCAATTTAAATGGCAACGATCCTCCAGGCGGATGTTCCTAGCGTAAGCTTCAATGCCTTCACCAAGGTGGAGTCTTTTGTTAAACATGGATTAAACTGGTATTTCAGCTTAAGGCCCTACCTTGGCCACTTCAGAGGCTCTTTAGCACCAAGGGTATCATTGGAAAATTGCAGCCATAGGGCTGAATTGGCGGCTCGCTGTGAAGACGGTGGCCTTCCGACACAAGTGCCACCGCACAGCCCCTGCGATATTGTACGCTGGGGCTGATTTAAATGGAGGGGCAGAGCGCCTGCCCCCAATGACGTAGAAGGGGCGGCCGCCGTTAAAGTGTGTTAAAGGAAGTAGGGGAGCACATTGTAGATGCCCTAACTATAGTCGTTCAGAGTTCCCTAGATTCAGGAGTGGTACCTCTGGATTGGAAAATTTCACATGTCACTCCATTTTTTAAGCAGGGTGAAAGGGGGAACCAAGGAAATTACAGACCAGTTAGCCTGACATCTGTGGTGGGGAAGTTGCTGGAATCTATAATCAAGGATAGGGTGACTGAACACTTGGAAAAATTTCAGTTAATCAGGGACAGCCAGCATGGATTCATGACGGGAAGATCATGCCTGACAAATCTCATTTGAGTTTTTTGAAGAGGTGACTAAGGTAGTGGACAGGGGAATGTCCATTGATATTATTTATATTGACTTCCAGAAGGTATTTGATAAAGTCCCACATAAGAGACTGTTAACTGAGGTAGAACCTATGGAGTTGAGGGCAAATTATTGACATGGTTAGGAAGTTGGTTGAGTGGTAGGCGATAGAGACTGGGGATAATGGGTAAGTACTCCGATTGGCAGAATGTGACTAGTGGTGTCCCGCAGGGATCTATGTTGGGGCCTCAATTATTCACATTATTCATTATTGACTTGGATGATGGCATAGTAAGTCATATATTCAAATTTGCTGATGATACAAAGTTAGGCGGCATTGTTGACACTCAAGATGACAGCATAAAATTGCAAAGAGATATTGACAGACCAGGTGAGTGGGCAAAACTGTGGCAGATGGATTGCAATGCGGGCAAGTGTGAAATTATCCATTTTGAACCAAAAAAGGATAGAGCAGGGTACTTTCTAAATGGGAAGAGGTTAGGTACAGTGGATGTTCAAAGAGACTTGGGGGGGTTCAGGTGCACAGATCTTTAAAATGCCACGAGCAAGTGCAGAAAATAATCAAAAAGGCTAATTGAATGCTAGCCTTTATATCTAGAGGATTGGAGTATAAAGACACAGAGGTTATGCTGCAGCTGTACAAAACCCTGGTTAGACCCCACTTGGAGTACTGTGAGCAGTTCTGGGCACCACGCCTTCGGAAGGATATATTGGTCTTGGAGGGAGTGCAACGTAGGTTTACAAGAATGATACCTGTACTACAGGGGTTAAGTTACGAGGAGAGATTACACAAATTAGGCCTGTTTTCGCTTGAATTTAAAAGGTTAAGGGGTGATCTGATTGAAGTCTTCAAGGTATTAACAGGAAAAGACAGGCTAGATAAAGATAAACTATTTCCACTGGTTGGAGATTCTAAAACTAGGGGGCATAGTCTAAAAATTAGGACCAGACCATTCAGGAGAGATGTTAGGAAGTACTTCTTCACGCAAAGGGCGGTAGAGGTTTGGAACTCTCTCCCACAAACAGCAGTTGAAGCTAGAACAGTTGTTAATTTTAAATCTGAGATAGATAGATTTTTGTTAAGCAAAGATATTAAGGGATATGGGCCAAAGGCAGGTATATGGAGTTAGGCCATGGATCAGCCATTTGATCTCATTGAATGGTGGGACAGGCTTGAGGGGCTGAATGGCCTACTCCTGTTTCTATCTTCCTATAAAGCACATGGGATTGGGGCTAATACACTGACATGGATTGAGAATTGGTTGACAGACAGGAAACAGAGAGTAGGAATAAACGGGTCCTTTTCCGGTGGCAGGCAGTGACTATTTATTTATTTATTTAGAGATACAGCACTGAAACAGGCCCTTCGGCCCACCGAGTCTGTGCCGACCAACAACCACCCATTTATACTAACCCTACAGTAATCCCATATTCCCTACCACCTACCTACACCAGGGGCAATTTACAATGTCCAATTTACCTGTCAACCTGCAAGTCTTTGGCTGTGGGAGGAAACCGGAGCACCCGGTGAAAACCCACGCGGTCACAGGGAGAACTTGCAAACTCCGCACAGGCAGTACCCAGAATCGAACCCGGGTCCCTGGAGCTGTGAGGCTGCGGTGCTAACCACTGCGCCACTGTGCCACCCGACTAGTGGGGTACCGCAGGGACCAGTGCTTGGGCACCAGCTATTCACAACATATATTAATGATTTGGGTGAGGGAACTAAATGTAACATTTCCAAGTTTGCAGATGACACAAAGCTGGGGGGGGGGGGAAAGTGAGCTGTGAGGAAGATGCAAAGAGGCTCCAATGTGATTTGGATAAGTTGGGTGATTAGGCAAATGCATAGCAGATGCAGTATAACGTGGATAAATGTGAGATTATCCACTTTGGTTGTAAAAACAGAAAGGCAGATTATTATCTGAATGGTGATAGATTGGGAAAGGGGGAGGTGCAATGAGACCTGGGTGTCCTTGCACACCAGTCGCTGAAAGCAAGCAATTAGGAAGGCAAATGGGTTGTGGGTTCATGCACATAATCTAGGCTCACACTTCAGTGCAGTACTGACAGGGTATTACATTATCAGCAGCGCCATCATTCTGATAGGTTGAGCCAAAACCAAATCATCTTCTTCAGATGGGCGTAAAAGATTCCATTTCATTATTCTAAGAAGAAGAAAGTTCTGACAGTGCTCTTACTAAAATTTATCCATCAACCAAGAGTATCGAAAAAGGTTGACTTGTCATTTATCTTATTTGCGCTTTGTGGGCCCTATTGTGAAAATTGTCTACCATATTTACCTAAAACAAAAGTGATTAATCTTCAAAAGTAGTTCATTGACTGTAAAGCTCTTGGGACATTTTGGGGATGTCAAAGACATTATATAAATGCAAGTTTTTCTTCTTTCTTACTCCCCCGTACAGTATGCCAACCTGTAAAAGGTTTTGCAAGCAAAGAAATTGAAAGGAAAATGTTCAGAAAAAAAAATGTTGCTTACAAAGGAACAAAAAATTAAATGCTAGAAAGCTGAAAGAAAAACAGAAAATGATGCAAATACATATAAGCTTGTCAAAGAGAAAAGACAGGTCAATGGAACTTACACTGCATAATTTAAAGTTACACACCCAAAATACCAATAATCTGTCTTTACTTTTTACAAATGCTGATTAATCTGCTGTGTATTTCCAGCATGTTCAATTTTACAGTGCTGGAAATGTCTTAAAGTAACTGGGGCTCTTTGTACTGCACCATGTCTCAATTGGCTGCATGCATGAAGGTCTGCCATATATGAAACCAGAAACTTTGAAGAAACAAGCAGAAATTTTGAATTCATTTATGCCATAGTGGTTTACACAGGAAAGCAGGGAAAGATCAGATTAACAAAATCAGAATTAACTGGCTGACTGTTGCTATTGATGGTCATGCTCAAGAAACTTTAGTTTTAGCAGTTCTACATAGCATAGAAGGCTTAATTTATTATGTTATGGAATAATTTTAGAATTAATTTGGATTATATGTTACATAAGATCAACCTAAATTCATGAAGTGAATGCTTGCATTTTTCAATTGAGATGTACTAAAATTGGCATCATCTCTATTTACACTTGATTCTTAGTTAAATTTACTGTAGGATGGTTAGATTCAGTGAATAAATGGTTGCAGTATAAATAGAGCTGTTGATCAATGTGGAAAATTTTAGGTACTGGCTGCATAGAGCATGTGTTTATGGTAGAACTAATTTTCAATCTGAATGAAAAGCAGCAAACCTTTCTGCCTATTCCCAAGAAAGGATTAAAGTTCAGCATGATAGAGACTAATTTAATTTGGCCTGCCCAGTGGAATGGAGAGGTAGCGGAGTTAAAATCATCATGGTGAACTTAACCATCTGGTTTTTACTCCACCTCC
Organism: Heterodontus francisci; assembly: GCF_036365525.1. Taxonomy (NCBI): domain Eukaryota; kingdom Metazoa; phylum Chordata; class Chondrichthyes; order Heterodontiformes; family Heterodontidae; genus Heterodontus; species Heterodontus francisci. The sequence goes on along the minus strand of NC_090375.1, from coordinate 116,422,314 downwards.
ACATTTACTCGAGCCTTTGACTGGGCAGCCCAAGTGCCTGCCTGAAATAAGGTGGAACCCTCATTGCTGCATGCAAATCAGGGTCCTATGGACATGAATGGAATTTTGAAGGACACAGGGCACCATGTGTGCTGCGCACAATTCTGAACTGTTTGGGTTGGGTAGTAAAAAGGAAACAGCCTCTCAGAGAGAGAGAGAGAGTGGGACCAGTGAGCAGTTCAAAAGAGCGGAAGCGGCAGGAAGGAGAGAGAGAGAGATAGAACGCATGGGACCAGCGAGCAGTTCAAAAAATGCGACAGCGGGAAGGAGACAGCGAGAACAGCAAGCAGTTCAAAAGAGCAGCGGCAGGTAGGAGACCGGGAGAGAGTGGCACCAGCGAACAGTTCAAAAGAGCGGCGGTGGGATCAGCGAGCAGTTTAAAAGAACGGTTGTGGGAAGGGGAGAGAGAGAGAGTGGGACCAGCGAGCAGTTCAACATTAACCACACTGTAGGACGTGGTGTAAGGGAAGAAATATTGGCAGCCTTGTCAGAAAGGTACAGCGATAACTATGGGGAATTTTAACCTACATATAGACTGGAAAAATCAGATAGGCAGAGGTAGCCTAGATGAGGAGTACATAGAATGTTTTTGGGATAATTTCTTGGAATAATATGTTCTGGAGCCAACCAGAGAGCAGGCTATACTCGACCTGGTATTGTGCAACAAGAAAGAATTAATTAATGACCTCATAGTTCAGGCACCAGGATCCGGCCCACCGAAGGTTTCCATCTGACCCGGCGGATGTATTTCAGAGACCAGAAATTTTCCATTGTCGTCTTCTTCCAGATCAGCTTTTTAAAAAATATTGCAAGTCAGTTTCACAGCTGATAGGTGCTGCATGAGAGCAGTAACAGCCATTTCCCAACTTCGATAGATTTGTGGTTTACTGACTTTTTTTTGTTAGCTGTGAAACTCAGTGCGATTTTCTTTAACAAAAACTGACCAACCACAAAGCTGCTGGGCTGAGTGCTCCCACTCCCTGCAACTTTCAGAGAAAGTGTGGGGGGGTGGGGGTGGGGTCAGAGAGCGAGAGAAAGAGTGGAGACACAGAGCGAGGATGACACAGAGTGGGCGGAGGATTAACACAGAGGGGGAAACACAAAGTGAGAGGGAAGGAGAGTGATCAAGATCACTCCTGACAGATGGCTATCTATCTGGAATACTCTGCTTCACAGTGTCCAACATAGTGATGAGAAAGTAAGTCAATAAGTTAATCTTCTCACTTAAAGCTTCACAACAATGCACATTTGTTGTTTTGATTAACAGTAAGATTTTTTAATACCTTTATCTTTGTGAAATTGTCTCACCAGCTCCCATGTAAGACAAAAATTGTAATGTGGACTCCCCATGCAAAAAGGTTGGACAACCCTGCTTTAAAGAAACAATTCAAAATGTTCAACAAAAATACATTCCTTTGAAAAACAAAAACTCAGCAAGGAAGAACCATCCGTGGCTTACTCGGGAAGTTAAGGATAGTATTAGGTTAAAAGAAGAGGCTTACAATGTTGCAAAAAAGAGTAGTGAGTCTGAGGATTAGGAGTGTTTTAGAAACCAACAAAGGACCACTAAAAAGTTGACAAAAAAGGAAAAAATAGAATAAGTGTAAACTAGCCAGTAATATATAAACAGATTGTAAGAGCTTTTATAGGTATATCAAAAAGAAGAGAGTAGCTAAAGTAAATGTTGCTCCCTTAGAAGCAGAGACAGGAGAAATTATCATGGGGAAAGAGGAAATGGCATAGGCATTGAACAAATATTTTGTGTCTGTCTTCACTGTCGAAGACACAAACAAAAATCCCAAGGATACTGGAAAATAAAGTGATAAAAGGGAGGGAGGAACTTAAAACATTCACAATCATAAGGAAAAAGGTACTGGGAAAACTATTAGAACAAAGGCTGACAATTCCCCTTGACCTGATGGCTTGCATCAAGGGTCTTAAAAGAAGTGGCTGCAAAGATAGTAGATGCATTGGTTGTGATCTTCCAAACTTCACTAGATTCTGGAAAGGGCCCAGTGGATTAGAAAATCACAAATATAACACTTCTATTCAAGAACGGAGGGAGACAGAAGCAGGAAACCACAGGCCAGTTAGCCTAACATTTATCATAGGGACAAAGCTAGAATCCATTATTAAGGAGGTCATAGGACATTTAGAAAATCATAATGCAATCAGGCAGAGCCAACATAGTTTTAAGAAAAGAACATAATGTTTGACTAAGTTATTAGTGTTCTTTGAGGAAGTAACTAGCAAGGTGGATAAAGGTGAACCGGTATATGTGGTGTACGTGGATTTCCAAAAGGCATTTGATATGGTGCCACATTAAAGGGTACAACTAAGAGTTCATAATGTATGGAGTGGCATATTAGCATGGATAAGGGATTCGTTAGCTAACAGGAAGCAGAGAATAGGGATAAATGGGTCATTTACAAGTTGGCAAGCTGTTACTAGTGGAGTGCCACAGGGATCAGTGCTTAACTATTTACAATCTATATCAGTGACTTGGATGAAGGAACTGAATGTATAGTACACAAAGATAGGTCGGAAAGTAAGCTATCAAGAGGACATAAAGAGTCTACAAGGGGATTTAGATAGGTTAAGTGAGTGGGAAAAAATTGGCAGATGGAGCATAATGTGGGAAAATGTAAGGTTGTCCACTTGGACCGGAAGAATAGAAAAGCAGAATATTATTTGCATGGAGAGAGACTGCAGAATGCTGTGGTATAGAGGGACCTGAGTGTCCATGTACATGACTGACAAAAAGTTAGCATGCAGGTACAGCAAGGCAAATGGATTGTTGGCATTTGTTGCAAGGGGGATGGTGTACAAAATAGGCAAGTCTTGTTACATCTGTACAGGGCATTGATAATACTGCATCTAGAGTACTGCATACAGTTTTGGTCCCCTTAAGGAGGATATACTTGCATTGGAAGCAGCTCAGAGAAGGTTCACTAGGCTGATTCCTGGGATGAAGATGTTGTCTTATGAGGAAACGTTGAGTAGGTTGGGCTATACTCATTGGAGTTTAAAGAATGAGAGGTGAAATTATTGAAACATTTAAGATTCTGAGGTGACTTAACAGGGTAGATGCTGAGAGGATGTTTCTCCTCATGGGAATCTAGAACTAAGGAGCACAGTTTCAAAATAAGGGGTCTCCTTTTCAGATGGAGATGATGAGGAATTGCTTCTTTCAGAGGGTCATTTGTCTTGGTAATTCTCTTCCTCAGAGAGCGGTGGAGGCTGGGTCATTGAATATATCCAAGGCTGAGTTAGATTTTTGATCGATCGTGTGGGGGGCAGACAGGAAAGTGGAGTTGAGACCACTATTAGATTAGCCATGATCTTATGGAATGGTGGAGTAGGCTCGGGGACCGAATGGCCTACTCCTGCTCCTAATTCTTGTGTTCTTGTGTTCAATTGTTTAAAAGTGCACAAGAATGTTTACAAAGTATTCTTCATAGACAGTATTTTGCCTTCCTCTGTCCCTTTAAATCAAAGCTTCTGTATCCTCATAATCCTGGATCCTCATTTTTCATGGGCATATTGATGATCTAGTGTAAGTGTAGAAAAAAAATGTGGGCATCAAAATGTCATCACCTCTGCTGCATTATGATAAGGAAGTGATGGTCTCTTCCTGGCAAGATCTTCCCGCACTTGTCACAATGCCCAATGGAAATGGACATTATGGGCAGAAATCAAGTTCAAGTGATCCGTGCCCATATTTATACTCCATTATTCACTGATTGCAATTGTCATGCAGGCCCCCACCTGCCAAGAATGAGGCACATTAATTTCACCACATGGACATTAAACTTCAAATTGTTGCTGGGAAGAAGAGAAGACCTGTGACAAGGAATTGCCAGGCCCTTGGCTGGAAAGACATTTATGCATATTAGTAGACAGTGTTGGAACAAAGTAGCTATCCCCTGCTCCCAATACACAGAACAGACCTGGTCAAACCAGTCGGTCACATGACCACCCTGCTGGTCAACTTGGGGAGTTTTAAATTGTAGAGACAGTGTTTGAACTGGCAGAAAGCTCTTTGCTCCTGGACTGAAAAAGACCTCCTCTCCTCCTGTCTGCTCCCATCTCCTTCTCACGGAACTCCAAAACCCACTGAAGACTTGTGAACCACAAGAGAGCAAAAAGTCTCCTACAGTGAACATGGTTTAAGAAGAATACAGGGCCCCAACAAAAAGCAACACCATATCTTCAATCATGGACTCTACAGCGAGGAAGCACAGTTACAAAAAACCCACCTCACAGATTGCCTCAAACTTTTCCACTTTCTTTTCTCTTCTGCTCTTTTCTGTCCCTATCTGCATGTGTGTATCGCGTATGCATGCTAGCATGGGCGCGTCGTGTATCCGTAGGTGTTCACCGAATTAGAGTTTTAAGTTTAATAAATTTCACTTTTCTTTAAACCTAAGAAAGCCTGTTTGTGCTCATTTCTTTGTCTTATAATTGGAAAGCGGTGAACAAGGATTCAACAAAGGGGAGCTCAAAACCCATGTTTAAAATGAAACCATGTTATGGTAAGACCAGGTGAAAGCTGAGAGGGACCCCTAGACATCTTTGTCACCTGGTTGTAACACAATAATTTATGGGGTGGAATGAAGCAGAAAATTGGAGCTAAATTGAATTTTGATTCCATAATCTCCAGAAATAGTCCAAATTCTGGGTGGTTAAAATAAGTAATTACATTGTGGAAAATGGATATATTCTACAGGGATATTTTTGTAAACAGATTTGCCATCTACCATAGATTTAGTGGTAAAAATGATGAGTCAAAACATAGTTCAAAAGACAAAGCACGATTAGCAAAGCTTTGTTATGCTGTATGTTTGAAGAGATATTTATCGCAAAAATAAACGTGCTTTTTCTTTTAAAAACTAGAGATCAAGTAATTCGATTAGTTCCAAAAACAGAATGGGAAGTGGAAGCATTAAAGGATATCAATGAACAGATCGAGGTAGGTAGCTATTTTTTCAAGAAATCCTTCAGAGGAAAAAAATCTTTCAATGTTGGTATTGAGCTTCTAATATTTGAGTAATGGGCTAAGAGACAGATTTGATCATAGTACTTAGTAATAAAACCTTATAAACATAAATATATAATTAATAAAAGATTCAAAATAAAGAACATAGTAATAAATATTAAGTTAGAAATGTTAATCCATCATTTCTGGTGCTGTACATAAAGGAGGTTAGACCAAGTTAACATACATAAGAACATAAGAACTAGGAGCAGGAGTAGGCAATTCAGCCCCTTGAGCCTGCCCCGCTATTCAGTACGATTATGGCGGATCTCATCTCGGCCTCAACTCCACTTTCCTGCCCGTTCTCCATAACATAAGTGGAGTGAAGCAGGGTTACAGGACAATGAATTATTTGAACAGGGGGCACAATAGTAATTCAGTCTCCATTTTGAAGTCATACATTCTGTTTTATTTTTAATTTTTTTTTTATTAGTCAGTCTTTAATGGCTGAGATAAGTGCTGTTTTCAGGACAAGAAGGGTTAGGAGATGATGGAGATAATTGTAACACAGCAGAGGAACGGGGAGGAAAGAGAAACAAGGAGGTGGGGGAAAAGAATGTAATGAGCTAGGGAGAAAAATGGGAGAGGAAGAAAGACATGGGAGAGAGTAAAGGGGAACAGTTGGAAGCAGAGGGGGGAGAGGTGGAGTCACTTCAACTTTCACCATTCCAGGCACAAGTATCGCAGCTAACAACAGCACTGGGTAGGAGGAGGGGGATTTTCTATTCAGAAACTCCAGTCCTGGGAAGGAAACAGCTAGCTGAATGGGACTAATATTGGCTACCACAAGTCATATCCAAGTCAGGCCAACAGATAATGGGGCAGGAAGCAGGGAATCATCGAGCCCATAGATGCAAGGGCACACTATCTGGAACGAAAAAAGTTAGTGATAGTTATATAATTAAAATAAAAATTAAAGTTCAAATAGAGTTGAAATTAGTTACACAATTTCCTTCGTTTTTCTTCTTACCTCTACCAACATGATTGACACTATTGTTGGCTCAAAGCAACATCCACAGCAACACCCACTGGCTTGAACCTACAACTGCATGAAGGTTTAGCAGATTTTTTTTCTTAATCCTGCCTTTTAACTGAGTTAGCAGATCAGGTGTTACTAATATTTGCTAAGATTTAACGTATAAAATTTCCATCGCAGCACTACCTATAGGAAAATTGATATTTTGGGTAATACAATTGAAAAATGCCATGAAGACTCATTTTGAAATGAAATGTTGTGACCCATCTACTGTTTTAATCTATAATAGATTTATCTTTAAATATGCAACCATTTAGCAATTTGGGAAGCCAGTAAATGACTGCAGCGGTTCAAGAAGGCAGCTCACCACCACCTTCTCAAGGTCAATTAGGGATGGGCAATAAATGCTGGCCTAGCCTGCGATGCCCACATCCCATGAATGAATTTTTAAAAAAGTTGGAGCATTGGAGTTTCTCTGTAGCACATACTAAAGAGCTAACTGAGGTTCTATAGCATCACCTTTTGACAGGAGGGTGTAATTACAATGTAGCACATTTGCATTGGCCATTTCCATTTTAAGTATGAACACATGAATTTATAATGGGGCACAAAATACAAAGAGGTGGAAGTTATGTTACAGTTATATAAAGCTCTGGCTAGATCCTAACTTGTGTACTACATTGAATTCTGGGCCTCAGGAAGGATATAATCACCTTGGGAGTTGCAGACCAGAATGATGTATACAGATTGCATAGACTAGGTTTATATTCCCTTGAATATGGAAGATTAAGGAGTGAGCTAAGTGACATCCTTAAGATGATTTAAAAGATTTGATAGGGTCGATAAAAAGAAACTTTCCTATGGTGGTGGAATCCAGAACAAAAAAAAGTAGTAAAAGCTGGAAAGATTTAGCAGGTCAGGCAGCATGTGTAGGGAGAGAAACAGTTAATGTTTCACATCGATTAAATGCATCTATCGCATTTTGCTTTTACCTGGAAATTAGGGCTGGGTAGTTCAGGGGTGATTTCAGGAATCACTCTTTCACACAAAGGGTAGTGGAAATCTGGAATTCTCTCCCAAAAAGCTGTTGAGGCTAAGTCAATTGAAAATATCAAAACTGAGAGACAGACTTTTGTTAGATAAGTAAGGATCGTTGAGGGGAACGGAACCAAAGCAGGTAAATGGAGTTAAGATACAGATCAGCACGATCTAATTGAATGACAGAACAGGCTTGAGGAGCTGGTTGGCCTACTTCAGTTCCTACACTAATATTTACAGAGCACATCAAGAAGCTGAAACAGAAAATGAACTCCCTGGACTCAAAACCCCTATGATGAGCTCAATTTTAATTTTGTAGGATCATCATAGGGGTTTTGAAACCAACTTCCATACTGTTAGTATGTTGCTGCCAGATGCAAGACTTCTTATATATTGGAGTTGTATTTGAAATCATCCTGAATGAGTTGAGGCCCTGAAGGACACCCACCATAGAAAGGAGTAGTCCAATAAGCCTGTAAATAGACAGGGCAAGTAGTGTCAACTACGCCCAATCTGACTGGAGATGCAAAAGAAGGTGGTAGACCTGAAGCTACCCAACAGTTTTCTATACCAAGTAGCTTCCCCAAGTATGCATCCTCCAAAATGTTCCTTTATAACCTGGTAAAATTTTTACTGCTGCCCCATTTGGAACGCATATACAACCTTGCAGTCCCTTGAATCCTTGCCACACATAACCATCCTGCATCAGGCCACAAATCCAAACTGCAGCTTATACCTGAGTTTGTTACATTGATATCTTAAAGGAACTTCACGTAGTAAATCCTCCTGGTACAACCAAGCTGAATGATTGATTGTTCATTCACTCTCACACATTGATGAGCATTTGTGTGTGGCTGTACATGCTCCTGAAACATGTAACATCAAGACTATTTATATAAATGCAGGTTTGTTTTCTTTCTTTTACTTCTCTAATTGCAGGACAAGATGGCATTTAAAAGAAAAACCAAAATCCACACGAGTGGAAAGTCCAGATATTTCAAACCCTAGGCTGCCTTTGAAGTGGCCGTGTGGGACCCATTTAGTGATGAGCAGAAAGGGAATGGGAGAAGGTGAAATTTGTTGACTGCTTTCATGTCTCCTCCCATCTTTAATCATTCATAGGCAACACAAACTTTATGCTCTTGCTTTGGTCGGCCTAGAAGAGCAGGCAGGAGCATTAAGAATGGCCCAAACAAGCCAGTACCACACAGTAACCTGCAGCATTTTCATCAAAAATCGCAAACACCTGCACAAATATACTCAACGCCACACCACCCCAGAGGATTTAGTTACTGAGCTTGGGGAAGTAACTCTGACTGAGTCACTGTACATAAAGGAGAACAAATATATGGTGGTAGCAGAAGAATTTGTAGACCTTAAGGTTAGCTTGGTATCTTTGTAAGCTGTAGTACCTCAGGATTCGGACCTCCCAAAATCTGAAAATAAAAGGAAAATACTGTTTGAGCAGATTTGTGTACAGTAACCACTTGAATTTTTCCTGCAGCCTTCCATGGAGCATATGATCCTTTAGTGGCACAGATCCCAACTCTCCATAACGCTATTAGGTTTGCAGATTGCTGCTATAGATGCACTAAGATTCAATATCCAAGAGATTCTCTTTTGTGTGGTTTCACGTATTTGGGTTTGATGGAAAAACATTATGAGTGGGGCTTCATAGACCTCATTACTGTCAGATGCCAAGGGATTCAAACTTGGAACCAATTGGTCACAGCAGCTTTTATTGGCACACAGCAGAAATGAGCATATTACAGTATCTAGGCAGTAATTTACAGTTTCAAACAATCATTATCACTTGCAGATGACTGGACAAGGTGGCATGCATTGTCTGCTTCTTTAGTGAGATAGGCATTAGGCTCCAGCCAGCATTAACGTCTGCCTGCACAAGCTAAACCGTCTTCTCCTTGTTGCCTTCTCGTGTGCTTGACCGTCAAAATCCCTCTTATGCTCAAAAGTGTTGTGTTATTGCTTTATTCAGCAAACAATCTTGAGTTGAAAGGCAATCGAGGACTGGAGTCTTTATTATTAAGTAACAGATTTACAAGAGAGCTCTATAATATACTTGTAACTAGATCACTAACACAATTCCAACTGAGTTATCACATGTTGGTTGATGTCACTTCCTGCGATGATGTGTGAAGTACTCAGACGATTAAAGTGGTATCAGAACAACCCCTTTCCTAAAATGGAAATACACAGAAGATAAACTATATACATGATGAAAGAAAACAGTTTTGAACAATATTTACATAAACACTGACTTTCAAATCCTTCAATCAAGTGTCTATTTAATGTATAGGTGATCTACAGACTTGGCCTGATCTTCTTGTCACTGTGTCGCTTGGTTAAGAACTAGACTTGTCAACATTTTCTCTTGACCTGCCTGCATGCTCTGACAGTCGTTCTGTGTTTGAGCATTACATTTGTCACTTTTCCCCACTACATTCTGTGGGTTGGAATGGGAACATGTTCTCAAAGCAATAGGGTTGGCAGGCACAATGTTGTTAGCTAGTTCCCTAAACTGACATCAGTTTCTCCTTAGTACTGCTCCATTACGGTGGTAACTTCTTATGACCTAGGTTCAGTTCAGAATTTGGGCACCGCTGTGGGAAACCACATTCTCCTGTGGATGGATTGTACAAAAAGTTTGTATGATCTATAATGGTGGAAGTTCCATGCCTGTGTGTTTTTCATGCACAGCTTTCATCTTCTCTTGATTGGCTATCAGTTTGTCATGTATTGATGACTATTTCATGCAGTGGTGACTTGGTAGAGTCATCTTAATTTGTCTTTCAAATATAATTTCCGCAGGTGATGGTAATCATGTGCCGGTTGGTGTTGCCCTTAAGTGTAATATGGCTACATGTAGATCTTGCTTTGTTTCTCGACACTTCACGATCAGAGATTTGACTGTGCATACCATCCTTTCAGCTGGGCTGTTCAAACTGGAGTAATGTGGCGGAGATGTGACATAGTTCACTGCCCATTTCTTACACCATATCTTCAAATGGTATATTGTGGTCCATTGTCTGATATTATCTCTTCTGGAGGGCCAAATAAGATGAATATTGCACTGATAGTGTTAGCAACTGATTGGCTCAACGTGTCCCTCAATTGTTGGATTGTGGAGAACTTGGAGAAATAATTGGTTAGCAAAAGATAGTCATCACTTTTGATAGAGATCAGTGGCAACCCGTGTCCAAGGATGCAACGGAACTTCGTGCAGCAGAAGTGGCTCTTTATGTTGGCTTCATTGATGCTTTTAGTATGCATCACATGACTACTGTTTGCTCAATGTCAATGTTAATTCCGTGCCAGTAGACAGGCTTGTCTGCAAGTCTTCTGGATTTCTCTACACCCATATGACCTAGGTGCAACTGCGAAAGAATGTCAAGGTAAAGCAATTGCGGAATTAACACCTGCCTTCCCTTGAAGTTCATGCAATTAGAAACCCTCGGTATTGCCAAAAGATTCTCTAAGTTCTGCAGGAACTTCTTGTATTGTGTCAGACCATCCTTTGACAATGAGTTTCTGGATCTCTAGAAGTTTCTTCCTGTAGTTCCTCACGCTTCCTTTATCCGAACCACATCAAATCTATCTGGTATACATCTTCCAGTTCTATGTCGACTTGGTCAACCTGTATGTCTAATGGAATATCTTCCCACTTTCTGGGATTGGGTAGTCTGCTAAAGGTGTCTGAGGTCACCATAAGATTTCCAGGTTTATACTTGACCTCACAGTCATATCCTTGCACTTTAATCAGTAGTTGTTTTCGATGGGCTGGCGCACTGGTGAGCCGTTTCTGCCATGTCATAGCCAGTGGTTTATGGCCCATCTCAATTACGAAATGCTTCCCAAAATCTTGGTGATTACAAATACCAGAACTGGTGTTTCCCTTTCCATGTTGGAATAACTTGCCTGCGTGAGCGACAAGCTTTTTGATCTGAAAGCAATTGGATGACCGTCTTGCAGTAAGCATGCTCCCAAACCTTTCAATGAAGCATCTACTATAAGAATGGTTTCCTTATTCGGGACATGCTTCTGTCAACAGTGATTGCTTCAACAAATGAAATGCCTGCTGGTAGTCCACATGCCACAGATAAAGGAGTTCCTGTAGAGATAAAGACTTCTCTGCAAAATTTGAAATGTAGGGAGCTCGGACATTAAATAGACTGAGGCAGCTCTGTAAGTCTTCCTTGTCTAGTGGACTTGGCATGGAGTGAATATCCTCTACTTTTCTGGGATCAGTTTTTATGCCTGCATCTGTGTAAATGGAACCAAAAAGATTGATGTGATTCGTGTTTATGGCACACTTCTTGCTGTTGAATACAAGACCTTCCTTTCTGGCAGTTTGCATGAGGATGTGCAGATTCCTGTTGTGCTCCTCTTTTGCGCCATGTCATTGGCAGTACAGACACACTCGAGAACATTCTCCATGGTATGATCTATACGTTGTTGAAATAAGTCCTGGCTTACTGGTAAGCCAAACGGTAGGCGCAAATAGCAATATCTCCCAAATGGAGTCCTGAAAGGCGTTAACACTTGCGAACTTTCAGATGTGACTAGATCACTAGTACACCTTCAACTGAGCTATCGCATATTGGTTCATGTCACTTCCATGATCATGTGTGAAGTATTCAGACTGTTAAAGTGGTATAAGAACAAAAAGTACTGGTGTTCTGACTCATTGAGACCAATCATTTTTGTCCACATCAGTTTAAACTCTGGTTTTCCTGCTTACCCAGTAAATTTAAACATCTTGGGTTCAATTTCATATAGGTGTTTCCTTCTCATGTTCAACATCTTGTAAAGACATCCTTTGTTTTACTGCCCTTCTCTGGACTGAACCAAGAACCATCAGTGTTACTTTTATTATTGATTTTTTTTTTTACAAGCAATAGCAATTATTGATGTTGCTCCCAAGCCACAGTTATCGATCACATTAAGACCCCATTCTGTTTTGATGGCAAGGTCTGTTCAGACATGCAGCTTACATTTTAGAATTATTCAAACTGCTGCCTTTCTAAACTATTTGAGTTGGGCACCCTTAAAATTTACTCAGGTGTTTATGTGATTAAAGACTAAATTCTGACTTTATAACATGGCAAATGAATCAGTAAAACAATTATAAATAAATTAGTAAATTAATCCATGTTAATCATGTTCAACATTTTAAGGAAAACACAACGCTTATCACATCACGTGACATTCATTTTGCACTGGTTAATACCAGGAAATATCTGTTCTCCAGCTCTTTCTTTGCATCAATTTATCAACAGTTTAGTTTACATTTGACACATTCTTCTACACCTCACATGACGATTCTAAACCACAGTTCATTCTTGTACGTACTGTTGGTTAAAACTCATTAAAAAAAAATAGAGAAGAGAAATCTTATTCCATTCCCTTTCATTGCTGCCATCAAATCAACGGTCATACTGAGGGAGTGTCCAGCAACAGGCCATTTTGTTCTTTAATGTCCCAAAACATTAGCCTTCAGCAGAAACATTAAACCAAGGTCCCACCTTCCAGGAAGGCACTATTTTTGGAACACAGGGGGTTCTCTTTACTGGACAACATACTACCTACACTACCAAAACAAATCATTTGTCTCATTCCTGTATTTGGAATGTTGTTCACAAGATGGTTGCTGTAGTCATAAAACAGTGACTGTACTTCAGTTATTCAAGTGGTTCAAGAGTTCACCTACCTAGGCTCAACTATCACCAGTAGCCTGTCTCTCGATGCAGAAATCAACAAGCGCATGGGAAAGGTGTCCGCTGCTATGTCCAGACTGGCCAAGAGAGTGTGGGAAAATGGCGCACTGACATAGAACACAAAAGTGCGAGTGTTTCAAGCCTTTGTCCTCAGTACCTTGCTCTACAGCAGCGAGGCCTGGACAACATATGTCAGCCTAGAGCGACGTCTCAACTCATTCCTTCTTTGCTGCCTCCGGAGAATCCTTGGCATCAGGTGGCAGGACCGTATCTCCAACGCAGAAGTCCTCGAGGCGGCCAACATCCCCAGCATATACACCCTAGTGAGCCAGCGGCGCTTGAGATGGCTTGGCCACGTGAGCCGCAAGGAAGATGGCAGGATCCCCAAGGATGCATTGTACAGCGAGCTCGTCACTGGCATCAGACCCACCGGCCATCCATGTCCCCGCTTTAAAGACATCTGCAAATGCGACATGAAGTCCTGCGACATTGACCACAAGTTGTTGGAGTCAGTTGCCAGTGATCGCCAGAGCTGGCGGACAGCCATAAAGGCGGGGATAAAGAGTGGCGAGTCAAAGAGACTTAGCAATTGGCAGGAAAAAAGACAGAAGTGCAAGGGGAGAGCCAACTGTGTAACAGCCCTGACAGCCAATTTTATCTGCAGTGCCTGTGGAAGAGTCTGTCACTCTAGAATTGGTCTTTATAGCCACACCAGGCGCTGCTTCACAAACCACTGACCACCTCTAGTGCTTACCCATTGTCTCTCGAGACAAGGAGGCCAAAGAAAAAGGACTTCAGTTATTCATTGTATGTAAAGTACTTTGAGATATTTAACACATTTCTATGGAGTGCTTTATAAATGCAACTTCTTTCTTTCTCCTTTCCTTTCCGTTAAATCCGCTGTGAGAGGAACACAAAATAACCCCATAGCTTGAAAATGAATAGCAGTAAAAAGACGTGAACCATGCAGCATTAAGGGGTCGCTGTCCCATCTCCCCTATAATACCAATGTAAATGGATTCACTTACTGCATTGCATGTGCTGTGGGAGAAACTGAGAGTTTCACATTATCATCATATTTGTGTTGGATTTGAATAGTAGGTGGCACTTTGTCACATATTGTGAGAATGTGTAACACTGGCAGCGACCTTGGTTTAAAAAAAACAGGCAATTAGGAAGGGAGTACGTTCCCAAACTTGTAATATTCTGTCGCTAAACATATTTTCACACTTAGGTCTTGATCAAAGCAAGGGGGATAAATCTCAAAACCAGAGCCGAGCCATACAGGAGTGAAACCAGGAATTGAGCACACAAAGGACCATGGAAATCTGGAACACTTTCTCCCCCCCCCCCCCCCCCTGCCAAGCACCAAAATGTCATGGATGCTAGGGCAAAACAAAATCAAGACTGCTCCTCCTTATTAGAAGATAGATAATCAATTCATTCTTATTTATTCAGAGTGTGGGCGTGGCTGATGAAGCCAGCATTTATTGCGCATCCATAACTGTGCTTGAAAAGGTGGTGGTGAGCCAGCATCTAAATTGCTGCAGTTCATGCTGTGAAGGCTCTCCCACAGTGGGGGGGTGGTGTTCCAGGATTTTGACTCAACGATGATGAAGGAACGGCAATATATTTCCAAGTCCAGATGGCGTGTGACTTGGAGGGGAACTTGGAGATCGTGGTGTTCCCGTGCGCCTGCGATTCTTGTCCTTCTTGGTGGTAGAGATCTAGGGTTTGGAAAGTGTTGTTGAAGAAGCCTTATTGAGTTGCTGCAGTGCATCTTATAGATGATACACACTGTAGCCATAGTGCACCGGTAGTGGAGGGGTGAATGTTTAAGGTGATGGATGGGGTAAAGTTTTTATATGTTCCCTTATTACCATATTGAAGTTTTAGGAATTCATTGCATTATCTCCAATAATGGTAGCTAATTCCAATCTAATTTTTCACTGCTTTTTATAATCATATGGTAATGAACTGTTAACCAGCACTTCATTGCATCTGTGAGAGGAGCCAGTTAACAGCCATAATAGTGTAATCCTTCTGAGTGAATAATAGGAATCATTACAATTTGTTTTGGCTTTTGCCCATCCTCCGCAATCCTTTTGAAATATATTTTTTCCCTATTTAGGTACATTTTTTTAAACCCAGAAACCGGAAAAGCATCTGCTCTTAGGCCTCTGCTGGACTGAGAGTCGATATTAGGACGTGCACGAGAATGCTGTGCCGTACTTTTTTTTCATAGTCTCTGGACAATTGGAAGAGATTGAGAACTGCCTGTGACAAAATGAGAACACATCTGTGTCTTTGTATTCAATAGTGTCACATTACACACCAACATGTTGGGTCATTGGACCAGTAGCTAATATCTCTCTTTAGTAGTTGGAATTTGTTTTTTCCAGAGTTCTGTGGGCCCCATCTTAATTGCAGAAAGTCTTATTATTTTTATGCCTGATTTCTCCACTTCCTAGCCAGGGGACACAGAACCATTTGTAACAAAGAACAAAGAAAATTACAGCACAGGAACAGGTCCTTCGGCCCTCCAAGCCTGTGCCGATCCAGATCCTCTATCTAAACCTGTCGCCTATTTTCTAAGGGTCTGTATCTCTTTGCTTCCTGCCCATTCATGTATCTGTCTAGATACATCTTAAAAGACGCTATCGTGCCCACGTCTACCACCTCCGCTGGCAACGCGTTCCAGGCACCCACCACCCTCTGCGTAAAGAGCTTTCCACGCATATCCCCCCTAAACTTTTCCCCTCTCACTTTGAACTCGTGACCCCTAGTAATTGAATCCCCCACTCTGGGGGAAAAAGCTTCTTGCTATCCACCCTGTCTATACCTCTCATGATTTTGTACGCCTCAATCAGGTCCCCCCTCAACCTCCGTCTCTCTAATGAAAATAATCCTAATCTACTCAACCTCTCTTCATAGCTAGCGCCCTCCATACCAGGCAACATCCTGGTGAACCTCCTCTGCACCCTCTCCAAAGCATCTACATCCTTTTGGTAATGTGGCGACCAGAACTGCACACAGTATTCCAAATGTGGCCGAACCAAAGTCTTATACAACTGTAACATGACCTGCCAACTCTTGTACTCAATACCCCATCCGATGAAGGAAAGCATGCCGTATGCCTTCTTGACCACTCTATTGACCTGCGTTGCCACCTTCAGGGAACAATGGACCTGAACACCCAAATCTCTCTGTACATCAATTTTCCCCAACCCCCACCACACTGCTCATTTGAAAACTGCTAATTCAGACCAGACGAGAGATGATATTTCAAATCCTCCTTATCTTTATGATTTAGTATTCTATCATGCAGTGCATTTACCCATTGAGCTGTCATCAAGCATTAAAGCTTTGTTTTAATATGGTGAATTAATTTCTCAAGGAGCAATTAAATATGGTATGGACTAATGACCGCAGAGGCAAATGGAAATTAATTTTTTTGCCATATTCCAAACTCTGTTGTTGACTGGGAATATTAAAAATAAAGCTGCTGTAGAATTAAAATATATTAGTTTTATTTATAACCTTCTTTTGGGCCTCCTTATCTCGAGAGACAATGGATACGCGCCTGGAGGTGGTCAGTGGTTTGTGAAGCAGCGCCTGGAGTGGCTATAAAGGCCAATTCTGGAGTGACAGGCTCTTCCACAGGTGCTGCAGAGAAATTTGTTTGTTGGGGCTGTTGCACAGTTGGCTCTCCCCTTGCGCCTCTGTCTTTTTTCCTGCCAACTACTAAGTCTCTTCGACTCGCCACAATTTAGCCCTGTCTTTATGGCTGCCCGCCAGCTCTGGCGAATGCTGGCAACTGACTCCCACGACTTGTGATCAATGTCACACGATTTCATGTCGCGTTTGCAGACGTCTTTATAACGGAGACATGGACGGCCGGTGGGTCTGATACCAGTGGCGAGCTCGCTGTACAATGTGTCTTTGGGGATCCTGCCATCTTCCATGCGGCTCACATGGCCAAGCCATCTCAAGCGCCGCTGACTCAGTAGTGTGTATAAGCTGGGGATGTTGGCCGCTTCAAGGACTTCTGTGTTGGAGATATAGTCCTGCCACCTGATGCCAAGTATTCTCCGAAGGCAGCGAAGATGGAATGAATTGAGACGTCGCTCTTGGCTGGCATACGTTGTCCAGGCCTCGCTGCCGTAGAGCAAGGTACTGAGGACACAGGCCTGATACACTCGGACTTTTGTGTTCCGTGTCAGTGCGCCATTTTCCCACACTCTCTTGGCCAGTCTGAACATAGCAGTGGAAGCCTTACCCATGCGCTTGTTGATTTCTGCATCTAGAGACAGGTTACTGGTGATAGTTGAGCCTAGGTAGGTGAACTCTTGAACCACTTCCAGAGCGTGGTCGCCAATATTGATGGATGGAGCATTTCTGACATCCTGCCCCATGATGTTCGTTTTCTTGAGGCTGATGGTTAGGCCAAATTCATTGCAGGCAGACGCAAACCTGTCGATGAGACTCTGCAGGCATTCTTCAGTGTGAGATGTTAAAGCAGCATCGTCAGCAAAGAGGAGTTCTCTGATGAGGACTTTCCGTACTTTGGACTTCGCTCTTAGACGGGCAAGGTTGAACAACCTGCCCCCTGATCTTGTGTGGAGGAAAATTCCTTCAGAGGATTTGAACGCATGTGAAAGCAGCAGGGAGAAGAAAATCCCAAAAAGTGTGGGTGCGAGAACACAGCCCTGTTTCACACCACTCAGGATAGGAAAGGGCTCTGATGAGGAGCCACCATGTTGAATTGTGCCTTTCATATTGTCATGGAATGAGGTGATGATACTTAGTAGCTTTGGTGGACATCCGATCTTTTCTAGTAGTCTGAAGAGACCACGTCTGCTGACGAGGTCAAAGGCTTTGGTGAGATCAATGAAAGCAATGTAGAGGGGCATCTGTTGTTCACGGCATTTCTCCTGTATCTGACGAAGGGAGAACAGCATGTCAATAGTCGATCTCTCTGCACGAAAGCCACACTGTGCCTCAGGGTAGACGCGCTCGGCCAGCTTCTGGAGCCTGTTCAGAGCGACTCGAGCAAAGACTTTCCCCACTATGCTGAGCAGGGAGATTCCACGGTAGTTGTTGCAGTCACCGCGGTCACCTTTGTTTTTATAGAGGGTGATGATGTTGGCATCGCGCATGTCCTGGGGTACTGCTCCCTCGTCCCAGCACAGGCATAGCAGTTCATGTAGTGCTGAGAGTATAGCAGGCTTGGCACTCTTGATTATTTCAGGGGTAATGCTGTCCTTCCCAGGGGCTTTTCCGCTGGCTAGGGAATCAATGGCATCACTGAGTTCCGATTTGGTTGGCTGTATGTCCAGCTCATCCATGACTGGTAGAGGCTGGGCTGCATTGAGGGCAGTCTCAGTGACAGCATTCTCCCTGGAGTACAGTTCTAGGTAGTGCTCAACCCAGCGGTCCATCTGTTTGCGTTGGTCAGTGATTATGTCCCCCGATTTAGATTTGAGGGGGGTGATCTTCTTGATGGTTGGCCCAAGAGCTCTCTTCATGCCATCATACATTCCTCTGATGTTTCCGGTGTCTGAGGCCAGCTGAATATGACTGCATAGGTGTTGCCAGTAGTCGTTTGCGCAACGCCTAGCTGTTCTTTGTGCAGTACTTCTGGCTGCTTTAAGTGCTGCGGATGTTAAAACGCTGGGGGCTTTCTTGTAGTTCAAAAGTGCAATGCGCTTAGCAGCTATGACAGGTTCCAGCTCTTCATTATGAGATTGAAACCAGTCTGCATTTCTCTTCGCACTTTTGCCGTAGGTGGTCAAAGCTGACTCATAGATGGCGTCTCTGATGTGGGCCCACTTGGTCTCAGCATCCCCTGTGGGAGTGTTTTGAAGGGCTGTTACAAGTGAATTTAGAAATTTTTGTAACAGCTGTGGGTGAGAAATTCTGCTCGTGTTGATGCGCGGGTGGCCCTTCTGCTTGGAATGATGCAACTTCTTTGGTCTGAGTCTAACCTTGCTGCACACCAGGGAGTGGTCGGTGTCGCAGTCCGCACTGTGGAAGCTGCGTGTGATTTGAACACTGTTTAAGGCGGCTTTATAACCATGGTTTTGTATTTGAGTTCATTAAGTTGTCCAGGGGCCACCGCCATTTTAAAAGGCTTCGAGCCCTACATTACAATTTAAATTTTTAAAGATATATTGCATTGAAATTTATTGAAAACATTAAATAAATATTTCTCGCCCCTCTCCCACCCCCCCCCCACACACAATGACCATACAATTCATTCCTTGCCCTCTCCTCTGCCAAAATACTTAACTTGTGTACCTGACCTTCCCTCGCAAAGTTCATAAACTTTTAACTTAACCCCTTCCCACCATCCCCTACGCCAATCACATTAATTTGACCCCACTCCCCCGCCCTGAAATACTTACCTGACCTGCTGCCCCCTCCCCACCAGTGTCCTGCATTGGATCTCCGAACGGATATGCCGGTCAAATGGAAATAAATATGTATCATCTGATAGCCATTACAGAGACATGGCTGCAAAATTACAAAGGCTGGGACCTGAATATTCAAGTGTACATGACATTTTGGAAGGACAGGAAACTAGGAAAAGGTAGAGGGGTAGCTCTGTTAATTAAGGATGACATTACTACAATAGAGAGAGGTGACCTTAGTTCCAAAAATCAAGATGTAGTATCAGTTTGGATAGAGATAAGAAATAGTAAAGGTAGGAAGTCACTTGTGGGAGTAGTTTATAAGCCCCCTAACAGTAACAACACTGTAGGAAGGGGTATACAGGAAGAAATAACGGAAGCTTGTGAGGAAGGTACGGCGATAATCATGGGTGATTTTCATCAACTTATAGATTGGATGAATCAGATTGGCAAAGGTCGTCTGGATGATGAGTTTTCAGGACAGTCTCTTAGAGTAGCATGTTCTAGAGCCAACCAGAGAGCAGGCTGTTCTAGATCTGGTAATGTGTAATGAGACAGGATTAATTAATGCCCTCATATAAAGGCACTCCTAGGTAGCAGTGATCACAACATTATTGAATTTTTCTGTCAGTTTGAGGAGAGAAGAGTGGATCTAAGGCTAGTGGTTTAAACTTAAATAAAAGTAATTATGAAGGTTTGAAGACAGAGCTGGCTAAAGTAAACTGGGAAGTTAGGTTAAGGGATAGGTCAGTAGAGATACAGTGGCAGACATTTAAGGAGATATTTTGTAACACTCAGCAAAGATACATTCCAGTGAGAAAGAAAGACTCCAGGTGAAGGAAGCACTATCCGTGCCTAACTAAGGAAGTTAAAGATAGTATCAAATTGAAAGAAAAAGTGTACAATTCAGTGAAGAGTAGTGGCAGATCAGAAGATTGGACAGAATATTATAAACAGCAAAGAATGACTGAAGGGCTAATAAGGAGAGAGAGATTAGGGTACGAGAGAATGCTAGCTAGAAATATAAAAATGGATAGTAAGAGTTTCTACAGGTATTTTAAAAGGAAAAGAGTAAGTAAAGTGAGTGTTGGTCCTCTAAAAAGTGAGACTAGGGAGTTAATAATGGAAAATAAGGAAACGGCGGAGGAATTCAACAGATTTTTGCATCTGTCTTCACTGTAGAGGTTACAGATAACATCCCAGAAATAATTGTGATTCAAAAGTTGAAAGGGAGAGAGGAACTGAAAACAATTACAATCACCAGGGAAAGGGTACTGAGAAAATTATAAGAACTAAAAGCTGACAAGTTCCCAGTTCCTGATGATCTTTAAAAAAAAATGTCTGCTGAGATATTGGATGCATTGGTTTTAATTTTCCAAAATTCCCAAGATTCTGGAAAGGTCCCATCAGATTGGTAGATAGCAAATGTATCCCTGCTATTCAAGAAAGGAGGAAGACTGAAAGTGGGAAACACAGGCCAGTTAGCTTAACATCTGTCATAGGGAAAATGAGGGAATCTATTATCAAAGAGGTTATAGTAGGTCTTTAGAAAATCTCAATGCAATCAGGCAGAGTCAACATGGTTTTGTGAAAAGGAAATTGTGTTTGACTAATTTATTAGAGTTCTTTGAGGAAGTAACAAGCAACGTGGATAAAGGGGAACTTGTGGCTGTGGTATACTTGAATTTCCAGAAGGCATTTGACAAGGTGCCACATCAACGGTTACTAAACAAAATAAGAGCCCATGGTATGGGGGTAACATATTAGCATGGAGAAAGGATTGGTTAGATAACAGGAAGCAGAGAGTAGACATAAATGGGTCATGAAAGGCCTGCCAGAAACCCCTGTTGCCATGTTTCTCCTAGAAAACCTGCCAAACTGATCCTCTATGTCACATGAAAATAACAGTTCTTGGAAGATCCCAGTTACAGCTGTCTACGTGTATTTGGGATGCCAGACCAAAAGGGACAACTGACATCTTTCCATATCATCTTTTTCTTTCTTCAAGAATTAGCAAGTATTTGGCCAAAGTACTTTATTTTGTCTTTTCTTTGTAACAGCTCTAAAAAGAAAATCTTTTTTTTTTGGTTAACCGGGGTGTGTGTTTGAGGGGTTAAAGTGAAAGGGAATTTTCATATTTCAATCTGTTTATGGTTTGCTTCATTACTGTCTTGTCTTGTTTTATAATAAACTGATAATTTTGTTGTTTATTAAAGAAACCTGGTTGATGTATTTTATTCTGGGATAAAGAGTAAAGTCCATGATTGACCGTATCGGTAACTGGGTAAACATTTAAATATATGTTGTGACCTGTGGAGAAGTGGAACTAAAAAAAAAGTACACTCCTCCCGCCTCGGTTGTAATATGTTTTCAAAGTAGTTGCTGCATAATTAAATCAGTGTATTGCAGCAAATGTGTTAAAATGCAGGATGCTTTTGTGACAGAAACCACACCTGCCAAAATGAGGCAATATTAATTTCACAATATGGAACATTATTTTTTAACTGTTACTGGACCTGAAATAACTTGTTTAAAAAGACCACAACCATAGCTGAAAACATGGCTGTACATTTGCATTCTAAAAGACAGTTGCATGAAAAAGACAATGGGAGTGCCTCCCTGATTCAATTAGCCAGCTGGATTTTTGTTAATAGTGATGATCAAGTGATCATTTAATGATTGTGTAAGAGCCAGCATTCCACTCCCCACACTACCCCCCAAACTGAGAGTGTCGAGTAAGCTTGGGGGGAATCCACAAACTTCACAGGAGAGGTTGTTCCAAATAAGGAGCTAGTCACATGACTAACCTGCTGGCCAACCGGGGAGTGGTGAGGTGGGGGGGGGGGGGGGTGCGACGGTTTGGAACTGTGCCTGACAGAACAGTTTTGGAAGAGACTGCAACTGAACTTGAAGAAGAGAGCATCTCTCTCTCTGTCTCTCTCTCTCACGCAAATTTCCATGGACCCACAGAAGTAACTTAAGCCTCAAGACAGAAGACCAGTGAAACAAGTTTGAAAGTGTGCACTGGGCCCCAATGAGAACTGCAAGACTTAACTTCAATCAAAGACTTTACATCCAATCCAAAATCAGTCATTAAACTCCAGCTATTACTTCAAACCTTTCCCCTTCTTTCTCCTCCTCTGTCTCTATTTGCGTGTATATTTATCGCGTATGCATGCTAGCATGGTTGTGTCACGTAATTTAGTAGTTTTAACTGAATTAGAGTTTTAAGGTTAATAAACTTACACCTTGTTTAAACCTGAGAAAACCTGTCTGGTTGATTTCTTTGCCATTACAATTAGAGAGCAGTGAGCAAGGATTCACTGAGGGAAAGCTAAAAGCACAGTGTTTTAAAAATTAAACACCTTACAGCCAAACCAGGAAAATGCTGAGAGGGGATCCCTAGACCCCTGCCTCACCTGGTTGTAACACTTTTATATATGTGTATATATACATATATGTGAGTGCAAATCATAACTTGTATTCGGTAATTCATGATCAAGTAGAGAAAAGAAGGGTTACATTTTAAAATTCAGCCTCCAGCTGTCATTTGCCTTTAATCAGATATGATTCCTGATGAATAAAGTTTTGTTATCTATCAGAATAGAATTCTTGTCACTGTTTGTCTTGCTACATTAGATCACAGCTGGCAGGAACACGCAGAGATAAAGGGAGTCTGATGAGTGTACGAAGTCTAAGTTGCAGATCAGTGCATACAGCTGCATAATAGTGCTGGTATCTAGACAACCTCGTCTCATATTGCATCAGTACCCCCCAATGTGAATAGGGAGCCCTGGGTTTGAATTTAATTTTGCACATCAGTTTGAATGTTTTCTTCCCCAAGAAGCAGAACCAAAATCTTTTCTGGGTTATTGAAGTGGAGTGCATTTGGATTGATTGTATGGAAGGGCAGCAGATCAGCTACACTTCTTTGTATACTAGCAAGGAAGTTCCCATCAATGTTATTCATACTTACTCCACTTGTAATCTGCGGTTAAATAAAATATGTAAATTTCTAGATTACTTTTCAAGCCGTTTCTTCGCACATCCTAATATTATTGTATGGCTGATCAGCTGTTTTAGCTCAACCTATATTGTGGTCCTTGTCAGCAGGAGTAGATAAATGAAGTACAAAATAAAAGATTAATTTTATTCATTAATAACAATGAATAAGTTCTTTGCTTTAAAAAGGATGAAAAATAGAATGAAAGATGTTAAATTCATGCTGCACCTGAGCATTTGAGACTTGGCTTGTGATAGTGAACAGTTCAATGTAACAAACAAATTTTGACATGCCTGAAGGTTTTGCATTCATTTCTTCCGTTTGTATAAGTCTTGTGTCAGCCTCATGGGTGTTGAGTGTCTGTCAAACTTCTGCCATTTATAATATTGACTGGTATGCCACAGGGATACACATTTCACATTATACCTTTTCTGGAATCTGTCTTGTTGCATCTCCTTGTTTAGCAAAGATGCCTTTGCCTCTTTCAATGGCAATATTGGGCTGAATTTTATGAGCCTTCCGGCATCGGGGATCGTGGCGGGAGGGCCCAGAAAATTATTCCAGGAGAGGCCCACCATGACCTCCAACACTGAGAAGGCCCTGACGTATTTTTCCAGCGGCGGTGTGGCCTTGCTGCTGAGCAGCGGCAGGGCCTTCATTTTAATGTTAAAATTAATTTTAAAAGATGCAAATTAACTTAGCTTGTCCCGGCGGCTGTCACATGCCGATATTCCGGCTGCCGCCCGTAACTCCCCACCTTCGGAACTCTGTACAGAGTTCTGAGGCATGACACTGCTGGGGCGGGGAGGAGCAGTGAGATTAAAAGTGCAGGGGCGGAGCAGGGAAAACCCATTTTATTGTCTGTGGGGATGGTGGGAAGGGGTTGAAGGGCAATTGTTACGAGGGAGCGGGGCAGGCAGGGAGGAAGTTCACATTACAACAAAGTTTATTTAGGGTCGGTGGCCCTAAAACAGACATTGGGTGTGGGGGGGGCTTTAAAGGGCCCCCAGCTTGTATTAAAATTTTAAAATCACATTTAGAAAAATGTCCCTTTAAAAATTAAAATTTCCTCTAAGAGCTTAAAACCCTTTAAAAATGGCGTCAGCGCCTGCACGGCGGTGCCAGATGCCATTGCTGGGGATGCAGCAGCCGCCCCCTCTGCATCATCGGGGGTGGCCGCTGCGTGTGTAATTGCGTAGCATGAAATATTCTACAGTTATTCTACCAGCTTACCAAGGATTATACTGCAAGATATTACATGAGCAGTCCAAACATCAAAAGTGTTTTAGCAAACTGAAGGAGCACTGAGAGTGAGAACACTCTAGTGTGGATAAAAGAATGTTGGTAGAGCAGAGCAAGAGGAGCAGAGTGAGACCAGTGGGTGGGTAAGGCATGGTGGCAGAGCAGAGTGAGAGGAGCACTGAGAGGAAAACGAGACCAGTGGGGATAAAGAGTGATGACAGAACAGAACAAGAGAAGCACCAAGAGCATCAGTAAAGCAAGACCCACGGGGGGGATAAAGAGTGTAATGAGTTCTTTATGTTGTCTGATGCAACATAAATGAGATGCGTTGAGTCCAGTTATGCTGAAGATCTCTAACAGGTTTATTAACAGCTAAACTATTATATACAGTACAGAGCAAACAATTTACAGAACTTCCATCTGGGTGTTACAGTTGAAGAGCGACACTGGTCTGTAGTCACATGACTATATCCTGATACTTAGCTCATTAGCATACTGAGATCTTAAAGGGATATCACTGTCAAAGGCAATCATACACCAAAGAGCAGTGGCAGAACAGAGCAGAGCAAGAGGAGCACCGAGAGTGAGAGCATAGTGAGACTGGTGGGGGGGGTGAAGAGTGGTGGCAGACCAGAGCAAGAGGAGCACCGAGACCAGAGCTGGGGTGTGGGGGGGAAATAAAGAGCTCAGTGCTCGGAGTTTGAAGAAAAGAGAAAAAGAAGTCCATGTGTGATCTTACAGGTACATAATTGGTGAGTATTTCTCTCTTTCTCTAACTAGGGCATTCATTCAAACTAGGAGTAAAGAAATTAAAAATTTTAATCAGGTTAAGTACAACAGTATGAATTAATAATAGCACAGAGCAGCTCTAGAGGCATTAATAAAAATTAATAGTTTAAACAAGGTACTAGCTAGATTGTAGAAGAGGGAACAGAGTTTTTTTAAGGTCATGGATGGGCATCTCAGACCTGTTGTTTGCAATTCCTGCACATGTGGGAATTTCAGCTGCTTGAGCTCAGGATTTCCAAGCTTGAGGGGCGGCTGGAGTCACTGCGGAGTGTGAGGGAGGCTGAGTGTTTCCTGGATTGGACATTCCAGGAAGTAGCCCCCCCACAGGCAGTGAGAGTTCAGGATAGTGAATGAGTGGCTATCCAGGGAGTAGGAAGAGGCAAATGGTGCAGGTGTGCCACTCTGAAATCGGTACTCTGCATTGGAGACTGCTGGGAGTGATGACACCTTGAAGGAGTGTAGCTCAGAATATGACACTAATATGCAAAGGACTGCACAGGAGGGAACAGCAAAGAGTACAAATCCAGTCGCTATGGGAGATTCCATAGTTAGGGGGACAAAAGGGCATTTTTGTAACCATCATCGTGAGTCCCGCAATGTTGCCTCCCTGGCGCCAGAGTAAAGCATATCACTGAGACGGTGCAGAGTATTCTGCAGGGGAAGGGAGTGAGCCAGAAACTGGTACACATTGGTGACAATCACATAAGAGAGTACAGGTATTGAAGTCCTACCGTCAGATTTTCAGGAGCGAGATAGGAAGTTAAAAAGTAGAACCTCGAAGGCAGTAATCTCTGGATTATGTCCAATGCTGCACACTAGTGGGAGTAGAAATAGGAAGATGGGAAGGATCAATGTGTGGCATGAGGCATGGTGCAGGAGAGAGGGCTTCTGATCCTTGGAACATTGGGACCAAGTCTGGGACAGGAGCACCTCGTCAAAAGGGACGGGTTGCAACTTGACAGGACTGGGACCAATGTCCTCACGGGGAGGTTCACTCGTGTGGTTGGGGAGGATTTAAGCTAAATTGGCAGGGGATGAGCACCAGCATATAGAAGTAGAAAAAAAGAATAAGGAGTGAGAGTGTTGGATGGTACTAGAGAAGGAAGTAGTAAGTTGATAAGAAAATTGAGGTTCATGGAATAGGAGGGTCAGTGTCCAATTGGATTTTTAAAAATGGCTTAAGGACAGAAAACAGCGAGTCGCAGTAAATGGTTGCTTTTCAGACTGGAGGATGGTGGACAGTGGTGTTCCTCAAGGGTCAGTGCTGGACCACTTTTTTTTGTTGCTATATATATATAAATGACTTGGATCTTGGAATAAGAGTAAAATCTCAACATTTTCTGTTGACACCAAGCTTGGTGGTGTGGCAAACAGTGAGGATGATATGAACTGTCTGTAGCAGGACATAGATAGGCTAGCAGAGTGGGCGGACAGGTGGCAGATGAAATTTAATACTGACAAGTGTGTGGTGATGCATTTTGGCAGAAGGAATAGTGAGAGGCAATATATACTTAATGGAACAGTTCTAAAGGGTGTGCAGGAACAGAGGGACCTGGGGGTACATGTGCATCAATCTTTGAAGGTGGCAGGACATACTGCGAGAGTGGTTAGTAAAGCATATGGGATCTTGGGCTTCATGAATAGACCATAAATTGAGTACAAAAGCAGGAAAGTTATGCTAAACCTTTAGAAAGTTCTGGTTAGGCCCCAACTGGAGTATTGTGTCCAGTTGTGGTCACCACACTTTAGGAAGGATGTGAGGGTCCTTGAGAGGGTGCAGGGAGATTTACCAGAATGGTTCCAAGGATGGAGGATTTTAGTTACATGGTTAGGTTGGAAAAGTTGGGAATGTTCTCCCTGGAGCAAAGGAGATTGAGGAGAGATTTGAGAGCTGTGTACAAGATTATGACAGGCTTAGATAAGTTAGATAAGGATAAACTGTTCCCATTAACCAATGATTAAAGGACGAGGGGACACAGATTGAAAATTTTGGGCAAGAGATGCAGGAGGAATATGACTAAGCACTTTTTTACACAGCAGGTGGTTATGAACTGGAACTCGCTACCCACAAGGATAGTGGAAGCGGAGACGATCAATGAGAATAGAATGGCAGGCAACATAAAAGGGAACCCAAAAATCATCTTCCAGCATATAAATAGTAAGCAGGTATATATATTTGCTGAGAGGTGCTGGGCAAGGCTAGAATAACTAATCAATACTTTGTATCGGTGTTTACTAAGGAAGAGGTTGCTGACAAAATATTGATAAAAGCAGAGTTGGTAGAGGTAATGGATGGGGTGGAAATTGAGAGGTAGGATGTACTGGAGAGGCTGGCTATGTTTAAATGGATATGTCGCCTAGTCTGGATGGTTTGCATCTCAGCTTGCTAAAGGAAGTTGGGATGGTGATAGCAGAAGGGCTTGTTATAATCTTCCAACCTTCCCTTGATATGGGGAATGTGCCAAAGGGTTGGAGAGTGGCAAATGACTCCCTTGTTCCAGGAAGGGTGTAAGGACAGTTTTCGTAACTACAAGCCAGTTAGTATAACATGAGTGGTTTTGGAATCAATAATCAGGGAAAAAAATCAACAGGCACTTGGAGAGGTTTGACTTAATAAAGCATAGCCAGCACAGATTTGTAAAAGGCAGATCGTGCTTGATTAATCTAATTGAATTTTTGATGAAGTAACAGAGAAGGTCGATGCAGGGAATGCAATGGATGTTGCCTATATGGATTTTAAGAAAGCTTTTGATAATGTACCACATAAAAGGCTGGTTAACAAAATTGAGGTTCATGGAATAGGAGGGTCAGTGTCAGCTTGGATAAAAATTGGCTTAAAGACAGACAACAGTGGGTCACAGTAAATGGTTATTTTTCAGACTGGAGGATGGTAGACAGTGGTGTTCCCCAACGTTTAGTGCTAGAACCAGTAAAGACTTGGATATTGGAATATAGAGTAACATTTCAAAATTTGCCAATGATACCAAACTTGGAAGCATGGCAGACAATGAGGATGATACCAATTGACTGCAACAGGACATATATAGCCTAGCAGAATGGGCAGACAAATGGAAAATGGAATTTAATAGAGAAGTGTGAGGGGATGCATTTTGGCAGAAGGGATAGAGAGAGGCAATATAGACTTAATGGCACAGTTCTAAAGAGTGTGCAGGGACTGAGGGTCTTGGGGTCCATGTGCACAGAGCTTTGTAGGTGGCAGGACATATTGAGAAAGTGGTTAACAAAGCATATGGAATATTGGACTTCCTAAATGGAGGTATTTATTATACTCCAAAAAGCTGCTTGTTGAAGGATTATGCTGGAACCAATCTTTACTCAGTCTTATGTTTATTTTGCAAATTAAAAAGATTACAAACATGGAGCTCCTCACTCAAACCTTCACCCAGTTTCAGTAAGTGTCTGCTTACATATACTCAAGTAGAACCCTAACACCCTCCACCTGCATATGATTAAACACAATTAACAGATTCCCTTTTTCTTTAAATAAAACTTCGAGTTTAACATGCACAAACATTTCAAAACAAATCAAAATAAATTCCATATTCTGTACAAAGATGCCCCTCCTCTGGGACCTCTAACAATTTATTTGCTTGTGCAATCAGATGTTTGATGACTTGCATGTACTCATTTAATTTTGGAGATTTCCATTCTCTCCAGCATGAATTTAGTACTGACAAGTGTGAGTTGATGCATTTTGGCAGAAAGAATAGGAAGAGGCAATATGTACTTAATGACTCAGTTCTAAAGAATGTGCAGGAACAGAGGGACCTAGGGGTGTATGTGCATTGATCTTTGAATGTGGCAGGACATATTGAGAGAGTGGTTT
Organism: Heterodontus francisci; assembly: GCF_036365525.1. Taxonomy (NCBI): domain Eukaryota; kingdom Metazoa; phylum Chordata; class Chondrichthyes; order Heterodontiformes; family Heterodontidae; genus Heterodontus; species Heterodontus francisci. The sequence continues at coordinate 116,393,194 of NC_090375.1, read as the reverse complement.
AATAAAGCATATGGGATCTTGGGCTTCATAAATAGAGGCATTGAGTACAAAAACAAGGAAGTTATGCTGAACCTTTATAAAGCTTTGGTTAGGACCCAACTGGAGTATTGTGTCCAGTTGTGGTCACCACACTTGAGAAAGGATGTGAGGGTCCTTGAGAGGGTGCAGAGGAGATTTACCAGAATGGTTCCAGGGAAAGGGTATTTTAGTCACAAGGTTAGGTTGGAAAAGTTGGATTTGTTCTCCTTAGAATAAAAGAGATTGAGGGGAGATGTAATGGAGGTGTACAAGATTATGACAAGCTTGGATAAGTTAGAGAAAGAAAAATTGTTCTGATTAACTCATGGTACAAGGACTAGGGGACATAGGTTGAAGGTTTTGACACGAGATGCAGGGGGAATATAAGGAAGAACCTTTTTATGCAGTGGGTGGTAATGACCTGGAACTCGCTGCACAAGGGTAGTGGAAGCACAGACAATCAATGACTTCAAGAGGAAATTGGATGGCCACTTGAACGAGATAAACTTGCAGGGCTACAGGGATCAAGTGGGGGTGTGGGACTGGATAGCTCCGTGGAGAGCCGATATGGACTCTGGGCTGAATGGCCGCCTCCTGTGCCACAAATGGCTCTATGACTATTTGTTTCAAACCAGCAAGGTCAATTCGTAACCTTTGTTCTTGCACACATTTTGTAGAGTGTACATTATTCCACAAAGAACGATTATCTACATAACATTCAATGGGTAGCTCATCTTCAGTATTGTATAGAATGTCACTTAAAACATTTGACAAATAATACCTCATATCCTCTGCCTCCGCAAGAGCTAGTGTTTCCACAGCTAAAGTACTTTTAACAACCCTTTTTATTTTCTTAGCTTCCCAAGCTATAGGACAACATTTCCCATTTCCACCCATCAAAAATATTATGAAACCAGCTGCACTCGAATACCCATCAACAAGATTAGCATGTGAAGCATAAGATGGCAACTTAGGTACGCATTTCTGCAGATTTAATTTTTTAAATGTTTTATTTGCCCTTAAAACATTCTCAACTTTTGGGTCTTTCATCACAGTACCTAACTCCAACAGATCAAAACATCAGGTCTAGTCTTAGTGCACAACCAGTTTAATTGACCAACCAAGCTTCACAATTGCTCTGTCTCTTCTTTAGATATATCATTATATTTCTGTGATCACCTAGCATGATTAACCAGGATGGCAGTAACACTCTCTAAATATGATTGTTGATTTTAAAGTTATTCCAGATCTACTCTGCTTAATATCTAAACCAATATATTTTAAAAACCCCACAGCCTGACTCCCAATCCTAAATTCTACTTTAATCTTACTTATAACACATTTCTCAAATTCTGCAGGACCACCCCTTAAGAAGTTATCCACATGCATCATGAAGATGCCTGAAAATTTCCCTTTTATGATACCAATAAAACATTGTGGGATCTGCTTTTAGTTGAACACAACCAATTTTCAGCAAAACAGATCTCACCGAGAAATGCTACACCCTGGAAGCATCATTAAAGTCATGGAAGCATTTATTTAGTTTCCATAGTTTTCCTTCTGTATCTGCTGCCTCTTGGGCGGTTTCAGAAACATTTCTCTCTGAAAAGTATCACCCTGCAGAAATGGATCTTTTATGTCGATTGATTTACACTGCCATGAATATGCGGCCAGAAGAGCTAAAATGATTTTCAAGATTACTTTTCCAGCTGTGGGGGAGTCTACTCTAACATCTATATCACCCAGTTGCTCTTCAAGACCTCTCGCAACTAGCCTCACTTTAACTTTATAAGTCCCATCTGCAAGGACCTTTTCAGTACGAATCCATCTATATGATAAGGCTGGCTGTCCCTTATCTGGTCCCTCAGAATAAACACCAAACTCTCTCTAACTTTCTAACTCCTTTTGTTTTGCCCCTCTTTAGTTTATCCTTAACTTTATTGGCAGCCACCAAACCTGCATGGTCATGAGGGCTTCTAGTTCTATTGCAAGACTGTTCTTCAGCCTTCATTTCATTGTGTAATCTGTTCAAACTATGGCCTCTACTAGCATTTTCATGTCTTTCGGGACTATTACTGTAAGATCTTCCTCTTGCACTATCGGAGGCTCTTTCTCTAGTATGGGATCATTTCCTGATGCAGAGACAGAGATGGGAGAAATCATCATGGGGAATGAGGATATGGCAGAGGCATTGAACAAATATTTTGCAAAAGTCTTCACAGTAGAAGACACAAGTTCCATACCGGAAATTCACAGTAACCTAGGGGCTAAAAAGAGTGAGGAAATTAAGGAAATTGATATCAGCAGAAAAAAAGTATTGGAGAAACTTGAGGGACGAAAATCTGACAAGTCGTCCAGGACCATATGGCCTACACCCGAGGGTTCTAAAAAAGATAGCTGCAGAGATAATGGATGTGCTAGCTATGATTTTCCAGAATTCATTACATTCAGGAATGGTCCTGTCAGATTGGAAGTTGGCCAATGTTACACCGCTTTTCAAGAAAGGAGGGAGAGAGAAAACAGGGAACTACAGGCAAGTTAGCCTAACATCAGTCGTTGGGAAGATGCTGGAAATTATTATTAAAGAAGTCTTAACATTGCACTTTGAAAAGCATAGTATTAGAACAAGTCAGCATTGTTTTACTAAAGGGAAATCCTGTTTGACAAATTTATTAGAATTTTTTGAGGACGTAACTAGTAGGGTAGATAAAGGGGAGCCCTGTAGTATACCTGGATTTCCAAAAGGCATTCGATAAGGTGCCACATAAAAGATTAATAGGCAAGATAAGGGCTCATGGTGTTGGGCGTAATATATAAGCATGGATAGAGGATTGGTTAACAGACATGAAGCAGAGAGTGGGCATAAATGGGGCATTTTCAAGTTGGTAGGCAGTGAATAGTGGGATGCCGCAAGGATCAGTGCTGGGGCCTCAGCTATTTACACTCTATATTAATGACTTGGATGAAGGGACAGAGAGTAATGTATCTAAGTTTGCTGATGATACAAAGCTTGGTGGAAATGTAAGCTGTGGGGAGGACATAGAGAGGCTGCAAAGAGATATAGACAGGTTAAGTGAGTGGGCAACAAATTGGCAAATGGAGTATAATGTAGGGAAGTGTGAAGTTGTTCACTTTGGTCGTAAAAATAGAAAAGCAGAATATTTTTTAAAAGGTGTGATGTTCAGAGAGACTTGGGGGTACTCGTACAAGGAACGCACAAAGTTAACATGCTGGTAAATTGGGCCTATATTCTCTGGAGTTTAGAAGAAATGAAAGGTGATCTAATTGAGACATACAAGATTCAGAAATGGCTTGATAGGGTAGAAGCTGAGAGATTGTTTCTGCTGGTCGGGGAATCTAGAATGCGGGGGCACAGTCTCAGCATAATGGGCCGATCATTCAGGACTGAGGTGAGGAGAAATTGCTACACTCAAAGGGTTATAGAATCTTGTGTGCGTGCGTGCATGTGCACGCGTGTGTGTGTCACAGACCCACTATTAGAGCTAGCACTGCGCTGTCTTACGCTCCACTCAGTCACCCCATTCTGCCAGGCCATGGACCTAATTTCTTGGCCATCATCCTGAACATTCAATCAATATTTAAACTTGCCTGTAGATTTTCCTGCACGTTCCACAATTGTTGGATCCCTCCCCTTATTAGACCCTTCTGGAATATATGTCACCCGAGTACCTACTCGGGGCAGCTGGCCTTTGGATATGATAGCTCTGCCCTGCATGTCGTGATCACTCACATTAGCACTATCCAACCCTTAATCTACCGTATTCTGTCCCTCAGGACCTTCATCATAAAACACATGAGTGTTTGAGATATAAGGTACCTTGTTTCATTCTATTAGTTGCTCAGATTCTGAGCTTTTGTAACCAATCCCAATTAATTGTGAGGAATGAACCTTAACAGTTTGATTTCCATGTTTGATAACTACTGGCTTACCATCACGACCTTACCAGGGCCCTGCCATTCCCGATGACCCTCTCTTTTATAATACACCAAATCTCCTGAATGAAATTCTTTCTCAGATGGTCTCATACAATGTCTCAGAGCTCTCCGAATTTTCTCCGAGACCTCAGCTTTAATGAAAGCCCAGCTCGCTGCATGTAAAGCATTCAAATGTGCAGAGCAATTGAACTAATTGTCGGACCTTTTAGAGCAGGAGGACTGTCGCACAGCACGGAAGGCAATTTGGGATTTTGCCCATAGACCAATACTATACCTTCCAACCAAAGTGAATTCTTTGCATGTACCACCAGTGCCAGGGCAGTTGTCAACTTGCAGTTTGGTTGGTCAGCTAAGATTTTATGTAGCATTTCATCGATCACTGCATCATTCCTTTCACAGAGCCCATTGCTGAAAGGACTTTCAGCTGCAATATTCATGACCATAATGTTCATGTTTTCACACAGGTCTCTGAACTCGTCATTGGCAAATTCCCCTCTATTATCAGTCAGAAACTTAGCTGGTGCCACAAGTCCGGTCCCTATCTATTTCTCCGTGATTTTATCGATAATCACCCTTTTGTTCATGCTATGTATTATTGTAGAAATACTAAATCTGGTTGCCAGATCTATAAAATGTTGAATGAAATATTTCTGTCTTTGTCCCATACCTTTAAATCCTGGTTACAACTTGGCTAAAGTCACGTGCCAAAGGAAGGCTTACAATAGGACGTGACGACATCTTCCGATACATTTTACATATTTCACACTTTTCATTAATCTCTCCTTGTATATTCTTCATTAATCACATCTGCATCCTTTAGTAGGGTTTTTTAACAATTGACAAGAAGGGTGAGCAAATTGTCTGTGTAACCTTAAGACAATTTGCTTTTATCCTCTGATTTTTATCACCTGATGCCATTAATACCCCTCTAGCACTGAATAGAAACATCAGGTTTTGGTAAGGGGATTCAGTAATGCCCTGACTGGGTAAACTGCAAATCCACTGACTTTCCAAGAACAATTGCCTTATTATGTTCCATATCAGGTTTTATTTGTGCCTTTTTCATAGAAGGTTTACTCAACTGTAAAGGTATCTCACTAGAGACTACATCAGTACTGATAAAGTGGCTTACTACAGCTATTTTACATGGAATTACAACTCTCTTTAGTGACTTCAATGAGTTGTCATTACCAAACCTAAAGTAAGTAGTACTTTTATACTCCTTAACCTTGCATTTATCCTCTCTACTGAGTGAATCCAGATAACATTTTAACAAATCAGTTCCACATACTGTCGACGTGGAAGCACTATCCAACACAGCACAGTTGAATGAATCCACGACTAACATATTCGTCACAAGACTAAATCTCTTATTGACTAGTACAGTTTGTTCAGATTCTTCATTATCTTCCTCTTCTGCCTCAGAAGTCTCTGCGTCATGTGTCATTTGGGCAGTTCATTGCATAATGATACTTTGAGTCACACCTGAAGCATCTATTAACTGTTCCTTGGGTATTCCTGGGATACAGTCACCTATTGTTGCTGTTCCAATTTTGTATTCTGCTGTAATAGCCAGACCTGCTAAAGGTGCTTTCATCCTAATTCCTCCCATCTTCAACTCTTCCATTGTATTGAAGCCTGCGTCCAGTATCTGGGCCATTTTGAAATCTGGCAATCCTTGAGTCCTCCATTCTTTGCGACACTGCAGAATGTCCCATTTGTTCTATCAGGGCTGCAGGAAATTACAGTTTCCCCAGAATTTTTTTTAAGGCAGCAGACATCTGATCCAACAGGGAGTCTTTTTCTGAGAACTGAACCCCTGTGAGCACTATGAGCCTGTCTATATGAAACACTGCAGCACAATCTAGCACTTTAAATGCTCGCAACGAACCAGGGATTTCCAAAATGAATTTCCTCAATCTGCAATTTTCTATACAGTCTGTTAAAGTCCATGATCTATTTCCCCATTGAATAACCTTCTGTTTTCTGAAATCTATAAAGTCTGGCCACTCCTCATAGGCATTTAAGAGATCATCTTCCTTGTAAATCTTATCCAAGAATTCTAAATGAAGATTCAAACCTTCATCGGTATCAACTAACGAGCATCCAGTTCACAAAATACATTACTTCTAATTTTACTTTTGATAGGAAGTGACAACACCAAGGCCATACCTTGTTTCCTCTTTTTTAGGGACGTAACCTGTGTCCACATATCCACATCATTTTTTCCACTGGTCATATGGTTCAGACGCAGAGAACATTGGAGGGTAATCATACCCTGACAATTTACACTTGCTTTCTGCCATTTTCCACAATAGCTACTGGGATTTTAGTTTTCGATGTGAATAAAAAATTTTCTTAGCTTTCAACCTTCACCTTTAGGCAACCATTTTCTGCTACCATATTATACTCTAGCAAGCTTGTTGGTGAAGGATTATGCTGGAGCCAATCTTTACTCAGTTTTGCATTTATTTTACAATGTAAAAAGATTACTAATACGCAGCTCCTCACTCGAACCTTCATCCAGTTTCAGTAAGAGTCTCCTTATATATACTCAAGTAAGACACTAATTAACACCATCCATCTGCATAAGATTAAATGCAATTAACAGTTTTGACAACAAAAGCAGGGGAATTATACTGAGTCTTTATAAAGCTCTAGTTAGGCCACAACGAGAGTATTGCATCTAGTTCTGATCACCACAATTTAGAAAGGATGTGAGGTCCTTGAGAGGGTGAAGAGGAATATACTAGAATGGTTCCAGGGATGAAGGATTTTAGCTACAAGGTCAGGTTGGAGAAGCTGAGGTTGTTCTCCTTGGAGCAAAGGAGATTGAGGGGAGATTTGGTCAAGGTGTACAAGATTATCACAGGTTTGAATAGGGTAGACAAAGAAAATCTGTTGGCATTAGCTGATGGTGCAAAGACTAGAGGAGACAGATTTAAGCTTTTGGTCAAGCGATGCAGGAAGAACGTTTTTACACAGTGAGTATTAATGACCTGGTACACTCTGCCTAGGAGAGTGGTGGACGTGGAGACGATCAGTAATTTCAAAAAGAAATTGAATGGGCACTTGAAGGAAATAAGCTTGTAGGGCTACGGGGATAGAGTAGGAGAATGGGAGTGACTGGATTACTCTATGGAGAGCCGGCATAGACTTGATGGGCTGAATGGCCTCCTTCTGTGCCATAATGAATCTATGACTCTATTTCTGCTCTGCAATTGTCCAGCTTTATAGCCCTTCCTTGTGAGGTTTGAAGACTCTGCAGAGTCTGACATGTTTGGACTGGACAACCCAGGAGCCAGCCTGTCTTCTTCCTTGAATGGGTAGGAAACTCTAATTCCTTAAAGATATGTGCATCATGAGCACTTGCTTGTAGCTGAGAATTAGCTCCCATAATTTGATTGCTTACTATTTCAGTGTTAAGGGAACTGTAATCCTTTGTTAATAAAAGGCCCTCCATATATGTGCAGAAATGACAATGTGAGGGCGATCAATGATAGATTGTACTCAATGATGTCACAAGAATAGAAAATTGTGTGCATCTGTCCAGTTGATACTGCATGCTGGTGCTGAATTTGATCTATGTGTATATGTTTTTTTTTATTCATTCATGGGATGTGGGCATCGCTGGCCAGGCCAGCATTTATTGCCCATCCCTAATTGCCCTTGAGGAGGTGGTGGTAAGCTGCCTTCTTGAACCGCTGCAGTCCATGTGGGGTAGGGACACCTACAGTGCTGTTCGGAAGGGAGTTCCAGGATTTTGACCCAGCGACAGTGAAGGAACGGTGATATAGTTCCAAGTCAGGATGGTGTGTGACTTGCAGGATGAACTTGCAGGTGGTGGTGTTCCCATGTATTTGCTGCCCTTGTCCTTCTGGTTGGTAGAGGTCACGGGTTTGGAAGGTGCTGTCTAAGGAGCCTTGGTGCATTGCTGCAGTGCATCTTGTAGATGGTACAGACTGCTGCCACTGTGCGTCGGTGGTGAAGGGGAGTGAATATTTGTAGATGGTATACCAATCAAGCGGGCTGCTTTGTCCTGGATGGAGTCGAGATTCTTGAGTGTTGTTGGAGCTGCACCCATCTAGGCAAGTGAAGAGTATTCCATCACACTCCTGACTTGTGCCTTGTAGATAGTGGATAGGCTTTGGGGAGTCAGGAGGTGAGTTACTCGCCTCAGGATTCCTAGCCTCTGACCTGCTCTTGTAGCCACGGTATTTATACGGCTACTCCAGTTCAGTTTCTGGTCAATGGTAACCCCCAGGATATTGATAGTGGGGGATTCAGTGATCATATTGCCGTTGAATGTCTAGGGGAGATGGTTAGATTCTCTCTTGTTGGAGATGGTCATTGCCTGGCACTTGTGTTGCGTGAATGTTACTTGCCACTTATCAGCCCAAGCCTAGATATTGTCCAGGTCTTGCTGCATTTCTACACGGACTGCTTCAATATCTGAGGAGTCACGAATGGTGCTGAACATTGTGCAATCATCAGCGAACATCCCCACTTCTGACCTTGTGATTGAAGGAAGGTCATTGATGAAGCAGCTGAAGATGGTTGGGCCTAGGACACTACCTTGAGGAACTCCTGCTGTGATGTCCTGGAGCTCAGATGATTGATCTCCAACAACCACAACCATCTTCCTTTGCGCTAGGTATGACTCCAGCCAGCGGAGGGTTTTCCCCCTGATTCCCATTGACCTCAGTTTTGCTAGGGCTCCTTGATGCCATATTCAGTCAAAGGCTGCCTTGATGTCAAGGGCAGTCACTCTCACATCACCTCTTGAGTTCAGCTCTTTTGTCCATATTTGAACCAAGGCTGTAATGAGGTCAGGAGCTGAGTGGCCCTGGCGGAACCCAAACTGAGCATCAGTGAGCAGGTTATTGCTAAGCAAGTGCCGCTTGATGGCACTGTTGATGACACCTTCCATCACGTTACTGATGATTGAGAGTAGGCTGATGGGGTGGTTGGACTTGTCCAGCTTTTTGTGTACAGGACATACCTGGGCAATTTTCCACATTGCAGGGTAGATGCCAGTGTTGTAGCTGTACTGGAACAGCTTGGCTAGGGGCGCAACAAGTTCTGGAGCACAGGTCTTCAGTACTATTGCAGGAATATTGTAAGGGCCCATAGCTTTTGCAGTTTCCACTGCCTTCAGTCGTTTCTTGATATCATGTGGAGTGAATCAAATTGGCTGAAGTCTGGCATCTGTGATGCTGGGGACTTCAGGAGGAGGCCGAGATGGATCATGTTGTGAAAGAGGACTTGTGTTAGCTCTTATAGAGCAGTAAACTGCATAGCAACTGTAAGCATCTGCTTGGTGCCCAGTGTACTCAGTGGTACAGAAGTCCAGTGCTGTAAGTCCTTTCATTTCTACTGAGCATCGTATCATGTTGATTCTTGGCTGCAGATCCGGTTCCAAGAGTTGCCCCAGGGCAGAGATAGCATTCGTGTTGAGGCACAGCTTCCATATATCTTGTTCTCACTGAGTTACCCTTGCGCCTTTGCCATTCCAGTTGTGTTGGGTCGAAGTATGTCCTGAAAGCCTACTTTATATGATCTCAAACCTTTTGGGCCATAGTTTCCTACTGATCCTGCTTCTGCTTCTTCAAATCTCCCAACAAAAAAATGATCCTGCAGCACCCATGCAGCTGTGTTTACCAAAAGACCTCTTTTGCTCGTTCCATAAAGGAGCTCCTACTCTTTTCATCCTTCAAAATCTGATAATCCCCTCTGGTGCTTTACATGAGCTTAAATTCTGTGAAATTAACATGATGTGTGAATCCAGCAAATCTTATAAAGCTGCCCTGTACCTGTTAATTGCTGAACAAGGGGTTAGCAATCAAAAGCACCATTAATGCAAGGCTAATCAGTCAATGTCTGTCCCCCCCCCCCTTCTGTCCCCCCCCCCCTTCTGTCCCGCCCCCCCTCTGTCCCGCCCCCCCTCTGTCCCGCCCCCCCTCTGTCCGCCCCCCCTCTGTCCGCCCCCCCTCTGTCCGCCCCCCCTCTGTCCGCCCCCCCTCTGTCCGCCCCCCCTCTGTCCGCCCCCCCCTCTGTCCGCCCCCCCCTCTGTCCGCCCCCCCTTCTGTCCGCCCCCCCTTCTGTCCGCCCCCCCCTCTGTCCGCCCCCCCCTCTGTCCGCCCCCCCTCTGTCCGCCCCCCCTCTGTCCGCCCCCCCTCTGTCCGCCCCCCCTCTGTCCGCCCCCCCTCTGTCCGCCCCCCCTCTGTTCCCCCCCCCCTCTGTTCCCCCCCCCCTCTGTTCCCCCCCCCTCTGTCCCCCCCCCTCTGTCCCCCCCCCCTCTGTCCCCCCCCCCCTCTGTCCCCCCCCCCTGTCCCCCCCTGTCCCCCCCCCCTGTCCCCCCCCCCTGTCCCCCCCCCTCTGTCCCCCCCCCCTCTGTCCCCCCCCCCTCTGTCCCCCCCCCTCTGTCCCCCCCCCCTCTGTCCCCCCCCCTCTGTCCCCCCCCCTCTGTCCCCCCCCTCTGTCCCCCCCCTCTGTCCCCCCCCCTCTGTCCCCCCCCCTCTGTCCCCCCCCCCTCTGTCCCCCCCCCCTCTGTCCCCCCCCCCTCTGTCCCCCCCCCCTCTGTCCCCCCCCCCCTCTGTCCCCCCCCCCCTCTGTCCGCCCCCCCTCTGTCCCCCCCCGCTCTGTCGTCCCCCCCGCTTTGTCGTCCCCCCCTCTATCCACCCCCTTTCCCCCCTCCCAACCCCCTCTCTCTGTCCTCCTGTCTCCCTCCACCCCCTCTCCCTCCGCTCTGCTCTCTCCGTCCCCCACTCTCTCCGTCCCCCACCTCTCTCTGTTTCCCCCACCTCTCTCTGTTTCCCCCACCTCTCTCCATTTTCCCCACCTTCCCCCGTCCACCTACGACCTCCCCTGTCTCCGTCCTCCCCTCTCTCCGTCCCTTCCCCCTCTCCGTCTCATCTCCGTCTCTCTGTGGCCTCCTTTCTCTGTCCCACCTCAGTCCCCCCGCACCCTTTCTCTGTCCCCCCCCGCCCGCCCTCTCTGCCACCCATCTCTGTCCCCCCTCTCTGTCCCCCTATCTGTTCCCGCTCCCTTCCTCCATCTCTGCCCCTCCGTCCCCCTCTCCATCTTATCTCCCCCTCTCTGTCCCATCCCTCCCTCTCTGTCGCCCCCCACTCTCTTTCCCGTCGCCCCCCCCGTCCCCCCCTCTGTGCCGCACCTCTCTGCCCCCCGACCCTCTCTCTGCCCCCTCTGTCTACCCTCCCTCTGTGCCCCCCCCTCTGTGCCCCCCCCCCCCCGGGTATAAAGGAACAAACATTTTAACGAAGCTTTGTAGATTTGAATCCATTCCATTGATAATCTATTGGTTACACTGTTGGGTTTGGTATTAGCGTCTCTGACAATTTAAATTCAAGTAGTTTTTTCAAAAGTCAACAGGAAGAAATTAAAGGAGACTGAGCAAGGAATACGAATAGTGATTGGTATGTATTCAGCAATCTGAAAGTGGCCACAGAAGTTAAAAGGATGGATGATGGACTTTTGACGTGAAGTTTATTGTTCCAAAGAAAATGATTTTAGTGAATTGTCAGGTTATTTTAGGAGATGTTCACTTCATGCATTTTAAGCATCATTAAATAAATTGCAATCCATAAGCACAGCACAAGAACTGTTATATAACAAGAGTGTCATTTTGTAACTGAAACTGAAATGCATAAAAATTACAGCTTGTTTTCTGCCTACAGGTGGATTTCTGGCAACCCAGCAGTATCCTTTCTGTTAAACTTGGTAGTGTTGTAGATATACATGTACCCAAAAGCAGTTCTCAACAATTCTTCTGGTCACTTCTGCAAACTGGAATTGAATTTAAGTAAGTTTATAGTTTATCTTTTAAACCTACATATTATCAGCTAACTATATCTTAGCAATGTTGAAATAAAGTAAAACTAACATTCTACAAATCAAATTCAGTAACATAAGGGCTAACAAAGTAACTTATTTTGTACTTCTCATCTTCAGGACTTTCTATGTAACACATCATAACCTCATCAAGATGGGAAAGTCAGGTTCCTCCCATGCTTGCCCCATTGTGGCTTTGTAACCAGCCACCAGAAGATAGATTGAATGGTCTGGTTTGACCCTCCTTTGAATTTCCCTCATTTTCTCATGTGGCTCACCATGGCTTGGCATCTCCCCTAATGGCACTGATGAAATTATGACCTTGCTGAATGGAAGATTGTGCACATAAACCTGCACCTATTACTCTTTGGTGGGGTATGAAGTATCCACCTTCTGCTCACTTAACCCCATTCCCACTAAACTCTTGACCACCATCCTTCCTTGCTGGCCCCCATGCTAGCTGACATTGTAAATGGTTCCTCGTCCTCAGATACTGTCCCCCTCCCTTTCATAAATGCGATCATCACCACCCCCAAAAGAAACCCCATCTTGGCCCCTTCTGTCTTGCCAACCAGTGCCCCATCTCCAACTTCCCTTTCCTTTCCCAGGTCTTTGAATATGTTGTCGCCTCCAAAATCCATGCAACTCCATATCTGAATCTCTATCTCCAATCAAGTTTCTCCCACTGCCACAGTACTGAAATGATTCCAATCACAGTCACAAATGAAATCCTTATGACTGGTACATTTTCCTCTATGTTCTCCTCCACCGGGGCGAAGAGGGGGAGGGGATGAGGGAGCAGTACCGCAGGACATGCACGATGCCAATATCATCTCCCTCGATAAGATCAAGGGTGACCGCGGTGACAGCAACAACCATCGTGGAATCTCCCTGCTCAGCATAGTGGGGAAAGTCTTCGCTCGAGTCATTTTAAACAGGCTCCAGAAGCTGGCTCAGCGTGTCTACCCTGAGGCACAGTGTGGCTTTCGAGCAGAGAGATCCACCATTGACATGCTGTTCTCCCTTCACCAGCTACAGGAGAAATGCCATGTACAACAGATGCCCCTCTACGTTGCTTTCATAGATCTCACCAAAGCCCTTGACCTCGTCAGCAGACTAGCAAAGATCAGATGTCCACCAAAGCTACTAAGTATCATCACCTCATTCCATGACAATATGAAAGGCACAATTCAGCATAGCGGTGTCTCATCAGACCCCTTTCCTATCCTGAGTGGCATGAAACAGGGCTGTGTTCTCGCACCTACACTGTTTGGGATCTTCTCACTGCTGCTCTCACATGTGTTCAAGTCTTCAGAAGAAGGAATTTTCCTCCACACAAGATCAGATGGCAGATTGTTCAACCTTGCCCGTCTAAGAGCGAAGTCCAAAGTACGGAAAGTCCTCATTCAAGGAACTCCTCTTTGCTGATGATGCTGCATTAACATCCCACACTGAAGAGTGTCTGCAGAGACTCATCAACAGGATTGCGGCTGCCTTCAACGAAATTGACCTAACCATCAGCCTCAAGAAAACGAACATCATAGGACAGGACGTTGGAAATGCTCCATCCATCAATATCGACGACCACGCACTGGAAGTGGTTCAAGAGTTCACCTACCTAGGCTCAACTATCACCGGTAACCTGTCTCTAGATGCAGAAATCAACAAGCACATGGGAAAGGCGTCCGGCTGCTATGTCCAGACTGGCCAAGAGGGTGTGGGAAAATGGCACACTGACATGGAACACAAAAGTCCGAGTGTTTCAAGCCTGTGTCCTCAGTACCTTGCTCTACGGCAGTGAGGCCTGGACAACATATGTCAGGCAAGAGCGACGTCTCAACTCATTCCATCTTCGCTGCCTCCGGAGAATCCTTGGCATCAGGTGGCAGGACCGTATCTCCAACGCAGAAGTCCTCGAGGCGGCCAACATCCCCAGCATATACACCCTACTGAGCCAGTGGCGCTTGAAATGGCTTGGCCATGTGAGCCGCATGGAAGATGGCAGGATCCCCAAAGACACATTGTACAGCGAGCTCGTCACTGGTATCGGACCCACCGGCCGTCCATGTATCCACTTTAAAGACGTCTGCAAGCGCAACATGAAGTCCTGTGATATTGACCACAAGTCGTTGGAGTCAGTTGCCAGTGATCGCCAGAGCTGGCGGACAGCCATAAAGGCGGGGATAAAGAGTGGCGAGTTGAAAAGACTTAGCAGTTGGTAGGAAAAGAGACAGAAGCGCAAGGAGAGAGCCAACTGTGTAACAGCCCTGACAATCAATTTTATCTGCAGCGCCTGTGGAAGAGTCTGTCACTCTAGAATTGGCCTTTATAGCCACTCTAGTTGCTTCTCCACAAACCATTGACCACCTCTAGGCGCTTCCCCATTGTCTCTCGAGACAAGGAGGCCATAGAAGAAGAGATCTCCTCCACCCCTGTGCAGCCTTTAACACAGTCGACCATGCCTATCTCCTCAAATGCCTCTCCTCCATTTTCCAACTCAGTGGAACTTGCTTGGTCCCATTCTTAACTATCCAACCCTCGCCAAAGCATTTTGTTAGCCCTTCTAATATCTCCTTTGGCTTGGTGTCCCTTTTTGTCTGATTACACCCCTGCGAAGCACCTTGGGATTATTATTCTTTTAAAGGGACTATATAAATGCAGGTTGTTCGTTGTATTATCAGAAGTTTCCTCTGCTATTTTGTGGTGGCAATAGCCCATTTATATCAAACTTTCACTAAAATTACAGACAGGAAATTTAGGTGAATATATTAAGGGCTGAATTTCATAATCAGTGGCAGGCAAAAAAAATGGTGAGGGCCGCATTAAATGATTCCAAGTGTGGCGGTTCATTTAAATAGCTGGGGCGGGCCACACCCCCCCATAATCACATGGAGGGGGCGGGCTGTCCGTCCCCGGCAATGGCATCAGCTGCATACCAGGAAATGTAATATTTAAAGGGAAATGGAATTAAAATAAATAAATCTCTTTTGCCCCTCTCCCAATCCCCCCAGTAATAATTAAATTAATTATTTGCCCTATCAGCCCGCACAACACTTACCTTTACCATCTGACCTTCACCCAGCTCCCCCCCCCCCCCCCAAAACTGCTCAAACTTTCAACCCTAACCCTTCCCACCATTCCCTACACCCAGGACGCTAATTTGACTCTGTTTCCCCCTGCCCCACACTGATGAACTTACCTCTTGCCCCTCCCCACAAGTGTTTCGCCTCGTTTCCCCAGACAGGGATCAGAAGGCATGGCAGTGCCGGCTGCCGGGCTAAAGATCTTGGCTGGACATCAGGAGGTGATGTGAGATTAATTAATTCACTTATTTTACTTTATTTAAATATTTAAATTGCGGTCCTGTCACTAAGCGGCGGTGGGGGGGTGCCACAACGAGGCCTTGCTGCCGTCGGTAATACTAGGCCGGGCCATGCCAGTGTCGAGGTCCATGGTGGGTTTTATCCGGGGCCTACTTCAGACACTTCCCCTCCACACCATCACCACCCCGCCGCCCCTCCCTGGCCACGGATGCCAACTGCGAGGGCTCCTTAAAATCCAGCCAAAAGTTTGCAAACCCTAGTATTCCACAATATATTTCCATTATTTTGTATATATTAAAAATGTTTTAATAATCTGATGCTTTTGTATTTGGTTAACTAAGGGATTAAAGAACAATGCCTCGATTTACTTTGGCAAAACCAAACTTTTTTAGCAGTGTCATGGTGGTTCAGAAAAGAAGGAAAGTGGAGATTAAAACATGGAGGTAACCGCACCTCAGAAGAAGTTTGTCAGAATTTTGTTCCACAGAATCTGCCACTTATCCTGAGCCCACCACTACCGGTGCATGCACTATACATGTGACAGTGGGAAGACCAGTATGATGTTCCGGTGGTGGTAGAGCAGAGTGAAGGCCAAGTTTCTGAGCTAATTTTTGTCATCCTACTGAGACATATTGGAAAGAATTGCTGCGAATGGTGTAACTGTCAAGTGCATCATGCAAAATTGCCATATTATACAGTAACAACATAAAGTGCAGCTTTCATACACAAGTTAAATATATTCATTTAAATTTTTTAAAAAGCATTAGTGGTAACATTTTCCTCCACGTTATGTAGATCATGTAGCACACTGATCCAATACTTCAAGATTGTGATGCCAGTCTAATTGATTGCTTAAACTTCCAATTTCCCTTTTTGAATGCAGGAGCCACACATGAGACAGAAGCCTGATACTGTAAAATAAGTAATAAAGTAATATCAGTACAACTTCCATGTCTCTTATATCTGTCATTGAATAAATTGAATGCAGAATATGGCCACTGGTGGCCTCAGCAAGGAATAATACTTTGTGATTGTTGCCATCAAGAACTAAACGAATGTAGGCTTGGTGCCAGCTGTTCATATTCTGCATCAACAGATAGCTTTTTCATCCCTTGTTCACACTGTCCATGGGGAACTAGAAAGTCTCCTTTTCTCCAGCTTACATGCAGACCTTAGAAAGATGCTCTGATCTATGCTATGCCCCTCATTCTGTGTACTGCTGTTACCTAGAGTTGCTCTGATTTGAGTCACTTAATTCTCACTGGAGAACAGTATGGAATCCATCAGACTTCAGGTGGCTCAAGTGGAAGAAGAGGGAGCAGCAGATTTAATGTCAAGAGCAACTTGTTTTGGTTAGGTTCAATATCTGCATTTTTTTTTAGTTTGTACCTTAGTACATTTCAAAGCACAATGGAAATGAAAACATTGGCCCGGATTTTACAGTCAGTAGCGAAGTGCCAGCACTCGCTGTTTACCTCAAAGAAAGCAGCGACAAAGATCTGACAAATTCTATGGCATGGATTTCACTTTTCCTGACATTAATGTGAATTTAGCACAAGGCATGGGACTCTCCAGGCATCCAACAACAGTGGTGTCATCAAGCAGGGCAAGAATTCTCAGATTGCAAACCAGGAAGTAAAATTTACTGATCACCCTTCTCTTTTTATAAGTTTTACAGAGGGAAATAAAGATTGTGACACACTCTGTAGAAGCTGAGCTATCATAAAGTTTAAAAAAATTATATTAAACACATTGTGCACGGCAAGCTCCCACGGCAGCAAATTGGCTGCTATGTTTCTCACATCACAACAGTGACTACACTCCAAAAGTATTTCATTGGTCGTAAAGTGCTTTGGAAGGTCCAGAATTCATGAAAGGCAATGCATAAATGCAAGTCTATCCTTATGGAATTTTTATCTTAATAGAAAATTTGACATTACACAAATATAAAATTAGTTTTCCAGGCCCAGGGAGGCTGTTCAGCAGTAGTTATGACATAGAATGCCGTTTAAAAACCTAGTTACACCACATTAACCAGGCGTAACTTTTTGGGGGGGTGTTTTTAAACAGTGATATTACAAAGTAAAAGTGAACGTTCTCGTCAGTTCAGTGATTTCTGAAGATTACCGTCTGCAGGGACTTCAACAGCGCATCCTATGGAGGAGCAGGGAATCACTGACAGCAACTTTTGATTTACGCATTTAATTGTGCATGTGTGGATGCCTGAAGTTGCTGTCAATTTCACAGTTGTAATGAATGAGAATGCTGCTGATTTCACCATCATCACAGCCACAAAATCCAGGCCATTAAGTTGTTTTAATGATGTCTTCAGTAAAACGAAATAATGATGCAATTGTTTCAAGATGAACTTATAAAGGCCTGAACTGCGTTAATTCATGGTGAAATTAATTATATCAATCTGCAAACATTTCACTTATTTCAGAGTCTTAATGTTGCCGTTAGGACTGTCATTTTCATACTCTTAGTATTTTAATTTAGTAAATTGGAATTTGATGCAAAATACAATTGTGAAGCTTGAAAGTGAACTAACAACAAAGTATTAGGGGGTGAAGTTGGTTGACCCCAAAAACGGGCGTGGGAATGGCAATGCACAATTAATCTGCACCAGTTGAGTGGAATGCCTGTCCTAGGGTCAACCATCTGCAGCTGCTTCGTCAATGACCTTCCTTCAATCATCAGGTCAGAAGTGGGGATGTTCGCTGATGATTGCACAATGTTCAGCACCATTTGCGACTCCTCAGATACTGAAGCAATCCGTGCAAAAATGCAGTGAGACCTGGACAATATCCAGGCTTAGGCTGGCAGGTGGCAAGTAACATTCACGCCACATAAGTGCCAGGCGATGACCATCTCCAACAAGAGAATCTAACCATCTCCCTTTGACATTCAATGGCATTACGATCGCTGAATCCCCTACGATCAACATCCTGGGGGTTACCATTGACCAGAAACTGAACTGGAGTAGCTGTATAAATACAGTGGCTACAAGAGCAGATCAGAGGCTAGGAATCCTGCGTCGAGTAAGTCATCTCCTGATTCCCCAAAGCCTGTCCACCATCCACAAGGCACAAGTCAGGACTGTGATGGAATACTCTTCACTTGCCTGGATGGGTGCAGCTCCAACAACACTCAAGAAGCTCGACACCATCCAGGACAAAGCAGCCCACTTGATTGGCACCCCATCTACAAACATTCACTCCCTCCACCACTGACATACAGTGGTAGCAGTGTGTACCATCTACAAGATGCACTGCAGCAATGCGCAAAGGCTCCTTAGACAACACCTTCCAAACCCGCGACCTCTACCAAATAGAAGGACAAGGACAGCAAATACATGGGAACACCACCACCTGCAAGTTCCCCTCCAAGTCAAACACCAACCTGACTTGGAACTATATTGCCGTTCCTTCACTGTCGCTGGGTCAAAATCTAACAGCACTATTGATGTATCTACTGCACATGGACTGCAGCAGTTCACCACCACCTTCTCAAGGGCAATTTGGGATGGGCAATAAATGCTGGCACAACTAGCGATGCCTACATCCCATGAATGAATTAAAAAAGCAAGCCTCAGCTGCTGCTTAATTCACCACACTCCCATCATTCACCTAGCAACAATCTTTGTCAAACAGGATTCATATCTATTGTATATTGTATATCTATTCATATCAGAGAGTTGTGGAGGCTAGGTCACTAAATGTATTTAAGGAGGAGGTAGATAGATTTTTGAAATCTCGGGGAGTCGAGGGTTATGCGGAGCAGGCTCAAAAGAGGAGTTGAGGCCTGTGACAGATCAGCCATGATCTTATTGAATGGCGAGGCAGGCTTGAGAGGCTGAATGGCCTACTCCTGCTCCCTGTTCTTATGTTCATACACTTCTTCTCACACAATTAGTACTGTCACAAGCCTCAAACCTATATTTCTCCGCTTGCACACACTACCAGCTATTCAACCGTGACAGTAACATTACCCACACAGATTGTATGGAAATGGCAGACCTCCTTCTCTCTTGCAAGCGAAGGTGATGCATAACCAGAGGAAGTAGCACCTAATTCAAGAGGGAGAGGTGCTCCTGCATCATCTAACCCCATTGAGAATACGGTGCTGAGCATTATGGGAAGGGCCATTGCCCTAACCTCATCCCACTTCTCCCTCATCTCACAATCTCACAAGACAGAGAAGCTGCTGATGGTGTAAGTGCGCACTTCTGCAGGTGGTGGTGTTCCCATGCGCCTGCTGCCCTTGCCCTTCAAAATGATAGAGGTCATGTGTTTGAAAGTTGCTGTCAAACTGTTGGTGAGTTGCTGCAGTGCATCTTATAGATGGTACTCACTGCTGCCACCGTGCATCGATGGTGGATGGAGTGAATGTTTAAGGAGGTGGATGAGATGGCCAACAAGCGGTCTGCTTTGTCCTAGATGATGTCAACCTTTTTGAATGTTATTGGAGCTGCACACATCCAGGCAAGTGGGGAGTATTTCATCACACTCCTAATTTGTGCCTTATGGACAGGACTTGGGGAGTCAGAAGGTGAGTTACTCGCCACAGAATTCCTAGCCTCTGACCTGCTCTTGTAGCCACAGTATTTACATGGCTGGTCCAGTTCAGTTTCTGATCAATGGTAACCGTCAGGATGTTGATGGTGGGGATTCAGTGATGGTAATGCCATTGAATGTCAAGGCAAGATTAGATTCTCTCGGTTGGAAATGGTCTTTGCCAGTCACTTGCACACCATAAATGTTACTTGCCACTTATCAGCCTGAATGTTGTCGAGGTTTTGCTGCATGTGTACATGGACTGCTTCAGTATCTGAGGAGTTGCGAATACGAACATACGAATTAGGAGCAGGAGTAGACCACTCAGCCCCTCGAGCCTGCTGCGCCATTCAGTAAGTTCATGGCTGAACTGATTTCTCAGGCACAATGTGTAGTAGAGTACTGCATTTAAGGGTCACTTTCTACAGGCACCAAAAATCAGCATTTTATGGTGTATAGTAAAAGGTTTCAAAGTTCGCTATTAATTCAGTGTTACTGGGGAGTTTTGTTCTGAAATTACGGTAATGGTTCAACTGAAATTAATTTCTGATTAGATTTTTTCCATGTAGAAGAGTAATATTTTTATACTTACAAATAACAAATGAACAGAATTGATTCATCTGTTTGTTTAATGACTCCTGTTGAACTCATTTTTTGGTGTATGAAGAGTAGGACAGAGTGGATTGTTTTTATTTGTTCTTGGGTTATGAGTGATGCCGACAAGACACTATTGTTCATCCTAGTTGCCCTCAGGGCATTGGTAGTTAACCACATTGTGTGAGACAGGAGTCACACTTAAGTCTAGATCGAGGCAACAGGTCCCTTGCCCAAAGGTCATGAGTGAACCGATTGGGTTTCTATAACCAGCCAACAGCTCTCATGGTCACTTTTTCTGATGCTAGCCCACAATTTACCAGACTGTTTGATTGAATTCAGTTTCACAATTTGTAATGGTGGATTTGAACTCAACTTCTGGGTTGTTAGTACCATAGAGAGAAGATTGTGAGTTCAAGTCCCACTCCAGAGATTTGAGCACAAAAATCTAGGTTGATGCTCCAGTGCAGTATTGATGAAGTGCTGCACTGTTGAAGGTGCCGTCTTTTGGATGAGATGTTAAAACAAGGCCCTGCCTGCATTCTCAGGTGGAAGTAAAAGATGCCATGACAATATTTCAAAGAAAAGTAGGAGAGTTATCCCTGGTTCTTGACCAACATTTATGCCTCAATCAACATCACTAAAAATAATTTAACTGATCTTTATCACATTGATATTTGTTGGAGTTTGCTGTGTGCAAATTGGCTGCTGTGTTTTCTATATTACAATAGTGACTACACTTCAAAAGTACTTTATTGGCTGTAGAACACTTTGAGATGTCCTGAGGTTGTAAAGGCATTTTTCTTTTCTGTAGTAACTAGGCTACCATACCCAGTTGAGAAAGTAAGTCTGAAGTACTATGTGAGAAGGGAAAATATGTAGAAAACATAGATAATGAGAGTAGAGAAGTAAGTCTGAAAAGTGAGACATTGTGAATATACAACCATACGCAAATGATGGACCAGAAATGACCTACTGTTCCATCCAGCCCATCCCACACAGTTGTGTTACCTTATACATCTCAATATGTGTACTCCCCATTCACCTGGAACCATGTAATCTCCAGGGAGAGGAGAAAAATCAGATTATTAACCAAGGCCAAATGTGGAAAACAAGCTGGAAAATCCCTCACCTTTCGAAACTAGTCCAGGAGATCGCATTGGTCCTGTTGATGTTAGAGGAAGACAAGTGTGAAGAACAAGCACAAGTGAATAGTGCTCAGAGGCTAAGACTTTTGGCAAGTGATGGGGTTGTGGGGGGTGGGGAGGAGGAGTACAAGTATTTATACTCCTTTGTTCATTTGTATTAAATATTTAGCTAATTCTATATATTATGAACTAAATTAATAGACTTAAGGTGTTAAAGTGATCTCCCCCCCTCCCCCACTTAAGCTTTGACAAATACACAACAAACATTTTCATTCTATTTTAGTCACTATTTGTTGCCCATCTGTATTTGCCATTAGAAAATACATCAAATTTCACATCTTGCTTATCAGAACCAAGTGCTGTGCTGCACATATTTTAGTTGCAAATTCAGCGTCAGCTGGCAGGTAATTTAGACTTTCTGTTGCTAGACTGTTGAATTTCTTATGGATTACCATCTGTCAATTGCCTTGAATCTTGTTTGTCTAATAAATTTTGCTTGCTCGTTGATCATATCTGCTTCAAATAACTACATGCAAAAGTTAATACTGTATAAAGTAACCATTCTTTGCAAAATAAATTAATTCTTTCACATGCAATACACAAGATCAGTTTTCTAGCACTGAAAGACCATTTGGATGCACATGCCAGAACAAGGGGCAGTATTTTATGGGGCCTGTAAGAGTGCGATATGTGGCAGGCGGGTGACTAAATAAGGCAGGAGTTGAAATTTCTTTTTCCGGATGGCGGGTTGAGAATCAAAGATTAAGTCAGCGGCATCTTTGTGGCGGGTCGGTCCTCACACTGTCCCATGGCAAGTTCCATCTTTTAATACATTTGCATGCCATGAATACTCATTACCTTATAATTAATTGCAATTAAGTCCTACCTTCCAGATTAACTGAGGGACAGGCATGAATCTTGTGGCATTCAACAGTCGGCTTTGTGCAGTTGTGTCTGAGATCAGTGGTTTACTTTGTTGAACTCAGTGGCACAAGGAAGGGCACCAGGAGAATGGCAGTTTGGCTGGAGGCACGGAAATGGTAAAGGTGAAACAGAGGTGCGGGGGGTGGCGGTGGATTGGGGTCTGGTGAACGGAGGAGTGGTTGAGGGATTAAATGGAGGTCAGAGGGTTTTCTGCAGCGGCAGAAAAGGCTGTGTGCCTCCCTTTCTTTCTCTCTCTCTCTCTCTCTCTCTCTAGAAAACATTAAGTTTGAAAACCGTCTGTGACTGTGGACCCTCCAAACCTGCAGATTGCCACAGCCAGAGACCAGGGGAAGAATTCTGCATCCAAGAAAACCCTAAAAGCGGCCCAGCCACAAAGTGCACTTTGACCAGCCGTCATCAGCGCAGATTTCAGCAGAGGCCTGGTCCCCAGCAGTCCTCCGTGTGTCAGGGTATTGGCTATCACAGTCTCCGTCTGTTCCTGCAACGTGTCTGTGTTGTGATCACCAGATTGTGACCCTGATTCGAAACGCGATCCCTTCGTGAACTGTGTGGGTGTAACTGCACTGGCGGAGGTGGATGAAGAGACAGGTGATGGTGCATTCTCTGGATCAGTGGTGCTATTGTCCCCGGAAGTGGTGTCTTCAGGTTCTTCATGTGGTTGCGGTCTGGACCTGGGATTACGATAAACTGCAGTAGAGAACAAACGGAACCACATTACATTTCATCACAATATGAGAACTACACGTTTCCTCACCTGCCACCTGTGTGCCCAGATGCCATCACCAGGATGAATGCATTTCTACGCTTACAACTGACCTTTCCAGCCTCGCCGGCTGCTACTGCTCTTTCTCCTTCCTCTCCCGCGAGCTGCAGACCCTCTTCCTCAGCAGGAATGAGCAGCCTCGGGTCAGGAACACCCCCTCCTGTCTTTGACCTCTCTCTCACATTATGTCTCTGCTTATCCTGCATGACAAAGTGCAGAGTTACTTACATGTCAAGTGACACCTAACCCCGTTGTTTGCTCGCATCCCCATCACACATGCTGTCCTGTCAGTCGCACGTTGTGTCCAATTGCTCACATATGCCGGAATTCCACACGATTAGCCTCAATTGCCATGCGGCACTGAGGCTGACCATCCATTCACAGACCTGGCATACCTACCCACCCGCAAATTTACATTGTTGTCAACCCCACGAGAGACCCTTTGGTACAATGCGACCATCACACTTACCCTGGCAGTTTGGACTGCACCCATGTTCTCAGATGGACCCCATGTTTGCTCACCTCCTCTGCCACCTAAGTCCGGGCCACCTTGGTCAGGCGAGAGGGTCGTTTAGTGCCATTTGGGGGAAAAAGCACCTCCCACCTTTTCCTAATGGCCTGAAGGAGAAACTGCAGACAGGCATCGCTGAACTGTGGGGCCGTTTTATGTCTACTCACAGACATTGGATGTAATGGGGGAGGTCAATGACCATAAATAACAATACGGAAATGAATTATGGGGTGGAGAAGTTTTAGTGGGGCTGAGGGACACAATATGTTGCTCGGAAAAAATAGATAATTGATTAAGTGTATGGAGTTGGGCAGGAACATTGTGGTCATGATACAGAGCCTCCCTGTTTGTCCAGGGGGCTCTTTTATAGCCCGGCGATACCTTCTACATCGTTAACTGATCGCGGCTTTCACCAATGAAAAGCTTCCTCTGACGCATGATCTGACGTCTCTCTCGTACCCACCACCCGCCCTTGGTATTTTAACATTAATCACTTGGTACCCGGCTCCTGACACAAAAGTGGAAATGCTACCCGCTACCCACTTCCACTTCCAACTTCAGGAACGGCATGATACAAATAAAAGACTGCCCAATTTCTGTTATTGTAACATGATAACGATCATAAGAACACTCTTAAATTGCCACTAACGTTTCCAGCAGGACTCACAGCTTGTTAAAGTATACAGTATTGGATTCGATATAGTTTGGAGTCTCTCTAAAAATTCAAGAATTTGATAAAAATTTAACAATCGGGCAATATTGGACTTTGTGATGGTGACAGTTACCAGATTTTCATAAACACGCCAAAAGATTTAAATTTAATTTGGAGTTAAACCCCGATTTTAATCTAACCCACCTGGGTTAAAGGGTGGGTTTTGGTCAGGCAATCACATTATACCCCGCCCAATATCTAATTTAATCCGCTCTTCCCATAGCCTTCATGTCCCTCCACACTGCTCACGTCTTTACAAACCTGTCGTGTTCTCCCCATGGTATCTTCCCCATTCGCAGCCTTTGAAAATTCCTCCCTGCTGCTGACAAGCCTGTTAATGAGCTCTTTAAGGAGACCTGAATACCTGATCCATTCCCTCCCTGCTGGCGGCACTTTGAAGATTGCATTGCGTTCAGAGGCTGCTGGACCCAGTGCCGACCTCCGAGAACGTGATATTCAAATCGTGCTCGCTGCTGTTCCTACTCTCAACGGGGTTTGAAAACCCGGCCCATATTGTTTCTCGAGGGAAAATTCAAGAAATGTAGTGTGAAGTAAATTCTTTATCAATTAATTTACTTTGAAGTGACCACATTTGTAGCCCTGTGGAGATGTTGGACTGAATTTTATGAGCACGCTGCAAATCGCGGTGGCGTGCTCTCATCTCGGCGGCCTTCAGGTACGGATGCGCTGTTGCTGAGCCCCCGCAATACTTCGTGTGGGGGCTCATTTAAATGATGGGGGCGGAACGGCCATCCCCGATGATGTCACCGGGGACGGCCGCTCCGTCCCCGGCAACGGCGTCCGACAAGTGCCAGAGGCATTTTTAAAGGTCTTTAAGCCCTTCAGTGACATTTGAATTTTTAAATGGATATTATTGTGAATGTGATTTAAAAACTTAAATAAAAGCTGGAGGCCCAGTCAAATGCACCCCCCACCCCACCCCACCACTGTTTATTCAGGGCCAACGACCCAAAATGAACTTTATTGCCAACACGAACTTCCCACCCCCTCAACATCATTACCTTTGCCCTCCAACCCCTTCCCACCATCCCCACAGCCGATACAAAGTGTTTTCACTGCTCCACCTCCTCCACCCCCCGCCCTGATAATTTCACGCCTTACCCCCCTCACCAAGTGTCACACCTCGGAACTGCGAACAGAGGTCCAAAGGCACGGGTGATCCGGCCAGCTACCGGATATAGGCGTGAAATAGCCGCCGGGACAAGGTGAGTTGATTTGCATCTTTTAAACTTAATTTTAATATTGAAATGAAGGCCCCGCAACTCGGCAGCAGGGGATGGGGGGGTGGGAGCCGCACTGAGGCCCTTGCTGCCGCTGGTAAAATGTGACAGGACTTTCTCGGTGTCAGAGGTTGTGGCGGGCCTCTCCTGGAAGAATTTTCTGCCCTCCACCCCCCTCCCGCAATGACCCCCGACACCGGAGGGCTCATAAAATTTAGCACATTGATCACATTGCCTGCTTAAAGAGTACTATGGGGGTGAAATTCCTTTTGTTAATTTTAGAGTCATAGAGTCGTACAGCATAGAAACAGGCCCTTCCGCCCACCGTGTCCATGCTGACCATAATGCCTATCTATACTAATCCCACCTGCCTGCATTAATTCCATATCCCTCTGTGCCTTCCTCATTCAAGTACCTGTCCAGATGCCTCCTAAATGTTGCTATTGTTCCTGCCTCCACCACCTCCTCAGGCCAGCTCATTCCAGATACCCACTATTCTTTGTGTGAAAAGTTTACCCCTTTGATCACCTTTAAACCTCCTCCCTCTCACCTTAAATCTATGCCCTCTAGTTTTAGTCACCCCTACAATGGGAAGCAGACTCTGGCTATCTACCCTATCTATGCCTCTCATAATTTTATATACCTCTATCATGTCCCCTCTCAGCCTCCTTCGCTCCAGGGAAAACAGACCCAGCCTGTCCAATCTCTCTTTATAACTCAAGCCTTCCAAACCAGGCAACATCCTTGTGAATCTTTTCTGCACCCTCTCCAGCTTAATCACATCTTTCCTGCAGTGCGGTGACCAGAACTGCACACAGTACTCCAAATGCGGCCTAAACAATGTCATGTACAACTGTAACATGACATCCCAACTCTTGTACTCAATGCCTCGGCCAATGAAGGCAAGCATGCCATACGCCTTCTTCACCACCCTGTCTAACTGTGTTGCCACTTTCAGGGAACTATGTACTTGCACCCCAAGGTCTCTCTGCTCAACAACACTCCCCAGGGACCTGCCATTCACTGTATATGTCCTGCCCTGGTTTAACTTCCCAAAATGCATCACTTCGCACTTGTCTGCGTTAAATTCCATTTGCCAATCCCTTGCCCACTTTCCCAGTTGATCTGTATCCTGTTGTAACCTTAGACAACCTTCTTCACTGTCCACTTCTTTCTTTCTTTTTCTTTTGGGCCTCCTTATCTCGAGAGACAATGGATACGCGCCTGGAGGTGGTCAGTGGTTTGTGAAGCAGCGCCTGGAGTGGCTATAAAGGCCAATTCTGGAGTGACAGGCTCTTCCACAGGTGCTGCAGAGAAATTTGTTTGTTGGGGCTGTTGCACAGTTGGCTCTCCCCTTGCGCCTCTGTCTTTTTTCCTGCCAACTACTAAGTCTCTTCGACTCGCCACAATTTAGCCCTGTCTTTATGGCTGCCCGCCAGCTCTGGCGAATGCTGGCAACTGACTCCCACGACTTGTGATCAATGTCACACGATTTCATGTCGCGTTTGCAGACGTCTTTATAACGGAGACATGGACGGCCGGTGGGTCTGATACCAGTGGCGAGCTCGCTGTACAATGTGTCTTTGGGGATCTTGCCATCTTCCATGCGGCTCACATGGCCAAGCCATCTCAAGCGCCGCTGACTCAGTAGTGTGTATAAGCTGGGGGTGTTGGCCGCTTCAAGGACTTCTGTGTTGGAGATATAGTCCTGCCACCTGATGCCAAGTATTCTCCGAAGGCAGCGAAGATGGAATGAATTGAGACGTCGCTCTTGGCTGGCATACGTTGTCCAGGCCTCGCTGCCGTAGAGCAAGGTACTGAGGACACAGGCCTGATACACTCGGACTTTTGTGTTCCGTGTCAGTGCGCCATTTTCCCACACTCTCTTGGCCAGTCTGGACATAGCAGTGGAAGCCTTACCCATGCGCTTGTTGATTTCTGCATCTAGAGACAGGTTACTGGTGATAGTTGAGCCTAGGTAGGTGAACTCTTGAACCACTTCCAGAGCGTGGTCGCCAATATTGATGGATGGAGCATTTCTGACATCCTGCCCCATGATGTTCGTTTTCTTGAGGCTGATGGTTAGGCCAAATTCATTGCAGGCAGACGCAAACCTGTCGATGAGACTCTGCAGGCATTCTTCAGTGTGAGATGTTAAAGCAGCATCGTCAGCAAAGAGGAGTTCTCTGATGAGGACTTTCCGTACTTTGGACTTCGCTCTTAGACGGGCAAGGTTGAACAACCTGCCCCCTGATCTTGTGTGGAGGAAAATTCCTTCTTCAGAGGATTTGAACGCATGTGAAAGCAGCAGGGAGAAGAAAATCCCAAAAAGTGTGGGTGCGAGAACACAGCCCTGTTTCACACCACTCAGGATAGGAAAGGGCTCTGATGAGGAGCCACCATGTTGAATTGTGCCTTTCATATTGTCATGGAATGAGGTGATGATACTTAGTAGCTTTGGTGGACATCCGATCTTTTCTAGTAGTCTGAAGAGACCACGTCTGCTGACGAGGTCAAAGGCTTTGGTGAGATCAATGAAAGCAATGTAGAGGGGCATCTGTTGTTCACGGCATTTCTCCTGTATCTGACGAAGGGAGAACAGCATGTCAATAGTCGATCTCTCTGCACGAAAGCCACACTGTGCCTCAGGGTAGACGCGCTCGGCCAGCTTCTGGAGCCTGTTCAGAGCGACTCGAGCAAAGACTTTCCCCACTATGCTGAGCAGGGAGATTCCACGGTAGTTGTTGCAGTCACCGCGGTCACCTTTGTTTTTATAGAGGGTGATGATGTTGGCATCGCGCATGTCCTGGGGTACTGCTCCCTCGTCCCAGCACAGGCATAGCAGTTCATGTAGTGCTGAGAGTATAGCAGGCTTGGCACTCTTGATTATTTCAGGGGTAGTGCTGTCCTTCCCAGGGGCTTTTCCGCTGGCTAGGGAATCAATGGCATCACTGAGTTCCGATTTGGTTGGCTGTATGTCCAGCTCATCCATGACTGGTAGAGGCTGGGCTGCATTGAGGGCAGTCTCAGTGACAGCATTCTCCCTGGAGTACAGTTCTAGGTAGTGCTCAACCCAGCGGTCCATCTGTTTGCGTTGGTCAGTGATTATGTCCCCCGATTTAGATTTGAGGGGGGTGATCTTCTTGATGGTTGGCCCAAGAGCTCTCTTCATGCCATCATACATTCCTCTGATGTTTCCGGTGTCTGAGGCCAGCTGAATATGACTGCATAGGTGTTGCCAGTAGTCGTTTGCGCAACGCCTAGCTGTTCTTTGTGCAGTACTTCTGGCTGCTTTAAGTGCTGCGGATGTTAAATCGCTGGGGGCTTTCTTGTAGTTCTATACCACTATACCACCAATTTTGGTGTCATCTGCAAACTTACTAATCATGCCCCTTACATTCACATCCAAGTCATTAATATATATGACAAACAACAGAGGGCCCAGTACTGATCCCTGCGGCACACCACTGGTCACCGGCCTCCAATCTGAAAAACAACCCTCCGCTACCACCCTCTGCCTCCTATCACCAAGCCAATTTTGTATCCAATTTGCTAGCTCACCCTGGATCCCATGTGTCCGAACCTTCTGGACCAGCCTACCATGCGGGACCTTGTCAAAGGCCTTGCTAAAGTCCATGTAGACAACGTCCATTGCCCTGCCCTCATCAATCCTCTTGGTCACCTCCTCGAAAAACTCAATCAAATTCGTGAGACATGATTTCCCACGCACAAAGCCATGCTGACTATCCCTAATCAGACCATGCCTTTCCAGATGCATTTAAATCCTGTCTCTCAAAATCCCTTCCAATAACTTTCCCACCACTGATGCAAGGCTCACCAGCCTGTAGTTCCCTGGCTTATCCCTGCTACCCTTCTTAAATAAAGGCACAACATTAGCTATCCTCCAGTCTTCCGGTACCTCACCCGTGGCTAACGATGATACAAAAATCTCTGCCAGGGCCCCAGCATTCTCCTCCCATGCTTCCCATAGCATCCTAGGATACACCTGGTCAGGCCCTGGGGATTTATCCACCTTAATGCGCTTCAAAACCTCCAACACCTCCTCCGTTGTAATGTTGATCTGCTCCAGGATATTGGTGTTCCCTCCCTTGAACTCACTAGCTTCCATGACCTTCTCCACAGTAAATACGGATGAGACATATTCATTTAAGACCTTGCCCATTTCCCGTGGATCCACACTGATCCTTAAGGGGACCTACTCTCTCCCTAGCTACCCTTTTACTCTTAATATACTTATAGAATCTGTTAGGATTCTCCTTTATCTTATCTGATCGGGAAATCTCATGGCCCCTCTTTGCCCTCCTAATTTCCTTAAGTGTACTCCTACATCCCCTACACTCCTCGAGGGACTCGCTCGATCCCAGCTGCCTATACCTGACATATGCCTCCTTCTTTGTCCTGACCAGACCCTCAATATCCCTCGTCAACCAAGGTTCCCTAAACCTGCCAGCCTTGCCCTTCCATCTAACAGGAACATTCCGCCCTGAACTCTTCCTATCTCACTTTTAAAAGCCTCCCACTTGCCAGACGTCCCTTTACCTGTAAACAGCTTCTCCCATTCAACTTTTGAGAGTTCCTGTCTGATGCCATCGAAATTAGCCTTCCCCCAATTTAGGACTTCAACCTGAGGACCAGTCCTATCCTTTTCCATAACTATCTTGAAGCTAATAGAGTCATGGTCACTGGTCCCAAAATGCTCCCCCACTGACATATCAACCACCTGCCCATCCTCATTTCCTAAGAGGAGGTCGAGTGTAGCCCCTTCTTGAGTAGGGCCATCCACATACTGCTTCAGAAAACTATCCTGGACACACTTAACAAATTCTTCCCCATCTGATCCCTTAGCACCAAGGCAGTCCCAGTCAATATTAGGGAAGTTAAAATCACCTACTATTACAACCCTATAAGTCCTACACCTATCTGTGATTTCCCTACATATATGCTCCTCCACTTCCCTCTGACTATTGGGGGGCCTATAGTATAATCCCATCAAAGTGATCACCCCTTTCTTATTTCTAAGTTCTCCCCATATGGCCTCGCTGAATGTTCCCCCCAGGATATCCTCTGTAAGTACTGCCGTGATGTCCTCCCTGATCAATAGCGCAACTCCCCCTCCTCTCTTACCTCCACCTATGTCACGCTGGAAAGATCGGTACCCTGGAACATTGACCTGCCAGCCCTGCCCATCCCTCAACCACGTTTCTGTAATAGCAATAATATCACAATCCCATGTACTGATCCATGCTCTGAGTTCATCTGCCTTACCTGTAAGGCTTCTTGCATTAAAGTAAATGCAGTTTCGCCTACCAGACCTTCCACACTCCCTGTCCTGCCCCTGCCTGGCCTGCCTACTGGACTT
This sequence comes from Heterodontus francisci, assembly GCF_036365525.1. Lineage (NCBI taxonomy): Eukaryota > Metazoa > Chordata > Chondrichthyes > Heterodontiformes > Heterodontidae > Heterodontus > Heterodontus francisci. The sequence goes on along the minus strand of NC_090375.1, from coordinate 116,362,195 downwards.
GCTTGTTTTAACCTCTACATTTGCTTCAACTATCTCATCTGAGAGACTACTACTTTGGGTCCCACCCCCCTGCAAGACTAATTTAAACCCTCCCGAGTAGTGCTAGCAAACCTCCCCGCAAGGATATTGGTCCCGCTCCAGTTTAGATGCAACCCGTCCTTCTTGCACAGGTCACCTCTGCATCAGAAGAGATCCCAATGATCCAAGTAGCTGAAGCCTTCCCGCCTACACCAGCTCTTCAGCCACGCATTCATTTGCCTAATCCTCCTATTCCCACCCTCACTAGCACGTGGCACAGGGAGTAATCCTGAGATTACAACCCGAGAGGTCCTGCTTTTTAACCATCTGCCTAACTCCCTATATTCACTTTGCAGGACCTCATCCCTTTTCCTGCCTATGTCTTTAGTACTAATATGGACCACGACCTCTGGCTGCTCACCCTCCCCTTTCAGAATGTCCTGCAGCCGCTCCAAGACATCCTTGACCCGAGCACAAGGGAGGCAACATACTATCCTGTAGTCTCGTTTGCGGCCACAGAAACGCCTATCTGCACCCCTTACGATAGAATCCACTATCACTACAGCTCTTCCACCCCTTTTCCTCCCCTGCTGTGCAGCAGAGCCCTGCGTTGTGCCACAAAACTTGGCTGTTGCTGCTTTCCCCTGGGAGGTCATCCCCCGCAACAGTATCCAAACTGGGATATCTATTTGAGAGGGGGATGGCCACGGGGGACTCCTGCACTACCTGTCTGCGCCTACTACTACGTCTGGTGGTCACCCATCTCTTTTCTGCCTGTGCAGCCATTACCTGCGGTGTGACCACCTCACTAAACGTGCTATCCACGACGTCCTCAGCATCGCGGATGCTCCACAGCGAATCCACCCACAGCTCCACCTCCATAATACGGGTAGTCAGTAGCTGCAGATGGATACACTTCCTGCACACATGGAACCGTCCCTGATTTCCCACATAGCGCAGGAGGAGCATATCACGGGGCTGTTGCTGATTTCCCCTGGGAGGTCATTCCCCCCAACAGTATCCAAAGTGGTATATCTGTTTGAGAGGGGGATGGCCACAGGGGACTCCTGCACTACCTGCCTGTGCCTCCCACTCTGTCTGGTGGTCACCCATCCCTTTTCTGCCTGTGCAGCCATTACCTGCGGTGTGACCACCTCACTAAACCTGCTATCCATGACGTCCTCAACATAGCAGATGCTCCACAGTGAATCCACCCACAGCTCCAGCTCCATAATGCAGGTAGCCAGTAGCTGCAGATGGACACACTTCCTGCACACATGGTCATCAGGGGCACTGACAGCATCCCTGATTTCCCACATAGAGCAGGAGGATTTTAGTGAATAAGTTTTAAATCCTGTTTTCTACTCACCCCAATCTTTTTACTGAAATGAAAAGGGCTATTTTACCTCTGAACTCCTCAGAAAGGCATGAAGATTCTTTGCCACAGACTCATTCAAAAAAGATAACTTGAGAGTTAACAGTATGTAGATGTTCATAGAAATACACAGCACACAAATTACAAATATAATTGTGGACAAGGGAAGCCATTTGACCAATCTAGTATTTCCTTTCATAGAAAATCACAATCTTCCATTACAACATTTAACTGTTTATTAAATAATTCCACTGCACTATTTGAAAAACTGTTCCATTTAGGAATATAAGAAATAGAAGCAGGAGGAGACCATATGGCCTCTCGAGCTTGCTCCACTATTCAATATGATCATGGCTGAACTTCTGCCTCAATTCCACTTTCCCGCCTGCTCCCACATCTCAATTCACTGAGGAAGAAAAATATGTCCAGCTCAGCCTTAAATATTGTTACGACCTCATTTGAGAATGTTAACTTTTAAAACAAGAGATATGAACTCCCCAGACCGATGAAAGGTTTACACAAGATTTCACATTCTAAGGCTTTTACTATGACAACTAAACTAAAAATTAACTACACAATACTTAGTAGGTAGCTAATACAGTAAATTACAGAGAAAGGTTATTTCCCATTAATTTAGTAAAACAAAACACATGAAAACCCCACACCACATTTATACATTACACAGAGTTCTCATTGAATCAGTATCTTTGCAGTTAAAGTCCCAAACTCCTCCCCAGTTGCAATGCATTAGATCTCCCAGCCTTAACAAAGCCAATCTCCTCTTCACTACTTCTTCCGAGAACACTTGACCTGGACTTCCATTAGTAAGGCAATCATTGGTGACCCCGTTGGTCTTTTCTCCTCCGCAAACTTCAACTTTTGAATTGGGTTCAAGTCTAAGCAGCCTTTTGCTGAATCAGTGTTCTTCGAGCAGTTGTTTTCCCTCTCTCTCTTCTGAGGCTGTGTAGCTCCTGCTGGTTTCTTTGTGTCTTCCTTTCTTCCTTACAGTCTGTTAGACTTAGGAAAGCCTGTTGAATTTATCTGGAATCAAAAGTCAATAGTCATTCGCCTTTTACTATATTCAGAGTCCAGAAGTCTGGCAAAATCAAACCCACCTGGGCCTTCCTTTGTTCCTAGGTGTTAGCAATTGCACCTTAAATTTGCATGTTCAGAGCTCTTGGCTCCCTGTTTACGATCTGAGAGTCTGGGAGAGCAAAACCCATTGTTCATCATTGCACTCTGCTTTCAAAAGGGTCTTTGATCTGGGTTCCTTGTTTGCGTGGTAACAAGATCCCTGGCTTGTTTCTGGGCAGACTTGGTGTGAGGTTACTTGTCTCCGGTTACATTTTACACTGCAATAAAGATCAATTTTTCAAACATAGCCATACTATAAAGTCCAGCATTCATAACAATATACTCAATGATGGAGCATCCACAACCCTCTGGAGTACAGAAATCCAAACATTCACTTCTCTCTGAGGAAAGACATTTCTCCTCATCTCAGTCTTAAATGATCGACCCCTTCTCATGACACGGTGCCCCCTTGTTCTAGATTCCACAGCCAGGGGAAACAACTTCTCAGCATTTAACCTGTCAAGCCCCTTCAGAATTTTGTATGTTTCAGTGAGATCAGCTATCACTCTTCTAAACTCCAGGGAGTATAGGTTTCATTTACTCAGCCTCTCATCATAGGACAACCCTCTCATCCCAGGAACCAATCTAGTGAACCTTTGCTGTACCACCTCCAAGGCAATAAATTCTTCCTTCGGTATGGAGACCAAAACTACACACAGTTCTCCAGGTGTGGCCTAACCAAAACCCTGTGCAATTGTAGCAAGACTTACTTATTCTTGTATTTCAATTCCCTTGCAATAAAGGCTAACATGCCATTTGCCTTCCTAATTGCTGCTGTACCTGCATGCTAGCTTTCTGTATTCCTTGTACGAGTGCACCCAAGTGGCTCTGAACATCAACATTTGCAAGTTTCACACCTTTTAAAAAAAATTATGCCTTTCTATTCTTACTGAACTAGTAATCCAGTCGCCCAGGCTAATGGCCTGGGACAAGGGTTCAAATCCCACCACGGCAGCTGGTGGAATTTAAAATCAATTAAATAATAAAAAATCTGGAATAAAAGCAGGAAGTACTGGAAATACTCAGCAGGTCTGGCAGCATCTGTGGAGAGAGAAGCAGAGTTAATGTTTCAGATCAGTGACCTTTTATCAGAACATTATGTATTATATATAATAAAAAATCTGGAATTGAAAGCTAGTCTCAGTAATGGTGCCATGAAACTATCATCAATTGTCATTAAAAAAAAACCCCACCTAGTTCACTACTGTGCTTTCGGGAAGGAAATCAGCTGTCCTTACCTGGTCTGGCCTACATGTGATTCCATACATGAGCAATGTGGTTGACTCTTAGTTGCCCTCTGAAATTGCCTAGCAAACCACTCAGTTGTCAAGGGCAATTAGGAATGGGCACAAATGCTGGCTTGCCAGTGATGCCTACATCCCATGAAAGAATATTTTTAAAAAACCATAATTTCTCCTGTCTCTGCCTCCAATTACATTTTGTATGAGATATGCTCCCTGATATCAGTTTTGTATTTGCCTTTTGCTAGTTTGTACCTATGTCCTTTTTCCTATATCAGTACTTTACTCTGATGCTTTGGATTAACCTTTTTTATTTAACTAAGTATATTATACAGCTGTATCAGGTGTCCTCTCGTTCACCTGCTTTCCAGACTAGAGTTTGAGTTTTCTAACCTTTTCTCATAACTTCATCCTCTGATATGTCCTTCTTCACACCAAGTTTCTTCTGGGGCTTAGACTGTCCTGTTGTCTCCATGACCTGTGAATTAAATACAGGTCTCAAGGTACAGTCTGAACAAAGAACTATACAGCTTCAGCATAATATTCCATAAAACTGGAAAAATGCTGTTCTAAATGTTACCTTCCTCGGCATTTAAATTGGAGAACCATTTCAGAATGCGGCTGCTCTCCTAATGCTGTAGAAATTGCCCCATTTACATGACAAAGCAGTTATTACAACAGCTGGATCTATTTTAAAGAAAACTGTTCCATGTACAGAAACTATTTCACCATCCCCAATGGCATTAGCTACACAGCTGACCAGCAGTCTTATTAATTGGCTTGTTTTGCCTCTGGCAGCAGTGCTTACATTGTGTCTGCAAAACCATTGCTCAGCTTATGTTTTCAATACAAGTACCATCTTTAAAATAGATGATTCAACAAGGGAGGTAGAATAAAATAGTCAAAGAAAGCATTTTAAAGATAGCATGACATTATGCAAGATCCATGCTAGTGTTGCTAGTCTTGATCAGTCCTAGCAGTTTTACATACAAACGTAGGCCACTTGGCCCCTCGAGCTTGCTCTGCCATTCAAAAAGATCATGGCTGATCTGATTGTAACCTCAACTCCACATTGCATCGTACCCGCAATAACTTTTCACCCCCTTTGTTACCAAGAGTCTATCTGCCTTAAAAATATTCAGAGACTCTGCTTCCACTGCCTTTTGAGGAAGAGAATTCCAAAGACTCATAACCCTCTGAGAGAAAAAAATTCTCCTCATCTCTGTCTTAAATGGGCGACCCCTTATTTTTAAACAGTGACTCCTAGTTCTAGATTCTCCCACAAGAGGAAACATCATTTCCACATCGACCCTGTCAAGAGCCCTCAGAATCTTATGTTTCAATCAAGTCGCCTCTTACTCATCTAAACTCCAGCAGATACAAGCCTAGCCTGTCCAATCTTTCCACATAAGACAACCCACCCATTCTAGGTATTCGTCTAGTAAACATTCTCCGAACTGTTTCCAACACATTTACATTCTTCCTTACACAAGGAGACCAATACTGTACACAGTACTCCAGATATAGTCTCACCAATGCCCTGTATAACTGAAGCATAAACTCCCTACTTTTGGATTCAATTCCCCTTGCAATAAAAATAACATTCTATTAGCTTTCCTAATTACTTGCTGTACCTGCATACTAACCTTTTGCAATTCATGCACTAGGACACCCAGATCCCTCTGCATCTCAGAGCTCTGCAGTCTCTCATCATTTAGATAAACTGCTTCTTTTTTATTCTACCTGCCAAAGTGGACAATTTCACATTTTCCCACATTATACTCCATTTGCCAGATCTTTGCCCACTCACATAACCTATCTATATCCCTTTGTAGCCTCCCTTATGTCCTCTTCACAAGTTACTTTCCTACCTATCTTTGTGTCATCAGCAAATTTAGCAACCATACATTTGATCCCTTCATCTAAGTCATTTATATACATTGTAACAAGTTGAGGCCTCAGCACAGATCCCTGCGGCACACCACTCATTACATCTTGCCAACTAGAAAATGACCCATTTATGCCGACCCTTTGTTTCCTGTTAGCTAGCCAATCTTCTATCCATGCCAATATGTTACTCCCTTCATCATGAGCTTTTATTTTCTGCATAACCTTTGATGTGGCACCTTATCAAATGCCTTCTGGAAATCTAAGTGCAATACATCCACCAGTTCCCCTTTATCCACAGCATATGTTACTTCTTTAAAGAACTCCAATAAAGTGGTTAAACATGATTTCCCTTTCACAAAACCATGTTGACTCTGCCTGATTACCGTGAATTTTTCTAAGTGTCCTGCTATAACATCTTTAATAATAGCTTCTAACATTTTCCATGTGAGATGTTAAGCTAACTGGCCTGTAGTTCATGCTTTCTGTCTCCCTCCCTTTTTGAATAAAGGTATATTTTATATTTTCCAATCTAATGGAACCTTCCCCAAGTCTAGGGAATTTTGGAAAATTAAAACCAATGCATCAACTATCTCACTAACCACTTCCTTTAAGACCCTAGAATGAAGTCCATCAGGACCCGGGGACTTGTCAGCCCGTAGCGCCAACAATTTGCTCAGTACCACTTCCCTGGTGATTGTAATTTTCTTGAGTTCCTCCCTCCCTTCCATTTCATGATTTACAGCTATTTCTGGGATGTTACTTATATCCTTTATAGTGAAGACAAATGCAAACTACCTGTTCAATTCATTTTCCATTATTAATTCCCCAGACTCACTTTCCACAGGACCAATGCTCACTTTTTTAACTCTTTTCTTTTTAAAATGTAGATAGAAACTCTTACTATCTGTTTATATTTCTAGCCAGCTTTCTCTCGTACTCTAATTTTTCCCTCTTTATTAATCTTTTAGTCATTCTTTGCTGCTTTTTATATTCTGTCCAGTCTTCTGACCTGCCACCCATCCTTGCACACTTATATGTTTTTCTTTAAGTTTTTTACTGTCTTTAACTTTTTTAGTTAACCACGGATGGTGGGTCCTCCCCTTGGAATTTTTCTTTCTCGGTGGAATGTATCTATTTTGTGCATTCTGAACTATCCCCTTAAATGCCTGCCAGTGCATCTCTTTTGATCTATCCCTTAACCTATTTTGCCAGTTCACTTTTGCTAGCTCTGCTTTCATGCCCTCATAATGGCCCTTATTTAAGTTTAAAATACTAGTCTTGGACCCACTCTTCCCTCCCTCAAACTGATTGTAAAATTCAATCATATTATGATCACTGCTGCCTAGAGGCACCTTCACTGTGAGGTCATTAATTACTCCCAGCTTGTTGCACAATACCAGGTCTAGTATAGCCTGCTCTCTGGTTGGCTTCAGAATGTGCTGTTCTAAGAAACTATCCCGAAAGCATTCTATGAACTCCTCATCTAGGCTACCTTTGCCTATCTGATTTCTCCAGTCGCTATGTAGATTAAAATCCCCCATGATGATTGCCATAACTTTCTGACAAGCACCCATTATTTGTTTCTTTATACCCCGTCCTACAGTGTGGTTACTGTCAGGGGGCCTGTACACCACTCTCACAAGTGACTTCTTGCCTTTATCATTTCTCACCTCGACCCAAACCGCTTCTACATCCTGGTTTCCTGAATTTAGGTCATCTCTATTGTGCTCTCTTTATTGTGCTAATCCCATCATTAATTAACAGAGCCACCCCTCCACTTTTTCCTAGCTTCCTGTCCTTCCTAAGTGTCAGTACCCTTCAATATTCAGGTCCCGATCTATGTCACCCTACAGCCATGTCTCTGTAATGGCCACCAGATTGTACTTATTTATCTCTATTTGCACTATCAGTTCATCTGTTTTGTTTTGAATGCAACATGTATTCAGATACAGAGCCTTTAGTTTGTCCTTTTATTATTTTTGTAACATCTAGCCTTGTCTGCTGATTTACTCTTAGATTTGTACTCACTGTCCCATCCTGTCACAGTCTGTTTATCTTTTTTCCCAAATTAATGCCATTCTCTCTTGCCTTGTCTCTACTCATTGATTTACCATATCTTCCCAAATTTGATCCCTTGCCCCCACTATTTAGTTTAAAACTCTCTCTACTTGCCTAGTTATGCGGCTTGCTAGAACACTGGTCGCTGCACGGTTCAGGTGTAGACCGTCCCAACGGTACAGCACCACTTTCCCCAGTACTGGTGCCAGTGACTCACGAACCAGAACACAATTCTACCACACCAGTTTTTGAGCCATGCATTCATTTCTCTAATCTTATTTTCCCTACTCCGATTTGCATGTGATTCAGGTAATAATCCAGAGACTATTACCTTTGAGATTCTGCTTAATTTTGTGCCCAGCTCCTCATACTGACTATGCAGAACCTCTATCATTGTCCTACCTGTCGTTGGTACCTACATGGACCACAACAACTGGATCTTCCCCCTCCCACTTGTAAGTTTTTCTCCAGCCCTGAGCAGATATCCCGAACCCTGGTACCGGGCAGGCAAGACAGCCTTCTGGACTCTTGCTCTTTGCTGCAGAGAACAGTGTCAATCCCCATCACTATACTGTCCCTTACTACCACTACGTTCCTTTTTGCTCCTCCCCGCTTGAACGGCTTCCTGTACCATGGTGCGATGGTCATTCTGTTCATCCACACTACAGCCCTTGCTCTTGTCCATACAAGCTGCAAGAACGTCAAACCTGTTCCTCAATTGCAAGGGCTGAGGCTCCTCTACTCCCACCTTCTCAATCCCCTTACCTGCCTGACTTTTAGTCACACCCTCCTGTCCCTGACCACTGATCAAAACAGACTATGCTATCCTAAGGGGTGTGACTGCCTTCTGGAACAAACTGTCCAGGTAACTTTCCCCCTCCCTGATGAATCTCAGTATCTACAGCTCAGCCTCCAGCTCAATGACTCTGAGCCAAAACTCCTGAAGCCACAGACACTTACTGCATACGTGGTTGTCATGGATTGCTATGGCATCCAGGAGCTCCCACATACTGCATCTGCAATACATCACCTGTCCTGCCATCTTTATTGTGTTAATTTAATTACATTTATTTTTTCTTAATTAATTTATAGTTCACTTCCTTACTGGACTCCCTTCTTCTTTGTTCCCATCAACAGCACTCAGTGCAGACAAGCAGCACTGAGAGTCCCCTGAATTTATACTGTCTGAAAACAATGATATCAGCTTTGCCAGAACTCAGAAACCAGTTTAAGTTAGCTATTTAATTAACTAGCTACAGCTACTGTCAGAGAGATTGTATACCCCTGTTTAAAACTGCAAGAAACTTAACTTGCCTCTTAACTTAAACAGTAATTTCAGTTAATTGCTAAATGTAAACAAAACAAAAACTAGACTTTAGAGAGATTAACCCAGTTCTGATGAAAGGTCACAGACCTGAAATGTTAACTCTGCTTCTCTCTGCACAGATGCTGCCAGACCTGCAGAGTATTTCCAGCAATTTCTGGTTTTATTTAATATTAGGTTTGTTTCGTTATAACAATGTCACTATTGGTTACTTATGAGAAATTGGAATTCCCTGGACCTGGCAGCAGTCTAGAGGTGATAAGCAACTTTTGTTCTCCTCAATGTGTCCAGCACTCCATCCAAACTTGGTAATATAGAGAGGGAAAAGGTTGTACACAGTGCATTGGGCTATGGCAATCTTGCTCTTCTCTCCTGCACCGCCCCCACCCAATTCCCATTATGTTGTCAGAACAGTAACAAATGGATCTGTTTTGAAAAGAATTGTAACATAAAACAAAATGATAATTGCAAGTGATTACATGATAATGATTGAGCTTTACTAGATCACAGCTGCAGAAATTATTGTCAAAGTGACTGATGTGTACAGCCATTGAGTAGCAAGTGAAAAACGCAGCTATTGAAAACCTGTAATCCCAATGAGTTTATATTCCTCTCCACATCTGGCATATTGATTTGTTAGGAGAATTACATCTTCAAAAAAGTATCCTGGTCAGCATTCTCTCCATTGAGCGGGGTTCTGGGTTGATAGAACATCAGCACCTGCATCCAAATCCATCCTAACCTGGCCCATTTCCCTTGTTCGAAGGTCACTTGAAATGCATTGTTAGATTACCGTGAGGGAGCCTGCCAGCTTAAAAAGAATGGAAATTCTCAAAGTTGCTGCACTGGTGATGCTGATGCAGCACCAGAAGAGCCAGCTTTGGACTTTAAGGGGACAAACGTTCCCAAGGATTAGAATACATGTGCTGCTGAAGGCCTTGGCTGAAACTAAGGTGTTCATCAGGTTAGTGACGGGGATCAGACTGGAGGGAAAGGAGGCTGCTAGTGGTTCCTTTCATTTTATGGGGGACGTCAAGGCCATCATTCTCTCTTTCTGGGGCCTACAGCTGAAATTCCCATGGTGGCCATTGGCTGGGGTGAGTGGCAGTGGGGTGGTTGGTGGAGGGAACTGGTAACTTTTTTTTAAAATCCTGATCAGCCCATGTATTCAAGGGGCCAAAGGGGACATGGCTGGCACCTGGTGGTAGTAAGTCTGGGCAATCCACTCCAATTGGTGGCCAGGTGCCAGATTTTCTGGCTGCATGGTGCAGGTAAGTGCACACATACACATGTGCCTACCTGTCCCGTGCAAATTAAGAGTCCTCCCACTGACTCCACCAGCAGTCATAATCTGACAAAACTGTCTGGATCACACCTTATGCATTTTTGGAGGCAGTTTGTTGAAGTGTAAGTACTTACCAAATGCATTTTTTTTAGGATCCTTGTTTCTGATCTTCAGAAATTAATAGAAATGCAAAGTGGCTCCAGTCCTCGCCTGCGCCGGTCAAATCCTCTCTACAGCTATGAAGTCTATCATTCTTTAGAAGAAGTAAGTAGATAAAGCCACAACAATTGTAAACAATGGTTCTGAAGGTCATTTTTAATGAAAGAAATATGCCATGAAAACCCTCAGTCATACTGGGAATGCATGTCATGTGCCGCAAGCTGATAAATGCAGGCTAAAGTTACAGAAAGTCTTGAATATCATTTTAAGAAATAGAAAAAGAAAAAGTAGAAAGAAGTACACCACATTGACTTTAAAGTTTACTACACAAGAGAAGAGCTCATGGTGTTGGGGTAATACATTAGCATGGATAGAGGATTGACTGACTAACAGGAAGCAGAGAGTCAGGATAAATGAGCCATTTTCAGGTTGGCAAACTGCAATTAGTATATCAGTGCTGGGGTCTCAACTATTTATGATCTATATTGTTACCACCAGGTGAGAAAGGGGTCTAGGGGTTCCCTCAGCCTTTTCCTGGTTTGACCATAACAGGGTTTAATTTTTAAAACACCATGTTTTTAGCTTCCCCTCAGTGAATCCTTGTTCATTGCTTTCCAATTGTAATGACAAAGAAATCAACTGGACAGGTTTTCTTAGATTTAAACAAGAAAGATGTAAGTTTATTAACCTTAAAACTTAATTTGGTTAAAACTGCTATGAACACGTGACACGACCATGCTAGCATGCATATGTGATAAACACACACGCAGATAGAGACAGAAAAGGGGAAAGGTTTGAAGCAGTTGCTGGAGTTCATTTACTGTCTTTTGAGTTTGATGTAAAGTCTTTGATTGCAGTTCAATCTTGCCGTCTCGTTGAGGCCCAGTGCACTTTCAAACTTGTTTCGATGCTTTTCTGTCTTGAGGCTTAGTTTCCTTCCATGGGTCCCTGTCTTTGTGTGAGAAGGAAAGAGAGAGAGTGACCTTCCTTATCTGTTGTCTTCAAATTGCAGTCTGACCCAAACTGGTCTGTGAACACAATTCAAAACCAAACCTGGGCCAGCAGGTTCATCATGCGAATAGCTTTTTTGTTAACAAACTATCCTGCGTTTTTGTAGATTCTCCATCTTAGCAGACACCATCATTGGGGTGGGGGGGGCAGGTGCGGGGGGATTGGAATGCTGGCTTTTCACACATTCAATATCTGGTGATCAAAATCCATTTGGGTTATTTGGATCAGGGAGCAGTTCAATGGTCTTCTCCAGGCAACTGTCTCTTAGAATGCAAATATTTCCAGCCACTGTTGTGATCTCTTTAAACAAGTCATCTTTTCAGTCCAGCAACAGTTTAAAATTAATGTTTCATATGACGAAATTAATCTGCCTTATTCTTGGCAGGTGGGGTTTCCATGACAATATTAATGACTTGGATGAAGGGACCGAGTGTATTGTAGCCAAATTTGTGGACAATACAAGTGGGAAAAAATGTGGCAGATGGAGTATCATGTCGGAAAATGTGAGGTTGTCGACTTGGGCAGGAAAAATAGAAAAGCATAATATTATTTACATGGAGAGAGAATGCAGAATACTGCGGTATTATGTCAATACGGAGGAATCTGTATGTGCTTGTACATAACTGACAAAAAGTTAACATGCAGGTACAACAAGTAATTAGGAAGGAAAATGGAATGTTGCCATTTGTTGCAAGGGGGATGGAATATAAAAGTAGGGAAGTCTTGCTAAAACTGGACAGGGCATTGGTGAGACCACACCTACAGTAATGCATACTTAAGGAGGGATATACTTGCATGGGAGGCAGTTCAGAGAAGGTTCGCTAGGCTGATTCCTGGGATGAAGGGGTTGTCTTATGAGGAAAGGTTAAGCAGGTTGGGCTATCCTCATTGGAGTTTAGAAGAATGAGAGGTGATCTTATTGAAACATATAAGATTCTGAGGGGGCTTCACAGGGTAGATGCTGAGAGGATGTTTCCCCTCATGGGGAATCTAGAACTAAGGGGCACAGTTTCAATATTTTTTATGCATTCGTGGGATGTGGGCATCACTGGCTAGGACAGCATTTAACGCCCATCCCTAATTTCCCTTGAGAAGGTAGTGGTGAGCTGCCTTTTTGAACTGCTGCAGTCCTTGGGGTGCAGGTACACCCAGAGTGCTTTTAGGAAGGGAGTTCCAGGATTTTGACCCAGCAATATAGTTCCAAGTCAGGATGGTGTGTGGCTTAGAGGGGAACTTGCTTGTGGTGATGTTCCCATGCATCTGTTGCTCTTGTCTTTTAGGTGGTAGAGGTCACGGGTTTGGAAGGTGCTGTTTAAGGAGCCTTGGTGTGTTGCTACAGTGCATCTTATAGATGGTACACACTGCTGCCACTGTGCATCAGTGGTGGAGGGAATGAATGTTTGTGGAAGGGATGCCAGTCAAGGGGGCTGCTTTTTCCAGGATGGTGGTGAGCTGCTGGAGTGGTGTTGGAGCTGCACCCATCCAGGCAAGTGGAGAGTATTCCATCACACTCCTGACTTGTGCCTTGTAGATGCCGCAGGATTCTTAGTCTCTGACCTGCACTTGTAGCCATGGTATTTATACGGCTACTCCAGTTCAGTTTCTGGTCAATGGTAACCCCAAGGATGTTGATAATGGGGGATTCAGCAATCGTAATGCCATTGAATGTCAAGGGGAGATGGTTAGATTCTCTCTTGTTGGAGATGGTCATTGCCTGGCACTTGCGTGGCACGAATGTTACTTGCCAGTTATCAGCCCAAGCCTGGATATTGTCCAGGTCCTGCTGCAATTCTACACGGACTGCTTCAGTATCTGAGGAGTCGTGAATGGTGCTGAACATTGTGCAATCAACGGCAAACATCCCCACTTCTGACCTAATGATGGAAGGAAGGTTATTGATGAAGGAGCTGAAGATGGTTGGGCCTAGGACAGTACCTTGAGGAACTCCTGCACTGATGTCCTGGAGCTGAGATGATTGACCTCCAGCACCCACAGCCATCTTCCTTTGCGCTAGGTGTGACTCCAACTAGAGGAGAGTTTTCCCCGATTCCCATTGACTCCAGTTTTTCTAGGGCTCCTTGATGTTATTACTCGATCAAATGCCTGCTTGATGTCAAGGGCAGTCACTCTCACTTCACCTTGAGTTCAGCTCTTTTGTCCATGTTTGAACCAAGGCTGTAATGAGGTCAGGAGCTGAGTGGCTCTGGCAGAATCCAAACTGAGCGTCACTGAGCAGGTAATTGCTAAGCAAGTGCCGCTTGATGGCACTGTCAACGACACCTTCCGTCACTTTACTGATGATTTAGAGTAGACTGATGGGGCAGTAATTGGCCGGGTTGGACTTGTCCTGCTTTTTTTTGTGTACAGGACATACCTGGGCAATTTTCCACATTACCATGTAGATGCCAGTGTTGTAGCTGTATTGGAATAGCTTGGCTAGAGGCGCAGCAAGTTCTGGAGCACAGGTCTTTGCTATATAAGTGTGAGACGGAAACCAGGGAATTACAGACCAATGAGCCTAGCATCTGTTCTTGGGAAATTACTAGAGTTTATAATTAAGGATAGAGTGACTGAACACCTTGAAAATTTTCTGCTGATTAGAGAGAGCCAGCATAGATTCGTAAAGGGTAGGTCATGCCTGATGAACCTGACTTAATTTTTTGAAGAGGTGACTAAAGTAGTGAACAAGGAAATGTCTATGGATGTAATTTATATAGACTTCCAGAAAGCATGCAATAAAATCCCTCATAAGAGACTGTGAGCGAAAGTTGAAGCTCATACAATTGAAGGTGAATTATTGAGCTGGTTAGGAATTTGGCTAAGCAGCAGGAGACAGATTAGGGATAATGGGCAGGTACTGTAATTGGGAGGATGTGACTAGTGGCATCACACAGGAATCCGTATTGGGCCCTCAACTATTTACTTTATTTGTTAACAACTTAGATGATGGCTTAGAGAACAACATATCTAAGTTTGCCGATGATGCAAAGATAGGTAGCTTTGTAAGGACTTTAGATGGAAGCATAAAATTACAGTGTTATCAAGAGATGCAGTGCCTGGCAAAACTGAGGCAAATGATTTCAATAGAGGCAAGTGTGAGGTCATCCACTTTGGACCTAAAATGGATCGATCAAAGGATAGAGGGCTTTCTAAACGGTTAAAAGCTAGAAACAATGAAAATCCAAAGAGACTGAAGAGCCCACGGATGTAGATTGTTAAAATGTCATGGACAGCTACAGAAAATAATCAAAGAGGCTAATGAAACAGAATCAATACCTCTGGATCATATGAACAGGACCAGAAAGATCCTGCTAAGATATTGAAAGTGCTGGAAGATCAGCTCCGATTACGAGTGAATTTCAGAACTCACCACCTGGAATTGATGTCCTAAGGGCAACACCCACAGGAATCAACAGACCAGTTCGTAAGCAGATGTTGTAATAAGGGTAACAAATGCGACTTCTCAGAAGTTGAGCTGTCAAACCAAATAATGGAACTGGCAATCGTATCAACACCCATTGAAGCATTTCAGAAAGACTTCTTGGGGAAAAAGAAAGGTCACAGCATTGATGCGCTGCTGAAAGATGGCAGAAAATATGAAGCCATTGTAGCTGGACAACAGCACCTGCAAGTACTTGGTGCAGCCAAAAGTATCGACGCCATAACCAGGTCGAAAAGAGCAAGTAAGTTGTGTGGTAAGTGTGGTTCGTCCCACTCACAACAAAATTGCATTGCATTTTGAGACCTGTGCAAGGCGTGCGGTGTAAAAGGATACTGGGCCCCCCTATGCAGGAAGTCTGGCTCCAAGGATGCAGCCAGAAGCCATGGTGGGACATGAGCCAACAGAAGACAGGCGCAGCAAAAGGGCAACAGCAGCAACAAAAGACCTGTATAAACGCAAGCCAATACATGAGGTCCATAGCAAACAGACCTCAGACGAGACCCAGAGAGAAGTAAGTCTCAGTCAGAAGATGAGCAAGAATTCCACATTGTGAACTTGGCACATCACTTTGGTGACATCCAACAACTGGAAGCTTTCACCAACATCAACATCATGTGCCCAAAGAAAGCTGGCAAGCATACACTCAATGTCAAGATTGACACAGGTGCTAGTGCAGTTATTCTCCCAGTCCGAATCCTCAAAGATATGTATTGGGTCATTGGAGATCGATGATACAACCAACAATTGCCAAACTATTTGCATACAACAGGTGACCCATCCCTTGCAGTGCCACATGAACAGTGTAATGCAGATATGGCAAGTCGGCATGGAAACCACAAACGTTCTACCTAGTAGACACAAGCGGACCAGCAGTGGAAGGACTACCAACGTGTGAGGACCGCAACATCATAACTATCCACGATAGCGTTGCCAAGGAGAAATCTCAAAGGACCGGAACCTGCTCGCAGACTCTGACCAGCATCAAACGGTGCAGTCTGGAAACCCAGTGTCATGCAGGCCCCCACCTGCTAAGAATGAGGCACACATTATTTCACCACATGAACTTAAAACTTAACGATGTTGCTGGGAAGAAAAGAGGGCTTATCATAAGGAATTGCGAGGCCCCTCGCCGGAAAGATCTTTTTTACATGCTGGCAGACAGTGTTGGAACAAAGGGCCCAGTACTTGCTTCTCCAATACACAGAAGACCTGGTCAGACCAGTTTAGTCACATGACTAACTGGCTGTTTGAATTTGAAATTGCCACAGGGTGTTTGAAACTGAGAAAACTCTTTTCTCCTGGACCGAGAACACCTCTCTCCTGTCTGCTCCCATCTCTTTCTCACGGAACTGAAGATCCATTGAAGACACATGAACCCCAAGAGAGAAAAGTCTCCTACATGAACAATATTTAAGAAGAATACTGGGCCCCAACGAAAAGCAAGACTACCTACAAACAAGGACTACAGTGAGCTCGAAGCACAGTAAAAACCCCTCTTCAGAGATTGCCTCAAACTTTTTTATTTTATTTTTCTTCTGCTCTTTTCTGTCCCTATTTGCATGTGTGTATCGCATATGCATGCTAGTGTGGGGAGCATCGTGTATCCGTAGGCGTTAACCGAATTCGAGTTTAAGTTTAAGTTTAAATAAATTTCACTTTTTCTTCTTTAAATTAAGAAACACTGTTTGTGCTCATTTCTTTGTCTTATAATTGGAAAGTGGTGAACAAGGATTCACCAAAGGGAAGCTCAAAACACAGTGTGTTTAAAATTAAATCCTGATACAATAAGACCAGGTGAAGACTAAAAGGGACCCCTAGAGACCTTTTCTCACCTGGTCGTAACACCAGCAACAGCATAACTATGCTACGCCTTCACTTCTGCTCTCTAGAGAACCACCAGCACCACAACGAGCCAGAACGGACAGGTATCTCCATGAAATCAAGTACTCTTCCCCCAACAAGTCCTCTAATTTGAGCCCCAAACCTTCAGACGCAGAGGATGAGGAGAGGCGAATGGCCTGCAGAGACAGAGGAGGAATGAGTTGAAGCAATGTCTATTGACACTTCGAGATGAAGTGCCGGAACTTTTCAAGAATCACAAGGCCTCAAAAGTTGTCATCTTGAGAAAAGCAACAGAGTATGTTAGCGGGCTGAAGGCAGAGCAACAGAAAATGAATGCAAAGAGGGAGAAACTGCAGAAAGAACAGCAATCGATGAGAGGCAAAGTCACCGAGCAAGAGTTGTCAAACCACCAAGACGACCTATGGACTTTTGAGCCTCTATTCTTGTAAATTTCATAATCTCTAGTCATGTGTAAATAATTTTGATGTTATCTAATTTTACATGTTTCTACTTTTAGCTTACCAGACTTATCTTTGTAAAGAAGGGGGATGTTGTGTGATTGCCTTCAAAAGTAATGTACCTTTAAGATCTTAGTATGCTGATGAGCCAAGTACCGGTATGTAGTCATATATTAGTTAACTGTTTAATAAACCTGTTTTGAGATCTTCAAACAACATAAACTCCACGCATCTCATTTATGGTGCATCAGACAACATAAAAAAAGCTTCTCATTGCAATCATTGCATCATAGAGGTGATGGATGCTCTATTCGTGAGGGCAGGGATAACATTGAATTCCAGGTGGTTAGTGGCACTCAAGCTCAAAGGGCAGTGCCTCCCTTGCTCGATTCCCTCAGGTACAGGGGATCACCAATGTGGCCATCAAGGCATCGACATACCAGTCATGGAGATTCCTCAACAGGAAGGGATTCCAATCCCTAAACTTCCAGCTGGTATGCGACCACAGCAAGCTTTTTATGCAAGTGTGTGACTGCTATCTTGAAAGCCTCTATGACGCCTTCATCCTTCGGCAATCGCAGGTGCCACAGCTCTTCCTGGAGCCACCGGAAATCCATGGATGGCTGTTAGCAGATATAGTTTATCCTGTGAGGAGATGACTAATGACTCCAGTGTGTTACCTTATCACAGAGGCTGAGAGTCACTATAACTGTTGCCACCTGAGCACAAGGGTCATCATTGAGCAGGACATCGACTGCCTGAAGATGAGATTCAGGTGCCTTGACCGGTTAGGTGGCGCCCTCCAGTACACTCCCTCATGGGTCTTGCGCATTGTGGTGGTCCGCTGCACCCTCCATAACATGGCCCTCCAGAGAGGTGTGGACCTTGAAGAGGCAGAAGGACTGGAACGGCACAGCTCCTCGGAGGAGGAAGAAGATGATGAAGAAGAGGAGGAAGACCAGGACAAGGAGGCTGTAGGAAAACTGGAAAATGGTCCCCATGCTTTTCAGGGATGTCGCCATGGTAGGCTTAGGAGGTGGAGCACTTATCAGGATGGCAAGGCTGCTCGGCTCACTCTGATTCAGACACATTTCACTTGAGCGAGACTCAGTCTGCAGGACATTTGGAGATGAAAGTCTCCCTTATCCAAATGAGAGCAAATATCTGTTAAGAACAAAAGTCAGCAACTTTCCAATGGCACAAACACTGCAAGGCTCCAGAGTCTCCACCTGACACACTCTTACCCAATGCAATCCTTTGCCCCGCTAACCCTTATTTTCCATTCTCCTGCCTTTTGCCATGTTGAAATGAAAACACACAAACCTGCCTTAGTGCAATAACATGCCCAGTGCTTTATCGCATAACAGTGTGATGTCATGCACAACCGAATCACCCAAATGACCCACAAAGTGACATTACCAATGTGATGGCCTGTGCTGATGACCACTCCAATCAGTTGCTTCCCCCTGTGGCTGTGGATGAGGTAGAGGCAGACTGCTAGCTAGGGTCTGTTTGGGACTGAGATGCCTGTTGCGATTGGCCTCAGAGTGGAGGTGCCAGGAGGGGCACTCCTATGGCTGCTGCACTGACATCACCGGTGGGGCAGCCTTCATCACAGGGCATGATTCGACAGATGCTTCGTCCATCAGAGGGGCCATGGAGGCGGATGACCAGTCAGTGCTACAGACTGTGGCATGCATTCCATGCATGACAGTGCGCTGTTCCTGCATCCATTCAGTGATGCTGTACATGGCTGTCCCTGAGGTTGGTCATTTTCTCAATGGAGGAACTCATGCTCAAAGCACTCAGACATTGTGGAGCACATGAGGTGAATGGACTCCTCCATTCTCTTCCCATGACTCTGCAGTGTCTCAGGTAACTCTGACATTTGGGCACACATCTTATGCTGGTTCTCCAGGTAGAGCTGGCTCTTTCGTGACTCGTCACGGTCTGCACCTCCACCCTGCTGAGCAGGGCTGCAGCTGTCCTCTATCCTCCGAAGAGGACTGGCCACAGCCGACTCTGCTTTCCCCGTATCCCCCTGCTCTGAAGTGATGTGTGCTTCACTCTGTGCTACCTTCTCCAATAATGCACAAGGACCCACCTCAATGTGAGTATCTGCGCTGGTGGAGGGTGCACAAGGAAGATGTGACAGTGCAGGCTCCAAGGTGTCTTTCTCCTCTGACTCCTCCAGAACAGGTTGGTAGTGTCTTAACTCCTCCCCCTCTGCAGCTGGCCTTGTGGGAGACATAAGAGAATATGGTCATGAGAAATCGGTACAATCAACAAATGCCTCTGCTGCTTAAAATAATGAAATGACAGAAAATAAGAAATAGGAGCAGGGTCGGCCATTCGGCCCCTCGAGCCTGCTGTGCCATTCCATAAGATCATTGCTGATCTGATTGCCGCCTTATCTCCACTTTCCTACAAGCCCCCATGACCCTTGACTCCCTTGTAAATAAAAATCTTTCTTACTCAGCCTTGAATATATCCAATGACCCAGCCTCCACTGCTCTCCGCGGAAGAGAATTCCAAAGATTAACGACCCTCTGAGAGAAGAAATTCCTCCTCATCTCTGTCGTAAAAGGGAGACCCCTTATTTTGAAACTATGCCCCTTAGTTCTAGATTCCTCTACATGGGGGAACATCCATTCAGCATCTACCCTGTCAAGCCGCCTCAGAATCTTAAGTTTCAGTAACAGCCTATGCATTGACAGCTTGTTGCACAGGGAGGATTGCTATGTATTCCCTGAAGCTGGGGCCATTGAGACCTTTTCATCCTGTGTTCCACTCCCATTTCTCCATCTCCAACATGGCAGTGGCATGCCACTCTGCACAGTCAAGGGCCAGCTCCTTGAAATGCATCAGTGACGTGAGCTGGGTGACCCATCGTCCAAGTGTGCTATCTCGCTCTTCCTGGCGCGTTCTGCTTTTGGGCCTGCGAGGTGAAGAAAGATGCTATTAGGACAATGTCTCTCTCCCTGACCACTTGCAACCTTTCATATGCACATGGTTTTGCAGACTTCCCCATAGCCTACTGTCTAATAGCATTCAGATAATGAACTACGCTTAAGGAGCATCAATGATAGCGTACACACATCTCTACCATGGTCAGGAGAAATCTGTGCACCCTCAGTATGTCCCTCATTTCAGCATTCCAGTGACTGCTGACCAGGAGGCATGCTATCTGGGTCTATCTTTCAACTCACCTTGCCAGACCTAAGCACGCCATTGAAACATTTCCTGCACTGCATCCAGTTTTTCCTCTCTGATCCTTTGCTGCTAACCTCATGAGCCACCTCTAGCCATGCCTTCTTGGTCAGCCTTGCAGGCTTTCTCATGCCTCTGGCAAGGAACAGGATGCTTCTCCGTGCTGCCACTGCCTCCAGCAGCATCTCAAGTGAGGTGTCAGAAAAATGGGGTGGGCGGGGTGGGGGTTGGGTGTGGGGCTGCCCTGGCACAGGGGTCCTCCCTACCCACTGCCCTCTGCTTCCATTATTGAGGCAAGCTGCAATCACAGCAATGACTGACGCTTGCCCTTTAACTCAGGCCCACTCCTCACTGTGTCCCGTCTCCTTCCTGCATCTGCCGCCACTATAAGAGCAGCAAATGTAACTCTGGGCCAATTAAGTGTTTCCCCAATTAAAATTGCAATGCATGTGCATTGTTGATGCAGTGTGGGGTCAGAACCCGGAAAGAAATGTGTTGTCAGGGTCCCAACCCTGGAATTGAAATCCCGTCCACTGTCTCCTTACATTATCCATTTCTGACCAGAACATGTGATAGGAACAGGAATAAACCATTCTGTTCGATCATAACTCATCTGTATCTCAACTTAATTTACCCAATCTTATTCCACATTCATTGATGCCCATCCCTAACAATGTTTTCTCAATTTCAGTCTCAAATTTCAATTGATCCGACATCCACAGCCTTTTGCAGGGTGAGAGTTCCAGATTTCCAACAGGCTGTCATCTATTCTCATCTGCCTAAAAGTAACTATGGGTTAAATTGAGAACAAGCAGTTTTGAAATTCTGATGGAAATCTCTGACTCTCCTGAAGATAGCTTGAATATGCAATATGTGTTTTCAGTTGTGGTGTCAGGCTGTGTAATGCAGTGTCTGACAACAATTGTCAGCTGGCATCATACAGAGAATAGTTGTACAAATAAGTGTTTGAAATGCAAATAGGCATCTAGATGGTTGCTAATTTTCAAATAATTGAGGATAGTTGCATTACATTTGAGACTGCCTTTTGAACCTCGGTAGCTTATTAATACTTTCTACATATTTAGTGCAGAATATGAAAATGTACTTCAAAGGGTTGAGGAAATACAAGGCAGGATCATGTGTCTATTTAAGGATATATTTGTTCCATATTCTCAGTTAATGGAAACTCTTGCATAAAATCAAATAGTTTATTTTGTGACATGCTTTGAATGATTTAATGATTTTTTTTCAGATTCAAAGCTGGATGTATCAGATGAATCGAACATATTCTCATCTCCTTTATCTTTTCTCCATTGGAAAATCCTATGAAGGACGACCTCTCTTTGTTCTTCAGGTAGTTTACTCAGTTTGCCAAAGCTATCACAATACTAGAGTCATCAGTCAAATGTTTTGAGTATTTAGTGTCTAATTTTGATTTCAGCTAGGCAAGAGATCACACCTTTTTAAGAAAGCAGTATGGATAGATTGTGGCATTCATGCTAGAGAATGGATTGGTCCAGCTTTTTGTCAATGGTTTGTCAAAGAAGTAAGTATTCAGACTTAACCATCTAAAATTACCTGCATTTTCTCTTTGTCGTGTTTAAGAGTTAATTTGGAACATTTCATTTGATTTAATGATTGAATGGAGCTACAAAACTGGATTATTATTGCAGCTACAATTATTAAGCCTTCAAATAAACAATACAGTTCAGTGATTTCCTAGAATCAGAAATATGAAAGCACAGAATGAGGTAATTGCTCTCATCCCATTTCCCTGCTCATTCTCCCTATACTTTATTAATTTCTTTCCGTTTTTAACCAGACTTCTTCAACATGGAATGGGCACTGGTGGTAGTGTATTACACTTCCTTTACATTGAAACGTATTCTTCCAACCCTCTCAGTTTATGTTTCGAAGAATAATCCTAGATACATGTCCCCTTTTTACCAGTTGAAATAATGTTTGTACACTCAAACCTTTTTATAATATTGATCACTTCTGTTAGATCTCGCCTTCAAAATCTTTGCTTCAGGGAATGGTGCAATGGCCTTTGATTTAACCACTCCCTGTGGCAAAGAATTGCATTCTCCAACAAACACCTGTGCAAAAGAAATTTGCTCCTCATCTCTTAATTTTAAATGGGCTCTTCATGAACGACTGTCCAACCAAATGATATAGTATTTCCCTATTAACCCAATCTAAAATTTCATAATTTTAAGAACAACTTATTTTCCTCTTGGCCTTCTTTTTCTCCCCTGGAAATAGTCCTCACAACTATAATTTTCCATCTCTGGCATTATATCGGGAAAGCAAAGCTGAACACACTTTATTGCTTTAATATCATTTCTGCAATGGAGCATCCAGAGCTACGTACATAATTCCACCTGTGGCCTAACCAATGTTTTTGTAAAAATGCATCAGTACTTCTTTATTCTTGCACTCTATGTCATTATTTATAAAAACAAAATGGATCGAAGTTAAGCAGATGTACACCACAACTGAAGCAGTCATCAGAGTTTTACAAGAAATTTTGACAACACATGGGATACCAGATCAGATAATATCTGATAATGGACAAAATTTGCAAATGATTACTTCACGCACTTTGTGAAAGAATGTGGATTTATTCACCTAACAAGCTCTCCTACGATCAAATGGAAAAGCTGAGCAAGCAATCAGAACCAGTAAAACTATGTTGATGAAAAATCAAGATTTCCAATTAGCACTACTGACATACAGAACTACTCCATTATTGTGCAGATTAGCGCCATCAGAACTCTTAATGGGAAGAAAACTTTGAACGCAAATTCCAATTCTACCCAAGAAATTACTTCCAAGATTGCTAAGCAAGGATTATCAGAAAGTATAAAACAAAGAAAAGTCGTATTGAAACAAACAGGACCAATATTATAGCAGATCATACTGTACAAGAAACCTACCAACGTTGTCAGAAGGGCAAAAGGTATGTGTACGAAACCAAAATAGAGAAGGGGTAATTCTCCAGAAAGACGAGAATCAACAGAGATTTTATCTAGTATGAACTCAAGAAGGTTCTATACAGAGAAATAGAAGGAATCTTATTCTTTTACATCAAAGACGTCAATCGGTCATACATTTAGATGACTCAGATGATGAACCAGAAATTCAAAAAGCACCAAATACAGCAAACCTGAACAAAGGCCGTCCAAGTCAAGACACAAGAGATCAGAGAAAGACTACTAATCTTCCACATCTGACGACAATAAGATCAGGGAGAATTGTGAGGCCTCCTGATAGATTGAATCTATGAAGTCAGAGATTTGGGGGAAGATGGGGTAGCATGTAAATAAAAAACTGAATGTATGTAAATATATATTAGGATAAAGACTTGGGGGGGAGATGTGGTATAAAGGTATCAAAGGGTTAATCTTGAGAGAATGTAAAGATTACCACCCACCAGGATGAGGTAAGAGATCATGTGGGAGAGACTCGAGAACGGTTACAGCATAGCTTTTGAAAGAGGCACAAAGGCTAGTGTGGAGTGTATATAGTTAGTATACAATAAAGATTAATATTTAAACACTACAGTCTAAGAACCTTTCTGGCTAGCCTCTATACAGTGGAAGCATAAAGAACCAAATATTCAACAAGAAGTATGTTTAAGGTCCTCAGATTGTGCTAAATTGAAAATCAAGACCTGAACAGCAGATGACTTGCATCCAAACTGAAACAGAACAAATGTCCTCAAGATTAAATACAGCAGTGGGGGGAGACGGTGGCGTACTGGTAATGTTACTAGACTAATAACCCAGATGCCCTGGCAATGCCCTGGGGTCATGGGTTCAAATTTAAAGGAATTAAAATCAATTGATTAATTTTAAAACTCCTGGAACTCCCTCCTAACAACACTGTGGGTCTACCTACACCACATGGGCTGCAGCGATTCAAGAAGATGACTCACCACCACCTTCTCAAGGGCAATTAGGGATGGGCAATAAAGGCTGGCCTTGCCAATGATGCTCACATCACTCAAATGAATAACAAAATTGAATTTTTCATCTAGTTTCAATCCTTCAGGGTTTTAGAACATGATAGATACTTTTTTCTTGTATTATCCTTGATATATTTAGGAGTAGTAACATTGTGTAGTTTTATTTA
Organism: Heterodontus francisci; assembly: GCF_036365525.1. NCBI lineage: Eukaryota > Metazoa > Chordata > Chondrichthyes > Heterodontiformes > Heterodontidae > Heterodontus > Heterodontus francisci. The sequence continues at coordinate 116,337,611 of NC_090375.1, read as the reverse complement.
TACAGCTGAAAATCAGTTGATCACAAAAAAATGAGTATTTTAATAAGAGTGTCTTGTCCACCACGCGGGTAATCCGATTTTAAATAAACAACAATGACTTTAAAAAACTATATGGAACCATTTACTAGTTTTTCATTGATGTATAGTAGTTTTTTCTTAGTACCTAAAAAAAGAGCTCAATTTTAAGAGCCTCCTTGAAGGCCCACAAATGGTAACAATTAGCCGAAACCCGCATGGTGATTAATTCTAGCTGTGGGTGTGGCTAGGTTAGTGAGCTGGACTGGCTTCCGGTGCATTGGTTTTTCTCTAAACTAGCACAAAAGATCACAGAAACTTGATTTGCTGTGAGATAATTTGCGTTTGAAACTTCTCTATCCTTAGCTCTGATTTAACTAATTTTGCATGAATTGCGCTGAAAAAAATCAGGGCAACTTTGTGGAAGCTCTACGCCACCTTTTTTTTAAAGGAATTAAATTAGGTTGGTGAAAGATTTAGTCTGTCAGCTGTTCTCTATATATATTGTCTTTCTTTGTTTCTATCTCTGTCCCACAGGCGTCAGCAATTAGAATGCTTATATTTTCAAGCTGATATAATTAGAGACTTTCTACTTACTTCAAAATTTAAGTTCTGTTTTTCTTTAAAAAAATGTTGTGCAGTTTGAAGCAAAATCCCACAAACCTGTAGGCCCACAACAGAAGCTACACCTTTCATCACCCATAGATCTGATTGGGCAATCAAGACAAACTGAGCAGAATTCTTGGGGCATCCAGGTAATGCTCCCAGAAACATGCTCAAAGTTCTTCTGTGACTTTATAGCAGCAGGCCTAAAAACACCTCTGTCGGTGCTGAGTGAAATTATATGTTAGCGCTGTAGGTTGGCTGTGCCACACATGATTGCTACTCCCATGTCAAATAAAGGGCCAGTTTGTTTTACTCAACTGAAAAGTATCTATTCCTTATTCCCCTTATCACAACTTTTGTTAGCATAATATATGCCTTCAGTCTACCCACAAGTGTTACAAGGGTTTCCATCTTTTTGTTAAAACTTCAGAATCTATATTTTAAAAACTGAAAAGGATTTCAATGTTGCTGGAATCTCGAAGAAGCTAAACTTTGGGTGTTTTTCTTAAAAGGAAGGTCAACAGAAGGTTGACCAGTAAACAAATCTTACCGGAAAGCATCTGATTTCAAGTAAACACAGCAGAGGGTTCTGACCTGAAGGGACAGATGTTTACAAGGAAATGACAGACCACGATGTATAGCTGCCACAGGATTGCTGCTGAACAGCTTTAGTTTCATTTTGGCTAAAAACAGGCAGTTGAAGTTTTCTTATTGACCTGCCAGGAGCACAGAAGGTCCAGCCAGCCCATCTTTCTCTTGAAAAGCAAATTCTGCATCAAGTTGTACTGTTGCCTCCTGTATTTGAAGAAATCCGACATCTTGGAAGGAACTTTGCATTGAATGTGTGAAAGTGAATCTCTATTGCTGCACACCTGATGTAAGACCTATGTGAAGCCTTCTGTGTTGAATCTCTTTGAACGCCTACCAAAACGGACCATCAACATCGCCTGGACAGAACTGGTCTCGGAAGATTCCTAGTGGCAGCCACCTATTCGCTTTAGGACATCTCGCCAAAACAAAGGACTTTCGTATCTTCTCTTCAGTCTAACAGCTGTAAACAAAAATCCTTTTTTTTGCCCATTAACCGGTTTTGTATGTATGTGTTTGTGCGTGAGGTCTAGGAAAAATAAGGAGCTTTAATATTTCAATTCATGCGTATGTTTACTTCATTACTGGTTAAGATTTGCTTTATAATAAATGGATAATTTAGTTGTTTATTAAAGGACTCTGGTTGGTGAGCTTTATTCTAGGGACAAATGGTGTATCTGATTGACTGTTTCGGTAAGTGGGAAAATTTAAAATATATGTTGTGACCTGTGGAGAAGTGGGACTGAATTAACTGTGCACTCCTCCCGCCTCAGTCGCAACACAAGATTAAATTAGCTTAGATCATCCTTGTTTTCACAAAGATCTTCTTTACAATTGAATAGTACACAAGATCCGTGGTTTTATTTGGGAATAGCCATATGTAAAGTAAATCTTTATGTGACAATAAATACTGTTACCACTTCAAATACAATGTTGCAAGCTTATTGTTACAATGTACATTAAAACATTTTCTGTGTAAGGCTGTGCAAACGTACCGTAGTGATCCTGCAATGCGACGACTTCTAAAACAACTGTATTTCTACATCATGCCTGTTTTTAATGTAGATGGATACCATTATAGCTGGACAACTGTAAGTGAATTATGTGTTTCTTTTTCGAAAGCAAGTCCTCCAAAGATCAGTTCCAATTCTAGTTTTTTGTTGCTGCAGTCTTTTTAAGTAAACAGTTTAACTCATGCAGGTGTATGACTTCGTAAATTAATTAGAAAATTCAAAGAGCTAAGTGTTTAATAGTTAGATAGTCATGTAAGGAAAATTTGGGCATAGCTGTAAGAACAAAGTGATGACATGATTCTGTATTGATAAGTGACCTATTGCTTTATCAGTCATTACAATTAAGGTGGAGAAGTTCTTTAGAAAGTTGAACTCTGGTCATTGTAATTTGAAACATGTACAATATTTGCACTATGTTTAGGATCGCTTCTGGAGAAAGACACGTTCTAACAGTACCCATTTCAATTGCCACGGAGTTGATGCCAACCGTAATTGGAAGGTCAAGTGGTGCAGTACGTTCAAATATGGAATATTATTCATCTCTTCTTTCTTAATAATAAATGTATGAGAAAGGAATTCTACTGATTGCTGTGACATATTAATTTCGGAATAATTTCAGGCAGGATTAGATCATTGGTCCTTCCAACCTATCCATCCATATTCCACATATTAACGAAGTGCATTTCCAAGTTTAATAACCATGAATGTTATTTGTTAAGAAGAATTTGCCCAGTCCCTTGGTGAATCCCATCAAAATATCTTGTTCTACTACCCTTGTAAGTCATTTGTTACAAGTATTTATCATCCTTTTTTCATCTTTAATTTGATCCACAGGCCCTTGTCTTTGAATTGCACATACAACAGAAAAAAAAACTTACCGAGATCCAATCTCCTTGGTTGGTTGGCATCCTTCCATCTATGAAAGATGATGGACATGCAGCAAACAATTCATTTAGGTGGGGTGTCTTCTCTTGGTGCACCTTTACTGATGGTTGTGAAGGCTAATCCTTGAGAGGCAGGTTCTGCCACAAATGCTGCACGTGAAGCTGCCAAGTGACACTGTGAGTTGTTTTTGACATTGACGCCAAATCATTTATAAAATCTATAAATAGTAACAATCCCATCACTGCACCCCGCCCCCCCCATCCCCTATCCAATGGCACAACACTAAATAGGCTGCCGCCCAGATATGTCTCCATGTACGACTGACTGCTCATTGCTGTTTATTCAATCATACCTTGCCTTCTATTCCATGGGCCAGAACCAGATATAAGTTGCCTTTTGTGGAACAGTGCCAAATACCCTCCTAAAATTCAATGGTTAAACACAATCTGATGCATCATAGTACTATCGTTGCCACTCTTGATTACATCACCTGAGTCCCTATCCTTCTCCTCATCACAGGTGTTGAAAACTGTATCCCCATTGGACAAATGTAAACCCACAGCATTTTTCCGACTAGCTCCTCCTGTCTCCTCCAACAGCATCAGTGATCATCCACTTTTCTAACTGTTTTACTGTATTCTTCTGTGGGGTGACCACTTCCTGGAACATGTCTTTCTCCCCTTGTATGTTGTAGAGTGAGCCAGCTAGTCCACAGGCACAGCATTGCTCTGCTTGAACAGCACATCTTTCTGACAGTTCATGAGCATGAACTCCTCTTGAAACTGTGTTGAACAAGGACAGTCAACATCATACATGTTGCACATATCAGAAGCCTAGCCCCCATTCCTGTGACAACTGTACTTCTAATTTAGACTTAATTAATCAGAATGAATTCTCAGTTAACTGCCTAATCTTGCAGTTTCGGGGCAACTCTCTCAGCACCAAACCCTGTTCAAGCCAGAATCCTTATCTCCTTTCAGTAAAAATTCAGTCTATCAGTGTCTCACTTAATTTGCCTTTCATGACTCAAGAAATAAGAACTGAAAAGTGAGTATTTGATAAGACATTATGGGCGCATAATTCATTCGCTCTAATTTTTGCGTGCGGGGCTGCAATTTGTGCTATGCCCATGCCCAGTCAGATTGAAGTGGATAAGACACAAAGCTCGTCTACCCACCTCCTCTGAATAATTGTGGCACAAATTCCTGCGGCGCCAGGGCTGGTCTCTTCAACACTGCCAGCAAGTTCTGCACACAGCAGGAGGTGCCAGCAGCGTTGCTACATACCATGTGGTACAGACAGCCTGCTTTTTCTTAAAGGCAGACTGCCTCTTAAAGGGAAGGGAGGAAAAAAGATTGCTTCAATGTTAATTCTTACGAACTGAACACCTGGGCACATAGAGGGATCCAGACTGACGGATGCGGCGCTGGAGGCATTAATGTTGTAGGTGAGCCTGAGGAGAGACACCATGGTCCTGCGGTGGGAGGCCAGGAGACCCTCAAGGACCACCCTCAGAAGGGAGTGGGAGCAGGTGGCCAGGAAGGTCAGCTCCCAGATTCTGGGAGTTCCTGTAGACCTGGCAGCAGTGCCACAAGAGGTTTAATGACCTCACATGGGTAGTCAACATATTTGAATGCATTTTCACATGACATTTCCTACCCACCACACCACCAGCCTCTCATGCTGCTCGGTGTACCACAGCACCTGGCACTCCCTGATACTCAAGCCTCACACCTAACATGCAAATATTCGACCTTACCCTCAAAGCTTTCCAATGATGACCGTCTCATGCCATCTCTGGATGTATCCACATACCTCCAGCTTTTAAAGAGAGGTTGATTAGCGTGCAGGAGAGACATGTTCCTGTGAAAATGAGGGATAGAAATGGCAAGATTAGGGAACCATGGATGACAGGTGAAATTGTGAAACTAGCTAAGAGGAAAAAGGAAGCATACATAAGGTCTAGGAGGCTGAAGAAAGACGAAGCTTTGAAAGAATATCGGAAATGTAGGACCAATCTGAAATGAGGAATTAAGAGGGCTAAAAGGGGTCATGAAATATCTTTAGCAAACAGGGTTAAGGAAAATCCCAAAGCCTTTTATTCATACATAAGGAGCAAGAGGGTAACTAGAGAAAGGATTGGCCCACTCAAGGACAAAGGAGGAAAGTTATGCGTGGAGTCAGAGAAAATGGGTGAGATTCTAAACGAGTACTTTGCATCGGTATTCACCGAGGAGAGGGACATGACGGATGTTGAGGTTAGGGACAGATGTTTGATTACTCTAGGTCAAGTCGGCATGAGGAGGGAGGAAGTGTTGGGTATTCTAAAAGGCATTAAGGTGGACAAGTCCCCAGGTCCGGATGGGATCTATCCCAGGTTACTGAGGGAAGCGAGAGAGGAAATAGCTGGGGCCTTAACAGATATCTTTGCAGCATCCTTAAACACGGGTGAGGTCCCGGAGGACTGGAGAATTGCTAATGTTGTCCCCTTGTTTAAGAAGGGTAGCAGGGAAAATCCAGGTAGTTATAGACCGGTGAGCCTGACGTCAGTGGTAGGGAAGCTGCTGGAGAAGATACTGAGGGATAGGATCTATTCCCATTTGGAAGAAAATGGGCTTATCAGTGATAGGCAACATGGTTTTGTGCAGGGAAGGTCATGTCTTACCAACTTAATAGAATTCTTTGAGGAAGTGACAAAGTTGATTGATGAGGGAAGGGCTGTAGATGTCATATACATGGACTTCAGTAAGGCGTTTGATAAGGTTCCCCATGGTAGGCTGATGGAGAAAGTGAAGTCGCATGGGGTCCAGGGTGTACTAGCTAGATGGATAAAGAATTGGCTGGGCAACAGGAGACAGAGAGTAGCAGTGAAAGGGAGTTTCTCAAAATGGAGACGTGTGACCAGTGGTGTTCCACAGGGATCCGTGCTGGGACCACTGTTGTTTGTGATATACATAAATGATTTGGAGGAAAGTATAGGTGGTCTGATTAGCAAGTTTGCAGACGACACTAATATTGGTGGAGTAGCAGATAGTGAAGGGGACTGTCAGAGAATACAGCAGAATATAGATAGATTGGAGAGTTGGGCAGAGAAATGGCAGATGGAGTTCAATCAGGGCAAATGCGAGGTGATGCATTTGGAAGATCCAATTCAAGAGTGAACTGTACAATAAATGGAAAAGTCCTGGGGAAAATTGATATACAGAGAGATTTGGGTGTTCAGGTCCATTGTTCCCTGAAGGTGGCAACGCAGGTCAATAGAGTGGTCAAGAAGGCATACGGCATGCTTTCCTTCATCGGACGGGGTATTGAGTACAAGAGTCGGCAGGTCATGTTACAGTTGTATAGGACTTTGGTTCGGCCACATTTGGAATACTGCGTGCAGTTCTGGTCGCCACATTACCAAAAGGATGTGGATGCTTTGGAGAGGGTGCAGAGGAGGTTCACCAGGATGTTGCCTGGTATGGAGGGCGCTAGCTATGAAGAGAGGTTGAGTAGATTAGGATTATTTTCATTAGAGAGACGGAGGTTGAGGGGGGACCTGATTGAGGTGTACAAAATCATGAGAGGTATAGACAGGGTGGATAGCAAGAAGCTTTTTCCCAGAGTGGGGGATTCAATTACTAGGGGTCACGAGTTCAAAGTGAGAGGGGAAAAGTTTAGGGGGGATATGCATGGAAAGTTCTTTACGCAGAGGGTGGTGGGTGCCTGGAACGCGTTGCCAGCGGAGGTGGTAGACGCGGGCACGATAGCGTCTTTTAAGATGTATCTCGACAGATACATGAATGGGCAAGAAGCAAAGAGATACAGACCCTTAGAAAATAGACGACAGGTTTAGATAGAGGATCTGGATCGGCGCAGGCTTGGAGGGCCGAAGGGCCTGTTTCTGTGCTGTAATTTTCTTTGTTCTCTTTGTTCTTTATGGCAGGCACATAACCCAAATACAGTGCTACCCAACCATTGTCATTATTCCCTGTCTCTTGCAGTAGGGCACAATAGAAGGGAACAGAGCATAACTGGCAGGGTACAAGGATGCCTGGATTTCCTGAGACCTACAGAGGAGTCGTTGCAATGGTACCTAATGTCATTGAGAACATTGAGGATGACGGCTTCTTCCTGCCTTATGCCCCTTCTCAACTGTCAGCTCATCTTCATCCTGCCATCTGACATGATGAGAAAACTGCTGATGGTGTGGCCATGAACCTGTTGCTTCCCACCCAAACCCCCTTTCCTCACAACAACCTTCCCCTTCTGAGTTCCTGCTTTCGGGTACGCAAGAACTGCCACCTGCACACCCACAACAGCCCAAGGATGAAGGTGTTAATAATCCAGAAAGCAAGTTAGTGAAGGATAGAACTGGAGCCAATATTTACAACACTTTTATAAGCATTTATTTACAGAGTTACACATTACAAGCATACACCTCTGAATACAACAACCACAGTTCAATCTGCGTCTATTCATTGGGGCACGAGTGAATCCCCATTTCATGCCAGCCAACTGCATACAATTAAGTGCAATTATTATACAATTAACAGAAGGAAGAGAGCAACAGCACAGCAGTGTTGAAGAGTTCCTTCACTTGATCTGACACCCACAGCCAATGGCACTGCAATTAACCTTGGAGGCTACCATAGAGTTGGAATCAGCACGTGGTGAGTCACTGGGCTAGAGTAGATTGCATGCAGGCCAGAAGCAAAGGATGGTTTGCTTGCCAGCTCACCGGACAGCCAAGTGGCAGATGACTCAGATGAGGACCTCAATGGGGTGACATGCAAGAGAGCACTGAATTTTTGTTTCTGGATCTTATGGTGACCTCCAACTTCACCATTATCTTTTTGCCCTGCAACAGATTCTACAGGCCTCCTGGATCTTCATTCCAATGGAAAATGCTCCATCAGTGCGTCCTCTAATTGTCTATCATTCAAATAGCTGCTGGACTTCACTTGTCCACCAAGTCTATCTCCAAACCTAGACAACAGTTTGTTGATGCTCCACACTGACTTCACCAAACTGCATCCACTTTATCCCAATACGGGACTTATGACTTCAACTCTGGATTCTCTCCTATTGTCTCCTTTGTATTCTCCATTTATTACTAGGATATATGTATCCTAATTAATGTTATGTAAATAGGCTCACGTAACTTGAATTTTCCCTGTGTCCATTCGGGTGTATGTTTTGGCTGCTGCACCAGACCCAAGTCATCACTTCCATTTCCACTTTTTTTCTCTACCCCATTTTTTACTACTTTTCTCTTTACCCCACCTAGATCCCTCTCTCCTGTCATCATGCCTCCTTTGGTTTCTCCCCTCTCAGGTACTCTACTTTCCCAAATTCCTACACTGCTGTATACTGTAGATGTCATTTTTTTTCAGCAGGGCACTGTGCTTCCTGGCTCAGCTGGAACTCAAGCTCTTACAAGTAGCTTCACCTTCTGGGTCAGTCTCACTCTCGCTGGCTGTCTTTTTTAAAAGGTAAAACTGTATCACCTCTCACCTCCTGATAGGAGACATTCTCCTCTTTTCCCAATGGTGATTGCATTATGGCCCAGGACGTGGCTACTTCACACCTCCTTTGTTTCAGAACAATGAATTAAATTCTGGAATGTTTTTAGTATAGGTGTAAGATGGGTTTCATTAACACCTTTTGGCCTTGAAGATTTGTCCTTTGTCTTTGTCAGACTGTTTGAATATACAAAAGGCCAATCCCCTTTTTTCAGTGGCCATTTTAGACCATTGTTCACTTTTTAAAATAAAGGTTCATTTTTAAAGACAAAGTCCATTTTTCATAACTCTTCACAGTTAGTCCATGATTGTTGTGCTATCGCACTTCCGGTGTGTGTGACAATGAGCAGATATTTCCTCCGACTAAATATTGGGAAACCATTGTCTTTGGACCCCACCATATGCTCTGTTCCCTAACCACCAACTCCATCCCTCCCCCTGACTACTGTCTGAGGGCTGACTGACACTGGTTCCTGATTAAGCAACGCTGTGATTTAAAATTCTCAACCTTGTTTTCAAATCCCTCCATTACCTTGCCAGGCAACCTCCTGCCACGGTTAAGGAGCATGGAGGAGTCCGGTTCCAACTTGGCAGAAGGGATGAGATGGAGTTTGCCCTCTCCACAGCCTCTGCTCCACCTCCCCGTTGTGCCGCAGTCCCAGAGGCACTGCTGCTCCCATACCTGTTGCAGCCTTTGTGTGGGCAGGTCCCCTTCTCCTCTGCCATCCTATAAGGATGTAGCAACACTCTCTGGCAAATGGACCAAAACGCTTCCAAAAACACTCGAGTACTTTCAGACACTTTCCATAAAAGGTTCCATAAATTTGAAAATCATGAGGGGTCTAGATAGAGTAGATAGAGGAAGCTGTTTCTATTGGCGGAAGGGTCCAATACCAGAGGACATGGATTTAAGGTGACTGGCAGAAGAACCTAACATGACATAAGGGAAAACCTTTTTTATGCAGCTAGTGGTTATGATCTTGAATACACTGCCTGCCAGGGTGGTGGAAGCAAATTCAATCATGGCTTTCAATAGGAAATTAGGTAAGTACTTAAAGGGAAAAAATTTGCAGGGCCACATGAAAAGGGCGCAGGTTTGGGATTAGCTGGATTGCTCTTGTAGAGATCCGGCCTCCTTCTGTGCTGTAACCATTCTGTGGTTACCTGCAATTAGAATGCCTGGCCCATCTTGTTGCATCACGCTCTTTTTTCCAGGAGTGGACAGTGCAGGCATTGCCAGAACCGGTGTTCTGCAAATTGGGAATTCTGGCATCACATCAGCTGGATAGGCTGTGTGACATCAGGATAATACTAATTAAATGTGATTGGGAAATGCAGCTGTATGTGCCCATATCCATGAAGAATGCACCACAGACAACGCAGGTAGTGGCCTGCTGCTCCGCCTTCCCCCAGGAAGAAGGTAGGCCTGTGTAGCACCACTAGATGCAGCGCTCCACAAATGAGTTTACAGGATAGAAGGAAGTCATTTGGCCCATCAGGTCTATGCAGATTCTTTGCTCGAGAAATCCAAAACTAATCCCACTTCACTGCTCTCTCCCCATACCTTCTGCATAACTTTGGAACTTCTGTCCTAACTCTTAGTGATAATATTAAATTGATTATTCTTCTTCACTGACTCCCAAATCAAATGGAAATATCTTTCCTTATTCAATGTATTAAAACTGTTCGTAATTTTAAAAATGCTATTAATTCTCCTTTTAGCCTTCTTTGCTCCCCTGAATTAGTTCTATGTCTCAAATCTATCCTCATAACTGCAATTTGGCATCACTGACATCATATTTGTGAATTTATGCTGAAGGTTCCCTATGGCTTTAATATCCTCTCAATAATGGGGAATCCAAAACTGCAGAGTACTCTGTAAAATGACAGAAGGTCAGTGGGAGGTGTTCAAAAAGAATTGATGTGAAACAGAACAAGTTTATAGCGCAAAGACGTAAGATCTCTACTTGCCAAAAAAGCAGCCATGGATGACAATGAGGTATGAGACAACATGAAACTGGAAGAAAAAGCAGATAAAAATGGCATAGATCCTGGCAAATAGAAAAGACGCAAAGAACAAAACAAATAGTAAGAGCTACAAAAAGGAGTATGAAAAGAAACTTACAAGGGATATCAAAAGCAACACAATTTTTACAGTTATATTAGGAAAAAGGTGGTCAGGAGCCATGTTGGCCCCATCAGTGTTTACTGAAAGAGGTCAGCATGCCAGAAATCCCAAGGAAACTAATTTTGAATGGGGGAAAACAGGGATTCACCAAAATTAACATAAGCAAAATAACAGTAATGAAGAAAATACTGGCACTAAAAAGTGATCAATCCCCAGGGCAAGATAGTTTCTATCCCAGGGTTTTAATGGAAGTAGGTGAGAACATTGTAGATGCACAAACTACAATCTTCCAAACTTCTCTTCGTTCGGAACCATTGGAACATTGGAAAATTGTGTGCGGTACTCCATTATTTAAGAAAGGTGAGAGAGAGGAAAACTAGAGAATTATAGACTGGTTAGCCTAACATCTGCTTTTGGGAAATAACAACAGACTATAGCCAAGGATAGAGTAATGGCATACCTTGAAATATTTCAGTTAATCAGAGAGCTAGCATGGATTTGTAAAGGGTAGGTTATGCCGGATGAACCCCTGACTGAATTTTTTGAACAGGCCACTAAATTAAGGGAATGTGTGTGGACATTTATATGGACTTCCAGAAGGCATTTGATAAAATTCCTCATGAGAGCAAAAATATACTAGGTATCTCACTAAATCAGAAATCAGTGTTCAACATAGTGATGAGAAAGTAAGTCAATAAATTAATCTTCTGATTTATAACTTGACAAAAATGCACGTTATTGCTTTACTTAATGATAAGATACATTTTTAATGACTTTATCTTTCCGAAAGTGAAGTTGAAGCCAATGTAATTGAAGGCAAATTATTGACCTGGTTAGGAAATTGGCAGAGTGGCACGAGACAGAGTAGAGATAATGGGCAGGATGTGAGTAGTGGTGTCCTGCAAGAATCTGTATTGGGGCCTCAACTATTCATCATATTTATTTCTGAATGACAGGATTGAAATTCATTATCCAAATTTGCCTTGACAAAGATGGGTGGTATTGTAAACAATGTCGATGGAAGCATAAAATTACAAAAGCGATAGTGATAGATTATGTGAATGGGCAAAACTGTGCCAAATGGATTTCAATGCAGGTAATGAGGTCATCCACTTTGGACCTAAAAAAGATAGAACAGGTTACTTTCTAAATGGTAAAAATCTAGAAACAGTAAGCTCCAAAGAGATTTGGGGGTCCAGGTACATAGATCATTAAAATGTCATGAACAGGTACAGAAAATAATCAAAAAGACTAATGACACTGGCCTTTAGATCTAGAGGACTAGAATACAAGGGGATAGATGACATGTTCCAGCTATACAAAACCCTGGTTAGACCACACCTGGAGTACTGTGAGCAGTTCTGGGTACCACAACTTAGAAAGGATATATGGGCCTTGGAGCGAGTGCAGCATATGTTTACCAGAATGTTACCTGTACTAGAGGTTAAATTAAAAAGAGGTTATACTGGAATTTAGAAGTTTAAGGGGTGATTTGATCAAAGTTTAAGATACTTAAGAGAACCAATAGGTAGATAGAGAGAAACTATTTCCGCTGGATGGTGAGTGGGGGCATAGTCCAGGCTTTCCAGGAGCAAAATTCGGAAACACTTCTACATGTAAAGGGTTGTAGAAGTTTGGAACACACTTCCACAAATGGCAGTTGACAGTGGATAAATTTTGAATCTGAGATGGATAAATTGTTATTTAAAGGAATTAAGGGATAATAGGCAAAGGTAGGTACATGGAGTTAGGTTGCAAATCAGCTTGAGGGGCTAAATAGCCTATTGCTATTCCTATATTGTTATGTGACCAAATTAATGGTTTGTATAAAATTCATCACTCTTCACTAATGTACTGTATGCCCCAGTCATAGAGCCATTAAAATAGCTGGTAGCATTCCATGTTTATCTACTTGCAATTACACTTCTAGGAAGGAGAACGTGGCGGAGGCAGGTTCAATTGAAGTATTCAAAAGGGAATTAGACAGTTATATGAAAAGGAAGAATGTGCAGGGTTACAGGGAGAAGGCAGGCGAATGGAACTGAGGGAGTTGCACTTTGAGAGCTGGTGTGGACATGATGGGCCGAATGGCCTCCTTCAGTGCTGTAACAATTCTGGGATATATTTGAACCCCTAGGTCTTTCTGGTCATTGATGTCCTTCAACATGTTTCCATTAAGTGTATAATACCACTCTTGTTTTCATCTTACAAAATGTTTTGCCCACATTTATCCACATGAAATTGTATCTGCCATCTGCCTGACAATTCTGCAAACCTACCTGTTTGTGAAATCTTTTACATTCCTCCTGTTTGGAAAAACCTACTTTTGTATCATTGGCATATTCCACATATCCAAGCCCAAATCATCTGTGTATGCTCTGAGGCACACCACATATGACCCTTTTCCTGTCCAAGAAACACCATTTTTACCTGTGTGCTGTTTCCTGTCCATCAACCAACCTTCTGTCCATGTTGCTAGATTTCCTCCTATACCATACACTTGTCTTTTTAAGAAGCCTTGTGAGACACTACCATTTTATGAAAATCCATATACAGTATCTACTGTTTTTCTATTACCTATACAATTGGTTACTTCAAAATTCTATTATGTGATGATTAGGGTCCTACCAAATTCATGGCCGTGAATAACACATCATGGGCCATGAAATTGGCCATTTTGTGAACTTCTCGCATTTTATTTGGTGACACAAGTCTCACCTTGCTGATTGCTGAGCATGTTGCGGACATTGTGAATTTTAGTGATTAGTACAAGGCTCTAATCACTGATTGGTAGTTGGGAAGGGCCTCCAGTGCTGTTTTGAGAAGCAATCGCAAGTATTAACATACAATTGAGAATGCCAGAATGAGCAAATCAAACGGCCACAACCATTACTACAGTACAGTGAGTGAAAGAATTTGGAAGCTAAATTCTGCATGCCAATGGTGGAATACTGTTTTGTACAAGCTACAGTGTTTTGTTGAATCACACATGGCAATGGTTCAGCACCACCTACAGTCCAAATACCATTGGAACAAAAAGAGAGCATTCGATGCTGCACTGCTGGAAAATGAACATGCACAAAAATAAGCAACAATTTCACATAAGAAGTTGACAGAGGGCTCAGAATAATCATCCGTTGGTTACAATGGAACTTGTGGCTGCTTTTGCAAGTGCCAACATACCATTGGAATAAAAAAAAACTTGATCACGTAAAGCTTTGGGTATTCATTCCACATAATGTGAAAAATGGTAATTGGTTGCCAATTGCAAACACACTATGATGGATTATCTACTGAAGGTTTTTGCTACCTATTGAGGAAATGAAGTCTCATGTTAACACATGTGAATCTTCATGCTCATATTCAACCACTGACTTCAGTGTGTAAAGAATGTGACCTGTTCATAGTTAGGTTTATACAAAACCTTTGAGTATAGAATAAATACCATTTGAAACCAGAAATCTCTTTTTTTTGTTTAATAAATCATTTTCATTGTTTGTTGCAATACTATAAAATTTACAATTTAAAAACATGAAAGTGAAATTCACAATCCTTAAAATGCTGTGAAATTTGTAAAATTTGAGTGAATTTGGTAGGGCCCTGATGACTATTAACATCAATTAATAGTATATGAATGGCCTTACTTACTCATCCATATTTATCTTGTGAGCATTCTCTGTCTCCTTCCTCTTGATCATATTGACACATGGACACAAGACAATCATTTTACACAAATCCCCATTTTTATTACAGTATGCACGGACTATTTGAACATGCTAGAAAATCCATCTAACAGATGTAAATCAATATTGTAGGCATGGTTTTAAGCCAAGTCTTTTGAGTTGATACTGCAGCAGCATAAAAGTACCATCACCTAAAAAACATATTCTTGAGAACATTAATAAAATCCTGTAAAGTGCTTCAGACAAATTTTGCCAAGACAGGTGCTACATTAACTGGCCTATAATTCCTTTAAAATATACCCTTCTTTAAACTCCAAAGTAAAAAAGGTGTAAAAACTAAAAGTGGAATGCAAGAAGCAAAGGAAAGAATGGGTAAAACTAAAGCAATTACTAAATTCACAAAATAAATCTAAAGTAAATTGAGAAAGTGTATTACTTATGTATGCAAAATGTATTATTTTGCAATCCTTGCTTATAATTTTGAAAGAAGGTTAGTCCATAACTTATGTAAATCTCTAGATTATTTCCAGAATAAAAATGCAATGATTACATTACAATTATTCTTTCAGTACAGACATCACACAACAAAATGAAGCATTCTGGCCATCTATGTCTGTCTGATACTGGTCACCAACAAAACACGGACCTAAAAATGCAATAAAACGTCCCCCACAAACTTAGCATATCCTTAAAAAAGTGGAAATGTGGGAATTCTGACGATAAAGTGTTAACCTAACTTTCTCTTTCAGATGCTGTACATTTCTAGCATTTTCTGGTTTAATTTAGATTTGCATTTATGTGTTTTTATACGTCAGACATAAGGGAGTGTAATTTCTAGGCATTAATCTCATCTGCAAGTTCAAACAGTATTGACCACTTTAGCTTGACCCGTGGTTCATGGCATCATAATTCCTCTGAGGTCAGTGCCTTTTATTCATTCCTAGGTTTCTGTTTTTCTGTGTAGCTTTTATTTATAAAGATTTCCCTAACTTTAGGTGAAGGTGCTTCCTTGCATCCGTGTGCTGATACATACTGTGGACCTGTGCCAGAATCTGAGCCAGAAGTAAAGTCTGTTGCAACTTTTCTACGTAAACACAAGAAACAAATTAAAGCATACATTTCATTCCATGCATATTCACAAATGCTACTCTATCCATACTCCTATAAGGATGAAATCATTCCCAATTTCAAATGTGTGGTAAGTCAAATTAACCTGAATTAGTATTTTAAACTTGTTGATGCTAAGTGTTACCAGATACTTTCAGTTCAAACACATGCAACAAATTTGCAGGATTGTTCCTGGGTGTAACAGAGTTTCATGCATTGATTTAGCGCAAACATTTAATTTGTTGATTATTAATTAAGCAATGATTAATGGGCAACATGTAAATTGACTCAGGATTTCTTTGATTTGCAGTGTTAATTTCAGAGTTGAAGGTGTTTTAAAAGCAGCAGAGGAAGCAAAGAGTGCTCTAGGACAGCAGAGCATAGGTAGTTTGCCGAACTAGTAAAAGTCTTAGTGAAGATAGCAGCAAACATTTGGAGCTATCATCTCAGTGGTAAATATTTTAGAGGAGAGGCAGTAGGGAGTGTAGGATATCACAGCTCAGAAAGTTTAATAATTTAAGAGGGAAATTTGGGACAAGCAACAAATGCTGGCCTTGCCAGCAACACATGAAATTTTTGATAAAAAGAGACAGGCATTGAAGACTATTATCCAATGCAGTGTTGAAGTGGCACCTGTCTGTATCTTATTTAAAGAGATGCATATCAATAGGGAGATTATTTCAGACCTGTAACCCAGCAAAATTAGGATAATGCTCATAGTTTTAAAAAAAATTAGTGAGGTAGTCACTTTTCTCTGTTAAAGGGTACCTCCAGACACCAACAGCTTGCTAGGTGATGGGGCAGTGGGCTTTTGTACAGGTGGGGATAATTTATAGTTTATGAGTTGAAGGAGCAAGGAGATCATTGGTGATGTCTAGCCATAAAATGGCAAATATATGAATTAGGGTTTTGATAGAGCTGAGTGCCATCAGCATATTTGAAAACCAACCCAATGCTTTCAAATATCATGAGATAATATGCAAGTGATGAAGAGGAGGGTTTATGTGTGAAACTCTGGAATACAGCAGTGTAGTTTTTGTTCATTCATGGGATGTGAGCATTGCTGGCTAGGCCAGCATTTATTACCCATCCCTAATTGACGGAGAAGTTGGTGGTGAGCTGCCTTCTTGAACCGCTGCAGTCCTTGGGGTATAGGTACACCCACAGTGCTGTTAGGAAGGGAGTTCCAGGATTTTGACCGAGTGACAGTGAAGGAACAGCGATATAGTGTGAAGTATTTGATACTGAACTTGCAATCTAGTTCAATAGCACTATGACAAATTGTGAAATATTATTCAATAAATCTGTGGGCTAACTGCTGCCATAAAAGCCCAACTGGCTCATTAAATCTTTCAAGGGACAGAAACTGCCACCCCAACTACTCTGGCCTGCTTGTGATTCCAGTCCACACATTTTTTTTGGTGACCGAGGGCTTAATTTTCACCATGCAGGCCGGAAACAGGAACGAGTTTGTTTTTGGATCAGAAACCAGCCTCTGTGGAGAAACTAATTGAAACCCCAATTTTCACGTGGGGAAACCCTTAATTGGTATTTTGAGATTCTATTCTGTATAAATGACTTACATCTTGGAATAAAGAGCCAAAAAAAGCAGTGGTCCCAGCCCTGATCCTTGGGGAACACTACAGTCTACCATCCTCAGTATGAAACACAGCCATTTACTACAACTCGCTGTTTTCTGTCCTTGAGCCATTTTTTTTTATCCAGTTGGACACTGACCCTCCTATTCCATGAGCCTCAGGTTATATTAGCCAGCCTTTTCTGCTACCTTATCAAATGCTTTCTTAAAATCCATATAAACATCCACCATATTCCCTTCATCAACCTTCTATTAATTCAAACAGATTAGTCAAGCATCATCTGCTTTTTACAAATCCATGCTGGCTATCCTTAATTAACTCAAACCTCGAAGTGTCCTTTGATCATTTTCCCCGATTCTTGTTTTAAAACCTTACCCACCACTGACATTAAACTAACTGGCCTGTAGTTGCTAGGACTGTCCTTGCACCCTTTATTAAATAAGTATGTCACATTTGCCACTCTCCAATCCTCTAGCTCCTCCCCGGTATCCAGGGAAGATTAGAAGATTATGGCAAGCCCTTCCACTATCTCCATCCCCACTTCCATTAGCAACCTAGGATGCAGGCCATCTGGAGCAGGTGATCTACCTGCCCCAAGCATAGCTAGCCTTTTCAGTAGCTCCCTCTCAATTATTACCCTATCCATTTCCTCCACTCTCTCCGCTTCTACTGCTATTTTGTTAGATTCCATTTCCTTGGTGAACACTGATACAAAGTACTCATTAAGTATGTCAGCCTTTCCCTACTGCTAAGCATATATTACCCTCTGCCCAATAGGTCTCACTCCACCATGTAGTACTCGCTTACTATTTACATGCTGGTAGAAGATCTTTGGGTTTCCTTTTATGTTGACTGTCATTCTATTCTCTTTGAGAGTCTTATTTCCCTCTGCACCTCCCCTGTCAACTTAATGTTGATGGCCCAGTTCTCACTTGAAGAATTCACCTGGCATGCATCATAAACCCTTTTTTGTTTCATCATAATCTTTATCTCCAACATCATCCAAGGAGCCCTGTTAGAATGTACCTAGCCCATTCTGTCAGTCTTTAGTTCCATTCTACCCTAGCTAGATCCCTGATGTTGAAATTAACCCTCTTTCAATCTAGATCTTTTGTTCCTTGCTTTTCTGCGTTTAGTTTAAACCTTATGATACAATAATCACTCTTACCCAAGTGCTTCCCAACAGACAGTTGGTCCACCAGATCCAATGTCTCTTTTCTAGTTAGGTGGAGAACATACTGATCAAGGAAATTCTCCTGAACACATCCTCCCCCTCCTTACACTTTACTCTAAAATGATCCCAATCTATATTTGGGTAATTGAAGTCCCCCAATATCAACTCGATAGTTCTTGCACATCTTATTTCCCTGCAGATTTGCTTCTCTATATCTTGCACTATCTGGAGGCCTATAGGATACCTTTAGTAATGTAATCATACTCTTTTTGCTCCTCAACTGTAACCAAATAGATTCTGTCCTTGCCCCTTCAAGGACATCCTCCCTTTCCAACCTTGCAATGTCTTCCTCAATCAGTACTGCCACCCCACCTCCCTTTTTCCCTTCTCTATCTTTTCTGAACACTTTATATCCTTGTATAGAAAGGGCCCATCCCTTGCCATTTTTAAGTCATATTTCTGTTATTGCCACTACATCATATTCCCATACTGTTATTTGTGCTTGTAACTCACCAACGTTATTCACCACACTGTTTACATACATGCATTGTAATCCTGTCTTTTCATTCCTTGTAGTCCTTCTCAGTCCACTCCCATCTAATATGGACCTAGTCCCTTCTCTAGTACTGTCCAACACTCACTGACCCCACCCAGCACTTTATTGTTTTCTACTCTAGTGTTATATACCTCAAACACTCCACATGATAGAGTTCCACATTCTCACTACTGAGTGAAGTTTGGATTTATTCATGACCATTTTAAATTGATGATCCCTAGCTTTGACTCCTCCTCTAATGAAAATATTTTCTCTCCATCTACCCTATTGAAGCACTTCATAATTTTAAAGGCCTCTTTAAAAACTAGGAGGAAGCACTGGGGTAAACAAGACATAAAATGTACTTTGGTGGATCCGGTCATAAATCCTACAAATGGGGCATTTAATAATAGCAGCTGACACCTGTAGTGATGCAAAATGGCACCAGATCCACATGTAACCTCAAACTGCAGAGATCCAGACTGGAACAAAGAAAGTTTTTTTTTAATTTCTCCGTTTAAACTGCAACTGTCCATCTCCTGACCATGCCTGCTCTCTGCTTTCCTCAATGAGCACTGTATCTTTTCTGAAATTTTGGCTTCCAGAGTCCTGCTGTCTCTAGGCATCAAGACACTGAACTTTACTGGATTTCATCACAAACTAAGCTACTGTGTCCTTGATCTACTGCTTAAATTTAAAGTAACTTTGATCAGCCTTTCCTCCACCTCTGCTGTTCTCTGCTGAACCTGTGACCAGTTCTACTGGTTTTTCAGCTTCAGCTAGAGTCTGATTTTTTGGCACCGATTCACTCTCTCCTGAGCCAAAGTTCATTTTTCTGCCACTTATAGATCTTGTGGTGACCTCCAACTGCACCATTGTTTTTTTCTGCCCTGCAACCGATTCTGTACACCTACAGCTTCCCTCTCTTGGCCTCCTCTGGAGGCCCCATCAAGGCACTCGTCCCCTGCCTCCTGCAGCAACCTCAACTGCCCCATCCTACTCCCTCACCATCCTTCATGCTCAGCGTGCATGCTGGGGACTAAGCCTGTCAATCTCTACCCATCCAACTCACCATTCCGAGTGTTTGGTTTGTCAAATCCTCCAGCAGATCAGCTATCACCCTTCTCTGCATCTTCCTCCAGAATGTAGGTTCACTTTTGAACATGGCCCTTGACACCCCAGAGCCTGTCCATCTACAAGGCTCAAGTCAGGAGTGGTGATGGAATACCCTCCACTTAGCTGGATGAGTACAGTTCCAGTAACACTTGAGAAGCTCAACACCATCCAGGACAAAGCAACCCACTTGACTGGCACCCCATCCACCACCTTCAACATTCACTCCCTTCACCACTGATGCATATTGGCAACAGTGTGTACCATCTACAAGACACACACAGCAACTTGCCAAGGCTCCTTAGACAGCACCTTCCAAACCTCTACCACCTAGAACAAAGGCTGCAGATACATGGGAACACCATCACCTGCAAGTTCCCCTCCAAGCCACACACCATCCTGACTTGGAACTGTATTGCTGCTCCTTCACTGCCACTGGGTCAAAATCCTGGAACTTCCTCCCTAATAATGCTATGGGTGTACCTACACCACATGGACTGCAGCAGTTCAAGAAGATGGCCTACCACCACCTTCAAGATGAATTAAGGATGGGCAATAAATGCTGGCTTTAACTGTGATGTTCACATCCCACAAATGATAAGAAAAAAAAGGATGCACTGCAAGAATTAATGCTTAATAGCACATCCCAGTCCTGTAACTTCTACTATTCAGAAGTAGAAGTACAGTAACATTATGGGAGCATCAGGCCTCCAAGTTACTTGCCAACCTGACTAACACATGTCCCATCATTCCTTTATCTTTGGGTCATAGGAATGGAAGTTCCTGCCTAATACCAACACGGGAGCATTATTATGGGGGCTGCACTGGTTCAAGGAGAAATCTCACCATGACCTTCACAGGGATGGGAAATAAATGTGCCTTGTTAGTGTTGCTGCTTCAGAGAGTTTTGCTTTGCATGTCAATGTAAACCTTTAGTGTTAGTTTTATTTTGAAATGCCATCTTTGAAAATGAAGTGCTCTTTTGTAAAAGGCTTTAACTTGTGTGGAAACTGCCCTGTTTACATGCAGTTATGATTTCCCTATAAATAGTGAGCAAGTCCATTCTTAAATGCTCAAGTGTTAGATTGCCTTAGTGATATATCTTGCCTCTCACTCAAAGTTCATGCCCTACTCAGAACTTGAACACAATTCAAGCCGACTGTCAAGTGCAGGAGCTAGGAAAAGGTGGAGGAATGGCTGTTAATTAATGATGGTATTGGCACAATAGAGAGGGATGGACCTAAATTCAGGAAACCAGGATGTAGAAGAAGTTTGGGTAGAGACAAGAATGATAAAAGCAAGAAGTCACTTGTGGGAGTAGGGTACAGGCCTCCCACCAGTGACCACACAATAGGACAGGATATAAAGAAAGAAATGATGAGAGCTTGTCAGAAAGGTATGGTGATAATCATGGGGGATTTTAATCGACAGACTGGAAAAGTCAAATGGGCGAAGATAGCCTAGATGAGGAATTCATAGAATATTTTCAGGATAGTTTTAGAACAGCACATTCTGGAGCCAGAGAACAGGCTTTACTAGACCTGCTATTGTGCAACCAGATAGGAATCATTGATAACCTCAGTGAAGGTGCCCCTAGGCAGCAATCATATGATTGGATGTTACATCCAGTTTGAGGGAGAGAAGAGTGGGTTGAAGACTCGTATTTTAAACGTAAATAAGGGCAATCTTGAGGGCATGAAAGCAAAGCTAGCAAAAGTGAACTGGCAAAGTAGGTTAAGGGATGAGTCAATAAAGATTCAGTGTCAGACATTTAAGGGGATATTTCAGAATACACAAAATAGATACATTTCATCAAGAAAAATTCCAAGGAGAGGACCCGCCATCTGTGGTTAACTAAAAAAAGTTAACAATAGCATCAAACTTAAAGAAAAAGCATATAATTGCACAAAAATGGGTGGCAGGTCAGAAAATTGGACAGAATTTTTAAAAAAGCAAAGAACTACTAAAAGATTGATAAGGAAAATTAGAGTATGAGAGAAACCTAGCTAGAAATATAAAGATAGTAACAGCTTCTATAGATATAGAAAAAAGAAATGTTAAGTGAGCATTGGTCCTATAGAAAGTGAGTCTGGGGAATTAATAAGGGAAAAGGAGATGACAGATGAATTAAACAGGTATTTTTCATTTTTCTTCACTAGAGGATAAGAGTAACATCCCAGAAACAGCTGTAAGTCAGGAAATGGAAGGGAGGGAGGAACTTGAGGAAATTACAATCACCAGGGAAGTGGTACTGAGTAAATTGCTGGAGCTGTAGGCTGGCAAGTCCCTGGGTCCTGATGGGCTTCATCCTAGGGTCCTAAAAGTAGCTAGTGAGTTGGTTTTAATTTTCCAAAATTCTGTAGATTCAGGGAAGGTTCCATTAGATTGGAAAATAGCTAATGTAACTCCTTTATTCAAAGGGTAGAGAGAGACAGAAAGCAGGAAACTACACATCAGTTAGCTTAACATTTGTTGTAGGAAAAATGCAAGATGCTATTAAAGATGTTATAGCAGGGCAGTTAGAAATATTCAAGGTGATCAGGCAGAGTCAACATGGTTGTGAAATTTATTGGAGTTCTTTGAAGTAGTAACATGTGCTGTGGATAAAGGGGAACCAGTAGAGGTATTGTACTTAGATTTCCAGAAGGCATTTGATAAGGTGCCACATCAAAGGTTATTGTGGAAAAGAGCTCATGGTGTAGGGGGGTAACATATTGGCATGGATAGAAGATTGGCAAGCTAACAGGAAATAGAGCAGGCATAAATGGGTCTTTTCTGGTTGGCAAGATGTAACGAGTGCTGTGCCACAGGGATCAGTGCTGGGGCCTCAATGTTTTACAATATATAAATGACTTAGATGAAAGGACTGAAGGTATGTTTGCTAAATTTGCTGAAGAAGATAGGTAGGAAAAAAAGTTGTGAAGAGGACTAAGGAGGCTACAAAGGGATATAGATAAGTTAAGTGAGTGGTCAAAGATCTAGAAAATAGTATATGATGTGGGGAAAATGTGAAATTGTCCATTTTTGCAGGAAGAATAAAAAAAGCAGCATATGATCTAAATGGTGAGAGATTGCAGAGCTGAGATGCAGAAGGGTCTGGGTGTCCTAATGCATAGGAACACAAGTAGGCCATTCAGCCTATTGAGTCTGCTCTGCTATTCAATACTATCATGGCTGATCATCCAATTCACTGCTTTCTCCCCCCCCCCCCCCCCCCCACACTAATCCCATATCCCTTTATGTCATTGCTACTTAGAAATCGGTCAATCTCTGCTTGAAACATACTCAGTGACTGCACTTCCACAGCTCTCTGGAGAGAGGAATTCCAAAGAATCACAACCCTGAGTAAAGAAATGTCTTTATATCTTGGTCCTAAGTGGCTTCCCCCTTATTTTGAAATTGTGTCCCCTGGTTCTTGACTCCCCAACCAGGGTGAGCATCTTATCTGCATTTACCCTATCTATCCCTTTAAGTATTTTGTAGGTTACAAGGAGATCACCTCATTCTTTCAAACTCTGGAGAATACAGACCGACTTTCTCCAATCTCTTCATAGGACAGTTCCACCATCCTGGAAACAAGTCTGGTGAACCTTTGTTGCTCTCCCTATGGCAATATCCTTCCGAAGGTAAGGGGACCAAAACTGCACACAGTAATCCAGGTGCAGTCTAACCAAGGTTCTATACAATTGAAGCAAGACTTCACTACTCCTGTATCAAATCCTCTTGCAATAAAGGAAAACATACTATTAGCCTTCCTAAGTGCTTTTTGTAGCTGCTGGTTAGCTTTGTGACTTATTGATGAGGACACCCAGGTCCCTTTGTACATCTACACTTTCTAATCTCACCAATTAAGAGATACTCTGCACATCTATTCCTCCTACCAAAGTACTTCATTTTCCACATTATAGGCTATCTGCCATGTTCTTGCCCACTCACTAATTCTTTCCAAATCCCCTTGAAGCTGCTTTGCATCTTCCTCACAAGACACATTCCCACTGAGTTTTGTCATCCACAAACTTGGAAATATTTCATTTGGTCCCCACACTGTTACAACCAGGTGAGAAAGGCATCTGGGTTTTTTTTTTTACTGTCTTCACCTGGTCTTATTGTAAGAGGGTTTGATTTTTAAACACTGTTTTGAGCTCCCCCATGGTGAATCCTTGATCACCCACGTTCCAGTTATCAGACAAAGAAATAAGCACACCAGGTTCTTAGGTTTAAAGAAAAGTGAAATTAAAAAACTTCAATTCAGTTAACGCCTACAGATACACACCGTGCCCTATGCTAGCATGCATACATGACAGGCACATGCAAATAAAGACAGAAAAGAGGAGAAAAATAAAATGGAGGGGTTTGAGGCAATATCAGGAGAGTTTCTTGTTTACTGTGCTGTAGTCCTTTTGTAGGTAGTCTTGCTTTTTGTTGGGGCCCAGTATTCTTAAACCTTGTTCACTGTAGGGGACTTTTATCTCTTAGGGTTCATGTGTCTTCAGTTCCATGAGAAAGAGTAGGAGCAGACAGGAGAGAGGTGTTCAGTCCAGGAGAAAAGATCTGCAGTTTTTCCTCAGCAAGTTCAAATTCAAAAAACTCCAACAGTCAGTCATGTAACTAAATCTGGTCTGACCACTTCTGTGTATTCTGTGTATTACCTATAGAAGCTTACAGTCCATTTTTGTTTGCTTGTTTACTTCCATATTCTATTCTCCCTTTCTTGATCAGTTCCTTGCTCTTCCTTTGCTGTATTCTGAAATCCTCCAATCCTCAGGTTTACTATTATTTCTGGAAGCTTTATAGGCCTTTTTTAATCTTATACAATCCTTAACTTCCTTCGTTAGCCACAGTTGACTGACTTTTCTTTTGGGGTTTTTATGCTTTGAAGGAATGTATAGTTGCTGTAAACTATGTAATAATTCTTTGAAGACTATCAAAGAATTATTGATATTCTGGGATGTGGAATTTCAGGTCCTGGGGACTTATCCACCTTCAGTACGTATGTACTGTCATACCTTTTAATGTATTTTCCCAATTCATGTCGCCAATTTGCTCTTCATCTTCATAATTTCCTTGGTTCAAATTTAACAAACTCACTTTCAAACATGTAAGATTCTATTATAGACACATGACTAAATGTTCTTTTACAACCGGATTAAAAATTAGCCTGTTCTCATTACATAATGCAAGATCTAAAATAGCCTGTTCTCTAGTCTGTTCCTCAACATACTGCTCTAGAAAACTATCCCTAACACTCCAGAAACTCATCCTCCATGGCATTAGTGCTCATTAGGTTTACCCAGTCTATATGCAGATTGAAGTCACCCATGATTACGACATTACATGCTACATGCTTCTCTAATCTTCTGAAGAATACTGTGCCCCACACTACCACTACTGTTTGGTGACCTATAAACAGGTCCTACCAATGTTTGTTGCTCATTGCTGTTTTAGCTCCACCCAAACAGATCCCACATTTTGTTCTTCTGATCAGAGATCCTCCCTCATTAATGTACTGATCCCATCCCTTATTATCAGCACAACATCACCTTTACTTTTTTGTCTGTACTTCCTAAATGTCAAATATTCTTGAATATTCAGTTCCCAGTCTTGGTCACCCTGTAGCCACGTTTCCATAATGGCAATTAGATCATACCCATTTACCTATATTTGTGCCTTTAAATCATCTACCTTGTTGAAAATGCTGCGTTCAGGTAGAGTGCCCTTAACTTTGTCCTTTTGACATTATTCTGTATTCTAAGCCCAGTTGATGCTCACCTTTGTTTCATCTGCCTTCTAATTTCACTTGCAACTTTTCTACCGCCTGTTACCAGCTTTACTTCCTTCCAATTTGAGCTACCCCTCAGTTTCCCCATCCCCAATAAGCTGGTTTAAACCATCCCCAACAGCAATAGCAAATCTCCCTGCTAGGATTAGTCCCAGTCCTGTTAAGATGTAGCCCATCCATCTTGTACAGGTCCCACCTACCCCAGAACCAGTCCCAATGCCTCAAATTGGATTCTGTCCCTCCTACACCAATTCTCCAGCCACATGTTCATCTTGACAAATACATGAATAGGAAGGGAGGGCCCCGGAAGTGCAGAAGGTGTTAGTTTAGGCAGGCATCAAGATCGGCACAGGCTTGGAGGGCCGAATGGCCTGTTCCTGTGCTGTACTGTACTGTTCTTTGTTCTATCAATCCTCCTATTCCTATGCTCACAAGCACATGGCACTGGGAGTAATCCTGAGATTACAGCTCTGGAGGTCATGCTTTTTAATTTCCTTCCTAACTCCCTAAAATCTGCTTTCAGGACCTACTTATGTCATTGGTAGGAATGTGGACCATGACCTCTGGCTGTTTACCTTCCCCCAGAAGGAGGTCCTGCAGCCACTCCATGACATCCTTGACCATGGCACCAGGCAGGCAACACACCATCCTGGAGTCATGTTTACTGCCACAGGAACACCTGTATGATCCCATATCAAATACCCTATCACTGTTGCTCTTCCACTCTTCTTCATTCCCCTCCTGTGCTGCTGAGCCACCCATGGTGCTACAGACTTTGCTCTGGCTGCACTCCCCTGAGGAACCATCACCAGTATCCAAAATGGAAAACTTATTAGCAATCAAGATAGACTCAAGGGACTCCTGCACCACCTGCCTGGTGGTCACCCATTCTCTCTCTCTGGCTGCATGCTCCTAACCTGCAGTGTTACCACCCCCCTAAACAGGCTATCCACATAGTCCTCCACCTCACAGATGCACAACAGCAACTCCACTCAAGTTCCAAACCCAGAGCTCCAGCTTCTGCAGCCAGTGACATTTCCTGTAGATGTGGTAATCTAGGACACATGGTGCATCCATGACTTCCCACATATCACAGAATGTACATTCCACTTGGCCAAGCTGGCCTCCCAGACCATAACAAACTATTTATTACAATTAGAATAACTTACCACTTACTCACCAATCAGCTTAACCCCCTGCACCAAAGTAAGAGCCAGCTACTGGAGACTGAAGAAAGGTAGGAAAAGAAAGAACGGAGCACCTTCCTCCCTCACCAAACTCCCACTTTACACTCTATGCACTCAAAGTACCACTAAGGAAGCCCTGCTTTTATACTTTCTGAGAAACAACTGATTCAGGCTTCTGAAAACCAGTTTAAGCCAGCTACCTAAGGAACTAGCTGCAGCTGCTCCCAAAGAGCCTGTATACCTCTGTTTTAAGGCTGGAATAAAACTTAACTTCTTTTAACTTAAGGAGTAAATTTTAGTTAATTGCTAAATTGAAGAATAAACTAGACTTTAGATAGAAGTTAACCCTTAAAACCGCCTCTTACTGGACTCACCCGCTCTCAGCATGAATCGCAAAAGGTTAGTATGCAGGTACAGTGAGTAATTAGGAAAGCCAATAGAATGTTATTGTCTATTGCAAGGGGAATTGAATACAAAAGTAGGGAGGTTATGCTTCAGCTATACAGGGCATTGGTGAAACCACATCTGGAGTACTGTGTACAGGATGGTCTCCTTGTTTAAGGAAGGATGTAAATGCATTGGAAGCAGTACAGGGAAGGTTTACTAGACTAATAACTGGAATGGGCGGGCTGTCTTATGAGGAAAGGTTGGACAGGCGAGGCTTGTATCCACTGGAGTTTAGAAGAGTAAGAGGCGACGTGATTGAAACATATAAGATCCTGAGGGGTCTTGACAGGGTGGATGTGGAAAAGATGTTTCATCTTGTAGGAGAATCTAGAACTAAGGGTCACTGTTTAAAAATAAGGGGTTGCCCATTTAAGACAGTGATGAGGACAAATTTTTTTCTCTCAGAGGGTTGTGAGTCTTTGGAACTCTCTTTCTCAAAAGGCAGTGGAAGCAGAGTCTTTGAATTTTTTTAAGGCAGAGGTTGATAGGTTCTTGATAAACAAGGGGGTGAAAGGTTATCGGGGGTAGGCAGGAATGTGGAGTTGAGGTTATAATCAGAACAGCCATGATCTTGTTGAATGGCAGATCAGGCTCGAGGGGCCTACTCCTGCTCCTAATTCATATATTTGTATGCAATACCAAGAAAAGGCTGCATGGTTGGAGGTGCTGCATTTTGGATGAGATATTAAACTGAGGTGCCATCTGCTTGCTCGGGTGGTGTAAAATATTGCTTGGCACTATTCAAAGAAGAGCAGGGAGTTTATTATTGATACCCCAAAAACAGACTAACTGGTCACTACTGATTGTGGGCCTATTTTTGCCAACACTTCAAAAGTAATTAATTGGCTGTGAAGCGCTTGAGACATCCTGAGGATATGAAAGGTGATTGATAAATGCTTATTTTATTTGATTAGATTTAGATTAGAGATACAGCACTGAAACAGGCCCTTCGGCCCACCGAGTCTGTGCCGAACATCAACCACCCATTTATACTAATCCTACACTAATCCCATATTCCTACCAAACATCCCCACCTGTCCCTATATTCCCTACCACCTACCTATACTAGTGACAATTTATAATGGCCAATTTACCTATCAACCTGCAAGTCTTTTTTTGGCTTGTGGGAGGAAACCGGAGCACCCGGAGAAAACCCACGCAGACACAGGGAGAACTTGCAAACTCCACACAGGCAGTACCCGGAATCGAACCCGGGTCCCTGGAGCTGTGAGGCTGCGGTGCTAACCACTGCGCCACTGTGCCGCCCTTTGGTTTAAAAAATGAAAGCATATGTTTCAACGTTTGCTCTGTCGCTTAAATACACATTGGCCATGGTAATCAACGCTAAGAAGCTCTAGAAAATAAAGCATTCTTATCATTATATAAACAAAGGCCCAAATGCTGGCGTCATGACCCTTGCTGTAATTAAAGTGCAAATTGTCCAGCTAGTTCAGGCGACAGGACAAATGCTGGGAGTTGCAAATTGCCATAATTTGCTGGTCATTTTACATCGCTACGCTGTTGGCCTTGTATAAACAGCAGCTTGCTCTCAACCTCCCCGTTATTTTTTAGAACTCACTCCAGCAGCAATATTTGAGCCAGTGTATATGTCAACAGTGAATAACCCCACTAGAACATTGTTGAACCTATGTAAATTAAACACTTTCCATTTCGAATTCAGTGCATACAATGGCCAGCTTTAGTTGCTTAAGCTCCACTGCTAAGCATCGATGATATACCCCAGTAACAAAGCATCGACTGGAAACTTCAAGGTAGACATTTTATTGATACTTTCGTCCTGTTTTGTTCACTGCAGATTTCACGGAACAATTTTCAATTTATGTAACATAAGATAAGAACATAAGAAATAGGAGCAGGCATAGACCATATGGCCCGTCGAGCCTGCCCTGCCATTCAGTACAATCTTGGCTGATCTTCGGCTTCAATTCCACTTTCCTGCCCGCTCCCCTTATCCCTTGATTCCCTGAGAGACCAATTAATAAGCAACCTTCTAAAGGTGATTGAGCCTTATTGGTATACCATGAAATTTTGATCTTTAGATACAGTGTGAACTTATTTCAAAAAGTACACATGGCAGTGTTCATTTCAATCACTGATGACAAAGATTAGAACAAAGTCAGAAACTAATAATTTTAGTATTGAAACATACTAATTATTTAAGTGAGCACAAGTGGACATGCTTTATGAATATAGCTGTTCTTGTATAAAATTGAAGCAAAAAAATGGAGCTGAAATAAACAAGATTAAAATACTGTTTGTTTATAACCCCATAAACTGAAATTACATTAATTTACTGAGATATATTGTGTCATGGTGATCCATAAAATCACTCATTGCGATTAACTTTGATGTCAACAGCTTCACTAAACAATGCAGCATTTTTATTCAACTGAGACAAATATTCTTAAAGTAACAAGCTGTACTTTTTTCTTTCATTTTTCAGGAATCTGTAGCATTCAATGCTGTCAGTGCTCTTTATTCAGCGTATGGTATCAAATACAAACACGGGCCGGCATCTAGCACTTTGTGTAAGCTTTTAAAATTGATAATGTGTGAATTGGGCTCAAGAAAACTGTAGCATAAAAATGTGTACAATACATAATTCTACCCAAAATAACACAAAACAAGTACAACATGTCAAATTAATTTAAAGTCGTGAATGGCATAGTAATTATTATCCTTAGTAAAAACAGAAAATGTTTAAAATACACATCAGGTTCTTCAGCATCCATAAAGAGAAAAGATAGGTTAATATTTGGCCTGTGGTCAAAATTAATGAATGAAAGATAAGTGAGCCCTTTAATCGGTCTGAACAAAACAAACTTGTGGGGTGGGGAAGAAAACAATGGGCTACAGCCAAGGATTAGGCATGCCAACTGCTGTTGTAAGTGGAATTTATTGGTTAAATGACCAAAAATAATGATTTTTGAAAATTTTAAGTAGTTAAAAACTGTTGAGTGATATATTGGTATCATCTTGGGGAGACAATGAGAAACCATTGAAAACAGGTAAACAAAGTGTTGATAAAGATATAGGAAAAATGCATACAGAAGTGAAAAATAGTGGAAATTACAAATACTCAAAATATTAAATATTTTAAATGCCGGACAGTAGGTTCACCAGCACTGAAGAGAATAAGCAGTCCAACAACCCATTGTTGAAGCTTCATTCTGAGAAAAGGCTACAATTAAAACACCAACCAGCTCTGCCTCCTTCTAGATGATTTTTTTCCCCAACAGTTCTCCTATGTAGATCACCTTTGTTCTGTCTTCGAGCCCCATTCATATATGTCGCAGCATAAATAGTGCTGCAGTTCAGACTAGAATGGTTATCAGCAGATTTTAGACAAACTCAAATAGAAGTGCACTGTTGTTCTCAATTTTCCATGGCTAGCTCATTTGCCCCGTTTTCAACATGGTTTGGAGAACTGCAGGGAGCACTCGGTGGATATGTGAAACTTATAAGGAATGTGACAATAAAAGATCACTTAGGCCCTCAGGTAGGTCCTAAAAGGAGAGGAAGGATAAAATGGGAGATGGATACCAACATGTAATGGTAAGATAAGGTGAGTTAAGGAGGAAAAAAAACTACTTTTCTGTTTCTAGTCTTCAGTGTCTACTTTAAGGACTGCTGGTTAAGCCACAGAAGGTATCAGAAAAACTGAGTGGAGCATGTCTGGCCATTTCAGAGCAGTTTCAGGGCCCTTAAACAGTTTAGACCTCTCTTTAATACATGTGAAAAACTTAACGCCTCTTTAAAATGGCTACGAGGAATGTCTGAATATCGTCTGAACCAATATAGTGTTGGCCATATTTCAGGCACCCCTTGACCATTTGTTGGACCATTTGTGTCTGAGACTCTGGTGAAACAAGGTTCCATTTTGCCCTTGTAGGCTTTATTTAAATACGGGCATAAAATGGAGTAAAGATCTATGTGTGCACCGAGCTAGGGGTATCTGCTAATATGAGTAGCAGGAGAAAGTTTGTGAGAGTGGAAAGTCGTGGGTTAATAGTACAAATAGTGCGTTATTAACATCCATCTTCAGCCTAAAGTGCTGAGTGGATGATCCATCTCGGCCTCCTCCTGAGGTCCCCAGCATCACAGATGCCAGTCTTCAGCTAATCTGATTCATTCCACATGATATCAAGAAATTGCTGAAGGCACTGGATACTGCAAAGGCTCTGGGCCCCGACAACATTCCGGCAATAGTACTGAAGACTTGTGCTCCAGAACTTGCCATGCCCCGAGCTAAGCTGTTCCAGTACAGCTACAACACTGGCATCTACCCGGCAACGTGACAAATTGCCGAAGAGTGTCCTGTATACAAAACGCAGGATAAATCCAACCTGGTCAATTACCGCCCTATCAGTCAACTCTCAATCATCAGCAAAGGGAAGAAAGGGGTGGTCGACAGTGCTCAGCAATAACCTGCTCACTGATGCTCAGTTTGGGTTCCGCCAGGGTCACTCAGCTCCTAACCTCATTATAGCCTTGGTCCAAACATGGACAAAGGAGCTGATCTCCAGAGGTGAGGTGACAGTGACTGCCCCTGACATCAAGGCAGCATTTCACTAAATGTGGCATCAAGGAGCCCTAGCAAAACTGGAGTCAATGGAATCAGGGAGAAAACTCTCCACTGGTTGGAGTCAAACCTAGCACAAAGGAAGATGGTTGTGGTTGTTGGAGGTCAATCATATCAGTTCCAGGACATCACTGCAGGAGTTCCTCAGGGTAATGTCCTTGGCCCAACCATCTTCTGCTGCTTTATCAATGACCTTCCCTCCATTATAAAGTCAGAGGTGGGGATGTTCGCTGATGATTGCACAATGTTCAGCACCGTTTTCAACTCCTCAGATACCAAAGTAGCCCATGTCCAGATGAAGCACAAAATCAACAACATCCAGGCTTGGGCTGAAAGTGGCAAGTAACATTCGTGCCACACAAGTGCCAGGCGATGATTATGTCAAACAAGAGAGAATCTAACCATCTCCCCTCGATGTTCAATGGCATTACCATCGCTGAATCCCCCACTATCAACATAATAATAAAAGCAAAATACTGCAGATGCTGGAAATCTGAAATAAAAACAAGAAATGCTGGAAATAATCAGCAGGTCTGGCAGCATCTGTGGAGAGAGAAGAAGAGTTAACGTTTCAGGTCAGTGACCCTTCAGAACTGGCAAATGTTAGAAATCTAATAGGTTTACGCACATAAAGCGGAGGTGGGGTAAGAGATAGCAAAAGGCAAGGTGTTGATAGGACAGAAGGTCACAGAGAATAACTGACTTGAAGGTCGTGGAGCAAAGGCAAATGGTATGTTAATGGTGTGCTGAAAGACAAAGCGTTAGTGCAGAGAGCGTGTTAATTTGCCAGAAAAATGAATAGCCCTGGCCCAAAGCACAAACATGAAAAAAAAGTGGGTAGGCACATGGTAAAAAAATGAATGATGAAACAAACTAAACTAAAATAAACAAATAATAAATAATAAAAAAGAAAAAATAATTAAAAATAAAAAGGGGGACCCGTCATGCTCTGAAATTATTGAACTCAATGTTCAGTCCGGCGTGCCTAATCAGTAAATGAGATGCTGTTCCTTGAGCTTGCATTGATGTTCACTGGAACACTGCAGCAGGCCCAGGACAGAGATGTGGGCATGAGAGCACGGGTGTGTTGAAATGACAAACAACAGGAAGCTCGGGGTCATGTTTTCAGACTGAGCGGAGGTGTTCCGCAAAGTGGACACCCAATTTGCGTTTGGTCTCCCCAATATACAGGAGACCGCATTGTGAGCAGCGAATACAGTATACTAAATTGAAAGAAGTACAAGTAAATCACTGCTTCACCTGAAAGGAGTGTTTGGGGCCTTGGATAGTGAGGAGAGAGGAGGTAAAAGGACAGGTGTTATACCTCCTGCGATTGCATGGGAAGGTGCCGTGGGAAGGGGACGGGGTGTTGGGGGTAATGGAGGAGTGAACCAGGGTGTCACAGAGGGAACGGTCCCTTCAGAATGCTGACAGGGGAGGGGAGGGGAAGATGCATTTGGTAGTGGTATCATGCTGGACCTGTCAGCACTCCCAGTGTCACATGCGAGTGAATATAGGAATAGTGGGATAAAATAGGGTAACGTATGGCTAGAGAAACAGTGCAGGTGAGAGGGCTTCAGATTTCTGTGACATTAGAACCAGTTCTGGGGGCAGAAGGGACCTGTTCAAGTTGGTTGGATTGCACTTCAACAGAGCTTGGACCAATGTTCTTGCAGGAAGTTTAACTAGTTCTGGAAGGTAGGGGGGGGACGATTTTGCCGGGGGCAGGATATGCTGACGATGGCCTTCCCTCTCAGAGGTCAGTTGAGGCCCTTAAGTGGCCTACAAACAGCCAATTAACAGCCTCATCCACCCCATCGCTGGGATTTAACCAGCAGCAGGGGGTTGCCTCCACCATGCGGGGAGGGAACCTTGTAAAATGAAGTGCCCCCCCCCGCAGTCGGGAGGGGTGGGGTCCCTTCTCCATGGGCAATCTGTGGCCCATGAAGAGCACCCCCCCCGCCAGCAAAACCTCCACCTCCATGGACCCCACCCCTGGAATTCACGCTCACCTCCCCACTCTCCCTCTCCGGAGCCTTCCGGACTAGCCCCGGCGACTCTGCTTCACTTACCTGAGGTCTGGGATTCCAGTACTGGGTCTGGGTGCAGGGCTTCTGCCCGGGGAGGCAGTAGCATCATGGTAATGTCACTGGACAAGTAAGCCAGAGCCCAAGTTAATGCTCTGGGGACATGGGTTCAAATCCCACCATGGCAAACGGTGAAATTTTAATTCAATTAATAAATCTGGAATTAAAAGCTAGTCTAATGGTGACCATAAAATCATTGTTGATTATTGTAAAAACCCATCTGGTTCACTAATGTCCTTTATGGGCGGAAATCTGCGATTCATATCTGGTCTGGCCTACATATGACTCCAGACCCACAGCAATGTGGTTGACTCTTAACTTACCTCTGAAATGGCCTAGCAAGCCACTCAGTTCAAGGGGGCAATTAGGGATGGGCAATAAATGCTGGCCTAGGTTGGAGTTCTACTCATGAGAGTCAGTAGTGGGTGGATCCATTCTGAACTCTCCTTCAGTGCTTTGATGAGTCATGCAAGGGCTTCTCACCTTAGGGGATGGTTGCTGCCCTTTTCTCCTGACTGTGGGAGTGAAATCTTTGCTAATCTTCCCTTTGCCTTCTGGGACACTCCTGCTTCCAGGTATTTGTCCATATTCTACTGCACTCCCCTGCAGCACTTTGACTAGGTGAGACATCACCCTCACGGGTGTTCTGCCCTTTTGAGGACTTTCTTTGTCTCTGCAGGTTTCTGTAAATGCTGTTCACAACTCTGGTGGGGTGCTTCTGGTGTCTGCATTTACATAGGAGGATGTGGGGTCTAATTTTTCAAACATTTCAGGATTGGTTGACCAGACAGTAGGGGTTTTCATTTGGGAATCCTCTCGGAGCTCCTTTAACCTGTCCTCTTGGTCCCTTTTTCCCCTTTTCTCTATAACCTTTGCCAGCCTTGTACTTACCTGTCCCTTTTTGTTCTCGGCAGGAGTCCCTAACAGTTCACCAGCCCTCTGCTGGAGGGTTTCCCAAACACCGGTACAGGACTTAGGGGTGCAGATTTCACTGTAGGTTGGTGTTTCCCCTCAACCTGGCACATGTGGCAACTCCTGCAGTACTCCACCACATCTTTGTGGAGTTTTGGCCAGTCAAACTGCTGTCTTATGCGGGCTATGGTTTTTAGTATACCGACATGTACAGCCACTGTAATCCCATGGGCCATTCTTAATATTTCTCTCCGGTACCTCTGCGGCAGCACTACTGGTGAACCACTGTCCATTCTTTGTCCTTAGGTCTGTGAGGAGAACTCCACTTCCTCATCAGTACCTCAATCTTTAAATAGTAGCAATCATGGTCTCCCTCTGCTTCACTTTCAGACTGGACAGCCTGTGCTAACTCTCTCAATACTTGGTCGGCTCGCTGAGCCTCAGCCAGGGAAAATTCGTTTAATCTATTCCCTGAGTCCTTTAACTTTCCAAAGAAAGTCTCAGACAGACAGATCTCATGGTCATCTGCCTGCAGTGCTTATTCAGTCTCCCCTGGGAGAGCTGGTTTGGTCAAGGCCCAATTCACTACACAAACAGGGGAACTGCAGGGGACCGTCTTCTGCCACTGCCCTGTCTCTCTGACCTCCTGTGGTCTCTCTTTCACTACTGGGGAAGCTACCATCTTCAGCCCCACCAGATCATTACCTAGGAGCAGGTCAACCCTGTCCACAAGCAAACTAGGGACAATCCCTACGGTCACCAGTCCTGAAGCTAGGTCACACTCCAAGCGCACCCGACGTAAAGGTACAGGCGTACACTGCCCTCCAATGCCATTCACCACCATTCTGGTGTTTACTGCACTCTCTGGGGGAAAGGTCAGGCCTTTTCCCAGTAAAAGGGATCTCGTGACCCCTGTGTCCCTGAGGATTACCATGGGCTTGCTTGCCCCGCTCGAGGGGTATGGGGTCACTTTCCCTTCAGACACAAAATCCTGATGACCTTCAGGAATCCTGTTAAATTTTCCTGCACCTACAGCAATATGCTTCCTGGGTCTTACTGTTGCTGCAGTTAAAGCCACAGCTTGTTTAGCTGTGCTTTCCATCAGGGTCTCTTCTTCACTGAGTGGGTGTGCCCTGATTAACCCGACAGATTTTCCATGCAGTTTCCAGTAGTCAGTTCTTGGATGACCTGCTTTATTACAATGGAAGCACACAGGTCTCCGAGTCTCACTCCTATTTACAGCACCTTCCTTTTTGGCTGGAGGAGGGCCCCCTGTGACCCATGCTTTTCTCTCTCTCCCAGGACTGTGTGGGCTTCTATCACCTTCCTACCCTTTGTCCTTTTGTGGGGGTGACTAGGAAAGGTATTCCCCTGGGGAACTGACTTATAAATGAGAGCAAACTCATCAGCCAGAACTGCAGCTAGCCGGGCTCTATGAACTTTCTGTTCCTCTACATGTGTCTTTATAAAGAGTGGGAGAGAGTTTTTAAATTCCTCGAGCAAAATTACCTCTCTGACATTTTCATAGCTGGGCTGCACTTTAAGAGCCCTCAGCACTGGTCAAAGCCAGCTGCTTACTTTTCTCAAACTCCAGGTAAGTTTGATCAGCTTGCTTCTTGAGGGTTCTAAACTTTTGGTGATCGGCTTCCGGTACTAACTCACATGCCTCGAGGAGAGCAATTTTTGTCATTTCATAATTGGAGGAACTCTCATCTGGCAACAGGGAATATACCTCATGGCTTTTCCTGTGAACTTGCTTTGGAACAGAAGAGTCCAAGTCTCAGCTGGCCACTTTAACTGCCTTGCAAGTGTTTCAAAAGATACAAAAAATGCTTCCACGTCTCCCTCATTGAATTTTGGGATCAGTTGAGTAAATTTTAACAATTCTGTACCCAGCCCTGAATTACAATCTTCCATATTGGCCATGCTTTCACTGGGGTTACTCTATCGCCTCCTCAATAACTCAAGGTGCCTCAGCTCTCTCTCCTCGCATTCGTTCTGGAAGGTTCTTTCTCTCTCTCTCTCCTGTCTTTATTTCTCTCTCTCCTCTCTCTTTTTCTTTCTCCTGTCTCTCTCTTTCTCTTTCCTCACGTGCCTTCTGGAAGGCTCTTTCTTTCTCTTTCTCTTGTCTCTCATTCTCTTTCTCTCTCTTCAAATTCATGTTTCCTCTGTTCCAATTGGATCTTTACTAGCAATACCCTTTTGGAGTCAATTTCTAACCCTGCTTCTTCAGATTCAAGGGAAAAATGGTTGGCCACTCGTCTTAGGAGTTCAGACTTTCTAGTCTTGGCATGGACAATGATCCCACAGTGTTCAGCCATTTTTCTCAACTCTTCCATAGACAGTGCTTTTAACTTATCCCAAGTTACGTCACCCTGGCTTGGGAAGTTACTGACTTTAGTCGCGGGCATGTTAGTATACTAGCACACAAAACCACAAGAAAACCTGTATTGAAATCTTTTCTCTTTTTCATTGAGATCAATTTGACTTCCCACTTCAAATTTCTCATTTGTCTGTGGGTCCAATCTCGCTAGCCCCCAAATTTCTGTTATGACCAGGTGAGAATGGGG
The DNA here is from genome assembly GCF_036365525.1 of Heterodontus francisci. Taxonomy (NCBI): domain Eukaryota; kingdom Metazoa; phylum Chordata; class Chondrichthyes; order Heterodontiformes; family Heterodontidae; genus Heterodontus; species Heterodontus francisci. Next base: position 116,300,074 of record NC_090375.1, on the reverse strand, counting down.
TCTAAGGGTTCCCTCTCAGCCCTTTCCTGGTTTGGCCGTAACAGGCTTTACTTTTTTAAAACACAGTGTTTTTAGCTTCCCCTCAGTGAATCCTTGTTCACTGCTCGCAAATTGTAATGGCAAAGAAATCAACCAGACAGTTTTTCTTAGATTTAAACAAGAAAGATGTAAGTATATTAACCTTAAAACTCTAATTCAGTTAAAACTACTAAAAATACACGACGTGACCATGCTAGCATGCATATGCGACGAACACACACGCAGATAGAGACAGAAAAGGAAAATGAATCAAGGGGAAAGGTTTGAAGCAATAGCTGGAGTTCATTTGCTGTCTTTTGAGTTTGATGTAAAGCCTTTGGGTTGCAGTTGAATCTTGCCATCCCGTTGGGGCCCAGTACACACTTTCAAACTTGTTTCAATTGTTTTCTGTCTTCTGGAAATCCAGTTGCAGTCTCTTCTTTTTGTGAGAGAGAGAGAGGGAGATGCTATCTCTTCAAGTTCAGTTGCAGTCTAACTTCAAACTGCTCTGTGAACACAATTCAAACCAAACTGGGGCCAGCAGGCCAGTCATGTGACTAGCTCTTTTTTTGGGACAACCCACCCGGCGAGTTTTGTGGATTCTTTCAATCTTAGTTGACATCCTCAGTAGGGGGCTGGAATGCTGACTTTCACACAGTCAATGTCTGGTGATCAAAATCCATTTGGTTAATTAAATCAGGGAGCAGTTCCATTGTCTTCTCCCAGCAACTTTCTCTTAGAATACAAATGTTTCCAGCCACTGTCCTGTTAGAATGCAGGTGCAGCCACGTTGTCAGTCCAGTAATAGTTTAAAATTCATGTTCCATATGATGAAATGAATATGCCTGATTCTTGGCAGGTGTGGTTTTCATCACACCATATTAATCCTCACAAAGTGCATCACCACACTTCTCCACATTGAATTCCATCTGCCATGATTCTTCCCATTTCATCATCCTGTCTGTCTTCATAGAAATCATTGAAATTTACAGCATGAAAGGAGGCCATTCGGCACATCGTGTCTCGTACTGGCTGACAATTAGCCATCCAGCCTAATCTTACTTTCCAGCTCTTGGTCTGTAGCCTTGTAGGTTACAGCACTTTTAAATGTCATGAGGATTTTTGCCTTTTCAGGCAGTGAGTTCCAGATCTCCACCATCCTCTGGGTGAAAAAGCTTCCCCCCAAGTCCCCTCTGAACCTCCTACCACTTACCCTAAATCTAGACCACCTGGTTATGCCCTCAAACAAGAATAGGGCCTTCCTAACCACTCTATCTGGACCTATCATAATTTTATGCACTTCAATTAGGTCTCCCCTCAGCCTCATCTGTTCCAGATAAAAAAAACACTAGCCTTTCCAATCTTTCCTCAACTAAAATTCTTCAGTCACGGCAATTTCCTCATAAATCCCCTCTGTACCCTCTCTAGTGCAATCATACCTTTCCTATAGTGGGGTGACCAGAACTGCACGCAGTACTTCAACTGTGGCCTAACTAGTGTTTTGTACAGTTCCAGCATGACCTCCAAGCTCTTATATTCTGTGCCTTGGCTAATAAAGGTAAGTATCCCATGTACCTTCTTGACCACCTTATCCACCTGTCCAGCCACTTTCAGGGATCTGTGAACATGCATTTCAAAATCCCTCTGTTGCTCTACACTTCTCAGTATCCTACTATTGATTGTGTATTCCCTTGCCTTGTTAGCCTTCCCCATGCTTTAGCTCACACCTCTCCGGATTGAACTTCATTTGCCACTATTCCACCCACCTGACGAGTCCATTGATATATTCCTGCAGTCTACAGCTTTCCTCTTCATTATCAAGCACACGGCAATTTTTATATCATCTGCAAACTTCTTAATCATACCCGCTACCTACAATGCCAAATCATTGATATATACCACAAAAGGCAAGGGACCTAGTACTAAGCCCCATGGCGCTCCACTGGAAATAACCTTCTAGTCACAAAAACACCCATCAACCATTACCCTTTGCTCCCTGCCTCTGAACCAATTTTGGATTCAACTTTTGCCTTGGATCCCATGGGCTTTTACTTTTGTGACCAGTCTGCCATGTGGGACCTTATCAAAATACAGACTACATCAAATGCATTACCCTCATCTACCCTCCTTGTTATCGCTTCAAAAAATTTAATCATGTTAGTAAGACAGGACCTTCCCTTAACAATCTGTGCTCACTGTCTTTGATTAATCCTAACACTACCGAGGTTAGGCTGCCTGGCCTGTAATTACTCGGTCTATCCCCTTCTCCCTTTTTAAACAATAGTACAAGGTTAGCTGTCCTCCAGTCCTCTGGAACCATGCCTGTAGCCAAAGAGGATTGGAAAATGATGGTCAGAGCCTCCGGTATTTCTTCTCTCGCTTCTCTTAACAGCCTAGGATACATTTCATCCAGACCTTGGGATTTATCCACTTTCAAAGATGTTAAACCGTTTAATAGTTCCTCTCAAACTATGTTAATTTCAACTAATATTTCACACTCCTCCTCCTTGATTGCAATATCTGTTTTGTCCCTCTTGTTTGTGAAAACAGACAGAAAGTGTTCATTAAAAACCATATCCACATTCTCCACCTCCACACACAGGTTACCCTTATGATCCCTAAGAGCCTACTCTTTCTTTAGTTATCCGCTTGCTCTTTATGTATTTATAAAAAATATTTGGGTTTTCCTTGATTTTACTTGCCAATATTTTTTCATGCCTTCTCTTTGCTTTCCTAATTTTCTTTTTAATTTCACCCCAGCTTCATTCCCTAAAACTAAGTCCAGAACCACCCTATCTCTTGTTGGACTTGCTCTGTGCTGGCTAAAAAAGTTATCCTCAATACATTTTAAGAATTTTGCTCCTTCTGTGCCTTTCACACTAATTCTATCCCAGTTAATATCAAGGTAGTTGAAATCCCCCACTATTACTGCCCTATTGTTTTTGCACTTCTCAGAGATTTGTCTACATATTTGTTCTTCTATCTTCCTCTGTTTGGGGGTCTATAGTACACTCCCAGTAGCGTGATTGCGCCTTTTTTGTTCTTCAGTTCAACCCATATGGCCTCATTTAATGATATTCTACTGTATCATCCCTCCTCACTGTTATAATTGTTTCTTTAATCAATATTGCGAACCCCCTCCTTTTTTTTATCCCTCGCTCTATCTCACCTGAACACCCTGTAACCAGGAATGTTGAGCTGCCATTCCTGCCTTTATTTCAGCCATGTTTCAGTAATAGCTTGTAATATCATACTCCCATATGCCAATCTGTGCTCTCAGCTCACCTGCCTTATTCCCTAGACTTCTTGCATTGAAGTATGTACCATTTAGCACTGCCAAACTCACTTGTTGTCTATTTTCCAGCTTTTGTTTCCTCTGCCTCCAAATATACTTACTAATTTTCTGCCTTCCATTTCCAACTTTTCTTCTCTCCCTTCTGAATCTACTCTTAGGTTCCCATCCCACTGCCAAACTAATTTAAACCCTCCCCAACAGCACTTCCAAAAGCCCCCGGAAGGATATTGGCCCTGTTGGGGTACAACCTGTTCAGCTTGTACAGGTCCCACCTCCCCCAGAAGTGATCTCAATGCCTCAGGAATCTAAAGCCCTCCGTCCCGCACCATTTCTCTAGCCAGGTATTCATCAGCTCTATCTTCCTATTTCTGTACTCACTAGCACATGGAACCGGGAGTAATCCAAAGATTTTGAGGTTTTCAATCTCTATCCTAGCTCCCTAAACTGTGCCTTCAGGACCTTATCCCTCTTTCTGACTATATCATTGGTGCCGACATGGACGTGAGCTCTGGCTGTTCACCCTTCCCCCTCAGAATGTCCAGCAGAGGCCATCAATATAAGATAGTCATCATGAAATCAAATAGGGAATTCAGAAGAAACTTCTTTATCCACAGACTGGTGAGATGGGAAACTTTCTAGCACAGGGAATAAGGCGAAAAGCATAGATGTATTTAAGGGGAAACTGGATAAGCATGTGAGAGAGTAGGGAATAGAGGGTTATGGTGGAATATTTAAATGAAGAAGAATGGGACGAGGCTTAAGTGGAGCATTAACATCAGCATGGTTAGTTGGGCCTGTTTTTGTGCTATATATTTATGTAATACTCGATTGTCAGTTTCCCCTTAATTCCATGAGCTTCTAGCTTCCGAACAACCCTCCCTTGTGGCACTTTGTTGAAATCCTTCTGAAAATCCATATATACATCTGCTGCACTACCTTGATGAGCCTTTTCTGTCACCTCATTAAAGATGTAACTCAAAGTTAGTCAGATATGATCTACCTTTGGCAAATCCATGCTGGTTCTCTTTGATTTACCCTTGCTTTTTGAAATAAAAGTTTATTTTGTCCTTGATAATTGTTTCCAACAACTTCCCCACCACTTATGTTAGGCTGACTGGCCTGTAGTTTCCTGATTTATTCCTCTCCCCTTTCGTGAATAGTGGTACAACATTATCAACCCTCCAATTCTCCAGCACGGTAAGGAAAGACTATTTCCTCTAGTTGGGGTGTCAGTATCTAGAGGTCATCAATTTAGAAGTATCAGTAAGAGAGTGAGGAGAAAGATTAGGAGAAACTTCTCTACAACAGAGCATTGGGTAATAGTTGAAATAGAGAACGATACAAGGCAATGGGGAGAGACAAGGGCAGAGGGATTAGTTTTGGATGGCTTAAGAAAAGACCCAGCACAGACATGATGGGCAGAATGGCTTCCTATGTTGTGAATTTAGGCCTGATCCTAGGAAATTATTCATACACAGTGTGATTAATAAAAAAAAGGAAAGGACATCTGCATGAAATCCTTCGAAACGTAAAAAAAGTTTGAGGATGTTATACTCTTACTGGATGGATGAACTAAGATGGGTCCACAAATATCTTGTGATATAATTTATTGAAATGTAAATACTAATAATACATTTTTGTTTTACCTTTCAGATGTCGCTTCTGGTAGTTCTATAGATTGGGCCTATAAACATGGCATCCCCTATGCATTTGCATTTGAACTGCGAGATACTGGATATTATGGATTTTTGCTGCCAGAATCTCTAATTAAGCCCACATGTACAGAAACAACATTAGCTGTAAAAAATATTACAAACCATATTCTTAAGAAATGTACATTGAGATAAGCTATTCATAACCACCTGAATTGCCTTTTTAAATTAGTACAAACCATTTTGCAGTGTAACTTTTTCCTGCTTAAATAAGCTAAATTGATCATTGATTGACATCTCTTTCTATATTTTATCTTCATATTAGTTTAGCTTAGTTTAGTTTAGAGATACAGCACTGAAACAGGCCCTTCGGCCCACCGAGTCTGTGCCGACCATCAACCACCCATTTATACTAATCCTACACTAATCCCATATTCCTACCACATCCCCACCTGTCCCTATATTTCCCTACCACCTACCTATACTAGTGACAATTTATAATGGCCAATTTACCTATCAACCTGCAAGTCCTTTGGCTTGTGGGAGGAAACCGGAGCACCCGGAGAAAACCCACGCAGACACAGGGAGAACTTGCAAACTCCACACAGGCAGTACCCAGAATTGAACCCGGGTCGCTGGAGCTGTGAGGCTGCGGTGCTAACCACTGCGCCACTGTGCCACCCTGAAAGATAGGATGGGCAATAAAAGATGGCCTTGCCAGTGGCACACATGTTCCATTAATTAATTAAAAATAAAGTATTTTGGCAACCACAAATGGCTGAAATGTGTCACCATAAGAAAATCATAAGAATGTGTTGTTTAATTTCTCCATACAAGGCAATGGGGAGAGACAATGATAAAAAAAAATCACATTTTTAATTTTTTTAGTTGTGATACTTCAGCTTCTACCCTAATCCCATGTGTATATCCCAATCATTTTGTTTGCTGTCTGTAAAACTTTAATTAAAAGTGATAAATTCTGTGTATTTTACTTCCTGGTTTATGATCTGTGAGAATACTTCAATGTGATTGGCTGCTTATCCTGCTTGATGACAGCACTGTTGTTGTACACCTAAAGATCCCCTTGACTCAGATTCAAGCTGGCATCAGGAAAGGGGAAATCCATACCATGGAAGTCATCGTGGTCAGCTTTCTTTAAGGTTTGCGGTGAGCGCTGTTGCTTAGTCAGTGACCACGAAAATCCAGGCCTATAACATTTCTGAATAGTAAATGTTTCAAGAATACATCTGAATCTAGACAGGATTGTCACAAGTGATTCTCAACTTAAAAGACTTAAACATTTCGAAAAACTATCAAGGACAAAAACATCTTTTGTCTTATCCCTCTTTTATTATTGAGATGCTTTATTACACTGAAGAAGACCATAATTTCCAGCCAAGTATCGTCAAAATATAAACAAATTCATTGATACTTTTATTGTAACTACTATAATGACAGCAAAGTATTCTTCTTTCTTCTAAATTGGACTTTTTGAATAAGCATTTTATCAGGAATTCTACTCTCAGGGTCTTAAGAATATAGACCATTGTAGGAAATGTTACTGCTTTCAGCTTCCACCTTCCCAATTGAGTGACAGATTCTAAAATACTCCATTTTTGGTATTTTATTTTACTTCTGCAGCAAGGATGCAAAGGCTGAAACTTCTTGAGAATGGGCATTTACTGTAAACCTCTGATTGCCAGCAACTCTCTTGTACCTCCTAATAGTCAGCTCACAGGAACATTGGCATATGCCTGAGAACAGGTTGCTCACCTTCCCTCGTGATGCAATGAGATCATGACTTGTAGGATGGGAGTGAAAAGTAAAGTGTACCTTGATATTTTAAAGGAATTCGTTAGTTGCAGTATTAAAAGGCAAGGAAGGACAAGGAAATCTCCTGATTACTGCCCTCCCTCAGCTGATGAATCAGTACTGCTCCATGTTGAATACAACTTGGAAGAAGCACTGAGGCTAGCAAGGATACATAATATACTCTGGGTGGGGGACTTCAATGTCCATCACCATGAGTGGCTCGGTAGCACCACTACTGACCAAGCTGGTCTAATCCTGAAGGACACAGTCGCCAGACTGCACTTGTGGCAGATGGTGAGAGAACCAACAAGAGGGGAAAAACAAACTTGGCCTCGTTCTCACCAATCTACTTGTCACAGATCCATCTGTCCATGACAATATTTGTAGGATCGACCACCACACAGTCCTTGTGGAGACGAAATCCTGTCTTCACACTGAGGACATCCTTTATTGTGTTGTGTGGCACTAACACCATGCTAAAGGGGATAGATTCAGAACAGCTATAGGAGCTCAAAACTGAGCATCCATAAGGCACTGTGAGCCAGTAACAGCAGCAGAATTGTCTTCAACCACAATCTGTAACTTCATAACCCAGCATATCCCTCACTCTACCATTAGCATCAAGCTAAGGGACCAATCCTGGTTCAATGAGGAGAGTTGAAGAGTATGCCAGAAGCAGCACCAGGCGTATCTAAAAATTAGGTGCCAACCTAGTGAAGCTACAACACAGAACAAGATGCATGCTAAACTGCAAAAGCAGCATGCTATAAACAGAGCTAAGCAATCCCCAAATCAGCAGATCAGATCAAAGATCCACAGTCTGCCATATCTAGTCGTGAATGGTGGTGGACAGTTAAACAACTTGCAAGCGGAAGAGGCTTCATGAATATCCCAAACTTCAATGATGGCAGAGCCCAGCACGTGAATGCAAAAGACAGGGCTGAAGCATTTGCATCTATCGTCAGCCATAAATTCTGAGTGAACGATCCATCTCGGTCTCCTCTTGAAGTTCCCACCATCACAGAAACAAGGCTTCAACCAATAAAATTCACTACACGTGATGTCAAGAAATGGCTGAGCACACTGGATACAGCAAAGACTATTGTCCCTGACAACGTCCCAGCTGTAGTGCTTAGGACTTGTCCTTCAGAAAAAGCTGTGTCTCTAGCCAAGTACAGCTCCAACACTGGCATCTACCTGACAAAGTGTAAAATTGCCCAGACATGTCCTGTAATCAAAAAGCAGCACAAATCCAGACCAGCCAATTATCGCCCCAGCAATCTACTCTCAATCATCGGCAAAGTGGTGGAAGGTATTGTTGACAGTGCTCTCAAGTGGCACACTCACCAATAACCTGCTCAATGGAGCTCACTTTGGGTTCTGCCAGGACCACTCGGCTTCAGACCTCATTGCAGCTGTGGTCCAAACATGTCAAATGAGCTGAAAAGAGATGAGAGTGACAGCCCTTGATATCAAGGCAGCATTTGACTGAGTGTGGCATCAAGGAACCCTAGTAAATTTGAAGTCAATGGGAATCAGGGAAAACTTTCCACTGATTGGAGTCATACCTAACACAAAGGAAGATGAATGTGCTTGTTGGAAGGCAATCGTCCCATCGCTAGGATATCGCTGCAGGAGATCCTCAGATAGTGAGCTGTGCGCAACCATCTTCAGTTGCTTCAAAAATGACCTACCCTCCATCATAAGGTCAGAAGTGGAGATGTTCACTGATGGTTGCAGTGTTTGATTCCATTCTCAACTCATCAGATAATGAAGCAGTCAGTGCCTTGTTATGACCAGGTGAGAAAGGTGTCTAGGGGTCTGTTACATTCTTCACCTGGTCTTATTCTAACAGGGTTTAATTTTAAACACATTGTGTTGTGAGCTCCCCTTTGTGAATCCTTGTTCACAGCTTTCCAATTATAAGGCAAAGAAATGGGCACACTAGGTTTTCCTAAGGTTTAAAGAAGAAAAGTGAAATTTATTAAATTTACTTAAACTTAAACTCGAATACAGTTCACGCCTACGGATATATGATGCACCCACACTAGCATGCACACATGCAATTAAGGACAGAAAAGAGGAGAAAAATAAAATGGAGAGGTTTGAGGCAATTTCAGAAGAGTTTCTTGTTTACTGTGCTGTGTTTCCAGCTCGCCGTAAAGTTCTTGATTGTAGACAGCTCTTACTTTTCGTTGGGGCCCAGTATTCTTCATAAACCTTGTTCACTGTGGAAGATTTTTCTGTCTTAGTGTTCATGTGTCTTCAATGGTTTCCGATGCTGGTGTGAGCGAGATGAGAGCAGATAGGAGAGAGATGTTCTCAAACCAGGAGCCAGGGGCGTTCTGATTTCAGACACTGTTTTCTCCACTTTAAAACTGTTCTGCAACAGCCAGTTAGTCATGTGACTAAAACTGATCTGCCCACTTCTTCTGTGTATTGGGGAAACAACTACTGGGTCCCCATTGTTCCAACATTGTCGGTTACTATGCAAATGTCTTTCAAGTCAGGGGCTTGCAATTTTAAGTTTTAATATTCATGTGGCAAAATCATGTGTGCCTCAGTCTTGGCAGGTGGGGGGTTTGCCTGACACCTCCACACCCAGGGGAATGAATGAAATGTGATTTGAAGAAAAACGGCACATTTAATTACAGAGTTTGAGAGAAATATAAGAGGCAGAAAGAAAAACCATGCATTTCTCTCACTCATTTCCATTCATTCACCAATCTTAAAGCCTATTAAAATGGTCTGTTATGAATGCCGGGGTTGTTTTAATTTCCCCCTTTTTCTTCTCAGGAGAGTCACTAGTAGTGGCCAGGTCTATGCTGAACTCCCTGAGTCATGCAAAGACTTTTGACTTCTGGGGATGGGTGGTAGCCTTTTCCTGTGCCTGTGGGGGAGGAGTCTTTGTTACTCTCCCCTTTGTCCTCTGGGACACTCCTACCTGTCGGTGTTTGTGCAGACTTGGCTGCATGCTCCTGTGGCACTTTAACTAGGTGAGGCAACACCCTCATGGTTTCTGTGCCCCCTAGAGGTCTCTCTTTGTCTTTACAGGTTTCTGTAAATGTTGTTAGCAACTCTGGTGGGGCGCTTCTAGAGTCTGTATTCACATAGGAGGGTGTGGGGTCTAAGTTTTCACATTTTTCGGGATTGTCTGACCGGACAGTAGGCGTTTTCATCTGGGATTCCCAGACTTCCTTTAACCTGCCCTCTTGGTCACCTTTTCCCCTTCTCTTTCTAAACCTTTGCCAGCCGTGTGCCTGCATGTCCCCTTTTGTTCTCGGCAGGGGTCCCTTACAGTTCACCAGCCCTCTGCTGGAGGGTCCTCCTAACACTGGTATAGGACTTAAGGGTGCAGGTTTCACAGTAGGTTGGGGTTCCCCTCAACCCGGCACATGTGGCAACTCCTGAAGTACTCCACCACATCTTTGTGGAGTTTTAGCCAGTCAAACCACTGTCTTATGTGGGCTTTGATCTTTCGTATACCGGCATTTACAGCCATTGTAGTCTTGTGGGCCCTTCTTAATATTTCTCCCCGGTACCTCTTGTGGCACCATCTAATTGGTGAACTACTGTCCGCTCCTTGCCCTCAGGTCTGTGAGGAGAACTCCATTTCCTCCTCAGTACCTCATTCTTTAAATAGCAGCAATCAGGGACTCCCACTGCTTCACTTTTTGATCGGGCAGCCTGTGCTAACTCTCACAATACTGACTCGCTGAGCCTCACCTAGCGAAAATCCATCCAATTAATTCCCTGGGTCTCCTAACTTTCCAAAGAAAGTCTCGGACAGGCAGACCTCATGGTCATTTGCCTGCAGTGCCAATGCAGTCTCCTCTGGGGGAGCTAGTTTGATCATGGCCTGACCCACTACACATTCAGGGACTCTGCAGGGGACCATCTCCTGCCACTGCCCTGTCTCTCTGACCTTCTGTCGACTTTCTTTCACTACTTAGGGGGGCTACCACCTTCACCCCTGCCAGATCATTACCTAGGAGCAGGTCAACCCCGTCCACAGGCAAACTAGGGACAATCCCTACAGTCATCGGTCCCAAAACTAGGTTGCACTCTAGGTGCACCCGGTGTACAGGTACTGGCATACACTGCCCTCCAATACCATTCACCACCATTTTGGTGTTCACTGCACTCTCTGGAGGAAAAGTCAGGCCTTTTCCCAGTAAAAGGGATCGGGTGGCCCCTGAGAATTAATATGGACTTGCTTGCCTCACTCGAGGGATATGGGGTTGCTTTCCCTTCAAATACAAAACCCTGATAACCTTCAGGAATCCTATAAAATTTTCCTGCACTGGCTGAAGTAAGCTTCCTGGGTTGCACTCTTACTGCAGTTAAAGCCACAGCTAGTTCTGTGTTTTGTATCAAGCCCTCGTCTTCTCTGAGCGGGTGTGCCCTAATTAACCCTACAGGTTCCCATTTAGTTTCCAGCAGTCAGCTTTTACATGCCCTGCCTGATTACAATGAAAGTACATAGTTGTCTGGGTCTCACTCTTGCTCACAGCACTTTCCTTTTCAGCTGGAGGAAGGCCCCCTGTTTCTTCTGCTTTCTTTTCTCTTCCAGGACTGCTTGAGCGCATATCACCTTCCCAACCTTTGACCTTTTCGGATTTGTGGGGGTGATTAGGAAAGGTTTTTCCCTCGGAAAAATTAAAGCAAACTCATCTGCCAGAACAGCCACTTGCCGGGCTCCCTGAACCTGCTGCTCCTCTATATGGGTCTTTATTAAGAACAGGAGAGTTTTTAAATTCCTCTAACAAGATTGCTTCTCTGAGAGTCTCATAGCTCAGTTGTATTTTTAAAGCCCTCAGCCACTGGTCAAAAGCCAGCTGCTTACTTCTTTCAAATACCAGATAAGTTTGATTAGCTTGCTTTTTGAGGGTTCTAAACTTTTGTCGATAGGCTTCGGGTACTAATTCATATGCCCCAAGGATAGCATTTTTGGTCAGTTTATAATTTGATGAACTCTCATCTGGCAATAGGGAATAAACCTCGTGGGCTTTTCCGGTTAGTTTGCTTTTCAATAATAGAGACCAGGTCTTAGCTGGCCATTTTAGCTGCCTTGCCATTTTCTCAAAAGACAAGAAAAATTCTTCCACATCTTCCTCATTGAATTTTGGAATTAATTGAGTGAGTTTTAGCAATCCTGTACCCAGAAAATCTTTATGAAAGGATTTACATTGACTGTCACTAGTGAGCACAGCAACTTCTCCTCTAATGCATATTGAAAGATTTCTGTAAACTTGAGTTCATTCAAAACTCTGCTGATGGTGTCTTTTCTCTCACCAAGTCCTGTTCACCCATCAACCCTGTGCTCGTTGACCTACATTGGCTCTCGGTTAAGCAATGCCTTGATTTCAAATCCCTCCATGGCCTTGCCCCTCCCTACCTCTGTAATTTCCTCCAGCCACAAAACCCTCTGCATTCTTTAATTCTGGCCTCTTGAGTATCCCTGGCTTTAACTGCTCCACCATTGGTAGTCTTGCCTTCAGCTACCAAGCCCCTAAGCTCTCGAATTTCCTCCCTAAACTTCTGTAATCAGTACCTTTCTCCTTAAAATGCTCCTGAAAACTCATCGCCTTATCTGCCCTAATATCTCCTATATTGCTTGGTGTCAAATTTTGTTTTATAACATTCCTGTGAAGCACCTTGGGACATTTTATTATGTTAAAGGTGTGACATGAATACACATTTTTGTTATTTATTATTTTCTTAAAATCCTGAAATATGGCGAGGATAACTTGTTCATACATTGGCTCATATCAAATTGAACAGAAGTAACAAGCTAGATTTACAGGTTAGCTATCAAAGAATAGTGAAGTCATATTCACTGTTGATTAAAAATGCAAACATTATTCTTGTTTTCAAAAAGTGATTTTGCAAATATATATATATTGCTTGACCAATCAAGGGTTGGATGCCATAATTTTTCAGTTTCAGCATTTTATAGTTGTGTAAACAGCAGTAAAGTCAAATATGAAAAGGTAATTGAATTTACTGACCAGAATTTTTGATTGCTGCATGCATATAACAGAAAGTATAAATCAGAAAAAAACTATCAATTTGAAATTGTTCCTTGTTGTTCTTTTAGTGAAACAATTGTTAACGTTGTTTCAAAAAATAGTTCCACAAAAACAAATATATATATTGCACCATTGCACTTTGAAAATTGATTGAAAGTCAGGAATCAATAAATCATTCACCAACCATAAGATGTAGATTCATTGGCCCCAGTCTTTACTGAGGCAGGATTTCCAAGCAGTGGGAGGAGTTCTGGTACACTCAGTGCTTCTCCAATTCTGTCCTCCTGAGCATCCATAATTTTAATAGCTTCACCATTGGTGACAGTGCTTTCAGCTGCCTTGGTCCTAAGCTCTGGAATTCCCTCCCTGAACCGCTCTCCTTTTTAAAAGATGCTCCTAAAAACCTATCTATTTGATAAAGCTTTCAGTCATCTTTCCTGATTTCTCCACCTATGGCTCAGTATCAGAAGATGTCAAAAATGTTTTTTTTCTCTATTGGTATCACTCTTGTTAAATGCCTTGGAACATTTTACTATGTTAAATGCTTAATGTAAATTGTTATTGTTGTTGAGGGAGGTAGCGAGAGGGGACCTGTGATAATGGGTGCAAGGTCCATGATCTCGGTGAGTGGGTGACCAATCATTGTGGAGGATGTTGATAATTAAGGGGTGTGTTTTCTGATTGCAGGGAGGGTAACAGGATAACTTGGGCAGTCGTGAGGAAGCACTCCTGCTCCTCCTGGCCCATAAACATCGCTGGAAAAGCATTTACCTCTTCCACACAAGTAGTCTTCATCTCCCTTTAGCGATCGGCTTTCCTGAGACCTGTGAAATGCAGCCAGTCAGGATGAAACCTGTAAGGAAGATAAAAATGAGGCACGCAGCCTCATTAAAATATTTAAATGAACAACCAGCCTCCTGGGAGCATGTTGGTTCCCTGCTGCTCATCCTGTCTCTGTTAAAACTAGAAGTGAACAGGTTGTCTTGGTCTCAGATTTTTAACATCCCACCTGATCCAAACTCAGCCATTTTTGGTGATTAAAATTTCCCTCTTTGTATCTCAATACATTTTGCATACATCTTAACACAATAAGTGAGCACAAAATGTGTACCATCGCACATGTAAGTATTGAAGTTTTCCAAAGAAACTGTGAATATATATGAAAGAGCAAATGAAAAATTTGTATCTATTGAATCTTGTGTGAAACAATCTTTAGATGATGATAGACAATGTAATCTCTCAAAATGGTCTCTGCCTGGATCTTACCACCTTATTCTCTGGAGCAACAGCAGATCCATTTCTGGGTTGCCAGAGCCAACCAATTAAGAGCCCGCATCCAGGTTTGTCATCCAATTGGGGGAGCAGGTGAGATGATGCATCTGAAGCAGCAGTGAAGGATCTCTACTTAAAGGCACCCCAGGAGCACTCACAGTGGCAGCATTGTGTGGTATGATTCATTAAGTGAGAGGCATAAGAGGAGGAAAACGGATGAAAGGCGTGGGAAGGGCTGCCCCCAGCAACAGCCACCTCCCACCCAGGGTTCACGAATGCATCCCTGGAGTTAATCAAGTCACACAGATAAGTCCTCTTTCCAGAGGATGGAAGGTGGAAGCCAGTCAGCCTCACTAAACAGGCTTGGCTTATGGTTGCAGAGGAAGTGAGCAGCTGGAGTGTGGTGCAAACAATGTGAATCCAGTGGCGTAAATATTTCAATGGCCTCCTGAGGTCTAGCAAGGTGAGTGTCCTACAACTCGCAGCTCGCAGCCATCACTCTCTCACCTCCTCAGCAATCTTCCACACAGTTATCATCTGAACCATATATTCTGCTGCCACACACAATCATTTTTACCCAGGCTCCTTTTCAACAAACAACATTAACACGCACCCACAACCTGGTGCCCTCTTGCTCTCCATCCCACAGTCACCCCCCTCAAATGACTTTCCTCCATCCTTAGCAATCAATGAACTCCTCACAGCCCTAACTCTTTGCCCACAACTGCTGGGAGAGGCAGAGAAGTGCAGGGGGTGGGGTGGGTAGGGAGCTGCATTCATGGCCACCCTTACATTGATGAAGGAGATGCCCTGGAGTTTGGCAGAGTGACACCAATACAGGCCATTGCTCATGGAGATATGGGGGTGGCCCAGAGACCTGGTGAAAGCATTAGATCACACTGCCACTTGGCAATGAAGTATCACTTATATTGAATCGTTGTTGCCAGTACATAAACTGTCATGGTCTGCACAATGCTAAGTTGTAACCCTGTTTCCACTATGTGCAGCACTTTCATCTGCCTTGCAGCAGTGGGCAGGATCATATTGGGTTTCCGATGCACTGGCACTTTTTGGTCTTTTGTAGGTATTGTGAAGATGCAAACACCCATTAATGTAACTGGGAACAGATTGATGAATGTCTAATTTTCTTACATTTGACTTCAATCTTTCTCCAAGTTCTGCAATCCCTGACTGCACAGCTCTGCCAGACACAGTCAGAGCACTTTGAATTGATGCCTGTACTTCCCTAAATATATGAATCACTTATGATGCCATCACAAATTTATAAAATTTCCTCCATATAATCAAGAAGCTACAAAAGCATATGGGACTAGTACAGTAATTTTGGACTTGGACTTGGTCTGAAAGATATATTTCAAAATTGATTTAGATTTTTAAAATTATTTTATTTTAATATTTTTCCAATAGCTTATTATGATACAATATTGTTCCAACACAGTTTATACCTCAGAGGTGATCTGTCCAGATTTTGTTACTTTTATCCATCATACTGTGCTCCTGACCAACAGTAATGTGAATAACCTATGTCACTTGAACACTCTTATGTAGAAGAACAGCAATCTCTTTGTCCACTTACACCTCTGCTGATTTCTCAGTCTTGTAATAACTATAAACCTTTGCAATCGCTCCACCACTCTAGTAGTGGAATTACTATGCCCTCTATGCAAGGTAAGCGCTCATGGTGAATCAGTACCATATGTAAGTGTGTGCGACTCAGTCTCTGTACTGGTGCTTCTTACAGTGATGCTTATGTTTTGAGCTGCTTGTAGCACAAGATTGAGTATTCTTGAACATGGAGAAATCTTGATTTATATTGTGCAGATGTCTATACTTTTTTGAAGTGCAGCTTTATGCCAACATCAACAGAACAGCTAGCATTTATTTATTGGTAGTCTTCCTAGCTGACATAATACATGCCATAAGGATTTACAGTTGTCCGTTGCTAATAATCGATTCTAATCTCTTAATTGACCAGGATATTGAATAAAACAAAACCTACTCGATAAAAAAATCATTATTAACTTCAGTAGTTGAGGGTTTCAAATTTATTCTGTGCATTTTCAAAACATCTTGGTTGAAGGACTGTACCACTCTCTTCTCTATTTCAAAGAGTTTATTTGGCTGCCTTTCCACTTCAGCAATGACACTATTAGCCTGCTCATTGGACGTAAGGGCCTACTATACACCTCTGAACTTGCAGCAGGGAGTGACATCTGCTGGGAAAGCATGGCAGAAAATTATGATGACTGAAAATTTATTTGCTAGCTACATATTGTGATGTTGTACGTCTACTACGACATAATGGGCTGGATTTTATAAGCTCAAAATGGCGGTCTGCCCGGGCAAACCGGACGTCGCAGAGCCGCTGTGATATGCAGCGCAGCAGCTCATTTAAGTGACCAGGACGGATCCCCCCCCCCTCCCTGATGACGTGGAGGGAGCGGGCGGTCCATCCCTGGAAACGGCGTCAGGTGCCATTGCGCAGGCTCCGACGCCATTTTTAAAGGGCTTCAAGCCCTACATTACAATTTAATTTTTTAAAGAAACAGAGTTTATTAAAAATGAAATAAATTTATCCTGACCCTCTCCCACCACCCCTCCACCCACACAAGAACCATGGAAATAATAACCTCCCTCTCCCCTGACAAAACACTTAGCTTGTGCTCCCGACCTTCCCCCACCCCACCAAAGTTCATCAACTTTAAACTTTACCCTTTCCCACCACCCCCAAGACCAATGAAATTGGTTTTACCCCACTCCTCTCCACCCCGCACTGAGAAACATACCTGCTCCCCCCTCCCCACCAGTGTTCTGCCTCGGGTCACTGGTCGGGGATCGGAAGGCGGGGGAGTGCCAGCCACCGGCAGTGATATCAGTGCGGCATGGATGGAGGGAGCGCGATGCTCATTAATTCAGGTATTTCAATTCTTTTGCAAATGTAGATTTGGCTCCTGTTGCCGAGTGGCGCGGTGGGGGCGGGGGTAGTGGATGGGCTGGTGGACCGCCACAAGTCCTTGCGAGCAATATGGGGCCTCTGCCAGAGTCATTTTCTGCCCCCACCCCCCCCTCACCCCAGTGCCACGACCCCTGATGTCAGGGGGCGGTGTAAAATCCAGCCCTATATTTAATGAAGGTAAAATACTGCAGAAGCTGGAAATCTTAAATAAGAACAGAAAACGCTGGAAACACTCAGCAGGTCAGCAACATCTGTGGAGAGAGAAAAAAAAGTTAACATTTGAGATCAATGTCCTTTCATCAGAACTGGAAGAAGTTGGAGATTAAACAGTTTTTAAGCAAGTACACTGGCTAGGAAAATGAGGACGGGGAGAAAGAACAAAATGGAAAGCTTGTGATAAGGTGGAAGGCAGACATTATTAACAAATTTCTCCTTTGACTCAAACGCACTTCCTCCAAATCTAAAGGTGTTGCTATGCGAACCCATGTGGGCCCCAGCTACACCTGCCTTTTTGTGGGATACATGGAACATTCTTTCTGTCTGTTCTACTCCATTCCCCTCCCTCATCTAATTTTCCAGTACATTAATGACTCCATTGATCACATTTCCTGCTCTTGTCCTAAATTGGAAAATTTAAACAAATTTACTTCCAATTTCCCTCCCTCGCCTTTACATGATCCATTTCCGACTATTCCCTTCCCTTCCTTGACTTCACTATCTCAATTTCTGCTAATAAGCTGTCAACAATATCTGTTATAAGCCTACCAACCTCCACATGTACCTTGATTACATTTCCTCCCCCCGACTTCCTGTAAGGAATTTATTCCATTCCTTCAGTTTCTTTGTCTCTGACTTATCTGTTCTAACAATGACAATTTCCAGACCAGTGCTTCCGTTATGTCTTTCTATTTCCTCAACCAAGGATTCCCCTCCACTATGGTTGACAAGGCCTTTGACCGAGACTGTAGTGTATTGCTCATTTATTGTTTATTTGATATGTAATATATTGTTCATTTGAGGTCACCTTACATGCTTGGTGTAGCATGTGCAGTGTGCCAATAGAGGGAGTCGATAATAAAGTTTCAGTTTTACAGCAGCAGTACAGAAGGTATTGAGTTGTGTTTCTTCCAGAGATTTACAACAGCAGACCTACAATGTGAGATATTACAATGGCTACAAGGATGGAATCTGCATTTACTTTGTAGCCAGTTATAATTCGCTCTGCTTTCAGTTTGTGAACTCCAGCTACTGTAAATTGTCAATACGGACAGTGTTGGGATTTGTGCACAGCAGGCCATTTATCTTTGTGCAGTGAATGCAGGGCAGCCATTTTATCTCATACATCAATGCAAGAAGAATTTATTTCAGGACTGTAGCCCCCCACGAAATGGGCCTTTGTTTCTTCCACTTGCCATTACTTTTGACCATGTCTGTGATTGTGCTTGCGGAACACTATCCTAGATCCTTGATTACATGCTATCGCTACACTGATGATCAAGGTGGGGATGGCTATGCCCAACCTATCACATTTTGACATGCACTTCGAGCCCTCATCTGTCTTTTCTTGTTGGCAGAAGTGGCCACAATGATTTGAGGGCACAATGGTGGGCTTTGAAATCACCAATAAGAGAAAAAAAGGCTGACTTCTCTACTACGGAGGGAAAAATTGGAAAATATTTTTGAGACACTTATGCTTGCACAAGACAACTATGACTCAGCATAAAATGCACTAACAACTTATTTCACGCCCAAGAAGAATGCAATATATGAAACGATTACTTTCCAATGCACCAAGCTAGAAGCAAATGAGACAATTGCACATGTTTGAGACAACTGGCAACCAGGTGTGACTTTGGTGACATCGAAGATGTCGAACAAGAAATCAAAACACAAATAATTGAAGCTTGCCTCTCTGGTCAAATGTGCAGAAAAGCAATCGAGAAAGAAAGCTGTCAGAGCTGCTGGAGTTAGTAAGACCACTATCCCTTTCAGAGTTCAGAGTTGCTCATGCAACTCCTGTTAACAGTGTTCACTGCTCATATGCCAGGCAACTACCTACAAAGCAATGATGGCAATCTCTCAAACACAATCATGACTTGTCCATGCACTGCCTCCACTGTGGCGGTACTTATCCACACCAGACAGTATACCCCACTGCTGGTAAGCAGTGGAAAGCTTGTGTGAAACTCAACCATTTTGCTCGCGTTTGCCGTTCATCAGTGAAATCAACTGTTAAGATCAATACTTTATTTTTATTTGTTTGTTTGGATGTGGGCATCACTGGCTAGGCCAGCATTTATTGCCCATCCCTAATTGCCCTTGAGAAGGTGGTGGTGAGCTGTCTTCTTGAACCACTGCAGTCCTTGGGGTGTAGTACCTTCTCTTAGACTTTGTAGCAGTTTGATACAACTGAGTGGTTTGCTGGGCCATTTCAGAGGGCATTTAGGAACCAACCACATTGTTGTGGGTCTGGAGTCACATGTAGACCAGACCAGATGAGGACGGCAGATTTCCTTCCCTAAAGGACATTAATGAACAAGGTGGGTTTTTACAACAATCGACAATGGTTTCATGGTCACCATTAGACTAGCTTTTAATTCCAGTTTTATTAATTTAATTCAAATTCCACCATCTGTCGTGGTGGGATTCGAACCCATGTCCCTAGAGCATAAGCCTGGGGCTCTGGGTTACTAGTCTAGTGACATTACTACTGTTACGAGTGTTTTTTGTTAAAACTTGAGAATCTATATTTTTAAAACTGAAAAGGATTCCACGGATGCTGGAATCTTGAAGAAGCTGAACTTTGGGTGTTTTTCTTAAAAGAAATTACCAGAAAGTTTGGACTGAATGTAAACAAGTTGTTCTGGAAGGCACCTGTTTGCAAAGAACCCAGCAGGGTGTTGTGTTTTGACCTGAAGAGCTATTTGCAAGGAAGTGACAAGCCAGGATTTATAGATGTCATACAACTTGCCTCTGGAAAGGTTTTTATTTCATTTTGAACTGTTAAAAATAGGCAGTTGGAGTTTGCTTATTGACCTGCTAGGAGAACAGAGGAAGATCCAGCCAGCCCATCTTTTTCTTGAAAAGCAAATCCTGTGTCAAGTGTCTTTCCTGTTGCCTCCTGTATTATGAAGAAATCCTGCATGTTTGCAGAAACCTTGCATCTTTGAAGGTACTTTGCATCGAATGTGTGAAAATTGAAACCTTTGTTACTGCACACCTGATGGAAGACCTATGTGAAGCCTTCTGTAGCTGCATCTCTTGAAAGCCTACCCAGACTGTTCATCAACACCGTCTGGAAAGAACTGTTCTAGGAAGATTCCTAGTGGCAGCTGCCTATTCGCCTTTGGGACACCTCAACAAAACAAAGGACTTCCTTCCATATCTTTGTTTAAGCCTAAGTGTTTTTTTATTCCTTCTATTTCTTTATAACAGCTGTAAACAAAAATCCCTTTTTTCCCCCCAGTTAACCGGTTGTGTCTGCATATGTGTGTGCGTGAGGGCTAGGACAAAATAAAGGGCTTTAATATTTCCATTTGTGCGTATGTTTTACTTCATTATTGGTTAAGACTTGGTATATAATAAATGGATAATTTAGTTGTTTATTAAAGAAACCTGATTGGTGTGCTTTATTCTCAGGGAGAAACAGAGTATCTGATTGACGGTTTTGGTAAGTGGGAAAATTTAAATATATGTTGTGACCTGTGGAGAAATGGGACTGAATTAACAGTGTACTCCTCTCGCCTCGGTCATAATACTATGCCACCCCACTACCAAAAGGGTGCCGTGTATGCATACCACTTCAAAAGGGCGAGAGAATGTAGCCAATGTAGAGAGAGATGACGCTGAATATACTTTTGTGGTCTCCTCCAGACACAGCAACCAGACACGTGTGACAGTGACCACTGACTGCTCGAAAGTAGATGCTGCCATAGATACAGGAGCATCTATCAACATCATGAGAAATAAAACATTCAACAAACTTCAGGACTGCCCCATCCTTCACAAACCAGGGAATACAAAAATCTTCCCCTACCATATCATTGATAGGTCTCGGGACCTTTGAAACACCAATCACATTTAAAGACACCAGAAAAAATGCTTTATTCTATGTCATATCTGGGGAAAGTGACATGCTCATCAGTTTCCACACAGCAACAGATCTGCAAATGATTGCAGTCAATTGGCAGTTCCTACACTTTGCAACAATGTTCTTGAACTGTATGCTAACCGCTTCACAGGTATTGACGAACTGAAACGTGCTACATGCAAGCTGCATGTAGATCCCAAGGTGTGTCCGTCATGCCTCAAAATAGACAAATGCCATTCCATGTCAACAAGTAGACAGAGAAGGAACTTCAGCATTTGTTTGACCTTGACGTCATTGAGAAAGTTAGGGTCTCACCCATATAAGTTGTCAAGAAACCCAAGAGCAAGAACAAGATCAGAATCTATGTTGATATGCAGTCAGTAAACTAACAGAAAATCCGGAGCGGAACCCCGTAGGCGGTCATGTGTCACCTTTGGCATGTTTCCGGCAGTTCCTGCAGCCATACTGGTGCCAAACGTCGTGTCCTGCACTCCTATGGACCCCACCAGAAAGGCCGAGAGGAGGGTTTTGACGACTGGGCAACTCTCAACCTCCATAAATTTGCCCAGGCATGCGCCATGGAGAGGTCACTCCATAGTTGCCTCACAGCGACTAAAACAACACGGAAGGCAGCAGTTACGGGTTATAAGTCCAGATAAATTGGCGTAGAAACTGGGCGCCACGGGTTGCCTTTGTCGGTGGGAGAGGTCATTGCACCTCACTGGACAGCTACCGCCCGCCTCAAACCGGGCAGCCCCCGGTCAATAAGGTTCTGTCCCGCCACAGTCTGCCTGCTTCAATGGGTGCTTGGAGCTCAGGGTCATTGCCCGAAAGGTGGACTGATACACCGCACCAAACAACATGAAAAAAGGAAAGAAGGTACCAGCCCTTCGCTTTGCAAGCTGGAACGTCAGAACTATGTGTCCTGGCCTGTCGGAAGACCTTACACAAATCAACGATTCTCGGAAGACCGCCATTATTAACAACGAGCTCAGTAGATTCAATGTGGACATTGCAGCACTTCAGGAGACTCGCCTCCCCGCGAGTGGCTCTCTAGCAGAGCAAGACTACACCTTCTTCTGGCAGGGCAGGGATCCTGAAGAACCAAGACAGCATGGAGTGGGCTTCGCCATCAGAAACTCCTTGCTCAGCATGATAGAGCCTCCCTCAAATGGCTCGGAACGCATACTGTCCATCCGACTGCTCACCACCTCTGGTCCAGTACACCTACTCAGCATCTATGCTCCAACACTCTGCTCCGCACCTGAAGCTAAAGACCAGTTCTATGAACAACTCCATAACATCATTAGCAGCATCCCCAACACCGAACACCTATTCCTGCTGGGGGACTTTAATGCCAGGGTTGGGGCCGACCATGACTCATGGCCCTCCTGCCTTGGGCGCTATGGCGTTGGAAGGATGAATGAGAACGGGCAGAGACTGCTTGAGTTGTGTACCTATCATAACCTCTGCATCACCAACTCGTTCTTTCACACTAAACCCTGTCACCAGGTTTCATGGAGGCACCCAAGATCACGTCGTTGGCACCAGCTAGACCTCATTGTCACAAGGCGAGTCGCCTTAAACAGTGTTCAAATCACACGCAGCTTCCACAGTGCGGACTGCGACACCGACCACTCCCTGGTGTGCAGCAAGGTTAGACTCAGACCAAAGAAGTTGCATCATTCCAAGCAGAAGGGCCACCTGCGCATCAACACGAGCAGAATTTCTCACCCACAGCTGTTACAAAAATTTCTAAATTCACTTGTAAGCCCTTCAAAACACTCCCACAGGGGATGCTGAGACCAAGTGGGCCCACATCAGAGACGCCATCTATGAGTCAGCTTTGACCACCTACGGCAAAAGTGCGAAGAGAAATGCAGACTGGTTTCAATCTCATAATGAAGAGCTGGAACCTGTCATAGCCGCTAAGCGCATTGCACTTTTGAACTACAAGAAAGCCCCCAGCGATTTAACATCCGCAGCACTTAAAGCAGCCAGAAGTACTGCACAAAGAACAGCTAGGCGTTGCGCAAACGACTACTGGCAACACCTATGCAGTCATATTCAGCTGGCCTCAGACACCGGAAACATCAGAGGAATGTATGATGGCATGAAGAGAGCTCTTGGGCCAACCATCAAGAAGATCACCCCCCTCAAATCTAAATCGGGGGACATAATCACTGACCAACGCAAACAGATGGACCGCTGGGTTGAGCACTACCTAGAACTGTACTCCAGGGAGAATGCTGTCACTGAGACTGCCCTCAATGCAGCCCAGCCTCTACCAGTCATGGATGAGCTGGACATACAGCCAACCAAATCGGAACTCAGTGATGCCATTGATTCCCTAGCCAGCGGAAAAGCCCCTGGGAAGGACAGCATTACCCCTGAAATAATCAAGAGTGCCAAGCCTGCTATACTCTCAGCACTACATGAACTGCTATGCCTGTGCTGGGACGAGGGAGCAGTACCCCAGGACATGCGCGATGCCAACATCATCACCCTCTATAAAAACAAAGGTGACCGCGGTGACTGCAACAACTACCGTGGAATCTCCCTGCTCAGCATAGTGGGGAAAGTCTTTGCTCGAGTCGCTCTGAACAGGCTCCAGAAGCTGGCCGAGCGCGTCTACCCTGAGGCACAGTGTGGCTTTCGTGCAGAGAGATCGACTATTGACATGCTGTTCTCCCTTCGTCAGATACAGGAGAAATGCCGTGAACAACAGATGCCCCTCTACATTGCTTTCATTGATCTCACCAAAGCCTTTGACCTCGTCAGCAGACGTGGTCTCTTCAGACTACTAGAAAAGATCGGATGTCCACCAAAGCTACTAAGTATCATCACCTCATTCCATGACAATATGAAAGGCACAATTCAACATGGTGGCTCCTCATCAGAGCCCTTTCCTATCCTGAGTGGTGTGAAACAGGGCTGTGTTCTCGCACCCACACTTTTTGGGATTTTCTTCTCCCTGCTGCTTTCACATGCGTTCAAATCCTCTGAAGAAGGAATTTTCCTCCACACAAGATCAGGGGGCAGGTTGTTCAACCTTGCCCGTCTAAGAGCGAAGTCCAAAGTACGGAAAGTCCTCATCAGAGAACTCCTCTTTGCTGACGATGCTGCTTTAACATCTCACACTGAAGAATGCCTGCAGAGTCTCATCGACAGGTTTGCGTCTGCCTGCAATGAATTTGGCCTAACCATCAGCCTCAAGAAAACAAACATCATGGGGCAGGATGTCAGAAATGCTCCATCCATCAATATTGGCGACCACGCTCTGGAAGTGGTTCAAGAGTTCACCTACCTAGGCTCAACTATCACCAGTAACCTGTCTCTAGATGCAGAAATCAACAAGCGCATGGGTAAGGCTTCCACTGCTATGTCCAGACTGGCCAAGAGAGTGTGGGAAAATGGCGCACTGACACGGAACACAAAAGTCCGAGTGTATCAGGCCTGTGTCCTCAGTACCTTGCTCTACGGCAGCGAGGCCTGGACAACGTATGCCAGCCAAGAGCGACGTCTCAATTCATTCCATCTTCGCTGCCTTCGGAGAATACTTGGCATCAGGTGGCAGGACTATATCTCCAACACAGAAGTCCTTGAAGCGGCCAACACCCCCAGCTTATACACACTACTGAGTCAGCGGCGCTTGAGATGGCTTGGCCATGCGAGCCGCATGGAAGATGGCAGGATCCCCAAAGACACATTGTACAGCGAGCTCGCCACTGGTATCAGACCCACCGGCCGTCCATGTCTCCGTTATAAAGACGTCTGCAAACGCGACATGAAATCGTGTGACATTGATCACAAGTCGTGGGAGTCAGTTGCCAGCATTCGCCAGAGCTGGCGGGCAGCCATAAAGACAGGGCTAAATTGTGGCGAGTCGAAGAGACTTAGTAGTTGGCAGGAAAAAAGACAGAGGCGCAAGGGGAGAGCCAACTGTGCAACAGCCCCAACAAACAAATTTCTCTGCAGCACCTGTGGAAGAGCCTGTTACTCCAGAATTGGCCTTTATAGCCACTCCAGGCGCTGCTTCACAAACCACTGACCACCTCCAGGCGCGTATCCATTGTCTCTCGAGATAAGGAGGCCCAAAAGAAAGAAACCAAGCAACACGAGAAAGACATTTGACCTGACAATTGACGATATCATAGAGAAAGTGAATGGTGCCAAATGTTTTGCTAAACTTGACTTCAATGCAGGGTACCATCAAATCGAGCTTGCATTGGGCTCTTTTGATACAAGCGACTCAACTTTGCAGTCAACCCAGCACATGATTCAGTGGACTTGACAGCACGCTGAGTATCAAGGATGACATTCTCATCTACGGTCGCACTGAAATTGAACTCGAGACACGCCTACACGCACGCCTCCAACATCTTCGAGAATGCAGTTTGCACTGGAGTGCTGACTTGGGTTGCATTAGAGTGCTAAAGTGAAAGTTTGGTGACTGAGGGTAATTAAGGGTTAATTTTATCTTAAGTCTAGTCTGTCTTTTATTTAGCAGATTAACTTAACAGTTGCTGTTAGGGTTGGAGAAGGTGAGTTTTAGACCAGCTTTAAACAGGGTTCACTCAGGCTCTGCTTGCAGCTGCACTTGTTAATTGGAGAATTGGCTTAAACCAGTTTTCAGGGGCTAGAGTCAGTCAGTATAAAAGTGGGCCATCTTACAGTGCTGACCTTGTTTGCATTGGAGTGCTGACTTGGGTTGCATTAGAGTGCTAAAGTGGAAGTTTGGTGACTGAGGAAGTTCGGTAAGGAGCTCCTTTCATTTCCTCCCTGTCCTCAGAGTGAGGGGAGCTTGGGGTTTCCAAAGAGCACAGCTGACTGGTGAGTAAGTCCTGGTGGGTATTTTTCAAACTGGGTTGAATTGCAAGTCATTGTTTTAACAAGACTTAGTTGTTTTTTTTAAATTATAATAGTCTTCTAATGTTTTAAATTTAAAGGGTTTAGTCATGGCAGGAGAGCTTAATGCCGTGGTTTGCTCCTCTTGCAGCATGTGGGAATCCGGGAACATTTCCAGTCCATGGGACCAGCATGTGTGCAGGAAGTGTGTCCAGCTGCAGCTCCTGGAAGCTCGGGTTTCAGAGCTGAAACGGCGGCTGGAAACACTGTGGAGCATCCGCGAGTCTGAGAGCATTGTGGATAGCACGTATAGAGGGGTGGTCACACCGCAGCTGAAGGGACTTGAGGAAGGAAGGGAATGGGTGACCACCAGGCAGTCCAAGAGAAACAGGCAGGTAGTTCAGGAGTCCCCTGGGGTCCCGCTTGCAAATCGGTATTCCATTTTGGAGGCTGATGAGGCTGGTTCCTCCAGGGAGTGCGGACAGAGCCAAGCTTCTGGCACTGCCAGCAGCCTGTCTGTACAGGAAGGGGGAAAGAGAGGAAGAGCAATAGTAATAGGGGATTCTATAGTCAGGGGAACAGATAGGCGCTACTGTGGCCGTCAATGTGACTTCAGGATGGTGTGTTGCCTCCCTGGTGCCAGGGTCTGGGATGTCACTGAATGGCTGCAGGGCATCCTGAATGGGGAAGGTGTTGAGGCAGAGGTCATGGTACATGTTGGTACCAATGACATAGGTAGAAAGAGGGATGAGGTCTTGCATCAAGAATTCAGGGAGTTAGGCAGGAGACTAAAAAGCAGGACCTCTCGGGTTGTAATCTCTGGATTACTCCCAGTGCCACATGCTAGCAAGTATAGAAATAGGAGAATAGCACAGATGAACGCGTGGCTTAAGAGTTGGTGCAGGAGGGAGGGTTTTAGATTCTTGGACCACTGGGATCGTTTCTGGGGAAGGTGGGACCTCTACAAGCGGGACGGTCTACACCTGAACCAGAGGGGGACAAACATCCTTGCTGGTGGGTTTGCTAGTGCTGTTGGGAGGAGTTTAAACGAATTTGGCAGGGGGAGGTGATGCAGACTCCTAGCAGAATAGGGACACGGCTAAACACAGGAAAGTGAACAATTCAGAGGGAATACAGCGGAGGTAAGTTTCAAGGGAGTAAGACCAGGATGGAAGGCCTCTACTTTAATGCCAGGAGTATTGCAGGTAAAACAGATGAATTAAGGGCAAGGATTGACATGTGGAATTGTGCTTTAGTAGCCATCATGGAGACATGGTTGAGGGAGGGGCAGGATAGGCAGCTCAATATCCCGGGATATAGAATCTTCAGGCGGGACAGAGGAGGGGGTAAAAGAGGAGGGGGCATTGCAATATTAGTTAAGGAGTCAGTTACTGCAGTAAGGAGAGATGATATCTTGGAGGGGGCATCAAATGAAGCTTTATGGGTAGAGTTTAGGAATAAAAAAGGGACAGCCACATTGCTAGGTGTTTATTATAGACCCCCAGATAGTCAGTGGGAAATTGAGGAGCAAATATGTGCGCAATTTGAAGAGGTGTGTAAAAATAACAGGGTAATTATATTAGGTGATTTCAACTTTCCCAACATTAATTGGGATTGTCAATGTGTTAAGGGCTTAGATGGAGTGGAGTTCTTAAAATGTGTACAGGAGAACTTTTTAGCCCAATATGTAGAGGATCCAACAAGGGAGGGTGCAGTGCTGGACCTAATTCTGGGGAATGAAGCCGGACAGGTGGTTGATGTGTTGGGGGGGTGCATTTTGGTGATAGTGATCACAACATGGTACAATTTAAGCTTGTTATGGAGAAAGAAATAGACAAGTTGCAAAAAAAGGTTTTGGATTGGGGGAGAGCGAATTTGAGTAAAATAAGGCAGGATCTGGCCAAGGTAGACTGGAAAGAGTTACTTGTTGGGAAATCTACAGAAGAGCAGTGGGGGGGGCATTCAAAAAGGAAATGGGGAGGGTACAGGTCCAACATGTTCCCTCTAGGGTAATAGGTAGGAGCAACAAGCCCAGAGAACCATGGATGACCAGAAACATTCAGGGTAAGATGAGAAGGAAAAGAGAGGCTTTTAGCAAATACAAGGAGAGTAAATCAATGGAAGCATTAGTGGAGTACAGAAAGTGTAGGATGGATCTTAAGAAAGCAATTAGAGCAAAGAGGGGATATGAGAAAACTCTGGCTGGTAAAAGTAAGGAAAATCCCAAGATATTTTATAAGTATATCAATGGGACGAGGATAACCAAAGAAAGAGTAGGACCCATTAGGGACCAAGGGGGAAATTTGTGGGTAGAGCCAGAGGACATTGGTAGGGCGTTGAACGAATATTTCACATTTGTCTTCACCCAAGAGAATGAGGATGTAGATATGGAACTCAGAGAGAGACTGTGAGGTTCTTGAGCAAATTGTCATAGGGAGTGACAAGGTATTTGAGGTTTTGGAAGGCTTAAAAATGGACAAATCGGCAGGATGCTGTGGGAGGCGAGGATGGAGATTGCAGGGGCTCTGACCCAAACTTTTAATTCCTCTCTGGCCACGGAGGGGGGGAGGTGCCAGAGGACTGGAGAACAGCTAATGTGGTCCCACTATTTAAGAAGGGTTGTAGAGATAAGCCAGGGAACTACAGACCAGTGAGTCTCACATCAGTGGTAGGGAAACTATTGGAGAAAATTCTGAAGGAGAGAATCTATCTCCACTTGGAGAGGCAAAATTTGGTCAGGAATAGTCAGCATGGCTTTGTCAGAGGGAGGTCATGCCTAACAAATTTGATTGAATTTTTTGAGCATGTGACCAGGTGTGTAGATGAGGGTAGTGCAGTTGATGTAGTTTACATGGATTTCAGCAAAGCCTTTGACAAGGTCCCACATGGGAGACTTATCAAGAAAGCAAATGCACATGGGATACAGGGTAACTTGAGAAGGTGGATTCAAAATTGGCTTAGCTGTAGGAGACAGAGTGTTCACAGACGGCTGTTTTAGTGACTGGAAGCCAGTGTCCAGTGGCGTACCACAGGGATCTGTGCTGGGTCCCCTATTGTTTGTCATTTATATAAACGACATAGATGACTATGTGGGGGGTCGGATCAGTAAGTTCGCGGATGACACAAAGATTGGCCGAGTGGTTAACAGTGTGGTTGAGTGTCTTGGGTTACAGGAAGATATAGACGGGATGGTCAAATGGGCAGAAAAGTGGCAGATGGAATTTAAGGTTGAAAAGTGTGAGGTGATACACTTTGGAAGGAGTAATGTGAGACGGAAGTATTCAATGAATGGCCTGACACGGGGAAGTTCTGAGGAACAAAGGGACCTTGGTGTGTTTGTCCATAGATCTCTGAAGGCAGAAGGGCAGGTGAATAGGGTGGTGAAAAAGGCATATGGGACACGTCTTTATCAATCGAGGCATAGATTACAAAAGCAGGGAGGTCATGTTGGAGTTGTACAGAACTTTGATAAGGCCACAGCTGGAGTACTGTGTGCAATTCTGGTCGCCACATTATAGTAAGGATGTGATTGCATTGGAGGGGGTGCAGAGGCGATTCACCAGGATGTTGCCTGGGATGGAATATTCAAGCTATGAAAAGAGGTTGGATTGGCTTGGATTGTTTTCGCTGGAGCAGAGAAGACTGAGGGGTGACCTGATCGAGGTGTACAAGATTGAGGGGCATGGACAGGGTGGATAGGGAGCAGCCGTTCCCTTTAGGTGAAGGGTCAGTTGTGAGGGGCGGGAGTTTTAAGGGGGATTTTAGGAGGAACTTTTTTACCCAGAGGGTGGTGACAGTCTGGAATGCCCTGCCTGGGAGGGTGGTAGAGGCAGGTTGCCTCACATCCTTTAAAAGGTACCTGGATGAGCACTTGGCACATCATAACATTCAAGGCTATGGGCCAAGTGCTGGCAAATGGGATTAGGTAGACAGGTCAGGTGTCTTTGATGCAGCGGTGCAGACTTGATGGGCCGAAGGGCCTCTTCTGCACTGTATTATTCTGTGATTCTGTGAATGCAACCTACATACATAGAACCATAGAAAAGTTACGGCACAGAAAGAGACAATTCAGTCCATTGTGTCTGCGCTGGCTGAAAAAACTAGCTGCCCAATCTAATCCCACCTTCTAGCACCTGGTCTGTAGCCTTGCAGGTTACAGCACTTTAGGTGCAGGTCCAGGTACCTTTTGAATGAGTTGAGGGTTTCTGCCTCCACCACTGATCCAGGCAGTGAATTAAAGACACCACCACTCTCTGGGGGAAAATGTTTTTCCCTCATGTCCCCTCTAATCCTTCTACCAATCACTTTAAAGCTGTGCTCTGTGGTAATTGACTTCTTCGCTAGGGGAAACAGGTCCTTCCTGTCTATTCTATCTAGGCCCCACATAATTTTGTCCACCTCAATTAAGTCACCCCTCAGCCTCCTCTGTTCTAAGGAAAACAACCCTAGCCTATCTAATCTTTCCTCATAGCTGCAATTTCAAACCCTGGCAACATTCTTGTAAATCTCTTCTGTACTCTCTCCAGACCAATTATGTTCCCCCTGTAATGTGGTGACCAGAACTGTACACAATACTCCAGCTGTGGCCTAACCAGTGTTTTATACAGTTCTAATATTACATCCCTGCTTTTGTATTCTCTCCCTCGGCCAATAAAGGAAAGCATTCCATATCATCGTTCTGAAGAAGGGTCACTGACCTGAAACGTTAACTGTGCTTCTCTCGCCACAGATGCTGCCAGACCTGCTGAGTATTTCCAGCATTTCTTGTTTTTATTGAAGCACTCCATATGTCTTCCTCACGACTTTATCTACCAGTCCTGCCACCTTCAGGGACTTGTGGACATGCACTCCAAGGTCTCTCACTTCCTCTACCCCTCTCAATATCCTCCTGTTTATTGTGTATTCACTTGCTTTGTTTGCCCTCCCCAAATGCATTACCACACACTTCTCTGGATTGAATTCCATTTGCCATTTTTCCACCCACTCAACAAAACCATTAATATCATTCTGGAGTCTACAGTTATCCCTCTTCACTATCAACTACACAGTCAATTTTTGTGTCATCTGCAAATTTCCCAATCATGCCTCCCACATTTAAGTCCAAATCATTAATATATACCGTAAACAGCAAGGGACCTGACATTGAGCCCTGTGGAATGCCACTGGAAACTGCCTTCCATTCAGAAAAACATCCATCGACCATTACCCTTTGTTTCCGGTCACTGAGCCAATTTTGGATCCAACTCGCCATATTCCCTGTATCCCATGGGCTTCCATTTTACTGACCAGTCTGCCAAATGGGACCTTGTCAAATGCCTTACTGAAATCCATGTAGACAACATCCACTGCACCACCCTCATCAATCCTCCTTGTTACTTCCTCAAAAAAATTCAGTTAAATTGGTAAGACACAACCTTCCCTTCACAAATCCATGCTGACTATACCTGATTAATCCATGCCTGTCTAAGTGACAGTTTATCCTGTCTCTCAGAATTGATACTAATAATTTGCCCACCACTGAGGTCAGACTGATCGACCTAGAATGATTTGGTCTATCCCTTGCACCCTTTTCAAACAATTGTACTACATTTTCAGACCTCCAATCCTCTGGTAGCTTGCCTGTATCTAGTGAGGATTTGAAAATGATCCTCAGAGCATCTGCTATTTCCTCCCTGGCTTCCTTTAACAGCCTGGGATACAATCCATCTCGCCCTGGTGATTTATCCACTTTCAAGGATGTCAGATCCTCTAGTACTTCCTCTCTCATTATACTTATCGAATCTAATATTTCACACTCCTCCTCTTTAACTACAATATCTGCACCATCCCTCTCCTTTGTGAAGACAGAGACAAAATACTCATTAAGAAACCCTGCCCACATCTTCTGCATCCATGCATAAGTTACATCTCTGATAGGCCCCACCCTTTCCTCAGTTATCCTCCTGCTCTTAATGTACTGATAAAACATGTTTGGGTTTTCCTTGATTTTACCTGCCAATATTTTTTCATGTCCTCTTTGCTTTCCTAATTTCCTTTTTTACTTCACTTTCTATACTCCGTTAGGCTTTCTAAAGTATTAGGTTTTTTGGGAATGCCATAAGCTTTCTTTTTTCTGTTTTATCTTACCCTGTATGTGTCTAGATAACCAGGGGGCTCTAGATTTGGCAGTACCACCCTTATTCTTTGTGGGGACATGTCTACACTGTGCCCTTAGAATCTCATTTTGAATGGTTTGCCACTGATTTTCCTTCAAGTAGCTGTATCCAGTCCACTTTTGCCAGATCCCCACTCAGCTTCATAAAATTTGGAACTTTTACTCCTGTTCTATCTTTGTCCTTTTCCATCATAATGCTAAATCTAACTGTATTATGGTCACTATCTCCAAAATGGTCACCTACTGCTACTTCATCCATTTGCCCAGCTTAATTTCCTAAGATTAAATCTAGAATTGCGGCCCCTCTCGTTGGGCTTGTTACGTGCTGGCTAAAAAAGTTCTCTTGAATGCAGTTCAAGAATTTTGTGCCCTCTGTGCTCTTCACACTGTCTCCCAGTTGATATTAGGGTAGCTGAAATCCCTAACTATTATTGCCCCATTGTTTTTGCACTCAGAAATTTGCCTACAATTTGTTCTTCTTTCTCCCTCTCACTATTTGAGGGTCCATAGGGCACTCCTAGTAGTGTGGCTGCCACTTTTTTATTTCTGAGCTCCACCCATATGGCCTCATTTGATGATTCATTTAGCATATCATCCCTCCTCACAGCTGTAATTGATTCTTTAACCAATAATGCTACAGCTCCTCCTTTTTTATCCCCCTCTCTATCCTGCTAGAAAACTCTACGTCCAGGGATGTCGAGCTCCCATTTTTGCCCCTCTTTAAGCCAAGATTCCATTATAGCAATGATATTGTGTTGCCATGTGTCTATCTGTGCCCTCAGCTCATCAGCTTTCTTTACTATACTCCTTGCATTTAAATAAATACCTTTTAACACTGCCAAATTCCTGTGTTGTACACTTTTTAACCTTTGCTTCTTCTGTCTTTCAGAGTCACAGAACAAAGACAAATGCTTGTTCAATGAAAGCAGAATCGAATTCTTTGGTCATTTATTCAGTGGTGAAGGAGTATCACCTGATCCACGGAAAGTCGACGCCATTGCAAATGCTGCAGATCCTATGAATGTGCATGAAATTCGGAGTCTGCTTGAGCTCATCGCATACTATAGTCGGTGCATTCCTGACCTCGCTACACTGTAGGCCCCACTATGTGATCTAAAAAAAAGAGACCACCAAGTGGGAGTGGACTAAATCACACAAACTGCTGTAAACAAGATTAAACAACAGTTGTCAGCATGTTGCACAAATGCCTACTTTGATCCCGAGAAAACCACCCAACTAATCATGAATGAAGCCCGTTTGGCTTATGTGCAGTTTTCGTGCTGAAAGACAAAGCAGGTCACCCATCAATCATTGTGATGACAAGCAGATCATTAACGCCCATAGAACAATGATATTCACAAACAGAGAGAGAAGCACTCTCAATCATGTGCAGCTACAGTTTCATCATTACTTGTATGGAAGATAGTTTGAAGTGATAACCGATCATAGGCCACGAGTGAGCCTGTTCAACATTCCACATAGCAAGCTACCTACTCTAATACAACACAAGAACAACACAAGAAATAGGAGCAGGAGTAGACCATATGGTCCATCCAGCCTGCACTTCCATTCAATCTGCTCATGGCTGATCTTAGGCTTCAACTCCACTTTCCCGCCCTCTCGTCATATACCTTGATCAGTCTATCCCAGCCTTAAATGTATTCAACGATGGAGCATCCACAGTAAAGGCCTGCTACCCGACCTGAATCCGACGGGACCTGACAACATGTGTCTGGTTCGGGTCGGGTCAGGCCCCTCTTCTGGGTCCGGCTTTTGGACTCGGCTCAGGTCGGGCCGAGTCCGGGTTGTGCTTGGGTCGGGTCGGGTCGGGCCGGACACAAAGGGTAAGTGCTCTGCCAGTAAGTATTTAAAATAAAAAACTTGCCTGAGCTGGGAGTCTGGGACGAAACTGAATCTGTGCAGTGAGCGAGTGATGTCACTATGACATCATCATGCATGCGCTGCCTTTGTGGAGCTTCCCAGTCAGAAGGTAAGTAAAGGGATGGTCGGGTCAGGCTCGGATCGGGTCAAGTCGAGGACGGGCTCAGGGTGAAATTGGAGGGACTCGGGCCGGGTCGGGAGCGCTGTGGATAGGTCGGGTTTGGGTCAGGTTCTTTTTCCCAACCTGAGCAGGCCTTCAATCCACAACCCTCTGGGTTTACATAGGATATACAGCAAAGAAACAGGCCATTCAGCCCAACCAGTCCATGCTGCTGTTAAATCTCCATTTGAGCCACCTCCCATCTTTCCTCATCTAAATCCATCATCGTAACTCTCTATTTCCTTCTCCTTCATATGCTTGTCTAGCTTCCCCTTAATTGCATCAACCATTCCCTGTGGTAGGGAGCTCCACATACTCACCACTTGTTGGGCAAAGAAGGTTCTTCTGAATTCCTTATTGGATTTCTTGGTGACTATTGTATATTGCTGGCCTCTAGTTGTGATCTTCCCCACAAGTGGAACTATTCTCTCTGTACTGTCTACCAAAACCTTTCATAATCATAAAGACCTCTATTAGGTCACCCTTCAACCTTTTCTTCCCCCCCCCCCACACCCCGACACTCCCCAAGAGAAAAGAGACCCAGCCTGTTCATCCTTTCTGATATGTATACCTGCACATTTCTGGCATCATCCTTGTAAATCTTCCCTGCACCCTCTCCAGAGCCTCTATATCCTTTTTATAATATGGTGATCAGAACTGCATACAGTACTCTAAGTGTAGTCTAATCCACGGTTCGAAACAGGTTTATCTTAACTTCTCTACTTTTCAATTCTATCCCTGTAGAAATAAAGCCTTGTGCTTGATTTGCTTTTTTTTAATGGCCTTGCTAATCTGTGGTGCAACTCATAATGACTGGTGTATTTGCATTCAGAGATCCCTTTGTTGCTCCACCCCACATTCATTAGTCTATTATGGGCCACCTTATTGAAGGCCTTTTGAAAATCCAGATAATTTACATCTACTACATTACCATTGTTTACTTTCTGTTACTCCTCAAAAAATTCAATAAGGTTGGTCAATCAAGATTTTCCCATTATCCATGCTGACTATCATTATTTTTTATTCTCTAGATATTCTTCTATTCTCTCCTTTAGTAAGGATTCCATTATTTTTCCTAACACCAATGTTAAGCTGACTGGTCTACAATTCCCTGGGCATGTTTTGTCCCTCATTTTAAATATAAGAATTAAGTTAGCTATCTGCCAGTCCTCTGGCACTACACCTTTTTCTAACGAGATATTAAATATGTGTCATAATGTTTATGCTAACTCTTCCCTAGATTCTTTTAATATGTGTGGATGCAATCCATCCATCCAGGATCTTCTTTGAGTTTGATTAGTTTAATACATCCCCTTTTTGTATTTTAAATGCACTTATCTCGTTACTCTTCTCATCATTCAATGTCATGTCCACCTGTTCTATCTAGGCTACATGGTGCTCTGTAGATAGATGTTGAACTTCTTTCAAAGAAGAATAGAACTCTACCTATGTTGCACAAACTATAACGCTATCCAATTTATGCATACCATTGTTGCCGTGCTTATTTTGCTTCTGTAGTAAAAAAACTTGTCAAATTTATTTACTATTAATTTTAGCCAAATCCATCTTTCCTGTAATTCCATGTTTGAATTTCTCCAATCAGGTTTTCACTCTTGCCACAGAACTGAAACTGCCCTACTCAAAGTCACATCCTCTTCATCCTCATCATCTTCTCTCGGTCTTCAAAATGATCAAACACACCATCCTCTTCCAATGCCTCCTCTCTCATCCCGCTCAGTGGAACTGCCCTCACAGGTCAATTCTTATCTATTTGATTGGACCTAGAACATCTACAGCACCTCCCAGAACACGCAGTATTACTTCTCGAGTTCCCCCGGATCTATCCTTGGCCCCCTCCTACCACACACACATGGATCATACTCAGTGACCATCTTTCATGGCCCTTCCACTGCCTCTGTGTTGTCAGACTGCTCATTTGACATCCAGACTTGGATGAGCTGCAATTTCATCCAGTAAACACCTCCCACTTAAACCTCAATTCTTTGGCCAAGCATTTGGTCACCTCTTCCTTACATCTCCTTTTAATTACTGTCCATTTTTGCTTGAGAAATCTTCTATAACAATGGGTTATAATAAAGTCTGCCCTGGCCATGTAAATGAGCCACTACGTTTAATATCGTGCAGCTCCGCGGAGTAAAGCCTGTAGATGCAGGCTGCCATTTTTTATTGCCGCCGCCAATTATGGCAGTGGCAACATAAAATTCAGCCCAACACATCTCTTGCAGCCTCTCTGTGTCCTCCCCACAGCTTATCTTTCCACCTATCTTTGTATCATCAACAAACTTAGATACATTATTCTCTGTCTCTTTCTCTAAGTCATTACTGTAGATTGTAACTACTGGCAACACCTATGCAGTTGTATTCAGCTGGCCTCCGAAACCGGAAACATCAGAGGAATGTATGATGGCATTAAGAGAGCTTTTGGGCCAACCATCAAGAAGATCGCCCCCCTCAAGTCTAAATCAGGGGACACAATCACTGACCAACGGAAGCAAATGGACCGCTGGGTGGAGCACTACCTAGAACTGTACTCCAGGGAAAATGTTGTCACTGAGACCGCCCTCAATGCAGCCCGGTCTCTGCCAGTCATGGACAAGCTGGACGTACAGCCAACAAAATCGGAACTCAGTGATGCCATTGATTCTCTAGCCAGTAGAAAAGCCCCCGGAAAGGATGGCATTACCCCTGAAATAATCAAGATTGCCAAGCCTGCTATACTCTCAGCACTCCATGAACTACTTTGCCTGTGCTGCGATGAGGGAACAGTACCACAGGACATGTGCGAAGCCAATATCATCACCCTCTATAAGAACAAAGGTGACCGCGGTGACTGCAACAACTACCGTGGAATCTCCCTGCTCAGCACAGTGGGGAAAGTCTTCGCTCGAGTCATTTTAAACAGACTCCAGAAGCTGGATGAGCGCGTCTACCCTTAGGCACAGTGCGGCTTTCGAGCAGAGAGATCCACCATTGACATGCTGTTGTCCCTTCGCCAGCTACAGGAGAATGGCCGCGAACAACAGATGCCCCTCTACGTTGCTTTCATAGATCTCACCAAAGCCTTTGACCTCCTTAGCAAACGTGGTCTCTTCAGACTACTAGTAAAGATCGGATGTCCACCAAAGCTACTAAGTATCATCACCTCATTCCATGACAATATGAAAGGCACAGTTCAGCATAGCAGTGCCTCATCAGACCCCTTTCCTATCCTGAGTGGTGTGAAACAGGGCTGTGTTCTCACACCTACACTGTTTGGGATCTTCTTCTCCCTGCTGCTCTCACACGCGTTCAAGTCTCCAGAAGAAGGAATTTTCCTCCACACAAGATCAGATGGCAGGTTGTTCACCCTTGTCCATCTTGGAGGGGAGACCAAAGTACGGAAGGTCCTCATCAGGGAACTCCTCTTTGCTGACGATGCTGTATTAACATCCCGCACAGGAGAGTGGCTGCAGAGACTCATCGACAAGATTGCGTCTGCCTGCAACAAATTTGGCCTAACCATCAGCCTCAAGAAAATGAACATCATGGGACAGGACGTCAGAAATGCTCCATCTATCAATATCGGCGACCATGCTCTGGAAGTGGTTCAAGAGTTCACCTACCTAGGCTCAACTATCACCAGTAACCTGTCTCTCGATGCAGAAATCAACAAGCGCATGGGAAAGGCGTCCGCTGCTATGTCCAGACTGGCCAAGAGGGTGTGGGAAAATGGCGCACTGACACGGAACACAAAAGTCTGAGTGTTTCAAACCTGTGTCCTCAGTACCTTGCTCTACGGCAGTGAGACCTGGACAACGTATGTCAGCCAAGACTGACGTCTC
The DNA here is from genome assembly GCF_036365525.1 of Heterodontus francisci. NCBI lineage: Eukaryota > Metazoa > Chordata > Chondrichthyes > Heterodontiformes > Heterodontidae > Heterodontus > Heterodontus francisci. The sequence continues at coordinate 116,262,041 of NC_090375.1, read as the reverse complement.
AACTCATTCCACTTTTGCTGCCTCCGGAGAATCCTTGGCATCAGGCGGCAGGACCGTATCTCCAACGCAGAAGTCCTCGAGGCGGTCAACATTCCCAGCATTCTGGGTACTGCTTGTGCGGAGTTTGCAAGTTCTCCCTGTGTCTGCGTGGGTTTCCGTCGGGTGCTCCGGTTTCCTCCCACATGCCAAAGACTTGCAGGTTGATAGGTAAATTGGCCATTAAAAATTGCCCCTAGTGTAGGTAGGTGGTAGGAGAATGGTGGGGATGTGGTCGAGAATATGGGATTAATGTAGGATTAGTATAAATGGGTGGTTGTCGGTCGGCACAGACTTGGTGGGCCGAAGGGCCTGTTTCAGTACTGTATCTCTAAATAAAATAAATAAAAATAAATTTCCACCCTACTGAGCCAGCGGTGCTTGAAATGGCTTGGCCATGTGAGCCGCATGGAAGATGGCAGGATCCCCAAGGATGCATTGTACAGCAAGCTCATCACTGGTATCAGACCCACCGGCCGCCCATGTCTCCGCTTTAAAGACGTGTGCAAACGAGACATGAAGTACTGTGACATTGACCACAAGTCGTGGGAGTCAGTTGCCAGTGATCGCCAGAGCTGGCAGACAGCCATAAAGGCGGAGCTAAAGACTGGCGAGTCGAAGAGACTTAGCAGTTGGCAGGAATAAAGACAGAAGCGCAAGGAGAGAGCCAACTGTGTAACAACCCCGACAACCAATATTATCTGCAGCGCCTGTGGAAGAGTCTGTCACTCTAGAACTGGCCTTTATAGCCACTCCAGGTGCTGCTTCACAAACCACTGACCACCTCTAGGCGCTTACCCATTTTCTCTCAAGACAAGGAGACCAAAGAAGAAAGAAGAAGAAAATAGCTGAGGCCCCACTATTCACTGCTTGCCAACTTGAAAATGCCCTGTTTATGCCCACTCTTTGCTTCCTGCTTGTAAGCCAATCATGCTAAGCCATGCTAATATATTACCCACTACTTCATGAGCCCTCATCTTGCCTATTAACCTTTTGTGTGGTACCTTATCGAATGCCTTTTGGAAATCCAGATATACTACATCTACGGTTCCCCTTGGTCTACCTACTAGTCACATCCTCAAAAAACTCTTAACAAATTTGTTAAACAGGATTTCCCTTTAGTAAAGCCATGTTGACTTGTTCTAATCATACTGTGCTTTTCTAAGTGTATTGTTAAGACTTACTTAAAAATAGATTCCAGCATTTTGTCAATGACTAATTTTAGGGTAACTGGCCTGTAGTTCCCTCTTTCCTCTCTCCCTCCTTTCTTGAAAAGCAGTGTGACATTTGCCATCTTCCAATCTGATGACACCATTCCCGAATCAAAGGAATTTTGGAAAATCATAGCTGGCGCATGCACTATCTCTGTAGCTATCTCTTTTCGAGCCCTAGGTGTAGGCCATCAGGTCCCAAGGATTTGTCAGATTTTAGAACCTTAAGTTTCTCCAATGCTTTTCTTCTGCTGATCTAAATTTCCTAATTTTCTCACTCTTTTTAGCCTCTAGGTTACCGTCTATTTCTGGTATGAAACTTGTGTCTTATACTGTGAAGACAGACACAAAATATTTGTTCAATGCCTCTACCATTTCTTCATTCTCCATGATAATTTCTTCTGTCTCTGCATCTAAGGGACCAACGTTTATTTTAGCTACTGCCTTCCTTTTTATATAAAATTCTAACAACCTATAAAATTCAACAGGACTTGACAGGGTAGATGCCGGAAGGATGTTCCCAATGGTGTGGGGAGTCCAGAACCAGGGGTCATAGTCTAAGGATATGGGATAAACCTTTCAGGACAGAGATGAGGAGAAATTTCTTCACCCAGAGAGGGTGAGCCTGTGGAATTCGCTTGCACAGCAAGCAGTTGAGGCCAAAACATTGTATGTTTTCAAGAAGGAGTTAGATATAGCTCTTGGGTCTAAAGGGATCAAAGGGTATGGGGCGAAAGCAGGACCAGGCTACTGAGTTGGATGATCACAATGAATGGTGGAGCAGGCACGAAGGGCCCAATGGCCTACTCCTGCCCCTATTTTCTATGTTTCTTTCTAATCTCTTACAATCTTTTTCTATATTGCTGGCTAGTTTACTCTCAATCTATTTTTTCATTTTTTAAATCAACCTTTTGGTGGCGCTTTGCTGGTTTCTAAACACTCCCAATCCTCAGACTTGCTACACTTTTTTTACAACATTGTAAGCCTCTTCTTTTAATCTAATACTATTCTTAACTTCCTAAGTAAGCGGCGGATGTGTCTTTCTTGCTGAGTTTTTGTTTTTCAATGCAATGTATTTTTGTTGAACATTTTGAATTGTTTCATTAAAGGTTTCCCAGTGTTCATTTACTGCCATACCTAAATGTCTATTTTCCCAATTTACCTTAGCCAGTTCCCCCCTCATACCTACAGTAATTGGCTTTAAGATTCTTGTTTGTGCTTGGAGTATGTCACTTTCAAATTTAACATGGAATTCAATGTTTTATGATCACTATTTCCTAGTGGATCTTTTACTATGACATTACTAATTAACACTGCTTCATTACACAATACTAGATCTAAGATAGTTTTATCCTGAGTCAGTTCCACAATAGAGCGTCGGATACTCAAACTACAAGAGTACAAGTTCCGTGTTGAGTATCAGCCAGGCAAACTCAACCCAGCAGATTACCTGTCGCGCCATCCTTTGCCAACAAGCAGTCCTACTTGTTGCAAAGAACAGACTGCCAAACAACATCTTAACTGTGTGAGTGTAAAAGCTGTGCCAAGGTCCCTAAAATTAACTGGCATCAAAGTGGTAACAAAATAAGAAGATGCTTTGCAGCTATGCATAACAGCTATGGAATCATAAAACTGGAAAGACATGATTGAAAGAGCATCTCCAAATGAAGACACTCACAAGATACAAGGTCTTCACAATGTTTGAAATGAACTCAGTTGCAACCACTTCTGATCTTCTGTTACATGGCAACTGCATTGTCATTCCACAGTCATTGAAAGAATGTGTTGTAGAAATAGCATGTGAGCATCTCCAAGGAATTGTCAAAAACAAACAATTACTTTGGGAAAAGGTATGGCTCCCGGGAATTGACCGCATGGTGGAACACAAAATCAATCAGTGTTTGCCACGTCAAGCAGGCATATCAAATCTTCGTGAGCCACTCAAAATGTCTGAGTTACCTGCAGGCCCATGGATTGAAATTAGCGTAGAGTTTGCAGACTTGCCCACTGACAAGCACTGTTAATCTGTTAATTGTGTGTCAATGGTTTGATTATGTGCAGTTGAAGGGTGTTAATTGGGGTCTTAGTTGAGCACTTATAAGCAGACACTCACTAAGACTGGTGGAGGGTTTGAGTGAGGAGCTATATGTTTGTAATCCTTTTACTCTGTACAATAAATGTGAAACTGAGTAAATATAGGCTCCAGCATTATCCTTCCATAACAAGCTTTCTGGAATTTAACATGGTAGCAGAGAATGGTTGCCTAAAGCTGAAGGTTGGAAAATAGGAAAACATTTTTTGGATAGATAACTAAAATCTCAAGGGCTATTGTGGAAAATATGACAGAAAGTAAGTGTAAATTGTCAGGGTATGATTAGCCTCCGGTGTTCTTGGAATCTGAACCATATGAGCAGTGGAAGAATGAAGTGGATTTGTGGACACGGGTTACATTTCTACCAAAGAGGAAACAAGGTATGGCTTTAGCATTGTCACTTCTGACCAAAAGTAAAATCAGAAATAAAGTGTTTTGTGAACTGGATGCTCGTCAGTTGGACACTGATGAAGGTTTGGATCTTGTTAGAATTCTTGGATGAAATTTACAAGAAAGATGACCTATTGAATGCATATGAAGCATGGTCAGACTTTGATAGATTCGGAAAACAGATGGCTATTCAATGGAGGAATAGATCCTGGACTTCAACAGACTGTGTAAAAGATTGAAAACATTCAATTTGGAGATCCCTGGTTCAGTGCTAGCTTTTAAATTGCTAGATTGTGTAAGGGTGTCGCATATGGACAGGCTCCTGGTTCTAACTGGGGTTCAGTTCTTGGACAAAGACTCCCAGTTAGACCAAATATCTGCAGCCTTAAAAAAATTCCTGGGGAAACAGTCATTTCCTGCAGTCCTGGTAGAACAAGCAGGGCACAAGTACAATGAAAGGGTTAAAGACAGGAGGAATGAGGATGAAAGCACTTTAACAGGTCTGACTATTACAGTGGAAGACTGGAAGAGAGAATTGGAACAGCAATCATTAGTGAATGAATCCCAGGAATGCCCAAGGAACAGTCAATAGATGCTTCAGATGTGACTCAAAGTATCATTATGCAATGAACTGCCCTAGGTAGAGGGGCAACGTCTTCAAAATAACACGATGCAGAGAATTCTGAGGCAGAAGAAGATACTGATGAATCTGAATGAATTGTATTAATTCCAAGGAGTTTTAGTCCTGTGATGAATGTGTTTATTGTGGATTTGTTCAACTGTGCTGACTGGATATCCCTTGTATGTCGATAGTATGTGAAACTGACTGGTTATAGTGTTATCTGGATTCACTCAGTAGTGAGAATTGATGCAAGGTTAAGGAGTATAAAAGTACTACCAGCTTTAGGTTTGGTGATGACAACACATTGAAGTCATTGAAGAGAGTAGTAATCCCATGTAAAATAGCTGGGGTAAGCTACTTCATTAGTACTGATGTAGTCTCCAGTGAGATACCTTTTACAATTGCATAAGCCTTCAATGAGAAAGGCACAGATGAAACTTGACATGGAACATGTTAAGGCAATTGTTTTTGGGAAGCCAGTAAATTTGCAATTTACCCAGTCAGGGCATTATTGTATCCCATTAATAAAACCTGATGTTTCTGGTCAGTGTTGGAGAAGTATTGATGGCATCAGGTGTTTAGAATCAGAGATAAAAGGCAAATTGTCTTAAAGTTACACAGACAATTTTCTCACCCTTCTTGTCAGAGATTAAAAACCCTATTAAAAGATGCAGGTGTGATTGATGGAGAGTATAAAAGGATAATAGAAGAAATGAGAGAAAAGTGTGAAATATGTAAAAAGTATCGGAGGGCACCATCATGTCCTATTGTCAGCCTTCCATTGGCACGTGACTTTAACGAGGTAGTTGGCATGGATTTAAAGATATGGGACAAAGACGAGGATATTTTTATTCTACATTTTATAGACCTAGCAACTAGATTTAGTCTTTCTAGAATAATAAATAGGAAGGACAAAAGGGTGATTATCGACAAAATTATGGAGAAATGGATAGGGACTGGACTTGGGGCACCAGCTAAGTTTCTGACTGATAATGGAGGGGAATTTGCCAATGACCAGTTCAGAGACATGTGCGAAAACATGAACATCATTGTTAGGACTTTCAGCTGCAGTATTCCTTTCAGCAATGGGCTTTGTAAAAGGATTCACACAGTGGTTGATGGAATGCTGCATAAAATCGTAGCTGACCAGCCAGACTGCAAGTTGACAATTGCCCTGGCATAGGCAATTCATGCGAAGAATTTGCTTCTCATGGTTGCAGGATCTAGTCCCTATCAATTGGTCTATGGGCAAAATCCCAAATTTCCTTCTGTACTGTGCAACAATCCTACTGCTCTAGAGGGTACTACAATTAGTTCCATTTTTTTCCTACACATTTGATTGCTTTACATGCAGGGAGATGGGTGTTCATCAAGGCTGAGTAAGCAGACACTCACTGAGACTGGTGGAGGTTTTGAGTGAGCAGCTACATGTTTGTAATCCTTTTATTCTGCACAATAAATGTGAAACTGTGTAAATATAGGCTCCAGAATTATCCTTCCATAACAAGCTTTCTGGAATTCAACAAGCATTGGCTTGTTGTCACTGACTACTACAGTAGATTCCCAGTCATAGAAACAGTTACGTCCACTCAGCGAAAGCAGTCGTCCCAAAGCTTGACCAGAATTTCACTTTGTTTGGAGTCCACCAAACAGTGAAAAGCAAGCAATGGATCCCCATTCAACAGCGATGAGTTCAGTAAACTCACGAACTACGTGGGCTTCACTCACTGCAAAATCAGACTCTGTTGGCCAAGAGCTACCGGAGAAGTTGAGAGATTCATGCGTAACTTGAAAAAAGTAATCTGTACAGCTACTGCCGAGAGCAAATCATGGAAGCAGGAATTGTATTATTTTCTTCACAATTACAGAGCAACTCCTTACTTGGCCACTGCCTCCAACGCATTTTCATCCATCCTTAAATAAAGAGACCAGTACACAGTACTCCAGATGTAGTCTCACTAATGCCCTGTATACCTGAAGCATAACCTCCCTACTTTTGTATTCAATTCCCCTTGCGATAAACGATAACATTCTATTAGCTTTCCTAATCACATGCTGTACCTGCATACCAATCTTTTGCGATTCATGCACTAGGACACCCAGATCCCTCTGCATCTCAGAGCTCTACAATCTCTCACCATTTAGATAATATGCTTCTTTTTTTATTCTTCCTGCCAGTGAACTTTCCGACATTATACTTCATTTGCCAGGTCTTTGCCCACTCACTTAACCTATCTATATCCCTTTGTAGCCTCCTTATATCCTCTTCACAAGTTACTTTCCTACCAATCTTTGTGTCATCAGCAAATTTAGCAACCATACCTTCGTCCCTTCATCGAAGTCATTTATATAAATTGTAAGAAGTTGAGGCCCCAGCACAGATCCCTGTGGCACACCACTCGTTACATCTTGCCAACCAGAAAATGACCCATTTATGCCTACTCTCTGTTTCCTGTTAGCTAGCCAATCTTCTATCCATGCCACTATGTTATCCCCTACTCCATGAGCTTTTATCTTTTGCAATAACCTTTGATGTGGCACCTTATCAAATGCCTTCTGGAAATCGAAGTACAATAATCCACCGGTTCCGCTTTATCCACAGCACATGTAACTCCCTGAAACAATTCCAATAAATTGGTTAAATATGATTTCCCTTTCACAAAAATCATGTTGACTCTGCCTGATTATCTTGAATTTTTCTAATTGCCCTGCTATACTGCCTTTAATAATAGCTTCTAACATTTTCCCTAAGACAGATGTTAAGCTAACTGGCCTGTAGTTTCCTGCTTTCTGTCTCCCTCCCTGTTTGAATAAAGGGGTTACATTTGCTATCTTCCAATCTAACGGAACCTTCCCCAAATCTAGGGAATTTTAGAAAATTAAAGCTAACACATCAACTATCTCACTTGCCACTTCATTTAACACCCTAGGATGAAATCCATCAGGACCCGGGGACTTGTCAGGCTACAGCTCCAACAATTTGCTCAGTACCGCTTCCCTGGTGATCGTAATTTTCTTGAGTTCCTCCTTCCCTTCCATTTCCTGACTTACAGCTAATACTGGGATGTTACTTGTATCCTCAATAGTGAAGACCGATGCAAAATATCTGTTCATTTCATCTGCCACCTCCTTATTATCCATTAATTCCCCAGACTCACTTTCTATAGGACTAATGCTCACTTAGTTAACTTTTTTCTTTATAAAATATCGATAGAAACTCTTACTATCTATCTTTATATTTATGGCCAGCTTTCTCTCGTACACTAATTTTACCTTCCTTATCAATCTTTTAGTCATTCTTTGCTGTTTTTTATATTCTGTCCAATCTTCTGACCTGCCTCCCATCTTTGCACAATTATAGGCTTTCTCTTTAAGTTTTATACTATATTTAACTGTTTTAGTTAACCACGGATGGCGGTCCCACCCTTGAAATATTTCTTTCTCGTTGAAATGTATCTATTCTGTGCATTCTGAAATATCCCCTTAAAATCCCCTTCAATGGCATCACCATCGCCGAATCCCCCACTATCAACATCCTAGGGGCTACCATTGACCAGAAACTGAACTGGACTAGCTATATAAATACCGTGGCTACAAGAACAGGTCAGAGGCTAGGAATCCTGAGGCGAGCAACTCACCTCCTGACTCCCCAAAGCCTGTCCACCATCTACAAGGCACATGTCAGGAGTGTGATGGAATACTCTTCACTTGCCTGGATGGGTGCAGCTCCAACAACACTCAAGAAGCTCGACACCATCCAGGACAAAGCAGCCCACTTGATTGCCACCCCATCTACAAACATTCATTCCCTCCACCACCGACGCACAGTGGCAGCAGCGTGTACCATCTACAAGATGCATTGCAGCAATGCACCAAGGCTCCTTAGACAACACCTTCCAAACCCACGACCTCTACCAACTAGAAGGACAAGGGCAGCAAATACATGGGAACACCACCACCTGTAAGTTCCCATCCAAGTCACACACCATCCTGACTTGGAACTATATCGCCGTTCCTTCACTGTCGCTGGGTCAAAATCCTGCAACTCCCTTCCTAACAGCGCTGTGGGTATACCTACCCCAAATGGACTGCAGCGGTTCAAGAAGGCAGCTCATCACCACCTTCTCAAGGGCAATTCGGGATGGGCAATAAATGCTGGCCTGGCCAGTGGCGCTCACATCCCATGAATGAATTAAAAAAAAATGTCTGCCACTGCATCTCTATTGACCTATCCCTTAACCTGATTTGCCAGTTCACTTTTGCTAGCTCTGCTTTCATGCCCTCATAATTGTCCTTATTTAAGTTTAAAATACTAGTCTTGGACCCATTCTACTCTCCCTCAAACTGAATGTAAAATTCAATCATATATGATCCCTGCTACCTAGGGGCACCTTCACTATGAGGTCATCAATTAATCCTATCTCATTGCACAATACATAATAATACACAATACACAATAGTGTAGGATTAGTATAAATGGGTGGCTGATGGTCGACACAGACTCGGTGGGCCGAAGGGCTGTTTCAGTGCTGTATCTCTAAACTAAACTAATACCAGGTCGAGTATAGCCTGTTCTCTGGTGCCTACTCTATGCCTCAGCCAATAAAAGAAAGTATCCTGTATGCCTTCTTAACCATCTTATCTATCTGTTCTACTACCTTCAGTGATCTATGGACGTGCACTTCAAGATCCCTCTGTTCCTCTACACTTCTCATTTATTGTGTTCTCTTGCCCTATTTGCCATCCCCAAATGCATGACCTCACACTTCTCCAGATTGAGTTCCATTTGCCAACCTGATCAGACCTGCAATCTACAGTTTTCTTCCTCACAATCAACCACATGACCAATTTTCATATCATCTGAAAATTTCTTAATTATGACCCTACATTTAAGTCTAAATTATTGATATATATCCTGAACAGCAAGAGATCCGGTACTGAACTCTGTAGAATCCCACTGGAAACAGCGTTCCAGTCACAAAAACACCTGTCGAGCATTACCCTTTGCTTCCAGCCAGTGAGCCAATTCTGGATCTAACTTGCCACTTTTCCTTGGAGCCCATGAACTTTTAATTTTCTGAGAAATATGCCATCCGGGACTTTATCTAAAGCCTTATTAAAATCCACGTAGACTACATTAATTATGCTGTCCTCATCGACCCTTCTTGTCACCTCCTCAAAAAATTCAATCAAAATAGTCAGATATGACCTTCCCTTAACAAATCCATATTGACTGTCCTTGATTAATCCATTCCTTTCAAAATTACGATTTATGGTTTTCCAAATTCAGGTCAGAGGCTGGGAATTCTGCGGCGTGTAACTCACCTCCCGTCTCCCCAGTGCTTGTCCACCATTTACAAGGCACGAGTCAGGAGTGTGATGGAATACTCTCCACTTGCCTGGACAGGTGCATCACAAACAACACTCAAGAAGCTTAACACCATCCAGGACAAAGCAGCCCACTTGATTGGCACCCCATCCACCACCTTCAACATTTACTCCCTCCACCATCGATGCACAGTGGCAGCTGTGTGTATCATCTACAAGATGCACTGTAGCAACTTACCACCAAGGCTCCTTCGACAGCACCTTCCAAACCTGCAACCTCTACCACCTAGAAGGACAAGGGCAACAGTTGCATGGGAACACCACCACCTGCAAGTTCCCCTCCAAGCCACACACCATCCTGACTTGGAACTATATCGTCGTTACTTCACTGCCACTGGGCCAAATTCCTGGAACACCCTTCCTAACAGCGGTTAAGAAGGCAGCTCACCACCACCTTCTCAAGGGCAATTAGGGAATGGGAAATAAATGCTGATCTAGCCAGCGAAGTCCACATCCCCCAAACGAATCAAGAAAATTAGCCCATCACCAAGGTGAGGGTGACTGGTCTGTAATTACTTGGGCTATCCCTTCCTCCTTTTTTAAACAACGGTACAATATTAGCATTCCTCTTGCACCATGCCTGTAGCCAGAAAGGATTGGAAAATGTGTTCCAAGTTTCCGCTATTTGTTCCCTTGCTTCTCTTAGCAGCCTGGAATACATTTCATCCGGCCTGCTAATTTATGCTCTTTCTAGGATATTAAACACCTTAATATTTCCTCTCACACTATGTTTATCCCATCCAATATTTCACACTCTTTTCCCTTAATTACAATGTCTACTTTGTGAAAACAGATGTAAAGTATTCATTAAGAATCATGCCCACGTTTTGCACCTTGGTCCCATATTTGACAGAGGACCTTCCACCCACATATCCGCGCCATTACTAAGAGCACCTATTTTCACCTCCGTAATACCGCCTGGCCCCGCCCCGGCCTTAGCTCATCTGCTGGTGAAAATTGTATTTACCTTTCAGTGCTATTTTTTGCACACCCCACCCTGTTTGCAAGATCTGCATGGCGTCTGTGCTATCTCCCGTTTCTCAAATCCTGGCTCAGCTCCTTATTACTCCTGGAAGAAAAGTATTTCATGTTGAGCCGTTCCACTTTTTCAAGTATATGAATATGAAATGACTCATTTATGCCACAAGATCTTAATAAATGATGGCTTTGCGGTAGTATTGTTCTCGCCAAGTTTTCTGACATTGAAACCCTTCCAAAGAATCTATTACATCGGTGCAGATACGCGAATTGAAAGCAGATACATAACAGGAACATTTCCATTCGGAGACTTTTTGTTTGCTTCTTCCTTACACATGTTTAACAATATACGTATATATTTATAAGTCGCGTTGCAGGTTAATCAGGAAATAAGAAACAATGCGATCATCTGCATTGAATGTGGATGTGTACATGTTGGTTTGTGCGCTGGATGAGGAAGTGAGATCCTGGATCCCGGAGCCGGCTCGCGCTCCGCTCGGCCCGGCCCCGCCCTCTGCTGCAGCCCGGCTCTGACGCTGCTTCCTTCCAACATGGCGGCGGAGGCTCGGTAATGGAGGAGTTCGGCCAGTGGCACAATCCCTTCCTCTGCTCGTACCGTGAAGCCTCGGTTATATACAGTTAGAGTCAACAGCTCACAGCTCTGATCAGATCGGTGGCATCGTCTTCTTTTCCTTGTCGCCCTCCCCCCGTCTTTGCTACACGCGCTGTTCTTAAGGAGTAAAAGAAAATAGAAGGAGGGAAGAATAATTAATAATATTCGGACAATTCAGCAGGAGAGAGGGAGGGAAAGAGATTTAAGCCGCTTCGAGTGGGCAGCGCGTCATGTATGAGGGGAAAAAGACGAAGAACATGTTTCTCACTCGGGCGCTTGAGAAGATTTTGGCCGATAAGGAGGTGAAGAAGGCGCATCATTCTCAGCTGCGCAAAGCCTGTGAGGTGGCACTGGGTGAGAAGCATCTTTCATATATTTATAAGAGACACAGACGCGGAGGTTTCAATTTACAAAGATAATGCGAACATTAATAAAACAATTAGTAATGACAATGTAAATACTTTAAGGCCTAAGATATATGTGTATGCTTATATGTATAGGCTTGTGTCAAACTAGTGCAGGGCCCAAGTCATCTGACGTATTGTAATTTCAAGGTATTTACAGATACATGTGTTTACATTTAACATAATACATCCCTGACGTTTCAGTATTTAAAAAATATAACGAAAAGGAAAAAGTTAAATGGAGGATATTCGCATAATTCAGACCAGGTGACACTGCAGGGAGACAAAAGTATTGTTTATTTACAAGTGGAATGTACATGGTATTTGGGATAGGACTGATAGTAATTTCAAAGGTAGTGTGGTGATGAGAATAGATGGCATATGCCTTCCTACTATACATGTGGGGAGGGTGAGAGGGACGTGGGGATGAGGGCCTGGACTAGGTGGCAAGTCAAGGAATAGAAAACGAATTTTATTTTACACAGGCTATCCTATTAATTGCACAAACTTAAAATATCAGCTGGTGAATGTCTAATTTACTGTAAAATGAGATGAGAATTTAACAACTATTTTCAGGTGGGAATTTGTAATATGTAAGGTAATAGATTCATTTAATTAGTGAGGGGATTAGTATTTTACTCTGCGTACATGTGTTAAATTAATGCTTACTATGAAATGGCACTATATAACTGCAGGTTGTCTGTATTCACTCTGGAATTTGACATTGCTTTTCATGTAATAATAAATTGTATAACTACCATAGCTAATTGAACTCTAGACTCATTTACTGCAGACAGTACATGAAGCCAAGAGAGGTGTTAACTGATGTGAAGGAACATAATTAATATCGGAAGCGAGGTACTATATGTTCATTGTATTTTCCATTTATTTGTACTGTGTACGCACAGGGATGTCGAGTGATTCATCTTATTTTGCGTTCCTCCTTTCATTCAGGTTGCTGCCAATCACACTTGCAGGCTAGATTAGCCATTGTTAATTTTTGTGAAACTCTCTGAACTTGTGGATCTTTAATGAAGAGTCCACAAAAGGCAGAGGATTTACAGTGGGCCCTGAGAAACTTATATATATATGTTAACCTTTTCAGACTAATGCCCATGAGAGTAGATCTTGGAGGAATGGTGAATTACGGTAGATAAACCTGATTGGGAAGGCTTTGGTTAGTATGCATTTTTCTTGGGTGTGTTGAGTAATACAGTTTATGCAGTCTGCCCATGGTACGTCCATCAGAATAGTTGTTTAGTTTGGATTGGCCCAATTTTGAAGAATTGAAATCTAATGTACAAATTAATTGAACAAAATGCTGACCAAGGCTGCAGTGTGTGGAAACTGTAGGAGATGTTACTTAGCTAAATTAATTATTCATTTAATCAACCTTTCAGTCTAACACTAGAACATTCTATAACATGGTACAGTTTGTTTTAGGTGTATTGATTTTCTAAATATTTCGGTTTTATTTTGCTGTAATCTCTCTGCCGTAACACCATTTATACAAAAATATAGTAGGGAGTGCATAGATATTGGTGAGATTAGAGCCTCCGACAACATGATTTATGCAGCCTCACAATCAGCATTAGCCCGCAATACTGTAGTTTTCCAGTTTTAAGGTAGTAATCCATGTGGTTGTGATAAACAGATTAAAAATTAAAAAGCTAATTGTCGAATGAAAATTTATTGCACCAAGAACCGCCTCTTTTGCAAAGTCATTATATTTCATGTTCTGCTTCAGAATTGAAACGTATACTTTTCAATATATTTAACGTGGTTAGGCTCTCACTTGTTTGTTAATATCTCTGCGCATTCCGATTGTGTAGCTCGGGGAAATAATATGGATTCCGTAAGACGTTATTGTGAATTCTGCTCCAGTCAAATGAGAAGTATGAGGGCTGTGTTTCGTCGTGTCCACTCGGAGTAATTTATTTGCTGTAAATTTATAAGCTTCCCGTTCCCTTACGTTTGATCATAATTTAATTAGAATGGTAATTGTGTATTGTCATGAACCGATAGTGAAGGAGGACGACGAAGTCTGATGAATGTTTCTCTACCCTGCAGCAGATTGTATTGTCGGAACAACAGCTTCCGATTTCATGCATTTTGGATTGTATTTCGACTGTTGCATATCGGCAGCATTCACTGTGAACTAAATCCAATCCGAAGTCCGTTTTTAAATTGAATCATTTTAACGAGAGTATTATTTAATTAAAGAATGTTATTTAAATCGTGGCTAGATAGTTGGAAGTGCATGGGAGCAATGTTTTCTGTAGTTCATGTTGATGAACTTTTATTGAAGCGGAATGATGTTGAAATGGTACCATATAGAATAATTTAATCGGTTCGTGTTATACTTCCGGGTGGAGCAATAACGTCCACGAGACAACATTTCGCGTTCTCTGGATTGTTTGCTTTCTTTGCCTTTTAATCCGGTTATTTAGATTTCGTAGATTCATGACTTTTAATTTCACTTAAAAATGATGAGCATCATTGCCGTACGAATGTGCAAGTTATTAGTTTTAACCCTTAAGAGTAAGAGGGAGACAAAAGGAAAATACCTGCATGGCTCTTGATACTGAAGCAAGTTACTAACATACTGCATACAAAAATTCCGAGGATCTTTCACCAGATATTGCCAGGATTGCCAACAAAATCGCTTCAATTTTGTTTTAGTTAGTATCACCATAGTGTTGAAAACTATGGTGTTGAAAAAGTCTTGAAAGTATATTGTACAAAAAAGAAAGACTTGCATTTATATGGCACCTTTCATGACCTCAGGACATCCTAAAGTGAGATACTTTTGAAGTGTAGTCAGTGTTGTAATGTAGGAAGTGTGGCAACCATTAGCACACAGAAAGCTCCCACAAACAGCAATGTGACAATGACCAGATAGTTTTTTTGTAGGATAAATATTGGTCAGGACACTGGGATAACTCCCCTGTCCTCTTCGAAAAGTTGCCATGGGATCTTTTACATCCATTGCTGAGGGCAAACAGGGAATCCATTTTAAACTTTTCATCTTGAATTCGGCATCTCCAACAGTGTAGTATTCCCTCAGTATTGCACCAGAGTGTCAGCCGAGATTTTTTTATGCCCGAGTCCTGGAGTGAGACTTAAGCCCACAACCTTCTTACCCAGAGGCAAAAGTGTTACCAACTGAGCCCTGGCAGACACTGTGACACCACAAGTCAGAGGTATCGTGAATTTGTTTTGAACAAAAGACAGTGAGATGTAAGGTCTTTTGGGGGAAGGCAACAATACTTAGGCATGACCTAATTTTGAATCAGGATGAGTGATCCTGACTTGTTTTGCTTGTATTTAAATGATTGTGCACCATTCGGGTGAGCTTTTGTTTTAATGTAGGCCGCAGTGGAGAAAATGATGCTAATTATAATGAGTAGGATATGTCCTCTTTTCTGCTCCCTTTCCGCAAAAGGCCAGAGATTTCACAGGCAAACACTAGTGTAATATTCATACGTAAGCCGATCTGTTATGGTGGTGTAAGCACTAAATTTAACATAAGTACTTAATCTCGGAGATGATTGCTTTAATTCTGTTTAATAATTCCTCATTTGCTGTAAGTGAAAAGAATCTTTGTAGCTATCTAAATGTTTAAATTGCAATTTCTACTACATTTTACAGTGGAATTTGTTTAATGTTGAAAAAATTTTCAGATGATTTGACATACTTTTAATCCTACTTCTCATCATGTTATTTCATTGTTGATAAAACAGTAAATGATTGGGTTACTCAGTAACTCGTATCAATGCAGGCGAATTAGTATTTTTTATTGGAGGAGAACTAGCCAAGTCTTTTATGTTTGTAAACATTGTGGGGGGAGGACCAGGATTCAATTATCAGCAATTGAGAAAGTGTGGTTAATGGTTACGGCGAACTAATGAATTGTATAAGAAGTAACCAATCTATTCCTATCGTAAAATAATGGAAGGTATAATTTTCAGGAATGTGTTTTTATATTCGTTCGTGGGATGTGGGCATCACTGGCAAGGCCAGCATTTATTACCCATTTCTAGTTTCTCTGTTGGTGAGCCCCTGCCTTGAATCATTGCAGTTCATGTGATGTAGGTACACCCGTAGTGCTGTTGGAGAGGAAGATCCAGGATTTTAACCCAGCTACAGTGAAATAACGGCAATATATTTCCAAGTCAGGATGATGTGTGACTTGGAGGAGAACTTGCAGGTGGTGGTTCCCTTGCGCCTGCTGCCCTTGTTCTTCTAGGTGGTGGAGCTCATGGGTTTGAAAGGTGGTGTTGAAGGAGCCTTGGCGAGTTGCTGCAGTGCATCTTGTAGATGGTACACACTGCTGCCACTGTGCGCTGGTCGTGGAGGAAGCGAATCCTTAAGGTGGTGGATTGATCTTAAATCAAACTTCACTGTAGTTGTGAACTTTGTGTGCATACTGTTTAAAGTACTGTTTACATTAAAATAACCAATGGCTGCCTAAAAAGTATTCGAAAAAAGGTATTTTTGACCAGTGAATCCAAGAACATAACATAAGAAATAAGAGCAGAAGTAGGCCATATGGGTCCTCAAGCCTGCTCTGCAATTTAATAAGATCAAAGCTGATCTGCCTCAGCTCCATCTTCCTGCCTGCTCCCCCAATTCCTTTATTGCCTGAGGGATCAAAAATCTGTCCATCTCAGCCTTAAATATGCTCAATGTTGGAACATCCACAATCCTCTGGGGTGGACAATTCCAAAGATTCACAGTCCTGAGTGAAGACATTTCTCCTCGTCCCGGTCGGAAATGATTGACCCCTTATCCTGAGACTGTGCCCTGTGTTTTAAATTCCCCAGCAAGGGGAAACAACTTCTGTGTCCACCCTGTCAAACCCCTTCAGAATCTGTATATTTCAATGAGATCACCTCTCATTCTTCTAAACTCCAGAGTATAGGCCCACTTTACTCAGCCTCTCATAATAGGACAGCCCTCTCATCCCAAGAACATTAAACCTTTGTTGTGCCACCTCCAAAGCAAGGATATCCCTCCATAGATATGGAGACCAAAACTCTGCACAGTGCTCCAGGTGTGGTCTCAGCAAAGCTCTATACAGTTGTAGCAAGATTTCTTTGTTCTTATTCTCCAATCCCCTTGTAATAAAGGCCACCATGCCATTTCCCTTTCCAATTGTTTGCTGCACCTGTGTACTAACTTCCTGTAATAAAAGCAAAATACTGCGGATGCTGGAAATCTGAAATAAAAACAAGAAATGCTGGAATCACTCAGCAGGTCTGGCAGCATCTGTGGAAAGAGAAGCAGAGTTAACGTTTCGGGTCTACTAACTTCCTGTGCTACTTGTAGGAGCACAATCAAGTCTTTCTGAATGTCAACGTTTAGAAATTTCACACCTTTTAAAATATTCTGCTTTTCTGTTCTTATTATCAAAGTGAGTAATAACCTCACACTTCCCCACATTATACTCCACCTTCCACCTTGCTGCCCACTCACTTAGCCTGTCTATATCTCTTTGCAACATCTTTGTGTCTTCCTCACAGCTTACATTCCCATCTAGCTTTGTATCGTCAGGTCCAGTAATGCTGACAGTGTTTTGGTGTGGCAGATGGTTTATTGATGAACTATGGATATTGGTGGCTTCTGTGACTATGTGCATAGTTTTTTCCCTGTACAATCTGTCCATAGTGTAGTTTGAAATTGACAAGAATTACTGCAGTTTGATTTGCTAGTACTACATGAATAATACTGACATAGATATTGAAGGAAGTCTGAAGTAAATTGGAACTTGAAGACTCTTTTTGGATGTATCAATATTGAAATATGCTTAGCCTAATCTCCCACTGCTTTTTATCTCTGCTATCTATATTGTAAATTACTTCGATTGCACTGCTTCTTACCAACAATTATTGCACAGTTCAAAGCAGACATAAATAGAAGTAAACTTCTGACATTAAACAGGAAGGGGGAAACATTACCAGATATTTTTCTTGGTCATTTGCCATCTTTTGTGCATGTACAAAAATTTTAACCCTGATTTCTGTATTTGCATTCTTTATGGACTACCGGAGTTCAAAGAAAACTCTGGGCTGCAAGGGGTGGGCACTAAATGCAGCTTTTCTAGGGCTGTCTATATCCCAAGAACAAATAATCAAAAAAAAAAATGTGATTCATGACTCTAGTCCAGCTGACTTGTTCAATTGCATCAAATTAAGTTATTAAAACTTAATAATATAAACTGCACTATAAATTTTCATTTTTGTTTACCAATAAATGACACCGCTAATTCTATTTTCTAAAAGAAATCCAGTCATCGTATAGTGCAGAAAAACAAAATTTAGTATTGAATAAAAAGCATTATCCAGCTTTTATTTTTCTCACCAAAATTAATGTTGCATAATTGAGAATGTATCTTTCCTATTTAAATCATTTTAATGAAGCATATTATTTCCTCTCTCAAAAAAGTTAAATGAATGTCTTCCGATAGTTTGAACTGCTAAATACACTTGAAGGCATTTTGTCTGTAAATTAGGAGATTCAGGCTACAATAACAACTCGCACTTATGTACTGTGCTTAGCATAAAAAAGATGCCCAGGTACTTCTGAACTGGAAAGTGGTAGATTAACAATTTGCATGTCGTTGAGTGAAATTGGAATGGGTGAGCAAATATTTGGTTTAAAACATGGGTTTTGAGAAGATTTTTAAAGAAAAGTGAGCTGGAGAGATGCAAGGATTGGTAAGGAGAGGATGGGGAGAGTTCTGGAGAAATGGATCTAAGTAGCTGTAGGCTTTACCTCCAGGGTTGGGGGGGGGGGGGGGGTTTGGGTGCGGAGGTGACGAAAGGGAAGGTTCACAAAACCACCACAAGTGAGACTGGAAAGGAAAGTAACCCGAAGAAGGGTCACTGACCCGAAACGTTAACTCTGCTTCTCTTTCCACAGATGCTGCCAGACCTGCTGAGTGATTCCAGCATTTCGCGATTTTCTATGTGCCTGGTACCATGTCCCTAATAATAGATTTTAGCATTTGCCCATTACTGATAAGCTAACTGGTCTGTAGTTTACCATTTTCCCTTTCCATCCTTTGTTAGATGGCAGGGCAGCCGATCCCAGTGCACTTGTGCCGCGAACCACCAGTCAGCATTCGTCCCACCCTGGTAACCCACTGTCAGTTACAAACAGTGTCCACTCACAGACAGGCGTCTGCCGTATGTCAGACGCAAGTCCCGCCTTTGCCTGGCGTACACTTTAATATGAGAGCCATCAATGAAAGCCGAGCCATCGGCAGCCAGCTGTCAGTCAGGGGATTGGCGAGCCGGATGGAAACGTCGGACATTGGTGTCAGTGTACGGACGTGTTGCCGACCCCTGGGCAGTTGACAGTAGGTTCATTTCCCAGCAGGCCGCACGGTGCACACTCTTCTGCCTGTCATGTAAATTGGGTAAGCAGAGCAACAAGTCAGTGGAGTTTGATGTCAATCTTGTGGGGTAATGGACCAAGAATTGACCAATGTTGGTGTTAGTGAATGTTTGACTGACTCCACCTTTTGCTGTTTTTGCATCTGACCACTGCTTCTTTGTGGCACCTCTTTACAAAGCTGAGCATGAGACAGCC
Organism: Heterodontus francisci; assembly: GCF_036365525.1. NCBI lineage: Eukaryota > Metazoa > Chordata > Chondrichthyes > Heterodontiformes > Heterodontidae > Heterodontus > Heterodontus francisci. The sequence continues at coordinate 116,242,711 of NC_090375.1, read as the reverse complement.
GGCTGATCAAACAGCCTGCTGTCGCCACTGCTAGTAGATCACAGTCCTGGGTCTGAATCCTAGGGATATCAGCCGCACAAGGTGCGGACGTCCATTAAATTTGACCTTTTTGATATTGGGAAGCGAGTCTGGGGCTAAGGTGCATGTTGTATGTGCTAATTTATCAGATTTTCTATTGTGGTATCTTGATGTGTGTGAATTTGCTGGTTTTAACCACGTGACAGGAACCACTCTTAATAAATTGTTGTGTTGTGTCATAGGGGGTCTGTGGAATTCTTTTAACATGGAAGCGGGGGTGGGGGACGGGGGACTGCAAAAGCAAAATGTTTGAGAACCCTTTGTTTACAACTGGAAAAAATTCTTTCCCTTATAGTGGTGGAATAACTTATCTCCTATAATGGTTCACTCTGGTACATCTAAAATATCTTTACCTGTGTTTATATGGAATTCAAGCAGCTGCTTTTTAATTTGGGCTGTGTACTACTTTTGGTCAAAAAACAGAAAAAATTATGTATTCTAGTTCTCAACTGTAGATTACTTTTGATAAATTTGCAGTCACTTCAGTTATCGAGTATCATGGCCCATGTCATTACAAATAATCGTGAAAATAAAATTAAAACTGCGTTCACTGACTCAACAGTGTATACTGGAGAACAGTAGGGTAATTTTTTTTTCTTTTGCACTTTGATAAGTTATGTGCTTATTTTGTAGAAATTCTTAGCACTTCGCCCATAGTTAATTTTGCTTGCAAACACTAGGTTCCAACAACTTGTGTTTAACGAAATAAGTTTTTAGATGAAATACAGACTGAGTTAGTACAAAGATCATCTGAGAGTTTTTAAGCAAATCAAATATAGCTTATAATGAGCAAATTGCGATGTTTGGTGTCTATGACTGGTAATTTTCCTCTTGCTACTCTTGCTGTGTCACTGTAACCTCTCTAGATGTACAGAGGAAGCTCCGTTTACATGTAAATAAGGTTTCCAGTACACTTCCGGCAAAGTTACAGCAGCAGAGTAGGAGCAGCTGCGAGGAATTTCCTGGCTTATGCATTTATGGCAACACTGCTAAGTGAGGATAATTAAATTTATACTATCTTATTCATGAGAGAGAACATTTTTAAAATATGAAACTATATATTGGGTAAGGAAAATAACACATTCCACAACAAAACCACCATCATCGAAAAAGACAGGTTAATCTTTTGAGTGGAGACCCTTCATTAATAAGTCTTTTTCCTTTTCATATGTGACAAACTTGCTGTTTATTTTCAAAGTTTTCTGTATTTATTTCAGATTTTCACTAAAGCAGAATGCAATTCTTTAAAATTTCTTGTTTTTCAACGTCATGGATAATTTTACACAAGGTGGTAAAATCATTTCAGACATATTAGTATTTAGCAGCATAGTCCATAATTTTTGTATTATTCCAGGAGAAATCTGTATAATGGCATTAAACTTGATTATTTCTGTGAAGAATAACATCCGTGTCAGTATTTTTTAAAACCTGCCATGCAATGGCTTGCTTGTGAATTGGGCTTTCATCTTCATGGCACCGAAGTTTGACACTTTTGAGCTTGGACTACATTATTATCAGATCTTACTGCCTGCTGTTTCAGTGAAGCAGGATGGCGGGTGCAATGTTGGGAGCTTAAATCAGTTTTGGAGTCCAATCTCGGAAATGTAGTGAAAATGTCAACTCTATTGGGGCATTGATAACTTCATGGTTATTTAAAGAAAAAATTGTTTTTGCTTTTTTTAAAAAAAAGCAAATGTTATAAAATGAATTATTTGCCAAATGGACATTGATGTATTTGCTATTGATGGTATTTTTCTGAAGAGTTCTTTTTATGGCTACTTAAGGTTTTATAAGACCCATAAAATTAGGATTGCTTATTAATCAGGTTGAGTTTAAGGGACTTATTTTCAGTTGTGCAAAGGAACATAATCTTCAGTGACAGCTATTTTACAGTTAAGATAAAAAGTGCTATTGCTGCTGTTGAGAGCTAAGATTCCATTCAGATACCCATGAGGAGTCAAATTGAAGAATTTGGTCCAAGATTGATGTTTAGAATTTTTTTTGCAAATACCAGTCAATCTCCGTGGTGCTGCATGAGTTAAGATCAAACATCGTGTTCAGGTGAAACTGGGCTAAAAATTGGGAGGTAATTAGACCAGGATGGACTTGATTCTAAAGTCTTGCATTCTGTCATTATTTTGATTTACATTTTAGGTTCCTATGTCCACATTTATAATGGAAAATTTCTGTGTAAACTTGTCATGCTGTAATTGAACTCTCCCATCATTGGCATAGGAACACCTTAACCAGTACGACCATGCAATTGCAACTTTGCAGCTTCCATTCTAGGTATTGACATGTTTGTAATGGGAAAGATTGGCAGGAAGTATATGTAGCTATAGGATTTTTGATATGCTACTCATGGTAGACTTCTCCTCGTCCGAGTGTGTCCAAGCTGTAAATGACTTCATTGTCTTCTGTGGGCCTCTCATGACTATTGCGGGATTGTCATGGACTCTGCAGAACTGGCAATTCTTGTTGTTGTGCTACGGGGAATTTCTGCAGCTGCACCACCTCTGGGCACATTGGATATTGCGAGTTTGGCGTAGATTATCTTCGAAACATGCTGAACCATGGGCCGGTCGGCCATAGCATATTAATATTTGTATTCAATTTTGGTTTGTGTCCTTTAATGCTTTTTGTAATCTGCCTCTTTGACTCTTGAGCTTATGGGCACTTAAGTGACTAAATTTAACATACCGGTACTGTGATACTCAGTACTTGTTCTTGATGTATGCTGTCAGTCATTTAATAGTCTTATTTTTCAAAACTACAATATGGTTTATATGTTAGTATAACAAGCAATGAATTTGAACTGTGTATATAATCCATAGGTCTTTTTGTTGATTTCCTGATTCCTTTTTGAATAGGCTTGAAGTCAGGGGCCACAAAAATGATCTCTTAATAGACAATTGGAATCAGCAGCAAGAGGGAAGAGATTGACAGGGGTTTAGTATATGTATTCTGGGATAGAATTTGAAATGACTTTTTGCCTGTGCTGTTGTTTTATCGCCTGACAGTCCAAAAAGATCTTATTTCTTAATATCTATAAATACGCTTAAGATTGTAAAAGATCAGTCCTTATTTCAGAAAAAAATTTAAAATTAATAGATTGCAACAGTATAATGAAACGTCATCTACAATGAGATTTAATTTCTTACAGGGTAAATGTGTGTTTTCCCCTTGCCAAGAGTCCACTGTAAGCTTAAACTAGTTAACATTTCCAGTTGAAAATGGGACATTGATGCCATCAGTGGGATTTTACCTACAATATAATAAATTGTTTTTGCCACTTTTTGCCTGTGGGCAGAAAAGAATATTTCACTTTTCCTGGTTTCCATTGTCTAATTCTTTATCTCTCCCTTTCTGTTTGCAATTCACACAGTTTACCTCTTTCTTTCTTTCCCTCACTTTGTCTCTTTGTCCGTATATCTCTCTCGCACAGATTTTCCTCGTGGTATAGTTTAATGGCCTGTGGCTGATTTTGGAGAGAATCAAATCGAAATGTTGTACCTGCCCAATAATTCCATTTGGATGAGTCTGGGAAACACTATTGGGAGAGGAAAATTGCTTTTGAGTGAAATTAAAAGGCATGGGGACAATTAAAGGGATGTGTGAAAATAGAGAAAAATTCTGAAAGCCTTTGAAATTCTTGAAAGGTATTTTGACTCATTTAACAGCCTTTGCAGAGAATAGATGGGCCAAAATGAAAGAAAATGGAGAGTGCAGGAATTAATCTGCAGGCTAATATCAATGTATTCCAGCATTTGACCCTATGTTTAGTGCCTTCTGCAGTGAAGGTAGTGCTGGATGAGCTAGTTGCTAGGACAATAATCCTCTCACTCCACCATGCCATAGGTCAGAATTGAAACATGCCTCCTAGTTTCAGGCAACAGCTGACAGTTACTGTTGCTGCATGATACCAAGAGGTGTCCTTGAAGCAGAGGGTACATCTTTCTCTGCTGACACAGACCCTGGTCATTGCTGGTTGGTGTCCATAGCTTACATAAATGGTTGTTGGCCAACATGATATGCCAGTTGTTGATCATTACATGTATGGCATGCGTGACTGATCTGCTTCTGTGAAGTATGCAACATTCATTGAATTTTGCATTTTAAAAATAATCTTCTCACTCTAGATTACGCTGTCTTTTGTATCTTGAGATCATTTATCAACATTGAGTCTCAAATCCCAACATCTTAGAATGCCCACCTTTGCCTTGAGATCAAAGTAAACCTTTACTAATGTATCTGGGGAAATGAACAACACACCTTGTTTGGTAATTGCTGTTGAGTACTGGCCTATCTTGGACTACGATGAGGTTCCACTTTAGTCTTAAAGTGGTAGAGAAACATGTCGGACCTTTCTTAGCTTAAAGCTATTGAGTTAATTTATTAATCAGTGAATAATCTAACAGTGATGATAATATTTACAGTAAAATGTCTTTTTGCTGATTCCACGAGCAGTCGATATAATAGAATCAAGTCTAAGAAACAAACTCATCCTTTGGAAATGGAAGTCTCACAGCAATACCAACCTCTTCTGTGATTTTCTAACAGCCTCTAGGTTTCTCTGATTTTCAAAATGCCCCTCATCTTGAGTGGAATAGCATTTCCACTATATAGAAAGAATTACAAGAACTTCCAGGGTTTTGCATGCTTGATCCAATCTTCACTGGATCTCCATGTCTTAAAGATACTCCTTTATTCTGAAACAAAATCAAAATACTGCAGATGGTAGAAATCTCAAATAAAATCAGAAAATGCTGGAAATACTCAGGTGGTCTGAGTTTCAGGTCGATGACCTTTCATCAGAACTGACAAGGTCATCAACCTGAAACGTGAACCCTGTTTCTCTCTCCACACCTGCCAGACCTGTGAAATATTCTCAGACCTGTGTCATGTTCTGTTTTAATTTCTGATCTCCAGGACCTGTAGGTAGGTGAATCCGCACCTCCCCTCTTGTACTCTTTACTCAAGTCCGACCTGAACCTGTCCGGGTGGGGAAAATAGTCAAGGCTCACAATTCTATACACTCGGTATTCTTTTCACAGTTTATCATACCACTGATGACTTACAAAGATCAGTACCCTGCTCCCTTCAAGTTAAATCAATATTTGCAAATGCCGTCCATAATTCTGAACTGCACGCACCCTATTGTACCCAGAGGAGTATGTTCCCTCGTGCAGATGATCAGTCCCTCCCACGGTTACCTTGCAAGCCACTGCTCTTGTCTCTGAAACACGTTTCTTATAGTACAAAACTCTGGCCCGTGATAATGCTTGATGCAACCGACGTCCCATCCCCTGCCCCCGCCTTTGATAGTAACTTCTTAAATCTTGCAACAATTCTACATCCTGGGTTCGTGAATAGTCCATTTAACCTGAAGGTGTTCGATGGGGAAGATTCTGACTTATTAGCATCATCAGATTGGTGAATGAGTTTTGCCCGAATGAAACATCTATTGGGTGTAGCATTTCCAAGGATGTGGGTGTGTCTACCCAGACATATTGGAAACCACAGCTTGTTCGCTTGTCAGTGCTATTTACTGTTTGGCTACTTGAGTTAAATGGTTGAGATAAGTCACTTAAACCTGGGTAGACTCATACCACAGCGTTGTCTGATTGCATCAGCTATCTCTTGACTAGGATATTCATGAAGTCTCTCAATTTTGTCTGTGTCTCTATGAATAATTTCATTTCAGCTTCAGTATGTTTGAGGAGTTCAGTTAAAAATCCTGTTGGTTCTTGGGATATGAAACTTGGCTGATTTCTGGCAATTTGTCAATTTCCAAACTGCCTTTGCAGTATAGCCACTTGATCCTTTTAATATCTGTTTACTTTTAAGTGTGTTCATGCTACAGGGCTGGCTACACTCCGCAGTATTTTGCTTTTTTATTAGTGTTTAATTCATTGCCACTTGTCTTCCAGGAAAATGCACCAGAAGTTCTGCTGTTCTCTCCAGGATTTCTGTTCGTCTCTTCTATCTTGTTCACCTCATTGCTTTCTATTTTCCTTCTCGTGTTTGATCATGCTTCTGATGAAAGGACATCGACCTGAAACGTTAACTCTGTTTCTGTCTTCACAGCCATTTCTGTTGCATTTCTGCTCTCACAGGCTTTCTGCTGCCTTGACTAATTTTTTGATCTCCATGTTGATTAAATCTTTCCTGACTAACAGAGATCAAATGATGAGGATGCTAGAGTCATAGTTATACAGCACAGAAACAGGCCCTTCGGCCCATCGTGTCCATGCTGGCCATCAAGCACCTAACTATTCCAATCCCATTTTCCAGCACTTGGCCCGTAGCCTTGTATGCTATGGCGTTTCAAGTGCTCCTCTAAATACTTTGTAAATGTTGTGAGTGTTCCTGCTTCTACCACCTCTTCAGGCAGTGCGTTCCAGATTCCAACCACCCTATGGGTGAAAAAGTTTTTCCTCAAATCCCCTCTAAACCTCCTGCCCCTTACCTTAAATCTATGCCCCCTGGTTATTGACACCTCTGCCAAGGGAAAAGGTTTCTTCCTATATAACCTATCAATGCCCCTCATAATTTTGTATACCTCAATCATGTCCCCCCTCAGCCTTCTCTGTTCTAAGGAAAACAACCCTAGCCTTTTCAGTCTCCCTTCATAGCTGAAATGCTCCAACCCAGGCAACATCCTGGTGAATCTCCTGTGCACCCTCTCCAGTGCAATCACATCCTTCCTATAGTGTGGTGCCCAGAACTGTACACAGTACTCCAGCTGGGGCCTTACTAGCGTTTTATACAGCTCCATCATAACCTCCCTGCCCTTATTTTCTATGCCTTGGCTGATAAAGGCAAGTATCCCAAATGCCTTCCTGACCACCTTAGCTACTTGTGCTGCTGCCTTCAGTGATCTATGGACAAGTACACCAAGATCCCTCTGACCTTCTGTACTTCCTAGGGTCCTACCATCCATTGTATATTCCCTTGCCTTGTTGGTCCTCCTAAAATGCATCACCTTACACTTCTCAGGATTAAATTCCATTTGCCACTTCTCTGCCCATCTTACTAGCCCATCTATATCGTCCTGTAATCTAAGGCTTTCCTCCTCACTATTTACGACACCACCAATTTTTGTGTCATCTGCAAACTTACTTATCATACCTCCTATATTCACGTCTAAATCATTAATGTATACTACAAACAGCAAAGATCTCAGCACCGATCTCTGCGATACACCACTGGTCACAGACTTGCACTCGCAAAAACAACCCTCGACCATCACCCTCTGCCTCCTGCCACTAAGCCAAATTTGGATCCAATTTGCCAAATTGCCTTGGATCCCATGGGCTCTTACCTTCTTAATCAATCTCCCATGCGGGACCTTATCAAAAGCCTTACTGAAGTCCATGTAGACTACATCAACTGCTTTACCCTCATCTACACGTCTGGTCACCGCCTCTCAAAATTCAGTCAAGTTAGTTAGACACAATCTCCCCCTGACAAAGCCATGCTGACTATCCCTGATTAATCCCTGCCTCTCCAAGTGGAGATTAATCCTGTCCCTCAGAATTTTTTCCAGTATTTTCCCAACCACTGATGTTAGACTCACCGGCCTGTAATGATTTGGTTTATCCCTGCTACCCTTCTTGAATAATGGCATGACATTCGCAGTCCTCTGGTACCTCTCCTGTGGCCAGGGAGAATTTGAAAATTTGTATCAGAGCTCCTGCTATCTCCTCCTTTGCCTCACATAACAGCCTGGGCCTGGGGATTTATCCACTTTTAAGCCCGCTAAAACAGCTAATACTTCCTCCCTTTCAATGCTAATTTTTTTTTTAGAAATACAGCACTGAAACAGGCCCTTCGGCCCACCGGGTCTGTGCCGACCATCAACCACCCATTTATACTAATCCTACACTAATCCCATATTCCTACCACATCCCCACCTGTCCCTATATTTCCCTACCACCTACCTATACATGGGGCAATTTATAATGGCCAATTTACCTATCAACCAGCAAGTCTTTGGCATGTGGGAGGAAACCGGAATACCCGGAGGAAACCCACGCAGACACAGGGAGAACTTGAAAACTCCACACAGGCAGCACCCAGAATTGAACCCGGGTCGCTGGAGCTGTGAGGCTGCGGTGCTCGCCACTGTGCCGCCCCTAATATGTTCAAGTGTATCGCAATCCCCCTCCCTGATCTCAACACCTACATCGTCCTTCTCCATAGTGAACACAGATGCAAAGTAATCATTTAGAACCTCACCTATGTCCTCCGGTCCACACACTGATTGCCACTTTGGTCCCTAATGGGCCCCACTCTTACCCTGGTTATCCTCTTGCCCTTAATATAGTTATAAAATGCCTTAAGAATTTCCTATCTTGCCCACCAGTGTTTTTCCATGTCCCCTCTTCGCGCTCCTAATTACTTTTTAGTATCCCCTACACTTCCTATACTCCTCTAGTGCCTCCGCTGTTTTCAGCATTCCGAATCTGCCATCAGCCTCCTTTTTTTTCCTTGTCCAATCCTCTATATCCCTTGACATCCAGGGTTCCCTGGACTTGTTGGTCTTACCCTTCACCTTAACGGGTACATGTTGGCTCTGAACCCTCACTATTTCCTCTTTGACTCCCATTGGTCTGATGTAGACTTTCCTACAAGTAGCTGCTCCCAGTCCACTTTGGCCAGATCCTGTTTTATCATATGGAAATCGGCCTTCACCCAATTCAGTACCTTTATTTCCTTTTATTAGAGGTAGATGTCTTCTTGAATGGCTGACCATTGTTCAAAGTCTGTGGAAGACAGCTTCCCATCATGCATTTATATTACCTCTCATCTGTCTATGGATGGCTAATCTAAGATTGGGCTGTCTCGGGGACTACTTCCTTACAGCCATGCTTCTGCCTAAAACACACATTAAGACAGCTCATCTGGGTCCAGTTTGTGAAAAAAATGGCCAGATAATCACAAGCACCCATCTTTAATGTAGTGAAACTGTAGGTCAGACCAGACAGGCGACAATAGGGTGAATGGACATTTGGATGGTAAAGCAGAGAAGCTGTAGACCATGGTACAGATGGGGAGCAAGGCTAGAGGGTGGTTCATTTGGTCAAGAGGGGCTTCAGGATAGATGAAGTGGAATACAGAGGAAATATCAGTGGGCTGAGGCGTAGTCACTGTGAGGTTGGAAGTGGGGATGGGGTGGCGGGGGGTGGGGTCGGTGGGTGTTGGGTACAGGGATGGGTGAGTTTTCGGGCAGACCAAGTTTGACAACATTTAAAATATTGTACTCTCCCACTGAGCAGAGAAAACTCCATCAGGAAGCTCTAGTGCCATCTGGTGTGATGCGCAATCATTGTAGGTTAATGAAGCTGCGATTATTAGAATTATCATTAGAGTACTGCCACAGCGTGACAGGAAATTACTACAGATAAGTGACATTTTAACATTGGAATTTCCATTAGAAACATTTCTAATGGGACATCTTATTTAAATATGTTAACATTTCTCCACATCATTCTGTTAACTTTGTTGGATTAATTGAATCACTCAATGTTTTTTGGAAAACATCTTGTCCGTTGTCCGTAACTGTATAAGATTAAATAGGATTTAAGACACACAAACAGGCCATTCAGCCCAACCAGCCCATGCCGACCTTTATGCTCCACTCGAGCCTCCTCCCAAATTTCCTCATTTAAACCTATCATCCTAACCCTCTATTCCCTTCTCCCTCATATGCTTGTCTATCTTTTCCTTAAATGCATTTATACTATTCGTTTTAACCACTCACTTTGGTAGCGATTTCCATATTCTCATCAATCTTTGGGTAAAGAAGTTTCTTTTGAATTCCCTATTGGATTTCTTGGTGACTATTTTATATTGATGTCCTCTACTTATGTTCTTCCCCACAAGTGGAAACATTCTCTCTCTATCCACGCTGTTAAAACATTTCATCATTTTTAAAAACCTCCATTTGGTCACACCTCAGCCTTTTTTCGAAGGAAAAGGGACCCAGCCTGTCAATCCTTTCCTGAGAAGTATACCCATGCATTTCTGGTATCATCCTTGTAAATTTAAAATGACTGATGCCCAAAATAAGTTTGTACATAAAATTACTGAACATTATACCACAATAAAATGATCAAATTTGTATATTAAGTTGTCCGTTGTATCTTTAAATACCTTCATTGCAGTTTCTATTCCAAAAGAATGAGCCTATCTCAATCCTAGTTTCAGCTAGATATTTTCAATCGTAACTTTGCATTCTAAGCATATATGGTTTGCAGGTGTCAAGAAAACACTATGGCCAATGAGAGATATTAATTCATCGGTTGGAAAGTTACATTAGAATTTTAATGGGGATCCTACAGATAACTTTAAAAAAAAACTGGCAATCAAGATGGCCACTGCAATTTGCATTTGAAAAACCTTTGCACATTCCGAGGCCTAACTGGAAACAGAAGTCTAACAAGTAGCCCAGCCAAGGCAATGCTTTGGCTAACTGAGTAGATTACCTAGATCACCCTCATTAGCAGGACATTCAAAGCTGTGAATGGAGATGCCCCTCCAAGGGGTAAATACCGACGTTACCACCTGAGAGAAGTTTTGTGTTTTAGACTTTGGACCTCATTAAAAACAAAGGGGATTGAGAGAACCATCTGACCATCTCCACAGCCTCTGAAATCTCTCTCTCTCTTTCTCTCTATCTATCTCTGTCTCTGTCTGTCTGTGTCTTTCACGCTCTTGCTCTCGCGCGCTCTCTCCCGAAACCATCATGTCTGACAACGTCTACACCTGTGGCCCATCCAAGCCTATAGCCTGCTACAGTGGGCCAGCCACAAAGTGCACTTTGACCAACCACAACTTCAAGAATACACCTGCAGCTGGAAGACCACCGAAATATCCAACCTCAGACTGTGTATTTAACTTGTATTTATTCTGCACTTTCTTACAACCAAAAAAACCGTCTTTCCGCTTTGTAATATGTTTGTGTGTGTGATCCTCATGTGAATGTGTAGCATATTTTTTTTAATGTTAGATCAGTTTAGGTTGTTGAGTAGAATAAAGTTACCTCTTGTTTAAAGTCAAGAAAACTTGTCCAATTGGTTCTTTCACTATCACATTTAAGGTAAAAGGTAAAACACTTGGAGGTGGTAAGCGCAACCGATGTTTAAAAAGGAATAAATCCTGTTGTGGTCAAATAAGGGGAAGGGCAAGAGGGGTAACTGTGACCCCCCTCCTCACTTAGCCGTAACAAATTTGAGGGCTCTAGTCCCTGATTGTAACCCAAGGACAAACGAGAAATTGGAAGTGGGAAACCAAATTGATCCCCAGTTTAAAAAAAAATTAAAAACTTCAAATCAGATTTTCTTGTGCTTTTCACTGCTAGAATGCTAACATTTCCACATTTGAGGCCAATATGTTCCTAAGTCAGGGTGAAGTAACTTGGGACAAGTTAAAGGCCTTATCTGTTGAACAGTTGAGGAATGTAGCTGGGCAGTTAGGGATTACTTTCCATCCAAAATCTAAGAAATCTGAAATCCTAAGACTTGTGGCTAACCATTTTTCACTTGAACCTGAAGATTCAGAGACAGGGTTAGAGTCAGAAACAGAGTAATGTTAGCTACAATGCAATTAGAGCAGAGGAGACTGGAATTAGAATTCCAGAGAGAGCAAGAGCAGTGCGTGTCAAGAAATGGGAAAAAGAGAGAGCTTTCCAGAAGGAGGAAAGATAACTAAAGCAGCTTGAATTAACTAGGAGGAGGTCCAGTACATCCAGTGAAGGCACAGCCAGTGAAGAAGCTACCCCTCGATCAGGGCCGTGTGCTGACCTCTTAAAGTTCTCCCAGTTGATTCCAAAGTTCAATGAGGGGGATGTGTAAGCAGTTTTTGTCACTTTTGAAAAGCTTGCAAGGCAGCTGAAATGGCTGGCTGAGAGCTGGACACTGTTGTTACAAAGTAAGCTAACAGGGAAAACCCATGAGGTTTATTCACTGTTGCCAGATGAAAGCTCATCAGATTATGAGATAACTCAAAATACTGGGGGAATATGATCTGGTACTGGAAGCGTACCACCAGAAATTTCGAACCCTCTGGAAGCAGCCTGACCAAACTTACTTCGAGTTTGAAAGAGTTAAGCAGCTTGCTTTTGACCAGTGGATAAGGGCACTTAAGGTACTGCCCACATATGAAAACCTCAGAGGGGTGATCCTTCTCAAGGAGTTTAAAAACTCACTCCCCCTTCCTAATAAAACCCACATAAAAGAACAAAAAGTTCCAAGAGCCAGGCAAGATGCAATTCTGGTGATGAATTTACCCTTTTACACAAGCCCTTACCCCAGTCACCCCCACAAACCCGAAAAGGATAAAAGGTGGGAGGGTGATAGGAGCCCGAACAGCCCTGGGCGCAAACGGAAAGCTGGACTTACAGGGGCCCTCCTCAAGCCAAAGAAGACAGTATTGAAAGCAGGAGTGACACTCAAAGACCTGTATGTTTCAACTGCAACAAAACAGGTCACCTTCAAGCTGACTGCTGGAAATTACGGGAATAATCTGTGGGATTAATCAGGGCATACCAGACCAGTGCAGGAGAAGGGGCCCTGATGGAAAGCACAGCAGAGCAGGCTGTGGCTTTAACTGCGGCAGTAAGACCCAGTAAACATACAGTTCAGTGCAGGAAAATTTAACAAAATCCCTGAAGGTTACCAGGATTTGGTCTGCACTGAGTGCTGCTGGAGGGCACAGTGTGTGAAGATGGAAGTTTGGCAAGTGAGTTCAGTCGGGAGGGGAACTAGAATTAAAAACAAATTTCACTAAATTAGCACAATAAAGATGGTGGGACAGGTGATGCGTTGCAGCTGCAGTATGTGGGAGCTCCCGGATGCCACGGAAATCCATGGCAACCACGTCTGTTAGTTTTTTAACATTCGTTCATGGAATGTAGGCGTCACTAGCCAGGCCAGCATTTATTGCCCATCCCTAATTGCCCTTGAGAAGGTGGTGGTGAGCTGCCTTCTTGAACCGCTCCAGTCCATTTGGGGTAGGTACACCCACAGTGCTGTTCGGAAGGGAGTTCCAGGATTTTGATCCAGCGACAGTGAAGGAACGGCAATATAGTTCCAAGTCAGGATGGTGTGTGACTTGGAGGGGAACTTGCAGGTGGTGGTGTTCCCATGCAACTGTTGCCCTTGTCCTTCTAGGTGGTAGAGGTCGTGGGTTTGGAAGGTGCTGTCTAAGGAGCCTTGGTACATTGCTGCAGTGCATCTTGTAGATGGTACACACTGCTGTCAGTGGTGCAGGGAGTGAATGTTTGTAGATGGGGTGGCAATCAAATGGGCTGCTTTGTCCTGGATGGTGTCGAGCTTCTTGAGTATTGTTGGAGCTGCACCCATCCAGGCAAGTGGAGAGTATTCCATCACACTCCTGACTTGTGCCTTGTAGATGGTGGACAGGCTTTGGGAGTCAGGAGGTGAATTACTCGCCTCTGGATTCTGAGCCTCTGACCTGTTCTTGTAGCCACGGTATTTATATGGCTAGTCCAGTTCAGTTTCTGGTCAATGGTAGCCCCTAGGATGTTGATAGTGGGGGATTCAGCGATGGTAATGCCGTTGAATGTCAAGGGGAAATGGTTAGATTCTCTGTTGTTGGAGATGGTCATTGCCTGGCACTTGTGTGGCGCGAATGTTACTTGCCACTTATCAGCCCAAGCCTGGATATTGTCCGGGTCTTGCTGCATTTCTACACGGACTGCTTCAGTATCTGAGGAGTCACGAATGGTGCTGAACATTGTGCAATCAATGGCAAACATCCCCACTTCTGACCTTATGATTGAAGGAAGGTCATTGATGAAGCAGCTGAAGATGGTTGGGCTGAGGACACTACCCTGAGGAACTCCTGCAGTGATGTCCTGGAGCTCAGATAATTGACCTCCAACAACCACCTTCCTTTGTGCTAGGTATGACTCCAGCTAGCGGAGGGTTTTCCTCTTGATTCCCATTGACCTCAGTTTTGCTAGGGCTCCTTGATGCCATACTTGGTCAAATGCTGCCTTGATCTCAAGGGCAGTCACTCTCACCTCACCTCTTGAGTTCAGCTCTTTTGTCCATGTTTGAACCAAGGCTGTAATGAGGTCAGGAGCTGAGTGGCCCTGGTGGATCCCAAACTGAGCAGGTTATTGCGAAGCATGTGCTGCTTGATGGCACTGTTGATGACACCTTCCATCACTTTACTGATGATTGAGAGTAGGCTGATGGGGCGGTAATTGGCCGGGTTGGACTTGTCCTGCTTTTTGTGTACAGGACATACCTGGGCAATTTTCCACATTGCAGTGTAGACGCCAGTGTTGTAGCTGTACTGGAACAGCTTGGCTAGGGGCGCGGCACGTTCTGGAGCACAGGTCTTCAGTACTATTGCCGGAATATTGTCAGGGCCCATAGCTTTTGCAGTATCCAGTGCCTTCTGTCGTTTTTTGATATCACGAGGAGTGAATCGAATTGGCTGAAGTCTGGCGTCTGTGATGCTGGGGACTTCAGGAGGAGACCGAGATGGATCATCAATTCGGCACTTCTGGCTGAAGATTGTTGCAAATGCTACAGCCTTATCTTTCGCACTGATGTGCTGGGCTCCCCCATCATTGAGGATGGGGATATTTGTGGAGCCACCTCCTCCAGTTAGTTGTTTAATTGTCCACCACCATTCACGACTGGATGTGGCAGGACTGCAGAGCTTAGATCTGATCCGTTGATTATGGGATCGCTTAGCTCTGTCTATCGCATGCTGCTTACGCAGTTTGGCATGCAAGTAGTCCTGTGTTGTAGCTTCACCAGGTTGACACCTCATTTTGAGGTATGCCTGGTGCTGCTCCTGACATGCCCTCCTGCACTCTTCATTGGACCAGGGTTGGTCTCTTGGCTTGATGGTAATGGTAGAGTGGAGTATATGCCGGGCCATGAGGTTACAGATTGTGATTGAGTACAATTCTGCTGTTGCTGATGGCCCACGGCGCCTCATGGATGCCCAGTTTTGCATTGCTAGATCTGTTCGAAATCTATCCCATTTAGCACGGTGATAGTGCCACACAACACGATGGACGGTATCCTCAATGTGAAGGCGGGATTTTGTCTCCACAAGGACTGTGCGGTGGTCACTCCTACCAATACTGTCATGGACAGAAGCATCTGCGACAGGCAGATTGGTGAGGACGAGGTCAAGTATGTTTTTCCCTCGTGTTGGTTCCCCCACCACCTGCCGCAGACCCAGTCTAGCAGCTGTGTCCTTTAAGACTCGGCCAGCTCAGTCAGTAGTGGTGCTACCGAGCTACTCTTGGTGAGGGACGTTGAAGTCCCCCACCCAGAGTACATTTTGTGCCCTTGCCACCCTCAGTGCTTCCTCCAAGTGGTGTTCAACATGCAGGAGTACTGAGTCATCAGCTGAGGGAGGGCGGTAGGTGGTAATCAGTAGGAGATTACCTTGCCCATGTTTGACCTGATGCCATGAGACGTCATGGGGTCCGGAGTTGATATTGAGGACTCCCAGGGCAACTCCCTCCCTACTGTATACCACTGTGCCACCACCTCTGGTGGGTTTGTCCTGCCGGTGGGACAGGACATAACTGGGGATGGTGATGGCAGTGTCTGGGACATTGTCTGTTAGGTATGATTCCGTGAGTATGACTACGTCAGGCTGTTGCTTGACTAGTCTGTGGGACAGCTCTCCCAACTTTGGCACAAGCCCACAGATGCTAGTAAGGAGGACTTTGCAGGGTCGACCGGGCTGGGTTTGCTGCTGTCGTTTCTGGTGCCTTGGTCGATGCCAAGTGGTTCCTCCGGTTTCATTCCTTTTTATTGACTTCGTAGCGGTTTGGTACAAGTGAGCGGCTTGCTAGGCCATTTCAGAGGGCATATAAGAGTTAACCACATTGATGTGGGTCTGGAGTCACATGTAGGCCAGACCAAGTAAGGACAGCAGATTTCCTTCCACAAAGGACATTAGTGAACCAGATGGGTTTTTACAACAATCGACAATGGTTTCATGGCCTTCATTAGACTAGCTTTTAATTCCAGATTTATTAATTGAATTCAAATTATACCTTCTGCTGTGGTGGGATTCGCACCCATGTTCCCCCCCCAGAGAAATACCCTGGGTCTCTGGGTTACTAGTCTAGTGGTAATACCACTACGCCACCGCCTACCCTGTATGCGGCTTAAGCTTCAGCTCAGAGTCATTGAGCTGGAGGCTGAGCTGCAGACACTGCAATGCATCAGGAATGGGGAAAGTTACCTGGGCACTTTGTTCCAGAAGGCCCTTAGGATAGCGTCGTCTGTTTTGGTCTGGTCAGGGAAAGGAGGGTGTGACTGGGAGTCAGGCAGGTTAGGGCATCGAGAAGGTGGGAGCGGAGGAGCCTCAACCCTTGCAATTGAGCAACAAGTTCGAGGTGCTTGCAGCTTGGATGGACAAGAGGGGAAGGCTGTAGTGTGGATGAGCTGCCTGACCATGGCACAATGGTACAGGAAGCCATTCAAGTGGGGGGCAAAAAGGAAAAGTAGTGGTCATAGGGGACAATTTTGTGAGGGGAATTGTCACTGTTCTCTGCAGTAAAGAGCAAGAATCCAGAAGGCTGTGTTTCCTGCCCGGTGCCAGGGTTCGGGTCATCTGCTCAGGGCTGGTGAGGAACTTAGAATGGGAGGGGGAGGACGCAGTCGTCGTGGTCCACGTAGGTACCAATGACACAGGCAGGACAAGGAAAGAGGTTCTGCATAGTCAGTATGAGGAGCTAGGCACCAAATTAAGAAGCAGAACCTCAAAGGTTGTAATCTCTGAATTATTACCAGACTTACATGAAAGTTGGAGTAGGGCAAATAAGAATAAAGAAATGAATGCATTGCTGTAAGACTAGTGTGGTAGAAGTGGGTTCGGTTCATGGGGCACTGGCACCAGTACTGGGGAAAGTGGGGCTGTATCATTGTCCACATCTGAACCATGCTGGGACCAGCGGGCCGCATAACTCGAGAAGGAGAGAGGGGTTTAAATTAAATAGTAGGGGCAAGGGATCAAATATTTGGAAGATGTGGTAAACCAACAAGTATAAACAAGGCAAGAAAGGTATTAATGTGGGAAAAGATAAACAGACCGCGACAGGAAGGGACAGTGAGCACAAATGTAAGAGTAAATCAGTGGACAAGGCTTGAGGTTACAAAAGTAATAAAAGGACAAAACTAAAGGCTATGTATCTGAGTTCACGTAGCATTCGAAACAAAACACATGAACTGATAGCACAAATAGAAATAAATAGTACGATCTGATGGCCATTACAGAGACATGGCTGCAGGATGACATAGATTGAGACCTGAATATTGAAGGGTACTGACATTGAGGAAGGACTGGAAGCTAGGATAAGGTGGCTGTGTTAATTAATGAGAGTATTAGAACAATAGAATGGGATGACCGAAGTTCAGGAAACCAGGATGTAGAAGCGGTTTGGGTTGAGATGAGACATGATAAAGGCAAGATGTCACCGTGGGAGTGGTGTACAGGTCCCCTAACAATAACCACACGGTAGGACGGGGTATAAAGGAAGATGCTGCCAGAGCTGCTGAGTATCTCCAGCACTTTTTGTTTTTATTTAAGAAATAATGAGTGCTTGTCAGAAAGGTATGGTGATAATCATGGGGCATTTTAATCTACATATAGACTTGGAAAAATCAGATGGGCAAAGGTAGCCTAGATGAGTTCACAATGTTTTTCGAGATTTTGTTTGCACTGGACTGCTGACTTGGGTTGCATTAGAGTGCTTTGGTGGAAGTTTGGTAACTGAGGATAATTAAGGGTTAATTTTTATCTTCAATCTAATCTGTCTTTTATTTAGCAGATAAACTTAACAGTTGCTGTTCGGGTTGGAGAAGGTGAGTTTTAGACCAGCTTTAAACAGGGTTCACTCAGGCTCTGCTTGCAGCTGCACCTTGTTAATTAGATAACTGGCTTAAACCAGTTTTCAGGGGGCTAGAGTCAGTCAGTATAAAAGTGAGCCATTTTACAGTGCTGACTTTGCTTGCATTGGAGTGCTGACTTGGGTTGCATCAGAGTGCGATAGTGGAAGTTTGGTAACTGAGGAGGTTCGGTAAGGAGGGAGCGAGGAGCTCCTTTATTTCCTACCTGTCCTCAGAGTGAGGGGAGCCGAGAGCTTCAAAGAGCACAGCTGACTGGGAGAAGACTTGGAGGGCGGAGTTCCAGACCGATAAGTATAAAAAAAACTTAGCTCTGGTTAAAAAAAAAACTGAAAGTGACGTCACAGGAAAGCTGTGACCTGATTGGCTGGTAGGGATTTTTTTTTTTAACTGAATTTGAAGATAAAACATTGATAAAAATTGACTAAAACCCTAAAGTGGAGAACTAAACCAGAGGAAAGAGATTACTGTATTTACTTAGCATTTAATATTTATAATAGGAATTATTATAGCACTAGGGACCATATAGTTAATTATAACAATTTAGTAAGGATTTAATAAGTATTTATTTGAAATTAATTTATTAATTAGTGCTAGAAATGTCAGTTAGAGGGGTGAAGTGCTTCACCTGAGAGATGTGGGAGGTCCGTGACGCTTCCAGCGTTCCGGACGACTACATCTGCAGGAAGTGTACCCAGTTGCAGCTCCTCACAGACTGCATGGATCGATTGGAGTGACCTGGATGCATTTAGGAGCATGCAGGTGGCAGAAAGCGTCATAGACAGGAGTTTTAGAGAAGTGGTTACACCCAAGGTGCAGGCAGATAGATGGGTGACCGCTAGAAGGGGCAGGCAGTCAGTGCAGGAATCCCCTGTGGCTATCCCCCTCTCTAACAAGTATACCGTTTTGGATACTGTTGGGGGGGATGGCCTATCAGGGGAAAACAGCAGCAGCCAGAGCAGTGGCACCACGGCTGGCACTGTTGTTCAGCAGGGAGGGACAAAGCGCAGAAGAGCAATAGTTATAGGGGACTCTATGGTCAGGGGCACAGATAGGTGCTTCTGTGGACATGAAAGAGACTCCAGGATGGTATGTTGCCTCCCTGGTGCCAGGGTCAAGGATGTTTCTGAACGGACAGGGGGCATTTTGAAGGGGGAGGGTGAACAGCCAGAGGTTGTGGTACACATCGGTACCAATGACATAGGCAGGAAGAGTGACAAGGTCCTGCAGGGGTAGTTCAGGGAGTTGGGTAGTAAGTTAAAAGTCAGGACCTCTAGGGTTGTAATCACGGGATTACTCCCTGTGCCACGCGCCAGTGAGGCTAGAAACAGGAGGATAGTGCAGCTAAACATGTGGCTGAACAGCTGGTGTAGAAGGGAAGCTTTCAGATGTCTGGACCATTGGTCTCTTCAGGGACAGATGGGACCTGTACAAGAAGGACGGGTTGCATCTAAACTGGAGGGGCACAAATATCCTGGCTGCGAGGTTTGCTAGCGTCACTCGGGAGGGTTTAAACTAGTGTGGCAAGGGGGTGGGAACCATAGCAGTAGGACAGCTAGTGAAATAAATGAGGGGGAACTAGTAAATAAGGCCAGTAAGACTGAGAGGAAGAGCAGGCAGGGAGATGTTGCGGAGCACAGCGGGACTGGTGGTCTGAAGTGCATTTGTTTCAATGTGAGAAGTATAACAGGTAAGGCAGATGAACTTAGAGCTTGGATTAGTACTTGGAACTATGATGTTGTTGCTATTACAGAGACTTGGTTGAGGGAAGGACAGGATTGGCAGCTGAATGTTCCAGGATTTAGAAGCTTCAGGTGGGATAGAGGGGGATGTAAAAGGGGTGGGGGTGTTGCATTACTTGTGAAGGAGAATATCACAGCTGTACTGCGGGAGGACACCTCTGAGGGGTCGTGCAGCGAGGCAATATGAGTGGAGCTCAGGAATAGGAAGGGTGCAGTCACGATGTTGGGGGTTTACTACAGGCCTCCCAACAGCCAGCGGGAGGTAGAGGAGCAGATATGTAGACAGATTTTGGAAAGATGTAAAGGTAACATGGTTGTAGTGGTGGGTGATTTTAACTTCCCCAATATTGACTGGGACTCACTTAGTGCTAGGGGTTTGGATGGAGCTGAATTTGTAAGGAGCATCCAGGAGGGCTTCTTGAAACAATATGTAGGTAGTCCAACTAGGGATGGGGCTGTACTGGACCTGGTATTGGGGAATGAGCCCGGCCAGGTGGTCGAAGTTTCAGTGGGGGAGCATTTCGGGAACAGTGACCATAATTCCATAAGTTTTAAGGTACTTGTGGATAAGGATAAGAGTAGTCCTCGGGTGAAAGTGCTAAATTGGGGGAAGGCAAATTATAACAATATTAGGCAGGAACTAAAGAATTTCGAATGGGGGTGGCTGTTTGAGGGTAAATCAACATCTGACATGTGGGAGTCTTTCAAACATCAGTTGATTAGAATCCAGGACCAGCATGTTCCTGTGAGGAGGAAGGATAAGTTTGGCAAGTTTCGGGAACCTTGGATAATGCGGGATATTGTGAGCCAAGTCAAAAAGAAAAAGGAAGCATTCGTAAGGGCTGGAAGGCTAGGAACAGACGAATCCCTTGAGGAATATAAAGACAGTAGGAAGGAACTTAAGCAAGGAGTTAGAAGGGCTAAAAGGTGTCATGAAAAGTCATTGGCAAACAGGATTAAGGAAAATCCCAAGGCTTTTTATACAAAGAACAAAGAAAATTACAGCACAGGAACAGGCCCTTTGGCCCTCCAAGCCAGATCCTCTATCTAAACATGTCGCCTATTTTCTTAGGGTCTGTATCTCTTTTCTTCCTGCCCATTCATGTATCTGTCTAGATACATCGTAAAAGACGCTATCGTGCCCGCGTCTACCACCTCCGCTGGCAACGCGTTCCAGGCACCCACCACCCTCTGAGTAAAGAACTTTCCACGCATATCCCCCCTAAACTTTTCCCCTTTCACTTTGAACTCGTGACCCCTAGTAATTGAATCCCCCACTCTGGGGAAAAAGCTTCTTGCTATCCACCCTGTCTATACCTCTCATGATTTTGTACACCTCGATCAGGTCCCCCCTCAACCTCCATCTTTCTAATGAAAATAATCCTAATCTGCTCAACATCTCTTCATAGCTAGCGCCCTCCATACCAGGCAACATCCTGGTGAACCTCTTCTGCACCCTCTCCAAAGCATCGACATCCTTTTGGTAATGTGGCGACCAGAACTGCACGCAGTATTCCAAATGTGGCCGAACCAAAGTCTTATGCAACTGTAACATGACCTGCCAACCCTTGTACTCAATACCCCGTCCGATGAAGGAAAGCATGCCGTATGCCTTCTTGACCACTCTATTGACCTGCGTTGCCACCTTCAGGGAACAATGGACCTGAACACCCAAGTCTCTCTGTACATCAATTTTCCCCAGGACTTTTCCATTTACTGTATAATTCACTCTTGAATTGGATCTTCCAAAATGCATCACCTCGCATTTGCCCTGATTGAACTCCATCTGCCATTTTTCTGCCCAACTCTCCAATCTATTTATATTCTGCTGTATTCTCTGACAGTCCCCTTCACTATCTGCTACTCCACCAATCTTAGTATCGTCTGCAAACTTGCTAATCAGACCACCTGTACTTTCCTCCAAATCATTTATGTAAATCACAAACAACAGTGGTTCCAGCACGGATCCCTGTGGAACACCACTGGTCACACGTCTCCATTTTGAGAAACTCCCTTCCACTGCTACTCTCTGTCTCCTGTTCCCCAGCCAGTTCTTTATCCATCTAGCTAGTACACCCTGGACCCCATGCGACTTCACTTTCTCCATCAGCCTACCATGGGGAACCTTATCAAACGCCTTACTGAAGTCCATGTATATGACATCTACAGCCCTTCCCTCATCAATCAACTTTGTCACTTCCTCAAAGAATTCTATTAAGTTGGTAAGACATGACCTTCCCTGCACAAAACCATGTTGCCTATCACTGATAAGCCCATTTTCTTCCAAATGGGAAAAGATCCTATCCCTCAGTATCTTCTCCAGCAGCTTCCCTACCACTGACGTCAGGCTCACCGGTCGATAAATACCTGGATTTTCCCTGCTGCCCTTCTTAAGCAAGGGGACAACATTAGCAATTCTCCAGTCCTCCGGGACCTCACCCGTGTTTAAGGATGCTGCAAAGATATCTGTTAAGGCCCCAGCTATTTCCTCTCTCGCTTCCCTCAGTAACCTGGGATAGATCCCATCCGGACCTGGGGACTTGTCCACCTTAATGCCTTTTAGAATACCCAACACTTCCTCCCTCCTCATGCCGACTTGACCTAGAGTAATCAAACATCTGTCCCTAACCTCAACATCCGTCATGTCCCTCTCCTCGGTGAATACCGATGCAAAGTACTCGTTTAGAATCTCACCCATTTTCTCTGCCTCCACGCATAACTTTCCTCCTTTGTCCTTGAGTGGGCCAATCCTTTCTCTAGTTACCCTCTTGCTCCTTATGTATGAATAAAAGGCTTTGGGATTTTCCTTAACCCTGTTTGCTAAAGATATTTCATGACCCCTTTTAGCCCTCTTAATTCCTCGTTTCAGATTGCGCCTACATTCCCGATATTCTTCCAAAGCTTCGTCTTTCTTCAGCCTCCTAGACCTTATGTATGTTTCCTTTTTCCTCTTAGCTAGTCTCACAATTTCACCTGTCATCCATGGTTCCCTAATCTTGCCATTTCTATCCCTCAAAGTCAGAAGCTTTTTCCCAGGGTGGAAGAGTCAGTTACTAGGGGACATAGGTTTAAGGTGCAAGGGGCAAAGTTTAGAGGGGATGTGTGAGACAAGTTCTTTACACAGAGGGTGGTGAGTACCTGGAACTTGCTGCCGGGGGAGGAGTTGGAAGCAGGTACAATAGCGACGTTTAAGAGGCATCTTGACAAATACATGAATTGGATGGGAATAGAGGGATACGATTCCCGGAAGTGCAGAAGGTTTTAGTTTAGGCAGCATCAAGATCGGCACAGGCTTGGAGGGCCGAATGGCCTGTTCCTGTGCTGTACTGTTCTTTGTTCTTTGAGCTCGTTTCATCGAACAGCATGTTCTGGAGCCAACCAGAGAGCACGCTGCACGAGACCTGGTATTGTGCAACAAGGTCGGAGTAATCATAGAAAGTTTAAGGCACAGAAAGAGGCCACTTGGCCCATCGTGTCTGTGCCTGCTGAAAAACGATCCACCCATGAATGAACTCATAGTGAAGGTGCCCCTCGGCAGCAGCGCTCATATGATTGAATTTTACATTCAGATCGAGGGAGAGAAGAATGACTAGTATTTTAGACTTAAGTAAGGGCAATTATGAGGGCATGAAAGCAGAGCTAGGAAAAGTGAACTAATAAAGTAGGTTAAGAGATAGGTCAATCGAGATGCAGTGGCAGACATTTAAGCGGATGTTTCAGAATACACAATGGATAGTTCCAACGAGAAAGGAAAATTCCAAGGGGAGGACCCGTCATCCGTGGTTAACTAAAAAAGTTAGATTGTATCAAACTTAAAGAAAAAGCATATAAGTGCGCAAAGATGGGTGGCAGGTCAGAAGATTGGACAGAATATAAAAAGCAGCAAAGATGACTAAAAGATTGATGAGGGAAAAATTAGAGTATGGGAGAAAGCCGGATAAAAATATAAAAACAGATGGTAAGAATTTCTATAGATATTTTAAAAAGAAAAAAGTTAACCCAGTGAACGTTGGTACTTTAGAAAGTGAGTCTGGGGAATTAATAAGGGAAAATAAGGAGATTGCTTATGAACTGAACAGGTATTTTGCATTGGTCTTCGCCAATGGAGGCTACAAGTAACATCCCAGAAAGAGCTGTAAATCAGGGAATGGAAGGGATGGATGAATTCAAGAAAATTACAATCACCAGGGAAGTGGTACTAAGCAAATTGTTGGAGCTGTAGGCTGACAAGTCCCTGGGTCCTAATGGACTTCATTCTAGGGTTTTAAATGAAGTGGTTGGAGAGACAGTTGATGCGTTGGTTTTAATTTTCCAAAACTCCCTAGATTCGGGGTAGGTTCCATTGGATTGGAAAATAGTGAATGTAGCTCCTTTATTCAAAAAGGGAGGGAGACAGCAGGCAGGAAACTACAGGCCAGTTAGCTTAACATCTGTCTTAGGCAAAATGTTAGATGTTATTTTTAAAGACGTTATAGCAGGACACTTAGAAAAATTCAAGGTAATCAGGCAGAGTCAGCATGGTTTTGTGAAAGAGTAATCATGTTTAACCAGTTTATTGGAGTTTTTTGAGGGAGTTACATGTGCTGTGGATAAAGGGGAACCGGTGGATGTATTGTACTTAGATTTCCAGAAGGCATTTGATAAGGTGCCACATCAAAGATTATTGCAGAAAATAAAAGCTCATGGTGTAGGGGGTAACATATTGACATGGATAGAAGATTGGCTAGCTAACAGGAAACAGAGTAGGCATAAATGGGTCATTAATAAAAACAAGAAATGCTGGAACCACTCAGCAGGTCTGGCAGCGTCTGTGGAAAGAGAAGCAGAGTTAACGCTTCGGGTCAGTGACCCTTCTTCGGAACTGACTAATATTAGAAATGTCACAGGTTATAAGCAAGTGAGGTGGGGGTGGGGAAAGAGATAACAAAGGAGAAGGTGTAGATTGGACAAGGCCACATAGCTGACCAAAAGGTCACGGAGCAAAGGCAAACAATATGTTAATGGTGTGTTCAAAGACAAAGCATTAGTACAGATAAGGTGTTAACGGACTGAAGATGAACAGCAGCAAATGCAAACATGAAAAAAACAGTGGGTAAGCAAACTGAACAAACTAAGATGAAATGAAATAAATGCAAAAAAAATGATTGTAAAAAATGGAAATAACTAAAAATTAAAGTAAAATGGGGGGCTGTCATGCTCTGAAATTATTGAACTCAATGTTCAGTCCGGCATGCTGTAGTGTGCCTAATTGGTAGATGAGATGCTGTTCCTTGAGCTTGCGTTGATGTTCACTGGAACACTGCAGCAATCCCAGGACAGAGCTGTGAGCAGGGGGGAGTGTTGAAATTTATTTTTTTTATTTCGAGATACAGCACTGGAACAGGCCCTTCGGCCCACCGAGTCCGTGCCGACCATCAACCACCCATTTATACTAATCCTACACTAATTCCATATTCCTACTACATCCCCACCTGTCCCTATATTTCCCTACCACCTACCTATACTCGGGGCAATTTATAATGTCCAATTTACCTATCCACCTGCAAGTCTTTGGCATGTGGGAGGAAACCGGAGCACCCGGAGGAAACCCATGCAGACACAGGGAGAACTTGCAAACTCCACACAGGCAGCACCCAGAATTGAACCCGGGTCGCTGGAGCTGTGAGGCTGCGGTGCTAACCACTGCGCCGCCCTAATCAAAGGGGTGCGTTTTAAGGAGGGTCTTAAAAGTGAAGAGAAATATAGAGGAATTTAGGGACAGAATTCCACTGAGTGAAGACTAGGCAGTTGGAGGCACAGGTACTAATAGTGGGAATAAGGGAGGGGATACACAGCAGCTGTAATCAGAAGAATGGAGAGTTTGGGGTGTGGGGTCGGTGTGCGTTTGTTTGACTGGAGGATGTAATAGTAATGGGGAAGGGAATGGCAAGCAACCGGAAGTTCAGGGTCCTGCTTGCGGACTGAGTGGAAAATGGGTCATTTTCTGGTTGGCAAGATGTAATGAGTGGTGTGCCACAGGGGTCTGTGCTGGAGCCTCAATTTTTTGCAATTTATAGCAATTTATATAAATGACTTAGATGAAGGGACCAAAGGTATGGTTGCTAATTTTGCTAATAAGACAAAGATAGGTAGTAAAGTAACTTGTGAAGAGGACATAAAGGGGCTACAAAGGGATTATAGATAGGCTAAGTGAATGAGCAAAGACCTGGCAAATGGAGTATAATGTGAAAAAGTGTGAAATTGTCCACTTTGGCAAGAAGAATAAAAAAGAAGCATATTATCTAAATGGTGAGAGATTGCAGAGCTCTGAGATGCAGAGGGTTCTGGGTGTCCTAATGCATGAATCGCAAAAAGTTAGTCGGCAGGTACAGCACGTAATTTATCATTTATCGCGAGGGGAATTGAATACAAAAGTAGGTCTTTGGTGAGATCACATCTGGAGTACTGTGTACAGTACTGGTTGTCTTACGTAAGGAAGGATGTAAATGCATTGGAGGCAGTACAGAGAAGGTTTACTAGATTAATACCTGGAATGGGCAGGCTGTCTTAACGAGGAAAGATTGAACAGGCTAGGCTTGTATCTGCTGGAATTTACAGTAAGAGGCGACCTGATTGAAACATATAAGATCCTGAGGGGTCTTGACAGGGCGGATGTGGAAAGGATGTTTCCCCTTGAGGGTGAATCTCGAACTTGGGGGTCACTGTTTAAAAATAAGGGGTTGCCCATTTAAGACCGAGATGAGGAGAAATATTTTCTTTGAGTATCATGAGGCTTTGGAACTCTCCCTCAAAAGGTGGTAGAAGCAGAGTCTTTGAATATTTTTAAGGCAGAGGTGATGGGTTCTTGATGCACAAGGGGGTGAAAGGTCATTGGGGGTAGGTGGGAATGTAGAGTTGAAGTTACAGTCAGATCAGCCATGATCCTGTTGAATGGCGGAGCAGCCTTGAGGGGCTGAGTGGCCTACTCCTGCTCCTAATCCGTATGTTCATATCCCAAGGAAAAGTGATCCCATACCCCTCGAGTGGGGAAAGCAAGCCTATAGTCAGACTCGGATACAGGGGCCACCCAATTCCTTCTGCTGGGAAAAGGCATGACCTTTCCCCCAGAGAGTGCAGCGAATGCTAGAGTGTTAGTGAATAGTATCAGAAGGCAGTGTATGCCCATGCCTTTATGTTGGGTGCACCTTGAGTGCGATCTAGTTTCAGGACTGGCAACCGTGGGGATTGTCCCTAGTCTACTGGTGGATGGGGTCGACGTGCTCCTGGGTAGTGATCTGGCGGGGGCAAAGTTGGTAGCTTCCCCAGTAGTTTGAGAGACCGGAAGAGGTCAGGGAGACAGAGAAGTTGCAGGAGAAGGCCCCTGGCATTTTCCCTGACTGTGTGGTGACTCAGTCTATGGCCAAACAAGCTCCCTCAGAGAAGGTTGAACTGGTACCGCAGACAGACAACCCTACTGTCTGGTTGTCTGCAACCTCCTTTGGCAAGCTAGTGGACCCAAAGGATGGGTTAGACAGATCTTCCCTAGTTGAGGCTCAGCAAGCCGACCAGTATTAAAGACATTAGCACAGACTGCACAAACCGAAACTGAAGCAGAGGGAATCCCTGAGTGCTACTATTTAAAGAATGAGGTGCTGATGAGGACGTGGAGAGCTCCTCACAGACCTGCAGAGGAAGAGACAGTGGTTCACCAGATAGTGGTGCTGCGGAGGTACCGTCAAGAAATGTTAAGAATGGTCCACCAACTTCCAATGGCTGGATAGGTCGATGTGTGAAAAGCTCAAGCCCGTATAAGACAGCACTTTAACTGGCCACAACTCCAGAGATGTGGTGGAGTTCTGTAAGACTTGCTGCACGTGGCAGGTTGTGAAGCCCCAACCTGCAATAAAACCTGCTCCCCTAATTCCCATACTGGCCTTTGGGGAACCCTTCAGCAGAATGCTGGTGGATTGTGTGGGACCCCTGCTGAAAACGAAAGGGTACAGATAAGTACAGGTCTGTCAGATAGTTAGGGAGGAAGGGGACGAAAAAGACAGTGAAAACAGGTTAGAGGAAGCTGGGCCAGTTAGCCAACTCTGAAATGTTGGGAAAATTGGACCCCATTCTCTCCTACTTAAATGCAGGCCAAAGAAGCACCCTACCAAGGCTGCTAATAGCATTTACAGAAACCTGCAGGGCCAAGGAAAGTTTCCAAAAAGGCAGATTAACAGTGAGTGAGATGCCTCACCTAATTGAAGTGTCGCAGGGGAGTACAATGAAAGCTGGGCAGACACCTGAGAGCAGGAATGTCCCGCACGGCATGGGGAAAATTAGCAAAGAGATCCTCCCCACAGAAAAGGGAAAGAAAAATTCCCGAAAGAAACGGTGCTTGTGTGACTTACCAGAAAACTTAGTGAGGTCAGTATGCACCTACCAACTGAAGAACCCAATGATCAGGTCCCAAGCCTAAAGCTAATCAAATCCATCAATTTCAATTCAGAATTCAGCACGAACAAGGGCCCAGAGGAAATCTGACACCTCACAGTTTATTACCCACTGCCACTATAGGGAGAAAAATTATCAAGGTGCTGGAAACTGGTTAAAGCCACGTGTTGCAAAAACAGTTGAGGGGTTAAAGCTTGTACGTACAGGAGAACTTGCCTTAAGCAATAATGGAAATTTTCAGACCCCAAGCTTCGCCAACAACCGCATATTTATTGAGAGGCACATTCCCTGGGTATTACAAATTGATACTAGAGATACTTTAACCCCATTTGACAACACATGACCATACCAGACAAAACTCCAAATTTTTTAAAATCAGCATAGCTGTTGCAGGCAAAGCCAGCTGCAGCAATTCTAAGATTAATGAGTGAATTTGAGGAGTGAGTGTTGAGAATGAATGTGTATTTTCTTCTTTTCTTGTCCACAACTAATGAAATGCTCCTATTGTCACATTTCATTCCAAGTGGAAGTGTCAAGAAAACAGGATAAGCCAAATGAGAAATATATATTTGCTGTTTGGAAACTTACTTTTGACTTTTAATGTTGAGAATCCTCCAGTTAACTTTAAAGAAAAACTGGCAGCCAAGATGGCCACCACAATTTGCATCTGAAACACCTTTGCACATTCCAAGGTCTAACTGGAGACAGAAATCCAACAAGAGGCTCTGCCAAGACGATGCTTTGGCTAACTGAATAGATTATCCAGATCACCCTCATTAACGGGATATTCAAAGCGATCTTGAGGCATTCATGAATGGTGACGACCCTCCAGGTGGTAAACTCTGATACTGCCTGAGAAGTTTTGTGTTTTAGACTTTGGACCTCATTAAAAACAAAGGGGATTGAGAGAACTATGTGACCATCTTTCGAGCCTGTGAAAAACTGGGAGTTTTGTTAGTCAAGAGACGAGCAGTAACAGAGTGTGCAGCAGCAGAGAAGGCTGTGTGCCTCCCTTTCTCTCTTTCTCTCTCTCTTTCCAGAAAACTTCAAGTTTGAAAATGTCTGCAACCATCTGCGACCGTGGACCCTCCAAGCCTACAGACTGCTACAGCCAGAGAGTAGGGGAAGAGAACCAACTATAATTCTGTAAAAATGGGCCAGCCACAAAGTGCACCTTGACCAGCCAAGACTTCAACAATACAACTTCAACCGGAAGACCACCAAATTATTCCACCTCAGACTGTGTATTTAACTTCTATTTATTCTGGACCTTAATCTAACCAAAAAACCTACTTTCCACTTTGTAATTTATTTGTGTGTGTGTGAGATCCTCGCGTGAATGTGTAGCGTATTTTTCAAAAAATTATTTTTAGATCGGGTTTAGCTTGCTGAGTTTAATAAACTTCCCCCTGGAGGGACGTCTTCC
The DNA here is from genome assembly GCF_036365525.1 of Heterodontus francisci. Classification (NCBI taxonomy): domain Eukaryota; kingdom Metazoa; phylum Chordata; class Chondrichthyes; order Heterodontiformes; family Heterodontidae; genus Heterodontus; species Heterodontus francisci. The sequence continues at coordinate 116,213,126 of NC_090375.1, read as the reverse complement.
TTGTTTAAACTCAAGAAAACCTGTCCGATCGGTTCTTTGATGCTCACATTAAAGATAAAAGGTAAAACTCTCACTGAGGTGGTAAGCACAACCACTATTAAAAAAGGAATAAACCCTGTTGCAGTCAAATAAGAAGAAGCGCAAGAGGGGTGACTGACCCCTTAACAGCTTTTTCATTGTGGTACCTTGTGTGACAACCTGAGTCAAAGGATGGAAGGATTTGAAATTTTGTTTGCTTTCTTCAAGATTTTCAAACAGCGTGGATTGAATTCTGCTTTCTTTAAAAGATTTTCTATTGTTCACTGCTCACAGGCAAGCATCAACAAAATTATGTCAAACATGGTCTGCCTGGAAACTCGCCCATTCCTGTGCCCAACCTCCCACCCCACCCCAACTCCAACCCCACTTCCAACTTCACTGTGATTGTGCCGCAGCCCACTCAGTCTCTCACCTCATCCTGAAGCCCCTCTGTACCAGTTGAAATATTCTCTAGCCTTGCTCCCCAGCTGTACCCTGTGGTTTATTTGTTTTCTCTTTTAACAATCAACAGATACATTTTTATTGAGAATGGATTTCCTTTTCCTGTTGAAAATTCAGTTCAAAAATATCTCCTCTGAATCATTATTGAGGATTAAGGCTTTTTTTGTATATGTAAAAAGTCTGAAAACTATTGAGATCATTTGTGCGCATTTTGAGTTGATTTTTGTTATTTTGTATCAATTTGTGTTTATTACAGGTCCGTGATCTCTTAGTGCAATAAGGGTAAATTTCCTTTGCTGTTCCTTCTCTACTCTAGACGTATCTCCTGTTGGATTTGTTTCTGTTGCCGCTATTTCTGTCTCTCTCCTCTCCTCCTCTATCTCTGTCTCTTTCTCTCTTGTGTTTGTATCTCTCTCTCTCAACTGTTCCCCTCTCTGTCTTGTTTCCGCCTTTCTCTCTTCCCAACTTTTTCTGTCTCCCCACCCCGTCTTTCTCTATTTCTTTACGTCAAGATCAAGGCAATTTGTTCATATTGTATTTGATTGCATAACACACCCAAAATTGTATAGTTTTGTAAGATTTATTTTGGTTTATTTGTTTTGAGCCCAGATTGTGCATGGGCATCGCTGACAAGGCCGGCACTTATTGCCCATCCCAAATTGCCCTTGAGAAGGTGGTGGTGAGCTGCCTACTTGAATCACTGCAGTCAGTGTGGTGAAGGTATTCCCACAGTGCTGTTGGGTAGAGTTCCAGGATTTAGGCGCAGCGACGACGAAGGAATAACTACGTATATTTCCAAGTTAGGATGGTCTCTTATTTGGAGGGAAACTTGCAGGTTGTGATGTTTTCATGGGCCTGCGATCCATGTCCTTCCAGGTGGTAGAGATTGTATATTTGGGAGGTGCTGTCGAAGAAGCATTGGAAAGTTATTGCAGTGCATCTTATAGAGAGTACACACTGCAGCCACAGTCTACCCTTGGTGAAAGGACTGAATGTTTAAGGTGGTGGTAGAGTGCGACTCAAGCAGACTGCTTTCACCTGGATGATGCAGAGCTCCTTCAGTGCTGTTGAGACAGCAAACAGGCAAGCGGAGAGTATTCCATCACACTCCTGATTTGTGCCTTGTAAGTGGTGGAAAGGCTTTTGGGAGTCGGAAGATGAGTTATTTGCCATAGAATACCCAGCCTTTGACCTGCTCTTGTTGCCACAGCATTAATGTGGGTGGTCCAGTTAAGTTTCTGGTCAGTGGTGACCCCTGGGATGTTGGGGGATTTGGCAATGGTAATGCTGTTGAATGTCAAGGGGAAGTGATTAGACTCTCTTGTTGAAGGTGGTCATTGACTAGCACTGTGTGGTGCAAATGTTACTGGCCCCTTTATCAGCTCAAGCCTGAATATTGTTTAGATCTGCTTCATTTTCTAAGAAGTTGCGAATGGAACTGAATATTGCACAATAATCTACAAATAATTAGCTGTAAGTTTTAGACCGTGCCTCCTAGTCCTCGACTTCCCAACCAGTGGAATTAGTTTCTCTCTGTCTACCCTTGATATCTTGAAAATTTGATCTAAATTGCAGAAAATACAACCCTAGTTTGTGTAATCTATCCTTGTAATTTAACCCTTGGAGTTCAAGAATCATTCTGGTAAATCTATACTGCATTCCCTCTAAGACTAATGCATCCTTCCTAAGGTATGGTGCCCGGAACTGCTGACCACACTCCAGGTGTGGTCTAACCAGGATTTTGCATTCAGATGCTTCTTAACATCACATGGAGTGAACTAAATTGGCTGGGCACTGGCATCTTTGGAGTCTTCAAATATGATCGCTCATTTGGCACTGCGGCTGAACGTGTCTACAATCTTGCAGCTCGTGCTGGGTCCTGCCATTGTTGAAGATGGGGAAGTTTCTGGGGTCTTCTTTGAGTTGCTGTATTCTCCACCACCATTGTAAACTGAATTTGATGGGGCTACAGAACATTGCTCTGATTAGTTCAGTGGAACCACTTAGCCTTGTCTAAAGCCTGCTGCTTTTGCTCTTCGATGCCTGTACCTCTCTGAAGCTCTGGTACATTGGTGCCTCATTCTAAGATGTGCGTGGTACTGTTCCTGTGATTGAAGTGCTTCTGAGGAAGTATTGTTACGACCGAGGTGGGAGGAGTGCACTGTCTTTCTAGTTCTACTTCTCCACAGGGCACAACGTATATTTAAATGTTTACCCAGTTACTGATATGGTCATAGACTCTACTTTTTATCCCAGAATAAAACACACCTACCAGGTTTCTTTAATAAAGAACAAACAATAAAACAAGACTTATTCAGTAATGAAGCAGAGCATTAACACACAGATAGAAATATGAAAGTTCCCTTTTTAAAATCTCCCACACACAAATGCACACACTGAAAAAATTAAGAAATGCTTTCTGCAGAGCTCTGTTACAAAAAAAGACAAAAGAAACTTTGGCCCAATAGTTGCTAATTCATGAAGAAAAAAAAATGTGGAAGGATATCAGTTGTCCCTTTAGGTTTGGCGTCCAGGTTGTCATACAGACCCCCACCTGCCAAGAATGAGGCATATTAATTTTGTCATACGAACATTGATTTTAAACTGTTGCTGGAGTGAAGAAAGAAAGTTTAAAAAATCACCAGCCACTTGGCTGGAAAAACATTTGCATACTAACAGACAGTGCTTGGAGAGAAAAAGGACTATTACCTGGTCCACTTAACCCAACATGGACTGTGATCACCAGACATGGAAGGTGAGGAAGCTCTCATTCCAGGATGACTGCTAAGATGGCAGAATCCACAAACAGAAGTGGTCGAACCAGCTAGTCACATGATTAACCTGCTGGGCAACCTGGGGTTTTTGAACGAGCCACAGGACAGTTTGAATTCAGAAGGCAGTTTGAAACTGAAGCTGAAGCAAGCAAGTCTCTCGCCTGGCTGTGTCTCTGTCTCGCTTTCTCCCAAGCCACCAGACCCACGGAAGACACGTAAACCTCGAGAGAAAAGGCTCCTACATCGGAACAAGTTGAAGTGTGAACCGGAATTGCAAGACTTGGTGGAAACTAAAGACTCCGCGTTGAACTTAAAGGACTGTAAATACTAGATATTGCCTCAAACTTTTCCCCTTTATTCCTTCTACTTTTTCTATCTGCGTGTGTGTTTATCGCATATGCGTGCTAGTTTGGTCGCATCGCATATTCGTATTTGTTAACTGGCTTATAGTTTAAGGTTAATAAATTGCCTTTGTTTAAATCTAAGGAAACCTGTCTGATTTCTTTGCCTTACAATTGGAGCAGTGAACTAGGATTCACTAAGTGCGAGCTAAAAACAGGGTGTTTCTAAAATTAAACCCTGTTATGGTTGAACCAGGCAAATGCTGAGAGGGATCCCTAGACCCCTTTTCACCTGGTTGTAATAGGCTACATGGAGGCAGGTTACTGGGATCTTTTCTGGAGATGTTGAGAATTAGTCTGGTAGGCTTTCCAGGAGAAATGTGGCATCAGGGGTTACAACTCCGGCACGCTCGATAGGCAGGGTCTTTTCAAAGAGGTAGAGAAAGAGATGAGTTGAGTGTTTTTTCCTTGGCAAGCTGATCTTCAACTGCTTTCAACAACAGTCCACACCCCAACAGTACCAAAACAATATGATAGGGAGTTGGTGGCATAGTGGTAATGTCGCTGGACTAGTAATCCAGAGGCCCAGTTCGTGCTTTGGGGACATGGGTTCAAATCCCACCACAGCAGATGGTGAAATTTGAATTCAATTAACAAATCTGGAATTAAAAAAATAAGCTAGTCTAATGGTGACCGTGAAACCATTGTCGATTGTTGTTAAAAAACCCATCTGGTTCATTAATGTCCTTTAGGGATCTGCTGTCCTTACCTGGTCTGGCCTGCATGTGACTCCAGACCCACAGCAATATGGTTGACTTTTAAATCCCCTCTGAAATGGCCTTGCAAGCCACTCAGTTCAAGGGCAAATAGGGATGGGCAATAAATGTTGGCCTAGCCAGCGATGTCCACATCCCACGAATGAATAAAAAAACTCAGAAGCGAAACCAAACAGCACGTCAGAACCTCCTGACTCTCATTGTGATGTCACTTCTCTAAACATCTCCCCCAAGTCACCAAGTTTTCTGTTGTTTATTGAGCTTAAAGCTTCCCAGTAAAGGTTGTTTTCAAACAAGACCTCAAATATCCTTCCGTGACCTCTTTATTTTTAAAAAAAATGTCCAACATCTATGGAATTACTTCAGTTCTCCAATTAATCCATCTCCACATTTTAAAAGAGTCCTCAAATAAATGAATAAAGAAGCACTTTCATAACAGTATTCAAATTATGATTAGACACACATCCTGAATAGTGCCATTTTCCCAGGTTCCATTTATGCATAGGAGTCCTTGAATCCTGTAATAGTCTGTAAAGGTCAGGGCTTCTTTGACTACAGATATGAATTTACAACTCCCTGCATGTTTGCACTGTGCATCTATCCTGCACCCTGGAGCTTGCATTGCTTCTTATGACCTCCTTTTCTTCCAAACACCTCGAGAGAATTCCCATTGGCAAAACTCATTTGTACCAGTTATGGTGGTGAGGGCAAAATACATTAAAATAGTTGGCAGCAAAACTGAGAACCTTAGTACCAACAGAAGAAAAAGGTATTCAAATATTTAAGTTAAAGTTATTTGACTTTTAAAATAGGTACCACAACAGGTACCCCACACCCCTGGATAGCCATTTCAGATCTGTGTCATTTACAGTTGATGAGCTGCACACTTGAATATCAGGAGATATCATGCAGGACAGAAATGCTCCCAGACTCATGGTGGGTGATTCCAGTGTTGCTACTCCCACCTGTTGCAAAGTGACCAGAGGTCCTGTGAGAGAGAACTCCCACCTATTTTCTGCTGTTTGCTGAATATGTGCACTGATAAAGTCTGCAACCAGTAAGTGCGGGTGGGGGGAGTCCAGGGTTGATTATCAGCAAGATACTTATTAGGGTGTGCCTCACAGCTGAGCCCAGTTTTAATGCTCCTTTAGCGATCCTGGCTGAATTGAGCTGAATTAACTCAGCTTAGATTGAACCTGGGCCATTCTTTGTCTATGCTTTACTGGCTTAATCAGCTGAATCATCTAGAAAAGTATCCTTTATTTAGAAAATAAAAGCTGAGGATGGCTAGAAGCATCAAGAAGAGGGTTAATCTACAATATGTGCTTAATGACTACCTTTTGGGAAAGGGAGCAAACTCCTGCATGAGCTAGCACATTTATTACTTTTTTAAAAAATTATTCGTTCCTGGGATGTGGGCGTCATTGGCTAGGCCAGCATTTATTGCCCCGTCTCTAATTGCCCTTGAGAAGATGGTGGTGAGCTGCCTTCTTGAACCACTGCAGTCCATGTGGGGTAGGTACCCCTACAGTGCTATTAGAAAGGGAGTTCCAGGATTTTGACCCAGCAATAATGAAGGAACAGTGATATAGTTCCAAGTCAGGATGATGTGTGGCTTTGAGGGGAGCTTGCAGATGATGGTCTTCCCATGCATCCTTCTAGGTGGTAGAGGTCTCCGGTTTGAAAGGTGCTGTCTAAGGAACCTTAGTGTGTTGCTGCAATGCATCTTGTGGATGGTGTACACAGTTGCCACTCTGCATCGGTGGTGGAGGAGTGAGTGTTAGCGGATGGGGTGCCAATCAAGCGGGCTGCTTTGTTTTGGATAGGGTCGAGATTCTTGAGTGTTGCTGGAGCTGCACCCATCCAGGCGTGGAGAATATTCCATCACACTTCTGACTTGTGCCTTGTAGATGGTGGACAGGCTTTGGGGAGTCAGGAGGTGAGATAGTCGCCGCAGGATTCCCAGCCTTTGACCTCTTGTAACCACGGTATTTATATGGCTACTCCAGTTCAGTTTTTGGTCAATGATAACCCCCCAGGATGTTGCTAATGGGGGATTCAGTGATCATAATGCCATTGACTGTCAAGGGGAGATGGCTCGATTCTCTCTTGTTGGAGATGGTCATTGCCTGGCACCTGTATGACTGGAATGTTACCTGCCACTTAATAGCCCAAGCCTGGATATTGTTCAGGTCTTGCTGCATTTCTACACGGACTGCTTCAGTTGCTGAGGAGTCGTGAATGGTGCTGAACATTGCAATCATCAGCGAACATCCCCACTTCTGACCTTATGATTGAAGGAAGGTCATTGATGAAGCAGCTGAAGATGGTTGGGCCTAGGACACTACCCTGAGGAACGCCTGCAGTGATATCCTGGAGCGGAGATGATTGACTTTCAACACCCGCAACCATCTTCCTTTGCGCTAGGTAAGACTTGAATAGTAAAATCTGGGAAGTGAAGAGCGTTTTAATCTAGTCCTTTTTGGCAGGTACCAAAATAACTAATAGACTGGGTAAAATAATCGAGATGACTTGTTAGGTCAGTGATCTGAACAAAGTTTGCAAATATTTAAAACGGTGCTCAAAAACTACGTTTAAATGATGCTCAAGTTGCCATTCAGGTAGTCTTTTTCTTGGTTATAAAATAAAAGAACAAATTTTTTGTATGATTTTTGATTTAAATTAAAATCAAATAATTGCAATTTAGATCAGTTTTATTTTATGAAAGGGGGACTGAATCTGGTGGACTAAGTACATCATAGTGTAGCAATGTCAATCTCACACTGTTTCTGTTCCAATATGGAACAGCTTTGAAGATACATATTCTGAATTCTTCAGAAATGTGCAAAATATGCATTCTAGAACAGATGAGAACTTCTTGTGTAATTATATTTTAAAACTTACTTGAAAACATGCAATATTGAGTTTAAATGAAATTTTAAGGTAGCTTGTTATGTCCCGTCTGTGAGATTGCACTTGTGGGATTTCTATATTTTTATTCATGAACTTTAAAGCAGGTGTCCTACTAGCCAGTCCTACAAATTTAGAAGAGGAAAATTAAGGTACAAAATCGGAGTCATGGAGATCAAGGAATTTATTTTGCAGCATGCTGTCAGTGTTTCGACCGAGGTAGGAGGAGTGCACTGTCTTTTCTAGTTCTACTTCTCCACAGGTCACAACATATATTTAAATGTTTACCTGGTTACCGATACTGCCAATCATATATCCTATTTTTGTATATACCAGAGTGAAATACACCAAACAGGTTTCTTTAATAAACAACAAAATTAGCAGTTTATTATAAAACAAGACTTAACCAGTAATGAAGCAAAGCATTATTGAAATATGAAAGTTCCCTTTTTTAAATTCCCCAATTACGCTCACTCATACACTGGGGAAAAAAAAATACAGAAATTCTCTCTGAAGAGGTCTGTTACAAAAAAAGACAAAAAAGACTGCTTTGGCCAAATACTTCTTGATTCTCTAATTCTTGAAAAAAGGGAAGAGAGCTGGCATGGACACGTTCAGTGCTATAAACATTCTATGATTCTGTATGGAAGGATGTCAGTTGTCCCTTTTTTGGTCTGGCGTCCAGGTATATGGAGACAGGTCACTGGGATCATTTCAGATTATTCTGGAGTTGTTGAGAATTATTTGAGTAGGCTTTCTAGGAGAAATGTGGCATCAGGTTTTCCGCCAGCACACACTTGAATCGCAGGATTTTTTTTAAGCTTCTCAGGAACTATACAGCACCAGGGATTTTAGCTCTCCCATGCTGAATGTTTGCAGGATTTCTTCATGAGGTTGAGGAGGAGGTGAGCTGGGTGGTTTCTTCTATCCTTGGCAGGGAAACACCAACTGTCGTCCAACAGTTCACATCCCAACTGCACTGAAAACAATGTGAAAGCCCCATCAGAGAGTCGACCTCCTGACCTCCATAAACCTTGACATGTGGCTTCTCTGTAACCATTTTTCCCCAGGTCACCAAGGGTTCTGTTTTTTTTTTACTGAGCCCAAAGCACATGATTTCCAGCACAGGTGGCTTTCAGACAACATCTCAAGTGTCCTTTCGGTGAACTTAGTTTAAAAAAAACACATCCATGGAATCTTTTCAGTTTTAACACAAGTCCTGAAAAAGAAATTTAAAAATGGAAGCACTTTCGTAACATCAGTTATATATTAAAATGCGATTAACAGCAAAGTTGCTGATTAATTCTAATTCTTCTGTGAGGCAGCATTGTCTTACTGTTGCTGTATGAATATGTGAGTGTTTTTGATTCTATTAGTTGCCACAACTTTAGTTTTTTTCATTTGCAAGTTTCTTACCTCAAGTTGGTCTGAAGCTTGTCATTAATATCCTGTAATTCCAGTACATGATTTTTCTTTTCTGTTGAAACAAGATTCCATTTGATTTAAAAATTGGCTTTGGCCGTTACCTGTGCTTGGTTTCAAATCATGAGGCATTTTTGGAAACCGCTTTTTCTAATTGATAACCTTCAGTGACAAGATACAGCCCAGACATACTTTTGTTTTGACTTGGCACCATCCTGACATTATTTTTCTGTCTACTCCTCATGCATACTCTTGTTCCTTAATCCTTTCCCTCTGCCATTCTGGTATTTGTTCTGGCAGCAGTATAGGGTTACAAATTCCCAAATACTATTGGTCCATATTGAGTCAGAAGGTAGATGTTATATAAACTTTTTTTTTATTTGTTGCACAATCGTGGAATATGGGATTTGCTAGCTGGGTCAGCATTTATTATCTATCCCCAGTTAGTTGCCCTCGAAGGTGGTGATGGACTTTCTTGAACTGCTGCAGTCCATGTGATGAAGGTACTGCCACAATGCTACAGGCTCCTCAAGGACCTTTGAGCTGTGTGAATAACCCTCTATCTCTTTTAGGACAAGATTTGGAATCAGACCATGCATGCCTGGATGGGCAACACTTAACATGCATCTCCAAATGGGATGCAACTTGATCGTGCTTCTTGGGCACACACTCCAGAGCTGGATGCTGCATGCATTAAGTAATATCTAGACGTAGTGAAGAACTTAATAGTGGATTCCCGGACAGAAATTGCTCACAAATTGAGCTTTGGTATTAATGATTTCATAAGGTTTTATAACAGAACACAGGACAAGTTGTAGCTCTTATTTTTTTTTTGGAATGGAATATTACCTTTTGTGTTTCCTTCACTGCCTTTTCTGTTGAGAATTCCAGAGTAATTTGGAGCAGGAGTAACCATTTAAGTGCTGATGATCCCCAATAGCCTAAGAAATAACTCCCAAGTCTGACCATGTTCTATCTCTTGAGTTTAGAAGAATGAGAAGTGATCTAATTCAAACATACAAAATTGTTACAGGGCTCGACAGGGTTGTTGCAGGAAGGATGTTTCCCCTGGCAGGGGAGTTCAGAACCAGGGAACACAGTCTCAGAATAAGGGGCAAGCCACTTAGGACTGAGATGAGGAGTAATTCTTCTCTGAGGGTTGTGAATCTTTCAAATTCTCTGCCCCAGAGAGCTGTGGAGGCTCAGTCGTTGAGTCTGTTTAAGACTGAGATCAATAGATTTCTACACATTAAAAACATCAAGGGTTATGGAATGGTGCAGGAAAATGGTGTTGAAGTAGAAGATCAGCCATGATCTCATTGCAGGCTCGAAGGGCTAAATGGCCCACTGCTCCTATTTTCTTATGTTCTATCCTTGTTCCCTTTCTCTTCTTCTACTACGACTACATGTTGCCCCTTAATGGCATTATCTACAATTACAGGGCTCTCTTTCAAATATATGATAATGGTACCAGTTGTACTACTTCATCCTCCCTCTCAACCCGAAGACCACTTCCTGTATTGCCAAGCTTCCAGTCTAACTTCAAGTCATGGATGAATCACCACTTTATCCAGTGTAACATTGGGAGGACTGAAGTCATTGTGTCAGAGGCTGAAAACAAACTGCGCTCTCTTGCTAATAGTTCCATGCCACTCCCCAGCCACTTACTCAGATTGGACCAGATCACGTGAAATTTTTTATCTCGTTTGATCCTGAGTTTGCCTTTAAATCTCGCATTCCATCTTTCACTAAGACTACCCTTTTCCACCTACTGTAGATTGCGCCTTCTGCCCCATCTCAGCCCTTGAATTCTGAAACACTTGTCCATGCGTATGTCACCCCAAAACATTATTATAATGCCGCCTTCTCTTGTATCCTCTGCCCTCCACAAACTCCAACGGCTGGGTTTTTGTGCCAGCGTCAGGAACCCAACACCCGGAGCATTTCGGGATCCCAACCCCATGCTTCAGCAAATTCCCTAATTGGGCAGGAGACAAGCTTGGCGCCCTATTAGAGGCGCCAAGTGCCTCCAGGAGAGATGGGAGTTACCTGCCTGGGGCCAGCGGCAAAGACAGGCAGCAGCCATATTAGGGGCTGCTGCTGCTTTGCTGTGGAGTGCAACCAACTCATGAAAGGCCCAGGACGGTGATGAGGACGTAAAGTGGCCATAGAGGCCAAGTAGAGGTATAGTGCTCGATATGACACAAGTTGGCCTGTCATATTTATTTCCATCACACTTTCTAATAAATTTTATTTGGCCAAGCGGCAACCTCGACAGCTGTGCACTAACGTGCACCAGATTGGTTAGGATCACCAAAATCAGAATTGAAAATTGCCCTGGCCCTTTTAAAGTGCTGCTAAAGGAGCTAATAGTGAACAAGTGGCTTCCCCATTTTCCCTTCCGTGCCCTCACATCGAAAATTGCAAACTGTCCAAGAGGCCTTGTGTTCTGGAGACAACCTCCGGGACTGCAATTTTGAAATCTCGTCTGCTCTGGTTCCCAACTCTGCATACCTTTTGAAAATTTGGCCCAACGTTTCCAAAATCCATTCACGTGTACCGAGTCCTGCATTAAATTGCTTTTGACCATCATCCATATCCTCACAGCCTCAAACTGGCTGCCTGTAATTTAATATATTAAATATAAGTTCCTCATTCTCAGCTTCAAATCCCTTCATAGACTTGTCCCACTCTGCAACTTGTTTCAGCCTTGTATCTAACTGTGCCCTTCTTTGAATTTGTTCTTTTTTCTGCCCTTTCCAACTATTGGTAGCAGAGCCTTTATCCCCCTTGGCTCCACTCTGGAACACTCTTCTTAAACCATGCTGTATTTTCACTTTTCTCTCTTCCTTTGAAAACCTTTTAAGAACCTATCTGTTGAACCAAGCTTTTAGTCTCTCATCATGATTGTTATATCCATGGCTCTGCATCTGTTTCTCTGCAGTTTTCCACTTTTGAAACACTTTGGGATTTTCTTTTGTAAATGTTGCTATATAAATGCAAGTTGTTGAAAGCCTGGTTTCGCTGTGTCTACAGTAGGCGGGGTTAAAATGTACAGCCCATGGGAGGATGCTCAGAAATATGTAAAAAATGATGAAATCTGAATATAACAACTGATCAGCCCATTGCCCCATTCTAAATACCAGTGACAGGCTTGTGATGGACTCCACGTTAACTCGTCAAGCCTCCACTGACACTTTCATGTCGGGGAAGGTTTTTTTTTTGATCCAATTAACTAATGAGAAATACATGGCACTGTGGTATTAGTATATAGTAAGCAGCAGGTGTATGTGTCTGCCCAGTTGCCGCTGAAAAAGGACAAGAGGCGTTCTCTGGTTCCAACAGATTCCGAGATGATATCCAGTGGATGGGTTGGTGAAAATTCCGGTGGTGCATTGAAGTGATTCCGAGGCAGATGCTCTAGTACTTGGGGTGCTGTAAGTATTGGAGCAGTAAATATTGGACCTGTGTCTCCTTACGCAGGTCTGCTTGTTAAAGGAAATGCTGGCCCCTTTAGTTGGATGGATTGCTTACGTCCCTGAGGTTAATTCCTCAATTTTTGCCAAATGAGGGGCTACAGCTGGCAATGATTAGTAAGTGTGGCTAACCCTGCAGCTGCCCTGCCAGTGAGATGGTGGGCAGAATGGGCAGAGGGAAGGAGTATCTTGCATACTGTAGATTGGGAGGAGTCTCCTTTCCTGGCCAGTGGCAGTGTTGGTCAGGAGGAATCATTTGGATGGTGCCTAGGGATGAGTAATAAATGTTACCTTGCCTGTGTCTCCCACAAACCAAGAAGAATTTTCTTCTGTTGAAGTTTCTTGATTCTTACTCCTCTTTTACTCTGCTTTTCTCACAGCAGATAGTGATTGGAACTCATTTCTCTAACAGTAGATGTAAGGCAATAGAAAACATCCATATGCTTTGAAATTTGGTCATGGAACTTTTCCATACATCAGCTCCCAGGAGTGTATAACTTGTCCTCTATAAAAGCAACAAAAACAAAATGTGCTGGAAATACTCAGCAGGTCTGGCAGCATTTGTGGAGAGAGAGGCAAAGTTAACGTTTCAGGTCTGTGACCTTTCATTAGTTCTGATGAAAGGTCACAAACCTGAAATGTTAACTTTGATTCTCTCCACAGATGCTGCCAGACCTGCTGAGTATTTCCAGCACTTTTCGTTTCATATTTCCAGCATCTGCAGTATTTTGCCTCTATAAACGCAGTTGAATATCTGTTTAATTTTAATGTGGATTACTGAACAGAAGTTGTTCAAAGTTAAGTACAGTCGAAATACACATTATGTTGCAATATACTTCAGTGCCCAGCTGACTGGAAAAGCCACATGGCTGCCTTTTGTCTTGAGATGCAAGTCTAGATGTATCGGCAACTAAATTTATTACTGCGTGAATCTGATCATTACCCATGTGAGAAGATACACAAGAACAACCAGTAACCCTTGTGAATTAGTCATTTTTTCAGTTTTTTTTTTATAGAGCATAAAGCAGTTTACTATGTCAGCTGCTTTTTCAGGAAGCATGGGGATGAGCCCAATATCACCTGTTTTAAGCGTTTTACTGAGTCATTCATGGAGAATGAAAGTGGCATCTGCCCAAATCTGTTCAAGCACATTGGCTATTCATTGACAGCAGTAACTTAGAATGTGGGATATGAATCATCATGCCCAGGAAAGGGAGAAATAACAGTAGTAAATTGTGTCAACTTGGACTCATTTGGTGTAAAATTGAATAGTCTGATCAGTTGAGTTGCGGTATGACCTGAAGCTGTACTGGGCATTTTATCACTATAGTGTATGTGGAAAAGAAATAGGAACATAAGATACAGACCAGCCTACTCCTGTTCCTAATTCCATCTACCAGTCCTGATTCTGTAATCCTTAATACCCTGGCATACAAAAACCTGTTGATCTCAGTTTCGGAATATTCATTTGACCAAGACACAACAGCTTTATGAAGGGGAAGAGTTCCGTACTCTTTGCGTGAAGAAGTATTTCTGGACATTACCCCTGAACGGCCTAGCTCTAATTTTAAAATAATAAACGGAGCATTTTCAAGTTGGTAGGCTGTAACTAGTGCAGTACCACAAGGATCAGTGCTGGGGCCTCAACTATTTACAATCTATTAATGACTTAGTCGAAGAGACCGAGAGTAATGTATCCAAGTTTGCTGATGATACAAAGCTAGGTGAGAATGTAAGCTGTGAGAGGGACACAGAGGCTACAAAGAGATATAGCCAGGTTAAGTGAGTGGGCATCAAGGTGGCAGATGGATTATAATGTGGAGATGTATGAGGTTATTCACATTGGTAGTAAGAAAAGAAAAGGCGTGAAACTTTCAAATGTTGATCTTCAAAGGGACTTGAGTGTACTCGTACAAGGAACACCAAGTCAGCATGCAGGTACGGCAAGCAATTAAGAAGGCAAATGGCATGTTGGCCTTTATTGCAAGGGTACTAGAGTACATTGTGATTCCGGTAGGAGCTTTTCAGCCACAGGGAGGTGGCAGTTGAGAAGAACTCTTGTGATTACCTTCCCTGTGGTGCACAGCAGGGATACCCCTCTGTAGTTACCACAGTCGGTCTTGTTGCCTTTTTTGAAGATGGTCACAATCATTGGCATCTCGGAGAACCCCTGGCAGGCTTTCCTGCTTCCAGATGAGGGAGATGAGACCGTGTATTTGTGTCAAGAGTGCCTCTCTGTCGTATTTTAGAATTTCAGCGGGAATTCTGTCTACACCAGCGGCCTTATTGTTTCTTTTCTGTCGGATGGCCTTTTTGATCTCATGTCGGGCTGGGGTTGTGCTGAGGTCATGGTGGGTAGCATGCTGTGGAATGCACTCGAGGCAGCTTGCATCAAGGGTGAGTCGCGATTGAGAAGATCTTCAAAGTGCTCCTTCCAACGAGCACTGACCACCTCTCTGTCCTTGATCAGCGCCACTACATGCTTAGCTGTCAGTGGGAGGTCCTTGGGAATTTGGACCATAAACGGTCTTGACCACGCTGAAGAATCCATGAATGCAGTGGCTGTCCATGAGTTGCTGTACTTCCTGCACTCTTCCTGCCTACCAGCTGTTCTTTAGGCCACGGGTTTTTTGTTGAATCTCGGCCTTCAATTGTCTGTAGGCCTGCTTTTTTTCGCTTGTATTTTGGTGATGCTTCCAGTTCAGGAACACCCATGGTCTGCAGAGCCACAGTGTTATCTGCCCTCCTATATGCAGCAGAAACATGGACACTGTACAGCAGACATCTCAAATCCCTGGAGAGATATCACCAGTGGTGCCTCCGCAAGAGCTGGCAAATTCAGTGGCAGTACAGACACTCCAGTATCCGTGTCCTCTCTCAGGCCAACATCCCCAGTATCGAGACACTGATCATGGCTATTCATTTACATTGGACGGGCCACATCGTCCGCATGCCTGACTCAAGATTCCCAAAATAAGCTTTCTACTCTGAGCTCCGTCACGGCAAGAGGCTACCAGGAGGGCAGAGGAAACGCTATAAGGATGTCCTTATAGCCTCCATGAAAAAAATGTGATATCTCCACCGATTCTTGGGAAATCTCTTGCCCGAGACTGCCCAAAATTGAGAAGAAGCGTCTGTGAAGGTGCTAGCTCGTTTGAACAATGTCGACATGCCCAGGCAGCGACCAAGTGCAAACAGCAGAAGGAGCGTTCGGAATTTCGAGCATCCCATTCACTTGCCTCACGAAACACTACCTACCCCACCTGTGGCAGAGTGTGCAGATCCGGAATTGGACTATTCAGTTGCCTAAGGACCCACAACCCTGGAGTGGAAGAAAGTCATCCTCGTTCCTGAGGATCTGCCGAAGAAGAAGAAGGAGGACTGGAGTACAAGAGTAAGGAAGTGTTGCCACAATTGCACTGGTCTTTGGTGAGACCACGCCTGGAGTACTGTGCACAGATTTGGTCTGCATAATCTAAGGAAGGATATACTTGCCTTGGAGGCGGCACAGTGTAGGTTCACTAGATTGGTTCTTGGGATGAGAGGGTTGTCCTACTATGATAGACTGAGTAAGTTGGACATGTACACTTTCGAATTTAGAAGAATGAGAGCTAATCTCATTGAAACATACAGGATCCTGAAGGTACTTGAGACGAGGTAGACACTGAGGGTTTGTTT
Source organism: Heterodontus francisci (assembly GCF_036365525.1). NCBI lineage: Eukaryota > Metazoa > Chordata > Chondrichthyes > Heterodontiformes > Heterodontidae > Heterodontus > Heterodontus francisci. The sequence continues at coordinate 116,197,269 of NC_090375.1, read as the reverse complement.
CCCCTGACTGGGGAATCTAGAACACAGTGACACGGCCTCTACATGAGGCATCAAATATTTAGGACTGAGATAAGGGGAAACTTGTTCACTCAGAGGATTGTGAATCTTTGGAATCTATACCCCGGACGGTTGTGGCTGCTCCATGGTTGAGTATATTCAAGGCTTGGATGAATAGATTTTTGATCTCTCAGGAAATCGAGGGATATGGGGAGTGGGCAGGAAAGTGGAGTTGAGGCAGAAGATCAGCTATGATCATATTGAATGGCGGACCAGGCGAAGGGATTGTGGAGGGCGGGCGGCCATAAGGTCGTCTGCTCCTATTTCTTGCGTTTTTAATGCTTTTTAATCACTTTTTCAATTCCCATGCAAAATGGCATGAGAGTACCTTCAGAATCCAGAGCAGTTTGGGACTGCAAGTGGAAGAGTCTGTATGAGTATTGGTTGAGTTAGAGGTCTTTTTCCCAACCAACTGCTCAGGCAGTGTCCTTCTGGATCTTTCGTGAGAACAATCCTCGTACAGTAACTATAGATTTTTGGGGTAAACTAGAACTGAATACCTTTTAGATGAACTATACTTCAATCATCAAAACTAATTTCTGGAAAATACAGTGGTCGTGACAGGCCTTCAGTATGGATCACACTTCTATAAGTCATGCATCATCAGTTAACACAACAACTCTTAACATATTAAATAGCAACTCTTGTGTAAAGTAACTGAGCCCTTCACATGATAGGCAGATATTGAGCAGTTAAAGGAGGATTACCAAATAAATAGTTAGAGTTGGATTTTAAGATTTCTAAAGTCAGGGAGGGGGTTAGCAAGGCAAAATGGTTTTGGAACAGAATTTCAAGACTACGGTCATAATGACTGGTCAGCCTCCAATGATAGAGTGAAGGGAGCAGAGCGAAATCAATAATCCACAACAGTAAAGGATTTGGGCTAAGTTTTATGGCTGGAGAAAACCATTCAGGTATGGCTCGCCTACATCACATGGACTACAGTGTTTCAGGAAGGCAGCTCACCACTGCCTTTTCAGGGGCATTTCGGGATGGGCAATAAATGCTGCCCTTGCCAGCAATGCTCACATCCCAAGAACGAATAAAAAAAAAACCTAGTTTGTGCTTCCTGTCTGTTAACCAATCCTCCATCCATGCTAATAACTCCGTTAGGCCTTGTTTTCCCTAATAATCTTTTGTGTGCACCTTATTGAATGCCTTTTGGAAATCCAAGTATACTACAGCTACTCTTTTGGGCCTCCTTATCTCGAGAGACAATGGATACGCGCCTGGAGGTGGTCAGTGGTTTGTGAAGCAGCGCCTGGAGTGGCTATAAAGGCCAATTCTGGAGTGACAGGCTCTTCCACAGGTGCTGCAGAGAAATTTGTTTGTTGGGGCTGTTGCACAGTTGGCTCTCCCCTTGCGCCTCTGTCTTTTTTCCTGCCAACTACTAAGTCTCTTCGACTCGCCACAATTTAGCCCTGTCTTTATGGCTGCCCGCCAGCTCTGGCGAATGCTGGCAACTGACTCCCACGACTTGTGATCAATGTCACACGATTTCATGTCGCGTTTGCAGACGTCTTTATAACGGAGACATGGACGGCCGGTGGGTCTGATACAGCTACAGCTACTGGCTCCCCTTTATCTACCATATTTAAAAAAAACTCTAATAAATTTGTCCAGCACTATTTCCCTTTTGTAAAAGCATGTTGACTCTGTCATGCTCTGATTTTCTAAGTGTATTGTTAGGACTTCCTTAATCGATTCCAGCAATTTTCAGGCAACTGATGTCAGGCTAACTGGCCTGTGGTTCCCTGTTTTCTCCCTCCCTCCTTTCTTGCCGTAGCTGTGTTAAATTTGCTGACTTTCATTCTGCTGGGACTGCTCTAGAATATAGGGAATTTTGCAAAATCGCAACTAGTGCATCCACTATCTCTGCAACTATCTCTTTTAGAACCCTAGGATGTAGGCCATCAGGCCCTGTGGATTTGTTGGCTTGTAGTCCCTTAAGTTTCTCTCATACTTTTTTCTCTACTGATTATTTTTAAGTTCCTCAGTGATCTCCTTTTCATATGTGTTAAAGCTCTAACAATGTTTTTTTTTAATATTCCAGGCATAGTTACTTATATTTTTTCCCTTTATCAACTTTTTGGTCGCCCTTTGCTGATTTCTAAAACTCTCCCAATCCTCAAGCTTACTACTATTCTTCAAAACATTTATAAGCCTCTTTTAATCTAATACTATCCTCAACTTCCCTTGTAAGCCAGGGATGAGTCCTTCTCAGAGTTTTTGTTTTTTGTTGAACATTTTGACTAATTTCCTTAAATAGTTATAATTACAGCTTTCAAAGTAAAAGTGATATTGTTTATTAACCTAACCAATAAATGAATATTCCTGCATCAATCAAGACTTGGTTCATGATTTTTATTTTGCAGGAGGAGTAATATGTGGCCTTAAAACATTTTTACCAAGCCACATTATATAAGTAGTTGATTAAGTTGACCACTAAAGCATCCTACTGTTCCTGCTTCAATCTCCATTATTCTCTGTACTGATGAAAAATGGCAGGAAGTAAGAGTGCTGAATTGAAGATCTGTTGTGCCTGGAAATTTAAAACTTTGTTTTCTCAGGCCATGGAAAACATGGGCTTATTGCAGGAAAATTCCTTTTTCTGCTCCTGCCATATTATAATCACAAAAAAGATGGCAGGATGTAGATCATGACCTATAGATCCCTTTATTTGCCTATTTCAGATAATTCAAGGAGTGTAACTGGGAGATTGGCTGCACATTCTGAGATGTGTGTTTCCATACTGGGATTAGTAGGCCCACAGTAAGTTCTTGTAGTGTCAAATAATGGGAGTCCAAAAGGAGAAAGTTCCAGCTGCTCTGCTTTTCTCCAAGTGGAAGCAGGTTTCAAATATAACGCTGTGGGGTTTTGGCAGCATGGAAAACGAAAAGGAGAAGGCTAGCTAGAAATATAAAGACAGATAGTAAGAGTTTCTAAAGATATTTTAAAAAGATGAGTTAAAATAAGCATTGGTTCAATAGAAAGTGAGTCTGGGAAATTAATAATGGATAAGAAGGAGATGGCAGATGAATTGAACAGATATTTTACATTGGTCTACACAATTGAGGATACAAGTAACATCCCAGTATTGGCTGTAAGTCGGGACTTGGAAGGGAGGGAGGAACTCAAGAAAATAACAATCACCCGGGAAGTGGTACTGAAAAAATTGTTGGAGCTGAGGGCTGACAAGCCCCTGGGTCATAGAACATAACAGCGCAGTACAGGCCCTTCGGCCCTCGATGTTGCGCCGACCTGTGAAACCATCTGACCTACACTATTCCATTTTCATCCATATGTCTATCCAATGACCACTTAAATGCCCTTAAAGTTGGCGAGTCTACGACTGCTGCAGGCAGGGCGTTCCACGCCCCTACTACTCTCTGAGTAAAGAAACTACCTCTAACATCTGTCCTATATCACCCCTCAACTTAAAGCTATGTCCCCTCGTGTTAGCCATCACCATCCGAGGAAAAAGACTCTCACTATCCACCCGATCTAACCCTCTGATTATCTTATATGTCTCTATTAAGTCACCTCTCCTCCTCCTTCTCTCCAACGAAAACAACCTCAAGTCCCTCAGCCTTTCCTTGTAAGACCTTCCCTCCATACCAGGCAACATCCTTGTAAGTCTCCTCTGCACCCTTTCCAAAGCTTCCACATCCTTCCGATAATGCGGTGACCAGAACTGCACGCAATACTCCAGGTGCGGCCGCACCAGAGTTTTGTACAGCTGCAGCATGACGTCGTGGCTCCGAAACTCAATCCCCCTACTAATAAAAGCTAACACACCATATGCCTTCTTAACAGCCCTATTAACCTGGGTAGCAACTTTCAGGGATTTATGTACCTGGACACCAAGATCTCTCTGTTCATCTACACTACCAAGAATCTTCCCATTAGCCCAGTACTCTGCATTCCTGTTACTCCTTCCAAAGTGAATCACCTCACACTTTTCCGCATTAAACTCCATTTGCCATCTCTCAGCCCAGCTCTGCAGCCTATCTATGTCCCTCTGTAACCTGCAACATCCTTCGGCACTATCCACAACTCCACCGACCTTCGTGTCATCCGCAAATTTACTAACCCACCCTTCTACACCCTCATCCAGGTCATTTATAAAAATGACAAACAGCAGTGGCCCCAAAACTGATCCTTGCGGTACACCACTAGTAACTAAACTCCAGGATGAACATTTGCCATCAACCACCACCCTCTGTCTTCTTTAAGCTAGCCAATTTCTGATCCAAAGCACTGAATCACCTTCAATCCCATACTTCCGCATTTTCTGCAATAGCCTACCGTGGGGAACCTTATCAAACGCCTTACTGAAATCTATATACACCACATCCACTGCTTTACCCTCATCCACCTGTTTGGTCACCTTCTCAAAAAACTCAATAAGGTTTGTGAGGCACGACCTACCCTTCACAAAACCGTGCTGACTATCTCTAATGAACTTATTCTTTTCAAGATGATTATAAATCCTATCTCTTATAACCTTTACCAACATTTTACCCACAACCGAAGTAAGGCTCACAGGTCTATAATTACCAGGGCTGTCTCTACTCCCCTTCTTGAACAAGGGGACAACATTTGCTATCCTCCAGTCTTCCGGCACTATTCCTGTCGACAATGACGACATAAAGATCAAGGACAAAGGCTCTGCAATCTCCTCCTTTGCTTTCCAGAGAATCCTAGGATAAATCCCATCTGGCCCAGGGGACTTATCTATTTTCACACTTTCCAAAATTGCTAACACCTCCTCCTTGTGAACCTCAATCCCATCTAGCCTCGTAGTCTGTATCTCAGTATTCTCCTCGACAACATTTTCCTTCTCTACTGTAAATACTGATGAAAAATATTCATTTAACGCTTCCCCTATCTCCTCTGATTCCACACACAACTTCCCACTACTATCCTTGATTGGCCCGAATCGAACTCTCGTCATTCTTTTATTCCTGATATACCTATAGAAAGCCTTAAGGTTTTCCTTGATCCTATCCGCCAATGACTTCTCGTGTCCTCTCCCTTTAGATCCTTCCTGGCTAGCTTGTAACTCTCAAGCGCCCTAACTGAGCCTTCACGTCTCATCCTAACATAAGCCGCCTTCTTCCTCTTGACAAGCGCTTCAACTTCTTTAGTAAACCATGGCTCCCTCGCTCGACAACTTCCTCCCTGCCTGACAGGTACATACTTATCAAGGACACGTAGTAGCTGCTCCCTGAATAAGCTCCACATTTCGATTGTGCCCATCCCCTGCAGTTTCCTTCCCCATCCTACGCATCCTAAATCTTGCTTAATCGCATCATAATTTCCTTTCCCCCAGCTATAATTCTTGCCCTGCGGTATATACCTGTCCCTGCCCATCGCTAAGGTAAACCTAACCGAATTGTGATCAGTATCACCTGATGGACAGGTGACAGGTGATTGGTCCTGATGGACTTCATCCTAAGGTGTTAAAAGAAGTGGCTAGTGAGATGGTTGATGCGTTAGTTTTAATTTTCCAAAATTCTCTAGATTCGGGGAAGGTTCCGTTAGATTGGAAAATAGCAAATGTAAGTCCTTTGTTCAAAAAGGGAGGGAGACAGAAAGCAGGAAACTACAGGCCAGTTAGCTTAACATCTGTCTTAGGGAAAATGTTAGAAGCTATTTTTAAAGACGTTGCAGCAGGGCATTTGGAAAATTTCAAGATAATCAGGCAGAGTCAACATGGATTTGTGAAAGGGAAATCATGTTTAACCAATTTATTGGAGTTCTTTGAGGGAGTTACATGTGCTGTGGATAAAGGGGAACCGGTAGATGTATTGTACTTAGATTTCCAGAAGGCATTTGATAAGATGCCACATCAAAGGTTATTGCAGAAAATAAAAGTTCATGATGTAGGGGGTAACATATTGGCATGGATAGAAGATTGGCGAGTTAACAGGAAACTAAGAGTAGGCATAAATGGATCATTTTCTGGTTGGCAAGATGTAATGAGTGGTGTGCCACAGGGATCTGTGCTGGGGCCTCAACATTTTACAATTTATATAAGTGACTTGGGTAAAGGGACCGAAGATATGGTTACTAAATTTGCTGATGACAGAAAGATAGGTAGGAAAGTAACTTGTGAAGAGGACATGAGGAGCTACAAAGGGATATAGATAGGTTAAGTGAGTGGGCAAAGACCTGGCAATTGGAGTATAATGTGGGAAAGTGTGAAATTGTCCACTTTGGCAGGAAGAATAAAAAAGAAGCATATTATCTAAATGGTGCGCGATTGCAGAGCTCTGAGATGCAGAGGGATCTGGGTGTCCTAATGCATGAATCGCAAAAGATTAGTATGCAGGTACAGCACGTAATTAGGAAAGTTAATAGAATGTTATCGTTTATTGCAAGGGGAATTGAGTACAAAAGTAGGGTGGTTTTGCTTTAGCTATACAGGGCATTGGTGAGACCACACCTGGAGTACTGTGTACAGTACTGGTCTCCTTATTTAAGGAAGGATGTAAATGCATTGGAAGCAGTACAGAGAAGGTTTACTAGACCAATACCTGGAATGGGTGGGCTATCTTACGAGGAAAGATTGGACAGGCTAGGCTTGTATCTGCTGGAATTTAGAAGAGTAAGAGGCGACTTGATTGAAACATACAAGATCCTGAGGGGTCTTGACAGGGTGGATGTGGAAAGGATGTTTCCCCTTGTGGGAGAATCTGGAACTAGGGGTCACTGTTTAACAATAAGGGGTTGCCCATTTAAGACAAAGATGAGGAGAAATTATTTCTCTCGGAGGATCGTGAGTCTTTGGAATTCGCTTCCTCAAAAGGCAGTGGAAGCAGAGTCTTTAAATATTTTTAAGGGAGAGGTCGATGGATTCTTGATAAGCAAGGGGGTGAAATGTTATTGGGGGTAGGTGGAAATGTGAAGTAATCAGTTCAGCCATGAACATTGAATGGCGGAGCAGGCCCGAGTGGCCTACTCCTGTTCCATGTTCGTATGCAAACATGCTGTAACGAAATCAAAACCAAGCTTTTCCAATCCAGTTTATCTGCATATCAAACAATTTTGAGACATTTGGCCCCATCTGATTGATGGGGAGTGCCTCAAGGGTTTTAACGTGAAGGAAAAAGTTAGACCCTTAGAGTATGAAAGTGTTCAAAACATATGGACTAATCAGTTATCTTTTTTGACACAACCTGTATGTTCTGTTCATTGCAGTGACTGATGTACTGCTGTCTATGACAGAGAACACTGATTCAGTTGAAGAGATGATGGGCTGCATTTCTATTATGGCGATGGGGGTTCCGGTGGTGGGCCGGAAGGTGGGGAGAGACCTTCCCCGGCTCTCGGTCAGACCCCTAAGCCACTTGACAGTGGGCAGGCAATTAACTGCCCACTATCGGAAACAGCGTCCCTTTAAGGGACGAACTCCTATCTCAAAAGCTGCCAGCTGATTGGAAGGCTGGCAGCTCTGTAGTACTTGCAATGCCACTGGAAGCAGTGGCAACTGCCGGTAATGCAGGATTGCTTACTGTCTCTAATTGTGTAGCTTTCACTGTTTTGCTTTATCAGTATTGTTACTGACCAGCTTTAAATTTTCATTCAGGAATTTTATCTTTGTTTCTTCCCTGTATTTCATCAAAATATAGTGTAAATGTATACTTTGAAAGCCAGCTATCACTGTTAGGGGTACAGTTCCCTTTTCTTTCTTGAATTACACCATCTATCAGTGGTTTGTACGTAAAGGAGCTGTTTCAAACATTATGGTCTGAATTTTGACATAATGACAGTGAAGCTAACAGCGCTCATCATTATTAGGGGGTAAATCTGACAGCAACTTCTAGTGTCTGCACATGTGCCATTAAACACGGAAATCCAAAAGTTGCTGTCAGAGATATCCTGCTCCACAGGATGCACTGTTGTAGTCCTTGCCAATAAAAACGTTACTGAAATCGCTGTAATGGCATGACCTGGGTAATTACCCACTAGCCTCGCACTAAGAATAGCTGAAAAAGCTAGGGCTAGTGCATTCAAGAGTACAACAACAGCTTGCATTTATATAGAGCCGTTTACATAAGTCTTCCCAAGATACTTCACGGGAGTATTATGAAGCAGAACTTAATTCCGAGCCACATAAGGAGAAATTGGGAGAGATGACCGAAAGCTTAGTCAAAGAGGTAGGTTTTAAGGAATGTCTTAAAGGAGGAAAGAGAGGTGGTGAGGTTTAGAGAGGGAATTACAGAGCTTAGGATCTTGGCAGCTGAAGGCATGGCCTCCAATAAATAGTAGAGCAGAGTTTTGAATGCTGTCAAGTTTATGGGAGGGTAGAATGCAGGAGGCTGGCCAGTCGTGCATTGGAATCGTCAAGTTGAAGTAACAAAGGCACGACTGAGGGTTTCAGTAACAGATGAGATGAGTTAGGGGTGGAGTCAGGTAATGTTATAGGTGAAGATGAGGGTGTGGTTGAGCAAATCAGTAAATGCAGAAATATCATGTTGAATGCAAGGCCAAAGGCTAGACAGCTGAGATTTTGAAAGGGCAGTTGCAAGTGAATTGGAAGACAGTATTTCCAGGGGCAGGCGGAGAAGTAAGTCGGATTGGGAGGTGGAAGGGGATGCTTTAATCCAAAAAGGCAGATGGTGAAGAATAGAACTGGAGCCTAGTCTTTACACACTGAAAAACTTTTTATTTTCGGAGACACACATTACAAATGTACACCTCCAAATCCAACTATATATGGGAGTGGTCAGTGCTGGTCTTATCTGTGATAGCCATGTGAGATGGCAAGGTCAAGGGAGTGGACACAAATATGGAGGTTACATGGTGGAAGAGATTAAGGGAAGATAAGAGGGCAGTGACTCAGCAGAGGGAGCATAATGAGGTGTGATGGTGATTGAACTGCATTATCCATGATAATTAGTGCTGAACAACTTCTGTGGTCCTGAAAAATTAGTTTTACAAGTGTGACATCTCATTCCTTCAGAAGAAAATTAATGTTACTGATTTTTTTTTAAAGATTTTTTTAAAAAGTTTTTTTAGCTCTTATCTCCCTTAATCCCATTTGCATGCAGTCTTTACAATTAAGTCATTGTGCAGGAACTGGGATATTTTATATTAGCTTTACATTACTTCCTGTTTTGTCCTCTGTCTCAGTGAGGATTGTTCAATTTGATTGAAGAGCCTTTATTGCTTGTCTCTCTTCTGAACATACGAACTAGGAGCAGTAATAGGCCACTCGGCCCCTCGAGCCAGCTCTGCCATTCAATAAGTTCATGGTTGAACTGATTACTCCACATTGATTGTATAACAACCATGTGGATTAGAAAACTGAAGCACTTCCCCAAATCTCTGTTTTTATCAGATTAACAGTATTAAATCAATCACTAAATCAGCTAAGGTTCATCCATATGAAAGTCCCAATACAAATGGCAATAAAACAAATTAATGGTTGTAAATAACGTCCTGAGAGGCTAAGAATAGGAAGAAATATATTTTACATTTCACTAGTATTGTGAGTGCAATTATGGAAATGACATCATTAAAACACTGTGCTGGTGGAGGTCTGAGCTTGTTTGGACCTGTCTTTTACCCCTCATGATTCCTGAATCCACTGTGTTTCACTTGCATTTTCTGTTTCAACTTTTATCTGTTTTTTAGTGAACATGAACTTCTTAGAAGACAAAGTTGGGAATGTAGTTATCTTGCAGCACATAGTTAGTCCATGACAAAAGTTTTTGGCAGAGCTCTGTACCTAAGTGATCAAAATGTTAGTTCTAACCATGCAAAGAAAGATCGAGTTCATTGAGCCTTTAAGATTAGATAAGAGACTTGGCAGCACAAAACTTGTTGTGAATCGACTTTATTGAATAACGGTAAGGGCAAGTTTCTTTGGTTTATCTGAAAACTTTAGTCACAAACTCGGGCAATGATGAACAGTCTAACACAGATACTACCCGTATTAGAAACTGGACAGCAGAGTGCAGGACTCTTTCTCTTGCATCTCTGGTTTTCAAGTTTTTTGGTTTGCGCCTCTCTCTCGTTTCTTGTTGTTTGAAAATTCTCGGCCGTATAGGGCTGCTTTAATCCTGCCTTCTTTCCAATTAACCCTCCCTTTCCCCATTCATTGATGAGTCTTGTATTAAAGGATGCCTTTCTTAACCAACCAAGGATCATTTTGCGATGATTGCTAAACTTTTGGATTTATGTAAGACACCTTTGTGTTGACTCTGTTATCTCAATGCTTTTACATTTCGTGGTCCCTTATCTCATTACGAGACAAATCTACATTTTGTTCTCATAGAAACTGTTTTCACTGTCTGCCTTCAAGGTTGCACCCTTTTATTGCAAGTAAGCATTTTAAAACATGGCATAATCTCCCAGAATCCCTCTACCTTGACATCTTGTCTATACTGTACCCTGTTTCCTAAGTTTTCCCACTTTATCATACTACAAAGAAGGGTTATAATAAAACTAAATGTTAGTTCATAATAATGTCAGTTGTTAGCTTATAATAGCTAGATTTTAGCAACTAGTAGTCTGGTTAGGCAGGAACTGGGGAGCATACATTGGGAACAGATGTTCTCAGGGAAATGCTCGACAGAAATGTGGAGGTTGTTTAGGGAGCACTTGCTGCGACTGCTAGATAGGTTTGTCCCGATGAGGCAAGGAAGGGATGGTAGGGTGAAGGAACCTTTGATGACAAGAGATGTGGAACAGCTAGTCAAGAGGAAGAAGGAAGCTTACTTAAGGTTGAGGAAGCAAGGATCAGACAGGGCTCTAAAGGGTTACAAGGTAGCCAGGAAGGAACTGAAGAATGGACTTAGGCGAGCTAGAAGGGGACATGAAAAAGTCTTGGCGGGTAGGATTAAGGAAAATCCCAAGGCATTCTACACTTATGTGAGGAACAAGAGGATGGCCAGAGTGAGGGTAGGGCCAATCAGGGATAGTGGAGGGAACTTGTGCCTGGAGTCGGAGGAGGTAGGGGAGGTCCTAAATGAATACTTTGCTTCAGTATTCACCAGTGAGAGGGACCTGGTCGTTTGTGAGGATAGCGTGAAACAGGCTGATATGCTCGAACAGATTGATGTTAAGAGGGAGGATGTGCTGGAAATTTTGAAAGACATGAGGACAGATAAGTCCCCGGGGCCAGACGGGATATACCCAAGGATATTACGGGAAGCGAGGGAAGAGATTGCCGCGCCTTTGGCGATGATCTTTGCGTCCTCACTGTCCACTGGAGTAGTACCAGAAGATTGGAGGGTGGCAAATGTTATTCCCTTGTTCAAGAAAGGGAATAGGGATAACCCTGGGAATTATAGACCAGTCAGTCTTACGTCGGTAGTGGGCAAATTATTGGAGAGGATTCTGAGAGACAGGATTTATGATTATTTGGAAAAGCATAGTTTGATTAGAGACAGTCAGCATGGCTTTGTGAGGGGCAGGTCATGCCTCACAAGCCTTATTGAATTCTTTGAAGATGTGACAAAACACATTGATGAAGGAAGATCAGTGGATGTGGTGTATATGGATTTTAGCAAGGCGTTTGATAAGGTTCCCCATGGTAGGCTCATTCAGAAAGTAAGGAGGCATGGGATACAGGGAAAGTTGGCTGTCTGGATACAGAATTGGCTGGCCCATAGAAGACAGAGGGTGGTAGTAGATGGAAAGTATTCAGCCTGGAGCTCGGTGACCAGTGGTGTTCCACAGGGATTTGTTCTGGGACCTCTGCTCTTTGTGATTTTTATAAATGACTTGGATGAGGAAGTGGAAGGTTGGGTTAGCAAGTTTGCCGATGACACGAAGGTTGTTGGAGTTGTGGATAGTGTGGAAGGCTGTTGTAGGTTGCAACGGGACATCGACAGGATGCAGAGCTGGGCTGAGAAGTGGCAGATGGAGTTCAACCTGGAAAAGTGTGAAGTGATTCATTTTGGAAGGTTGAATTTGAATGCAGAATACAGGCTTAAAGACAGGATTCTTGGTAGTGTGGAGGAACAGAGGGATCTTGGGGTCCATGTCCATAGATCGCTCAAAGTTGCCACCCAAGTTGATAGTGTTGTTAAGAAGGCGTATGGTGTGTTGGCTTTCATTAACAGGGGGATTGAGTTTAAGAGCTGCGAGGTTATGCTGCAGCTCTATAAAGCCCTGGTTAGACCACACTTGGAATATTGTGTTCAGTTCTGGTCGCCTCATTATAGGAAGGATGTGGAAGCTTTAGAGAGGGTGCAGAGGAGATTTACCAGGATGCTGCCCGGACTGGAGGGCATGTCTTATGAAGAAAGGTTGAGGGTGCTAGGGCTTTTCTCATTGGAACGAAGAAGGATGAGAGGTGACTTGATAGAGGGGTACAAGATGATGAGAGGCATAGATAGAGTGGATAGCCAGAGACTTTTTCCCAGGGCGGAAAGGGCTATCACCAGGGGGCATAATTTTAAGGTGATTGGAGGAAGGTTTCGGGGAGGTGTCAGAGGTAGGTTCTTTACACAGAGAGCGGTGGGTGCGTGGAATGCACTGCCAGCGGTGGTAGTAGAAGCAGATACATTAGGGACATTTAAGCGACTCTTGGATAGGTACATGGATAATAGTAGAATGAGGGGTATGTAGGTAGTTTGATCTTAGAGTAGGTTAAAGGTTCGGCACAACATCGTGGGCCGAAGGGCCTGTACTGTGCTGTACTGTTCTATGTTCTATGTTAGTAACATTTTAATTACCTAATAATCTTACAAGTCTGTCAAATATGTCAGCAAATAGCCCAGTAAAATCATGAAATGCTGGTTGAGGGAGCAATGGTGAAGAGGTGATTCAGAATTGATCAAAAACATGTGGCATGCCTTCCTAAGTTCAAAGGTTCTTGCCAAAAAAATTACTACAAGACAGCAGTGATCAACCTCTCCTTTCTGTTGAAAGATACAATTTTGTTTGAAAAAAAATCCTGTATTTTGAGATCTATGATTTTTGTCAGAACCAGTAAATCTGAATCCCAAGTCGAAGTGCGAAAAATCATATTTTCTATTGCTCTTTTGCCTGGCTGCACTTAGTCCTTCTGCGGGATCAACATCCACAACTTTATGCTTCAAAAAATCTTCCATTCCTTCACAGTTATCAAACACTAAACATGACAGTCATATAGCATGCAGGAACTAGAGGGCACTGGAATGTTCAGAACACTTGAATTTGAAATGGCAGATCAGTGCAGATATCAAATTGGGCAAGGATCATCTGGAATGGTAACATAGGAACAGGAGAAAACTATAATATTGTGAAAATACACTGTTTACCTGGTGGATATCTGCAGCCTCAAGCTACCTTCCTGCCTTACTATGGTAAACTGGCAGTCAAAAATCTGAATTTCTTAAAATTTTAGAGGAACTGAAGAAATTTAAGTTTAATTTCAAAGAAAAAGTTTACTCTGATGCAAGCATTGCATAGAGGGATCTCAGCACAGCATTGGATTTTTGAATTCCTGCTGATTTCTATAAGTGGAAGTTGGTGCAAAGTAACTGAATATTGCACCCCAGAAGCAACTCTGATGACGTTAAGCTAAATTGTGAAAGAGAAAGGTTCAAACGAGTCAAAGGTAACTTTAGGACTGATATCAGGAAATTGATCTTCTAAGTAATGAACATATTGAATAGACTTCTGAATAGAGTGATGGACACAGAAACCCTGGAAACGTTTACAACAACTTGTGTTTATTATAGCGCCTGTTAAGAAAAATGTCCAAAAATGCCATTACATAATCAAAATATTGGACACTGAGACAAAAAAGGAGACATTTGGCATGGTCAAAAGCTTGTTCAATGTGGTGGGTTTTCTGAAGGATCTTAAAGGAGGAGGAGAAAGTGGTGACTGTGTTTAGAGAGGAGGAATTCCAGAGCGTAGGGCTTAGGTGCCTGAAGTCGTGGCTGCCAGTGGTCGGGACAGAGGCGAGGGGTGATAAACAAGAGACTAGAGTCAAAATTCAGTTAATTCAAAAGGGAGGTGTAAGGCTGCTGTCTGTGGATAGGAGTGATATGCGAACAGGCCTTGATGCTGGATAGGATAGGGCAGCAGTGTTGTGAGTGAGTTGACATGGTGTTTGGAAGATGGAAGGCTGGCCAGGAGAGCACTGACTCAGTAAAGTCTGGAGGTGACAAAGACATGGATAAGAGTGTCAGCCTCAGATGGGTTCAGATAGGGACAGAAGTAGGCAATGCTATGGAATTGGAAACAATTGGATGTTCAGTTGAGGGGTCTGTACAGTATTTCTGGATGGATGAATTTAGTCATGTGTAACTATCTTGTCTGGTGGTATCAATATTTTGCAGTTTGCTTCCCCTCTTGTTCCTGTTCTCACTCCCAACTTGTTAATTTCTTCTTTCAAAAGGTAGTTATTTCTGCCTAAGCTACAGTTCTTTTCCTGTCCTGTTGTGCTGTAGATTTTCCTGCAGCATTATTGTGTTCTTATGAAATTCAGTCTGCAGATGCTGTTCATTTCTCTTTTCTAAACCACATCTTTTGTTCCTTTTACTTTGCTCCGTTATCCTTTTTCTGTTCTGCGGTTTGTACCTATCTTCTGTTTTCCTAACACTGGGGGATGGAGCCATACTAATGTGGGGCTGCTGCTTGCTAGAGTCAGTTGAAGTTTCTGCTTGTTCCATCAATGACTCAAAAAAATTTGCTAGGTAATGGCCAATGCTATGCTATTGCACAGAGCAATTCAGACAATATTTAAAACCATGAGCCCACTGACGCCCACTTGAAACCTCTGCTGTCCCAGCAGAGCTAGAGATGCCCTTCAATATTGATATTGCCAAATAAGGGACTGGTGGACATGTTGAATAATTACTTTACATCAGGATTTAGTGAGGAAGGTCAACATGCCAGACATCCCAGGGACAGTGACTTAACAAAATTAACGAGCAAAATAGCAGTAATGAAGAAACTAATGGAACTCTTTTCTTCTTTGGCCTCCTTGTCTCGAGAGACAATGGGTATGCGCCTGGTGGTGGTCAGTGGATTGTGGAGCAGCGCCTGGAGTGGCTATAAAGGCCAATTCTAGAGTGACAGACTCTTCCACAGGTGCTACAGATAAAATTGGTTGTCAGGGCTGTTACACAGTTGGCTCTCCCCTTGCGCGTCTGTCTTTTTTCCTGCCAACTGCTAAGTCTCTTCGACTCGCCACACTTTAGCCCCGCCTGTATAGCTACCCGCCAGCTCTGGCGATCGCTGGCAACTGACTCCCACGACTTGTGATCAATGTCACAGGACTTCATGTCTCGTTTGCAGACGTCTTTAAAGCGGAGACATGGACGGCCGATGGGTCTGATACCAGTGACGAGCTCGCTGTACAAATGTGTCCTTGGGGATCCTGCCATCTTCCCTGCGGCTCACATGGCCAAGCCATCTCAAGCGCCGCTGGTTCAGTAGGGTGTATATGCTGGGGATGTTGGCTGCCTCGAGGACTTCTGCCACCTGATACCAAGGATTCTCCGGAGGCAGCGAAGATGGAATGAATTGAGACGTCGCTCTTGGCTGACATACGTTGTCCAGAACTAAAGCATGACAAATCCCCAAGTCCAGATGATTTCCATCCCCAGGCTTTCAAGGAAGTAGGTGAACACTCTCGATTCAGGAACCGTTCCTTTATATTGGAAAATAGCGCCTGTTAGTCCACTACTTAAAAGTGAGGGGAAAAATCAGGGAATTATAAGCCAGTTAGCCTAACACTTATTGTCGGGAAATTACTAGAGACTGTAATTAAGGATGGAGTGACTGAATATTAGAAAAATTTCAGCTGCTTAGGAAGAGCCAGCATGGATTTGTAAAGGCTAGGTCATCCCTGGTGATCCTAATTGTGAATGTTTTGAAAAGGTGACTAAAGTAATGGATGGGCAAATGTCTATGGATGTTATTTATACAGGCTTCCGGAAGGCATTTGATGAAGTCCCTCAGAAGAGATTGCTAGATAAAGTTGAAACTCATGGAATTGAAGGCAAATTATTGACCTGGTTAGGAATTTGGCTGAGTGGCAGGAAACTGAGAGTGTGGATAATGAGAAAGTACTCTAATGGCCAGGAAGTGTCTCATGGTGTCCATAAGGATATGTGTTAGGGTCTGACCTAGTTAATCTAGTTATTAATGATTTAGTTCATGGGATAGAAAATCACATATCAAAATCAAGACTGACACTTGAGTGCAGTACTAAGCGAGTACTGCACTGTCGGAGGTGACGTCATTTGGATGAGACATTAAACTGAGGCCCCATCTACCTTCTTGAATGGAGCAGGGGAGTTATCACCGGTGCCCTGGACAATATTTATCCCTCAATCAACAGCACAAAAATAGGTTATCTGGTCATTTTCACATTGCTTTCTGTGGGAGTATGCGGTGTGCAAATTGGCTGCCGCATTTCCCACATTGCAGCAGTGGCGATGCTTAACAAGTGTTTCGGTGGCTGCATAGCACTGAGACATCCAGTGGTCATGAAAAGTGCGATTAAAAATACAAGCCTCCCGCCTTCTCCCTCCCGCCCTCTCCCTCCGTAAAGACTAATTCTCTGGGGAGATTCGTTATGAAATATTTGAAGCAGAGGAAAGCACAAGGATGTGGGCAGTTTTGGATTGACTCTGTATTTGTGGTCTTTGATAAGTCTGCTGTTAGATTGATGCTATAAAGTAATGATATTTACTGAATTTGTTTATTTTTTCTTTTAACAGAGGAGATAAAATCAGAAACAGAAAAACAAAGGTAAGCTATTCCTTCAGTGTTTCGTAATGTCTGTAGTCTTGATTCCAGATAGTTTAATTTCATCTAAATTTGGAGTTCCAACGCAAGAAATTTCCCACTAAGTAGAATTTATGACTTGTGTACACCCGCAACTTTAAAGTTTTAGTGTGTCATTCCAGCACAAACATTAACATTTCCCTAATGTTTGCGATTTTATTCCTTTACATGCTGAATATCATCTATCCAATCATTATTTGCATATTATCAGCTTTTAAAAGGAACCATTTTTAATCATTGCTGTAAGCTTTTTCTTTTTCTAACTCCCCAGTTTGGGGTTTGTGCTGGATGTGGTACATACGGTGTAAAAGTTGGTCTTTGGACATTTTGCAGCAGGTGGTAACGTTGAAAGTTAGACTCCATACTTCTCACCATTTCCCCTGTTAAGAAATTGCTAAAGTCTGTTACCAGACTTTCCAGAAGAGATATAAATGTGTTTTGTTTTTGGACAGCTAATTTTGATACATCTGGAAGTCTCTGGAGACTGGAGGATCTGCCTGAGTCTCCAAGCTACTGAGAAATATATGTGTAGAATTTGTTTGCTTGATATGTAATGAGCACTCTATTCAGGTCAGATCTCACTTAAGTTCAGAATATAGCTTGGCAGAGCCAAGGCTTAGAGACCTCCAAGTGTGCCAGGGATCTGCTGGCATTTTAACAAACTAGTAATGTGCACTTTTTGTGGGGAATTAGTGAAGTTTGTGGAGCTTGTGTGGAGTGTGATACGTACAATGGTCTTGAGTTGCTAGGTAATGGCCCATGTTATGCTATTGCTCAGAGTAATTCAGGAGTAAAGGTCAGCTCGGGTCTGCAAACGAAACCCAAGCCGAACCGGCCTGAGTCCTTCCATTTTTTTCTCGCGCCCGACCAGACCTGACCATCAGTTAACTTACCTTCCATTTTTCACTTTGTTGCTTATCTGCACAAGCTTAAAATAACTAACAAAACCACCTTTCTAGTCCAAAAATTACATTAATAGTGGAGCTACTTACCTGAGGTTGTGATAGAGCGTGTCCGAACTGACCCGAGCCCGAATGCCGGACCCGGAAGTGCGACTCGACCCGGGCCCGACAGGTGTTGTCGAGTCCCGTCGGGTTTGGGTCAGGTAGCTGGCCTTTATTAAGATATTTTAAACCATGAGCACAATGAGGCCTGCTAGAAACCTTCCCAGCAGAACTGGTAATGCGCTCCATCGCACAGGGTTTCTCTCTTTGTCAGCAGGATCTTGGCTGTTATTTTTCCCCTTCCCCCTCCCTCTGTCTCAGTAGTACTACTTGTCCCTCCTTTAATCCATAGGTCCTCTCTACTCACCTTTTCCCTCACTTTGCATCTATAGTCGAGAGTTGCTTTCTCATAAGATTGTTCTCTTTCCTTTCTCCCCCACACTCTAGATTTCTCTTACACTCAATAATGTTGCATTTATCTATATTTCTCCCTTCATCCCCTCATCCAAACTGGCTCTCCAAGAAAATCTTTTTTTTATTCATTTGTGTAATGTCTTTGTCGCTGGCTAGACCAGCATTTATTTCCCATCCCTAATTGCCTTTGATCTGAGTGGCTTGGTAGTCCATTTCACAGAGCATTTAAGAGTCAACTACATTGCTGTGGGTCTGGAGTCACTTGTAGGCCAGACCAGGTAAGGACGGCAGATTTCCTTCCTTAAAGGACATTAAGTGAACTGGATGGGTTTTTACAACAAGCAACAATGGTTTCATGGTCACCACTAGACTAGCTTTTTAATTCCAGATAATTAATTCAGAAGTCCAGAGCAAAGAGACCTCTAAATGTGCCAGGAATCTGTTGGCGTCTAACCAGACAGAAATGTGCAATTAGTGTGTATAATTTATGAAGTTTGTGAAACTTATGTGGAGTGTGATACGTACAGTCTTGAGTCGACCTTTGTGCATTTTACTGAAAGTGATAATGTTGATCTGTCTCCATACCTCATCATTTCTCCCCCGTTAGCAAAATTCTAGATTTTGCCTCCAGTACCAGCAAACCTCTTGCTGCCTGTTAAGGTTTTGATTTGCAGGGTTGTCCGGAACAGTATAATAAGAGTACTCTTCATGTCTTATGGCACTGGCTGGAAATTGCATGTGTGTGTACCCCTGGTTAGAATAATACCAGACGTGGCTGGTATGCTATCCACAATTCAGTGGTTGCTCATATTCACTGATTAGGCTTGCACATAATGACTTGGGAGGGTTGCTGGAGCAGTACTACAGCAGGATAGAAGGATGGATTTGGGCAAAATGGGTTTATAATGGGTGTGAGAGTTCAACTGAGCCACCAGGAATGACTGGTGGTGGGGTGGGGGGTGGCAAAGCCATGAGGAATTGATAAGTGGGAAAGGAAAGTAAGCTCCCAGGAATGACTGAGTTGTCAGTAAGTGTGTAAATCTCACTCATTTTATCAGAGTAGTGCAGACGCAAATGGCCAAATTACTCCTTGTGTAAAATTGTACGATTCTATTTTCATTTAGCATTTGAATGTAAATGAGCATATTGGTTTAGTTTGTTAAAATGGTAACATTTAAGGGAAATATAAATTTTTGATGAATTCTGATAACCTCTTCTCAGATATTCTTCCCATTCCTTTCAAAACTACCCAAATTACCCCCATCTCAAATAGTCCATTCTTGATTTCTCTGGCCTAGTAAATTACTGCCCCCCACCTCCGTCTCCAGTCTCCCTTTCTGGTTGAACGTGTTGTCACCTCTCAAATTCCTATCCAATCAGGTTTCCACTCCTGCCATAGTACTGAAATGACCCTAATCAATGGTACAAATGAACTTCTGTGTAACTGTGGCCATGCTACAGTGTCCCTCCATATTTTCTTTGCCGCCTTTTATATGCTCAACCATGTCGTCTTCCTCAAAACCTCCCCTCTATTGTCCAGCTTAATAGGACTGTCCGCACTTGGTTCCCACCTGCTTGTATCCAGTTGTAGCCAGAGCTTTTCCAACAAGAACCTCTTTTCCTATTGTTACAATCTCAGTGAGATTGTTAATGTGAAAAATACAAGATATGAACCCCCCACCCTAGACCAATGTACAGAATTCCATGATTAGATTTCACATTTTAAAACTTTTATTATAATAACTAAAGTAAAAGAAATCCCCATTAACTAAATAGTACTTTGTAAAAAGCTGAGACCCTATATTACAAAGAAAGATATTTTCTTGACTTATTAAAATACCTGAAAAACTCTCACCACACTTATATGTTATACAGTTCTTTTTGACAGTGCAATCCTTTGCTGTTAAAAGTCGCAAACCTCTCCCAGTTGCAATGGGTTGGATCTCCCAAACCTTTTCAAAAATCAGTGTCCTCTTCGTTCACTTCTCTGAGCACTTCTGGCCGGGATGTCTGCGAATAAGACGAGTCCTGGTGACCTTGCTGGTAGCTTCAACATTTAAAGCATTTTCAAGTCTTCGCAGCCTTTTGCTGTTTCAGTCTTCCAAATGCAGGTAGTTTCCCCTCTCTCTCTTGAGGCCGCCACTGCTGGTTGCCTTTCTTACTGCCTTCCCTGAGGCTGCAACCACTGGGTTCCCTTCTTAGAACCTGTTTGCCTTCAGAAAATCTGTCAAATTTATTTGGACTCAAAAGTCAAGAGCTTATAGCCCTGTTCCAATATGCAAAGTCCAGAAATCTGGTTTCGCAGGACCACCTGGATGTCCATTGTTCCCAGGTGTTAACAGTTGCTTAGTACATTTGCCTCTTCAGAATCATTGACTCCTTCTTTTTTGATCTGAAAGTCTGGAAGGATGAAACCCATTGTCCTTCAGGTATTAGCCCTTCAGTCGCTTTTTAAAAAAAAAAGTCTTTGATCTGTTCTCTGTTGTCCCGTGAACCAAGATTTCTGTCTTGTCCTTTAGCAGAGTAGATGTGAGGACGTCTGACTTTCTGGAATCCATCTTAAACCTTTAAAAATCACAGTTCTTAAAACGTAATCATTTTACAAAATCCAGTGTTGATAATCCTGTCCCTACATGGTTAACTCTAGAGTTCCGCAAGATGTAACCTTGGACTCCTCTTTCTCATCTACTTGGTGCCGCTTGGTAACATCATCTGAACTTGGGGTCGACATGTATGCTGTTATTACCATTTGTGGCTCCTCAGATACTGAAGCAGCCCGTGTCCATATGCAGGAATACCTGGACAACATCTCTGCTTGGGCTGATAAGTGTCACGTAACATTCGTGCCACACAAGTGCCAGTCAATGACACACTCCCACAAAAGAGAATCCAAGCATCTCCCCATGACATTCAATGTCATCACCATTGCTGAATCCCCCACCTGACTCCCCAAAGTCTGTCCACCATCTACAGGGCACAAGTCAGCAGTGTGCTGGAATACTGTCCACTTGCCTGGATGAGTGCAGCTCCAACAACAGTCAAGAAACTTGATACTATCCAGGACAAAGCAGCCTGCTTAATCAGCACTCCAACTGAAGTATTCACTCGCTCCACCGCTGGCGCAAAGTGGCAGCGGTGTATACTATATACGGAATGCACTGCAGCAACTGGCCAAGCCTGCTTCAATAGCAGCTTCCAAACCCATGACCTCTATCACCTAGAAGGGCAAGGGCAGCAGACGCATGCCACCTGCAAGTTCCACTCTGAGCCACAAACCATTCTGACTTGGAACTATATCGCTGTTCCTTCACTGTTGCTGGGTCAAAAACCTGCCTAACAGCACTGTGGGTATACCTACTTCAGATGGACTGCAGCAGTTCAGGAAGGCGGCTCACCACCACCTTCTGAAGGGCAACTTGGGATGTGCAACAAATGCTGGCTTTGTCAGCGATGCTCACATCCCATGAAAAAATGGGGGAAAAAAAAGGCCCTTGGACTGATTCTTGTGATATCCCACTTGTAACAGCCGGCTGACCTGAAAATGGTCCATTTATTCCAACTGTCTTTTTTTCTGTCCTTTAACCAATCCTCTATCCATGCTTATATATTACTCCCAACCCCACCAGCCCGTATCTTGTGCAACAACCTTTTGTGTGGCACCTTATCAAATGCCTTTTGAAAATCCAAATATACTACATCCACTTGTTTCCTTTTATCTACCTTGCTCGTAACATCCTCAAAAAAGTCTGAATAGATCTGTCAAATAGTTTCCCATTCATAAAACCATGTTAACTATACTCATGTTAGGATCTTCTAACTGCCCTGTGACAACTTCCTTAATCATGGATTCCAGCATTTTCTCGACGACTAATGTCAGGCTAAACTGGTCTGTAGTTCCCTAATTTTTTTCTCTCTCACCTCATTTCTTGAATAGCGGTGTTAGATTTGATATCTTCCAATCCACTGGGGCCATTCCAGAATCTAGGCAGTTTTTTATTTTATTTATTTTATTTAGAGATACAGCACTGAAACAGGCCCACCGAGTCTGTGCCGACCAAGAACCACCCATTTATACTAACTCTACAGTAATCCCATATTCCCTACCACCTACCTACACTAGGGGCAATTTACAACAGCCAATTTACTTATCACCTGCAAGTCTTTGGCTGTGGGAGGAAACCGGAGCACCCGGCGAAAACCCACGCGGTCACAGGGAGAACTTGCAAACTCCGCACAGGCAATACCCAGAATCGAACCCGGGTCCCTGGAGCTGTGAGGCTGCGGTGCTAATCACTGCGCCACTGGAAAATCAAAACCAGTGCATCCACTATTGCAGCACTCACCTCTTTTAGGACCCTAGGATGTGGGGCACCTGGCCCAGGGGGTGTCGTCTCATTAATTTCAGCGGTACTTTATTTTTGCTAATTACTTTTAAGTTCCTCATTCTCATTAGACCCATGGTTCCCTGTTATTTCTGGTATGTGATTTGTATCTTCTGCTGTGAAGACAGACATAAAATAATTGTTTAACGTCTCTATCATTTCCTTATTCCCTATTATTTCTCCAGTCTCAGTCTCGAAAGGATCCACGTTTATTTTCGCTAGTGTCTTTTTACACACTTGTAGAAGCAAGAATGAGAAATTTCCGCCAAACGGCAGATTTCCGACATTAGGATTTTGGAAATCAGCCATTGGCTTCTTCCAGCCTGCCAAAGCTTCCAATCTGGCCCTGAGGGGGGTGGAGATGGGAGGAGGTTGGAGACGGGAGAGAGGAGGGGGTGGGGAGAGAGGGGGACAGGGAGGGCGAGGGGAGGGGGAGTCGGGGACGGGGTGGGGGAGTCGGGGACGGGGAGGGCGAGGGGGGTTGGGGGGGGTAGAGTCGGGGAGGGCGAGGGGGGTTGGGGGGGGAGAGTCGGGGACGGGGAGGGCGAGGGGGGTTGGGGGGGGAGAGTCGGGGACGGGGAGGGCGAGGGGGGTTGGGGGGGGAGAGTCGGGGACGGGGAGGGCGAGGGGGGTTGTGGGGGGAGAGTCGGGGACGGGGAGGGCGAGGGGGGTTGGGGGGGGAGAGTCGGGGACGGGGAGGGCGAGGGGGGTTGGGGGGGGGAGAGTCGGGGACGGGGAGGGCGAGGGGGGTTGGGGGGGGAGAGTCGGGGACGGGGAGGGCGAGGGGGGTTGGGGGGGGAGAGTCGGGGACGGGGAGGGCGAGGGGGGTTGGGGGGGGAGAGTCGGGGACGGGGAGGGCGAGGGGGGTTGGGGGGGGAGGGCGAGGGGGGTTGGGGGGGGAGAGTCGGGGACGGGGAGGGCGAGGGGGGTTGGGGGGGGGAAGAGTCGGGGACGGGGAGGGCGAGGGGGGTTGGGGGGGGGAAGAGTCGGGGACGTTGGGGGGGGGGAGGAGAGTCGGGGACGAGGGGGGTTGGGGGGGGTGGAGGAGAGTCGGGGACGAGGGGGGTTGGGGGGGGAGGAGAGTCGGGGACGAGGGGGGTTGGGGGGGGGAGAAGAGTCGGGGACGAGGGGGGTTGGGGGGGGGGGAGGGAGAGTCGGGGACGAGGGGGGTTGGGGGGGGGGGAGGAGAGTCGGGGACGAGGGGGGTTGGGGGGGTGGGGAGGAGAGTCGGGGACGAGGGGGGTTGGGGGGGGGAGGAGAGTCGGGGACGAGGGGGGTTGGGGGGGGGGGAGGAGAGTCGGGGACGAGGGGGGTTGGGGGGGGGGGAGGAGAGTCGGGGACGAGGGGGGTTGGGGGGGGGGGGAGAGTCGGGGACGAGGGGGGTTGGGGGGGGGGGGAGGAGAGTCGGGGACGAGGGGGGTTGGGGGGGGGGGAGGAGAGTCGGGGACGAGGGGGGTTGGGGGGGGGGGGAGGAGAGTCGGGGACGAGGGGGGTTGGGGGGGGGGGAGGAGAGTCGGGGACGAGGGGGGTTGGGGGGGGGGGGGGAGGAGAGTCGGGGACGAGGGGGGTTGGGGGGGGGGGGAGGAGAGTCGGGGACGAGGGGGGTTGGGGGGGGGGGGGGAGGAGAGTCGGGGACGAGGGGGGTTGGGGGGGGGGGGGGAGGAGAGTCGGGGACGAGGGGGGTTGGGGGGGGGGGGGGAGGAGAGTCGGGGACGAGGGGGGTTGGGGGGGGGGGGGAGGAGAGTCGGGGACGAGGGGGGTTGGGGGGGGGGGGGGAGGAGAGTCGGGGACTTGGGGGGGGGGGGGGGGAGGAGAGTCGGGGACTTGGGGGGGGGGGGGGGAGGAGAGTCGGGGACGAGGGGGGTTGGGGGGGGGGGGTAGGAGAGTCGGGGACGAGGGGGGTTGGGGGGGGGGGGGGGAGGAGAGTCGGGGACGAGGGGGGTTGGGGGGGGGAGGAGAGTCGGGGACGAGGGGGGTTGGGGGGGGGAGGAGAGTCGGGGACGAGGGGGGTTTGGGGGGGGGGAGAGTCGGGGACGAGGGGGGTTTGGGGGGGGGGGGGGAGAGTCGGGGACGAGGGGGGTTTGGGGGGGGGGGGGAGAGTCGGGGACGAGGGGGGTTGGGGGGGGGGGAGGAGAGTCGGGGACGAGGGGGGTTGGGGGGGGGGGGAGGAGAGTCGGGGACGAGGGGGGTTGGGGGGGGGGGGGAGGAGAGTCGGGGACGAGGGGGGTTGGGGGGGGGGGGGAGGAGAGTCGGGGACGAGGGGGGTTGGGGGGGGGGGGGAGGAGAGTCGGGGACGAGGGGGGTTGGGGGGGGGGGGGAGGAGAGTCGGGGACGAGGGGGGTTGGGGGGGGGGGGGAGGAGAGTCGGGGACGAGGGGGGTTGGGGGGGGGGGGGGGAGGAGAGTCGGGGACGAGGGGGGTTGGGGGGGGGGGGAGAGTCGGGGACGAGGGGGGTTGGGGGGGGTGGAGAGTCGGGGACGAGGGGGGTTGGGGGGGGGGGTGGAGAGTCGGGGACGAGGGGGGTTGGGGGGGGGGGGGAGGAGAGTCGGGGACGAGGGGGGTTGGGGGGGGGGGGGGAGGAGAGTCGGGGACGAGGGGGGTTGGGGGGGGGGGGGAGAGTCGGGGACGAGGGGGGTTGGGGGGGGTGGAGAGTCGGGGACGAGGGGGGTTGGGGGGGGGGGTGGAGAGTCGGGGACGAGGGGGGTTGGGGGGGGGGGGAGAGTCGGGGACGAGGGGGGTTGGGGGGGGGGGGGAGAGTCGGGGACGAGGGGAGTTGGGGGGGGGGGAGAGTCGGGGACGAGGGGGGTTTGGGGGGGGGGAGAGTCGGGGACGAGGGGGGTTTGGGGGGGGGGGGGGAGAGTCGGGGACGAGGGGGGTTTGGGGGGGGGGGGGAGAGTCGGGGACGAGGGGGGTTTGGGGGGGGGGAGAGTCGGGGACGAGGGGGGTTTGGGGGGGGGGAGAGTCGGGGACGAGGGGGGTTTGGGGGGGGGGAGAGTCGGGGACGAGGGGGGTTTGGGGGGGGGGGAGAGTCGGGGACGAGGGGGGTTGGGGGGGGGGGGGAGAGTCGGGGATGGGGGGGGGGGGGTGGGGGGGGGGGAGGGTCGGGGATGGGGGGTGGGGGTGGGGAAGAAAAAGAGTCATGGGGGGGGGGGGGGAAAGAAAAAGAGTCGTTGGGGGGGGGAAAAAGAGTCGTGGGGGGGGGGGGGGGAAAGAGTCGTGGGGGGGGGGAGAAAAGAGTCGTTGGGGGGGGGGGGAAGAAAAAGAGTCGTGGGGGGGGGGAAAGAGTCGTGGGGGGGGGGAGAAAAGAGTCGTTGGGGGGGGGGAAGAAAAAGAGTCGTGGGGGGGGGGGGAAGGAAAAAGAGTCGTGGGGGGGGGGGGGGAAAAAGAGTCGTGGGGGGGGGGAGAAAAAGAGTCGTGGGGTGGGGGGGGGGAAGAGAGTCGTGGGGGGGGGGGAAAAAGAGTCGTGGGGGGGGGTGGGGGGAAGAAGAGTCGTGGTTGGGGGTGGGGGGGGGAAAGAAGAGTCGTGGTTGGGGGTGGGGGAAGAAGAGTCGTGGTTGGGGGGGGGGGGAAAGAAGAGTCGTGGTTGGGGGGGGGGGGAAAGAAGAGTCGTGGTTGGGGGGGGTGGTGGAAAGAAGAGTCGTGGTTGGGGGGGGGGAAGGAAGAAGAGTCGTGGTTGGGGGGGGGGAAGGAAGAAGAGTCGTGGGTGGGGGGAAGAAGAGTCGTGGTTGGGGGGGGGGGAAGAAGAGTCGTGGGGGGGGTGGGAAGAAGAGTCGTGGGGGGGGTGGGAAGAAGAGTCGTGGGGGGGGAGTCGGGGAGGGGGAGTCGGGGACGTCGGGGACAGGGAGGGGGTCGGGGACAGGGAGGGGGGAGTTGACGGAGGGGGGAGTCGGGGACAGGGAGGGCGAGGGGCGGGGGAGTCGGGGACGGGTAGGGGGAGTCGGGGACGGGTAGGGGGAGTCGGGGACGGGTAGGGGGAGTCGGGGACGGGTAGGGGGAGTCGGGGACGGGTAGGGGGAGTCGGGGACGGGTAGGGGGAGTCGGGGACGGGTAGGGGGAGTCGGGGACAGGGAGGGGGAGTCGGGGTGCCAGGGAGGGCGAGGGGAGGGGGAGTCGGGGAGCCACGGAGGAGAGGGGGTGTCGGGGAGCCACGGAGGGCAGGGGGAGTCACGGAGGGCAGGGGGATTCGGGGAGCCACGGAGGGCGAGGGGAGGGGGGTGTCGGGTAGCCACGGAGGGCGAGGGGAGGGGAGGGGGGAGTCGGGTAGCCACGGAGGGCGAGGGGAGGGGAGGGGGGAGTCGGGGAGCCACGGAGGGCGAGGGGAGGGGGGAGTCGGGGAGCCACGGAGGGCGAGGGGAGGGGAGTGGGGGGGGGGTGGGGGGTGGGAGAGAGTCGGGGAGCCACGGACACAGAGTGGGTGGGGGGGAAACAGTGAGAGAGAGCGACCGATGCACAGAGGGACAGACAGACAGACCGAGATTGGGAAAGAGGAAGACACATAGAGGGGGCAGACACACAGTTGCTGCGAGTCGGAACTGCTGCATCCAACCTTCGGGGCGGCTTCGTGGTTTTCCAGTGGGCTTTTTAAAAAAAAACTGAACTGGCAATTCTGATGACATTTACTTCATACTTCATAATTACATGATTTTATTTATTTAGAGATACAGCACTGAAACAGGCCCTTCGGCCCACCGAGTCTGTGCTGACCAAGAACCACCTATTTATACTAACCCTACAGTAATCCCATATTCCCTACCACCTACCTACACTAGGGGCAATTTACAACAGCCAATTTATCTATCACCTGCAAGTCTTTGGCTGTGGGAGGAAACCGGAGCATCCGGTGAAAACCCACGTGGTCACAGGGAGAACTTGCAAACTCCGCACAGGCAGTACCCAGAATTGAACCCGGATCCCTGGAGCTGTGAGGCTGCAGTGCTGTTCACTGTGCCGCCCTAATGTAATAACTGTATTAAATGCTGAAATGTTGGATTGCTGAGGTCACTTTGTTTTTTTTATACAAATGCATTGGTCTACCGTCTTGGCGGTAATCGACAGTAAACAAAGAAAAATCTAATGTTTCTGCACATTTGAAGTGGCCTGGAAGCATTTGCGTTCATTACAGTTCATTAACAATGTTATAATTACATGATTCCTTATCAAAAAAAAATCAGCCTTTTTTGTGTTCTGGCACTAGTTTTCAGACCTTATGGTCTTTGGCCATTCTTGCCCCTGTAGAAGCTCTTCCAATGTGTTTTTAAATTTCATGCTAGTTTACGCTCATATTTTCTCCCTCTTTATCAATTTTTGGGTCATCCTTAACTGGTTTCTAAAATTTTCCCAATCTTCAAGCTTCTTACTCTTGGCAATATCGTAAGCCTTTTTAAATCTAATACTATCCTTCACCTCTTTAGTTAGCTGCAAATGGATCACTTTTCCCATGAGATTTTTATTTCTCAATGGAATGTGTATTCCTAATGCCTCCACTTTCGGACCTGAAAAGTGCCCAGTCTACCTCAAATTACCCTGGAAAGTAAGGTATCTCAAAAGTTGGAGCAACAGGTGTAGATAGCCATGTCACACTGCTACTATGCAGTAGCAAAACAAGTGGTGTTTTCCACGAACAGCATGCTGCCGTCAAGCCAAAATTACATTCTGCTTACTACACAAATGAGTAATGTGGTATAAAAACAGAAAGTGCTGTAAATACTCAGCAGGTCTGGCAACATCTGTGGAGAGAGAAGCATAGTTAACACTTCAGGTCTGTGTCCATCCACAGATGCTGCCAGTCCTGCTGAGTATTTCCAGCACTTTGTTTTTATTTCAGATTTCCAGCATCTGCAGTATTTTGCTTTTATTTGGGTAATGTGAATTCCACTGCCAGTGCGATGCCAGGTGCGTAGGTCGTACGGTCCAACGACTTGTGGATTGTATCAAGCAGCACATCCCTTTGGCTGTTTGCAATAGGCAGAGTATTGACCGTACTCAACTAGCCCATACTTGCAAAACTCCGAACACAACATCTAACGTTAGAGTTGATTCTATGATTGGACTGCACTTACTGAACAATCCCGAGTATGCTAAAATTTTCACTAACAAGCAACTTAAGATCATCAGTCGGGCTTGGAATGTGGCTCACTTGCTAGAAGCTACATATATTCATACGCAGTGACCTGTCCAATGCAGGCAAAAGGAACACATTTGGGCATTGCGCCTTTTCTTGAATTAAAGCGTGGGGATCAACAGTTCACTGGTACATTTTCCATGGCAATGCCTTGACCAGAGTCAACTTGCCAGTCAATCAGCACCCTTTTATGCAGTATAAATTGTTGCTGCCTTTTGAAATTAGGCGTTCTTGTGCCTGTCTTGATGAGTGCAAGATGAAAAGCTTTGACAGCATGTCTTTTTTTTAGCAATACTTAAGTTTTTTACTACCAGGTGAATATTTGAATGTATATTCGTTGAGAATCATGAAATATTTATTTAAATGTTCACCATTGCTTATCTACTGTTCTACCTTTTTAATCTAATTTCTCAATTTTCCACAGTCAGCTTGCCCCTCATACTTTTGTAATTGGCTTTAATTAAGTTTAATATTCTAGTTTTGAACTCATCTATGTCACTGTCTAACTCTGTGAAATGCGTAGTATTATGATCACTCCTCTTCAGAGGATCCCTGACTGAGATTACTAATTAACCCCCTGTCTCCTTACATAAGACAAGATCTAAAATAGCCTCTTCCCTTGTTGGTTCCCTGATGTATTGTTCTAGGAAACAGTCTCGAATGTATTCCATGAACTCCTTCTCCAAGCTACTTTTGCTAATTTCATTTGTGTAATCTTGTGCATCCCCTATTTCCTGTGCCCTCAGTTGTCTGGGCCCCACGCTGTGGAATTCCCTTATTTCTCTGCCCCTCCAGCTCCCTCAATTCTTGTAAGACTCCTTAAAACCCACCTTTCTAACCACGCTTTGGTTTACTCCTTTCCTTTTGTCCATTATGTCTCTGAAGAAATGGATGCTTTTCTATGTTAAAGGCACTATGTAAATGCATTTTGTTATAGTAATCAGTGAAATTTAGAGAATTCATCATTGGAAGTGGGGAATTACTGTCTTGTACCTTCAAGTAACTGATTTAAAAGCTATTTTTATGTTAGCATGATTTGGATTTTGGCAGCTAAGTGTCCATGAGCCGCCCTCCAGCATTTACGTAGTTAAATTTGTTTTGCATAGCTTGACGGCAGATTTTAGACATGGTTTTACTTTGATCTATGAATCTGCCATTAGACTTTGGAAAACTAACAATGCAGGAGCTGGCAAATGGATGTCAGATTTTTGGAATTGGAATTCGAACGAGAGTAATACAATAGTTAAACAAAGTGATACTGAGAACCTCCTGGAAGCAAGCTGCCCACCTGCTGTTTCTACTGTGGATGTTACATGGTGCAGAGAGCAGTAAAGATGTTAGTGAATAACCTTTGGATAAAAGTAGTTCCTTTGTTTGAGAAATGCATAGGGTGCAGATAAAACTCCCTCAAGCAATACAAATTTTGATGAGTCACTGCTGTAGGTGAAATTTCATCAGGGAGTACCAGGCTGTGCCTAATTAAGTCCTCCTGTTTGGATTGAGAAAGACATCTCAGTAACTTGCTGCTGTTGGATTTTGAAATGGTGGTACACTTAAAAAAAAAAATTACTGTAATTTCCCCAGCTGAAGCAACTTAGTCACATACTCTGACTTGAAATGCAGGATGCCTTAAATTAATTTTTAAAAATTTATTAATGGGATACGGACATCACTAGCTATGCCAGCAGTTATTGCCCATCCCTAACTGCCCTTGAGAAGGTAGAGGTGAGCCATCTTCTTGAACTGCTGCAGTCCATGTGGGGTAGGTACACCAACAGTGCTGTTAGGAAGGGAGTTCCAGGATTTTGACCCAGCAACAGTGAAGGAATGGGGGTATAGTTCCAAGTCAGGATGGTGTGTGACTTGGAGTGGGACTTTCAGGTGGTGGTGTTCCCATGCAACTGCTGCCCTTGTCCTTCTAGGTGGTGGAGGTCGTGGGTTTGGAAGGTGCTGTCTAAGGAACCTTGGTGCACTGCTGCATTGCATTTTGTGGATGGTACACACTGCTGCCACTGTGTGTCGGTGGTGGAGGGATTGGATGTTTGTTGATGGGGTGCCAATCAAGCAGGCTGCTTTGGCCTGGATGGTGTTGAGCTTCTTGAGTGTTGTTGGAGCTGCACCCATCCAGGCAAGTGTAGAATATTCCATCACACTCCTGACTGTGATTTGTACATAGTGCAGTTCTTTGGGGAGTCAGGAGGTGAGTAGCCTCTGACCTGCTTTTGTAGCCACGGTATTTATATGGCTACTCTGGTTCAGTTTCTGGTCACAAATAACTCCCAGGATGATGTTAGTGGGGGATTCAACGATTATAATGCTATTAAATGTCATGGGGAGATGGTTAGATTCTCTTTTGTTTGGGATAGTCACTGTCTGGCACTTGTGTGGCGCTAATGTTACTTGCCACTTATCAGCCCAAACGTGGATATTGTGCGGGTTTTGCTGCATTTCTACACGGACTGCTTCAGTATCTGAGGAGCCGCAAATGGTGCTGAACATTGTGCAATCATTAGCGAACATCCCCATTTCTGACCTTATGATTGAAGGAAGGTCATTGATGAAGCAGCTGAAGATGCTTGGGCCAGGACACTACCCTGAGGAGCTCCTGCAGTGATGTCCTGGAGCTGAGATGATTGACCTCCAAAAACCACAACCATCTTCCTTTGTGCTAGGTATGACTCCAACCAGCAGAGAGTTATCCTCCTGATTCTCATTGACTCCAGTTTTGCTAGGGCTCCTTGATGGCATACTTGATCAAATGCTACCTTGATGTCAAGGGCAGTCACTCTCACCTCACCTCTTGAGTTCAGCTCTTTTGTATCACATGTTGTCATTTTTTTTTAAAATCAGAGAATCATCTGGCATAGGAGGTCGTCATTTGGCCCATCTTGCCTGTGTGGCATTTTGAAAGTGAGTTCCCCATAGGCCGGTAATTTATTTCCCTTCACATATTTATTCAATTTCCTTTTGAAAGATATTAGAATGGATTTTGTGGTCAGCAGCTAAATGGCAGCACTCACTGCTGACCTCTCAGAAAGCTGCTCACAAAGCTCTAGTGATCTCTCTGGTATGGATTTCACCTCTCCTGAGAATTTCATTCTGGCACCAGCTATTGAGGATCTCTGACTTCCAGTAGCAGTGTTGTTATCAAGAAGGCTAAGCGGTCAATCGCATTGAAGAATTCTAATCGAGAGCAAAGCAGGAAATTACAAGCTGGTTTATCATTCACTTTTTATAATTTTATTGAAAGGAAAATAAAGATTGAGACATACACATGGGATTAAGGTAGAAGGTGAAATATTTTTCTTGTAAGTTTGCTTGTTAAAGGTCCACTGGATTTTAATCATGGAATGGTGAAGTTTGACATTGCATAAACATAAAATAGTTTTTCAGGGCCAGAGAGGTTGTTTGGCAGTGATTATGACTTAGTATGCTGTTTAAAAACACAGTTATACCTCATTCAACAAGTCATAGAATTTTCAAGGTGTTTTACAGTGGGAAAAATAGAGCAAATTCAATGGTTTCTAATTGGTATCCATCTGCAAGAACTTCAACAGCACACCCTGTCAGAACCATTGACAGCAATTTCTGAATTTTTGTGTTTAACTGCACATGTGCAGACGTCAGAAGTTGCTGTTCGTTTCACAGAGTAATTATGGCAAAAGCTGACCGCTTTGCAGTCATTACAGCTGCAAAATCCGACCCAAATTGGAATCTGCTTCCGCCACCCTTTCAGGCAGTGCATTCCAGGTCGTAACTCGCTGTGTAAATTTTATTTTTATCCCAGTTGAATTTGGTTCTTTTGCCAACTAACAAAATCTGTGTCCTCTCATTACCAATTCGTCTGTAATGACATTTTCTCCTTATTTACTCGATGAAAACCTTTCATGATTTCCTCTCTTTCAAATCTCCCCTTAACCTTCTCTGTTCTAAGGAGGACAACCCCCAGTTTCTCTAGTCTCTCCATGTAACTGAAGTCTTTCTTACCTAGTACCATGCTAATATGTCTGCTCTACACTCTCTAAGGTCTTGCTTGACATTCTTCCTAAACTGTAGTACCCAGAGTTGACCACAGTACACCAGCTGAGCCCTAACCAATATTGTAATATTTTCGTATAACTTTTCTGTTGTCTTGTTCTATGCTTGTAAAGCCAACAGCCTCAGGTTTCAGTGTTCCTGCACCCCCTTTAACATTATATCATTTAGTTTATATTGCCTCTCCTCATTCTTCCTGCCAAAATAAATCATTTTTAGGCCAGCATAACACATGCAAGACATGATTATAGACTGCTTAGTGCTAGGCTTTATGTCAGAAACATTGCAAATATTTAATGCACCAAACAAGGCAATTACACTTCTGTTACTAATTATTTTTAGAGATTAACCCATTAAATTGCACTGTAAAAGTAATTGCATCTATCATTTCTATTGTTGCGTTTTTAATGCTTTAATTCAAGCTGCCAAGTGATGCATGCAACAGTTTTTGATGCTTATGTGATATTTTGACTAAATGTAATCACTAAAGCATTTATTTACTTTTCCCTTTTACTAAAAGCTGCTTCAGTAAATGGTATTGCAGTGGCCATTAAAATAATTCAGGCTTTGTATTGTATTTTAGTTATTGTCCTTTGAGTTTACTTTTCCTTTCTGCAGAGGAGAAAATAGTAAAGTAAGCCTGGAAAGAAAGTGAGCATACAATAACATGTCTTAAGACCCAGATTTTTTTTTTAAAGCATCTTCTGCTGAAACGTTCTTTTGGAAAGCTGGAATATAATCAAAC
The DNA here is from genome assembly GCF_036365525.1 of Heterodontus francisci. Classification (NCBI taxonomy): domain Eukaryota; kingdom Metazoa; phylum Chordata; class Chondrichthyes; order Heterodontiformes; family Heterodontidae; genus Heterodontus; species Heterodontus francisci. The sequence continues at coordinate 116,163,823 of NC_090375.1, read as the reverse complement.
ATTTGGGCACTAATAAAGCAATGCATTATTATAATCTTTACTGTCCTATTTTAAAAACAAATGTTGAAAATGAATAATATTTGTGTTTCCTTTAGTCCTCCCCATGCAGAAGTGAAGGCTGCTTCTGGGACCTTGCCGCCAGTCAAGTCAAAGGCAAACTTTATTGAAGCAGACAAGTATTTTCTCCCTTTTGAGTTGGCATGTCAGTCGAAATGTCCCCGCATAGTCAGCACATCTCTTGACTGTTTACAGGTTTGTATTATATTCTTGTGTTTGAAATGTTAATAAGTTCATTATTTTTAAAAACTGTGTAAGGAGGCTGTAAAAATGCCATTTGAAATTATGTTTCAGTTGAATGCAATTTATAACACTTGAAGAAGTGTGGCTCGGTTGGCACTCTTTCAGTGTTGTCCACTAGAAATCGCTGACTAGCCATAGGTGCTAATATTAGTAGAAAATGCCTTGCATACAGTGCAGGTAAAGGTACTTCTCATGCATACTTACTTAACTGTCTATCACCATTCAGTGACCTTTATCTCTTTTTCTTAACCGGAGTTTAGAATTTTGGCATGAATTTGTCACACACAGCACATCTTAGTGCAGCTTGAGTTTTTCTCCAGTAGTTGTGAGTGATACTTTGATTTCAGCAGAGGTCTCACAGAGAATGTTGACTTGCACAACGAGATGTGCCAGACCTGCGGCTACTCTCCATCCAGAATGATTTTTGTTAAAGCTGCTCTTTTGGGTCTGAAAGTCAGAAACAGCAGGGGTGTCCAACCTTTTCGGGTGAAGGGCCACATTACAATTTTTGTCCTACATTGGAGGCCAATGAGCAAATTTTGGAAAGATAAAGGCATTAGATAGAAATTTATTGTTAATCTAAACAACAAAAATGTGCATTTTTGTGAACAAGCTTTAAATGTGAAGACTAATTTATTTATTTACTTTCTTGTCACTATGTTGAACACTGATTAGTGAGATACCTGACATTGTTTTTGCTTGCACAAGTAGTCAATGTCTGCCCACACACTTCATCTAGTATTCCGGACAGATGTCCATCTGACAGAGTGATCTTGATCGCTCGCTCTCTGTGCGTCTGAGTCATTGTGTGCTGCTTGCCCTTAACCATGATATGCTGTGTTGGAGCTGCTTGATGTTGGAACAGTTGATTACCCTTTCTCATTTAGATTCCTCAAAATTAGAATCATATAGCACAGAAGGAGGCAATTCATCCCGTTATACCTGTGCTGCCTCGTTCCCTATGGCCCAGAAAATTTTTCTTTTTGAAGTATGTATTCAATTCCCTTTTGAAAGTTACTATAGAATCTGCTTTCACCACCTTTTCTGACAGTGCATTCCAGATCATCATAACTCACTGCATTCAAAAAAAAATTCTCCTCATCTCCACTTTAGTACATTTGCCAATTATCTTAAAATTGTGTCCTCTACCTACTGACCCGCCTGCCAGTGGAAATGGCTTCTCTTATTTACTCCATTAAAACAAACTTCCATAATTTTGTAAACCTCTATTAACCTTCCCTTAACCTTTCTGCTCTAAAGAGAAGAATCCCAGCTTTTCTAGTCTCTTCGCACAACTGAAGCTCCTCAACCCTAGTACCATTATAGTAAATCTCCTCTGCGCCTTCTCCTTCCTAATATGTGGTGCGCAGAATTGAACACAATAGTCCCAACTGAGGCATAACCAATGTTATAGAAGTCTTATCTTCATTTGTTGTACTAGATGCGTATACGCATGCTCTACTATCTTTTTTTTTTCAAATTTAAACTTAGGATGACAATAGATAAAGAGGAGATACTTAAGAGATTTGCACTAAAAGTGGAAAAGTTGTGTGGTTCAAATGGGATGCATCCTGGGTTACTGAGGGAAGCAAGGGTGGCAATTGCAGAGGCTCCCCACAATCTTCAAATCCTTATATATGGGGATGGTGCCAGAGGACCGGTGGATTGCAAATGCTGCATTCCTGTTCAGAAAAGGGGAGAAAGATAAACCCATCAATTACAGACTAGTGTCAGCGATGGGGAAAGCTTTATAGAGACAATAATCCAGGAAAAAATTAATTGGCAGTTGGAAAACTATGGGTTCATAATGACAGCACAGGTTTGTTAAAGGCAAATCGTGTTTGACTAACTAACTTGGTTGAGTTATTTGAAGTAATGGAGAGGGTAGTATGGTTGATGATTGTATGGTCTTTCAAAGTTTGCCAAAGTACCACACAATAGACTTGTAAACAAAATTAAAGCCCATAGGATTAAAGGGACAATGGCTGTGTGGATAGGAAATGTGGCTAAGGGGCAGAAATCAGAGCAGTGGTGAATGGTTGTTTTTCAGACTGGAGGGAAGTATACAGTGGTATTGCCCGGTGGATCAATGCTGTTTTTGATATATTAATGACCTGGATATGGCATATAGGGAATGATGTCAAATTTTGCAGATGAACAAAACTTGGTAATGTTACATACAGTGAGGAACATATTAAAATTCAGGAAGGCATAGACGGAATGGTGAAATGATTGAATTCAAACACTTGAGAAGTGTGAAGTGATACATTTTGGTAGGAAGAATGAGGAGATGTAATATAGAATAATTGATACAATTTTGAAGTGAGTGCAGGGACAGAGACTTGCTGTATGTAAACAATTCTTTTGAAGGTGGCAGGACAAGTTGAGAAGGCTGTTTTTAAAAAAAAAAGCAGATGGATCCTTGGCTTTATTCATAGATGCATATTGTACAAAATCAAGGAAGTTACGCCAAACCTTCAACAAACAGTGGTTAGGCCTCAGCTAGAGTATTGTGCACAATTTTGGACATCACACTTTAGGAAGGATGTCAAGGCCTTGAAGAGGGTGTGGAAGAGATTTACTGGAATGTTACTAGGGATTTGGGAGTTATGTGGAGAGACTGGAAATTTTTCTTTTCTGCTTGGAGCAAAAAAAGGTTAAGAGGAAATGTGATCAATATGTTTAAAAGCATGAAGGGTTTTCATAGAGTAAATAAGGAGAAGTTGGGTCCAGTGGCAGAAGGGTCAGTAACCAGAGGACACAGATTTAAGGTGAAAAGCAAAAGAATCAATGGTGACATGAGGAACAAAAATTCCACAGCAAGTCATTGTGATCTAGGATGCACTGCCTGAAAGTATAGTGGAAGCAGATTCAATAGTAACTTTCAAAAGGGAATTGGATAAATACTTGAAATGTACAGGGCTGTGGGAAAGGAAGAAGGGAGTGGGACCAATTGGCTAGCTCTTTCAAGGAGTTGGCCAAGTGGTGGCCTCCTGTGCTATATCATGCTATAATTTTATGATTAAAAACATAGAATGCTACGACTCTCAACTTATCATTCCTTTAGTAGTTTAGCCACCAATGACAGTGAGGACACTTCTTTATCTTTGCTTTGATCAGATGTACATGATGCTATGCATTGGAAAAAATGCTGTCAACTGGTATTGGTATTACAACTTTTGACTCACTGTATTATGTTCTACATTGACAAAGGGATAAACCTTGAACTCACAGGATTATCCTGACACATGATGTGCGTTGGCACCTTCCATCTATGAAAAATGATGGACACGCAGCAAACAACTCATTTAGGTGGGGTGTCTTATCTTGTACTGTTGCTGATGGCTGTGAAGGTCAATTCTTGATGGGCAGGTTCTGCCACAAGTGCCGTACGTGAAGCTGCCAAGTGACACTGAGATAAAACAAGAAATGCTGGAAATACTCAGCAGGTCTGGCAGCATCTGTGGAAAGAGAAGCAGAGTTAACGTTTCGGGTCAGTGACCCTTTTTCGGAACAGACACAGAGTTGTTGTTTGGCATTGGCGCCTGTTGCCAAGCTGATACAGCCGCTGATCGTTGTGGTAGTGCAGTCCAGTCCACAGGATGTGTCGCCATTTCCCTCTTTGGCCAGCTAGTGACTCCTAGGTGTGCTAGTCGACATTTAGGGCCTTCATGTCACTCTTGCAAGCATCCTTGAAGTGGAGCTTTGGGAGCCCCACTGGTCGTCTGGCCTCAGTTTCCTTAACATGCAGAAGGTCCTTGGGTATGCGACAGTCTTCCATCCTCCGGACATGTCCAATCCACTGAAGCCGCCTCAGTTTGATTAATGCTAACATACTTGGGAGCTCTGCCTTTGAGAAGACTGCCGCGTTTGTGATTTTGTCCTGCGATGTGCTGTTGACCGTGAAGATGGAAATGGTTGAGCTTCTTTCCTGATAGCTGAAAGTCGCCCATATTTCACAGCCATACAGCAAGGTGCTGAGAACACAAACCTCGTGCGCATTTTGTGAGTCAGCCAAAGGTGTAGCTGCTTTCCCTATGTGTGTACCATGCTCAGCATTAAGGGACAGATTGTCTGTCACTGTGGACCCAAGGTAGCAGAATTTGCTAACCACTTCCAGTGGGTGTTGTTTAGTGTGATCAGGGGCTGCGATGCAAATTCTTGTCCCATGACCATGGTTTTTTAATGCTTGTAGACGAGGAGAACAAGTTACAAGCATGGGAGAGACAGTCCATGAGTCTTTGTAGCTGAGTTTCCGTGCTAGCGACTAACACAGCATCACCAGTATAATGGAGTTCTCTGATGAGGATGGAATGTGTTTTCGTCTTTGCTTTCAGCCTGATATTTGTAGAGCTTTCCATCTGACCTTGTGTGCAAGTAGACTCCTATCTGCAGGAAAGGCCAAGGTCCGGTGCATGGCGAAGAAAATGCCAGAGTGGGGGCTCGGACACAACCCTGTTTTGCTTCATTCTGAAATTCTTGGAAATGGAGCTGTCAAACTGTACGGTGCAGTGCATGTGGTCATAGAAGGAGCGGATGAGACTGGTGGACAGCCAATTTTTCCCAAAATCTTGACGATCCCTGCTCTGCTGACTGTGTTGAATGCCTCGTGAGATCTGCGAAAGTAAGGTAAAGGGGTATACTCTGTTCCCTACATTTCTCTTGGAGCTGGTGTATGGAGAAGATCATGTCCACAGCAGGTCTGCTAGCACGGAAACAGCACTGTGCTTCTGGGTACACTTGGTCTGCAAGTAAATGGAGTCTTTTAAGTATGATCCTAGCAAAGGCCTTCCCTGTGATGCTGAGGAGTGAGATGCCCCTGTAGTTGTTGCAGTCTTCACTGCCGCTGTTGTATTTGTATAGTGTGATGATTTTGGAGTCCCGCGACTCCTGTGGAACAGAGCCTACTTCCTAGCAGAGGAGAAGGTCATAATGGTGTGGCAATAGATGGGACTTTGCTTGCTTGAGCAGTTTGACTGGGATAACATAATCTAAAATTGAAAATTTAGTTTGATCGCTAGCTGTCCATTTTCTGTTATCAAATTAGGATGCAAATTAGGTAACTGTTTAAAATTTCAACCTTGCCTGAACGTAAACTGCCCTTAGGGAATTCTGAAGCTATCACAATAATATAAAAGAAAAATGCTGCGGATGCTGGAAATCTGAAGCTGTCACCTTTGGCCCCTGCACATACTCCATACCTTAACCATCAAGTCTATCCTTTGACTGACCCATTGTCTCGGGTTGTACCAGACTATTTGGAACCTTAGGTCCTATTCGATTCTGAGCTGAGTTTCCAGCCCCATACCATTCGCACCATAAAGACTGCCTACTTCCAGCGCTGTAACATAGTCTGTCTTTGCCCTACCTCAGCCTATCTGGTGCAAAAGCCCTAATTGAGCTCGACACCATCTGGTGCCAAAATCCTCATTGGACTCAACTATTCTAATATTCCCCTAGTTGGCCTCCCATCCTCCACAAACTTCAGCTCATCCAAACCTCTGCTGCCCATTTTCTAACCTGCACAAACTCCTGCTTACCAATCATCCTTGTCGCCACTGGCCTGCATTGGGTCTTGGTTCCCCCGATGTCTCTACTTCAAAATTTGCATCCTCATGTTTAAATTCTTCCGTGGCTATGCCACTGCCTAGCTCTGTAACCTTCAAATTGTTTATTTAAAGGTTTAGAAGCAATTTTTCCCAATAGTTGAAAAAACTGACATTAAAAGCAAAATACTGCAGATGCTGGAAATCTGAAATCACAAGAAGTCCTGGCAATACTCAGCAGGTCAGGCAGCATCTGTGAGAAGAGAAACAGAGTTAACTTTTCAGGTCTGTGACCTTTCATCTGATTTCATCTGAAATGTTATCTCTGCTGCTCTCATTATATTGTTGCATTATGCTGTCCATGTGGATATACTTTTCTTGGCACTTGAGTTGTAGCAAATCAACATATTGGAGAACCAATGCATAATGCCATGCAGTGGTGGTATACAATTCATTTCTGCCCACTTAACTGAACTCCCAATCTCAGTGATGTCACTGGGGGGGGTCGGGGACATTGAGCAGAGGGTTTTTCATAGGGAGGGAAGAAAAGCGAGATGAAAAGGTATCTGAGTTCTCTTGCTGGAATAACTAAGCATTGTACAAAGGTAACTTTCCAACTAAGGCAGTGCAATTTTTAGATGATTTTTCATGATTGCAATAACCAGAGATAGAATTTACAGGTTATGGGCTATAAATTTGTTCGAATCTGTATGATGTTGAAAAAGACTAAACTAAAGAATGTGATTTTGTTTTGCTTTTGATCAAATGCTAACTTGTTGCCGCCTTTCATGCAGAAATTAATTGCCTATGGGCACCTCACTGGTAATGCCCCAGACAGTACAACGCCTGGCAAGAAATTAATTGATAGAATCATAGAGACAATATGTGGCTGCTTTCAAGGCCCACAAACAGACGAAGGTGTTCAACTACAGATAATTAAGGTAATATTATAGTATTTGAGCCTTCCTGTGTTGAGTGGAGACTTTAGAAAGATTTTTATGAATGTTTTCATTGCATTAATAGTGCTACGTACATGCAGTTCTTTCATTTATAACTAATTTAGTAAACCTATTTAAGAAATTAAATGGCGTATTTAGATGGCTAATAAAGAAACCACACAAATTAAGCTAAAAGCTGAGCATGTTTTATATCAAGGTGGAGAAAACGTTTCTTTATTGCCGCAAGTGCAAGTTAGTTGGAAGATTTCCTCCCCAGATTGTTAATGAGATATCAACTGGGTTTTGAAGGCCTTATAGATGAGATGTTGTAATTAGAAATAAATGATTCAGTTGAATAATTATTTTATAGAGGTATACGAGAATTAACTCTACTGGCCACATGGATAGTCTGGCACCTGGATTCTAGTTCTCACTTTTACCACAGCCTACCTGCAACTTAAACATGAAATGATTTATTACTGTAATATTAAAAATTTGCGCAAGTAACATATCACATGATGACACGAAGTTAAAATTATTACACACGCTGCTGATACTGAAAAATATGGGCATTTTTGCATTATTAACCACTTAAAAAAAAACCTGCTTTAGATTCACGTAACCTTATCCTTTGCTCTCCATAAACCTCTTGATCCCAAATAATTATATATAAAGATATTTATCCTCTGTCGTCTGGGCAGGTAATACTTGTTTAAGGCTCAAGTATGCTTAGCGTTTTATATTTTCCTTCCTGCTTTTTTCTGTTATTCACAAGATTATAAAACAATTCTGCCTTCCCCACCCTCCTCCAACAAATCTCGTGACTTTTAGTGTAAAATTGCCCTTCTCTAGGACCTAGTAAAATACCAATCCCCGCAGCAACAATCTGAAAAATCAGTGACCTATGCTTTTTATCCTTTGATTTTATCATTAAATGACCAATTTTATGAATAAATGTAGTCTTTTTTCTTAGGTTTTTTTTACATTACACTATTATCAATTTGGAACATGGCAAAATAGAAACAGGAGCAGGCCATTTAGCCCCTTGAGCCTGTTCTGCCATTCAATGAGATCATGGCTGATCTATGACCTAACAGTATACACCAGCCCTTTTTCTCATATCCCTTAATACATCTGGTTAACTAAAATTTATTAATCTCAGTTCCAAAATTAACAATTAATCTAGCATGAATTGTCTTTTGCAGAAGAAAGTGTGAAATTTCTACCACTTTTTGTTTGTAGAAGTGTTTCCTAATTTCACTCCTGAAAGCTCTGACTAATTTTTTGACTGAACCCCCTAGTCCGAGACTCCACAACCAGCGGAAATAGTTTGCCTCAATCTGCCCTACCTGTTCCCTTTAATATCTTGAAGATTTCAATCAAATCACTCCTTAACCTTCTAAATTCCATGGAATACAACCCTATTTTGTATGATCTCTCCTGGTAATTTAACCCTTGGAATCTAGGTGTCATTCTGGTCAATCAATGCTGCACTCCTAATATCAGTATATCCTTCCTAAGGTGTGGTACCCAGCATTGCTCGCAGTACTTCACGTGGTCTAACCAGGGCTTTGTATAGGTGAAGCATGACTTCTACTTTCTTTTCTATTCCTCTCAATACAAAAGCCAGCATGTCATTTGCCTTCCTGATTATTTTGTACCTGTTGATATTTTAATGATCTGTGTGCCTGGGTCTCCATGTCTCTCTTGACCTCCACTGTTTCTGGCTTTTCACCTTTTAGAAAGTACCCTGTTCTGTCCTTTTTAGGTTCAGAATGGATGACCTCATTTTCCTATATTGAAATCCATTTACCACAGTTTTAACCCGGCAAGGACTCGATGGGTCAAATGGTGACGTCCTGGGCTGTAATGATTCTATGACTCAGCCCATTCACTTAATCTATCAATATCTCTTGGTAATTTTTGTTTCCATCTACTGCAAATACTGTTACGACGGTGCTTCTATATTTTTTGTTAACTTTTTTGAGTACTCGTATCTTGCAATTATGGACATTGTTTTATTTGTGAAAACTGCAAAGGATTCCATGGATTTTTTTTTCACTGGGGTCATTGAAAGGACACTGAGGGGACTTGGGTTGTAAACAATCCTTACTGGAAGTCACCTGTCTTCAGATAAATACCCAGCAGGGGCTTTTTACACTGAGGGGAGATGATTATTGAGAAGTGACAGGTCAAGATTTATCGGGGTCTGCAGGCTTGATTCTTGAGATTGTTTTTGGTTTCGGTTTGGACAGTGTTCTGAAAGGCATTTAAGAATCAACCTGCCACTGACAAAGCCCCAGCTCAGCTTTTTTCCATCTCTTTGAAAAGCTCTTTGAAGCAGGTGTAAGAAATAGAGAAATTGATGCTGCATTTCTCCTGGAAAAGCCTGCCAGAAACCCCTGATGCCGCATTTCTTCTGGAAAGCCTGCCAAACTGATCCTCAACATTGCCAGAAAAGAACTGTTTTTAGGAAGATCCCAGTGACAGCCGTCTACGCATATTTAGTACGCCAAACCAAAAAGGGACAACTGACATCTTTTCATATTTTCTCTTTTTTTTTCTTCAAGAATTAGCAAGTATTTGGCCAAAGTATTCCTTTTTGCCTTTTTTTGTAACGGAGTTCTAAAGAGAAAACCTCTATTTTTTGGTTAACTGATGTGTGTGTGAGGGGCTAACTTTCATATTCCAGTCTGTGTTAACGCTGTGCTTCATTGCTGGTTAAGTCTCATTTTATAATAAACTGATAATTTTATTGTTTATTAAGGAAACCTGGTTGGGGTATTTTATTCTGGGATAAAAATAGAGTCTATGATTGACTGTATTGGTAACTGGGTAAACATTTAAATATATGTTGTGACCTGTAGAGAAGTGGAACTAAAAAAATAGTACACTCCTGCTGCCTCAGTCATTAATATACTGATGCAAAGTAATTATTCAACATGTCTGCTGTTTCCTTATTTTCATTGGTAATATCACTGTCAGTTTTTAAGCGGCCCACATTGCTCCTGAGCACCCCCTTTTCCCGAATATAATTGTAAACATTTTTGTGTTGATTTTGTTATAAATTCTAAGTTTTTTTTTTTCCCCCATACTCCCTTTTTGTATCTCTGATGATCTCTTTTACCATCCTTTGCTGTTATTTAAATCTTAAACCATTTGCCAAGATCTGTGCTTTATTTTTGCATTTTTGTATGCTTTTTCTTTTAGTTTTATGTTGTCTCTTACCTCTTCAGTTGTCCATGGCTGTTTTTTCTGGCAAGCAGAACTCTTGCACCTTAAGGGTATAAATTGCTTCTATATCAAGTTTGTCATTTTTTTTGAACACCTCCGATTAATCTTTTGTTCTACTTATTAACATGTTAGCCCAGTTTACTGTGGACAGTCTCTATCTCATCCCATTGATGTCAGCCTTGACTAATTCTAGAATCTTAGCTGTTTGTCGTTTCTCCTTTTCAAACATTATGTTGAACTCAGTTATATTCTGATCGCTATTAGATAAATCTTCATTGTTCAGCTGTTAACTAAATCTGGCTCATTACTCATTATTGAATCTACTGTTGCATGCCCCCTTGTTGGCTCTAGGACATATTGAGAAAACTATCCAGGACACATTCAAGAAATTCTGATCTGCTTGTCTGCTTATCCCAATCCCCCATTAATAACACTCTGCCTTTGTGACATGCTTGTCTAATGCCTGCATTTATACAATCTACCACGTCACAGTTGCTACCAGAGGGCCTGTGCATAGCTCCCACTACAGTCTTAATGCTTTTCTATTTTTTAATTCCACCCATAAAGTCTCCAATGCCTGTTTACCTCTCGTGTCCTTTCTTATCATTTCTGATACCTGGAAGTTCCCACACGGGCCAAGCACAATTCCGCTCCTTTAAGTTACTGTGCATGCTTGGCTGTGCAAAAAAATTTAAAGGGCCCTTGCACTTGTGGAGACGGAAGTCCCATCTTCACATTGAGGATACCCGCCATCATGTTGTGTGGCACTACTACTGTGGTAGATGGGATAGATTTCAAACAGATATGGCAACTCAAAACTGGACATCCATGAGGCGCTGTGGGCCATCAGCAGCAGTAGAATTGTATTCAACCACAATCTGTAACTTCGTGATCCGGCATATCCTTCACTTTACCTTTACCATCAAGCAGGGGAGAAACCCTGGTTCAAGGAGGGTATGTCAGTAGCAGCACCAGGCATACCTGAAAATGGGGTGTCAGCCTGGTGAAGCTACAGCACAAGACTACATGCATGCCAAACAGCAGAAGCAGCATGCAATAGACAGGGATAAGCGATCCCACAACCAACGGAGCTCTGCAGTCTTGCCACATCCAGTCGTGAATGGTGGACAATTAAACAACTGACAGGAAGAGGAGGCTCCACAAACATCCCCATCCTCAAGGACGGTGGAACCCAGCACATCAGTGCAAAAGACAAGGCTGAAGCATTTGCATCCATCTTCAGCCAGAAGTGCCGAGTGGATGATCCATCTCCACCTCCTCCTGAGGTCCCCACCATCACAGATGCCAGTCTTCAGCCAATCCGATTCACTCCACGTGATATCAAGAAATGGCTGAAGGTGCTGGATATTGCAGAGGCTATGGGCCCTGACAACATTCTGGAAATAGTACTGAAGACTTGTGCTACAGAACTTGCCGCGCCCCTAGCCAAGCTGTTCCAGTACAGCTGCAACACTGGCATCTACCCTGCAATGTGGTATGTCCTGCAGGTATGTCCTGTGCACAAAACGCAGGGCAAATCCAACCTGGCCAATTACCACCCGATCAATCTGCTCTCTATCATCAGCAAAGTGATGGAAGGTGTCGTCGACCGTGCTAGGAAGCGGCACTTGCTCAGCAATAACCTGCTCACTGACACTCAGTTTGTGTTCTGCCAGAGCCACTCAGCTGCTGACCTCATTACAGCCTTGGTCCAAACATGGACAAAAGAGATGAACTCAGGGTGAAGTGAGAGTGACTGCCCTTGACTTCAAGGCAGCATTTGACCAAGTATGGCATCAAGGAGCCCTGACAAAACTGGAGTCAATCAGAATTGGGGAGTGGGGGAGCCCTCTGCTGGTTGGAGTCATACCTAGCACAAAGGAAGATAGATGGTTGTGGTTGTTGCAGGTCAGTCATCAAAGTCCCAGGACATCACTGAATGGAGTTCCTCAGGGTAGTGCCCTAGGCCCAACCATCTTCAACTGCTTTATCAATGACCGTCCCTCCATCATAAGGTCCGAAGTGGAGTTGTTTGCTGATTGCACAATGCTTAGCAGCATTCGTGACGCCTCATACAGAAGCAGCCTATGTCCATATGCAGCAAGACCTGGACAATATCCAGGCTTGGGCTGATAAGTAGCAAGTAACATTCACGCCACACAAGTGCCATTCAATAACCATCTTGAGAGAATCTAACCATCTCCCCATGATGTTCAATGGCATTACCATTGCTGAAACCCCCACTATCAACATCCTGGGGATTGCCATTGACCAGAAACTGAAATGGACCAGCCACATAAATACTGTGGCTGCAAGAGCAGGTCAGAGACTATGACTTCTGTGGTGAGTAACTCACCACCTGTCTCCCCAATGCCTGTCCACCATCCACAAGGCACAAGTCAGGAGTGTGATGGAATACTCTCCACTTGCCTGGATGGGTGCAGCTCCAACAACACTCAAGAAGCTTGACGCCATCCAGAACAAAGCAGCCCGCTTGATTGGCACCCCATCCATCACCTTCAACATTCACTCCCTCCGCCACCGACGCACAGTGGCAGCAGTGTGTACCATATACAAGATGCACTGCAGCAACTCACCAAGGCTCCTTGGACAGCACCTTCCAACCCGCGACCTCTTCCACCTAGAAGGACAAGGGCAGCAGATGCATGGGAATACCACCACCTGCAATTGCCTTTCCAAGCCACACACCATCCTGACTTTGAACTATATCACCATTCCTTCACTGTCACTGGGTCAAAATCCTGGAACCTCCTTTCTAACAGCACCTGCACCCCAAGAACTGCAGCATTTCAAGAAGGCAGCTCACCACCACCTTCTTGAGCATTTGGGGATTGGCAATAAATGCTGGGTTAGCCAGCAACGCCCATATCCCATTTAAAATAATGAATGAAAAAATGAAAAAAATTAGAGAACATTTCTCCGTACCCTTCTGTTTGTTTTTGAACTGGTATTTATGCTGTCTTTTCCACCTAAGCTCTAGATTCCACCCCGCAATACCTACTAGTTTAAAGTCCTTATGACCGTCCTATTTATCCTTTTCCGCTAGGAGCCTGTCCCAGTGATAAAATTCCTTCCTGTCCCAGTACTGGTGCCAATGTCCTATGAAATGGAACCCCTAGGTAAATTGATAGTTGATAAGTTGATAGGTAAATTGGCCATTATAAAATTGCCCCTAGTATAGGTAGGTGGTAGGGAAATATAGGGACAGGTGGGGAAGTGGTAGGGGTATGGAATTAGTGTAGGATTAGTATAAATGGGTGGTTGATGGTCGGCACAGATTCAGTGGGCCGAAGGGCCTGTTTCAGTGCTGTATCTCTAAAACTAAAAACTAAAACCCTCTTTCTCACACCACCACTTCAGCCATTGCTTATCGCAATGCCAGTTTGCATGTGGCTTAGGTAATAATCCAGAGACAATAACTTTTGAGGTCTTGCTCTTTAATTTAGTTAGTGTTCTCCATACAGGACTTCTTCCTTATGTTAAATTAAAAGCAAAATACTGCGGATGCTGGAAATCTGAAATAAAAACAAGAAATGCTGGAAATACTCAGCAGGTCTGGCAGCATCCGTGGAGAGAGAAGCAGAGTTAACATTTCAGGTCAGTGACCCTTCAGAACTGGCAAATATTAGAAATATATAAGGTTATAAGCAAGTAAAGCGGGGGTGGGGCAAGAGATAGCAAAGGAAGAAGGTGTTGATAGGACAAGGTCACAGAATGGCTGACCAGAAGTCGTGGAGCAAAGGCAAACAGTATGTTAATAGTGTGTTGAAAGACTAAGCTTTAGTACAGATAGGGTGTTAACGGACTGAAAATTGAACAGCCACAAGTACAAACGTGAAAAAAAACCAGTGGGTAAGCAAACTGAACAAACTAAGATGAAATAAAATAAAATAAACTCAAAAAAAAAAGGGAAAAGAAAAAAAATAGCTAAAAATAAAAGTAAAATGGGGGGCCCGTCATGCTCCGAAATTATTGAACTCAATGTTCAGTCCGGCAGGCTGTAGTGTGCCTAATCGGTTCCTCGAACTTGCATTGATGTTCACTGGAACACTGCAGCAATCCCAGGACAGAGATGTGAGCACGAGAGCACCGGGGAGTGTTTTTATATATTTTTTTGTGTTTATTTTATTTTATTTCATCTTAGTTTGTTCAGGAACTGCCGGGAACATGCCAAAGGTGACACAGGACTGTCTTCGGGGTTCCGCCCTGGATTTTCTGTTAGGGTTTACTCTCTAGATGCCCACAAGGCAGTGGGGTTGTTAGCTCCTATCTCTGAACAGGGGCCCTAACAAGTAAGCTGTGTGATTTCATGGAGGGAGAGGGAAGGGGGGATGGGGTGCAGGGGGAAGGGGTTGCGAGGGGAAGGGATGCGAGGAGAAGATGGTTCGAGGGGGAGCTGGGAGGGGGGGTACAGTGGGGTAGGGGAAGATGGTGCGAAGGGGAGCGGGTGCAGGGGAAGGGGGTGCGGGAGGTGAGCTGGGAAGGGGGCGCTAGGGGGGGAAGGTAGTGTGGGGGGGGGGGGGGAAGGGGGGGGTGGCGTCCGGCAGGGGTCGCGACCCTGGTGAGCGGGGCAGCACAGCCTGCACGGCCTCCTCGATGTCGGCGTCCTCCAGGCTGATGCTGCGCTCGAATAGATACGAATAGAGTCATAAATCGTCGAATCATAGAAAATGTAAGGCACAGAAAGAGGCTACTTGGCTCATCGTGTCTGTGCCGGGTGAAAAATGATCCACCTATTGTAATCCCATCTTCCAGCATTTGGTCAGTATCCCTGCAGCTTATGGCATTTGAGGTGCATATCCAGACTCCTTTTGAATGAGTTGAGGGTTTCTGTCTCAACTACCTTTTCAGGCAGTGAGTTCCAGACCCCCACCATACTCTGGGTGACAATCTTTTCCTCATCTCCCCTCTAATTTTTTTTTTACCAATCACTTTAAATCTATGCCCCCTTGTCACTGACTCCTCTGCTAAGGTGAATAGACCCTTCACCTCCACTCTATCCAGGCCCCTCAAAATTTTGTACATTTCAATCAGATCTCCCCTCAGTCTGTTCCAAGGAGAACAACCCCAACCTATCCAGTCTTTCCTTACAGCTGCTTTTTTCCAGTCCTGGCAACATCCTCGTTGGCTGAATGACAGGAAGCAAAGAGTAGTGGTTGATGGATGTTTTGCGAGCTGGAGGAAGGTTTGTAGTGGAGTTCCCCAGGGATCAGTTTTGGGGCCCTTGCTTTTCCTGATCTATATTAATGACCTAGACCTTGGTGTACAGGGCACAATTTCAAAGTTTGCGGATGATACAAACTTGGAAGCATTGTGAACTGTGAGGAGGATAGTGTAGAACTTCAAAAGGACATTGACAAGTTGGTGGGATGGGCAGACAGGTGGCAGATGAAGTTCAATGCAGAGAAATGTGAAGTGATTCATTTTGGTAGGAAGAATATGGAGACAATATAGAATAAAAGGTATAATTCTAAAGGGGGTCCAGGAACCGAGGGACCAGGGTGTATATGTGCATAAGTCATTGAAGGTGGCAGGGCAGGTTGAGAGAGCAGTTAGTAAAGCATATGGTGTCCTGGGCTTTAAAAATAGGGGCATAGAGTACAAGAGCAAGGAAGTTATGTTGAAATAAAAACAAGGAATGCTGGGATTACTCAGCAGGTCCGGCAGCATCTGTGGAGAGTGAAGCAGAGTTGACGCTTCGGGTCAGTGACCCTTCATCAGAACTGGCAAGTAATGTTGAACTTGTGTAAGATACTAGTTTGGCCTCAGCTGGAGTATTGTGTCCAGTTCTGGGGCACTGCAGTTTAGGAAAGACGTGAAGGCATTGGAGAGAGTACAGACAAGATTCACAAGAATGGTTCCAGGGGTGTGGAATTTCAGTTATGAAGATAGATTGGAGAATTTAGGACTGTTTTCCTTGGAGAAGGCAGAGAGGTGATTTCAGAGGTATTCAAAATCATGAGGGGGCTGGACAGAGTTGATGGAGAGAAACTGTTCCCACACGTGAAAGGATCGAGAATGAGAGGGCACAAATTTTAAGTATGTGGTAAGAGAAGCAAAAGTGACATGAGGAAAAACCTATTCACGCAGCAAGTGCTGGCAAATGGGATTAGGTAGACAGGTCAGGTGTTTTAATGCATCGGTGCAGATTCGATGGGCCGAAGGGCCTCTTCTGCACTGTATTATTCCGTGATTCTGTGAAGTGGTTAAGGTCTGGAATGCGCTGCCTGAGAATATGGTAGAGGCAGGTTCATTTGAAGCATTCGAAAGGGAATTCGACTGTTCTATGAAAAGGAAGAATGTGCAGGGTTATGGGGGGAAGGCAAGGGAATGGAACTGAGGGAATTGCTCTTTCGGAGAGCCAGTACAGCCACAATGGGCCGAATGGCCTCCTGTACAGTAACGATTCTGTGATTTATTTGACATTTTTAGGATTTAGAGAGGAATTGATAGGGTAGATAGAGAGAACCTTTAATCTGTTGGTCAGGATGTTAGGACAAGGAGACATGACCTTCAAATCACAGCCAGTCCATTCAGGAAAAAGTTAGACTCATAATCATTGAGTCATTTATGGCACAGAAGGAGGCTATTTGGCCTATCGAATCCATGCAGACTCTCCACGGAACAATGCAGTCAGTCCCCCACCCTGGCTGGATCCCTGTAACTCTGCAAATCTATTTCTCTCAGGTGACCATCCAACTTCCTCTTGAAGTCTGTGATTGTCTCCACTTCCACCGCCCTTGTGTGCTTCCTCATATTCTTCCTGCATCTTTTGCCCAAAACTTTCAATTTCTGTCCCCTACCCCTTGTACCATTTGTTAATGGGAACAGTTTTACCTTCCCTAACTTATCTAAGCCTGTCATAATCTTGTACACTCCTGTTAAATCTCCCCTCAATCTCCTTTGTTCTAAGAAGAGCAACCCCAGCTTTTCCAACCTAACCTTGCAACTAAAATCCTCCATCCCTGGAACCATTCTGGTAAATCTCCTCTGCATTCTTTCAAGGGCCCTCACATCCTTCCTGAAGTATGGTGACCAGAACTGGATGCAATACTTCAGTTGTGGCCTCACCAGAGCTTTATAAAGGGTCAGCATAACTTCCCTGCTTTTGTACTCAATGCCTCTATTTATGAAGTCCAAGATCCCATATGCTTTACTAACCACTCTCTCAATATATCCTGCCACCTTCAAAGATCAATGATCATGCACCCCCAGGTTCCTCTGTTCTTGATTAATCTTTAAAACTGTTCCATTCTGTATACATTGCCTCTCCTGATTCCTTCTGCCAAAATGCATCACCTCACGCTTGTCAGTATTAAATTCCATCTTCCGCCTGTCTGCCCACGTTTTTAGCTAACCCTTTATTTTCAAAGGGTAATAGAAATGTGGAACTCTCCACAAAAAGCAGTAAATTCTGACTCAATTGCTAATTTTAAATCTGAGATCGGTCGATACTTTCAAGACAAGGGTCTGCAAAGATGTGAAGCAAACACAGGTGAATGGAGTTAAGGTACAGGCTAACCATGATCCCATTGAGTAACAGCAAGGGCTCAAGGAGCTGAATGGCTTACTCCTATTACGAACAGTAAGTTTTGTGGCCATAGAAGAGGGAATAAACAAATGTAATTCTTGCATCTGAACAAATACTGCAAAACCACATTGGGCGGGGTAAGTAAAATTATAATGCAAATAACTGGCAGTCAGTTTTTGTGGAGAAGCAGTTATTTGCATCTTAAGTTTTACAAAATAGTTTTGTATCAGTATGGCTTATACTTTTCACAGGTATTGACATATGTAATGATTCTACCTCGAGTCAGCTGAGATATATTGCTTCGGATTTGCTGAATCATAGTACTGTAGTTTCTGGCAACCTTTAAGAATGCTGTGGGATATCTACTAACTAAATGTTTTTTTCACATGATTTGCTGTGTAGTCAAACTAATCATTTACCTCTTTGGAGTAAACTTAAAATGTTTGTTCAAGGATGTAAAATGTTCTTACAAAGTTCTCTACTTTAATTTAATTTTTCGTCAGTCAGTCCTGATATTCTTGTAAGAAAGAAAGGGGAAACTCTTTTTTTAAATAGAGAAGTAATGGAAATGCTGAGAACCAGAAGACCTGCCAGCATCGCTAAAGAGGCAAACAGACTTCTGTATATTTCTAGCATTTTCTGTTTTTATATCAGTTTATATTCTTGATTTAATTTTCTCCTTTGTTTTCCATTCTTGAATACATTTGATATGATCAGGATATTGCTGTGGTTGACCATGTTTTTGAATGTAGAGGTGGAGAGACATGCAGTGTGAACTGGAAAAAATGTGAAAGTACTGTGCCTAAATGGTGCTGATCTCGATGAAAGGACATAATCAGAGATTGGATGCTTCTAGAATGTGCTGTGAAAGGATATTGAGTGGGCTGAGAATCAGTAGCCTGTGAAATTGATGAAAGAAGTCCTAGTTAGGAAAGATGGCAGAGCTGAATGGAAAATGGTGAATGAAAGAATGACAATAAACAAATAGATGTGAGTCTTGAAGAGGGTGGCCACTCTGGTCTTGTGGCATGTACAGCAGCTGAGTTATAAAAACAGAAAATGCTGGAAATACTCTAAGTCTGGCAGCATCTGTGGAGAGAGAAACAGAATTAATGTTTCAGGTCGATGACAGCTGAGTTATAATTGACTCATGCTGCACCTGCATAAGTTCTTTTGATGAGTTCTTAGTGAATTGTGTGGTGTTAGTACTGAGTAGGGTTTTTTTTTTAATCTTTCCATGATTCAACTGGTAGCAATCCATTACAAAAATGTTGCAAAAGCATGATGCAGCTCTGTTGCCCACACATTGTACTAGAAAACAGTAATTCCCATCTCCTATTACCATTGAGGATGCAAGGAACATAACTGACTTGCAACTGAAAAACACTAAAGCAATTAGTCTTTGACCTTTTACTGTGCATTATTTTAACATAACTTACCAATCCCCATGGCTTATTGTTTCATCATTCCTTGGGAAACTACAACCCTTGAGTAAAGAGTCTTTGCAGATTTTTTAATTGAATAGAATGCATTGGAATATTGCATAAGGGAATGCTGTAGAAAGAATTTACAAGTCACAATCGAGTGCTCCATATTTTGTCTTTTTATACAATTGTGAGTTGTCTATTTCAGCTGCCTTGAAAATAAGACAGAGATCATTGTGTACAAAAAATGGTATCTTGACTAAATTAGCTTTACTTTTTTTTAAATAAAAATATTTATCATTTTTCTAATCTGCCATCTTCAATTAAAAGTCATGTCCACATTTACCACCATGCATTTAAAATCCGCTATCTTGGTTGTTTCATCTTGTATGTGAGTTTGCCTTCTATATCAGTCACAGGCTTGTTCTTGTGGACAGTGGTATGACATGACCCTGGTCCAATTTAAAAGCTTTGGTGAATTGTTTTAAAAATGTTTCTTCACAATCACGTTCAGAAAACTGAATTTTAAGACTAATTTTGAAAAAACTGTAAAATTTTGTTTTCCTCATTAAATCGTCATGTTTTTGGGTCTTTTGTAAACTTCTTGCCTTAAATTATTTCAGCTCTCGTTTCTTAGATCTTTCTCATAGGCGAGTCTGAATACCCTATAGTTTGTTGTAAGGTCGTGTTAGTATGCTCAGGAAACAATTGGCAGAACATGTGTGGTAATTGCTTCTGGTGACTGGGCTTATCATATAGCGCACTCTGGTCTTTGAAAATGGTAGACCAGGGTTGTCCAACATATGGCCCGCGGGACAGGATCCGGCCTGCCAAAGGTTTCCATCTGGTTCGCGGGTGTATTTCAGAGATGAAAATGCACATTTGTTGTTGCATTGATTAATAGCAAGATAACTTTTTAATGCCTTTTTCTTTCTGAAATTGTCTCACCGGCCCCCTATTTAAGACAAAAATTGTACTGTGCCCCCCCCCCCACGTGAAAAGGTTTGACAACCCTGTGATACTCCATCACATCAGACTTCATTTTTAAATTTAAATTTTAGATTTTATGCTCATCATAATTCACACTGCTGGAACCAATGCTTTTTTAACTGAGTGAACAATTTCCATTGATAACCTATTTCTGCTTCCCTGCAAGATGGCAATACTTTCAAAAGCAGCAAGTTTTTTTTTTAAGAGGGTAAGTTGTTAGCAATAATGCTGACAGAATGGAAGGAAAAATAACAAAGTTCATACATGGAAGGAACAAGTCATAATACAAAATAAGCGTTGTGCTGTATAAATTCCCTACTAAAATTCAAATGTATACACAAAAATGATCATGTCAGACAAACAGCAAATTTTAACTTGACAGTGGGTAGTGGTCAAGTTATTAAAAAAATGAATTGAATGACAACAGCTTGTGAATTTGTTATATTTTCTGTCAAAGATGTGTGAATGACTTAATTCCCACATGAAAAAGGCCATTGTGCAGTTTTGTTTTTGACTTTTACATTATCAGACATCAATATCTATTGCCAACAGACTTACTCTGTTTCAACCTAGAAAAAGAGTGATTTAACATGGCTTGTTCGGATTAGGTCATTTTAAACAATGTGACTGCTGACAACGCAGCCAAACGCTGACATCATCAGTGTGTTCTCAGCTGCAAATACGCGCAGAATAGTGTCTTCCTGCCAGTGTGGTGCTGCGCATGCGTAGGCTTTCCAGGACTAATTTGCGCATGCACTCTAAAACATCATTGCATGCTGGAACGGGACTGTTCGCTCCCCACCTCACCGCTGCCTTCCCTCAGCCACTCGCTCTTGCCCTCACCGCTTCCCCCCCTTGGCCACTCGCTCCCCACCGCCTTCCATCAGCCACTTGCACCCGCGTCGCCGCTTCTCCTCCTCAGCCATTTGTTCCCACCCTCGCCGCTCCTCCACCCCTCCCTGGCCGCTCATTGCCCGAAGAAACGGTGGGGTGCGGAGAACGAGGCGGCAAGACGGGGAGCGAGCAGCCAAGGGGTGACAGGGCGATGCAGGAGCCAGTGTTCAAGAAGTGAAGCGGCGAGGCATGAAGTGAGCTGCCGTTGGTGGGGGGGAGCAGGGAGAGTGCAGCCAAAGTGGGGAAGCGGTGAGGGCGGGAGCGAGTGGCTGAGGAGGTGATAAGTGGTGATCAGACGGACGCAGGAGGGAGCAGCCAAGAGAAGCGCAAAGGCTTCTATTTGAATTATAGCCCAGAATCCGTTTGCACTGCTGTAATTGTGCGAGAGAATAAGCCACATGAATCTGTTTCCAAAACCAATATGTTAGAATAAGAAGCATCATACAAAGAATCATAGAATCGTGGAAAGTTTAAGGCACAGAAGGAGGCCACTTGAACTGAAAGATGCCTTCCAATGAGATTATTTGGTTCTGTAGTAGCACAGATACTGTTGGGATGGGATGGTGGCAGTGATCGCAGCTACTGTGGGGGGCTGCGTTTACTTTTTGCGACAAATTGAGCAGTACCATCTTTACTGTCAACGCCAGAGATGTGGCAGACAGTGACGTTTCAGCTGCATGTGCCAGCACTGCATTGTCAGCAAATGCAGCCAATTTTAAATTTAATACACGATCCATTTTACTTTAACAATGTAATTAACCAAACTCAGCCTGTGAATACAGTGCCCTGCTGCACATTCTTAAATGTGGCTACTATTTTGTAAATTAACAGCTACCTATGAATGTGTGTGATATTAACAATTATAGTGAAGTGAGGTGAGAGTGACAGCCCTTCACATCGTGGCAACATTTGACCAAGTGTGGCATCACTGAGCCCTAGCAAAATTGAAGTCAATGGGAATTGGAGAAAACTGGTTGGAGTCATACCTAGCACAAAGAAAGATGGTTGGGCTTGTTGGAGGCCAATCATCTCAGCCTCAGGAAATTGCTGCAGGAGTCCTCAGCTCAACCATTTTCAGCTATTTCATCAATGACTTTCCCTCCATCATATGGTCAGAAGTGCAGATGTTTGCTGATTGTACAGTGTTCAGTACCATTCGTAACTCCACAGATTATAAAGCAGTCCATGCCCGTGTGCAACAAAACCTGGACAACATTCAGGCTTGGGCTGATGAGTGACAAGTAGCATTCGTGCCTCACAAGTGCCAGACAATGACCATCTCCAACAGGAGACAATTGAACCATCTCCACTTGACTTTCAATGGCATTACCATTGCTGAATCTCCCACCATCAACATACTACGGGTTACCATTGACCGGAAACTTAACTGGACCGGCCATATAAATACTGTGGCTTCGAGAGCAGGTCAGAGGCTAGGAATTCTGCGGCGAGGAACTCACCTGACTTTCCAAAGCCTTTCCACCATCTACAAGACAAGAATCAGGAGTGTGATGGAATACTGTCCACTTGCCTGAATGAGTGTAGTTCCAACAACACTCAGGAAGCTCGACACCACCCAGGACAAAGCAGCCTGTATGGCACCCCATCCACACCACCAACATTCACTCCCTCCACCACTGACGCACAGTGACAGCAGTGTGTACTGTCTACAAGATGCACTGCAGCAACTTGCCAAGCCTCCTTCAACAGCACCTTCTAAACCCACAATCTCTACCACTTAGAAGGACAAGGGCAGCAGGCGCATGGAACACCACCAACTTCAAGTTCCCCTCCAAGCCACACACCACCCTAACTTGGAACTGCATTGCTGTTCCTTCCCTGTCGCTAGGTCAAAAACCTGGGACTCCCCAACAACACTGGGTGTACCTAACCTGGATGGACTGCAGCGGTTCAAGAAGGTGACTCACCACCTTTTGAAGGGCAATTAGGAATGGGCAACAAATGCTGGCCTAGCCAACGACAGTAACATCTCATGAAAGAATTAAAAATGTATAAACCTTTTGCCCACATAATAGTATTGGTGGTGAGTGGGGAGGAAGAGAAGAAACCCACCATAAAATAATCAAGAGTTTGGATGAAGTGGGCTTGATGGGCTGATTGTCCTCTTTTTTTTTCCCACTTTGACCTTTTTTTATTTGTTCATGGGATGTGGGCATCACTTGCAAGGCTTGGCACTTGTGTGGTGCGACTGTTACTTGCCATTTAGCAGCCCAAGCCTGAATGAAGTTCAGGTCTTGCTGCATGCAGGTGTGAACTGTTTCGTCGAAATATCTTTTGTGATTTTGATACTGTTATAGAAGTGTCTTCATCAAAGTAATATTTATTTTATTCCCCCAACCCTCTGTTTAGGCCTTGCTAACTGCAGTAACATCTCAGCACATAGAAATACACGAAGGAACTGTGTTGCAGGCTGTTAGAACGTGCTACAATATTTACCTGGCCAGCAAAAACTTAATAAACCAAACCACAGCCAAGGCAACGCTAACACAGATGTTGAATGTTATATTTGCACGAATGGAAAACCAAGCAGTGAGTATTGAATTCTTGAAGGTACGGTCAATTCAGAATTTCAAAAAAAGACACACTCTGTTTCGTGGAACAGCAAAGGAGTTGTTCGTTGGAATGTCTCAGAAAACTTCGACATTAAAAGCTATCTGTATGCAAGGGTTGCTTATATTTTGTAGTTACAGTATGTTATATACTTGTATTTACTTCTGTGATTATGGTTATGTAAGGAGAATAAACTTGCCAGCGAGACCTGAAATGTGATGAACAAAAGGTGTGCCTATATACTATTTAAAATATAATGGATGGATTGATGAATTCTAAATGATTATGGCAATTGTTTTTTCCTAATTTTTATGCATGAGCATATGATCCAAATCCCATATGACATTGTATGGTTGTGACCATTGTAAACTATCCTTCCCCATCCTCCTTGACCTTTCTGCAACCTTTGATACAGTTGACTACACCATCCTCCTCCAGTGGCTCTCTGTTGTCGTCCAGCTGGGTGGGATAGCTCTCATCTGGCTCCATTCCCGTCTATCCAGTCATAGCCAGAGAATCATCTGTAAATGCTTCTCTTTCCACTCCAGCACTATTACCTTTGGTGTTCCCCAAGGATCTATGCTTGGCCCCCTCCTTTTTCTCATCTATATGCTGCCACTTGATGACATCATTTGAAAGCAGTGTCAGCTTCCACATATATGCTGATGATACCCAGCTCTATCTCACCACCTCTTGACCCCCCAAACAACTGCCTCTGATTTGTCATGCTGCTTGCCTGACATCTTGGATGAGCAGACATTTCCTCCAACTAAACATTGGGAAGACCAAAGCCACTGTTTTTGATTCCCACCATAAACTCCATTCCCCTAGCCACTGACTCCCTGTCACACTCTGAGGCGGAACCAGAAGGTTGGCATCCATGGCATCCTACATGACCTTGAGATGAGCTTCCAACTCCATATCTGCTTCATTACCAAAACTGGCTACTTCCAACTCTGTAACACTGCTCGTGTCTGCCCTTGCCTCAGCTCATCTGCTGAAACCTTCATCCATGCCTTTGTTACTTCTGAACCTGACTATTTGAATGCTTTCTTGGATGGCCTCACACCTTGCACCTTGGTAAACTTGAGCTTATCCAGCACTTTGCTGCCTGTTTCCTAAATCTACCACGCCCGTTCAACATCACCCCTGTGCACTTTGACTCCTGATCTTGTAATGCCTTAGTTTTAAAATTCTGACTCGTGTACCCAAATCCTTCCATGGCCCTGTCCCTTCCGATATCTGCAGCCAAATCGAAGATCTCTGTGCTCCTCAAATTGTGGCTGTTTGTGCTTCTCTAATTTTCATTGCTCCCCCATTGCTGGCCTTCAGCTGTCTAGGCCCTAAGCTCTGGAATTGCTTCCCTCAACCTCTGACTCTCTATCTCACTCTCCTTTAAGATGGTCATTAAAACCTACCTCTGACCAAGCTTTTGGTAATCTGTCCAAATAATTTGTTATATCATTGTTAAATTTTGTTTACCAACTCTTGTGCCTTGAGATTTTGCTATATTAAAGGTATATAAATACAAGTTGTTAACTACTTAAATGTTCATAATAGACCAATCCAAAAAGCTTTACTCTCACTAAGCACATCTCTCTCAGACTTTGTTCCAAATTTTTTCAGTGGGTATGTGCACCCACACTCCTCCATTGCTTTCGTCTTTCTCCCCACCACAGCAGTGTAATCTCCTACCCAATATAAACAATGCCATGTGGGATGCGCTGGTCTTATTTGAAATTTTAGTTGGGAAACTTAAAATAACTTTGAGAAATAATCAGTGCAGTAGTATTGATAGGGAGGTAGATATATGCAATCAGGAATGAAATAAAATGTCAGAAATTGTTGATTTATAGAATGGGTGAGAATGCATGTTGATTTATTGTGAGGAATTGTGATATATAATTTGTCAATCTAATTTAGCCTAACCTTTTTTGGCAGGGTTTTTAATAAATTATAATCGCTTGCAGATCCAATATGTGAAGATGAATTATAATTGAAATTTGTACTTTCCAAGTTAATACTTGCAAAAGAAATGCTGTTTTTAAAGTCTACACATGATAACTGGACCAGGAAGTAGCTCATCTTTGTGATGTGGAGTACATGGGATTGGAACAGGACAGTGGGGCTTTGAAAAATCTGAGACAGTGGGTGGGAAGGGGATTAGAACTGGAGTCAGTTTTACTGAATTTGTGCTGGGGAAATTATGGACAATTTCTTTGGTCTTTCTGATGTTGAGCACTCTCCACTGCAAAGACCACCTACCTTCACCTCTCTAACATTTCCCACTTCTGCCTCTACTTCAGCTCTCCTGATGTTGAAATCCTCATCCTTCCCTTTGTCTTCTCCATGCTCGCTTTAAGCCAATGCTATCCTGGTCGGCCTCCCATCCTGGGTCGTCTTTTTAAAAAAAAAAAATTCAGATCTTTCAAAGCCCCATGTTGGGACTGCTTTCTTCTAATTCATTTAGTTACTTTAAACACCAGAGTACATATATCAGTTGTAACAATATAGAATCAGGTCTTCAATGAGGTTATATTGAATGATCCAACATGAGTACTCGGGTACATCACACTCCATGATTCTGTATGAGTGCAACATACAACAATTTACTCAAAACTCTTATACTAATTCTACTTTTTGATCTCTATATTCCATGCATACTAGCACTAAATCACAATATATCACAAGACACACAAATGTAGCATCAGAATAACAATGTGGAGCTAAGAAGATGCACTTCGCTCATTTCAGTCTCTTCTAATCATTTTGTTATCATGGTTAAATGGGCCATTTAAGCGCTTGCAATCACTTTTTTTTTTACTGTAAACACAGTGCCCAGGCCAGCATTTCCCAGATGAACAAGACACATTCCTTCAGCTCTTCACCTTTGCCTTCAGCCTGCTTCACAATGTATCCCTGTTCAGCAGAAAGCTGTTTTAACTCATCTTGTGGTGATCCCCACAAACAGCCCAGTACAACGAGGTACATGGGTAGTGTGAACCCACTTCCCACACTGCATCCCAAGTCCTAATCACCCATCACCCCTGTCCTCGCTGATTTACATTGGTTCTCAGTCCTTCAACGCCTTAGATTTAAAATTCTCATCCTCTTATTCAAATCCATTTCTGGTCTCACCAATCCCTATCTCTTAAGTTTCTCCAGTACTACAAATCCCCCAAGCTCCTGTTCCTCCAGCTTTGGCCTCTATGTGTCCCCTCCTTTCCTTCACCCCACCATAGGCATCGTGACTTCAGCTGACTGAAACCCACACTTTGAAACACCACAAAGGCAGTGGAGGGGTTGAGAGAGGTGATGGAGAGATGTAGCCAGGTGTTGTCAGTGTATATGTGGAAGTTGAGCTCGTGTTTGTGCATGTTATTACCAAAGGACAGAAGGTAAAAGAGGAAGATAAAAACCAAGGCTAGAACTTTATAGAATTACAGAGGTCATGGTGCGGGGGCAGGAAAATAAGTTATTGCTGGAGAAGCTGTGGCTATAATCAGATCGTGAGTGGAACCCAACCTGGACTGTCTAGTTTATGACTTCAGCTAGGGCTATTTACTTGCTGTGGCAGGTGTGAAAGCATCATTGGCAGTTTCTGCTGTTTCCCTATAGTCCTTGTCCGCCAAGCCTTCCTCCAGGCTCTCCCTGCCTCAGTCCTGATCCTACATCTTTCTCTGGTTTCTGTTTTGTCTCCCCTCGTGCGCTCTTCAAACTCATCTCATCCATGCAACACACTTTTTGCTCCCTTGATCCCATTCCTGCTAAAATACTGACCATCCAACTATTCTTCCTGGCTGACATTGTAAATGGTTCCCCCTGCTCAGTACTTGTTGCTTTCTCTTTCAAACCACCATCACCATTTTTTTTTAAAAAAAGCATTCTCAGCCCTTCAGTCCTTGAAACTACACTGTTATCTCCAATTTTCTTTTCCTCTCAAGTCCTTGAACATGTTGCCAAAATCTATGCCGATCTTTGCCAAAACGCAATGTCAAATTTAACACGCTATAACTCAGAGATGGAAGACAGTGCTCTATTTTCCGTTTTAAACTATGTCTTTGTGCATCCAGCTGCAGGAAGTAAAACAAATGGAAAAGGAGAGACTACGGCAACAGCATCATCTCCAGCAGCCCAGTGTGAACCAGTATGAACCTGAATCCCCCCAACTGAGTCGACTTGAGGAGCAGCCTATTCTTGAGCTGGCGCAGGTGCCTGAAATGGAATCGGGCCACATCAATGAGGTGGACAAGCATATTCAGGAGGATACAGAGCCAGAAAATGGGACTGACATTTGTAATGCAGAAAATGAACAAACAGAGGTTGACCAGGCCACAGCAGCTAAAAGTAAATAAGTTTGTTCATAGACTTTTATTCCTAGTTTTTCTGACTTAGGAAAGTACTAGTTTAAAGAAAGGAAATTATTTATTTTGTTGTTTCCTTAGATATGCACTGCAGGGTGGGTAAATGGTATTGTTTCTGAGTTCAGTTTCCATATATAGTAGAATGTAGGCCGCTTTAAAAGAATTCTGGCTCCACTTGATTCAGATGCCTTGCTCTACGTTGTACCTACAATTATTTCCTTCCATTATCAGCACCAGATCCATGTAGCATTCCACGCAAGGGAAAAATCTGAATAAGCATTTAATTTCTTCAGTTTCTGTTGACGGTTACGAATCTATTGGAAGATGAACCTGCCTACCAGGATGTCAAATATCTTCTGTTTTTGATGCAGATATACCTGTGGCTCTAGCCAGTGTGATGGAAAATTAACCATGAGTAGTGAGAGGTTACAAGATGATGATTTTAACAATTCACTGAGCCATGTCCCAGAC
The DNA here is from genome assembly GCF_036365525.1 of Heterodontus francisci. Classification (NCBI taxonomy): domain Eukaryota; kingdom Metazoa; phylum Chordata; class Chondrichthyes; order Heterodontiformes; family Heterodontidae; genus Heterodontus; species Heterodontus francisci. The sequence goes on along the minus strand of NC_090375.1, from coordinate 116,135,539 downwards.
TGGATCACGCAGTTGGAAGAAAGCTTTCTCTAGCATTGGTTATTAAACAATTTTACCTTTTGGGTTTTGGCACCAATCATGGATTCAACCAACATCGCTTGTGACTGATGGGGTGTTTAAAAATCAGGCAATTACCTGCCCCTTCTTTCATAGAAACAAGCACTGACCAAGTTAATTCTGACGCTGAACTCCAGCTAGAAGTGGTTGCAGATTCAGCATTCATTTGAATTTTAACTAAGGACAGACCCCAGTAAAGGCATTGTATTGTAGCTGTTTCTGCTAGCCACATCTTCAAAGATTTCATCTTTCTACCCTAATAGGAACCACAGTGAGCATCATCTGAGTGAGTCTGTTCCATGCAGTTGCAGTGGTTCCTAGGCCAGATAGGGTGTATTATGTGCTCCAAATGGTTCATGTTTTCAAAACCACTTGTTGGCATATCTGTTGTTTTCCAGGCCCAAATGAAGTACAGTGAGTCATGTATCCCGTGGAAAGGTCTCGTTCTTCAGAAGTTGTCAAAGTAACTTTCTTTAGAGTAAATGTACAAATGCACATCACCTACTTCAGGTTAATTAAATCAAGCTTTTATGCACATTACACATCCAAATCAATTTGGTTCACACTTGATTATTAAGAATTAAGGATATTATTGTTCAAGTAACAATTATTCCAAGATTTGCTGAAGATGCCCTCAATACGAAAGCTCTGGTTGCTATTGAGGCAAGGAGCTCTTTTTATTTGTCCAGCCTTTAGAACGGATTGATGGAGCTTTCTGTCTTGTGCTGCAGTTTTTCCTTTTGAAAATGAAGATCAGATCAAATGCATATTTCAACGAACAGTAGCAATCAAACCGTCTCATCAAGCTTAAAGATGTTATAGATTTGGGACTCTCCAAACTCACTGTGGATCTATGATGCTTTTGTTTTGCGATCAGCTGTTTCTGACCGTTATTATGCAAAGGGAATACGCATTGTATCTTGATTTATGAAACATTTGGAAGCTGCAAACTTTCATGCCCTATTCTGATTCTGGATTTGGTCCTGAACAAGTTGATATCAAATGGCTTGGAATCTATGGGTTTTAGGAATCTTAAATTTCTCTCCCTCAAGGCTGGTACCTTACCTGCCTTTTCCTCAACAGAGGTTGTTAGTGAGCAGCTTGTGCTGATGGTGAATCTGGCTTATATTACTTGGTATGTAGGCAGTTTGCCTGTATTTCAGAAAATTGCATTGTGGAATTTCTACTTGCTACCATTAATTTCTTTTTATTCATTCATGGGATTTAAGTGACGCTGACAAGACCAGCTTTTATTGCCGATCCCTAATTGCCCTTCAGAAGATGATATTGAGCCGCCGCCTTGAACTGCTTCAGTCCATGTGCTGTAGGTGCACGCACGGTGCTGTTAGAGAGGAAGCTCCAGGATTTTAACCCAGTGACAGTGAAGAAGTGGCGATATAGTTCCAAGTCAGAATGGTGTGTGACTTGGAGGGGAACTTGCAGTTGGTGGTGTTTCCATGTGTCTGCTGCCCATGTTCTTCTAGGTGGTTGAAGTTGTGGGGTGGAAGATTGAAGGAACATTGGTGAGTTGCTGCAGTGCATCTTGTAGATGTTGTGCACTGCTGCCACTGAATGCCTGTCATGGAGGGAGCAAATGTTGAAGGTGGTGGATGGGGTGGCAATCAAGCGGGCTACTTTGTTCTGGATGATGTTGAGCTTCTTGAATGCTGTTCGAGCTGCACTCATCCAAGCAAGTCAAGAGTATTCCATTATATTCCTGACTTGTGCCTTGTAGATGGTGGACAGACTTTGAGGAGTTAGGAGATAAAGTACTCGCCGCAGAATTCCCAGACCTGCTCTTGTAGCCACAGTATTTATATGGCTTGTCCAGTTCGGTTTCTGGTAAATGGTGATACCCCTAGGACGTTGATGTTGGGGGATTCAGCAATGGTAATGTCATTGAACGTCAAGGGGCGATAGTTCGATTCCCTTGTTGGAGATGGTCATTGCCAGGCAGCTGTGTGCCACGACTGTCACTTCCCACTTATCAGCCCAAGCCTGAATATTATCCAGGTCGAGCTGCATGTGGACATGGACTGCTTCCATCTAAGGAGTTGGGAACAGTACAGAATGCTGTGCAATCATCAGCAAATGTCCCCACTTCTGAACATATGATGGAGGAAAGATTATTGATGAAGTAGCTGAAGATGGTTGGGCTAGGACACTGTATTGAGGAACTCCTGCAGCGATGTCCTGGGGCTGAAATGATTGGCCTCCAACAACCACAGCCGCCTTCCTTTGTGCTAGATATGACTCCAACCAGTGGAGAGTTTTCCCCCTGATTCCCATTGACTTTAATTTTGCTAGGATTCCTTGATGCCACACTCAGTCAAATTCTGTCTTGATGTGAAGGGCAGTCACTCTCACCTCACCTCTTGAGTTCAGATCTTTTGTCCTCGTGTGAACCAAGGCTGTAATGAGGTCTGGAGTCGAGAGGCCCTGGCGGAATCCAAACTGGGCATCGTTGAGCAGCATATTGGTGAGTAACTGCCACTTGATAGCATTGTCAACAACACCTTCCATCACTTTGCTGATGAATGAGAGTAGACTGATGGGGCTGGATTCAATTTGTCCTGCTTATAGTGGACAGGATATACCTGGGCTATTTTCCACATTGTCAGGTAGATACCACTGTTGTAGCTGTACTGAAACAGTTTGGATAGAGACACGGCTAGTTCTGGAGCTCAAGTCTTCAGTACTACAGCTGGGATTTTCTCAGGTCCCCTAGCCTTTGCTGTATCCAGTGCCTTCAGCTGTTTCTTGATATCTGCCAGTGAAAGGTTGCACCACCTATTTTAGTACAAGCACATATGGATATTGGATGAAGAGGCTTTGTAGGAAGTTGGAGCTCACTGTATTGTTGCAGTAGCCATTTCTTGGTTCAATAAATGGAGGTTCAAATTGAGGCTATCTTCAAGGCAACGACATAGAGAATCAACATGCTTTTCCTGAAGTATAAAGTCTTGTCCAGATTGATTGGAGTGATGAGTGGTTTGCATCAAGCTGCTCAGAAGTTACAAGTCTTCAGAAACACGACCAGTAATCCTTTCATTACTTTTGTATATACATGTGAGGAATGAATCCAGGAAAAAAATGTTAGATTACCAAACTTCAGTATGGCTTTCTCATTTTTTTCCGAAGTAGGACCTTTGCACACAAAATTCGTTCTGCATTTCAGGCTACACCATACTCCTTGAAGCATTTTTCTGTTATTTTTTTGGCTTTCAATGTTCTGTTTTCAGGATCCTAATCCTGCCTTCTCTGGCCAAAGAGTCTCAGGTAATTATTAAAGCAGAGTAGGAAAATATAAGTGCTCAAAAGGACAATTTCCTGAAGAGCAAATACCCAGGTGATTGTTCCCAGGATTGATGGACTGCATCCTATCATATGTGGAAGCTGAACTTAAAGAATAAGGAAGACTATACTGAAGGTAGGTCTATCATTATTTTGCCTCTGAGTTTTGTAAAATATTAAGATCAAAGAACCTTATGTCAGTGATAATTCAATTATGAAAAACATGAGATCATATGTGGCAGTGCAGTGAACACTGTGCATGGTGATTTGAATATATTCAGGATGTTTAGATATAATTAGTTTATGCCCAGATTTTTTTTGAGAGTTATCACAGTGAAGCAAAAAGATATTCATAAATTTTTAAAACTCTAGGCCACCATTAAATTCCATGAGATATAATACATTAATCTCAATAAGAGTAATTTATCATCTTTAGCTATAAGATTTTGTCTAATGTGTGTAGTGCCTGTGGAGAAAATGAGGTCCCTGCTTTCACTTAATGCTGCATTATATGAGCACATTGTGAAAGCCACACAGTTATGAATTAGCTTGGTAACTTTTTGTCTTCACTGTATCTGCAACACAACTTGGTGCTTTAGGAGAACAAATGAAGAACTCCAGTATACCCTGCTTCATGATGAATCGCTCATTACTTTTATTGGATGGAAAATTGTGGGAAGTGCAGGTCTGAATTCTTGATATATGCTTCCAAAACATCCATTTGTATGCTGGTAAAACTGAAGACAAATTTATTGCCAATCCCTAACCTTAGAGAGGGATCAAATCTTTTTTTTATTTGTTCATGGGATGTGGGTATTGCTGGCTAGGACGGCATTTATTGCCCCTCCCTAATTGCCCTTGAGAAAACGGCGGTGAGCTGCCTTCTTGAACCGCTACTGTCCATGTGAGGTAGGGACACCCACAGTGCTGTTAGGAAGGGAGTTCCAGGATTTTGACCCAGCGACAGTGAAGGAACGGCGATATAGTTTCAAGTCCGGATGGTGTGTGACTTGGAGGGGAACTTGCAGGTGGTGGTGTTCCCATGCATTTGCTGCGCTTATCCTTCTAGTTGGTAGAGGTCGTGGGTTTAGAAGGTGCTGTCTAAGGAGTCTTGGTGCGTTGCTGCAGTGCATCTTGTAGATGATACATACTGCTGCCACTGTGCAGTGGTGAAGGAGTGAATGTTTGTGCATGGTGTGCCGATCAAGTGGGCTGCTCTGTCCTGGATTGTGTCGAGCTTCTTGAGTGTTGGAGCTGCACCCATCCAGGCAAGTGGAGAGTATTCCATCACACTCCTGACTTGTGCCTTGTAGATGGTGGACAGGCTTTGGGGTGTCAGGAGGTGAGTTACTTGCTGCAGGATTCCTAGCCTCTGACCTGCTCTTGTAGCCACAGTATTTATATGGCTACTCCAGTTCAGTTTCTGGTAAATGATAACCCCCCCAGGATGTTGTTAGTGGGGGATTCAGCGATGGTAATACCATTAAATGTCATGGGGAGACCGATAGAATCTCTCTTGTTTGAGATGGTCATTGCCTGGCATTTGTGTGGTGCAAATGTTCCTTGCCACTTATCAGCCCAAGCCTATATTTTGTCCAGGTATTGCTGAGTTTCTACACAAACAGCTTCATTATCTGAGGAGTGGCGAATGGTGCTGAACATTGTGCAATCATCAGCAAACATCCCCACTTCTGACCTTATGATTGAAGGAAGGTTATTGAAGCAGCTGAAGGTGGTTGGGCCTCGGACACTACCCTGAGGAATTCCTGCAGTGATATCCTGGAGCGGAGATGATTGACCTCCAACAACCACAGCCATCTTCCTTTGCGCTAGGTATGACTCCAACCAGCAGAGAGTTTTCCCCCTGATTCCCATTGACTCCAGTTTTGCGAGGGCTCCTTCATGCCATACTCGGTCAAATACTGCCTTGATGTTAAGGGCAGTCACTCTCACCTCACCTTTTGAGTTCAACTCTTTTGTCCATGTTTGAACCAAGGCTGTAATGAGGTCAGGAGCTGAGTGGCCCGAGAGGAATTCAAACTGAGCAGGTTATTGCTAAACAAGTGCCACTTGATAGCACTGTTGATGACACATTGCATCATTTAACTGATGTTTGAGAGTAGACTGATGGGGCGGTAATTGGCTGGGTTGGATTTGTCCTGCTTTTTGCGTACAGGACATAGCTGGGCAATTTTCCACAATGTTGGGTAGATGTAGCTGTACTGCAACAGCTTGGCTAGGGGCACGGCAAATGCTGGAGCACAAGCCTTCAGTACTTTGCTGGAATATTGTCAGGGCCCATCGGCTTTGGAATGTAGCGATATAGATATCTATCTTGTAGGTAATGCAGTTAATGTTCAATTGCTATTTTCTGTTTGGACGTTGTCACCATTATAATTGCTGCTATCTGTGCCCTCACTAAAGAGGTAGGTAGTGGGAGCTTTGGTATCCTGCCTAAATCCCTATTAGAAGGGAATAAAAGATGACAATTCATCAACTGAGTTAGAAAATCTTGAGGGAAAACAGGAGGATTAATCCAGGAACCTGAGTGGTAGCTGTAGGTGACCTTTTTCTCTCTCCTTTTCTCCTTACATTCCACCACAGTGACTTGGCACTGTTACGTGATATTTTGTGATATCAAGAAACGACTGAAGGTACTGGATACTGCAAAGGCTATGGGCCCTGACAAGATTCCGGCAATAGTACTGAATCGTACTGTGCTTCAGAACCTGCCGTGCCCCTAGCCAAGCTGTTCCAGTACAGCTACAACACTGGCATCTACCCTGCAATGTGGAAAATTGCCCAGGTATGTCCTGTACACAAAAAGCAGGACAAGTCCAACCCAGCCAATTACTGCCCCATCAGTCTACTCTCAAACATCAGTAAAGTGATGGAAGATGTCATCGACAGTACTATCAAGTGGCGCTTGCTTAGCAATAACCTGCTCAGTGACGCTTAGATTTGGTTCCGCCAGGGCCACGCAGCTCCTGACCTCTTTACAGCCTTGGTTCAAACATGGACTAAACAGCTGAACTCGTGAGGTGAGAGTGACTGCCCTTGATATCAAGGTAGCATTTGACTGAGTATAGCACCAAGGAGCCCTAGCAAAACTGAGGTCAATGGGAATCAGGGGGAAAACCCTCTGCTGGTTAGAGTCATACCTACCACAAAGGAAGATGGTTGTGATTGTTGGAGGTCAGGCATCTCAGCTCCAGGATATCACTGCATGAGTTCCTCAGGGTAGTGTCCTGGGCCCAGCCATCTTCAGCTGCTTCATCAATGACCTTCCCTCCATCATAAGGTCAGAAGTGGGGATGTTTGCCGTTGATTGCACAATGTTCAGCACCATTCACGACTCCAGATACTGAAGCAGTCCATGTAGAAATGTAGCAAGACCTGGACAATATCCAGGCTTGGGCTGATAAGTGGCAAGTAACATTCGCGCCACACAAGTGCCAGGCAATGACTATCTCCAACAAGAGAGAATTCAACCATTTCCCCTTGACATTCAGTGGTATTACGATCACTGAATCCCCCACCATCAATATTCAAAGGGTTACCATTGACCAGAAACTGAACTGGAACAGCCATCTAAATACCGTGGCTACAAGAGCAGGTCAGAGGCTAGGAATCCTGAGGCAAGCAACTCAACTCCTGACTCCCCAAAGCCTGTCCACCATCTACAAGGCACAAGTCAGGAGCGTGATGGAATACTCTCCACTTGCCTGGATGGTTGCAACACTCGAGAAGCTCGACACCATCCAGGACAGAGCAGCCTGCTTGATTGGCATCCTATCCACAAGCATTCACTCCCTCCACCACTGACGCACAGTGGCAGCAGTGTGTACCATCTACAAGATGCACTGCAGCAACGCACCAAGACTCCTTAGATAGCACCTTCTAAACCCGTGACCTCTACCAACTAGAAGGACAAGGACAGCAAATACATGGGAACACCTCCACTAAGTTCCCCTCCAAGTCTTACACCATCCGGACTTGAAACTATATCGCCGTTCCTTCACTGTCGCTGGGTGAAAATCCTGGAACTCCCTTCCTAACAGCACTGTGGGTGTACCTAACTCCCTTGTAGTACAGCGGTTCAAGAAGGCAGCTCATGACCATCTTCTCAAGGGCAATTAGGGAGGGGCAATAAATATTGGCCTAGCCAGCAATGCTCACATCCCATAAATGAATAAAAAAAATATTCTTATTTTACAAATAAGTTGAATAGGAGCCTTATTTTAATGTTGAGGCTGTCACTAGACTTTTTTTTCTGGGTACTTCAAAGACAGGAAGTCCAGCAAAAAGCTGGTAAATTGTCTTGCTCATACTGCTGAGTCTTTATAATGGAGATGTCTGTCTGTCTTCTGCTTCTCAGGCATTTATTCATCTGTACCTACAAAAACTCTATGTTCTGCTTTTATTTGCAGTCTAGAAAGGAAGTTAAAAGTAAAAAAAAAAACAGCTGAATTTAACGCTGCCCCAGTGGGTCAGTTGGTGGCATGGGGGCGGTGAAAAATTGAGTGGGAGGCTCCGGGAGGCTTACCCACCCCGCTCCCGCCTCCGGTCGACTTTACGGTGGGGGGGATATGGCCTGCCTGCCTGAGGCCAATCAAGGCCCTTAATGGCCACTTAATGGCCACTTAATGGCCACTTGAGGGCCCGTGCCCCACCTCTACGGGTATTTTACCCGTGGCAAGTGGGCGTGCTGGGAACGTGAAAGGCCGCCCAGGGATAGCTGCCGTCCTTTCTGCGCCCCGGGGTGGGGGGGGGGCATGGCAGTCAGACACAGGGTGCCCGATTGAGGTCCCTCCCGCCTCCCACCCCACCCCCGAGACCCAAGACTCTGTTTCTCCCCCCCCCCCCCCCCCAAAACTACCACTCCAGCCTCACCAGGGAAGGACCAATCCCCCTGGTGAGGCAAGCCCAAATCACTCACTGTCCAGTGTCCATTGCCTCAGCTGGGCTGCAGTCCCAGCAGTGGCCACCGCCCCCAGTGGCACTGCTGGGACTAAGAGCTGCCGGCACGCTGATTGGCTGGCAGCTAACTGAGGCGGGACCTCCCCCTCAAGTGGGTGGAAGTCCCGCCTCGAGACAGTTAAAGCCTGGGGACCAGTAAAATACGGGACGGATCCCCAGGCTGGGTGGAAGCAGGATCGCCACCGACTTTCGTGTCGGTGGCGAATTCCTGTCCGCCCAAGGTAAAATTCAGCCCATAATTGCGTAAAGATGGGTGGCAGGTCAGCAGATTGGACAGAATATAAAAAACAGCGAAGAATGACAAAGATTAATAAGGGGAAAACTATCTAGAAATATAAAAAAATAGTAAGAGTTTCTATAGACATTTAAAGAAAAGACTTAAAGTGAGCATTGGTCTTTAGAAAGTGAGTCTGGGGAATTAATCATGGAAAATAAGGAAATGGCAGATGAATTGAACAGGTATTTTGCATCAGTCTTCACTGTAGAGAATGCAAGTAACCTCCAAGAAATAGCTGTAAATCAGGAAATGGAAGGGAGGGAGGAATGCAGCAACATTTCAATCACCATGGGAGTGGTACTGAGCAAATGGTTGGAGCTGCGGGGCAGACAAGTAACTGCGTCCTGATGGACTTCATCCTAGAGTATTAAAAGAAGTGGCTAGGGAGATAGTTTGTTTTAATTTTCCAAGCTTCCCTGGATTCATTGAAGGTTCCATTCGACTGGAAATAGCTTATTCAAAAAGGGAGAGAGACAGAAATAAGGCCAGTTAGCTTAACATCTGTCTTGGGAAAATGTTAGAAGCTATTATTAAAGATGTTATAGCAGGGCACTTAGAAAAATTCAAGGTAATTAGGCAGAGTCAACATGACTTTATGAAATGGAAATCATGTTTCACCAATTTATTGGAGTACTTTGAAGAAGTAATATGTGCTGTGGATAAAGGGGAACCAGTGGATATACTGCACTTAGATTTCCAGAAGGCATTTGATAAGGTGCCACATCAAAGGTTATTGCAGATAATAAAAGCTCATGGTGTAGGGGGTAACATATTGGCATGGATAGAAGATTAGCTAGCTAACAAAAAACAGAGTAGGCATAAATGGGTCATTTTCTGGTTGGCAAGATGTAACGAGTGGTATGCCACAGGGATCAGTGCTGGGGCCTCCACTTTTTACAATTTATATAAATGACTTAGATGAAGGGACCGAAGGTCTGGTTGCTAACTTTGCTGATGACACAAAGATAGGTAGGAAAGTACTTGTGAAGAGGACATAAGGAGGCTACAAAGGGATCTAGCTAGGTTAAGTGAGTGGGCAAAGATCTGGCAAATGGAGTATAATGTGGGAAAATGAGAAATTGTCCATTTTGGCAGGATGAATAAAAAAGAAGCATATTATCCAAATGGTGAGACATTGCTGAGCTCAGATGCAGAGAGATCTGGGTGTCCTAGTGCATGAATCGCAAAAGATTGGTATGCAGGTACAGCAAGTAATTATAAAAGCTAATAGAATGTTATCGTTTATTGCGACAGGAATTGAATACAAAAGTGGGGATGTTATGCTTCAGTTATACAGGGCATTGGTGAGACCACATCTGGAGTACTGTGTACAGTATTGGTCTCCTTATTTAAGGAAGGATATAAATGCTTTGCAAGCAGTTCAGAGAAAGTTTACTCGACTAATACCTGGAATGGGCAGGCTGTCTTCTGAGGAAAGATTGGGCAGGCTAGGCTTGTATCCGCTGGAATTTAGAAGTGTAAGAGGCGACTTAATTGAAACATATAAGATCCTGAGGGGTCTTGACAGGGTCGATGTGGAAAGGATGTTTCCTCTTGTGGGAGAATCTATAACTGGGGGTCACTGATTAAAAATAAGGGGTTGCCCATTTAAAATAGAGATGAGAGTTTTTTTTCTGAGTGTTGTGAGTCTTTGGAACTGTTTTCCTCAAAAGGCAGTGGAAGCAGAGCCTTTGAATATTTTTAAGGGAGAGGTAGATTCTTGATAAGGGGGTGAAAGGTTATCGGGGGTAGACTGGAATGTGGAGTCGAGGTTACAATCAGATCTGCCACGATCTTGTTGAATGGCGGAGCAGGCTTGAGGAGCCTAGTGGCCTACTCCTGCCCCTACTTCTTATGTTCATATGGTGGTGTATGAAGTTTGGATTGAAAAACTATGGCCTGGGTTTTGTAGGATCAGTATCGATGAGGCTATTAGCACTCATCGTTAGCACCCTCTGGTGAAAACAGGAGGTTGCTGTCGGATTTTTCCCTTCTCCCCTACGAGCTTCACCACCTCGTCAAGAGATTTGACATTTAAACATGTGATGGGTGTAAAGTTGCAGTACTTATCCACTAGGTACCCACTAAACATGCAAGAAAATATTAGTGCTTTTCCATTCAAATGTAATGAATTTTTAATGGTGTGATAACTCTTAATTGCTACCAAACAATCTCTCTGGTGTTGTATGATTGCCTTTAAGAGTAATGTCCCTTTAAGATCTTAGTTTGCTAATGAGCTAAGTACCAGGAGGCAGTCATGTGATTACAGGCCACCGTGTCTCTGCAACAGTAACACCGAGAGAAAGGTTCTGTAAATAGTTTGTTCTGTACTGTACATAATAGTTTTGCTGTAATAAACCTGTTTGAGATCTTCATAACTGGACTCCACGCATCTCATTTATGTTGCATCAGGCAACATAAAGAACGCATTACATCTGGAACTGAAAATTTACTTTTACAAGTGTGGAATCTCGTTCTTTAGATTTTAATTCATGTTGAAGATTTTAAATTATTTTAAACTTTTTCTTATATTTCTCTCTAATCTCATCTTCCTTTCCCTCTTTATTTTGCTTCCAGTACATGACTCTAACATTCTAACTTATACTTCCTGAATTAGACTGCATACTTCAGTAAGGATTCTTCAATCTGGTTGGTTGAAGTGACGTGTTGTTGCTTGCCTCATTCACACACGTCCTGGATCCCCTGTTGAGGGCGCCACACTATATCAGACTCCCTCAGTTGCTGTGCAAAAGCCTACTAAATATTCGTTGGCATCTGTAAGTGTACGGCATTTGTTCGCTGTTAACCACAAAATCCGGGCCATTCTTTTGGCTGAACAGAGATAACATAACTCTTCATGTAGCCATAGTGTAATTAAGTGACCAAAGAAGAAGAAAAACATCAATTTTATTGGAATAGGTTGTATATAAAATGTTATAGGAAAAGGGGGAATACACTTATATCGATTTTCTCCAAAGGCACTGCAAATGCATAGATATTAAACACTTGGTTTTGGTGAACCATCGTAACTGAAGGTAAATCCATGTAACAAAATGAGCATTGATTTTTATATTGATATCTCTATTATATTGCTGAGGGCATATGCAAACAGAATTTAAACCCTACTAATATTTCACACTGGAAGTCATCCTCAAAGCTCCATTTTCCTTTATTTGAGACAAAGTCAGGGCTTCTTTTATCCATGCTTGTTTTTTTCTTTAATTTAATCCTGGCTGGTTGATTTGTTCTGAGCATTTTATATTCTGTTCTTACACAAGGTTTTGCAAAAGGGATTGCAGGCAGCAGTCATGGGGAGGGTCTTGAATTTGAGGATAATGTACATGAAATTGTACAGAACATTCTGCAAGAGTTGGTGACCACTGTTGTTGGAGGTAGTGTATTCATTTTCATGTTAATTTATTTTCATAATTTTGTTGTACATGTGTAAGTCCTCATGACATTTTTATTTTTCCTTGATTTTCTTTGATGCCTTAATCTCACGAGGTAATTTTTCCCCTTTCTGCCAGTATGAGTTTCAATTTGGATAGTAGAGCAAAAATTTTAATAGCAATGATTGCTTGTGTGTGTAGAGATTCTTTCAAAATATTTTTTGTAGTTGATTTATGTTTTACATCTCTAGCCAAACACAAATTGGCATCAGGTTACAGATAACAATTATGTAATCAGTGAAGTTGGATCAATACAATAGTTCTAATACTATAGCAGGAAAATGACATTTGTTATCAACAAATTTAAAATGTAGGGCAGACAAAAAATTTGATATCACTCTGATGTTACACAGAAGTATTGGGTAATGATGTACCGTAGAATGATTTGGTCCTGTTGAAAACTGACATGATGTAATGGGGAGAAATGCAAGTTAAAATGAAGACAGATTTGGAAACAATGTTTGGAGAAAAATTTTTATTGCATATATGATATACTCATATTTTCCACATGTTTGGAGAGTTGACTGCAGTCTTACGAGTCTTGGGTGATGAAAATAAATAACAAGCAATGTATAATGTATTGCAATTATTGCATGTGACAACTCATCATATTGATGTTTTACTTTTTGACTTCTGTTGGTTTTGAAGACAATTTTTTCCAGTACACAACTAATGCAAGATTTATTTATCTTTCAGTTTTCAAGGTACAATGAGCAAATTTAGGTAAATCAATAAATTAAACCTGGGACCACCTAATCACTTTGCTTTAGTAACACACCATCAGGTGCATTTATTCATAGGAAGTGCACTAGGTCATTTAGCCCACTCCAGTCTGTTCCGCCCATTCACTGAGATCATGGCTGATCTGCGACCTAGCCCCATACATCTGCCCTTTGACCCATACTCAAGATCTTTGGTTAACAAAAATTTATCAATCTCTGATTTAAAATGAACAGTTGATCGAGCTTCCATTGCCATTTGCGAAAGGCTAACAAGGCAAAGGAATAGACAATAAATTGTTGGATAATGAGAAGTGTACAGGAACAGAGGGATCTTGGAGTGCATGTCCATAGATCCCTGAAAGTTGCTGGAAAGGTGGATAAGGTGGTCAAGAAGGCATACGGGATACTCGTCTTTATTAGCAAAGGCATAGAATAGAAGAGCTTGTCGGTCATGCTGGATGCAGTTCTGGTCATTGTATTAGAGAGGGTACAAATAAGACTTACGAGGATGTTGCTTGCACTGGAGAATTTTAGTTATGAGGAAAGATTGGATAGGCTTGGGTTGTTTTCTTTGGATCAGCGGAGGCTGACGAGAGAACTTATTGAAGTGTATAAAATTATGATGGGTCTGGGTAGAATGGATAGGAAGGCCCTATTCCCCTTGGTTGGGGGATCCATAAACATGGGGGCATAGATTTAGGATAAGAGATAGGAGGTTTAGAGGGGAATTGAGGTGAAATCTTTTCACCCAGATGGGGTGGGGATCTGGAACTCTCAGTCTGAAAGAGTGGTAAAGGCAGAAAACCCCAACATTTAAAAGGTACTTGGATATGCAGTTCAAGTTCTGTAACCTACAAGGCTACGGACCAAGAGCTGGAAAGTGGGATTAGGCTGGATAGCTACTTGTCGGCTGGCACAGACATGATGGGCACAACGGCCTCCTTCCATCCTGTAAATTTCTATGATTCTAACCAAGGCATTGCATAACTGAATCATGACTTCAGTCCCCTTGTATTCTAGTCCTCTCAATTATAAAAGCCTGTATTCCATTAACCTTCTTGATTATTTTCTGTAATATGTACCTGGCACCCTCAACGTCTCTTTGGACTTTCACTGTTTCTAACTTTTCTCCATTTAGAATGTACTCTGTTCTGTCCTTTCTTCGGTCCAAGGTGGATGATCTCACATTTGCCTTTGTCGAACTCCATTTGCCAAAGCTTTGCTCATTCACTTTATCAATATCTCTCTGAAGTTTTATGCTACCATCTGCACTGCTTATAATGCTGTCTATCTTTGTGTCTTTGGCAAAGTTGGATATGTGGCTTTCTATCCCATCATCTAAGTCACTAATCAATACAGTGAATAGTTGAGGCCCCAACACAGTTCCTTGCAGGACACCATTAGTCACATGCTGCCAATTAGAGTACCTGCCTATTCTCCCTTCTCTCTGCTGTCACTCACCCAATTTCCTAACCAATAATTTGCCTTCAATTCCTTGAGCTTCAACCTTAGCGAACAGTCTCTTATGAGTGACTTTATCAGATACCTTTTTGGAAGTCCATGGACATTTTGCTGTCCACTGCTTGTCACCTCTTCAAAAAAAAATTGTCATATTTGTCGGGCACGACCTACCCTTTACAGATCCATGCTGGCACTCTGATAAGCTGAACATTTTAGATTAGATTAGAGATACAGCACTGAAACAGGCCCTTCGGCCCACCGAGTCTGTGCCGAACATCAACCACCCATTTTATACTAATCCTACACTAATCCCATATTCCCAAACATCCCCACCTGTCCCTATATTTCCCTACCACCTACCTATATTAGTGACAATTTATAATGGCCAATTTACCTATCAACCTGCAAGTCTTTTGGCTTGTGGGAGGAAACCGGAGCACCCGGAGAAAACCCACGCAGACACAGGGAGAACTTGCAAACTCCACACAGGCAGTACCCGGAATCGAACCCGGGTCCCTGGAGCTGTGAGGCTGCGGTGCTAACCACTGCGCCACTGTTCCATTATCCTATCCATAATTATAGACTCTAATAATTTCCTGACAACAGATGTTCCCCCCCCCCCCCCCCTCATCTTTCTTAAATAGCAGAGTGGCAGGTGCAATTTTCCAATCGAAACAAATGGTTCCCAAATCGAGACAACTTTGGATGATTATAGTTAAGACGTCTGCAGTGATCTCACTCACATGCTTTAAAACCCTGGGATGGAAACCATCTAGTCCAGTCACTTAACCTATCCATATCCCTTTGCAGACTCTTCATGTCCTCTTCACAACTTGCTTTCCTACCTACAGTATCTTCCTGAAGAAGCTGTATCTGCAGAAAGAGAACCTTGGTCAGCAAAGATTTATTGCTTATTAGCAGGAAACTTTTTATGCCTTTGAGGTTTCAAAATGCCTTCACTTTGTTATGATGAAAGCTTTAAGTTACAGTTAGGCTGCAATGTGGTGATTGCCTCAATCAAATTTTCCAGACAGTGCAAATTGGAACTGAAATGTAAGCACAGTTTTGCTTTTTGGACTTTTTAACCAGTTTTATCCGTGTGGGTTTCAGCAACACCAGTATTTGAGCTACAATTTTCAGTGACTGATGGAGAGCTATTATTGTAGGTAAAGGACTTCAGTCATAATATTTTGCCAAATAATTTCTGTTTGTTTTATTTTTGATTTTTCCCCCCCCTGTTTTCTTCCTCCCTTTAAAGGACCTATCCCTACCACGCATCTGGGAGGATGGGACGATGTGGGCTGTGGACCTCCCCACTACCATCCTCAGTGCTGCTGTGATTGGCCAGTAAAAAGTGCAGTTGAAGGTGGGTGAGGCAGTGCCAGTTTTTCAGACCCCCCCTCCTTCAAAAAGATATTTTAAAAAAACAATCTGAGCCTGAAACTCATCCACAGATTTGAGTGATAGGCGGCAGCCCAGTGCCTTCAAACGATGAACTTGTATTTGCTGAACTTGACTGTTAGTTGGAGTTTAGTTTATTGATTCTTTTTGGAAGCCTATTTGTAGTTACTTGCAATATTTAGAATAGCTTTAAATTATTATTTTAGCATGTTTGAAATCTTTATATGGATGTCCAATTTTTGAAGTTAAATGTACGTTATTTGTAATTTAGTACCATAGCTGTCATTGCTCACTTATTAAATTTTACTGAACTGCATTTTCTTCAAAGTGATGCCTTCAAAGTCTTGTTTTGTGAAGTGTTCAACTGAAATGTTATTTTCCAGATTCAGAAGAAAAGCCAGGTGGGAATGGTTGTTCTGAAAGTACTACTGGCACTCTAGGAGATGAAGCTCTTGCAGTCAATGACACAGACAATGTTCATTCTAATGGAATTCCAGGGACTCCAATCTCTGTGTCATATACCCCATCACTGACTGATGACAGATTGTCAGTTTCATCCAGTGATACTCAGGTGATGCCAAATAAAAGAGATTAGATTTACCCTTCACTTTATTTTTGGGTATTTTTTTAGGCCAGATTATTATTGGGTCTTGTCTTTTGGTAGTTATTATGAATGGAGTATCATTTTTAAATCAGTGCTAGAAAATAGATTTTCTGATTTTATAAAGTCAGTCATCCTGCTGATTTTATGCAGTCTGGTTTTCCAGTAGCCAAACCGATTCACTTCTGCATTTAGACATTCACTAATTGTCACAACTAAATCACTAGTCAGTTGATATGTTAAAATTAACTGAGGAACTTCCAATTTTAAAACACTTTTGGATTTACTGTGTTAGCAAGTCTTAAGATTTATTGCCAGCTAACACTTTGGGGTTTATTTAGAGTAATGATGGAGGCCGTTCGAAAGACTCGTTACAAATGGAGCATAGAATTAGTTCTTGAACCTGAATTTGTATGCATCTAACAGATCATTGAGCTAGAAAAATCCACCTGTCTTTATCTCTGAATAGCTAATGTGTGTTGTGTATTAGAAATTACCAAAATAGATGAATCAGAATGCTGCATCCAATTAAGTAACTTTTCATTGTGACTACCAGTTTAGGAAGACTGGCTTTGAATTGTATTTAAAGACTGCTCCATTTGTTGAAGGCAAGTGCCAGACATATAGACTTCTTTTGATGTAATAGATAATTAAAAACACGTGTTTGCAATAAATTCTAGTGACCAAAATTATATAGAATTTACAGTACGGAAACTGGCTATTCTGTCCAGTGTTAATATCCCACATGAACCTGCTACCATTTGAATTGCATCTTTCCATTCTGCCTCCGTAATCCCTCTATTCCCCTCTGTCTCATGCCTGCATCAAGCTTCCCCTTCAATCTGCTAACGTGCAACATCTTTCAACAAGACATGAATATGTTTAGTTATATTAATGGAGCTAGAAAAAACCCTTTTAATTGAATCATAATTAAGTATACATTTGGTTGGTAATAGTTTTGCATACTTAGTAATAAACATTAATTAACCTTAACAGTACATTATTTTAAAAATCAAGTTCACTTTCGATGGAAAAAAATTCATATGAAATTCACTGTATAGGCTTTCCATCCTGAATCAGCTCTATGCCCACCCTAAAGAATAGTTTGCACAAAAATCGGTTAGTCTGCTTTGGGGAAAAGCAGATTACGAGAGTTGCTGTTGGTGGGTGGGTATTGGGAATGGAGACGCAAGTTTGCTGGCATTTTGATTTGGGATTTTTACACTATCTATACTTGGATTCACCCCTTTACGTAGACTTCAAGTTCACTACAAACAGGGTGTCTGCCTGGTATCTAGATAAATGTAGAGGACTCAGTGATTGAACAGAGATCATTTGTCACTGTATTACTGCTGACGAGACCAAATCACATGTTTTCACATGGTGTCCTCATCTTCGGTAGGTAGAAAAGAACAAAAGAGCATAAATAGGAGCAGGGGTAGGTCATAGGGCCCCTTGGGCCTGATCTGTCATTCAGTAAGATAATGGCTGATCTGATCTTTGCCTGAACTCCACTTTCCTCCACATTCCCCATAACTCTTGACTCCCCTATAGTTAAAAAAATATTGTCTATCCCAGCCTTGAATAAATTCAGTGACAGCCTCCACAGCTCTCTGGGTAGAGAATTCCAAAGCTTCACGACCCTCTGAGAGAAGAAATTCCTCCTCATCTCTGTCTTAAATGGGAGGTCCCTTATTCTGAAACTGTGTCCCCTAGTTCTAGATTTTCCCATGAGGGGAAGCATCCTCTCAGCGTTTATCCAGTCAAACCCTCTCAGAATCTTTTATTTTCCAATAAGATCGCCTCTCATTCTTCTAAACGCCAACGAGTATAGGCCCAACCTGCTCGGCTTTTTCTTATGAGACAACCCATTCATCTCAGGAATCAATCTAGTGAACCTTTTCTGAACTGCCTCCGTTGTAAGTATATTCTTTCCTTAAATAAAGAGATCAAAACTGTACACAGTGCATCAGTTGTGGTCTCACCAATGCTGTGTACAGTTGTAGCAAGACTTCCCTACTTTTTATACTCTGTCCCCCTTGCAACGAAGGCCAACATTTCATTTGCCTTCCTAATTACTTGCTGTACCTGCACTCTAACTTTTGTCTCGTACGAGGAAACCCAGATCCCTCTATATTACAGCATTCTGTAGTCTCTCTTTATTTAAATAATATTTTGCTTTTCTAATCTTCCTACCAAAGTGGATAGCCTCACATTTTCCCACATTATACTCTATCTGCTAATTTGTTGCCACTCACTTAACCTATCTATATCCCTTTGCAGATGCTTTGTGTCCTCACAACTTACTTTCCGACCTATCTTTGTATTGTCAGCAAATTTGGCTATAATACACTCAGTCCCTTCATCCAAGTTATTAATATAGATTGTGAATAGTTGAGACCCCAGGACTGATTGATCCCTCTGGCACCCCATTAGTTACAGTTTGCCAACTTGAAAATGCCTCGCTTATCCTGATTCTTCATTTTCTATTAGCTAATCCTGTAACCATGCTCATATATTACCCCCAACACTGCAGTGTTTTACCTTGTGCAATAACCTTTTATGTGGCACCTTATCGAATGCTTTTTGGAAATCCAAATACACTACATCTGCTGGTTCCTTTATTCACCCTGTTCATTACATCCTCAAAAAACTCTCATAAATTTGTGAAACATGATTTCCCTTTCATAATGCCATGTTTGACTCTTATTTGATTGTACGAATGATTTAAAATGTCCTGCTACTAGTTCCTTGATGGATTCCAGCATTTTCCCAATGACAGATGTTCGGCCAATTGATCTATAGTTTCTTGCTTTCTGTCTCCCTCCTTTCTTGGATAGGGGCATTACATTTGCGATTTTCCAATCCTCTGGGACTTTCCTTGGATTTAGGGAATTTGGGAATTTTGGAAGATTGCAACCAATGCATCTGCTATATGCACCTATTTTTTTTTCAGACCCCAAGATGCAGATCATCAGGTCTAGGGGACTTGTCAGCCATGATTGTTTTTATTTCCACCCTCCCCTTGGCCCTTTGTCTACTACTTTTAGGATGTTTGTGTCTTCTACCATGAAGACAGATATAAAATATTTGTTCAAAGTTTCTGTCATTTCCTTGTTTCCCATTATTAATTCCGCATTCTCATCCTATAAGGGGTCAAAATTTACTTTAACTAATTTTTTTTGTATACTTGTAGAAGCTCTTATACTATCTGTTTTTATATTTCTTGCTAGTTTACTCTCAATCTATTTTCTCCCTTTTTTAAGTTATCCTTTGCTGGTTTCTAAAATTCTCCTAATCTTCAGTACATTGTATGCCTTTTCTTTCTATTTGATACCAACCTTAACTTCTTTTGTTAGCCAGGGATGATTCATTCTTCTCGTAGAGTTTTTCTTTCTCAATGGAATATCTTTGAGAGTTTTGAAATATCTCTTTAAATATCTGCAGCCTCTTATCTACCCCGTCTTATTTTCCCAGTTTACTTCAGCCAGCTCTGTCTTCGTACCTTTGTAATTGCCTTTGTTTAAGCTTAAGACATTAGTTTCAGACCCAAGTTTCTCACCCTCAAACTGAATGTGAAATTCAGCATGTTATGATCACTCTTCCCTGGAGGATTCTTTACTATGAGACCATTAATTAATCTTGTGTCATTACATATTATCAGATATAAAATAACCTGTTCCCTGATTGCTTCCACAATGTGTTATAAGAAATTGTCCTGAATACCCTCTATGAGCTCATCCTCAAGCTACCTTTGCCAATTTGATTGTCCAATCTATAGTTGATCACGATTATTACAGCATCTTTCTTACAAGGCCCCATTATTTCTTGATTTATACTCTGTCCTACAATATAGCTACTGTTGGGGGCCAGTGGACTACTCCCACCAGTGACGTCTTTCCATTGCTATTTTTTATCTCCATTCAAACTGATTCTACATCTTGGTCTTACAAGCCAAGATAATTTCTCACTATTGTACTGATAGCATCCTTTATTAACAGAGCTGCCTCACCTGTTACGACCGACCGCTCAAGACAAAGCCCCCAATGAAAATATATGATTCTGATTGTGGTGGGAGAAACGCACTGTTGATTCAGTCTTGCCCCTCCACAGATCACCTAACATATCATTTTAAACTTGCCAAATTAAAGAAAGACCCAGCCAAATTGTACCATCTATTAACCCCCGAATGAGACTAACCAAACCAGGTGTCTTTTTAGATCAACACATTAACTATTTAATTAGAAAATATAAATTCTTAAACATTACTAAGATATGAATAACATTTAAAATAGAAAAAAATAGTGTCCTTGCAGATTTATGCTCCTGCTGAAGTGGAATCTTCCAATGTGCAACAGTCCAAGATTGCTTGAAGTCCTCACAGCGTCCGATGGGGGGGGGAAAGGTTCTTCAACAGTAGAACAGTCTGTAGTCTAGTTCAGCAGTTGAAGTGATGCTTTTTTCTCCTGCGATGAATTCAGCAATTAACTTGCAAACACTTTTTAATGAATCAAATTGAGTTTAGAACTTTTTAGGTATAAAAGATGGTCACAGTCTAACTTCCCTTCCTTCAGTTTAAATTATCAGCAATCTCTGTTCTGTTCATTCTGATCCAGCTGTCTCTGTGTCTGTTAACTATGTCCCATTTGCCAGTTTTTCAGCTAGTTTCAAACGTCTTTTGGCAACAATGTATCTCTCGATCCTCAGTCTCTGAGTGGCTGTATCCTACAACAACAAGAATGCACATTTGAAGCTGGCTGTATCCAGCGGCAATGAGAATGCATTCTTTGACTCAGTCTCTGGAGCTTGTTGCCTTAAAGCAGTACTGATCCTGTTACAGCCTTAAAGGCACACTGCATACTTCCCAGAAAAAAAAACTACAGGATCATAAAACACCACATTTTCCTTTCTACCTATCCTTCCAAAATGTCAAGTACCCCTGAATATTCAGTTCTCAACCTTTGGTATTGTGCAGTCATGTCTCTAATGGCTATCAGATCATACCCATTTATTTCCATTTGTGCCATCAATCCATCGATCTTATTACAAATGCTGCATGCATTCAAATAATTTTTTTTTAACCATTTTTCTTACTCTGAGCCTATTTGCTAGTGCACGCTTTTGTGTGTGTGCTTTGCCCCTGCCTGTCCCACTCTGATTATCATTACCCTGCACGATTGCCTTGTCCTTTTTCTTTAACTTTCTAAATTTCGCCTCAATTGAACTCTCCCATTAACTAGTTTAAAGCCCTAATGGCAGCCCTAATTATTTGATTCATCAGGTAACGTGTCCCAGCACGGTTCAAATGAAGCCCGTTCCAATGGAACAGCTCCCTCTTTCTCCAGTACTGGTGCCAGTGCACCATGAATTGAAACCTTTTCTCCCATGGCAAACTTTGAGCCATGTATTCAGCTCTGTGATCTTATTGACCCTATGTAATTTACTCGTGGTTCAGCTAATAATCCAGAGATTATTACCTCTGTGGTTCTGCTTTATAATTTAGCCCCCAGCTGCTCATACTCTGTCATCAGAACCTTGTTCTTCGTCCTACCTATGTTGTTGGTACCTATGTGGACCACGACAACTGGATCGCTCCCCCTCCTTCTCCAAGTTCCTCTCTACCCCTGACCCCTGGCATTGGGAAGACAACACAGCCATTGGGATCCTCGCTTTCGGTTGCAGAGAACAGTCTCTATTCCCTATCGCTACTACATTCCTTTTTACTTCCCTGACTTGAATGGCTTCTTCTACCATGGTGCTGTGGTCAATTTGCTCATCCTTCCTGTAGTCTCTGCTCTTGTCCACATTATTGGTATATCAACCCAAGGATCAGAATATATAAATCCGCAAACATATTTTATTTAACATTAAATAGGTAAATGAGCTGTGCTAATTTACTCTCTACAGCAATTTATAATCTTTACTATCTTTCTAGAAACATTAAAATTACAAAAACTCTTGTCTTCTGGTGTCTTCTAACATAAAATTGATCGTTGAAACGCAGTTGCGCATGTGAAGAAATGCTATGACAAAATCAGAACCAGCTCAGTCTCTCTGCTGGCTGTAAGCTGCCTTGGCTGTCACCCAACTGAGGGAAAATCACATACTTATGCCCGTCACAGTTTTTTTGAAGATATATTTGAACAAAGCATGAATCACTATGAAATATATCAGATTGGTCGCTATTTGCAGTATACAAAGATAGGCAATATCTTGGGCTTGGACCTTTTTTGAATTAGTAGATATGAATTGGACAGCTTGGTCATTTAAATATATTGATGTGATGCACTACAAGTAGCTGCTGCCCCATTAGCTTCATAACAGCTACTTGTAGTTGCATTGTGTATTCATAACCTGACTTATAGCAGCGGAAGATTTTTCTTAAATTTAGTTTTGAACCCAAATAAAAGGAAAGGTGCCAATGATGCACACCTCAGACAAAAATGCTTCATTTATATTACACCAAGATCTTGACGTGCATGTACAATAACAAGAATATCTTTTAATAGTAGATGTTGTGATTTGTATTACTGAGTATGTGCAACTTTTGTACAGAAAGTATTCCCCAAACCTTCCTTTTCAAGAAATTTAATAACTTAATGTATTTATGAAGCTGTGGAGCAGAAAAGACTTGCTAAAACAACAAATGATGTAATACTGTTATGGTTTTTCTTTATTTGTAGGAATGTGGAATCACTGCAGGAGGTCCTTCCAGTGCTAAGTTTTCTCACATTTTGCAGAAGGATGCTTTTCTGGTCTTTCGATCATTATGTAAACTTTCTATGAAGCCACTTTCTGATGGTCCTCCAGATCCAAAGTAAGTGCAGAGGTTAGGTTCATGAGTAGGCTCTGATGAAGAATATACTGTTTTGAAACAAAAACCATTGAAATATTTCTTCAACTAATTTTTAACAGTTTTATGTAGTTCAGGTTGTCCTTCAAATATATTTTTCCCAATAGGCTACTTGTATTGCATTTTAGATCAGGAAAGAATGGTTTATACAAATATGGAGAATTAAAAGCAATAGAATCACCAATTCCTAGTAGCAGTAACACAATGGTACCTGTCTGCAGTTACAATATAATGCTGTATTGCAAGGTTATCAATCTCATTATTCAGTTCCTGTGTAAAGTCTTACCCAGTCTTTTTTTTTCCAAACTTGTATAATCGTTGTGACTGCTCTGTCATGAATAACGTGTCAGCATCCATTCACCATCACTGCTAATATTTAAAGTTTGCATAGAAAGGAATAGAGACAAGAAGGATCCAAACATAGCAGATAGAATACAATAAGCGGAAAAGTAAAGTTGAACACTTTGATAGGAAAAATTAAAAAACAGAATATTTCTTGAATGGTGAGAGATTGGGAAATGTTTGCATTCAGAGGGACCTGGCTATCCTTGTACATGAATCACAGAAAGTTAACATGTTGATACAGTAAGCAATTTAGAAGGCAAATGGTATGCTAGCTTTTGTTATAAAGGGGTTGGAGTATAAGATTGAAAAAGTCTTACTACAATTATACAGGGCATTGGTGAGGCCACGCCTGGAGTACTGTGTGCAATTCTGGTCTCCTTACCTAAACAAGGAAATATTTGCCCTCGACGGAGTGCAACGAAGGCTTGCTAGACTGGTTCCTGAGATGAGGGGATTGTCTTGTGAGTACAGATTGAGCAGACTAGGCCTATATTCCCTGGAATTTAGAAGAATAAGAGGTGATCTAATTGAAACATAGAAAATTCTTAAGGGGCTTGACAGGATAGCTGCTGAGAAAATGTTTTCCCCTGATTGGGGAGTTTAGAACATGAGCCCACGTCTTGAGTCAGCATTTGGCCATTTAGGACTGTGATGAGAAGAAGTTTCTTCACTCAAAGGGTTGGGAATCCTGGGAATTCTCTACCCCAGAAAGCTGTGGACTCTCAGTCCTTGAGTGTATTCAAGACAGATGTTGATTAGATTTTTGGGCATTAAGGGAGTTGAGGGATATGGGGATAGTGCGGGAAGGTAAAGTTGAGGTAGATCAGCCATGATTTTATTGAATGCTGGAGCGTGCTCGAAGGGCCAAATGGACTACTGCTCATATTTCTTATGTTCTTGGGTAACTATTGTATTTGTAGAATATGATTTATACCATACAGGTTATGTGTGTATTTGCAAGTGCATACTTATTTTTCTTGAGCTACAGTGACATTCTAATCCTGATGTGCATGTATTTTTTTCATATGGTTAGTTTTAAGCTCCATGGCACATTGCTTTAAAAGCTGTTTAATGTCCAACTGTTGTCAATTGAGGGTATCAATCCTTCAGACCCTTGAAAAATGTCCTTTTCTAAGAAACTTCAGAAAGTCTGTTTTCCACTTCTACATAATTTCACAATGTTCCAAATAGACATCATAAAAATATTCTGTGGGTTGAGGGTTATATTAGCAAGGTTTATGCAAATTCTGCAAAATTCAATACAATTATGAAAAGCTCCTGTGAAAATTAAAGTAGCTTGGACTGCCTCTGGCTATATAGGCATTTGCATGTATGTGTGTCAGAAAAATAAATGAAGTTTTGATGGCTGTGTTGCATAATTACTCTCAATGCTGATACTATGTATTATGCATCAGTGCTAAATGCTATTTAAATGATTAATGTGTCTTTTAGTACTGAATCAGTGCTGGGACTGAATAACTGCTCACAAACTAATAAGCCTGTGAGCACCTATTTCCTGAATTCATCAGTGTAAATAGATTAGATTCTTGTTTAAAGGAAAACAAATTAATATAGGCAAAGTTTAATTTATCCTCACAGCTCTGGATGAGTGTGTTGCTAAGCTAAGTATTACTCATTTTACTTTCGGGATTTCGACTTCTTTCAAATTACAAAAGTGCTTACTTAGGTATTGATAGAGCAAAGTGTTTAGTTTCTGCAAGGGTGGGCGGATGATGTTTTGTGCTTTGTTTCTCCAATGGTAATGATTTTAATCCATCAACTGCAGCCAAACTTAACTGTCGCACTGCAACTTAGCTGAATATTCACAGTATGGCTGTAGATAGGCTTCATAGCTGTTAAGTTTTACTTTTTAAAAATTGCATGTTGGCTTTTTTGACATTTTAAGCGCAGCTTTCTATCTAGTTTGGCAAGCTAGGCAATTTTGTTTATTTAATCTTGTAGTTGAGCCACCTTTCGATAGCTAAGTGTATATTCCAGGAAGCCTGGAAATTTTGAGTATTAGCATCACTAATGAAATAAATGAATGGTTGTCATTATATGTATTTTTGGAACGACTGTAGAAAATCTTTGAATTTCTACTCAATCTTTTGCAAAAATGATTAACATTGAGCTAAATAATTCATGCATAAGGCAATTCATTTTATATAATAGACCAAATTTTGCTCTGAGCGGTGCACAGATAGAGCCAGTATTTTGTTGGAATTGCACTTGCCCATTGACTTTCTGTGGAGCTTTACAGGGCAATTTGCTGTCAGTCAAACAGCTGAGTGCCTTCTGCAGGGCATCTGAGACTTGTGAAGAGGGAATGAAATTGTGTATCACCTTAACCTTTCAAATTGAAGAATGGTTAATAAGCAGCACAGTCTGAACCAGGAAGTGTAAGCTAGAATAGTTGGACATAGCAAAAGCTATCGATTCTGATAACATCTGACAACAAGAGGCGGCACAGTGGTCAGCACCACCGCCTCACAGCTCCAGCAACCCGGGTTCGGTTCTGGGTACTGCCTGTGCGGAGTTTGCAAGTTCTCCCTGTGACTGCCTGGGTTTCTGCCAGGTGCTCCAGTTTCCTCCCACAGCCAAAGACCTGCAGGTTGATAGGTAAATTCACCATTGTAAATTGCCCCTAGTGTAGGTAGGTGATAGGGAATATGGGATTAATGTAGGATTAGTATAAATGGGTGGTTGTTGGTCGGCACAGGCTCGGTGGGCCGAAGGGCCTGCTTCAGTGCTGTATCTCTCTCTATGACTCTAGCTCAGCTGCAGTACTGAAAATATGCTCCAGAACTAGCCATGCCCCGAGCCAAGCTGTTCCACTACAGCTACAACACTGACATTAACCCACTACTGTGGAAAATTGCCCAGGTATGTCATATCCGCAAGTAGCAGGACAAATCCAATGTGGTCGATTACCCGACTCAGCCGAACTGTCAATCATGAGCAAAGTTATGAAAGATGTCATCTTCGGTGCTATCCAGTGGCACTTGGTCACCAATAAGCTGCTCGTTGATGCTAAGTTTTGGTTCCGCCTGGGCCAATTGGCTCCAGACTCATTACAAACATGGACAAAAGAGCTGAATTCGAGAGGCGAGATGAGAGTGACATCAGAGCAGCATTTGTGAGTGTGTCATTCAAGGAGCCCCAGCAAAATTGAAGTCAGTGGATGTTATCTATATGGACTTCAGTAAAGCCTTTGACAAGGTCCCTCATGGTAGACTGGTACAAAAGGTGAAGTCACACGGGATCAGAGGTGAGCTGGCAAGATGGATACAGAACTGGCTCGGTCATAGAAGACAGAGGGTATCAGTGGATGGGTGTTTTTCTGAATGGAGGGATGTGACTAGTGTTCCGCAGGGATCAGTGCTGGGACCTTTGCTGTTTGTAGTATATATAAATGATTTGGAGGAAAAAGGAGCTGGTCTGATTCGTAAGTTTGCGGACGACACAGAGGTTGGTGGAGTTGCGGATAATGATGAGGATTGTCAGAGGATACAGCAGGATATAGATGGGTTGGAGACTTGGGCGGAGAAATGGCAGATGGAGTTTAATCTGGACAAATATAAGGTAATGCATTTTGGAAGGTCTAATGCAGGTGGGAGGTATACAGTAAATGGCAGAACCCTTAGAGGTATTGACAGGCAGAGAGATCTGGGCGTACAAGTCCACAGGTCACTGAAAGTGGCAACGCAGGTGGATAAGGTAGTCAAGAAGGCTTACGGCATGCTTGCCTTCATCGGTCGGGGCATAGAGTATAAAAATTGGCAAGTCATGTTGCAGCTGTACAGAACTTTAGTTAGGCCACACTACCAGAAGGACGTAGAGGCTTTGGAGAGGGTACAGAGGAGGTTTACCAGGATGTTGCCTGGTCTGGAGGGCATTAGCTATGAGGAGAGGTTGGAAAAACTCGGATTGTTTTCACTGGAACGACGGAGGTGGAGGGGCGACATGATAGAGGTTTACAAAGTTATGAGCGGCATGGACAGAGTGGATAGTCAGAAGCTTTTTCCCAGGGTGGACGAGTCAGTTACTAGGGGACGTAGGTTTAAGGTGCGAGGGGCAAAGTTTAGAGGGGATGTGCGAGGTAAGTTCTTTACACAGAGGGTGGTGAGTGCCTGGAACTTGCTGCCAGGGGAGGTGGTGGAAGCAGATACGATAGCGACGTTTAAGAGACATCTTGACAAATACTTGAATAGGAAGGGACTAGAGGGATATGGGCCCCGGAAGTGCAGAAGGTTTTAGTTTAGGCAGGCATCAAGATCGGCGCAGGCTTGGAGGGCCGAATGGCCTGTTCCTGTGCTGTACTGTTCTTTGTTCTTTGTTGTTCAGTGGGAATCAAGCGGAAAACTCTCCACTGAAGTCAATCCTACTGCAGTGGTTCAAGAAGAGGCTCACCACCACATTCTCGAGGGCAGTTAGGGATGGGAATAAATGCTAGCCTTGCCAGCGATTCTCACATCCCATGAATGAAAAGTGAATTTAGTGTCAAATCAGGTACAAAAAGTGACAAAGGAAAAGATAAAAAAAAAAGCTGAAAGAATGACAATCCACAGTTATAAAAGTTAATTTTCAGTGCCAGAGAGCTTTTTATTGGCAGTAATTAAGACTTACCACACCATTAAAAGGGTACTTAGACTGGAATGGACAAGCTCAAATCATTTGTGGTGAATTTAGTCCGTATCTACAAAGTCAGTACAAGAACTTCACATTTAGTACGTTTGAACGGGGAACCAGATTGCGAGATGCTACTTTTGCGCAGCTTACAGAGGGACAGCGCATTTCAAATACCAGCTTCGGGATTTTCACATTTAACTGTGTGCGTGTGCTTGCCAGACTTCGCTGTTCGATTTATGCATAAATAACGATAAATGCACTTTCTTTGCTGGACGTCCCCCAGTTGACAGTTTTTCATGACTGTAGGCTTCACCTGATGTCTGCTTTCCAGTATATCACTAAATAGTGAACGTTGGTTCTTTTCTTTTCCCCACCACTACAAATCTGTTTGACATCAGCAAACTCAACACAAACCAGAAATCAAATCTGAGAACTTACTAGTCTATAAGGCTCATTCCATATTGCAGTATACTGTTTTTAAAAAAATCATTGGAGGTTCATCTGAAAATGCGAATGGTATGATTGAATCTCAATTACAACAATTGAGTCTTCCAGCATGGGCCAGTTGGGCTAAATGGCTTGTTTCTGTGATCTATGTTCTGTGTCATTATTAAGCTGAGTTGCAGATAGACAAAAGTTGCTGATTTTTTTCTCTTGGCTTTGTCCTTCAATCACCAGTAAAATAGTACACCTGCATCCAATTTCTGTTTGATTGCTTAGATTTTATTACTTTCGCAAATATAAAACACAAATGGTCTGGAGTACTGTTGAATGGGCACTAGTTACATGGTCCAGGATTCATCAGTAGAGTAGTTGATTATACAACATAATCTACATCCTTAATTGATTGTTCACTTTGAATACTGCAATAGTAGAAAACAATAATATCTTTTTCTCTGGTCTGTGAATGACCCACACTTTGAGTATAGCATGCTCTAGTTAGTTAAAGGTCATTTCCAGAACTGAAAAAATCAGCTATGAACCAGCTGTAGCAAAGACATCAAAGATCCAAAGTTAAACCTAATTCTTCAGTTCTTTATTCACATAGCCATTCTTTGTCTAATATCAGTAATGAGTGAAGGCAAGCAATTCAGCCATGGTGGGAGGGCTGTGTAACAAACACAATTTTTCTCATCACCCACAAGTGTACTTTTTAGTAGGGGCGGATACCTTGGTTCGCTTTTCTCCAATGTTTCCGTCTTTTTTTTATCCTGCATAATCAGATCTGTATTTACTTGAGGCTCTGCTTCTGAGTGGGTTGATCGTCACAAGAGGAATATGTGATGTGTATTTGTATGTTAGAGGAGAAATCAATACAGACCCATTACGCTACTAATTATAGTTGAAGTATACAATTTGCTTGATACGGACCTTGAGTAACTGCAAAGTACTGCACTTCCCTCATGCTGTAGATACATGTCAGAGTCAGGGGTCAGCAAAACCATAATGCAACTGCATCGAGGAATTGGGAAAAATGATCACCATTCAGTAAATTCAGACCATTAAATTTGCATCCACTCTCACTTTGAGAACATTGAAAGAAAAAAAATGCTGTTTAATTAAATTGGTTGACAAAGATTAAGTACACCGATCATAGGAACATGGAATACATGCACAGTCTACGCTTCCAACTGTTTTTATTTACGTTCGTTCTTGGAATATGGGTGTTGCTAGCAAGGCCAACATTTATTGCCCAACCCTAGTTGCCCATGAGAAGGTGGTGGTGAGCTACCTTCTTGAACTGCTGCAGTCTGTATAGTGAAGGTGCTCCCACAGTGCTGTTAAGTGGAGAGTTTCAGAAGTTTAAACCCAGGGATGAGGAAGGAATGACAGTATATTTCCAAGTTGGGATCTGTGTGACTTGGAAGGAATCTTGGAAGTGATGACATCAACTTGCATTTATATAGCATCTTTAACATTGTAAAACATCCCAAGGTGCTGCACAGGAGCATTATCAAACAAAGTTTTGACACTGAGCTACATGTGATATTGAGGCAGATGATCAAAAGCTTGGTCAAAGAGGTAGGTTTTATGGAGGAAAGAGAGGCAGGGAAGTTTAGGAGAGAATTCCAGAGCTTAGGGCCTTGGCAGCTGAAGGCATGGCTGCCAGTGATGGAGGGATTAAACTCAGGCTGCTCAAAAGGCCAGAATTAGAAGAGCACAGAGATCTTGGAAGGTTATAGAGTTGGCTGAGATTATCGAGATGAGAAGAGAAGAGGCCGTAGAGGGATTTGAAAATTATAATTTTAAAATCAAGGCGTCACTTGGCCAAGAGCCAAGTAGATCCGTGCGCATAGGGGTAATGGGTGAACAGGACTTGGTGTGAGTTAGGACAGGCAGCAGAGTTTTGGACAGCCTCAGGTTACAGATGGTGTTCACTTGCTTCTGCTGCTCTTGTTTTCTAGGTAGAGGTCACAGATTTAGGAGGTGCTGCTGAAGAAGTCTTGGCATGGTATTAGATGCAATGGCAACAAAATAATACTTCAATATGGCCTAAAATAAGAACAAAATACTGCAGGTGCCAGAACTCTGAAATGAGAACAGAAAGTGCCGGAAATACTCAGCAGGTCTGGTAGCATCTGTGTAGAGAGAAACAGAGTTAACATTTCAGGTCTGTGACCCTTCTTCAGAACTGGCATTATTTTCATTTTTGAAAATTAAACATTTTTATTTACTTCCCTCTTACTTGTCTTTTTTGATTTTATTTTAAACTATATTTATACTTTTTAGCTTAATCGATCCTATCTTTTCTAATCTTTACTTTTCCTCCTTCTGGCTTCTACATTCCATTTGAAAGTGGAATTGCAGGTAAAGACCATAAAAACTGCAACACCATTTTTGGTTTTATAAATATGGTAATGTACTATAAGTAGAGAAGTAATACATTTGTACAAACGTTGGTGAGAGCAGAGAGTACAGCGTAGAGTTATGGGTGTCACATTATAGAAAGGACATCCAGGCATGTAAAGTATAAATTCACCAGGATTCTGCCAGCAATAGGGAACTAGTTACAAGCAGATACCCAAGAAATGCTGGAAATACTCGGCAAGTCTGGCAGCATCTGTGCAAAGAGAAAAGCAGAATTAACATTTCAGGTTGATGGCCTTTCACCAGACTTGGGGAAAGGTGGAAATGTAATAGGTTTTAAGTAAATCAAATGGGGGAGGGTGGAAAAAGAACAAAAGGGAAGGTCTGAAATAGGGTGGAAGAAGGGAGACATTAAATGATGAGAGTTGGTGGTGCAGGGCCAAAAGGAGTGTTAATGGGACAAGTAAAGAGACAAAACATGTCTCCAGAGAAGGTGTGAATGGCAGAATAATGAACAGCTGCCATTAGAAAGAAAACCAAGATCAAGACCAAACCATGCAAAGAAAAGGAAACAAAATGGAGTAGAGATTATGGTTTGAAATTGTTGAACTCTGTTGAGTCCAGGAGGCTGTAATGTGAATAATCGAGAGATGAGGTGCCCTTCCTCGAGTTTGCATTGAGATTCATTGCAACATTGCAGGAGGCTGAGGACAGAGATGTCAGCATGAGAGAAAGGTGGAGAATTAAAATGACAGGCCACCAGAAGTTTGGGGTCATGGTTGCAGACTGAGTGGAGGTGTTCCGCAAAGTGGTTACCCAATTTGTGTTTGGTCTCCTCACTGTAGACCAGATCACATTGTGAGCAGCGGATACCATATATTACATTGAAATAAGTACCTGCAGACCAAATGCAGATTGAGAGAAAGCTTCAAGGAATACCCCTATTCATTCTGCAAGCATGGCCTCGAGCTTCTGGTTACCTGCCACTTTAATTCTCCACCTGGCTCTCACATTGACATCTCTGCAGTGTTCCAATGAAGCTCAATGCAAGCTTGAAGACCAGCACCTCATCTTTCAGTTAAGCACCTTTTACAGCCTTCTGGACTCCATATTGAGTTCAACAATTTCAGACCTTTGTTCCCTTTTCTTTGCACGTTTTGGCCTTAAACTTCTTTTCTCTTGCTTTGCTTTTGGAAGGCAGTTGTTCTGCTATACACATCTCTGGACATATCTTTTGTCTCTCTACTTGCCCCAATATTACTCCCTTTGGTTCTGCCCCACTAATTCTTTTCTTTGTCATTTAATGTTTCCCATCTTCTGCCCTATCATTGATGTTTTCTTCTGTTCTTTTTCCACCCTCCCCCATTTGACATACTAAAAACCTATTAAATTGCTAACTTTTCCCAGCTCTGATGAAGGGACATTGAGCTGAAACATTAGCTCTTTCTGTCTCCCCAGATGCTGCCAGATCTGTTGATCATTTCCAGCATTTTCTGTTTCTATTTCAGATTTCTTGCATCTGCAGTATTTTGCTTTTGCTTAAGAAATTGATGTCAGCCTTTACTCAGTGGTAGCATTCTCGCCTCTGAGTCAGAATTTGAGTACATAATCTAGGCTGGTGCTTTGCCACAGGACTAAGGGACTTGCTACATTTTTTAAGGTGGCTTCTCTTGAATGAAATATTAGACCAAAGCCAAGTGTGCCTGTTGAAGTGGATGTAAGAAAAAGTCCTCCATGCTATTCAGAACTCTTCCGGTGTCCTGGCCAGCATTTTCCCTCAACCAAGAACACTAAAATCAAATTAACCGATTATTTATCTCGATGCTTTTTGAGAGCTGTATCCAAATTGACTGCTGCATTTGTCTAGATAACAAGACTGGTTAGACTTTTCATTATTTAATTCATTTGCTGTAAAGTGTTTGGGACATCATAACGATGTTAAAAACATAAAGGCTTTATTTTCTTTTTCCACTAGAGCAGAGAAAGCTAAGAGGTTATTTAATGAAGGTTTTTAAAGTTATGAAAGGCTTTGATAAATGCATTTCCTCTGAGTATTTAAAATAAAATTGTCAGAGATTGAGAAAAGAGGTTAGCAGAAATGTTTTT
The DNA here is from genome assembly GCF_036365525.1 of Heterodontus francisci. Classification (NCBI taxonomy): domain Eukaryota; kingdom Metazoa; phylum Chordata; class Chondrichthyes; order Heterodontiformes; family Heterodontidae; genus Heterodontus; species Heterodontus francisci. The sequence continues at coordinate 116,102,556 of NC_090375.1, read as the reverse complement.
AGGCAGTGAGTTGTTGGAAGATGGAATACTTTATCTCAGTATGGTAGTTGAGATAGAGACTATATTTTAGTGGAAATTTTAATGACTATTTAAAGCACAATTAGATGCAGGGTTAGGGGGAGAGAAGTGGGCAGTGGAGTTAGTTTTGGATTGCTTTAATGAAGAGCTGCACAAACATTATGGACCGAATGACGACTTGTGCTGTAACTACAGTAGATTATTTTGTCCAATACCTTCAGACCAGAAGAAATAACTGTTAGTTTTTCTTCAGTTGCGGCAAAAATTAAAGCTGAAAAGACAGAAATAGTAAAACATTCCAGGAGCAGCATCAGGCATACCTCAAAATGAGGTGTCAACCTGGTGAAGCTACAACACAGGACTATCCTGTAGTGGTGTGTGATTTTAACTTCCCCTATATTGACTGGGACTCACTTCGTGCTAGGGGCTTGGATGGGGCAGAATTTGTAAGGAGCATCCAGGAGGGCTTCTTGAAACAATATGTAGATAGTCCAACTAGGGATGGGGCCGTACTGGACCTGGTATTGGGAATGAGCCCGGCCAGGTGGTCGAAGTTACAGTCAGGGAGCATTTCGGGAACAGTGACCATAATTCCATAAGTTTTAAGCTACATGTGGACAAGGATAAGAGTAGTCCTCGGGTGAAAGTGCTAAATTGGGGGAAGGCTAATTATAACAACATTAGGCAGGAACTGAAGAATTTAGATTGGGGGCGGCTGTTTGAGGGTCAATCAACATCTGACATGTGGGAGTCTTTCAAACGTCAGTTGATTAGAATCCAGGACCGGCATGTTCCGGTGAGGAAGAAGGATAAGTTTGGCAAGTTTCGGGAACCTTGGATAACGTGGGATATTGTGAGCCTAGTCAAAAAGAAAATGGAAGCATTCGTAAGGGCTGGAAGGCTAGGAACAGACGAATCCCTTGAGGAATATAAAGACAGTAGGAAGGAACTTAAGCAAGGAGTCAGGAGGGCTAAAAGGGGTCATGAAAAGTCATTGGCAAACAGGATTAAGGAAAATCCCAAGGCTTTTTATACGGATATAAAGAGCAAGAGGGTAACTAGGGAAAGGGTTGGCCCACTCAAGGACAGAGAAGGGAATCTACGTGTGGAGCCAGAGGAAATGGGCGAGGTAATAAATGAGTACTTGGCATCAGTATTCACCAAGGAGAAGGACTTGGTGGATGATGAGCCTAGGGAAGGGAGTGTAAATAGTCTCAGTCATCTCATTATCAAAAAGGAGGAGGTGTTGGGTGTCTTGCAAAGCATTAAGGTAGATAAGTCCCCTGGGCCTGATGGGATCTACTCCAGAATACTGAGGGAGGCAAGGGAAGAAATTGCTGGGGCCTTGACAGAAATCTTTGCATCCTCATTGGCTACAGGTGAGGTCCCAGAGGACTGGAGAATAGCCAATGTTGTTCCTTTGTTTAAGAAGGGTGGTAAGGATAATCCAGGAAATTATAGGCCGGTGAGCCTTACGTCAGTGGTAGGGAAACTATTAGAGAGGATTCTTCGGGACAGGATTTACTCCCATTTGGAAACAAACAAACTTATTAGCAAGAGGCAGCATAGTTTTGTGAAGGGGAGGTCGTGTCTCACTAATTTGATTGAGTTTTTTGAGGAAGTGACAAAGATGATTGATGAAGGAAGGGCAGTGGATGTTATCTATATGGACTTCAGTAAAGCCTTTGACAAGGTCCCTCATGGCAGACTGGTACAAAAGGTGAAGTCACACGGGATCAGAGGTGAGCTGGCAAGATGGATGTAGAACTGGCTCAGTCATAGAAGACAGAGGGTAGCAGTGGAAGGGTGCTTTTCTGAATGGAGGAATGTGACTAGTGGTGTTCCGCAGGGATCAGTGCTGGGACCTTTGCTGTTTGTAGTATATATAAATGATTTGGAGGAAAATGTAGCTGGTCTGATTAGTAAGTTTGCGGACGACACAAAGGTTGGTGGCTTTGCGGATAGTGATGAGGATTGTCACAGGATACAGATCGGTTGGAGACTTGGGCGGAGAAATGGCAGATGGAGTTTAATCCGGACAAATGCGAGGTAATGCATTTTGGAAGGTCTAATGCAGGTGGGAAGTATACAGTACATGGCAGAACCCTTTGGAGTATTGACAGGCAGAGAGATCTGGGCGTACAGGTCCACAGGTCACTGAAAGTGGCAACGCAGGTGGATAAGGTAGTCAAGAAGGCATACGGCATGCTTGCCTTCATCGGTCGGGGCATAGAGTATAAAAATTGGCAAGTCATGCTGCAGCTGTACAGAACTTTAGTTAGGCCACACTTAGAATATTGCGTGCAGTTCTGGTTGCCACACTTCCAGAAGGATGTAGAGGCTTTGGAGAGGGTACAGAAGAGGTTTACAAGGATGTTGCCTGGCCTGGAGGGCATTAGCTATGAGGAGAGGTTGGATAAACACGGATTGTTTTCACTGGAACGACGGAGGTGGAGGGGCGACATGATAGAGGTTTACAAAGTTATGAGCGGCATGGACAGAGTGGATAGTCAGAAGCTTTTTCCCAGGCTGGAAGAGTCAGTTACTAGGGGACATAGATTTAAGGTGAGAGGGGCAAAGTTTAGAGGGGATGTGCGAGTCAAGTTCTTTACACAGAGGGTGGTGAGTGCCTGGAACTTGCTGCCGGGGGAGGTGGTGGAAGCAGGTACGATAGCGACGTTTAAGTGGCATCTTGACAAATACATGAACAGGATGGGAATAGAGGGATACGGTCCCCGGAAGTGCAGAAGGTTTTAGTTTAGGCAGGCATCAAGATCGGCGCAGGCTTGGAGGGCCGAATGGTCTGTTCCTGTGCTGTACTGTTCTTTGGATGTGGGCGACACTGGCCAGGCCAGCATTTATTGCCCATCCCTAATTGCCCTCGAGAAGGTGGTGGTGAGCTGCCTTCTTGAACCGCTGCAGTCCATTTGGGGTAGGTATACCCACAGTGCTGTTAGGAAGGGAGTTCCAGGATTTTGACCCAGCGACAGTGAAGGAACGGCAATATCGTTCCAAGTCAGGATAGTGTGTGACTTGGAGGGGAACTTGCAGGTGGCGGTGTTCCCATGTATTTGCTGCCCTTGTCCTTCTAGTTGGGAGAGGTCGTGGGTTTGGAAGGTGCTGTCTAAGGAGCCTTGGTGTAGATCCCATCAGGCTCTGGGGACCTATCTACCTTAATGCTTTGCAAGACACCCAACACCACCTCCTTTTTGATAATGAGATGACTGAGACTATCTACACTCCCTTCCCTAGGCTCATCATCCACCAAGTCCTTCTCTTTGGTCAATACTGATGCCAAGTACTCATTTAGTGCCTCGCCCATTTCCTCTGGCTCCACACATAGATTCCCTTCTCTGTCCTTGAGTGGGCCAACCCTTTCCCTAGTTACCCTCTTGCTCTTTATATCCGTATAAAAAGCCTTGGGATTTTCCTTAATCATGTTTGCCAATGACTTTTCATGACCCCTTTAAGCCCTCCTGACTCCTTGCTTAAGTTCCTTCCTACTGTCTTTATATTCCTCAAGGGACTCGTCTGTTCCTAGCCTTCCAGCCCTTATGAATGCTTCCCTTTTCTTTTTGACTAGGCTCGCAATATCCCGCGTTATTCAAGGTTCCTGAAACTTGCCAAACTTATCCTTCTTCCTCACAGGAACATGCCGGTCCTGGATTCTAATCAACTGACGTTTGAAAGACTCCCACATGTCAGATGTTGATTTACCCTCAAACAGCCGCTCCCAATCTAAATTCTTCAGTTCCTGCCTAATATTGTTATAATTAGCATTCCCCCAATTTAGCACTTTCACCCGAGGACTACTCTTATCCTTATCCACATGTACCTTAAACTTATGGAATTATGGTCACTGTTCCCGAAATGCTCCCCTCCTGAAACTTCGACCACCTCGCCGGGCTCATTCCCCAATACCAGGTCCAGTATGGCCCCATCCCTAGTTGGACTATCTACATATTGTTTCAAGAAGCCCTCCTGGATGCTCCTTACAAATTCTGCCCCATCCAAGCCCCTAGCACTAAGTGAGTCCCAGTCAATATAGGGGAAGTTAAAATCACCCACCACTACAACCCTGTTACCTTTACATCTTTCCAAAGTCTGTGTCTACATATCTGCTCCTCTACCTCCCGCTGGCTGTTGGGAGGCCTGTAGAAAACCCCCAACATCGTGACTGCACCCTTCCTATTCCTGAGCTCCACCCATATTGCCTCGCTGCATGACCCCTCCGAGGTGTCCTCCCGCAGTTCAGCTGTGATATTCTCCTTAACCAGTAATGCAACTCCCCCACCCCTTTTACATCCCATGAATGAATTTAAAAAAAAATTGAAATTATGATAACTGAAATTAGCGTCGATTGTGAATATGATCAATATTGCCAGAAGATTTTTTTTGGAGAAAGCATTGTTTTACAGAGTCTGGACCAGTAGACGTCAGGTTTGTTTTGGACTAAAACTCCAAAGAATAGCTTTTATCTGGCTTTGTATGGAAAGATTCTAATTGCTGCTTTTTTAAACATCAGTTGCATTTAAAATTGTGATGTTAAAAATGTCAATTTATGCATATTTGAAGACATTACCATTTTCAGTCCATACCTTCCAAAAAGACAAGTGTTCTTAATTTCAATTTTACCAACGTTACTTCTAGGTCTCACGAATTACGGTCAAAGATCCTTTCACTGCAGCTTCTTCTATCGATTCTGCAAAACGCTGGACCAATCTTTCGAACAAATGAGATGTTCATCAATGCAATAAAACAGTATCTTTGTGTGGCATTATCAAAAAATGGTGTCTCTTCAGTACCAGAAGTATTTGAGTTGTCACTTTCCATCTTCCTCACTCTCTTGTCAAACTTCAAGACTCATCTTAAGATGCAGATTGAGGTAAAGGATTAAGTTATTATGAGTTTAACTCCCTGTAGACAAACAGTTTGACCTCAGCACACACTCTTATGCCTAGTGATTTTTGTAAACTATCATAGAAATGTCTCCTAGTTCAAGCTATTGCAACATATAACATGAACTACATTAGCAAGGTAGGATTTTAACTGTTTTGGTTACCCCAATTTTGTCTGGGTCGTTGAATATGAAAATTTGCATCTGCTGTTGAGGGTGCTATTGCCTTTTTTCCCTTCTGCTTCATCTTTTGTATCACATGATGCCCAATTAAAGGAGCTTAGCCAAGTTACAGCAAAACTGGCTGTTATTAGTTGAGTGAGAATGGCCAGGAATCAATGATTTTCCTTTCTCATCCTTCTTCCCACTGCTGAGGCTGCGATTATTACTGATTGTGTAGATAATCCAGGTTGTCTACTTACATCCTCCTACATTAATAGCATCTGATTTTTGAATTGCTTTCAAGGTCCAGAATTAAAACACTTAACATTATTGCAGAGTATATGAAGGACGCTAACAATTTAGCCACATTTTGGATTGATGTAAATATTCACATTTTCCTTGAATGCTTTTATTATTTTAGGTATTCTTCAAGGAAATATTTCTTTATATTTTGGAGACATCTACAAGTTCATTTGATCACAAATGGATGGTAATTCAGACTCTGGCCCGAATATGTGCAGGTATGATTATTTTTAATTGTTTATTTTTCTGGACATTGATATTGTTGCGGAATTTAATGTAAACTTTTTAATCATTTGAATTCATCTTGGTTCAACTTGCAGATGCTCAAAGTGTGGTGGACATTTATGTAAATTACGATTGTGACTTAAATGCTGCTAACATCTTTGAAAGATTGGTTAATGACTTGTCTAAGATAGCCCAAGGACGGGGTGGTCATGAGCTGGGGATGACACCTGTACAGGTACTGTGAAACATTCTATTGATATAAACATAAAACTCATGGTGACTGCATGGCAGTGGAATATAGAAACATTATATAAATGAGCTTCAATAGAATTTCTGCTGACTGGAGTAAGCTTGGCCCTGGCTCGCTCTGAGTTGTACATTCAAGTGGGAACTCCACTGGTACAATTTCTAGCTGATTGACAGCAGTGTTTGCAAACTTGCCTGAACTTGACAACCATAATTGGTGTAGTTCCCTTTGGCATATGGAGATACAATTTTCAACATTGATTGGCGCCCTTTGGACACATTCATTGGTCCTGGCTTGGACCTATGATGCTAATTTCTTCAACACCCTTGAGAGCATGTTCTTGTTTGTTTGAAGGAAGCATCAGCCATTGTGCCTAAAATCTCCTTTATAAACTATTCAAAGGTCTTTTTACACTTAACTCTTGAGTCCCCTTGGGCCTAAGTAATGGGAGTCTTAGATGTGGATCTTTTGCTCCAAGTGTCGACAGATCACCAGCTTTGAATTATACAGGCTTACTCCTTCCATCTATATGAAATTAAATATGGAGAAATATAGATAATAGCCTACTGTAATGGCAAAGATTGCATATTATCGGGTTATTTGATTCTCCATAAGCATCATATACCAGGTGCAGGTGTGCCAGTACAAAGCCTCCCCCCAGAAATCAGATTCTTCCCGAACTGAGGAGATTGGCTCAAGAACCAGCGCAGAAATGTTAGGAAAGACAGAAAGGTATCGCATGGTAACATTTTCCCCCAAATAATTGCCATGTTTGTTTATTTAAAGCATTTCTATGACGAAAGGTTCAAATAACAAGTTGACAAGTTTAGTAGTAGACTGTAAACATTTTGTGAAGTTTTTTTTACTGACTAATTGATATTCCATGGGGAGATTTCCATTGTGCTCAATGTAACAACAAAAACTTAATATGGTGCATTTAATGTAACAACCAAAGGTGTATCACTGAGGTGAAAACAAAGAAAGGGTAAGGGAGCTATCAGTGGCATGGTTTAGAAGTAAGTTTTGAGGAGACTTTTCAGGATGGTGGGAGAGTTAGCAAAGAAGAAAGATTTAGGTGTAGTTTCCAGAGTTTAAGGTCAATATAGTTGAAAGCAGTGCTGGGGCAGTGGAATAGAGGGAAGTGGTGATACAAAGGAGGCCGGACTCTGGACACAGGTGCATACCAGCACATATGGCTGAAGCTGGTTGCACAGAGGTTGGCGTAAGGCAATGGAGGAATTTGAAAACCAGAATGACTTTTTAATTGTGTTGTGAGAGGGGGAGTCAATTGATGATAGTTATGACAGGATCGGCAGTGGGGCATTGTAGGATAGGATATGCATAGAGTCATGGGCTGGAATTTTACACCACCCAAAAGAGTGGGATGCTGGTGGGGGAGTGTGGCAGAAAATGAAGCGAGAGGCTCCGGGAGCCCTTTCCGACCCGCCTCCGCCGCCACTTAAGGGCCTTCACCAGCCTCCACGGGGATTTTACCCATGGCTGTTCGGGCGCCCGAGGACGGAGAGAAGCCGCCTGACAAAACCAGGCGGCTCTTGAACGTCCCGAGCGGCAGCCCTCATGATCGCACACCCTGTGCCCAATGGAGCGCCAGCCCCACTCCCCCAACAATTCCCAACACGCCCCCCCCGTCCCCATTCAACCATCCTTGCCTCGCTGGGACGCGACCGATTACCCCCGGCAAGGCAACTAAAACATACCTTTGCTCCAGGCTCCCCGCCATCTTTTCTTGATGCTGGGCTGTAGTCCCAGCAGTGGCAACCGCTGCCGGTGGCGCTGTTGGGACTAAGAGCTGCCAGCTCACTGGCCGGCAGCTCAATTAGGCGGGACTTCCTACCTCAAGCGAGTGGAAGTCCCGCCTCTCACCAGTTGAAGCCCGGCGACCCGCAAAATATGGGTCGGATCCCCAGACGAGGCGGAAGCAGGTTGGCCACCAACTTTTTAGTCGGTGGCTGGCTCCCGTCCGCTTAGGGTGAAATCCCTTTGGATCTTTGGATGACTTTGCGTTTATCCAAGGTGGAGGTAGAAGGCTGACAATGTGTGTGTTGGAGTAGTTAAGCCTGAAAGTAGCTAAGTTATGGATGAGCATTTCAGCAGAGTTGGAGATGTTACGGAAGTGAAAATAGGTGATCTTGGTGATGGATGACTCTGGGTCACATGAGATACTGAGGTTGCACACTGTCAGATTCAGCCTCAAAAGGCAAGTGTTAAAGGGGAATGGAATCAAGCGAGTGTGCAGAGTTTTTGCTTGGAGCCATAGACGATGTATTCAATTTTTCCATTGCTAAGTTAGAGAAAATTCTGCCTAATCCAGGGCTAGCTGTCAGACAAACAGTCATAGCATGGTGATGTCGTCATGGCAGAGAAGTGGAGCTGGGTGCTCTCAGCTCATACATTGCTGACTTACTTTTCTGCAGATGATGTCACAGAGGGACATCATGTAAATGAGGAATATGAGGGGGTCAAGAATGGAAGCGTGAGGCATTCGTGAAGTAGCTGTGTGGGGGCAGGAGGAAAAATATGCAGAGAAATCGCAAGTATGTTTTTTTTATAAATGGGTTACTTACAGCACACAAAAGAAATCTTTTCCCCATAAACTGCATGTTGATTTAAAATGCAAGGTCTTGATTTAGTCACTGTCGGAATCTGATAAACATCCAAATTGTTTTTTTGAAGGAGCTCAGTCTTAGGAAGAAGGGCTTGGAGTGTTTGGTCTCAGTTTTGAAGTGTATGGTGGAGTGGAGTAAGGATCTGTATGTGAATCCAAACTCTCAGACCAGTCTTGGTAAGATATTTTTGCTTTATTCTGCCAGTTGACTTATTTTGTTTCTTAAAATCTATGTGGGTTTTCCATGCGAGTTCGTAGAAGGTATTGAATTAACCTATTGCTCAAAACAAAATAAATATCCAATCCAGATCCTGTGTGTTCATTAGAATTTAACATGTTAAATTTTTGTATGCATTTTGGAGTTCAATCCGGTAAAACTACAGGAAAATATTTATACAAGTCCATTATGTTTTTACCTTTATATTACATTCTGAAATGACATCCTTTGAATTTAATATGTTGTATCCTTTCAAAAAAAAAGGTCCATGTGCAAACAAAACAAAACTTTCTTGGATACACATTCCTGCATTTCAGACTTAAGATGTTATTCCAAGGTTGTTGAATTTCAAGACTGAATTTGATATTCTGATCCCACAAAGTATATTGTGCTGCTGTCTGTACAGAATCAGATTTAAGGACTTGGCAAATTTATTTGCATGTTAAATACAATTACTGAAATACTGTATGATGCTGCTTCTGTCAAAGACTGTTATAAACATCAGTTAATTTTCTCCTTCAGTTAACTGTTTGACAGTTGTGCATGTCTTTGCCTGACTGCAAGTGCACAAGAAGAAGACATTTTCTCAATTCTTGTGTTCGTGTTAACACAGTACATCAGTTTTTCATGTATGTTCACTGCATAAGGTCTCTATTGGCATTTGAAATAAAAACAATGCTTGGATAAACTTAGCAAGTTAGCCAGCACCTGTCATTTGTTCGATGTTCTGATAGGTCATTGACCTGAAACATTAACTCTTTTTCTCTCTCCACAGATGTTGCCTGACCTGCTGAGTTTTCCTGGCATTTTCTGTTTTTATTTCAAATTTCCAGCATCTGCTGTATTTTGCTTTTGCTCCGTTGCATTTGTTTTCCAACTTTGCAGTAACATGCTTGTTGATGAGACCACACCTAGAGTACTGAGTACAATTTTGGTCTCAGTTAAGGCGGGATAGACTTGGATTGGAGGCAGTTCAGAGATAGTTCACTAAGTTGACTGCAGGGATGAACGGATTGTCTTATGAAGAAAAGTTGAATAGGTTGGGCTTATACTCATTGAAGCATAGAAGAATGAGAGGTGATCTTAGTGAAACATGTAAGATTCTGAGAGGACTTGACAGGGAAGATGCTGAGAGGATGTTCCCTGTCGTGAAGGAATCTAGAACTCGGGGGCATAGATTCAGAATAAAGGGATCACCCATTTAAGACTGAGATAGGGAGGAATTTCATCTCTGAGGGTTGTGAATCTTTGGAATTCTCTACCCTAGAGAGCTTTGGAGGCCATGTCATTGAATATATTCAAGGCTGAGATAGACAGATTTTTAAACTATAGGGGAGTAAAAGGTTATGGGGAATAGGCAGGAAAGTGGAGTTGAAGCGAAGATCAGATCAAACATGATATTGAATGGTGGAGCAGGCTCGAGGGGCCTTATGTCCTGCTCCTACTCCTAGTTCTTATGTTCTTGTGTAAATCCTTACATTTGATTATAATGTTAGCATTTGGTTTTGTTGTTTTGCTTTTTGCTTTGGATACCAACGGTATGCATTGGTGTTTACTTTAGTTGAAATCTTTATTTAAAATGTTGCTTTCTTACATTAATGTTGCTGCTTTTTCTAAGGGGTATGGTAACATAGTAGTTATATCACTATTCTAGTAACCTAGAAGCCTGGCCTAATGATCCAGAGACATGAGTTCAAATCCCACCATAGCAGCCAAGGAACATATATTTTATTTAAATAAATCTGGAATTAAAAAGCTAGTATCAGTAATGGTGACCATGAAACTACCGGATTGTTATAAAAATCCATTTGCTTCACTTATGTCCCTTAGGGAACAAAATCTGCTGCCCTTACTCAGTCTGGCCCAAATGTGACTCCAGCACCACAGTAATGTGGTTGATCCTTACCTGCCTCTGAAGTGGCCAAACAAGCCACTCTGTTGTATTTAAGAAGATAGCTCGCCACCACCTTTTCGAGGGAAATTAGGGATGGGCAATAAATGCTGACCTTGCCAGGGACACGCACATCCTGTGAATGAAGTTTAAAAAGGACTTCTTTTGTACTAGAAAAGAGCACTTTCTGCATTGACTTCAATATAATGTGCTTCTGACAGGGGTCTTGGGGCCTTCAAGTGTGAAAAGCCATTTTCTTTTGTACTTCGTTCCATCTCCTCAGGCACTTTCCCCCTGCTTTCTCAAAAGAAACTATCAACCCTCTAACAAAAAAACTAACCCTCTACTTTGCAAACTACTGCCCCATCTATAACATTCTTTCCTTAGCATAGTCATTAAACGTATTATAGCCTCCAAATCTCTGCTCATCTCTCCGGCAACTTCCAATTTGAATTTGTCCAGTCAGGATTCCGTCTTTCCCACAGCACCATGATGCCCCTAACCAAAATCATGATTGACATTCCTTCTTGTGACTGATGCATTATCCCTCCCTGTCTTCCTCCTATCTGTAGCCTTTGACATGGTCAATGCTCCATTTACATAGCATGCTCCTCCAAGGCCTTTCTTCTGTGGTACAACTCAGTGGGGCTACTAATGCTTGGTTCCATTCATCAATAACAACCACACCATCTCTACCCATGGCTTCTCTTCCCAACTTGCATCTCAGGAGTAACCCAAAGATCTAACCTTGGCCTCTTCCTCTTCCTCATCAGCATGCTGCTCCTTGGTGATTTAATCCGTAGACTTGGGGCCAGGTTCACAGAATTGTTACAGTGCAGAAGGAGGCCATTCAGCCCATCGTGTCTGCACTGGCTCTCTGAGCAATTCATTTAGTTCCATTCCCCTGCCTTCTCTCCATAGCCCTGCACATTTTCCCTTTCAGTTAATAGTCTAATTTCCTATTGAATGCTTCAATTGAACCTGCCTCCACCACACTCTCAGACAGTGTATTCCAGACTTGGAATTCCACTTGCTACATGAAAAAGTTTTTCCTCATGTCCCTTTTGCCTCTTTTATCAAACACTTAAAATTTGTGCCCTCTCGTTCTTGATCCTATCTACTCTGTCCAGACCCCTCTATCAAATCTCCTCTCAGCCTTCTTTTCTTCAAGGAAAACGATCCTAACTTTTCCACGCCATCTTCATAACTGAAGTTCCTCATCCTTGGAACCATTCTCGTGAATCTTTTCTGCACTCTCTCCAATGCCTTCACATCCTTCTGATGTTTTCACTGATGACATCTAGCTGTGCATCCCTACCACCTCGCTTAAACTGCATGTCAATATTCAGTCAGTTAAACATTGAGAAGACCAAAGCCAACGGGGCACCTTGTGGTATCCGTCCTTAGATCTTTCCTGCAACCTTCAACTCAAAACTTTCTGTGCTTTAACTTTCTGGAAGTGCAAGCTTACAGCTGTGCGACGAGGGTCATGGGGCATCTGGGATCTTAGTGAATGGCAGGGCTAACAGTGTATTTCTTTAACCAATGAGATTTAAGGATTGAGAAGGAAGGTGGTTTAGAGTCAATTTGGGTTAAAGAAAGGGAAAGAGGGTTCTATTCCGAGAGGGGAGAAAAGACCAAGGAAAAGTAAGAAACATTAAAATATAGAAACATAAAAAAAATTTGTGAAGTTGATTCCTTTCTATGCCAGCAGTGGGTCGACGTACATCAACCAACAGTGCTAGAGATTTGCAACTCATTGCAAATCTCAATCCCCTGAACTTGCTGGCTGATTTTTGCATTAATAATAATGTGCCTTGTTATAACGTCATTATTTTTCCAGCAAAGTTCAGCCCATCGTCTTTGACCCTTGCCACAAACACCATACTTTTGCCGCCAACTCTGACCTCCTCACTGGCCCCTGGGCCCCCTTGGGCTGAACTCCTCCCCTTTTTGTTTTCTTCCTCACCACCCCCTTCACTTGCTTCAAACCTAATTCTTTTCTAACCTTTGCCAGTTCTGATGAAAGGTCACAGACCTGAAACGTAGACTGTTCATAAGCTCGGCGTCCTATGTAACCCATAGCTGAGCTTCTGACCACAATGCTCTCTGATACAAAGACTGCCTATTGCTTCGTCTGTAACATTGCCCACATCTATGCATTTGTTATCCCCAGATTTGACCATTCCAGTAGTCTCCTGGCTGACTTCCTATCCTTCACACTCTAGACTTCAGCTCAGCCAAAACTCTGCTGCCAGTAACCTGTCACTCACTAAGTCCTACTTATCCATCAGTCCTGTGCTTGTTGATTTGCACTGGCTTTCTTCAAACACCTCCAATTATTATTCTAATCCTGTGTTTCAATCCCCTCATGGTCACTCCCTTCCCCATTACTATTACATCCTCCAGTCAAACAAACACACACCGACCCAGCACCCCAAACTCTCCATTCTTCTGATTACAGCTGCTGTGTATCCCCTCCCTTATTCCCACTATTAGTACCTGTGCCTCCAACTGCCTAGTCTTCACTCAGTGGAATTCTGTCCCTAAATTCCTCTATATTTCTCTTCACTTTTAAGACCCTCCTTAAAACGCACCCCTTTGATTAGGGCGGCGCAGTGGTTAGCACCGCAGCCTCACAGCTCCAGCGACCCGGGTTCAATTCTGGGTACTACCTGTGTGGAGTTTGCAAGTTCTCCGTGTCTGCGTGGATTTCCTCTGGGTGCTCCGGTTTCCTCCCACATGCCAAAAGACTTGCATGTTGATAGGTAAATTGGCCATTATAAATTGCCCCTAGTATAGGTAGGGGAATATAGGGACAGGTGGGGATGTGGTAGGAATATGGGATTAGTGTAGGATTAGTATAAATGGGTGGTTGATGGTCGGCACAGACTCGGTGGGCCGAAGGGCCTGTTTCAGTGCTGTATCTCTAAACTAAACTAAACCATCTTAAAATCTCCTTCGATTTGGCATCCATTTGTTCCTCAAACTCTGTTGCTTGTATTTTATTTGCACCAGTCACATTCACCCACCTCACCTGTGCTCAACGACCTTCATTGGCTACTGACCAACCAATGCCATAAGTTTAAAATTCTCATCCTTATTTTCAAATCATTCCATGAAATCGATCCTCTCTACCAGCTCTACAACCCTCCTAGAACTGAGTTCCTCCAACTCCTAGTCTTATGCATCCCACACTTCTTATGCTCCACCATTTACGGCCATGCCTCCAAACATCTGGTTTAGTCTCAGGAGTTCCCTCCCTAAACCTCTCTATCTCTCTCCCTTTAAGATAGTCCTTTAGAATCTACTGCTCTGACTAAGATTAGATTAGAGATACAGCACTGAAACAGGCCCTTCAGCCCACCGAGTCTGTGCCGAACATCAACCACCCATTTATACTAATCCTACACTAATCCCATATTCCTACCAAACATCCCCACCTGTCCCTATATTTCCCTACCACCTACCTATACTAGTGACAATTTATAATGGCCAATTTACCTATCAACCTGCAAGTCTTTTGGCTTGTGGGAGGAAACCGGCGCACCCGGAGGAAACCCACGCAGGCACAGGGAGAACTTGCGAACTCCACACAGGCAGTACCCGGAATTGAACCCGGGTCCCTGGAGCTGTGAGGCTGCGGTGCTAACCACTGCGCCACTGTGCCGCCCTAAGCTTTTGGTCAGCTGTCACAATGTCTCATTCTTTGGTTTGATGTCAATTTTATTGTTTGAGTATGCTCCTCTGAAGCACCTTGAGACATTTTGCTATGTTAAAGACATTATATAAGTTCAGATCGTTGTCTCGCTGCAGAGCTCTCAGAGGGATGTAGGGGTTGGAAGAGCTTACAGAGATAGAAGGGGTGAGACCATGGAGGGATTTGAACACTTGGATGAGAATTTTAAAATTGAGGCATTTGTGGACTGGGAACCAATGTAGATCAGTGACCACAAGAAATAATCACCTGTTTTCCTCCCTTTGAGAAACTTAATTGACATTCAGAAATGTTTATTATCAGCAAGAAGGGTTGGTGTGGGAGGAGCACATGGAAAGGAAACAAGAAATTGCTACAGTAATTGTCTATGTAAATGCATTTCTGCAGCCTTCATTGGGGAAAGAACATTTTTGCATTTCTCAAGGTAACAGTGAAAGGTAATTCATTTTAGTCACTGAATTGCAATTTTATAAAGTTTAAATTGCATACGTTTTAAGGTACTTGTGGATAAGGATAAGAGTAGTCCACGGGTGAAGGTGCTAAATTGGGGGAAGGCTAATTATAACAACATTAGGCAGGAACTGAAGAATTTGGATTGGGGGCAGCTGTTTGAGGGTAAATCAACATCTGACATGTGGGAGTCTTTCAAACGTCAGTTGATTAGAATCCAGGACCGGCATGTTCCTGTGAGGAAGAAGGATAAGTTTGGCAAGTTTTGGGAACCTTGGATAACACGGCATATTGTGAGCCTAGTCAAAAAGAAAAAGAAAGCATTCGTAAGGGCTGGAAGGTTAGGAACAGATGAATCCCTTGAGGAATATAAAGACAGTAGGAAGGAACTTAAGCAAGGAGTCAGGAGGGCTAAAAGGGGTCATGAAAAGTCATTGGCAAACAGGATTAAGGAAAATCCCAAGGCTTTTTATACGTATATAAAGAGCAAGAGGGTAACTAGAGAAAGGGTTGGCCCACTCAAGGACAGAGAAGGGAATCTAAGTGTGGAGCCAAAATGCATTACCCCACATTTGTCCGGATTAAACTCCATCTGTATCCTCTGACAATCCTCATCACTATCCGCAACTCCACCAACCTTTGTGTCGTCCGCAAACTTACTAATCAGACCAGCTACATTTTCCTCCAAATCATTTATATATACTACAAACAGCAAAGGTCCCAGCACTGATCTTAGGGAATGAAGCCGGACAAGTGGAAAAACCCGGATTGTTTTCACTGGAACGACGGAGGTGGAGGGGCGACATGATAGAGGTTTACAAAGTTATGAGTGGCATGGACAGAGTGGATAGTCAGAAACTTTTTCCCAGGGTGGAAGAGTCAGTTCCTAGGGGACATAGGTTTAAGGTGAGAGGGGCAAAGTTTAGAGGGGATGTGCGAGGTAAGTTCTTTACACAGAGGGTGGTGAGTGCCTGGAACTTGCTGCCAGGGGAGGTGGTGGAAGCAGGTACGATAGCGACGTTTAAGAGGCATCTTGACAAATACTTGAATGGGATGGGAATAGAGGGATACGGTCCCCGGAAGTGCAGGAGGTTTTAGTTTAGGCTGGCATCAAGATCGGCGCAGGCTTGGAGGGCCGAATGGCCTGTTCCTGTGCTGTGCTTTTCTTCTTTGTTTTTGGGTTGAATCAAAGGAAAATGCATCACTTTAAAGTGATTTTTCATGTTTTTACACATTTTCCTGCACTAAATGGATTGCTAATTGAGACTGGTGTTTCCAGTAGCTATATAATTACACTAGGGTACAATTTGGGTTTCTACATCAAAGGTGTCAACTTTCAAATTGGTGAGTGAGATTTTTAATGTATATAGTCTTAAACAGCTGTTTCATCTGTATTTGGTAGCTTAAGCAAAACTTTCTGCCGTTAAAGCATGAACCAGACTACGTGAGTGTGAGACAGGACAATGTCTGGCACCTGTTGGTATGTCTCTAATAGTGGTTATCGTTTTTTCAATTTTCAGTATAACACTTTAGAATTTTTAAAAAAACTATTCTTTGATATGTATCTTTTCCCGTGCTGCTGAATGAAAGTGACTTACTGTAGTCTTGTCCACCATTTATGTACTGAAAACATTGCACGTGTGGCCAGAAATCAGTGACAATGTTAAGAATGACATTTTTCTTTTTAATTTACTGGGCTAGAATTTGCTGTAGTAATAATGTGAGGTGGTCAGTGCTTGCTGTTAATACTGGGTAAAACTGACAGCAGCTTCTGGCTTCTGCGGATGCACAAACGCGAAAATCTGGTAGTTGCTACCAGTGATACCCTGCTCTGCCACAGGCTGCACTATTGCAATCTTTGCCATTGGAACCATAGAGATCACAGACATGGCGTGAACTCAAACTAATTATCCACTATTATTGCACAGAGGAAGGATGAAAATTTTAAGCTTTGTTCAGTCACTTGTAACTGAGCTTTTAGGCGCGTAATAAATCATAATTACTACTGAGCAAACTCTAGTCCTGAAATGTTAATTTTAAGTGTGGCGTCTCATTCCCTCAGAAGAAAATTCATTATTGCAGATTTTAAATAAAATACATTTTTTCGTGAAGTTTGTGCTTTTCTATTAGGTTTCTCCCTTAATCGCATCTGCATGCCCCATTCTTTATTTCACTTCCTGTTCAATGATTCAAATGTATTTTATATTTACTTTTTTTTACTTCCTGCTTTGCTGTCTGAGAATTGTTCAGTATGCTTGATTGAAAAGCCTCCCTGCTGCTTGCCCTGTTCAGACGCCCACAGATCCCCTGGAGAATGCGCTAAATTTAAACTGAAGTTGGAAAAAAGAAAGTCTACACTCTAGAACCCTACAAAACTTTGTGGGCAGCTTTTTGTGAGGTGAACGGCAAGCACCGTTCCTTTGCCACTGACCGCAAAATCCAGGCCATTATGTTTTAAAGTGTTAAAGGATCTGTGCAGTGGATAGATGCTGACCTTCCACTTCTGAAACCTAGCTGAAAAGGATCAATATGAAATGACTTTGGGCAGTTTCAATCCAGCACTTGAGCATGAATTTCCAGAACACTGCTTTAAGTTGTTACTGACAAAGATCTGACAATTGATGTGGGGTACTAGTTCAGTCAGGATGCTCTTGTTGGGTTGGGCTGAAGCAGAGGGAGCTATGCTCTCTATTTAGCTATGCTGGGCGTACCTGATACTTATGTGGGATCCTGAATATAATATCCCTCACTTTGAATACAAAAAAAAACATTTTCTCACAAGGTAGCTTATTTTTGTTATATTCTTTCTTACTTGAATTCTCAGTAGCACCTATTTAAGATGCACAAATGTGGTTTGTGCATTTTCCATTGACTGCAGTAAACATTTACCACTCTTAACATAAATCCATACCAATTACTGAGGTAAAATTGTTTTGTTTTTAATATGACCCATATTCTACTGTTCCTTAATGGCTGTCTTAATCAGGAAGGGCAGGTATGTAAAAAAAAAAAGTAGCTACTTATTAGTTTGGACCTCTAATAGGATTACTGTACATGAGTGTTTCACATTAATGGTTTAAATTTAGATTTTAATTGGTTAATGTGTTTTCGTTTTGTGTAGTATTAACTGTAAAATTCTGTTCGCTGATCTAGTGGAATGTAGATAAACCATATGTCTCTTGCAATGTATGCACAATTTTTTGTTTGGGTGCTTTTAGTTTGAAGGACAGGTCTATTGTATTCTCCCAAAAAGAAAGAGCCGATTTACAGGTTGAGTGTGTACTGAATTTTCCACTACATCCCAAATTTCTTCATTTCAGTTCCCGCCTTGTTTTTTTTCTTCATTCAGTGTCTTTACTCTAACAGAAACAGAAGCTTGATGCCATATACTTTGATTTAACAGATCTCCCAAAAAATAAGAGGCAACAGGAATCACTCCTGAGGCAGAGATTTTTCAGAGGCTGGAGGCAATAGGAATCTGCTACCTTTTAAAATGCAGAGCTTCTTCTCAGCAAAGGAGCCTTTCTCCACAGAGAGCAGCAACTCCTCTTTTACATATGAACATATGAATTAGGAGTAGACCACTTGGTCCTTCGAGCCTGCTCTGCCGTTCAATAAGTTCATGGCTGAACTGATTACTATATATTTTCACCTACCCCCGATAACTTTCCAGCCCCTTGCTTACCAAGAATTAATCTATCTCTGCCTTAAAAATATTCAAAGACTTCGCTTCCACCGCTTTTTGAGAAAGAGAATTCCAAAGACTCTCGACCCTCAGAGAGAAAATTTCTCCTCACCTCTGTCTAAAATGGACGACCCCTTATTTTTAAACAGTGACCCTAGTTCTAGATTCTCCCACAATGGGAGCATCCTTTCCACATCCAACCTGTCAAGACCCCCTCAGGATCTTATATGTTTCAATCAAGTTGCCTCTTACTCTTCTAAGTTCCAGCGGATTCAAGCCTAGCTTGTCCAAACTTTCCTCGTTAGACAGCCCGCCTATTCCAGGTATTAGTTTAGTAAACCTTCTCTCTACTGCCTCCAGTGCTTTTACATCCTTAAATAAGGAGACCAGTACACGGTACTGCAGCTGTGGTCTCACCAATGCCCTGTATAGCTGAAGCATAACCTCCCTACTTTTGTATTCAATTGCCCTCACAATAAATGTTAACATTCTATTAGCTTTCCTAATTACATGCTGTACCTGCATACTAACCTTTTGCAATTCATGCCCTAGGACACCAGGTCTCTCTGCATCTCAGAGCTCTGCAATCTCTCACCATTTAGATAATCTGCTTCTTTGTTATTCTTCCTACCAAAGTGGACAATTTCCCACATTATACTCCATTTGCCAGGTCTTTGCTCACTCACTTAACCTATCTATATCCCTTTGTAGCCTCCTTATATCCTCTTCACAAGTTACCTTTCCACCTATCTTTGTACCATCAGCAAAGTTAGCAACCATACCTTCGGTTCCTTCATCGAAGTCATTTATATAAATTGTAAAATGTTGAGGCCCCAGCACAGATCCCTGTGGCACACCACTCGTTACATCTTGCCAACCAGAAAATGACCCATTTATGCCTATTCTTTGTTTCCTGTTAGCTAGCCAATCTTCTGTCCATGCCAATATATTACCCCCCTACACCATGCATTTTTATTTTCTGCAATAGTCTTTGATGTGGCACCTTATCAAATGCTTTTCCTGAGTCTTTCTCTCTCCAGGCAGACCCCAGTCGCCACTTCAAATGTAGAATGTCTTTTTACAAGGGAGGCAAGCCGCCTTTTTCAGGGAGAGGTCTTTTTCTCCGATCTGCAAAAACAGATCCCAGCCAGTTTGTTCTGCCTCCTGCCTCTCCAGTTCATGGCCTTTTACAATGCAGAAGTGAAACTGAAACTCTAACCATCAAGTCATTTGACCTGTCATTTCCTCTGCTGTTGTTTTGTAACAGGTGTCTTGCAGTCTGTCCCACTCAGTTCAAACACCAAGTTTCAGCATTCAATGTTCACAGAAACTGCTTTTTCTCAGTCTTCTAAAAACACACAGAGTTCTATGCTTTCAAATAAAAACAAACTCTTGTGACAATATATATTGCTTTAGGTTTAAAACTTTGACTTATAATTTTAAATAAGTATTCTTGAAGTACCTCAATACTTGGCATATTGAATATTTTCTCAGATTTCCTGATAATTTCAAAGGCACCACTTTTCAGCTAAGATATTGCAATAAGATGTTTTTATCTGATAGCATATTATGAAAAAAATCCTATGGGTGATTGTTCAATAACTTTTTTTTGAACTCCTGGCTTAATTTTTGAGCTATTGACTCAAGTACATCAAGATATTGAGTTCTACACCTACTTTCTCTTCAGTTGAGTTTTTTCTAGCTTGCAGCTGAATCCATCGATGATGCATTCCATCATGGAGAAAAGGGAGTGATAATGTTTGATTTCTTCTTCTAGAATCAGATCATGGATTAGAATTGAGAGAATTTAGATGCAATATCTCTATGTCCTATATGAAAATAAAAGAAAATTACTTTAGATAAAAAATTATTTAAAAAAAAAACAAGTTATGGAGTAGATTAGTACTGTGCTGTGTTGCATTTTGTGAAAGGTGAACTCTCTGTACTTGTATTTTTTTTTTAAGTAGCTCATTTCCAACCTCTTTTATAATCTTGTATGGATGTAGGCCAAGAAAAAACTTCAGAACAAGACAACAATGAAAATAAGTACCCTGACACAATAAATCGATATGGGAGTATAAACTCTTTGGATTCCACAGCATCATCGGGGATTGGTAGCTATAGCACTCAGACATCTGGTGCAGACAACCCAGAACAATATGAGGTTTTGAAGCAACAGAAGGAAATCATAGAACAAGGCATTGAGCTGTAAGTCTGATGACAAAACAGAGTAGATCTGTTGCTTCTTTCTGAAAGCTTTTATTTCGGTTTCCTGTTAAGTTCAATGAAATGAGAAACTGGAAAGAAAATCTGACCTGAGTCAAAAAAAAGCTGGTATTTTGTATATTCACTGCTGCTCAAATTTCACAGTAAAGAACATATAGTTTTCATCTATGGTTCTTATAATTCGTTTTGAACAGTAAACATTTAAAGGATTGTTGATGGACTTGGAAATAATAGCGAATGTACTCAATTGAAATAGAATCTTCGCTATTTGAGGGAGTTACAAAGCTGGCTTCCTTCTCATCTTGGAATTTGCTCCACCAGTTGAATAATTTATATCGAAACAGATATCAACATCAACTACTGGAGCATATGGGATTTGAGGAAATTTTCAAGTTTTGTTTCCCTGTGTTACATGTCTGAAGTTCCCTTGTGAAGGCATTGGAGGGGTCTTGGCACAGCTGGCTCACTGCCACTCTCAAGAAGCAATGGCATCTACATATATTTCTTTCAACCCCATTGGTGCTGGGCACAGTCCCAAAGATGCTACCAAGTTTTCCAACCAAATCTTGGAAGCATTATGCAATTGTGGTGTTCAGGCCAACTCTCAAGGCAACTATTGAAGCAGTGGTAACTTCCACTCTGGAGCCCACCAGTGTCCTCAGGAACTCTGCCTTGTATCTTAATGTTGCAGAAATCTCCCAGGCTATCTAGGTCTTTGGGGGGCGTTCTGCAGGTTGTGGAAAATTTACCGCAGTATGTTGGAGGGCCATTGAGTACATTACAACCACTTTTGCGTCATTTCAACCATATGTGTGGAAACCATTGCAACTGCCTGCACATGAGATTGAAGCTTCTTTATCAATGTTCTTATTCTAACATTTTATTTGATGTGCTGATAAATTTTAAACCAAGAATTCATAAAAATGAAATTAATCAAGCAGTGGGCCACTTATGTGCTTAGAATTTGAAAAAGTTATTTGTTATTTATACAGATTTAATAAGAAACCAAAAAGAGGGATACAATATCTACAGGAACAAGGAATGCTTGGCACTACACCTGATGATATTGCCCAATTTCTGCATCAAGAAGAAAGATTAGACACGGTAAGCAGTTAGAACTATCATATAAAAGATAAATAAAAAGTGTTCTCAACATCTTTGCAATGTTTCCATTTACTGGATAATCTTTCATAGTACTTTGGCTCAGTGGTTTTCCCTTAAACTGTGTTTTCCGAAGGTGTGACTTTTTCCTCCAAAACGCTATTCACTGCATTGAAGATAACACAAGTCTCTTGCAGTGACCTAAAGGTGCAAGTGTAAAGCAACTGATTTGACATGGCGGTTATTGGCCCCAAAAGCCACCTTGTCAAGTAAATCATTTTTTTCAAATGGAAAGAAATAAATGAAATAGGATCGAATGATACAGCACAGGAGGAGACCATTGAGTCCATCTTGCCTGTGCTCGCTCTTTGATAGTTATCTGATTAATCCTGCTCCCCTACTCTTTCCCCATAGCCCTGAAAAATTTTTCCTTCAAATATTTATCCAATCAATCCCCTTTTACGAACATACGAATTAGGAGCCGAAGTAGGCCATTCAGCCCCTTGAGCCTGCTCCAACATGGCTGATCTGTTTGTGTTTCAAATTTCACACTCCAGGCTACCCCCGATAACCCTTGATTCCCTTGCCTAACAAGGATCTATCTACCTTCGCCTTAAAAATATTCAATGTCTCCGCCTCCACCACCTTCTGAGGCAGAGAGTTCCAAAGTCACAGACCTGAAACGTTAACTCTGCTTCTCTCTCCACAGATGCTATCTAACCTGCTGAATATTTCCAGCACTTTCTGGCTTTATTTCAGATTTCCAGCATCTGCAGTATTTTGCTTTATTTTATGCTCTAAATAAACCACTTCGAGTGGCATAGCTACACCATGGTTATAGATAATAATGCCTTTGGTTCGAGGAACACATTTTCTGGTTGCGACCATTAGTGTTTCTAATATAGTTGAGACGATAAATTATTCTTAATGTGCTTTTAGAAGCTTTTTAATCATGAGAATCGATAGCCAAAATAATTGCCTTAATTCTATGCATCTTAAGTTATAGTTTTTGTTTTAAAGATGACTTTATTGATAAAAGTATAGTTAAAAAGTCAAAAAATGTGAAAGTTCAGTGTTAGGTCTGTCTTAATTTTGTTTTTTTTCTATTGATACATGAATTCAATGCATGTATTTTATTTATTAAATATGCAAATTATGCATTCTACCAGAGACACTTGGCAATAGTTTTTATTGTCGGCAATTTAAAAAAAAAATGTATTTTCAGGTACAACAAAAAGGTTGCTGCCCCATGTAGTAACCTGTTGTGAGACATGTAAATGAAATATTTTAAAATTTTGTGACGATGACTGAATTGATCCAGTCCCACTTAGCCCAGTCAAATGCACTGAAAGACCTGGCATTCAGCCTTCTGAATTTTCCCCTGCTCAGTGCTGCACTGGGAATACTGGATCAAGTTGGCAGGACAAGTAGACATCTACTGATGTCTCTTTCTGAACTTGTGTGCATTAAATAACAAGTTTTTCCAGCAGTCTGAAAGTTCACTACGTTTCATGTAGTAAATATGTTAGTGATGAGCCTAGATTCTAGAAAAATATTTTAAGTGTTGTATAGAGAGAAATTTCCATCTGAGCACCGTTCCATTGCCCAAGGATTGACTGTGCACTGGTTTGGCAATGTTAATGTGTAAAGTTGAATTGCAAATTTCCTAAACTTCATAAGAGCATTTTTGGGTAAAATGTCATTTTTAAGTGAGCAGCAGAGGGTTGAAAGTTGTCACAATAAGCAGAAAATTGCAAAGGTTTGTCTATATGCTGCAGGTAGTCATCACACCACATTAACCCAATTTTAAAGTTGGAGCGATAATGAGTACTTTGGTTAACAGAACCTGGCACTGGGTAGAACAGTGAGTTGGACCACTGGTCTTTCTTGTCTGCTACAGTGAAACCTGTATAAATAGACACCCCAAAAAAATGAACACCTGCAAAAATCGTTTATTTATTGACAGTCCCCAATAACTTGCATTGTAATAGATACAGGCTGTACCTTGAAACCACAGACTCTTGAAAATTATGAAAAAGGACAGCCTTCAATGCCCCAAGTCCATTTACCACTTAAAACATGGGACAAGCAGATAAATGCAGCAAGCTTGAATGTTTGCATAGCTCTATCCCAGGATAGAGGAGTTTCTTGGTTCTTGGATGCTGGGTAAAGGAATCACCATGCTACCTCACGTTCAATTTACATTCAGGTTCCAGTTGCAGTAGGCTTCACTGTGTAATTTCCCATCTCCAGCCCGGTGACGTCACCCCCTACTGCTGCAGAGAGCTGAGGCTGGTTGTTTGGAATTCTGGGAAATAAGGAGCTACACAAATATAGATGTCAGGAACAATCAAGGGCCGGATGCCAGAGAGCGCTTGGGACTTGGGCCGTCAGGAATCGGGAACGAGCTCGGGAATCGGCAGTCAGTGGGGAGCTCAGGAATTGGCAATTGGGGGGAGGGTGCGGTCTTGGGGGTGTGGGGAGCTCAGGAGTCAGGATTTATGGAGAGATGGAGGCTGGGGGGGGAAGAGCGTGGGAGCTGCTGGGGAGAGAGGGAAGAGTCTAGGGAATGGGGTTTCACAATCAGGTGTCATGTGGGCCATATGACGTGCTCAGAACGTCACCTAACCAAGCCTCCAGGAAAGCCTCCAACCAGAGTTGGCAACCCAGACATCTCACTCCTCCAGTACATCAGGTACGGATGAAATGTTAACAACATCTTACCCACCCACCAGTGCTTCAGATATTAGCATCTACAGCACACAGAGGACGGGGTCCCAGACAGGGTTCTGCAGGGCATTAATCCCTTTCCCAATTTGTTGAGATTTCCCAGGCACTCCGGCCCTAAAGCAGCCACTTTGCCTTGTGCAGGCTGCCAATGTAACATCCTAGGATCAGGACCTTCAATGGAAAGGTACTTTGGGACTGTAATGAACTGGGAAACATATTGGACTGAAATCATATCCCGCTGGCAGAGTTCCAGAATTGGGCACAATCCCAGGTGAAGGTGAAAGAAAGAAGGAACGCTGCAGGTGATACAGCTAATCCCAAGACATTTGGCTCATCCAGTTTACTGTATATACAAATAGCATTTTGAAAATAAGGACACCTGCAAGTAAAGGACAGCTGATGCAAACCCCTTGGGTGTCCCTAATTTTCTGATTTCACTGTAAATAAAGATTTATTTTGTTGATAAAATTGCCTGCTTTGGATGATGAGGCCTTTGTACTTGCACAGGCCTGACTTCTCTTATGATCTCAAAAGACCCTATTGCCAGCCTTAGAAGACAGGTGCTTCCTGCATTTTTAAAATTTGTTCATGGGATGTGGGTGTTGATCCCAAGGCCAGCATTTTTTTCCCCTCATTCATGGGATGGGGGCTTGCTGGCCAGGACAGCATTTATTGCTTCATCCCTAATTGCCATTGAGAAAGGAGCCTTGAACTGCTGCAGTTTGCTGGTGTAGGTACTCCACAGAGCTGTTAGAAGGGAGTTCCAGGGTTTTTGCCCAGTGATAATGAAGGAACGACCATATATTTCCAAGTCAGGATGGTGTATAATTTGGAGGGAAACTTGCAGGTGGTGGTCTTCCTATGTGTCTACTGCCCTTGTCCTTCTCGAGAGTAGAGGTTGCAGGTTTGGGAGGTGCTGCAATGCATCTTGCAGATGCCCACTGCAGCCAGGGTGTGCCAGTGGTGGAGGAGGTGAATGTTTAAGCTGGTGGATGGAGTGCCAGTCAAGCAGGCTGCTTTGTTCTGGGTGCTGTTGAGCTTTTTGAGTAATTTGAGCCCCAGTTATTGAGGCAAGTGGAGAGTATTCCATCAGACTACTGACTTGTACTTTGTAGATGGTGGAAAGGTTTTTGGGGAGTGAGGAAGTGAGTAATTTGGTGCAGAATACCAAACCTCTGACCTGTTCTTGTAGCCGTGAGATGGTAATGCCGTTGAATGTCATCATCAAAGAATGTTTATGTTGGTAGGTTTGGTATTAGCCACATTTTCCTAATTACATGAACTTCACATACACTTAAATATATTGTGCCCTGCTGGAAACAGTCTGTGGAAAAACAGCCTTTACTGAGGTTGAATAATTCAGCACTGAGGGTATGGGTAGTGTAGTGGTTATGTTATCCGGAGGCATGGACTAATAATCCATAGAACATCAGCTGATGTGAGTTTCTCTCAGTGTGTTGCCTCCCTGGTGCCAGGGTAAAGGACAGGACTGAATGTGTGCTGAACACTTCATTGGGGTGGGGTGAATTGGAACAGCCAGACGTCATGGTCCATGTTGGAACCAATGATATGGGTAGGAAAAGGGTTGAGGTCTGACAGAGTTTCAGCATCCAGACAGAAGGTTAAAGAAAGATGGAAATCTCTGGAATACTTCTGGTGCTACATACTAGTGAGTATAGGAGAAGTAGGAGAAGGGGCGGTACTGGACCTAATAAAGAACAAAGAACAGTACAGCACAGGAACAGGCCATTCGGCACTCCAAGCCTGCGCCGATCTTGATGCCTGCCTAAACTAAAACCTTCTGCACTTCCGGGGACCGTATTCCCTCTATTCCCATCCTATTCATGTATTTGTCAAGATGCCTCTTAAACGTCATTATCGTACCTGCTTCCACCACCTCCCCCGGCAGCAAGTTCCAGGCACTCACCACCCTCTGTGTAAAGAACTTGCCTCGTACATCCCCTCTAAACTTTGCCCCTCACACCTTAAACCTATGTCCCCTAGTAACTGACTCTTCCACCCTGGGAAAAAGCTTCTGACTATCCCTTCTGTCCATGCCGCTCATAACTTTGTAAACCTCTATCATGTCGCCCCTCCACCTCCGTCGTTCCAGTGAAAACAATCCGAGTTTATCCAACCACTCCTCATAGCTAATGCCCTCCAGACCAGGCAACATCCTAATAAACCTCTTCTGTACCCTCTCCAAAGCCTCCACGTCCTTCTGGTAGTGTGGCGACCAGAATTGCACGCAATATTCTAAGTGTGGTCTAACTAAGGTTCTGTACAGCTGCAGCATGACTTGCCAATTTTTATACTCTATGCCCCGACCGATGAAGGCAAGCATGCCGTATGCCTTCTTGACTACCTTATCCACCTGCGTTGTCACTTTCAGTGACCTGTGGACCTGTACGCCCAGATCTCTCTGCCTGTCAATACTCCTAAGGGTTCTGCCATTTACTGTATACTTCCCACCTGCATTAGGTCTTCCAAAATGCATTACCTCACATTTGTCCGGATTAAACTCCATCTGCCATTTCTCCGCCCAA
The DNA here is from genome assembly GCF_036365525.1 of Heterodontus francisci. Lineage (NCBI taxonomy): Eukaryota > Metazoa > Chordata > Chondrichthyes > Heterodontiformes > Heterodontidae > Heterodontus > Heterodontus francisci. The sequence continues at coordinate 116,075,514 of NC_090375.1, read as the reverse complement.
GTCTCCAACCCATCTATATCCTGCTGTATCCTCTGACAATCCTCATCACTATCCGCAACTCCACCAACCTTTGTGTCGTCCGCAAACTTATTAATCAGACCAGCTACATTTTCCTCCAAATCATTTATATATACTACAAAGAGTAAAGTCCCAGTACTGATCTTAGGGAATGAAGCCGGACAAGTGGTAGAAGTGTCAGTGGGGGAGCATTTCGGGATAGTGACCATAACTAGGTAAGATTTAAGGTAGTTATGGAAAAGGACAAAGATGGACTGAAAATAAAGGTACTGAATTGGGGGAAGGCCGCTTTCAATATGATAAAACAGGATCTGGCCAAAGTGGACTGGGAGCAGCTACTTGTAGGAAAGCTTACATCAGACCAGTGGTAGTCATTCAAAAAGGAAATAGTGAGAGTTCAGAGCCAACGTGTTCCCGTAAAGTTGAAGGGTAGGCCCAACAAGTCCAGGGAACCCTGGATGTCAAGGGATGCGGAGGATTGGATAGGGAAAAATAAGGAGGCTTATGGCAGATTCAGAGGGCTGAAAGCGGAGGCCAGAGAAAGTATAGAAAGTGTGGGGGGTGGGGTTCTTAAAAAAAAAAAGTAATTAGGGGAGCAAAGAGCAGGGAGGTTCTGCTGGAGCTGTATAAACACTAGTTAGGCCACAGCCGGAGTACTATGTACAGTTCTGGTCACCACACTATAGGAAGGATGTGATTGCACTGGAGAGGGTGCAGAGGAGATTCACCAGGAAGTTGCCTGGACTGGAGCATTTCAGCTTTGAATAGAGACTGGATAGGCTTTGGGCAGAGAAGGCTGAGGTGGGACCTGATTGAGGTATACAAAATTATGAGGGGCGTAGATAGGAAGAAACTTTTTCCCTTACCAGAGGTGTCAATCACCAGGGGGCATAGATTTAAGGTAAGGGGCAGGAGGTTTAGATGGGATTTGAGGAAAAAAAATTTCACCCAGCGGGTGGTTGGAATCTGGAACACACTGTCTGAAGGGGTGGTAGAAGCAGGAACCCTCATAACGTTTACAAAGTATTTAGAGGAGCACTTGAAACGCCATAGCATACAAGGCTACGGGCCAAGTGCTGGAAAATGGGATTAGAATAGATAGGTACTTGATGGCCGGCAAGGACAAGATAGGCCAAAGGGCCTGTTTCTGTGCTCTATGACTCTAAGACAGGTTAACGCGTAGCTAAGGAAATGGTGCATGAGGAAGGGCTTGAAATTCCTGGGGCATTGGGATCAGTTTTGAGGCAGGAGGGACTTGTACAAGATGGTTGGGGTTGTACTGAAACAAAGCTGGGAGATTAACTGGTGCTGTGGGATGCGTTTAAGCTAATTTACCTGTGGCGGGGGTGGGGGGGGGCACTAGTATGACGCATTAGAGAGGAGACACAAAGTGCACAGAGGATTGGGAGAAACAAACAGCATTATTCTGAAGAATAATTCTAAAATAGGGGTCAAATGGTGGGAAATTTGATGGAGATTAAGATGAGTTTGGAATGCATATGTGTAAATGCATGGAGAGTGGTAAATAAAGTTGGTAATTTGCAGGCACAAGTAGCCACGTGGAATTATGGTCTAGTGGCAATTAACGAGACCTTGCTCAAACAAGAGGAGGGATGGCGCTTAATATTCTTGGCTGTAAATGTCATAGTCATTTGCGGCACAAGTAGGAGTCTATTCGGTCCATTGAGACTGTGTGCCAGCTCTCTGCGGAGTTATCTGTAGTGTTGTAGTTCACGCCGCCCACTCCAGTCCCGTAACCCTGTAAGTCTGTTTCCTTCAAGTGGACATCCAACTTCCTCTTAAAGTCATTGATACTCTCCACTTCCACCTCCCTTGTGGGCAGCAACTTCCAGGTCATTACCATCTGCTGCGTAAAAAAAAAAAAAGTTCTTCCTCATATTCCCCTTGCATCCCTTGCCCAAAACTTTCAATCTATGTTCCCTAGTCCTTGTACTATTATTTAATGGGACCAGTTTTTCCTTATCTAACTTATCTAACCCTTATCATAATCTTATACATTTCTGTTAAATCTCCCCTCAATCTCCTTTGTTCTAAGGAGAACAAACCCAGCTTTTCCAACCTAACCATGTCCATAAAATCCTCCGTCCCTGGAACCATTCTGGTAAATCTCCTCTGCACCCTTTCAAGGACCCTCACAACCTTCCTGAAGTGTGGTGACCAGAACTGAGCGCAACACTCCAGTTAGCGCCTAACCAGAGCTTTATAAAGGTTCAGCATAACTTCCCTGCTTTTGTGCTCAATGCTTCTATTTATGACGTCCAAGATCCCATATGCTTTACTAACCACTCTCAATATGTCCTCTCACCTTCAAAGATTGATGCACAAGTACCCCCAGGTCCCTCTGTGCCTCAACATTCTTTAGAAAAGTGGCATTAAGTATATATTGCCTCTCCCTATTCCTTTTGTCAAAATGCATTACCTCACACCTGTCCGTATTAAATTCCATCAGCCACCTGTCTTCCCACTCCACTAGCCTATCTATGCCCCGTTGCAGGCAGTTCATATCAATTTTCATTTGATTGCACACCTCCAAGTTTGGTGTCATCAGCAAATTTTGAGATTCTATTCTGTATTCCAAGATCCAAGCCATTTATGTATAGCAAACAAAGCAGTGGTCCCAGCACTGATGCTTGGGGAGCACCAATGTCTACCATCCACCAGTCTGAAAAGCAACCATTTACTACAACTCACTGTTTTCTGTCCTTAAGCCAATTTTTTTATCCAGTTGGACTCTGACCCTCCTATTCCATGAGCCTCAATTTTGTTCAGCCTATTATGTGGTACTTTATCAAACTTTTTACAAATCCATGCTGGCTATCCTGAATTAACTTGAGCCTCTCCAAGTGTCTGTTGATTTCTTCCCTAATTATTGTTTCTAAAACCTTACCCACCACTGATAAACTAACTGGCCTGTAGTTGCTCAGACTGTCTTTACACCCTTTCTTGAATACATTTGCCACTCTCTAATCCTCTGACACCTCCCCATATTGAGGGAAGATTGGAAGATTATGGTACGCCCTTACGCTGTCTCCATCCCCAATTCCATTCGCAACCTGGGATGCAAGCCATCTGGACCAGGTGACTTATTTATTCTAAGCATAGCCAGCCCATTTTAGTACTTCCCGCTTCTCAATTTTTACCCTATCCATTGCCTCTACTCTCACCGCTTCTACCAATATTTTGTCAGATTCCACTTCCTTTGTGAAAACTGACACGGAGTAGCTTTGTCCTTGATAGGCCCCACTGCATCTTTTACTAGCTGCTTACTATTTACATGGGGGTAGAAGATTTTTGTGTTTTCTTTTATGTTTACTGCCATTCTATTCTCGTATTCTTTGCCAGTTTTATTTTCCTCTTCATCTTCCATCTCTATTGTATATGACGTGACTTGCATCATACACCCTTTCTTTTGTTTCATCATAATTTCTGTCTCCCTCATCATCCATGGAGCCCTGTTTTTGGTTCCTTTATCTTTTGCCCTTTATTGGAATGTACCTAGCCTGTAACTGAAGCATCTCTTCCTTAAAAATAACCCATTGGTATATTAATGATTTGGACTTAAATGTGGGAGGCATGTTTGGGAAATTTGCAGATGACACACAAATTGGCCATGTAGTTGATAGTGAAGAGGATAGCTGTAGACTCCAGAATGATATCAGTTTTGGTTGAGTAGGCAGAAAAGCGGCAAATGGAATTCAGCCCGGAGAGGTGTGAGGTAATGCATTTGGGGAGGGCAAACAAATCAAGTGAATACACAATAAATGGGAGGATATTGAGAGGGGTAGAGGAAGTGAGTGACCTTGGAGTGCATGTCCACAGGTCCCTGAGGGTGGCAGGACAGGTAGATAAAGTGGTGAAGTGGAACTCTTTCCTTTAACGGCCGAGGTATAAAATACAAAAGCAGGGATGTAATGCTGGAACTGTATAAAACGCTGGTTAGGCCACACCTGGAGTATTGCATACCGTTCTGGTCACCACATTACAGGAAGGATATAATTTCTCCGAAGAGAGTACAGATGAGATTTACAAGAATGTTGCTAGGGCTTGAAAATTGCAGCTATGAGGAAAGATTGGAAAGGCTAGGGTTGTTTTCCTTGGAACAGAGGAGGCTGAAGGGTGACTTAATTGAGGTGTACAAAATTATAAGGGGCATAGATAGACAGGAAGGACCTGTTCCCGCGAGTGGAGAGGACAGTTACCAGGGAGCACAGATTTAAGGTGATTGGTAGAAGGATTAAAGGGGACATGTGGAAAATTGTTTTCAACCAGAGGGTGGTGGGTGTCTGGAATTCGCTGCCCAGATCAGTGGTGGAGGCAGAAACCCTCAACTCATTTAAGAGGTACCTGGATCTGCACCTGATGTGCTGTAACCTGCAAGGCTACGGACCAGGTGCTGGAAGGTGGGATTAGATTGGGTGGCTAGTTTCTTCAGCTAGTGCAGACACAATGGGCTGAATGGCCTCTTTCTGTGCTGTAACTTGTCTATGGTTCTGTTGTTCCAATATAATTCTTCCTGCCAGCCTTTGGTTCCATTTTACCCTGGCTAGAACCCTTCTCATTGCACTGAAATTAGTCCTTTTCCAATTTAGATGTTTTACCTTATTTAATGCTTTTCTGCATTACTACTCTGAACATTATGATATGATGATCACTGTTACCCAAGTGCTCCCCAACAGGCACTTGGTCCGTTGCCCAGCATTAGATCCAGCATTGCCCCCTTTCTAGTTGGGCTGAGAACATACTGATCAAGGAAGTTCTCCTGAACACATGTCAGAAATTCCTCTCCCTCCTTATTCTTTACCCTAGAATTATTCCAATCAATATTTGGGTAATTAATGTTCCCCAGTATCACCACTCTATAGTTCTTGGACATTTATGTGATTTCCCTGCAGATTTGCTCCTCTATCTCTCTCTCACTGTTTTGAGGTCTGTAGCGTGATCATACCCTTTTTGCTTCTCAGCTCTCACCAAATGGATTCTGTCCTTGCCCCTTGAAGGACATCCTCCCTTTCCAACACTACAATGTCTTCCCTAATCAGTACTGCCACCGCATCTCTCTCTTTTCCTTCTCTATCTTTTCTGAACACTTTATATCCTTGTATATTAAGCGCCCAGTCCTCACCATTTTCAGCCCATGTTTCCGCTATTGCCTCATCCTATTCCCATACTGCTATTAGTGCATGTAGCTCACCAACCTTATTCACCACACTTTGTGTGTTTACACACGTGCATTGTAATCCTGTCTTTGCATTCCTCATCGTCCTTCTCAGTCCACTCCCATCCAATACGGAACTACTCCCTTCTGTAGTACTATTCAGTGCGCTCACATTATGTACCTTATTCCTCTTTTCTACTTCTATATACTGGTTCTCATTCCCCCCGCCAATTTAGTTTAAACCCTCCCCAACCACACTAGTGAATCTACCCACGAGGATATTGGTCCCAGTCCTATTAAGGTGCAACCAGTCGCTTTTGAATAGGTGCCTTCTGCACCAAAACTAGTCCTACTTCCCCAAGAATCTGAAGCCCTCCCTCTTGCACCATCCTTCAAATCATGCATTTATCTTCCCTATCTTCCTACTTCTACTCTCGCTAGTGCAGGGCACTGGGAGTAATCCAGAAGATTAGGGAAGGAAAAAAGGAGGGATGTGGGTGGGAGTATTTAGGTTGCTATTAGATTGCTAGAAAGGGATGATGTACTGAGAGTTCAAAGAACCTATTTGATTAAAATTGAGGAACAATGGAAGGGGGTATTATGAACTGGGTGTATATTCTAGGTAGTGTTACAAAAGGTTTTTTTTGTACTTGGAACTTAAATCTTTTTCTCAGTTTTTTTAAATACAGAATTACTTTTGCTCAGCGGACACTAACCTGCAAATAGTTGGAATTCCTGCAATGTTTTGAAAAGAAGTCATAATAAAAGTTGAACTTTATGGGTACTTTGAAAGGAAGTTGAACTTGTACAAGGACAGGAAAGCCAGCAATTTCAAGGAAACCACAGGGGTTTGACCTTCCTTCAGAGCAGCTTTTGAGAGATGGGGAGACACACTGTCTGGACATGTGACCATGTTCAGGAAGGTTCTTTTTTCACCTTGGACCCTTTTAAAGCCTGTGAATTGGACTAAGGGCAGGCATTTGAAATCTTTGCTTTGACCTGCCTGGCGCAAGAGAGAAAGACCCAGAAAAGTGTTGCCTCTCTCTGTAAAGGAGACTTGCAACTCTTGAAAAGGAATCCTGCGTTTGAAAGGTGGCAGATTCCTATTTCTTCCAGTCTCTGAAGAATTCTTGCATCCAGAGTTGTTACTGTTGCCTCCTGTGTTTTGAGAAATCCTGAAATCTCAAGAAAGCTTCTACTGCCAGACTGCTGTTTTTAAAAACCTAAGCAGACCGGTTGCTACACCCCTGCTGAAAGACTACCCATCACAGACAGTTCACCAACCTTGCCTGGAGAGACTTCGAGTGGCATCCGACTATTTGACTCTGGGACACCTCACTGTACCGAAAACATCCTACCAGAACATGATAAATTCAATTATATTTTATTATTCCTTCTATTCCTAAGAAATAGCTATAAACCAAAAATCCTTTTTCCCTAGTTAACCAGTTAAAAAAAAAAAAATCTGACATGTGGGAGTCTTTCAAACGTCAGCTGATTAGAATCCAGGACCAGCATGTTCCTGTGAGGAAGAAAGACAAGTCTGGCAAGTTTTGGGAAGTTTGGATAACACGGGATATTGTGAGCCTCGTCAAAAAGAAAAAGGAAGTATTTGTAAGGGCTGGAAGGCTAGGAACAGATGAAGTACTTGAGGAATATAAAGACAGTAGGAAGGAACTTAAGCAAGGAGTTAGGAGGGCTAAAAGGGGTCATGAAAAGTCATTGGCAAACAGGATTAAGGAAAATCCCAAGGCTTTTTATACGTATATAAAGAGCAAGAGGGTAACTAGGGAAAGGGTTGGCCCACTCAAGGACAGAGAAGGGTATCTATGCGTGGAGCCAGAGGAAATGGGTGAGGTGCTAAATGAATACTTTGCATCAGTATTCACCAAGGAGAAGGACTTGGTGGATGATGAGCCTAGGGAAGGGAGTGTAGATAGTCTCAGTCATCTCATTATCAAAAAGGAGGAGGTGTTGGGTGTCTTGCAAAGCATTAAGGTAGATAAGTCCCCAGGGCTTGATGGGATCTACCCCAGAATACTAAGGGAGGCAAGGGAAGAAATTGCTGGGGCCTTGACAGAAATCTTTGCATCCTCATTGGCTACAGGTGAGGTCCCAGAGGACTGGAGAATAGCCAATGTTGTTCCTTTGTTTAAGAAGGGTGGTAAGGGTAATCCAGGAAATTATAGGCCGGTGAGCCTTACGTCAGTGGTAGGGAAATTATTAGAGAGGATTTTTCGGGACAGGATTTACTCCCATTTGGAAACAAACGAACTTATTAGTGAGAGACAGCATGGTTTTGTGAAGGGGAGGTCATGTCTTACTAATTTGATTGAGTTTTTTGAGGAAGTGACAAAGATGATTGATGAGGGAAGGGCGGTGGATGTTGTCTATATGGACTTTAGTAAAGCCTTTGACAAGCTCCCGCATGGCAGACTGGTGCAAAAGGTGAAGTCACACGGGATCAGAGGTGAGCTGGCAAGATGGATACAGAACTGGCTCAGTCACAGAAGACAGAGGGTAACAGTGGATGGGTGTTTTTCTGAATGGAGGGATGTGACTAGTGGTGTTCCGCAGGGATCAGTGCTGGGACCTTTGCTGTTTGTAGTATATATAAATGATTTGGAGGAAAATGTAGCTGGTCTGATTAGTAAGTTTGCGGACGACAGAAAGGTTGGTGGAGTTGCAGATAATGATGAGGATTGTCAGAGGATACAGCAGGATATAGATCGGTTGGAGACTTGGGCGGAGAAATGGCAGATTGAGTTTAATCCGGACAAATGTGAGGTAATGCATTTTGGAAGGTCTAATGCAGGTGGGAGGTATACAGTAAATGGCAGAACCCTTAGGAGTATTGACAGGCAGAGAGATCTGGGCGTACAGGTCCACAGGTCACTGAAAGTGGCAACGCAGGTGGATAAGGTAGTCAAGAAGGCATACGGCATGCTTGCCTTCATCGGTCGGGGCATAGAGTATAAAAATTGGCAAGTCATGTTGCAGCTGTACAGAACCTGAGTTAGGCCACACTTAGAATATTGCGTGCAATTCTGGTCGCCACACTACCAGAAGGACGTGGAGGCTTTGGAGAGGGTACAGAGGAGGTTTAACAGGATGTTGCCTGGTCTGGAGGGCATTAGCTACGAGGAGAGGTTGGAAAAACTCGGATTGTTTTCACTGGAACGACGGAGGTGGAGGGGCGACATGATAGAGGTTTACAAAGTTATGAGCGGCATGGACAGAGTGGATAGTCAGAAGCTTTTTCCCAGGGTGGAAGAGTCAGTTACTAGGGGACATAGGTTTAAGGTGAGAGGGGCAAAGTTTAGAGGGGATGTGCGAGGCATGTTTTTTACACAGAGGGTGGTGAGTGCCTGGAACTTGCTGCCAGGGGAGGTGGTGGAAGCAGATACGATAGCGACTTTTAAGAGACATCTTGACATATATATGAATAGGAAGGGAATAGAGGGATATAGGCCCCGGAAGTGCAGAAGGTGTTAGTTTCGGCAGGCATCAAGATCGGCGCAGGCTTGGAGGGCCGAATGGCCTGTTCCTGTGCTGTACTGTTCTTTGTGTGCATGCGGGTGAAGGGAATAAGGGGTTTTTCATATGTAGATTTATCTCATTAGTAGTTAAAACCTATTATTTCTTTTCTATTAAATAGTTAATGTTTAAACAAACCTGGTTTGGTGTGCTTTATTCTGGGGGAAAAATACAGTGTTTAATTTGGCTATTTGTCAGTAGGTGGGAAAATTTATTTGATAGGCTATGACCTGTCCATAGTGGGATTGAATTAACAGTGTATTATTCCCGCCTTGGTCATAACAGTAATCAAATAGTGGGAACGAGATAGAGGAGCAAATTGCAGAAAGATTTTAGAGGAGTGATATTTATCCGAATAGACTGAGAAAATAACAGTGTAAAGGGCAAAGAGGGGGAGGAATTCCTGAAATGTGCACAAGAGAACTTTCCTGATCAATATGTTTCCAGCCCAAAGAGGAAGGAAGCAGTGCTGGATCTAGTTCCAGGGGGCAAATGGAGCATTTTTTAGTTGGGGAACATTTGGTAAGCAGTGATCACAATATCATTAGACTTATGCTAACCATGGAAAAGGACAAGTAAAAAATCAAATAGAAACCACTCAACTGGAGGAGGAATAATTTCATTGAGTTGGGAAGGAATTTGGCCAAGGTGGATTGGAGTTAAATAAAGATTGGAAAGTAAAACAGTAAATGAGCAGAGCGACCTTCTAATGAGGCAGTTCAGGTAGAGAGTAGTCACATTATCAAGAGGGGGAAAGGAAGCGCATGCAAAACTAGATCTCCCTGGATGATTAGATTAGATTAGAGATACAGCACTGAAACAGGCCCTTCGGCCCACCGAGTCTGTGCCGAACATCAACCACCCATTGACTCAAGATATAGAGATGAAAATGAAACCAAAAACAAAGGCTTATGATCAGTGTAAGGTTCATGTTTCAGTAGAGAACCAAGCTGAATACAATAAGTACAGGGGAAAACTGAAAAAGGAAATAAGGAGGTAAAGAGTGCATGAGAATAGATTACTAGGGAACATAAAAGGGAACCCAGAAGTCTTTTATAAACATAAGACCTAGTGTAAGGGTAGTCAAAGGAAACATGGGGTTGATTCAGGACCAAAAAGGAGATTTTTTTTGGTAGAAGTAGAGGGCATAGTAGGAACAAAATTACTTTGCATTCCTCTTCACTAAAGAGGATACCGCCCATGTCACAGCAAAGGAGGAGGTAGTAGAAACATTTGGGAGGATAAAAATAGACAGAGAGGAATTAGTTAAAGGGATGGCAATGCTCAAAAGTTGAAAAGTCACTTTGCTCTGATGGGATACAGATACATTGTAGGTTGCTAAGGCAAGTAAGGGTGGAAATTGTGGAGCCTCTTTGAACAATCTTCCACTCCTCGTTAGATATTGGAGTGCTGTCAGAGAACCAGAGGATCACAGATGATGTACCCTGTTCAAAAATGGCGAGAGGGATAAACCTGGCAATTGTAGGTCAGTTGGCTTAATGTCAGTTGTGGGGAAACTTGTAGAGACAATAATCTGGGACAAAATTAATTGCCCCTTGGAAACGTGTGGGTCAATTAATGAATGTCATATTTTGTAAAAGGAAAAACATGTTTGACTAACCTGATACATTACTTGAATGATGTAACAGAGAAGGTTGCTGAAGACAGAGCAGTTGGATGTATGGATTTTCAAAAGGTGTTTGTCAAAGACTTGTTAATATACATGGTAGACTTGTTCGCAAAAGTGAATCCCATAAAATTAAAGAGGCAGTGTAGTGTATGCATGGATATGAAATTGACTAAGGGACAGAAAGCAGATCGTAATAAACAGTTTTTTTTCAGACTGGAGAAGCTTGTTGTGGTGTCCATCAGGAGTCAGTGTTAATAACCTGTTCTTTTGATATACATTAATGACCTGCCGTTACGTATTTTGGGCATAATTTCAAAGTTTGCAAATGACATGGATCTTGGAGTAAACAGTGAGAAGGATAGTAACAAACTTCAGACTGGTGAAATGGGCGGACACACTTGAATAAATATAAAACCTAGGCATCGAAAATGTGAAAGGTATACCCAGTCCACCCTGCAAAGTTCTTTTCACTAACGTCTGGGGACTTGTGCCACAATTGGAAGAGTTGTCCCACAGCCTAGTCAAAACAACAGCCTGACATCATACTCACAATCATATCTGACCGCCAATGTCCCAGACTACTACTTCACCATCCCTATATATGTCCTGTCCCACCAACAGGAGAGGCCCACCAGAACCGGTGACAGTGGTATCCAATCAGGAGGGAGTAGTAGTAGTATAAGTACCTGAAAGGGTTAATGTTGGAAACAATGAGAACAACCCCTGCCACCATAGTGATGTAATAGTCACATGGTAATGGGCTTTGGAAGGAGAGAGAAGCAGCATGAAAGATGCTAGCTAGAGAGTTTTGAGCAGAGTGTAAATAGAGATGTATAAGTAATAAAAGACTTTAGTTGACCTAATCTAGACTCCGAGATTTATCTGTAACGCCCTAACTACGTTACTACTACAACAACACACAATTTGGTGGCAGCGGTTAAAATGACCAGAAAGCACTGAGAATGCCTTAGCTCATGAAGTAGCGCCAAGAGAACGGCAGATCTCATCGGGGAACTGCAAAGAACTCCAGAGCTGCTCTGTAACGAAGAAGACGCCGTCGGTGAGTCAGCTGTGCAGGCATTCAGACTGCACCGCAGAAGCATGATGGTCTGCAACAAAGCATTCAGGTCCAGCGATCAGGTACTGAGTCACAGTGCCGGGTGACGGTCCAGGATTGGGTGAGATTTTTTTCAAAAGGGCCATTGTTGACTAACGGCACACTAGGTTGAAAAAAAACCGGGGAAAGAGGTTGATTTCTAGCGAAAAGGCGAATCGGGAGTTGGGTGGAGTTGGCAGCCACTACTTAACCAGACCATGGAGAAAAAGCGCGGGAACTCCCAGAAAGAGCTCTAACACCTCCATTAAAACAGAGCGGTTTAAAAAAGAAAAAAAACGTATTAAGTCTAAACAAACCGAATGGATTCAAAATTCAGAATGCCTGAAAGCTTCCACGATCAGGAAGGACCCAATCAGGTACAAAATTGGTCCTTATGCAGAAAAAGATTTCTACAATTTAGGATTGCTTCCCAGCTGCATTCTAAATCAGAAGCAGAACAAATAAATACCCTTTTATACTCTATGGGTGCAATTGTGGATGACCTGATTGTGAGGCATGGGATAAATGAGGCTTCTGATAAATTTGAGGATGTGCTACAAGGCTTTGACAAATATTTCAATTTGCGCAGTAACAAAATTCTGGAAAGAGCAAAATTTAACAAGCTTGTCCAGAAGATGGGCGAATCCATAGATTCTTTTATAAATGATCTGTCCAGATTGGTTAAGGGATGTGAATATGGAGAATTTAAGGCAGAGTTGATGAGGACTGAATATTTGTCGGAATATGAGTCTTGCTCAGATCTCTTACAGTTGAAAGATGACCTTATACTTGAAGGCAATTCAGATCGTACAACGGGCAGAAGTCCAAAGACCAAAACAAAGCCATTTTGTGGACAGAAGCCTTGGATTAGAAGAAATCCCATAACTGTACAGTTCTTGAAGCCAAAGACGGAGAGGCAATCTATAGAGACCAAGACACACACAGGTGAGGAGGTGCATGATAGTGGGAACCGTGCCAGCGCTGTGGAACCAGGAAGACCCACAGACTGGAGCAGTGTCCTGCTCATAGAGTGGAATGTTTCAACTGTAAAAAGACAGGCTATTACGGAAAAATGTGCCACGTGAGACCTCTTCGCACAAAATCGTAAAGCGCAGTGGTGAATGAAGTGCACCGACTTCCAGCACAAGAGCAACCAGGAGATTGCCTAGGAGAAATTAATGACCCAAATCAAGGTTTTTGGGCAACAGGCATTTATGTAAATGGACACCTAACGAATTTCAAAATGGGCGCAGGTGCTAGTGTCACAGTCCTGTCAGACCAAGAGGTTGATGAGGCATTCCCTACACAGTTGCATGGTCCAGGTGGGACCCAACTAAAAGTGAAGGGTAAGTTTCAAACAACTCTTCAGTATAGAGGGAGATAAATTATGGAAACCCTATACATCTTGCAAAATCAAGAATTTTCCCTCCTAAGCAAAAAAGCATGCTTAGGCCTGCATCTGATCAAGAAGATTGATGAAGTCAACCAGCCACAGGTGAACAGTCGCTTTCAAGCAGACTATCTGAAACTTTTCACAGTTCTCGGAAGACTTGGGACAGAGTACAGAAACGCACTTAAAAGATGCCAGGCCAATGTGTATCTTTACACCCAGGAAGATAGCTCCCCTGTTGATGAACCAAGTTCAAGACCAGTTGGAAGAGATGACCAGGATGGGAGTCATTTCCCCTGTTAAAACACCAACAGAGTGGTGTTTGGCTATGGTTCCAGTCCCAAAACATAATGATACTCTTAGTATCTGTGTGGATTTAGTGCAGCTTAACAAAGGAGTGGCACACAAAATTCTCCAATGTCCACAGTAGATGACAGCTTGGCAAAATTGTTTCAGAGCGTCATGTTTATCAAACTCGATGCCAATAGTGAGTTTTGGCAGGTACCCTTGGGTGAGACCTCAAGATTACTAACCACATTTATAACCCCATTCGGGAAGTTTTGTTTCAATGGGTTACCATTTGAGAACTTCCACACCAGAGATCTTCCAGAGGTCTATGCCAAACATCGTAGAAGGGCTCAAGGGAGTTAGTTTTCATAAGAGGAACATGACCAAAGAGTTTGAGCGGTTCTACAATGACTTCAAGAAGCAGGGCTAACACTGAACGAGTAGTGCAAATTCTCCAAGACATCAATCCATTTTTAGAACACATGGTGAGCAGTAAAGTTATAATGGTGGACCCACAAAAGACGCAACCCATTACAGAATTCCCTACTCCTACTTCCATTCAGCAGCTCCAAAGATTCCTTGAAATGGTGAATCAGTTAGCCAAATTTCTACCTCATTTAGTGCAGGTAACAGAACCACTAAGACAACTTCTCAAAAAAGATCAAGTGTGGTATTGGAGTTCACATCAAGAACAAGCATTCCAGAAGATTAACAAAATGCTTATATTGCCGGATATCTTGGCACACTATAGCCCTACGCTCCCAACAATGATAGCTGCTGACGCCTCCTCTATGGGATTAAAAGCAGACCTTTTCCAGGAGCAACCTCATGGCTCTCGCAGACCAATATACTACGCATCTAGAGCTCTGTTGGAGACAGAGACAAGATATGCGGTAATTGAAAAAGAAGCACTTGCCGTCGCATGGGCATGTGAGAAATTTTCTGATTATATTGTTGGCTTGAGAGTTGTCATCGCGACAGGCGATAAACCTTTGGTATCTTTGTTAGATGAAAAGGAGATTGCAAAAATGCCTCCAAGAATCCAAAAATTCCGTTTAAGATTGAGCTGTACGTATGAGACAGTATATTTCCAGGGAAAGATGCAAATGTCCGCTGATGCACTATCAAGAGCGATGGTGGACCATCTGACACAGCAAGTTGTGAATTTTGTGGATGAGATAGTCATATTGGAAGTATGCTGCACAAAACTGGCCAGCAAGCATACAGAAACTGCAAGAAATTCATCATGCCCAAAAAAGCGATGAAGAATGTATTCGTCTAAGCAGTATTGTACACGAGGGTGGCCACAAGAGCATCCTAGTGGGAAGAGGATACAAACTTTCTATGAATATAAAAAATACTTCACACATCAATTTGCTAGTTTATAATGACAGGCTCGTTATTCCCAGTTCACTTAGATTGGATATCTTGGAACGTCTACATCAAGGTCATATGGGAATAATGAAGTGCAGAGCAAGGGCACAATCATCAGTGTGGTGGCCAGGAATATCCAAAGACGTTGAAAATGTGATCCAGAACTGCCCAATCTTTGTAATACAAAGACGAGAACAGCATTAACCTCTGTTAACTGCTTATTTTCCGACCAGACCTTGGCAATGGTATGGATTTATTCATGTTCAATAGAAAGTCCTACATAATCATCATTGATTACTTCTCGAGGTGGATAGAAGTGATAAGGTTATATTCAACAACAGAAGCAGTTATGAAAGTCCTACGATACACATTCACAATAGCAGTATCATTTAATGTCAAGGGGACTTGGCTAGATTCTCTCTTGTTGGCAGTTATTACCTGGCACTTGTATGATGCTGATGTTACCTGCTGCTTATTCGCCCAAGCTTTAATGTTGTCCTGGTCTTGCTGCATGCAGGCATGGACTGCCTCATTATCTGAGGAGTTGTGAAAAGAACTAAATACTGTGCAAGCATTGGCAAACATCCCCACTTCTGACCTTATGATGGAGGGAAGGTCATTGGTGAAACAGCTGATGATGGTTAGATCTAGGACACTGCCCTGAGGAAGTCCTGGAGCGATGTCCTGAGCTGAGATAATTAACTCCAACAGCCACAACCATCTTCCTTTGTGCTTGGTTAACTCCAGGCATTGGAGAGTTTGCCTCCTGATCCCCATCAACTTCAATTTCGCAAGGACTCCTTGGTGACACCTTAATGCCAAGGGCAGTCACTTTCAGCTCGTCTCTGGAATTCATTTCTTTTGTCCATGCTTGAACCAAGGCTGTAATGAGATCTGGAGTTGAATGGTCCTGGCGTAACCCAAATTGAGCATCAGTGAGCAGGTTATTGGTGACTAAGTGCCATTGGATAGCATTGTCACCAGCACCTTCCATCCCTTTGCTGAAAATTTAGAGTAGACTGATGGGGCGGTAATTGGCCAGAGTGGATTTGTGCTGCTTTTTGTGGACATATTGTCGAGTAGATGTCACTATTGCAGCTTAACTGGAACAGCTTGGCTAGGGGTGCAGCTAGTTCTGCAGCACAAGTCTTGAGCACCACAGCTGGGATGTTGTTGGGGACAACAGCCTGCCTTTGCTGTATTCAGTGCCCTCAGGCATTTCTTGATATTCTGTGGAGTGAGTCAAATTGGCTGACAACTGGTATTTGTGATGGTGGGGATCTCAGGAGGAGGTTAAGATAAATTATCCACTTGGCACTTCTGGCCAAAGATTGTGATCAAGCCAAATATGGAGAAAAACTACCTTCTGCTTAGAAATCTATCTCTGCAAAGCACAAAAATGTTTTTATTACTGATGTGGACTTCTGTATTGAACAATAATTTAAGCTGTTATTTTTTTTTAGACACAAGTGGGTGAATATGTAGGAGATAATGACAAGTTTAATAAAGAGGTTATGTATGCCTATGTGGACCAGTTGGACTTCTCATCAAAAGATTTTGTCTCCGCTCTCCGTATGTTTCTGGAGGGGTTCCGTCTCCCAGGAGAAGCTCAGAAAATTGATAGATTAATGGAAAAATTTGCAGCCAGATATCTGGAGTGTAACCAAGGGTAAGTTAGAACTTTTGAGTATGTACAATGCAATGTGTTTTTATCGCACAAATAAATTGGTTATGTTGAGCAAGGCTGCTCTTGAAATTGTAAACTTTTATATTTCTTTCTTCAGACAAACACTTTTTGCTAGTGCAGACACAGCTTATGTTTTAGCGTATTCCATCATAATGTTGACAACAGATCTTCATAGCTCACAGGTAAGGCACATGTAAATAAGAAAATACTAGTTTTTAAGAAGTATTTTGGGATGATTCAAAATTGTAGCAATATTATAGCACTATAAAATTTAATACCAGCTAGGTTTTAAAACCTTTGGTTAGTTTTCTCAGCATTTTAGTAGTTAAGCTGTGAATCTCTTCAAGAAATCAATATTACATATTATTTTTATTTAAATTTATAAACCAACGTAGCTATATTTAATTGAATTGTGAATGTTGCTTCCTTGCCCTATTTTTATGCTGCTCTTTTTAATCTTACACTTTGCTAAATGTGTCATATTGAAGGATCTCATCAAAATATGTAGTGTGAGGGGGGAGGGAAATCATTAAACATTCATCAACGATTTGAATTTCATGAATTAAAGTAAAACTGTCCAAAGATCATTTGTATTTAATTGTATCTGTGCAAAACATATACCAGCTTTAATCTAACGTTAAAAAGAAAAGTAATTGAGTTTCTGTTTAATGGTGGCCCCCAGGATGTTGAAAGTAGGGAACGTTGGCAATAGTAATGCCATTAAATTGTCAGGGATAGGTGGTGAGACTCACTTGTTGGAGATGATCATTGGCATTTGTGTGGTGTGAAATGTATACAGTAATAATTACACCCAAGTGTTTTTTTATTGACTTCTTCACAATTAGACTCGAAACTTTGAGCAATGCAACCTCAAGAATGTTTGGTGGTACCATCATAAAGCCATTCCAAATTTTTTCCCCGGATTTACTCTGCTGCTCTCTCTATAGCACGGATTCATGCTGCAAAGTGATTCAAAAGTCACTGCCAGCTCTTCAGTTGCCTCAACCAAATGGCTCTTTCTTATGAGCTTAGACAGTGTTCATATGATGTTCAATCCTGAGGATACTACAACTGAGCTCAAATGTTGATTTCTCTTTCTTTTTCTCCACCACCCCCCCCCCCCCCCCACCCAACCCCGTTCCCCACATACAAGTATATTTTCTTTGTTCCTCTTGCGCGCTCTATCTCTCGCTCCACTCTTTGCCCCAAAGCAGGATCTTACTGGATAACAAGAAAGGTTGGCCTACTTTTTATTTGCTCCTCTCCCTCCCCACCCCACCCTCTCCCCTCCATTCTGTTAGCCTAAGGAACACTAAAGAGAATTGTGGAGTCTCTGCTCGTGGCCTGAAGGATATTAGTTAACTCGATGCATACATGGAATTGAACTATGGACCTTCCTGTCCTGTATGGCTCAGTACCATACTAATGAGCCATCAGGAGCAGTGCTTGATCCAAATATTTGAATCATGTTCGGATAATAGTCATTCGGCAAGTACCATAGTCTTCGATTGGTATGTTTTACAAGCAAGACTTCAGTAAAATGGAATTTAAATTATTCTTTTATGTTCATTAAAAAAGGTGAAGAATAAAATGACAAAAGATCAGTATATTAAGATGAATAGAGGAATCAATGACAGCAAAGATCTACCTGAAGAATATCTATCAGCTATCTATGATGAAATAGCAGGAAAGAAAATTTCAATGAAGGAGACAAAAGAGCTAACAATCAAATCCTCCAAACAGAGTAAGTTAAGCTTTGACTTTCCCTGCTAAATGATACTGCTATTGTGACTGTGTCTTTCATTAGAAAGTTTCTCTCCGAAATTAATTGGCAAGCTTTCAGCTTTTACACTAGATATTTTCTTGGCTTCCATGTCGCCAGTTGCTCCTGTCCCCTACAATCCAGAGTGCATTATTTTCCTGTCCAACATTTTGATAAATGAAAGTATGATGCAGGGAATGTTTCTCTCTCTCTCTCATATATATTTACACAGATACACACACACACACACACACACACACATGGTATATATATCTCTATCTTGCTCTCTATATAGATATGTTTATTTAAAATATATATATATATATATATATATATATATATATATATATATATATTAAATAAACATATCTATATAGAGAGCAAGATATATATATATATATTTAATTTATGGAGCAATCTTACCAGGGTTTGAACCTAAGTGTTTTTTTTTACAAAAGATCGATGAGCAAATAGAATATGTGTTTCCCTGCATGCCTTGTCATTGAAAACAACAAAGATGGAACATGTTTTCTCTTTAAACATAGTTTTCAACCCTATATTTACTCACTATAATCTCAAGTTAGCCTGACTTCATTTACCAGGCTGGCTTGGAGATGTAAAAAAAATGAGATCTCTACCCACTGAGTTGGTCAGGCTCGGATGGTTCCAGTCAATCAAGGGCTGTGCCATCTTCATAGAAACATAGTACAGAAGCAGGCCCATCATGCCTGTGCCGGCTCAAAGGTTTACCTGGCTTCTAGCAGAGAGCGGGTTTGATCCACTAACCTTTGGGTACTGGGCCTAGCATGTTTCCACTGCGACACACTCCAGGTTTATTAGGGATGTGTAACAAATGCTGGCCTTGCCAGTGATGCTCTCATCCCATGAGGGAATAAAAGGAAAACTCTGCTCCGATGTCTCAGTGCATTGTTCCACAAGGTATGGCTTAAATGTCTCTGATGTGGCTGTCAAAGATGAGGGCAGAGCCTTTGTGCTTTTCACAGTCATATAGTCATAGAGTTATACAGCACAGAAACAGGCCCTTCGGCCCATCGTGTCTATACCGCCCATCGCGTCTATGCTGGCCATCAAGCGCCTATCTGTTTTAATCCCATTTTCCAGCACTTGGTCCATTGCGTTGTATGCTATGGTGTTTCAAGTGCTCATCTAAATACCAGTTAAATGTTGTGAGGGTTCCTGCTTCTACCACCCCTTCAGGCAGTGTGTTCAAGATTCCAACCACCCTCTAGGTGAATGTTTTTTTTCTTCAAATCCCTTCTAAACCTCCTGCCCCTTACCTCAAATCTATGCCCTCTGGTTATTGACACCTCTGCTAAGGGAAAAAGTTTATTCCTATCTGCCCTATCTATGCCCCTCATAATTTTGTATACCTCAATCAGGTCCCCCCTCAGCCTTCTCTCCTCGAAGGAAAACAACCCTAGTCTATCCAGTCTCTCTTCATAGCTGAAATGCTCCAGCCCAACATCCTGGTGAATCTCCTGTGCACCCTCTCCAGTGCAATCACATCCTTCCTATAGTGTGGTGACCAGAACTGTACACAGTAATCCAGCTGTGGCCTAACTAGCATTTTATACAGCTCCATCATAACCTCCCTTCTCATAGATTCTGTGCCTCGACTAATAAAGGCAAGTATCCCATATGCCTTCCAAACCACCTTATCTACCTGTGCTGCTGCCTTCAGTGATCTGCGGACAAGTACACCAAGGTCCCTCTGCACTTCCTAGGGTCCTACCATCCATTGTATATTCCCTTGCCATGTTAGTTCTCTGAAAATGCATCACCTCACACTTCTCAGGATTAAATTCACTTGCCACTGCTCTGCCCATCTTACCAGCCCATCTGTATCTTCCTGTAATCTAAGGCTTTCCTCCTCACTATTTACGACACCACCAATTCTCGTGTTATCTGCGAACTTACTGATCATATTTCCTATATTCACTTCTAAATCATTAATGTACACTACGCTACATGTCTGTATTATGCTGAGTGAGTTGACAACAATGTGTCATTTTTGACAGCAGCATAAAATGTTATGGATTGCAAATAACAGCCTTCTGGGTTGATTAAGCAGTTGACACTTCAATGCATCGTTGTGTAGCCCAAAAGAAGCTTGCACCTGGAGGAAAATGATGCAAAATGAACAGCTCAAGCTGATGGCTCACCTTTGAAAAGAATACTGTTTGTTGTCCTGGGAGTTAAGCCTTTGCATACTGAATATGCAGAATTTTGTCCTGATAATTGAGATCTGACTGGGAAATGAGTATAATAAGTGCTCACTTGTGAATGTATCCCTGTTTCCAAATTCTTTTATTAGATAACTTAAACTGAATGAATTAGCAATCGGAATGTCATGAATCCAACCAGTATTAATACATTAATAGTGTAAAAAACCCAACTCAGCAGTAAGATATTTGTTTGAAAAATGCCCCATAGTATCCAGATTCAAGGAAGGTGTCTTGAAAGATTAAATCTTTCATTTGGCAATTAACTATCACTTAGAATTTAACTTATGTTCTAACCAATTAATGTTAGAACCTTCTGAACCGAAGTTAGTATGAGATCTAAGTCTTAATACTTGTACATATTCTTTAGAGTCATAGAGTTGTACAGCATAGAAACAGGCCCTTCGGCCTACAGTGTCCATGCTGACCATAATGCCTATCTATACTAATCCCACCTGCCTGCATTAATTCCATATCCCTCTATGCCTGTCCAGATGCCTCTTAAATGTTGCTACTGTTCCTGCCTCCACCATCTCCTCTGCCAGCTCATTCCAGATACCCACTATTCTTTGTGTGAAAAATGTACCCCTTTGATCCCCTTTAAACCTCCTCCCTCTCACCTTAAATCTATGCCCTCCTAGTTTTAGTCACCCCTACCATGGGAAACAGACTCTGGCTATCTACCCTATCTATGCCTCTCATAATTTTATATACTTCTATCATGTCCCCTCTCAGCCTCCTTCGCTCCAGGGAAACAGACCCAGCCTGTCCAAGCTCTCTTCATAACTCACGCCCTCCAAACCAGGCAACATCCTTGTGAATCTTTTCTGCACTCTCTCTAGCTTAATCACATCTTTCCTGTAGTGCGGCGACCAAAACTGCACACAGTACTCCAAGTGCGGCCTAACCAACGTTATGTACAACTGTAACATAACGTCCCAACTCTTGTACTCAATGCCTCGGCCAATGAAGGCAAGCATGCCATACCCTTCACCACCCTGTCTACCTGTGTTCCTACTTCCAGGGAACTATGTACTTGCACCCCAAGGTTTCTCTGCTCAACAACACTCCCCAGGGCCCTGCCATTCACTGTATATGTCTTGCCCTGGTTTAACTTCCCAAAATGCATCACTTCGCACTTGTCTGTGTTAAATTCCATTTGCCAGTCCCTTGCCCTCTTTCCCAGTTGATCTATATCTTGTTGTAACCTTAAACAACCTTCTTCACTGTCCAGTATACCACCAATTTTGGTGTCATCTGCAAACTTACTAATCATGCCCCTTACATGCACATCCAAGTCATTAATATATATGACAAACAACAGAGGGCCCAGCACCGATCCCTGCAGCACACCACTGGTCACTGGCCTTCAATCTGAAAAACAACCCTCCACTACCACCCTCTGCCTCCTATCACCAAGCCAAGTTTGTATCCAATTTGCTAGCTCACCCTGGATCCCATGTGTCCGAACCTTCCGGACCAGCCTACCATAAGGGACCTTGTCAAAGGCCTTGCTAAAGTCCATGTAGACAACGTCCACCGCCCTGCCCTCGTCAATCCTCTTGGTCACCTCCTCGAAAAACTCAATCAAATTCGTGAGACGTGATTTCCCACGCACAAAGCCATTATCCCTAATCAGACCATGCCTTTCCAGATGCATATAAATCCTGTCTCTCAGAATCTCTTCCAATAACATTCCCACCACTGATGTAAGGCTCACTGGCCTGTAGTTCCCTGACTTATCCTTGCTGCCCTTCTTAAGTAAAGGCACAACATTTGCTATCCTCCAGTCTTCCGGTACCTCACCTGTGGCTAACGATGACACAAAAATCTCTGCCAGGGCCCCAGCGATCTCCTCCCTTGCTTCCCATAGCATCCAAGGATACACCTGGTCAGGCCCTGAGGATTTATCCACCTTAATGCGCTTCAAAACCTCCAACACCACCTCATTTGTAACGTTGATATGCTCCAGGATATCGCTGTTCCCTCTCTTGAACTCACGAGCTTCCATTTGTTTTTCCTATTTTGGCATAAAGGCTAGTGGACTATACAAACACTTCAGTAGGCTCAATATGAACAGGGCTATAGTGATGCCCACAGTCGTTGCCAGCATTGTGTCTGAGTATCTCTTAAATGATGAAATCAGCAACAACTTAAATTTATATAATGTTTTAACATAATAAAACATCTCCAGGCACTTCACAGGAGCATTATAAAACAAAATATGATACCAAGTCACATAAGGAGATATTAGATCAGTTGACCAAAAGCTTGATCAAAGAGGTAGGTTTTAAGGAGTATCTTAAAGGGGGACAGTGAGGTAGAAAGGTGGAGGAGGTATTGGGAGGGCATTCCAGAGCTTGTCGCCTAAGCAATTGAAGATACGGCCACCAATGGTGGAGCAATTAAAATCAGGGATGCTCAAGTGGCCAGTATTAGACGAGCACAGATATTTCATAGGATTGTGGGGCTGGTGGAGATTACAGAGATAAGGAGGAGTGAGGCCATAGAGGAATTTGAAAATGAGGATGAGAATTTTAAAATCAACATGTTGCTTGACCGGGAGCCAGTCCAGGTCAGCAAGCATAAAAGCAAAATACTGCGGATGCTGGAAATCTGAAATAAAAACAAGAAATGCTGGAAATACTCAGCATGTTGCCAGACCTGCTGAGTATTTCCAGCATTTCTTGTTTTTAGGTCAGCAAGCACATGGGTGATAGGTGAACTGAACTTAGTGCGAGTTAAGATTCGGGCCGCAGAGTTTTGGATGGCCTCAAATTAATGGAGGGTCGAATGTGCAAGACCAATCAGGAGTGCATTGGAATAGTCAGGTCTAGAGGTAGCAAAGGCATGAATGAGAGATTCAGCAGATGAGACGTGGTTAAGTCAGTCAATGTTGTGGAAGTGAACAGTCTGAATGATGGTACGAAAGTGGGGTCAGAAGCTCATCCCGGGGCCAAATATGACGCCAAGGTTCCAAAAAAAACAGTTATTAGTCTCAGACTGTTGCCAAGATGAGGGTTGTAGTCGGTAGCTAGGGAGCGGAGTTTGGAGCAGGAACTGAGAACAAAAGCTTCAGTGTTCCCAATATTTATGGGCGGCGCAGTGGTTAGCACCGCAGCCTCACAGCTCCAGCGACCCGGGTTCAATTCTGGGAACTGCCTGTGTGGAGTTTGCAAGTTCTCCCTGTGTCTGCGTGGGTTTTCTCCGGGTGCTCCGGTTTCCTTCCACAGGCCAAAAGACTTACAGGTTGGTAGGTAAATTGGCCATTATAAATTGCCCCTAGTATAGGTGGGTGGTAGGGAAATATAGGGACAGGTGGGGATGTGGTAGGAATATGGGATTAGTGTAGGATTAGTATAAATGGGTAGTTGATGGTCGGCACAGACTCGGTGGGCTGAAGGGCCTGTTTCAGTGCTGTATCTCTAAACTAAACTAAACTTAATTGGAGGAAATTTCTGCTCATCTAGTATTGAATGTCAGATAAGCATTCTGATAACTTAGTAACAGTGGAGGAGTTGAGTGAGGTGGTGGTGAGGTAGAGCTAGGCGTTGTCAGCATATATGTGAAAACTAACACTGTGCTTTCGCGTGATGTTGGCTTGGGGCAGCATGTAGATGAAATATAGAAAGGGACCAAGGATGAATATTCTGGCTACAATTGGAGAGCTCAAAATGGAACCAGGTGAGAACAGTCCCACCCAGTTGCTGAAGTATGATCCATCACTTCATATTTTTCCATCGAAAGGCACTATTGTAATTCGGGTTTCCATAACTGGTTTTAATGTGTAGTCTTATGGATGCTATTTGGTATAGCTCTTTGTATGTAGAGGCTGAATAAGTAAAACAGGAAATTAGTTTTTTTTGATAATCTAACATCCAACTTCCTCATTACATGAGGGTTTTTACATCTGTGTCTTGTATATTTTAACTGCAGTCGCTGGCAATTATCATTATTGAAAGATGATCAGTAAATGAATCCTCATCATGTGTATTTATAAATAAAATGGAATTTGTTTTATTGGCCTCCTTTCTACAGACCGTTGCTTCCTCCTGCATGATCCTTACTGAGTAGTATTGTTTTAGCATGTGCTCCGATGGGAAAGAAAAATTCTAAGTAGGCTCTACACCAGAAAATTTGCATAATTGTAGTGCAGTCAGCTTATAGTGAATTCTCCCAAGCTGGATTTGTCACAGTCACAATTCAAAGCCCAGAGAAGATGCTTATGTATGTTTCTATGGAGCTGCTTGAGGACATCTGACTCTGATTCGAGGACATCTGACTCTGTGACATCAGCTAGACATCAGCATCTGGAGACCTGAAGTTGCAAGTCAGATTTAAAATGTCTCTTAAAAAGAAGAATCTTAAATACAATTTTTTTAAAACTAAGTATAGGTACATAAATGAGAGTATTCTATATTGTTTATTGCCTAGTTTCACCTCCGTTACATCACCCGACTTCACTCCTGTCTCAGCTCGTCTGGTGCTGAAACCTTCATTAATGACTTCCTTACCTCCAGACTTGACTATTCCAACACACCCGAGGGTGGTCACCCACATTCTGCTTTCTGTAAACGTGAGGTCATCCAAAACTCTGCTGTCTGTGTCTTAACCAAGTCCAGTTCCCCTATCACCCCTATGCTCACTGGCCTACATTGGCTCCCAATCAAGAAATGCCTTAATTTTATTATTTAAAATTCTCATTCTTTTCGCATCCCTCCATGGCCTCACCCCTCCCTATCTCTGTAACCTTCTCCAGCCCCACAATCCTCTGAGATACCTGTGCTCCTCTAATTCTGGCTTCTTGAGCATCCCTACCATCAGTAGCCGCACCTTCGGTTGCCTAGGCCCCAAACTCTGGAATTCCCTCCCTGAACCTCCCTGCCTCGCTCTCCTCCTTTAAGACACTCCTTAAAACCAGCTCTTCGGCCAAGCTTTTGGTCATCTGACCTAATATCTCCTTATGTGGCTCAGTGTCATACTTTGTTTTATAACGCTCCTGCTAAGTGCCTTGAAGCCTTTTATTACACTAAAGGCGCTATATAAATTTAAGTTGTTGATTGTAAATACCACTCCCTCCTTTTCATCCACTCTCATACCTATCCTTTCAGTAGCTTTTATTGGAAAGATGTGCAGTAAATGGTTACAATTAAAGTGGTATTGATTTACCAATATCTTGCCTACTGCTGTAATATATTGAAACATTTTTTACACTATTTTCCATATGTATGTTTTATATTCTCATCACATTCACAGCTTTAGCAAATCATATTTATTGCATTGTTTATCCAGCAGGATATTTTTGATGCGCTTCTCTGAAAGTAGAATTCGTTTTGACTATTAATTCCCAGTAATGAACTATTAATAAACTTACCAGTTATGCCAACAGTATCAACGTGGATGTTAGCATTCATGTGGAATACATGAGCTATTGGCATTCAACATGACACCGTGCCATGAAAAAAGTTCTAGAAAATGGAACAATGAAACCCAATGAGTTTCATAGTATAAAACAAAACTCTGGAGTTACATTGAAGCTGTGGTGTAGCTTTAGGGTTCAGATGCCAGTTATAAATAGCTCAAGCTTTTCATCTATGATTTGCAATCATTAGAATTAAAAGCCTTGTTGCCATTCCTAAGAGTATTTTTTTCAAGGAATTGTCCCATCCTGAAAAATTGTTAATTTCACAAATATCCCAGTATCTAACTTGTTCGTTTTTAAATAAATGGAATTTTATTACTTTCAATACTTGCAGATGTAGCCAGTGAGAAACAGCGGAGACTTTTATATAACCTGGAGATGGAGCAAATGGCTAAAACTGCTAAGGCCCTCATGGAGGCTGTAAGCCATGTACAGGCACCTTTTACCAGTGCTACACACTTGGATCATGTTAGGCCAATGTTTAAAGTAAGTTATTAGTTTCTGACAGAAATGTGTATCGCTAAATGTCTTTTATTCACAGTTGAGTAAACCCTGCCATTTTCTTATCTCCTTTCACAAATCTCCTGTTTTTAAGTGCATTCTCCTCTTCCCAACCAACCCCAGTGCAATTTACTTCCCCAGCACCCTGAACAACAGATTTCTCCATGATTAAATTTAGTGCTGCTCCCATGATGAGTTGTGAACACAATGAAACCAGCGGCTTTAAGTGAACAAAACTCTGAAACTTGAACTTGATGTTGAGCACTTCAGTTTCCTTGCCACTGTCATATCATCATTAATTCGTTATTTGAATAAGACTTCCCTAAAAATATTGCTTTCTGTAACTATTTATAATCCATTAAGACTTCTTATAACCTGAAATAAATCACAATACAAAAATATTATTTCAAGTAATTATGCAAAGATTCATATCAAGACAGACGGACTTGAAAAGGTGGTGGTGAGCTGCTGCCTTGAACTGCTGCAGTCCTTGGGATGTAGGTACACCAACCGTGCTGTTGGGAAGGGAGTTCCAGGAGTTTGACCGAGGAAGGAACGGTGATATCGTTCCAAGTCAGGATGATGTGTGGTTTGGAGGGAAACTTGCAGGTGATGGTCCCATGCATCTGCTGCTGTTGTCCTTCTAGGTGGTAGAGGACACGGATTTGGAAGGTGCTGTTGAAGGAGCCTTGGTGAGTTGCTGCAGTGCATCTTGTAGATGGTGCACCCTGCTGCCACTGTGTCGGTGTTGAAGGTAATGGTGGGGTGCCAGTTAAGCGGACTGCTTTGTCCTGGATGGTGTCGAGCTGCTTGAGTGTTGTTGGAGCTGCACCCATCCAGGCAAGTGGAGAGTATTCCATCACACTCGTGACTTGTGCGTTGTAGATGGTGGACAGGCATTGGGGAGGCAGGAGATGCGTTAGTTGCAGTAGAATTCCTAGCCTCTGACCTGCTCTTGGAGCCACGGTATTTATGTGGCTGGTCCAGTTCAGTTTCTGGGCAGTGGAAACCCATAGGACGTTAGTGGGGCATTTAGCAATGGTAATGTCATTGAATATCAAGAGGAGCTGGTTAGATTCTCTTTTGTTTGAAATGGTCATTGCCTGCCACTTGTGTGGCTTGAATGTTACTTAATGCTTATCAGCCCAAGCCTGGATGTCGTCCACTTCTTGCTGCATCTGGACACAGACTGCATCAGTATCTGAGGAGTCACAAATGGTGCTGAATATTGTGCAATCATCAGCAAAAATCCCCACTTCTGACCTTCTGATGGAGGGAATGTCATTGATGAAGCAGCTGAAGATGGTTGAGCCGAGGACACTACCCTCAGGAACTGCTGCAGAGATGTCTTGGCACTGTGTTGATTGACCTGCAACAACCACAACCATCTCTTGTGCTAGGTATGACTCCAACCAGCGGAGTTTTCCCCCTGATTCCCATTGACTCCAGTTTTGCTGGGGCTGCTTGATGCCGTACTCAGTCAAATGCTGTCTTGATGTCAAAGGCAGTCGTACTCACCTCGCTTCTGGAGGTCAGCTCTTCTGTTCATGTTTGGACCACGGTTGTAAAGAGGTTAGGAGCAGAGTGGCCCTGGCGGAACCCAAACTGAGCGTTAATGAGCAGGTTATTGCTAAGCAAGTGCTGCTGGATAGCACTATCGACATCCCCTTCCATCACTTTGCTGATGATCAAGAGTAGACTGATAGGGCAGTAATTGTCCAGGTTGGATTTGTCCTGCTTTTTGTGGATAGGACATAACTAGGCAATTTTCCACATTGCCGGGTAGATGCGAGTATTGTAGCTGTACTGGAACAGCTTGGTTAGGGCCATGGCTAATTCTGGAGCACAAGTCTTCAGTACTATTGCTGGAATGTTGTCAGTCTTTGCAGTATCCAGTACCTTCAGCTGTTTCTTGATATCACGTTTTGAATCAGATTGGCTGAAGACTGGCATCTGTGATGCTGGGGACCTCAGGATGAGGCCGAGATGGATCGTCCACTCGGCACTTCTGGCTGTTTTGCACTGATGTGCTGTGCTCCCCCATCATTGTGGATGGGGATATTTGTGGGGCCTCCTCCTCTTGTTAGTTGTTTAATTGTCCATCACCATTCATGACTGGATGTGGCAGGATTGCAGAGTTTAGATCTGAGCTGTTGGTTGTGGGATCGCTTAGCCCTGTCTATTGCATGCTGTTTCCACTGTTTGTCCTGTGTTATAGCTGACACTCCATTTTTAGGTATGCCAGGTGCTGCTCCTGGCATACCCTTCTGCACAATTCATTGAACCAGGGTTGGTCCCCCAGCTTGATGGTAGTGGTAGAGTGGGGGATAGGCTGGGCCATGAGGTTACACATTCTGGTTGAATAAATTCTACTGCTGATGGCCCACAGTGCCTCATAGATGCCCAGTTTTGAGTTGCTAGATCTGTTTGAAATCTGTCCCATTTAGCACGATGCTGGTGCTCCACAACATGATGGTGAGTCTCCACAAGGACTGTGCAGTGTTCACACTTACCAATACTGTCATGGACAGATGCATCATCATCATGTGCTCTATTATGGTCTCTACTAAAGGACTGCTACCCTACGGGACCCGACGACATATGTCGGGTTTGGGTCGGGTTGCTCCTCTGGGTCCGTCTTTTGGGTTTGGTCTGGGCCGGTTCTGGGTCGGGCTGGGGCTGGGTCCGGGTTGGACATACGCAGTGTTAATTGGACTTGAAAGGTTGTTTAAAAAGAAACCGATTCGGAATCGGAAGGTAGATAAAATGAACATTCCGGTGGTTGGGTCGGTTCGGGAGCGGGAAAAAATGGAGGAACTCGGGCCGGGTCGGTCTCTGGGCCCGATGTGGTTCTGTTGGGGTTTTTTTCCTGACCTGAGCAGGCCTTTAGTCTCTACTCAACCCATGTAACATCTGGAAGAAAAGTATTGCGACATTTTCTCTTTATTCCATCGCTCAGAAAGTAAATTGAATAAACTTTCAGAATATCTAATCTTGAATTTGACATTATTCATCTTTGATTTGGCATGCACATGGCTTTAGCAGCTCAGGAGCCATTATGTCCCATAGTGTGTTTGATCATCTGAATCTGTCTTTCAACCTCAAACTTGTTAATTATACAGCACATTCTTAAAAGGTTTGACACACATTAATGCCATTTGATGTGAGTCTATTCCATATATTCAGTTTTGTGTAGCAAGAACAAAGCTCATCTCCTGTGAGGTCATGTTTTGATTATTTTCCACTGAAATTCTCTGTCAGCACTCAAATTTCAAATTAGGATAACTTGCTTGCATCTGCATTCTCCATTTCTCTCAGCATTTAAAAAAAGAGTTATGTCTCCTGTTAATCTTTTTTGTAATCCCCTTTTATGGTCTTTCCTGTTGTTTTATCCTTTACTCCTGGGATCTATTTAAAGTAACTACTTTACATCCTGTAAAACAAAAGCAATGTACTGTGGATGCTGGAAATCTGAAATAAAGACATAAAATACTGGAGATTTAACAGTACTTGGTTATAAACTCTTAAATCTCTAACTACTTCCAGTTGTAAAGAAAGGTCATCAACCTGAAACATTGGGGGGACTTTTATGCTCTCCTCCTGTGGCAGGTTTGGAGGCGGGGAGAGCATAAAATTGAGCTGGATGGTGGTAGGGGAGTTACCACCAACATCCCGCCTCCACCAAAATTTAGTCTGAGGCGGGAAGTCCTGTGAATGGCTTTCCCTGCTGCCAATTGAGGTCCTTAACTGGATAATTAACCCCCTATTAAATGCCTCTTCCTGCTGCAGCTGTGCACGCCACGGAAAACGGTGCCAGCTCCAAGGGGTGGTGGTGGTGGGTTGCGGGGGGGGGGGTGTGGGTGGGGTGGGGGGGTCCCTCGTTCAAAGGCACAGTGCCTGAATGAGGGACCCAGCCTCAGGAAGGGGGTGGGGGGGGGGTGGTGGTCTCCCTTAGGGCCAATCCCTGCCCTTGCTGCTGACCCCCCCTCCCCCACAACCCCCTACCCCGCAAAACCCTTCCCACCCTGCCCTACCTGAGGCCTGGCACCAGCAAAGCTCCTTGGCGTCCACTATGGTCACTTCCAGCAGCGGCCAATGGCACTGCAACTGCTGGCCTCTGGCTGGCAGCTCTCCAAGGGCAGGACTTCCGGCAATGAGGTCCTCTATCATATGTAAGGCCTGCTGCAGGCCAGTTAAGTGCCAGATTGGCACGAAGCGGACCTTCAGGAAGAGGCGACACGGAGATCTCAACGTCGATTTCTCCTGATGTTAAGCCCCATGCCACCAGGATAAAAGTTCCCCCATGAACTGTTTTTCTCTCCACAGTTAATGCCTGACCCAGGTGTTTATATTATTTTCTGTTTTTATTTCCTTTAATTCCTGATATGTACGGAAAAGTACATTTTGACTATGTTGTGAAATAAGGACTATAAAGGTGGAATTACTTCTATATTTTGCAGTGCCTTTGAGAGTTACATGCCGTTAAAGCTTAGTGGTGGAAATGGTACATTAGAAATGTCAGTTGGAGACCTGTGCTGTTATTTTGTTTTTTCATTAAAAAATTTTAAAAGGAAATATTCTGTTTCACAGTTGGCTTGGACACCATTTTTGGCAGCTTTCAGTGTAGGCTTACAAGATTGTGATGATACAGAGGTGGCATTTCTTTGCCTAGAGGGCATACGATGTGCCATTCGGACGGCTTGCATCTTCAATATTCAGGTAATACCAGCAGCCTTGTATAAACTAGTCTATTTTTCCAAGGAAATTTAACATTATGGGTATCATTTGTAAGGGTAGGTTTATGTTGTAATTTCTAAATCACCAGGAATTGGTATTGAGTTGGACCAAACAGCATTTTATGCTACAATGTTAATGAGCTATCTGGCATTCACCCAAATTTGACTTCAGCTTAAAAAAAAGGCACCTGTTTAAACTATGTTTGCTCTGAGCATGTCACAGTGTTCCCACCTTTGGTGAGGAGGATTTGTTAACTTTGTATGGCGTATTTTGTTTAATACTATGTCATTGACATTTTTAAAGCTGCTCAAACTGTCTTTTAAAAACATGGTTACCTGGGTGCTATCTGTGTAAAACAAAGAAAAGTTTGGATAAATTGTGAAGCTAGATTAATACCTGGAATGGGCGGGTTGTCTTATGAGAAAAGGTTGGACGGGCTAGGCTTGCATCCGCTGGGGTTTAGAAGAGGAAAAGGTGACTTGATTGAAATATATAAGATCCTGAGTGGTCTTGACAGGGTGAATGTGGAAAGGATGTCTCCTCTTGTGGGAGAGTCTAGAACTAGGGGTCGCCATTTAAAAAATAAGGACTTGCCCATTTAAGACCGAGATGAGGAGAATTTTTTTCTGAGGATCATGAGTCTTTGGAACTCTTCCTCAAAAGGCAGTGGAAATAGAGTCTTTGAATATTTTTAAAGCAGAAGTAGATAGATTCTTGATAAGCAAGGGGGTGAAAGGTTATTGGGGGTAGGCAGGAATGTGGAGTCAAGGTTACAATCAGATCAGCCATGATCTTATTGAATGGCAGAGCAGGCTCGAGGGGCCAAGTGGGCTACTCATGCTCCTAATTCATATGTTCGTATGAACTTTTGGTTTGTTTTGCAGTTAGGTGGTTTATTGCAGGTTTGCTAAATAGCTTGATCCAATTGGTTAAAATGTGTTAATATTAAATGCAGTATCTTCAGCATAGAAAATCAAAATCTTAGATTGCAAGAAAAATATGTACTGTACCATGACTTACCATAGTTAAATCAGTGCTTTATGGAACTCAATGATCCATTATACAGATGATGCTCATCAGATTGGAAAACATCATTCTCGTTAAATAGAAAGAAAATGTTTTAGTTTTAGGGGAAAAGCAACTTCTAATGTGTAGTTTACTATTTTTGTTTTTGTTCATGAGATGTGAGCATTGCTGACAAGTTGAGCATTGACACCATAAACTAAAATTTATTTTGTTTTACATTGTAAATTACCTTTAATTACAACAATTGCATTAACAGCTTGAAAGAGATGCCTATGTGCAGGCCCTTGCTCGATTTACTTTATTAACAGCCAGTTCTGGTATCACTGAAATGAAGCAAAAGAACATCGATACTATCAAAACTCTCATCACAGTGGCTCACACAGACGGCAACTATCTTGGGACCTCCTGGCATGAGGTATGAGATGTCTTCATACTTACTACTGTGCTTCCTCTCTGAGTCTGGGAAAAGCATGTCTACTTCCATTGAATTAGATACTTTTGAGGTGGAATTTTTAAACTTATTAGCTTTTCATCAATATTTATGTATTGAACTGTTCTGACCTTTTATTTATAATTATGCGCTATGTGAAACACTCCTTGGAGCATTAACATAGCTATACAGTGACTGGTTGGGCTAGCAGGTTTTTACATGAAAAAGAGTCAGTTGTCTGATGTTTCCAAGTTTCAGACAGCTGTAATTGCCTCATTGCTGTGAGAATTAACAGATTTGTTTTTCATCACATATTCTTTCATTCGTTAAGGTTTGTAATTGATTGGAATTATGCCTTTAAACATGGATTGACTGTTTGTGCTAAATGTGCAGTCTAACTTCGACCAAAATTACTTTTGACATGTTTGTTCTTTGGTGGTTATAGTAAAGCTAGGTAGGTACACTGGGCAATTGTCAGTCAGTAACCCTGCATCCTTTCTTGCATGAGCTATCCAGCACATAACCAAATAGGAAGGTTAACAAATTTTATTAAATAGAATCAAATTTTAAATTTGCATTGCTGTAAAATACTTAACAGTCAATCTGTGACTTGAATTTGCTCTCAAGACCCTGATATTAACAGGGAGGGGGGGAGAAGGGGAGCAGTTCAGTAGGGAAACCCGAAAGACTGCATTTCCCTTAGGTCCTGTTGAATTAACCGGTAGGACCTGATTACCATTTTTGAAATACATTTCAGTACCACAGCCAGTGAGATTGAGAGGTACTAGGCCATAGACAGAGAGAGGATGGAAGGAGCGATGGGGGCCTTGGGGGCATGGGGAGATTGGGAATCAGGGAGACATTGATGGGGGGCGTAGAACAGTGCGGAGAGTTTGGAGATCCATGGCCAATCTGTTCATTTTGGACGTCTGCTGGGCAGGAAACCAGAAAACACTTATGCGGTATTGCCATTAAATTCGGCAAAATCTCTGCTCCCGCCAATCCCACTCCCTCCCCTGCAACGCCACCCCTTGCCTACCAACCTGGCCAGGTTTCCCTTTGCACTACCACACACCCTTCTGGCCTCCCCCTAAGAGAGCCAATAACTCTTAGGGGGAGGTCAGAAGGGTGTGTGGTAGTGCAAGGGGAAACCTGGCCAGGCTGGTAGGCAAGGGGTGGCCAATAGCTCTCTTAACTGATGGCTTATGTGTACTTGGCCTCCAACCTTACAGCGCTGTTGGGAAGTTTATTGTCCTGCATATAACAAGGTTGAGAGTAATAATTTGCTGTTGGAGGAATCGGTTACGAACCATATTCTACTATTATGTGGCACAGCACACTTAGTGTATCCTGGAGCAATACTTAGATTTTCAAAGACGAGCATCACTGCTGTCTTTTAAATGATGGGTAATTGAAGACAGGTTTTGATGAATAAGGATTGATCTGGTCTCTGGCATTGATTTTACTTTTTTTACTGTTTTATGATATTTGTTTGACAATTGGTAATCTGCGTATTTTTTAGATTTCGATTTAGAGATACAGCACTGAAACAGGCCCTTCAGCCCACCGAGTCTGTGCCGACCATTAACCACCCATTTATACTAATCCTACACTAATCCCATATTCCTACCACATCCCCACCTGTCCCTATATTCCCCTACCACCTACCTATACTAGGGGCAATTTATAATGGCCAATTTACCTATCAACCTGCAAGTCTTTTGGCTGTGGGAGGAAACCGGAGCACCCGGAGGAAATCCACGCAGACACAGGGAGAACTTGCAAACTCCACACAGGCAGTACCCAGAATTGAACCCGAGTCGCTGCAGCTATGAGGCTGCGGTGCTAACCACTGCGCCACTGTGCCGCCCACATCAGTTATGCATCAGTTGATATGTTCTTCAATTATAGCTCTCACCATGTAAATGCCAGTGTACACTTTTTATCAGTCTAGGATATTCATTTTAGCAGAGGCATTTTTATCCATGATTGTACATTAGAAAACCTATTTCTCTTTTATCTGTGTATTAATTTCTCAGATAAATTAATTAATAAATACAGATTAACTGTGCTAGACTACACAGTGTAATTTGACTGACTTTGAAGTAAATCAGAGTGCTTCAGAAATCTGTTGCAAAATGTTTAAATTACTTTATTATTATTTTAATTTTGTCAGCTATTGGAAATACTTTGTAAATTTGCCCTCTTTTACCTGTAAATATTCATAGATCTTAAAGTGTATCAGTCAGCTGGAACTGGCCCAGTTAATAGGTACTGGAGTAAAAGCACGTTACATTTCTGGGACAGTTCGAGGTAGAGAAGGATCAGTTTCTGGATCTAGAGATCAGACAGCCGACGAATTTCTGGGTCTGGGATTGGGTAAGTTGGTTTTCTTTATCACTTGAATATGGTTGGAATAAATTATGCCGCAACCATATTGCACTTTCTTTGGGTTTGCAGTTATTGTCAATGTTCCCTTTAAAATTTCATTGTTATGTGCAGCCAGATTTTTCAATGCATGATACCTTTAAATTTTTTTGCTTGCCCGCACGCGCAGTATTTAACACTGAGCAAGGCCTCCACACTTCTGCACAGCTGAGCACATGTGCAACTTAGTGGGAACATTGGTTACATTAAGTCCCTTCCCTATCAAACTCTGCATACTGAAACTCCACGTTTGTTGCAGTCCTTGGCTTTTTCAGTGGCTGTCGCTCACTTGTTCACTGCCTGACATTCCTCGTGCTCCTTTACTTTCATATGCAGGCAGTTCTGCTGTTTACCCACCCCAAGCAACTGAATCTTATTCTTGCTGTCTTCATTTTTGTCTTGGGCTGCATCCACTTCCCTATAGACAGCAAGGGGAAAAGGCAAACATTTGAGAAGTGCTTAAGAGGCTCAAGAAGGATGAATCTTAAAAGAAGTTTCCAGCTGAGTATGGCTTCTGAGGGACCAATATATCAGACTGGAAGTGGAACTGCAGTAAATTGAAGGGATGGTTCAATAAAGTTGTCCTGGAAAAAAAGAACTTGCATTTCTCTAGTGTTTTATCATGTCTTCAAGACATCCTAAATTCAAACAGGAGTCCTACCAACTGAGCCAAACTGACACTTCATATTTTGCGCTAGGGCACTTGTTAAATAGTTTCTATAATTATAGAATCTGTAGCAGAGAACATTATTTTCTGTACATTTTCTGTTGACAAAACATTTGAATCTGGGCTAGTTTTGTTCTCTATAGGTTTGTTCTGAGAGGCCTCAATTGAGGCTGGCAAAACCTATTTCCATTCTGGCTATTGCTTGTTAATTTTAACATCATTATCTATGTAATCATCTGTTTAATCATGCCATGTATTTGTAATTCTCTGTAATTGCTACTTCCTTTAGAATTGTTTGCAAGTACAGATTAAATTTTGTTTCACAAATGCAGCACTGAACAATTAATCCAAGGCTGTTGCCTTCTATGTTTGCTCAGGCACTCTGGTTGGTGGGACTGTGGATCGAAAACAAATAGCCAGTATCCAGGAATCTATTGGTGAGACAAGCTCTCAGAGTGTTGTTGTTGCAGTTGACAGGTAGGACCAATTTTATTTCAGATTTACTTGTTTTGTGGTTCATTTGGTGCACTTAGTGCAACTCATCCCATGACTTTATTGTCATTTAATATCTGACATTTGATCTAGCTCCTTTGATTACAAAGCCCTTAAATATTTCAGTGCACCTAGCAACAGTAACAACATGCATTTATATAGCGCCTTTAACATAGTAAAATGTCCCAAGGCACTTCACAGGAGTGTTGTCAAACAAAATTTGACTTTGAACAACATGAGATATTAGGACAGATGGTCAAAGGGGTATGGTTTGAGGAGCGTCTTAAAGGCGGAAAGCGCATTAGAGAAGCCGAGAGGTTTAGGAAGGGAATCCCAGAGCTTGTTGATTTGGATGTATTCGATAGCAAGAATGTAAACCTCTGAAAACTTACATTTTTAATTTTGTATAATTTTTGAATTGCTATAAAGTAATTGTAAATCTGACAAGCATGTTGGCAAAAATAAAACAATCACTTCATTTGTATTACAATCACTATGCTGTGATTGTGTCATTTAGTAAATTAAATCATGATGCAGCTAAAACTTTTTTGGAACCTTACTGGATGTTATTTAATTTAGTCCTTACTGCTTAGAATGTGAGCAGAACCAAGAGGTGGATTAATAGGTTTTTGAGCACTAAACAAAAGTAAATCGATATCATTGATGTTTACTTGAAAAGAAAAAAATTGAGTTATACTGTTAATGAAAATACGTGCATTTGGAAAAGGCTGTCATTTTTCTCCTGTGTCCTTGGTTTCAGCTAGTTACAGAATCATAGAATGATACAGCACAGAAAGTGGCCATTTGGCCTATTGTTGCCTATGCACACTCTTTGAAAGAGCTATCCAATTATTTCCACTCCCCTGCTCTTTCCACATTGTCCTGCAAGTTTTTCCACTTCAAGTACTAACCCAATTCCCTTTTGATAGTTGTTATTGAATTTGCTTCCATCACTTTTTCAGGCAGTGCAATCAAATTGCTGAACAAAAAAAATGTTTCTTCATGTCACTTCTGGTTCTTTTGAAATTACCTTACCAAATTACCAAGAAGAACAAAAAAAAACTTGTGCCACTGGTTACTGACCTGTCTGCCACTGGAAACAGTTTCTCCTTGCTTTCTCTATCAAAGCCCTTCATGATTTCAATCACATCTATCAAATGCCTCTAAACCTTTTCTGCCTCAAGGAGAACAGCCCCAGTTTCTTTAGTCTCTCCACATAAATGACCTCTTTCCTACCTGGCACCATTCTCATGAATCTCCTCTTGTTATCTAAGGCCTTAACATCCTTCTTAAAGTATGGAACCCATAATTGACCACAATACTGTAACTGGAACCTAACCAATGTTTTATAAAGGCCTAGCATGACTTTCTTGCTTTTGTGCTCAATGCCTTTATTTATAAAGCCAAGGATCCTGTATGCCCTTTTAACAACTTTCTCAATTTGTATTGCCACTGTCAAAGAGATGTATATTAGATAGCCCCAGGCTTCTCTGTTCCTGCACCTCCTATAAAATTGTATCATTTAGTTTTAATTGCCTCTCTCCATTCTTCCTACCAAAGTGAATCACTTCACACCTTTCATTGTTAAATTTCATCTGCCATGTTCTTCCCCATTTCACTCCTCTTTTTATGTCCTCCTGAAGTCTGTTGGAATCCTCCTCACTGTTTACTAATATTTGAGTTTTGTGTCATCTGCAAACTTTGAAATTATGCCATGTATACCCAAATCCAGTACATGTATCTATATATATCAAAACGAGTACTCTGTCCCTTGTCTGAAAAGCAACTGTTCATTACTACTCTTTACTTTCTGCCGCTTGGCCTATTTGGTATCTATCCCCACTTAATCCCATCGGTTCCAATTTTGGTTACAAGTTTATTATGTGGTACTTTCTCAAGCACCTTTTGAAAGTCCATATGTACATCAACTGCACTACCCTCACCAACCGTCTGTTTTTCTTCATCAAAAAACTCAAACAAATCAATCAAACATGATTTGCCTTTAACAAAATATGGCTTTCATTTATTAATCCATATTTTCCCAAGTGTCAATTAGTTTTGTTCTGACTTTATCTCTAATGACTTTTTTTCTACTTTGAGTGCTGCGAACCTTTTTAGTGTCTCCTCTTAATCCACTTTTCTCCTTCCCAATTTCTCTACTGCCTCCTTCTTTACTGCAACTTTGGCAGCATCCTACTCTTTAGAGAAGACAGATGCAAAGTAATTGTTTAATATCCCAGCCGTGCCCACCCGTAATTTTTTGTGCTCAGCTTGGTTTTCTGCTGAATTATGAACCCAAAATTTTTCATGCCTCCTTTTCTGCAGAATTTTACTCTCTGCCCACATCCCATGAAAGGATTTTAAAAAATCTTCAGTCATTCGGGGAGCTCTAGCTTTGGATGCCCTTCCTTTCCCCCCCTCATGGAGATGTGACTAGTCTGTACTCGAACTGCCTCTTTAATTCTCCTCCAGATTCCTTTTCAACTCACTAAAATTATCCCTCCCGAGTAGAGATTTTTCACATTTGATTTTTCTTGGTCTTTTTCATAATTATTCTAAATCTAATGATATTGTGATCACTGTTTAACAAATATTGCTCCATGAAACATGCTCCACTTGCCTCACTTCATTCCCCAGAACTAGATCTAGCACCGCTTTCTTCATTGTTGGTCTGGAAATATGCTAATCAAGAAAGTTGTCTTGTACAAATTTCAGGTATTCCTTCCCATCTTTACCCTGTACACTGTTATTTATTCAGGCTATATTAGGATAATTGAAGTCTCATTTAGCATTACAGTACAGTTCTTGCATCTTTCTGCAAACTTGTCTGCTCTACCTCCTTCCCACTATTTGCTGGCCTATGGTACATATGATTCAGAGAGCCATATTTACATGATTTCATATATAATGCTCAAAATGGAAAACTTACCTTTTTTTGTATTCCAGAATTTTCACAGGATCCACAAGACTGGATGGAAATGCTATTGGTATGCCTTAATATTCAATATTTTTAGTATTAATATGTCAGCTTATTCTACTGACATATTGAATAACAAACTATATTTTTTATTTGCAGTCGATTTTGTGCGCTGGCTTTGTGCTGTGTCCATGGATGAGTTAGCCTCACCAACACATCCACGAATGTTCAGCCTTCAGAAGATAGTTGAAATATCCTATTATAACATGGGCCGAATCAGGCTACAGTGGTCCAGAATATGGGAGGTCATTGGTGACCATTTTAATAAGGTAATTTTCTGAAAGTAATCTTGACCTTATTAATTGTGCATATTTACTTGTGTAAATAGAAGTCTTTTAGGATGTTTGCATAATTATTTTTAATGGTTTATTAGCTTGAGTAATAATTGTGGAAAGCTCACCCACATTGCTGTGTTGGAAATTATACTTTAGGCATGGTTGTGTTTATTCTATATTAATTTTTGTACATAGACGCACATTCATTCGGCAACTTGCTGTTATTGGGACTTGTTATAGTACTTACTGTATATGTTACATTTATTGGTGGTGCTAGGACAGGAGTTTTTAATGTTAACAGTGACATACCTTGCCTGTCAGAGTTTAACCCTGTCTGCTGTCTCGCAGTAGATGTTTTATTTTGTAGATTATATGGTAAAATGCTTATTTAAATTTACTTTATCAACTTTTAGATAATTTTTAAAGTTCTCTTTAAATATATTTAATTTTTTTTTGCTTCTAAGCTCCTTTGACCTTTTTGTTGTCTGATCACTTCTCTGTCACCCAAAATATACATTTATTTATATTTTTAGGTACTATGCTTATTTTTTCAACTTTTTAGCCATTCTGCTCCCTTTCCTTGTCTCTCCGTCTCAGCTTTTAATATAAAACTTATTGAGCCCTCCGGTGTCTGTTCCCTTCATACATGTAGCAGCCATTAACACCAAATGTGCTGAAATTTAAAAAAAAACTTTCACTGTATAAAAATAGAGGCAGCTTTATACGTTTGAAAACAATGCCTTTGCAAGTAATGACTGGTCGATGTGTTCCATCTTGTTGCCGATCTACTTTTGGATCACCCAGCCCTATATTTGCTGCTTTGCACCTGTCCATCTGTCCCACTGTGCTCTCTGATTTATGTTGCTGCACCTCAACACTGGATCCTGGAATTTTGCCTTCCCCACACTACACCTAATTCTACCTCACACCTTCCCTCTTTTTGTGTGAGAGGGCAATATGTTACCATCCTGCCCCCAATACATCTGTCCCTGCCAGTTCTGGTGTCTTTTTTAATTTGTCACTGTCTCCTGGATTGGTATCTTGCACACCCGCTTCCTGCTAAGCTGTGCCCCACTGTGAGTTCGCTTCCTGCCTTACTTCAACTTAATGTGGTCTGCTGGCCTTGTCTTTCCTTCCTTCTGACCCTCTCTTCCCCTCTCACCTCTTTTCCCTTTCTCATGTCGTTAATCCTGTTCGTTCCTCTCTGTCCAACCTCTACTAACTCAACCTTCCCCATTGCCCCAACCTCCAACTGTACTCTACCCTCCATCTTACTCGTCTGTAACCTTCCCCAACTTTAACCCTATTCTACTTTTCCCTTCCCACGCCACACTGCTCGAACTTGGCCCTATAGCTTATTCTACCCTCCAGCATAACAGTTCTCCCTCAACCCTGGTCCAGTTATCCTCACCATTTAACCCACAAAGTCCATTTGATTTGTTTGCAGTGCCACAGGAGATTGGATATTTCAATTAAATTAGTCAATGTACATAACTGAAGTGCAAACTTCTTGCATTCATCATATTTGATTTGTTTATGTAGAATTGAAAAGTTTATTGGTTAAAATGAAACCACATCAATAGAGTTGGATTAAAATATAGTTTTTTCATATTGTTGATGTCATGCATTTTGCTGTTCCCATTTATTACCAGGTCGGCTGCAATCCCAATGAAGATGTTGCCATTTTTGCTGTGGACTCTCTGAGGCAGTTATCAATGAAGTTCTTAGAGAA
The DNA here is from genome assembly GCF_036365525.1 of Heterodontus francisci. Taxonomy (NCBI): domain Eukaryota; kingdom Metazoa; phylum Chordata; class Chondrichthyes; order Heterodontiformes; family Heterodontidae; genus Heterodontus; species Heterodontus francisci. The sequence continues at coordinate 116,034,627 of NC_090375.1, read as the reverse complement.
AGGAGAACTTGCTAACTTCCGGTTTCAGAAGGATTTCTTGAGACCTTTTGAACACATAATGAAAAAAAACCGGTAAGCTTATATCCTGGTAACAAGAAGTTAAAAAAATTATTTCCTTTCTGTAGTCAGATTTGACATCAAGGAATTCTGTAGAAGCTGTTGTAGCTCATTAGCAATAATACACAAAGTCACATAAGCCTGTGAGTAATAGACACATTGTACCAAGGTCTCATATGTTCTTAGGCTTGGTAGTAATCATACAATCGTTATATTTTTAAATAGTTTAACAAGAAATAAGATAAATTCATGAAGAGAGAACTATTTGTCTTGATACTTGATGTGAAAGTTATCATCTTTAATGTTCTGCCATGGTATGTTAGATTTTATGTTTAGATATTAAGTAAGTGTCATGAAAATAAGCTAGATGTCTGAGTTATCTTGAATAGTGTGTAGCTGGGAGATTAATGCAGTACATTCTTCCTTTCTTTTTATACCTGTTAGTGTTTCAAAGAATACGTATTAGCAGTATGCCTATTAACTTTGTTACATGTGCTAAGTGCTTTCAGTTAAATTTTTATAAAATATGCTTTTTCCCTGAAGATCTCCAACAATCCGAGACATGGTGGTTCGCTGCATAGCACAGATGGTTAACTCGCAGGCTGGTAATATCCGTTCTGGGTGGAAGAATATTTTCTCTGTCTTTCACCTGGCAGCCTCAGACCAAGATGAGAGTATAGTAGAACTTGCATTTCAAACCACAGGGCACATTGTCAGTGAGTATATTTTCAATGTAATCAAGCTCTTGAAATTTTGGAAAGGTATGAAATGTTGATTCATGTTGTGAATGTAAATTTTAATAAATTCTGTTCATACAAAAATTCTGATTATCTCAATCCAAAGTTAAAATTTAAAATGGATAAGGACATGTCCCTTGTTCTGTTTTTTGAACTGCCCCACAAAAGGATGGACCATCAAGGACAAAGGATTTTTTGTCGCTTACCTTTCATAGTCTAACCACTAATCATTTTCCTAGCTACCATGGAAAACTTGGCATCATGGAAATTTAGTGTTGCATAGGGCAACATGTGAATGATGTCACTTTTATCTGTAGGATCTGGAATCTAGAGCCCCCATCCCAATTGCCTCAATTTGACCTGCTCAGATCACAGCTCTAAATTGGGCACTTATCCCTAATTTACAGGTGGTATACAGCACACTGCTGGTACCTGTCAAGGCTTTGCAGCTTAGGCTTTATATCTAAAGCATAGCATTGCAGGGAGATGATGTAGGTATTAATGTTATAACGAAAGAGTGGCCTCTGTGGAAATAAGTTCATTTCATACATTTAAAAAGTACCTCTATCATATATTTTCAAAACAATGCATATGACATGATATAGGTTTTGATCTTTAATAGGCAATTCTTGTCATTTGAACTTTGAGTGATAAATAGTGTGATATATTCTTCTCATCAGTGGTATTGGACCAATTCAAATGTCTCAACTCTTCCTAGTTCAATTTGTTGCTACTTTTCACATAGTCTTTTTACTTGGCATCTTAATATGCATGAGAATCTCAATTTATCATGTCCATATTTGCCTGACTTTTAAGCAGAGAATCCAGTTAAGATGAAAATGCTTGCAGTATATATCTATATAACATATTAGAATTCTTAGATTGAGACATATTTCCTGTGTTGACTCCCTGCCCCTCAAACTCTTATGTCCACATTTGTAACTTGTTACATTGTAATTGCAACCTTCCACCATTGGTGTTGCTATCATTCCAAATATTTGCCACAAAACTATAATGCTGTAATCATCTCTACTTCCCAAATTGACATAGACTTTTGCCAAAGTATTGTAAAAGGATAGAATGTATAACTTTAAAATAGGGTCTTAGGATCTTGCTAATGTCCGTATAGCCTGGTCCAAATATCTCCTGTATTGTAACCCCATGTTTTGTCTGAGACCTACACTCAGGTTTAACTCTGTTGTGTGCAATGCAGTGGGAGATTGATTGGTTCTTAATTAAAATGTCTTAAAATTCTTATGTTTTTGAGTTCTTTCTAGGTAGATTAAATATTTTTAAGGAAGGGTTGATGGCTTAACCCTTAGTAAAGCTTTAGGAAACTTGTCTCAAAAAAACCACACACTTTTCTTGGTATAGTAACAGACAATTAATAAACAAGATTTAAAATTTGACCTGTATGACGTAAACTGGGGTGGAAGGTTACATGGTGAATAACGAAGCGTTCTTGCCAATGAAGAATATGCTAGAAATGGTATGGGTTATTCCTGTGTGCTTTTCTCCAACTGATAAACAATTAGCACAGGCTTCAGCTGCAACTACAAATTAAATTTATTGAGAAATACATTTTTAAAAAAAGTAAAAACAAACTCAACAGATTTCACTAGATTATAAAACTTTCCTTAACTCAATTCCTGCTTCAAAATACAAAATATCTCCAAAGCTCCAGTAAATTACTGAAGTAACATTTAGCTTAGACCAGATGTTTGTGGTGCAAAATTTAAATCTGACATTGGATATTCGTGGTATTCCACGCACCTCTATTTATTAGCTGCCTGCTGAAGTAGAAACTTGCTGTAATAATCTTGATATTCTATCCCCTCTTCACTTGGAAATTCAAATGGGGACAAGTGAAGTCCATTTACACAACCCAGCCAATGAAAACTGTTTTCAAGTGAATGGGATCTTGCCTGATGTAATAATGGACAAAAGAGAAATGGATAAGTATTTCTAAAGCGGAAGTAAGATGACAAACACAATAAATAATATTTGGAGACACAGAATATATTATGAGGTATTATCCTTTAGTACTGTCTTGCAAGAAATCTTTGATTTGCAAATGTATAATTGTTTGATGTGATATCACATCACATTTGCCAATGCAATGAAAGCTGGTTCTGTAGATTGTTTTGCAGGGCATGTTGTTCATCTGAGCTCAATCTAATGCATAGTGGTGGTGAATTGGGTTATAAGTTTGAGAGATAGAATTGAAGGATGGTGGCAATTAATAGCCTACTCTGGATGGAATGTGATAGGCAATATGACATTTTTCTATTGTACGTATTAGCTGTGAAAAGGTTATGGGGTGGTTTGTTGAAATGGTCGATATATTTTGCAGAGTCAGAAGAACTTATACTCCAGCTGAGTTTTAATATCTCGAGCAACTCCCAACAAGCACTCCTAGAATGAGTATAATTCCTTATACAAAAGCAAAGTACTGTGGGTCCTGGAAATTGGAAATAAAAACAGAAAATGCTGGAAATGCTCAGCAGGTCTGGCAGCATCTGTGGAGAGAGAAACAGAATTAATATTTCAGGTTAATGACCTTACATCAGAACTATAATTCCTTATATTACCCAAACAACTCCTAATTGCTGCAGAGCACCCCCAACTGTACCAAAATGTCATTTCTAATCCTCAGCATAGCTCCATGTAAGTGAAATTATCCAGTTAATTTAGTGATCCAATTTTAATTCAAAGTGACTGTTTAGATCTTAATGTGGGTTTTGAATTAAAGGTATCAATTGAAAGTAACTTGATGAGTTTTAGAATACTTCTGCTTTTAAGAATATTGTACTCAAATTTCACCTCTTGAAATTATTTTCACAGTGAATGTATTTGCAAAGTATTTTCCAGCAACAATAGATTCCTTTCAAGATGCAGTGAAGTGTTTGTCAGAATTTGCCTGCAATGCTGCCTTTCCTGATACAAGCATGGAAGCAATCCGCCTTATTCGTCATTGTGCAAAATATGTATCAGATAGGCCACAGGTGAAACATTGGTTACTAGAAATTTATAACATTGATGTATTAATAATGGTAATGTTGTTTAAACAAAAATCTCATTGAGGACTCCATATGGTATGGCTAATTTTGTGAAAATATTTGACATTGCATCAGAATTGGTAACACAAATGAAAAGGCTGGTAATGGCTTCTGTTTTGTTAGATCTTAACTGAGGAAGATGGTGTGGGTATGAGGGCTAATTTAGAGGGGGAAGTGAGAATGAAAAAGTATCAATGAAAAGACTCTCTTGTATATTACCATTTTCATTTTGTTTGCAGCAGAAAGTTTCCATAATGCTGTTCACAATAATTTAAATTATTGTTAAATTCAATATATATCACAGGCATTCAAAGAATACACCAGTGATGATATGAATGTAGCTGCTGAAGACAGAGTGTGGGTGAGAGGATGGTTTCCAATTCTGTTTGAGTTGTCATGCATAATTAACAGATGCAAATTGGATGTAAGAACTAGGTAAGAATCCTTCACTGAGTAATAAAGCAGTATTTCAGATAGCAATCAATTGAGTCTGTTGGACAAAATGTTGAACGTCGATGAGCAGCATATATTTTTCACCCCATTTTATATACAGTATAGCTGCTTAGATGTGTGATAAATTTCTTTTTGTCGTGTGCTTAGCTTGTAAACTGCTTAGTGTATTTTCATCAATTATGACTGTGTACTGGACTTAGAATTATCTAATTTATTGATTAGCAAATCAAATCATTTTATTAAGGATAAAAATAAAAGAGCAGCAGAAGTCTTCATAACTTAACTAAATTATTAGCAAGCCTAAAGGATGGTTTGAATTATACCAGTATGTTAAAAGATGAGCACTTTCTCTGTGCCTCAAAACACTTTACTGTCCTGTCTCAAAATGGCTTCTGTGCAGTTGGGGTAATTGAAGACCATATAATGTAAAATTTGATAACAGTAATGATCTGAAGCTGCTTTCATATTTGTGTCGGGGGAGCATACGCATTGTTAGTTCCTGAAGTGTTGGCCTTACATAGACTACCAGATTTGTTATGGCCAGTATCCACACAGACCTGGTTTAAACAAAAACTGGGCTTCCAATGCACCAGACTTAATGAATGTGGTACATTTTCACTGGGGTTGCTGCCACCTCTATAAGATCAAAGTTTGGGGAATGCCACTAACCCCAATATAAAGGTGGCTTTTCAAGCACACATCTTCGTGTAGGCTTTAGAACACCAAGGTTCATTTTAGTATTCAGTGCTGCTTCAAAGTTCACAGCAAATATATAACTTCACATTCACTATAGGTGATTTTTCCGAAAAGATACTTTAAAAAATATTCAATACAAGTTGAATATTTTTATACTGTATTGATATTCTAGATATTTAAATAAATAATTAGCCATCACCTTGCTAGCCCTCCTTCAGTTATGTGAGCTATTTAATTTTAGTCAAAAATTAAACACTTAAAGTCTTTATAAGATACTCAAATTGGAGAGGGGGTGGGAGCTGAATAAATTATAATGCCATATGGTTAACACTGCCTGAATTGTAGCTAGCCTGTAGATTCTGTTACATTGCTCTGGTGTAACATATGGGAGGCACAGCTGAATTTCCTGTCGTATATGAAAAAGTCATTCCTAATTAAAGTTTTGTACAGATGTAAGGGTATCTTTTAGAAATATGTAAGATCAGCATGATGCAACTTTTTTTTTATCCTGACACAGGGGATTAACTGTGATGTTTGAAATCATGAAAACTTATGGTCATACTTTTGAGAAGCACTGGTGGCAAGATCTGTTTAGGATTGTTTTCAGGATCTTTGATAATATGAAACTTCCAGAACAACAGACTGAGGTAAGTAGATGTAGTTACTCTGAATGTAATCATTTATATTTGAAAGGATGAAAGTTTACAGTACAGAAGGAAGCCATTCAAAACATGTCACCTGCATTGATTCTTGTTCTTCAGTTGGAGCTACCTACTCAAATATAGCATCATGGAATCATACAGCACAGAAGGAGGCCATTTGGCCCTTTGGTTTGGCACCAGCTCTTTTGAAGAGTTAGCAATCCAGTTAGTCCCATTCCTCCACTCTTTCCCCATATCCCTAGAATTTTTTTTCTCAAGTATTCATCCAAATCCCTTTTGAAGGTTTCTATTGAATCTGTATTCCCCATTCTGTTAGGCAATTCATTTCAAATCCTAACCACTCATTGCATTAAAAAAAAAAAATCCTCGCATCACATCTGGTTATTTTGCTAATCATTCATATCTGTGCCCTATGAGTATCAACCCTTCAGCCATTGGAACATAGGAGCAGGAGTAGGCCATTCAGCCCATCGAGCCTGCTCCACCATTCGATACAATCATGGCCGATCATCCACTTCAATGCCTTTTTCCCACACTATCCCCATATCCCTTTCTGTCATTGGTATTTAAAAATCTGTCAATCTCTAAACATACTCAATGACTGAGCTTCCACACCCCTCTGGGGTAGAGAATTCCGAAGATTCATAACCCTCTGAGTAAAGAAATTTTTCCTCGTATCTCTCCTAAGTGGCTTCCCCCTTATTTTGAAATTGTGTCCCCTGGTTCTAGACTCCCCAATTGGGAACAAATTTTCTTTCTTTAATCTATATAAAGCTCATAATTTTAAACAATGCTATCAAATTTCCTGGCTCATTTCCTATATGCTTATATTCTTTTTCAAATAGTTACTCAAATCTTTTTAAATTATATAGTCTCTGCCTCTTCTGGTAAGGAATTCCATGCTCTAATTACTATTGGAAAGAAATCTTCTAATTTACCCTTCATTCTTCTAGCAACAGTTCTGAGTCTATGAAGCCAATTATAACCTCCAAAAACGAATGGATTAGGATTGGGTGAGATGTAAAATATTTAAAAATCTTAAACTCGCCCCCAATCTAGCCACTTTGGCAGGATGGGGGGTGGCAGGGTTTAAATATGATGAGGCTGGGAGCCTCACCCATTTAACTTCCCTTAAAGATTTAACCCTGGCCGCCCAGGTTTCCCATTCCTTTGGGAAACCCAGCAGCTCAAGGGAGCGAGGACAGCTTCAGGGCAAAGGCAAGTGTCCTTACAACACTGCTTGTGAACCAGGAGGAACAGGAGTGCTTCCCCACGGGCCAACAAATTTATTTACCTCCCTTCAATCGGTTGCCCCAGCTCTCATCCAAAGACCCCACCCCTATCCCTTCTGCCAACCCACGCTGCCATTAGCAGCTGCAGGCTCCTTACTTGCGACTCCAGTCTGCTTTGAAGTGTTCCCTGCTTGAATGGTATTCAAATCTGTCATTCAAACTGACTTCCAGGTGGGGATCCTTCAAGAAAAAATGCATACTGTGGAGTTAAAAGTCCGCAGCATGTCCGGGTTTCCAGTCTGAAACTCTGCTCACCCCCCACTACCCCCACCTTAGAAAACCCTATCTCTGTTAATATCAGGGCCTATGGCTCCCTATTTAACCATTCAGCCAGGAAGAAGAAATAATCTTTTATTATTAATCCTGCCAAAATCTTTCCTAATTTTGAAAATTCCTATTAGGTATTCCTTGGTCTTCTCATTGCTAGTACACAGTAATCTCTCAATTCTGGTTTCATTCAAGTGAAACTTTGCTATCCTGTTTCCATGGGTGTAGTATCTTTCCTTTAATGGGGTGTTCAGAACTGCATACAATGCTTCCAACTGTGATCTAACCAAAGTCTTTTTACAAATACAAAATCTTTTCCTTGCTTTTATAGTCAACACTCATTTGTATAAAATCCAGAATCTCATTTCCATATTTAGGAATTTTTCTACCTTTTGTTGTAACTTTAAAGGCCTGTATATTTGCCCACTTTGATTTCTCCATTCCAAACAGTGTAAATCTGGATGTCTTAAAAGGTGTATTGCATAAACAGGCACCAGATGAATCGTTCTAACCCCCTTCACTTTAACTTTTCACCGAAGAACCATCTAGATTATTTACCTTCCATGTCAAGAGATTATTAAATGCCAAAAATTTAGTTTGCCTGAACCATTTTACATTATGCAACCCAAACTGCATTAACAGTAATGCAAACTAACCTCCCGCTACCCCCTCCCGACCCAAGTCCTGAATTAAGGCACATGGTAGCTAATGACTGGTATAATTTTTTTGCCACCTTATACTGAGGCCACCCTCCATTGTGTGGTGTGGTGTGGCACTACCACCGTGCTAAATGGGACAGTTTTAAAATAGAAGAGCAACTCAAAACTGGGTATCCATGCGGCACTGTAGGCCATCAGCAGAATTATACTCAGCTACAATCTGTAATATCATGGCCCGGCATATGCCTTACTCTGTCATTACCATTAAGCCAGGGTGCCTACCCTAATTGAATGAGGACTGTCTAAGACTATGCTAGAAGCAGCACCAGGTGTGCTTAAAAATGAGGCGTCAGCCTGGTGAAGCGACAACACCAATCTATATGCATGCTAAACAGTGGAAGCAGCATGCTTATAGTCACAGCTAAGCAATTCCACAACCAGCAGATCAGATCAAAGCTGTGCAGTCCTGCTACATCCATGAATGGTGGTGCACAACTGAACAACGAACGGGAGAAGGAGGCTCCATGACCAACCCCATCCTCAGTGATGGGGGAGTGCAGCACTTCACTGCAAAAGACCAGGCTTAAGCTTTTGCAACCATCTTCAGCCAGAAGTGCCAAGTGGATGATCCAACTCGGCCTCCTCCTGAGGCCCCCTTTGTCACAAATGTCAGTCTTCAGCCAATTTGATTCACTCCACGTAATAGCAAAAATTGACCACATGGGATACAGCAGAAGCTATGGGCCCTCATGACATCTCAGCTGTGGTGCTGAAGGCCAGTGCTTCGTAACTAAGATTTAGAACCTTATAATTTGTTGTTGGACCAGACAATAAGAATTCGGACAAGGAGACACCTCATGTAGTGGTATCGGGATTTATTAAGACTAAAAGCAATACTTAACAAATCCAAGGCAGTCAATATCCTCATCCAGATGGCCTTTACTCTCCACCGGCTCTCGTGGCACAGACGGCTTTTGACTCCTCTTTCTCTCCCTTTGTCATCTTCAAATCTGTGCACTGAACCTCTCCAGGTCTGCCCTTTTATTCTTTGTAGCTGGTGGCTCCTCCTGTGCACTGATTAGTTTGTTCATACATATCACTGTTTCGATTGGTCCTGCCATTTCATTTGCCAGTACTTCCGTTTGTACATTAATCATGCGCAAAACAGTGCATACAAACAATGCGTTGCAGCCTCAAGGTCCATGAGATCATACATTTCTGCAAGACCCATCCTGCTTTTCTGTTACATTTTGATCATAACTTGTTACATAGTTTTAAATATCTGTTCTTTTCTTTCCCTTTAACTGCTCGTTATTAGGTCATACATTTCCGGCAAGACTCGTCTTGTTTTTCTGTTACATTTTGATCGCAAATTTTTAACACAGTTTTCGATATCTTTTTTTTCCCATCATAAAGTAATTCTGGTTGACTCAAACGGTATAGGCAGCATTTTTTTCCAGTAAGATACACAGCTAAAGTTAACACTTCATTTACCAAAAGCTTATGCAAAACATATACATAGTACATTAAATTCATTTTTAAAAAGCCAGTAAAAATGACAGGATCCACATTTTTTACACTGCACCTCTAGCTAAGGTTTCCAGTTTCCACAAAGTGGAACAGGTTTGTCCTGTCCACAAAAAGGACATCCAATTCAGCCATTTACTGCCCCATCAACCTACTCTCAATCATCAGCAAAGTGATTTTGAATGTGCTGTTAAGCTTACTCACCAATAACCTCACCAGTGTTCAGTTTGAGTTCTGCCAGGACCACTCAGCTTCAGACCTCATTAAAGCCTTGGTCCAGACAAAAGAGCTGAATTCCAGAGATGAGGTGAGATTGGTTGCCCTTGACACCAAGGTAGCATTTGACCAAGTGTGACATCAAAAAACCCTAGTAAAATTGAAGTCAGTGTGAATCGGGGAAAACCTCATCACTGTCTGGAATCATAGCTAGCACAAAAGAAGATGGTGGCGGTTGTTGGAGGCCAATCATTTCAGCCTCAGGACACTGTTGCAGGAGTTGCTCAGGTTAGTGTTGTAGCCCAGACATCTGCCGCTGCTTCATTAATGATATTCTCCCCATCATAAAGTCAGAAGTGGGGATGTTTCCTGATAGCACAGTGTTGAGCTCCATTCACCACAACTCAGATAATAAAGCAGTTGTGCCCAAATGCAGCAAGACCTGACCAACTTTCAGGCTTGGGCTGGTTATAGTGGCAAGTGATATTTGGGCCACACAGGTGCCAGGCAATGATCATCTCCAACAAGAGAGATTTTAACCACCTCCACTTGTCATTGAATGGCATTTGACATTATCATTGCCAAATTCCCACCATCTATATCCTGGGGTCACTATTGAGCAGAAACTTAACTGGACCGGCCAGATAAATATTGCAGCTACAAGAGCAGGTCAGAGGCTGGTTAATCTGCGGCTGGTTAACCTGACTCCCCAAAGTCTTTTCACCATTTACGTCAGAAGCTTGATGGAATACTTTTCACTTGTCTGGATGAACACAGCTCCACAACACTTAAGAAGCTCGACACCATCCAGGACAAAGCACCCCTCTTGATTGACACCCCATCCAGCAGCTTAAACGTTCACGTCCTCCACCATAGGTGCACCGTGGCTGCAAGTATGAGCCGTCTACAAGAGGCACTGCAACTCACCAAGGCTTCTTTGAAAGCACCTCCCAAGCCCATAAACTCTGTCACCTAGAAGGACAAGGGCAGCAGGTGCCTGGGTACGCCACCACCTACAAGTCACACATTATCCTGACTTGGAAATATATCTGTTCCTTCATCATTGCTGGGCCAAAATCCTGGAGCTCCTTCCCTGACAGCACTGTGGGAGTATCTTCACAAGGACTGCAGCTGTTCAAGAAGGCGACTCACCAACACCTTTTCAAGGGCAGTTAGGGATTGGCAATAAATGCTGGCCTTTCCAATGATGCCCGCAATCCCATGAATGAATAAAAAAAATAGAAGTTGTTTGACTGTGAACTCACGCACTGACATTTCTTTAACTTTCATTATCGAGTAACGGTATTTTAATACTAAATATTAGAAGTGTGCAAGGTACTCAAGCAAATGTTTTAACTAATGGAATTCGTAAACCCAACATTGCAAAGGCAGTTCAAGTGTCTTGCAGTAACTCAGCATCAGCTGGGCTCTACTTCATATTTGTTGACATCGTATTCAGTAGCCATGATCAGTAAAATCAGTTGTGTTAGTTTATGGTTTGATTTTTTGTGTAGCAGCCAAGTTAACACTTTGTAATAACAAGTTTACAGGATGTGTTTAAAACCTATTTAGTTCTGCTTATTACTGATAAACTTGTAGTGTTAACAATGATTGTTTGATCTTATGCAACCTTGTTGTCTGAGTTGGCATAGTAAAGATCTCGCCTTCCTCTGGGGTGCTTCTGTTTGCCTCAGGGACAGCAGGACAATGATTCTCCATTCTTTGCTGCAGTATTTCTTTTTCCCAAGGTCTGGTCTCTCCAAACCCTACTTCTGTCTTTATCAATTTGACTCTTATGTGCAAGTAACTCACTGTAATCAGTGTAAGGTTCATCCCTTTTACTGGTACAGGAACAGATGTAACAAAAGTTCAGTTGTGAATCTGCTTTATTGAGACAAATTCAGAATATGTTTATTGTTTTATGCAAACTAGAACAGTAAACTCGGACAGCAATTTACATTCTAACGCGGGCTAGATACTTCCTGTATTAATCCTGGATGGGGACCATACGTCTTCTCTTGCAGCTTTTGGCCTTCAAACTTTTCTTTTCTCTTTGTCATCTTGTTTCTGGTTCTCTCCACCATGCAGACCTGACTGGGAGGGTCTCTGTTATCCTGACTCTTATCCAATTAACCCCTCCGAGTGCCCAGTCATGCTCATCCCCGTGGTGATCATGCCCTGAGCATGCTTTTCTCGACCAATTATGTGTGATTCATGTGAACTACACTAGCCTGAACATGATCTTGTAAGGTTTTCCCATTCTGCTTCCCCTTATCTCGAGCTACTATATCACATGATCTCTCATCTCATTGAGAGGCCCCTGTATTCCTGCATTTAAGTTTACACAAGCAGTCTTCAAGCTGCAGTAAACATAGAAAATAGGCGCAGCAGTAGGCCATTTGGCCCTTCGAGCCTGCTGCGCCATTCATTGACCATGGCTGATCATCCAACTCAGTAACCTGTTCCTGCTTTCACCCCATACCCTTTGATCCCTTTAGACCCAAGAGCTATATCTAACTACTTCTTGAAAACATACAATGTTTTGGCCTCAACTGCTTTCTGTGGTAGCGAATTCCACAGGCTCACCACTCTCTGGGTGAAGAAATTTCTCCTCATCTCAGTCCTGAAAGGTTTACCCCATATCCTTAGACTATGACCCCTGGTTCTGGACTCCCCCACCATCGGGAACATCCTTCCTGCATCTACCCTGTCAAGTCCGGTTAGAATTTTATAGGTTTCTATGAGATCCCCCTCACTCTTCTGGACTCCAGCGAATATAATCCTAACCGACTCAATCTCTCCTCATACGTCAGTCCCGCCATCCCAGGAATCAGTCTGGTAAACCTTCGCTGCACTCCCTCTATAGCAAGAACATCCTTCCTCAGATAAAGAGACCAAAACTGCACACAATATTCCAGGTGTGGCCTCACCAAGGCCCTGTATAATTGCAGCAAGACATCCCTACTCCTGTACTCGAATCCTCTTGTTACGAAGACCAACATACCATTTGCCTTTTTTACCGCTTGTTACATCTGCATGCTTACCTTCAGCAACGTGTGTACGAGAACACCCAGGTCTCGCTGCATGTTCCCCTCTCCGTTTATAGCCCTTCAGGTAATCTGCCTTCCTGTTTTTGCTACCAAAATGGATAACCTCCCATTTATCCACATTATACTGCATCTGCCATGCATTTGCCCACACACTCAACTTGTCCAAATCACCCTAAAGCCTCTCTGCATCCTCCTCACAACTCACCCTCCCATCCAGTTTTGTGTCATCTGCAAATTTGGAGATATTGCATTTAGTTCCCTCATCTAAATCATTAATGTATATTGTGAATAGCTGGGGTCCTAGCACCCGATCCCTGCGGTACCCCACTCGTCACTGTCTGCCATTCAGAAAAGACCCATTTATTCCTACTCTTTGTTTCCTGTCTGCCAACCAATTTTCTATCCATCGCAAGACACTGCCCCCAATCCCATGTGCTTTAATTTTACACGCTAGTCTCTTATGTGGGACTTTGTCGAAAGCCTTCTGAAAGTCCAAATAAACCACATCCACTGGCTCCCCCTCATCAATTCTCCTAGTTATATCCTCGAAAAATTCTAGTAGATTTTTCAAGCATGATTTCCCTTTCGTAAATCCATACCGACTGCCGATTCTACCACTCTTCTCCAAGTGCTCTGCTATAAAATCTTTGATAATGGACTCTAGAATTTTCCCCATTACTGACGTCAGGCTGACTGATCTATAATTCCCTGCTTTCTCTCTACCTCCCTTTTTAAATAGTGGGGTTACATTAGCTACCTCCAATCTGTAGGAACTGTTCGAGAGTCTATAGAATCCTGGAAGATGACCACCATTGCATCCACTATTTCTACGGCCACTTCCTGAAGTACTCTGGGATGCATACCATCAGACCCTGGGGATTTATCGGCCTTCAATCCCATCAATTTCCCCAACACCATTTCTCTACTAATACTGATTTCCTTCAGTTCCTCTCTCTCACTAAGCCCTGTGTTCCCCAACATTTCTGGTATGATATTTGTGTCCTCTTTTGTGAAGACAGAACCAAAGTATGCATTTAGTTGGTTAGCCACGTCTTTATTCCCCATAATAACGTCTCCTGTTTCTGATTGTAAGGGACCTACATTTGTCTTCAGCAATCTTTTTCTCTTCACATACCTCTAGAAACATTTACAGTCAGTTTTTATGTTCCCCGCAAGCTTGCTCTCGTACTCTATTTTCCCCTTCTTAATCAATCCCTTGGTCCTCCTTTGCTGAATTCTAAACTGCTCCCAATCCTCAGGTCTGTTGCTTTTTCTGGCATATTTATATGCCTCTTCCTTGGATCTAATGCTATCTCTAATTTCCCTTGTAAGCCATGGTTTGGCTACCTTTCCCGTTTTACTTTTGTGCCAGACTGGAATAAACAATTGTTGCAGTTCATCCATGCGCTCTTTAAATGTTTGCCATAGCCTATCCACCGTCATCCCTTTAAGTAACATTTCCCAATCCGTCATAGCCATCTCGAGCCTCATATCTTCGTAGTTTCCTTTACGAAGATTCAGGATCCTAGTCTCAGAAGCAACTACATCACTCTCCATCTTGATGAAAAATTCTATCATATTCTGGTCGCTCATCCCCAAGAGTTCTCGCACCACTAGATTGTCAATTATTCCTCTCTCATTACACAATACCCAGTCTAGGATGGCCTGTTCTCTAGTTGGTTCCTCAACATATTGGTCCAGAAAACCATCCCGTATACACTCCAAGAATTCCTCCTCTACGGTATTGTGACTGATTTGTCCAATCTATATGCAAATTAAAGTCACCCATAATTATAGATGTTCCTTTATCGCATGTGTCTCTAATTTCATGTTTAATGCCATTCCCAACATTACCACTATAGTTTGGGGGTCTATATACAACCCCCACTAATGTTTTTTGCCCCTTAGTGTTTCTCAGCTCTACCCATACCGTTTGTTATAGCTTGACATGATTCCCACAATCATTTTATATTATGTCTTATTGCTACCATACTATAGTACAAAAAGGCTTTTTAGATTAGATTAGATTAGAGATACAGCACTGAAACAGGCCCTTCGGCCCACCGAGTCTGTGCCGACCATCAACCACCCATTTATACTAATCCTACACTAATCCCATATTCCTACCAAACATGCCCACCTGTCCCTATATTTCCCTACCACCTACCTATACTAGTGACAATTTATAATGGCCAATTTACCTATCAACCTGCAAGTCATTTGGCTTGTGGGAGGAAACCGGAGCATCCGGAGAAAACCCACGCAGACACAGGGAGAACTTGCAAACTCCACACAGGCAGTACCCGGAATCGAACCCGGGTCCCTGGAGCTGTGAGGCTGCGGTGCTAGCCACTGTGCCGCCCTCATTTTTAGTAGGGCTAAATGTTTCAAATCTTATAAAACTCACTGTTATAATAGGATTCCATGTACATATCTGTTCATCCAAAAGTTGGAAAATATCAAACACTAGACTTACATGATAAAGGTTAAAACTCATGTTCAAACTTACAATTATGATTTATAAAGGCAATCATTAATATGCAGGTTCTATACACAGTGAGTAGTAAACTACAATAGATGTGGGAGACAAGTGCGAGTTTGGAATCTTAATATCAGAACATTTTTATTTTTCAGAAAGCTGAGTGGATGACCACCACTTGTAACCATGCACTTTATGCTATCTGCGATGTATTCACTCAGTACTTTGAAGTACTCAATGATGTCCTTCTGGATGACATATTTGCACAATTATACTGGTGTGTGCAGCAAGGTAAGATTAACGCAAGAAAGTATTCATAAGAATGCCAGCAGTACAGTTTTTTGCTATCTTCCCTGCTGATATAAAGTATCTTTTTTCATATGGAATAAATGTAGCATTAAGATTTGGAGTTTCTATTTTAAGAGTTGTGCATTACCCCTAATTTCATTGTAGTTATATATTGGAAAATTGCCTATTTGGAATAATAAGTAGTACAGATGTTAGTACATACTTGACCTATAAATGACCTGTTACTTTAGGCTGCAGATAGACTACTTTAATGGCCTGAGAGCAGTAGATGTAAAGTGTGAAACAGTGGGTTCCAGAGTTGTACCACAAGCTGTGCCTCACACTTCACCTTCCTGGACAAAACTTGTTGTATCTGCTAACATGTTTATAAAGAGTCTTCCATTTCACCAGTAGCGCCCACCTAAGCACTTTTTAAACCTCACTAAGTTATATGCCATACAGTGTGAAGTCTGAGCAGTAAGAGCTGCTCTGCTGGAGAGGATATTGTGCGCACAGGAGTCAGATCAATCTGGTCTCCAAGTTATATACTTACATATAGATGCACACCCATAACTACTATGAATTAAAACTAAAGCTGTACAATTGCAGACTTAAAAGGCTGAAGGTTTCACTATCAGCCAGAGATAGGTTTGATTTGGATAACTGTATGTCACTTAAAATCAACGCAAAAGCAATTGTCCTTCCTATTGATGGGGTGAAAAAGCTAATCATCTGTTACTCAAGTTTCACTTCATTCTGGCTGCTCAAAGATTAGTGCACTTTGTGGAAAATTTTTGGGCTGGACCATCTGGACTGAGGGAATGTATATGATGGTTTATGGTCTGAAAAAGAAATGCTTACAGTGAAGCCTGAATTTATACTGCAACTGCACTGTCAGTTCAGAATGTTAAAGCAGTCATGTAAATTCAGAGTCAGTACCTGACCTGACTCTGGAATGAAGCAAAATGAATCTTCCTACAGGTGGGTTGCTGTGCTTTTCTCCAGAGGCAATCGAATTGCTTTGAACCTATGCTACAACTGTAGCATGAATGGTCATACATGAATTGTTTTAAAAAATCATTTTTTTAATCATTCTATTAATAAGTCTTGTTTTTCTCAGATAATGAACAACTAGCTCGGTCTGGTACTAATTGTCTGGAGAATGTTGTCATTCTCAATGGGGAAAAGTTTTTGCCAGAAACGTGGGACAAAACTTGCAACTGTATGTTGGACATCTTCAAGACCACTATTCCTCATGTGTAAGAGACCTCTTTAATAGAAAAAAACTTTAAGTTTTCCTATTAATGCATCCTGTGTCATGGTTTATATTAATCCTTTAAAAATTTTAATATATTTTCTAAACTACTTTATATCACTGCTTAAAGGTTCTAGTACATTATAAAGTTCCAGAAATGTGTTAGTAAAATAATATATGCTGGTGTAGTCTTCGAATGGTTATAACATTAAATGTTTGATTTTTACAGATTTTATTTTTGGTCACCAGTCTACTCCCCTTCACTCTTCTGAATGAATAGATGCCTTGGCTGTGTATGGTTCCAAGGGTGCCAGTGCCCATTAGCCAGTTAGCAAATATTGATGCAAAATACTGCAGATGCTGGAAATCTGAAATAAAAACAAAACGTGCGGGAAATGCTCAGCAGGTCTGGCAGCATCTGTAGAGAGAGAAGCAAAGTTAGCGTTTCAGGTCTGAAAGGTCACAGACGTGAAATGTTAACTTTGCTTCTCTCTCCACAGATGCTGCCAGACCTGCTGAGTATTTCCAGAACTTTTTGTTTTTATGGCAAATATTCATCCCTGACGTCAACAGTTAGTGTTGGCAGCTTATTCAATTATGGTTGCATCTCAAACAAATCCAGTCTTGTTCTCGCCCATCATTTGCATCAGTGCACTTCAGTAATGATTGCTGGATAGAAGTCATGAACTAGTTTTCCTATTCCTAACCCAGAGGTGTTGGGGTCAATCATCCCCAACTAGCTGAGATCAGATCACAGCACAGGCTAAGGATTGAACCTGGTACCTCCTTGGTCTATATAATTCAACTACTCATTGGATGAAAGATTTATTCTTTGATGTAAGTGTGAAGTACAACCCAACTATGGTGTATACTCAAATCATAGAGGTCAGTTTATAAAAGGCAATCTCATATGACGTGGAGACGTTTATTTTGTTGGAATTTGGCTGAATACTGCTGCTCATTGGAACGAGTAACTCCTGCTTGCAATATGGTCAGCAGACCTTATTGGTTTGTTAGAAATAGGCTATGAAGTCTCTCACAGTTGGTGTTTATTTATTTTATTTATTTATTTAGAGATACAGCACTGAAACAGGCCCTTCGGCCCACTGAGTCTGTGCCGACCAAGAACCACACATTTATACTAACCCTACAGTAATCCCATATTCCCTACCACCTACCTACACTAGGGGCAATTTACAATGGCCAATTTACCTATCACCTGCAAGTCTTTGGTGGTGGGAGGAAACCGGAGCACCCGGTGAAAACCCACGCAGTCACAGGGAGAACTTGCAAATTCCGCACAGGCAGTACCCAGAATTGAACCTGGGTCCCTGGAGCTGTGAGGCTGCGGTGCTAACTGCATTTGACCTTGACCAAATTTGCATTGTGTTTCCTGAGTTAATCCAAATTATGTAATCTGAGTGGCGAAAAGTTAATGAATCCTCAGTGCTGCAACACAGTATCATGGAGTGTTGGCACTCAAATTGATTTCCCCTTCCGTGAGCTGGAGTTCTGCCTGGCACTCCAGCTAGAAACCACAGAGCATTCACTCATGTCACCCCACAAGAAGAAGGAAAATCACCAAGATAATTTCCATCCAGGTTATTCTGTTGTGCCTCTTAGCTGCCCACTGTGGACATTCTTGCTGGCATGGGAGATAATTGTCCTCCCTCAAATAGAGGTTGGGTGTGGTGAAGGAGAACATCAGTTGGATAGAGTAGAGCTTGCATGTATGAGGTTAAATATACTTCAGAAAAAGCTATTTAAAACCTATTTGCAGCACTTCATTTTTTGTTATTTCCCCTTTCTAATCTGGGGATATTAAAGCTGTTGTAATGTTCATGCTGTCATCTTGGCTAAATGGCTGGCTAATTCAGCACAACCAGTGATGAGACCTAGGATGATCTTGGTTTGCATAGCTCAGTTTAACACCAGCTCGTGCATATACCCACTGAACAGTCAGGGAAGTTCCCAATAATGAATTTTATCTCTAATAGGATATCTGGGGCTGAATTTTATCAGTGCTCCGCAGCGGTGCACTCTGACGTCAATGACATTCCGACACAGAAGTGCCACCGCAGAGCCCTGCAATATTATGCATGGAGGCTCAGTTAAATGGAGGGGGCAGAGCAACAGCCCTCGATTATGTCATCAGGGGTGGCTGCCACGTCCCTGGCAACTGCATCCAGCTCCACCGCACAGGCGCTGGCGCCATTTTTGAAGGGCTGCAAGCCCTTAGAAGTAATTTTAATTTTTAAAGTGATATTTTGATGCATTGAGTGTATGAAGTGCAAAAGATGATGGAGGCCTTTTCCCGCCCGCCCCCGCTCAATGTTTGTTTTTGGGGCAATGTGAACAACATGATCTTTATTCCCAACTCCAACTTCCATCCAACCTCTCCACTTTTGCCCTTCAACCCCATCCCACCATCCCCACAACCAATAAAAACGTTTTCCCCGCTCCCCCTCCCAGCATGATAATTTTACTCCTCCCACCTCCCCACCAGTTTTTCGCCTCGGAACTAACTCCATACAGAGTTCCGACGGCGCGCGAGTTGCGATCAGCGACCGTAAAATTGGCGTGGGACGGCCGCAGTCAGCAGGT
This sequence comes from Heterodontus francisci, assembly GCF_036365525.1. NCBI lineage: Eukaryota > Metazoa > Chordata > Chondrichthyes > Heterodontiformes > Heterodontidae > Heterodontus > Heterodontus francisci. Next base: position 116,015,326 of record NC_090375.1, on the reverse strand, counting down.
AAGGTCATTTCCATCTTATTAATGTTAATTTAAATATTTAGATGAAGGTGCCACTGCTTGGCGGGTTGGGGGGGTGATGGTGTGGTGTTGGCTGCACCGAGCTGGGCCCTTGTCATCCAGGGGACGAGGCGTGCTACTCCCGACAGAATTTTATGGGCCCCCTGCCATGACCCACAGTGTCGAGGGGCTGGTAAAATAAAGCCTCTCATTTCTGATCAAAGTTGCTGTTTCTAAATAATGTATTGGGTCATATGAAATTTTCATGGTACTCTCCTCTGCAGTTTAGCCATACAATTCATTGAATTTGATAGACATGTTAAATGACAGCAGATCAAATCTGCATTTCACTTTGCTGAAAGATTGTAATTTTGCAGAATTTAGAGCATGTCTATGGACACCAATATCAATGAATTTTGCTGCAGCATAGCCTTACAGATGTTATTGCATTGTGATTTAATTATGAAAATTGATGTATTTCATCTTTCAGATTTGAGGTTTTGTCTAAATTCTGGTTTTAAATGATGTAATACTAATTTGAATAGAAATGCTAAAAATGCCAGTTTGTATTGCAAGACAGTGTATGAGAACTATATTAATAGAATCTATTTTTGTTTTAGTAGCACTGTTTGAAATTAATTTTTCAGTTGCAGCAGAATTAATGTCCCTATAATTTGTGTATTTTAGGTTGCTATCATGGCGACCCTTAAACACTGAAAGTGACTCCTCATTACAAAATGATACTGGAGAAAAACAGTTGGTATGCGTTTCATTATTTCCTCAATTAACGTATTGGCTTCAGCTCCCAAAAGGAATGTTGCTGTAGACCAGTTTTATAAATATTAACGTAGTATTTAAATCCATCTTTAAATTTTGACAGCTGTGATATTAGTCAGTTTTATATGTTTTATGAATATATTTATTGTATTAAATACTGCTCTCTCTTCTCAGGTACTGTCCCACTCTCCAATTCTGCCATCATCAATCCTCTCAAATAAAAACAAAGCCTGACTCCTCCATCATTGCAAACAACTGCCCCATCTCCAACCCTTTTCTCTCCGACGTCCTTGACATACTACCGCCTCTCAAATCCGTGTCCGTCCCCTGCCACAGTACTGAAACGGCTCATCAAAGTCACAAATGGCCTCCGTTGTGACTTTGACAATGGTAAACTGTTCCTCCTTATCCTTCTTGACTTGGCCACAGCTTTTGACACAGATGATAAGAGCATCCTCCTTTCTCTAACGTCATCCAGCTAGGTAGAACTGCACTTACCTGGTTCCATTCTTATCTATATAGTCGTAGCTAGAAAATCACCTGCAGAGGCTTCTCTTCCCACTCCCACACTTAGCTGTGGTGTCCCTCATGGGATCTATCATTAACCCCCTCTTATTTCTCATCTACATGCTGCTTGCTGCAAGGCGACATCATCCGAAAACACATCAGTTTCCACATGTATGCTGATGATAGCCAGATGGACCTCACGATCACTTCTGTCAACCCCTCTACTTTCTCTAGATTGTCAGACTGCTTATCCGAAATACAGTAGTGGATGAATGGCAGGGGGATGGGAACGTGAGTGGGGAGACTGAGGAGGAGGAAACAAGAATAGAAACGAAAGACGAGAAACAAAAAGGCAAAAGTGGAAGGCATAGAAATCGAGTGCAAGAAACAAATAGGGCCATAGTGTGAAATAATGCTAAGGTGACTAAGAATGGTAAAAAGACAAGCCTAAAGGCATTGTGTCTCAATGCGCAGAGTATTCTCAATAAGGTAGGTGAATTAACAGCGCAAATAGATGTAAATGGATACGATATAGTTGCGATTACGGAGACATGGCTGCAGAGTGACCAAGGGTGGGAACTTAACACACAGGGGTATTCAGTATTTCAGAAGGACAAGCAAAAAGGGAAAGAAGGTGGAGTAGCGTTAGTTAAAGACAAAATCAATACAGTAGTGAGGAAGGATATTAGCTCAGAGAATCCTGATGTGGAATCTGTATGGGTAGAGCGAAGAAACACCAAGAGGCAGAAAGTTTTGATGGGGGTTGTATTTAGACCCCCATACAGCAGTGGTGATGTAGAGGATGGCATTAAACAGGAAATTAGAGATGCATGCAATAAGGGTGCATCTGTAATTATGGGTGACTTTAATCTACATAATGATTGGGCAAACCAAATTAGCAATAATACTGTAGAGGAGGAGTTCCTGGAGTGCATACGTGATGGTTTTTTGGACCAATACGTTGAGGAACCAACTAGAGAAAAGCCATCCTAGACTGGGTCTTGTGTAATGAGAAAGGATTAGTTAACAATCTTGTTGTGTGGGCACTCTTGGGGATGTGCGACCATAACATGATAGAATTCTTCATTAAGATGGAGAGTGAGAGAGTTGATTCCGAGACTAGGATCCTGAATCTAAATAAAGGAAACTATGAAGGTATGAGGCGCAAATTGGCTATGATAGATTGGGGAACATTACTTAATGGGTTGACAGTGGATAGGCAATGGCTAGCATATAAAAAGTGCATGGATGAATTACAACAATTGTTCATAACTGTCCGGTGCGAAAGTAAAACAGGAAGGGTGGCTCAACCGTGGCTTACAAAAGAAATTAGGGATAGTATTAGATCCAAGGAGGAGAAATATAAAATGGCCAGAACAAGCAGCAAACCTGAGGATTGGGAGCAGTTTAGAATTCAGCAAAGGAGGACAAAGGGATTGATTAAGAAGGGGAAAATAGAGTATGAGAGTAAGCTTGCAGAGAACATAAAAATTGATTGTAAAAGCTTCTATAGATATGTGAAGAGAAAAAGATTAGTGAAGACAAATGTGGGTCCCTTACAGTCAGAAACGGGGAAATTTATAATTGGCAGCAAAGAAATGGCAGACCAATTAAATACATACTTTGGTTCTGTCTTCACAAAGGAGGACACAAATTACCTCCCAGAAATGTTGGGGAACATAGGGTCTAGTGAGAAGGAGGAACTGTATGAAATCAGTATTAGTAGGGGAATGGTGTTAGGGAAATTGATGGGATTGAAGGCCGATAAATCCCCAGGGCCTGATAATCTGCATCCCAGAGTATGTAAGGAAGTGCCCCTAGAAATAGTATATGCATTGCTGGTCATTTTTCAAAATTCTATAGACTCTGGAACAGTTCCAACGGATTGGAGGGTAGCTAATGTAACCCCACTATTTAAAAAAGGAGGTAGAGAGAAAACAGGGAATTATTGACTGGTTAGCCTGACATCAGTAGTGGGGAAAATGCTGGAGTTCATTATAAAAGATGTAATAGCAGAGCACTTGGAAAATAGTGACAGGATCGGACAAGGTCAACATGGATTTATGAAAGGGAAATCATGCTTGACAAACCTACTGGAATTTATTGAGGATGTAACTAGATAAGGGTGAACCATTGGATGTGGTGTATTTGGACTTTCAGAAGGCTTTCGATAAGGTCCCACATAAGAGATTAACATGCAAAATTAAAGCACATGGGATTGGGGATAAGGTACTGACACGGATAAAGAACTGGTTGGCAGACAGGAAACAAAGAGTAGGAGTAAACGGGTCTTTTTCCGAGTGGCAGGCAGTGACTAGTGAGGTACTGCAGGAATCAGTGCTAGGACCCCAGATATTCACAATATATATTAATGATATAGATGACAGAATTAAATGTAATATATCCAAGCTTCCAGAAGACACAAAGCTGGGTGGGAATGTGAGATGCGAGGAGGATGCAGAGAAGCTCCAGTGTGATTTGGACAGGTTGGGCGAGTAGGCAAATACATGGCAGATGCAGTATAATGTGGATAAATGTGAGGTTATCCACTTTGGTAGCAAAAACAGAACGGCAGATTATTATCTGAACGGCGATAGATTGGGAAAGAAGGAAGTGCAGCGAGACCTGGGTGTCCTTGTGCACCAGTCGCTGAAAGTAAGCATGTGGGCGCACCAGGCAGTTAAGAAGGCTAATGGTATGTCGGCCTTCATAGCAAGAGGATTTGAGTACAGGAGCAAGGATGTCTTGCTGCAATTATACAAGGCCTTGGTGAGTCAACCTCTGGAATATTGTGTGCAGTTTTGGTCTCCTTATTTGAGGAAGGATGTTCTTGCTATGGAGGGAGTGCAGCGAAGGTTCACCAGACTGATTGCTGGGATGGCAGGACTGATGTACGAAGAGAGATTGGGTCGTTTAGGCTTGTATTCGCTCGAGTTTAGAAGAATGAGGGGGATCTCATAGAAACCTACAAAATTCTAACAGGACTGGACAGACTAGATGCAGGAAGGATGTTCCTGATGGCGGGAGAGTCCGGGATCAGAGGTCACAGTCTAAGGATAAGGGATAAGCCATTTAGGACTGAGATGAGGAAGGATTTCTTCACCTAGAGATTGGTGAACCTGGGGAATTCTTTACCACAGAAAGCAGTTGAGGCCAAATCATTAAATATACTCAAGAAAGAGTTAGATATAGTTATTAGGGCTAAAGGGATCAAGGGATACGGGGAGAAAGCAGGAACAGGGTACTGAGTTTGGACAATCGGACATGATCGTATTGAATGGCGGTGTAGGCTCAAAGGGCTGAATGGCCTACTCCTGCTCCTATTTTTCTATGTTTCTAAAAGAAATTTGCTCCAACTGTATTAAGACCACAAAAACATTTGCCTTCGGTCCCCACCACAAGCTCCATTCTCTAGCCACCGACTCCATCCCTCCCCTGGCAACTGTCTGAGGCTGAACCAGACTGTTCGCAACCTTGGTGTTGTATTCGAACCCCAGGTGAGATTCCAACCCCATATCTGTACCATCGCGAAGATCACCTTTTTTCACCTCCATGACATCATTTGGCTCTGCTCCTGCCTCAACTCATCTGTGTCTTTGGTACCTCTAGACATGACTCGCTGGCCTCCCATCTTCCACCCTCTGTTAAACTTGAGGTCATCCAAAGGTCTGTTGCCCGTGTCCTAACTTGCACCAAATCCTGTTCACCCATCATTGCTGCGCTCACTGACCTACATTATTTCCCGGTTAAGCAATGCCTCGATTTTAAAATCCTCATCCTTGTTTTGAAATCCCTCCATGGCCTTACCCTATTTTTGTAACCTATAGCCCTCCAAAATATCTGTGCTCCTCCAATTTAGACTTCTTGAGCATTCTTGACTTTAATCGTTCCAACAATGGTGGATGTGCCTTCAGCTGCCAAGGTTCTAAGCTGTGGAATTTCTCCCTAAACCTCTCCACCTTTTTACCTCTCTTTCCTCCACTAAGACACTCCTTAAAACTTATCTCTTTGACCAAGCTTTTCGACTGTTTTCCCTTGGTTGGGATTTTCCAGTAGTAATGACAGCGAATCGTTAGCGTTCGCTGTCATTACTCCTTTGAAGCACAAAACAGCTTTTGGAGTCCACAGATGTGCAGTTAGGCATGGAAATCCAGAAGTTGCTGTCTGTGGTTCGTTGCTTCTGTGGACAGTGCATTGTTAAGGTTCCCCCCAGAAAGCAATCAATTAGAAATCATTGAACTTTTACGCTTGAAAACGTTGCACCTTGTTGAATGAAGTGTAACTGGGTTTTTAACAAGGTACTAAGCTCATAATTACTACTAAACAGCCTCACTGGCCCTGAAAGAGTAATTTTATATTTGTTGAATGCCAGATTTCTCCATTCTAAGATATTCTACATTTTTAAAATACTTTGTTTGATATTTTAGCTTCTATCATTAGTCCGATGGGTATGTCCTCATCATTTATTCACTGTGTAAAATTTTAAAAGGTAAACTTTGAATAGCTAAGTGGCTTTTACTTCCTTGCTTGCTGGCTGTGAGAATACTTCATTGTGATTGACTGCTTACCCTACTTAATAACATCACTGTTGCTGGATGCTTGGAGATCCCCTTGACTTGATGCCAAATTCAAACTGATGTCAGGAAAGGTAAGCCTGCACCACAGAGGTTGCTAGGTCTTTATGAGCAACTATCTTTGAGGTCAGCGGCAGCATCATTGCTTCGCCACTGACAGCAAAATTGAGTCCAGTATCTCCTTATGTGGCTCGGTGTCAGTTATTGATTGATAATGCCCCTATGAAGCACCTTGGAACATTTTACTGTATTAAAGTTGCGACAAAAATGCAAGTGTATTTTTCCAAAATGGATTATTCAAATGCTAGTGATTTTAAACTCAGGTCTTGGAATGGAAGTACTATTGTGAAAATTCCAAATATCTGTATATGGTAATAGAGATACTGAGTTACAGTACAGTAATTCACATTGTTTATGTTGTTGCTGATGTTGGAATCAGCGATTCATTTTCAAATGAGAGAGTAATAATCGTTGATGGTACAGCACCTTTGCCCCTGAAAATCCTTGGCGTTGCCATACGGCAATTTGTTACTGAACAATGCCCCATTGTCGCTAATTTCATGCTTAACCTTCTATCCAGTCTCCACCCTACCTTCATTCATTCCCTGTAAGGGCAGGTTACAGGAAGCCACAGGCCCTTTCACTCTTAACCTGTTTCCCTTCTCCTCTCCAATTCTATTTCCCCTCAAAAAGGCTTGTTTTCTTTCAAAATGCAGCATTTTATTAAATGAAAACAAATTAGAATGAGATAGGAAACTGCCTGCCTGCCTTTCTCTCACCCTGTCATGGGTGTTAGAAATTCAAATCTCGAAAAGGATGTGCAAGCAATTATCACTAACCTTTTGTAGCTGTGACTAAAGCAGTTAGAAATAATTATAATAAAAGCAAAATACTGCAGATGCTGGAAATCTGAAATAAAAACAAGAAATGCTGGAAATACTCCGCAGGTCTGGCAGCATCTGTGGAGAGAGAAGCAGAGTTCACTTTTCAGGTCAGTAACCCTTCTGCAGAACAAGAAATAATTAGTTGGCTTCAAAATTCAACTTAAGCAAAAGAATTGAAGTAACATTATATAAAGACACATTGTCTCTGACCCATTTCTGTTTTTCTCTCTGTATCTTTTTCTCTGACCTTTCTCTCTCCTCCCTATCTCAGCTTAATACTCTTTCTAAAGTTGAGAACAGGAGAAAGCTACAACAGGTGCATAATCAGAGCGCTGTTGTTTTTCTCTCACACACAACAAACAGCCGATCTGTCTGCAAAACAAATCAGAACTCTTACCTGAAGAAAGTTTGAAATTTGTCTTCTGGCTTTTGTGCAAGTAATTTTGAAAAATTATTGATCTAAAAGCTAGAGAAAAAATATCCCATCAACGTTGGCTGACTGCAACTGATGCATTCTGGGGAAATGGATTAACTGCACAGGCTGGACAGTGCAAACAACTCAGAATCTTAGTCCGACGCAAAGATATCAAGTCCAAGCACAGTAAAAACTCCAATTAAGGCCCTAAAACATGATTAAATGTACATAATTAATCATGTTATTGTGAAAGAATAATTTAAGAAAAATGTGTTTCAACCCTTACTTTGAAAAAGGACTGCAAGTACTTATGCATGTTCATTGTAATATGTACCTAATGTAATGAACGTACTATATAACAGACAATGTACATAGACAGCATCTCACAGGACATCTACATTATTGGTGTTCTTCCATGAGTGTGCAAGACTCGATATTAAACCAGTTTTCAGTAAGACCACTGCCAGTTGTTTCAGAGAAGCAGTCTGCACTTTGCTGATTTGTTGCTAATTAATCACTGGCGATCTTCATGTAGTAAGAACAGTGACATTTAGACCTGAGTAATAGTTATGCATGTCATAAAATAAAACTGCAAAAATAAAAATTCATATGTAATAAATTGCACTTTGAAATAACACCGATTTTTATTTAGAATTGTTTACTTGTTTGCCTTTCCAGGATGCTATTTCTCAAAAGTCAGTGGACATTCTGAGTAAGGGCGATGACCAACAGTCTGTGACTAGTGCAGAGAGGAATGCTTTAGACTGGCGCCAGAGCCAGTTTAGTCTCGGATCCAATGCTAGTGATGATGCTGCTAAAGCGAAGGCACCATCAAGTAAGTTACTGGCAAACAAAATAAAAAGAAACAGTCTGTCTGGGTTGAGGGTCCAATTGAAATAATCTATATTGCTTTAAACATGTCACAAAATATTCCTTACGGGATGTGGAATCAACCTAAGTCAAAACCTGTGCCAGTATGTGACTAACTTGCTGTTAGGATATGCATGTAATTTTCCTTGGCTAATTTTCCTTCCATTTAGCTTCTCTTTCCCCAAGTGCATTTTCCCCAACCCACAAAATAGGATTTTATTTTAACAAAAATAAGTCCCTGAATATACATACGAACATACAAATTAAGAGCAGGAGTAGGCCACTCAGCCCTTGGAGCCTGCTCCGCCATTCAATAAGTTCATGACTGATCTGATTATCCCACGTATCCACCTACCTCCGATAACCTTTCACCCCCTTGCTTATCAAGAATCTATCTACCTCTGCCTTAAAAATATTCAAAGATTTTGCTTCCACCGCCTTTTGAGGAAGAGAATTCCAAAGGTTCACGACCCTCTGAAAGAAAAAATTTCTCCTCATCTCTGTCTTAAATGGGCGACCCCTTTTTTTAAACTGTGACCCCTAGTTCTTGATTCTCCCACAAGGGGAAACATCCTTTCCACATCCACCCTGTCAAGACCCCTCAGGATCTTGTATGTTTCAATTAAGTTGCCTCTTACTGTTCTAAATTCCAGCGGATACAAGCCTAGCCTGTCCAATTTTTCCTCGTAAGACAGCCCGCCCATTCCAGGTATTAGTCTAGTAACTTTCTTTGTACTGCCTCCAATGCGTTTACATCCTTCCTTAAATAAGGAGACCAATACTGTACACAGTACTGCAGCTGTGGTTTCAGCAATGCCCTGTATAGCTGAAGCATAACCTCCCTATTTTTGTATTCAATTTCCCTCATGATAAGCGATAACATGCTATTAGCTTTCCTAAATACGTGCTGTACCTGCATACTAACCTTTTGTGATTCATGAATTAGGACACCCAGATCCCTCTGCATCCCAGAGCGCTGCAATCTCTCATCATTTAGCTAATATGCTTCTTTATTTTTCCTGCTAAAGTGGACAATTTCCCACTTTCCCACATTATACTCCATTTGCCAGGTCTTTGCTCACTCACTTAACCTATCTATATCCCTTTGTAGCCCCTTAAGTCATCTTCATAAGTTACTTTCCTGCCTATCTTTGTGTCATCGGCAAATTTAGCCGCCATACCTTCGGTCCCGTCATCTAAGTCATTTATATACATTGCAAAAAGTTGAGGCCCCAGCACAGATCCCTGTGGCACACCATTCGTAGCATCTTGCCAGAAGGGAGGGAGAATGACCCATTTGTGCCTACTCTCTGTTTCTTGTTAGCTAGCCAATCTTCTATCCATGCCAACATGTTACCCCCTACACCATGAGCTTTTATTTTCTGCAATAACCTTTGATGTGGCACCTTATCAAATGCCTTCTGGAAATCTAAGTACAATAAATCCACTGGTGCCTCTTTATCCATAGCACAAAGAACTCCAATAAAGTGGTTAAACATGATTTCCCTTTCACAAAACCATGTTGACTCTGCCTGATTACCTCAAATTTTTCTAATTGCCCTGCTATAACATCTTTAATAATAGCTTCTAACATTTTCCCGAAGACAGATGTTAAGCTAACTGGCCTGCAGTTTCCTGCTTTCTGTCTCCCTCTCTTTTGAATATGTATCTATGTAAAATAATTATTGCAGTATGTTTGTGTAATAGTTTTACTCCATCAAAGCTACAAGTTCTTAGGAAGGTGTGAGGTTCAATTTCTGTTATGTGGTAAGTTGGTGAATCTCAGCTGGGCCAGGTATATAGGCACACTGCACATGGCCTCAGCAGTTCCAGGCTGAGTGGCTACTGTTGGGCTATCCATTGGCCCCTGCTGGAATAGAATATGTCAGATTTTGGCAAGGGCACAATCAAGCTAGTCTGTGTTACTTTCCATCCCTCAATGATAAATAGCTTCACTGCCCAGCTGTTTGGACTCACTTGAGGAATGGGCAGAAGGCTGATCAACCATAGAGTTAGGAGAGAAGAGTGCATATCCTTAAAGCTAATAAACTACAACAGCTGCTTTTTTATAACAGTTGGTTTACAGTCAGTATGCAGCTGCAACTATTTTAAACAAAGGATTGCACATTATCACAGAATGTATCTTGAGTTAAGCCTTATATTAATTATATATATTTACATACTATCTGATAATTCACTTGTTAAATAATCCATATAGCCAGCATTTATAAGTTTATAATTATTATAATTTATAATTATTTATAATCATTTACTGATTACATTTTCAGTTGCATTTGTTCAAAAACAGAAATGGTCATCGATAAAATAAACCATTCTTTTCTTTCAGGAGTACCAGAGCAGAAGTTGTTTGCTGCACTTCTCATTAAATGTGTGGTCCAACTGGAGTTAATTCAGACAATCGACAATATAGTGTTTTTTCCTGCAACCAGCAAAAAGGAAGATGCTGAGAACTTGGCTGCAGCTCAGGTAAAGGGCAGCTTTTTACTATTTGTAAAGTGAAAAGTGTTCTAATCATTGGGAAGGTGACCTTAAATTTCATGGTCATTAGCCTACAAAAAAAGGTTAAAGAAATTCAATATTTGTGAAAAATGATCTTGTTAGTACTTCCGGGCTTTAACGCAACACCATGGTTTAATATTCCACTTTTGTGCATTTTTATTTCCAATACCATAGCAACATTGTTAGTTTAGAAAAAAATTGTACTGTGATTAAAATCCGAATTCTGATCAGATTTGCTGTTCAACTTCTGAGCAGATAATCTGTTACCATGACCTCATCTTTCAAACCCAATTATTGCAGCAGCATAGTAACAACGGAGGATCTGTTGTGGTGCAGAAACATTACCATCATTCAGTATAAGGCTTTGTAATTGTACTATCTTGAACACAACTCTGTTATCCTTTAGTTTCTAGATTATTTAATGTTAAAGCTGTGATGCCTTAGAGGATGAGACTGGGGAATTAATAATGGGAAACAAGGAAATGGCAAAGGCTTGGAACAAGTATTTTGTGTCTGTCTTCACAGTAAAAGTCACAAAAAGCATCCCAAGAATAGTAGAAAATCAAGAAGCAAAAGGGAGGGAGGAATTTGTAACAATCACTATCACTAGAGAAAAGGTACTAGGAAAACTAATGGGGCTCAAGGCTGGCAAGTCCCCTGGACCTGATGGCCTGCATCCAGAATCACAGAATTGTTACAGCACAGAAGGAGGCCATTCAGCCATCGTGTCTGCACTAACTCTTCGAGTGAGCAATTCACAGTGTCATTCCCCCACCTTCTCCCATAACCATATACATTCTTCTTTTTCAGGTAGCTATCTAATGCCCTTTTGAATGCTTCGATTGAACCTGCCTCGACCACACTCTGTGGCAGTGAATTCCAGATCCTAACCATTCTCTGTGAAAAAGCTTTTCCTTGTGTCGCCTTTGCTTCATTTGTCAGTTACCGTTAATCTGTGCCACCTTGTTCTTGATCCTTTAACGAGTGGGAACAGTTTCTGTCTATCTACTCTGTCCAGAACCCTCATGATTTTGAATACCTCTGTCAGATCTCCTCTCAACCTTCTGTGCTCCAAGGAAAACAGTCCCAACTTCTCCAGCCTATCTTCGTACCTGAAGTTCCTCATCCCTGGAACCATTCTTGTGAATCTTTTCTGCACTCTCTGCAATGCCTTCACACCTTAAATGTCAGCGCCCAGAACTGGACACAATACTCCAGCTGAGGCCGAACTAGGGTCTTATACAAGTTCAATATAGCAGCCTTGTTCTTGTACTCTATGCCCCTATTAATAAAGCCTATGATAGTGTATGCTTTATTGACTGCTCTCTCAACCTGTCCTGTTACCTTCAATGATTTATGCATATATGCACCAAGATCCCTCTGTTCCTGCACCTCGTTTAGAATTGTACCCTTTATTTTATATTTTCTCTCCATATTCGTCCTACCAAATGAATTACTTCGCATTTCTCTGCATTGAACTTCATCTGCCACTTGTCCATCCATTCCACTAACTTGTCTGCGTCCTTTTGAAGTTCTTTGCTATCCTCCTCACTGTTCACAATGCTTCCAAGTTTTGTATCATCTGCAAATTTTGAAATTGTGCCCTGTACACCAAGGTCTAAATCATTAATATATATCAGGAAGAGCAAGGGTCCCAATGCAGAACCCTGGGGATCGCCACTCCACACCTTCCCTGAGCCCAAAAAGCATCCATTAACCACTACTCTCTATCCTGTTACTCAGCCAATTTCATATCCATGTTGCTACTGTCCCTTTTATTCCATGAACTATAACTTTACTCACAGGTCTGTTGTGTGGCACTGTGTCAAATGCATGTTGAAAGTCCATGTACACACTCTGCTGAGGACATCGTGGATAGCACATTTAGCGAGGTGGTCATACCGCAAGTAATGGCTGCATAGGCAGAAAGGAATGGGTGAACACCAGGCGGAGTAGTAGGTGCAGGTAGGTAGTGCAGGAGTCCCCTGTGGCCATCCCCCTCTCAAACAGATATATCACTTTGAATACTGTTGGGGGGGATAGCCTCCCAGGGGAAAGCAGCAACAGCCAAGTTCGTGGCACCACGGATGGTTCTGCTGCATAGGAGGGGGGGGAAAAGACTGGGAGAGCCATAGTGATAGGAGATTCAATTGTAATGGAAATAGACAGACGTTTCTGTGGCCGCAAACGAGACTCCAGGATGATATGTTGCCTCCCTGGTGCTACGGTCAAGGATGTCTCTGAGCGGCTGCAGGCCATTCTGAAGGGGGAGGGTGAACAGCCAGTGGTCGTGGTGCATGTCGGTACCAACGACAAATGTAGAAAAAGTGATGAGGTCCTACAAGATGAATTTAAGGAGTTAGGAGCTAAATTAAAAAGCAGGACCTCAAAGGTAGTAATCTCAGGATTACTTCCTGTGCCACGTGTTAGTGAGTATAGGAACAGGCGAATAGACCAGATGAATGTGTGGCTGGAGAAATGGTGCAGGAGGGAAGGATTTAGATTTCTGGACATCAGTTGTAATGGGAACAGACGGATGGGTTATACCCAGACAGGACCGGAACCGATGTCCTCGCAGGGGCGTTTGCTAGTGCTGTTGGGGAGGATTTAAACTAGAATTGCAGGGGTTGAGAACCTGAGCAGGGAGACTGTGGAGGAGGAAACAAGGATAGAAACAAAAGACATGAAACAAAAAGGCAAAAGTGGATGGGATAGAAGTCCAGGGCAAGAAACAAATAGGGCCAAAGTGCAAAATAATGCTAAGTTGACTAAGGATGTTAAAAAGACAAGCCGAAAGGCATTGTGTCTCAATGTGCGGAGTATTCTCAATAAGGTAGGTGAATTAACAGTGCAAATAGATGTAAATGGATACGATATAGTTGCGATTACGGCGACATGGCTGCAGAGTGATTAAGGATGGGAACTTAGCATCCAGGGGTATTCAATATTTAGGAAGGACAGGCAAAAGGGGAAAGAAGGTGGAGTAGCGTTGTTAGTAAAAGAGGAAATCAATACAATCATGAGGAAGGATATTAGCTCAGAGAATCCTGATGTGGAATCTGTATGGGTAGAGCGAAGAAACACCAAGAGGCAGAACATTTTGATGGGGGTCGTATTTAGACCCCCATACAGCAGTGGTGATGTAGAGGATGGCATTAAACAGGAAACTAGAGACGCATGCAATAAGGGTGCATCTGTAATTATGGGTGACTTTAATCTACATAATGATTGGGCAAACCAAATTAGCAATAATACTGTAGAGGAGGAGTTCCTGGAGTGCATACATGATGGTTTTTTGGACCAATGCGTTGAGGAACCAACTAGAGAAAAGCCATCCTAGACTGGGTCTTGTGTAATGAGAAAGGATTAGTTAACAATCTTGTTGTGTGGGCACTCTTGGGGAAGAGCGAAAATAACATGATAGGATTCTTCATTAAGATGGAGAGTGAGAGTGTTGATTCCGAGACTAGGATCCTGAATTTAAATAAAGGAAACTATGAAGGTATGAGGAACAAGTTGGCTATGATCGATTGGGGAACATTACTTAAAGGGTTGACAGTGAATAGGCAATGGCTAGCATTTAAGGAGCACATGGATGAATTACAACAATTGTTCAATCCTGTCTGGCGCAAAAATAAAACGGGAAGGGTGGCTCAACCGTGGCTTACAAAAGAAATTAGGAATAGTATTAGATCCAAGGAGGAGAAATATAAAATGGCCAGAACAAGCAGCAAACCTGAGGATTGGGAGCAGTTTAGAATTCAGCAAAGGAGGACAAAGGGATTGATTTAAGAAGGGGAAAATAGAGTATGAGAGTAAGCTTGCAGAGAACATAAAAATTGACTGTAAAAGCTTCTATAGATATGTAAGAGAAAAAGATTAGTGAAGACAAATGTGGGTCCCTTACAGTCAGAAACGGGGGGAATTTATAATTGACAGCAAAGAAATGGCAGACCAATTAAATACATACTTTGGTTCTGTCTTCACAAAGGAGGACACAAATTACCTCCCAGAAATGTTGGGGAACATAGGGTCTAGTGAGAAGGAGGAACTGTATGAAATCAGTATTAGTAGGGGAATGGTGTTAGGGAATTTGATGGGATTGAAGGCTGATAAATCCCCAGGGACTGATAATCTACATCCCATTCAAAAGGAAGCTCCATTTTGATTTGGACAGGATGAGTGAGTGGGGAAATACATGGCAGATGCAGTATAATTTGGATAAATGTGAAGTTGTCCACTTTAGTGGCAAAAACAGGAAGGCAGATTATTATCTGAATGGCGATAGATTGGGAAAGGGGGGTGGTGCAGCGAGACCTGGGTGTCCTTGTGCACCAGTCGCTGAAAGTAAGCATGCAGGTGCAGCAGGCAGTTAAGAAGACAAATGGTATGTTGGCCTTCATAGCGAGAGGATTTGAGTACAGGAGCAAGGATGTCTTGCTGCCATTATACAAGGCCTTGGTGAGTCAACCTCTGGAACATTGTGTGCAGTTTTGGTCTCCTTATCTGAGGAAGGATGTTCTTGCTATGGAGGGAGTGCAGCGAAGGTTCACCAGACTGATTGCTGGGATGGCAGGACTGACGTATGAAGAGAGATTGGGTTGATTAGGCTTGTATTCACTAGAGTTTAGAAGAATTAGAGGGGATCTCATAGAAACCTACAAAATTCTAACAGGACTGGAAAGACTAGATGCAGGAAGGATGTTCCTGATGGCGGGGGAGTCCAGGACCAGAGGTCTAAAGGTAAGGAGTAAGCCATTTAGGCTGAGATGAGAAATTTCTTGACCCAGGGAGTGGTGAACCTGTGGAATTCTCTACCACAGAAAGCAGTTGAGGCCAAATCATTAAATATATTCAAGAAAGAGTTAGATATAGTTCTTAGGGCTAAAGGGATCAAGGGGTACAGGGAGAAAGCAGGAACAGGGTACTGAGTTTCGATGATCAGCCATGATCGTATTGAATGGTGGAGCAGGCTCGAAGGGTCGAATGGCCTACTCCTGCTCCTATTCTTCTATGTTTCTACACCACATCAATTTCATTGCCCTCATCAGCCCTCTCAGTTATCCCTTCAAAACACTCCAGCAACTTAGTTAAACATGATTTTTGCTTAACAAATCCATGCTGGCTTTCCTTAATTAACCTGAATTTGTCTGTGTGACAATTTTATCCCAAATTATTGTTTCTATAAGTTTCCCCAGCACCGTTTAAATTGACTGGCCTGTAGTTGCTGGGCTTATCTTTACATCCTTTTTTGAACAAGGGTGTAACATTTGCAATTGTCCACCACCCCTGAGTCTAAGGAAGACTGGAAAGTTATGGCCAATGCCTCTGCAATTTCCGCACTCACTTCCCTCAGTATCTTTGGATGCATCTCATCTGGCCATGGTGCTTTCTCAGCTTAAAATATAGACAGCCTATCTAATACCTCATTAATTTTAAATCCTTCTCGTGCATTAATTACCTCCTCTTGACTGTGGTCTTGGTCGCATCTTCTTCCTTGGTAAAGACAGATGCAAAGTATTCGTTTAATACCTCAGCTATTCCCCCTGCCTCCATGCGCAAATCCTCCTTTTGATCCCTAATCGGCTCTACTCCTTTTACCATCGTTTTACTATTTATATGTCTCTCGAAGACTTTGGGGTTCCCTTTTATATTAGCTGCCAGTATTTTTTCATGCTCCCTATTTGCTTCTGTTATTTACTTTTTCACTTCCCCTCTGGACCTTCTACATTCAGCCTGGTTCACCATTGTATTTTCTAACTGACATCTGTCATGAGCACACTTTTTCTTCTTCGTCTTCATCTCTATCTTTTTTGTCATCCAGGGAGATCTGGATTTGTTTGCCCTACCTTACCTTCCAAGGAATATACCTTGACTGTACCCGAACTATCTCTTCTTTGAAGATAGCCCATTGCTCAACTACCGGTTTTCTTGCCAGTCATTGATTCCAGTTTATTTGGCCCAGATCCATTCTTACCCCTTTGAAGCTGGCTTTCCTCAGTTAATTATTCTTACTCTAGATTGTTCTTCGTCCTTTCCCGTAGTCAACCTGAACCTTATGATACAATGATCACTGTCCCCTAAATGTTCTCCTACTGATATTTGATCCACTTAGCTCACCTCATTCCCAAGAACCAGATCCAGCAGTGCTCCCCTCTCGTTGGACTGGTAAAAGTACTGCTGTAGAAAATTGTCCTGAACACTCTAGGAACTCTTGCCCCTCTCTACCCTTTACACTTCTACAATCCCAGTCTGTATTCGGGTAATTAAAGTCCCTCATTATAACTACTCTATAATTCTTGCACCACTCTGTAAATTCCTTGCACATTTGTTCTTCTGCATCCTTTGCACTAGTTGGTGGCCTATAGACTACACTGAGCAATGTACTTGCACCCTTTTTGTTCCTTGGCTCTAGCCAAATAGAGTCTGTCCTTGACCTTTCTGGGATATCCTTTCTCTCAAGCACTGTAATGCTTTCCTTAATCAATACCGCCACTCTGCCTCCTTTTCTTCCTTTTCTATCTTTGTTGAACACCTTGTATCCAGGAATATTTAACACCCAGTCCTGCCCTTCTTTGAGCCAGGTCTCTGATATCGCCACAACATTATATTCCCACATGTCAATCTGTGTCTGTAATTCACCAATCTTATTAACTACACTCCATGCATTCACATACATGCACATTAGCCCTGATCTAGACTTTATTACTTCCTCCCTATTCTGCACCCACCTAATAACTTACTATTCCCTATTCTATACTGTCTTTCCCAGTATTCTGTGCACCATGGTAGTACTGTCTAGCACACTCACCTCAAGCACTTATTCCTCTTTTCTACTCCTATATGCTAGTGCCCATCCCCCTGCTAATTTAGTTTAAACCCTCCCCAACAAAACCAGTGAACCTCCCCACGAGGACATTGATCCGAGTCCTGTTGAGGTGCAACCCGTCCATTTTGAATAGGTGTCTCCTGCCCAATGCCCCAAGAATCTGAAGCTCTCCCTTCTGGACCATACTTCAAGCCATGCATTGATCTTCGTTATCTTCCTATTTCTACTCTCGCTAGCATATGGCACTGGGAGTAATCTAGAGATTACTACCCTCGAGGTCCTACTCTTTAACTTCCTCCATAGCTCCTGAAAATCTGACGATGGGACTTCAATACCTGCCTTTGCTATGTCATTAGTACCAACATGCACCATAACTTTCGGCTCACTCCCTTCCCCCTGCAGAATATCCTGTACCCTCTCCATGATGTCCTTTACCATGGCACCAGAGAGGCACCACACCATGTGGGACTCATGATAACTGTTACAGAAATGCATATCTGTCCTCCTGACAATGGAATCACCTATAACAACTGCATTTCTCCGCTTTGCTTTACAGTCCCTTGCCCATTGGTGCCATAGTTTGGATTGCACTCCTTCAAGGTGTTGTCACTGTCAGCAGTCTCCAAAGCTGAGTACAGTTTGAGAGTGGCACACACCCCTAAGACTCCTGCACTTCCTGCCTCTTCCTACTCTTCCGGATGGGCCACCCATCTACTATCCTGAATTCCTACTGCCCGTGGGGTGACCACCTCCTGGAATTAATGATCCAGAAAATATCCTGCTGGATGGTTTTCTAGAGCAGTATGTTGAGGAACAGACTTGAGAACATGCTATTTTAGATCTAGTCTTATGTAATGAGAAAGGACTAATTAATAATCTTGTCGTAAAATAACCTTTCGGGATGAGTGACCATAATATGACAGAATTTTACATTATGTTTGAAAATGAGGTAGTTCAATCTGAAGCCAGAGTGTTACATTTGGACAAAGGAAATTATGAAGGTATGAGTGGCAAATTGGCTGAGGTAGATTGAGAAAATACAGTAAAAGGCATGACAGTACAGTGTCAATAGATAGTCTTTAAAGAAATATTACAGCAACAATACATTCCTTCAAGGCACAAAAACTCCAAAAGTAAAGGCAGTCAACTGTGGATAACAAAGGAAGTTGAGGATTGTATAAGATTAAAAGAAAAGGCCTATAAAGTTGCCAGAAACAGTAGTAAACATGAGGATTGGGAGGATTTTAGAATACAGCAAAGGAGGACCAAGAAACTGATAGAGAGAATAGAATATGAATGTAAGCTAGCAAAAAATATAAAAACCGACTGTAAAAGCTTCTATCGGTACGTAAAAAGGAAACATTTGGCTAAGACAAATGTGGGTCCATTACAGGCTGAGTTAGGAGAATTTATAATGGGGAATAGAGAAATGGCAGAGAAGCTAAATGATTACTTTGTGTCTTGTCTTCACTGAGGAAGGTGCAAGAAATCTCCCAGAATTAGAGATCCAAGGGATTAGGGAGAATGAGGAATTGAAGGAAATTAGTATTAGTAAGAAGGTTGTATTGGAGAAATTGATGGGGCTGAAGGTTGATAAGTTCCCAGGACCTGATATTCTACATCCCAGAGTTTTTAAAGAGGTCGCGATGGAGATAGTGGATGCATTGGTGATCATCTTCCAAAATTCTATAGATCCTGGAGCGGTTCCTGCAGTTTGGAAGGTCGCAAATGTCACCCCACTATTTAAGAAGGGAGGGAGAGAGAAAACAGGGAATTACAGACCTGTTAGCCTTACATCAGTCGTTGGGAAAATGCTGGAATCTATTCTAAAGGATGTGATAAATGGACACTTGGATAATTATGATCTGGTTGGGCATAGTCAACATGGATTTATGAATGGGAAATCATGTTTGACGAACCTGTTGGAGTTTTCTGACGATGTTACTAACAGAATTGATAAAGGGGAGTTGGTGGACATGGTATACCTGGATTTTCAGAATGCTTTTTTTCAAGTCCCCCACAGGAGGTTGGTTAGCAAAATCGAAGCACATGGGATAGGAGGTAATATACTGGCATGGATTAGGATTGGTTAACAGGCAGAAAGCAGAGAGTAGGAATAAAAGGATCGTTCTCGCGTTGGCAGGCTGTGACTAGTGAGGTACCGCAGGGATCAAGTGCTTGGGCCCCAGCTGTTCACAATATATATCAGTGATTTTGAGGTGTGGACAAAATGTATTTCCAAGTTCCTAGATGACATAAAACTAGGTGGGAATGTGTGTTGTAAGGAAGATGCAAAGCGGCTGCAAGGGGATTTGGACAGACTAAGTGAGTGAGCAAGAACGTGGCAGATGGAATATAATGTGGAAAAATGTGAGGTTATCCACTTTGGAAGGAGGGATAGATGTGTAGAGTATTTCTTAAATGGTAAGAGATTAGAAAGTGTAGATATACAAAGGGATCTGGGTGTTCTTGTCAGTAAGTCACTGAAAGCTAACATGTAGGTGCAGCAAGCAATTAAGAAGGCTAATGGTACGTTACGGATTTGAGTACAGAAGTAGTGAAGTCTTGCTTCAATTGTATAGAATCTTGGTTAGACTGCACCTGGAGTACTGTGTGCAGTTTTGCTCCCCTTACATTAGGAAGGATATTACTGCCATGGAGGGAGTGCAACAAAGCTTCAGCAGACGTGTTCCCAGGATGGTGGGACTGTCCTATGAAGAGAGATTGGGAAAACTGGGCCTGTATTCTCTAGAGTTTCAAAGAATGAGAGGTGATCTCATTGAAACCTACAAAATACTTAAAGGGAGAGACAGGGTAGATGCAGATAAGATGTTCCCCCTGGTTGGGGAGTCTAGAACCAGGGGGCACAATTTCAAAATAAGGGGGAAGTCACTTGGGGCAGAGATGAGGAGAAATTGCTTTACTCAGAGGATTGTGAATCTTTGGAATTCTCTACCCCAGAGGGCTGTAGAAGCTCAGTCATTGAGTATGTTTAAAGCAGAGATTGATGGATTTCTAAATACCAATGATATAAGGAGATATGAGAGTAGTGTGGGCAAAAGGCATTGAAGTGGATGATCAGCTATGATTGTCTTGAATGGTGGGTCATGCTCGATGGGCTGAATGGCCTTCTGCTGTTCCTATGTTTCTGACGCTCCACAGTGATTCTAGCTGCCCCTCAAGCCCAGAAATCCTGAGCTGAAGTAGCTGGAGACACTTCCTACACATGTGGTTGCCCAGGACACATGAATTGTCCTGAAGTTTCCACATGGTGCAGGAATTGCAAGCAGCAGGTCTTAAAAGAAGGGCTGCAGAGATAGTGGATGCATTTGTTTGTAATCTTCCAAAATTCCCTCGATTCTTGCAAGGTCCCAGTAGATTGGAAAACTGCCAATGTAACACCTCTACTCAAGAAAGGAGGGAGACAGAAAGCAGGAAACTATAGGTCAGTTAACCTAATAACTGTCATTGGGAAATTGCTAGAATTCATTATTAAGGAAGTAATAGCAGGGCATTTCGAAAACTATATTGCAATCAGGCAGAGTCAACATGGTTTTATGAAAGGGAAATCATGTTTGACATATTTATTAGAGTTCGTTGATGTAACAAGTAAGGTGGATAAGGCGAAACCAATAAATGTAGTGCATTTGGATTTCTAAAAGGCATTCGATAAGGTGCCACATAAAAAGTTATTGCATAAGTCAAGACCAGACTGAGTTGGAGTAATGTATTAGCATGGATTGAGGGTTGGCTAACTAACAGGAAACAGAGTCTGGATAAATGGTGCATTTTCAGGTTGGCAAACTGTTACTGCTGGCGTGCCACAGGGATCAGTGCTGGGGCCTCGGCTATTTGCAATCTATAGTAATGACTTGGATGAAGGGACCGAGTGTATTGTAGCTAAATTTGAGGACGATACAAAAATAGGTAGGAAAACAAGTTGTGAGGAGGACACGAAAGTATCTGCAAAGAGATATAGATAAGTTGTGAGTGGGCAAAAATTTGGCAGATGGAGTATAATGTGAACCTGTCAACTTTGACAGGACGAATAGAAAAGCAGTATATTATTTGATTGGAGAGAGACTGCAGAACTCTACGGTACAGAGGGATCTGGGTGTCCTGGTACATATATCACCACAAGTTACTATGTAAGAACAGCAAGTGATTATTATCATTTAGTGAATGCAAATCCCCGAAGCCAAGCGATAGCCTGCTCATTTGCTGAGTTTAAGGTGATTAGTCCGCAACTTAGTCTGTAGAGGCGATACTCCTCAGTAACGTGCAGCATTGTTTGTGTGTCTCTCCACAAATGCATAATGGGTTTGTACTGAGGCCCCACCGGTGGAGGTTGGCTGCGCAGGGGCCCTGGCTTGTCTGCAAGAGCGGAAGCACAATTTGTGAGTATAGCTAAGCTGGAATTCCTTTAAATTATGGAATGGTTACAGCACAGAAGGAGGCCATTCAGCCCATTGTGTCCCTGCCAGCTCTGTACAAGAGCGCCTTACCGATTCCTACTCTTGCATTTTCTCCAGAGTCCTGCAAATTTTTTCTCTTCGGTTAATTATCCAATTCTCTTTTGAAGGCCTTAATTGAATCCCCTCCACCACACTCTCGGTGCATTCTAGATCCTAACCACTTGCTGCATAAAAAAAGTTTTTCACATGTTTGCCAATCATCTTAAATCTGTGTCCTCTGGTTTTCGATCCTTCCGTCAATGGGAGCAATTTCTCCCACTCTACTCTGCTCAGACCCCTCATGATTTTGAATACCTCTATCCAATCTCTTCTTAACCTCTTCTCCAAGGAGAGCAGCCTCAGCTTCTCCAATCTATCCAACTAACACAAGTTCCTCATCCCTGGAACAATTCTCGTGAATCTTTTCTGCACCCTCTCTAATGCCCTCACATCCTTCCTAAAGTGTGGTGCCCAGAACTGGACACAATACTACAGTTGAGGCCAGACCAATGCTTTATTCAGGTTTATCATAACTTTCTTTCTATTGTCCCTATTTATAAAGTCGAGGATCCTATATGCTTTGTCAACCACTTTCTAGACCTGCTCTGCTACCGTCAGTGATTTGTACACAGAGACCTCCAGGTCCCTCTGCTCCTGCACCCCTTTTAAAATTGTACCCTTTGTATTGCTTCCTTGTTCTTCCTACCCAAATGTATCACTTCACACTTCCCTGCATTAAATTTAAGTTACCACTTTTTTTTAGTTATTCGTTTCATGGGATTTGGGCGTCACTGGCATGATCAGCATTTGTTGTCCATCCCTAATTGCCCTTGAGAAGGTGGTGGTGAGCTGCCTTCTTAAACCGCTGCAGTCCATCTGGTGCGGGTATACCCACAGTGCTGTTAGGGAGGGAGTTCCAGGATTTTGATCCAGCGACATTGGATCAACTTTTATGTTAGCTTCCAGTCTCTTTGCTTCTCTTATTTGTTTCTTCACTTCCCCTCTGAACCTTCTCGATTCAGCCTGGTTCTCAATTGTATTATCGTCCTGCCATCTCTCATATGCACCCTTTTTCTGCTTCATCTTACTGTTTCTTTCGTCATCCAGAGGACTCTGGATTTGTTTGCCCTATCTATCCCCCTCATGGAAATGTGCCTCAACCCCTTTACCCGAACTATCTCTTTAAAGGCAGTCCATTGTTCCTTTGCAGTTTGGCCTGCCAGTCTTAGATTCCATTTTATCTGGGCCAGATCCGTTTTCAACCTATTGAAGTTGGCCCTCTCTCAATTAGTTATTGTAACCCTGGATTGCTTCTTGTCCTTTGCCACAGCCAACCTAACCCTTATGGCACTATGATCACTGTCCCTTAAATGTTCACTTACTGACCCTGATGTACTCGACTCACCTCATTCCCCAGAACCAGATCTGGCAATGCCTCCTTCCTTTTTGGGTTGGAAACTTACTGATGTGGAGAATATATTAATGATTTGGATTTAAATGTGGGAGGCATGATTGGGAAATTTGCTGATGACACAAAAATGTGTTAATAGTGAAGAGGATAGCCGTAGACTAGGGGATGTGAGAGGGAAAAAATGGGATCAATGGAGGATTAGTATAAATGGGTGGTTGATGGTCGGTGCGGACTCATTGGGCCGAAGGGCCTGTTTCGGTGCTGTATCTCTCTATGACTCTAATGGTTTGGTTGAGTGGGCGGGAAAGTGGCAAATGGAATTCAATCAAGAGAAGTGTGAGGTAATGCATTTGGGGAGGGCAAATAAAGCAAGGGAATACACAATAAACGGGAGGATATTGAGAAGGATAGAAGAAGTGAGAGACTTTGGAGTGCATGTCAACAGGTGGCAGGATAGGTAGATAGAGTGGTGAAGACGACATATGGATTGCTTTCCTTTATTGGCCGAGGTATAGAATACAAAAGCAGGGATGTGATCCTGGAACTATTTAAAACACTGGTTAGGCCACAGCTGGAGTATTGCGTACAGTTCTGGTCACCACATTACAGGATGGACATAATTGATGTGGAAAGAATATAGAGGAGATTTACAAGAATGTTGCCAGGGCTTGAAGGTTGCAGCTATGAGGAAAGATTGGATAGGCTAGGCTTGTTTTCTCTGGAGCTGAGGGGAGATTTAATTGAGGTGTACAAAATTATGAGGAGCTTGGCGGGGAGGTCAGTTACTAGGACTCTGGCGCATGTGTCAAAGGATAACCTATGTTACATTTGTGGTCCACCTCCAATGATAGAGGCTGTTTCTCAACAGCTGGAAAAGCTTGGTGTCCCTAAAGAAAGCATAATTTTTAAGGTAATTGCTCGAAGGATTAAAGGGGACATAAGGAGAAACTTTTTCACCCAGAGGGTAGTGGGTGTCTGGATTTCGCTGCCAGGAACGGTGGTGGGGGCAGAAACCCTCAATTCTTTTAAAAGGTACCTGGACATGTACCTGCAGCACTGTAACCTGCAAGGCTATGGACCAGGTGCTGGAAGGTGGGATTAGATTGGGCGGCTAGTTTTTTCAGCCGGTACGGACACGATGGGCTGAATGGCCTCCTGTGCTGTAATTGTTCTATGGTTCTAACACACTCTAGAAACTCTTTACCCTCACTTCCCTTTGCACGATTAGTATCCAAGTTTGTTCTAGGATAATTAAAACCCCTCCTTCTAACTACTCTAATTCTTGCACCTCTCTGGAATTTCCTTGAAAATTTGTTCCTCTATATCTTTCCCACTAGTTGGTGGCCTATAGAATACACCTAGCAATGTAATAATACTTCATTTTTTTTTTTAGCTCTAACCAAATAGATTCTGTCCTTGACCCCTCATGGACATTTTCTCTCTCCAGCACTGTAATGTTCTCCTTAATCAATATTGCCACCTCCTCCTTTCTTTTCTTCCCTATCTTACCTGACCACCTTGTATCCAGGAATATTGAGTATCTAGTCCTGTCCTTTTTTGAGCCAGGTCTCTGTTATCGCCACAACAAATTTCCATATGGCTACCTGCAGCTCACCAACCTTATTTATCACACTCCGTGCATTCACATCCATGCACTGTAGATCTAATTCAGATCTTATTACATTCCTTCTTACTCTGACCCCACCTAATACTTACTATTTCCTACTCTAGTGCTGTCTTTTCTAATTCTGTGCAATATTGCTTCCTTGTGATCACACCCCTACCAAGTTAGTTTAAACCCTCCCAAATAGCACTGGCAAAGACATTGGTTCCGGCTCTGTTCAGCTGCAACTCGTTCGGCCTCTAGAGCTCCCATCTCCCCAGAACCAGTCCCAATGTCTCAGGAATCTAAAGCCCTCCCTCCTACACCAACTCTCCAGCCACGCATTCATCTGCTGTGCCCTCATATTTCTGTGCTTACTTGCATGTGATACTGGGAATAATCAAGAGATTACTACATTCTGAGGTCCTGCTCGCAAGTTTCTTTCCTAGCTCCCTAAACTCTGCCTTTAGGAACACATTCCTCTTTCTACCTATGTAGTTGGTACTGATATGGACCACGACCATTGGTTCTTCACCCTCCCACCTCAGACTGTCCTGCAGCTGCTCAGTGACATCCTCGACCATGGCACCAGGGAGGCAACATATCATTCTGGATTCACGTCGGCGGCCATTGAAATGCTTATCTGTTCCCCTAACTATTGAACCCGCTATCACTATTGCTTTTCCAGTCTTCCTGCGGGCCCGCTGTACAGCTGAGCCTGCTATGGACTAGACTCTGGCTGTACATCCCAAATGAACCATCACTTTCACCAGTCTTTAGAATGGAATACTGGTTGGAGAGTGAGATGCAGTCAGGAGACTCTTGCACTTCCTGCCTGGTCCTTCTTGACTACCTGGCGGTCACCCATTTACTCTCTGCCTGCATAATGTTAAGCAGCAGTGTGACCACATCTATAAACATGCTATACTTGAAACTCTCCTCGCGGATGTGCTGCAGTGACACCAATTGCTGCTCAAGCTCTAAAACCTGGAGCTCAAGCAACTCCAGCTGACAACATTTCCTGCACATGTGGTTGTCCAGGACACAAGAAGTGTCTTGTAAGTTCCACGTGGAACAGGATGTGCACTCCAGGCGATTGATCTGTCCTGTCATGCCTCTATTTATTAGACTATTAACTGACTTAACACAAGTAACCTTAGTGTCTTGGTAGTACAGAACTTGAGTATTGCTGAAAGAAGAGGCATACTGTCGAAGCTTTTTGTCTTGCACTCATCAGGACTGCAAGAATGCCCAATTTCAAAGGGAGCAACAACCTCAAGGCAGCTCATTACTCTTAAACAAATCTAACAAACGTGTTTGTAACTTGCTTTTGAACAGGGCTGTGTGGTCATGCTTGGAGATGTGTCCATTGGATACGAATTAGGACCAGTCATTAAGAGGGGCGTGCATTTTGTCAGTAGAGTCACGCTTGTTAAAAATGACTATTCGAGTCCCTTTATCAGGTCACAGATGTGAAACCTTAACTCTGTTTCTCTCTCCAGAGCTGCCAGACCTGCTGAGTAATTCCAACACTTACTGTTTTTATTTCAGATTTCCAGCATTTTGATTTTATTGCAATTCTGTATGCCTGGGTTGGCCTTGCAACGCCGCCAGACATTTGCGCTGCATGTGAAAATGGGACAGGTCATTGGGCATCCCACAATATGCATGCGCTAGATCAGCTAGATACGCTTTCAAGGACTCAGCGTTTTCATTGGACGCTGGTTTGCAGCAGGATAGCTGAGAATAGAGGAGTTCAAACTCAACAAATACTACTTCCCATTTGATATGCAATTTGGGAACACCAAAATTGAAGCCACGCACGAGGACAAACTCCCCACTTTCAGAGAGTACATGATTGGACAGATTCACTACACTATTCACTATTGAGGCAATATAATGGCACAAATGGATCAAATCAAAAAATGAAAGAAATTTGCACACCTCAGACCAAGCGCAGCATAGGGCACAATGTCGATTAGTAATCCTACAATCAATCTGTTCAATCTCGCCCTGCATGAATGCTCGCTCGATCGTGGGACTGTCTGACTTTAGCATTATCAGTACGCTTGGAAAGGAACACTGGCACAACCTTGGGTCTAATACATTCTCTGAGAAATTCAGTAGATAACTTGCCCATTCTAAACTTAACTGTGAGTTGAACTATGTTGTTGATATCCCAAATTTGGTCTTTGTTGTATCTCTGTCTCAGGTGTACAGATAGTTGCTTGGTAGTATAGAACTTGAGTATTGCTGAAAAAGAGACATGCCGTTGAAGCTATTCTTCTTACACTCATCAGGACAGACACAAGAATGCCAAATTTCAAAAAGAGCAACAATTTATACTGCATGAGAAAAGGGTGCTGATTGGTTGGCAAGTTGACTCTGTTTGAGGCGTTGCCATGGAGAATGCACCAGGGAACTATTGTTCCCTGTGCTTTTGTTTAATTCAAAATGGTGCACCGCCTGGTCATGATCCTTCTGCCTGCAGAGGACATGTTCCTGCATATGGATATATGTAGCTTCTAGCAGGCGTAAGTGAGTCACATTGTGAGCCCGACTGATGAACTTAAATCAGTTATTGATGTAATTCTTAGCACACTCAGGATTGTTAATGAAGTGTGCTGTCCAATTAGGTTCTGAGATTTGCAAGGCCGAGCTGGTTGAGTATGGTCAGTACTTTTCCTATTGCGAACAGCCAAAGGTACGTACTGTTTGATGCGATCCACCAGTCGTTGGGACGTAGGCCTACGTACCTGGCGTCGCATCGACACTGGTATTCATATACCACATTACTCATTTGTGTGGTAGGCAGAACATCAATTTGGCTTGACGACAGTATTCTGTTAGTGAAAAATACCACTTGTGTTGCTACTGCATAGTAGCACTGTAAAATAAATTTAAGACTTAAATAAATAAACACTCATCAGGTACTCACCAATCAGCTGATCCCTTATGCAAATATAACTTTAAGTATTTTTGTGTCTCCCTGTCACTTGCAGTCCTTCACCTCCAGGCTGGGCTCTCCAATTTTTGAACTAATCGATCAGATTCTAAACATTACTCAACGCACTGAACTTATATACTTAGCTTAAAAAAAAAGACTCGGGTTCTGCTTTTCCTCCCCCTCTCTGTTGATTGTGATGTAGCTCTGACACCACTTTTTGATTTCTCCTATGTTTGATTTGGCTCCAAGCTCCTGGTATGCTTTTGGAATCGCTGCTCTGTTCCTACTCCTTTATATCCAGCCTCTGATCTCTTGGTGCGCTTTTGAATCTCCGTTCTGCTCCCACCCCTTTTTGTCTGGCCACCGATCTCCTGGCCTGCTTTTTTCTAAATAAGTCATTGGTTCACCTCAAGCAGTGTCACACTTCAATATTTATTTTGAAATATCGCGGTCATCATTTTTTTCTGTGTGAAAATGTTTTAAATCATAGTAGAAAACCTTGTTTAGGACAAGGGACTAAACAGGCTGCAAAGGAACTAGCCTCTGTTACTCCCAAACCATGTGTATATCAGGGTAGAAAATTTAGAAAGGCTTTTATACGTGGTTTTATTGCAGCGTGCTGCAAGAATGGAAGAATGACTCAAGTCAGGTCAGTCATTTAACATGCTCATAAAATAAATGTTATTTTGCGCATGTGACTTTAAATTCTTATGCAGCATACTTCATGAGGGTTGTTTATTCTGTTTTGAAACAAAGACTTGCATTTATATAGTGCCATTCACAATGCCAGGACATACCAAAGCGCTTCATCGGCAATAAAGTACTTTAGAAGTATAGTCACTGTCATCATGTAGGAAACATGGCAGTCAATTTGTGCACACCAAGCTCCCACAAACAACAATGTGATAATAGCCAGATAATCTCTCTCAGGTTGGGGAATAAATGTTGGCCTGAACACAGGGCCAGAACTCCCCTGCACATCTTCAAAATAGTGCCATGGGATCTTTTACATCCTGAGAGAGCAGGCGGGGCCTCAATTTAATGTCTGATCTGAACGACGGCACCTCTGACAGTGCCGTACTCTCTCAGTACTACCCTAGAGTGTCGGCTTAGATTTTTGCACTCAGTCGCTAGGCTGGGGCATGAACCCGCAACCATCGGACTCAAAGGCAAGAGTGTTATCCGCTGAGCCACAACTGTTGCTACATTTGATGCCCACACCCCAACACTTAAAAAGGTGTAACTAAGTTATCATTTCTTCATAAGATTATGACTTCAGTAGCACCCCTTAATTCTAAATTTCATGTTTACGGCAGGATTGTGAACTAATACAAGAGCGAAGGTATAACTCTGGTATCAGATCAGCCATCTGTATCAGCTTGTTAGATGGCTGACCTAACTTCCGAGTTATGCTTCCATTTTTCGAAATAATAACTGCATTTTACACTTTAACATGTTGCATAAATCCAGTATACCACACAAAATACAAGAGGTGACACTTTACACACTTTTTTTATTCGTTCATGGGATGTGGGCATCGCTGGCTAGGCCAGCATTTATTGCCCATCCCTAATTGCCCTTGAGAAGGTGGTGCTGAGCTGCCTCCTTGAACCGCTGCAGTCCATGTAGAGTAGGTATACCCACAGTGCTGTTAGGAAGGGAGTTGCAGGATTTTGACCCAGCAACAGTGAAGGAACAGCAATATAGTTCCAAGTCAGTATGGTGTGTGGCTTGGAGGGGAACCTGCAGATGGTGATGTTCCCATGAATCTGCTGCCCTTGTCCTTCTAGTTGTTCGAGGTCGCGGGTTTGGAAGGTGCTATCTGTGGAATCTTGGTGCGTTGCCTCCTGCAACTGTAACTCCACCCTCTAACATCAAAGATGGCAGTGTTACCCACATTGTTAACAGTCAACGTTTATCACACTGCCACAACTTAGCCTGTAGCAAGCCTAACTTTTTTAGAGCTGCTGACTCATTGGATTTTGTACTCTCCAGGCAAGTATACTACAGATCAAGTTGTCTAGGTGAGGATTCCATGTGCCATAACTACTTCTAAATGGGAATAGAGGGACAGTGACACTGATCTAGAAATTTGGCATGACCTGCTCATTGGGTGCTAGTAAAGGTTTCATGGGATAGCTGTACTGCATTTTTGTCACTTTCAGTAAATCGTGGCTCTGGTTTCTACTTCTGTGGGGTGATTTAGTGGTTCATAATGGAGGTTATGAACACTCCACTCATTAGAACATCTCAATCTTACTTTGTGTTGCTGTTCAAAGACTTGAGATGTGTTAATGTGTAAGGTCAGAACTGATAAGAAAATTCAGTATTTTTCTTTACCATTTACAGAGAGATGCAATTGATACTGATGTACATGTTGAAAAGCAAGACCAGGGAATGTATCACTACCTAACTTCAAAACAGCTTTTCAAGCTCCTAGACTGCCTACTCGAGTCTCATCGATTTGCCAAGTCCTTCAATTCTAACAATGAACAGAGGACTGCACTATGGAAAGCAGGTGTGTAATGTGTGTTTAATAATTATACCATGAAATTAACTGTACATGACCACCACAGGAACAGTAGAATGGCCTGAGAAATTCATCCACACCATAACCACAGTCATAAAAAATTAATGTTGGAAGCAATTGTTAATGCCAAATGTTTGAATAGAAGTATACTCTTCATCTCTGGCACAGGATATTTGCACAATGATGTGGTATAATAGTGGTAAGATGTTGGTTGCATCCTACAATTCTTTGTGAAATTAATTTCAATCACTTTCAATTCTGCATATAGTCATGAGAAAGGGCTTTGTGTAAATGTTTCGAACATATGCAGCGCATACTTTTCCTATATTTAAATTTAAAAATGATTGTAATTGTAGCCATGTGAAGCTGCCACCTATTATTGCCTACAATGACACCCAACGATGACCAAAAAAACTTCAAATTATAATACATGTCATCCAGTGCATTTTTTTTTTTTTAGAATAGCACAAGCTGGAGTGTATGTTGAGGACAAAGTGCATCCTGTGGATTCAAATAATAATCTTGAAAATTGAGAGAGAAAATCGAATAGCAATCAGGCTACCAAACAGCATATATTATGGTTCCAACATTCCACGGACTGGATAGGGCATAAGTCACATTTACACCGAAGGGGGAATGATTCAGATCCCCCCTCATTTGACTGGATATTTAAATACCTGTCAGGGAACCCTTGGCAAATCTTTCGTCCGTGCCCCTACATCAAGCAAGTGTACTAGGCGAGCTCTTGGATGAGCATGAAAATCTACACTAGTGTGTCCTCTGACTCACTGTTAGCAATGGCATGGAAGATCTCCCAGTTATTTAAAAATATTCTGTTGTGGTGATTTACAAGCTGTTGCCTTAATTCTAGATTAAAATAACAATTATAATCTGTTCAAACCTGATTTTGCAATTTCTGATGTCATTTGAGCCCTTCATTTGGTGTTGCCGAGTGACAGTTTGCAGCATATGTGGTGTTCTATATTCATGCGTAAATTTACGAATACTTTCATAAGTGCCTTAAAACTTACTTGAATCGTGATCTTGGCCGGTTTTTAACTGAGTGATTAGCTGACTCGCAAATGAAAAGATGACACTTTATCATCCTTTTCTAATCTAATATATCCCTCACTGGTCAACCCATTGATGTGTTTCTAGTCCTGTCAGTACTATAGAAAACTCCCCCAACAAAAGGAAAAATAATTTAGCTGCTAGGTAAAGTCAGAGCATTGTATTGCTTGAAGTTACCAAACAATTACATTTTTATGAAGTGTTTAATAATACAACACAGAAGGAGGCTTTTCAGCCCATAGAATCTGCACCTGCTCTTTCAAAGAGCAATTTCTCGTTCAAGTATGTATCCAATTTCCTTTTAAAAGCTACTATTGAATCTTCCCACCACACTATCAGGCAGTGCTTTCCAAATCCTAACTACTTGTTGCGTAAAGAAATTTAACCTCAAGTTGTTTCGGTTTTTTTTTGCCTATCACCTTAAATCTGTGCCGTCTGGTTATCAACACTTCAGCCATTGGAAATGGTTTCTCTTTATTTACTCTATCTGAACCATTTATGATTGTAAAATGTTTTTCTAGCTTTAATGAAGCTCTTTTAGGTTTTGCTTAATATTTTGAATTTCTCCATTGGTGTTGATGTCAGTTGTAAATACTGTTTGATATGTCACCTTGGCATATTACTCAAGGATATTGTTTCAAATTTGAAATGAGCAGCACTTTTATTTATAGAAACAGATTAAATCTGTTAACTTCAATAAGCCATTTTTTTCAGTCAAGGTGAGATGATTGCACTCTAACTAGAATAGTCAATTGAGCTCAGTTATAGCTAAATAAGTTGTCCATCACTTTATGCAAATAATACTATTACATCAAACTAGTGTGTATATAAATATATTTTATATGTTGTATAAATTTTATATCCGGTATAAATTGCCTTTGTCATTGTTTTCAAGCAGTTGAATATGTTTTATTGATACGAGGTTGCGACAGGGGTGGGGGAGAGACTTCAGAAACTTGCTCCATATACACCTATTGGCAAGAGCCTGCAACAATGTTATAAAAGCAAAATACTGCGGATGCTGGAAATCTGAAGTAAAAACAAAGTGCTGGAAATACTCAGCAGGTCTGGCAGTATCTGTGGAGAGAGAAGCAGAGTTAACATTTTTTTTACTACAACTATTAGCACTCCCTTTGTCTTTTGTTCTGTGACATCTGTCAATCTCCTGACCTCTGCCCTACCACACACCGTCCCTTTTGTTGTTCTTCCCCCCCCCCCTTCTCTCTCCCCCCCCCTTCTCACCCCCCCCTTCTCACCCCTCCCCCCTTCTCACCCTCCCCCCTTCTCACCCCCCCCCCTTCTCACCCCCCCCTTCTCACCCCCCCCTTCTCTCTCACCCCCCCCTTCTCTCTCACCCCCCCCTTCTCTCTCACCCCCCCCTTCTCTCTCACCCCCCCCTTCTCTCTCACCCCCCCCCTTCTCTCTCACCCTCCCCCCTTCTCTCTCTCCCCCCCTTCTCTCTCCCCCCCCTTCTCTCTCCCCCCCTTCTCTCTCCCCCCCCTTCTCTCTCCCCCCCTTCTCTCTCCCCCCCCTTCTCTCTCCCCCCCCTTCTCTCTCCCCCCCCTTCTCTCTCCCCCCCCTTCTCTCTCCCCCCCTTCTCTCTCCCCCCCTTCTCTCTCCCCCCCTTCTCTCTCCCCCCCCTTCTCTCTCCCCCTCCTTCTCTCTCCCCCTCCTTCTCTCTCCCCCTCCTTCTCTCTCCCCCCCCTTCTCTCTCCCCCCCCCTTCTCTCTTCCCCCCCTTCTCTCTCCCCCCCCTTCTCTCTCCCCCCCCTTCTCTCTCCCCCCCCCTTCTCTCTCCCCCCCCTTCTCTCTCCCCCCCCTTCTCTCTCCCCCCCCTTCTCTCTCCCCCCCCTTCTCTCTCCCCCCCCTTCTCTCTCCCCCCCCTTCTCTCTCCCCCCCTTTTCTCTTCTCCCCCCCTTTTCTCTTCTCCCCCCCTTTTCTCTTCTCCCCCCCTTTTCTCTTCTCCCCCCCTTTTCTCTTCTCCCCCCCTTTTCTCTTCTCCCCCCCTTTTCTCTCTTCTCCCCCCCCTTCTCTCTTCTCCCCCCCCTTCTCTCTTCTCCCCCCCCTTCTCTCTTCTCCCCCCCCTTCTCTCTTCTCCCCCCCCCTTCTCTCTTCTCCCCCCCCTTCTCTCTTCTCCCCCCCCTTCTCTCTTCTCCCCCCCCTTCTCTCTCCCCCCCCTTCTCTCTCCCCCCCCCTTCTCTCTTCCCCCCCCCCCTTCTCTCTTTCCCCCCCCCTTCTCCTTCCCCCCCTTCACTTGCTCAAAGCCTATTACATTTCAACCTTTTGCCAATTCTGATGAAAGGTCACAGACCTGCAGTGTTAACTGTGCTTCTCTCTCCACAGATGCTGCCAGACCTGCTGAGTATTTCCAGCACTTCCTGTTTTTATTCCTGCAACGTTAATGACTTTTAACATAGCAGTATTGAAGCAGAAATGTTCACATTACAATTTAAAATAGTACATTTTGACACACAAGCTTGACCAAAAATTATAGCAAAAGGAATTAAGATTTTTGGACAATATGATAATGGATGTTGCATGGCTTGGCCTATAGGGAGTCAAGACAGTGTAATCCTCAACTGATGTAGAGTTAGAGAGTGGGGGATAATTGAGCCTGGGTGTATAAATGTAGATCAGTTCCTGTTTTAAAGTTGTCAATTCTGCCCTTATTTTGCATAATACTTTGTTTTTATTATGGTCCATAACTTGCGGTGGTAATGACGCGCAGTTAAACTCAGTAATCTGGAAGTTGCTGTCAGGGATACCCTGCTCCTTCATAAGGTGCACTGTTGCAGTTTTTGCAAATGGAATCAGTGCAGAATCACTGATTTGATATCAACTTCATTATTTTTACATACCAATCTTGCTGTTCGTGTCTTAACTCGCACCAAGCCCCTGTGTTTGCTAGCCTACATTGGCTCCCAGTCAAGCAACGTCTTTATTGTAAAATTCTCATCCTTGTTTTCAAAATCCGATATGGCCTCGCCCCTCCCTATATCTGTATTATCCTCCAGCCCCACAACCCTCCAAGATGTTTGCGCTCTTCTAATTCTGGCCTGTGACGACCAGATGAGAAGGGGTCTAGGGGTTCCCTCTCAGCCTTTTCCTGGTTTAACCGTAACAGGGTTTAATTTTAGAAACACTGTTTTTAGCTACCACTCAGTGCATCCTTGTTCATTGCTCCAATTGTAAGGCAATGAAATCAGACTTAGATTTCCTTAGATTTAAACAAGGTGGAAGTTTATTAATCTTAAACTCTAATCCGGTTGATAACTACATGTGACGTGACCACTCTAGCATGCATACGCGATAAATACACACGCAGGTAGAGACAGAAAAAGTAGAAAAGAATAAAGGGGAAAAGGTTGAGGCACTATCGGGATTATAATTATAGTCCTTTAAGTTCAATGTGGAGTCTTTGGTTGCCGGTAAGTCCTGCAATTCGTTGGGGCCCAGTGCACACTTCAACTTGTTTCGATGTTGAGTCTTTTCTCTCTTGAGGTTTATGTGTCTTCCGTGGGTCCGGTGGCTTGGGAGACAGTGTGAGAGAGAGACACAGCCAGGAGAGAGGTTTCCTTGTTCCAGCTTCAGTTGCAAACTGCCTTCTGTTACTTTCTCTGTGGCACAATTCAACTCCAAGTTGGCCAGCAGGTCAGTCATGTGACTAACTGGCTTAACCACTCCTGCATTTGTGGATTGTATCATCTTAGCAGTCCCTGGAATGTGCTTCCTTACACCTTCAATGTTTGATGATCAAAATACCATTTGGGTTAATTGGCCCAGGGAGTAGTCCTTTGTCTCCACAAGCCTTCAGCAACAGTTTAAAATCAATGTTCATATGACAAAATCATTATGCCTCATTCTTGGCAGGTGGGGGTCTGCATGTCATGGCCTCTTATGCATCACTGATTTCAATTGCTCTACCATTGGTGACCACGCCTTCAGTTGCCTAGGCACCAAGCTCTGGAATTCCCCCTCTCAACCTCTCCAGCTCACTTTCCTCCTTTAAGACACTCCTCAAAACCTAACTTTTGGCCAAGCTTTTGGTCATCTGACCTAATATCTCCTCCTGCAGCTCAGTATCATGCTGTATTTTATAATGCTTCTGTGAAGCACCTTGGGACGTTTTATTACATTTAAGGTGCTGTATAAATATAAATTTTTGTAAAAACCAACTAAAATAAGTCTTTTTCAATCGGGGGTAGCTAAGTTTTGACAGCATACTAAGTCGTAATTACAACTGAGCAACCTCTCTGACCATGAAAAACTAATTTAGAAGTGTGGAGTCTCATTCCTGCTGAAGAGCATTTTAAATTTGCAGATTTTTAAAAAGAATAAAAAATAATTCTTTTTTAACGATTGCTTCATGATATTTAAGCTTCTCCCTTAATCCCATGTGTATGTCCCAATCTTCATTATGCTTTCTGTACAGTGATTTAAATGTGAATTATATTCCCTGCTTTATACTGCCTGTGAAAATTCTTCAATCTGGTTGGCTGATCAGCCTCACTCCTGCTGGATGCCACAGAGGCCCTACAGATGATGCCAAATTCAAAGTGACGGAAATGAGGAAATCGACATCGTCTAGCCTACTAAATCTTTGTAGGCAGTTTTCTTCAAGGCACTGTCAATTCATCGCTGGCATCACAATCCAGCTATTGTTTATAATTAAATAGTAAAACCTTCAACAATTTGGGATACAGAGAAATAAGATTGGTTGGAGTAGACTTTCTCTGCAGGATAGCTTACAGAGTTGGGAAAGTATCTATAATGTATGTGGAACGGTGTCATTATAGCATGCCAAACTTACATAGGCACTTTCCATTATAAATTTGGATAGTCATTCATATTAAGACAAATTAACAGGGAGTAAGGTTTTGTAGATAGGGAGTGCAAGCAAAAATAAGAATGTTAATACATATCCTAGATTTTTTCAAGTGACAATCCTTGCTCATATAGATTAACATTAACTTTGTCTTATTAAAAGTAAAAAAAAGTATTTTTAATATTGGAGCCTAAGGTTCAGTGTCATGGAGTGGTAGGATGTAGATTGACACCTATAATGCTCCACAATTAATCATCCAACTTCTGTCATGTGAAGAGATGCTGAATGGAAAAATGATGTACTTCTGCAGGGAGGAAGGGAAAACTAGAGAAAAAGTGGACACTGGTCATGAAATCCTCCTAGCACTGGTTTTCTGCACAAAACTGATGTAGTCCTAGAAGCAGATCTCCCACACCTTGGATACCTGTGCCAAGAACAAGGCAGAGAATTAAGAATAAAAAGCACAAAATAGCTGAACAAATAAAATTCAAAGGCCTAGGATAAATTTTAACCAAATATTTATTCTTGCTGACATTTTCTGAAGTAGGATTCATGTACTGAAGCTTTCCGATGGAGGATAATTTATTTCAACAATGCAAGAAACCGTATTCAGAAATTGGTTAGCTGCCCATGGTTTTTCCTCTTTCATAATACTGAACAAGCTGCTTCTTGAAATGTCATATTGATCATTTTGTTATGTTATTTCCTGTAAATTCCCCCTGCCACTGTCTCTTTTGGAAACTTTTAAATAAAAGTTGCAATGATAATCATCTGCTTTGCCATTACTGCACGCTGTGGAAAAAGTCAGTATGGCGGGACAAAAAAAAAAATACTATAATTAAAATGATGGATTTTCTTTGCAAAGGTCATATAACAAGAAAATTTCTTGAGCTTATCCACTCATTGTAAAAATTTAGGGTCTACAATGTCAGTGACAATTTTTAATATTTGCAATCACGAAACCAATGTGAGCACAATCACTTCAGTTTAACGGGTAATCTTGCAATCATTTTTTTTAGATGAGTAATTGGTGGATCCGCCATGCCATTGGTGGATCCGCCATGCCATTGGTGGATCCGCCATGCCATTGGTGGATCTGCCATGCCATTGTTCTAGAGTACTTGCCTGCAAAGCAAAGAAAACTGTATTAGAAGAGCTGGGTGAAGATTCTGCAGCCACCAGTGTTTACCTTGTTTCCTTGACTTCCCTGTAACAGACAGGGGTGAATGTAGCATTTCGTACAGTGTGCCAAACCTCAGGTGCACTTCAGTTGGACAGCATCTCTAGATACATCTAGGCAAGAGGGAGCTGGAAGCAAGAGAAAGGCAGGGACTGAGGAGGGATTATGAAAGATTTGGGTCAGAGAAAGCAGTATTCAGTATGAACAAGGGGCAAAGCAGTTTTGGGATATCTATGTAATCTGTTGCTTGTGCATCCTTCACAATGGTCCTTGTTTGGGCTGGCCCATGGAATGCAGAGTTATGAGCAGCTTTGTTGTTGCCTATGACCAAGGAAAGACATACTCGGACCTGAGGCAGTCAGCAAGGCCCTATTGGGTACCTTGGACTGTGCATGATGTGGGTAAGGGAATTGATTGGAAGATGGAATAGACAAGTTTTAATTTTGGCTTGAATGTTCTTTTTCTCTGTTACACTGTGCGCTAAAGAAAGTTTTTATACACCAAAGTGGTTCAGTCACAAAAACGACCATTCAGTAATGACATTGCAGAGCAGTTCTTGGATTTAATTGGTCCCTCGTTACATAGTTCTGGGATATAATTGGTTTTGGGATATGATTTGTCTAAGGAACTGTGGTCTGTGAAACCTGATTGGTTCTGCACTCTTATTGATTTGTAGTTCTGCAGTCTTAAAGGAGTCTGTAACGCTATAGATATACATTCATATAGACAGAGTTTTTAATAAGTAAGATTTGTAAATGGTGAGTATGAATTGAACCTTGATCTAATGTCCCTGTCTCCAATAGTGTGAAGAAACTGAATTACCCATAGATCCAAAGAGTAACTTACAGCACTTTAACAACTGTCCAGCAACTCTGCATGTTAATTCAGCTCATTTGCTGCCAGTCACAGTAGTTGTTCTAAATCAGTTTCCCAATAATGATTAAAAATGTTAGAAAAGAATAATTGTGTAGGACAGGGTAGCACACAGTTTAGCACACTGTTGTTTTACCTCTGGAAGCTTGGTTAGATTGCAGTCTAAACTCTAATAAACTGAGATATTAGTGTAGATGGAAAATAATGTATATTTTCAGGACTGATTTTTTTTTTATTGGCGTGTTCAGAATTTTTGTTTTAACAAGTGTTTCTTTTTCTTCTTTTCATACAGGCTTCAAAGGTAAATCAAAGCCTAACCTTTTGAAACAAGAGACCAGTAGTGTTGCTTGTGGCCTGCGTATTTTATTCCGAATGTACACCGATAAAAATCGTCGTGATGCTTGGGCGGAAGTTCAGCAACGATTACTAAAGTAAGTAGCAATTCCTGTGACTGTAGTTGGAAAATACTGCAGTCAGCTTTGAGGCTTGTTGTTCTGATGAAAGAACACAGAGAACTAAAGGGAGAGAGGGGGAATCGTCAAACCCTGAGTAGTTTATTTTCGGTATCCTTGAGATAAAATATCTTGATTTGCAATTTTCAGGCTTCCATTATTTGTTTGAGGTTTTGGTTTGAGGAATGGTTAGCATTAGAAAGACTGGATTTTTGACCAGATTGTAACTGTAGCTTGATCAGCGGCTGAAAGAGAAAGATAGTTTGATGCCTTTAGTGTAACCCGGCATTAATTCTCTTTCAGATGTTGATTGCCTGCTATACATTTTCAGAACTTCCCGTTATTTCAAATTTCTTTTTTTTTTTACTTCAGTCATGTTTCCATAGATGATTTCTTTGCTAGGCCTGGTTTCATCATCCCAAAGCAAGCCTCTACTGTCAGATTGCAGGTGCACTTCAATGGTGACCACACAGGCTTATTGCATCTAGTCCAAACACTAGTGTGTAATTGTCTATCTCATCATCATACTTTATTCAAATCATCAGTTGTTGAGACTCTCATCAATACCTTTATCACCTTCAGACTCGACTATTCCCATTCTCTCGGCTGGTCCCACATCCTATCTCGCACTAAGTCCCATTCACTCATCACTAATGCCTTTGTTCACCTACGTGGGCTGCTGGTCTTTATCCAATTTAAAATTCTCATGCTCATGCTTAAATCTCTTTATGACTTCGCCCTTATCTATTTCACTAATGTCGTGCAGTCAAAAAACCTTCCATTCCTCTGACTATGACCTCTTGGACATGTCGCTGTCCTTTCACCACACCCTTGGTGGCCATGCCTTCAACTATATAAGCCACATACTCTGGAATTCCCTTCCTATACCCTGTATTCATTCACCTTCCACTCCTCCTCTAAATGCTTCCTCAAAACCAACCACATTGACCAACCTCTCCTACTATCTCCTTCTTTGGTTCGGTATCCATTTTTGTTTGATTCCATGAAGCTCCTAGCAATGTTTTGCTACATTTGAGCCACTGTGTAATGTGGACATCACAAGGCAGTATCAAGGTTGTTCTGTTATTCCACTAATCCTTTGTACATCCTAAATATAATACTCTTATTTATATTCAATAGTCCTAAACTGTACAAAATCAAACCCTATTTGCTTTTCGTTTGGCGACCTGCCACTGCTTAAGGTACAGAATACCCTACCCCCCATGTGGTGGAAGGAGAAAGTGGAGATGAATCATCCCAGCCAGCGCGCTCTCTCTCGCTAGTAGCAGGCTATGTAATCAGGATGAGATGAGGCCATTAGACCCACTTTGCCCACTTTTTACTGGACTCCTCTCCATAATCTTCACCCTTGCTTCTCTTCCCTGCCCCCAGTCACAATTTCCTAGGAGAGGTGAAAACTGACTGCAGTAGCTGATTTGGGAACTTCTGTCCAAAACTCAACTCTGTCTTATCAATGGCAATCAGCAAAGCCCCAGGAGACCCCAATCACATCTTCATTACAGTGTGTTTTATATCGCGCAAAATCGTAACTTCCTTCTGCATGATCCTGTTGTTTTCCAGAAATGTTTCTAACATCTTTTGGGAGGGCTACAAGAATTCAGTCCTCACTTCATACATCCAACCTTACTGTCTGCTTCCACAGTTTAAGTGACTCGCCCATAAGTAGAACTGGTCCCATCGCCTCAAGCAATCTATCACCCGAATGTTATAAGTGCCCTTAATATTTTTGAAAATCTGAATCAGATCCCCTCTAAGTCTGCGCCTCTCAAGCATATCCAAACCGAAGAGACACAGTCTGTATCCATGGTTCAATGCACTTAGGCACGAGATTGTCCTTGTTGCCTTTGTCTCTTATCTCTTCAGAACCAAAATGTGAATCAAGATGGGGAGGGGAGAGAAAAAGAGTATAGAATACTCCTGCAGACTCACTGAAGCCTTATATGACTCTGATATCATTGACCAAGTTTCAGTCACTTCCTTTCACCTGTAACTCGCACCTTTCCTTGTTGTACAGTATCCCAGCCTTCAGTGTACCAAATGCATTACTTAGTTTTTTTAGTTTTAGAGATACAGTACTAAAACAGGCCATTCGGCCCACCGAGTCTGTGCAGACCATCAACCACCCATTTATTCTAATCCTACACTAATCCCATATTCCTACCAAACATCCCCACCTGTCCCTATATTTCCCTACCACCTACCTATACTAGTGGCAATTTATAATGGCTAATTTACCTACCAACTTCACAGTTAGCGACATTAAAGTATATTTTCTAATATTGGGTGCATTTTTCCAACCTGTCTAAATCTAGTTATATTTCATTTTTGGTCCAGACTCCACTGCACAATTTCTGAGCAACCCTAATTAATAATCATCCAATCTGTGCTCTCTTTCGGATCATTAATCAACAGGAAGGGTCCCAAGGCATCCCACGAGGGACAAAACCACGTTGGAAAGCAAAATAGTTTAAAACCAAGCAGGGTTCTTTTGGCAAACTTGGGATCCATCTCGCAATAACGCTCATGGATCTATGGGAATTAATTTTAGCATAGTTCCCTCATGTAACACCTTATCAGAAGCTTTTTGAAAATCCAAATAGATGATGTCCATTGGAACTTCCTGATCTACTGTTTTAGTAACTTCTTTTTACAAAAATAAACGAGGTCAGATTTGTCAAGTGTGACCTCTGCTTTCTGAAGGCATGGTAAGTATACCCAACAACCCCAAGGTGATCATTAATAGCATTGCTAATGATCCTCTCAATTTACTTTCCTATCAATAAGGTTAGCCTCAGCAGTTATGGTTGCCAGGTTGTGATTTTAATATGTTTTTTTTTTTAAAAGGGCATCCTGTGCATTTTCCTCCCATTATCCAGCACTTCCAATATTCTGAAGTATTAAAATACTTAATGTCATCAAGAACTTCACCCATTTCCTTTTGTATCCCAGATAAATCTGTCCCTTGTGCTTTTTTCCACTTGAAACCCCTTGAATTTAGTCAGCGTCATTTCTCATGAAATATTTTAGCAACCCGTTTTATTTTATATCCACTCTACAATTAGGCAGGTCCATCCGTCTCACAGTTAACTGCATAGAGTCATTTACGGCACCAAAGGAGGCCATTCAGCCTATTGAGTCCCTGTTGGCTCTCCATGGAGCTATGCCGTCAGTCCCACTCCCGGCTCGATCCCTGTAGCTCTGCAAGTCTCTTTCTCTCAGGTGGCCATCCACCTTCCTCGAAGTCATTGATCATTTCTGCTTCCACCACCCTTGTGGGCAGCGGGTTCCAGGTCAGTACTACCTGCTATGTAAAAAAAGTGCTTCTACGTATTCCCCTGCATCTTTTGCCCAAAACTTCCAATCTATGTCCTCTAGTCATTGTACCATTTGTTAATGGGAACAGTTTTTCCTTGTCTCACTCATCTAAGCCTGTCATAATCTTATACACTTCTATTAAATCTCCCTTCAATCTCCTTTGTTATAAGGAGAACAAACCCAGCTTTTCCATCCTAACTTTGTAACTAAAATCCTCCATTGCTGGAATCATTCTGTTAAATCTCCTTTGCACCCTCTCAAGGACCCTCAGATGCTTCCTGAAACATGATGACCAGAACTGGACGCAATACTCCAGTTGGGGCCTAACCAGAGCTTTATCAAGTTTCAGCATAACTTCCCTGCTTTTCTACTCAATGCCTTTATTTATGGAGCCCAAGATTTGATGTGCTTTACTAATCACTCTCTCACTGTGTCCTGCCTTCTTCAAAGATCAATGCACATGCACCCCCAGGCCCCTCTGTTCTTGCACACTCTTCAGAACTGTTCCATTAAGTGTATATTGCCTCTCCCGAGTCCTCCTACCAAAATACATCACCTCATACTTGTCAGTATTAAATTTTTTCTGCCCATTCTGTTAGCTTATCTATGTCCTGTTGCAGGTGGTTCATATCATCCTCACTGTTTGCTGCACCACCAAGTTTGATGTCATTTGCAGATTTTGAGATCCTACTCTTTATTCCAAGATCCAAGTTATTTATTTATCGCAAAAAACAGCAGTGGTCCCAGCTTTGACCCTTGGGGAACTACCATCCTCCAGTCTGAAAAGCAACCATTTACTGCGACTCGCTGTTTTCTATCCTTAAGCCAATTTTTTTTATCCAATATAAGATTGACCCTCCTATTCCATGAGCCTCAGTTTTGTTAACCAGCCTTTTATGTCGTAACTTATCAAATGCTTTCTTAAAATCCATATAAATAACATCCACTGCATTCCCTACATCAATGCTCTCTGTTACTTCATCAAAAAATTCAAATAGATTAGTCAAGCATCATCTGCATTTTACAAATCCATGTTGGCTATCCTTTAATTAACTCAAACCTCCAAGTGTCCGTTGATATTTTCCCTGATTATTGTTTCTAAAACCTTACCCACCACTGATGTTAAAATAACTGGCAGGTAGTTGCTAGGACTATCACTACACGCTTTATTGAATAAAGGTGTCATATTTCAGACTCACCAATCCACTGGCACCTCTCCTGTATCCAGGGAAGATTAGAACAAGCCCTTCCACTATCTCCATCCCCACTTCCTTTAGCAACCTGGAATGCAAGCCATCTGGACCACGTGACTTTACTACCCTAAGCATAACCAGCTTTTTTAGTATCTCCCCCTTCTCAATTTTTATCCTATACATTGCCTCTACTCTCTCTGCTTCTACTGATATTTTGTCAGCTTCCATTTCCTTATTGAACACTGATAAAAAGTGCTCATTAAGTATATTAGCCTTGCCCTGCACCTCTAAGCATATATTTCCCTCACTGTCCCTAATGAGCCCTGCTCCTCTTACTACTCGCTTACTATTTAAATGCCAGTAGAAAATCTTTGGGTTTCCTTTTACATTGACTGCCATTCTCTTTTCATAATCTCTCCTTGTCAGTCTTAATTTCCTCTTCACCTCCCCCCTCAGTTTGCTGTATATGGGGAGGCAATGTCGTAGTGGTATTGTCACTGGACTAGTGACCCAGAGTGTTAAAAAAAAAAGCTAGTTTGATGGCCATGAAACCATTGTTGATTGTTGTAAAACCCATCTAGTTCATTAATGTGAAATCTGGCCTACATGTGACTCCAGACCCATAGCAATATGGTTGACTCTTAAATGCCCTCTGAAATGGCCTAGCAAGCCACTCAGTTGTATCTAACTAAAAGTCAATCAGGAATGAAACCGGACAGACCACCCGGCATCGAGCTAGGCACTGGAATCGACCACGCCAAAACCCAGCCCTGTTGACCCTGCAAAGTCCTTCTTACTAACATCTGAGGGCTTGTTCCAAAATTGGGAGAGCTGTCCCACAGACTAGTCAAGCAACAGCCTGACATACTCATCGAATCATACCTTACAGACAATGCCCCAGACACCACCATCACCATCCCCAGGTATGTCTTGTCCCACTGGCAAGATAGACCCAGCAAAGGTGGATGCACAGTAGTATACAGTCAGGAGGGAGTTGCCCTGGGAGTCCTCAACCTAGACTCAGGTCCCCATGAAGTCACATGGCATCATGTCAAACATGGGCAAGGAATCCTCCTGCTGATTACCACCTACCACCGCACCCGTTTCCCCCCCCCCCCCCCCCCTCCCCACCACAGCTGATGAATCAATACTCCTCCACTGAGGGTGGCAAGAGCACAGAATGTACTCTGGGTGGGGGACTTCAGTGTCCATCACCAAGAGTGGCTTGGTAGCACCACTACTGACCGAGCTGGCAGAGTCCATGAACCACACTGTGGGACAGGGTATAAAGGAAGAAATAATGGCAGCTTGTCAGAAAGGTACAGCGATAGTTATGGGGGATTTTAACCGACTGAAAAAAATCAGATGGGCAGAGAAAGCCTAAATGAGGAGTACATAGAATGTTTTCGGGATAATTTCTTGGAACAATACGTTCTGGAGCGAACCAGAGAGCAGGCTATTCTAGACCTGGCTACTCCAGTTCAGTTTCTGGTCAATGGTAACCCCTAGGATGTTGTTAGTGGGGGATTCAGCGATGGTAATGCCATTGAATATCAAGGAGATATGGTTAGAGTCTCTCTTGTTGGAGATGGTCGTTGTCTGGCACTTGTGTGGTGCGAATGTTACTTGC
This sequence comes from Heterodontus francisci, assembly GCF_036365525.1. Taxonomy (NCBI): domain Eukaryota; kingdom Metazoa; phylum Chordata; class Chondrichthyes; order Heterodontiformes; family Heterodontidae; genus Heterodontus; species Heterodontus francisci. Next base: position 115,970,449 of record NC_090375.1, on the reverse strand, counting down.
CACTTATCAACCCAAGCCTGGTGATTGCCCAGGACTTGCTGCATTTCTACACGGACTGCTTCAATATCTGAAGAGTCGCGAATGGTGCTGAACATTGTGCAATCATCGGTGAACATCCCCACTTCTGACCTTATGATTGAAGGAAGGTCATTGATGAAGCAGCTGAAGATGGTTGGGCCTAGGACACTACCCTGAGGAAGTCCTGCAGTGATGTCCTGAAGCTGAGATGATTGACCTCCAACAACCACAGCCATCTTACGCTAGATATGACTCCACCCAGGAAGAGTTTTCCCTCCGATTCCCATTGACTCCAGTTTTGCTAGGGCTCCTCGATGTCATACTCGATCAAATGCTGCCTTGATGTCAAGGGCAGTCACTCTCACCTCACCTGTTGAGTTCTGCTCTTTTGTCCATGTTTGAACCAAGGCTGTAATGAGGTCAGGAGCTGAGTGGCCTTGACGGAACACAAACTGAGCGTCCGTGAGCAGGTTATTGCTAAACAAGTGCCGCTCGATAGCACTGTTGACAACACGTTCCATCACACTGATGATTGAGAGTCGACTGGGGCAGTAATTGGCCAGTTTGGACTTGTCTTGCTTTTTGTGTGCAGGACGTACCTGGGCAATTTTCCACATTGTTGGATAGATGCCAGTGTTGTAGCTGAACTGGAACAGCTTGGCTTGGGGCGCAGCAAGTTCGGGAGCACAGGCCTTCAGTACTATTGCCAGAATTGTTGTCAAGGCCCATAGCCTTTGCAGTATCAAGTGCCTTCAGCTGTTTCTTGATAGCACGCGGAGTGAATCAAATTGGCTGAAGTCTGGCATCTGTGAAGCTGGGGACTTCGGGAAGAGGCCAAGATGGATCATCAACTCGGCACATCTGGATGAAGATTGTTGCAAATGCTTCAGCGTTGTCTTTCGCACTGATCTGCTGGGCTCCCCCATCATAGAAGATGTGGATATTTGTGAGTCACCTCCTCCAGTTAGTTAAATTGTCCACCACCATTCATGGCTGGATGTGGTAGGACTGCAGAGCTTAGATCTGATCCATTGGTTATGGGATCGCTTAACTCTGTCTCTCGCACGCTGCTTGCGCAGTTTGGCACGCAAGTAGTCCTGTGTTGTAGCTTCACCAGGTTGACACCTCATTTTGAGGTATGCCTGGTGCTGCTCCTGGCATGTCCTCCTGCACTCTTCATTGAACCAGGGTTGGTCTCCTGGCTTGATGGTAATGGTAGAGTGGAGAATATGCCAGGCCATGAGGTTACAGATTGTGATTGAGTACAATTCTGCTGCTGTTGGCCCACAGCGCCTCATGGATGCCCAGTTTTGCATTGCTAGATCTGTTCGAAATCTATCCCATTTAGCACGGTGGTAGTGCCACACAACACAATGGAGGGTATCCGCAATGTGAAGGCAGGACTTCATCTCCACTAGGACTGTGCGTTGGTCAGGTGGGCAGATGCACCTGCGGCACGCAGATTGGTGAGGACGAGGTCAAGTATGTTTTTCCCTCTTGTTGGTTCCCTCACCGCCTGCCCCAGACCCAGTCTAGCAGCTATATCCTTTGGGACTCTGCCAGCTCGGTCAGTAGTCGTGCTACCGAGCCACTCTTGGTGATGGACATTGAAGTCCCCCCCCCCCAGAGTACATTCTGCACCCTTGCCACTCTCGGTGCTTCCTCCAAGTGGTGTTCAACATGGAGGAGTACTGATTCGGCAGCTGAGGTGGTAATCAGCAGGAGGTTTCCTTGCCCATGTTTGACATGATGCCATGAGACCATCATCGGGTCCGGAGTCGATGTTGAGGACTCCCAGGACAACTGCCTCCCAACTGTATACCACTGTGCCGCCACCTCTGATGGGTCTGTCCTGCCGGTGGGACAGGACATACCCGGGAATGGTGATGACAGTGTCTGGGACATTGTCTGTAAGGTATGAATCCGTGAGTATGACTATGTCAGATTGTTGCTTGTTTCGTCTGTGGGACGGCACTCCCAACTTTGGTGCAAGCCCCAGATGTTAGTAAGGAGGACTTTGCAGGGTCAATAGGCTGGTTTTGCTGTTGTCGTTTCCTGTGTCTCGGTTGGTGCTGGGTGATCTGTCCAGTTTCATGCTGTTTTATTGACTTCGTAGCTGTTAGATACAACTGAGTGGCTTGCTAGGCCATTTGAGAGGGCATTTACGAGTCAACCACATTGCTGTGGGTCTGGAGTCACATATAGGCCAGATCAGGTAAGGACAGCAGAGCTCCTTCCCTCAAGGACATTAGTGAACCAGATGGGTTTTTACAACAATTGACGATGGTTTCATGGCCATCATTAGACTAGCTTTAAATTCCAGATTTATTAATTGAATTCAATTTCCACTTTCTGATGTGGGATTCAAACCCATGTCTGCAGAGAAATACCCTGGGTCTCTGGGTTACTAGTCCAGTGACAATACCACTACACCACCACCTTGCCTACCACCGCATCAGTCTACTCTCAGTCATCAGTAAAGTGATGGAACATGTCGTCGACACATTCACCCTGTCAAGACCGTTCAGGGTCTTATATACTTCAGAGTCATAGAGTTATACAGCACAAAAATAGGCCCTTCAGTCCATTGTGTCCACGCCAGCCATCAAGCGCCTATCTATTCTAATCCCATTTTCCAGCACTTGGCCTGTATCCAATCAATCAAGTTTATCCTCACTCTTCTAAACTTGGGGATGTTCAATGTGGAAAATTGGGGGTCGCCCTTTTAGGACAGAGATGAGGAGAAATGCTTTTTCTGAGGGTTGTGCGCTTTTGGAATTCTCTGCTTCGGAAGGTGGTGGAGGCAGGGTCATTGAATATTTTTAAGGCGGAGATAGATAGAAACTTGTTAGGCAAGAGAACCTCAGATTATCAGGGGTAGATGGGAGTGTGGAATTCGAGACAGAAACAGATCAGCCATGATCTTATTAAATGGTGGAGCAGGCTCGACTGACTGGCCAACTTCTGTTCCTAATTCGTATGGTTGTATTCCCTGCAATTTAGACAGCTAAGAGTTGATATGATTTAAGTTTTCACGATACTGAGGGGAACAAATCAGGTAAATAGAGAGGAACTATTTTCACTAGTTGGGGTGTCTAGGACTGGGGATGTGACCTCAAATTTACAGCCAGACCTTTCTGGATTGAAATTAGGAAACACCTCTATGCACAAAAGGTGGTAGACGTTTGGAACTCTTCTTCAAATGGCAGTTGATGCTATATCTGAGATTA